>NC_132850.1:50163649-53096149 GCF_048164855.1 Canis lupus baileyi | reverse complement strand
CATGAGTGCAGTCAGAGAGCTTGTGGCTGCTGTCCCAGAACAGCCCAGCCTGCCGGGGCCGGAGCCTGCGTAGCACTGAGTCGGCTCTTCCCAGTGGAGCTTCTATGGGCCCCTAAGTTACAAGAATTTGAAGCTGGAGCTTCTATGGGCCCCTAAGTTACAAGAATTTGAAGCTACACCCTCAGCATTATGTGGTCACTGCAGGTGGTGGGAAAGGCATTTTGAAGAATGTAGAGGCAGATGGGAGACAATAAATAAGAAAGATTCTTCTGTGCAGGCTCCAGTGAGACAGCAGCTTGAGCCACAGTCTTCCTTGACTTTATGCCTTTACTCTGATAGTCAGAGTCCAAATCTGGAAAAATGAGTCGGTCTCCATTACTGTTTTATGCCACCTTTCCACCATGCTTCCACCTTCCCATGTATTTTCCCTTTCTCCCTTTCTCCTTTCCTGACTCTTCTTTCCACCCACTCTCACCCTTCTTCTTTCCCTGCCTTTACCGTCCATGCAGAGCTTTCCACGGGGTTTATGTTCCATGCTATGTAAATTCAAAGGTAAGCAAGGCTTAATCTTTGTCCCGTGGAAGCTTACAGCTAGCCTGGGGACAGGAGGCCTGAACACAGACGGAGCTGGATGGCACTCTTGATGGACGGGGAGTGGCATGAGGAGACATTATACAAAGACGTTGACAGTGTTAAGGGAGCTGGAAGGGATGGTGAAGCACTCAGGAACTGGCAATAGAGGGAAGCCATTCCACCCTCTAAGCTCAGTGGAGCAAAAGAAGGTTCTGAAACCCAGAGAAAACTTATGGCCATGGGAGAAGGGCTTCCCCACAGGAGCTGTGACCTCCTGCATCCTACTTGGATGCTGTCTTGCTCCCCACCCCTCTCTGCCATATCCAGTGTCATCCTTTTTCCTCTCCCACGAGCCCCAATTCAGTCTTTCTTCTCTATTGTCTCTACTTTGCTCCATCAGAAAAGTCCATCCTGAACAGACATGGTAGAGACGACCCCAAGCCCTTGGCCCCTTCTTGCATCTTATAAACCAGCATAGCGAGCTTTGGTCAAGTGATGATGGAGGATTTCTTTGATCGTTTGTTTGTTCATTTGTTTGCCTACCTTTTCCAGCCGAGAGGGTTCCGATATCACAAAGGGGGCAGGGGAAGGGGCCCCAAATTGTAGCTATGTCTCACCCACTGGTAAGGGCTGCATGCAGTTTTCTCACACCTCACCACAGGGAGTGTTAGTTTTCCTTCCACGACAAATACAGAGTAGCTTCATGTGAGAAGGAATATACCTCCTGTTAAATGACTCAAGACATAATCATCCCAGCATTTTTGCTCTTCTTGATCCCGTCTTTATTTGAAACCACTATGCTAGCTGAAAATGAATTGATCTCTACCATCTGGGATATAGCACCAGCCCTAGATGACTAATTTCTCTCTTGCTGGCCAGGGGTGAAGGAGAGACTAATCCACCACAAACAGAAAGACAAAGAAGGAGAGAAGTACAATCAGAAGAGGAAAGAACCTGAAGAGAATCTGTGACATCTACTGAAGTCTCTTCACTACGTATTTTGCCACCTTTAATCTTTAAAGAAATATTAACTTGTGTTGTGGGTTGAATTGTGTCCCCTTCCCCAAATTCATATGTCGAAGTCTTAACGCTCAGGAGGTGACCTTATTTGGGAAAAGAGTCTTTGCAGATATAATTAATTAAAATGAGGTCATACTGGAGTTGGGTGGTCCACTAACCCAATATGACTGGTGTCCTTATATATATATATATATAAAAAATGGAAATAGAAAAAAGGGACACGGGCATGTACGCAGGAAGAACACCATGTGAAGGTGGAGGCAGAGATCAGTGTGACACATCTATAAGCCAAGGATCATCAAAGATTCCCGGCAAATCTCCAGAAGCTACACAAGAGGCCTGCGGAGCCATGGCTGAGCCTAACACAGGAAGAGCCTCCCACTAGGAAAGTGAGCACCATCCACAGGCAAGTTTCCAAGTTCACCAGCTTTCAGGCATGGCTGATTTCCAGAAAGCTGCGCAGAAAGGAAAGGTCCAGATTTGAGCAGCCCCTTTGAGGAGATGCTAGGGTTTAAGAACGGTGAATCCGGTTAAGATTCTCCACAGTGGTGATCATCAGGATTGATTTATAATCCCCACTGCCACCCATGGGGATCTCAGAAATATTCAGGATGGGGCTCTCTAGGATCTCTCACTCCTCATCACCAGGCGAGTAGGAGGGTCATTACTGATATTAATGAGACTATGCTCATACATAACAGAGATAAAACTTGAAAAACTCGGATAACTTAAAAATCTGTAATATTATTTTCAATCGCAGCCTCTGGTGTTCATTAATAGACACGTATAATGCAAATCATATCTATAAATCAGCCTATAATGTAACTCTTGGCAAGCTAAATGATTAACGTTTTCTGGTGCTAAAATAATAGGGGGAAGTGATCGAGTCTGCTAATCTAACACTTTTCTCTGTCTTCTCTTTGCCTGGAATTGTTATATCAAGTCGATTGTCCTGGACTTCCAGATTCATAGGTTCTAACTTTAATGACCCTTGCCAAATAATATCCTGCATTTCTAAATACTTATACAAGTAGATTTTTTAAAAAGCTAGAGCCTAAAAAATAAACATAAAAATAAGATAAGATAAAATAAAATAAAATGCTGGAGCCTCACATTTACCTGCATAAGTTAAAAGAGAGGAGTTAGTATATATCATGATGCAAAGAAAGGGAAGGGCAGATAGAAACCAGAGAGTATAGGAAATCCAAGAACAAAGTGCAGGGAAGCCCAGAGCAAAAACTGACAATAACTTACAAGTAGAAGACAAATTAATAGGAAGACATCAAAAGCGATGAGACAAGATAGGTTGTAAGAGGCCCTACAGGGATGCGTTTCGGATTTATGGCAAACATTACTTATATCTCCCAAGAAACTCATCTATAAAATGGTTCACGTCAACCACATTTGGGTATGACCAGCATGGGAACAATAAAAGGCACGCAAATCAAAATTACACCATTTCCTAAACATGCTGTACTGTAAATTTTATATTTAGTTACATAGAACATTGACACACGCAGAATTCCACCAAAATGTCTTTGTGTAATTTCCTGGGAGGTGCATTTGCCATAAACTATGTTTGGCTGACTTTGAAGGAACTGTTCTGAGTCTGTTTGCTTTAGCTCCTCGGATCAGAGCCGCTGCCTGGAACACAGTGTGGGGCTGGGATGAAATCCGTGATCGGGTTGGCAGGTGGTCAGCTAGACTCGTACAGAATATTTCAAATAACCGGCAGTATATTACTTTACAAGCTCCTGCAGTTTTGACTTTAATGGATTTTAATATCTTAAACACGTTCAAAGTTTGCACGCCTTTAGTTTTTACACAGGGGCTTAAAACTGGATCCAAGGGTTGTTTTGTTTTGGGTTTATTTTTTGGGTTTTGGGGGGTTTTCTTGTCCTGCTAGTGTTATGAGAAGCTGCAGGATTTATTTTCAGCTCCACGATCACCAACTGAACAGCAAAGCCTGGCTGTTCAGATCTTCCTGGCCCCTAGCTAGATGAGCATGGTGGCATGACTCAGACGTTAGCCACATCTACTCATTTGACTGTGGACAGCTCCAGGGACTGCTGGCGTTGCCAACTTCTGAGCCATCCCCAGAGACCTCAGTCCCTGCATGTTTGCAGCTACAAAGCCTGGACATTATAAAGGAGCTGGTCCAAGCCACAGAATCACTTCTAGAACTCAAATTCTGAGCTGTTCTCTATTAATAGATAGATTGCACTGACACCTGAAACATTTCACTAATTAAATCCCCAGATGAGAATACTGGCTTGGTGCCTAGCAAAAAAAAAGGGTGCATAGTTTCAGAGGCCTTTAAATATCTTATCTACAGGAAGAGATAGAAGGGGAAAAATATCAATATGACTGATTTTTTGCTATTTATTACTAACATACTAACCAGAAGTCATTTTATCTGTTGTGTCACAATGGAATCAGTGATGTTTTGGTTTACATTTCTTTTCCTCTTTTTAAAGATTCTATTTATTTATTTGACACAGAGAGAGCACAAGTAGGCAGAGTGGCAAGCAAAGGGAAGGGGAGAAGCAGATACACGCTGAGCAGGGAGCCTGATGCAGGGTTTGATCCCAGGACTCTAGGATCATGACCCGAGCTGAAGGCAGATGCTCAACCAACTGAGCCACCCAGGTGCCCCTGGTTTGCATTTCTTAATAGCAGAGGTGGCTTAAGTTTGAGATTTAAAGGCTAAAGGATATTATAGGTTTTGAGAGATTTTTTTTCCTCTTCCTTCCTCCAGCTCCTTTTTTTTTTTTTTTTTTTTTAATCTCTCTGATGTTTCTGCTTCACAAATCCCTGAGGCTTGAATGTCCAGGGCAATGAGATGAGCATGCGGGCATGGAGGGGGGCGATGCTAAGCAATGCGCAAAGTGGAATGGTGGCTTGAAAGCCCAGTGACCCACACCTAGGTATTTAACGGCAGAGCGAGCCCCCTCATGTCCAATTGCTCATTCGATTTGTCACTCTGAATTGATGATCTGGAATCATCATAATAATGATAATAATTACTTTATAATTTAAAGTGTTTCTATACACAACATCTCCCTTGAGACCCTCAACCTCATGAGTTAGGCATTATAGCCATAAACATTTCAAGGTCTAAACAGAAGAGGTGCCCAAAGAATAAGCATGCGCAGGAGCACAGCTGACCCACAGCAGCCCAGGGCTGAGATACAGTTGCAGCTCTGAGGGTAGAGAATTCAGAGTTGGCTCATTTACTGACCTTGCGTAAGCAAACTCCTCAGAGAGCTGCTCTTTCAGTGTTTGGGGCACCTGTGGTTCAGAAGGCCCACGACATTGGTTCTTAACACCCAGGTTTCTCCCTCTTCCACCTCCCCACCCAGACCTATGAATATTCTTTTTTCTTGTTCCTTCAAGGGGCTGCTCTGCAGATGAGTGCCAGGTCTCTGCAACCACCACTTCCAAGGCCACAGCTTCACACGTCTGTGCTTCGCGCCCCTCTGTCAACTCTTCTCTCTTTCCCCTTATTTCCTCTGGCTTCTCTCAGTCCTGCTTCCTCCTTTTGTGATCATGGGTAAGTTGTTTCACTTCACTGTGCCTTAGTTTACCAACATGTAAAAGGGGATGATACTAACACAGTCAATTTCCTAGGATAGTTAGGAGGGTTGAGTGAGTTACTACTTTAAAACATGTATTTACTATATGTTAAACATTCAATAAGTACAAGCTATTGTTGTTGCACTTTGTATACCACAGAGAGACAGTTCCTTCAGGTTGGCTGGTGAGTTAACCAAAAAATCATTTGTGGAGGATGATCCTTCTACATCTTTTTTTCTTTTTTTAAAAAAATATTTTATTTATTTATTCATGAGAGACTCACAGAAAGAGGCAGAGACATAGGCAGAGGGAGAAGCAGGCTCCCTATGGGGAGCCCAGTGAGGGACTCAATGTCGGGACCCCGGGATCACGCCCTGAGCCAAAGGCAGATGCTCAACCACTGAGCCTCCCAGGTGCCCCCTTCTACAGCTTCTGATGTGGAATCTAGGGCTGCTTTTTGTTATTATTTCTGTCTCTGCTAAATCCCTTCCTCATTTTGCTAGTATTAATTGGGGCCTTATTTGCGTTGCCAGGCATCTGGTTCTGAATAAAGTTTTGACTGAAGTAGTAGAAAAAGACATTTACCTCCATGATTATGCTTTGCTTAGATCCCAAAGAGTCTTATTCACTTTGAATGATGAACAGAGAACGTGCCCTAGCTGGAGCAAACTTGATAAAGAATTCCCAAAATGATTAAAAGTTTAGGAGAGGCACCTGGGTGGCTTAGTTGGTTAAGCATCTGAGTCTTGCTTCTGGCTCAGGTTAAGATCTCGCAGTGGTGGGGTGGAGCCCCCACATCGGGCTCTGCGCTCAGCACAGAGTCTCCTTCAGATTCTTTCTCCCTCTCCCTCTCTCTCTCAAATAAATAAATAAAATCTTGAGGTGCCTGGGTGGCTCAGTTATTTAAGCATTTGACTTCAGCTCAGGGATGGAGCCCTGTGTTGGGCTCCCTGCTCAGGAGAGAGTCTGCTTCTCCCCCTCCCTGCTTGTGCGTGCTCTCTCTCTCTCTCTCTCTCTCTCAAATAAACAAATAAAGCCTTAAAAAAAAATTAGGAAAATAAAGTTTGTGAATGCACCCAGGGTCCTAGGCTTTGAGAAGAGGAAATTGAGACAGTTTTGATGGCTGGCTGATTCCTTCTGTATTCATTGAGAAAGAGATGCTAATTGGCTTCTCCATTGAGGCTCCAGGAAGAAGCAAGTCCACGTGATTAGTGAAGGCGTTCTCAGTTCTGGAATTCCATGAAGAGTCATGACTACATTTACATTGCCATCTAATTGTTCCAACTGTCGCATTAATTTTGCCTCCTGGTTGAAGGCTTTTAAATCCTTATCAAGGTCTAGGAGACTTTGTATCATTCCTTTAACAGTTTGCCTTCTCCATTAGGTGTGAGCTTTCCAACTGGGTCTAATTCATTGATGAAACCTAACAATTCACATGATTTTTTGGACCTAGTAAATACTTAATACAAATGTGTTCAATTAACCCACAGTTATAACCTGGATGTACCCAGGCTTCACCAGCCTGAGTACCTGTATTATTATTGTCTATGCAGGAAAAGTTTAACTCAGTAGGTATGGACTGCCCAAATTCTGCATTTCTAAGAAAAGCCTGTCTTCAGGACTGGCCTTTGGCCAACTCCTGGGAGATAACTCTGAGCCCTTGAGTAACCTTCCTACTAAGAGTGTTTCTGTATGCCTGAAGACCTGGGCTATGCTGTACCAGTTTGATCAAATAGTTTAGGCTCATACATATGATTTATGGTAAATGCTCCATGTGTCTACACTTTGCTGATGTCAATCTGTATTCTTTCATTGTAATAAACCAGAACCATGAATATAACAGCTTTCCTGAGTCCTGTGAGTCCTAGTGAGTCATTAAGCCTAAAGGGTGGTTTCTGGGGACCACACCCAACACAGTTTCTTATTGCTTCTATAAGAAATTATCACAAGTTAATGGGTTTAAACAACACAAATTTATTCTCTTGTAGTTTTGGAGGTCATGAAACTAAAAGGGGTCAGCAGGGCTGCCTTCCTTCCTAAGGCTCAAGGGAGAATCTATTTCCTTCCCGACTTTAGCTTCTGGAGGCTGTCCACATTCCTTGACTCGTGGCCTCATCTTCTATTGAGCTCAGCATTATAGTGTCTCCCAATCTATTTCTCTCTGCTTTCATGATCATGCTACCTTTTATCTTTCCTCTGACACCCCTGCCTCCTTTTTATAAGGATTTCTGTGACTACATTGGAACTACCACCCCAATTCAAGATCCTTAACTTAATCTCATCTGCAAAGTCACTTTTATCATGTAAGGTAACATAGTCATAGTTTCCAGGGTTTAGGATGTGGACATCTTTGGGGGTGGCATTATTTATCCTACCATAACACCAATGGGTTCATACCACACAAATGCCAACATTATAATGTCTTTCCATTTCCCTACTTCCTGGACAACTGCAAAGCCTATCTCCCCTCCCTTCCCCTATCCAAAGAGCTGGCCCGATATTTCTTGGAATCCCCAGAGATATCTTTCATATTTTTGCCTCCAGTACCTCTTCTTGGGTTGGGGAGCAAAGGAAAAGTGCAGAGAGTACTTCTCTAAGGACAGTAGAGCTGGTATCTTCTTGCGGAACACTAATTTCCAGCTACTCTCATGGATTGGTTCAGAAAAGAATTCACTTAAAGCAGTTGTCCTCAAGTTGCAGGCCTAAGGACTGGCACTTCAAGATTAATCTAGCAAATTTGATAAAGTGGACAATCCTGGTTATACCTTCAACCCATAAAATGAGATGGTGTATGTGTGTGTGTGTGTGTGTGTGCATGCACACATGTGTGATTTGCTTTTAAAAGTCTGTTGAAAAATAAGCTCATTCCTGAGGCAATAACTCATAAGAAAACTAATGAGCTTTTATAAGATTTAAGATTCTATGGCTGCAAAAATAGTACTAGCGTCATGGAGAAAGGCAAAATATCCCTTTTCTTTTGTCTCCTGGAAAGAATGTCTCACTCTCATCCTCCTAAGCATGTTTTTTTGGAGGTCTCCATTTCCCTAGAGCACCCCCTGAAGCCTCAATTAATCTAAGTTCTAAATCTGGTCATCACTACCATCATAGATTTACGCCAGATTCTTCCAAACTTAACATCAGCTTGAAAAAATCCTCCTACCTCAAAGCACTCTAAGGCATGTACTTAATCTCTGAAAATACTTTCTTCGAAAATATTTCGAAAATGTGTAACTCTGAGGTAACTGGAGATAGCCTGATATGTCACAAAAACTAAGGCAGACAATCACCAGCTCAAGTAATCTTTTGAGAGTGAAGATATATTGGTGTAAAGATAAACAAGGAGTCAACAGTAGGGTTGCGAGCTTGATCAATCACTGCCTTGACAATGAGTTGACTAGGTTGTGGGCACATTGGAAAAGGTCATTATACAGTGTTCGAATTGGTCCTGGTTATCTGCTTATTTATCTGTATCACAGCAAAAGAAACTTGGGAATTGGGATCCTGCTGCTCAAAAGCCCTTGAAGACAATCAGTCTTTGGGGAAAGGGCCAAAGAAGATCTGAAAGCTTTTTGCTGGTATAATCCTGGCTAAGTCTACTTCCACATAGTACACCCAGTGCACAATTGATTCAATGTTCTGGGTCATTTAAATTGTGCAGCTGGGTCACCAGGCACTTAATCCCGGGGAAAGGTGAAGCAAACATTTATTAATATAGCCCAAGATATAAGTGGCCCGCAGCCAATATTTTGAATTGGATCTTCATGTTTTAATATACAAACAAAAAAACCACTTACGTTTCTTTTATTTGTTCTACTTTTCTAGAAATCAAGCTTTTGTATTCACGCTAAGCGGGTTTTGCGATGGCTTCAAGTTCTACTTTTGTGAGTGACTCTCCCTTCACACAGTTTCTATGAGGAAACCACGCCTCCAAATTGCCAGGCTATCCTGTTGGACAATTTTGCTGTGTTTTTAAAGAGCTTACAAAAAAAAAAAAATTATGCTTGTCAGTACATGAAGCCTTGCTATAGGGAAAAGCTTTGTGAATTGAAAGCCTTGCCTTCAAAATTTTCAAAATGATGGCAAATTTAGCCAAATTGGGCAAAAGTGAATCAGGTTTCACAAATTTAGGAATGTTTATTTAAATCTTTAAAACATATGTTGCCACAGCTGTGTTTAGCATAAAATTATGATGAAAATAATCCTAATGAAAATGACGGCATATTTATATAATGCCTTCCATCCAACAAGCGCCAAACCCGCTACACAACTGATCTCATTAGGCCTGACTAAATCCCTTTGAGCTACAACGTAAATATTAGTTCCAATTTGCAGATGAAGACATTGGGACATGGGCAAGATTATTTACAGCTAAATAGATTAAGTTATAACCAGCCTGACTCTCCCATCTGTGGAATAAGTTGCAACTTAATCAGAGACCCCGAAAAGGGGATGGTTGAAGGAAAGGCATCTTTTCTTCCCAGTTGCCCACGTGGGTCACTTGTCCTAGCGTTGGGGGAAGGAGGGCATGAAGAGCATAATGCCAGAGTTTTTTACATGCAATATTCTTTCTAGGAATTCGCTGTGTGGATCTGTGGGCAGATACTATCTTTTCAAAACATACCAGTGAGGCTAAGAGTTGGGAAGGTGGCAGAAAGTTTCATATCTTGGGTTTCATTGACGGGAAACTCAAGCCATAGGAAGGAAGAAGGTAATTTGGGGCCCCACACAGCAAGGGCCAAGAGTCACCATTCTTCTTCAATTCTCTGTCTTTTTGAAATATTAAGATTTGGTAAGAACTTTTTACAAAAGGCCCATGGTAGGCTCAAATACTTCAGGCTGGCCTATGGACTGCGGTCCTTTACGAAATCTAGATTCTCTTTACATGATGGAGTTAACCCAAGCATTCAAGCCGATTGCAGTTCAGTTCCTAAAACAGTCCCCCTTGGGCTCCTGCCAGCTAATGGCTAATTCAAGCACGTCCCCCCCTATAAGGAGCAATGAGGTCATTACCTTACAATGTGTGATTCAAATGGCTAATTTCAGAACCTGCATAGCACCTGAACACTAGAGATTTTACCAAAGTACTCGTTTCGACTCTGCTTTCAGCAACACACGCTGAATTATAGTTTTAAAGTGGAAAAGAAAGCTTTGCCTAATCTCTGCCAATCAGTATCGATGTTAGGTATGTGCTTTCCAAATTCAATAAAAATAAAAAAATAAAAAAATAAACTGCCCTCTTTCTCTTCAGAAAAAAATTCCATGAAGCCATTTTTGCCAAAACCTGATTTTAACTCTGCCCAGGAAAAGGCATTCTCTAGAAATAGAGGAGAAAAATAAGCCCTTTTGCATGTCTTATAGATTTTATCTAAATTTGAATTCTCAGAGTGGCACATTATATTTAATTTTAGTAAAAATGTATTTACCCATTCATGGAATGAGGCTCTTATTTCCATACTCCTTTCTCAAGGAGGTGGGCTGGGGATAATCTAGGCTTTTTCTGCAGATGGATCCAGGTTCCTACCTTGCCTTGATAATTGATTCACTAGGTATGTGACCTAGAGAAAACCATTCAACCTTCCTGCAGATCAGGTTTCTCACATGTAACATGGAGATAAAATTATAGTGAAGATTAAACTTAATGCAGAGCTTGCCCAAAGTAGGCGCTGAATTAATGATTTCCATATTTAACTATCATCTTTCTAGCACTGCCCTTTCTCAAAATCTATAAAGGTTTCCAAAATCAGTGTATATTTTATATTACAGGGTGTGTGTGTGTGTGTGTGTGTGTGTGTGTGTGTATGTCTGGACTAAGTATACCTAAATATCAAGAGCAGTTATCTCTGGGAAGAGATATTTTCTCCTTGATACTTTTCTGATTTTCTAAACTCACCATCATTTATAAGGAAGATGTACATTTTAGAAATTTTAGTAAGCTAATTTTTAGAAAATCACTTTGTAGACCTATCTTCTTTAGGGGAAAACAAAACCGAGTTATAAATATTTAGAGCTGTTAAAAAAAAAAACCCTAAGAAATGGCTAACCCAAGATTTTTCAATTTCATATGAAAGGAAATTAAGGTCCCAAGAGATAATTACATCCAAAGCTTCCAAGTTGAAGTGAGGCTGGATCCTACTTCCTAGTGTAACTGGACACCCTAGAGACCTCTAGTCCATGAGCATCAATGAGGTGGCAGTTTGACCTTAAGTGTTCTGTTTAATACCTCTATCTGACACTTGGAAGGTTACAGCCCACCCTCTCCCTGTCTTTTTATGGCTCTAACTATTATGTGTCTAACCTGCTCATTGATTCCACTGATCTTCACAGATTTATATAGGTAAAGTTACCAGGTCTCTATGTAATAGTGGTCACTAAATTATTTGACATGTGTACATCTTATATTAGGGGCCTTGCCATCACTACTTTTCTCAGGGTCCCAAATATGGGTGGCTGAGAAGCAGGGCTGGGTCTAGAGCAAGATGAATGAGGCACTTACCCCAGGCACTGAACGTAAGGAGCCAAAAAGCTCAGTAAACAAAATAAATAATAGTTTAGTGGAATATTTTTAGAAATCAACATTAATTTTAAAATAGTAAAAAATACTAAAGTTTTAAATAAAGATAGGGTGGTCTAAAAAGCAATACGTGTGGTCCTTGTCTCTGATTAACTCTAGGAGTTAACGTCAGAATTGAATTCTTCAACTGACTTGAATTGTTGGACATCCAATTAGTGTTGGAGAACTGGAGAATTGGTGTGTAAAAATGACAAGCATTTAGTGTCAGAGGACAAAACCATATATTTGGTGTTGGAAGTGTCATGAAAGAAAAACACCACACAGGAAAGAATTTCTCTTACCAGGTAAGAATAGTAACAATGCTGTACCAGGCCATACTGGAGCCAAAGGCAAGAGGAAGAACAGTAATACTGACCCCACTTTAATTTAAAAATTTGATGTTATGAGTTGTTGGCATTAATTTTTATTTTTTTTAAATATTGTACCAAAATATTTATCTTGATTACTGAGTTTCTTGGCTAATGAAATGAATAAATAAACAAATGAATAAAATATGGTTAGAGTAATCAAGGAGTCTATAATGGAAACAAAGATTAGGCTCTGCTTTATTTATTTTTTTTTAAAGATTTTATTTATCCATGAGAGACACGGAGAGAGAGAGAGAGAGAGAGGCAGAGACACAGGCAGAGGGAGAAGCAGGCTCTATGCAGGGAGCCCGATGCGGGACTTGATCCCATGACCCCGGGATCACGACCTGGGCATGAAGGCAGGCGCTAAACCGCCGAGCCACCCAGGCTGCCCAGGCTCTGCATTTCTTATCCAAGTGAGAAGCCACAGAGAATGAACTGCTTCACAGTTAAATAAATGCCCCCTTCCAAGATAAAATCCCATAGCAATAATAAGGCTTTTCTCTTTTGTAGACTGTCTCAGCTTCTCAAAATCCCAAATCAAGAAAGTAGCATCTAACAAATAGCACCACTAACATGCAAAGGACCTGAGTCCTGGCAAGATCTTCCCCGGATATGGTCACAGCTCAGCCTGGCACACAGAACTGAGTGGGCTGTGGGTTCCAGAACTCATGGAAGGGGTGACCAGCAAGCAGCCACATGGGGGCAGCAAGACTAGAAAGGAAGTCCAGATTAGGACCCAGAGGAAATGGACCAGACAATCCCAGGTCCCGGCCACAAGAGGCAGACATCATCAACCCATGGTGACAGGGGTGATGGTGGCCCTGGTTATGTCCTTCTTAGAGCCTTAAAGGAATCAGCTTAGGAAAGAGCAATTCAGATTCCACCATATACATGATTTTAGCATCAACCTCTGGTGGAAAAAATTAAGGGGCATATTTCTTCCCCGTGAATCACGTAATACTTACACAGCTCTAGATCTCTGGAACTCTTAATATAAGCTTCAAATCTCTCTCTCTCTCTCTATCTCTATCTCTATCTCTATCTCTTTTTTTTTTTTTTAAGTTTCAAATCTCTTATCAGCAACATTGGGACTCTCCTCACACGTGGAGCACCAGAAGTGCTAGAAGCTCAGCAGGCTGGGTAAAGCCACTGTCTGCAGGCAGTTGGAGCAACAAGACTGAGAGCGATGGAATTCGACAGGCAGAAACTGAGGCTCTACAAAGAGGATCACATTTTCTACTTGAGGCCAATTGCTTTTCCAAACTATGCACTTTGGATTTTGCCACTTGAAAGATATTTTTTTTCCATACCCCACTTGAAAGGGTCCTTTAAAATAGCTTATTTGGTCTCCACAGCCACTTTGGATACTTGTGGAGCATCGGAAGTCATAAAATTCACCAGATTTTATGAGACCTGGTGACAACTTTATTTGATAGGTTCTCATTTTTTCCAAACTGTCCTTACATGATTTTTTTTCTTCCTATATTTTATGGTGCCTTTAGGATGACTCTGCAACTTATAAACTATTTTATCTTTTCTTTTTTTCAGATTGTGATGTTTCTGCTCTTTGATGGTTTGACTTGGTTTTCCTTTATGCTGTGGTTGCTTAGGAGAGAAGGAATACAACAGTAGTTTGCCCACTCAGTTCAAAATTGGCAATTATGAAGGCTTATGTCTCAGTCCCTTTACTGACAGAGGTGGGGAAATGAACCCCTTAGAAGCTATGGACCTAACCAATGTCATCCAGCTGGATGGTGGCAGAGACGCGGATGGGACTCAGCTGCCCAGCACTGCTCTCATGAAACCACACAAAGTCACAACTGTCTGGAAGCAAAGTCCATGGGGCATCTACTGCAAAAGCCAGAGTTGTTGCAGGTGTTAAAAGTCCCCCTCCTTGGCAGGCTATGAGATTCTCGAAAGCTTACATGGAGCCTGGAATAGGGACAAAAGGCGTGGACTTTCAGCCATTCCTACCTCTACAGAAAGCAGCTGGGAGACAACTCCTCTTCTGTCTGTCAGGCATTACTGCTCCGGTGACTTCTGATTCATTCGTCCCCCACCTCTACTCCACAGGCCTACACGGGTCCCCTCAGCATCCTCTAAAGTGTCCCTCTCTACCAGTATCCTTTGGCTCCGAACACTGCCCACAAGAGCTGCACCACACACCCATCCCCTTCCTGGTCGCTAGCAAGACACTCGTCTCCCCACCTCCAGACCAGCTACCACCTTCGGGTCTGGCCTCCCTCCCCTACCAAGGCTGAGCTGATCTCACTTCATCTCCATCACGGCGCCAAAAAATGCAAAAGCTGTTTCCTGGAAGTCATGTATAGCAAGGCCAGCAATGGTGACTTGGTTGTAAAAAGACACATTGGTCTTTTATTTCTTATAAATCACTGCTTTCTCCTGAGATACTTTCACAGAGGACACTGCACTCTGAGTGAGGATGGGGGGAGTCTCTCTCACAGATCTCTCTCGGGTTCAGTCTGCAGAAATCTCCCTCCCTAGGTGGGCATCCCCAGAAGACTTCCCAGCCACACCTCCTCTCCACTCACCCTTTCCACAATCCCCAGGTATTACCTCTCCGGTAGGTATCTATAGCCCTGGGCTTTAGTGATCTCCATCGGGTACCATAAAAATCCCTCTGAGCAGAGCCCATACCATCCTGATCAGCTCCAAGAAATGGGAGCACAGAAGAAAACATTGGAAGAATAAGCAAATTAAAATTTCCAGACATGTATTTGGCTGATGCTCATGAGGAGAACAGATTCTTATGCATTATAGGAAAAATATTTGAAAACTTTACTCAAAACCTTTAAATTTCTTTATACTAATTAATATTTTAAGGCTATCATATCCAAGGCAATAAATTACACTTCAGGAGAGTTTGATGATGGGCATTTTTTTCTACTTTCCTTAAAAAGAAGGTCAGTTTGTTTTTTAAAGTTCTTACTTCATGAAATAAAAGACTGCACTGGATCTTGTCCCTTCCTCCTGTACCAGTTTCCTTTGGCTTCCATAACAAATTACCACAAACTCAGTGGCTTAAAACAGCACAGAGTTATTGTTTTATAGCTCTGGAGTTCAGAACTCATAAAATTAAGGTGTCAGCAGGGCTGCATTCTTTTTGGAGGCTCTAAGGGAGAATCTGTTTCCTTGCCGTCTCCAGCTTCTGGAAGCTGCCTGCATTCCTTGGCTCTTGGTCCCTTCCTGACATCACTCCTCTTGCCATCTCTGCTTTCATCTTCCCATCTCCTTCTCTGACTCTGACTCTGACTCTCCTGCCTTCCTCTTCCACTTATAAGGATCCTTGTGATTATATATGGCCCACCTGGATAATTCTGGATGATCTCCCCATCTCGTGATCCTTAGCTTAATCATATCTGCAAAGCCCCTTTGCCATGTAAGGTAGCATCAAGTTCTGGGGATTAGGGATGGATATCTTTAGAGGCCGTTATTCAGCCAACCACGGGCCTTTGGCCATTCTGACCTCATCTTGACTTCCTTGACCTCACACCCAGGCCTCTCCTGCCACCCTGGCCTCTGGCCCTTCTGACACCATGCCGGACACCAGAACCTTGGGCCTGCACAGCCTTTTCCCACGTGAACTCCCAGGCCTACCCCCTCCGCAGCACCAGGCCTTTCCTTGGTTATTCCCTCCTCAATAAGCCCTCCTGACTGCCTTATGTATAGTCATCTCTAGACATTTGTTGTCCTTCCCTTATTTATTTTTCTCCATGGTAATTATCATCTAACATACTACATATTTTACTCATGTACATTTTTACTGTCTCTTTCACTTCTCTCAAATTTAGGATCCATGAGGGCAAGGATTCTTGTCTTATTTTTTTTTCTGCTGAATCTTTGGACTTAGAAAAGTGTCTGGCACATAATAGATCTTCAGTAAATATTAGTTAAATGAATATGGTTGGGTCATTCATTAAAGAACCTCTCAAGTCTGTATCTTTAAGTTTTATGTCTTGGGCTGGGTGGACTCTGGATAAAACACTTATCCTAATTCCTGCAGAGTGGCCAGGGCCTGACTTTCCAGTGAGTTCTGGGAGCCCACTGGAGGAAGAGGATGGGGTCCTTGCTCTCCAGCACACATACATTCACTTAATCCTCAATGGTGCCAGGCACCCTCCGTTTCCCCTCCTCAGGGACCACCACTCTTAGGTTGGCTAAGAAAGCAGTCGCCACGCTGAGTCTACTGGGTCAGGGGACTTGCAGGCCAATTGCAATTCAAAGAGACTTTCCACCAATCCTCCTTATCTTAGATGCATCTCACCCTTGCTTCCAAGGGTACCAGGAACTGTCAGTTCCTAAGGCTCTGGAAGACTCTGAAGCTGTTGTTGGGTTGCTGCCATAAGGACCATTGTCCCTTCCTTAGATGCCTATACCTTTAATAAATCCTTTTACTGTTGTTTTATTTGGTTGGGTTTTAGGAGAAGTAAAATGAAATGTAGTCCATCCCGTTATCTTTACCAAAAATGCACCATATTTTCCTACCGTTTGGGGGCTTGGAGATCAATACACGGATCTGCTGTGTGCTTTGTGCATATTTATTGAGTACTTGAGTTGAATCTTAGAAGAAATGTGTTCCAAATTAGATCCCAGTTGGGATTAGCCACACTTTCATTTATGAATGACGCCTCACCACTGAATATTGCTTTAAGTTACAGAGGGCATTTAAAAAGATTTGTCTCATTTAATCTTGTGAGGTAGTCAAGGATCTGAGACTCAGAAGAATTAAGGAACTAGATGCCCAAGACCAACAGAGCTAGTGAGTGAGTGGTGGGCCAGTGTTCAAACATGTCTCTGGCTTCTGACTCAACCATGTGGTCTCTCTCTTTGTCCTTTTGCCTTTCTCTTTACAAAGAAAACAAATTAGGAAAATGTGTAATGTGTAGTTTTTCATAAATGTGACACAGCACAGCAAGCTTGCTGAAAAAAAAAAAAAAAGTCACATTCCTGAAATGTGAATCCTGGCAACGTCCCCACTCTGGTGCTGCTCAGGGAAGATGTTCTGCTGGCCCGTTGGGATGTGCCACAGCAGCCGGGTTTTGACTAGAATGTGTTGTCAGTACCGCCTCCTCCACACCAGGACCTGTCGGTGATCTGGCTTGAGCTGAAAGCCTTTCCCCTTGGTCTCTGCGGCTCTTGCCTGGTCTCAGAGCTTTCTGAAATCTCACAGAAAGTATCTCCCTCCGGTCCCCATGATGTTCTCACATCTTTGCTCCCTTAAGGAGATCTGCACATATGTTTCCCATGACTACGAACTATGAGAAGTTGTCAGGGCTTTTCAATCACTATAACGGCCTATAAAAGCTTGCTGTATTTTCAGTTTTACTAAATATTTCTATAATTCAAAAATTATGGAAATGGATAATGTTTCTGTTCTTTGGGAATATATTTAACAGCTGTGTGCATACCAGATGCAAATGAATATATAGAAATAAATTGTGCATTTTATAGACTACACTTCATGTTACCCGCCTTCCCCTTTAGACACCTCAGGCCTCGCTCCTGCCAGAATGGCAAAGATGCCGAAGCGCTTCAGAGGAGACAGTGGGGTTCCTGGTTCTACCGACAGACCAGATGAGGTTCCATCAAGGCAATCTGTAAATGAGAGCAGGACTCCTCCTGCCTACGCTGGGGCAGGTACCATGAGTTGAGAAGACTCTTGCTAAAGCGGATTCTGACATTAGCTATTTGTTGTATGAAATGGTTGAAGTTCCTATAACCTTCCCTGATTCTGGTTTCCGCAGCTGTAAAACAGAGATACTGATCCAACAGAGTGTACTCAGGATGGAGTGTGGCAAATTAGGTTCCCAGGAAATAGGTCGGTAGTTGTGTGGTGGACAGTTGTAACACTTTTTTGACTGCCCAGCCTCCGAATTGGTGGCCAAAAAGGCCAGTCTTTGCTCTTCCTAATCTCTGGCAACTCCTACTCTAAAGGATCTGAAAATACATCAATTGCTTATTTTGGCCTGACGCTGAGTCCGAGGCAAGTGAGAAGAAAACACAGGGTCAAGAGCAGAATTCTGGTGGGACAGTGGCCTCCGGGTCCGGCCCCGAGCACAGGGTGGGATCCAGGGCCCACTGGTGGTGGCTGCAGCACGTGGCCAGGCCATTTCTCTGTGCATCCCTTCTCGCTTCCTCTTCTGTTTCTGAGGTGGGTTTGCTGGCCTTCCTACCATTCTGTGAACTACTTGGTAGCACTCTAATAAGTTCATCTGGGGGGGATCCCTGGGTGGCTTGTGGATCCCTGGGTGGCTCAGCGGTTTAGCACCTGCCTTTGTCCCAGGGCGCGATCCTGGAGTCCCGGGATCAAGTCCCGCGTCGGGCTCCCTGCATGGAGCCTGCTTCTCCCTCCTCCTGTGTCTCTGCCTCTTTCTCTCTCTCTCTCTCTCTCTCTATCATAAATAAATAAATAAATCTTTAAAAAAATCCATTTAAATAAATAAGTTCATCTGGGGCTTAAGATGGCTTAAAATAGACAATTTCTCTTGTTTATGATCAAGAGCACTGACTATCACGTAACACAACTTTGTTTCTAGAATTTGGGGAACCCTACCTTGTGCATCGCAGAGGAATTCCAAGGACATTATGGAGATCGGAGCAGAGATTCTCCTGAGAGCTGCTTGGTGGAAACCAACCACAGGTCTTATGACCTGGATCACCTCCTCACAGTCTCCCTTCTGCCTCATCTGCAATCCTCCAGCTTTGTCAAGACAATGACCAGGCTGGGAATGGAGTGTCAACAGTCAAGAGGATTAACAGGGGGGTGGGGGGGCTGCCTGGGGTGGACTGTGACTCAGGGGTTTGTTGGGAAGGTTCTGCTGATTAACGAGGGTGGGAGAACCCTCAGGAGACTCTTGGAGGGAAAACAACAGTCCCTGCGGCCAGATGCCCTGGACAAATCTCTGTAGAAGAGCTCCCACTCATCAACCTGCAGCACCAACAAGCGCTCTGGCTCCCCAGACGGGTAAGCAAGACCTTCTTTTGTGAATTCACCCATCCAGGGTTTAGACCCATGCTTCAAACAAGGTGATGTGGTACACTTTTGCTTCTACACCAGCCTGCCTGGGTTTAAATCCCAGTTCTGCTACTTACTGGCAGTGAGACTTGGGGCAAGTTACTGAAGATCTCAGTGACCTGGTTAGAACTCTGTGAGATGGGGATAATATTAGCATCTACTTCACAAAGTTGTTGGGAGTAAAGACATCAGAACACCATGGGTGCTTAGAGCGGGGCCCAGCACAGCACAGGCACTCAGTGTATGGTAGCCAGTGTCATCAAAAATTGCTCGTTGCCAAACAAATGGTGCTTGTAGCCTGAGGACACTACTTAAAGTAACTGAAGTTACTTCAGAAGATGACTGTAACGTGATTACTTTATAAGAATCACTGACTTAGGTAAAAGCCAGCCTCTTACAAAGAATTTTTTATTTTATTTTATTTTATTTTATTTTATTTTTTTCAAAGAACTTTTTTTTACATAGAGAGTAGTGGTCAGTTAAGCGCATTAGTCTTGACATCAGATGAACTTGAGTTCAAATCTTAATCTGTCACTTCATAGGCAGGTGAACTTGGGCCTCAATTTACACATCTATGATATAGGGGTTAATAATACCTACTTCTTGGGGCTGTTGTGAGGATTATATTATATAATATACACAGACAGTGTAGCTCAGTCTCTGACACATAGAAAACACGCTATAAGTAATTATCATTTTCACAATGATTATTCCTTCAAGAAGATCACAGGACTCCTAGAAGGCAGAAGAAGGACCTCAGTTCCACATTTTCCACCTAACACATTAAGCCCGCCAAAAATGGTCCCTGATCAGCCTACTCTTGTGAACTCTCCAGTTTTGGTGGATGAACTGTCAGGATCTGTCCAGTTTTTTTCAACAAGGGAAAGAACTTTCAGTAATTCTCAAAATTTCCCCAGCATTGTTTCTATCTCCAGTTGTGCCCTTTTAATACTTCAATTCATGTGATTCCCAACTCAAGTTATTGAGGGTTAAGAGAACAGAAGCTAATCCACGTTCATACCAGAGAAAGGACAGCCTTCATCCAAAATCGCATTTTGTCAAGGTCAGGTGATTTTTCTCTCTTGCCTATGAGCCCTTTGGCTTTTGATACCTTTTTTTAGAATACACCCTTGTCACCCTTTCATCTTATTTATGTTAAACAGGATAATTTCAAACCTGGACATGTGTCAGTTTCCAGAGTGAAGAGCCACAGTTTCAGAACGTTAAATTAAAAACAGGGAGAAAAATGTCCCATTCTGTTCATCAGAAAGAACTCCATCCTTCTCAACTTGCTTTCCCGTATTTCAGCCCTGCTCTCTCTCTCTGAACAGATTTGACAGAAAAATTATTTGGATGTGTTATGTGCTGTCATCTCAAGCCAACAAACTGATGGTTTAATGCAGAATGACATGGCAGCCCAGGAATTCCTTACTGAAACCTACCTCACACTAAAGTTGCAGGAACAAGTCTTTCCACCTGGGAATTTTAAGGAACAGTTTGACATTGCCCTAATCTTCTGGCTGTTGATTTCTTAGAGAAGGAACTAGCCCTGGAAAGGCAGTGGGGGGCAACAGGAAATATAGTCTCATGTCCCTAAAGACAAGATTATTTCTACCCAAGGAAGGGGAATCTTTTCCCACCTTCTCTAGTTGGAAACAAATTTCTCTGTCTGTTCCTCTGTCTCTCTCTACCCCCCACCCTCCCTCCTTGTTCCCTCTCTCAACCCACAAAAATGCTCAAAAGAGTTTGAAACATCCAACAACTCAAAACAATGTCGGGAGTCAATTTATTATTCAGCTTTCAGGATTACTAGTTTGCCAAGTGAAATTGTCCAATATTGAGTAACTGAGTAGTTACGGCACAGCTGGTTGGCAGGAAGCCTCTTGCCTGGGACAGTGGGACTAGTTCCTGACAACTGTGAGACTTTGAGCAAGTCATTGGACCTCTCTGGGCCTCAGTTTCTTCATCTGGGGGAATAGGTGGTGGGTGGTGGGGAAGGGTTGGATAATTTAATATTTAATGATGTGCATGCTTTATGGACCTCTGCTGGGGAAATTATGGCTGTCCCCTGAGAACAAGAACTAGTGAGGAATTGTTCTAGGAGTCTTCTCTCAGAAATAGGATAATTACTAATCTATATGTAGAAGCTGTGTTAAAACGAGGGATCTGCATATGTGGCAAATAAAGAGGTAAAGAAAATAAGATCCCAAGTAAACTTAGAGCTGGAAGGGCTTGTAGGAATCCTCTGTCCATCCCCTCCTTCTACAAAGATGGAGCCAGAAGTCCAGAGTGGCCATGAGTCAGTGCCCTAGCTCCCAGCGCCCCTCTCCCCACACAGGAGGCCTGATGCTGTCTCTCCACCACCAGAGTTAGAATTACTCAGCCTGTGAACTCTTGTCCTGTTCTCTTTTTGGCAAACAGAACTTTAGGACCAGAATAATGGATGGATTCCCATCATTGCCTTTGAGATGTTAGGATTCTCTCACGCATTTCTGTGGGTACAGAGGGAGAAACAGAGAATTTCCATCATTGCCTTTGAGATGTTAGATAAGACTCTTTCACTTATGCATTTTTGTGGATACAGAGGGAGAAACGAAGAAAGAGATCAACTGGAAGTTCCTTTGGGGAAAATGGCCCTGATAATGAGTCCATGTTCTTACAGAACAGGCCTAGGGAAATCACTTGCTCACTTTATGTGAAATATCTTGCCATTTATATGTGACCTTATCATTTATATAGGACTTTTTTTTTTCTTCAAAGTCAGGAAAAAACATTTGTGTCTCATCGAGTCTCATTTAACAATTATTTTTCCCGTTACAAGCAAAATTAATATGCTTGGACATAAATACGCTGATCTTTCCGCTGCTGACTTAATCCTCTTTTCTGTAAGCTGATTCTGTCTTCAGCTCTGAGCATATCAACTTAAAGTCATGACAACTATCATGTGTCAACATTAACTAGCCTTAATTACCTTTTTATACATAGTTAGGTTGTTTTTTTACCTGGTGGCTGCATGGCTCGCTAGGAGTGCTTATATTTAAAAGGGAGTTATAAATCAATAAATAACCTTATGAGCTAAACAGCAATACAAACCTGAGATATTATTTTGCCAGATTTGACATATATAGCAGCCCTGAGGGCTGCTTGGAGCCATCAGCTAAATAGGTCATCTGTTGTACATTGACAGCAAACATAGGAAGGAAAGTTCTACTGCATCTGACATAAGAAGAGAACCAAATTCAATCTGAGAGTGGGAGGAAGGTGGAAAAGTCAGTGGGCTAACTCTTCCAGCAGCTAACTTCCTTTTCTAGGGGATTGGAAATGAGCCAACCTATCAGCTAAATCATGGGCAACATATTTTAATCATATAAACCTTTAGACAACACAATTATAAGAGAATATGGGAGGATAAAGATTTAATTCTTTCTTTCCCGTTTTTAGCAGAAGGATGTTAGATCATTTTAAACTCTACCCCTTTGGTGTACTATTTTAATAAAGGACTGAATTTATCCAAGTACCTAGCTTTAAAAAATGTGGTTCCATGTATTTTGAAAGCCAAGCCAAGAAACACAAGACCCATAAAATCCAAGCATATTAAATGACGGTTCCTTTTTCCTTAATCCACCACCACAAATATCAATTAAATGTAATTATATTAAATAGGTTCCCCCAAGAGCAAATAAAGATTTGCCAGAACACAAATTGCTACCCAGGTGAACAATATATAATTTTCTTGAGTACACAGACAAATACAGATGGTACACTCCAGAATGTAATGTAACAAATGTGTGTTTACTGTAACATATACATTTATTTATTTATTTATTTTAGCTACCAAATGGCAAAGCGCCAAAAATTGTTAATAAAATATATGAGTTTTTCTTTCTCTTTTCTTGGATAAGAGGATAAATATTGCATTTTATATTAATAACTGCTAATTAAGAGGCTATTAGTCTGAGACGATAATAAATACATGGACTCAACTTGAAACAAATGCCAGAAATGAACTTGCAAGTTTGGGTTAAAAAAAAAAAATGTTAAACTTATTTAAACAGCTATTCGTCTTATTAAAAACAAATGTTTTACTGAGCTCGCTATGAGAGGAAGGAATGAATCCATAAATAGGAAAGTAAAACAGGTAGGATAAAATGTATTTTGTTAGTTCTTTTAGGAGCTAATTATTCCATTCCCGTGGAAGTAAAAGAGCAGAAAGAGAAGTGGGATGGGAGGGCAAAGGGACAAAACAACTTTCCCAATTATGAAAATGAGCTGCCCAACAGATGTTGGAATTCAAAGATCTCAAGGAATATTTCCCAGGAAAGCTTTTTTCTCCTCATCCTGCAGGGAAAAATGAGCAAATGCCGTGCTCAGGTTATTTTTCATTATATGATACGTAAGTTATGAATTTCTTCTGTCAGATGTTTTCAGGAATGGAAATTTAATTCATTCTTGGTGTTGTATGGCAAACCCTGAAAAATAATCAATTTAAGATCAACCATGCTGATATGTCAAGTATTTTTAGTCTCTGCCCTTTATTTAAAGTAATAAAAATAATTATCTAAAAACAGAATCTTGGAAGCATAAGCATTTTCCTTTTCCTATTGCTCACTCTCTTCAGATTGGAATCCCTGTCCCCACCCCCATACTGACTCCCATAATAAGAATATTCCACTTTCAGACCTAAGATGTGCTGTAGGAAAGCAGAAGTGGGGCCTTTTGAACCTATTTCATCCTCAGCTTTCTCAATTGGAAAACATCAGAAGTGGCCACAAAGCACCCGTCAGTGATTCAATGATTTCCTATAAAATGTCAAATACTATGACCTTGACAAAGGACTGATCCTGATGAATTAGACGCTGCTGTGTAAGGAGCTGTCTGCTCTTTCCCTCTTCAGAGCCCAGGATGACACTTGGGTGTCACTTTCATGTGCCACTGGGCTTGATTGAGGGGATCTGTTCGCTCCCACATATGCCCCTCCAGCTGCCTAGAAACACTCCTTAGGGGTTAGGGTGGCCCGGTTCTGTTGAGCTAGTGAGACTACAAGAACCAGAAAAGGTGGGATCGTTCACCCAGACTTGTGGTCAGGTAGCTGCACTTCTCACCAGGCCAGGCTCTTCTCCAGACGGGGTGGGCAGATGGACCTTCCAAGGACCTTTTTCCTTTCCTTACCTACACCTTCTCCATCGCCCTTCCCCCTGCCCCCCATTGTCAGTACCCTTACCTCCTTATTCCCCCCAAATTTCTTCTTTTCCCTGTTAAGCATTTCTAAACCCTAAGCTTCTTGGTCTGTCTTGTAAATCTTAACCGCCTCCTCAGTTGCTGAGCTTGGGCTGCCTCTCCTGCCCTGCTCTGCAGGCTGCTGGGAATCAGGGAGGGAGGTTCCATCCTAGAACAGCAGGCAGGAGGAGGTTACACAGTGGTTCTGCCGGCCTTCCTTCCTTTACACCCTTCCTACCTTGCTCTACCTCCCCTGTGCTCTCTTTCATTTCTCCGTCTTCCACCTTCCCTCGCTCCCTCCCTTCTTTTCTTCTTTTTCGAGAGATATTACTTAATCACACTGCAGGTCATGGCACCTTATCTACCCTGGTCCAAGGAAGGCTACTCACTTGTATCCATTCCTTCATTCTCCCTTTGCTCCCATTCTCTTTACCTTTTTCCCAACCCGCATCAGGAAACCACTGTAATGTTTAATACAAATCCTCTTTTTTAAAAAAAGATTGTATTTATTTATTCATGAGAGACAGAGAGAGAGAGAGAGGCAGAGACAAAGGCAGAGGGAGAAGCAGGCTCCCTGCAGGGAGCCGGATATGGGACTCGATCCCAGAATCCTGGGATCACAGCCTGAGCCAAAGGCAGATGCTCAACCACTGAGCCACCCAGGTGCCCCATACAAATCCTCTTGTTTGTATACGTGCTTATAAGAGTCATAAGCTACTTTTCTATACATGTTTTTTTAAATTTATCTAAGTGGTATTACATTATAGATCTCCTAATATTTCTTATAAATTGTCACTCCGCCTCTGATACTTAATACCTTGCCTGTTGCTTCTACCAACTACATAACATATATTCAGCATATGTCTCCTGACTGGTGACTGCCTCAACCTACCTTCAACCACAAACAGCACTGTAATGAACATCCTCGCACAAGTCTCCTTATGGACACTTTGTGAAAATTTATCTGGGACAACTAACTACTCGGGAATGGAATGCCTTAATTTGACTGACTACTGCCAGGTTGTTCTCCAGAGAGGCCATGCCAAGTTTCACACCCACCTGCAGTGCATAAATGTTCCTCTATCCTCACCTCCCCAACAGCATCTGGTCCTTGAAGGCAATGTAATGAAGAAAGATTGTCACAGTTCATAAAATGGCAAGAGCCTTCTCTACATTCTCTGATCCATTTCTTCCAAAATTCCCCCCAAATTTCAAAAAGAATGATGGTACATATTAGAGTCTTCCTTTTTAGAAAGAATGTGACAATATTATTATCAAATTGCAAAAAGAATGGAAAGAAAACTGTATTATCTTGGTCTAAGAAATCCCCAAATGTCCTATGCTGGGAAAAAATAAATGATGTGCAAGGCTCCAGAAGAAATACATTAGGGTCTCCTGGTCAGTTTGAAGACATAGCTGAAAGATGGTCTCATCTGGTAATGCTCTCATCCATGAGATCTTAGTTTAGTTTCATCCTGAAAGCTTTTCCTAACCCTCAAGGCTAGATGCAACCTCCTGAGTGTCCAGCCTGTTTGCTTGTCTGTCTCCCACCCTAACTCTTTAGGCAAGCTCCATGAGAACGGTGCTTCCTGTTTTGTTTGTTGCTGAACTCTAGTGCCTAAAAAAGTATCTGATACATATCCATCATTGAATAAATATTTTTGAATGAATGAATTTATAAATAGGTGAATTGATTTTGGATTGCCAAAGCCTAACACAGGGCTTGATCCTGACCTTGGGTTAAATAAATGGATAAATGCATGAACAAATGTCCATGTCTATCCTTCTTGCTCCATCTCCCCTTCTCCCCTTTGGACCCACCCATCATATATTCTTCTTTGAATTTTTGCCAGATGGGAGGACAGAGCAGCAACCAGCAGAGCCTTAACTCATTTTGCTATCAGCTTCCCCTTCCTCACCCCAGGATATAAAGTGTTGGGGAAACTAGAAACGGCTCATGCTCATGGAAAAGCTGTGAGACCCAGGGAAGGAGTGAAAATAGCCAAGAGGTAACACTCTTGTATTACTTGGTGTGCATGAGCACACACACACCTTCCCTGCCCTTCTTTCCTTTGCCCTCCTCCCATTCCTGATTGCCCTCTCCCTCCCCTATGCCTTCTAGGTTTTATCCTTCATGACAGTCTAATGAAGGGCTGGTTTGGAGATGGAGGTCCCCTGATTACACACAGATCTATACGTGCACATACCAAAGAGAAAATGCATATAATCATATTAAGACCATTTGTTTTCATATCTATACATTTTATAGTGATCTAAAGTTGACAGTTTCTAGGCATAGTTTTCCCTAAATAAGCCCTCCATATTTTTCCTGGATGTGAAAGACTGCTTTCACAGCCAGAAAAAAGCACTTGAGAAATTCTTGGGGACTGAGTGGCGCTTCAGGCCATCTTCCTTGGGTAACAAGCAGTGAATAACTCATCTTAAATTGTGTTTCTACCCAATTAAAATCAGCAAAAGAGTCTTTTGAATCAAAGCCATCCCACCCAAACTATTTGGACCAGAGAACTCGGACATCTGATAGCTCAAGCCCAAGCCAGTTGCATTCCAAATATGATAACACATTTGCTTGTGCAATAGAGTCAGCTCCATCTTTTGACTGAAGGGCTCTCACCTCTCTGCATCAACCTTGGCTTCCATGCAGAGATTTGCAATGGGACCTTGACAGCACAAATTACAGGGCCCTGCCACAACCTTTACTTTGCAATTACTTTAAAAGAGAGCATTTATGCTAAATTTATGTTCCTTGAGGACAAGGCCAATAACCTATAACTTATAGCATAGGGTATTACCCATATAGTAAGATATCAAGATTGGTTGATTTATTGATAAAAATTTTAAAACTCAAACTAGTCCTACTGTTAATATTGGTTCTCCTTTCTTAGGTTCAGGACAATCCAGTTGTCCTGCCCTACCTCTGACACAATCCAGGTCTAAGAGTCCCACCTCCGATGGCATGAGATCATCTTCTCAAATCCTTTGGGCTCCATAGAAGAAAGGGGCCATTTAAGGGCAAAATAAATAGCCTCCATTTTCAATAAACCAAGTTACCTAAACCAGCCAAGAGAATTTCTTTTAAAAAGAAAAAAAATATGTTGGACAGCAGATTTTTTAGAAGACCTCCATCCTTGGAAAAGAAATAGAGTTTTATGTTTCCATGCCATGGAATTTTCTCTGAATGACCTGAGCCAGAGGGAAATTCTGCCTATAATTAAATAGTATGAACACCCTCAACAACACCACTGCATGAGAGTATTCAGCTGCACAGGCACTGCCTTCTAGATACTTAGACTTTTTGGAGAATAAAAGGATGAGTCGGTTTGGGCCAAGTGACTTGGGCACATTGGGATGAATCATGGGATCTGCCTTCCAACTCTAGATGATTATAAATGTCTTACAGAAATGTATCCCATAAGCCAGGACATAAGTGTCATCAGAAATTATTTCTGGAACAAAGCAGGCAATGCATACACACTACATTCTACATGTCCACATGCTAGACCCGAATAAAAGGAGGACCTGAATGCCTAGAACCTAAGTCTGACTGAAAATAATGCCTAACATTATATTTGGCAGTTATCGCTATTTTATGGCACTGTTCTAAGCACTTTGGATGTATTAATCCATTTCATACTATTACTGTCTCCATTTTACTGATGAGGAAACAATGGGGCACAGAGAAATTAAACAACTTACTCAAAGTTACACAGTTCAACCAAGGTAATTTGGTTCCAGGGCCTTTTTCTTTTTTTTTTTTTTTTAAGATATTTATTATTTATTTATTTATTTATTTATTTATTTATTTATTTGAGAGAGAATGCATGCATGCACGAGTAGGGGAGGGGCAAAGGGAGACAAAGAAGCAGACTCCCCGCTGAGCAGGGAGCCCAATGAGGGGCTCCATCCCAGGACCCTGGGATCATGACCTGAGCCAAGGGCAGACATTTAACCACCTGAGCCACCAGGAGCCCCTACAGGGCCTTTTTCTTAAAGATGATTCTATATTACTCGCCTGGTAGACAGCCTGGGCTCCAAGGGGGCCAAAAGAAAAAGTACAAAGCCCAGCTCCTACCTGCCAGGACCTCAAGTCTAGGGAAGAAAATATTATAGTGGAGTTTCTAGACAAGTGTTGAATACACACCCAGCAGGCTCAATCCCTGTAATAAAGCAGAAGACACTCCCATGAGGAAGAGAATGCCTCTGTGGTTGGTATTTTGGTATTTCCCCATAATTTTAATGAGTAATTGCACCAACTCAGAAGCCTCACCTCATGAAGACCATCCCACCTGCCTCTGGAAGCTTCTCCAGAGTGCCAGCACAACCCCACTGAGAGCAAGGCCTGCATCCAACTGCCTGTTCCCTTCTCCTTCCCAGCTCCTCTTTTAAAAGAAAATATGAGTTTGTTTCAAGAATTTCAAAGTAAATGTTTTCAATCTACCAGAACCTGTTTACAAATATGAAGCTATTCTATATTTTTCCCTCACTTCACATGTGCCTGTGACAATATGTGATAACCAGCACTTACACAAAAGATATATTAAAAGATGAATATTGACATTTTTACACTATAAAAATACAGTTAGTTCCTCAATAGAGCAAGCTTCCTTAGTGAGTTTAAAAATACGATTCCAACTCCAAACCCTCCCACAAGCTCCACCATGTACACTCCATCTTGTTTCATTTTAAGTGATTTTTTTCCCCAGGAACACATTTATTGTGTGTTTACTACCTATGCTTATCTGGGAGCTTATCAGCAAAATTCTCCCCAACACCTAAAAATATGTAGAACTAATCTAAAGTTGAATACAAGTGGTTCTATAAACATTGAGGTCTCCATCACTCCCTATTCTTGGCACTCTGTATAACTGAGTCCACATCTCCCTTGGGCCCTTGGATGAGCACATGAGCTTTGCTGCTGAAAAGAAGAAACTGCTGTTCAAATTACAGATCAGGGCTGGAATGAGCATCCTGAGTCATAGCTACAACCCACAGAAGAATATTGGCTCCAAGGAGGCGCATCAGAACGGACAGTTACCTTAAGGTAAACAATTGGACTATAAAGTACAGTTTTATGGCCCCGGTAAGTGATTTCCACTCTGCCTCACAGGTGTTATGTGCATACTTTTTTTCTTTGTTGAGGAAATTGTAATATCCTACTCTTAGCACCACAGAATCCCCTCTCCCAGAGAGCATATTAAGTGACTTTCCAGTTTCCAAGGCTTAGTTAAGAGCTCTGTAAAAACAACTACATATTTTACATAGGCCGTTGCTAAGCATGTTGCCTGATTCTCTCTCTAAAAGCTGTTTTCAGCCAGGAATCCATTCAATTTCACATGAAAGGTCTTTTAAAAGACTGCCTTTTTCTTCCTTTCTTTTTGTTTTATTTTGTTTTGTTTTGATATAGCAAATTATTTAAAGCCCCCAAATAATAGATCATCATTAGCCAGCACCTTGGGAGTACGGAAACATCTAAAATAACTTTCATGCCATCCCTACCAAATGCTCATATTGATAGCCTAGGATGTGGTTTATTCAAATGTCATAAGATGTTCCTGAAAGGCCACACTTCTATCTCTGAGCATCCTCTTTATTTTATTTTTTTTAAGTTTATTTATTTTTTTAAGATTTTATTTATTTATTCATGAGAGACACACACACAGAGAGAGAGAGAGAGAGAGAGAGGGGCAGAGAGAGAAGCAGGCTCCATGCAGGGAGCCCGACGTGGGACTCAATCCTGGATCTCCAGGATCACGCCCTAGGCTGTAGAGGGGGCACTAAACCGCTGAGCCACCGGGGCTGCCCCTGAGCATCCTCTTTAGTTTACACTCTACAATTTGGCCAGGTGAGCCTCATGAAGGAAAGACTTCCTCTATTCCCTGAAGGAACAATAGAGAGGCAAGTACAAGTACCACAATTGACCATCTGAATTCTGATTCTGTATGCATCTCAGTCAGTCTGGGTTGCTGTACCAGAATGCCATCGATTGGGTGGCTTAAACAACAAGCATTAAATTCTCACAGTTCTGGGAAGTCTGAGACCAGGGCCCAAACACATCCCACGTCTGGTGAGTTCCCAAGTCTGGTTCCACTTCCCAGTTGTAGAAATTTACCTTCTCCCTGTAATCTCACATGGCAGAGAAAGATTGAGTTCTTTCTCTTTATAAAGGCACTAATCCTCATCAGGGCTCTGCCTTCACGATCCAATTATCTCCCAAAAGTCCCACCTCCTAATACCACCTCATTGAGGGTTAAGGTTTCAACATATGAGTTTGGGGGTCACACAAATACATAGTCCATAGCAGTGTATTACCTTCCGCTAAGTATCGTTAATGATATGTGCTACTTCCCAGTAAATTTACTTATGCTCTATCACAGGACAGGATGCCAATCAGGTCTTTCTGTGGTCTTGTATTTCCAGTCTGTCATGGTGTTTGCATAATACATGTTCAATACTATTTGAATAAATGAATAAATGTTTTATAACTTATTTTCCTAACTAATGTTTAAAAAAGCAATCAGCCTCTAGACAGGTAGGCACTATATTATAACCATCTCTGTTACAGGGATGTCGTGACCACATCTTTTTCCTCCTCCTTGATTGGAAGGTCTTTGTGTGATTTCTGCTCTCACTCTTGGGAGGAAGAAAGGCAGAAAGAGAAGGAACAGATTGAAGATGCTCCTCCTCTCCAAAAGCTCACAACAAATTTTCTCAATGATAATTTCAACTGTGTAGTGGCCATAATTGCTTTCATAAAAGTATGGTGGACAGAGTTGTTCTGAAGCCTTTTCTCATTAAGGAGAATTTATTGGGTAGAAAAAGAACAATCAGTCCAAATTTTTCTAGATGTTCATTAATTAGATAAGTCTTAAAAGTTAACTCTGGTTAACTTGGTTGAGCCTCAGACTTCTTGATTTTGGCTCAGGTCATGATCTCATGGGTTGTGGGATTGAGCTTGACATCTGGCGCCTCGCCCAACAAGGAGTCTACTTGAAGATTCTCTCCCTCTGCCCCTCACACACATGTGTGATCTCTATCTCTATCTCTATCTCTATCTCTATCTCTATCTCTATCTCTCTCAAATAAACAAATAAATAAAATTGTTTTTAAATAAATAAATTAATTTTAAAAAAATAAAAAGTGTTTTCCAGTGGAAGAAAAATAAAGGTTAAGTTCCAAAGAAAACCAAATACAAATTTGGCAATAAAAGGAAGGAACAAATAGGAACACATACACACCCCCAAAGGGAAAATGAGAAGGAAAGTTGAACTTGAAGGATTTGGCCAAGGAAGAGTCCATTTTAAACCATATATGAAAAATATGCATCTTTGGTGGAAGCTAACAGCCCTAAAGATTAGCTTCTGCGTCCAACTATCACTGACAGGTCTTATAACTGGTTCATAAATGGCCATATTCATTTCATGGCACTCGAAGGGTTCAGAACATACTCTTAAAACATCTTAGAGCTAAAATCTGAGAGCTAACTATGACCAGCTTTTATTCACAACGTTTTCATACATACCATCTGCACAACATTTATTTCCCTTAACTTCCTCTTTCTGTTAGATTTTTATCAACACTTTAAAAAGTCTTTGAGGAAAACAAGGAAGATGCAGATTTCTACAGAGAAAGAAAAAAAAAAACTTAGATGAAGGAAGTTATTTGATTGAGGGTCTAGGGAACCTCATTTTGCAAATCTAAAAAGTTAAGTAATTTAAATATTGTAACTTGTTTCTGTGGAAAGCAACACCACGTCTATTTTTACTCCTTATTCACTATGAACTCTCCACGCCCACCAAAGTAGGCAAAGCGAGAGAGAAACTGTGAGAGGTGACAAGCCAAGCCGAGAAGGCAATGTTTCCTTCAGGTTTGAATCTTTCCATGGAAACTCCGCTGAGTCTGTCCTGAAATTTGTCACTGTCTCTCATTTTTAAAATAGTGACAATGAGTACCTTTTACTGATACCAGGACTAATTATTTCATTATTTATTTACTTATTTGCCTTAGTCAAAAGAGTAAAAAACACTCTATGATTAAGAAGGAAAGGTGTTCTTAGGGGCACCTGGATGGCTCAGCTGATAGAGGTTTCGGCTCAGGTAGTGATCTCAGGGTAACAGGATCAGGCTCTGTGCTCAGCAGGGAGTCTGCTCGGGATTCTCTCTCTCCCTCTCCATCTACCCCTCCTGCCTCAAACAAATAAGTCTTAAAAAAAAATCAAGAAGGAAAGGGGATTTTAAATAGTTTCCTAGAGCCAAGTGCCCACACCCCAATAATGACATTCAATGTTTAATGCAAATGGTAAATTTAAAAAGACCTTGTTTTGTGCCAAACCCACGATAGAGAACTTCTGGGGTGGTTTCCCTCGACAGGAAAGGACACAGGCTATATTATTGTTCCTTTCTGGAATGTAACTAATTGAGATGATTTGCAAATTTTACTCTACAGAAATCCCTCTCCTTGGGGGCAAGACTCTTCCTCTCTTGCATGCGAAGAAGGAACAAAACAAAACCATAAACAAGCCCAGTAGGGAGCATTGCTGAAAGGGTGGAGAAACATGGTGTTCCTGTGGCAGCCAAAGCCAAGGAGGCCATTGGATCTCTGCACTTCCTCTCACCAAAGCATGAAGATGTAGAACCAGGACTTCCAAGCCTCATCCCAGCACCCCTCCTTTCCCCTAGCCTGGCCTCCCTGATCCAGCAGGGCCAGAGCCCACACAGCCCCCTAAACCAGTGAATGCCTTCTCACCTTTACCTTGCTTTCCTTCTGTGTCTCATTGGTCCCGGACATAATTGAAACACTACCTCCTCTGACCTGCCAGTACAAGCTCATCTCTTCCTTCTCTCAATTTCTTCTATGTCCAAAGACATGGAACCTAAGAACCTGGTATTAAATCTCAAATCTCAAAATTAAGTCTCAAAATTAATCTCAAAATTAAATCTCAATCTTACCTTTTCTTTTTCTCAAGCACCTTGGTTTTGTGATCGCATTCAAATGGTGAACTAAAACACAGGCAGGCCTCTCGTATCTTTTATTGTCCTCATGGTTTCAGCAGAAGCCTCACTCAGGAACGACTTGCTGAGGTGACTCTACTCAAACTGAACAGATGAGGACAAAGAGGACACAAAAGCAAATATTTTCCAGACATAAGTCAGAATTCTTTTCTTTCCTTAAGCATGCAAAAGGGGGTGACAGATTTCCCCACCAAAGTCCCTCTTGGCTCCTGGTTGGGGTCAGATTGTAGCATCTGAGCAAGGGAGAAGTATTCAGGGGCAGGGGCGCAGATAGAGTTTTAAGTGTGTATTATTTTCCTCCTACCTAATGGAGGCCTTTCCTCTCTCCCTATTACTCAATTTTAAAAATTGTGTCTGATTTTAGAAAAATTAAAAGAATGTGTGGTTTATTAAAGCCAGGCCTATTATTTATAGCCCTTAGAAATCTCTGTATTCTTTTTTATTAATTCTCTGTGTACTTATTAAAAATATTTCATTATTGAGTGGCAGCACTGTCCACTACAATACATGCTGGTGGACACAGATAAATAAAACATGCATGATCAGTACCCTCATCGAGCTTGCTATCTCTCCTAAATGAGTCAGTCTCTGAGCAAACAAACATGTAAGCAAAATACTAATGCGTGGATTATATGATTATACCTCAATAAGACAGTTACAAAAAAAACATAAACACTACAGAGAAGGGCCTTTATAAGTAGAGCACCAGGGATACCTCTTTCTACCATGTGCTCACTAGGCGTGCATGCACAATAATTATCCTGTATATGTCCTCATGTGATACCCAGTGCACACTAGGTGTTTCTCGAAGTATCTATGGCCCAGACAAAGCATGGTGAGCCGGGATTGGACCTTTCCTCATTGGAGATTATGGAGAACAGAAGGAAACACACAACATCTGGCTACCACCTCCTGTCACAAACGTTCTGGTCCCATTTTAACTTGGCTAATTGGATCGGCTGTTCCTGTGGCCACTCCTCTCCCCCGCTTTTGGGGGATAACTTTAATCTCCAACTGCTTCATTTTCCACTTTGGTGAGTCACCAGGCAGAGGATGGAGAATGTAAGTCATTACTTTCCTCATCTTTGCAGGTAATTTGATACTGTACATGGTCCTTTAGAATGTTTCTTCTGTATTTAAATTTTGGCAAGGGCATGCTACATTGTTTGCAATTCTTCTATTCTTATTGCCAGCTTTTTCTGGAAAAATCATAGAAAATAAGATGCAGGATACATCAAGCCACAACCACTTGGCTCCCTGGTGCTGTAGGGTTTTTCTCATTCCCCTGTGCCCCTCATTGGTTTCCAGCACTCACTCTCATTTCACTCTCCCCTTCTCTCTCTCCTTCTCTGTCACTCTCCCCACCTCTTCTCTCTCTCTCTCTCTCTCTCTCTCTCTCTCTCCTAATTCTTCTGAGGAAACCCTCTGGATACCCTCCTGGGACCCCTGGTTGTACTCAGGGGCTGCTTGAGAACATGCTAATCCCCTTCCTCTTTCACACCTTGAAAATTAAACATTCCAAAAGTATTCTTCTTTCAGGTGACATTGACTGGCTTAATCTCTGACAGGTTTTCTACTTGTGTTGACATGAGAGGCAGAGAAAAATTAGGTGTTCTCCAATGGGCTCTCTAAGAATACAATGAAAGGAAGTTCCTAATCTAAACCAGCCCAGAATTCCAATGTTTTGGACATGTCCTACAATCTACAAATTGTTAGAGCTAGCTCCTCTAATAACAGCAGGGATTTGTTGGACTTCCAAAAGATAAATTAAGTTACCATTTGCTGCCCAGTGCAGCATTTAGGGAAGTTTTCCCTTCAGGGCCAAACCAATGGTTACAGGCATGAGAGTGTTCCTTTAGTGAACTGAGATGAAAATTGAGAGTTATTTACCATCATTCATCACTAACTACATTAAAATATAAGCCTTGGCCCTTGAATCAGAGTAAAACTCTGTTTTCTTGACATTTGGGTTTGAATTTTTTCAATATATTAAACAAGATTTTGCAGTAAAACACTGACCCTATATTTGTTAGCTTTGTCAGTTACATGTCTTAAGTATTTCTTCTGAATAAATAGTTCCACCCAGATTTATTTGTGGGCGGCACCAGGTCTTTATGCCCCCGCACCTACTAAGGATTAGCTGCTGTAGGGACATTCCCAGTTATAAGAAGAGACTAATATGTTGTGACTAGACAATAAAATAGGGAGTTTGGGCAATCCCTAAGTGGAACATTAAGCAGCAAATTGAATAGCATATCTGATTAAATTATTGCAGAAAGGGTGGTATCAACCATTCAAATATTCAGTCCCAGGTTTGGTCACGAACTTGAAAATGCTCAATTCCTCATGCCATATCGGCAGCGGCAAAGGATGTATCATTTCAGTATAGATTTAAGACAATCAGGAATTATAATATTAATATAAACACGGTAGGGAGTTCAACAGGGGGACTGAGCACACAGGCAGATTTTTTTTCTATAAATTTTGGAATTTGACAAAAATAATCAATTAGATAATTAGATCTGTTACCCAAGTGTGTCTCCTTCACTCTTCTTTACAGACTTGATCCCAAGAACATGGTACTGCTATGGGTCATCATTAATTGAAAGCTATCTATTTTGTTACTTAAAAGTTTGCTTTGTAATTCTGAAAACCAAGTATGTAACCAACAGTCGTGACAGCCAGTGCAGACTTAGCTGTGGCTTCTAGTCTCAGGTTAATACGATGTCCACCCTTCCTCACCTGCATCAGAGCAAGCAAAGACTGAAATGTAGATGCCAAAATATAAATGGAACATGCGGCAGATGCAGTTGTTGCTCTCAGGGATTCTCTTCGAGTGGCAGTGAGGATTAAATGGTATAGCCTAGTTCCTGCTATCCCCCGAAGGCCCGATGAGGAGAAACCACTGCCGTTATTATTAACTGTAAAGATACTTAAGATTTTCTTATTGCAAATCACTCCGAATCCTTTGTGAAAGGAAGCAAGAAAAACAGGTGAAGTATACCCAGGAGGTAAAATTTACTAGCTCTTTTCCTGGAACACTTGCAAATCTCTTGATTCCCCAAATTCTCTCATTTCTATATCCTGACTACAAATCTGCCCCCCCGTCCTAACCCTCCCCAAAACAATAGCAGCTAAAGTCCACCCTACTTTACACAGATAAGTTCAATGTTAGCTATTGACCTGGACAATGATCTGGACTGCGCTTGTTGTGTCTCCCCAACAATAACCAGGGCACTGGAAAATATTTTATTGGAGGGCCTGAGGCCAAGCCAATACTATACTTCAGTTATGCACATCCTATTTGAACCAAAATAACCCTTAAATTTGTTGATACCTATGAATGCTAAATTTTAAGTAAGGTATTTTAACTTTGTGGAAAACAGTAGTTTGAATTAAGGCACAAAGGCTACGTGTGAGTAATCACTGCTTTCAGAGATAACATCTGCAAGGATTGGAGGGTCATGTGTCCATGCATGACTTTCGTCCAATGAATGCCTATTTGCCCTTGCCAAGACAGCACCCAGCTGGGGCTGTCACCAAAAACTCCCCAGAGTTCTCTCTCTCTGGAGAACCTGTGCCCTTCTGTGGTTGCTGTTGGAACCTCCTGTCATGATTGATTGCTGAGCCTTCCTTGAGTGGGCAAGTTAGACCCAGCAATCCTTAGGGACCCACAGACCACCAGAGGGTGCTCCCACCTCTGCCATCAGTGTATGATGCCCTGCCTTCAGTGGTGAGACCGTTCCCCTCCCCTGGTGTAGACTTTCTCTTTCTTCACTGCTGGACTGGGGAGGCAAGAGGTGCCAGGGATGCTTGCTCTTGTTTTCCTTACACGAGATGAGTGTATGGTCTCAGACAACAACCCATAGTTATGGTAAAAGACTCTTGCCATGGCTCTAAACACCAAGCAGAGAGCAGCCAGTAGGTTCAGATAGAAAGCAAATGGATTGGAATGATGTTTGCTTCTGCATTTTTGGCAGAAATGTCACAGAGTGATGCTGTGTCTTTCTCAGTGCACCATATTAGGAAGCACATGCTATTAGTTTGTCCCGTTGTTGGTGACATCGACTTTGATCACTTGGATAAGGTGATATCCACCAGATTTCTCCACTGTAAAGTAACTATTTTTCCCTATCTCATTAATAAGTAATTTCTGGAGAGACACTGTGAGATCATGAAAACATCTCATTTCTCATCAAACTTTCACTCTCTAGCTTTAGCATCAGTTTTTGATTTTCTGTCCATCATTCTTTCTACATTTATTACACGACATTCTAGTTGATTATTTTTGATTGTTTGGGTTCTATAATTATTAGTTAGTATGTATATTCCCTTATTTATTATTTTTACTTGTATCAGTATGAACTCAGATTTTTATTTTACTCAATGTGTTAAATCCATTTTATCATTATTTATTACTATGCCTGAAGTAACCCATATCTTCAGTAGGAAGCTAGCTTTTTGATATGTCTCCACTAATCTCTGAGCACTCACTTACTTTCTAGCAAAATAAGAGGTTTAGGGGCACTTTTAACAAAATAATTACATGTTTGCATTAGCTACAGCCACAAAAAATCCCACTGAAGTCAGCCTTCCTCTCGTATGTCATGCCCTGAAAGGCCTGTGGTTGGAAGGGAGAGGCTACACCCTGCAGGGTAGCCAATCTTGGCCCCTGTGTCCTTGAAGGCCACAGGTAATCATGGCAGCAGAAGCTTCTGTATGGGCTTGGGGTTTGGGGCCACAGAGTAGAAGGAAAATTTGCTTGTTCCATTTATTTCTTATGCAAGCATCTTTGAGTGTCCTTTGTCATGATCTAATGACAATTTCTCTGTTCCTGCTATGCAGGGGGATGCACAAGGGGAAAATGATCAGATTCAAAAAAAAAAAAAATCAAGGATCGTAGATACATGGTGCCCAAGCCTTGACCACCTATACACAAATTGTATTTATATCAGGCATTTCTGCACCAGGAGACAAAAGTGAGAGGCACCAACACAGAATGTGGGTGGGTTTTAGAGTAGACTGCTCATGCAGCCTCAGACACTTCTCAGTTACCCCACAAGTGTAATAGGATGGAGAAGACATGAATCCTAAAGGAAATGTAGAGGGAAGTTCATATTTCACCCTTAAACCTAAATTCCCATTCCCCTATCACAAAGGGTTAAAGTGGTGAACTTATTCTCCACTCATAAAAAAGAATGTTAAAAGATTTATTTTAACCACTAATCCCTCCTTAGACCTTAAAGGAAGATTAATGGTGTGAGCAGAGGATCTAATTCATTGCAAATTTTGTCTTAAGATCACAGTTGTCTAGCAGATTACATGATTACAGAGTATTAATCATAATATAGACAAATTACACCTTCTCTCGTTGGGAGGCAACAACACAATTGGGAGTTCAGTCTTGGAAAGTTGAGTTCTCTATAATGCTTACTGAAAGGAAAGGGGAGTAGTAAGTTAGTCACAGATTCAGCTAGAAAATCAAATTCTGCAAAACTGTAAACAAATTGCCTAAGGGACTTTTCATAGATGGCCTTAAATCTGTGTTTGCCAGATATAAACCTTACCCCTGAAAGTGGGAAAACACAATATCCCAAATCTACACGCATGATGACAGACTTGAAAGAGAAATAAATTATACCCATAATAGCCTTGATTTAATCTTTTGGGCATGGTTTGACTGAGCACATGAAGTAAGGCCAAAACATGTCCTCACATACCTCATAACAAAGTAAGCCCTTTTAAATGTCTTTTGCAATAGATATTAATTTTATGTTTTGCTTAGGCACCATCACCCTCACCTCTCGGCTTAGAGAAGAATTTAGCCTCAACTAAAAATCCGGAGAAGAGGGGTGGAGGATGGGGAGAGAAGCGAGGCCATAAGAACCAAGTGGTCCAAATGTACCACACTTTACCTTCTGTTATTTGGAAATGTGACTTTAAAAATGATTTAGAAATAAATGTGTTAGCATGTGGAAAGTTAGCCTTAACAGAATGTATAAGGGGTCTCTTGGCACGCAAAAGGTGTCTGATAAAGTGTGTTCCAGACCAAAACTCCAAATTAAGTATTTGAGAATGTCATCCAAAAGAAGGAGGGGGGAGCCAAATAGTTGGCAAAAACACAGCTGAATCGTGAAACTGTACACCAGGCTGCCAAGTCTCAAAGAATACTCTTAGGTACAATTTACTAAACCAACTAAATAAGAGGCAGTCATAAATTACAGATGAATGCAGATGTTGGTAGACTCTAGAGTCACCTCTAAGCCTATTAAAACTTTAAACACTCTGGTGCCTGATAGCCTGAGAGGCTGAAAATGGTGCTGTGGCGAATTGCTTAAAGAAGATTCTCTGTGTGTGATTGTGTGCGAGAGAGACAGACAGACACTGAGACAGACAGAGAGGTCTACCACTGGGCACCCATCCTACCCTGCTGGTTCTGTCTGGTACCTCAGAAAAGAAAAGAAAATGCTTGTGGAAACAACTACATGGTGCCAATGGAAAATGAAAGCTGCTCCAAGAACGAAGGTGCCAACGGAGCTATTGAAGCCACAGAGCTTTCACTGATTTTCAGAAACAAAATGCTTTCGTTGGGGGCTTAAATACATTTCCGTTGAGATAATGCATAAAGAAGAGCAAGCGTGCATGTTACATTAGGAAACCAGCTCCTACACTTCCACCCCAAGGAAATGAGCCTCCGTCGAAGGGCCAAGGGGGAGACACTGTTTCCACAGCTTGGGGTCTCCTCAGACTCAGTGGTACAGCTCTATTTCCTGGAGGGATTCTGGTTCCCTCAGAATAGCAAGGATGATTTTAACCTGTATTAGTGTGCATGCTTTACAATTTACAGAAAGCTATCACATACTTTCAAACCTCTCAAAATCCAACTTTCCTAAAATATTGAATATCTTTTATTCTGAAATATGTGCTTAGAGAACCCAAAATGTAATTCCTAAAACACTGCCTAAAATTTTGTCCGGTAGGGACAAATACTTACTTGGTTGTTTTGAGGTAATGATCAGAAAGAAAGGGAAATGGTCAAGAAGCAGACAATCTGAATCACTAACTGCCTTTACAGCAAGCACCACTCATGCAACTGCCCTAAACTCTTTCAAAAGTCTAGGCTGGGACCCTCCATGGCACATTCACCAGATGGCAGATCCAGGCTACTCAAAACTGACCACTGAAAACATAAATGATCCAGAAAAAAAACACTAAAACGTATATAAAAGAGACTGATAAACAACTCTGCATACAATATAAGTGGCACATATTTAATCTCATGGTGAAAAGGATACACCCAGAAGTCAGACAGCATCTCAACTGTACCACTTACAAGTACTGATGACCTTGGGCAAGTTACCTAAATTTTCTGTGCCGCCATTGTCACATCTGTAAAACAAGATAATCATGAAACTATCAGTGGTATCAGTCAGGGTTCACCAGAGAAACAGAACTAATAAGATGTGTATAAATCCTATTTCTATACAAAGAGATTTTAAGGAACTGACTCATGCAGTTATGGAGGCTGGCAAGTCCAAAATCTGCAGAGTGAGCCAGCAGGCTGGGACTCAGGGAAGAGCTGATGTTGCAGTTCATGTCTAAAGACCACCTGCCAACAGAATTCTCTCTTGATCAGGGGAGGTCAGGCTTTTGTTCTACTCATGCCTTCAATTGATCAGATGAGGCCCACCCACATTATGGAGGGCGATCTGCTTTATTCAAAGTGCACTGATTTAAATATTAATTTCATGAAAAACATCCTCACAAAAATATCCAGGATGATGTTTGACCACGTATCTGGGAACCCTCTCCCAGCCAAGTTGACACACAAAATTAACCATCAAACTCTCAAAATTTTGTTGCCAAAATTAAATCAGTTAGTTTATGTAAAATACTGAAGGCAGTGATGGGCATGTAAGTGCTATGTAAGTGTTAGCTATTACTATTATCGTTTACTATTATCATTCTTATTAGGTAAGAAGTAATGGGTGGCAGAGAAGCCACTCTAATGACTTCCCAGGAGAGAGAGCCATTCTATTCCCAAGTAGTTGGGAAAGGCCTGATAAAGAGAGAGGAAGTTTCTAGAAGTGTGGGAAGAAGAAAAGAGTGGCTGGAACATGATGGACTAGGTATACCTCGAGGGAAATCAGACTCAGAGTAGAGGAGATTGTGAAGGTATAAGAGGAAAAGCATTAGCCTTCAGAACAGAGGATGAGACCCTCAGGCCTCCTTTGCAGAGCCACTGGAGCCTCTCTAAGGCCTCTGGGTGGGGTCAGATGAACTGAGTGAGGGGGGAGCATAAGAGTAGGAAAATTGGAGGAATTGCTGAGTAGGACAAGGGGACTTCCAAGAAGAAAAGATCACAACCTCCCAAATAATGAATAAAGAATGATAATTTTCTCTGCTGCCCCTAAGACTACAGAAATGAGGAGGAAAGCATATAATAGAGTAAAAAATATGGTCAGGTTTCTTGCTTAGGATATTGAGAACTGCCAGCAGATAGATCCTAGTAAGGAGGAAGCCTGGCCTGGTGGGATAGTGGCAGAAAATTAAGTGACTTCTTTCAACAAGTGGCATTTTCATTCAGTCTTTTCCCTTGCTATGCAGCTTATCTCTCACTTTAAATAAACCTACTCTTCTGAACTTATACTATTAATAAAACAAGACACTAATTTATTCTGCTCAGTCAAAAGACTCAGACATAACACTGCATGTTAGACAGGGACAAATTATGTTATTGCAGCCTAACTCCATTAGACATTAGAACCCAAAAGAAAACGAGAGGAAGAAAGTGAAGTTATGGGATCAGGGCACCAGTAAATCCTCATGCATGAGAGGTTAAGAGGAGGCCACTCAGAACCAGCAACTAAGAACAGGCACAAAATTAATTGTTCAAGGTCAAGAAGACCCCCTCCACGCATGTCACTTCAACTCCCTTAATTATGTAGTTTTTTGACTCAATTGAAGACTTTATTGCATTGTGAAAACTACATGTATTTCATAATAGCTTCTAATGAAGAAATCAAATTTCTCTTATATAATTTTATAGTTAACTTTGCTTGTATTCATCTCTTGCATCCATCTTATTCTTTCCACACCTTAGTGGTTAAAAAAATGAACCATGAGGGGGATCCCTGGGTGGCGCAGCGGTTTGGCGCCTGCCTTTGGCCCAGGGCGCGATCCTGGAGACCCGGGATCGAATCCCACGTCGGGCTCCCGGTGCATGGAGCCTGCTTCTCCCTCTGCCTGTGTCTCTGCCTCATTCTCTCTCTCTCTGTGACTATCACAAATAAATTTAAAAAAAAATGAACCATGATCTGAGCCCACCAAAGTACCGGAAAAAGGTGATCCCAGACGTCAGTGTTTACACACAAAAGTGGTTCGCATCCTCTGACTTGTACTGATCTTGCTTTATAACTGCCTAAACTACCTTGAGAATTCTCATGTGCCCGAGCTAGTAAGTGAGGAGGCAAACCCATAGGAATAAAGGCAGCCCAGCTTCTCTTTCCATCTTCCTTGAAAAAGAAAAAAGAGTAATGTCAAGTGTACTTCTATTTGACATATACTTATCAAGTATCTATTATTGAAAGTCTAGATATTCGGAAGAATTTAGCCATTCTATGGGGTAATCACTTTTTATCCATCAATTCAAGAAGAAACAAGGTCCTTTTCTTAAAGAATCCTGATATAAAGATACTAGATTCCCTTCCCACACACACTCAAGAAAAATGGTTAAGTAATAAATATATAAGACAGAGATGGCATGTCCAATAGGGTTTCCAAAGATCAGGAGTTGGATGAGTTTGGGGAGCCTACAGAGCTGAGAAAGACATAAGTCTTCAGCTGACTTCCAAAGATGGGTAGGATCTGGATTGGCATTGAGTCTTGGTGGAGGAAGGGATATAATGAATGCTTGGATAGAAACAGTGAGCATAGCGGGTTTGGGACCCTTCCAGGATCCACCAGGAGATAAATCTTCCTGAGAGAGAGTATGTTAGTGAACAATGAAAGACAAAGGTGGAGGGTCACAATGTATCAGACTGCTCGCTGGGGAGACCCATACTCGCTTTCTTCCCTTACTAAGATCACAGTCCAACTGAATCACTTTGTTGACTTAGAAGAACTGGCCCAGTGCTAAGCACATAGTAGGTGCTCAATTAACATTTGCTGAGTGAATGACCCATCTGTTTTGCTAACGTCCGTTCCTCCCATCATGGTGACCCCATTCCACAGCCATTCTGACTGTGGACAGGAAGTGAAGACGTGGGTCAGACTCCTGAAAGCATCTCACTAGCCTAAGCTACCACACACTGGTAGTTTGGGTTGAATGTAGGAGATGACCACATGCCAACTATACTTATTTTTTTTAAGATTTTATTTAATTATTTGATAAAGAGAGAGAGCATGAGTAGGGGTAGGAGCAGAGGGAGAAGCAGACGCCCTGCTGAGCAAGGAGCCTGACTTTGGGCTTGATCTCAAGACTCAGGGATCATGACCTGAACCAAAGGCAGACATTTAACTGACTGAGCCACCCAGGCACCCTTATATTCAAGCTTTTGTAGTTGCTGATGATGAGAATGTGAATCTTTCAGATATTTTTCTTTCCTTGAGGATTTCAGAAAACCAGGAATTTAGGAAAACAATATGTCTGAAATGAATGAAGAGGGAGGAACTCTGAGAAAATAAAATACGGTCCTCCTTTCACTGGTGCCAAAATCCCTTGTGAGAGTAAAAAGGGCCCTGGTTTAATGATGGAAAAAAAAATTACCATCAGCTTATTATTTTTACCATACTTTCTCCAAAACCCGACTCAAGACAGTGTAAGTATAAAATTGTAAGAAAAATCATATCTAGGAAAGGAAGACTCAGAACTTAATGAAGCAGTTCAGCTTCAAAGAACTGCCCTGGTGTTACTTCAGTGGAAGCTTAAGAACCGGTGCACAATTTGGCACCTTTCTTTCCCCCAACAGTGATGAACATGGAAGCACATCAAGATGGAGCCTCCATCTTGGGTTTGTGACAGACTGAGTAAGCCTCTGCTAATTCACACTGGACGTATCATGTGTATAAAAAATGAACTTGTGTTGTGTTAGGTCAATGACATCTCTGGGTTATTAATACAGCAACAACTAGGCCATACCAAGAGAAAAATCTAGAATAAAAACAGAAGGAGGGGAAGGAGAATAACAATCTTCAAAATATGTAATAAGTGTTAAATCTTAACATCTACAATAAATTATTTTATTTGTGTAGGAAACAACAGTGTATCACTATCTGGTTCATTTCCCTTTCCTTAAACACATTTGTCCATAATAACCTTAAAACAAATAAGGTAAGATAGTAGGATTCTCATGAAGAGTCATTATATATTAAAGAACTTGAGTATGTGTGACATAAACATAAAAATATATGAGATATTAGATATACGAGATAAAGATAAAAAATATCATCTTGTGTGCATTCCATCAGCCTACCCTGGAGATAGATAATAACAACAGCTAATATATTAAACAAGTTAATGTGTGCCAAGTACTTTGATAAGTGCTTTACATACATTATTTTGTCTAAATCTCATGACAACTCTAACATTCCCATTAAAATGGTGAAGAAACTAGCTCAGGAAGGATAATCTCAAGCTCAAACAACTAAAAGTAATGGAGCAGAGATGAATCCAGGGTTTGGCCTTAGAGCCCACCTGCTTATGCAATATGCTATATTGTTTCTTCATTTTTCCCAAGTTCAGGGTTCTAACCAAGGTCATAATATTAGCAAGCAGCAGAGCCTCAATGAGAGTCTTTTTTTTTTTCTTCCTCTTCACTGCCCTGTCTCACCCCAGCCTCTTCCAGTCATCTTTATCTCTTCTTCTCTGTCTGTTCCCCTGTCCATATCCAGGACATCCTGTTAGAATCCAGGCTGTTTACAATAGGAAACTGTGGAAGGAGCCACAATGTCCTTCGACACGTGAATGGATAAAGAAGTTGTGGTCTATATATACGATGGAGTATTACTCAGCCATCAGAAAGGATGAGTACCTACCATTTATTTCAACCTGGATGGAACTGGAGGGTATTATGCTGAGTAATGGAAGTCAATCAGAGAAAGGCAATCATCATATGGTTTCACTCATACGAGAAATATAAGAAATAATGAAAGGGACCATAAGGGAAAGGAGGGAAGCTGAGCGGGTAAAAATTAGAGAGGGAGACAAACCACTCTGGGAAACAAACAAAGGGTTGCAGAAGGGGAGGGGGGTGGGGGGATGGGGTAGCCGGGTGATGGGCACTGAGGAGGGCACACGATGGGATGAGCACTGTATGTTGGCAAATTGAATTTAAATAAAATTTTTTTAAAAAAGGATCCTGGGTGTTTCCTAGCTGGGGGTGGTGGTGAGAGGGGGTGTTCCTTTATAAAACTTTCTTCCCTACTTTAAAAAAAAAAAAAATGGGAGTGGCACAGAAACACCAGCTGACTGAATTAAACCAAATCATCCTGCCAGCCAGCTCCAGGTCCATCACCTGCTGTTGGTATTTATGCGTTTTTATGATTATTTGAGCTTCCCAAATGGCAGGTCAGAATAGGGAGCATTGCCTGAAGGAAAGGTAACCACCGAGGAGTAAATGTCAGTCCATCTGGCCCTCCAGCTGAGAGGGTGTTGGCCCACCACCAGCTGCAGGGAGCCCACTCCACTCCCTCGGGAAGTGGTTCTCTGCCAGCCCAGCTTCCACTTTGCAGCTGTGATGTTGGGGGGTACCGCAGGCCCAGAAGCACCGGACATATCCTGTCCTTCAGGGGGTTTGTTTGTTTGTTTGTTAGCTCTTTCCTTTCAGACCCAGAAAACTTGGATGTGGGGGGTGAGGGAGGGTAGAGAAATCAAGAGCTCCGTTTGCAAAAGAAACCTAGAGCCTGAGAAGGCTGCTGGGGGCGGGGTGCAGATGACACCACGGGTCACTAACCAGGCTCCCTCCTGCACTGGCTGGGCACCCCCATTGGGGCCCCCAAACCCTGCCCAGGACCCGCGCCCCCAGGGACTCACCAGCAAGGAAGAAACAAGGTGGTGCCCATTGGAAATACACGTTTCAGAGCAGAATTCCTGACAGGGCTCTGGGAATGCTGAGTGGGGATAAGGAAAAAAAAGTAGGTAAAAAAAAAAAAAACAAGGGTTTTGTCCCCTTGGCTCCATATTTATGAACCAGAGGCATAGGGATTCTCAATAGACTTTTCTACTGCCATAGCTCTTTTTTCCCCCTCCTCTCCTGAAAGTTAGTAGATCTGAGCCAAGTTTTCTCTCTTCTCTCCCTGGAGAAAACTGGAAAAAGGCCTGTGTCCTGTATTTTAAAACATCTGGTGGGGCCATCAGGAGAGAAAAAAAAAAATGCAAAGGCTATATATAATTTAACTTACCTTTTGGGATAGTTTTTATTACATTTACTTTCTTGGATACACAAAAAAAGTTTGGCATTTCCCCCATTAGTTAATGGGTTCGGAATTTTATTAATCAATGTCTAAATGTTCATAAAATAATGCCACCTTTTAAAACCAGGGGCAAGGACCACTTCCAAATGCTTCCAGTCAGAAGGAATAATATTAAAATGCAGGTTGCATATGTGCTAAAACCAGTCTTTGGGGAGTGGGGCATAAGCTCTCAATTATCCCAACAACCTCCAAAACCAGAGATCAAGGCCAGAAATGTACCCCGGGCCTGAGGACTGGGCCTGCGGCCCTTCAGGCAGCCAAGCTGAACTCCTCCTTCCTTCCACCCAAGCCCCACTCAAAATTAACCTCTAATTCAGTCCTGAGAACAGTGGGTCACCAATCATTTGCCTCTAGGGAGTATGTTGATGCTCAGGCCCTGTGGTTCTCCCTAGAAATTCCATCCTGCCCTCTGGGTGCTGGCAAAGTTTAAAGTGTATCTTACATCTTCCTTTTTTTCAGAGTACTTATTTCCTCTATCACTTAGTGTGACTATTTATGTCAAATTCCACTGGTTGGTAAAATTAATGGGAGCAAGGACCATGTTTGTTTTGTTCACATTTAATATCAAGCACCCAGCCCAGACCCTGATATAAAGTAGATGCTTAATAAATAGTTAACTACTGCCCAGTGATTCCACTTCTAGAGAGACACCAAAGAAAAATGAGTGCATTTGTCCTTTAAATATCATGGATGCAAAGGTTCACAACAGATCTGTTCTTAATAGCCCCAAACTGAAAACAACCCAAATGTCCACCAGTAGTAGAAAGGATACATAGAATGTGAGGTATTTGTGCAGTGAAATACCCAGGAATAAAAAAAGAACCTACTACTCCATTCAATAACACAGTATTGAGGAAAATAAGCCCCCCAAATGTGTGATTGCTTGTATATTAAAGTTCAAAAACAAACAACAAATTTACAACAACAGAAATGACACTAGGAGTTACTTCTGCAGGGGGATCCGTGGAGTCCAGAATTACTTGAAGAGCTGGAAGTCCTTCCTTCAGATCGTGATGGAACAGATGGTGAATTATTCCCCATTGAGAATGATAACTAGTGGAGGAAAGCTATGGTTTAGGGCTCTGCCTAAGAATTTGGTCTAATTAATTGCTCTATAAAAAGGAAAAGATCCATGAAAGCAGTGGCTTGTCCTTGTTCATCCTGAATTCTAACACCTAGCATAGGGCCCATGACAAAATGAAAATATTTTGGAATGAAGTCAAATTCTGAGCCCTTCTGCCTTACATGGCCATGCTTTCTCTCCCTTGTGCTCCCATCCAGTGCCCTGCCATGCTCACTCAAGGGTCTCCCCACCCATGACAACCTGCTGGGCCTGGAGGGCCAGATGCTACCTCCAGCCAATGCGTTTAAATGGCACATGTTAAATTGCTACCTTTAGCCAGTTCTTCTGAGCTTCATCTTTCTCTTCCACGCTCTCCCACTTACCCAGACTTGATGCACCAGCTGTCTTTAACATTGCCTTCTCCCTCACATATCAATCTACTCTGTAGCCAAGAAGCACATCCCATGCATCTGTTCACTCTTTTCAGTTCCTACCAATAGGCATCCTGGCTCAGGCCTTGATTACTTCAAGAAATATCCCCCCAGAAACCTCCAATCCATAGTTCCCACCAGATTGATCTTCCTGGAGCATGCTTGGAGTCCTGGCACTCTCCTGTCCATAAACTTTCAAAGTCTCCCCACTGCCCATCAGCTAAGATACCATACTCCTCAGCCTGGCACTGAAGTTCTTCTAAAAATAGTCCTCAAAATACAGTTGACTCTTAAACCAACCCTCATACAGTAAAAAACCCACATGTAATTTTTTACTTCCTGAAGACTTAACTACAAATAGCCTACTGTTGACTGGAAGATTTGCTGATAACATAAACAGTTGATTAATATATATTGTATGTGTAATATGCTGTATTATTACCATAAAGAAAGCTAGAGAAAAAGAAAATGTTATTAAGAAAACCCTAGAGAGGGGCTCCTGCATGGCTCAGTGGGTTAAGCATCTGACTCTCGATTTCAGCTCAGGTCATGATCTCAGGGTTTCGAGATTGAGTCCCAGCTCCACACTGGGTGTGGAGCCTACCTAAGATTCTCTCCCTCTCTCTCTCTGCCCCTCCCCCTTCCACTCTCTCTCTTTCTCTCTCTCAAAAAAAAAAAAATCCTAAGGAAGAGAAGATACATTTACAATATTCTATTCATCAATACTGTAAGTTTTCGTCATCTGTTTACAAGATGAATTTTGTTAGTACCTACATCAATATTGTCTTATATGTTACAAAACACTGTAGATGTTATACATACTACTTGCACTTAGACATCAAAACTGAAAAATTAATTTGAAAAAAGAAATTCATATTTATTTATAGGTGTAATGATTCATGCATTGATAATGAAGCAGCAGCAATATGATTGCTTTATGGCAGCCCAGTGTAATCAATATGATTGCTTCACCATAACCTAGTTTATACACTAATTAATGAATCGTTCTAAAATTCGAATGCCATACAGTATTATAGTCATATTCATAGTGAAGCATTGGAAACATTGTTATATTTTTTAATAAACACCGCTGACAATAGGCTAATACACAGTTTCTCCAATTACAAGAGTGAGAGAGATGTACTATGCAGCAATGTAACTCTCCGAAAGCAAAATTATAAAACAGTAATAAAACTAACGTATTATTCATTTTATATTAAATGCCACTCACCTTATACCTATGTAAAGATAGCCCATCCACTTCCATGCAAGTCTTGCATGCAAATGCTCTCCAGGATGAATACGTCGGCCATGATGATGATAATGACACAGAAATGTATCACTCAGCTCTTGCCATCCAGTTACTAGGTTTCTACATGGCGATGCTCACACACATACACAACAGATAAGTTTATTAACTGTATGGCATGATAATTATTTACTATTCAATGAGTGGAAGTGATTCATCATAAAGGTCTTCATTGTCTTTATGTTGAGTTGGGTGATGAGGAAGAAGAAGAGGGTCTTGCTGTCCCAAGGGTGAGAGAGGTAGAGGACATAGAAGGGAAGGCAGGAGAGGCAAACACATTTCACATAACTTTACAGAAGTATATCATAATTTCAGCCTGACCTTTTCTGCTTTTTCATTTCTCTAAAAATGTTTTTATACAGTACACATCCTTCTTCCACTGTTTGCTTTAGTTTCAATGCCCATATCATAGAAGGGTCCATGTCCTAAAAGAATTCAATAGCAATCTGGAATAATAAGAAACTTTCTACCAAATTGTCTAATGTCAATTTGTTTTCTGGCATTGCTTTTTCTATGTCTTCCTACTCATCATCTGGCTCTAGTTCAGAAGCACTCATCTCCATCAAGTCATCTTCTATTAATTCCTCTGGTGTGGTGTCTATTAGCTCTTGAATTTCTACAAGATCCGTATCTTGAAACCCTTCACTCCCCACTTTTTTTCTCTTTTTGCCATATCCACAATCTCTTTCATGATTTCCTTGATTGGCTCTGTTATAAATCCTGTGAAGTCATGCACAACATCTGGACATAGTTTTCTCCAGCAGGAATTTATTGTTTTGGGCTTGATGGCTTTCACAGCTTTTTTCTATAACAACGATGGCATCTTCAATGGTGTAGTCCTTCCAGATTTTCACGATATTCTATCAAGGTTCTCTTCCATAGTGTTGACAATCCTTTCCATAGAGTACCATGTGCAATGAGCCTTAAAAGTCCTTATGACCCCCGCCCCCAATCTAGAGGCTGAATGAGAGACATTGTGTTTGAGGGCAAGTAGATAAATCAGTACCTTTGGTGCTGAACTTATGGGCATTGTCCAAAATCAAAAGAATTTTAAAAGGCAGTTCCCTACTGGCAAGGCACTTCCTGACTTCAGGGACAAAGCACCAGTGGAACCAATCCCGAAAAAGGGTTCTTCTCATCCAGGACTTCTCATTGTACAACCAAAATACTGGTAGCTAATGTTTATCTTTCTCCTTCAAGGTTAGTACATTTATAGATAAGGGCAGTTCTGATCATAAACCTGATTACATTTGCACAAGACAGGAGAGTTAACCTATCCCTTCCTGCCTTAAGTCCTGGTGTTTTCTTCTCTTCCTTATTAATAAATGACTTTTGTGGCTTTTTTTTTTTTTTTTTTTTCAGAATAGGGTACTTTGGTCTGCATTAAGAACCTGTTCGGGCAGATATTCTTCTTATTGATTTTCTTATGGGCTTCTGGGAGCTCATCTCCTGCCTCTTGGTCAGCAGAACCTGCTGTCCCTGTTGACTTTTTTTAAGCCAAATCCCTTTCTAAGATTACCAAATCCTCCTTTATTGGCATTAGATCCTTCCTCTTTTTGCTTTGTCATATAATGACATTGCTTTTTAAAAACATATTAGAATATACAAGTATGCCCTTCTGATAGCAATCCTGCACACACATAAAAGCTGCATTTCTCCTTTTTTTTAAGAGTTATTTATTTTAGAGAGAGCATGAGCAGGAGGGACAGTGGGAGAGGGAGAGAGAATCCCAAGCAGACTTAGCGCTGAGCATGGAGGCCAACATGGGGCTTGATCTCATGGCCTGAGATCAAGACCTGAGCCAGAACCAAGAGTTGAACACTTAACTGCCTGCACCACCCAGGTGCCCCAGGTGCTGCATTTTCAATATGAAATAAAAAGGTATTGCACAAAAAGTACAATGTTTTAATCCCTGATGGCATAGTTGCAAATCACAATGGTGGCTCCGTGAAATTTCCTTTTTTTTTTTTTTTCTTTTACAGTGAACTTTGTGCTGAATTCATTTATCTTGAAATGGTGGGCAATAGCAGCTGCAGACCTCGATCTATGGTACCTATGAAAAATTCAACTTTTTCTTACAATGTCATGATTTATCTTTGCTTCTTGAGAGCACTTTCTGATCACTCGTAGCACTTTGTATAGGTCCCATGGTGTTATTCATTGTTTATAGTATTGCACCTAAACTGGTGAAAAATACATGAGAACCATTAGAGATCAGTTTTTACTGTGGTATGTAATTTACTGGAGAGATGAACTGCTCACGTGGAGATGATTAGCACATATCATGGCATTTTAAGCAGATACGACACATGGGCTCACTGCAACAGCAACAGGAGGTGGCTATGGATATTATTACAATTATAACTACAGTTAATGCACTAAAACAGTTTTATGCAGTTATGATTCAATACTGCATCTTTATGATTTCTCTCCACTGCAAAGGGTGCCATGTATGATCTGTGTTTATGAGTATAATTTTTGATAAATTTAAACTTTTCACAATAGATTTGTGTATATTTTATGGTGGTAATGATAAAATAGACTAGTTCCTACATATTTTTATGCATTCATGATACACCTAATTTTTTCTTAAGTTTTTTGGATATTTCTAAGAAAAGCTACATTGTTCGTCTGAGTTTTTTCAAATTGTTGCAAATCTCCAAAAAAAATTTGTTATATCTCTTGAAAAAAAAATCTGTGTAGAAGTTGATCCATGAAGTTGAAACCCATGTTGTTCAAGGGCCAACTATACCTTTTTAATCTTCACTCCATGTTACTTCTTTATGCACACCCCATACTTAAGTCAAATTGAACAATTTGAATTCCTCAAATAAATGTGGCAGTTTCCTACTCCCTTCATCTTTGCTCATGGCTTTCCTGCAGTTCCACTTGTAATCCTGATCATCCTTCAAAAACATCCATCCCACATTTTGCCTCTCTGATGTGTGCTCTGAACTATGCAGATGTTTGTCCCCAGGTCCTGCTCTCACTCAGTATTTTGAATCTACTTGTGTTATTACATACTTACTGTATGCTATCTTATGATGACTTTGGCTGCTTCTAAAGTGCAAGCTTATTTAGGATAGAGTATAGGTCTTACTCCTCTTTCAGCTTACACAGTATGTTGTCCTTGGATTAATATTGGTTAAAAAAATAAATGTGGGGATCCCTGGGTGGCTCAGCAGTATAGCGCCTGCCTTTGGTCCAGGGTGTGATCCTGGGGTCCTAGGATCGAGTCTCACATTGGGCTCCCTGCATGGAGCCTGCTTCTTCCTCTGCCTGTGTCTCTGCCCCTCTGTCTCTCTGTGTGTGTCTCTCATGAATAAATCAATAAAATCTTTAAAAAATAAAAAATAAATGTATGAAGGAAAGAAAATCAGCCCTTAATTAGTTTTTATATAAAAGAGAATTCAATAAATTAGTTTATACTTAGATGTAAATGACTGCCCAAAGGATTATATATGCAAAGATACCTTAACTGTAATTGAAAAAAAACCCATTAAATGAAAAAAAAATGACTGTAATGATGGAACTTCATATATGTAGTGTTGGACATTCCTGGCACCATCTTAAATCAGATCAAGAACTCTCATGCTTTGGACAAAACGGCCTTCAGGACTGGCTAGGTCTGGATATTTCAGGGTTTCCAGGAGGTATTTGTCTCTCAAGTGGCCACGTGCAACCTTACAATACCACTCATCTCAAAACAAGACTCCCTGTCATACTCTTTGCCATTCACTGAAATGTGTAGCTTTGAGAAAGCGACCAACTTATCTGACAAGGACTGATAATCCTACTTTGCCAGATGCTTATGAGGAAAAGTGATCAAGTGTTGGCAAGTAGGAGATGCCCAAGTAGCCTTTAGCTGTAATGTTTCTATTTGACCCTCTCCCATAGCAGGTGTGCTTATGGCTCCCTCTGGCTCCACATGGCTTTGGCAGGAAAAAGTAACCTGCCTCTCTCCCTCCCTGGACACTGAAGGGAGATGCTTTTTTTTTTTTAAGGTTTATTTATTATTTATTTTTTTTGGGGGGGGGGTTGGGGCAGAGGGAGAGAGAGATAGAATCTCAAGCAGATTCCCCGCTGACTATGGAGCTCAACAGGACACAGGGCTTGAGCAAGACTCAGTCTCACAACCCTGAGATCATGACCTGAGTCCAAATCAAGAGTCAGATGCTTACCCACTGAGCCACCCAGGTGCCCCTGAGAGGGAAACGTTCTAATCTTTCCTCCAGTCCTTGTGGGAAGCTATACCAGGAGGTGATTTGATGCAGGTTCCCTGATTCTCACAAATTCTTCCACCTGTTAGTTCACTAAGTCCAGAGGAGCTGTTCCCAGGAAGCAGAGGAACATTCCAGGCTGTTGACATAAAAATGCCCATGAGAATCACCCAGGGGAAGTCATCATACAGGAAGGAGACTGAAGAGGTCATGTGGCCAAGGCTTCAGGAGAACATGAGGTCACAGACTCAAGCTTGCAAAGTGAGAAAAGGAGACTGTTTCTGCTGTTTCCTTTCGACGAACACATACTCTTAGCACCAGGAGCAAACACACACACACGCACATTAAAAATACCAAAAACAAATGTGAAGTTTTCCCTTGGAAAAAATTATAGTCCCTGGCAGAAACCATGAAGTGAATTGTGAGGGGCCAGGCCTGGCCTGGCCCGTTTTCGCTCAGACGCTCCATACATGAAAGCTACTGCTTACTTGTCGGGCCAGAACCCCAGGCCAGGCCTTCCGCTCTCTCTGGCTTTCCTCAGGGAGGATTCAGTCTCTCTGCCAACTGGCAGTGAATCCGAACAAATTGGCAGGGTCCCACCTTGCTTTAAGTGGATGCATGTGCACCTCTCAAACTCACAGAGGATACCCATTAGCCTGGTCCACCACCCCTTTCAGGAAGGTGAAGGTGGGCCTTCCCCCAATGCTGACAGAGCCTAACTCTTGCAATTGGGCATCCCCTGAGGAGCAGGAAAAAGGCCTCTGCTCCCCAAGTCCCCGTACACATAAAGACTTCCCATTCAAGGAGTCAAATGCTGGCTCTCTACCATGCATTGGTTTTCCCTACACACTTCTGAGGCTATGTGCTATGTCCAAAGTTGGGAGAAGTTGGTAGAGCTGAAAAGCCCCCCAAAACTTAGCCAGTGAGCAAATCTAAGCAAGCCCCAAGGAACACAGCCCAGAAAAAATTAACTAAATCTCAGTGGAAAACTCAGTCTAACCACAGTCATCATGAGTCTAAAATGGATCACCTAAGAAATAACAAAGATAAATCCTGTGGGCACCTAGCCGGAATCTTGTCACTCCCTGGTGACAGGGAAAGAGGACTGTCTGCACTGTCTACTTGGGAGGCCTTGACTCATAATGGACAAGCAAGACATGAAGGAAAGATGGGTTAAAAGAGAAGCCTGAGGGGTTGGGAGGATTTATGCTTGGCTTTCTTCCTCTTGGTCTTTGTCACATTCTCCCCCTCATCTCATTTTAGGTAAACTCGTCAAAATAATGGATTTCTTATTTGATGATTCTATTTAGCTCTTTGAAAAGTGTTGGAAAAGGGATCAACTGCCACTCACTACACAAGCATGTGTCAGCTGGGCAGGTGGGGGTGGTGCAGTAAATGGCAAGTGTTGAAGGACGATGGAGAAAGTTTAGAAATCTTTCTGTGGAGAGCGGAAAATAATAGCAAAGAGAAGGCTGCTGGGGAGTGCTAAGGGCCCAGCCGTGATTCGAGGCCACCTACGTGCAGTGGCTTGCTTCAGCGGCTGTTGGCAACCTGGGTATAAACATGGACAAAGCTGGCATGATCAAGGCCAGGTTGGAGAGTCTGAGAGACGGAGAGTCAGAAGAGAGAGGGTCATGGTAGGAGAGGGGTTGAGCTCATAGGCAACTATCAAATTTGCAGAAGAGAGAAGTAAAGATAGGAGGTGGCTGCAGGATAGAAAATCCAGGGCTAAGGAAATCAAGGAACATTCTGTAAGTCCCAACTCAGACCCTGTCTTGTCTATGGAGCCCTACCCTAATAGAGATGCTCAAAAGGATCTGCTAAGCTTGGGGGTCCTGGAATCCTCAAGTCAGAACTCATCTGGTCTTTGGCACACTCAGGAGACCTCCCACTGCACACTGGACTCAGCTTCTCCACAAACCCACGTTCTTTGCTTCACTTAATCCTCACACATGACGTTGGGAGAAGAGACTGAGTGCAGACTAGGAGACACAGGAAAGACCGAGCTATGAAAGGCAAGGATGGGTAGGATGGTGCCATGTGGCTTCTTTTTCTCCAGTTCCTTGATGGACAACTATTTAGGAGGGAGGGGCAGGGAAACAGGAAGTCTGCCGTCCTCACCTTGCTGTCCACCAGCCTTAGCTCCGGCAACCAAGCAGGGATGAGAAGAAGCCAGCAAGGCCAGCAAGCAGTCCAACCGCTGCTCCCCTCACTTCCCAGCCCCATCCCTCCCTCTAGGAAGAAAGGAAGAGAAATGCTGCACTTCTGTCCCCTTACCCCCAATCTTCTGAACCTGCTTCATTGGGCAGTGAATGCTGCACTTCGCACTGATGACACAGAGGCTCTGCAGCATCAAGTCCTTTCCAGGGACACGGGGCCTAATTAGGCCGTGGTCTGTCCATTCCCTGCCTTACACTCTTCCAGGGGCTAAACAAAAACAAGCAAGGGCTCTTCATTTAATTTTTTTTTTTTTTGCTGTGTTAATTTTTGAAAACTGACATGTAGCACACCTGAAGAAATGCTCAGGAAAACTAAAATGCCATTTGTTTTTTTTTTTGTTTGTTTTTTTTATTTATGATAGTCACACAGAGAGAGAGAGAGAGAGGCAGAGACACAGGCAGAGGGAGAAGCAGGCCCCATGCAGGGAGCCCGACGTGGGACTCGATCCCGGGTCTCCAGGATCGCGCCCTGGGCCAAAGGCAGGCGCTAAACCGCTGCGCCACCCAGGGATCCCTAAAATGCCATTTGAATGCAATATCTGATTCCCTGGGTTTGCTGAACTCAGCTTCATCTTGCTGATATTTCTGCTTGGCCAGCCCGAATGCCCTTGGCACTATATGTCCAACCTAAATTGGCCAGTTGATGAAGGTCTAGGGAATTATGCGCTTGTTATAGTGGTTTTTGGAACAAATAGGGAAAATCTTTTGGAAGGCAATTTGAGGATACTCTTAAGTTTTCACCCTGTACAACCATCAACTCCACCTCTAACAATTCATTCTAGAGAAATATAAATTTGTCAATCAAAATACTAATAGATGTGATCTTTATAAAAGCAGAAAAGTATGTTAAAAAGTAGAAATTTAGTCAAATGACTTAAAACACAAAGGAATATTTCTAAACCATTAACAATTATATATGTATTTATCATTAAAAGGATGTTCCCAGTACTGGAGGTAATAAATAAAGGGAGTTACAGTGTGATCCTATTTTGGTGAAACAAAATAGAAAGGAAGAGAGGGAATAGGAAAGGAGGAAAGGAAGGAAAAAAAAGTCTAAGGATATATACCTTAAAATGCTTCTCTGGGGGCTAACTTGACTCTTTACGCTTTTTGTTCCTTAGAAACGGTTACTTTTTAATTAAAGGGGGAAATGATGCTACTTACACACCCGCACACCTTGTTAGCTTAGCTGACTCTCTGAGACAAGGTAACTGTGGGCCAGCCTCCTGCTGAGGGCCCTGGTGGGGCGGGCAGGGACAGGCTTCATGTCCTTGGTGGCTGGAGCACGTTCCCATGCTGCTTACCCACCATTCCTCAAAACCAGGCAGCACCAGATAAAAAGGACACCAGGTGAAAAGGAAAGGGCCGTGAAGAGCAGGACAGTAGGATGCTGATTATCCAAGTTTTCCTATGATGAGCACAGGCATATGAACCAAAGCAAATCTCCTGTTACAGAATGTTTTTGTTTTCAGAACCCAAAATACTATAGGAAAAGGAGAAAGCCCTGAAGGGCCATGCTGGCTCTAAGTAGGTTATTTTTTTTTAAGATTTTATTTATTTATTCATGAGAGACACAGAGAGAGAATGGCAGAGACATAGACAGAGGGAGAAGCTGGCTTCATGCAGGGAGCCCGATGTGGGACTTGATCCCAGGTCCCCAGGATCAGGCCCTGGGCCAAAGGTGGCGCTAAACCACTGAGCCACCCAGGGATCCCCTAAGTAGGTTATTTCAATCCATGGCTTTACATTCTTGGTCACAATTGTTTAAACGTTCGTTTAAACGTTGAGGAACAGTGGGCACACGCTGTCCAAATGGTGATGGGCTGCTAAGTGTCATAGAGCATGGAGCCAGGAGAGCCAGGAGGGCTCCAGGTCCCAGCAGCACCAGCTCCATGATACCAGCATCTCAATTCATCATCCAGGCTTAAATAATAACCTATACGTTAGTCAGTACTTTTCACACTGAGGAGCTCCATGGTTCAGTGGAGGTACAGGGGTTGGAGCGAGCTCCAGTGGGGGCCAAGGAAGAAGCCAAATGTGCAGCACCCTGGCCCCCCACCCAGTATAACCAGGACACCTCTATCTCTTTTATATATTAAGGTTTAAGGTAAGATTTTCACCTGGAAAATAGAATTCTACAATAACAAGTTTGAAAACCACCAGCCTAATAATGCAACTCTGATATTCTTTGTAATAAAGTATCATCACCCCTAAGCACAGTGGACTTATCAGTATTTTTCAGTTGAAGCAGTCATTGATATCCCCTGGATCTTTCTTCCAATTCTCAGTGTGATTTATTTATCTGTCTGAAGACTGCCATATTTGGGGACAGCCTCTGAAATAAGATGCAAGTATGCACCAGACACGTATGTCTTATTAACTCATCCTCCCACAGAGAGAGTGAAAAATTCACGAAACTGGCATCTCTACAAGGCACCTGGCCCCAATTTGTCCTGGCCCCGGGTAAGTAGCTCTATGCAAGAGTGCTCAAAAGTGAAGTAGAGCTATTTTGGACTCTTTGCTTGGGTTTTAATGGGTATTTTCTTTCCAAATGAGGAAATGGTTCATTGCTCTATTCTCCATGGTACCTGCTATTTCACAATGGTGGTGTCTATGTCTGTGCATATATGCCGTCATGCAATGCCCCTTGGGGTGGATATCTGCATTTTAGAAGTACACCGACCAAGGAAGAATATATGCCAAACTTTATTTCTCAAAATGAAAGGAACCGAAGCAGAACTTTCAAGGCTATCTTATTCTGTGATTAAATACAATTAAAAATTCTCTCCATTCCTGGAAATAAAGAGGAAGAAGAGAGAGGAGCAGGAAGACAAGAGGAGAGGAGGGAGAGAAGGGGGGGAAGAAAGATGATGAGTCAAAGATAAAGAAATTACATTTTTTTTTTTTGGAGCATGCTTTTGAATCTCAAGTACATAGATTTCTTAGCTTAAGTTTCCATCAACTTTAAAAGCAAAAGCATCTATGGGAACCATTCGTGGGGACCTGGATTTGATGGTATTTTGCTCTTCTCTTTTGTGCAATGCCAGTGGTGACCATGAAGACCATGAAAGTCATGTTGACAGACTCTAGAGCAACTTTGCCAGAAAAAACAACAACAACAAAAAAAAAACCCTCACCTTTCTCTCTTCTCCTCTCCCTCCCTTCCTCACTCCTTTTCTCTCTCTCTCTCTCTCTCTCACACACACACACACACACACATACACACACACACACACACACACACTAGATTGTTAACTACTCATGGTTTCGTGCTGAAGCCCCTCTCCCCCTCCCACCATGTCCATCCTGCCCAGAAAGCGGTAAAAGTCTGGACAGCCTCTCTGAGAGGCCTGCCTGGGGTGGCACACAGACATCTGACCCCCCGCATTAGAATGTGAGGAGACTGGGAGTTTCCTGTAGCTTACTGAGGATTTATATTGGATTTCAATTAAGGTGACTATTGTCCATATTTAGCTGTTCACAAAAATCTGAATTTGTCTTATTATGAAACATCTCTGTATCTATGTGGAAAGGCTTTGAAGGATGATCAATTTGTTTACCTATAGTGACTTTTATAACACAGTGCAGAGAAAAAGGTGACTACATGATAGGTCTAGGTTGTGCACCCAAAAGAGATGTGCTGGAAGGAGAATATATCTGGCATATATTCCATAGTACACTTGCTGGCAGTAATCCTAAAGCCAACATGTGTTACATGGCACCATCTCCAGAAACATCTCTGAGCCCTTCACCTGAACTAGGCCATTTAATCCTCACGAGTTAACTCTTCAAGTGTGATAAGTCCTGTCAATATCTTCATTTTACCCAGGAGGTTGGGTAACTTGCCCACTCCCACAGCTAGGAAGTGGTAAGCAAGACTGAACCTGGCACTCTGGTACTGGAACCTAGGATGGAAAACATCATACCACCTTCTTCCAAAAATGAGATTGGTTCCACCTTTGGAGGAAAGTACTATATCAGTGGAGGAAGAAGGTAGCAAACCCGATCATGTACAGTATGGGGGGGTGGGACAGTACTGGACATCATGGTTCTGAATTGAAGCATTTGCACTGCGGTGGCATAAAAACACAGCAACTAGCAGAGCATCGATTTGGCTTTAGGAGCTGAATAAAAAGTCAAGTATTTTACCTAAGTGCCTTACTTATTTCCTGTACTCTTTCATTGCAGTACTTATATCTCTAGTTATAATTGCATCAAACCCTGGCAAATTTTGGCCTATCTTTGAGTAAGCTTTCCAGAATGGAAATTGCCCATCAGAGAGCAGCTCTAGAATGAGATAGTTTCAGTTTCAATGAAACAGGTCCTACTAAGAGAGCTGGCCAACCTGACCAAGATAAAGGCAAAGACTTGCCATCCAGGCTGGCAAAAACATATAGTGTATTGGCAACCCACAGATTCTCTTTGGCCAGTCGAATTTTCCTTGGTGAAAAACAAGATCAAATCCCCAACACTGAAGTGTCACCCCCAAAATGTGGGAAGGAATCTAGAACAAGTTCAAAGTTTTCTTCTTTCTCTTTTTGTTTGCATATTATGGTACTATTTATATACAGTAAACTTAATCTTTTTTAGGTATACAGGTCTGTGAATTTTACAATTGTCTAGTCACGTATTGAACATCACAATCAAGATTCCAAATATTTCCATTATCCTTAAAACCCTTTAAACGCAGTCCCCTCCCAATATCTTCCAACTCCTAACAATCCCTGGTAATTTCTTTATGCCTTTCCTCACAAAATCATATAAAGAGAATCCTACAGTACGCAGCCATTTGTGTCTTGCTTCTTACACTTATCATAATGCTTTTGAGATTCATTCAGGCAAGTGCATTTATTAGTAACTTGTTCCTCAGAGTGGCTGAGTAGTATTTCATTGTATGGATGTTACTACAGTTTGTGTATCCACTTACATACGGGTTTATGTGAAGACTTCCTTTCTATTTCTCTTGGGTAAAGATCCGGGAAAGGGATTGCTGGTCATATGGTAAGTGTTTAATTTTATAAAAAACATAGTAAGTTGTTTTCAAAGTAGCTGTAACATTTTGCATTCCAATCAGTTGCTCTGCTTCCTTGCCAACACCTATTTTTTTTTTTTTTTTAAGATTTTGCCCATTTACTCATGACAGACACAGAAAGAGGCAGACATAAGCAGAGGGAGGAGCAGGCTCCCTGCGGGGAGCCTAATGCGGGACTTGATCCCAGGGCCCTGGGAGCATGACCTGAGCCTCAGGCTCAACCACTGAGCCACCAGGGGCCCTCTCCCCTTTTTTGAGCTATTCTAATAGGTGTGAAGTAGTACCCCCCCCTTTGTTTTCAATTTGTATTCTACTAATGATTAGTGATATTTAGCATCTGTTCATGTACATATTTGGCCTTTCATATTTCTTTTTTAATAAAGTATAGTTTACATCTTTTGCCCACTTTTTATTTTATTTTTTTGAAGATTTTTTTTTTTTTTTTTGAGAGAAAGAGAGAGAGAACACAAGCAGGGGGAGGGACAAAGGGAGAGGGAGAAGCAGACTCTCCATTGAGCAGGGAGCCCATTTCAGGACTCGATTCCAGGATCCCAGGATCATGACCTGAGCCAAAGGCAGACGCTGAACCAACTGAGCCATCCAGGTACCCCCACCCATTTTTTATATTGAAAAAAAAATTCTTTTTCAGATGAGAGTCTATTATAGTTTCTGGATATCAGTCCTCTCTCAGATTTTTTTTAATAAACTTTCTCGTTCCCTTTTAATGTCTTAAAAGACATTCCTTAGTAATGTCTTTTAATAAAAAGTCTTAATCTTTTTAAGATTAATAAAAATAATCTTAATAAAAAGTCTTAATCTTTTTATTAAAAGAAATTAAAGGTCCAATTTATCCCTATTTCTTTTTATGGTTTGCACTTCTTATATCTTACCTAAAACATATTTGCCTAATTTAAAGTCACAAAGATTTTCTTCTTTATGTTTGTCTCAAGGTTTTATAGTTTTTTGTTTTACCTTAGTTCTATGATGTGTTTGATATTAATTTTTTATATAATAGGAGGTATAGATCAAGGTTCATTTTTTTTTTCTTGCATATGGCTGCCCAATTTTCCTGGCATCATTTGTTAGACTATCCTTTCCCAATGAATTGTCTTTGTTTCTTTGTCAAAAATAAATTAATCATATATATGTAGATATAGTTCTAGACTCTACTGCATTACATTAAACCATGTGTCTATACTTTTGCCAATACCACAGTCTTGATTACAGTATCTTTATAGCAATCCGTGTATCCTGAGTCCTCCATTTTGTCTTGGCTTCTCATCCTTTTTATTTTCCATATACACTTTAGAACCACCTGTCTATTTCTAGGAAAAACTTGCTGAAATTTTTATTGAGCTGATATTGCATCTATAAACTAGTTTGAGTAGAAAATTGACATCTTGACAATATTGAGTCATCCACTTTATGAATCATATATGCTTAGGCCTTTTTGTATTTATTTTGTTAGAATTATCTCTGAAAATATTATTTCATGATTTATGTTGTTATTGTTAATGTCATTTGGGGTGCTATTGTAAATTACACTCTTTTTTACTTCAATTTCTAATTATTTGGACTTTCATATTTCTTTCTTAATAAAGTATCTGTTTATATCTTTTGCCTATTTGTTTATTTGTTTATTACTAGCATATAGAAGCACAACTGACTTTAGTATAATGGATTTGTTTTCTGGAACTTAGTTAATTCATTTATTGGATATATCATTTTTCTACATTGTTTGGATTTTATACATCTAAGAATAAAGCATTTCATTGCTTCCTTACCAATATGAATTCCTTTTATTTCCTTTTCTTGCCGCACTGAGTAGAATCTCTAGTATGATGCTGAATACAAGTGGTGCATCCCTGCCTTGACAATTGTAGGTGAGAACATTCTGTCTTTTATTATTAAGTATGGTGTTAGCTATAGATTTTTCACAGGTGCTCTTTACCAGGTTGGGGAAGTACCTTTCTTTTTTGGTTTGCTGAAACTATTTACCATGAATAAATGCTGAACTTCATTAAATTCTTTTCCTATATCTATCATGATTATCATATGCTTCTTGTTCTCTAGGTTACGGAAGTACATTAATTTTCAAACATCAAACCAACCTTGCATTTCTGAAATGAACCCCATTTGGTCATGATATTATCATTTTCATATATTACTGGATTCAATTTATTACTTTTTAAAAAGGTTTTTGTTTTCATATTTGTGAGAGATATTGGTCTGTGGTTTTCTTATATCTTCCTCTGGTTTTTGGCATTAGAGTAATGCTGGTTTCACATAATAAACCAGGTGAGTCAGTTCAGTTCCACATGGATTTTCAGTATTATCAGAGATCAGAGAAGGAATTAAAAGATCTGACCTTGACTTGTTTGCCTTTCCTCCAGTTCTTTTATTCATAGTTCTAGAATTAGAAAAACTGTCATGTCTATTTGATAGAATTCTGCAATTGAAGAGAAATGAAGGTTAATTTTTAAATGACCATTAAGAGACAAGGGAATAAAATGTCACAGACATAGGATCTTTTCTTCTAACAAGAAGACTATGCCATTTATACAAGGGCATATATAATTCTTTATTGGCCTAAGTGGATTTTATTCAGAGTCTTGGTTGTCATAACTAAGGATCATGAGAGAAGCAGTCCCTATTCAATGATTACTACTCTCCAAAAGAAAAATTGAAATGAAGTGCCAATATGCCCATTAAATTTTCATTCTGTCTGGGTATTTAGGTGAGAGTGTCTTTCCTGATGCCAAGACTCACATTTGTACAGAGAAGATTACAAATCATTGTTAGCCAATAGGATTGTCTGTGGTGATGCAAATGCTCCATAGTCATAATGTCCAATAAAGTAGTCACTGGCCATATGTGGCTACTGAGCATCTAAATGTGACTAGTGTGACTAAGAAACTAAACTTTAATTGTATGTAATTTCTTAACATGTAAATATAAATAACCACATGTAGCTAGAGACTACCAAATTGGACAACTATAGCATGTCAGTTTTAACTCTAATAGACTTTTAGAAACAAAAGTTCTCACTAAAGAAGGGGTGAAAAGGACTTGGGAACCATTTGTATGGCTAGATATGTTAAGTTTAAGCATATAGGTAAAACTTACATCAAATTGCAGACTAACAGATTCTCGATTCTTCTTAAATCAATTCTATATTGATTCACTTTGGTATTATTATCAGGCTGACAAAGTACAAGGTTGACAATGGATAGCAACATGATTGATTTTATTTGGAAGTAGATGATCTGATAGTATTCTATATTTTTATATATATATTATATAGGAGGCATCAAAGTGAGTATTCAACCTGACTCCTTGTAGGTTTGATTCCTACACATTGAAAACATGTTTTGGCTCTTAGAAACTGGTGTTATGAATTTCTGAGCTTTATATCACCAATAGAAGAGTCAAAAAGGGATCAAACTTAATTTTTGTTTTTTGTTTCTTACAATTTAATTTTCTTTTCTTTCAATTTAATTTTCTTTTCCTTCCTTCCTTCCTTCCTTCCTTCCTTCCTTCCTTCCTTCCTTCCTTCCCAATTACACCTTGTTTGCTGGTTTATTTTTATTTATTTTTTATTTGAGTATAGTTGACACAACATTATATTTGTTTCAGGTATACAACACAGCGATTCAACAATTCTATATGCTATGCTATGCTCACCTCAAGTGTAATAACTAAGATAGATGAGGGGAGCATTTAAAAAATAAATGGCATGCTTTGGGGTGGCATTGAGCTTGACTCCATTTTTATGCATTTCTCTCAAAGAACCTTTTATGTTAAATCACTTACTTGCTATCAGAGATACTCGCAGTAAACATAAAATCAAAATGACAAAACTGAGAGTCTCCAGGGCAGGAAAAGGTCACCAGACTCTGTACAGCACTTGATCTGTTTGAGTCCTTAACAAATGCTCTCAGGATGGTGATGCCTTTGTTCTCCTCTATTCTGGTGGAAATGATTTAGTGAATGCTCTGCACCTTTCTCTCCCTTCAATGCCACCCTTGACCCCTCACCCCCACCCTTTCACATTAGATCTTTTTGCTTCACTGGCCTTTCCGGATGAGGAAGAGTCTCACCAAATCAAGAATGCACCTTTTCAGAAGAGGTCAATTAGTCCTGGGGAGTAATGAGGACTAAGCTGCCCTCTCCACTTTGACCATTGATTTAAACACTATTCACAGGCACCAGGGTGCTAGCGAGGCAACGCTCTGGAAACTGATGAGGGACTCCATCTCCATTCCCATAACCCATGCCCAGTCACCCCAGAGAATCAGCCACCAGCCACAGCTCCCTCTCACCCAGCTACATGGTAACCAAAACAAGCCCCTTCTGTGTACACTTTCTGTAGCGTGTAATTGCCAACTGGTGAAAGAGATGAATAGAAAGGAAATGTATTGAGAGAGCCTTGACAGAATTATCGTAACAAGGGTTTTGAGGTCCCAACTCTACATGCGGAGAGACAAACTTTATGGCATGGCCCATGCCTGGAGGCTGAACAGTGCCAGGATGTGCTCCATATAGAAACTGGCACTTTCACCAAAGCCACAGATACCACATAGGCCAGCATGGGCTTCCTGAAGCCAGAGACACTCAGAGTCAGAAGACCTTGGAGATTCTTGGAGTTTTACCCTTCCTCAGCATGAAGATTTCCTCTTCAAATCCTCTACAAGCAGCCACCATAAAAGACACCATTATTTCCCCAAAATAGATCCGAATTGAGCCAAATAATTCATAAGTTATTGTACTTTCCTCGATTTTATCATTTCCTCTCCAAGCTAAATTTCTCTGGTTCTCTCAGTTGTGCTTCAAAAGGCATAATTTGGGGGCTATTCCCTATTCAGGGCACTCTTACAGTCAAGGCCAGTAAGGACATTGAAGCTCAGCTACATCTATTTAGATGTCTTCATTGGCTTCTAAACATTTTATTTGAGGTTAGCAGGGTGGAGTAAGTGGTCCGTGAAGAGTGGGGAGGTAGGAGGTCAGGGAAAGAGGAATTGGCAGTAGCTTTAATCTATCTCTGAAGCAGCACTGGGTTAGAGTAGGAGTGCATGGAGACAGAAATAAGGTTTTTCACTGTGAAAGAACTTCTGTCTTATAAATAAGCATACGAAGTCTGAGCCCCTATAAGAAACCATACCAGACATTTCACATTTGATAATCCTAACAAGAAAGTAAGCTTTACTACTCCCACTTTGTAATCAAAGTCTGAGGCTCATGGAGATTAAATGATTTGCCCAAAGTCATATAGCTGATAAGAGGCAAATAGAAGCATATTGCTCCAAAACTTCTTACTTAGAATTGTTTCTCCTGGGCCAATGCCACATCCTAGAATTATACAACCTCTTGGGGTCCAGATGTTTTCTGTTTCAACTGTTCAGATTTGTCTAGTCACTGCTGTTTGGGTCTGACTTTACTGAGCTCAGCCCATTACCTGCTATGACCTTCAGTTCCTTCTTGATCCTTCAGACTTGTCTGCTCTGAACTTGGATATCTTCCTAATCCCACAAACTAGCCGGGGCGCCTAGTTCTCCCCTCATTGTTATGTGTGCACATACTCTTCAGCTCCCCCAAGAGAACGGGAGATTCCAGTTCCCTGAATCACTGAGTCCGGTGTTCTTATGCTGGCAAGTTCTGAGAAATGATACTCTTGCGGGTCAAAGACAAAAGTTAGCTCTTTAGACCTAGACCTCCAAATGCCATTAGATGAATTTTAAATTCTTCAAGTCTTTCTAAATCTTGCTAAGTGTTTACATCTTCTTTTTTGTGTGTGGGATCTTTCCCAAAGAATCCAGTGTCACATGGATGCTTCCTGAATTATCTGACAGAGAAAGAAAAAATGCAACAAGTATCCAGGTCTTTAAAGGCTCAGTAAGTTGGCTTTCAGCTTAGCTCATACTAGAATGACATAGCTTGAGTCAAATCTCCAGAGCCCTTTTTAAACCTATTCTGCTTGTAATGCAATTCAGTTGCCTGAGAGCCATTGGAAAGTTCACATCAAAAATCCACTGAGAAAAAAAATCCACTGAGGCTGAACAGGACATGGTATTCTTACTGAAGAAGTTGGATCTCATGAAATGGAGAGCGCTTTGTACTTTTGACAATTGTTTATGAACTAGAGCCCCATGTGGTCCAGTCTCTGCAAGCTATAGCATTCAAGTAAATACAGTCCAACAACCATAAGTAATTAAAAGCAATTCCAATATTTTCTTGACTATCTTAAAGGTTGTCAAATAGAATCAATTTATAACCCACAGTGGTGTTGCTGCAAGTCTCATTCCCTATTATTTTCCCTCTCAGGATCAGTCATATTTCCAACTTTCCCAAAGCTTCTCATTATAGATCTCATTCTCAAACTCTGATCCCAAAATTTACCCCTAAAAATAAGTTGGCATGGACTTCCTCTTTTCTCTTGATATTATCACCCTTCCCAGAACTCTTCTGGGAACTCACAGGAACCTGCTCTGCATTTGTACAGTCCCTATGGACAAGGTTAACTCCCAATGGACAAAAGTTGACTGATGGGGAATAGGAGCTGATTGATAAATGGTCCATTCTTTCCCTTGGCCATTTCATAAGCATTTCACATGGTCCTAGAGAGGTAGTTTGTGAGATACTTTGTATCCTTTAATAAATTCCTTTGTTTTTGCTTGAAGTATTCAGAGTAAATGATGTTTGCAACCAAGAATCATGTCTAATAAAGATTCAAATAATAGAGTTCCAGTTTCCCTGGGTCTTTGATAAACTGGTTATTATCAATTAAAATAAGCAACAAAATGAAACAAAAATACTTCTTTAGGGTCCATACTTATAGGAAAAGAAAAGCAAATAAATTTCCACAGAGTACCCACAATTGAGCTAGCTCTTAACTCTGTGAGCTACAAATTGGATTTAGGATTCATATAAACCAGGGATGATAGGAATTTAGCTGGAAGGCTATTTCTCTCCTTTTATTATTTTATTATCATATTGTGACCCTATATTTCATGTGATGCTTGGCAGAAAACATGTTTTGCAAAGCATGACTGTTTCTGATTGGTAAACTGGAGGATAGATGTTTATGACCTGCTGGAGGATATCATGTATTCCTTCTCAACTGAGGACCAGATTCCCAAAGCATTTATCCAGATTGCCTTGCCTCACAATAGCTTCTCAAACTTGTCCTCTAAATTACCCCTAATAGCAGAGCAAATACATTTCCTCTGGGATTTGATAGCAGAGTAAGAATTGGCATAACTTGAATTTAAAATGTTCTTGAAAAAACGAATTTAAAGTTTTACATTCTATTCTCTAAAATGTTAATGTCTACTTTTATATGAAAATAATAAATAGAATTACTTACTAAGGAGACTTACAATTAAATAAAATAAATAGAACAATGCACTTATCTCTGCTCCATACCACAATGTCCCTAAAAGGAATCTTTTTTTTTTTTTAAAGGAATCTTAAGTGATAAAAACCTACAAAGACAAAGAGATCATGACAGAAAATGATACTGAAAAAGCGAAGCAGCCAACTATGGAAGATGCAAAGCACATTGATTAATACTAACTGACTTAGCACAGTAAAGAAAGTGAGGACCTAAAATGACCATGATGGGAACACCAAGCAAACAAACAAAAATACAGAAGACTTGAACTGCAAAATTCTAAGAATGACCAAGAATTTATATGCCAGAATCTCCGAAAACAGAGTTGAGGATTAAGGCTGAAAACAGAGGAGATTGGTTGAAAATCTATTTAAGGAACACACAGATCCTCCTTCCTGTACATCCAGATGACTGTGGCCCCCAAGCTCCCATCCTAGAAGCTGATAGAAGGCTTATTTTCTGAAAAAACTAAGCCACAGAAGCTGGGTAACAGAACTCACAGAGTGTGAGAGGGAAGTCCCATACAGAAGACAGGATTAGGTGTGTCTATCAGACACCAGTTCTCAGCCTGTTCCCAAAATGCTGGCAGCCATACATACACCCATCGGAGGAACTGACTGCCCCTAGGGAAAAGGCCTCAAGAAACCTACCTCTGCAGAACAGCAGGTAGAAACTCCAGACCCCCTTGCACCAGCTGGGTAGCCAGGGCCAGGCTAGGAGATGTCAGCCCAGGATGTGAGTAATAAGGGATTGCTTGCAGAGAATTTAAAACCAGTAATTAAATCACCTAAAAGTTGGTTGGCTTTTATTATTTATTTTTTGTGCACAATTGTGCAACAGTTTTAAACAACCTTAATGATAAAATATTTCTTCCCACAAAAAACTCCTTTCTACATCTAAGTTCCAAACAACTGTTCTGGATACTGTGGAATATCAATAGTATTTCTATAAACTACAAATTAACACATTTGAATTCTCTACCTGGAATTAATTTGGAAAACTCCCTGTTATTGAGTCAGTTCTTCCGCTAACACGAACTCAGCTATATATGTTCCTTTCGAGAGTACATTCAAAGGTTCAAATTATCCAAGCTGGCTTCAGCTCAGTTTGTGTCCAATCCCTGTGACACTACAAATTCCTGTACTTAAACAGTAGATTCAAAAATAAACAATGACACCATAGAAATTGTAAAGATATATTGGTAAATTGAATTTAAATTTAAGAAAAAGAAATAAGGGGAATCCCTGGGTGGCTCAGCGGTTTGGCACCTGTCTTTGGCCCAGGGCGTGATCTTGAAGACCCGGGATTAAGTCACATGTCAGGCTCCCTGCATGGAGCCTGCTTCTCCCTCTGCCTGTGTCTCTGCCTCTCTCTCTCTCTTTGTCTCTCATGAATAAACGAATAAAATCTTAAAAAAAAAAAAAGAAAAAGAAGTTGAAAGACTATTTCAGCCTTCTCCTGTTTACTAATGAAAGCAGCATTTTTATACAAAAAAAGGAAAGAAATTGTAAAGACAGAAGGAAAACTCCAAACTACTGAGTTTTGCCATTCTACATAACTACTCAGAGTTTTCATTTACATTCAAAATTTACAGCAATGACACAGAGAAGTATGAAGAATTAGTTTTGTTTGGTAATTGTAAAATTTAGCGTACATGCACTAAATATTTATTTGATTATTTAATGCTTTAAAATTAAAATTCATTCTTTTTATTAATTGTTTTTAACTGATTAACCATGAGGATAATTATTATAACTTATTTCTATCATCATTCCTGAAAATAATTTTGGTTCTCCATGTATGATCCATGTATAAGTTGATCTGATCCAGGTGAAATATGGTAGGTACACCTCTAGTTTAAACCCTACTTCACTCCTATATCAGCACAGTCAGCCAGTGGCCATTAGATACACAAAATGCAGAGACTCAAATTAACAAACCAGAAGATGAATCAGAGACCAAGTTGAGACAGAATATTCAGATAAAATAAAATATTGCCTCTGAATAGAAATAACAAGAATAGAATGTATCTCTATTAGAAAGGAAAGAAACTTTGAGAGAACAAGAAAGATCTCGTGAGAATCAAAAATATAAATGAAAAATAAAAAACTAATAGGAAAAAGGAATGTAAAGTTGAGAAAATCATAAGTAGAACAACAACATTAACAACAACAACAACAAAAAAAAAAACAGGAAAATAAATAAGAGAAAAAAGATTTTTAAAGTAGAGGATCAATTCAGAAGGTCTGACCTCTGACTAATAGAAGTTCCAGAAAGAACACCAAGTAAACAGATGGAAGTAAAAAATCAGATAATATAGGAAACTTTCCCAGAACTAAAGGCCATGAGTTTCCAAATTGAAATAGCCCACCAAGTACTGAGGACAATAAATGAAAAACAAACCACACCAAAGAAAACCACTGTGAAATTTCAGAATATTGGGAATAAAGAAAAAAGTCCTAAGAAATCCTAGACAAGAAACACAGGGCATCTACCAAGGGCCACGAATCAGCATGACATTGGATTTTCTAAAAGCACTCTGAAATCTAGAAGATGCTGGAGCAATACTATCAATATCCTAAATTTAAAATTTTGTTTTAATCTAGAATTTCCTTGGCAGCCAAACTATAAATCAGTGTTAAGTGTACAGTAAAAGTTTTCTGACATACAAGGCCTCAAAAGGTTTATTTTCTATGTACTTTATGTCAGAAAGCTATTGGAGGATGAGTTCCATAAAAACAAGAGAATGGGGCAGCCCGGGTGGCTCAGAGGTTTAGCGCCGCCTTCACCCCAGGGCCTGATCCTGGAGACCCGAGATCGAGTCCCAAGTCGGGCTCCCTGCATGGAGCCTGCTTCTCCCTCTGCCTGTGTCTCTGCCTCTCTCTCTCTCTCTCTCTCTCTCTCTCGAATAAATAAATAAAATCTTAAAAAAAAAAAAAAACAAGAGAATGAACAGATATAAAGAAATGCAAGACATCCAGAAAATGAGGAATGTATGAAGAGCATTCCTTGAATAACAATAAATGGAATCCTCAAGTCAGCAGGATCGGGGCAGGAAAATTAAATACTCCAGAAACCATATCTCCAAGAAAGAAAAAAAAAAAAAAATGGAACCAATTCCTAAAGTCACATTTCCTTAGAGAATGTGGAAATTAATTAGTGTAGGGATATAACACTAAGTATGTTTTTTATAAAAAAAAGACAATTTGAATTCTAGGAAAAAAACAAGAAAGGAAATGTAATCATAGAGAGGTATGAGCGATATTTCCATTGTCCTAAAAATGCAAACACTGGGTAACAGTTTAACAAATAGTGATGATTTAACTGTGCTGGAAGGATGGGGGCTGGAGAGAAGTAGCTGTGTGAAAGAGGAATCAACTTCCATCTTTCTTAAGAAAAGTCAAGAATTATAGTGACATGTAGCAGTACTGTTACATTATTTAGAAATATAGATGCTAAATGCTAAGGAATAAAGTTAAAAGAAATAGAAGGAGCTGCCTCTGGAGAGTATGACTTGTGATGGGAAGGCCAGGTCTGCGATTTTGTCTCCAATCTTATGCTATTATTTTCTCTTGTAATATAATGGACACATACTACTTTTGGCAAACATATTTAAAAGAGAGAAGCAAAAAAATAAAAAAATAAAAAAAAATAAAAGAGAGAAGCAGGAAATCAGAATTTTATTGGAAACCCCCAGGTTTAGTGTTGAAAATTAAAACACAATTACGACATAAAATGGTGGGGGGCACTTCAGTTTCCAACAAAACACTGCCTTAATTTCTCTAAGACAGATCAGGACTCTGGGCCACAATTAACACTTATTTGGCACCTCCTGCATGCTAATAGCACTGTAGAAAATTGTCAGAGATCATTGTGACTGATCCTCACCACATCCCTAAGGAGTTGGGGAAGTTAGTCCCAAGTAAGACACTAACTCTCTGGAGGATGAAGACCTTGATTGCAGGTATTTGTTTATATTTCTAAGCGTGAGCCCCAGGCTGTCTGTGGACAGATTATCATCACAACTTCGTGAGATATGCGAAGCCATTTTACGGATGAGAAAACAGACTCTTGGCAAAAGTCTAGTGGTTTAACCAAGTCATAAAATAGTGAATGGCAGAGCTGTGGAATGGCTCCAGCCTCCAGTACACCTCCCCACTCTCTGAACCTTTGGAGAATAGAGACTGTCTCTTCCCTGTCTGTACCTTCAGCATCAAGCACACAATGCCTGGCACAGAGAAGATGCTCAACCAAAGTCCATTGTCTAAAGCAGGCAAGGTCCTGAAGAAGTGTCACTTGGTTTATCAGGCCGGGAGAATCTCCAGCAGAACCAAGTCCCCACATGCCTCTGCCCTCTACTGCTAGGCATGTGACCTCCACACGCACTGTCTGGATACAGTTCCTGCAGGGACAGGCCCTCCATCAAAACAAGAGGAAACCATCCGGCTCTCCCTCAAGTGACCCAAGGAGTCCGTTTACAGCTCTAGGACGTAAGCTTGCATACTGAAATGTCACCCACTTCAAATTACAGGACAGTAACAATTTCAGTCTTTAAAAATAGAAAAAAAATCAAACCTTTAATGCAAAAGAAAATGAAATTGTGGAAACAATTTTGAACCCACAGAACTTTTGAAAATGTCATTAACAAACTGTGAAATCAGGAAGATAAAAATCAGATGCCCCGAGGGGGAACAACAGTGCTCCCAGTCCAGCCTCTCAGCCTGAGTCATGGAGAACCCAGTTTCCATTCTGCAGGTCCAGGAAGCAGGGGGTACAGAGCTAATGCATGTCTCCTGCTCTGCCCTGGCTCCCGGGGTGGCAGGATTTGGAAAACACAGAATGAACCAACTCTCCAACACGTGAAGTTGGACCTGCTGGAGATGGAGAGGATAATACATGGAAACCAGCCCCCTGGGAGAAGGCCTGGGAGGCAGAGAGGAACTCTTCAAAGAATCCTGGAGAAGTACATTCATTTTCCAGGCTTCTCTTTGCTGATTCTACATGTCTGTGGGAGAGTCAGAATTATAGAACCTATCTCTAGAACTTCCACAATAATAAATTTAAAATTACTCTCAGGGGAAAGGTAATTGTTGTAAAGTGTTGTAGGGCATGCATGGAGAACAGGATACAACACAAAATATTTTCAAAAGATCCTCTTGTTCTCTAAGGATTTTACAGTCATGGTAACAAAAAATTCAGAGTTGGCTACCTTTACTATTTATAGACACTTTGCAGAACTAGAGAGATGGTGGGTCTGGCCTTCACAGGTTGGTAGCCTATCTAAATTCAGTTGCCAGGTTCAAGAGAAAGAGAGTCTAAAGGTGGGGAGAAGGGAGGTAAGGCACCAGGGTGGTCTCTGAGCCCATGTACAAAATGTATGGATGTAAGGGGGCTGCATCCTGGAGCCCAGAAAATACATATGTAATGCCCCCCTCATCCTCAGGAAAAATCACACTCAAGTTTCCCAGAATAGAATTCAAGGATAAGAAACATAGGGATATTTCCATGGAAGTTCACACATGAGGCCACAGGTTCAGCTTTCCTGGACCTGGGGCCTCATGGCTGTTTTTTTTTTTTTTCTTTCTTGATCCCCGACTTACAGGAATTCCTGTAAAACCTAACCCCAGCCCTCTGAAATATCAACCACATTTTCAGGCTCTTCTCTCCAAATGCAGAATTGTACAAAATTGCAAGAGTAGAAGAGTGCTTATAACACCAACCCTGGATGCTACACACTCTGGAAGCATCCGTCACAATACCAGGTGCCTGCTAGACTTCCCTGGAGCCAGCTTCCTAGGGCAGGGTAACCCACCTCCATTCCCACTTCTGTTGGATGTCCATTAAAGACCAATAGATATCACACTACAGAAGTGCATGTTTCTTTACATCATGCATTATTAGCATGGGCAACTCTCATTTTAACAGCATCAGAAGGGAAACTCCTGGGAAGTGAGGGCCAACATATCACAGGGAAAGACATGTTGGCAAAACTAAACCGCCTATGCTTATCTTCAGGAATATTGTCCAATCACCTTTGCTCCAGGAATCCTTGCAACCCAGCAGTGTTTCCAAGAGAACTCCATTTCCTCCTGACTCACATGCACATTGATGTAGCCATCCCATATTAGGGCAGAAACACGGGTTTTACAACATGATTTGTCTTACAAGCTTTTCGCCTAATGGTTGGAAGAAGCATTGTAGGTATGCCACTACTCTGCAAATCAGTAGCCCCAAACTGTACTCATGCTTTTTACCTGCTGCTGAGTATATTTCAATTTTGGGGGGTGCTATTCAAGTTCAGTAAATGAAATCCTGCTCTCTGCCTCCAGAATCTTTCTATATGAAAAACACAAGGCTTTCAATAAGTGTTGCTTCAACTTTGATGATGGTGGGATGAAAATCAGCACAACTACCCTGGTAGATAATCTGTTGCTATGCCTTATAATAAAAAACCCCCAACATGAACACACTTAAAATCATACTTCATTTCCAACAACTTATCTGTGGTTACATTTAAGGGTGTTCCTAAAAATGTTCATGCCAGTAGTTTTTATAATTTAAATAAGGTTGAAATTAGTCTGAAGCTCCATTAACAAAACATTGTTTCAGTTAATTATTGTGCACTCATTCACCATGCAAAGATCTATTGTGCCACCAATAAGCATAATGTCATGAAGGTCTGTGTACTGACAGAAAAAATTCACACAACATATATAGAATGCTAAAGAGCCCACAAAACAATGTACGGCATGCTAAGGTTTGTAACACATGTATGCATATAGAGGATGTTCATTCTTTCATCCATTCACCAAGCACATGTCGAGCACTTTTACGTTCTTAACCGTTCCAGGCACTAGTCCAAGCACTGGAGAGACAACAGGAGCAAAACGTCCCACCCTTACGCAATTTGCAATCTAGAAGAGTGGAGAGAGAGTCCACAAACAAATAAATATAAATATAATGTCAGAAAGGGAAAAGTGCTGTGAATAAAAATAAGGTAGGGTAAAAAACTAAAGTGTATAGGAGGGGACAATTTTATAATAGTGTGATCAGGGGATGCCTGGGTGGCTCAGCGGTTGAGCACTTGCCTTCAGCCCAGGGCGTGGTCCTGGAGACCTGGGATCGAGTCCTGCATCGGGCTCCCCGCAGGGAACTGCTTCTCCCTCTGCCTGTGTCTCTGCCTCTCTGTGTGTGTGTCTCTCATGAATAAATAAATAGAATCTTTAAAAAAAAATAGTGTGATCAGAGAAGAATTCTCTGAGGAGATGACATGTGCATAGAAATCTGTAGTAAGTGAGGAAAAGCAAAGCTCTCCTCAGAGGTTACCAAGTTCAAATGCTGGGAGTAAAGCACGTAGACACATGCAAGGCACAGCAAAAAGGTCCCATGGCTAGGAACTAGTGGGAGGCAAGGTGAGCGTGGCAAGGGTCAGTGTCTCTTGGAAACCCCTGAAGGGTTTTGAGCAGGAAAATGATAAAAGGATTTTGGCTGCTGTGGGGGGAAGTCTGTAGGGAGACAAGCAGAAAGATGAGTTCAAAGGTCACTGAAGCAGTGTAGGGAGGAGATGCCAATGGCTCGAACAAGTAACAGAGTTGGTGAAAAGTAGTTAAATTCTGGATATATGTTAAAAGTAGAATCATCAGGTCTATTATGTTGGATTTGGCATGAGGTGGAAGGAGAAGAGAGACAGTAGAGAAGTTTTGGGCCTGAATAAGTTTTTAAAAATGAGAATGCAGGGATCCCTGGGTGGCTCAGTGTTTTGGCGCCTGCCTTTGGCCCAGGGCATGATCCTGGTAGTCCTGGGATCGAGTCCTGCATTGGGCTCCCTGCATGGAGCCTGCTTCTCCCTCTGCCTGGGTCTCTGCCTCTCTCTCTCTCTCTCTCTCTCTCTGTCTATCATGAATAAATAAATAAATGTCTTTTTAAAAAATAAAAATAAAAAAATAAAAATGAGAATGCCACTTGCTGAATTAGGAAATACTGAAAGAGAAACAGTTGGGAGGGGAAATCCAAAGGATATATACCAAAGTATATGCTACAGATCACAGCTAACACTCACATTCCTGCTTGCTCTGGCCAGGCACTGCCACTGCTTTACATTTACAGCCACTCATTTAATTTTCACAATAACTCTTTCAGATAGGTTACTATTATTGCATTTGGGAATACAGTTTACTTTTGTATTTATCTAAATATGCTAATTTTATTTGCAACAAACATGCATATGCTACATAGTAAAGGAAATTGAGTGTGTGTGTGTGTGTGTGTGCAGTAATCCCAGTGAGAAAAAAAAATCATATATTTATAAATTTTCATTCTTGGCGAGTCTCTGGTGATTGCTCAATGTAGGTTGATGTGAGACTGCTTCACAGTCTTTTAGCTCAGCAGATATTCCATTTTTTTTCCTGCCAGGTCAGATAAGTTCATATGCAAGACCCAGTCTCATCAACACTCCCAGAATAACACACAGATTCCTGTACCCTAATTTTCATTCAGCCTCTTTCATCCTCAGCATTTAAAAATACTGGAATGCAATGACAGAGAAATAAATATTAAAGGAATAACCTTGAGTCATTTCATTTTTTATATGAAATTTTGCAAATGGATTACTTTAAGCGATTACACTTAATACATCCTCATATCTTATTTTCAACAAATCCCAAGTGGATAGAGACTCACCAGTGGGTCCCCACACCAAGCTGAGAGCCTCTGTTTTAGATGATTCTATGAATCGGATTGCTAAAGGGCATTGATTTTTTTTTATTTCAACATTTCATAAATGAGAGCTCTTGTTTAGCTTTTGTTTTTCTCCCTAATCCTTAGTATTTAACCACAAATTTTGTTTTCTCCAACAATTTCCATGTATGTGGATGTATTCATTGAAGTATAGAGAGCAGGGTGATTGTAGCCCTGTCCACTGGATGAACAGGGAGACATTTGGGGCAGAGGTCTCTGTGGTTACCACAGTGACACTCCCTCGACTGAAGAATTGTGCAACACTACCTGCTAAGGGAATAACTGATTTCCATGGAATTCTGACTGTACTTTGTTGTTATGCGATACTCTCAGGGAGCATAAGTGCTTTGAAGATGAACCAATCATCTCCAATTTAAAATGAAAAGTCAGACCAGGCCCTCCGCTCATTTTGCCCCTGCATTGATGCTTAGTAAGCTCCCTGATGCTGGAATTACACCAAAAGCAGTCACGTTCAATTACTGTAACTCCAAAACAAATATCTATTTGTATTTTCTTTTGAGAATGTAGAGAAGAATCCCAACATAACATGAGTCTCCTTAAGTGAAACTGGATATACCTTGGATCAAATTGAGTCTCCTGAATCATAAACATTAGAACTGGAAAAGAATTAGATTGCATGGTTCAAGCTTGTCAGTTAATAGATAAGGAAAAAGCTACTCAGTGAAATTAAATGATCTTCCCGGGACCACACAGAAAAGAATATCACAACCCAGTTGACCTTGTCCTGAGCACAATGTTCTTTCCACCCACTAGACCATGCAGTCTTTCTTGTACACAACCACCTCCCAAAGCCACTGTTGGTGGTCTCAGTTGGACCCCCAAAGGTCCCAGGATAGGATTAAAGAACTGCCTCCCAGAACCGCCCTACATCCCTCATGTCTCCTACAGCAGCAGATCTGGGCCATCCAGGAAAGTGGGAAACCCACTCAGGCACAGAACTGATGTGATAACGCCTCATGGTGGAAGCCCTGGGAACATTTGCCCTACCCTGAATTCTAATCTCAAGAATGTAAAAGGAGATTTGGAAGGACTAAAGAAAAGAGAAAGGGAGACAAGGATAGAAAGAAACTAAAGAATAACTATGGATGTGTAGAAAAATAAGGAAATGTAGGTCAGAATCATTTAATAATCAAGCTTTTGCCTTTTAAAAGCCATTTCCAATAACAACTATTATCAGAGAACTTCCACTTTCCTTACGAATGTTTGCCCAAGTTCTGAACAAGATAAAATTCAGATCACAATTATTTTCTTGATTTACACCTTCTCTTTCACCTCAGCTACATTTCCTTTAGAATACCAGCTGGTAACAAGATCCCAGCTTGTGCTGTAGTTAAGAGCCAACAAGCTTATGATAGGAATAGTTTTAAAGATTAAAAGTTGGCAGCGCCATCAGCTCTGCAGCAATCATGAGCAACATATTATTAGCTTTGAGAATACATTTAGGTGTGGAAATACAATCTAGACTAGATGCCAACTATATAAATAGCATTTTCCTGCCTAGAACTATTTGTCACAAGCAAGTAACCAACCACTGATTTTTATGTACACTGCAGGGTACTAGAAGCAGGCTGGGTTTACCTAATGAAATATTTTACCTTCTGTTCTGATGACAAGCATGACAATTCCCAGTTAGCCATTCTTTGCAAAGATTTCCTCACAGTAGTGACAGTCAGACTACCATGTCAGTTATGTAGCTAGCACTGGAGTGTCAGGTCCAAAGGAGCAGCTCTGTCCTGGAGTTGTACTGTTGAATTGTCCCTGCTGGCTCAAATTCCTGGTTAGCTGTCCCTTGGATTTACTGATTCAGTGGAATGGTAATATGTCACATGCACATCAATTCACAGAGAAAAACTGACTTTCTGCTTTAATATTAATAGTGATTGGGGGGGGGAATAATGATTGGAAATCCTTCAGGACATAGTCCGGATCCTCATCCCAACCTTGCTGTTGGCTGCACCACCTTGGACAGGTTCTTGCTTTCTGGGCCTCTGCTCTCTGATCTATAAAATAAAGCAGAGGTGAAGAGGATCTCTACAGTCACCTCAGGCTCTAGCATTCTGTGATTTGGCTTTGGAAGAAAGCATCTATCTACATAAGGTCAGAACCAGAAAAACATTTCTTATAGCTGAAAACAAGCAGCCTTGGGAAGTTGCAAGAGAGTCTCCTGGGCCAAGGCAATCCTTTCCTCGTGATAAGGCAGGTGCCAGCCTGGCCTGGAGGAGAGAGAGTGTTTATTTGAATATTTAAATGAAGGTCCGCAGAAGCATTAACATCTAAACATGCATTTCTGTACTATCTTCCCTTTGAAGAGTACCAAGACCTTTACACCTATATAACCGAGAGCTGGTGTTCCTTCACAAAACATCGCCAGATGATGTTTAATTCGAGGACATAGCACACTGTCAACATCATCTTCCATGGATTCAGGAAGTGTCAGTTGTTCAGATGCATATTTCATTAATGTAACCTAATTCTTCACACCTACTCACTAGGGTCCAGCTCTTTTACAGATTTGGAATCCTGATACTTTGTGAAGCTCTGTGGACTGTCCCCACAGTCGGCTGCCTTTGTGATTCTAAGGCAACAGGCCTGCTCTGGTTATGGTACCAGGTGTGGCACATAACACTTCTGAGCCCCAACTTTTCAAATAATAGTCTCCAGAAAATATTACCGAGAGACAAGGTAATTGCAGTGACAGAGCAGAGAGTTTGCAAAAGCTATATCCCATCCTAGTACTGGATTTATGTGGAGAATTCTATAGCAGATAACTGTCACAGAAACTGTGTCATATTTTAATTCTATGTAGATTTACCTTGTTTGAAGCAATCTTAGTCTGTATAAATATGTGGCAATATGAAGTTTATGAATTATAGAGTAGTTGCTTTACAAAATGCTTATTAACTTTTCCATAAACAGAGGAGTAAAATTAATTCAAACATCTGTACCTGAAACGCCAAAGAAAAAAAATCTTAGTAATTTACAAAAGGATCCAGAATAGCGCAATACCTAGGAAGTACATGCTGCAGGCTAAACATTATTTGAGGTGCTTTACCAAATATTAACTCTTTTATTGAACCTCAGAACACTTCTGTGAGATGAGTTTACTAGTATCCCTCTGAGACTGATAGATTAAGTTCGCAAAAATCATATGCTAAATGGGGGACCCAGATTTGGGCACTCCGAATCCATACTCTTCACTTTGAACTTCTGTTATGCTGACATTTTAAAATATAAATTTTAGTTAGTACATATACAATGATTTAATTTTGTATGTTTTTTAATCTTAGTTTTAAAATCAAAGTGCTTTGACAGCTCAGAATCGCAGCCAGGTCTACGAACACCACTTTTCATGGATTTTCAAGGAGAGACATACATTTGTCACACATCCCTCCGTTGCAATGACAGAAATCCAACTCAAGTTTAAGCAGAAGAAAGACCTACTTAGATATAAAAGTCAGGGTAAAATTGGTCTCAAGGACTCCAGAGGACTCAAGATATGTCATCAAAGCTCATTCTCTTACTCTATTTCTCAGTTCAGACTTCCTCAGTCTATTGGCCATATTATCTTCTGTTCTATCGTTGAAGATGGGCCTTTTCTGAATCCCTCAATGTCTCTCTCTCTCTCTCTCTCTCTCTCTCTCATGTGTGTGTTGTTAAGGGACCAGGGGGCATGCATGGCTGTAAGTAGCCTCTGGCTTATGTGATTCCAGTGTAGCACCCACAGTGTAAGTGAGGACTTCTTGCCCAACGTACTTAGAAACATCCCACTCAAAGGCCCAGCTCTGAGCCAGTCATGCAATCAGAGGCCAGAATCGGGCTTGTAAGATGGTTCCACTGGCCTTCATTGTTGCTGTTGTTTCTTTTCTTTTTATCCATGGGTTCTCTTGAAAACATTTCCCCCTCAACAAGTTGCAAGAATGTAGTTGACATAGGTTGCTTTGGTCGGCCCAGGATTTTGTCTCCCCTTCTTTTAGTAGACCGCCTGTTCCTTGAAGAGCCACTCTTCCTCTGCTGCATTTGGTTCAGGGGGTAAGGGGCGGTGGGCTATGGTTCGTAGCATTCTGCCTCTCTGCCCACGTGAGAGTCAAGAAGAGCAGGCTTTGCAGATAGTGATACGTTTGGAAAACAAGCAACTCTTGGGGTGGAAAACATCTGTACATATGGGCAGTAATTGAAATAACTCTTAAGGCAGAGCTGGGGGTACAGGTCATCTCCAATATCCATTTCCCTCTTCCAGAGTATTGTAAGGTAGAAATACCTCAACCTTTCTTGTAGTTAGGAGTGATCATGTGCCTAAGTTCTGGACAATGAGGAGTAAAATGAAATGTTTTTATGCTTTATGAAAAGATAGTAGGGAATGGCCTTTGCCCACTTTTTCCTTTATTCCTCCTTCATTTCTGTTAGTCAGAACAGAGACATGCTAGCTGGAGCTAGAGCACCATCATGGATCATGAAGTAACTTGGAATAGAAAGGTGCATGATGATGGGATCCCTGGGTAGCCCAGTGGTTAAGTGCCTGCCTTCGGCCCAGGGTGTGATCCTGGAGACCCGGGATCAAGTCCCACGTCGGGCTCCCTGCATGGAGCCTGCTTCTCCCTCTGCTTCTCTCTCTCCCTGTGTCTCTCATGAATAAATAAATAAAATCTTAAAAAAAGAAAAAGAAAGGTGCATGATGGAGGAACAAAAGGAAGTTTGCCTCAGTCCCTATGGATTCACGAGCAGAGCAGCCATCTGCACTGTGTATCTTCAGACATCTGCTACAGAGAAATAAATTCCTACTTTGCTTAAGCTGCCACTATTTCAGGCCTCTATTACTTATACCCAAACCAAATCTTAACTGGATCTAGAAACAAAGGAATATTTAAACATGCTGTGACAAAGGAACCTAGATGACAAATGGGAACACTGAAGGGTTAGGGGATATGGAGAGATAAGAATTAGCTGTTGGTCTTCATAAAGAGGACCTCCCTGGGACCAGGAAGCACATCAGGCTTCCGGCCCATAGGAAATAGACAGTTCAATCTTTTCTGACCTGGGGTCAAGGTGCTAGTAAGTGAGGAAGGAACAATTGATGCCCACATGGAACTATCTCCACAGCATCTGGTGTCTCCATTAAGGGGCCCCTGTCCCTTTGCTCCCTGATCTGGGGGGCTTCGCTGTGGGTAAAACCAATGTATGGAAACATAACACAAAAGTTAGTCAAATCCACCAATGTATTTAAAACCTAGCTCAGTGTTACAGTGTAATATTATTCAGTCATAAATAGAAGGAAATCCTGCCATTGTCAACAACATGGATGACCTTGAAGACATGATGCTGAGTGAACGAAGTCAGAGAAAAACAAGTACCACATGATAACACTTGCATATAAAATCTAAAAAAAAAAAAAATTAAAAAAAAAAAAAAAAAGCCAAGCTCATAGAAGCAGAGAAGAGACTTGTGGTTGCCAAGGATTGGGGTATGAGGAAAGATGTTGATCAGAGTTATAAGATCAATAAGTTCTGGGGATGTGATGTACAGCATGTTCAGCATAGTTTACAGTAATGTATTATATATATATATATACTTGCAAGTTGCTAAGAGAGCAGATCTTGAATGTTCTCACCACACACACACAAAAGGTAACTGAGTGAAGTGATGGATGCATTAAAAGCCCTTCTTGTGGTTTTTACATCACAATATACATATATTAAATCATCACCTTGTACACCTAACTTACACAATGTTATATGTCAATCATATCTCAATAAAGCTAGGGGAGAAAGCTTCATTCAATTTTTAAAGTTAACTTACACCCAACTTTCAGGAATACACATCATTCAAACTACTTCTCCACTGAGGGCATTCTCATGCTGAGACAATTCCCATCTCCCCTGGGAGGGGGAGACAGCAGTTTTGCTTTGTAAAATATCCTAACCAATAAGCGAAGTTCAGAGATGAACCGTTTCTTCCCTGGCTGCAGAGCACATTAGCAGCACTAGTCAGACTTAGATTTTTTGCATCAGGGTTGCTTCTTATAAGACTCTCCACTTCTCTGAAAGTCCTCTGGCTCTGCAGAAATCTTACAAGAGTTCAACGCCAGAGCTTGGTCAACCACTATTTTGGAGCTGACAGATTCTTGGCTCTTCCATATTTTCTCTTCTTCTTCCTTTATTTATTTATTTATTTATTTTGAGTGCATAAGTAGATCTAGTTAGGTTTATTACAGGAACAAAAGTTCTTCTGGAAAGCTAATTCTTTTGAATCGTTGAAATGAAAAATAATACCCCCTCCCCACCCTTCAGAGCCCACTCTGATTTAAGCAGATGAAAATGCTAGCATTTCTAAACCCAAGGCTCTATTTGGGATGTTGAATATAAAGTGCCTTTTCTAGCCGTTGTGACAGGAAAGGAATGCACAGGTTTCTCAAGAGCAGATTGCAGGGCCCATGCTGATCTAATTTATGTATCTTCCTGCCAGGAATGAAACCTCATGGTTGTGGCACTTATTCAATGATTATTTGATATTTTCTGTATTCGGTGAATATATGGAAATATTTTTAAATTGGGGTTTTAAACTACCTATTAAAAAAAGTAGTTTTCCTCTTAAACTTCTGGACAGCCACACTGAAAAGTATCCCTTACACAAAGAAGGAGATTAATGATTATAGGACAACACATGAAAATGTGACAATGATTAAGCCCAGACAGATTATAATATCAGTCAATGAGGGACCCCAGGTCCTCAGCCTGGCATTAGCTCTTAATATTAGTAACAATTATTTGGAATATCTTTCTTAGCAAGCTAGTCACCTCTTATTTCTGGCATTTCTTTATCTTAGGTGAGAGAGGAACAACGAAAGTCAAGTCCTGATTAGAATGCGTGCACACCAAAACATGAGAGACACCTAAATCTGGGAAATGAACAAGGGGCAGTGGAAGAGAAGGTGGGCGGGGGGTTGGGGTGACTGGGTGATAGGCATTGGGGGGGGCACTTGGAGGGATGAGCACTGGGTATTATGCTATATGTTGGCAAATTGAACTCCAATAAAAAAAATTTTAATTGTCACACACACACAAAAAAGAATGTGTGCACATACAAACAGATGTGTGTTCACTATGAAGGAGGGCAGATTATGTGATGACAACCAAGGCACAAGTCAAAGATAAAAGCTCTAAATAAAAAAAAAAAAAAATTGTTTCACTGTTTTGTGAACATAATGTTGTGAGGGTAGGGTGGTTTTTAAAAGTCTTTCAGTTGAAGAGCACCTGGGTGGCTCAGTCAGTTGCGTGTCTATCTTTGGCTCAGGTCATGATCTCAGGGTCCTGGGATCAAGTCCTCCATCAGGTTTCCTGCTCAGTGGGGAGTCTGCTTCTCCCTCTTTCTCTCTCTCTCTCACTTCTTTCCCTTCCCTTCCCTTATGTGTGCTCTCTCTCATAAATAAACTTTTTTTTTTAATATAAAAAAAAGCCTTAAAAAAAAGTCTTGGGGCACCTTGGTGGCTCAGGTCATGATCCCAGGGTCAAGCCCTGCATCACAGCTTCCTGCTCAGTGGGGAGTCTGCTTCTCCCTCTGCCCCTCTCCCTGCTCATGCATATTCTCTCTGTCTCAAAAAAAAAAAAAAAAAAAAAACTTTCAGTTGAGCTTCCCATTCTCTCAAATGTTAACCCAGTTAGAAGACACATTATTAGCAGAAACTTAGGGGGGAAAAACTATAAGAAAACATAATATTTAAAATACTTTTTAAATGTCTCATCAGTTCTAAAGATGTATTTTATTTATCTTGACATCACACTGTTGTGTCAGTCTCCTAGGGCTCCTGTAAAAACCTACCACAAACTGGGTGGCTTAAAACAACAGATATTTATTCTCTCACAGTTCTGGAGGCCAGAAGTCTGAAATTAAAGTGTCAGCAGGGTTGAGCAAGAATCTGTTCCAGGCCTCTCTCCTCACTCCTAGTGGCTGCCCACAACTCCTGGTGTTTCTTGGCTTGTATGTGCATCCCTTGAACTCCTGCCTCCTGCACATGGCCTTCCCCTCTGTGCAGCCGTGTATCTTTGCCTTTTCCATCTCTTATAAGAATGCCCATCATGGGATTTAGGGCCCACTCTGATCCAGAATGACCTCATCTTGAGGTCCTTACCTTAATTACATTAATAAAGGCCCATATTCCAAATAAGGCCCAAATAAGGTGCACATGTTTTTATGGGGTGTCATTATTCAACACTGCAGCAGTAATGGTGTCATTCTCCTGCTAATCCATGAGATTCATAATCTTACTTTCAGCTCTAATCTCTTTCCTTTTCTCTTTATTTTGTTCCATTTTCTACTTCCTTTTCTGTAACACACAAAACAAAGTTTGTGACTTGATGACTCCTACTCTATCACAGTGTTGAACAAACTGGAGGAAGGTGTAGGAACCTATAAAATAAAAGACTCCCAGTGTTGAATTTAACTATTTTTAATCTTATTTAAATGTGCACAACACAGGAATCCCTGGGTGGTTCAGTGGTTTGGTGCCTGCCTTCGGCCCAGGGCGTGATCCTGGAGTCCCGGGATCGAGTCCCGCGTCAGGATCCCTGCATGGAGCCTGCTTCTCCCTCTGCCTGTGTCTCTGCCTCTCTCTGTCTCTCTGTTTCTCATGAGTGAATACATGAAATCTTTTTTAAAAATGTGCACGACACAGAACTAGGTTCATAGTTCCTTGACGTAAGATTCTTAGGCATTCATAAAACAAAAACAAATCTACAAATTCATACAACAAAAGTATAAAACCAATAAAATTTAAATGTAATGATTCCAAAAGATTTTTATTGAGTGCCTATTATTTGTCATGCACTGAAAGAAGGGCTATAGACACCGCATAAATCAAACTGGCAAAAATACCTGCCCTGATGGATTGCAATTCAGTTATAATGGCAACTGAATGGGAAGAACCAGATATTAGCAATATGCTAAAATCAAACTCCAGTCACGATATGACTGTATGTGACTAACTGCTACTGGGTGACATCATTTGAGCCTAGCATCTATGCCTCTGTGCACCATGTGATGACCAATTCTTCAATCTTTTCCCTCTATTTTAACAATTACGAACATCCTCCATATAGTAAACTATGACATCATTAGGCATAATTGCATTATTTGCATACTGAGCCTACCTTCATCTTTTCTCACAAGCCTTAAGAATTCAACAGTACATGACTCCGCCACACCATTCCACTTTCTTGCGTATCAAATCAACATGTCAATATAGTAAATATTTTAAGAAACCCAAATCTTGCCCATGGAAGCTCCTTTCAAGTGCAGATTTCACCACAAACAAGTTATTTTGTCTTTGAATGGATTAAAATTATTTGACATTTGTAGCCTGGGTTTTCTTTTCTGTTGGTATGCCCAGATGTATAGCTTGATTAAGATTCTCTACATTTCCAGAGCCTTAAACCCAAAAACATACTAGCGTGGAGCAACACTTGCTCCACCTCAGTTTTTCATGAATGCATCCTCTTGTTCTTTCTTTCCAGTATTTAGATTAATAAATGAAATACATAAAACATTTGTCCAAGTTCAACTGAATACTTTAACACTTTAGCTCAGTTGTTACCTGCCAAAACATGAACAACCCAGAACCACTACAACTCCATCTTATTAGCAACAGCGAGAGAGAAGGAGAGAGAGAGAGAGAGAGAGAGAGAGAGAATGGGGAGGGAGTGAGAGAGAACAGTGATGATCCCACAGTAACCATTTATGGCCATTCACATATCCTTTTTGCTCCATGCTACCTGGACCTCTGAATTCTCAGGCCATTCATTAGAGCAAACACACTAGAGCTAATCATTCTTTATTGCCATAAAGATATTTTCTTACCATTATTTTAAAATCATTTAGGACAATTTTGTTCTTTGGGCACTTCCAGTGTTTATACTCCCGGATAAATAAAACTTCCACTGAATAACAGTGAGTGAGGAATGGTTATTATGATTTTCACATTAGAAGTTGCCAACCTAACAGCAGCCAGACATGCTTACCAGCATATTTAAAAGTTAAATGCTATCATTTTGGTAATTATGTGGTGCCAACATTCAACCACAAATGCAAAGAAAACACAACACCTAAATCACATGGCAGGGTTCAGTTATAATCAAAAAGAAAAGGGAGCATTTTCAAATTCTTAGTGAGAGCTTGCTGACCCTAAGAGTAAGTCTATAGACCTTGATTGCAAAACAGAGATCTACAACATGCCTGAGACTTTCTTTATCCATTCCCATTGCCCATCATGCCCACTCTAGACCCTCATCTCTTACTCATGGTCACATCTTCCCTCTTGTCTTTGTTCTCACCCATTCCAAACTATCCCCCACATGGCAGCCTGACTGATTATCCTCAGTTTAACCAATATTTGTGTTGCCAGATCTATGGGTGCCAGATGCTATGCAAAGTCCTAAGATTACCAGAGTGAAAGATACATGATTATTGTATGAAACTCACAATTTGAATCCTCAAAGGATTCCTCTTTTCCAACAAGTATGGTCTTCCCTCCTTCAAAGCATTCTTCTAAATGTTTATTTTGCTCATTTCTTCCCAGACTTATACCTCCAGGTCCCACTTCCAATAACACCATATTCATTAGCTCTTCTAGCCATGAGGTAGACCTCTAGCCCTCAGAGTTCATATGCAAGTTCATAGTTATACACCACATACACACACACACACACACACACACACACACACATTTTTCTTGGAGTTTGTGGTCTCTTTTCTTCAGACTGTGAGCTCCTCAGAAGTCAAGACTTTGGGCCCTAGATTCATTCTTTAAATAAATACTTCCTGGTGCCCATCACTATTTCTCAGGAGGCAAACATTTTTCTTCTCTGCTCTTTAAGTGAGCTCTTCGCTACCCAATTCAATCTGAAAATCAACCCAAGACTATTTCAAAGGACAAAGGTCTTTGCTTCTGAAGCATATAACATTTGAGACAAACTCAGTGGGGCTAAAATCAGAATCTGGAATTTTAGAAGCCAGTAGTCTAGAGAACTAGGCTGAGCCTTCCATGTGCCACAAATCTCATGCTGCTAGACTAAGGCCAGAGTCTGTTCTCCCAGAGTCTGAATCTAGGCCTCTGGAAACAGTGGTCTGTGTGCTCTCTTTTACATTTTATCAACCTTGAGGCTCCAGCCTGAGCCACATCCTCCATTAGCTCTGCTTGCCTCTTTCTGTTCTGTTTATATTTTAACACCTAATAGGTAAAACGGGCCAAGTTTTATACTATGGCTGTCTGGGGTGATTCAAAGGCTTTGTAACTCCCATAACGTCCAGAACACAACAAAGTCAAAACCATCTAAACTACCTAATGTATAAAGTAACCCATGACTCTATGCAAGACAATTTGCAATGATAGAGAGCAAATGAGCTGTAGAAGCATTCACTTTAGCTAATTACACTCAGAAATCATTCTCCAAGATTCTAGCCATGGCAAAGGATCATTGCACTCATGTTCACATACCCACACATGCAATAATAGCAGCAAACACTCTTCTAAGATCCTCCATATAATAACTCACTTAATCCTCATCATGTCCTTATAAGGTAGGTACTATTATTACTCACATCTTGACGGACATGGAGATCTGTCACTAAGGTCCCTCTTCAAGGAAGGACTTGCTTCTCAGCCATGGGGAAGAGTGGTCTGCAGACAGCCTCTAGCCCCCTCAGTGTCCATCAGCTGTAGAACTGCCCTGCCTATGGTCTGCTTTTATCCCAGGCAGCCTATGTCAGGGGTGAGTCGGAGAAGAAAGGCCAGCACATCAGCCTGCCCTGGGATAACTCCAGCGGACGCCATTCCCTCCAGGGCTCCCCGCTGGGTCGGCCTCCACATTGCCAGGCTCACATCACTGATGGGGCTCTCCCTTTGCCCAGTACACATCTTCCTCTTATTTCTACAGATGCTGACCTCCAACCAATGCCCTGCACTTAAACTCAACTATTCCTCCTCTGCTTCTGCAGATCCCAACCCAGGCCCAGCCCCCGGGGGATTCCCTTCTCTCCACTTCCCTAGGTTAAACCTTCAGCACTCAGCCCACATCTCCCCTCCCCCATGAAGCTTTTTCCTCTTCTACTGACCTTGAGCAACCAGTCTTACATGCCACAGTCCTGATTTACACCCTGTCTTATCAGTCTCCCCTTTATCTGCATGTCCTGACTCCCAGCTAAAATGAAGCCATCTTCAGCATGGGAATCAGTGTCTCCCATAAATATTCTTTTTTATCATATTTTTAGAAATTTAAAAAATGCGAAAAATATAAGGAAGGGTCATATCACTCAGAATTCACAGATGTCCCCCTTTCAAGAAATTGCTTCCAGATCCTTACAACCACCCCATCCCAGTCACCCTCCCCATGGACCAGGAAGCTCCATTCACATGAGGCTGACATAGTTTATCATATAAATGTTATATGGTATTTTATATGTGAATAATTATATTTCACACAGGGAGCATCATATTCTGTTACTGTTCTGAACCTTGCTTTTTCTATTCAACATTATGATTTGTCCATTGATAATTAACTGCATTCGTAATACCTATATTGAACACCCAAAAATGTTATTAATAATAATGATGATAGTGAAAGACACACAGAGTCAGGAGAGTAATAGAAAGTCATGACCTTAAATTTTTCATGACCCAAAGAACTGAGATGTATACTGTATACATCCTATGTTCTCAACTTACTGGCTGTGTGATCTAAGGCAAGTTACTTAACTGATCTATGTCTCCGTTTTCTCATCTTTGAAATGGAAAGTGCCAGTAGCTACTTCACATAGTGATAAGTACTTTAGTTAATGCATTTCAGGTTCTGAGAAAAGTGTGTGGCACATAGTAGCCATTGAAAAACTTGTATTTAAGAGTAATCATAACTAATACTATCATAGCACACTACGGATGCTAGCTCAAGAAATTTGAATGATCCAGATTTTGAACCTTAGGAAAATAGAAAAGAGAAAAAGTCATTAAGAAGTTTATTATAAATTGCAATTAATTCTATCATTAATATTTGCCCAAAGAGCCCAATTCTTAAAAGCCTAGGCATTTTACTTCTTTTGCCTAGTTAGCTTCAGGCTTAAGGCCAATTGGTTGTCAATTATTTGAACCTCTCAACCTAACTCCACAGAACAGAATATTCTCAGAGAAATCTGAAAAGTGAATTTGTTGGCTGCATCTTTGCCTGCAGTTTCTCAGCTTGCACTTTAAAGAAATCTTAGTTGGTAAGGAGAAATCTCCTCTAAAGCCGCTGTGACTAAGTTATTCTAGAGCTTCGGTAGTTTTTCTTTCTTTTAGCCAGGTTTAAAAAAAAATTGTTACCCTTACACTCTCTCTATTTATTTATTTTGGCCTCAGTGGACTAGACCACAGCTAAAACTTTATGGACCTCATAAAATTCCCAACATTCTCAGACACGGGTCGTGATGTTTGTGCACTGGGCAGAAAACAAAGGTGCATTTATGAGAATGGACATGCTCAGAGATCAACGAACTGAGGTCAGGCCTATAGGCTTAGTCTGTAGCTACACTGCATCACAGGCAACATATGGCTTAAGTGTGTCCCCCTCTTTCCGTACTCCCTCTCCTGTCCTCTATTCCCTACAAGTGACACGGGGCCCTGGTGCTGGTGTTGTTCCTTGATTACCAAGACCTCCCACCATGACGCTGCCCATGACACTTTTGAGGGCTTGTGTTGCCCAAAATAAACTATGTCTGGAACTTTCCATCCTGCCCTCACACACTCACCTTCAAAAATTATCTGTTCTGTGTCTCCTCTCCTCACAGCGTGGCTTTCTTGTAGGTGAAAGTTGGTTAATCTGATAAAATAAATTAATTTGTTACCTCTATCATGTAGGGAAGGTCTTTCAACAGAAGCTTTCTAGAACCAGTATCTCAGTTGGATAGAGCTTGTAGCATGTTTGAAATTACACCACACCAGTGGTTGCCCAATTTACCCACTACTATGGACTGAATGTGTGTTTCCCTTAAAAATGTGTATGTTGAAACTCCATCCCAAAGGTGATAGTATTTGGAAGTGGGGAGGTAATTAGGGTTAGATGAGGTCATTAGGATGGGGCTTTCCTGATGGGATCAGTGTCTTTATAAATAGAAGAGAAGACACCAGATATCTCTTTCTCTCTCTCTTTGTGAGATGAACTTCTCAGAGAGAGAAAGAGAAAGAGTGAGAGAGAGACAGAGAGATGGATCCTGTGGAAGGCCATGTGAAAATATAACCAGGATGAAGGTCCTCATCAGAAACTGACCATGCCAGCACCCTGATCCTACTTCTGGCCTCCAGAACTGTGAGATATAAATGTCTTCTGTTTAAGCTACCCAGTCTATGGTGTCTTGTTTTGGTAACAGAACAGACTGACACCCACGCACAGCACTGGCCTCAGAGCTTGCAGGAGTGTGCAATACTGTATCTCACTGAACCTGTGCACAGTCACTCAGACATCATAATTTCACCTTATACTTTATGTGCTTTATAATTTTCAATATGTTTTTATACCACTTGATCCTCAGAACACCTCCCCTTGCTAGGTAACATAGCTCTCGACCAATTAGTTTTCTCTTCCCCATACCAGACAAAAGTTCTCTTACCAAATGGATTGCGTGGTATTTATCACTTAGGAAACTATAGTATATCAGCTCAAAAGCACAAAATTAACCTTCCCTTGGGTGATTAATGTTGAAAAGAAATAAGAAGTAGTTCTTAGTCCCTTGTAAGGATTCATGATTTATTATTTAGGTAAGAGTTATTGCTCCTGAAACAAAGTATAAATCCTCAGATGGTCAGTGCATATGGTCTTTCCATCTCTTAAGATCTGAAACATCAGTGGGGATATATTACAAGATTAATTATGCCCAGAGCAAATAAGCATTGCTGTCAATCTTCGGATAAGATTAGGGTTTTTATTTTGTTTTGGGTTTTGCTCCAAAAAAATTTCATCTATGCACTTTCTATCATGCATGATGTTTTTAAAAACTGCTTTTAGCATTAACATCTTACCATACTTCCTGTCCCTATATTTTCTCCCTTGTTCCTTATGTCTGCACAAGTTTTCAATTTAGATTATATTTCCAGCAGATGTTATATCTTTTAGAGTGTTTGTTTTCTCTTCATTAAAAAGGACGTGTAATACATTTTATTATTTTGAAAGAAAATAGTCTGAATAAAGATGTTCAGAAATCCTGAATTATTGCTTCTTAATTGTGTGTGTGTGCATGTGTGTGTGTGTGTGTGTTTCTAGAAATAGGAAAGCTACAAGGAAGAAAGTTTGTGTTTTACAAATACTGAAGGAGAAGACTATCTTCCATAGTTCCTAAAATTGTAATATTAACAAGCACTTAAAAACACAATGAGAATTTCTACTAGAGAGCATTTTCAATATTCAAATCCATATATATATAAAATAGGATGTTTGTATTTTCTAAAGCATTCCCTTGATGCTCAGTATAAATATTAGCTCATGATGCTAATAAACAATGATCTGGGGATTTTAAGCATGCAAAAATCTGCATGTAGCTGTATTAACACAAGTTTAACTACAATTCATTTCAGTATGCCGGTAGCTTTTGAACAAAACTGGCTGCAACAAAAATTTTATTTTCCCTTCTGAGTAGAACTTTCACCCAAATTATCAGTGTCCCCTCGACACTGATAATTTCTTTTCTAAAAAGGGAAAGATTTCTTTTCTAAAGAAAAGCCCCTTTCTTTTCTAAAAAGGGAAAGATTTCAGTTATTAACACCTTTTTAGATTTGACTCTATGTTGTCGTTCTGGAGTATTTAGGATTTTCAAACATCCCTAAGATACATAATGACCTCAGTTTCTATCAGTGAAATCTTAGACATCAGTAAGCAAGGGTGGGACAAATTTGGAGACGCAGGAAAAGAGCACTTTCCCTCAGCTCCTAAGATCACTTGGGTTGCTTATACACTTCCCAGCAAGGTTGACCTTGTTAACTGTAACACAAATAGCAAAAAGCACTAAACTACAACAGCATATCCATAGCTCTTGGAGACTATAAAAGTGTCTCAGTCTGTGAAATTGGCACACAGAGTTATTCTTGGTTTCTCACCTCTCTTGAGCAGGGAAGCCATTTTCCATGCATTGTGAGGTATGTTATCCTGGTTATCTTGCTTTGGACTAGGTAACCACTAAGGTCACCAACAATTATGAAATTCTAGGATTTCACTTAGCTTAGTAAAACTGACACCAAATAAATAGCAAATGCTTGAATGAATGAACAAATGTCCATATCTGAGATAAAGCTGGGATTGAAGTTCCAGGAGACAAGAGCAGGATTAACAGACTAATGCAAATATCCGAAAGAACATTTCGAAGACTGACATAATTTGATAGCCCATTATCAAATTAGCACTCTTTGGAACGTGAGTCAGGCTTAATCAATAAACATTCTTTGAAAATGGCATTAAGGGATTGAATTTCCTTAGCAAACTATTGATGCAGCTTCTGAGCAAGGCGTATCCAGTCTATTAAAGGAATAAGACAGAGAAACTGTTAATTAGGAAATGTTGTAACAAGATTTTCTGTTCTGTGTAGGAAAATTCCAATTAATCACCAACTCAGCTCATCTAGCACTACAATTGGAACTCTAACACCTCACAAAACCATATTTTAGGGATTTACAACTCATACGAAACTTTTTAGATTATATACACAGTCTAAAGTCAGCCAAAATTGACAAAACAAGCCTCTTCCTCTCCCCAAATACCTCCTACCTGGTTTGGTTAGTAGCAAGCAAAGATTTTTATTTCACAATGAGATCTAAGTTTTAAATAGATCTACCACCTCCCCCTAACAAAAATACGTATATATTTGATATTAGGTTCTTTCCTGGGATTCCATAGATTGAGCAAGAAGGAGAGGACCTAAGGACTAGGAGTTGAGAAAGAAGTGCTAGGACCAGATGGAAAAATGAGAGACTTGGAGTGCAAAGAAGGGAGCCTGCATAGCCCTAAGAACCCAGGAGAGTTAAATAGGACACCTCAACATCTGAGAACTCTTCCTTCCCTGAAGTTTTAGCAAACAACAGTTACAAGCTACAGCCGGGGGACTAGTCAAGAACCACTAACTAGAGACTCACAAGAACTTTATCCCCCATCAAGGATATCAGCACCAAGACATTAGCCCTAGTGCTACCCACACCAGCACCTCTCTCCTGCTCCCTACTTCAAGCCTACAAGAAGTCAGAAGAGCTAAAGCTGTGAGAGTTCTCAAGAAAGCCAACACACTCTCCATAAAATCCCAGGGGACCTTAAATTCTTCTCTTGTTGGTCACTTCACCACACCCAGCTTTAGGGGCCAGCACTCCAAGGAATGGGAAAGTGATCCGCTGCCCAGGACTGAGCAATCTCAAGAGTCCCAAGACCTCTCTTGCAGGTTTCAATGTCAATGAGACGGTCATATTCCATGGGCTTCCCTGCCCCTCATATGCTTTCATTTGCCCACAAGTAAAGCAACAAATGAACGATCAATGATTATTCTCAAAGCAGAGAGGAAACTATTTTTCAAAGGAGTTTGATGGTTGGCTTGATTTGAGAAAAACTGTTCCTGATTAGTTTATCTAGAAATTCTTAAATTTAAATTGAGCATTCATGAATTAGGAGTTGAGGAAAGATTTATTTGTCTATATGCTATAACCAATTTACTCTTACTAAATTAAAAATTAATATTTTTATCAAAAAATTCAAAACCTGGGGATCCCTGGGTGGCTCAGCGGTTTGGCACCTGCCTTCGGCCCAGGGCGTGATCCTGGAGTCCCGGGATTGAGTCCCAAATCAGGCTCCCCACTTGGAGCCTGCTTCTCCCTCTGCCTGTGTCTCTGCCTCTCTCTCTCTCTCTCTCTCTGTCTCTCATGAATAAATAAGTAAAATCTTTAAAAAAAATTTTTTTTAATTCAAAAATTTATATGAGACATCTTCCCTTGAGATACATGCCTCTGAATATGTGAGCACATCTTGCTAACCCTATGTGGAGTGAATATATGAGTACCATTAGAAAATTATTTAAATATTGTTCTCAAGTACTTTAAAGCATTGATACTTTGCCTTCAACCAAACACATAAATAGAACCATAATGACAAAATATGATTTATAAAATTTTAAAAGAAGAGAAAAACTATGAGGATTACTCAAAAATAATGAAATAGATACCAACTACATATCTTCTAATTATAGTTACATTTAAGTAAAATCCTGAGACAACAAAATCTTTGACTTCCATAAAAATCTTATAATCTTTCAATAGTATTTTTATTTTTCTGTTCTAAATAACAAAACTAGAATCCCCTACTATGTTCCCCTTGATTTTTCTGTGAGCTCTCTGAAAAAATGCATAATCTCCAAATTTTCCCCTATCTCTCAATCTTCCTTGTAGTTTCTCCAAATAAACATACATTATGTAAAATCTTCCCCATGAAAAATTAAACCACAGTGTAAATAAATAGGGAGTGGGAGGAGGAAAGAACTCACAAATGAATGTTGTACTAGTATGTATCTCCATAAAATGGAAATCAGAATATTTTTCCCTAATTTCTCTGGTGGTGAAAAAAAAAAATCATTTACACTCTCACAGGGCACATGGAATTGTGGCTTATATATCATATTTTATAAAACTGATGCTATTAGTTGCATATTATTTCATTTTTTTTCAATTACAATAAGTATTTTCTCTGAGAAACTAAAACATTCAATAGATATGCGGAGAAGACTATCCCTTCCTCATATCTATACACCATTTTCCTTGTTGCTACACTTACGTGTCTATTCATTCCTCCAGCAAACATCTTGTTTTCCATTTGCAATTAAAAGTGCACTTTCCTCAAGTTTTCTTGGATTCCTAACCCAACTCACATACAGAGAAGAGGGGGGAAAGATTAAGGACAAAAAAAAAAAAAACAGAGAGAGAGAGAGAGAGAATCTTACTAACTACTTAGAATATATCAAGTGGTAAAGCATGTAAGTAATTAGAATCCAAGAAGGAGAAAGAATAGGAAGAAGTGGAGAGAAAGCTATTTAAAGTGATGACCATACTTTTTCTAATTCGATGGAAGATACAAATTTACAGATTCAAGTTGCTTTATGAACATCTATAAGAATAAATACACATCAAAATCAGACTCAAGCCTGAAATCAGAAGTCAGAGTCAGAATCAGAAGACAAATATAAAACGTAAAGCTGGACATCAGCAAGAGGAAATATGGCACAGTGCACACAGGGAACAGTAATTCAATATTGGCTGACTTTTGGCTCCTAATCAGAAACTGTGGATGTCAGAAGAGTGGAATAACATTCTAAAGTGATGAAATGAAAATGCGTCAATCCAGAATTTGATATCCAGCAAATAAATCAATAATGAAGACAAAATAAAGACATTTTCTGTGAAAAGAAAACTTAGAGAATTTGTTGCTATAAGACTCATACTATCATGAATTCTAAAGAAAGTTTCTTCTCAATTTTGAAATCTCCAAAATACAAAATTTTATATTCAATATGATCTCTGCTATTATAGATATTATGTAGAGAGAAAAAAGAAAAAAAAGGGATATAATGGAATGATAAGATATAATGACCCAAAAGCAATGCAATTGCAGTTGATTTTATTTCTTATTCTCTGTAATATTTTTATCTTTCCTATCCCCTGTAATACATGTGAATTATTTTATAGTCTTAAAAATAAAGTGGTATTGATATTAAATATTATTTATAAATAAAAGTAAAGTTTAAAATATAATATAGTGGGGTACCTGGGTGGCCCAGTTGGTAAGTGACCAACTCTTGATTTCTGCTCAGGTCATGATCTCAGGGTCATGAGATCAAGGCCCAAATGGGGCTCCACCCTGGGCATGGAGCCTGCATAGGCTTCTCCCTCTCGCTCTGCCTCTCCACACCACCTCCTCAACTCATGTGGCATGTCTCTCTCTCTCTCTCTCCTCTAAAAAAAATAAAAAATAAAAATTTTTAAATGTATTAATAGGGAGATATTGTGCTTAGCATTTTATAGGACACAAAGATGTACAAGAAAGAGTCCCTGTCGTGAAGGATTCTAGACTCTGGTAAAGCAAAATAAAACAAGTAAACAATCATTTTAATATAAGGAAAGTGTGGGAATGCTCTAAGCCTCAAACCATGTGCTATGAAACTGTAGAGTAGGAGCTGCACATTCATTTAGGAGGACGAGGAAGAGTTTATACTGAGAGGATCATCATAGACTTTTGACTTGTTACATCATGGAAAATAGTAAGTAAACAATTACAAAAAAAATGGCACTTGAAATAAGGATAACTAGCTACTGGATGAGAGAATACCAAGCTGTGTGATCTAGGAATGTGATCTAGGAAAGGCATTCCTGAAGGGATGACATTTAAGCTGAGATATAAAGATGAGAAGGAGTTAGCTGTATACAGAATGGAAGAGGAAAAGCCCAAGCAGAAAAGCTGGCACAGAAAACTCCTACAGGAGGAAAAGCCTAGTTTATTTGAGGAGCTAAAAGGAGGCCTACATTGTTGACACATCATACCCCTTATCTGAATCATTGCTATAGCCAGGGCTGAACAGGAGTACAAGAAGCACAAATGAACAAGGGAATGGTCAGAAAATGCTGGGATAATTTGCGTTCTTCAGGAAGCAGATGCCATGATGCAATCAGAAGTGCAAGAGCTTTGTTGCAGGGAACTCTCTGTGATAAGCAAAGGGGGAAGGAAGCAGGAGTAGTCGGGGCAATCTTTTGGACATGGCACAGGTCTCACACTTGGGACAGGAGCAAAGAAATGAAAAGGGATTGGAAAGCAAGAGCCTGAGACAGCCGCGTATCTCTGAGAAAGTCTCAGGCCAGTGGGAACCCAGAGCCAAGGGAGGCTGGTAAAGGAGGCAATGTCAGGCACAAATACTTGGCTCTAGTTAGTGCTCCTCCTGAGCTTAGGCACTGGTTGGGGAGCAGGGCTTCAGTGTGAACACTGCAGTGGATGCTGAAGGCGCAGCAAACAGAAGCTCTCAGCTGAGGACACCCCCCCCCACTCCGTGCAGTAAGCCATCACTGAGGGGACATCTAACCCAGCACCTCCGTGGCTCTCACACTTGGTAAGTTGAAATAATCTATTTTAGGGAGTTGCAAACCTAGGTTCTACCGAAATATCAAAAAAGAAGAACACTGAAGATGGGAAGACGGAGTTTGGGTTAAAGTGTTGTATGATTCTATCTTCTTTCAGAAGATAGAGACATTGATCAGTGTTAGGCAGCTCGCAATACGCATGTTAACATTTTAAGGGCACCCACTGAAAAGAATACAAAGTCCTGGGATGCCTGGTTGGCTCAGTTACTAAGCGTCTGTCTTTGGCTCAGGGCATGATCTCAGGGTCCTACATAGGGCTTCCCTGCAGGGAGCCTGCCTCTCCCTCTACTTATGTCTCTGCCTCTCTCTCTGTGTCTCTCATGAATAAATGAATAAAATTAAAAAAAAAATACAATATAAAGTCTAGGTCCCTTTACTGACCTGAGGAAAAGAGAAAACTTGATCACTTTAAATATGCAGGAACTAAAAAAAAAAAGAAAGGGAAAGCAAAAGGAGTAGAAAGCAATGCAGAGCTCAGAGAAGTGAGCTAGAGGGGATAAAGTGGAGAAAGCACAAGCAGGATCACCTCCTTGTCTATCATATCATCTACAGTTGCTGACATATCTGACATACCTTTATAAAGGTAAGCCCAAGAAAAACTACACTAAGATAACATGAATATTTGGAGGGAAGTAAAAATAAACTAATTCCTTTTCTTTCATAGTGAGGAAAAACAGATGTTATCTAAAATTAACAAATTGATTAATAGAGGTATAAATAGAGTACTGAGGTAAGGCAAAGGAATTAAAACCTACAAATGGTTAAAAGTAATTGAGTCTAAGGAGCTCCTGAGGTAAACTTTTTACGTCTATCTTACATTTTTCAATCAAGTGAATGCATTACCTTCATGATAAAATAACCCCTGAGAACGGATGAGAGCACCTAGAAAACGTAGACAAGGGAGCTGAGTTCTGCCCATTAGAGGCGTGGGCAGAGGTGGAAGCATCAGCAATGGAGACCAAGGGCCATGGCCCGCAGAGGGGAAGAGCCAGGAGAGGGCAGCACCATGGTAACTGAGGGATGAGGGTGTCTCAGAGGGAGGGACCTTCTTTTTTTAATTTTAGTTTTTATTTTGTTAAATCATTTATTTATTTATTTGATAGAGAGAGAGAACAAGGGCCGGGGCAGGCAGAAGGAGAGGGAGGAGCAGACTCTCCGCTGAGCAGGGAGCCTGTGGTGGAGCTTCGTCCGTTCCAGGACTCTGGGATCACCACCTGACAGAGGCCAGATGCTTAACCAATTGAGCCACCCAGGTGCCCTAGAGAGAGAGAGAAAGAGAGAGAGACCATCAACGCCAGGGTTAAATCAGGCTGACAGAGGGTTAAGGCTGAAAACAAACTTTGGGTTTTAGCAGCATGGGAGCCACTGGTCACCTTGACCAAAGCAATTGCAGAAGAGTGAAATATTGGAAGAGTCACAGGGACATTAGGAAGTGGAAATAAAGTGAGTAAGTGGAGCAGGAAAAAAGATATCTTGGCAGCAGTATAAAAAAAATGGAAACCGTGGATGTTAAAAGTAAATGGAGGGGAATTCATAGACGACTCCATGCCAAGTGACCAAAGAATGAGAAGTACCTTTAATAAGAGGAAAGCCAGGAGGAGTGGGTGTGGGCTGCAGAAGGAGATAGCTCTGTCTTCCCTGTTCAACCACTTCAGCCAGTTTCTGCTAGAAAATCCCTTCAGTGAAGAGTTCTTAAACTCACAGAAGACAGAGGCACAAGTTCGAAGACAGGCTAAGGGAGATGGGAGCTACAGAAAGTTGATTTGATTTCTATTCTATTCGTCTTGACCAAATATTTGTTAAAAGGTACTGGACTCCCAGACCTCATGCTGGCAGGATCACTTACACTCAGTTATGCCTTTAGTTCTGAGACCCAAGAAATTTCCAGAAGGAAGATTTAGAAATCTGCTTTGAATTACAACACAGCTAGGCAATATTCATCTTAGCCAGTGGGGTTTTTCTCTTTATTGTGCTTCAGAACACATTGGAAGAAAGGACATTGGAACACTGGAAGGGCAAGAGGTCTCTCAAATTCTCTTTTCCAAGTTTAATAACTTGAATATATTCTGGTTAAGTCATCTTTAATAACCTGTATCCATTTGACTGTGATTTTTATTTTTCGTAAAGCTATTTTCCAAATTTTAAACTCCTCAAAATAGTGTGATCCTCAGAACAACAAATTTAGAGTTTGTTATTGTCCATGAGACTTCATCATCTTCCAGTTCCAACATCCCTAAATTGGAAACACAGATTAAAAAGTGCATTTCATGAAGCACAGAATCCTTGGGAAGGTTACTTTGACTTTTGTCTGCAGTGATTATGGAAGATGTTTACTCAGAAGTACTGAGTTCTAGGCTGTCAATAAATAAATGGATATAAAGGTTTTTAAAAAATGAATGAACACAGGAAACCATCAATCACATAGGAGTGAACAGTGATGTGAAAGAGGCCAGTGATCCAATGAAAAATATATGTGACACAAAACCACACTGCTTAGACTGAGTCTTAGAATGTGAGCTCCATGGGAATAGATACCTCTTCCAGTCTTCTTATCTCTGTGTCCCCAAAACCTAAAGCCTCCCCTAGAGTTGGGACTCAATAAACTAAAAAGCAAAATGAAAATGACCATTATTCGATAGGAAAATGTTAAATGAACAAACAAAAACAAAAATCTACCCTAACTCACAAAATGCTATTTCCCCATAAATACAGACTGCTGGATTTGTCCAGGATTGTCCAAGACTGTCTTTAACACATCCAGGATAGTCTTTAACAAAAAGTGGAACTTTTTAAAATTGTTTTTTAAAACTGTAACAGTAAGCTCTGTGAGCAGAAAGCAACAATTTATCTCTTTAGCACCCTGCCTGCTCTGGGAGTTACAGTCTCTATTTAAATCCAGTCCACACCACACTTCACCCAGAAAACCCTCTTGACTATCACATCCCCAACTCCTCCAACCAGAAGGGTTCTAAGTCCGTAGAACAAATTACCCAGAGGTAAATTTTTTTGAGGTGTGCTTTTGGCAATTTCTATGAAAAATAATTCTGAGAAATGTTGAATTTCAACCTCTATGCAATTCTCACAATTCTGTTTTCACTGTTGTCTTTATAACACAACAAACCAGGATGACCACACTCCTCCAAAGGGGAAAGGATAAACTTGAAACCCCTTTGCAAAAAGGAATATGCATTAATCTTAAGACTTGGACTCTGAAAATGTTCAAAGCAGGGAATCTGATAGTGTATGTACCTCTCTGCTGGATTCCCCATGTCAATATACACATTTTCCAGACAGCCATGAAGATATCTGCCAAAGTATGATTCAAATCTAGCACTATTTCCATTCCCCAAGAAAACCAGAAGATATTTACCCTCAAGTGATAATGACTTTAGGATATGGGAGGAGCTGGTTATGACCTGCAAATCAAACACACAAAAAGATCCACTGACACCCTTCCCCAAGCCAGAGCTCATACTTCCCAGGAAGCCTTCTGGTTACATCAACTGACAACAGTTTCAGGCTTTCATATGGAAAGTTCATCGTTGCTGCAATTAGTTTTTATCATCCCATTGTTTCTTCATGCGTAATAATAAAACAGGGACAAATACTACCAGATGGCCCATCAAAACCTACACTTATCAAATCCAAGAAATACAGATTAGTCCACATTCATTGATCTAACTTCACAAATCCAGCCCATGGCTCTGTCTCTGAATTTCTGCACATTACTTTTCACTGCCGAACCCATGCACTTTTCCCCATTGTTTAATATTTGTATTTTTTTAAAGATCTGATAAAATGGCTGTGCCTTAAGTCTAATTTGAAATTTCATCCTGTAAATCTAAGATATCTTGCTTCATAAATTTGTTTTTAAGGGACACAAATAGAAAGACATTTATTGAGTATCTACTATTTCTAGGCACCTTATAAATGTTATCATAGTTATATCTTTAAGAAGTTTACATAATAGGGGCAGCCTCGGTGGCTCAGCGGTTTAGCACTGCTTTCAGCCCAGGCCCTGATCCTGGAGACCCCGGATCAAGTCCCACGTCAGGTTCCCTGCATGAAGCCTGCTTCTCCCTCTGCCTGTGTCTCTACCTCTCTCTCTGTGTGTCTCTCATGAATAAATAAAATCTTAAAAAAAAAAAAAAAGAGGTCTACATAACAGATATCATTGTCTCTGTTATATGGATGAAGAGAATGAAAGTAATAGAACTTAAAGGACTTGCTCAAAATATTACATAACTCACAATGTTACATAACTCAGAGACAGATTCAGGGAAAAGAACAGATCTATCTGACATCAAGGCCAACGGTCTTTCCACTCCCCCACACAGCCTCATCACAGATCTGGTTACATGGGGAGTAAAAAAGAAACATAACAAGTCTGCAAAATAATCCATATACTAAATATCATCATTAAAGTAAGATTCTGGGGTGCCTGAGTGGCTCAGGTGGTTAAGTGTCCAACTCTTGATTTCGGCTCCGGTCATGATCTGAGGGTTGAGATGGAGCCCCATGCCAGGTGCAGCACTGGGCATGGAGCCTGCTTAAGATTCTCTCTCTCCCTCTCCTTCTGCTTATATATATGATTATATATTATATGTTATATATATATATTATATATGATTCTTATATTATAAGAATCAGGATTCTTCCTTATATTTTTTTCCCAAAAAATTTGTACACAAATACCATTGCCTCAATGTCTTAAGGATTAAATGAGAGATATTTTAAATTAACAAACTAACTACATTATTAAATTATGTAGAGAGATACCATTGTGTAAGTTCATTGGAATTGGGGTCACATGACCTGAGTAAAGACCCAGCTTCTTCATTTAATATCTGTGTGGATCTGTACAAGTTACTAAGATTTCATATTTATAAAAATTGTGTGTGGCAGAGAATGGTTAGAGCTCTCCAGATACACTTCCCAACCTCCCTGCAATTAGGTTGAAGCAATGTGCCAATGAAACATGAAAGCATGTGACCTGGGTCACCCTAGTTCAAGGCAGTATAAACCAAGGCAGTATAACTCCTCCATCTCTCTTTCTCGGCTGAAGCAGCCTCAGAGGCCGTATGTTCCAGATGTTCAATTTGGTAGAGCCACAAGACTGAGAGAGAGGGCTGGCCCAGTGGCCCTCAGCCTTTTCTTATATGATAAAAAATTCTGTTGCATTAAACCACTGAAATTTCAGAGTTTACCTGCTATAGCAACTAAAGTTAATTAATGCCAACTCGCACATGAAGATAAAGGCACACCTCATCTTGTTGCACTTTACTGCACCTCCCAGACATTGCATTTTTTTTATATAAATTGAAGGTCTGTGGTAAGCATGCTTCAGGCAAGTCTACCACCACCATTTTTTCAACAGCATTTGCTCACTTTGTGTCTCTATGTCACATTTTGGTAATTCTGGCAATATTTCAAACCTTTCCATTATTATATTTCAATTGCCACCATCTCATAATAAAATTTTAATAGATGAGGAGTTGCTTCTTATGTGTGAGCAAAGAAAGTGCTTTCTTGAGATGGAATCTAGCCCTGATGAAGATGCTGTAAAGATTTGTTAAAATAACAACAAAGAAGTTAGAATATTCCATAAACTTAGTTGATAAAGCAGCAGCAGGGTTTGAGAGGACTGACTCCTATTTTTTTTTTAAGATTTTATTTATTTACTTGAGAGAGGAAGCATGCATGCACATGAGTTGGGGAGAGCGGCAGAGGGAGAAGGAGAAGCAGACTCCCCACATAGCAGGAAGCCCAGAACAAGTTCATTCCCAGGACCCCAGGATCATGACTTGAGCTGAAGGCATATGCTTAACCAACTGAGCCACCCAGACACCCCGAGACTGACTCCTATTTTGAAAGAAGTACTACTGTGGGTAAAATGCCACCAAACAGCATCACATGCTCCAGAGAAATCATCCATGAAAGGAAGAGTCAACGTGGAGAACTCCACTGTCGTCTTATTTTAAGAAACTGTCACAGCCACCCTAGCCTTTAGCAGCTTCACCCTTGTTGGTCAGTAGCCATCAACATCAAGGCAAGACCATCTACTAGAAAAAAAATTACAACTCACTGAAAGCTCAGGTAATAGCAGTTTTTTAGCAATAAAGCATTTTTGTAGCAATAAAGTATTTTTTAATCAAGGTATATACATTGTGTTTTAGACATAATGCCATTGCACACTTCATAGATTATATTATAGTGTAAACATATTTTTATATGCAATAGGAAACCAATAAATTCATTTGATTTACTTTCTTGTGATATTCACTTTATTGTGATGGTTTGAAACCGAACCCAAAATACCTCTGAGATATGCCCAATAAGTTTTGCCAAACCACTTTAGAGTATTGTGAGACTCAGATTAGAATTTTGAAATAAATATTTTTTATCCCTATGCTTACATAGATGTAAGGCTTATTATTCTTATTATTCATATTTTTAAAGAAATCTGACTTTACTACTCCAAAGTTTTAGTAGTGTCACAATTATGTGAAAATTATTGTAGTCAACATGACAATTATTTATAAGAGAAAGGATGTTTCTGACCTGCTTAAAGTGTTGTTTTAAGTAAAATGAATGTTTCACCTTGGACACATTATTTATGTGTTTCAACAAGTTTCCATAGACAACAAAAATATAAACTTTAACTACATTCTAATTGAACTAATGCAAAATATTTAACTACTCTTTTCTTAACAAGGCTTTATTGCATTTACTTTCTAGGAAATTTCTCTTTTTTCTGATCATGTACACAGTAGAACAGAGAAAAGCTGGTACAAACATTGGCTTTCATCCCCATCCACATTAACATGGTAGCATGCCTGGATTTCAACATTCCCTAACTACTGGCCTTGCTTGAACAACTCATTTACTAGGTACCAGAAAAATCAGCATTCCAGGAAGGACAAGTGAACATTGTCATGGCCCCTGTCTCTCCATCCCCAGATGCTTGTAAACATGAATTCAGAAATGTGAGTAGAAGTAGACCAAAGTATGACAATGATCTACATTCACACAAAAATAGATGGTACTTAGAGCTATAAAATGGGTTGGTCTGGGGGTGTAGAGGGGAGGGAGGGAGAGAGAGAGAGAGAATGTGTGTTTTGAGAGTGAAGATAAAACACCAAAATGTGTATCAAAAGTGTCCATCAATGGATGAATGCGTAAGGAAAATGTGGTAAATATATATAATGGAATATTACTCAGCCATTAAAAAAAGAAACAATCCTGCCATTTGCAACAATATGGATGGACCTTGAGGGTATCATGCTAAGTGAAATAAATCAGACAAAGACAAGTACCTTATAATTTCACTTACAGGTGGAATTTTTTTAAAAAATTGAACTCCTAGATACAAAGAACAGATTGGCTGTGACTAGAGGCAGGACATTGGAGGGTGAAATGGGTAAAGGTGGTCCAAAGGTACAAACTTCCAGTTATAGAATAAATAAGCTCTGGTCATGTAAAAAAAAAGATGTATACCAAATATCCCCCATGAAATTTCTCTTAAAGGCTGCCTTGTTTCATTCTGAGGAGGAAGATTCCAATCTCAAGCAAGAAGACCACCTGTCAGGCATGAGATTTGTTGCCTTCCCATATATCAGTTTCTAGTTCCTATAAATGGTCAAGTGAGAGAGGGAACACACTTCGGAGACTGATGCTGTTCACACACGCACACGCACAGAATACAAACTCTAAGCTGGGTTAAGCTTTCTTATTATCAAGAACCATGCTGTCACAATGACAAGTGGCAGAGCTTTAGAGAACTGAGTCAGAGAAAGGACAGTGGGGATGGGAGGAGGGCAAAAGGAATGAGAGGAAGGAAGAGGAGAGGGGAGGGAAAGGGAAACTGCACAAAGCACAGGCTAGGCTAATACCAGGGCTTCAGGCCTCTGGAGTCAAACCACAGCCTCACTGAGTATAGTGTTAATAGGGAGGTAAGACGGTAAAACGTGATCTGGGAAACCGTGTATTCTCTTAAAAAGAATATTTGAATTAGGAATAAAAACATTCTCCACTTCCCAGCATACTTCGCAATTAAAAAAGGCTTTTATAAGTCGGCTGGCAATCTAGCTGAAGAAGATCCAAAGCATCAAGGTTTGGGTTTTTTTTTTTTCCCCCCTGAATTATTATGAGCACATAGTTTTGGTGGTTTTGGGTTTTTTTGTTTTTGTTTTTTTTTTTTTAGAAAAATAAGGCAATCATTTAAAGGATTTTTAAATGTTGGCAGAAGAAACATTTCATTGTTACAAGAAAATTTTGTTGAGAAATGCTTTACAAAGTAAGAGCAAAAGCAGCTAAAAACTTGATTTTCAAAGTGGTTTGGTTTTGTTCTAACTCTCAAGCCAACTCTCACGTCCCCAGGCCTTAATGCTTTCAAATACCCAAGCCTGGCCGGGGAAGCTGTCCCACAGGGTCCCTGTCGGCAGTGCAGAGAGAGACTGGTGCAATCCAGAGCTTAAAAGGTCTCGTTCTCCACGTGATTCATGAGTGTACACCCAGGAGAGGGGAAACCAGCCAGCAGATACCAATAAGGGCTTATGTCTGAATCGATTCCCTTTGCTGCTGGCTCCGTGCCAATCACTCACATCTACAAGCAGCTAGTGTCCCCCGGCAGCTCCTAAATAAAACCTCTGGAAAAGCTGTAACAGAAAATTCAGACATGGGAAAAGATAGAGCATCTTCACCTGGATTGTAAAACTCACTGCTGTCTCCAATTAGCTGACAGAGTGGGGAGCTTCCCTGAGGGAGCCTCCTTTGGCTACCTAATCCTTGAGGAATCTGCCTCCTTTTCCCTCTGCCACCCACAGGCCCTTAGGCTGTGTCCCAACCTTGACCCTGAAAGGAAGACTATAAGCGGTACTCCAAGACCTTCTCCCTACCATTAGGTCTGATTTCTCAGTATACACATAACCACTAAAGCTGGCCGTCTGCCCAGTCCTGTCCTGCCCTCTGTACTGCCAAGTGGAGATGGTGGAGAGTGACATGTGATACCCCTGCTTGACTAGTCTCTGATCATCTGCTATCCTATTTCAGCCATAAATAAAGCAGTGATGGCAAACAGGTTTCCTCTTGTGGGACAATTCTAATCATTTTTTATGCCTAAAAACGTGTGTTAAGAAGGATTCTGAGGAGGGACTGAGCCTGGGTGGCTCAGGGGTTGAGCGTCTGCCTTTGGCTCAAGGTGTGATCCTGGGGTCCTGGGATCAAGTAGCTCCATCAGGCGCCCTGCATGGAGCCTGCTTCTCCCTCTGCCTATGTCTCTGCCTCTCTCTGTGTGTCTCTCATGAACAAATAATTAAAATATTTTTTTATTTTAAAAAGAAGGATTGTGAGGATATATGTGCATCCAGGGAGAGCATGGAAGAGGGGAAAATATATCACTTCACTTAAAAGCCGACAGCTGCAATTTTATAAAGAAGTATCAAGTCAAAAGAGAAAAGCAGTATGAACCATCTGGAGGTAAAATAAAGGAAAGGCCAGGGTTATTTGGCTGGTGGAAATGTGACTTTGTGTGGTTTCTTTCTAGAAGGCAATTTGAAAATATACAGAAAAAGCATTAGCAATGTTCATGTTCTCTGGCTCAACATTCCTACTTCTAGGAACTTAGGCTAAGGAAATCAATATGGATGTACTCAAAATTTTGTAAATGTTCATAGAAGCATTGTTTATAATAGCTGAATATAGCATCTATATAAAAGTCTAAAAAGTATTGTCTGGATTATGTAATAACACAATATGATAAAATTTCATGCAGTCTTTAAAATTATATGGAAGATATGGAAAAATGTTCACAATATACTGTCATATGAAAAATCTTACAAAATAGTATACATAGTAAAATCCAAATTCATTTTAAAATATAGAATATAGGGGTACCTGGGTGGCTCAGTCAGTTGAGTGCATCCAATTTGATTTCAGCTCAGGTCATGATCTCAGGGTTGCGACATCAGGCCCCATGTCAGGCTCCACACTCAATGCAGAGTCTACCTGAGATTCTCTCCTTCTCCCTCTGCCCCTCCCCTGCTTGTTTTCCCTTTCTCTCTCTCTCTCTCTTTCTCAAATAAATCTTAAAAAAATAAAATATATGTATATGTGCTCTAAAATGTTAACCCTAAATATCCTAAATCCTCTATAATGACTGGGTGTCACTTTTGTGATAATAATTTTTAAAACTTCCTTGTTTTTAAAGACAATAATGGACTATCTAAAGAGGTCCTGCATGTAACCATCCAATTTCATTGCCCAGAAAATGTGACAGGTGAAAATGTAACAGGATAGAAAGTGAAAAATGTTATACAAAATAGCTATATCTGTGGTGAGCACAGCATAATGTACAGAATTATTGGGTTACTATGTTGTACACCTGAAGCTAATGTAACATTGTATGTCAACTATACTCAAAAAAAAAAAAAACAAAAACACAACACTTTGGTAGGTGCTCCCAATAAATAAATAAATAAATAAGGAAAAAAGTAAGTTATTTAACATATAAATAGTAAAGTATTAAAATCTCCCAGAGGTGGGCAGTATGGGTGGGTCAGCAGTGGGTTAAGCATCTACCCTGAGCTCAGGGCATGATGTCAGGTCCAGGGATCAAATCCCACATGGAACTCCTTGCATGGAGCCTGCTTCTCCCTCTGTCTATAGCTCTGCCTCTCTCTGTGTGTCTCTCATGAATAACTAATTATTTTTTTTAAAAAAAAGGTCTCCCAGAGGTATATTCACTGTCCAAATGGCTATGCCAGGACCTGTGGACAATTGAATGGACCAAGACTAGCCTCACCTCGCATCAGCAGCATGAGTCTTTTTTATCTGGTTGGTGCTTAAATATCTGATACAACCACCATAACACACTTGGAATTATGGCTTAATCAGGACCACCATTAAGTGATTTAATAAAAAATAAATTGGCTATAATATCAAGGGACTCTGAGCACATGTTACTTGGAAATGGTCACACAATCACCCAAATGTGAACCACAAAGTCTTCTTTCAGAAGAATGTGTCCTGCTTTTTTTTTTAAGCAAGTGAAAGAACAACTTACAGGTTAACAGAATTACAGCATGGCTCACCATATGAGCTGAAGATGGGGAATTTGTGCTCCATTTTGAGCACCACTGCATTCCAAGATGTTTGGTTGCATTCTGTTTCTACCTTAGCTCTAATCTTTCTATCCTAAAGGGAGGGTGAATAATCCTTGGTCATCAATTCATTTTGCCCCCAAAGAATAAATATCATTGAGAGCATGTCTGGAAAAAAATGCTCTTTGGAAGTCTGTAAAGAGTGGCTTTTTGCGAGTCAGAAAATTCTCTTTTCTTCCTGTTGTCATGCATACAAAAGTCCAATAAAGGAAATTCTTTTTTTTTTTCAATAAAGGAAATTCTTGTTCTAATTTACCCATTTCCGGAAAAATCTAACCCTTAAATAATTGATATAAATACACTAGTACACACTGATTCAAAGTCATGTTCAGTCTGTTTACCAAGAAAGCACAAGCTAGTTTAATCTTCACTTTCCCAAGTGGAGAGAAAAAAAGCAGCCAACTTGATAATTTGCAATCAGATTCCCACTAGACTGTTTCCAAATGAATGACTAATACAAGCATTTGCCCCTGTGGTTAAAACAAACAATCATTAAAAGAAAAGAAAAGAAAATATCCAGATATCCAAAATGAAGAAAGGTAAATTAAAGAGGAAGAATGCTTCTGTTTCCCAGAATTACAATTAGCAGGAGAAAAATGAAATTTCCAATATTAAAGAAATTCAAAGACCTAAATCTTCAGAATGGAGAACCTGAAGATGAAATAAGTTAGCTTTGGGGGCTAGCAATTTATTCTCTGTAAAATAAAATGTCTTGAGTGACTCACCTGTAATAGATTTTTTAAAGGTAACATTTTATTTGAAAAGAATTTTCTAGAGGAGGGAATTGAAGCCCCAAACCCTAAAACTTGGTATCAGACAACCTGACAGGAAAGAACCTTCAAGGACCAATGAGTGTTTATTTCTCTTCCAGTGACCCTGAACCCACGGCCAAGTGTCTCTAAGATGAGGCTCCCGCAGCCTTCCCCATATACTCACTTCCAAGTCTTTACAGGAAGGAGGTTCTTCTGCCCACAAGTTTGTTGGATACATTGAATGAGGTTGTTTATGTTCCATGCCAGACTGCTTGGAACCAACTGCTTAATGCTACGAGTCGGAACAGACATAATATTTGGGAACAGAGGTGCTACCTAGAATCCAAGCTACACGTAACATTTTACTTGTCTGGCACCAGCTTATACCATTCAAATATTTAAAAGCTTCTTTTCTCTAAAAATACATACTATGGGATTTTCACGCATGTCCCCACATATGCATATGTTGTGATTTTATGCTTTAGCTGCACTAGTCACCTTGTAATCATGCTTTTGTTTTGTTTTAAAACAGCATTGAAGGGATCCTGGGTGGCTCAGCGGTTTAGCGCCTGCCTTCAGTCCAGGGCATGATCCTGGAGGCCCAGGATCGAGTCCCATGTCAGGCTCCCTGCATGGAGCCTGCTTCTCCCTCTGCATGTGTCTCTGCCTCTCTCTCTCTCTCTCTCTCTCTCTCTCTGTCTGTCTCTCATGAATACATAAATAAAATATTTTAAAAAATAAAAAATAAATAAAACAGCATTGATCATTTTTAAATGCTTACTATTTGCTTCTTCCAAAAATATTTCTCCGAACCTTCCTTTAAAAGTATGAAATACGAGTGTAACAAATATAACAGAATACATGTGCAACTGTCAAAGAACCACATATGTGTGCATTTTTGTAAGTTGTTGGGTGGGTGGATGTGGATGAGAGAGATGTACAGTATAGAGAACTACACGTCAGATAGGTATCTAAGCACACGGCTTGCTCTGCAGGGGCTCAACTGGGAAATTTAGACAACAGTTTGTTATATGTCTACACCTGTTGACAGTGGGGTTCTACTGCCGTTAGGGAAAAGCAGCGAGGTCCACGTTGCTTGGTCTTCACGCAAAATAATAAGCATGGCCACTACCCAGAGGAACTTTAAAGAGAACATTGAGAGACATTCAATTCTCCTTTTAAGAGACAAATCTCATGAAAGCAATATTGTAGTTTGCCAATGCTGCTGCTTACTCTGCTCAAGAAACTGCCATCAAGCCCGAAGAGACCCAGCCATCCCTAAAAGTGAATAAATCAGAAGGCGCAGGTCTTTTCTCTTTTGGCAGCCTGACCCTTGACCCCCCTTTCCTTCTCCCAGGCAGAAGCCTTTTAAAATTTCTTTTCATTTTTGTTCTGGATCACTGCTTCCATTTCTTCTGACTCCGGAGTGGCTGAGCTTGTCGCCAAATCCAACAGCTCCAGGAAAAACCCTGAGGCTTCTCTAGACTCAGAGGGTTTCACCACAGCCTTCTCTTTGTGAAGCAACGTGCTTTTCAAAATCTTTTCTCATAGAGGTGTTTTATGACCTATTGTTTTATTTGGAAACAATAAAAACCCTTCTAAGAATCTCAAAGAAGCAGCTCATGAGAGGTAGTAAATACAGCAATCCAGTCATAGAAGAAAACACAAATTTTTCCTAAATTGAAACAAATCCCCAACACACACACACACACACACACACACACACACACATATGTGCTCATCATAACAGATTTATTTGTTTTCACCAAAATGCTAGCAGAAGCTTCTTAATCTGATGGAATTTGGGAGACCCATGCATTTTAATTTGAAATCAATCTTTATTTTCACTATTTTCTACATGAAATTTAGTATTTCCTTTCATTATTACAATTCCTTTGGCTTGGTCACCAAAAAAAAAACCAAAAAACAAAAAACAGACACAAGTATTTTCATATTTCCCAAAATTTTGCTTTTGTTCATCACTACAAAATTAAGCTAATTATTAGACCCATAGCTAAATATTGTTATCTGATATCTTTAAGAAAGAAATAAAACTGTTAGCATAGTCCAAATTTGTTTTTTCTTAAGACTTTGATAATTTTCTTTCAATATAATTTGTTTCTTTTTAGATTTATGTATTTTATAGTATGCATTTTAAAATATTCTAAGGGTCCACAGGCTTCACCAGGCTGCCAAAATGGTCCATGGTTCTTTAAAAAGGCAAGAACTCTGGCAATAAAGGCTTTTAGACCAGTTTGTCCACAGTTTAAATGGATGCTGATATGGTTGGGAAAGTCCATTACCTTCACTTAACCTCTTTTTCTTTAAGTGGTATTCCGTATTGTTGAACTAATGTTGCCTTTTCTATTCAAGTCTACATTTTCTATCTTTTTTCTGGTGAACCACAGAAACAAAAATAAAAATGTTTCCTGAGTTTGGAGCGAGAAATAGTTTCCTTAAAGCAAATGCTTCTCAAGATTCACCTGAGAAACACCGCCCCAGCCCTCCCTGTCCCTTTAAAGGATGCCTCTTTCTCTGTACTTGTCTTAGAGGCCAGAACGCAGTGTCCTCATGGTCACTATGAGCTCTCCTGGTTCAGGGTCATCTAAGAGGCTTTCTTCTGCACAGTGTCATACAAAGATGTCTAGATTTGCCCTCAAAGGGGCTCCTGGGTGGCTCAGTGGGTTAAGCATCTGCTTTCAGGACCCCTCTTGGGGTCCTGGGATGGAGCCTCCAGTCAGGATCCCTGCTCCGAAGAGTGCTTCTCCCTCTGCCCCTCCCACACACACACTCTCTTTTTCTCTCAAATAAATAAATAAAAATAAGATCTTTGGGGGAAAAAAATGCCCTCAAAGAGGGAAGCAGACCTTGTCTTTATTTACATGGTCAGGCTTCCCAACAGGCACCTTGCCTGACCTGTGCTACTACACTTCATGGAAGCTTCTGGGTTACAGTCACTGTCACCACTGTCCTTTACAGGGCTTATCAACGTGATAGGCATGGGCTTTCTATCACATCACTTGGGTATAGGAAATCTCAGATTCGTTTATTTCTCTAAATCATTAAATCTGCTATGACCTCTCACTCAATGAAGCCAGGAGCAAACTCTATTCAGTACTGAGATTCCCTCCCCACACTCAGAGGAATCCTACTCAAATCCAGGGCTCTCTCAGGGCCAGAAAACCAAGTGGGGCATCAGTTTTGGAACTGCTATCATTGGAACATTGTCCTTTTTCCTAGTTGATGCCTCTCGGTTTCCAGGAAACGCAGAGATGTCCTCTCAGTGGGCACTGGTCCTCAGGGAGTCTCGCTGCAGTTTTCAAGGCTGAAGAGCAGAGTCCACACTTTACAGGTCTCCTAATTCCCCTCAACAGGGCTCCTGCACCAAACTCAAACAGCCTCCAGCCCAACCCTATCCTTGCTGAGCTCAGCAAGTGTAACCTCCCCCCAACTTGCCTGCAATGGCTTCCACTTCTTGAAATACTCTCTTCAGTCTTCTCTTCACTGAAGATCCAACATCATTTCTCTCAATAAGCCTCGGCTTACAGAAGCCAAAGACGAGACAGGCAAGTTGCCCCGTGGATGCCTGGCAATTCCTCCTCTTGACCTGTATGTAACCCCAAAGTCCCTGAGCTAAGGGAACATAAATGCCTGACTATATTATGGTGATAAAAGCAAAACCCTACAGCAACAGAAATAAAACACAAATTAATACGTTTTAAGATTCATTTATTTATCTGAGAGAGAGAAAGAGGGAGAGAAAGCCTTTGAGTACAAGTGGGGGGAGGGGCCAAGGGAAAGAATCCCCAAGCAAGACTCCCTGCTGAGCTCAGAGCCCATCCTGGGGCTCCATCTCACAACTCATGGGATCATGACCTAAACTGAACCAAGAGTCAGATGATCAAGCAACTGAGCCACCCAGGTGCCCCAACACAAATTAAGATTCCGATCAAACACCCTGCATATAAAAGTAAGTATATCTGCTGGAGATACATTTCTAAAGAAAATAGATTGGTTTAGGTTGTAATGTATATTCATAGAAACAGTTGTTTTATGCAGCACCTACAAATGACATTTTTGGAGCTACTTGATTCATGATGAGTTAACTGCCCCTCCTTTTCCTACCATAATACACTTTAGCCTTCACCCATCTCAGAATAGAAAACAAATGAGAGCCACTGATCAGGCAACAGTTGCCATCATTTTCAGCAAAGCATGCTGGAGATTCTATATAACTCATGACATACCAGAATATCACAACTGCTTTCAAGATAACAGCAATGACAACAGTCATCATGCCACGTGACCCCTTCCACAGGTCTCTTCCATTCTGGCAAGGCCACGTTGAACTTCTAACTGCATTCCCACTCAGAGAGGAAAAATATCCTAATTCTTATGGTCATTACTCACTTTTAAAAGATTAATTTAACAAAAATGAATACCCACCACAGTCATGACCATAATTCACTGGGAGAGTGGTTTGAGAAAGCCAGCCACACTGGAAAACATTACTTCTTAAATTAATGACAGAACTGAAGATTATTTTCAGATTTGGTCAGCATTTTTGCAAAGTAATGATTAACCCGGGTGGGAAAAATCCAGATTAGTATTAAGTGTTTGCATGTTATGAGGCAGAAGCTAAATCCAAGGCTGGGACTTGTTTTTCAGCCTCTCACCAACCACTTCACCAGCCAAGAGGGACGCAGGAAGTCAGACTGTGCTGTAAAATTCGGAGAACTAGTAGAGCTGGTACGTTAAGGCCTTAGATATGTGGAGCCATCATAACAAGAGCTAATAATAATAACTAACATTTATTAAGTGCTTACTATGCCCAGTCACTGGGAAGAGCACTTTGTATGTACTATTGCATCTATGCCACACAACTACACAACAGGGGAAGCATTACTATTATTATTATTATTATTATTATTATTATTCTCAATTTACACATGAGTGAGGATATTTAGCAACAGAGAGATTGAGTAATTTGCCAGTGGTCACACAGCTGGTACATAGGGATCCAGAATTTGATTCTAGGCAAGAGAGCTAGCTACAGAGCCCATACCTTTAATCACTATTCAGCGCTGTGGCAAGAACAGAAAATGCACACACCACACATTACACTCTTAACACTTCCTCTACATTTGTGCAACCCAATAAATCACTTTATAGGCATTATCATAGTTAATCCTCATCTAATAATAATAATAACCAACCTTCACAGAGCCCTGGCAGCCTTTCAGTCTCTGTTCTTGCACTTCATACCTATTCACTTACTGAATTCTTAAAATAACCCTACAGGGTAATTATCACCCCATTTTATGTATGAAGAAACTGAGGCACAGAGAAGCTGCTATTTGTCCAAGGTCCCATAGCTAGAAAGTCAGAGAGCCAGAAATTTGAACCCATTAGTCTACACTGACTCTTCTACCTACCAACCTATTGAAGGTATCGTTATCCTTATTTTATAGATGAGGAAACAAATTCAGTAAGACTGGATGTGATTTGTCTTGGAAGAGGGTTGTTAATCTATTGTTAGTTTTCTTTAATTCCAGGATAATTACCATACAGTGTTATATTAGTTTCAGGCATACACCACAGTGATTCAACAATCCTATATATTAACCAGTGTTCATCATGATAATCCCCTTCACTTATTTCACCCATCCCCACCCCCTCCCCTCTGGTAACCCATCAGTTTGTTCTTTATAGTTAAGAGCCTATTTTCTGGTATCTTTTTTCTTTGTTCATTTGTTTTGTTTCTTATATTCCACATATGAGTGACATCATACAGTATTTGTCTTTCTCTGACTGACTTATTTCACTTAGCATTCATTATACACTCTAGTTCCATCCATGTTGTTGCAAATGGCAAGATTTCATTCTTTTTTATGACTGAGTAATATTACATTATTTATTTCATACACATGAAATATGTATATTTATAAAAGTATATATTTATATAAGTATGTGAATATATATTTATAAAAAAATTAGTATATATTTATAAATTTATATATAAATGTATTTATATAGGGGCACCTGGGTGGCTCAGTTGGTTAAGTGTTGGCCTTCAACTCAGGGCATGATCTCAGGGTCCTGGGATCAAGCCCCAACTCGGGGATCCTAGCTCAGCGGGGAGCCTGCTTCTCCCTCTCCCTCTGCAGCTCCCTCTGCTTGTGTTCCCTCTAATAAATAAATAAAATCTTTTTAAAAATTATTTATATAGAATATATTTTAATTTATTTATACATGTATGAATTTACATTACTTAAATCATTTATATTACAAATATTTATGGTTTATATTTATTAGATTTATAACTGCATATAGAAACTTATTTTTATATATTATATATTTAAATTTATTTATAAATAGTTATATATATTTATAAATTTTTATATATTTATATAATTGTATATATGTGTGTGTATACACACACACACTCTACCTTTTCTTTATTCATTCATCTATCAATGAGCACTTGGGTTGCTTCCATAGTTTGGCTATTGTAAATAATGCTGCTATAAACATCAGGGTGCATTTATTCCAAAGAATTAGCACTTTTGTATTCTTTGGTAAGTACCCAATAGTGGAATTACTGGATTATATGGTAATTCTATTTTTAATTTTTTGAGAACCTCCATACCGTTTTCGGCAGGGCCACACCAGTTTACATTCCCACCAACAGTGCACTAAGGTTCCTTTTACTCCACATCCTTGCCAACACTTGTTGTTCCTTATGCTTTTTATTCTAGCCATTCTGACAGGTATGAAGTGATATCTCATTGTGGTTTTGTTCTGCATTCCCCCAATGATTAGTGATGCACAGCATCTTGTCATGTATCTGTTGGCCATGTCTTCTTTGGAGAAATGTCTGTTTATGTCTTCTGCCTATTTTTAATTGGATTATTTGGTTTTCGTATTTTGAGTTGTATAAGTTCTTTTTTTTTTAAGGTTTTATTTATTTATTCATGATAGACACAGAGAAAGAGGCAGAGACATAGGCAGAAGGAGAAGCAGGCTCCCTGCAGGAAGCTTGATGCAGGATTCGATCCCAGGACCCTGGGATCACACCCTGAGCTGAAGGCAGATGCTCAACCACTGAGCCACCCAGGTGCCCCAAATTGTATAAGTTCTTTATGTATTTTAGATACTAACCCTTTATCAGATATGTCATTAGCAAATATCTTCTCCTATTCCATAGGTTGTCTTCTAGCTTTGTTGATTGTTTCCTTTGCTGTGCAGAAGCTTTTTATTTTGATGTAGTTCCAATAGGGTTATTTTTCCTTGCTTCAGGAAACATATCTAGAAAAATGTCCCCATTGGCCGATGTCAGAGAAATTACTGCCTGTGCTCTCTTCTTTTTTTTTATGGTTTCAGATCTCACATTTAGGTCGTTCGAGTTTATTTTTGTATATGGTATAAGAAAATGGTCCAGTTTCATTGTTTTGCATGTAGCTGTCCCGTTTTCCCACCACCATTTGTTGAAGAGACTATTTTTCCTGTTATATATTCTTGCCTCCTCTGTTGAAGATTAATTGACCATATAATCATGGGTTTACTTCTAGCCTTCTATTCTGCTCCATTGATCTATATACCTATTTCTGTGCCAGTACCATACTGTTTGGGTTACTAAAGCTTTGTAGCATATCTTGAAATTTGGGTTTGTATTACATCCTACTTTGTTCTTTTTCAAGACTGCTTTGGTTAATTGGGATCTTTTATGGTTCTATAAAAATTTTAAATTTGTTCTAGCTCTGTGAAAAATGCTGTTGGTGTTTTTATAGGGATTGCATTAAATATGTAGATTGCTTTGAGTAGTATAGACATTTTAGCAATGTTTGTTCTTCCAAACCATGAGTATGGAATATTTTTGCATTTGTTTGTGTTGTCCTCAGTTTCTTTCATCAATGTTTTATAGTTTTCAGAGCACAGCTTTCACCTCTTTGGTTAAGCTTATTCCTAGGTATTTTATTCTTTTGGTGCAATTGTAAATGGGATTGTTTTCTTTTTTTGGGGGGGGGAGGATTGTTTTCTTAATTTCTCTTTCTGCTTATTCATTATTAGTGTATAGAAATGCAACAGATTTCTGTATATTAATTTTGTATTCTGTGACCTTGCTGAATTCATTTATCAGTTCGAGTAGTATTTTGGTAGTTTTTATGGTTTTCTATATATAGTATCAGGTCATATGCAAATAGTGAAAGTTTCACTTTATCCTTACCAATTTGGATGCCTTCTATTTTATTTTCCTTTCTAATTGCTGTGGCTAGGATTTCCAATACTATGTTAAATGAAAGCATAAGAATGAACATCCTTGTCTTGTTCCTGATCTTAGGGGAAAACCTTGCAGTTTTTCACCATTGAGTATGATGTTAGCTGTGGGTTTTTCATATATGGCCTTTATTATATTGAGGTATGCTCCCTCTAAACCTACTTTGTTGAGAGTTTTTATCTGAATGGATGTTGTACCAGTTTTCTGCATCTATTGAAATGATCATATGGTTCTTATCCTTTCTCTTACTGATGTGATGTATCACCTTGATTGGTTTGTGAATATTGAACCACCCTTGCATCCTAGGAATAAATCCCACTTGACTGTGGTTAATGATTTCTTTAGTGTGTTGTTGGATTCAGTTTGCTAATATTTTGGGGGGGGGGGTTGTTTGTTTTGCAACTATGTTCTTCAGAGATATTGGCTGATAGCTATCTTCTTTTGTTGTGTCTCTATCTGGATTTAGTATCAGGGCAATGCTGGCTCATAGAATGAATTTGGAAGCTTTCCTTCCTCTTCTATTTTTGGAATAGTTTGAGAAGAATCAGTATTAACTTTTCTTTAAATGTTTGGTAGAATTCATCTGTGAAGCCATCTGGTACTGGATTTTTGTTTGTTGGTAGTTGTTTGATTACTGATTCAATTTCATTGTTGGTAATCAGTCTGTTCAAATTTTCTATTTCTTCCTGATTCAGTTTTGGAAAGTTGTATGTTTTTAGGAATTTATCCATTTCTTCTAGGTTGTCCAGTTTGTTGGCATATAATTTTTCAAAATATTCTCTTATAATCCTTTGTACTTTTGTGGTGTCAGTTGTTCTTTTTTCTTTCCTGATTTTGTATAATTGAGTTCTCTCTCTCTCTCTCTCTTTTTTTTTTTTTTTTTTTGATGAACCCAGCTAAAGATTCATCGATTTTGTGGATCTTTATGAAGAACCAGCTCCTGGTTTCATTGATCTGTTCTATTTTTTTTTTTTAGTTCCTATTTCATTTATGCTTTCTTTTCTTTTTTAAAAAAATTTTTATTTAAATTCAATTTAATTAACATATACTATATTATTAGTTTCAGGGGTAGAATTCCATGATGCATCAGTTGCATACAATATCCAGTGTTCATTACTTCAAGTACCTTCCCCAATACCCATTACCCAATTACCCCATTCCCCCACCTACCTCACCTCCTGCAACCTTCAGTTTGTTCCCCATAGTTCAGTCTTTTATGGTTTGCTTCCCTCTCTATTTTTATCTTATTTTTCCTTCCCTTCCACATGTTCATTTGTTTTGTTTCTTATGGTGAAATCATATGATATTTGTCTTTCTCTGACTGACTCATTTCATTTAGTATAATACCCTCTAGTTCCATCCACATCATTGCAAATGGCAATATTTCATTCTTTTTGATGGCTGAGTAATATTCCATTGTGTGTGTGTGTGTGTGTGTGTGTGTGTGTGTGTGTGTATACATATATATATATATATCACATCTTCTTTATCCATTCATCTGGCAATGGACATCTGGGCTCTTTCTATAGTTTGGCAAATGTGGACATTGCTGCTGTAAACATTGGGGTGTATGTATCCTTTCGAATCACTATGTTTGTATCTTTTGGATAAATATCTATAGTGCAATTGTTTGAGATTTTTCATGTTTTTTGAGGTAGGCCTGTATTGCTATAAACTTTCCCCTTAGAATAGTTGCTGCATCCCAAAGATTTTGGATCATTGTGTTTTCATTTTCATTTTCATTTATCTCCATGTATTTTATATCTCCTCTTTAATTTTATGGTTCACCCATTTGTTGTTTGTAGCCTGTTATTTAACCTCCATGTATTTGTGCTCTTTCCAGATTTTTTCTTGTGGTTGATTTCTAGTTTCATAGTGTTGTGGTTGGAAAAGATGCATGGTATGACCTCAATCTTTTTGAATTTGTTGAGACTCATTTATGGACTAATATCTGATCTATTCTGGAGAATGTTCCATGTGTACTTGAAAAGAATGTGTATTCTGCTATTTTAGGATGGAATGTTCTGAATATATCTGTTAGATCTATCTGGTCCAATGTATCCATCAAAGCCTTTATTTCCTTGTTGATTTTCTGTTTGGATGATCTATCCATAGATGTAAGAAGGATATTAAAGTCCCCTACTGTTTTTGTATTGTTATTAGTTATTTCCTTTATGTTTGTTATTAACTGCTTTATGTATTTGGGTACTCCCAAATTTGGGTGCATCAACATTTACAATTGTTACATTTTCTTGTTGGATTGTTCCCTTTATGATTATATAATGTCCCTCTTTGTTTCTTGTTACAGTCTTTGTTTTAAATTCTTTTTTGTCAGATGTAAGTATTAGTACCTGGGCTTTCTTTTCACTGCCATTTACATAATAAATGCTTTTCTGTCCCTTCAGTTTCAATCTATATGTGAAAGGTCTGAAATGAGTTTCTTGTAGGCAACATATAGATGGGTCTTGCTTTTTTATCCACTCAATCACCCTATGTCTTTTGATTGGAGCCTTTAGTCTATTTACATTCAAAGTAATTATTGATATCACTTATTGCCATAGAACACTTACTTGTTTTATGGTTGTTTTTGTAGTTCTCTGTTCCTTTCCTCTCTTGCTCTATTCTTTCACAGTTTTCTGGCTTTCTTTAGTGATTTATTTGCATTCCTTTCTCTTTATTTCATACATATACATCTACTACCAGTTTTTTATTGTGGTTACAATTACATTTATAGATAGTATCTTATGCATATAGCAGTTTGTATTAAGTTGATGGTCACTTAAGTTTGAACTCATTCTTTACTCCTCTCCTCTCCACATTTTAGGTATATGGTATTGTACTTTACATCCTTTTATTTTGTGAATCCTTGACTGATTTTTATAGATATACTTAATTTTACTACTTTTGTTCTTTCTATCTTTCTTAGTCCTACTTATGGTATTTCTTTTCCACTCAGAGTCCCCTCTAACATTTCACATAGGGCTGGTTTAGTAGTCATGAATTCCTTTAACGTTTGACATTTGTCTTGGAAACTCTTTATCTCTCCTTCTATTCTGAATGATAGCCTTGCTGTATGGAGTATTCCTGGTTGCAGGGGTTTTTTTCTTTTAGTACTTTGAATATATATACCATTCTCTTCTGGTCTGCAAAGTTTCTGCTGAAAAATCAGCTGATAGCCTTATTGGGTTTCCCTTGAATGTATTGTTTTCTTTTCTCTTGCTGCCTTTAAAATAGCCTTTATCACTACTTTTTGACATTTTAATTACTATGTGTATTACTATGTGTCTTGGTGTGGAGCTCCTGGGTTGATTTTTGAGGCAAGCACTATCTGCCTCCTGGATCTGGATTTCTATTTCTTTCCCCAGATTTGGGAAGTTTTCAGCTATTATTTCTTCAAGGAAATCATCTGCCCCCTTTTCTCTCTTCTTCTTCTTCTGAATTCCTATAATGTAAATGTTATTATGCTTCATAGTGTCACTAAGTTCCTTTAGTCTATTTTTATTTTTCATATTTTCTCAGTTTGATTACATTCCATTATTCTGTCTTCCAGGTCATTGATCCATTCTTCTACTTCCTCTAGTCTACTATTTATTCACTCTATGAATTTTTAATTTCAGATATTGAGTTCTTCATCTCTGATTCATTCTTTATGTTTTCTCTCTCTTCCTTGAGGGTCTTACTGAGGTTCTCTCTCTTCTTGAGTTCAGTGAGTATCTTTATGACCATTACTTTAAATTCTCTATCAGATATATTACTTATCTCCATTTTTTTAGCTCTCTTGCTGTGATTTTGTCCTGTTCTTTCATTTGAACGTATTCTTCTGTCTCTTCATTTTGTCTGTCTCTCTATTTCTGTTAGGAAACTCTGTCTATTTTGTTAGGAAACTTATTACATCCCCTACACTTGCAAGTAATGGTCTTATGAAGAGGATATCCTGTTGTGCCCTGCAGTGCAGTATCTCCTGTTCACCAGAACCTGGTGCTTCAGAGGTAACTCTTATGTGTGTTGTGTGCACCCTACTATTGTGACTGGGCCACATTTGCCTTCAGTCCAGTCATCTACATTGGCTCTCTTTGCCTGTTTGGGAGGTTTAATCCCTGTGTTGTGAATGAGCCGGTCTGGGGCTATTTGGAGCTTGAGTTGAATCAGACCAGGCATTTGCCAGAGATACAGTAGAATCAAACTGCAGGGTGCTTTCCCTGTGTTGTCCCCTGAGGGATTTTTGTTGGTAGGTGGGGCCTGCAGTCACACCAGATGTCTGTCCCCAGCCCACTGTTGGAGCCACAGTTAGATTGGTATGTGTGGTTACCTTCCCCTCTCAATGAAGCAGGAGTCACTTGGAGTGGTGTTGGTCCCCGTCAGGACTGCTTGAACACTGTCAGCCTTGTGACACCTCTTTGGATGAGCTGGGCCAAGGGCATATTGGAGGAGGCAGGCCTGAAGGAGAAAGTGGAGCCAGCAAAGTGTGAGCCAGTCCACTGTAGGAAGGGACCTACAACCACCTGAGAGAATGCTTGCCCAGGGCAGGATGGACAGGAAAAGTCCTCAAGAGAACATGGGGGCAGAGTTCACTGTTAGCAAGGTCCCCACTGGTCTACTACAGGAGGAGAACTGTAGCTGCCTGGGAAACTGCTGAGAAAGGAGCCATGTCTATAGGAGAAGCAGGGGCACAGTTCAAGGTGCTGGTAAACTAGGTAGAGAGTGTTAATGCTGTGCTGGTTCCCACAGGTGTCCGTATATCTAAGGTGGGGTGACAGGGAGGCAAATGATGCCCACAAGCTCTTTTGTTCTTGGAGAAGTCTCCCAATAATCCCTACCCCTCCAGCACACACTCTGAAATGTTATGAATATAACTCAAACATTTAAATAGGTATGCTCTTGAAACCTTGGCCTCCTTCCCACCTCTATGCCATTGCTCACATTGTGCTTCTACCAAATCCTTCAAGACCTAGATCAAAATGCTCTTCCCTGAAGAAGCTATGCCTGATTGTATGAGCTTTCCAGGATATATCCCTAACTCCACCCACCAAAATCATTGTTGTGTCATGTGTACTCGAATTGTTTTACCAGCCTAACAAAAAACTTATTTAAGAGGAGTGACTTAAATATTTTTTGAACCCGCCCCCCCATCTCCTCTATACCCCCAGAAGCTGTCAGGCACATCCAATGTTTGGTCCACAGAAGAGTCGGAATCCGTTGCTAATGGGTTAAAGATTTCAGGTTGGTTTGTAGGTAACACCAAGTATAAAATTCACCAGTCAGTCAGTGATTCAACAAGCAGTGAGTGAACAGATAAAGTTCTTGACTGCATGAAATTTATAATAATCTCAGTGAGGAAAACGTATAATAAGAAAACAAATAAATATATCTCATGACTGATAATAGTAACAGCTATGGGTAGAAACATAGTTAAAGAGAATAGGGATATGGGGCACCTGGGTGGTGCAGTCAGTTAAGTGTCCAACTCTTGGTTTTGGCTCAAGTTGTAATCTCAGGGCATATTGGTCGGAGATGGAGCTTCATGCTGGACTCCAAGCTTAGTGCAGAGTGCAATCTGCTTGAGAATCTCTCTCCCTCTCCCTCTGCCCTTCCTGCACATTCCCCCCCCCCTCTCTCTCTCTCTCTCAATAAATAAATCTTAAAAAAACAAAAAAGAAGGGAGTTGTAAGAAGCAGACAGGGAGGGGGTGGAGTCCTGCATAAGGAGTCAGAAAGGGTCTTTCTGGCAAGAAGATTGAGTAGAGATCTGAAAGAAGAAGGTGCAGATGAAATGCATTCATATATGCAAAGCACTCGGAGTAGATTTTGCCCATTGTGAGCACAGTCTAAATGCTATCTTGCCTTATGGGAAGAGCATTCCCAACAGAGGCGTTAGCAGGTACAAAGACCCCAAGGTAGGAATGTGCTCAGCATCTTTAAGAAACTGTAAGGAAGTCTGAATGGCTGGAGTTGAGTGAGTAAAGACAAAGTAAGGAAAGTGATGTGTTCATAGAAGTAATGGGTTCAGGGAGTAAGGGAGCAGATTCTAGAATCTAAAAGCTAGTAAGGACTCTGGCCTTTATTCTAAGTGAGGGAGCTGTTGGAGAGATCAAAGTCAAGCAGTTAACTGATTTGACTTATATTTTAAATGGGTTGCTGTATTAAGGTTAAAATGAAGGGGTGGGCAGTGGCAAATGCTACCAGAGAGACACAGGAAAGTTAGGTGGAAATTGCCATAATGTGATGAAAGAAGAAGGAGGGTTTGGACCAAACAGGTCATGGTGGAGACAGTGGTGGTAAGAAGTGGTCAGTTTCCACATATACTTGAAAGTTGAATTCAACAGGAGTTGCTTATAGATTAGATGAGCAGAACGAGAGAATGAGAGGATTCAAGGATGAATCTTAAGGTTTTTGGTTTTGTTTTATTTGTTTGCTATTTGCATGGACAATTGGAAGGATGGAGTAGAGATCCAAAAGACAGTGGGAGAGTAACATTTGGGGCTTTAGGGGATGGAAGCTGGGAATCAAGAGTCCAGTTTGGGTCATATTTAGTTCAAAGTGGCTACTAGACTTCCAAGTAGAGGTATTGAATGAGCAATTGGACACTCAGTTAAGGATGGGCATGCAGTTTCTCTTTTTATGATGTCCCTGATGTACAGGGAGGGATCCAAACAGGAGAGATTAATTGAGCTATTGCTAGCTTGTGGATTGTGTTTAAAAGCCATGTGACTAAATTAATTCACATAAGTAATAAGTATGGAGAGAAAAGCAGAGAAGTTAAAGGACTAAGCCTTGGGACACTCCAATGCTTAGGGATCAGAAAAGGGGTAGAAGAGAAACTAGGAGAATAGGAAGTGGAGAGCCAAGACAAAAAGCTCAAAGTTTTTCTGTAAAGAAATAGAAGTAAGAAAAAGCAGCTACTGGGAAGTAAGGAATCAAGAAAGGATTAGGTTGTTTAAGGTGAGAGAAATTACAATATATTTGTAGGCTTGTATTGGTTTTCTAGGGTGACCATAGAAAGTGCTGTAGACTAGGAGGCTTAAACAACAGAAATATATGTTCTCACAGTTCTAAGGTATAGAATTCCAAGATGTCAGTGGGGTTATTTTCCTCAAAGGCCTTTCTACTTGGTTTGTAGAAGGCCATTTTCTCCTTGTGTCTTCCACAGTCTTTCCTCTGTGCATGTCTGTGTCCTGATCTTCTCTTATTATAATGACACTAGTCATATTGGATTAGGGCTCATTCTAATCACCTTCTTTTAACTTATCTCTTTAATGATCCTATCTCTAAACATAGTCACATACTAAGGGGTTAAGACTTCACATATGAATTTGGGGGAGACACAAATCAGCCTATAACAAGGCTGTTGAGAAAGATGCTGGGGCGATCACTGAAACAAAGTCCTTGGATAGGCAAGAGGGGATGGAATCAGATCCACAAAACGAGGGGGATAATGAAGACAGAACATGGATTGTTCATTCATAATAACAAAAGAAAGCAAAGTAACTTTTTTTTAAGACTTTGTTTATCCATTCATGAGAGACAGAGAGAGAGAAAGAGGCAGAGACACAGGCAGAGGGAGAAGCAGGTTCCATGCAAGGAGCCCGATGTGGGACTCGATCCTGGGACTCTAGGATCACGCCCTGGGCCTGAGGCAGACACTCAACCTCTGAGCCACCCAGATGTTCTGCAGAGTAACTTAATACAGTTATAGGTGGATGGGTACATGTGGTGGAAAACATACACCTATTTATGATAAAAACTCTCAGTCAACTAGAAATAGAGGGAAACTTCCTCAACTTGATAAAGATTATTTACCCAAAACCTAAAGCTAACATCATACTTAACCAAGAGAAACTCAAAGCCCCCCTAAGATTAGGGACTAGCAAGGATGTCTCCTCAACCACACTTTTTCAACATAATACTATAAACTTTAGGTAACACAATCAGAGAAGAAAAAGTAAATAAAATGTAGGCAAATTGGGAAAGAAAAATAAAACTGTTTTTGTTCACAGGTGACATCATATGTAGAAATCTGAACCAATCAAGAAAAAACCTTGTGGAACTAATAAGCAATTATAGCAAAGTTGTAAGATACAAAGTAAATATGTAAAAGTCAGTTGCTTTCCTATATACCAGCAATAAACAAGTGGAATTCAAATTTAAAAACAATACCATTTGCATTAGCACCTCAAAAAATTATGTAGTTAGGTATAAATCTAACAAAACATATACACAATCAATATGAGGAAACTATAAAAATCTGATGAATGAAATCAAAGAACTAAATAAATGGAGATATATTTTATGTTTGTGGATAAGAAGACTCAAAAATATCAAGATATCAATTTTTCCCACCTTGATCTATAAAGTCAATGCAATACCAACCAAAATACTAGCAAGTTATTTTGAGAATATTGATACATTGATTCTAAAGTTTATATGGAGAGTCAAAAGATCCAGAATAGCAAACACAATATTAAAAGAGAAAAAAGTTGGGAGACTGACACTACTTGACTTTGAGACTTACTATAAAGCTACAGTAATCAAAACGCTATGATATTGGCAAAAGAACAGGCAAATAGATCAACAGAACAAAAGAGAGAGCCCAGAAATAAACCCACATAAATATAATCAATTAATCTTCAATGAAAGAGCAAAAGCAATACAACAGAGTAGTCTTTACAGCAAATGGTGCTCGAACAATTGGACATCCATATGCAAAAAATGAATCTAGGGCAGCCCGGGTGGCTCAGCAGTTTAGCACTGCCTTCGGCCCAGGGTGTGATCCTGAAGACCCGGGATCAAGTCCCACATTGGGCTTCCTGCATGGAGCTTGCTTTTCCCTCTGCCTGTGTCTCTGCCTCTCTCTCTCTATCTTTCTCTGTGAATAAATAAATAAAATCTTTAAAAAAAAATGAATCTAGACACAGACCTTCCACACTTCACAAAAATTAACTCAAAGTGGGCTACAAAACTCTTAAGAATTTTGTAAAGAGGACTAAACTAACTAAAAGAAGATTATAAACATTCCTACTTTAGAAGATAAGAGAAGAAAACTTAGATGATCTTAGGTGTGGACATGACTTTTTAGATACAACACTAAATGCACAATCCATGAAAAAATATTGATAAGCTAAACTTCATTAAAATTTGAAACTTCTCTGCAAAAGGCAATGTCAAGAGAGTGAGAAGATAAGCCACAGAGTGGGAGAAAATATTTACAAAAGACACATCTAGTAAAGGACTATTACCCAACATATACAAAGAACTCTTAAAAACTCAACAATAAGAAAACAAACAACCTGATTAAAAAATAGGCCAAGGACCTTAACAGACACCTCACCAAAGAACATATACAGATGGCAAACATATGAAAAGACGCTCCACATCAATTGTCATCAGGGAAATGCAAACTAAAACAATAAGATAACACTATATATCTATTAGAATGGTAAAAATCTAATGCCCTGACAACACCAAATGTTTGTGAGGATGTGGAGCAACAGAAACTCTCATTCATTGATGATGGGAATGATGATATGATTGGAACACAGTTTAAAATTTTCTTATAACTCAATCACAAGAAGAAATTTGGAAGAAACACAAACACGTGGAGGTTAAAGAGCATCCTACTAAAAGATGAATGGGTCAACCAGGAAATTAGAAGAGAATTAAAAAATTCATGGAAACTAATGAAAATGAAGATAAAACCATTGAAAATCTTTGGGATACAGCAAAAGCAGTCCTAAGAGGGAAGTACATTGCAATACAAGAATCCCTCAAAAAATTGGAAAAAACTCAAATACACAAGCTAACCTCACACCTAAAGGAACTGGAGAAAGAACAACAAATAAAACTTACACCTAGCAGAAGGAGAGATAATAAAGATTTGAGCAGAACTCAATGAAATAGAGAATAGAAGAACTGTAGAACAGATCAACAAAACCAGGAGTTGGTGCTTTGAAAGAATTAATAAGATGGTTAAACCCCTAGCCAGCCTTATTAAAAAGAAAAAAGACTCAAATTAATAAAATCATGAATGAAAGAGGAGAGATCACAACCAATACCAAGGAAATACAAACGATTTTAAAAACATATTATGAGTAGCTATACGCCAATAAATTAGGCAATCTAGAAGAAATTGACGCATTTCTGGAAAACCACAAATTACCAAAACTGGAACAGGGAGAAATAGAAAATCTGAATAGGCCAATAACCAGGGAGAAAATTGAAGCAGTCATCAAAAACCTCCCAAGACACAAAAGTCCAGGGCCAGATGGCTTCTCAGGGGAATTCTATCAAACGTTTAAAGAAGAAACAATACCTATTCTACTAAAGCCGTTCCAAAAGATAGAAAGAGATGGAATACTTCCAAACTCATTCTATGAGGCCAGCATCACCTTAATTCCAAAACCAGACAACGATCCCACCAAAAAAGAGTGTTATAGACCAATATCCCTGATGAACAAAGATGCAAAAATTCTCAATAAGATACTAGCCAATAGGATCCAACAATACATTAAGAAGATTATTCACCATGACCAAGTGGGATTTATCCCCAGGATGCAAGGCTGGTTCAACACTCGTAAAACAATCAACTTGATAGATCACATCAACAAGAGAAAAAACAAGAACCATATGATCCTCTCAATAGACGCAGAGAAAGCATTTGACAAAATACAGTATCCATCCCTGATCAAAACTCTTCAGAGTGTAGGGATAGAGGGAACATTCCTCAGCATCTTAAAAGCCATCTACCGAAAGCCCACAGCAAATATCATTCTCAATGGGGAAACACTGGGAACCTTTCCCCTAAGATCAGGAACAAGACAGGGATGTCCACTCTCACCACTGCTATTCAACATAGTACTAAGTGTCTTGGCTTCAGCAATCAGGCACCAAAAAGGCATTCAAATTGGCAAAGAAGAAGTCAAACTCTCCCTCTTCACAGAGACATGATACTGTACATAGAAAACCCAAAAGACTCCACCCCAAGATTGCTAGAACTCATACAGCAATTTGGCAGTGTGGCAGGATACAAAATCAATGCCCAGAAATCAGTGGCATTTCTATACACTAACAATAAGACTGAAGAAAGAGAAATTAAGAAATCGATCCCATTTACATTTGCACCCAAAAGCATAAGATACCTAGGAATAAACCTAAGCAAAGAGGTAAAGGATCTATACCCTAAAAACTACAGAACACTTCTAAAAGAAATTGAGGAAGACATAAAGAGATGGAAAAATATTCCATGCCCATGGATTGGAACAATTAATATTGTGAAAATGTTAATGCTATCCAGGGCAATTTACACATTTAATGCAACCCCTATCCAAATACCATGGACTTTCTTCAGAGAGTTGGAACAAATCATCTTAAGATTTGTATGGAATCAGAAAAGACTCCAAATAGCCAGGGGAATATTGAAAAAGAAAACCAGAGCCGGGGGCATCACAATGCCAGGTTTAAAGTTGTACTACAAAGCTGTGATCATCAAGACAGTGTGGTCCTGGCACAAAAACAGACACATAGATCAGTGGAACAGAATAGAGAACCCAGAAATGGGCCCTCAACTCTATAGTCAACTAATATTCGACAAAGCAGGAAAGACTATCCACTGGAAAAAAAAGACAGTCTCTTCAATATATGGTGCTGGGAAAATTGGACAGCCACATGCAGAAGAATGAAACTGGACCAATCTCTTACACCAGACACAAAGATAAACTCAAAGTGGATGAAAGATCTAAATGTGAGACAAGAATCCATCAAAATCCTAGAGGAGAACACAGGCAACAAACACCCTTTTTGAACTTGGCCACAGCAACTTCTTGCAAGATACATCTATGAAGGCAAAGGAAACAGAAGCAAAAATGAACTATTGGGACTTAATCAACACTGTGCCAGATGATGAATGATATATTGAAGAAGCCCTTCTAGAAGCATCAGGAAATCAGACAACTCTCCTTTCCATATACAAATTTCCTTCTCTCTTTGTCAGATATTCCACTAGTATTGCTATGGTTCAACAAATAGTCATTGGGTTCCTACCATATTTCAGGCACTCTCCCAAGTACTAGGGAGGAGTAAGTACAATGGTAAGTAAAACATGGTACCTGCCTATAGATGCTTTTAGTTTCACCAAGAGAAAACAAAAAGAACTAAGGTAAATTAACAAAAATCATAAAAACATAGAGTAGGAAAAGTAACATAATATAGAAACAAAATAGCATGAGGATGATGGAAAACTATAGGGACCAAAAGTCTGATTGGGAATTAAGAAAGGCTTTCTGAATGAGGTAATATTTGAGGCAGAACTTGAAGAATAAAGAGAATTTCAATGTCAGAAGCCTGTGTGTCTTCATGAGTCAAGACAAAGGCTGAAATTTGCAGAATATGTTTGGGGAATGACAAGTAGTTTAATTTGTTTGGTGTCAGAGGAGCCTAGATGCACATGCCCAGAGCCCAGATGCACGTAACCCAGACTATAATTAGAAACATCTGGTGATTGTGAGAAAGTAGAAGACATGATCAGAATATGATCACATGAAGAATATTCTGACGAAAGAACCTAAAATGGACTAGAATGGAGAGCTCAAGCAGCAGAAAGAAGAATTGACAGGTGTCCTGATGATTTAGGCAGGGTTGAGTGCAGGGGATGGACAGGAGAGTACTGATGGCAGAATGCTGTAGAACTGGACTCCATGTGACTTGATAACTTACTGGATGTGGGGAGCAGTGGGTGAGGGGCTGGAGAAGAAGACACCAAGGTTCTGACCTGAGGACTCAGAGAACATGGAGCTATTCACAGATATAGGAAGGCCAAAGGGAGAAGCTGGTTTCAGTTTAGTTTTGAACTTGCCTACTTCCAGATGATGGAGGACAGCCAAGTGAAATTAGCTACCCATCAGTTGGAAATATGGGATCAGAGACTAGAAAAGTAGATATGGCTAGAGAGTTAGAAATCTGGGTCTTTTTTCACAGAGAAGCTGGTTAATGTGGGTAAAGTGTGATAACAGAATATTAGTAAGAAAAGACTTATGGAGAAACAGATGGAAGAATTGATTATAAAAGTCCGAGAGGACGTTAAAGAAGGGAAGCCAGTGAGGGAGGGGCGCTCAACAACATCAAATGCTGAGAAGTCATAGATGCAAATGAGAACAGAAAACAAAGTACTGAATTTGGAAGTTAGTGGGACAATGTGAAAACTTCAAGACATCAAGGAAACAGACAATCCTGCACCATCAACTGGAGCCTGTCTTGCTATATTTCAATGAAAATCTATCAATCTCTGATTAAAAGCATGGAATCTGATTAAGAGCATGGTTGTGTGAGTTGAAATTCCTTCTTGGCCACTTAAGAGCTCTTGGCCAAGCAAAGTCAAGCTTTCTTCTTTATAAAAGAAAGCCTTTTATAAGATAAACCTTATCTTTGTCATCTGTAAGAAATGCAGGATTTCCTCAGTGATCTTAGATTACTGATTATCACTGATAATGTTCATTGTTCTGAATGGGCTGGACACTTAGCTATTCTGTATAGTTCATTACACCATGATTATTATAATATAATCATAGAGAAGAACTATACAACACAAAGGGAACGTCTACATATTTCTCATAGGTTAGACACACATTCTATTCAACATGTGTGACATCCTCTCATTCTTCCACTTGCTTTCATTCCCAAACCAAGAATTACCAAACAAAACAAAGCAAAACCCCAAAACAAAACAAAACAGAACAGAACAAAAACCCCCACAGAGTAGAAAGCCAAGAAATTCTTATTCAACAGGAAAAAATAGATCACCTTTTTAAAAAGCTATAGGGTTGCATGGTTACTATGGCAACAAGTACAGTGCAGACCTATGAAGATGGTACTAAATAATTACGAATGAACATTCAGAATATGGCAGGGAGGCAAATATATCTGCTCCTTTTCTATTCAAATATGTGGGAGAGAACAAATATACTCCAATCACCAGCCAAATCTGGACAATGTACAACTTAATAAATCAAATAAAGATGTTTGACGTTCCTCTTCTACAGTAAACTAAAGTGGCCATAAAATGCAAAATACTTTATCTCAAATGCACTACAGTTCTATACGCTTAAGACAAGGAGGAGAAGGGAGGTTGTTTCCCTCTCATTCTTGCTTAATTGTTTTTAATGACTAAAAGGTAAGCGATAGTCCAGGCTGACTGTAATATATTACAGGGGGAAAAAGAAAGGGTCGGTCATTTTATTTTGCTCTTTAAAGTAATTCTTATGTCACATTTTTTGCAGTTGCATAGTGTGCACAATTTCAATGTTTGTAAAATGCTGGTAGGGATTCGGATCTTGCAGGAAGATATTTTGAAGTGGAGAAGATAGAGGGCTTGCCTAGCACTAGCGTCTCTGATCCATGAAATTGTACTAAGGATAGGCTAAGCATACGCTGGGCTTTGGCCATGTTGTGGTATATAAATAAGGGTTAGCCTGCCATCACGAATCACACAAACTGTTAAAATACTAAGAAAGAAGAAAGTATGATAACTAGTTTCTCAACCTCAGAAATGTTGACATTTCAGCTGATAAATGCTATGCTGTGGGAAGGGGAAAGAAGTTATACTGTGCATAGTAAGTTGTTCAGCAGCCTCCTTGGCTTCTATCCACTACATGCCAGTAGCACACCTCCCCCCACCCCAAATCATGACAACCAAAAATGCCTCTCAACATTGCCAAATGTTCCCTGAGGGGAAAACTTGCTCCTGGAAAACTTGTTCCTTAAGGACTACTATATTATAGAGATAAAATCACAGATGATCCCTTGACATTTTCCTTTGTTTAAAGTACTGTGCAAAAAAATAATTGCTTTTAACACTGAGATTTCATAAACTGTGAAAATCCAAATTTCTCAATATTTGCCATATTGGAGAAAGGCTTTCTATGTTTAGTCACCAAGTAGAAGCAGTAATCCTGGAAGAATGCCATTCTCAGTGTCAAGAGATTCACACAGACCATTCCATAACAAAACCCAGACATTTTGTTAAGTTTTGAAATACCCTCCCTTAACGTCAGATATCTATGATCAAAAGGACCCAAACAATACACAGTTAAGATTTGATCTGTGGGACAAAGGTTATGGGGCTAGGGTTATAAAGAAGGATTTTAGTAAATTCACTTAATTCTACAGAGTAATTGCTGAAGAAATAACCTTGCACAATTCTTTCCAAAGAACAGCACAAGGATATTAAGGAGACAATCATTCTGCATCATTAGCCCTGAGATGTCCTTAAATGTATATGGGATAATAGGGTTTCCCAAAGATTATGAATTACTGACACTTAATTTTTTCTGTCTCGGAGTAATCAGCCTTTGGGTTCATTCATAAAAAAAATAAATAAATAAATAAATAAATAAATAAAAAAACAAAACAAGACAAATCAAAAAACCTTAATCAAACATAGAAACTAAAAAAATCTATAAAAGAAATCATTGAACTTTCTGGTTCTAGACTCGCTTTATCTGGATCTCAGTTTCTCATCATTAACTGTTAGAGATTAGATTACCTTATCTCTATAGCTTCTTCCCAAATAAACATTGCACATATTTTATATTTAAAATTCAACTCCTATAATAGAAAATATTGGGAATGGTAAGAATAGGTGAGATCATATGTTCTACTTTGATACTCTTCATATTCAGTTGTGTATAGGTTTGTTTCAGACACGACAAAAATGTGATTTGAGTCAGATAGCATCTGTCTTCTGCCATAGAAACAGAGAATGCCTCTTCTTCCATTATGATAAGGCCATGAGTTTGTTATTCTGGGAAAAAACTTAGTGTAGAGAAAGGGAAATCCCAAACCTCTGGCCTTCAGAACTATGGAAAGAAGATGTGAGCTAAAGAGAATTCAGTTTATCCAAAGACCTTCTATTCCTCCAAGAAATTTCTTTTGTGTTTTTTTTTGTTGTTGTCATTACATGTATAAAAATATAATATGCAACTGAATTTTTGAAGAAGAGAGGAAAAAAATGCATACCTGATAAATTAACTTGGCACATGAGTTGGCACACAGAAAATTCTGACTTTATAATGAGAAAACCTCCTAAACCAGAAAAACTAGAAGACTCCATCCAGACTCCTTCTTTTCAAGGTGGTAAGTCTTTACCATGTTGTTCCAGTACCATTAGAAATGCTCAGAATATGGCTATATTCAAACACAGATGCACGATATCACTTTGGCCATAATTTTTGCTAAAACCATTAGGCACTATCCTTCTTTTTACCAACGAAATAATTTTATGAAATTAAAAGAATTTATTATTCAGAATTTTTTTTCTCCTTGGAAACAGACCAGCTGAATTAGAGACAAATCTCTGCTGACAAGAACGAAAATACACCCCAAGCTTTTTTTAAAAAAGACAAAAACTGTGCTGTTTGATACAAGGCATTGCCCAAACTTCCTTTTGATTTTCCTGTACAAGAATTTCATATATGCTTTAAAGTTGGGTCTTAGTGTGTAGCAAACTCATGAATGAGCCCCAAAAATGAAGAACCAAAATTGGCAATGTCTTACTATATGGAGTAGAACTCAGAGACCCTGCCCTGAAGGTTTTTTCCAGAGGCTTTGGAAACTCCCTATTATTACCACAGAATCTTACTTTTTCTACCTTTTTTATACCCTACCCCCACCCCTTGCCAGATGTCCCACAGCTTTCAAAACATCCTGATAATTTTTATATATATATATATATATATATATATATATATATATATATTACTACATATTTTAATTGGGATCTTTCAGTGTACTAGGTTTTGTTTAGAGCTCTTGGGTTTTCATTGTTTGGGTTGGGATTTTACTTTTATGAGGTGTTAGGGCAGAAGAGGGAGGTATGTTTTGTTTTTATTTTGATTGCTGCACACTCTTCTAACCCTTTCCCTGATGTTGACCCCTCTGAAAAGATGATAATCTCATTTCCTGCATCTTGAGAGACATTCTTAACAGGTCAAGAATTTTATCAGGTTTAAACAGTTATTTTAGCCTTCCTGTTCCTTCCCACTGACATTAAACCCAAGATGAGTCAAAATGTGATGTGTTCTATGATTTCTTCTTAAATATCCTTGAAATAAGGGGAACCGAGTGGGAAAAATTAGAGGAGACAAACCATGAGAGACTCCTAACTCTGGGAAACAAACAAAGGGTTGTGGAAGGGGAGGTGGGGGGTGGGGGGCTAACTGGGTGATTATGGAGGGCACTTGATGGGGTGAACACCAGCTGTTATACTATATGTTGGCAAATAGAATTTAAATTTAAGAAAATAACAAAAAATATATAAATAAATAAATATCCTTGAATAGTCACATGGTTTCTGTTCTGTTCTGAAATAGTCTGTTCCAAAGAAGTGCAGCTTTCTGCTCCTCCTTACTTGTCAGCATTGTATTTCTAGAAAGTACACCAAAGAAAGCTTTCACATGGCATAACCTCAAAAAACTAAATTTAATCTGAAAATAGATGACCTGAATCATGTATAAGAAACCTTAAAATCTTCCTTCCAAGACCCATGGAGAAAGAAAAGAACAAAGAAAAATATAATAAAAGGTATTGTCAAAGCCATTTCCTTCCATACCCAAAATGGGAATCTATTCCTTTTCTGACTCTAAAGCTGGAGAAAAGGATGAATTTAACTGTGGAATCTTCTACCCCACCCTTGTGGTTGGACCTGAACTAGTGTGACATGTTAGAAGTCTCACAGGAGAGCAGAACAGTAGTTTTCTGTATTCTTGGAACACCTGTTAAGAGGTTATAGGGGGTTTTATATACAGCAAGTAGAACTCCAGTCTTCTCTCACTCTCAGTGTATAAAAAAAAAAGCCTCATTAAAACATATCCTTTGCCAAAGTTTCATTGCTCAAAGAGTTAATGTAACTCAACCCTTAGGCATTCTGCAAATTGTGCTTTAAACCCTTCGAAGAGCCCTCTTGTAAATTCTACACCTAAATATATTTCCCATCATTTTCTAGCCTATAGTGATTTCTGAATTAATATCTATTTCACTACAACAGTGATTAACTAAGTTATTTTTTAATGAGCCAGCATATTATACACATACTTTGCTATCACTATATATATATATATATATATATATATATATATATATAGCCATCTCATAAGTGCAACTGAAACGTTAGCGTAACAAAATGTTCAGAAAAGTCAACAGGTAGCTAGAACATTTAAAACTGAATAAAGATATTACATATTCGGTTTTGGGAAATTTCCAATCAGTATGGTAGACTGAGTTGACACACAGGATACTTCCATTCTACTACAAACACAGAGAAATGCCTAATTTAAAAATTATATTGGGCACCTGGATGGCTCAGTGATTGAGTGTCTGCCTTTGGGTCACATTGGGATCCAGGCTCCTGGGATCAAGTGCCACATCGGACTCCCCAAAAGGAGCTGCTTCTCCCTCTACCTATGTCTCTGCCTCTCTCTGTCTGTCTCTCATGAATAAATAAATAAAATCCTTAAATACATATATACATATATAAATAATAAAAGAAAACTAAGCTGAGAGTTAAAACAGGAAAGAGGAAGTTCTATACACCTGAAAAAAAGAGAGAGCTCAAAACCAGAGTGATGAGCTGAAGACAAATGGTCTACACAGTCTCAGTCTCAGATACAGGCCCAAGAGGCTAAGGTCTGGGCTTATGGTACTCAGGGAGGCACAATATAAGAACTCGGGCCCAAGAAAAATGGGAGGATTGAACTGTGCCTTCTGAATAAAGCTAGGAGCATAAAGGGCTGCCCCATATATAAGATAAATGAATGAAGGAATAAAATATCTTGGCGCACTAGCCCCGGCTGGCTTCAAGAATCCTATCTTCTTATATTCTACGTATGAGTGAAACCCTATGATGCTTGTTCTTCTCCAATTGACTTATAAGAAACAGTGAAAGGGATTATAAGGGAAAGGAGGGGAACTGAGTGGGAAAAATTAGAGACAAAGACAAACCATGAGAGACTTCTAACTCTGGGGAACAAAGAGTTGCAGACGGGGAGGCCAGTTGGGGGATGGGGTAACTGGGTGACAAGCACTAAGGGTAACTGGGTGACAAGCACTAAGGGGTAACTGGGTGACAAGCACTAATTTTTTTTGGCACTTGATAGGATGAGCACTGGTTGTTACACTATATGTTGGCAAATTGAATTTAAATTTTAAAAATTTTTTTTAATTTTAAAAAAAGAACCCTATCTTCTTCCCAAGGCAACAGATAAGAGTTATTTGTGAGTCATCAAGGCCTTAATCCCAACTTATGTTCAAGTATAGAGTCTAATTCCACTCATAAGTGGCACAGAAACTCAAGAGTGACACATCAGCATAAATAATGGTCTGAAACATTGAAATGTGTAAAGTCCTGAATGATACCAATCCCAAAACACTCTATTAGGATACAAAGGCCCAGGGCATGTGAGGCTCCAGAAGCAACTTCTGCTGCATATGAGCTAACAATAAACATGACAAATCATGAAAGGAACAAATCACCAAACAATGGAATCATTGGTACCTCAAGAATTGGAGAAAATAGAATTATGTGCAAAAGTTCTTGAAATAAGTATTTACAAGAATCAAAAATATAAAGAGAAGAAAAGAAACCACAGGCAGCACCACTGTCCTCAGATTTTGAGCATGATTTTGTCCATCAAAGGACAGAGGAGAGGACAGAGTCCAGCTTTGAGGCAAGTGAATTACATGGCACTTGAGAAAAGCTCATTTGTCTGGCCTGAATAAGCAGTTTGTTTTCAGAGGCTAGAATACTCACTTCAGGAAATGCTGTTAGTTCATACAAGTGACATCATGAATTATGTGGTTCAATAGTCCTTTTCCTTGAGCTAGAGAAATTGCACTGACAAGAGCAAAAAGACAATGCAATTTTTTTTGACTTCTTGGCAAACTTCATCCTGGTAGTTTTATGTGCCATGTACCCACTTTCATCCTCTTCCAAAGGTGAGTTGAGAGGCCTTGGGAGAGTTTTGATTCTCTGCTCTTCCTGTCTAGTAAAATTACTCATTTGTTGTAATTTTTTCCAGTACTGATAAACTTTATAAAAAATTTGTTTTTCAAATCATGATGACCAAGTAGTTTCCTCTTTCACTTGTTTCTGGTAATCCTCAAAGTAGAAAGAAATTCCCCAAGTAGAGCCAGGATTGCTGTTCCAGTATAAGTCATCCCATAAACCCAAATCACAATCTTTGTCTTGTTCCTAACTAGTTGCCTGATCTCAGGCACCTTATCATCAGTTTATTCAACTGTGATATAGAAAAAATATAGCATTTTCCCTAAAAAGGCTGTTGGAAAATTAAATGATACAATACAGTAGAAGATATGTTCTAAGATCTCTAGTGGATGAAACCATGGATAGTATCAAACCCTGTATATACCATCTTTTTTCCTGTACATACATACTTATGATAAAGTTTAATTTACGAATTAGGCACAGTAAGAGATTAACAACAATAACTAATAATTATAACAATATACTGTAATAAAAGGTATGTTTATATGTTTTCTCTCTCTCTCTCTTTTTTAAAAGATTTTATTTATTTACTCATGAGAGAGACAGAGAGAGAGAAACAGAGACACAGGCAGAGGGAGAAGCAGGCTCCATGCAGGGAGCCCAATGTAGGACTCGATCCCGGGACTCCAGGATCATGCCCTGGGCCGAAGGCAGGCGCTAAACCACTGAGCCACCCAGGGATCCCTGTGTATATGTATTACAGTATGTAGAGAGCTTTTTTGAGAATCCAATTCTCAATTTTGAACTACCTATGAATTTGGCAAACTGGTTTCCTCCCCCAAGAATGAGAACAAAGAGAGAAGAAATCCGAAACATAATTCTGAAGCTTCAGGAAGATCAGAGCAAAGAGGAAAAAAAGCATAAGGATGCTCATTCAACAGAAACATCTTTAGGTGAAGGAACAGAACAATGTGTCAATAGCGTCTCAGATTGACCCATTTCTGATGCTTGTCAGTATTGCCTTCAGAAACTGAGTGACTTTCAACTTTGGGTATAGACAGTAAAGAACTGAAGTGCTCACTACTCAGAGTGATCTGGAAATGTTAATGCTTGTATAAATGTCATATAATTAATTTCCAATGGAGTATGTATTAAGTAAAAGTTTGTAAATATGTTAATGAGGCCAATTTTTCCAGCATTTATAATTATTCTTTTCACTTGTTAGGAGCTTTTGTTATGTATTTTCTGTTAATAGTACTTAAAACTGCAACTTCTAAACACAAAATAAATTAAAAAAAATATTTATAGGAGGAAAAAAAATTTTGTCTCTCAAAATATCTTGTATTATACTCACCCTTCTTATGATGATGTGAGATGATAAAAAGCCTATGTGACAGGATGAAGTGAGATGAATGACGTAGGCATTGTGACTTAGTGTTAGGCTACTAATGACCTTCTGACAATACATCAGAAGGATCACATTCTTCCAGCCTCAGCTGACAGCAAGTAACTGAAACCATGGAAAGCACAGCCATGGATAAGACGGGACTACTGAAATCTCTGCAAATGCTGGTTTCTGGCTACCTGCCAGCTTTCAATCAATAATTTTGAATTACAGGGCACCTGGATGGCTCAGTGGCTGAGCATCTGCCTTCAGCTCGGGGCATGATCCTAGGGTTCTGGGTTCGAGTCCCACATCAGGCTCCCCTCAGGGAGCCTGCTTCTCCCTCTGCCTGTGTCTCTGCCTCTCTCTGTGTGTGTCTCTCATGAATAAATAAATAAAACCTTTAATAATAATCTTGAATTACATTAGCTTGCTTCATCTATGAATCATAAAAACTTTTTCATCCAAAAAATCATCAAAAATATATGATAGAGCACTGGAGTTTGCACAATCTCTTTGGACAACCTAAATCCTCAATTAATTTATTTTATTGCCTGTTATTGAAATCTGGGTAATTTGTAGTTCGGCTATTGTTTAACCAGACATGCAGGGAGAATGGGCTTCCAGAAAAATCTTAGGGACCATGATATTAACTACTTCTGGAATAAAAATTGAATGTTTCCAGATGGTGGTTGATTTTCATTTCTTACAGATAAAACACAAATATGTAACTGAGAATAACTTGTACTGACTACCTAAGGGAGTATCCACCCAACAAAAGTTTCTGTCCCTGTCATTATGAATCTAATCATTTTCTTGAATACAGAAGAGAATCTAACCCAGAATGCAGAGCCAAAAATGAAACCTAGGTGGTAATGACTAATATAAAGTCAATATTTAATATAACAGGCAATGTTGACAGAGAACAGTAAATTAGGTAACTATTATGGTATTAAATTATAAAGACAAATTTCTGTTTAGGAAAAAAACTCTGAGCAAGATGAAGCCTAATTATCATTATGAACTTCTATATAGGAATAATTAGATGTCAGGAACCACACATTCAGTTGAAACTCAAAAACGTGCTTCAGATTTTAACCTAAAAAAACTTCAGAAAAATCAGAGGAATCCTAGGATTAACAACCAAAACAGAAAAAGAAAACAATGGCATTAAATTGGAAGAAATTGTCCATACTCCCCTCTTTCAGGATTTAATACAAATCTCACCTCCATATAGAAAAATAAGTTTACATATGTAGCATAAACATTTCTATATTATTCCACTGGGAGATACACTGTGTCATGTCATATATTTACCATGTCATATATCATGCCAAATCATGCCTAACACTAGAGGTCTAAAGTAATGATACATCTACAGAAATTATTGGAGAATTTAGCCGAATTTCTATTACTATACCTGCTTGAATACCTTGATAGACCCTCAAATCTTTCTTTGAAACTTTGCTGAGAAAATAACAAAGAAATCGCATGCTCTTCTATGACACTAGGTAAGATTGACCAAAAGATTTATTGACCATGTATAGATCCAAGGAAAACTCAGCCTAAAATTTCTTCTGCTCAAAACTGAGAAGGCAGAAGAGAACTACAACAACAACAAGAAACCAAAAGAAGAAGACAAAGAAGCTCATCAAAACTATTCACCAAAAAAAAATATATATATATATTCACAAAAATGTCTCCACCAATAGTTCTTAAATGATCAGGCTTTACCATCTGGAATCAATTGCCCTGTAATGGAGAAACAGATGTTCTATCGAGGTTGCTTTGTGATCCTGTAGGCCAAGAGAAAAGTAGGGCCAACTCCTAAAACATGTAGAGCTCTGTACAGAGATGAGAAAAGGTAAGGAAAATAAAAGAAGTAATATTTTATCTTTGACCAAAAATAAAATGAACAAGATTAGAAATTATATTTTGACCTACTCATAAACTGTCAATCCTGTGGCAGACCTAGAACTTAGTCCTTAGGTGTCTGATTACTAAAAGAAAGATTAAAAAAAAATTTTAAAGAAAAGAAAAGAAAAGAAAGAAAAGAAAAGAAAAGAAAAGAAAAGAAAAGAAAAGAAAAGAAAAGAAAAGAAAAGATAAGGTATTATTGTTGCATATAATCCCAATAGAAAAATGTTCCATGAGGGCAGTGGCTTTGATCTATTTTGTACCTTGCATGAAGTAGATACTTAGCTATTTATTGCATGTATGCATGGATAAAGTTGCTTTCCTTTAAACTGCACCCCAATTTGGATGCTTCTCCTGTCCCCTTTTAGGTTGACACCAGCCACAACCAAAACCCCTCAGATTTCAGAATCTTGATTCGGACAGGAGCTATGGAAGCCCACCTCCTGTAGGCTGAGGATCTATGACACATGGAAAGCACAACTCTGAGCATGCACAATATAGATGTGAAATTTATTCCTGACCCAAGTGGAAGTTCAATTTACCCCTAAAATGTGAGATATTAGGACTTTTATAAATTTTACTGTTAAAAAAATCAAGTCTGTTGTTTGCAGGCAAATAAACAGTGTTTCTAAGTTATGGAGCTTGCTTTTTATTTTCTGTTCTCCTTCCTTTTTTTAAATAAAGAAACATAAATTCAAATGTACATAAAAACAAAAGACTGATTTTGCATCTATTGAAATGATCATTTAATATTTCTTATTTTGATAATAAGATGAATTACATTCACTAGTTTTAAAGTAACCTTGCATATCTAGGATAACTGCCACATTGTCATTGTGCAATATCTTCTTACATGTTTTTGGATTTAATATGCTGAAATTTTGTTAAGGATTTGGTATTTGTGTTCTTGAGAGATACTGGTCTGCAACTTTCTTTGTTTTGCTTTTTTTGCAATATTTTTGAGACATTTTAACATTGGGGTGGTGTTGGCCTCATAAAACAGGTTGGGAAGTATTCCTACCCTCTCCATTTTCTCCATTCCTACCCTCTCTCCAGCTTGTGTAAGATTGGTATTTCTTTCTTAAATATTTGCTAGAATTCCCCACTGCAAAACCATCTGAACTCAGAGTTTTCTCAGAGACAAAGACCAGTTTTAGTAACATATTTTATTCTGCTCCAATTCACCTGCAAGAATGTACAATTAATACTTTCTCCCAGTATCTCAATTAAAAATGTCTGAGCCACTGCTGTTCAATAGACAATGATAGTGACCATGGATAATAACTGATGAATTACCAAAATCAAAAATTGACATGATGTCCATAGAAAAAAAATGCTCAATTTCCTATTTTGGATGAAAGATGACCTGACTGTACCAGAGAATTAGAGGTCTGATTAGGTTTTCCGAATTCAAATACAGCAAGTCAAAGTTTAGGGACCAACCTTCCAATGCTTTCCAGAGCACACTCAGTATAATTTGTCTTTTCTGTTCTTGGCACTCATGATTACTGCCCATGTTCCTAATTTCCAGCAAAAATAAAACACCACTGAGCCTGCCAAGGCATTTAAATAGGTTCAATGAAGTAAAAACTGCCAATAGCAGGCAGATCTAGATTATTACAAACATACGTAATTTTTGTTTTTAATCCCCAATTCTCAAATCCCAATCCCCGTTAGATTTTCAGGGCTTTATTTCACTCATGTACATAACCAATGTATGAAGGCAACTCCATTAAGAAAAGAAATAGATATCTTCTGATTTGTCATTTTGTATTTTTCCATCCTTTATTATAAGGCTCAATAAAGGATACATATATTCTACCTAAAGGACTATAAAAATGCCTTAGACTGAATGTATCAAAAACCATTCGAACATGTTTCTGTCAAAAGACAAGACATGGCCATGAAAAAAAAAAGGCTGAATTGTAATGAATGAACTAAAACACTATTCATTTCCTCTGTTGGCTGCATACTTATTCTAGTGAGTTACATACTCCGTTTATGTAAGGGATGCTTCTCTTAGAATTGCCTTCAGAAGCTACACCCCATCCTCCTGACAGTCCTCAGTGGAGTGATTTGGATTACTGTTAACAGATGAAAGTCATTAATGGCTGTGCTGGATATTCTCCATTAGCTCCTCCAAAACTCCTCTCCGTGTCTCTCCACTCTGCTCTGTGTCCTGGGAGACTGATCTGTATGGGCTTTTTTAAGGTTCCCTGGCTCTCTGGCTTTGTCTAAAGTTTGGCCAAAGGGAAGCACCATCAGAAATTTGAAAGCAACGAGGAGAATGAGCTCAGAAATGTGGCTGCCTTCCTCCCCTAAGGTCCCCAGGTCCAGTGGGAGAGCTCTCACCTACATCTCTTTCTGCATTCTAATAGTAAACCTCTCCTTTTATCCCTTTGAAGGCCAGGGAGCATAAAATTCCATTCCTTGTTGGTTTCCCATTGTCCTGTTCACACCTTCTGTAAATAGATCCTTTATTAAAGACTCCTTAATTTCCCCCAACCCTCTCTCACAAACACACACACACACACACACACACACACACACACACACTATGTGAGTCAGCAATGAGCTTCTTGTCTAACCTTGACTGATATAGGAATCCAGTCTGCCAAACAAGGTGGATGATCAAGCTGGGTAACATGTATTTTAGTACAAAAGAAAGACTGTATAATCATGACAGTAATTTTTTGGTATTTCCCATTCATTGGTTCTGCAATACTTTCCAAAAGAAAAGTTCCAAAATTATTTAGAGCAGGGACATCATATTCCAAACATCTAGTCTCCAAAGGTAACTACTTTAATGGAAGCTCTACATACTTGCCGTTCAAGTTCTGGGTGCTTGTTGTTTTTAAATATCTGTTGACATTATCATCAAATTTTATGATATCTGTTCATCCCTTCACACACACATATACATACACACAAATACACACAAATAGGTACTTTAGAATTGCTGACTGCAAAATCAAATTTTGGAGCTATACAAGGTCCAGATAGTAAAAACAGGAAATAGCTTATTACTAGAAAGACAGAGGGAGAGAGAGAAATTGAGATGGAAAGATCTTGAGGATAGACTGGACATCATGGGGTATTGAGAAAGAAGACTGTTTCATTAAGTAGACATATATAAAATTATTTTCATGTTGTAAGGGGCAAGTGGTTTATGTAAAACAAGCATATGCTGGAAAAATCATTGATTTCCTTGGACTCTTTCAGAATCAGGTTTCTTTTTTAGAATATTAATATTTAAGACAAAAACTTGAAACCTGACCAGGTGGCTAGTTCTCTATTTGGAGCCAGTTAATTTCATAAAGCTGGTGTTAAGCTATTCTTTTTCTTTTCTCTGTACATAATGTACTACATTGAGCTGTTACTGTGGCTTAAAAATACATGACAAACATATTGAATGTTCCCAATGTTTTTAATTTAGATTTGCACAATCATAGAAATTAGAGATGGAAAAACTAGGATTCTTCCCTTTAATATGAACCGTAGTCCTTGATCCAGGCTTGATTCTCTTTTTCTGATTAACAAAGCTAAGGCCAGAGGAGTGGGGGGTGAAAAAAGCCCTCTGGGCAATTGCTCCCATTATTCCAGGATTTCTGGTCCAGAGTTATCTCTTTAATGGAGCACCATTGCTTTAGTGATTTACCCTGGAGTCCAAACAAACAATGACCCTTTCTCTTGGCATTATACTTTAAACGTATTGGTTGACAGAAGTAATGTCTCTATCCACTGCAATATACCTAACAAAAGATGTCATCAATGCAATTAACTATAGAATCAAGATTGGCTTAGAAAACATAGCAATGTGGGGCGCCTGGGTGGTTCAGTTGGTTGGGCATCTGCCTTTGACTCAGGTCATGATCCTTGAGCCCTGCGATCAAGCCCAACAACAGGCTCCCTGCTCAGCAAGGAGTCGGCTTGTCACTCTCCCTCTACTTCTCCCCTCTACTTGTGCTCTTGCTCACTCACTCTCGTTCTCTCCCTCAAATAAATAAATAAAATCGTAAATTAAAAAAAAAAAGAAAAGGTAGCAACATGAAACTCTCTAGTCCTCTTTCTTTGGAGCCATGGAGAAACAAAATTCAGCCTTTCTTTTAGTCATATTTAATTCATATGATGGAATACTGGCACACATAGAATCCCATGTCCGTTATTTTGTTAATAATGATCTATATATTTAACTCTAATATGCCCCATAACATGTTTCTTTTTTTTAACTCAAGAGACAAAATGGTCTTTTAAATCTTATATTACTTTGGAGATTCTCCTAGTTTTGCTTACCTCTCTCAAGCACAGCTCCGTATTAGACTGATTCAGCTAGCTAAAAGGAACTTTGCAAATCCACTAGTTGCTCACTTCATTTCACACATGAGGTAACTAAACCCAAAGAGTGATTTGCCATTATCCCATTCAAGTTTTCTCCTGATATTCACTAAGAAAATATAATACACTGTACTTTTAAGAAAAACATTTAAAGAAGAGTATGACCTACTTTCCAAGAGTTTAAGCCAAATGTTTTTTAAATCAATTTGAAATTCCACTATAAAATGTCTTGTTTTAAATCAATTATTTCAAAGCCAAATTCATTTGATGCAACTGTCCCATTCCAATGTAAATAAACAGAGCAGATCAAGACTAACCTGGCCCTTACTGGATGCTAAGTTAGCTAGCTAGCTATATTTTCATATATCTCTCTTAATCCTCCTTATCATATTTTAAGATTTTTATTCTTTCCTTCTCCCAATATCTAGCCCTGTCCTTTCCAAATAATCAAGTAGAAAGAGCGACAGAAGATACTGGCAACCCCAAAATCCACAGCAATTTATTCCAATTCATATAGTGATAATGCCAACATCAATCATGGGTTAATAAATTAATATTTATTTTGTTTTAAAACTACACAGAGTAATGAGTTCATTATTTTTAGCAGAAAGGACACAACACATATCTGATGAAAATGTAACAGAGCCTAAAAGTAAACACAGCTTTGAACATTGGCGTGGGAAAAACTCTAGTGATTCCCAACCATCCTCTATGATAGGTTGGAATTGTCCTGTTGAATGCCCTGCCTGAGACTAGCATGATCAATCAGTACAATAAAAAAGGTAAAATGCTTCCATTTCAACTTAACCTATAAATTCATAAGGATGACATATTTGCTCTCTTTGGGCTAGAAAAGCTGCAAATGGCTGGTTATAATGGAATGGATTTTTGTTCATTATAAATGTATCCTATATTTTGTAGAATTCATTTGGCACTTACTTTTCTGTTTCTTTGTTTAAACAAATAGTAGTCTCCACCCTAAGAACCTTGATTTGTCTGAAATATTAATTAGTTAAACCTAAAAATGTTTTCTTCTGTATGATTTGTCTGACATCCTTTGGAAGGAATTTTTAACCAATAGGAAAAAATTCAAGTTTATACTGGAGAACATTTTCCTAAGTCCACTTGGCCAGGTCAGTAGATTTGGAATTTGGCAGTGCCTGTAAATTTTATTTAATTTCACTTCACTTTGAAATTTTGCTGAATGAATAGAAGTAACTAAGGGAATCAGAGAATGATTGATTATAGGTATTTTTTTAATATTGCCTAAAATATGGAGGAAAAGACATCAGAGAGTGAGAGGGAGTTAAAGACAAAGAATTAAACAGAATTTTAGAAAGACACGTTCTAGTTTACAAGATGAAAAGAGAGAGACTCAAGAAGATTTAATTCCTCATGGATATAATTGATATTTTTTCCTATTGAATGGTTAATATTTAGATGAGTTTTACTAAAGGAATATCTTAGTAACAAAAGAATAAACTGTAATTAAAAGAGTGAAATGAGAAGTTTGAAGGATTTACAGGAAGTATTCCATATTGTAAACACAAATGGATACAGCTTTTTGTGTTGTGTGAGGAGTGAGACCATTTCTTCTACCAATGGCCATCTTCATTTCCAAGGTCAGCTTCTCAAGGAAGTCATGAACTCTATTAGTTTCCAAAAACTGCGAATGTCTAAGAACAATGTGGAGATCAACCATATGGGGAGTGTCAAGGGTCACATAAGCACAGACTATGTTCCCACAGAGACCACAGTTCCCACATTTAGAATATTACAGTAAGAAGAGAATGACTTTAGGAGGATGATCAATTTTAATCTGAATTTTCCTTCCAGACATCTTTGGAGCAAGTGCCTGCTACAAATCAAGGCCAGTTGAAGGAATGGACTTGTTTCCTCCAAATAAGCATGGGAGACATACAATGTCAGACAACACAGAAGCAGCAGGCAAACTTGGAGTTTCTCTTCATTTCTTCTCAATCACATGCAAATGAAGTCAGACACAAAATTTAAGGATAAATATCCTTTCCATGGAAATTTTCTACATATTTATACAAGATAGGAGTCCTATAGATGGAGGGTGCAAAGTAAGAATGTGCCGTTGTGACACAATCAGTCATAGCGTAGTTTAAAACTCATCCCAATTTAGCTCAACAGACTTGTTTTCAGTCCCTACTATGTAGCAAGCTGTGTAACACAATTTGGGGTTCAGAGGGGGTGAAACTAAAAAGAAAAATTAAAAATTAAAAAAAAGCCAGTAGGAAAGACAGTTTGCTCCCTGAAACCCAAATGAAGCCAGACAAATCACAGCCTGCATTGTTTCATTCTTCCAAGAACACCACTAAAAAGTACAGTGCTCTTGACTTGAATAACCCCTTGGAAATTATTTCTGCCCTTTGGCCAGGATCCCTGAGCCTAGACTTCAGCAATGGTCTCCTGGTGATCACAAAACATGGTAGTCCTCTTAAAAGGGTTAATGAGACCAAGAACAGCTTTCTCAAAGCTGTGCCTGGAAACCTCATGGAGAAAAAAAAAAAAACAGGATAATTTAAATATATAATAGACAAAAGCAGGCACAAAACCAGCAATATTCTCTCAGAAGTTATTGTAACTCTGGAAAGAGTATTTAACAATTAAACTCATGACATTTATTTGTCAAGTTAATTCCGTGTACCCCAGATATGAGTGTAGCCACAAAAAAAGCCCCAATATGCAGGAAGAAAAGGAGAAAAGAGATGTCTCCTACAAAGATGAAATAATAGCTCTTAGGGTCCCAGCCATAAAGTCCCAGACTTGCTGGATTCACTTATGTGATAGGAGTTAGGTGTCCTGACTTTGCATAACTACCTACTGAGTACTTCTCCATGGATATACCTCAGGCATCTAAAATGCCACATGTCCAAAAACAGAGCCATTATTTTAAAATTCCAATACAGAGTGAGATCACTAAGGTTAGTTCAAGGGTCTCTAGGCATTCAAAGGGACAACTAACTATACTATGGATGTCAAGGAAAGCTTCACAGGAAAGACAAACTTTGAGCTACATGTTAATGAATGAATAGGAGCACACAAGGTGAAAAAAATGCATGAAGAATATTCCAAGCAAAGAGCAGAGCCCATATAAAGGCAAGCAGGCAGAAAGAGCATGAGATGCTTCAAGAACTTCATAGAATATAGTTGGTTACAATCTGTTTTTACTCACAATGCTATTGATATCAAATGTGACTCTCTGGACATCAACTCGAGTAATAGAACTGCTCAGAAGAAAGATGTTAAAGAGCTAAAGATCTGGAAGTTGGGAGCCTGGCTGTGGTTAACCATGGGAATAAGTGCTTCTAAGTGAGGATGAGGAGAAAAGAGGCTGAAGACAGAACTCTGAGGGCAGAAACAGACATGAGGCAGGATCCCTGGTACAAGCCTAGAGAGAGACTCAGCTCTACAGTTGTAAAAAGCTAACCTAATTAAAGAGAGAAGAGTGTGCATGACTGGGATGGACCCCTCCTCTTGATGAAGTTCTGTGATTAAGGGAACAGGGACCTGGATCTGCCTTCAGGAGTCTTTCAGCAGCACAATTCTTGGGAAGCAGGGGCACTGGAACGGATGGCTTCTATGGAAGCCTGTAGAAGGGCTACCACTATAACTACACCACCAAAACAGAGTTAGTAGAGCTCCAAGTAGAACCAGAATTGAAGGCTAAAAGTTCACATTTGAAATTACAATGTGTAGTGTGATGTGTGTGAGCTTGTGGACACAATTGATCCTCATTATTTACAAATTCTCTATTTACAAATTCAGTTACTAAAATTTATCTGTAACCCTAAAATCAATACGGCACTTTTGTGGTCATTTTTGGACCAGCATGGAATGGTGAAAAATTGGGAGTCCCTCAAGTACACATTCCCAGTTCAGGTCAAACAAGCCAGCGGTCTGCCTTCCTTATGTCACCTGTTTACTCTAAGCAAGTTTCCTTTATACTGTCTATTTAGTGTCACGTGTTTTGCATTTTTGTGATTTTGGTTGGTTTAAAATGGCCCCCAAGCAGAGTACTTCAGTACTCTGTCTTCAGTACAGTGCTGTCTAGTGTTCTACACATAAGAGGGTTGATGTGATATGCCTTAGAGGGGAAACATATTTTAGGTAAGCTTAGTTCAGGCATGAGTTATAGTACTATTTTCCATGAGTTAAATGTTAATGAATCAAAAATATATATTAGGGAAACCTGGGTGGCTCAGCGGTTGAGCATCTGCCTTCAACTCAGGGTGTGATCCCGGAGTCCTGGGATCGAGTCCCACATCGGGTTCCCTGCATGGAGCCTACTTCTCTCTCTACCTGTGTCTCTGCCCCTCTCTCTCTCTCTCTCTGTGTGTGTGTGTGTGTCTCTCATGAATAAATGAAACATTTAACAACAAAAAATAAATATATATATTAAATAGTCTTAAACGGAAACACACATAAAACAAAATTATATGTTGACTGGGTGATAAAAGTGTGACCAGTCTCATAGGAACCCAAGCCTGTACTTCCCCAGAGCTGTTTCAGTGTTCACTAATTCGATGCTCACGGTGACTTTATAGGACATAATCACTGTAAATAACAAGAAGTGATTATTTATGTAAAAGGCTAGAATGAACCTAGAGTCACAACAGTCCTAAGTGAAACTCCAAAATGGTTCATTATACGAGCACATACGGTTCAGGATATGTATTGTTTTGGAGTTTTATTTAAGTTTCTGAGGCCAGAAAAAAAATTTCTTTGAACGTCATGAACATTCAATGCACTCTTGTGAACTAAAGAGGTTAAGTCCATGAAGTCCATGAAGTCTAGCCCCCAGCCTGTCATGTACCTGCTCTGTGACCTTGGACAAGCATTTGCCTTTGCATGCCTCACCTAAGAAATGAGGCAATGACACCACGTGACCCCTCAGAGCCCTGTCAGCTCCGACAGTCCCTCATTCTGCAGTCAGCCCCAAGCAAGAGATACCATCATCAGTTGTGACTTTAGGACTACATAAAGCTTGTGAGGAAAGATTTACTGGAGTGCACTTCCTGTATTTCCCCGAGCAACTTGAGGACAAACTCATTAGGTTATTGATTTAAAGATTCTGTAACTCTTGTCTAGTTTCAACTTCAATGACAGGAATATATCCAAAGAAAAACTGGAAAAATGACAGAATAAAATATCTTCAATTATTTCAAACTTAATGGCATTAAAAATAGAAAGACACAGCACAAAGAGAAGAGTGTCTAATTGCAATTATTTAAAGCAAATGGCTTGACTGATCGAAGCTGGATCCAAATGATGTGCATGCCAGGCTACCCCAAGCACCCTGCTCTCTGTCTTTTAGGTCTCTGCAGAGAACTCCAGCATATCTTACCAACAATTGCGTGCTCCATTAAGCACTTGGCAAAGTGCTGGATGGACATGTGTAACCCAGACGTTTCCATGGAAGGTTAGGCCTCCCAGATGGAGTTCTCATTTTAAGAATGTATGCAGGATTAAGATGTAATCCATTGTTTCAAAGAATACAATGATGCACGAAATAAATGCTCTAGTTTATTTTTCCTCCAAACAATTCTTTAACTATATAGGATGCATTAATAAACACAATCCTTTATTTAACAAAAGGTATCTCCTTTCCACTGTCAGAGAATAACCCTAGGTAGTAAAGGGAAAAGTTTTAGTTAGAGATTAAACACACACATGCACACGCAACACCTCATCTTATCCTTTTCTTTAGCCAATGAGAAAATTGCCATAGCTACGTGCAGGCTCATACCCGACATCTGTAGGTGTCCAACCACCTTCTCCTCCAAGACGCTTGGGGTCTTGTACACATGGGTGCAGACGCCAGCACACAGTGACAGCACAGTCAACACTCAAAAAGACAGTCCTATAGAAGAAGCCCTTGCAGGGTCTAGCAAGGGGTTCAAGGCCTCTAATCTAGGGAATTCTGAGATTCTGGTTATCCAGAATGTGGTCTAGAAATGGAACATGGCCTCCAAGTGAGCATCTCTCTTTAATTCTTCCAACTCTTTACCCCATGGGGGAGGGACATGGCTGAACCGGTGTGCATGCACTCTCTCATGATGCAATTTTACTCTTTCTCCATATTTGATAATGCGTGTGCCTTTTCATGGTTTTTCTAAATACCCTTCCAACTCTAAACGTCTCAGCACATTAAAAGTTGCCCCTCTTAGAGGATTTAAAGCATAATGGGACATTGCAATGTGTGTAATACACATGTAAATTTATGATTGCACACTGGACTGAACTTCTGGGGAAATAATAAAGAGTCTCTTCCATATGGAAGCAGCTCAAGACCTAAAATAAGTAAAATTAAAATTAATGTTTCACTGAGAAATAAACTGTGCACTCCTATTCACATTTATGAACGTAAAAACACATAATCACTGTTCTATTTCCATTTAGAAAACTCCTCTAGAAGGACTATGAAAGCTCTAGGACTATAGGCACCTTGTCTGTCTTTGGCACCTGGCCCAGTGCCTGGCATCAAATGAATGACCAATCAATGTTTGTTGAATAAATAAATTTAATTCACTCTTTTAATCTGCAGAACTTCAGCGCCTCTGCTCTAAACAATTGGTTTAATTTCAAAACCCACATCACCAAGTAGACCTGTCTCTCCTCTTCCATGACTCTTTTTGTGGCTAGAGATGTTTTTCATCTTAGGAAATGCATGTAGCCACATGGTGTGGCACTGTTTGCTCAACGAGTTTTCATTACAAGGACTCAATTTACTTACATAGGCTCTTCAAAAGATTATGTGAGCTTTCAGCTTTTGGCTTTAGGCAACAGAGTAGGCCCTGGCAGCAGCTGCTGTGAAGAGACAATCATGAGACTAACAGCCGAGGAAGAGGAGAGTCAGGCATCACCACCCCAGAACACTGTCATGACGCACCAGAGGGTCCCGCAACCGTGGTGAAGAAGCAACCACGATTCACAGCCTTTCAAATTCGTTTACTTTGCTCTTGTCATCTTTTCCTTCCCAAATGTCATGGCTCTCAGAAGTCTACACATCAAGCCAAGCAACTGCTGAAACAGGAGGCAAGAATGCCATTGAAACTGCTAGGAGCTGAGAGCAAGGAAAAGCAGGATCTTTGTGGCTCCTTTTCCCAAGATAAGGAGGATTAAAGGCATTTAGGTATTTTTTAGTTGATGCTTATAGTGCCATAACTAAAGTAAACATCCAACATAGAAATTTTCATGGTTTGAAATGACAAATTTAATTAAAAGACTTGTAATAATGTTGTCATTGTGTTAGGGAAAAAAAGTGAGAGGCAAAACCACACGCATTCAGGCCTGGAGGTCAGGCAAGATGTGCTGGTACTGCCCACCTGGACTAGTGCTGATGAGTAGCTGCTGCCCCAAGTGCCCCCCTGCTGCACACACCCCCTCTTTGGGGCCCCTCAAGCCCACCCCACCCTCCAACACAAAGGGGTTACAGTGGGTCAGTGCTCCTGATAGATAGAGATCATTCCTTTTTTTTTAATATCATAGCTAAATATGATCCTCATCCTTTAACATATTTACTTGCGTGTGTGTGAGAAAATACACCCAAATGCTTAGTAGTGATTATATTGACAGTCAGAATTGTGAGTGATTTTTATTTTCTTCTTTATGTTTTTAGGATTTTCATAGTTTTCCACATTAAACACAAATTATCTTTATGGTTAGAGAAAAAATGAAAGAGAATATTATTGTTGAAAGAGAGACTCCTAAAGGAAAATAAAATCACTCCACTATTCACTCATATCTAACTCATTACTGGTAGCAATTTACTATGCACTAAATTTAATAACTGTGTCTCGACTGCCTACCATGAACCTGGTAGGGGAGATACCAAGTGATATAAAATATGACCCCTGTCAAGGAGTTATAGTCCAGCTGGGAGGCGAGATCCACTAAACACACACACACACACACACACACACACACACACAATCCTACACCCTTCTGAGCTTTGCCTAAATATCATCATTCCAAGGACACCAACCCTGACCAACCTATTTAATACTACAGTCCATCTCCACCTCAGCACACTGGGTTCTCTTTACCCAGCTCTAATCTTTCTTTTTCTACACAGTTCGCACCTTAAAGAGCCCTGTAACAGAGGTAGGCAGCAGTGCATTTACTGGAAGCTGCAAGAAATCAGAAAAGGAGCCAGAAACAGGGCCTGACAGTTCCAAAGAAGTGCTATGGTGAGGTAGAACAAAGGGACAAGGAGGAAAGGGCACAGCAGCCTGGAAAGAGTCAATTTTCCCAACCCTCAATCACCTCTCCTTGGGAGAAACGAAAGATGGCAAATAGCAAACTATTTTTTTTTTAATTGAAGGACACTTCAGTCATCAGAGTAAGCAACTCACTTATTATCACAATTTCAGGTGTAAGGAAATTTAATTCCTTAATCTCAGCGCTCACAATCTAAGATTTTGTAACCAGACACAGACTTGAATTCAGGCTCAATGTATGTAACCTCTGTGACCCTGGGCAAGTTATTCAATATATCTAATCCTTGGTTTCCCCATCTATAAAGTGGGGAGAATAGCAAAGCCCACTGTAAGGAACTGAATGAGAGCATGAACACAGAACACTTCACCCTATGTCTGGAAAAGACTAAGCAGCCAGCTCGGTCAGTGGTGGCTCTGCTGAGAGGAGAGGACCACAGATGGCATCGTTCAAGTGCAGCCGGCATTCTAGGTCATCTCCCTCCTTCTGATGTCTCACAGGCAGCACAGGCTGCCCACCACACACCTGCCTTTTACCAGGGCCTCGTGTGCGCGCAAAGCTGTAACTGCACAACAGGCAGAGCCATTCCCAACATGTGTTGCTCTGTAAGACATATATCTTCCCTGACACCCACCATGTCCTTCCCAGGAGAGGCAGGCCTTTGCTTGGCCAGGCTCTGTAATCTCACTGTGTGTGTTTGACAGATGCTAGCAAAACAAGCGATGAAACATGAGTGGGCTCATGTATTCAGGAAGGGAAGATGTCCTCAGTATCCCAGGGACATGGAGAAATCCAACTGCAAACAGCTGTGCTCTCGTCCTACCCCAGATTTTCAGCTTAATTTACCCCAATTAAGCTGATTCCCCTGGAACAGCTTAACTTATAGGAGGAATACCTAGAGGGACAGTGTTCCCCTACAGCCATCCAGGACACCTTCAGAACAGTCATTTTTCTCAGAAAGGGAAAAGTAAGCCTAGTTAATCATGTCATGATATGAGCAAAGTGTCTGAGGTTGAGGGAGTTTCAAGGGCTCTTGTGACACCACTTTAAGAAGGTCATGGAAGGGGGTACTGGGCTGGGTGGCTCAGTGGTTGAGCATCCACCTTTGGCTCAGGGCATGATCCCAGGGTCTTAGGATCGAGTTCCACATCGGACTCCCCATGGGGAGCTTGCTTCTCCCTCTGCCTATGTCTCTACCTCTCTCTCTGTGTCCCTCATGAATAAATAAATAAAATCTTTATTTAAAAAAGAGAAGGTAATGGAAGAATTTAATAGTCTTTTCAAGAAATCAATTTGACCCTAACATTCAGCCCTTGGTTTTTTCCTGAGCAAAACACCACTCTTCTTAGTAATCCTCAGAGAAATGAGAACATGTGTTCTACAGATTTCTTGAATTCAGCTTCCCCCATGTGGGACAACAAAGGTCAACTGTCTTCTTTGTCCCAAAGGAGAACAGTTGTTTGTGGCATCAGACCACATGTGTTAGCATCTTTCCTGCCCTCCCCATCCTTTAGATATGGGACTGTCCGACTGTGAAAGTATCCTAGCCAATTACTAGAAATTCAATTTCACTTTCACACATGTCCAGCTCCTCAGGTGACACATCTCTTAGTCACTACAATTAGTACATCCAATTGCCTATTTTCTCTCCAATCCAAGCAAAAACTCTAATCATTCAGAACTAGAAGAAAGCATTCTAATTTTCTGGCATCAGAGCTAAACATTATTTTTTAACTCATTTTTGAACAAAGGCTCTTTTTTTTTTTTTCCAGAACTCCCCTGGATCTATCTGAAGCAAAACCAAATCTAGTTTTCTAATTATTAATCTGGAACTAAAACAGAACTTAAAAAATATTCTCTGAACCAAAGGTGCCAAAACCAAGGACGTTTGTGGCATATCCCGGTAGGACATACTTTTTTTGGAGTAGGGGTGGGGCCAGAAAGCTGAGACAATTTGATAGTTCATCCAACTAAAAATTGCAACAACGGCAGAGGATGGAACTCGAAGGCACGGCCAAAGTTGAGTCAGTAGTCTGAAATAAAGAAGAGGTCCACTGTATTAACATGCCCAGTGAGGTAACATCAGCAGTAGGTCATGAGTCAGTACCAGGCAGACTCATGCCAGATACAGGCAAGAGTAAGGACCAGCAAAAGTAATGGGCTGGGTAGACAAGAAACAACCAGGCAAATCATGAAAAGGCCAATGGATGCAGGGTTCAAGAGTCTGGGTCAGATACTGGGAGATTAGTAGGAAAGGAAGAAGAAAGCACAAAATGCAAGAAAGTGAATAAAAAGAACTAATGTCCAAAAAAATGTTGATAATGGGGAAAGTTCTCTGAAAATATGAGAGCCAACCAGAGTAGCCAGTTAAGCTAAGCGGGCCAGGAAATGGCTACCATAGTTTCCTGATCAACAGACTGGGCTTCAAGAGCCTATATCCTACACATGACACATGTGGGAATGCTTTTTTTGAAGCATACTTTTTGAATGAATGAATGAAGTTATACAGATATTTGCTATTATTTTCTTATATGTATAGTGTGTAGCCCATTCATACAAGAATAAGTCTTGTGAAGTTAATAGTTTTTCCCCCTGTAGGCACTGGACTCTTGAATCAAACAATCAGGTAAATACTACCTAGTACGGGCAGCCCCGGTGGCGCAGCGGTTTAGCGCTGCCTCCAGCCTGGGGTGTGATCCTGGAGACCTGGGATCGAGTCCCACGTCGGGCTTCCTGCGTGGACTGCTCCTCCCTCTGCCTGTGTCTCTGCCTCTCTCTCTCTGAATAAATAAATAAATCTTTTAAAAAAAATACTACCTAGTCTGTCTCTTTAACACTATCTAGAAGGGTTCTTTGATTCCAGAATTAACACAGGTGACCAAAGGATGTTTTAAGAACAATATGCAAGCTGCATAAAAGCTTTAAAAATATTCTACTAGATGGAGTAAGGGTTTGACTACAAAGGGAGAACATGAGGGAGTTTTTAGGAGTATGAAATTATTCTGTAACCTGATTGTGCTGGTGGTAACGCAAATATACAAGTGTGTTAAAATTCATAAGCCTGAACACCAAAAAAAAGAAAAAGTGAAGTTTACGATGTGATCTTTTTTTTTCATTTTTAAGTGTTCTTCCAGAGAAGGGAACTATGCTTTAATAATCAGTCATTACTTTTCTGAACCAGGGTCCAATTAATGACTTGCCTTTTACATTTGCCCAGCTCCAAGAAGATAAACAGAATTGGTTTTGTGTTTAGGAGTGAGCAGAGGGGGCAGCAAAAGAGAATGTTTTATGCCAAACAATACTGTACAGTTTGAAAACTTTGGCCTTAACTCTACGTAGCATCAGACCTAATTTTCAATTCCTTTTCTCACACACCTTAGAAAAAGAACTTAATAAAAATATAACATACAAATTTTATATCCAGCTTTTCTTCACCTGACTTAAATGCTTACATTTATTTTCATTCATGATTTCTTATCTAATTAGTTTAGTCATTTCAACTAAACCTGGCTTCAGGTGATGTAGGCAATTTGTTTCAGAGCCATAAAACTATGCGTGTTTTTATTGTTACTACAGTTTTCCAAAGTATGCACCAATTTCATCATTTGTGACATATTTTATCGGGTTAACCATTCATTTCTATAGTACTGGCAATTTGATGACTATCATAAAATCTAGATACATGAATTATAAGTTATCTAATGTGGTGTTTTTTTCTGTTGTTCCTTCACATTAATCTAATTTCCATCTTCATCTAGTTCCATAGCACTCTTCATTGAAATCCACGAGGGATAGTTAAAATTCAGGTTCAAGTGAGAGAGGATTTAAATGAGTCCTTAATGGCGGCCAGAGAGCTGCCAAATTTAAAAGCTGCCTAATTCCTCGCCAGGTTATAAAATACCTTCAACAGTGAAAAGGTACAGCCAAATTCTCAACAGATCTTACTGAGAGGCAATGGTGACCAGGCCAAGTTTTAGTTTTTTGGTTTTGGGGTTTTTTCCACAGAGAATGCAAAGACCAAACAAAATATAAAAAATTCTCCACTAATTAAAGTTCTAAAAAACACTTTCACTTGGCCAGTTATATACACTGTATGTTTTATGGTGTGTCTTTATTTTGCATAACACAATTGGAGTACTTAATCAACAACAAAAATGAAGAAAATGTGGAGTATGGAAAATCCTTAGCGAAGTATTCATGCTGAATTAACTTCCATGCTGAATCAATGTATGTATGCCCTGTGCATGAAGTCACTGGGTTTTAGAAAGGTAAAAGTTTAAGTCTAAAAAAAAAAAAAAAAAAAGCTGCTGTTGAGGACAAATCTGTTACCTCAGTGCTCACTTAAAATTGTTCCAATGGAAGGCTATCTGACCTAGGGAAAATAATAGTGGCTGGGCTAAAATTAAAAGTCAATATACAAACAAGAAAAGGGAGGCAGTCTTTTCTAATATACCTGTAAACTTTCACACCTTTAAAAATATTCTAACATTTTCTCTAATTTTGGTTTGCTACTTTCTCTCTCTGGGAAAAATGTTAATGGTAAAGTACAAGAACCCTCTTCCTCATGACAAACAATGATATCTTTACTGTATTCTACTACCAGTTTGTCACTGAAAAATTCCAGATCAAAAGTCTGAGGACATTCCTGCCCAGAAAGGAATAAAGCTCTGAAAACTTCAAAACTCACAGTTTCATAGTATAACAAATAACCACCACATACAAATAAGGGAGAACTTCCTGCAGTCAAGAAATTGCAGTAGTATAAACCACAATAAAATAAATCATAGCCTTAAAATAGAGGTCACATTTTGGGCCTTTTTCTGATGCTGCTATATACTAGAGAACTAGCAAATTGCTCTTTAATGGTTTGGGACTCGGTAATCATCAGTTCAGTAAATCAGCCATAAAACACTGTCTCATGTCCAGTGCCTGGAAGAAATCGAGATGGGTCTGGAGGAAAGCAGGCAAGAGAATGAAGAGAAGCTGTCTCATTCTGCTTCCCTCTCCAGCTATCTGCAAGGTGATTTCTCCTGGGAAACCCCCCGTATCTTCTTAGCCCGGCAACAATGACCTCATCATTACTGATCCATCATAAGAAGGAGAAAGCCCACTTCAAACTGTTGTTTCCAACAGTAGCAACAAATTTGTGCAGAGCCATCCATATCTCCTGGGCTCACTTGTGACAAGCTGGTAGAAAAGGAGAAGCATAAGCTATGGCCAAGAATAGGGCAATACAACTGACCTGTCTAGAAATCAAACCCATACTCTCATTAGCACACACTGCAACTAACCCCTCTGCGAGGTCCCAGAGACCTGAGTATAAGATAACAGTAACAAGAATAGGTTGTCAAGAGAAACAGGGAATTGGAATGGCGCCTGGGTGGCTCAGTTGGTAAAGTATTTGCCTTCACCTCAAGTCATGATCCCAGGGTACTAGAATCAAGCCCCACATCAGAACCTTGCTCAGCAGGGAGCCTGCTTCTCCCTCTCCCTCTGCTACTCCTCCTGCTTGTGATTTCTCTCTGTGTGTCTAATAAATAAATAAAATTTCAAAAAAAGAGAGAAACAAGGAATTGGAGACATGAATGTAAATGACTAGGTATTTAATATGAAGAATGATAAAGTGTGCCTTTAGAGAATAACACAGATGTTAAAAAAATTGACCATAAAATATTACAAAATGTATACTAGTTCTATAAATGGTATGGTCTTTGTTTTCAAAAATAAGTCAAGAATTAAACTAATTGTATAGCAATTTCAAATAACACACAAATTCCCAAAATGCCTTTTCCTCAATCAACAGCTGATAGGAAACTTTTCTAATCACGTAACTAAGAAGGAATCTAAAACTTAACTTTATAAACTAAACTATTAGAGATTTATGTATGTGTTCCTCAATGTTTGTATTTTAAACAAATGAGACTATGGTTACTAATTTCCTTTTAGAATTGCCTCAGTCGTCCACTTTGTTATCTCATCATAGTATTGGGGAAAGGGAATTAGGAGGTTGTCAACTTTGATCTCTTCAGTTTGTAGAATGGAAAGACCTAGATGGCTATGCACTTTGATAAGGGAGAACCAAGAGTCGAACAGACGTAACTTCTAAGCTAATGCTCACTTGCACTATTACGAGCCAACTGTGCTGATTTACAACTTATCTAACAAAGTATCCATCCTTTTGACTTGACTACCATGAGAATGTCACTGTATTCTCCAACAGTTTTTGTGCCTAAGGTCCTAGATGGATCCATCTGTGTCCACACAGCTTGAAGTAAAGAAAATGTGGCACTTTGAGTTTGAGTTTAATATAAGCAGCCTCAAAATAGACCCTGGAAGTGTTTACTTTATAAATCATGTCTAGTTAAGTTAAAATTTGAATAATGGCTGGGAACCCACGATCCTTCAACTCAGCCATCTCCTTCAGTGTTTCTGAGAACAATGCATGAATCAGAGAGAATGACCAAGCAAAGACACTTTGTTATTACCCAGAGGTCTTTGCCCCAAACCCCATGATAGTTTTTCTATTTATGTCAAGGCTAGAGGGAGGTCAAGTGGCCTCTGATCCCCAGCTCACATCAAAATCTTATGTTCATCCTATCAAATCTGATGACAAGCAAAGGTTTGTTGAAGGAAATGTGCCAAGGGAACAGTGCCTTGAGCCTATCTGACTTACTACCATCAGGCCTCTCTAGGGCAGGACAATTTCCTAGAAGAAAAAGTCCAAAATGAGACCACTGCAAGTGTAAACCTTGAACTCATTCTCTAATTACACTAAAGCTCCACATCCTTGTACTGTGTAAATATCCTTGACTTTGATCCCCTCTTATCAGAATTCCTCCCCTTAGTTGGCTGAAGGGAAAGGAAAAGTAAACACAAAACCTTACACTACCACTGAAATCAACTCCCGCAATTTAACTGTGCGCAATAGAGACACACCCCAACTAAGACTAGACTTAAATAGAAGCCTACATGACAGGCATCCAGTCAACATCATTTCTCCTCTGATTTTGATTTATAGGAATGATCCTTCTATCACCTTCAAATAGCCATAGCTATTTGTCTATGCTCAGGCACAGATGATGAAGAGCATCCACCAATTTTCCAAACATATAATAAAATCCTATACCTAGTGGGAAATCTTAAACTTTGCTCTAGCTCCCTGAGCCCCAGCATATTTATTTGGAAGTGGGGAAAGAAATATAGTACAAACCATTGGGGAAAGGAAATGTAGTCTAAACCACTAAGGGAAAAACAAACAAACCAAAAAAAAAAAAAAAAAAAAAGTTCTTATTCCTTCTCTTGGATTGCAGTCCCTTACTTACTCTCAAGTGTCTTTTGTTAGCTCTAGTGCATCTTGGCCTGCCATTCTTCCAGTGGGGTTGGAACTATCTTGATATCATGATAAGCCAAACACTGAGCAATAACCTAAAGGGTCAAAGCATGCCATCTAGTCCAGACAGGCATCTGGCCAAGTTCTGTCTTCCTCTCTTACATAAACCTACTCTTACATTTTGAATGTTTTTTCCATTCATGCTAAGATCCACTTGGTGGAAATTTTCTGAGTAAAAACTGGATAGCATCTTGTTAGGTCAGGTGGCTCTTTGCTTGGCAGGAAGGAAAGCCAACATGTAAATAGTCTCATGTTGCCAATTTTCTGTATAGAAAGTGATTTCTCCCTTGAAAAGTTCCAACACTTTAGAGTAAAAGCCCATATGGTCTAGGTTCTGAGTGTATGGGGGTCATGTTAGGTCTCTGGCCCACCAACAGTTGCTGCCATCTGAGAGAAAGGACAACTTCATTGAAATATGTTGTTACAAGTTGAACAGATTTTGCCTCTTGCAGAAGCAGGGCAACTTTAACTATTTAGGTTTCACATCAATAGTAGATAGCCATTGAGTTGAGTATCAGATTATATCATATCATATAATCTGGATATTCTTTGGAATATCCAGTTGAATCCAGCCTATCAACATAAGGATTTGTCTGTTTTTCTTTTTAGTGCATTGGCTATTGTTAACTCAACTATTAGGTCTCAGAAGATTTTGATTTAATAAACTTTTTCAGTCCTTCAGACAGAGGTACATTAAAATGACCAAGATGCCACCCTTCTTGAGAGCTAAGACAGCTCTCTTCACCTCATTGGTGGACTATTTTAACCCTCTTCAATTTTGAGAAAAATTTCTCCCCAGCTGCCTTTTCTAAGTGGAAGAGCTAAGAACAGGACCCTAATTTCCTGGCCCTTGTGGTTTTATCCACAGTTCCTCTTGGTTTTAAAATTACATCTACACTTTTGGTGTGCCTCTTTGGCTCCAGCTATGTTATTAAACTATTATTACCTAACAATACTCCCATTAATCACCATGACAGATGGAAACCAGCCCTGGTCATGTTCTCTGAACTCAACGTCAAACAGTCCCAATGCTAATGGAGATGACGCCAGCCATGAATTAGCTCTAAAAGCTTCTGTTTATCCCCCTCACACACCCCCTTCCTATTACTCTTCATTGCAATGCCTTTTTCTTGTCACAAGGCTCCATGCCTCTATACAGAGCAACTCCTTATGGAATTCTGGGAAATGGTTTTCGTTGACAGACACCATATAATGATGATAAACGATGGACAAGTCAGCAGTCCTAAAACTTATTCCCCTAGCAGCATACTTCCAAATACATGGAGTATTTCTACAGGCGTAAGCAGCAGAAAGCTGCAAACCTGGAAAAAATTCTCCATTCAACCTCCTTTCACAGACTGAGGGAAAGAAGTGATACTAAACAGAAAATGTAAATCACCTGTGAGGTAATACACCCTGAATGATGCCTTGAAAGTGTTGAGGGTACATAAACAGTTTCTTTACAAAAGAGCTTTGTTCTGACTTAACTATGAATGGGAGTGTTGGTTCTCTTTGCTTTCCCTGAATAAATTACAGCTTGGAGTAAGAGTTCCATAGAATAGTGAACATCTTCCTGTGGAAAGATGCATATATTTGTAAATTCAGTCATGCAGTCAGGCTCTTTTAACTGAAAGCCAGTTGATATCCTATCTCTTAAGAAGCTATTAGATGTGTAACTCCACAAAACTAACAGGTTATTAACAGAAGGAAAACATATAATAAAAAGGCCATCCCTGAGAAGTATAAGATAGCTAATAAAACTTTCTCGGCCGCTTCCACTGACGGATGTTAAAAAACTGTATCCAAAAGATGGTTTTGCATTGGCTTATTAGATGGCTCATCTAATGGGATGGATCATCATCCACGGATCCCACTGAGAGGTAAAGAAGAAAGTAACATAAGAAAGGACACTCCAAATGTTGCCACTGCTCTTGCAAGTGACATCAGTATTGGTATCTTGCTACTGATTTAATCACTAAGTACCAACAGCAGAAAAGAGCTGCACTGTCCAATATGGTAGTCATCAGCTACATGTGGTAACTTAAACTTTTAAACAATTAAATTTAAGCAAAACTTAAATTTAGTTTGTTACAGCAGCCACTTTTCAAGTGTAGAATAGGAACATGTGACTTAGTGGCTACCATATTGGATAGTGCAAATTATAGAACATTTTCATCATTGTAGAAAGTTCTGTTGGACAGCACTGGTATAGAGTATTCATTTATTTATTTATCCATTGAATAAATATTTGTTGAATATAATTGTGACCCAAACAAAGTTTGTGCTCTCAAGGAAATAACATTCTATAAGGGGAGAGACAGACACAATAAGCAATTAAACAAATAAATGAACAACATCATTTCATTCAGAATTAATTGAAACCAGAAAATGAAACCAGGCAACAGGGTAGGCCATGACTGGACTGGGGATGAAGTGGAGATGGGAACTAGTTTTAAGGAGGTGGTCACTGAAGCCCTCTCTGAGAGGGTGACATCTAAGAAGAGCTTGACTGACAAGAAAGAGGCAGCCACAGTTAGAGGCAAGAAAAAGAACACAGGCCCTGACATAGAAACCACTGGGAGCCCAAAGGACAAGAGGCAGCAAGGTGATGGGCGTGAAGAAACATGAGTGGTGGGAGATGATGTCAGATCCATCAACACAGGCCAGGTCCAGTAGAGCCTTGTCAGTCATGGGGGGAGTTCAGAATTTATTCTTTAAGGAACCAGACATAACATTGCCTTCAGGTTCTCAATTTGCAAAGAAAAAAATGCACTCTGAGAAAAAACTCATTCTCTTATTCCCTATCCAGAAGCAACTGCCATGAAGAGCATGCCCTGATTTGCAAACAGCTGCTGATAGGAATAACCAAACTTTATATTTATTCAGCATTTGGTCTGAAACTCATGGAGAATTTTATGAACATCTCATGACTTCCTCCAACACTTCTTATGAAGTAGTAAGCATTGTTCATAGAGGGATGAGTACCTACAAAAATTTATACATATATACATACATACATATATACATACATAAAAATAAAAATTCCCCCAAAGATAGTGGGTGGCTTAGAAGTAAACTGCACAGCAACAGCTCAGTGTTTGAGAGGAAAGAACTTTCAAGGCCACTCAGATAAGTAGCAGAATCACCCAGCCCAATTACATGAGAAAACATGGTCATTTGTTTGGATTAGTAACAGACTAAAGGTAGACTCATATTCTAGTGATGGAAAGAAATTTGTCAAATCCTTTTTTTATAGGAAACTGAGGCCCAGAGAAGGTAAGTTACTTTTTCAGTGCCAGATAGCAAATGATTTTCTGTTATCTCAATGAACTCATCATTTTTAAAATAAGGAAAAATAGGGTTTCTTTTTTTTTAAGATTTTATTTATTCATGAGAGACACACAGAGAGAGGCAGAGACATAGGCAGAGAGAGAAGCAGGCTCCCTGGAGGGAGCCTGATCCGGGGCTTGATCCCAGGACTTCAGGAACACAACCTGAGCCAAAGGCAGATGCTCAACTACTGATCCACCCAGGTGCCCCAATAGGTTTTATTCATGAACTGGGCAAGAACACTTATGCATTAGAGATAAAAATTCATTGTTCAAAGGCCTTGTGAAGGGGTGTCTGGGTGGTGTAGTTGGTTGAGTGTCCGACTCTTGGTTTCAGCTCAAGTCATGATCCCAGAGTCCTGGGATTGAGCCCTGCATTGGTCTCCGTGCTCAGTGGAGGATTTTTCAGATTCTCTCTCTCTCCTGCTTGTGCTCCCTCTCCCTTTCTCTCTCTCTCAAATACATAAATAAATAAATCTTTAAAAAAAAAAAAAGCCCCATGAGAAAGCATACTGTTTACTTCACCTTTCTTTGGAGTATGCTAGACTGCCATGGTCTAGTGGATAGAAGTTGCCAGGCAATGTGCTCTTAGTAAGCAGGGAAGTTGTGAGAGTATACAGTAGAAGCCAAGGAAACCCTTTGAATTCACATGAAATTTCAACATTTACTGCTGGTAACTGGAAGGTGTGCACAAGCAAAGGTGACCCATGTGAAAATTTTCTCCCTAGGATCTACAGGCCCTGTGTACAAGGAATCTTGTCTTCTGCCAAGATTGAGGGGAAAGCCAAAATGTGAAAACATAAGTTTCTACCTTCTCTTTTCTCCTTTCCTTTGATTTGGTGTCTCTCACAATCAGCCCTCAGGACTTTCTTATTTTCCTTTTCAACAGAGGGACTAACTAGTCATGTTAGTATTCAATATTTCACACTGGTTATTTCTTTTTCAAATATTTTACATAAAACTCTCAAGTCTGAAATTTCAGGCACCTAAAGTAAATAAGAAATACTTTTCCTACTCTTAAGAAATCTTGTTCTAATTAGGAAGTTCATTCTTATGTCCAGATGCTATTGGAAAGTATTTTCCCCCTATTAAGAATTAGATGTGCCAAAAAGTACAAGTTCTGATTTTTTGGAAAACTTCCAATGACAAATTTTCTATTTGTTACCTGGCTAATGCTTATGGAAAATGAACTGAAAGGGATCCTTGAGGACATATAATTAGTGAGTAAAGGAACAAGACCCAAAGGTCAGGAGTTCCAATCCCTCACCAGGTGAAGTGGCCAGGCCTGGCCATGAGGTAAGATACTTATGTCTCCAGGCATCTGGTCTCTCCCACGAAGGTGAAAGTAACACTGACCACTGGCTGGATGCTAAAGTGGAGCTGAGGCTCAAAACATGAATCAAGCATCTTTAGAAAGGTTGTCAAATAGACACATCAATATGAATGAACTCTTCCTTCCCATTTTTTTTTTTCAAAATACAGTCAGTTCCTTACAGACACATTTTGGAAACTCAAAACATGATCTAAGTGAAAAACCATACTAATGATGGGTCAAAATATATAAAGTATGACTACCAAACATCTCTAGGGAAGGTTGCAGGGCTGTCAGGAACCTTACAATCTTACTTAAGGATTCTAGTTAGGGATGGGTCTTACAACTGAAGATTAAGCCCTGCTAGTTAAGAACAGATCTAAAGTTGAGTTGGCACATTAGTGCAAGCCATGAAATGTGTATGATATCTGAGTTGCCAGGGAAAGCAGACCCCCCAAATGAAATCTAAGTAGATTATACCACAGACTCTAGACAAAAATGGAATATCCAAACTGGATAATCAAACCCTTGACACTGAATGCAACACTGTTGAGATTCTTGAAATGGTGAAAGGAATTCACACTGTCCTGGTATAAGTAAACTTTATTCATGATTGTTTGTTATAAGAAAAAAAGGACGACCACAGTTTGTACCTTACAACAATTACAGTAAAAACTGTCTTTTTTTTTGCAACTATCATCTAGTGCTAATAATCCTAAATTAAAATGTATTAGCCATTCCGCATGATGAGCGGCCAAAATGCTTCTTCTTCTAAGCATTAAACATTTCACCACAATAATTCTGGTTGTAAACTCTAAAATCCCGATGTCTGAGCAAGGAAATGAAATCTCTTCCAGTCCCAAGTTTAATATTTTCTGTGGAGGATGTGGTTTATTCATTGTTAATCCCAACCCCTGGGATTGGATTGGGATCCAGCTCCTGCTGGAACACACTTTTCCAATTTGTCCAGCAAGTTGTCAACAGGTTGCCCATCTTGTCCTTTCCTTCCTGGGCTGCTGTTCTTTGTGGTATTTTGCAATAACTCATAAATAACTCGCCTCGCCACTATCTCTGCTCTACAAAGCAAACTGCATTTTTCTTCTGTTTTGGAAAAAATTAAAGTTTTTCAAAATGACAGAGTCACTAGATCAAAGAGGCCTGGTCATGTATACAAGCCCAGGAAAGCCACTCCTCACTGAGTCACTTAGTCATGAATGAACCCTTTTGTAAGTCCCCTTTGAGTAGCAGGAACACAATATAGGCCAACGTCCATTGGCTTAAGTCTTTCATGTGTGTGATTATGTATTTGTGTGTGTGTAGAGTGGGAAAGAAGGATAATATTCAACCAAATGCATAATCCTTACAAGGACATTCTTGACTTCTACTTGGAAGATATACTTACTGATGAAGAAAACAGGGATTCTAGAGACAGAGAAAGTGAAAATGGGGCATCGTATGATAAGCCTTTCCAACTTTTATAATCCGTCCATAAGACATTTCCCTTTTTCATTTCTGTTCTAAAGGCTCTGGCATCAAATAGAAATGAAGAAAGATGGAAAGTAGACCTGGCTGATGCTTAAAATAGAATTATTCAAAAATTGAGAGGCATTTTCAAGAGTTTCAGAATGAGAATGACTACTGGGATGAAAAGTGTTTCAAACCTTCCATAGCTGAGCTCGCTTCTCTTCCTCATACAAACTCCCCTACATCCCTGTATTCACCTGGTCAGACCTTACAAACGTTTGTCTCTGATACTGCCAGGCACTAAGTACTTTGTTGGTCCCACTTGGTAGAGATTCTTCCTACCTAATTTTGCATGCATCCTCCTCCCTAAGTCCTTGTTTTCTTGCCCCAGAATATTTATTTACATAAACATGTATCAAGCATCTACCATCTGCATTAAATCAGTTCCCGCCATTGTCAGAGGCACAAAGATAAATAAAACAATTTAAGGACCTGACAGTCTGCTAGGTGCAGAAACCAAATAAAGAATTACTATATTATAAAACAGAAAGAATTCAAGTGAAGACTATCAGAAAAATTAATGATTTATTCCTTCTGAGTTAATTTGTGCATTTCTTGGGTGACGATTAACCAAAACTTGACTGATCACGAGGCTTTCAATTGGAGAAAGTGAAAGACATTCCAGACTGAGGAAGTAGCATCAGCCCTTAGCAAATAAATAAGGTATCAAGAAATGGCCACAAGTCCAGGAAGAATAATGTAGATCAAGAGAGTTAGAGACAGAATATGTTGAGATAACATCTCAAAAGACATGGAGCCATTGAAAGCTTCTCAGGCAGATTATCCCTGCAGCAGTGGAAGGAGGACATGAAAAGCCTTCCAAGGCAACAGAGTTGGATTGCTGACAGTACTCATGGGTGAGAATTGACAAGGGCTAAACTAGGGTCAGCAGCAACGAATGGGATGGATATGAGAAAGAAGCAACAAGAGTGAACAACTGGCAGCCTGTGAAAGATAAAGGGTGAATAGAAGGATAATGGTGCCTAGAAGTAAGAATATTTTGGTGAATGACAGCAAATTCTGTTATGGACATATTAAACTTGAGCTGAGGGCATCCATAAAAAGAGATCCAAGTAGTTTAAATATTTAAAGTCATCTTCATGGAGATGGTGTTTGAAATCAATTGGATGAAATCACAGCAAAAGCAGACTTGACTTGCTCACAGTTAAACCAAAAGTAGCATAATTTCTGATGCATATTAAGTATCCATTAAGCATTTGTTTAATAAATATAATCTAAAGGGAGGAGGTAAGCAGAGAATTGAGGAAGGCCTATATTTACAAAGGAGAAACCAATGAAAAAGGGCAGGGGAGGATTAGTAGAAGAAATGCAGAGATGACAATATCTCAGAGACTAATGAAAGAGCAAATCCTTAAAAGGAAGAAATATGTTCAATTACTTATTCAACAAATATTTATTAACATCTCTTCTTGCCACATACTATCTTGTGTGTTGAGGATACAGCAGAAAACAAGACAAACAAGAGCCCTGCTCCTATAAAGCTCACTTTCTAGGAAATAATTAGCAATGCCAATCCCCATGGCTTCTGGAGATAAGTGGAAGGAGGTTAAGCAAATAGCAACTGGATTTGACAATCAGAGTGTCTTCAGTGGCCAACCTTCAAAGGCCTTTAAAGAGCAGTTAAGTGGAGCTATGGTAATAAAAATCAAACTTAACCTTTACATGTCTTGTTTTTTTTTTTATAAGCCCTTGAGTCAGGAACCGTACTTATCTGTTGCTACATTCACATAATGTCTGGAAAACACCAGCTGAATGAATATATGAGTGATAAAGGATTAGGAAACAAGTGTTTGGTGATAAAGAAAGAAGACAGAATGAACTTTTAAGTTAAGTAAATTCATTCAACATCTACCTGCTAAAGTAGAAAGATGGACCTTTACCTTGCAAGTTATATTAGTCAGGATTTAATAGTTTAAAAAACAAACAAACAGGGTTGCCCGAGTGGATCAGTTGGTTAAGCATCTGCCTTCAGCTCTGGTCATGATCCCAGGGTCCTAGGATCAAGCCCTGCATCAGGCTCCCTGCTCAGCAGGCAGTTTGCTTCTCCCTCTCTTCCTGCTCATGAATGCTTTCTCCTTCTCAAATAAATAAATTAAATCTTTTTAAAAAACAAACAGGGGTGTCTGGGTGGCTCAGTGGTTGAGCATCTGCCTTTGGCTCAGGTCCCAGGGTCCTGGGGTCCTGGGATCGAGTCCCACATCAGCCTCCCTGCAGGGAACCTGCTTCTCCCTCTGCCTATGTCTCTGCCTCTCTCTGTGTGTGTCTCTCATGAATAAACAAAATCTTTTTTAAAAAATAAAGTGAAAATTCAAAAAGAAACAAACAGAAACCATTTGTATGAATCAGGATTTAACAGAGAAGCAATACTATAATGAGCAATATGGAATAAAGGATTTATTAAAGGGATTGACCTTTTATAGAACTGGTAAAGAATCCAACGGAAGGCTATTGCTCCTGTGTGTCTGGTGCAGGCCTAAAGTGGCTGTAAGTCTGAGAGGTAGGAAGCAAAGAAAAGATGGATGGGTATGAAGTAGAGAAACCATTAAAACAAATTAGAATCTGTATCTGCCTCTCACCACCTCCAACCTCAGTGACACTTGTGATGTAGAGAAGGAATTGGTGCCCTTCACCATGACTATGCACACATCAGACCTATGATTCTGAGAAACTAAAGAGAAGATCTGACAGCAGCTGGGGGAATATGGGCCCAGTGTTTCTGTGTCCACAAAGTGAGTCAGCAGATTGGCCTCCCTGTGCAGGAGCAGCAGGTGCTTTGTACCCACCAAACAATCTCAGAGTACAGGCCTACCGTTTCACTTCCACCCTCCAAAGTTCATATATATTTCTTTTGCAGTCAAACCTAACCTCCTTCTAACCCAAGGCTATGGAGGAAATTAATTCTGGCAAATGTAGTTTTAGCCTAATTGACACATGGCAAAGCCACCACAGTACCCCCTCCCCCTGCCTATATACCTCTTTTAACTATACTTAACTTCCAAATAAAATTTTCAGTCATGCCTCTACCTAACATTATGTAACTCTTGTCCAATAAAAATCACTAACCCTCTCTCCCCTAAAAAGATAAAAAGTCCCTTTACTGCAACTAACCATAGGGTCTTAGCTGATATTTATACCTTTCTTCTTCCATTATCCATTGTATATTCCCTTTGCTCTCTGCAGGTGCTCTAGCTGGTTATACCTCCTTGCCTGATGGGGCGACTCAAAGCTTCATTCCTGAACTGTCTGGGCTATTAGAGTCCTGCTTGAATTGGATAGTCATACCTGTCCACTGACTTTAATCACTGAACCTAGGAGCACCAAGTACCAAGGTCCCCAGGGACCACCTGAATTCCAGATATTTTTCTCCTCACCCTCATTGTTTAGTAGCAACCCTCAGTAGTGATAACCAATTCTCCCAGCCAGCACGGTAATCCGTCTATCATTGCTTATTAATTCACTGATATGAGAGGACCAACTGACCAGGTGGCTCCTTCAACTTCCAATTTAATGGAACCATTGCTACATCCTTTGGTTAACATGGAAAACATCCTCCAATGGGAACTAAGCCTCCTATATAACTCAGTCTCAGGAATGGGGGGAAAAACTGCTTAAGGAATTCTAGACTTAATAGTGAAAGAAGCTACTCCCATTTCCACTCCATGATTTCCTGGACACATGAATCCTGCCTATGAACAAGAAAATGCCATTACTGTTTGCTGAATGAGAGCATACATACCATTCTGAGGACATTTCCTCAGCTATTGAAGGTGTTCCCACCTGACACCCTAACTCTTCTCAAGGCCCTTCCGCCATTCTATCTGGCCACTTGCTTTAGTGTGTTAGGGAACTTGGTAAGATCAGTGAATTGAATGCTATAAAATGAGTCCATTGCTCAGAAGTAATGCTCCATGGAATATCATGATGATGAATAAAGCATTTTAAAGTTCCCAGATAGTGATTTTGGCAGAAGTAGGAAAGCCAAATCTGTACTCAGAGAAGAGTACATTCTAGTGAAAACAAGTGCTGCTCCTTCTCAATAGAGGTGGTCCAGTGTACTCAATCTGCCAACAGTGGTGGCTCATCACCTGGGGAGTGACACCATATTGAAGGCTGGGTGTTAGTCTCTATCATTGCAGGTTATGGCATAGCAGATTCTCCATTTCTTTTGTTGCATGAAAGTTCCTGTTGCTGAGACCACACATAACCTCTAGCTCTGCTGCTTTAGCCACTTTTTCCATGAGCTCATTGAATAAGGACAAAGGTATCTAGGAAAAGAAATAAATTAAATTCTATAGAGCTACCCATATTGTTCACCTAATTATTTTGATCATCCTTAACTGAGGTTGCTGTCTGGTGAATATTCATCTAGGACATAAGCATATTCATGCTCTGCCCTTTGGAGAGGTCTACCTGCATATCTCTTCCTCAGATGTCCTTGTCACCAACTTACTAGTCATGTTCCTTTCAAGTGCTTGAGAATCTAGCCAAACCATTAGCCTTTGTCTAAAAATCAGGACATCTCTTCTACCAGGCCAAGTGCAACCATACACAGTAGTCAATGCTGAGCCAATTAGGAGGCTCTCCCTTTACTATTGTTGATGGCCACCCAGGAGTGGGCTATAGTGCCATGACTACCCACACTCAGGGGATGCTAACATATCACACAGAAGCCTCTGAAAACTAGGCCCAAATCATCTAGCCAGTTTAAGTAGAAAGGACATTTTTATGACAAATCATAAAATGGCCTGCCAAAACAATGAGAAGTTTGAAAAGACAGATTCAAGGCTAAGCTTCCAGGAATGACTCCCAAAGCCATGTCATAAAACCAGGCCACCAAGAAAGCTGCCATGCCTGCCATGACCAAGATGCTATAAAATCAAGAAGCCTCTAGATGAAATTGGACCATTACTATAGCTACTGAATGCAGAAGGATGCCACCTCTGCCACAATCCACTCACTTCCATCCTCTGCTTCTTGACACCTGTAAAACTCAACCCAAGACACTGAGGTCCCCAATACAGAAAAATTAAACTCTTTCATGACTATTGCTTATAATAAAAGAAACAGAAACTTGAGTCTTGCCTTATGATGTTTCATTTTATTTGCACTTTCCAAATCTAATGAAGGTATCTCTAACTGGCTGACTGAGCCCAAATCACACCCACATTCTCTGGGAAATGTAGGTTTTATACATTTATACATACAAACTCTATAGAACAAGAAGGAGCTTGGAGTAGATGTTAAGTAAGCCAATTTGCGTTATTACTGCACAGGAGAAGTAGTTTCAAAGTGAGGTTTTCTTACGTTAGGGGGAAATTTGACATAGAAAAGAGAGAGGATAACTGACAGAACAAAATCATAAAACAGAGACAAAGAAGTGAGGTCAATGCATAAGTGCAAAGTTAAGCCTTATAAAGGAGGAGCGGCACCTGTACCTCCAAAATGACAGAGAAGGATGCACAGGAATGTTGAGGTGAAAAAGAGTTGCGTGGATGACCTTAACATTTCAGTAACATAGGAGGCAAAGTCAATTTACCGTCACTGAGTAGTGAGGTTTGAAAAAAATTGAGGGGAATAAGAAGGAAATATGGGAAATGAATGAAGAGTTGATAACAGATAAGTGAAAGGAAAGAGCCCCAGGTAACTTAGGTAATATAAGATATGTGCATTTTTGTGTGTGAATTCATGTATTTGATAAAAGCCAAAATACTGGGATTTTTGCCAGTCTCCCATCCTAACTGGTAAGATATAATGGGTGCCTGCCTACACCATAGATGGCTGTATCCTAGCCCTGCTGGATTCCTAGACTCCTCTCAACATCTTTCTCCACTTCCAGATAGCTGCGTTTTAACTAAAAGCAAGAATCTTCAATTTAAGCTCTAAAGCACTAATTATCAAACTTGTTCATCAAAGGCAACTATTTTGAAAGTACTCTGAAGCTTACAATACTTTCTGGGGATCAATCACACTTAAAGTGAGAGGACATAATATAAGTAATTCCCAAAAAAACGTAAATGTGATGGCAATTTAGAAATATAACCATTTTTTAATTCAATGAACCAACAGACATTTCTTGGATGCCGTTCTACATTATGGAAGGGATACAAGCAGGTCTAAGACTTTGGCAAAACTAGCTCACTCTAGAGATAAAAATAAAATAGAAATGTCTACAAAACTGATAGAATAGTAGATAATATCTTTGTGACCTAAAAGTGGGGAACAAGTATTATATAAAACTTTAAAAGTACGAAGCAAAATAATCACTATAACAATAAATAATTTGATTATGACAAAATTTTAAAAGTATAACCATTGGCAAAGTTACCAAATAGAGGATAAATTGAAGGAAAAGTATGTGTGTAAAACCAATTAGGGATGAATAGACTATATTAAGGCCTCTATAATTAGTATATTTCAAATAAAAATGTAAATACGATTATATGATAGGTATATTATGAGTAAAATAGCACTAATCGGCTGACCGAGGACCTCAGCCACTATTATGGCATGTCATGAAAACATATAATGAAAACCAAATACTGCCTTGCAACAAACTTTTGCAAATTAAATCTTTTGGAATCCAGCCTGTTCTAGCTATGAGAAGGGGCCATAGAGAAGTGAAGGATAGGTATTACCTGATGAAGAGCAGGAGAAATGAGGCTTTTCCAGGGAGAGGACCAATTTGAACCAAGACACGAGGCAGGATGAAATTGCTGGTGAAACTGACGCATTTCTGAAGGAACTTTGTTCTAAAGATATGGCAAAGGTACAGCACGACAAGCAAGTCTCCATCTCCTTCAGATCTAGGAACATTTGGCCTTTTGCCTGAGAGCTTAGAGCAGGGCTCTGTCCACTGGGAAAACCCTAAAGGCTGATGATGCCATCAAGAGGATGTTAGAATCTTTATTATTCAAGTCACTAAGCCCCTCTGAGCCCTGCTGACACTTTAAATCAATGCTACCCATAGAAATATGACACAATTCTCATAGGTAACTTTAAAATTACTAGTTACCATATTTATAAAAGAAACACATAAATTTATTTTTATTTTTTTTTAATTTTTATTTATTTATGATAGTCAGAGAGAGAGAGAGAGGCAGAGACACAGGCAGAGGGAGAAGCAGGCTCCATGCACCGGGAGCCCGATGTGGGATTCGATCCCGGGTCTCCAGGATCGCGCCCTGGGCCAAAGGCAGGCGCCAAACCGCTGCGCCACCCAGGGATCCCCATAAAATTATTTTTAATAATATATTTTATTTAACCCAAAACATCCAAAATATGATCATTTTAACATGTAAGCAATGTAAAAATCATAAATTAATGTTTTATATTCTATTTTTCATACCTCTCAGCTCTTAACGGCTGTAATACTCAAGACTCAACGTTATCTCCCTGGAACAATTTCATTTCCAATACCTCCCGCCTCAACTCCACACAAGCACACACCAACAATGAATCTGGCACCAATTAAAGAGAAGCCAACAAAAACTAAATTCAGGATCTATGGTGCAAGGTGGAATGATGGGATACCCTGGCATCTTGATTCTGTTGTCCTTATACAAAACAACACAACTCCATCCATTCAAGGAAATACTTACTTCAAGTCATGCCCATAAAGGAGAGGTTGCTTCCCACAGCCAACTTCAGGTTAGAGCCCTCTCCATCCTGCCAGGTTACCACATTCATGCTTTAGAACAACTCTGTTGTATTTTAATAGCTAGCTTATTTTCCTCACTAAACCATGAACTTCGAAAGGGGAATAATGTAATGTAATGCCTGGCACAAAATAAGTACTTCTGGAATTTAGTTTAAAATAGTTTTACCAAAATAAGAGAAATGCTTCAGTGTAAAAGTAAATGAAGAAGACAGCTGAAGACCTTTAAAATATATACTAGGCTTTGTTTATTTAATGGCTCAGAAAGACGCATCTTAAGAGTCCTCTAGAGTAAGAATTTAGTACCCTGGAAAGAGTTGCTTAGGTTTGTGCCCAGTGCTGGAAATAGTTCCTAGGCCCATGGTTGCTCCCTGAGAAATAGCTAATGAAATAGAATGTAAAAATGATCTAATTGTTCCAAAGCACTCAGGGACCATTTCTATAGTGTTCTCCACTCTCTAAAACTCTCACCAGAGGCTTCATAGCCAAACTCATCATAATCACCTGGTGGGCTATTTCAAATGCAGATTCCTAAGCCCTACCTATACTGTATTAGGGTTCTCCAGAGAAACAGACCAATAGGACAGATGGTTGGATGGATGTTTGGAAGGATGGATGGATAGATAGATGGATAGAGAGAGAGAGAGAGAGAGAGATAAAGAGAGAGAGAGATTCTAAGAAAATGGCTCACATGATTATGGTGGCTAGTCCAGTTGGTTGAGAAATCAGGAAAGTCTTGAATCCACAGAGTAGGTCAAAAGACTAGAAACTCAAGCAGTTTCTGTGTCACAGTCAAGACTCAATTCCTCCTCTTCCAAAAACCTGTCTTTAGTCTTAAAACCTTTGACTGATTGAATGAGGCCTACTCACATTATAGAGAGTAATCTGTTTTACTTAAAGCAAATATTTGATTTAAATATTAATCACATCTAAAAATACCTTCACAACAACATCTAGACTGATGTTTGACTAAACAACTGGGCACCATGAGCTAGCCAAGTTGACACATAAAATTAATCATTAAACCACCTAGAAAGTTTGTTTACATGCAGAAGGTCCGGGCAGGGATAGGGCCCAAGGAAGTGCATTTTTTTTTAAGTTTATTTATTTATTTAAGTCATCTCTGTACCCAGTGTGGGGCTTATATTCATGACCCTGAGACCAAGAGTCACGTGCTCTTCTAACTGAGCCAGCTAGGAAGTGTATTTTTTAACAAGTATCCCAAATGATTCTGATTCAAGTGTTCCCTGAAACCGCAGCTGGTGAAACACAGCAGTTTATATGCTTGCTGGGTAGCTTTTAAAGCACATGATACTACCCACATTCTGGAATTCAAGTCAGTAGCATGGTCTGCAATCCAGCATCACAGTAAGATGGACACTCCTAGTGGTCAAGGTTCAGTCAGGAAAGCCAAAACCCACCAGCTGCTTTTTTAACAGAGAGAATTTAATACAGGAATTATTTAAACAAATATTGAAGGACTGAAAAGCAAAAGGAACTTTGAGGTAACATAGAGATAGTTGCCGCAGGAGGCAGCTGCCACCTCTCAGGCTGGGGAGCAAAGGGAAGCAAATACAACCATTAGAAACAGGAAACCTGGGCAGCCCAGGTGGCTCAGCGGTTTAGTGCCCTTCAGCCCAGGGCGTGATCCCGGGGACCTGGGATCGAGTCCCATGTCAGGCTCTCTGCATGGAGCCTGCGTCTCCCTCTGCCTGTGTCTCTGCCTCTCTCTCTGTGTGTGTCTCTCATGAATAAATAAATAAAATATTTAAAAAAGAAAGAAAGAAACAGGAAGCCTGGAACAAGCAACACTGAAGATGAGGACCTAGACTTCCAAGGAAATGTGCTGTTTGACAGCATTGGTGTCTCTAGAACTAGAAGGAAGGATACTGGGGAGCTAAAACCCAGCTCTCCAAGGGAAAAGACATTAGCTGTCTGGAGCCGTATCTGTGAGGGAGTGCAATAAGCTTTATTCTAAGAATGGACGAAAAACCAGAAACCTGGAATCAACTGTCACTACCGGACTAAATAATTTTTCTGGGGCAACACTGACAAAAAAACAAGAAGTAGACCTGAAGGATCCAGTCCTTCCTCCCCTAGCCTAGCAACACCACTATAGCGCCCCCTGTTGGCAGAACCTAGCTGGGATGCCACTGGCCCAAGAGAAAGGCAGTCTACAAAATTCCAACCTCTGAATCACAAAGCACAGTACAGAGGGTGGGTTTTTGACTGATAATCAATAGCTTGATTATCAAGATATGGGGGTCCCCAAACCCCCCTCAGATGAAACAACAGCATTTGAAAGAGAACAATCTGGCCCAAAGAAACTCTTCTGCTTGGACCAGTACATCTGTTCTCACATTACTAATGGCAGATTGTCAGTCCAGTGGTTCAAAAGCATACACCAGCTTTAGCAATTCATTGCAATTTAGCAAACCAAGAGACTTGATGAATTTAAGTAAATGTAAACATAATATGGTTCAGTTTATAATGTCCATACCTAATAAAGCCTCTTAAGATTTTACTTATTTATTTGACAGAGATAGAGAGAGAACACAAGTAGAGGCAGCGGCAGGCAGAGGGAAAGAGAGAAACAGACTCCCCTATGAGCAAGGAGTCCAATGTGGGGCTCAATCCCAGGACCACGGGATCGTGACCCGAGCTGAAGTCACGGTCTAACCAACTGAGCCACCCAGGCATCCCTGGAGATGTTTTAGAATAGAGATTGTCAGGGATGGTCCCTGGATCAGCAGCATCAGCTCCTAGTGCTGTGAACTTACTAGAAATGCAAATCCTGGACTGGCCTGCAAAAGAAAAAAACCTACTAAATCAGAAATCCTGGTACAGAGCCTAGCAGCTTATGTTTTAACAAGCCCTCCAAGTGATTCTGATCACACTTAAGTTTGCGAAGCATTCATTGTTCTAGTGCATGCTCATAGCTTACTTCATCAAATTTCTAAACTGAAGGATCTTCCCTTAGCTCCTCCCTGCTGCAAGGTTTCCATGTATCTTCTCTGATTTTCATGTATCATCAATCATTATCCTGCCACAAACATATGATTAATAGTCAAAGCCATGGAGAACATAAATTACGAAAGTTCTCAATTTCCTTTGGCACATGCAGATATCTTGCAAGTTTGTATCTGTAATTTTTTTCAGACTTGCCCTGTAGTCCAAGGGCCCAATTTAAGAAAAAAAAAAAAGTACTGTTTTTCATTTTATTTTTAGTAATAAGCTAAGTAATTAAGTCTTTTCTGGTTCCTGAAGCAATCCAACTCTTCAGAGACCTTTAAAGTGAACAAAGAAAATTCAGTTAATAGGCATGGACATAAGGGAATCAACTTACTAAAATTAAAGTCCTGGAGAGGTCACAGCAAATAACCAGATTTAGGAGGATTAAACACATTATTGTGCTTCTTTTCTCCAACTATCCATGTTATTTTCCATATTAATGTTTTTCTCCATAGTTATTCAGGAAGGATGGATTTGTCACATGAAAATGTCAGAATACACTTAACCCCTAAAAGAGGTCTTCCAAATCAGAGGTTGCAAACTGGTGCCCAGGAGCAGATTAGGCCAGCAGACAGATCTCATTTGCCCCACATGCTGTTTTGTTTGTTTGTTTAATATTTGCCAATATTTTTAAATTGGAATCTTTCACATAAAAATCCAGACTTCTGGCCTCTCTTGGCACCCTATCCTCCCATGACAAATATGGCTGGAGCCCTGCACCATCTGCTCTCCCAGGAGGTCACAGATTCTCCATGTTACCATAGTACCCACCACCTACCTAATTCCACTCACACTAGAGTTTATGATTTCTGCCTTATATTCTACTTAAGGGGTTTCTTGATTGGGAGGAGGCTGTCTTCTGTCCCTTTAAACTAAAGGGACATCAAAAACTAAGTTTCACTCTACAGACCAGGCCTATTCCAGCTGCTTTTTCTGGAATGACTTCCAGAGGGCCTTCTGGAGTAAGGGCCACTCATTCTCCCAGAACATTCTCCCAGATAGGTTCATGTCACCTACTCTACTCTATCAAGATGCCCTCCCTCCCATCCCTCCTGGTCCTTCATCCTTTGGCTTGCTATTGGATCACTGCACAGATTTTTCAAGCCCTGAAATAAAACTCCTCCTGGATCCGAAGAGTCTCTCAAAGCCACCATCCAGCCTGTTCCCACTCCTTCTGTTTCATCTCTACTTCTTCACTCCCTGGTCACCACCCTCCCCCCCCCAACCCCCCAGACACACACTGCCAATCTGCTTCAATCCAGCTTCTTATCCCACCATCCTAACTGCAAGGGACCCAGCTGATATCACCAATGGCCCCCTACTCACCAAGTCCAGTGGGTTACTTCAGTCTGCATCCTTCTCTCCCTGCCCCTCTGTGTCCTGTTAACCTTCCTCATCCTGCAAGTGTCAGTTTAGGCATTGCTCCCTCCTCGAAGCCCTCCCAGGGCTCTCAGCTGGGTCCAATGCCCCTTGGAGCCAGTCTCACATGATATCCTTTTCTTGTCACTATCATCCCACTCCAAACATCATAACGCTCACTTGGGAATCCGTCTTCCCCACTGAAAGGTAGAGACTGTGCCTCATCCACCTTTGTACATACAGTGACTGGCATGCAATAAGCACTTGAGAGAAATATCTATCAATAAAAAAATAAATGGATGGGTGATTAAATGAACAAAGAATTAAAGCACCTTTTAAGTTAATGAGGAGTAGGAAGGTCTGAAATTCTCCCAAGAGAAGCAATTTGTCCCAAAACAGCCTTATCTAAGAGACTACCTTACATAAAGCAAATCATATCAGGTGGAGAAAAAAGTATATGCTCTCCTCCTTTCCTTGGCAGACATTTAAAAGAGTTTGGATTAGTAATGTCCCTCTGCATCTACTAGGGATTTTAAGAAGTCACCTCTCTGGAATATTTTACACAGTGATGGAGGTATCCAGAATGACTCTGCCCTTGAAAGAGAAAGAAAACCAGAGATTCAGAGCAATAAAAATAATACAAAGGAATGATAAGGTAAAGATGAAATAAATATGCCCCCAAACTCCTTTAGGAAGTCATCTGTTGATATCATCACACAGTAGCTTTACAAAGTGGCTAGAAACAAGGCTGGGAAGCTACTCTCCTTATTTTTCTCCCTTTCCAGAGTTCTGCTATCACCAGCTCCACTCTGGACCAGCAGAGAGGTGAAATGGAAAATGATAAGAGAGAAGTTGGAAGTGTAGGTAATGACTGTGCCCCTGTTGGCAAGAAGGGGGGAGGAGGGGTAAATTAGTCTGTGGTAGCAGGAAAAGAAGGTGAGTTCCTACAGCCGTGTCACACTGGACAAGAGCTGCCCTGCCATGTGGTCATTCACACATCACAGTAATTTTTCTAGCCCACATTCATTACATACAGACACAGATATAGATATAAATATACACATACAGATTCTCTCTGGGCTCAAAGAGTAGACTCTGGAAAGTTCCTGTCCTGCTGTCCCCCATTTGTTCGTGTACCTCCTGACTTCCAGGCCACCGTGGTACAATTTCAACCCTTTGCAATGACTGAAGGGTCTTGGTTCTGGGATTAGCTGCCCATCCCGAAATCCCAAAGCACTTTTCATTCCCATTAAGTAACTGGAATCCTGAGGCACGTTTAGCCCTATATCCTTCCTTGTGTATCTAGAAGCATGTGCATTGGCTGAAAGTATTCCACTTAGGCCCACAAGAATCTCTAGGCCCCTCACTAAGCCTCCTTCCAATATACAAAGAGCAGATGCATGGCAGGCATGGAAAGGCCAAATTCCAATTCCTTTGGTGAAAAGGGAGCTCACTTATGCCCCTTCCACTCTTTCTTTTCACTTTCCTCCACCTTCTTTCTTTCTTTTTCTGCCATTGACTGAAAGTAGTAAGGGAGAGGAACGGAGATCTTTCAGATCTCTGTAGAACAAGATGAAAAAGAAAAATACTAATTCCATGCATGCCTTTCTCCCAACTCAAATGCCTTGCCTCATCCATCCCATAGCATCCCTCCAAAAGACCAGAGTGGAAAATAAAACTATTTCACTGATCAACAGATATACACATGATGTAACTTCCAGGCAATTGTTATCAGATATATTCAAAAACACAATTTTGAATTATTTCAAATTACTGCCTCATTGACTCTGGGAATAATCAGTCATTTCTTAAAATAACAACAGCTTTTAAAAGGAATGACTCATATGCCAAAATAAAGCAATAAAAATGAAAACTATGATAGCTAAGACTGTCATTTTATTGAAAAATATTTGAAAGTTGTTAATGATTTTTCTACTAGAGATAAGAGTATTTTAAGGTTCTGGATAATTTCATCATTAACAATATCATTTTCTGAGGATCCCTATGGAAAGCAGTAGGCCCTCTGGGGCTTTTTATTTGATTTTTACCATAGTAATAAAAAAACTAAGCCCAGCCTTAATATAAGAAAGTTATAATACTCAAAGATAGGAGTTTGATCTCAAACAATTCATAGCTCCCAAATGCAAGTGCTTAAAACAATTATATTAATCACTAAGAGCCCTGTATTCATACTGCTTAAATGGGGAAAGGCATGGCATTCGATGTCCCTGCTGAATTTACTAGGCTGCCTTGAAAGGGCAAGGCCATACTATCATGATCACTTTACCAGCGGTGTAGGCACCAAGGCTGGCCTAAACTCAGCTCTACCAAAACCAGCTGCCTGAGCATCCAGTCCCAAGAATGTAACTGTCTGCCTGGTGTTTTCCAAAGCTATTCCCCTTCCTCAGGGTACTTAGGGGCAGGGAGTTGAAAGATTAAAAGATTTGAGAGTCTAGGGAGGATTCAGACATCATGACTTCTGGCAGCTTCCTTTGCCCGTTTTCGTACAGCCCACATGGCGCTTAATCAGTGATGAGTGCTAGAAAATCACTTAGCATTATTGAAACCTCTCTACCACATTGTTTTCTCAGAGCAACATATACATTATCTCTGTAGCATACATTTGTATTGGGAATTTTCTGGATGCAATTATCCTTTGCGACTAATAAAATAAGATGTAATTACAGATGTACTGTTAGCAGTGCCACTTTAAATTTAGGTTGATGTTTGTGGTTGTCTGGAATTCCAGATCCGAGTGCTGTTTATTACTTTTACCCACCGTTGTTGGTGAGGACAGAGCTGCTCATGGCGAGGGCTCTCTGGGGTAGCACAACCACACTCCTTTGGGGGCCTCTCTGCTTCCTTGGGCTTTCTGTCTCTTAGCTCACAGCTGCACTTTTGACCCTCTCCTGAACAGCTTACAGGGCACAATTCAACCCAAGCAGAGCCCTCAGTTGCCACCCTGAATCCGCAGTGTAGTGGCCTGACTTTAAATGTCAGTCTAGAGTCTAGTGTCTACTGATTTAAGTGAGGAGCAGAGATTGACATACAAAGGTCTCAATCAAAAATTTCAGAAAGAAGTCCACTTAGACTTGGACTCGATGACTTCTCTACATTTTCTATAATGAGCATACATTGTTTTTTTTAAAAAAAGAAACATACAATAAATGTTATGTAAAGTCAGGAAGAAGATAAGCCCTCCTTCTAAGACCCTGCCTACAGGAACTTTGGAGGTACTCAAAGACCTCCTATGGGGTAAATCAACTCATAGAAATTGTAAGGGAATTCACTTCTAGAAAGAACTTCCTATACTGGGTCTGACTGAAATTGGTACCTGAAGATGTGTACACTTACTGTATATAAGTTATATTTCCATACCAAAAAAAAATTTTAAAGAATACACTGATGAAGAGTGTTCAGAACCTAACAAATGGAAGACTTGTTGCCTCAGGTTTGTTTCTCTTGACTCTAACATTTTAGAGGCAGCACAAAGTATCCTCAGCACCCAGTGGATGTCTGTCTGTTGAGAAGCTGAGCAAGTCTTATGAACATTCAGAGCCTGTCCCATGAAGTCCTCTAGCCTATGAGGACAATATCACTTTAGAGACAAGCCAAGAAATTTGATTTTGTGGCTACCCATCAAATGAACAAGGTCAACCCAAGAGTTCAGTGCAGACAGGTGAGAAGGAAGTCAGAAAGTACGCCTCAGAACAAGGTCCTCCTGGATGACAAGTGCCTAGAAATGGTTGAAACATCCCTCGCAGCCAGGGGAGGGAGAGGTCTCGCAGAGGACAGGATAGAAGGACTGCCCATCCCTCGTAGCCAGGGTAGGGCAAGGTTCAGGTAGAGGGACTGCTCAGCTTAAAGGATCTTGAAGATGGAGCAACTGACAGGGCAGCTAGCACACTGTCTATAAGGAACTGTATGAAAGAATCGCTCTATCAAAGGAATCTGAGGATATGGGGCTATAAGCCATGGCCACTAGAGTAACTGAGGGCCAGCTTGTTGGAAGCATCAGGAAAGCTTTGGAAAATGTTACAAATAGGACAATGAAGTTGGAGAATGACTTAATGGCTAGGACCATCAGCCCTGACCTCAGATAGCCTAGACGGGGATTCCAGTTCTGCTACACTAGTCACACTTTCTATAAAACCCAAAGCAAACATGGCACCGGAAAAGAAGCCAGATGTCAAAATTATAATTATCTGTTCCCAATTTTCTCAGGCAGAGGAAATATCAAGTCAGAGCTGGAGTTTTTTCTTAAAAACACAATTCAGGGGGAGAAGTCTAAAAATGAAGATAGCCCGAGGGTAGGAGATGAGCTGAGCAGGGGTAGTGACCAAAGAAGAAAAGGGTTTTCTACCCTCCTCTTTCCCAGAATGCCAAGTGGGTCACTCAGCACCCTGGACTCTGACAGATGAGAACATGTCTAAGGAGAAGGGTTGGAGACAAGAGGGTAATGAAGGACTCAGGAGGACAATCAACACCTCAGAAGTAGACAAGACAGCTTATACTGTATTCATTGTGAGTACCTAACTTGGCCAAATGCGAATTCATTCAGATACTTTTTTTTTCTCTGAATTTATCCCTTCAACAAGCATATGCTAAGCATCTACCACATGCCAAGCACTGTGTGAACTGCCCAAGATGCAACCATTTTTAAAGTGTGTGTATGTGTGTGTGTGCGTGCACAGTTCCTGCCCTTAAGGAGAGTACAGTCTGATGGTGTGTAAATCAAGGTAGATATTAACAAACTGACCCTAAGACTTCAGAAGTGTAGCATACTAAAGGTTTATTTCTCCCTCATATTTACAAAGCGGGGGGGGGAGGGGGTACATGGAGAAGAGGAAAGACCTGCTCCACACAGCAACTCAGGGACCTAAACCGACAGATGCTCTCCAAAACCCAACACTTCCCACAGTATTAGAGCAGAACTGGAGAAAGCTGGTGAGCTTCACATGGACCCTTACATGCTTGAGTCTGGAACAGCATACATCAGTTCTGCAAACCCCTTAGCCAGAAGTCATCACATAGCCCTACCTTGCTACAAAAGGCTAGGAAATGTGAGGGAACGCATGGGCACTCCATGAGTCATAAGGCCTCTGCCATAAAGAGGGAAGTAGACATGTGACAGTCTTTAAATAGGACTTGGACATTATCTGCTATCTCAGAACAGAGGAAAAGAGAATAGGTGATGTTTCTGAAAGAACTGGAAAAGAGGACCAGAGATTGTAGAGGGAAATAGAAGCATCCTCAGGCAACAATAATCAAAACAAATCTCCTTTCTTTGAGAAAAATATCATAAAAGATGTTCCACCCACTCGACTTTAGACATTCATTTGGAGCACTGAGTAATTCAAGAATTCTCTTTACTCCAAAGCTGAAATCCTTACTCTAGAACACCATAAAACTTCCTCTTTATTCATGGATCTTCACATTACCTATTCTGATAAGGTTCATTTCATAAAAGTATGGGCATTCTTGGAAAACAATAGGAAAATATACTGTTTGTATGCCAATTGGTGCTTTTAACTTGCAATTTAAACAAGGAAATGTAACTAAAATGAGGCCACTTAGATATAAAATATAAAATATCATACAAAATATACTCTCACTGTTGATAAGGTATTTTGGGGTTGCTTATATTAGTTGCAACTAAATTATCTCACTGCTTCATCTCAGGAAATAATGAAATCTTACTGAGCCAGGCAATGTCATTCCAAAGAGACACATCCATCCTCCTATCCTTTATTCAACCAATATTTATTGAGCACTCATTGTACCGGGTCTTGGAGATACACCTGTGAGCACTCTATGACCTCTGCCCTTACAGAGTTTACACTCCGAGCTACACATACCTCTGTAGACTAGGAACATACACAAAAGCTTCAATAATGTGGCTGTTAGGACATTTTGCAGAAATAAATACATACCAAAAGAAACATCTTTTTAATGAGTGAAGGAAAAAAGCATACTGGTTAGTGCACCTCTTCCTATGCCTAAAATGATGCAATTGGTAAAATCAGGATTAGGATGACACCTGCTTGACCTGAAACTTGAGTTTCATCCTCTATTCAGCTCTGAGTCTCCCTGCAAGTGTGTGATTCTTAGGCAGGCAGTTTTTAGCCCCTAAAAGGTGAGAGTGGTACATGTGCAGACTCATGGAATAAATAATTTTAGGTGAACTAGTCCTGCCCATGTCCCCAAAATCATGCCATCTACTACTTCTCCCACCAGCAGCCTAGCTTTGTAATAACTGACCATGGGTGTATCCTACACTCTAACCTTTTCCCATCAATCAGTTCCTTCCCACTCCCTAGTTATATATAGTAGATAAAGTGTTTCAAAGCATCACAGTTTAAAATAAGATAGCACATCCCTAATCCAGCAAATCCCACTGGGGAATATATTTCTCAGAGCTTTCTTTTCATAGCCATTGAGAGGCTCTCTTGAAGTGGACGGAGTTTCTCACGCCTCACGTCAAAATTGTGATGGGCACTAGGCTTCTTGGTTTTTGTTAAACATCAAGTCATTCTTCAAAAAAATGAAATCAATATGTACAATATTGATAATGTTTAGTGTCCTGAGGCAGCAATTTATTATTGAATAGTGTTCTTCTGAGTCTGAAATGTCCCAGGTTGGTTCCCTAAATATAATCCCTAAGCTAGGAAACTCTGGATCCTGAACTGCTGGAATTTATCAGGCTTAAAAAAAAAAAAAAAAAAAAAAAAGACATAAATCTGACCACAAGTAAATGTTTTCTAACAAGCACCAAGCATATAAAAAAAAAAAAAAAAAGCCTTCCCTGACTGTCAGATTGTCCAGCACTAAACAGATGCCCTCCCATGGTGGAACTGGTAACAAATAGCCAGAGGCTTCTTGGGGAAGCTGAAAAAGAAAAAACTCATGATGTGATTGGAGAAGACAGACTTGCAAAAGATCTTACATAATTTAAGAAACAATTAGAAGGGAAAAAAGAAACCATTTCAGAAATAGAAACTAAATTAGAAATTTTATACCTTCTTTTAAGAGAAGTAGACGAGTTGCCATTGGAAAGCTAGAATGCTTTTACTGTACTTACGGGATAAAAAGACCAAGTGTTGAGGACAAAAATGAAATAATACTACTCAGAAATTGTAAATCACGTATCATAACATTTCTCCATACTTTCTCTTGAGTTCGACGCCACCATTTTTGAGCCATTCCTTAAAAAGTGAACAGCATCCCCGCACACCCCAAGTGATGGGAATTAGGGGGAATATTTGCTCTTTTCTTTTACATTTTCCCTATCAGATTTTTAAACTTTTTTCTACACTGAGCATGTATCATGTTTGTAAACAGAAGAAATAAAATAACTATTTCTCTCATGAGAGTAGGCATATAAAAAAGGAAGAATTTTATTCAAAAATTAAAAGTGATCAAGAAGTCAATCTGCTTTTTTCTATTTCTCACCTGATATAAAAGTATATGTGATAACTGCTGAAAGTTATGAAACTCTTTTTTATAAATTACAGGAATCTCTGGGATGCTAACTGGCGCAACACAAAATTGTCATAAATATTTCTAGCTCAAGTCACAGGAATAACTGACAGACTTTAGCTGAAAATCCATTGATTATTAGTAAGTTGAAAAGGTATGGCAGTAATTTTCCTAAAAATAAGGAAAATTCAATTCAAGATGTGACTTTTATAATCCAGTACTCAAGGCCAAGTACTTATCTTTTAAAAAATTCTTGTTTTTGGGATCCCTGGGTGGCGCAGCGGTTTAGTGCCTGCCTTTGGTCCAGGGCACGATCCTGGAGACCTGGGATCGAATCCCACGTCAGGCTCCCAGTGCATGGAGTCTGCTTCTCCCTCTGCCTGTGTCTCTGCCTCTCTCTCTCTCTCTCTCTCTCTGACTATCATAAATAAATTTAAAACAAATTTTTTAATAAAATAAAATAAAAAATAAATAAAAAATTCTTGTTATTGTCAATCAAAAAGTGACAAACCATGCCACCACAGAGCTCTCTGACCTCATAAAATTGCCACTAATTTTACACAGAAAATCCCAAAGAAGAAAGTGAAATCCATTTGGAGTTGCTCCAAGCCTTTTCCTTTCCCCGATATTCTATATACTGCTGCTATTGCTGCTGCTGCTGCTGCTGCCGCTGCTGCTGCTTATTAACCAGCTTTCCATGATACCTTCAAAACTCTTGTCTTGGGACAACTGCCCTCCATCCTCAACCACCTGAACAGCCTCTCAATTTCCTTGCCTTGAGAAAAGCTGGCTATCCTTAAGGACATGGCTTCCTCTGCCTCCCTCTCTGAAGTAGAAGCTGACATGATTCCAGAACCTTCTTGGAAGATAGGGTAAGTCATCTTTCTCATTCCCTAATACTCCTTTCAGATCATTCCTCCTCTCATTTCTGGGAAAACCTCACTCCTCTTCAACATTGTCATCTTTATCTGCCACATTTGCCCATCACTCCCTCATTCATTTACCACCTAGCTTACTGTCTTCATCCCAGTCTGCGAACACTCCCACATCCAAGTGTGTCAGTTCTTTGATCTGCCTCCTCTTTAGGGTTTAAGAGGTAATGAGAGACTTTACTGGATAGCCTCACCTGACTATTGTTTCATACAAACAGCTTTGATTCTATTATCTGACCACTCTATTGCCAGTATCATCAATTCATTTGCCCAAATGGCCTTCCATCACATCTCCCTGGAAAAGCCTCACTCTGTGTACATCCAACGTTCCACCTCCTGCACTCCACATCTATGCTGCTTAGCATGGCTAAGGACTAAACTGGTAAATCACCAGTATAATAGTCACAATAACAAGAATATCAATAATAGAAAGTATTTATTAAAAGCTTACCACCTACCAGACACTATGCTAAGTGCTTTAATGTGTTTTCTCATTTAATACTTCCAACAACCCCATGAACAACCCAGTGTAATATTACCTCCACTACGTGAAGAAACTGAGCATCTGAGGTGTTACACACTTGCCCAAAGTCACATACATCATGTCAGAGTAGGGACTCATGGCAACTTGAAGGCAGGTGTGCCTCATTTCAGAGCCTGCACGCTTCACCACCACAGTGAAGGTTCACGGTCTTCCACCTCCATTGGCACTACACTGCTCTACAGCGCTGTTTCTCTCATAGCACAGCAGCTCTTCTAAATCTTCATTCTCCACATTTCCCGCTTCAAATCCTCACCTCCCACCTGAAGATGAGCCCCTCAACTCCTGCCTTCAGGGAAAAAAAAAAGAGCCATCAAAAAAAGAAAGCAGCTGCTTCTGTTTCCCATCACCAACCCTATGAAGTTGGTACCACATTCTTTCACCCTTTCCTCCTCCTTTCTAAGACTAATTTCTCCACTTCAGCCTGAATCCTATTCCATCCACTCCTGCAACTGTCTGACTTTTCACTCCCTTTGGCAGGTAAGTGAGCTTTTTCTCACCTCTGGTCTCTACTACATGACTTCTTCCACCTGGAACTATGTCATTCCTCTCCCTTACTGACTGGGATTCATATGCTGCCACTCACTCCAATAAGGCTTTCATTAATTCCTGAGTGAGGGTGCAAACCCATCCCCTAAGCTCCCTCCCACCATGCTCTAAGTTTCCCTCTATCACTGTCTATATCATGGCCTACTTTCCAGGTTTCTGCTAGACAGTATATTCCATAAGGTTGGGGACCTTGTTCACTGTGTTCTTCTCAGCTCTGGCCTAATGCTTAGCCCACAGTAGGCACCCAGAAATATATACTGACTGAACTAATGAATGCATTAATGGCAAAGAGAGGCAACATGGTAGAGAACTTTAAATTTGGCATAGTATATAGACTTAATGGAATAACAAAAGAAGAGTCATCGAAGGTTTTGAGACACTGGATGAAATGATAAAAGCAGAGGGTATTATTCTTTTGTTTTCAAAAAATCATCTAGTCATATCTTTGGAATAAAAGGAAGTGCAAAGGGACACCTGGGTGGCTCAATCGGGTAAGCAGTTAAGTGTCTGCCTTCAGCTCAGGCCATGATCCCAGGGTCCTGGGATGGAGCCCCTGGTAACAAGCCCTACATCGGGGTCCCTGCTCAGCAGGAAGCCTGCTTCTCCCTCTCTTCTGCCTGCTGCTCCCCCTGTGTGCTCTCTCTCTCTCTCTCTCTCAAATAAATAAGATCTTCAAACACACACACACACACACACACACACAAAGGAAGTGCAAAGACTAGAGCTCCGAGGCCGATTAAAGCAATATTACAAGCATATAGTAACAAATGCCTCATCTAGGATTACAGTGCTTGAAATGAAATCTTTTGAAAAAAAATCAGTAAGATTTTCTGATGAACCCATTATGCGGGCTGAGTACAAATGGATGAGTTAAAATGACTCCATCTATTCAGGATGCCACCATCCTTATATAAGTAATGGAAAGAGAATAGAAGGCGACATGGATGTTATAAGGCTTTTTTGGTTACCTGCCTAACCGTTATTTAACCTCTTTTACTCATTTAATATATCCTTTGAACTGAACATGATGCCTTGAATGAAGCAGGCACCTGATGAACAGATGAATGAGTTTAGATACCTCTGTTATTAACCTCAATCATTTTTTGTCAGGTAGGAAATATAGAACTACACACACACACATATAGTGTATGTGTTAGATATGTGTAGATAATGATTACACACATATTCCTATTTCCTCAAACGTCTTTCTTTTCAATACATGGAAGTCATAAGCCACTTAGGATGAAATCTTTTCTTTGGATTTCTCCAGTCAAATGTTAATCTCCTATTAACAATCTGTTCCAAATCTTTTTCTTTTTTTTAAGATTTTTATTTATTTATTCATGAGAGACACAGGGGTGGGGGTGCAGAGACACAGGCAGAGGGAGAAGGAAGCTCCATGCAGAGAGCCTGATGTGGAACTCGATCCCCAGTGTCCAGGATCATGCCCTGGGCCGAAGGCGGCACTAAACCGCTGAGCCACCAGGGCTGCCCCCAAATCTTTTTCTATATGACTTACCAATGTATGTGTCTCTTCTTCCTAAAGATATTATTACCTGAATAGATTTCATCAAAGAAATGCAGGACAATAAGCACATGAAATGGTGTTCAACATCATTAGTAATTACAAACATGCTAATCAAAACCACAATGAGGGGCATCTGGGTGGCTCAGTGGTTGAGCATCCGCCTTCTGCTCAGGTCGTGATCCCAGGGTCCTGGGATCAAGTCCTGCATCGGACTCCCCACAGGAAGCCTACTTCTCCCTCTGCCTATGTCTCTGCCTCTCTCTCTGTGTCTCTCATGAATACATTTTTAAAATCTTTTTAAAAAACACACAATGAGATACCATTTCACATCTACCAATATGGCTTTAATCAAAATGACAGATAATGGTGCTGGCAAAAATGTAGAGAAAACAAAACCCTCATACACTGCTTCTGGGGATATAAAATGATGCAGCCACTTTGGAAAACAGTATGGCAGTTCCTCAAAAGGTAAACATAGAGTTACCATTTGACCCAACAAATCCACTGCTAGGTATATACCCAAGAAAAACAAAAACATACAATCACCAAAAGAAAAAAAATGTACACAAATGTTAGTAGCAGCATTATATATAATAGCCAAAAGGTGGGAATAACTAAAATGTCCATCAACTATGAATGGATAAACAAAATGTGGCATAGCCATGCAATGAAAAAGTACGTGGCCATAAAAAAGAATGTAGCGTTGATACATGCTACAACATGGATGAAATGGAAAACGTTACGCTAAGTGAAAAAAAGCCAGTCACAAAAGACCTCCTATTATATTATCTTTTTTATATGATATGTCCATAATAGGAATATCTTCATAGACAGAAAGTAGATTAGTGACTAGGGGAGGAAAGATCAAAGAGTGGTGACAGCAAAAGCATATAAGGTTTCTTCAAGAGGTAATGAAATGTTCCAGAATGGATTATAGTAACGATTGCACAACTTCGTGAATATACTAAAAAACACTGAATTGTAAAATGTAAATTAGTATGATTGTATGGTATATGACTTGTATCTCATTAAAAGTGCCACAAAAATATTATTGACATGGTGTTCTTTGATAGGCTGATTTACATGAAGAAAAGGAGCAAAGAAAGCGGAGGGGTATTATTTTCAGCAGTAGAGGGTTGGGCATATTCATACCAATTAACTGCTCTGCAGGAAACGATTCAGGAAAGCAACATAGAGAGCATGAATCAAGAACACTTTGAATGCTACCAGCTATATCTCCTCTTTGCCTTTACTTAGGATAAGTCCTTGTGCCAAATTTTGAATTGAATGAAAATATCCTTGTCTATCATTTTACTGAACTTTTTGGTTCACCTGTTCTGTTCAAAGAGGAGAGTGTCAAGGACAGGAGGGAGATGGATGATCCAATTTTAAAAATACAAGATAAAGATTCTTTCCTTGGGAGAGAAGTTAAACTAAAAGATACCTCAAATTCATCCTGCTCTGAGACCCCATCTCAACTCCATCTTCTCATCTGTAGAATGTGGAGGAAAATAATTAACCAGATACCATTAAGATTCCTCCTAATTCCAAAATTCTGTGACTAAGGCACAGAATCCAACCCTTGAGTATGTATGAGAACCGTGGCCAAACCTATCCGAAAGACAGGGCAAACTTTGAGATTTCCCAGATGCTAAGATGAAAATCACACCTGGGTCAGTGGTTGGAAAACCTTACCTAAGAATTCATCCTCTACTCTGGCTCTTTAATCTGAAATAAGTAAATATTGGGAAATTCAATTCATCATAACTGTTAGTCCTACTTTCTGTAATACAAAGTAATAATCAAGATGTATGATTAAGCCTGAATTATTTTAGTCACTATGTGAGCAGAAAGAACCACAAAAAGATTCTCTCTGAAATAAACTAGTCTGTTAGGCCTAAGAATTGGGATTAGCCAATTTCTTTCAAATATTATGTTTTTTTAATGGAGTAGGGACTTAGCAAGGAATTTTTCAGGCCAAAGTGATACATTCCTTTCCCCCCCTGATAAATATAGACAAGTTGGGGTATTCAAAACAGGAGAACACTTTGGGACAAGGAAGGAATGCAAATTGGCTCCTTAGCTCTGGAACTGGGTAGCAAAATTCCGAGGACTAGAAACCCAAAGATGCGGCGGTCCATTAGGGAAGCGTAGCTCTGTAATGGAGAAAGCTAGAAAAAAAACAATACTAATAAAACCTAATGAGTTTTCCAGGAATTGGAAATGCTGAGCAGTGAGCAGAAATTCAGAGGATTAAAACTGGAATGAATAGAAAATGTATTTTATCTTTTTCCTTAAAAAAATAATATTTTTAAATATCCAGGCTAGCTAAGTAAGGTACTAAAAAAATGCTAACATAACTATACCCTAGCGTTAGAGTCATTCTTAATCCCAAATGAACTAGCCTCTGCCTTCACTCCATAAGTAATGAACTAAAACAGTCTTAGAAAATTAACTGGGTTGGGTCCACTCACATTGGCTCAGATAGTTTTCCCTCTCCCTAGATTTTAGTTGGCTTTTAGGGAGGAGGCACATAAAAATTAGGCTTCCCTTTCCAATCCATAAATTTAATTTTACTTCAATGTAAGTGGGCCTTGACATCAACTTTGTGTGCACTTCGGCTGTGTTCCAGCTGGACTCATAAAGTCTTTCTATGTGGGCAGAAAAGTGCCCAGTTTCATACCTAAAACTTTAATTTCAACTTGCACAAAAGGTACGTATGTAAGGAAATATAAGGAAGATTCAAAATAGCACTACACAAATTGTACTGCTATAGATGAGGAAAGGAATGTGGAAGGTAGACAGGAAAAATCTATTTTCCAGTTGTTTCAACAAAATGTCAGACTTTTTTCCAGATTTCTAAAATGGCCTTTGATAAGATTTGACTGGTGGTGTAGGGCTTATAACTGGAGTGAGGGTGAACTCTTGTTCATGATTTATAAGAGACTACTGTGACCAGTTCAAGCAATCTATGTACAAGGCAATAAATTAAATAGAAGCCCACCAAAGACTTGTTTCTTACAAAAGCATGGAGACTCCTCAGCGTTTCCAGAAATTTCTGCAAATGGGACTCAGTTTAGAAATTTTTTGCAAGTGAGGGGCGCCTGGATAGTGTAGTCAGTTGAGCATCAGACCTGGTTTTAGCTCAGGTCATGATCTCAGGGTTGGGATATGGAGCCCCACCTCCAGCTCCGCACTTAGCAGAGAGTCTGCTTGAGAGTTGATTCTTTCCTTCCCCTCCTGCTCACACTCACTAGCTCGCTCGCTCTCTCTCTAAAATAAATAAATATTTTTTTTAAAAAAAGAGGTATTTTCCAGTAAAAATGTGAATTCCTTGGAATATAAAGGTAAAATAGTCTCCTACATTCTCCATGAAAGGGTAACTATATAATACCATTGCATTTCTCCTACTTAAATTTTATGTAGTGAGCAGAATTTATGCCAAAGACACTAAAAAGAATTCAAACATTCAATGAATTTATAAAAGAAACAAAGAAATCATTATCAGCTTCTAAGAATGAAAAACTCTCGGATCCTAAATGAAACTGCATATTTCTGTCTACAAAACTACTAATAAAATGCAGGCTGTGAAAAACACTAAGAGAAAATCTACTGAGGTCATAGGAGAAAAGAAATAAATCCCTGATATCTGTGGGAATTCAAGGCAACAGGGTTCTACCCACCAGCTACTGTGCATATATTATGTGGCTCAACCCTCCCCACAACACTGAGATGTGTTACTTCCTGTCTCACAGCTGAAGAGAGGCCAAGCACTTTGCCCAAAGTCAACCCTACTGGTAAATGAAGCCAGAATTTGAACACAAATCTGTCTGGCTCCAGAGTCTGGGCCATTAAATTACACTCCTTGAAACATCCTATGCCTTTGTAATCTAAAAATAAAAATAAAAGCATCAGGGGTACCTGAGTGGCTCGGTTGGTTAAGTGTCTGCCTCCAGCTCAGGTCATGGTCCCAGGGTCCTGAGATGGGGCCCAGCATTGGGCTCCCTGCTCAGCGGGGAGTTTGCTTCTCCCTGTCCAACTGCCCCTCTCCCCACTTTTGCTTTCTTGTTCTCTCAAATAAATAAATTAAATATTTTTTAAAAAAAAGAATTATCTCAGCTGTCTTCCTTCTTCCTACTTTTTTTTCTGTAAGGAACCACCTCATCCTGTGTATAGCAACAATCCAGGTACAAATATATTTAAATTCCTTTCCATCCCCACAGACTAAAATAAGCTCTGCAACATCTACACATTGGTACCAGGAATATAGATAGTGTCTGGAAAAAAGCAGATATGCCCAAGATAATGCTAGCTTTCCATTAGACTTAAAATACTTAATGGTGTTCAAGAAAGGGAGAATGCATCAAATGCGAGCTGTTTATGCTTCAATTCTTTCAAAAATGCAGTTTCCTTAGAAATAAGATTTTAACCATGATTTTTAAGCCTCCCCTCACCCCAGGAGCTTTACTCATTTAATCCTGATAACAATCCATGAGGTAGAACGTGTATTCATGCGAAGTATTTGAAGCATACATAATATTTTATTAATTGCCAATATGGGCAAGGTATAGTCTCACCAGGCAAATATTAATAAATACTTAATTGGCATATTAATTGCTTGGATACAAATGGATTATACAACCAGGTTATTTTACATGTAAGAGATTCTCAGTTTATCATTTGCACTGTGGGATAGCTACATAGCCAATCTACATTCCTCCCTTAAAAGTTGCTCTTTTTGTTTTCCATTCTTAAATTCATTTAAAACTTCTTTTCTTTGAAGGCCCACTGAGTATAAGAAACAATGGTAGACACAAGGAGGCTACAGAAACAAAGACTCCCTCAAGGACCAACAGTTTGACAGAGAACCAAATGCAATACCACTAAAATAAGTCCCCAAAAAGGTGACATATTAGAAGACATAAATTCTTGGTTTCAGATAAAAATCATTTGGTGAGCTTTAAAAAAATACCAATAACTGGGTCATAGCCAAAGAGATTATGATTTGATTGGTCTGCGTTGTAGCAGTACATTGGTGCTTTTAAAAGCTCCCAGATGATTCTATGTGCAGCTGAGGTTGAGAAGTGCAGCTGAGGTACCACAATGAAGGGAGCAAAGAGGTGTGTGAATGATTGTGTCTGTTCAAAACTGTTTGGCACGTTTCAGCGATCCCCTCCCCCGTTCTCTCCATCGGTCCTTCCTTCCTTCCTGAATTGACCCCTTGAAGTAAAGGCAGCATATATACTGGGCATCTTGAACCACTGAAGATGGAAGGTAGAGAAAAGGTGTCAGAGGAGAAAGAAATGCTATAAACCAAGGCAAGGATACAAAAAGGAACTAGGAACATTTCAGGGATTTGATATTTGAATGGATTGGAGTCTTGTGGGAAATTAGGGAAAAGAATAGGCTAGAAATGTGGGTCAAGGCCCGGAGGCAGAGGGACCCAAGGCAGTTAAGTTTGGAGCTGATTTCAGAAGCAATTAAGAAACCACTGACAATTTCTGCGCCAGGAAGTGATGTGATTAAAGTAACTGTAACTGCAAATGGAAATTAAGGAAAATTCACCTAGAAAAAAGTACTACATGGATTACAGAAGAGAGCCCTGAGAGAGGGAGGCCAGTTAGGCCATCTTAGGAAGTGATGGAGATGAAGGAAGCAAAGGTCAGAAGCACTGAACCAGGGCCATGGCAGTAGGAGGGCAAAGGACAGATTCCAGGCATACATGATGGAGAAAGTGACAGGACTTAATTGGATGGTAAGAGACAAGGAGAGAAAGGGATCAGAGATGGCCGTAAGATATAGCAGTGGCATAATTAACAAAAATGGGAAGTCAGAAGGAAGGAGCCGGTTTTAAAGGGCAGATGATAAATTCCCTTTTATATACATCTTGCTTCAGTTGCCTTCATATCAGCAATTTGGAAATATCCAATGATAAGCCTGAAATTAGGAATTAGAGCACAACAGATGACTTCAAGTTAGATGTAGAGATTTGGGTGTCGTATTATCATAATTACGGGTCATGAGAGAAGGCAAGAAGTGAGTCCTCTGAGGGATGTAAAGAAAATAAGAGAGCACCTTTGGATATGCTTGAAGGGGCTTGTGAAGGAAACTGGGAGCGTGCAAACACAGAAAGGGACCAGGACAGGCTGCGTGCGTCATGAGACTCAATGAGAAAAAGAGATTCCAAGAGTCCAGGATCATCTATAATGGCAAAGGCGACTGAAAAGAAAAATCACTAATGAAGCCGGAAAAAACGCTTGGTGTGGCCAATAACAGATCACTGGTGACCAAAAAAAATATTGGAGTGAATGCAGTATCCACAGTTTGTGAGCCAAGACTGAGTCGGCAGGGAGTTGAAGGTGGGAAGCAAGAAAGTGGACACAAGTAGAGTCCACTACTCCAAGAGATTGCAAGCAGAGGAAAGAGGAAAACAGGGGCAAGAGTATTGGGATAGACTGACACCGATGAAGGAGCACTGAACGTGTACGTGTGTAGGGGCTCGAGGCAACGGGGGAGACTTTAAATGCCAGAGAGTAATGCTGGGGAGAGGGCCAGGAGTCATTAAGAAGGTAGGCCAAATGCAGTCAAGGGGGAGGACGGTAAGAAAAGAAGACTAGATCAACCTTTTGTTGGAAATAGAAAGACAGAAGGAGGGGATTCACGCAAGGACAGCTCTTCAGAGGTAGAAAGAAGCCTGATGACCCGCATTTCCTTAGTGAGGCCCAGAAAGGGCACCTTCAAAAGCTGAGGGGTGAGAGCAGCAGAGGGGAGAGGAGGAAATGTCTGCAGGAAATGGGGGCAGGCCTGGAGTTTAAGCTCCGTGCTTCTGTGTGGAGGCTCTCGTAGGGCTGGCTCTGGCTCCAGAGAGGCCACCTGAACCCATCACGGAACCCATCACGGGACCCAGCCGGCACTAGCCACAGAAGCACGTCTATACACACTGCCACCCAGAAGTCACTGGAGTTTACACACTGGAGCTCCTCTTGGTGATACAAGTCCCTCCTGCCACGAGGTCTAAGCCAGGATGTCTTTAACACCCTGCAGGTAGGGTGTCAGGGTTTCTCCAAAGGGTTGTGAACCCCAGCCTACCCCAGTGTAGCCCACTCTATCCAGTTCGGCCTCACTGCCACTGTCTTCACGTGCAAGTCTCCCGTGGTCCAAGCAGGCAGATTCTCAGCTCAACCTGCGTCCTCGAGCAAGTCACATATCGTCCGCCTTCTCGACTGGAAAATGAAGGGCGATGATAATGGGGCACTGCCTCCAGCACAAAGGGCTTATGAGGATTAAAGGACAAATGGCTGAGCAATTTGCAGTTATGAAGCTATAGAAAAGCTTAGTGATCATCTCTGCCTGGCTGGGCACAGTGCAGTTCAACAAACACAAAGGCCACATTCAGAACTTCCCAGGTGCCAAAACCCGCCGAGAGCTGGCCAAATGAAGCAGAATCAGAAGACAAAAGAAAATCCCTCAACAAAACAAGGCAAGAGGAAAGAGGATACATAGAGAAAAGGGACCGGGAGGTTAGAGGGTCATGGAGTATTCCACCGCTGAAATTCCCCTGGACAAAGAAATCATTTCATGTTTCTCTTGGGGTTACAATCTATGTGTGCATATATCGAAGACTGCACATTGACCCCAAAGCCATCTAGGAAACCTATCTCATGGAAACGGAGAGGTCTCTGCTATGCACGGGTGCTTCTTGTTTCCAATAAAATCGGCTGCTACAGCATCGCCAGTCTTCTACAATGAATTTCACTTGTGGAGCTCTTTCCTCCCGAAAAGCAGCAGCACCTCTTGTCATCAATCTTGTCCATTCTTGCCAATATTCTAAGGTGCTAGCTGAGGAATATCACAGTGACATTCTAAAGAAATACATTCCTTGGGTGGTGGATCAAACTTGAATTTGTTGCATAATGCAGTAGTTCCCAAGACCCCATCCAGTTTGCAGGCCCTAGAAAAACATTTTAAGACCCTCATCCACCAGATAGTAATTACCTCCAAGCTCCCTGTTCCTATGCTACTTAGAAGTTCCAGAGGGACGGACAGGGTGGTGGTTTATGGATATTCAGAGCTGAGCCATTGTCGTCAAGCAGCCTGGCCCTGTGCTCCAACTGCTTTCTCCGTCAAACAGATCTGGGCTTCCGGGTTCCAAAGCCATCGCCACTTGCTTGCTGAGGCCCCTACATCCTATGCCGAACTGCTCTTAGGCTTCCACCCCCTCTGAATTGCCAGCCTTGGCCATTCCTCATGGTGTTCACCTTACAACTGCTACTACCTCTCTCCAGTTGATCAGGAAATATCTCTTTTAAAGTTCTTCTTGTTCAGAAGAGTGAAGAACACCCACAACTGCAGCATCGGAGGCTCTTGTGTGGTGATTATTTCACTCCTGCCTCACATGCCATCCTCCCTTATAGAACCTAAAAGTGTGGATCACCAAGACGTGATCCTTGGTCCCTAGACACCAGGTTTTGGGCTTAGTCTGACCCACCCCTTCAAACTCCTTATTTGCTCCTATGATATTTTATTTCATTGAGACCCTGTTCTCAATCTTCTCTGAACCTGGTTTCCATGAAGTAGGGCTGGTGGGGGGCGGGAGGGGGGGGTGCAGCTCCAGAGACAGTTGGCACAGTTAGTCACATCAGGATAGGTCTGAACATCAGTTGTGAGTTTCAAACTCTTTCTTAAGGGGCTTCTGGGCCTTAGGCCTGAAGCTCATCTTCTTAGAAAGGTCCTGTAAAAATGACTCATGCCTGGGTTCACATCTCAGTGTGCAACTGGCCCTTGGGAAATTCATATCCTTGCCACGATTTCCAGTGAGAGGGTAGACCCTGCTGTGACCATCTCTTTCCCTCAGCCAGGCAACTTCTGAGAAATCCCCCCAGAGTTCCAGTCCGGTACACTGAGGCAGGCCCATGCTTCTCTGTCAGGGGAAGGAAGTAAAATGACAGACTCTCCTTTTTAAAGTATGCCCACTCGCTATGAGCAGTTCTTTTAAAGTGCTACTGCCCCTCTCCTCCCCCAAAATATGTACACATATGCACATGTACACACACCCCCACAGCCACTACCTCCTAGCCATGTACTCCTTACTCTTTACCTTGATGGCTCTCTTCAACCTATCTTATCTTGGGCAGGCTGAAGGGTGATGGGGCTGATAGTTCCATAACTAGCTCTGCTACCTTCTTACTAAGTCTGGCAGGAATGTCTCTAGCTCTGTCTTTGAAAAGTCTGAGGTACTTAACACTTTGTTCCCACCTGGGACAGCAGCTGAAAGTAGAACAATAGGATGTCATCCATTTATGTGTGTATTTAGGCTACAGAATACAAATTATTGATATGAGTAGAATAGTAGAAAAGCAATAATTCCCGACAATTTTAATAAAAAGTAGCCCAGGATTATATTTGCTTCATGATGAGATACTTTCCCGAAGACACCCACGATTTAGGGCGTAATAAAGAATTTTTAGAGATTTACCAGAGTTTCAAAAGAATAAGGAAGAAATTCAACATGGCAGCATTTAATATTGATTATTTCACATATTTGAAATCTATTTTTATTTGGCAAGCCTATTCTAGGCAGTAATTGTTCTGATTGTCCAAGAGATCTATGAAAATTGAAAATCAGAAAATTAGTTTTAAAAATGACTCTTTGTATTCCCATATTAAAGCAAAAACAAATGCCCTGCATAGGATATAGTTACTAAATTGAATGATCAATTTTTAATGGAATCCTCAATAGCAGAGTTTGCCCCTCAAGTAAAAATTTCCGAATAAATTCACATACTTCCAAATCAAAGATACTGTGCTATTTTGCATCATCCAGAAATGGCCACACATGATACATCTGCCTTGACATTTAATCCCTCCTGTCATATTTTTGGCTCTCCCTGTATCATCGACCAGTGTATTGTATAAACCTCTACTCTAAACCTAGACATAGTAAATCACAGTATATTTTGTTTGGGGTATCTTTGCAGAGTTGGCAAGTTTTGACACATAAAGAATTAGGAGCAGAGGTGTCCTTGACAATCCCATTGTTGATATATCCCTGTAGCTTTTGCTTCTCACATACGGTAGTACAACCACAGATGCTACGAAAATACTGTTGGCCAAAGAAGCAACTCAGGCAGCCTCTTTCGCCTGCCATGGTGTTCATGCATGTCACCTGCACCAGAAAACAATAGTTCTCTCAGAGCCTTAGTGCATTAACCAACACTTCTTCAGGTAACAGCCTCTACACGTAACCTGTCCCTTACAGCCTCCCCTTTCCTGGAACCTCCAGTCCATTGTCCTGAGTGCATCACATCCTAACCAAATAGGGAAAATGCTTATGTGAATCTTCCATCTCCCCCTTTCTCACCTTTTTGTCAGTGTCATCTCGAGTCACCAGACCACAGGGGTTTTAAGTTTTTCTCCTCCTCCTATCAAAGTGACTTCTCAGAACAGATCAGGACATGTCATAAGCACATTCAGATTGAAATGTAAAAAACTGACAAGGTTTGCACCTTTCCTTGATGATTTTAAAAATTATTACGTCCCTCATTTGGCTACAGCTGAGACTCTGTGCAAACATCTGCCAGCCTCTCTCTGCAATAAACTCCCATTGTCATGTCTTTTTAAACTGTCTTCCCAGTCTTGAGATCTGGCCCCAACACAGCCCCACCTGCCCTTTGCCATTTCACTTCTGAATATCAAGCAAGATTCTCTCTTTACTCTCTGCTACTTTACTTCCCACCCCCTTCAGTGCCTCTCAACCCTAAAACTTGGCCTAACCGCTCCCAATAGGCTACACTCGGCACTCACTCTTCTAGCTTTAAGCAAAATCGTTAAACAAACTTCCACAGAAATCTGATGTCCATAACATCTTGAAAGAGAAAAGAAAAACTAAATTCCCTAAAGTGAGTTCATGGCTCATTCCTGAATTATTGTAAAAACCAGGAGAAAAGAGGACAAAGAACCCACCAATTTTATATATGTATATCAAAAGGATGAATGGAAATATACCAAAATGTTTGTACTGTTTTTACTAAGAGAGAAAACTGATAGTGACTATTTCTTTTTATTTGATATCTTCACATTTTTCATGATGAATACATATTACATTTATAGTTTTTTAAAGCATATTTTAAAACAAATCATTTATAAGCTATACCTACTTACAGCATAATAAATGTAGAAATTCAGAGAAGTCTGCTTACCAAGTTCATCTTTGGCTGTTTCTTGATGATATCCTTCTGATTTCCACTAGAGGGAAAATCAATTAAAGGATAAGAAGTAATTCTGGTTCAGGGTGACAAACTGAACACACACCTCTGCCTTCCCTGCTGGTGAAATGTAGCAGAAACTGCTCTAGATCATCCTTTTCCTATTCTCCTCTTCTTCCTAGGTATACAATTAAAAATTAATTTCTCAGTTTCTCTTGGTGGGTCCAGCCCATTAATGTTGGCAAAACCTCTCTGTAAAATCTCTCTCTTTCTCTCTCTCTCTCTCTCTCTCTCTGGCTCTCTAGCTCTCTCAAGCCTGAGAATAAAGGACCACAGCTTGAAGGAGAGTGAATCAGAAGAGATACCCAAACAGTTGGTCCATCACAGTTGGACTCTCTGAGGCAGAAATACACTGTTATTATATTAAGCCACTGAGATTTGGGGTTTGTTTGTTACCACTGCACAGTCTAACTTATTCTAATACACCAAAGCTCTAGTGAAAGTATAGGAATCCATGTTGAATTAAACTCATAAACACATTTTGAATGAGAGAAGATTAAGGAAGGCAATTCGATGGACGCAACAGAGCAGAAACAGCTGCAGCCCCAAATATAAGCAGGATAAGGCTGCAGTGGATGTGGGAGAGGATCTCTCCATAAGAAAGCCAAAGATGATGGCATGGAGAATGAAAAGGTCTGAGAAGTGGAACATAGAACAAGGAATTAGATGGCTACTTATCAAAGGAAATGTTGTGCCAGTTATCCTGCTCACTAAACAACAGGTCAGCCAGTGTTTGCCTTCAAGAAAAAAAAAAAAAAAAAAAAAACCTTCTCTAGACAGCAGATAAAGAAAAAATAAGGGTGCTAGGAGGAATGATCCAATACAATTTCCTGAAATCGAAAAAATGGAAAGTTGGGAATTATTAGAGAACTAATAATCAAATATTGTCCAACCTGAAGAAAGTGAATTTCCTGATTGTAAGGACACATGGTGTATGCTGCACAGAAAATGTAAAGGGGAAAAAAAGAAAAAGAAAAAAGAAAAAGAAAATGTAAAGGGATCTCCCTGGGCACAGAAGCATAAAATTTCAAAAGAGCAAATAAAAACCAATTCAAAGGGAATAGTCAAGGTGGCCCCACACACAATTGAAAACAGGCACCTGGGTGGCTCAGTGGTTGAGCTTCTGCCATTGGCTCAAGTCCTGATCCCAAGGTTCTGGGATAGAGTCCCATATCGGGCTCCCCGCAGGGAGCCTACTTCTCCTTCTGCCTCTGTCTCGGTGTCTCTCATGAATAGATAGATGAAATCTTTAAAAAAAAAAAAAAAAAAAAAAAAGACTGCCTCTAAAAGGCATTGTTGAAAGGGATAGGGTGGGAGACTTACTTTTCATTTTAAATTCTTCTATCTACTTTGTGTTTCTCGTTTTTGTGCATTACCATGGTGTATTTTTATCTGAACTTGAAAACAAAAGAAGTTAAAGTGCTGCTTACCATACCTCTAATCAAACCCATACCTGTGAATTTTGAGTAAGAGAAAAAAAAAATCATCCTACCTTTCTAGAACTATTGTTTGCATCAGGAAATCATGCTAATTAACTTCAGAATAGGCACCTTCCCAATACTTACAATCAACCTAGGCCACTTTGGTTCTTTCCCTTGTTGGTTCTAATCCACATTAATCATCGTCAGAAACAAGGATAAAATGCATATTTGTGTAGTATGGCTACAAATGGATTCAAAGTCCAAATAATAGTGATTTAAATTAGTTGCCATTTAAATCATCATCTTATTTCCCCTCCATTAACAACTATTAATTAAGAGTTCATTTTAATGTATTCATACTCTGACATTTTTCAGAGAGAAAATAAGATTGGAAATCTCTTATAAAGCAAATATTATAAAATTCAAAGGTAACACAATGGCAGAAGGAAGAAATCCAACATGCCAACCATAATTGTAGATAAAGCAACATTGGTTGAGCATAAAACCAGCACCATGTTTTCAGGCAACTGAGGCAGAGAGTTCTGTAAGTGGAAAATTTTTCATCTTATAGAAGAAAACAGACCAATATCTTAGAAATGACCAAGTCTTTCTTGAACAAACCTTGAGAGAAATATATGGGGTGGAGCCTTACAGAGGGAGCATTGTGAAACATAAGGGCAATGTCCTTCCAGCAACTTCTCAACAAACAAGACATAGGATTGTCCCTTTGTGTTACTTATCATGCAAACCTCCCTGCCCCCAACACACCCATTCACAAAGCCCACCCCTTTTTAAATGCCTATCCTGATTGTATGAGGTGAGTGATTCCCAGACTTGCTTGATCATAACAATCAGCTAATCTCCTAGTTAGAAAATTCCATTTCCCTCGGCCCCTTCACCGGAAACTCTGATTTGATCAGTCTTCAAAAATCTCTGGTGTTAACACACTCCCAGGTGAGCAGACAAGTCTAGGAAACAAGGTGATAGGTGATAGTCTACAGCTGCAAATGAGCTTGTGACTCTTGTTGATTATGCCTGAGCTGTTTAACCTCCCTCCGCCTGACTCCTTGAAACCTCTTAAAGCTGGACTCTCTCCAGATGACAGCCTGCTCTGACATGCATTTGCAGAGAAGCATTTGAGAAAGATAAGGAATGTAACATTTGTTCCTTGATGGTAATAACTCAAAACTCCCTGCTCCCTTCCTCCACAACACCAATTTCATCAGTATTACCACGACAATTCACTAGAGGCTCCACATGATATATATCATGCACACGAACTGATACAAACACATCTGTGCTTATGTGCACATCTTTTTATCATTACAGATGATATGTCGGCTGCCGCATAACATTTTTAAAGTCTTAAGATTGCATCTATTATTTCTGAAACGAGGGGGGAAGAAAATCTCCCTGGGAAAAGAGCTACATACAATGGAGCATGCATTAGTTTTGCTAGACTCCCATGCTGAATTAATTGCACTTCCAAAACATTCTTGCCTGAACCACATTTCAAGAAGGCTCTAAGCTACAGAGAGTGAAAACTACCTTCCACACACATGGAAACCAGGAAATCAGAAGAGGCACCAGATTTCCCCCCACAGTGTCTGATTTCTCTCCTGCCATTCATGAGAAACCTGGTCCAAGAAGTTGCATTGCAGGGAAATTGGAGATGAAATGGTCACAAAAGTAGAAAGATGTTTAGCCTAAGGACAGTTATATGTGTTCCAGAACAAAGTAAAAAAAAAAAAAAAAAAAAGGTCAAACCTAAGTCAAAGGAATGGCTCAGCTTTCTCTAAAACGGAGACAGAGAATGTTTCTCAGCTGAAAATATATTAAGAGCAGAGAGGAAAGAAACCTGAGATACAGCTTGATAACATTTTCTTGTCTTGGCCAAATGTTCATTTGGATTGTCAAAAGTCATGGAGAATCAAACTGTGCATGAAGCCTAAAGGTGAAGTATGATCTATAAATAAATAAAAAGATCCCTAATCATGGGTTAGGAATGAGTGCCCCGTAAATGCATTGCCCATGTACCCTGAAGTTTTAGGATGCATTGGAAGTCATGGTTCCAAAAAAAGCCAACTGTAGAGGTCAGACCTGCTACATGCGTTCCAAATCAGCCTAACCAGTCAAACCCTGGCCATCTAAAAAGGATTAAAGATTAGTTATCATTTCAATCCTATGAAAGAAGATCTATATTTCTCTTTTAGACACAAAATTCTCTAGAGAGTGGTGCTTGCCAAACACTCTGAAAAAATAATCTCTCAAAATTCTTGCAACCCACTGTGTTATGATTTCATCTCATGAAATACAACACCTTTACATTAAACCTCATAAAACTAAATCCCACTGGATCTCTTCCAGACTCAGAGAATAAGCAGCTCTGTTGGGGATGCTTAGAAAAGTGAAACACAGCCTCTTCTCATTGGGCCAGTTCCCACTACTGGGTCCATTTTGCAGGGAATAATTTTGCTTTACTTCTACCAAATATTTACATGTGATTAATCTCACACATAATAGATCTTGCAAATGCTTTGTGAATGAAATAACGCCTTCCAACATCACAGCATTAATTCCCCTAAAAAGGATCTTTTAAGTTGAAATGTACACAAATTCATTCTGATTTTCCAATCTATGAAAGTTGTCTCTGGCTGTCCTGGATTCGCCTGTGGGCAGTCAAAAGTATGAATACAAAGGTCAGGAAGGACAACATAAAATGTTCTCTGGCCAAAGAAAAATTCTCATTAGTGTCCATTATATTCTTGACTCAAGAACAAGAAACAGCTGTCTTGCTAAATAGTGTGACAATATCTCCATGTAAGATAAACACACATTCACACAAAGCAAATCTTCACATGGTCTCATCAGTAGCTATGTATTTTCCCAATACTGTCATTTTCAGCAAGAAGGTCTTCCTTGCAGAAAGATCTCAGCAAGAAATCAATCAATGATGAGTAATTCAAAGATTGATACTTCATGCATTCTTATTATTACTTCCCTTCACTCACATTTATCTTCAATCTTGCCATTTATCTCAAAAGTGATCAAACATCACAAAGGAGTTGCCTCTATCAATCCCACTAAGACTCTTCTACAGGAGTTCCACATGTCTTCTCAGATGCCCTCTAATATCATCCTTTTTCTGTCACATGTAAAATGATAGGGTTCCGATTATCCTTTGGTATCATCAAAAACTACTTTTCATACACCCCAGGAAATATTACTTGAAATACAGCCTAGTTTCTTGTCCTGGGAAACTTGTCTCTAGTCAGACATTCATAGGATAGAATGGAGTTCCTGTTTTATTCAACAATTAACTGTCGAATGCCTTCACTGAACTGGCATGGTGATATGAAGAGTATTACTAGGTAGTAGTAATTGCCTGTCCCATGAAGAATCTATTCTCATTTCTAATGCAGCTACTAAAAGACATTAGTACATCCCTTTTCACCTTTCCTATGTGCATACATTTTTAGGATTCAATCCATCACCATTCTTGAGTAAAAAGTCTAGGATGATTAGTCAGTGATATTTAGCTGTGGCTGGGAATTTCAATGTTTGCAAAAGAGTTTCAGCTGGTCTCCAATAGTATTCAAGTTTATAAGGCAGTTTATAAGGCACTCATGTCTCTATTCAGTTTCAGGAATATATTAATAATGTATCCAAAATAGGCTCCCCAGGCATTTGAGGTCATTCCTTCCACTACTTCCAGGTTAGTGTCACTACCCTCCCTAGTAAGGTAGTGGTAAGGAAAAATGGGATTAATAGGTCTATAATAGTCCAGGTTAGTGTCACTACCCTCACTAGTAAGGTAGTGGTAAGGAAAGATGGGATTAATAGGTCTATAATAGTCCAGGTTAGTGTCACTACCCTCACTAGTAAGGTAGTGGTAAGGAAAGATGGGATTAATAGGTCTATAATAGTCTTTGTCTCATCAAACCACAAAGCTTAAAAACTACTGTCCTCAGCCTCCTTTATCTCGCTCAGGTTGTTAATCATTTACATTGTAAATTGATACAAAGTATTTTATTCTTCAAAACACCAAAATTCTTCTCTCATTTTATTGCATCTACTGGATCTATGAAACTCCCTGTGCTAACTAACCCTCCCTGGCTAGCCCCTGGAATACAAATTAAACATAATGTTTGTGTTGTCACAGGACTGATAAGGAGCCATCGAGCAGTTATAAATTCCAGTGACTTTTTCCAATAAAGATGTAAAAATTCCTGTTCTCTGAACTAAAACACAAAAAAATACAGAATAATCAGATGGTTATTAATTCATTGAATATGCCATTAGAAGATTTACTGGGCAGCCCAGGTGGTTCAGCGGTTTGCCACCTTCAGCTCAGAGCCTGATCCTGGAGACCCGGGATGGAGTCCCAAGTCGGGCTCCCTGCGTGGAGCCTGCTACTCCCTCTGCCTGTGTCTCTGCCTCTTTCTCTCTCCTCTCTGTGTATTCTCATGAATGAATGAATAAAATCTTTAAAAAAAAAAAAAAATTTACTGATCTCCCCAAATCTAGCCTTATGGACAAGAAATAACCCAATCCTCAAATTGTGTAATACAATCGTAATGAAATATGAGACCTTAGGATGTTCAATTTCTCTGAGCTTCCTCAGTTTTCTCATCTATGAGACAGAAACAAGGGGTGCCTGGGTGCCACAGTCAGTTGAGCATCAAACTCTTGGTTTTGGCTCAGGTCGTGATCATGGGGTCATGATCTTGCCATCAAGACATCGAGCCCCAATGAGCCATGTGGGGCTCTGCATTCAGCAAGGAGTCTGCTTGTCCCTCTCCCTCTGCACCTTCTCATTCTCTCTCTCTCCCTCTCTCTCTCAAATAAATAAAATCTTTTTCTTTTTTTTTTTTTTAATTTTTATTTATTTATGATAGGCACACAGTGAGAGAGAGAGAGGCAGAGACACAGGCAGAGGGAGAAGCAGGCTCCATGCACCGGGAGCCTGACGTGGGATTTGATCCTGGGTCTCCAGGATCGCGCCCTGGGCCAAAGGCAGGCGCCAAACCGCTGCGCCACCCAGGGATCCCTAAAATCTTTTTCTAAAGAAAGACAGAAACAATACCTTTTTACCAAGGTTTTTAGTAATCTTAAATAAGAATAATTACCTTTAAAAACACTTTTTAAACTAAAGAGTGTTGTTATCCTTGTTGTTGTTATTGTTGTTATTAATAAGCCCAGGTTTAACCGCCCAAGGCCACTCTTTCCCAAGATCATTTATTTATTCTGCAAATATGTTCTGAGCACCTATTAAGTGCCAAGCACTGCGTGATTTAGTGATGACCAAAAAATAACTATAGCTTCTGCCTTCATGGAGCTTATTATAGTCTGCCTAGTGAGGGGGAAAGACATTAATTTAATAATCACACTAGAAAATGGAAAATTGTAACTGTAATAAGTGCTTTGAAGGAGCTGTACATAGTGTTATGAGAATTTATCATAGAGGATTTGACCAGCAGGGGTCATTATGGTTCATTTATTTAACAATTTTAATTGGTCACCTTAATTACCACATACTGTGAAGGTGCTGGGGATTCAAAGACTAAAGCATGATGCCAACCCTCAATCAGCTCACCATGCAGAGAAGAGAAGCACATGTATAAATAAGCAAGCACAGTAACATCATAGGAAGATAGTCACAATAGAAGAATATTTCTATAGACAAAGGAAGGGGTAAGGCTATGAGAAAAGAGTTTTGTAAGGGAGGTGAGCCAAGTCTTAAAGGATAAGTAGAAGCTTCTGGGGTTCGCCCTGAGAAAAGGCACTTCAAGAAGAAGCAATGTGAGCAAAGACACAGGATAGTGGAAAGCCTATTACATTAGAGCAATAGTTCTCAAGGAGGGCAATTCCCCTTCTCCCACACCACCAGGGGATATTTGCCAATGTCAGAAGACATTTTAGGTTTTTACAACCTGGAAGGAAGGGGGAGGTACTACTGGCATCTAATGGGTAGATACCAGAGATACAGCTAAATATCCTACAAAGTACAGACAGTCCTCTACAACATGAAAATTATCTGGCCAAAATGTCAATAATGCTGAGGTTGAGGAGCCCGGCATTAGAAAAGCCTCATCACTCATCTACATATGTCATAGAAATAGAAACACTTTTACTTCCATAGAAGAAACAGTCCCCAGAATTGGATGTCCTTCCTCTCTGGGGTGTTGCCCACATCATCATTTAAGAAACATCCAAGAAGTGAAGTTGATGCTTGAGTCTGGGCTTTGAGGAGAAAGTCTGCGATGGAAATTCAAGTCTAGGCCACACCAGTGAGATGACCTCTGAAGTCCTGGGAGCAGATGAGACCATCCAAGAAGAAGAAGTGAAATACTGAAGATATTAAAAAGCCTCACACAGAACCTTGGGGGGACATGGAACTCCATTTAAGAGGCTGGAGAAAGAAGAAGCACCAGCAAAGGGAAATGAGAAGGAATAATTAAAAACTAGGAGAGAAACCAAAGGAGAAGGGTACCATGAAAGTCAAAGGATAGGCTTTCAAAATTAAGTGATAATTATTCAAATGAGTTCAAAATGTATGACTACACAAAAACCTGCACACAGATGTTTACAGTTTTATTCATAATTGCCAAAACTTTGAAGCAACTACCATGTCCTTCAATAGGTGAATGGATAAACTGTGGCACGTCCCTACAACAGCACGTTACTCAATGATAAAAATAAATGAGCTAGCAAGCCACAAAACGGCATGGAGGAAACTTAAATGTATATTACTGCGTGAAAGAAACCATTCTGAAAAGGCTACATACTGTAATACCAAGTGTATGCAAAACAATGGAGACAGTAAAAAGATTAGTGGTTGCTTATGGGCTCCAGGAAAAGGAAAAGAGAGTAGAGCACAGGAGATTTTTAGGGCAGTGAAGCTATTCTGTATGATACCGTAATAGCAGATATATGACACTATACATTTTTCAAAATTCAGATAACTGTACAACCCAAAGAGTGAGCCCTATGTAAACTATGGATGTTAGTTAATAATGATGTACCGATACCGGCTCATCAGTTTTAATAAATATACCACACTAACTCAAGATGCAAAACCTGTGTCAGGGGAAAGAGAGAACTGTCTGTACCTTCCACTTAATTTTTCTGTAAGCCCAATACTGCTCTAAAAAATAGTCTATTAATTATTTTTAATATTAAATTAAATAATTAATATCTGTGCTAATGAGTGAAGGCTAACGTAGAAAAATAAGCTAAATTTTACCCTAATGGTAAATTTTAATATTTTAGCTAAAATTTAATACAAAGGTAAAATATAATTTATCTTCAAGAAGTGTCCCCTCCCCCCCAAAAAAAACTGAATGACAAACTGTTAAATACCACAGAGAAGTCAAATAGGAAGAACCAAAACGGAGTCTGCTCAACTTGACAACTAGGGTATCACAGTGACCTAGGACAGAACAGTGAAATGATCAAGAAAAGGATTACAGTGGGCTCAGCATAAATTAGTGGTAAAGAAGTAGAAAAATTAAGTGCACAAGCTAATGCTGCAATGGCAATCGTATTGCAAGATACAAATGTGTCAAATCTATACCTTAAATTTACACGATGTTATCTAACAAATATATTTTAATCTTTATAAATGCAAAATAAATAGTGTAGACAACTACTTCAAGAAGCTAGGCTGTGAAAGAATGAATAAAAGGAGAGCAGAGGAAGAAAAATAGAGACATTTTTATCAATATATGAAGGACTTGAATATGTTTGTAAACTGCAGGGAAGACTCAGCAGAAAAGAGGATATGAAAAACACAGCAAAGAGGAGAGATGACTTGTAACAAGGTAAATGAGGAAGCCAAGGCAGAGAACTGACTCAACTCTTGGAGGAAAAAATAGGGACACCTTCCTTTGATATTTTATTGAAGAGATTTTGAAAGACAAGGGGCAGTGACCAATTGGCAAACAGAGAAGACAGTAGCAAGACCAGCTATGACTCCCTTACCATCCAACATGGTTTTCAGTCTCAGATTCCTATAGATCAGCATTAGGATCACTTGACAAGCTTACACAGGCCAGCTGTGCAATATAAATTTGTGTGTACTTGAATTGAGAATCAGGAATCCTAGGACCTGTTCACATCCCCCTACCTGACATCTATCGAATCTTCACACCACCATTAGCATCATTTCCTGGTGATTTGAGCGAATTGTTTGACCCGCCTGGGATCATAAGTACATCATCTATAAAACAGAAGAAGCACCATCTTTCTAGCCTAGAGCTGAGTGCTGGATCAAGTGATCTTGGGATTGTTTCCTCTGTATAAACAGTGATACTGCAAAATGACCACTGCTTTGGCTGAGGAGTGAGCCTTCTGGTCAGGGAGATGTTCTTTCTAACATCATGGAGAAGAAAAACAAGTCAACCAAGCAGTATTCTCTATGGAAAGTTCCAATATCTATCCTCCCCAAAGTCAAAACAACCTCAAAAGATAAACTTGCGCTCTGAGGTCAATATGAACTTCAGCATGAGCCAATTCTAATGTTAACCAACACTGGAATTCATTGAATTTTTTAAAGCCTTTCTGTTTATATCACGGAAGCTGCACTGAGGTAATCACAGATGGACTAAGCAATCTCTGAAACAAACAATTAACAGTTTAAATGACTTTATATAAAATAAAATCTTTATCACAAACTTTTGATCTTATATTACAAGCATGGCATTTTCTAATCAAGAGGGGGAATGTTCAGACAAATAGGCTAAAACCATACCATCCCACAATGTGTTTCCATGAGCTAGAGATCAAAGCCTGAGAACCCAAGGCGTCTTATTTCCATAGCTCAACCATCCTGGTCTAAGAAGTTTAGCAGAGTATAGCATGGAAGTCTTAATCCCCTCCAAGGGAAGACATTTCAGTACCATAGTAATGAGTTGACAAACTTCCCCTAACCCAAACTTTCCACCCTGACACTTTCACTTTCAATTGCTTCTTCTACAGCCTCAGCCCAAGTCTGATCAGAACGAAAGTCGCAGGGAGGGAGCCTAGGTGGTTCAGTTGGTTAAGTCTATGTCTTCAGCTCAGGTCATGATCCCAGGGTCCTGGGATTGAGTCCTGCATCAGACTCCCTGCTCAACTGAGCAGTGAGTCTGCTTCTCCTTCTGCCCCTCCCACCAGCTTGTGCTCATTCTCTCTCTGTCTCATAAATTAATAAAATCTTTAAGAAATAAAAAATAAATAAAAATAAAGCCCCAGGGGTAGGCCATGGGGCAGCCTGAATCACAAACCATACAATCAGGGCCAAGACCAGGATTATCAGCAAAACCCTTGATAATAGCCTCGCAGGAATACTAATGAAGTTCAAGGGGAACTGACAATCCTAAATTTAGCCTCCAAATTCATCCTCTTAGAGGTTCTTTAGACCAAGGATAAGCTAGATCTGGGCCCTTTCATGGCCATGTCTTATTCTTATTCCCTCATTCCCACTGCCACCATGTCTTCAGCCCTTGACCAGAACCCAAGGATATTCTATGGAAAGAAGGTAGGTGGAATAACCTATCCTTTCTATGAAGTTCATTCATCTGTCAGGAAACTAGAAACTGAATAGTGTTCACTGCAAATTTAGATCTAGAACTGGTCAGTAATGTAAGAAGTCAGATTATATCTCTGTATACTCTACATTAAATTATGACCAAGAAATAAAACCAACTATACTGTCCCTGACATGTGCAAATAAGAAATTAGTCATAGTAAGCAATTAGTCATAGTAAGCAATACCAAGATAAAACAAAAGAGATCCCAGGAGTTTACATCCTAACTCTGCCCCCTGGCTATAAGAGTGTTTTTCTCTGCCTTCTTGTCTCCTGTGCATTGCCTGCAGAGAATGGTGATTTTTAAAATGGCAGCAGGCTGCGTATTCCTTTCAAGCCACACCAATAGAATAGAGACCATCTTGTGGCTGGAATGCTTATGTGTCTTGAATCAAATGTCTTATAATTCCAAAAGGAATTTTCTATATATTGTCTTGTGGTACAAAATATACCACTGAATATCCCATACTACAAAATAGTCTTAATAAGCCTTTAGGAACACATGACGTGTTAGGACCAAGCATTTGATACATAAAGATGCCCATGTAGTCCCCAGGTAGCACAATGAATCCCAGCTGCCTGTAGAAGATCATCTGAATACTTGGGACCAAATGTTGGTAGATGCGGCACTTAAGAACTGCTTCATAATATGTGGTAATGTCTGATTTATTCTATTAGAAATTAAACTCCAGATTGGAAGGGGCAAGATGATGGAAGACTAGGGGACCTCATTTCATCTGGTCCCTTGAATTTAGCTAGATAATTATCAAATCGTTCTGAACACCCAAGAATTCAACCTGAGATGTAAGAAAAGAATTGCTGGAACTCTACAAGTAGAAAAGCGACCACTTTCTACAAGGTAGGAAGTATGGAGAAGTGAATCTGAAGCAATATATTGGAAGATAGATAGCAGGAGGGGCCAGGGAGGAGCCTCCATGAGTCAATTATCTGAAAGTGATATAGCTCCAGAGCAAAAAATTTGAATCCTTAGAAATATGCTCCAGTGAGAGATGTCTCTGCCTGAAAGGTGCAGAATCCTAGTTGGGACAGTGTGGTCTCAGGATTCCCAGAGTCACAGAAAGAACGGCAGTGCCTAAGCTGGTAGAGTTCCCAAGCATTGGAGCAGGGAAACTGGTTACTGTCAGTGAGGCAGGGAAGGGGCTCTCAGCTTGGTTTGCCATAAACCTTGAGCCACAGCTCTCAGTGCAGAGACCCTGTAAAGGACAGTAACAGGGCAACCCTCTGCCTTCCTCTGGGAGGGGCAGGGTAGATGTGTGAATGATCAGAAGAACAATCTCCAGCTGTGGCCCTGCAAAGTGCAGAAATGGGAAACCATCTGCCTTCCCCAGGGAGGATCTGTATGGGCACACACCGCAGGAGTCTGCAAAGTTTGATGCATAAAAAGTGAAGACTGCTGATCCCTGAGGGTTTACTGAAGAGGGAACCTTGATCTTTCCAGCTCTGGGGCTGGAGATTAGGGCAGGCCATTTTTATTTTGGTTCTCTAAAGAGGCAGGGAAAGCCTTCAGAGAACAAAAGCCATACAGAGCAACCAGAAAGAGCTTACACTGAGCCTGGCCCCCTGGCAAGGGGCAGTGCAACTCCACCCAGGGAAGGACACCTAAGAATCAGGTGCAGCAGGCCCCTCCTCCAGAAGACCAGCTAGAAGAACAGGTGAACGGCATGTTTATGGACCTTGCAGGACTTCAAAACTCCAGTGCTAAAGGAAAATAGTGTACAGAACTTGAGAGGTTTTTTTCTCATGATTTGTTCATCTTTCAGTTTAAAATTTTCCATTTCTTTTTTTTTCTTTTTTTCCTATTCAACTAGTTTCTTGTTTTATCAATTCTTTGATTTTAAGTCTTTCTTAACTTCCATTTTTTACATTTACATTTTATAGATATATTCTTCATTTTTGGCTTCCTTTCTATTCAATTTTATTTTTTGTATACATGCAAGTTTTGCTTTATTTACAATTTTGGGATTTAGTGTCTTCTAACACACAAACCAAAATACACTCAGGACGAAGTGGATCAACCTGTTTTGTCCACCCTGTGAGAGTATATGCTCTCTTCCCCCTGCTTTTTTTTTTTCTCTCTTTTTTATTTCCCTTTTTTTTTTTTTCTTTTTCTTTTCTTTTTTGGTTTATGGCCTCTTCAGATTTTTCTAGTGTGTATTTTGCTTGGGTCATGGTTAATATTTTTTATTTTGTTCACTCATTCATCTATTCTTCTCTGGACAAAATGACTAGGAGGAATTCACAACAAAAGAAAGAACCAGAGGTAATACTCTCTGCTACAGATCAAATCAACATGGACATAAGTAAAATTTTGGAGCTGGAGTTCAGGATACAATTATAAAGTTACTAGATGGACTTGACAGAAGCATAAAAGTCACTAGAGAATCTCTTAGTGCAGAAATGAGATCTAATCAGGCCAAACTTAAAATGCTCTAACTGAGATGCAGTCTCAATTGAGATGCAGTCTAAATTAGATGCTCTAAACAGCTAGGGTAAATGAGGCAGAAGAGCAAGTGACAAAGAAGACAAGTTGATGGAAAGAAACGAGGCTGAGGAAAAGAGAGAAAAACTAATGGACCATGAGAGGAGGGTTAAAGAAACCAACAATGTCATAAAATGAAAAAATATTAGAATTGTTGGGGTCCCTTAGGAAGAAGAAAAAGAGAGATTGGGCCAGAAGGTATATTTGAGCGAATCATAGCTGAGAATTTCCCTATTCCAGGGAAGGAAACAGGCAATCATATCCAAGAGGTAGAGAGGACCCCTCCCAAAATCAATAAAAATAGAACACCCCAACATATAATACCAAAGCTTGCAAATTTCAGAGATAAAGAGAAGATTCTGAAAGCAGCTCGAGATAAGAGGTTCTTAACCTACAGAGGTAGGAACATTTGACTGGCATCAGACTTATCCACAGAGACCTGGCAGTCCAGAAAGGGCTGGCATGATATATTCAGGGTAATAAATGAAAAAAACATGCAGCAAAGCTGTCATTCAGAATGGAAGAAGAGGTAAAGAGCTTCCAGGACAGAGAGAAACTGAAGAATATGTGACCACTAAACCAGCCCTGCAAAAAATATTAAGGAGGATTCTCTAAGTGAAGAGAAACTCCAAGGGTAACATAGACCAGAAAGAAACAGAGACAATCTACAGAAACAGGGACTTTACAGGTAATACAATAGCACTAAGTTCGTATCTTTCAATAGTTACTCTGAATGTAAATGGGATAAATGCTCCAATCAAAAGACATAGGGTAACAAATTGGATAAAAAAGCAAGACCCATCCATTTGCTGTCTACAAGAGACTCATTTTAGACTTACAGACATCTTCAGATTGAAAGTGAGGGGTTGGAAAATCATTTAGCATGCTAATGGATGTCAAAAGAAAGCTGAAGTAGCAATCCTCAGAGCAGACAAATTAGATTTTAAAGACTGTATGTAGTAAGAGATGAAAAGGGACACTATATCATACTTCAAGGGTCCATCCAACAAGATCTAACAATTATAAATATTTATGCTCCTAACTTGGGAGCAGTCAGTTACATCAACCAATTAATAACCAAATTCAGGAAACACATCGATAATAATACAATATAGTAGAGGATTTCAACACCCTACTCATAGCAATAGAAAGATTCATCTAAGCAGAAGATCAACAAGGAAACAAGGGCTTTGAATGACACACTGGGCCAGATAGACTTCACAGATATATACAGAGCATTCTATCCTAAAGGAATAGGAAACACATTCTTCTCAAGTGCACATGGAACATTCTCCAGAATACATCACATACTGGGTCACAAATCAGGTCTCAAAAGGCTAGGATTGTTCCCTGCATATTTTTGGACCACAATGCTTTGAAATTTGAACTCAATCACAAGAGAAAATTTGGAAGGAACTCAAACACTTGGAGGTTAAAGAGCATCCTACTAAAGAATGAATGGATCAACCAGGAAATTAAAGAATAATTTTAAAAGTTCATGGAAACTAATGAAAATGAAAACACAACTGCTCAAAACCTTTGGGATACAGCAAAGGTGATACTACAAGGGAAGTACATTGTAATACAAGCCTCTCTCAAAAAATTAGAAAAATCTCAAATACACAAGCTAACCCTACACCAAAAGGAGTTGGAGATAGAATAGCAAATAGAGCCTAAACCAAGGAGAAGAGAAATAATAAAGATTAGAGCAGAAATCAATGAAATAGAAACCAGAACAGTAGAACATATCAACAAAACTAGAAGCTAGTTCTTTGAAAGAAATAATAAGATTGATAAACCTCTAGCCAGACTTATCAGAAAGAAAAGAGAAGGGACCCAAGTTAATAAAATCATGAATGAAAGAGGAGAGATCATGACCAACACCAAGGAAATTCAAACAATTTTAAGAACATATTGTGAGCAACTATATGCCAACAGATTAGGCAATCTGTAAGAAATGAATGCATTCCTGGAAACATAAGCTACCAAAACTGAAACAGGAAAACAATAGAAAATCTGAACAGACCCATAACCAGCAAGGAAATTGAAGCAGTAATCAAAAACCTCCCCAAAAAAACAAGAGTCCAGGGCCTGATGGTTTCTCAGGGAAATTCTACCAAGTATTTAAAGAAGAAATAATACCTATTCTTCTGAAGCTGTTTAAAAAAAAATAGAAATGGAAGGAAAACTTCCAAACTCATTCTATGAGGCCAGCATTACCTTGATCCCAAAACCAGACAACGGCCCCACCAAGAAGGAGAATTACAGACCAATACCTCTAATGAACATGGATGCCGAAATTCTCACCAAGATACTAACCAATAGGATACAACAGTACATTAAAAAGATTACTCACCATGACCAAGTGGGATTTATTCCTGGGTTGCAAGGGTGGTTCATGCTATTCACAAGTCAATCAGTGTGATACATCACATTAATAAAAGAAAGGACAAGAACCATATGATCCTCTCAATTGATGCAAAGAAAGCGTTTGACAAAATATAGCATCTTTCTTGACTAAAACTCTCCACAGTGCAGGGATAGAGGGAACATACCTCAATACCATAAAAGTCATCTATGAAAAGTCCATAGTGAATATCATTCTCAATGGGGAAAAACTGAGAGCTTTTCCTCTAAGGTCAGGAACACAACAGGGATGTCCACTCTCACCACTGCTATTCAACATAGTACTAGAAGTCCTAGCCTCAGCAATCAGACAACAAAAAGAAATATGTCCACAATAGCCAAATTGGCAAAGAAGTCAAACTCTCACTCTTGGCACATTACATGATAGTTTATGTGGAAAACCCAAAAGACTCCACCCCAAAATTGCTAGAACTCACACAGCAATTCAGCAGCATGGCAGGATATAAAATCAATGCACAAAAATCAGTGGCATTTCTATACACTAACAATGGAGACAGAAGAAAGAGAAATTAATGAATCGATACCATTTACAATTGAACTAAAAACAATAAGATATCTAGGAATAAACCTAACCAAAGAGGTAAATGATCTATACTCTAAAAACTACAGAACACTTAGGAAAGAAATTGAGGCAGACACAAAGAAATGGAAAAATGTTCCATGCTCATGGATTGAAGAATAAATATTGTTAAAATGTCTATGCTACCCAGAGCAATTTACACATTCAATGCAATCCTTATCAAAATACAATGGACAGGGGATCCCTGGGTGGCACAGCAGTTTGGCACCTGCCTTTGGCCCAGGGCGCAATCCTGGAGACCCGGGATCGAATCCCACATGGAGCTCCCAGTGCATGGAGCCTGCTTCTCCCTCTGCCTGTGTCTCTGCCTCTCTCTCTCTCTCTCTCTCTCTCTGTGACTATCATAAATTTAAAAAAAATACAATGGACATTTTTCACAGAGCTGGAACAAATAATCCTAAAATTTATATGGAACCAGAAAAGACCTTAAGTAGCCAGAGGAATTCTAAAAAAAGAAAACCAAAGCTTCACTGGCATCACAGTGAAGCCAGACTTCAATCTATATTACAAAGTTGTAATCTTCAAGACAGTATGGTACTGACACAAAAACAGACATATAGATCAATGGAACAGAATAGAGAACCCAGAAATGGACCCTCAACTCTAGAGTCAACTAATCTTCGACAAAGCAGGAAAGAATAGCCAATGGAAAAAAGACAGTCTCTTCAATAAATGGTGCTGGGAAAATTAGACAGCCACACTGTCTAATTGTTTGAATTTCCTTGGTGTTGGTCAGCAGTAGAAGGAAACTGGACCATTTTCTTGTACCATACGCTAAAATAAACTCAAAATGGATGAAAGACCTAAATGTGAGACAGGAATCCATCAAAACTTAGAGAACAACCTCTTCAACCTTGGCCATAGCAACTTCCTGCTAGACACATCTCCAAAGGCAAGAGAAACAAAAATAAGGATGAACGATTGGGACTTCAGCAAGATAAAAAGCTTCTGCACAGCAAAGGAAACAGTCAACAAAACCAAAAGAGAACCCACAGAATGGGAGAAGGTATTTGCAAATGACATATCAGATAAAGGGCTAGTATCCAAAATCTATAAAGAACTCATCAGACTCAACACCCAAAAAACAAATAATCCAGTCAAGAAATGGACAGAAGACAAGAACAGACGTTTCCCCAAAGAAGACATACAAATGGCCAACACACACATGAAAAAATGCTCCACAGTACTTAGCATCAGGGAAATACAAATCAAAACCACAATGAGATACCACCTTACACCAGTCAGAATGGCTAAAATTAACAAGACAAGAAACAACAAATGTTGGCAAGGATGCGGACAAAGGGAAACCCTCTTACATTGTTGGTAGAAATGCAAGCTGGTGTAACCACTATGGAAAACAGTGTGCAGGTTCCTCGAGAAGCTAAAAAATAGAGCTGCCCTACAACCCAGCAATTGCACTACTAGATATTTACCCCAAAGATACAAACATAGCAATACAAAGGGGCACACCTGCACCCCAAAATTCATAGTAGCAATGTCCACAGTAGCCAACTGTGGAAAGAGTCAAGATGTCCATCAACAAATGAATGGGTAAAGAAGATTTAGCATATATATACTAATATTACTCAGCCATCAGAAAGGATGAATACTTACCATTCACAGCAATGTGGATGAACTGGAGGGTACTATGCAAAGCGAAATAAGTCAATCAGAGAAAGACAATTATCATATGGTTTAACTCATATGTGGAATTTAAGAAACAGTGCAGAGGATCATACGGTAAGGGAGGAAAGACGGAATGGGAGTCATCAGAGAGGGAGAAAATCCATGAAATACTTTTAACTATAAGAAACAAACGGAGGGTTGCTGGAGGGGAGCAGGGTGGGGGATGGGGTAACTGGGTGATAGGCATTAAGGAGGACTCGTGATGTGATGAGAACTGGGTATTACACAGAATTGATGAATCACTCAACACTACATCAGAAACCATGTACTATATGTTGGCTAATTGAATTTAAGTTTAAAAAATTTAAATTTGAAAGAAACGCTTCTATCTCCATGGAAGATGTTAGTTGAGAAAAAATAAAGAAATTAAACTCCAAATGTACAAGGAACATGTGCCATCCTCTCCTTTCCCTTCTTCTGTTCAATCCTCCGTCACTTCACTAACACATACTCGTTATTGTAAATGTTTTCAGTGATAATTGATATTGAATGAATGAATGGATTAGTGAGGTATCAAATCTCTATCAGGTAGGCATGTGTTTATCTATAAATCAATTTGAAAAATAAAAGCCTTCACTACAAGAATTTACACAGATATGAGTTTATTTTGTCTCTGGAGACAAGAACTCCAAGGGTAGAAACACCAGACTGGCAAGAGTAGCTCAAAATGCCACAAGTCTGCCCTTGAAATCACAAGATGGCTGCTACACTTCCAGATCCTACATCCAGTTTCCAGGAAACAAGAAGGTGAGAGGACTAAAGGCCTTATCCCCAACAGCTCTGTCTTTCTGCCTTAGAAGGAAAACTATACACTTGCATCACTGGCCATCCCAGTATAAAGTGTCTAAGAAAAGTTCGTGTTTAGCATTTCAGCTGATTTCAAAGGAGAAGACAAGGGAAAAGCCTTCTGGGAACACGACTGATTGAGCCAAGTCCTGGTGGTATCTGCAAAGAGTTCTTTTCCCAATAATAAACAGTTTACACATACCTTGCTCCTCACTGATGTTGTTTCATTCAATTGATTTAGTCAAAGCTCTTGGGGTTGGTATTATCAAGAGTCCTCTTCATTTCATTCTAATATTTCCAGAGTCCAGTGGACGGCCTTATATTCTAACCTTTCCAACCATTTGAAATTGATTTGGACAGCTCCTATTTCCATCCCAAACTTCTGTCCAATTATATTAATTTCAATACCAACTTTCTGAAATTGATTCACTTTGTGAGTATTCTTTTTACCCTGCTTTGTTTATAAGTGAGAGAGCTGGAATTCAAATTCAATCAGATCTGTATTCACCATCCTTTAGCAGCTTCTGGAATACCTCTGACTACAGAGATACATGCACACACTTTACCAACTGAAAGAATTGCCATAGTTTTTGCTCACTGAATTAATTCTTTATAAACTTGCCTGGCAAATGATAAATACATAAAAGAGAAAAAGAATTATTTATGGGCTTGGAAAGTTGGACATCCTTATGGAAAAAAGTATTACAACCCTATCTCAGACCATACACAAAAATCAATTCCAGGCCAATTAAGGACTTAAATATGAAAAGCAAAATCTCCAGAAAGAATGTTAGGATACTCTCTTTATGACGTATGTTAAGAAAGGAGTTCTTAAGTGAGTCACAGAAAGCATAAACCATAAACAAAAAAACTGAGAATTTTGCCTGAATTAAAATTACTTTGGAATGAAATAAGACCATAATAACAGTTTAAAAAACAAGACCCAGAGGAAGTGAAAATATTTGCAATTCATTTCATGGATTTTTAACGTGATATCTAGAATATATAAAGAAGATCTATAAGTCAATAAAGACTTTTTAAAAATAGGTAATTGGGGTGGGGGGAACTGGTGGGAATAGACAATTTGCTCGAGAAGAAATCTGAATGGCCTATTAATATACAAAAGTTTCTTGAGCTTCACTTAGGATTAGGGAACAGAAAAGAATTAATATGACACACATTTATACCCATCAAACTGATAAAATGTATGTCTGTGAATGTTAAGGGTAAGGATGTGGGAAAGTAAGAGCCCTCCAATATTGCCAGTGGGTTCTTCAACTGGTACAGCCACTTCAAGAGCAATTGCATACCCCATGACTCAGAAACCCTGTTCCCCAGGATTTATCATGGAAAAAGTCTCTCAAGTATGCACAAGAACATATATGCAAAGATGTTCATGGTAGCTTTGCCTGTGACAAAAATTTGGAGACAGTCTTATTGTCCATCAGGAAAATGAATTCCATTCATCCAATGGAATACTGTAAAAACATTAGAATGACTGAGCAAGAGCTCATGTGCCAAGTTGGATAAATCTCTAAAACACTGCACCGCCCTTCATCCAAACCAATACATGGTACCACCAACAAAAAGGTACCATTTTTCATCATGCAGTGTGCCCCACCTTCCATTTCTACCCTCTGTGTGAATTCCATCCCTCCTCCAAGTCCTCACTGAATTCCAGAAACTTTCCCTGCAGTATCTAACCTTGATCCTTTCCTTTTGGTTTGCATCTCTCTTTTGACAGCCACACAGCAATACAACTAAGAGCCCTCTCTCCTACCCCCCAAAAAAATCAGAGCCCTCCCATCATCGCCTCACCAACATCCTCTTTTCTTCTTTTTTTTAATCTTGGATAATTTCACAGGTGGAAAAAAAATCTCAGTTGAATGTGTATTTATTATTATTCCTGAGACTGAAATTTTTTCATATGCTAATTCTTTGTCTGTATTACTTCTCTCTTATTCACTTATAGCATCCTTTGCAATCTTTTGAACACAGCTCCTATCACATATTGAAAACAGAAAACCAATTTTGAACTAAAATGAATTAAAAGCTAGAAATTCAAGGTAAATCAACGGAAAAAAAACTCAGTCAAAAAAAATAATAACTCCAACATAAGAAGTATACTAAAATACAGAAGCATATCACTAACACTACAAACTTGCACACTGAGGCCCTTTCTTAATTAGGTGAATGGAACACATACCTTTACAGCTTACACGATGCTGAGTAAAGGGGGCATCCATTCCTTATGGCTTAACTAGCTTCTGCTGGTTTGAGGAACAAGCAGTGTTTGACACAGACAGACAGAACACATAGCCAAGAAAGTTTGTGCCAGGAGCCAGTGTTCCCTACAAAGACTCTAACTTGAGACAGATCCCCCTCCCAATAAACTTTGATTCTGTGAATGTATGACCTTATTCCCTAAATTTAATGTATGTATCTTTGGAAAGGTTCCTACTAACCTTATGACTTCTGGATTTTACAGCTAATAAGCAGAATCATAACTGAAATGATTACATAAATACAGAGTCACCTTTCCCCCAGAAAATGCAAGCTATTTTTTCCAGCAGTTTACATGGCATTTAGTGGTCCCTGGGTTTTCTATTATTTCTTTGTAGGATCCTGGAGATCCCAAGAATCATTTCCAGACAGCATAGTTTTTGCTAACAGCTTCCAGTAACTTGTTCTGCCATTCAAATTCAGAGGTTCGGATTGGGAATCACATGCTCAATATAAAAAAGAGCTGTAGCAAAGACGAGCTATAGAACTGGAATCACCAAGATCATAGCCAGTGACCATCACTGCAATAGTTTCCCTCTCTTTTCACTTACGAGTAATTTATCACTCTGTCTGGACTTGGACATGTTGCATCAGCCAATCCAGATTTTTAAAGAGTGCGTGGTTCCTAGAGTGCTGACCAGACGCAAACTCCTCCTTTTAGGAGATCCAGGACATCAGTGTAGAACTGCTTAGGATATGAACTCCAGAATACTACTTACTTAGGATTTAACCTCTACTAAGCCCAACTGAATTGAGATTAGGTTTTGTGGTTGTCACAGGACTCAAGAACACCCAGAAAGGGTAAGTTTGTCATATCTTCATCACTTTGTCCCCTTATGAGTATATACTATTCTGTTAAAAAGCAAAACGAAAAAAAAAAAATAGCAAAACGAAACAACATAATGATGGCAGCACTGCCCAGAAATATGCTTCCTTTATACTCTACCAGCTTCTAAACTATATTTTCAAATATATGAATTTATATGGAATTAACCTACATGTTATAATGTGTTCTAGAGATGTTTCTGCTTTTTGTTCATTTGGCTTTTGTTTTTCTATGCAAAATAAATAGGACTTAGTACTAAATCTACAACTGTCATGAGTAAATACATTTCACAAAGGTAAAAAAAAAAATCAGCCTAAACCAGACTTTGGTTTATATTAAAAAGTTCCCTAGGGAACTAGGTTTTACATTTGAGCCCTGATTTAGCTAAAAGATTTATAAGGGCACATGTAGAAATACAGGTCCCTACTGAGTGATCAACCCGGGCTGAGACATAATTATTATTCTCTCTGCTCTCCATTCCACTGGAAATTGATCCCAGGAGCCCAGAGGGGAGATGGTCACCAAAGAAGAACATAAATGTTCTAGCAATATGACCACCGGGTCACCTTCTCAATCTCCAATGCCCATCTAAAGGACATTAGAAGATGATACGCAAGTCTTTTTCAGATATCAAATTGACAGGAATATTGGCTTCCCTTGGAAAACTAATGTCGGCAATATGTTTTGCAGACCTTGAAGCCAAATTTGGTTGGATCTATTTGTGCTTGATCATTCCAGGTTGTCACTCAGCTCAGCTGTCCTAAGTGCAGTGGTGGCACTCAAGAGACTGAGCTAAAAATGAGGTCGCCAAGTAAGATGTGTAAAACAAGCCAGGAATAGAAAACTGGAATTTTCCTTGTAAAAAAATAAAATTGCTTAATAACTTGGTGAAATTTCTCAGGAATGAAGTAACTTACTGGGAGACCTGATCTTGGTGGCCTATCCCCTTTGAAAATGTCCCCATCTCATCACCTCATGGGACAGAGTGGAAAAACCTGTTCATCAGTCCACTGGGAGGTGCTGCAAGTTTCTTACAAGCTTCATGTGGTTGCAGTGTTGTTGCTGATGTCTCTTAACCATCATGGCAAAGAAACCCAGAAAACTCCTCACAGGAGCCTGGTAATCCACACCCAGGGTCTCAAGAATACAAGGGTCGAATGTCAGTATACAGTTATATAACAAAAACAAGATTTAACAAGGAAATTATAGGAAGAAAATATCTATTCTTTCTCTTGATGGCACCCTCCACACTACCCATCACATACTCTTACCTGCGTTTTCCTAACAGCTAAATGTAACAAGACCCCAATCTTGCAAGACTTTGATAATATGAAAGTTTATAAAAATTACCATGTTATCAGTTCTAACAAAAATATACACATTTTGTACATTTGGAGTAGGTAAAAGTGTAAAAAGTTAGAAATGTACAAATCTGTATGAGAACATTAAAAAGTATTATTGTATTTTCTGGAAGACTGATAGTCAAGTGAGTTCCATATGGAGAAACTATTTTCAATTATTATTTTAATTCTATGTAGTTCTGTTGAATATAACATTGGTCATCATTACTTGTTTATTCCCTAGGGTAAGATTACTTACATGCTTTTCTAATATTTCTGTTGAGGATTTCCGATTCCTTTGGCAAAAGAAATTTCACTATTGTAGGTTTACTAGTTTGTCACTATTTTTATTTTTCACGATTATTTATTTTCACATCCAATGTAAGGTTTGTCTCATTTTTTAATCTTATAAAGTGTTTATGGAAATGGGTGTCATTTTTCGATACCCCCAACGTCAATTTTTCTCTACATCTGCAAGAATTTCATCTGTTAATTTGTGTAAGGATCTGCCCATAATAAATGGTCTCTCAGCCTGCGTGCCTTTAGTTTAGGAACTGGACAGTGGATTCACAGATGTCCCTTGTGGCTCAGGAATTAGGCAGTCTGATCCATGAACCACAAGCCACACAGGATATAATACTAAAACAATCACATAACTACTGCATAAATAACAAGTTAAGTGTTCCTATGACTGCCAGCCCTTCTCTTGATCACTAACCTAATTTCCTATGGCTTAAAGCAAGAATGCAGTTGGTAAATGTATTTAGGCCTTATGCTCAGTCATAGAGGACTACCTCCTTATCTCTAGATGTGTGATACTTGAAGGCCAAGGAGAGTAATCACCACTATATTTTGCCTAATAAGAACAACCTTTATCCTCCATATTCACCTAATTAGGTCCAAATGAAAAAAAAAAAAACTAGTAGTGAACATGAAAATAATATATGCTTTGAAATATTTGTTTTATGGAGGTAGACATATTCTTAACAATTGACCTTTCAAAATTAATAGCGACATAAAAAGTAAGGAGGAATATCGAACAGAAGCAGAAGCAAATAGAGAAAATGAAAGTGTCCCCACATAAAGGGGCATCTGTGACATTTGAAGAAAGTGTACATAATGAGAAACAGGGAAGCCAGATGCAGACTCCACCAACTGAGCAGTCAATGATGGGTGAAACTGAGCAATGCATCATTAGTCAAAACAGGACAAATATTCTGCTGCTAAATAAGAACCTATTACACCTAAGAGCTTGTAAATATCATTAAGTGAGAAGGGCAAAGAAATAATAATAATAATGAAAGAGTATGCCTCATCGATTATAAGTGATCTAGAATATAATAACCTGCCTATAGATCATAAATAAACAGTAGCACCATTTGTCTACACAGAATAGAAAGAGTAGTTCATTGAACCATGTAGAGTGAACTTGTTGCCTTTATCAAATATCTGCAATTATCAGCCCCTAGCTGTTTGAAAATGAGAAACCATCACAGGCCAGTTGGCACCTATTTCCAAAATGAATGCCCTTGAACTGCAGTGACAATTCATCACATTAGTGGTAGGTATGAAATTTCAAAAGACAGTCATACATTTAAGACCTACCTGATGGGATCAGGTGCTCAATCATGTGGAAAATCACCTGTTCCAAAGTAGCAAAAGTCCTGACGTGTCTAAGTACCATCAGGAGGATATTCTCTCACATTTTTCCAAACTTGTCGATCCGATCCTGCTTTGGCTTTCAACAGGAGAGCCCAGTGAATAAAAAGATGCGTTTCAGTTCATTGGGTTGTGATTCATTTGAGTATTGAGTGATAGGAACTATGGCACCCCAAGATGGAGAAAGCAGGATTCCTGTCCTTCAAGAGCTTCAGTCTCAATATGGTCTTTAAAGAGGTGATTGAATAAAATGAGGCTGTCAGGGTGGGGCACTAACCCAATAGGACTAGTTCTAAGATGAGGAAGAGAAATCATGGGTGCTCATGCACAGGGACAACCCTGTGAAAAAGCAGCAAAGGGACAGCCATCTATAAGCCAAAGAGAGAAGCCTTGAGAAACCAAACCTGATGCCACCTTGATCTTGGACTTCCAACTTGCAGAACTGTGAGAAGATAAATTTCCTCTTGTTTAGACCACCAAGTCTGGAGTGTTTTGCTACGGCAGCCCTAGCAAACTAATATAGCATCCTTCACTATAGCAGCGTTGCTTGACAAATGCAAGAGACAGTAGGGGAGTGAATGATCTTGAGAAAGAGCTCAGGAGGCAGTTCCCTGTCACTCTTTGGGTTCAGGGAGAAAGTGAATTGAAGCCCTGTTAGGGACATCATACTGGGTGGGGGAAGAGATTAGCTGACTTCAAATGTCTTTTCTAACAGTCCAATTCTATCATTTTTCTCCACAAACCTTGGTCTCTCCATGGAAGACAACTATCACTCCCATGATCAAATATACTTGGGGATCTCATATCTAGAAATTAAAACTAAAACAAATGTTTTAAATGCTTTTTTTTTAACTCCTTCCAGCCCCTGCTTCATTTGGCTCTTTCAGTTCTCTTTAATGGTCTCACTGCTGCCATCATCTTTACCCAATGTTTTGGAGATGAGTATTTGAAACGGAACTTGAAGGACTGATAGGATCTTACCGAATTGGAGGAGATGGACTGGGAGGTGTCTTTCCGGGTGAGAAGAAAGACGGTGATGTCCCCCTGTCTTTACTGTCGGGGTCACAGAGATGTGACATGGTCTTTGAGCAGCTGCAGTAACCGCAAGAAAGCAGCATTCTAGAATGCCCTGAGAAGGCTCAAGAGTCAGCAGATCTACATCTACTCTTGCTGGTTGTGAAGAGTCATCTCAGCTCAGGGAACTGGGATCTGCATTACGTTGTTAGCCAGTCTAACCAATTCTGTTGAGAGAAAAGAACAGCAAGAACAATGGCTGGTGTTAACACAAAATGTTCATTTTGGTCAATAAACTTTCTTTCCTATGCCACCAAATCATTTTACAAAGCTGCTGCTGAGAGAACCCATTAAATGATCAGGAGGCCCTGCTCTTCTGTACCCCTCTTTGGTAAAAGTGCTCATAATGAGCAGTACACTGCCCAAAATGTGAATAGCACTTTGATTAAAAGATTAACAAATGTACTTAATGCCACTGAACCATACACTTCAACATGGTTAAAATGGTAAATTTTGTTATAAATATTTTACCGCAATCCTTAAAAAGTAACACCAAGTTTTAATCACATCATAAAATAACACCTCTAAGCATGTTAGCCTTCTAGGAGACTAGGAAACTGATTAATAGGACCATTTGATCAGCACAATGCAGCGGAGACAGGAATGGAAAGGCCGATAATCATCTGTACCCGAGGAGACTTAAATGTCTTTATGCTGAGAATAACACTCAGTATGAAGTCATCTGCAAAACACTAGTCATATTGCCCTAGTCAAATTTACAAGGTTCCATTTTTCTGCTGTTTGAATCATCTTTCTATGAGCACTATCTGTCTACTGTTTTGAAGGAGAAGGTCTGGCCTTCTCAGGGTGGAGGGCCAGACTCCAGATGTTGTGGCTCACCCTGTCAGAACCAGATTCACTCTTTCCACTTGGATTGTCTCTCAACAACTGCATGTGACTGGAAAGGAGAATGGCTCCATTCCAGGAAATCCTTCTGTTCTGTGTTTGCTTTAAACGTATAATTTCATGTTTAGCTCTCACTCAGAGTAGTAACAAACGACACTGATTATACACTTGCTGCATGCAAAACACACCCTTAGTCTTAGGGCTGTGGCGGTACAAAAAAAATATACTCCTGCCATCATCAGGCTTAGAATCTGGATGGCTTGACAAAGCATGTTTCTAATTAGTAATGGTTACTCTGAGGAGATTACCAGTGAAGATTAATTACAAGGGTTTTTCTAGGAGTGCCAAAACTGTTTCCCTCAGTTAATATTTCAACTACTTGTCATCTCTGTTGTAATATAATTTTGACTTAAAATTCAAATTCCAATGACAGTAACACATTTTTTAAATAATTGGACCTTTTTCCAATTTAGTGAGACCGGTTTTCTTTTTAATGTGCGTAAAGTGTAAGTCAGATTTGTTTTCCCCTTTCCGGGATGACGGTGGTGAGTTCATTTCTGGCCCAGTCCTTCACAGCTGAGTGGCACTCTAACTCTCCTGGTCATTTGGAGCTGTATTTGTGACCTGGACAAGTCTCTTAACACTTCATTACATCTACGTGATAAGTGATAAGTTTCCAGAAGAAGTCTCTGTGGGTGGAGCTGGCTGACATGATGAACTAATGACTACCTGGTAGGATAAAAATAAGATATATCACTTACATAAAGTTCTTACTCTGCATTTCTAAATACTTTACTCCTTTCACCCTTAGGCAGTGCATTAGTATCCCAGTTGGTGATGAAACTGAGGCACAGAGAGTTTAGGTAACTTGTGAAGGACCTCGCAGCTAGAAAGCTGTGAAGTCAGATTCGATCCCTGTGTGGTGTGAGTTTTTGCCATCAGCCTGGAAGAAGCTGATATCACCTAGTAGCAAATATCCACCTCAAATTAAACCTCAGGATTTGCTTTCTTGGGCTAAGACCATGCTGAAGAAGAGAATCTAAGAAAACATCTGCATTCTTCATTTGCCCCTCTGTGACAAGACTCTGGCCCCCTCCCCTGAGGTGCCTTGAAGCATGTTCTTCCTCTTTTTGGCATTCCTTCTTCCCTGGAAAAACAAGAGCATCACAATAGCTTAAAGAGTTCCTTTATCTTCCTTCCCTCAATCTACCGTCTTTATCTAATTTCCTGGCAATTTACATTTCATTGAACATATTTTCATAGCTGAATCACCTTAAAAAAATTTTTTAAATCTAATCCATGAAGAACAGTAATGCATGTTATACAAAATCCACCATCAATGTGGATTTCTGATTATAGCCCCAACACATTTCAGTTTGCTCAAAGAATTTTATTAAAAGAAATTAATTCAGAAAGTCACTTTCTTTCTTAAAAAAAAAGTTTCACTCTTCCAGGTTACATTTTTTGTAAGCACTTTCGTCCTCAGCTACAATCCTCAGCTACATAATGTAAACACATATTTCCTTCAGTGTGGTCTTCAGGTAATGCTCTTATTTCCTATAGGCCGTCCTAAGGGACACAGCTATAGAAGTTCATTAATATTGCCAATTAGAAATGTAGAAGAACTGGTATAGGACCCATCAATCAACTCAGGCTTCTCAGTTGTATATTTCTCCAGTTCTCCTAATAGTGGACTATTTTTATTTCTTAATGTTAGTTGACAAAGCCAGTTACAAATACAGTGGAATCAGATCATTACCTAGCTAGATGTCATGTAGATTCTGCTCTGATACAAATCATACAAAGGGTTCGTTCATGTGATATTTTCCTGTTATCAATTTTTTCATTAACCCCAACTTACAGCATATCGATCTATGAACCTTATCAGTATTTCCTCATTACTTGACAGTTATGGATTAGCAGTAGTAGCTTTAGCACTATACAAAGCATGGAATTAGACATGAAACGTGTGTGTGCATATATATATATATATGCATATAAATGTGTGCATATATATATGTGTGTGTGTGTGTGTGTGTGGTAGGCGTTACTACTATTCCCTAATATCCAGTTCTCCATTTCCAACCAAAGGGCATGATGGCACATTCCACACCTCTGAAGTTACGGGTGGCCTTCTTACTGATTTTGGCCAACAGAATGCGAATGAAAATGACATGTATCACTTCCCAATGGAAGTATCTAACTTCTAGTAATGGATTCCCTGCCTTCTCTCTGCCTGTTAAGTGATTATGGGAGCACATTTTGATATGAAAGTACTATAAAAGAAAGATAAAAGAAAGCAGCTGGAATGTTAAGCTGGGAAAACAGCTGCCCTGGAAGGCCCCCCAACCCACAGAAAATTCTGCATTAGTATGAGGCAAACTTCTGTTGTTTGGTGATAGCTGTTACCTAGCGCATCCTGACTGATACCGTATTATAGGTTATCCATGATTTGCATCATACGGAAGCTCAGGGCTGTATGTATAATTCCTGAGTAAACTAATCAACTTAATCTGCCAGTAGCCTAACATCATTTTAAATTCATCATCTTAAAAATGATTACTAATATGTGGTTACAAGGAGAACTGGGAAAAATAATTTGCATAAATCAGTATACATTCTCTCTACCTCTATAAAAGCAAGGGATGGCACACACCTTAAAGATCAATATTCAAACAGATCATCCTTGCACATACAAAATAGCCCATTATATCTTGTAAATCAGAAATCTATTTTAGCTAAATTAATTCTGGAAGTAGAATATAGATAGATAACAAGGTACAAAAGCGTTTCCAGCTATTTCATGCCAGCATGAAGATCCTACTAGAGTCTCATGGGCACAGAGCATATGAACAAAAAGAACCACTACTCGTGTGAGGGCATCAGGTCTATTCTGACTCTCTCCTTCCAAAACTACCCCCACCTGAGAGTAAACACATTCCTCTCCCAGACAACATAAAACCATGGAGCAATAACCCTCAACCATGGATTCAATCTATCCCTACCTTCCCTGTCAATCACCATCACTGTAGGCAGAAATGAGCCTTCCAAGTATGTTCAAGAACCAGAAAATTCTGCTTCCCAAAGTACATTCTTCTCTGCACAAAGGGATACTTGAAATACATGAATGGGAAAAAATGGCTCAGAAAAATAAGAGCTAACCCTTCTCAAATTCTAACCACGCCATTTTTGAGGTTAAGAAGAAAGGAGAAAAGCTCAATTTTTTTTTTCTTTCATTGCAAATCTAAAAGTCCTCTTTTCAACCAAATTGATATGGGAAATATCACATTGAGATGTACAAGAAATACAGTCTCTGAGTTGTAGCCAACCTGTCCAAACCCCAGAACATATTATGATCAAACTTCTATGTTGGGAGACATCTGGACAAGGTGCTTGCCCATACGCATCTTAATCATGAGATGCATAATTTAGCCACTACAAAAGCAGTGCCACTTATGGACTGGAAAGAAACTGGAGAGAAAACATCGGTACAGGGGAATCCACTCATGAAATTAAATATGGTTCAAATACTACATTCAAAGTCATTTATTAAGACATAGATCTCCATTTCTTCACATATGGAAAGTTGTTACAGACAGTATGTACCATTTGATTGCATATTTATGAAGCTATGATTATTCATTTTCTCTTAAGTTAAAAGAAAAGAACTATTTTTCACTTTTTTCTGTAGATTTAAGCAGTGAAATTAAAGAAACTTTCACTTTCCCCTTTATAATTTTGTGTTGCCTGAATATTTTACATGGATTACTTTTGTAAACAACCAAGAAACATTCTGGGGAGGAAATCAATTTATGAGTGAAAATGAAAGTTTCATTTAAACTTGATTTAATTTTCAAACCATTCCCTTCAGTCTTTAGTCAATTGTCTGCCGTTGACTTGGGACATGCAGCTAGGAAAAATACATCATTTATCTGGTGGTTAATGAGAATTTCCCATGTATCTATTAAAGTTTAGGGTTTTTAAGACGCTGAAAACTGTTCTCTGAAAGTAAATTTATAAACTAGACAGGATTTGATCCCTTTGCTAGTTTACGCTGGTCTAATTGGAGGACAATAATAAGATTTTTGCAGAAGGATTTTGTGATTATGGGCTTTCTAATAAGGCTTAGGAATATAAAAGACTATATTCTATCACAATTCAAAAAGCAATTAAGTATCTCAGACACAACCTGCAAATGCCTAAGCCTTGTTATTCCTTTCCCGAGCAACACATATTTTGCTCTATGAGAAAAATCCCTTTATCCAAATGTAGCAGGAGAAAGACTCTACCTCCAGAAATATGTGCCGTCTTCACCTTTAAGCTAAATGCAGAGAAGTGGGAATTTTATTTTTACCTACAAATACTAAACCATAAACCCCTTACATGCAAGGACCTTTTGATAACCCCTACAGTGTATGGTAGAGGCCCAATAATCTTTTGATTGGATGGATAGAATTAAACCCCAAGGAACTGGAGAGATTCCTTCTTTAAGGCATTAAGCTGCTAATTACATCATCTATGGTTAAAGAGAGGAGCCGTGCAGAATATTTATCCATCTTGTGATGACATGGTAACATTTCAGAACATTCCAGTGACTATCTGTTCAAGTCTTTCATATATCACAGGACTACCCTAGGTAACAGTACACATTTTCAGTGGGGGTGGGGGGTGGGGGATGATTTCCAAATGAAAGAAATCATCTCCCCCTCCCTAATCTTCCCCTCCACCCCCACGGCACTCAGCTCCTCTGTATGGAACCATAACAAGCTTAACAAGTAAAAGTTTTCAACCTAATAACACTAAATAAAAGGGAACTAAAGACATGTGTTCGGTATTTATTCCAGAGAAGAACTGATAATAGAAAACCTTAGATAATCTTGTTCATTTTGAAGTTCTAATTCAGACAAACTTGGATGTGGAAAAAGGTTTCTGAACTAGTAAAAATAATAGTAAGTTAAATGTACTCATAAAAGCACTCTTTTCTTCCTTATTTTCTTCCAGGGCAGAACTTGTTATGAATTTCTTTAACTAATTAAGATTTCAAGGAAACTAAAGGAAAAACAGCAAAGCCCTAAACAACATGTCCAAGTCGATCACTAGACACTCCACAGACTGGCCACCTACCAGAAACCCAACTTAACATTTGGAAATTTTGTTTCTCTATAATATTTCACTACCCATTGTACCACTGGAGATTTACAAACTATTAAGAAATATTAGAGTTAGTAATGAAACTTTGTTAGCATTTAGTGCCAACAAACTCAGAGGGCTTAGTCTATGTATGAGGGATACTATAGTTTGAAATTACAGGTTACACTAAATCAACCAAGAACAAATGTTCTTTCTAATTTACAGATTTATTTGTTGCTGGGAATACCTGTGGTTTACTGAAAATGAGTATGTCATAAAAGGATGAATCACTTTAATGAATCTGACAAATGTCTTCATTTGGGCAGCATAAAAATCTACCAGTATAGGGACCCAAACAAATATGAGTATGGAAAGGTGTCCCTAAAGTCAGTTCAGTAAGAATGACAAAGGGCTTTTTATTCTGGGATTTGTCTCTGGAAAGACTGTACATGTGTGCAGGAACTCAGATTCCATCTGTTGCTTTAGAGCCAACAGGCTTTATTGTATTGACTTTGTGCTCTTATCTGATGGCAATAAATTCCCACCAGAGTGAAACACCAGCTTAGCCAGTGACCCCTGCTGTTCAAATCAGACAATGGAGCAGGTCTTTCTTCCCAGAGAAACTGTGGCTTCTGGACCGCCCTCTATGAATGGCCTTGGGATTTTGCTATTTCCATTCAGCATTTCCTAATGTGAGCAATTAGGAGATGCTTCATTTCAAGAGTCTCATCAGCAGTTGCAACACATCAGTGAGCAATAAACTGCTGGGACCCCAGAAAGAGGCAGGAAAACTGAAAGAAAGGGACAGGGAGGAGGAAAGGAAAAGTAGCCAGCAGAGCTCCTTGCATATATGAGGTGCTCAATAAATCTGTCTTTAATTAAGAGCGCTAAATGAAGGAAGTGTCCACTGCCGACAGGAATTTCAAAGTTTTGAACCCCAAAGACCAAGGAATTATCATTGGTCCAACAAATCTGAGACCTTATGCTGTGAACAAAAGGCTGCTGGGAAGGGACATGTACCCTCAACAAATGGAATTTCCTTCCCAGAGGCCTGTGTCACTGAGCTGCCCCCAGGTGTTTGGTTGAGTTGGTTTTGATTTTGGTTTTGGTTTTTAGAGGAGAAGCAGTCCAGGGATGCAAGTAGGACACCAGTCCTTCTCCCCAAATGTCTAGGGCCATTTTCCCATTGAGGTAACCGTGAAAGAAACAGAACTGCCTCTCCCCAAAGCACCACCAACACAGGGCCTCCATGATGTGCCTGAGAAAACTACACTATACAGCATCTTCCTCGGTGCGTCCCAAGCCAGCGTCTGGCTAGGACACTCCTGAGGCTGGGGACGAGCAAGAAAATGATCTGCTGCAGTAGGAGATGCTCACTGGGAGTGAAACGGGGTTTCGTTTGGTTGGTTGGTTTTTGTCTTGCTTTTATCGTTTTGGAGCCCCTGTTTTCAATCCTGCTGAGCTCCGACCGTATCCATCCCGGCCTTCGGGCCTTTCTCAAAGGGCTGGTGCGCGCGCTCGGTTCGAAGAGCCTCTGGAACTTGGCGGGGGCGGGGGGGGGGGGGGGGGGCGCTGCGTCGGGCTCCGCGGGGAAGGCCCGGGCCGCGGGCCTCACGCGCCGGGGTCGTGCTCTCCGCCGCCCCTCCGCCGCCTCCCTCGGCCGGCCCGCCCGTCCTGGCGGAAGGAGGGACCCGGGGCCGAACCTCCCTAGACCCTTCGTTGGCTTTTCCAGCTCCAAATTGGGGCCCGCCGGCCCCTCGACCCCGGACAGCAGCAGAGGCGCAAGAATTCGGGGTAGCAGTCGGGGCACCGCGCGGACTCCGCCCCGACTCTTGTTTCCCTAAGACCCGAGGCCAGGGCTCTCCCGCCCCAGGCCGCGACCAGGTACCGCGGAACGGCGTCGGGTCCCCCCGGCCCCCGCGGCGCGCGGCGGGAGGGGGGGCGGCACCTGCCGCCGGGGGCGCCCCGCTCTGGAGCGCGGCGGAGGGAAGGCCGCGGGGCAAGAACGAGCCGATCTCCCCGCCCCCACGCCCAGCGCCTGGACACGCAGAAGCCCTCCGAACCTCGGAAGCGAGCAGGAAGCCGAACCGCCACCCCCCAGCGCCCTCTGTTTGGGGAGACGGCGCCCCCAGATGGCTGCGCCGAGTCCCGCGGAAGGATGCTGCGGCCCGCGCGGCCCCGGGTCCGGCCCGAAGCGGGAGGGCCCGGGACCGCGGCCCCGGGCGGGCGGTGACGTCACCCAGCGGCCTGCGAGCGGGAGACCCCCGCCGGGTCTGGCCGCGACCCCCGAGGCCGCCCGGGCCGCGCCTACGCCTGGTGCGCACGCGTCATACCAGCGGCTGGCCCTGGCGGTGGGACCTGCTTCCAGCGCCTCAAGCCCCCGTGCCTCAGTGTCCCCCCGGGGCGCCTTACTTGCAAAGCGACGACCCCCACACCCACCTGGGGGCGGCCCTGAGGATTTCGGGGGACGGGGTGCCCTGCAGCCCGTGTGCTAGTGCGGCGGGTCGCCCCTCGCCAAGCTTCCCCAGCCTGCTGGCGCAGGGACCTGCGTGGGCCCGGCCCGGGGCTTGCGGGCCGTCGGGGCTTAAAGCCTCGCAGGAGGCCGCGCGTCCCGTGGGGAGCGTCCAAACCAGGCTCTCCGAGCGAAAGGCCGAGCGGTCAGTGGGACCGTGCCTCGGGGGCTCAGAAGCTGATTTGCGGGTCGAGCGAGACTGCCCCTCCGGAGCCGGAGCCGGAGCCGGGGTTTGAGAGTCCAGAAACCCGCGTATCGTGCACGGGGTGCACGGGATGCACGGGGTGCACGGGGTCCTGCTCCCGGTACCCCGCGCTCCCACCCCTCAGCAGCGCCAGTGTCGGCGAGCGGCGCTGGGGGGCGCCAGGTGCCCGGCCCCACGCCCCAGCCCCGCGCCCCAGCCCCGCGCACCGGGGCCCGCCGGCCGCAGCTTAGAGACCCCGGCCACCCCCCGAACCTCTGAGCGCGACCGTGAGGGCCCCGATGGCGGCTGGCACAGCGCGATCCCTCTGGCCAGACTGGCGACAAGGTTGTGCCCGGGACTCCTCGGGGCCTGCGCTGCCCGGGCACGACTCGGGCAGGGAGCCGAGCCGCGTCCAGAACCTGGATGGCCGAGGCTCTGCGCGGAGCCTGCAGCATCTGGCGGGATGTCGCTCGCTGCGGGGACACGGAGTGCGGGGAAGACGGCCGCCCCCATCCCCGGGGCCGCCTGGGCAGCCCGCAGGGGAGCGAGCACCCACCCCGCTGACCCTGGGTTTCAGTGATTACAGTTTCCGTTCCTAAAACGGGCAAGTACCGCATGGACTGCGGGGGGCGGGGGGCAGGAGCGGGGCAGGCACTGGCTCTCGGTTTGTAAAAGCAAGAGCTTCGGTTACTTGCGCGAGGTGGCGGGGCTCCGAGGAGGCCGGGAGGCCCGCGGGCCGCCCCGGAGCGCAGGAGCCCGCCGAGCGAGGGCGCCCCGCCGCCGGCTGCACCACGTGCGCGCACGTCTCCGCGGGGGCACAGCGACCCCGGCTGGGGAGGCGCGGGGACTGACCCCGGCACCGGCGCCCGCGCGGTTCCCACACAGGCGGAGGTCCTTGCCGGCGCCCCGGCCCCTGCGGGCGGTTATTTTCCTGTTCCCGCTCAATCCGGTCCCGCGGGCGCGCCTGTCACGCACGCACACGCTTGACCGGGCGCGGGGGGGAAACCCAACGGCTGAAGGTGAAGGGAGTGAGTGGGGGACAGCAAGGCGCAGCCTGCGCGCGATGAGGTCGAGATCGGGGGGCGCAGGTGCGACCGGGGCTCGGCGGGCCGCGGAACCCCGCAGGCCAAGGCCGGACGCGGCGCGCGGTGGCGGCGGCGGCGGCGGCTCCAGCGCGGCTCCCGGCGCCCCCTGGCGGCGGGTGGCCGCGCGCGCGCTGCGGAAACAATGCCTGGGGCCCCGGCGGCCGCGAGGGCGCCCGGCGTCCTGGCTGCTGGGGGCGTGCGGCCGTCCCCGCCTTCCCCGAGCCGCACCCGCATCGGGCTCCCCGGCCCCGAGCTCGGGAGTCTGAAGGCCCGAGACGACCCCAAGGGAGGGCGTTGGGGTTGGGGGCGGTGGAGGCGGGATGGCCCCGTCCCGCCCCAGGCCCACGTCCTAGCATCTCCCAGAGCTCGGGTTCTGCTTAATTGCTGGATTCGGTGTGCTTCTGTTTCCTGTGGGGTTTATTTTCAAAATAGTTTGTGTTGGGGAGCGGAGGTTTTAGGCCTGTTGGTGCTTTAGCTGGAAACGAAAAGGCCTGGGGCCAGTCCCGCGGAAGAATGGCCTTTGGCTGCCGCCCCAGGCGCTGCCCCCAGAAGATCACGGGGTCACAGAAAAGCTAGAAGCTGCATCTACATGCAGGGACACAGGTTCTCGGAGGCCAGCAGATGCTCTCCCTCCAGACGGTGATTTCCCTGATGTGTGTACGGCCGGGAGGGGACGGAAATAACACCGAGTGGGCTTTCCCCATCCACACACGTAGCCCCTCCCCAAAGCACTCGGACCCCGATGCGGGCGGGACGACTTGAACCTGGGAGGCCGCTGGGGCCACTGCATCTTTCCGGAAGGAGGGAGACGGGGACGCTGCGGACGGAGCCCGTGGCGAGCTCCGAGCGGAGCGGCCGGGGAGTGATAACAATGCGCTACCTCGCGTGTGCAAGAACCCTGGCCGGGTGGCTCTCCGGGGATCATTTGCTTGGATCTGCACGGCCACCAAGCTAGGGAGGCTGAGGGGGCGGAGACGACCTGCCCTTAGGGCAGACTAGCGATTAGCGAGAAGGAGGCCCCTACACACACACACACACACACACACACACACACGCATCGTCCCTCTCCTGGCACCCAAGGCCCGGTTTCCAGCTGTAAACTTACTGTTTGCAGTCCTCAAGGGCAGTAGCAGAGCCCCGGCCCCACGAGAGCGAAGGGCGGCCTGCCTCCTGCTGCACACTAGGGGCCCGCTGGCCTGTGCAGGATGCACGAACCACCGCCGCCAAGGCCCCGACTGGCGCTCGTGGATCTCTAGGCAGGGCTCCTTGCTCTGCCCCTACCCCCTTGCAGGCTGCCCACCTGGCACATTTTCTGCCAAGTCCTACGGGCCCGGCGCGATTCTTTCCAAACTCGGGCTCCCCCGAGCGCCGCGCCGCGAGGGCCTGTGTGTTAGGGCCCGCGCTGCCCTCGAGCATTGAGTCATCACTTTCATTTAAGGGGGGGGGGGGGGGGGGGAGGCAGGTCTCTTTTCCAAACCCGGGAAATGGTGGGCAGTTGTGTGTGCGTCTGATGAGACTCTGCAAAGGCATTAACACAACGGCAAAATCTAGACTTACTTCCAACAGCGTAACAACCCCAACGTTTGGGCGGAAATTCCCCTTTCCGCGTAAAAGTCTTGCCCGCACGACTTTATTTGTAATTCTGATTTTTTTTTTTTTCTTTTAAGGGCACACATCACACCGTATGGAAATGGGCCCGTCCGGGGGACCCGTGGCTGCAGATCGGAGAGGAAACCAGGCTCGCCGGCGCGGCCTCCCGCGGACAGGTCCCGGGCGCGCGGGACCGAGGCACAAAGAACTGCGGCAGATGCAGTTCGGCCGCGCAGCTCCGGGGTCGAGGCCGAAGCTCCGGGCCGGGGTCCAACAGCCCCAGACCTGGGCCTCGCGGGGGGCGGAGCGCGCTGCCGCCGGGGCCGGGTGGCCAGGCGCCCGCCGCGGCCCCCCAGCTCCGCAGGCCCCCGGGGCCGGGGGGCGGGGGGCGGGGGGCGGGAGGGGGCGCCGCGGCCAGGCCGGCCGGGTTGCTTGTTGTTTAAAGCAACCGCGTTGCACACGGTCTGCAGCATCTGAAGGGGGTGGAGGCGGAATTTCCTTCGGGGAGCGCGTGAGGGGCATTCGCAACGGAAAACCAGACCAAAAGAGTAGTGACCAAGCCTCCTCGGATTACTCTCCGCTGGCTCCTCCCTTTCTCCCCCCACCCCCCAGATTTGCATAAAAAAGGCCAAGGAACCTCTGGCGGGGCCCCAGCAGCGGCTCAGTCTGCTCCCCCGGGTCGGAGCCCCCCGGAGCCGAGCTCGGGCGAGCGGCGCCAAGCCCAGCGCACGGCGTCTCCCGCGGGCCCTCGGCGCTCCCGGTGCCTCGGCGCTGCGGCCGCCGCCTCTCCAGGCCCCCAGCGCGCCGACAGGGCGAGCGGGCGGGGACCGACTCGGCGCGGCTGCCTCCGCTTGCTGCCCAGGCTCCGCTCTCGGCTCTCCGCCCCGCGGGGGTCGCGCGCCCACGATGCCGCGGGGCCCCGGCTCGCTGCTGCTGCTCGTCCTAGCGTCGCACTGCTGCTTGGGCTCGGCGCGCGGGCTCTTCTTCGGCCAGCCCGACTTCTCCTACAAGCGCAGCAACTGCAAGCCCATCCCGGCCAACCTGCAGCTGTGCCACGGCATCGAGTACCAGAACATGCGGCTGCCCAACCTGCTGGGCCACGAGACCATGAAGGAGGTGCTGGAGCAGGCGGGCGCCTGGATCCCGCTGGTCATGAAGCAGTGCCACCCGGACACCAAGAAGTTCCTCTGCTCGCTCTTCGCCCCCGTGTGCCTCGACGACCTGGACGAGACCATCCAGCCGTGCCACTCTCTCTGCGTGCAGGTGAAGGACCGCTGCGCCCCGGTCATGTCGGCCTTCGGCTTCCCCTGGCCGGACATGCTCGAGTGCGACCGATTCCCCCAGGACAACGACCTCTGCATACCCCTCGCTAGCAGCGACCATCTCCTGCCGGCCACCGAGGAAGGTAAGCCTCTGCTCGTCTCCGCCCCCACCCCGGCCCCACCCCGGCCCCCACCCCGCTCTGCTAAGGCTTTTTGTGCAGAAGCTCGCGGCGCACGCCGCACACCCCGACGTGTCCCCGCCTCGGGTGCCAGTCCCAGGCGGGGCAGACGCTCCTCTTGCCCTCCCGTGGCATCGGGACGATTTTGAGGCCCCACACATACACACACACACCCCCTCCGAGCCTCTCATCCCCTTCCGAGTTATACCAGTTGCTCTTTCTTAGAGAAGATTAAAAGAAAAAGAAAAAAAAAGAAAACAACTGAAAGGCGTTTCTCTTTTCTCTTCGAGATATGCAGTTTTTTAAAGAGGTTAGTCCTGGGAGCTCACGTCTGAGAGCGCTGGCCGTCCCGGGGGAGGAGGCGCTGGGAGTGAGCACCCTGGCCAGAGCTTTCTCGCTCGGCCCCAGGCGACAGTTGTCACCGCCGGGCAGGGTCCTAGGCACGGAAACGTTGCCGCACAGGCCGGGTACCCAGAGCGCACAGATAGTCTTTTACGGTGTTTTCTGTTCTTTGCCCACTTAGGTTTTGGAAATAAAAGCCGGGCTGGCTCGCAGCACGTTGAAAATGGAGCACTGGTTGTGCTGTTCGGGTATCTAAGGAAGAGGGCAGAAAGCGAACCTCCAGGAATCATTTTTCTATCACTAATCAGCTTATATCTTAGGAGTGGTTTTAATTAACTGGAGAAAATCGTGCAAAAGAGAGTTTCCCAGGTTTTCAGAAAACAGAGGGGGAGTTCCTGTGCAAAAAAAAAAAAAAAAAAAAAAAAAAAAAAACACCATCAAAGCAATGAAAACCTCATGGTTCTTGATACTCTTCCTGGAAGAAAAACGTACACAATGTGTCTGAGCCGATTCAGGTCCCCAGGAGATGGAAAGGGAGCTTCCTAATCCCCTGCAGGGCTCCAGCAGCCTCTCTTTCAATCTCTAATTGTTTTCCTATAGCCATCATTGGTTAAAGAAAATGCACAGTTGTTTAGCAATCTTTCCTGGCAGGCACCTCGGGCTTGCAATCATCTTATTGGTTAGATTTCTAATTTATTGCAAATGTTTGGCATATTTCAAACATTTGTCCAACATATACCACAGACCAACCAATACAGGTTAGTAACATTTTATATACATTCCTAGAGCTCCTAATTGGAAATGTTTCATTTTGTTTGAGTGAGGGGAATTAAGGACAGTTTTATGTGTGTTACTTTTGTTTTTATTTCTTTCCACCATCCGCACCAACGTTATAAAAACTACATTTCTCCAAATCGCCATTTTCCCCCTTCAAAATAAAAAGTTTATGGTCTTCAAAATATGCTCTGCAATTTTTCTAATTTGGTACATGTCTCTTACATCATGAGTCACCAAGGTTTTTTTCTGTGACAATTCAATTTCATATTAATGAAAAGCAAATTTTACCTAAAATTTAGACCTAGCATTAGCACGTTTATAAATGCAAGAAAGGGAATAGTATGTTTGCTTTTTTTCCCCCAAAATCAGACTCTTTTAGAAGAGCCTTTAGTAGGCTCTCTGATCCTTGGCGCCTACATTTGGTCAGACCCCCATAGACAGTTTGCTTCAATTATGATTCACTTCAGAAAAAGCTTTGGGTTTTTTTGTTTGTTTGTTTGTTTGGCTGATTGTTTTTTGGTTTGAGGTTGTTGGGGGGTGGGGGATTGTTTGTTTTGGGGAGTCTGAAATGAACAAAGAGGAGCAAGAAGAACCTGCAAGGGAGAGGAAGATAACAGTGACATAAAAGCAGCTTACCTCTGCCACAAACTTGACAGAAAGCACGGGGCGGGGGGGGGGGGGGGGGGGGGGCGGGGGGGGGGTGCAGAACCAGTGAGAGCAGGCTGCTGTGGTTGTTGAGGTGTCTTTCCAAAGAGGGAAGAGCCCATACGTAACCCCTACAGCACTGACCACCTCTCCCTGTCCAGACTTGAAAATCTCTTGAAGTGACCTCCCCAAGACACGAGTCTCCTGAAGAGTCCAGCAGAGACTGAGCTGCACTGGTGTCCTGCAGCTGAAAAAGACAATCTCTTGGCCATATTTTGTGGTATCCAATTTTCCAAAACCCCTCGAGGTTTCTCTGGTGCTTTCTCTTCAGAGAGGCTTTGGAAACAACTTTTTTTCAGAGACAGAATTTGTCTCAGGGGTGGGGAGGAAGAGCTAAAAAGCCAAACCCTCTGTATACTCTGCCCCTAACCCCCTTGTGGGGTGTGGGTGGGGTGTTGATTCATCATTTATTAAACACAACGATAGGTATTCTTGTTTTGCCCATCAAAAAACAGAAGTCATGGAAGACTTTCTTGGGAATGAGTGATCCTTTTCAAAGGAGGCAGAAGCTGGGGTCTTACTGTACAATTACTACTCTTGTCTGGATAAGCCCCTTTGAGTTGTTTACAAATGCCACCTGCTGTTGCACATTTACTAATTTTTCACGTTTCTAGCTCCAAAGGTATGCGAAGCCTGCAAAAATAAAAATGAGGATGACAACGACATAATGGAAACTCTTTGTAAAAATGATTTTGGTAAGTAATACGCCACCAACAGCAAAAGATTTCACATTCAAAAGTTTTATTTACCAGTAAAACTTAAAAGTACAAATCGTTAAGATGTCACTGGATAAAACTTGCATAATATACCATCATAGCTCTTCTTTCCCAAAGTCTTCCAACTTGCTCTATCCCAGTGGCCTCCCTATGCTAACTATCTTGCTCTAAGCTGTATCTTTTTAGGTGAGATTCATTGTTCTGTTAAGCAATAATCAAATAATGAGAATTACTCAAATTAGGAATTTTCAATGGCCCATTTTTCATTTCACTTTGACTTTTGTTTGCCAGTAAGCATAATCTTGGGTCGTGTTCTCTTTCAGTCCCTTGATACGCGTATCAGGAATAGAAGCATGTAAATATTAGCCCCAGCAAAAACATTTTGAAGGCATTAGTAAGCAAAAAATAAAAGTTTACTCCAGCCTCAAATATGTTTACCTTGTTCGTAGCCCATAACACTTTGCTCCTTTACCTCCCATTGCTAGTGACTATGTGACTAGTGACTACATCCAAGGTATTGGTTAACAATCCCGGGGGGAGGCATTCTTTAAATTTAAAAATAAAATAAGGTCTAGGAATTTACTTTGGCAAAATACATGAGAGGTGCCATGATGATACCGGGCTTGGGGACGATAATGGGTGTGATTTGTTACCCAGGTTCACAGCGTGTAGGTCACTAACCTTAAGAGAGAATTTTAGAGGAAAGAGGGATGGAGACTATCCACACAGAGCTTCATCAGCACCTCTCCACCACCCTGAGAGCTCTGTGGTGAGGGCAGGAGCCCAGCTAGACCCAGAATCAGTGCTAACTTTGGAGTCAGGAGTGGCCATGAACTTCACGCAGACGTTCACGGGGACATTCTTGTCTTTGTCCCATTCCAAGAGGAGGCACATTTTGATGTTTTTGAGAGGCTGGTATCCCTTAAAAGTATTCAGCCAGACGGTTGAACTTACTGGTAAGCAGATACAGTTCCCGTTCTATCTAACAATAACAGAGCCTAGCAGATTTATATTAAAATTGTTGTATAGTCAACGGAGTCCTTGAAACTGAGAGACATCACTTCAGCACTCTCTGCTGGGGCTGCCTTCCCATGGGCTCCTTAGAACTTCTCATCCCAGCAATCTCAGACCTGATCAGGTCCCTGAACCTTTGGAAACTACGCTATCACTATTCCTTACAACCCCGGGTCTCTTCCAGAAGTGTCCTGGGTTTAACTTTAGCTGATCCTAGAATAGCCGTAGCTTTAGGAAAAACTTCACACTGCTAAGGAAGGGAAAAAGAAAAGAGGCGATCCTAAATTCTAACCAATCTGTCCCCTCAGGAGGAACCACAAATGGGATGATAGGGTTTCGTATGCCTCTATTTAAATATATACAACTGTAAGTAGTGAAGGCCAGGCAGGCTGGTAGCAGCCATCTCAGATCTCCAGCACCTTACCAAAACACACTTCTGAGCTTCCATGCTACATGATTTAATTAAGGGAAAAATAGAAAAATAGAATTTTAATAGGATTTACATTAAAATATGTATAAAATATCATTTTCTTCTAGTAGCTTATGTCCTTTGCACTAGATATAATAGCACAGCTGTCTCTCCTAACTTTCCACGAAAAAGTTAGTTATATGATAGGACTCTAAAATGATTGAAATTAGGGCACGTGTACACATACACATACTAATACTTGTTTTATGGCTTCCTTTACAAAAGACCCACTTCCTAAGGATGTTCTATCAAGACCTAGCCCCCAAAAAAAGTGTGTATGTGTGTGAGAGTGTGTGTCCTAGTGTTCTCTTCTTAGAGGAGAAAGCCTTTGAGAACATGGGTATCATCACATTTAAGCTATCACACACACAGACTACCTCACAGCTGTGTTTGCTATTTCCTCACATTAAGCTTGTCCCAAAAGGGATAATGAACCTGAATGGTAGCTTTGAAGTGCATCATATATACTCCTGGTTTATAAGCAGTACTCTGTATTGCCTCTATACTTTGGAAAGTAATGGAAAAGTAGAAGGACCAAGGGTAGAAATCTAATTTACTTAACTTAAACCTCCACAAAAGCTCACACTCTTTCCCCACTGCAGTCCTGAAGTATAGAGAAAAATGTAGAAGGCCTCCTTATTTCAATGGTAAAAGTACTGGTGCAGAAAGAATAGCCCAGAGCTGCCTGCCTCTGCATACAATCTATTGTTGGATCAGTTAGTACCATCACCTCTGTTTCTTATCACTTTCTGCATCCCCATTCACATCTTCCAGGGCAGGAAAAGTTATTTTAGGGCTTTGATTCTCTATATTTGGTCCCAGCTGAAAATCCAGAGAGGAAATGCCTGTTGTCTTCCCATGGTGAGCTTTTGCATAGTTGATTATTTTATAACTAGAAAAAACTAAGTAATAAATCTTCCTCCTGGTTAAAAGTAATGGTTTTCTGATGTTTTGAGCTCAAGAATGTTTAATTTGACCAGGTGCTCTATCACACATGCTCTATCTGTGCTATAGATAAGGCTCCCAGGTAACATATAATCAACTCTACCACCATGTGACTTTCCCACCCACCCCTTATGCAGAGGCATCAGGAACGTGTGACATCTCCATGGGACTTATTCCATGACTTCAGTCTCATAAACCCTGAGAACTCCGTACTATGGTTTAGATGCACATCTGACAAAATAATGGTTGGCCAAATCACAGCACCCTTGATTTATCTGGTTGAGCTTCATCATGTCCTGGTTGGCCAGAAAAGCCATGATTATTCAAATTCCCTTTCTGGGAGAGGGAGAGGGAAAGAGAGAGAGAGAGAGAGAGATCCCCAAAGCAGTTACACACACACACACACACACAGAGGAAAAAAAAAAAAAAAAAAAAAAAAAAAAAAAAAACCTCTTCCTCTATTACTAATTTAAATAATACATTAAACTCCATCAAAGTCAGGAAGTGCCATTTGCACATCATCTATATGGAATACTTGTCAATGTCATGAAGAGTCTTAGGCTACGTTACAGTTCGGCATGTTAATGTTCTGAACAGGACCAGAAGTTTAAGAGAGCACAGCAGTGTTAAGAGGAGGAGGTTTGGGGACCAGGGTTCCACAACTAGACTTAGCCAGGACGCAACCCAACTGGGGTGACCTCATGTAAGTCAACTAACTTCTCTGGATTTCAAATTGTTTTTGTATCAACAAGAGATTCTAACTGGATGATCCTTTCCAACCTTAAAACTCTACCCTTTCCCTGCCTTCAAGGAGTCTCGAAATTTAATTCCAGCATGTATGCTTGGAGGGTATTCTTTCCCAAAGCAGAGTGCTCATGACTGTAAAATGTGTCTTTTATATAAAGTGAACCACTTACTTGTGGTCTTAGCATTCTAGTGAGTCTACATATCCATTTTGGAAACGGTACATATATGATCTGTAAACGCCTTGGCTTTGGACAGGCAAATGATAGCAGATGAGGATGAGATCTTCAGAAAAACACTTTTACAGCTAAACATGTTGTGCTCTTACAGTCTTGGATATTTTTTTCTCCTAGTTGCTTTACCAAATCAAATGCAGCTGCTGTAAGATCAATTCTCCTTCCCCGTAGTCTGTTCTTTAGAAAACAATGGTTGTGTGATATAATTTCCTTACAGGTTTGTCCAAAAACCTCTCCAACGTAATAAATTGAGTTTAAAGTTTATGGCCACAGATGGATCACGTTTCACCTAAGAGTCAGGCATTTCTTTTCATGCTGAAGTTTGCAATAGGGGAAGTCATTTGTTGAGGAGAGCACAAACCACATGCAACCTACGTACAAACACAAGAACACAAGGGTGAGGAAGAAAAGTTAATTGAGTCCCGCCAAGAGATTTTTGAAAGGATGGCTGATTTGAAATAAAGCGCCTGGCTAGCCCTTTGAGGCTTTAGAAATGAAGCCACCTGCTGCCTCCGGCTCCCCACCCCCCACCTGCAGCCCCTGATAGTCTCATTAGCTGCAGGAAGCTCTTCTTCCCTCCCCCAGGCCAAGTCACACAAATATGCAGCGGAAAAGGGTGAGCAAAGCTCCCACTCTGTGTAGTGCGCATCCCCTTATTACAACCGGTGTGATTCTCACCCCTCTTGTCTTCCGTAGCACTGAAAATAAAAGTGAAGGAGATAACCTACATCAACAGAGATACCAAAATCATCCTGGAGACCAAGAGCAAGACCATTTACAAGCTGAACGGTGTGTCTGAAAGGGACCTGAAGAAATCCGTGCTGTGGCTGAAAGACAGCCTGCAGTGCACCTGCGAGGAGATGAATGACATCAACGCGCCTTATCTGGTCATGGGACAGAAACTAGGTGGGGAGCTGGTGATCACCTCAGTGAAGCGGTGGCAAAAGGGGCAGAGAGAGTTCAAGCGCATCTCCCGAAGCATCCGCAAGTTGCAGTGCTAGTTTGCCCCCCCCTCCCCAGGCCGCCTCCAGAGCCAGGCTGACCACTTCCGCTCTGGGTCCCCAGCTCTCATCCCCCCAAGCACAGGCCCTTGCAGCTCTGGCCCCAGCCTGGAGCAGCTTCCCTTGCCTTTTGCACGTTTGCACCCTGGCATCTCCTGAGTTATAAGGCCTTAGGAGGCCTCAGGAGTGGATAGCTGTTTTCACATACAGGAAGAACCCACCCAGATCTTGTAGAAATGTTCAAACTAATAAAATCATGAATATTTTTACGAAGTTTTTAAATAGCTCACTTTAGTTTTGAATAGGTACAGCTGTGACTTGGGTCTGACTTTCCTTCTTTCTGTTTGGTTTGGGCCAACTGATTTTCACTCTCTGCTAAGGTTGCCGTAACGTGCAAATGGCTTCATTTTTCGATGTGGCCCAAACTGTGGTGGGTCACAATCCTCGTTGAGATAAAGCTGGCTGTTATCTCGACGTCTCTCAGCTCCAGCCTGAGACTCAGAGCCTAAGTCTTATAATAATTCACCTGTCATTTTACACCCCCGTTGGGAACTTACAACAGTAGCAGCATGTACTGCATCTCCGGGTAGAGTACTTCCATTTATCAAAAGCACATTAACCACCATAGCATGAGTTCTTCGAATAAAGGGCAAAACAGATTTTATAATTGACCTGAGTACTTTAAGCTTTGTTTAAAACATTTTTTACTTAATTTTGCAAATTAAACCATTGTAGCTTACCTGTAATATACATAGTAGTTGACCTTAAAAAGTTGTAAAAATATTGCTTTAACCAACACTGTAAATATTTCAGATAAACATTATATTCTTGTATATAAACTTTACATCCTGTTTTACCTACTGCCCGTCTTCTGTCTTTTCTTCTTAGTGGAAGGAAATGGGAAAGCGACTTACAAGAGTAACCAGAGTGGCTGCCTCCCCTCTCCTGAGGCCCAGCCTTCCCGCAGTTTGAAGGGTCTGTTTCTTAAGTGACTCAGGAAAATGTGTGGCCTCCCCCCACCCCGGCCCCACAACACACAACACCTGGCTGTGGCCTTGTGCCTCACATCTCATACAGATTTTACCGCCCCAGACCCTGCGGGGAGGCAGAGATTTGCAGGCTTTGCAGAAGACTTTCCTGCTTTTGTCCCTTCTCAGCAGTTCAGCTGCTGCTATGTGGCAAGAAAACCTAAGGTTCATGAGCCTTACAGTTGTGCTTTTTGTTTCCTGAGATCTTTGTAATGAAAAAACCATTGCAAAATGTTAGTTCTTTCTCCACTTAAACTCTAACCCTTAGGTAAAGAGCCCTGATTTGAAGAATATCAGTTGGAAGGCAAGGGGATAATGAAAGGATGGTGAAAAACTGGCATTAGGGTGAGAAGAGCACAGACAGACATCCAACCATAAAATGTCCAACCAAATGCTTTGTTATTTGGGAACCTCCACAGAAATTCTATTAAATTCTTAAGATACTGAGGCTCTGAGGGGCTGGACAGCACAGCTCAAAAAAGGCAGAGCCAGGTCTGAAACAGGCCTTTCGGATGACAAATTCAGTCTCCTATTCCACCTAGGACTGGAATAGAGAAACATGGTGGCACTACTATATTTAGCAAATATTTATTGGTAATCTGCTACATGCCTTGCCCTGTTCTACATGCTGGGAATACATACATTAATCCTTGTTCTTATGGAGCTTATATAAGGGAGTGAAACAAAATAATCACAATTACAATTATGTATTTATAACTTACCAGTTATATGAAGTATAACTACAAGTAATATGTGAGAGCAATAGACTGTCCCCATCAAATATGAAGTTTTTACTGGCATTCATGTGAAGCCTTTATCTGGTAGCATTTTATTGATTTACTTTACAAGTTTCCCGAACATACATCCATGACCTCTCTACCGTACTTCAAGATCTTCTGGCACCAAAAGTCAGTATTGCTCACTTCCTGAGCTACGGGAATCTGACAATCCTTTCCATCTTCCTCTAAGTTGCCACTTGGCTGCTTCTCATCCGATTCCAGAAACTTAAAACCCCCTTCCTACAAGGTGCCTATGGACTAGACTTGAAGAAGGATGCTCATGGATCAAGGCTAGCACTCATTTTAAGCATTTGGAATAGGAGACTAGGGACCCTGTAAAAGGCAAAAAAAAAAGAAAAAAGATTAAAGAGGCAACAGGAATCCAAGAAATTAGGAATTAGAAGGGGGAAATATGTACAATGCACCAAAAACTAAAGGAAAGAAGTAATTTGGAAGACATTGATATATCTGAATAGCTCCCTCTCCAGTCAAGGCAAAAACCCCTTTGCATATAACGGGAAGCAAAAGCCTCAGCTCTGAAAAGCATCTGAATGCCAGACACGGCCTCCTTCAGTCATATTTTGAAGAGCCAGCAGCTCAGGCATCACTTCAATATCTGCCTCCTGCCATACATCCTCTCTATGGACTTTATTTTTTTTTAAGATTTTATTTATTTACTCATGAGAGACACAGAGAGAAGGAGAGGCAGACACAGGCAGAGGAAGAATCAGGCTCCTCTCAGGGAGCCTGATGTGGGAATTGATTCTGGGACTCCAGGATCACGCTCTGGGCAGGTGCTAAACGGCTGAGCCACCCAGGTGTCCCTCTATGGACTTTCTAACACCCGTTCCCATCTTTGATGAAGCTATAAGCCAATGAGACATGCTTGAGCAGGTAGGTTTTAGTTTGATTTTTCATTCTGTTTTGCATGATGGTTCAAATATGTATGAAATATATATTTATTCTTGTTATTCTTGAAATAACCATGTTTGTACTCTAACTTTTCTAACTACAGATTTCTTTTATAAGGCAGATGAAAACATGAATGTCTACCCATTATTGGAAGAAGAAAACACTGTATTTCTACCTTTTCCTAAAATGATCAATGATCTGTCCATAAACTGCTAAAATGCTGCAAGTAGAGGAACAGTCAAAACAGAAAAGTTAAAAAATATGAAAACTACATATCTACTTTCCATGCAATTCCTCTTCCCTTTCCTAAATAACTTGAGAAATGAGTTGTTTTACTTGAGAAATGTATAAAACTGTTTTGGCCAGCATTTCCTAAATGTGTGAAGGACAAAGGTCCTTTCCACATACACAACTCAGTGTACTGAAATTCATAGGGTTAAAAAGAATCCATGTGATCTAATAGCACCCTCCATTCCTCATTGTCTGTTCTCTCATCCAATGATAATCCAACTCTTGTTTACTATCAGGTGTTCAATGTTCTTGCTGAGGGAAGAGGTCACTTTGAAAAACAAATCCAGGCCTATGTATCCCTCATACAGTTACTACATCCACATTATGACTGTGATTTTCACCTATGAAGCACACTGCATCACTACAAACCAATTTATTAACTCATCCAAGACTTCCTGAGCACCAACTATTGCCACTAATTTATTTATTCAATAATTTATTGAATTTTTTCCTTCATGTCGGCACTATCCTTTGTCGTGGATACAAAGTGATTCTCCTCCTTCAGCTTATACTTTAAATTAGGAATTAGGAATTGTATTAGGCACTAGAGTTACAGAGATGGATCCTGCCCAAAGGGAATTAACAATCCAACAAGCAGAAAATGCATGTAAACAAGTTTTACCAATACTCTGTTAAGAGGGTGATGTATACACGCCTAGGGATGGCACAGAGGAGAGAGCTGTTAACTCAGGTACAAAATAGAATGTTTGGTTAAAGCTAAACTTAGGATCAGGGTAAAGATGCTTTTAAGGAAAGAACTTTCAGTGAGTTGCACGAGAATATCTTCTATTAGGACACAACCTAAGAAACTCAGTATTTATAATCAGTTTTACATATTGACCCATCAACCATAGTTGATTGTGCAATTATCACGCTGAAGGTATTATTCTAAACACTATCAATAAACTAGCATAAGGTCCATTGCTTTCATAATCCATAAAATTCCCAAATTCTCAAATTACAAAACAATGGATCAACATTTAGCTCAGAAACAAATAGCAGTCCATGATTGTCCAGAGAGTGATGTAGATAAGTGGGTGCTAAAAAAAATTTCAATTACTGAAGATAGCAGTTAATACAAATAGTGCTAGAAAAACAAATCTTATGGATTTAAATGCCATAAGATGTCCCAATACAGAGTAATAATAATCAGTTAAAGTGACTGACTTCTGATTTTGGTTCAGGTCATGATCAGGATCCTGGGATCCAGCCCTGCATTAGCTCCAGGCTCAGTGGGAAGTCTGTTTCTCCCTCTCTCTCTCTCTCTCTCTCTCTGTCTCTCGCTCCCTCTGCCCTCCCCGTCTTCCACATGCACGCGCTCTCTCTCTCTCTCTCTCTCTCAAATAAATAAATACATCTTCTTTTAAAAGTAATCATTTATTTAACAATCCAGGCATTCTGCTATGCTATGAAATAAGCAAAGTACTAGAACTTAGTAACTGGGTCTCAGTAGAAATACATCTAAAAATTCATGCATTTCAGTTCATGCACAGTATGTGCCCTCATGTGCACCTACACACAAATGAAGCTCTAGCAGAAAATCTTCTAAAACTGGATAATTTAAGGAATATCAAAACAAACACTTAACCAACTAGAAATTACAGTACAAGTGGAAAACACCTTGGGGTAGCTTTTGAAATTCACAACAACTTAGGCAATTTAATTACTTCTGCAAACCTGAGACTATTCAACTCTAAATAAAGAATTACTACTCTACAAACTATGCCTAGGCTCAATACATTGTCATCTCTTTTCCTTCCTCAGTTTTGAAGTATAATTCTCAGAGCATATTTCTGTGTAAGGAAACACCAATAGCAGGAAAGAGCACCAGTCTACAGCCAGTCCTAGTCCTATCCCCTGCATACCCCTCTGCTCCACCAGCTCCCCATGCTCTTCAAATTCTTCAGCACAATGGATTACTATAGCTGGTATGGGTGATCAGAGCCTGAGTGGTAGTGGCTCAGGCAGATAGGAGGAAGAAATGGAGCCATAAATGGGCTCCATTTCTTCCTCCTATCTGCCAACTCCTCCTTTCTTCCAAAGAGATTTTTCCATCTCCAAAATAGGACTCCAGAACTTCCATGCTACCCTCTCCTCACTAGGCTTCTCTAAACGCATCAGGCTTCCAATCTGCACAATTCTAGGGCTGAGAATTCATTCAATTATTCACCAATCTTACACGGAGCAACCTCCTGCACTCCAGGTGCTATCTTAGGTGCTGAGGTTCCAATGATGACCAACACAGTATGGGAACTCTGAAGAAGTTCACAGTCTAATGTGAACTTACACATTTGACAGACAATACTAATTGAGACCCAAATTTCTCCAGACCTTCCTGGACACAGCAATCCTGTGTGTTGAAGAACAACCCTATTTGTTCTTCAGAGTATAAATAAGTTCACATCAAAATAATGGTAAAATCAAAATGTCCAAGACCAGAAAGTTTAACTGGAGAATTCCATCAAACATTTAAAGAAGAATTGAAACCAGTTTTGCACAACTCTTTCCAGAAAATAGAAGAGGGGCTGCTTCCCAATTCATCTTATGAGGCTAGTATTGTGCTACACCAAAACTAGACAAAAAACTGCATGAAAAACGAAAGCTGTAGACCAATATTTCTCATGAACGTAGATACAAAAATTCTTAACAAAATACTCACAAATCAAATCAAACAATGTTTTAAAAGAATAATACCAAAAAATAAATAAATAAAATAAAAGAATAATACACTACAACCATGTTGAGTTTCTTCAAGGTATTCAAGATTGGAAAGACATACCATGTTCATAGATTGGAAGACTCAATATTGTAAAGATGTCAATTCTTCTCAAATTTATCCACAGGTTTAATGTAATTCTTATTTCAAAATCTCAGCAAGCTTCTTTGTAAACATCGACAACTTTCTTCTAAAATTTATATTGAATGGTACAGGCTCTAGAAGACCAGAATAATTTTGAAAAAGAATAAAGTGGGAGAAAGTTATCCTTCCCAAGAGTAAGGCTTCCTGTTATACTATAGTAATCAAGACTGTGTGGTAGAGGTAAAGGAATAGATGTATTCCTAATCAATAAAACAGAATAGAGAACCCAGAAATGAACCCATACAAATCTGCTCAATTATTTTTTGACAAAGATGTAAATGTAATACAATGGAGTAAGGATAGCATTTTCAACAAGTGGTACTAGAGCAAGTGGCTATCCCACTGGCAAAAAAAAAAAAAAAAAAAAACTAATAATCTAAACCTCCCATTATATACAAAAATTAACTCGAAACAGATCATGGACTTAAGTGTAAAGCATAAAACTATAAAATTTTTAGAAAAAACAGTAGACAAATTTATTCTTTCAAGACTTAGTATTTGGCAAAGCATTCTTAAATTTGGTGCCAAAATCATCATCCATAAAAGGAAAAATTGATAAACCTCTTCAAAATTTAAAATTGTTACTATCCAAAAGATCCTGTTAAAAGTACACCAAGTCATGACATTGTACACTTTCAATATCCTTCAAGTTGTCAATTCTACATCAATAAAACTGAGGAGGAAAAAGAACCCGTTAATAGAAGGAAATGACAAATTACAGATTAGAGAAAACACTTGCAAACCACATATTTAACAAAGGGTTTGTATCTAGAATATATAAAAAACTGTCAAAACTTAACAGTAAAAAATCACAATGCATGTAGAAAATGAGTAAAAGTCGTGAACAGATATTTGGTGGAAGAGGATATACATATGGTTTTGATGATGTTCACACAGGCATGGGAGGAGGGAGTGGTAGTCATGCCCCAGATGCTTGGCACCCAGGTCTTAGGCAACAAAGGAGACTTCCCTGTAGTATTTGATTCTATAGTGGGCAAAACATTGTGTTTGGGGTCCCAATAAAGCAGTAGTTCCAAAAACAGGAAAAAGGGAGAAAAGTATTTGGATTTGACTTTTTTTTTTTTAAGTATTAAAATAGTTAACATAGGGAAGGGGGATCTCTGGATGGCTCAGCAGTTCAGCCCCTGCCTTTGGCCCAGGGTGTGATCCTGGAGTCCTGGGATGAGCCCTGGAATCAAGTCCCACATCGGGCTCCCTGCATGGAGGCTGCTTCTTCCTCTGCCTATGTCTCTTCCTCTCTCTCACTCTTTCTCTGTGTGTGTGTGTGTCTCATGAATAAATAAATAAAACCTTTTTAAAAAAATAGTTAACATAGGGGAAAACCAAGTCATTGTATACTTACTTACACCTTTTAAAATAAGAAGGAAAATCAGGAGGTGGTATGGGGAGGTCATAATACTCCTTTTTAGTCTTTTGTACTTTTAACAATCTTAACTCTCGCTAGCTACAGCAATTGAAAGGGGAGAGGTTCTGAGTGTAGCATGGTCCCTATCACATTTCCTGGCCTAACTACATTAAACTCTTGTCCAATAAAGGATTAGAATGTGCACAATGGCCTGTGATGCAAGACTAGAAAAGAAAAATTAAACTGAAAACCACTCCCAAACCAATAAAGTTACCCCCTGCCCAGAAAAGCCAGACCACCATAAATTCTAAACTTTTTAGGTTACGAGAAAGAGTTATCTAGGCAAAAGAGAAGGTGGGAGAGATGCAGAGAGGGGACAAAATGGAGAAATTGAAAATCCAACAATAACAGAGACTCCAATGCCCCCACTTTCAATGATAGATTGGACAAGTACGCAGAAGGTAAAGAAGGAAATAGAAGACTGGAACAACACTAAAGCCAACTATACCTAACAGACATCTATAGAACACCCCACTAAACAACAGTAGAATACACATTTTTCTCAATTTGTTATATAAATGGGCCAAAGATAGCCCCTATATATTGGCCTTTATGTTGTTTATCTTTTCGCAACAAATTGATACCATTAGCTCAAAACCAAACTCAAAGTCTTGCGTATCCAAAATAATATTTTTAGCCATTTAGGACCTGCCTGCTTTACATACCCTGCAAAACCGCACCAAATATCTGCTAACCATAGATCAGATAAACCCTGTGGCTATAAAAGACCCCAAACCTCTGCTGCCCTGTAGTGCTTTCTGACTCAGACACTCCCCATCTTGCCAATGAATGATGCCATCTAGATACATAAGCCCCCTCTCCATTCCCCTCCTCCCTGGGAGTTCCCTTTTCCTCTTCCCCTGTTAGCCTCCTGCTATAAGGGTCTTCCCTTCTCCTGTAACCCCAGCAAAATATGGCCCAATAATATGATTGTGCAATATTGCCATCTCATGTTCCTGTCTTTCCTTGATCAGCCCTGAAATCCTTTAACACACATGTGCCCAGGGAACATTCTCCAGGACAGACCATTTATTAGGCCATATAACCAACCTCAATACATTTAAAAGGACCCAGATCATGCAAAGTATGTTCTCCAACAATAATGGAATGAAACTAGAAACATCACAGGAAGAAACTTGGGAAATTCACAAATATGTGAAAATTACACAACACAGTCCTAAATGTGTTTGAAACTTAGATGAATGAAAACAAAAACTCAATATGCCAAAAATGAATATATGCAGCTAAAGTAATGCTCCGCAGGAAACAGCTGTAAAGCTACATTAAAAAAGGAGAAAGATCTCAAATCAGTAACTTAACCTTCTGTCTTAAAAAAAAAAAAAAAAAAACAAGAAGAGCAAATTAAGCCCAAAGCAAATATAAGATGGGAAATTATATAAATCAAAGTAGAAATAGATAAAACTGAGCTTAGAAGAACAATAGAGAAAAGTTGATTACTTAAAAAGATCATGAAAATTGGGGCACCTGAGTGGCTCAGTTAGTTAAGCGTCTGTCTACTAAAACTGATGAAAATTTAGCTAGACCGACCAAAATAAAAAGAGAAAGGATCTAAATTACTAAACCAGGGCAGCCCTGGTGGCTCAGCGGTATAGCGCTGCCTTCGGCCCAGGGCCTGATCCTGGAGACCCCAGATCAAGTCCCACGTCAGATTCCCTGCATGGAGCCTGCTTCTCCCTCTGCCTAGGTCTATGCCTCTCTCTCTCTCTCTCTCTCTCTCTCTCTCTCATAAATAAAATCTTTAAAAAAATAAAAAATAAATAAATAAATTACTAAAACCAGGAATGAAAGAGGGATATTACTACCAAACCCACAGAAGTAAAAAGAATCATAAGGGAATACTACAAACAGTTTTATGCCAACAAATTAGACAACTTAAACAAAATTGACAAATTCTTAGAAAAACACAAAACACCAAAGCTAACTCAAGTGCAAGTAGAAAATGTAAAAAGACCTATGACAAGTAAAGCAGTGAATTGTTAATCAAAAATTATCCCACAAAGAAAAGCTCTAGCCCAGAGGGTTTCACTGGTGAATTCTAACAAATATTTTAAAAATTAACATCAGTCATTGACAAACTCATCCAAAAAAATAGAAGAGAAGGAAACACTTCCCAGGTCATTCTATGAGGCCAGCATTACCCTGATTACTACAACTAGACACTCACAAGAAATCACAAGAAAAGACTACAAGCCAATATACTTTATGAATATAGATGCAAAAATGCTCAACAATCCAGCAGCATATTAAAAGAATTATATACCATGACCAAGTGTGACTCATCCCAGGAATGCTAACTTGGTTTAACATATGAAAATCAATCTATATAATACACTGTATTAATAGAACAAAGCACAAAAACCATACTGATCACATCAACAGATACAGAAAAGCACTTGAAAAAGCCTAAGGAAAAAAATGGTTGGGGGAGAAAGAAGAAAGAAGGGAAGGGAAGGGAAGGGGAGAGGAGGGAAGGGGAAGGAGGGGAGAGTAGAGGAAAGGAGAGAAGGGAAGGAAGGGAACAGAAAAGGAGGGAAGGGGAGGAGAGGAGGGGGAAGGGGGGAGAGGAGGGGAGAGAAAGAAAGGGAGAGAGAGCACAAGAATCCAGATTGAAGAGGAAGAAGTAACTTGTACATAGAAAATCTTAAGGAATCCACTAAAAAACTATTAGAACTAAAATGAGTTCAGCAAGAATACAGGATCCAAGATCAACATACAAAATAAACTGTAATTCTATATTCTAACATTGAATAATTCAAAAACAAAATTAAGAAAATGATTCCATTTAGAACTAAAAAGAATAAAATACTTAGGAATAAATTTAACAAATACAGTTTAAGATTTGTACACTGAAAATTACAAAACATTACTGAAAGAAGTTAAAGAACTAACTAAACTTTTTAAATCCCATGTTCATGAATTGGAAGACTTAATATTGTTAATATGGCAATACCCCAAAATTGGTTTATAGATTCAGTACAATCCCTATCAATATTACAGTTGTATTTTTTGCAGAAACTGAAAATCTGACTCTAAAATCCTTAAGAAAATACAAGGCACCAAAAATAGCTAAGACAATCTTGGGAAATAAAAACAAAGTTGGAAGACTTTCACTTCCCAAATTCAAAACTTAATACAAAGCTACTGTAATCAAGAACAGTGTAGTACTAGCACAAGGATAGACAGACAGACACACAGATCAAAGAATAGAATTAAGAGTCCAGAAATAAACCGTCATATTTACGCACTTGATTTATGACAAGGGTGGCCAAGATAATAATTCAATGGGGAAAGAATAGTCTTTTCAACAAATGATGCTGGGACAACTGGATATCAGCATACAAAAGAACGAAGTTGGATTGTACAAAAATTAACTCAGATTAAAGACCTTCATATAAGAACTAAAACTCTAAAACTCTTAGAAAAAACCATAGTAGTAAATCTCTATTGCCTAAGATTAGGTGATGATTTTTTTTATATACAAGCACATATACAAAAGCAAAAATAGATACATTTAGAACTTTTGTACTTCAAAGCATACCATCAAAGGATAAATAAAAAGAAAATCCACAGAATGGAAGGAAACCTTTGCAAATCATATAGCTGATAAAGAACTGATATCCAGAATATACAGAACTCTTAAAACTCAACAATAAGAACACTAGTGACCTAATTTTAAAATGGGCAAAAAAATAAAATAAAATAAAAAATAAATAAAATGGGCAAAAAAGTAAAGAATATATATATATATGTATATATCTTTCAAAGAAGATATACAAATGGCCAATAATCACGTGAAATGATGTTCAACATTACTAGTCATTAGGGAATAAAAATCAAAATAAATCACAATGAGATACTACTTCACACCAACTAGAATGGCTACAATCAACTAGTCAGATAATGACAACTATTAGTAAAGTTGTGAAAAAACTGGAACCTTCATACATTGCTGGTGGAATTGTAAAATGATTTAGCTAATTTGGAAAATAGTGTGGCAGTTCCTCGAAATCTTAAACAGAAAGTTACTATATGACCCAGCAAGTGTACTCCTATATATTTAGGAATATATACTCAAAGAGATTTGAGAACATATATCCAAAAAAATACTTATATATGAACTTCCATAGCAGCATTATTCATAACAGCCAAAATGTAGAAAAAAACCTGTAAGTCCATCAATTGATGAGTAGATAGACAAAATGTGGTGGTATAACCATCTAAAAGAAGCAAATCCACACAAAGAAATTAATGGTTGCTGGGGATGAAGGAAGTGGGAAATGGGGAATGACTACTAGTGAATACAAGTTTCTTTTGGGAGGTGATGAAAATGTTCTGGAATTAGACAGCAATGGTAGTTGCATTGTTTTGTGAATATACTAAAAACCACTGAATCATACACTTTAATTCATGGTGAATTGTATGGTATGTGAATTAATATCTCAGATCTGTTAGTGAGAAAAGTCAGATGTCCCAAATCTTAAGGGGACACATGAATGTGTTACAATTGAAACTTGAAGCCAAATTTGTTTGATTATGAATCCTGCTGTCTTAATTATCACCTATATTCCTGAACCTCCTTCTCTTCTCACGTTACAGGTTTTCTGGAAATAGTTACTCACTCCTATAGAATTCATCACTATCAAACACCAAATCTCTCTCTATCCCTAACTTTCTTCTCAAGCCAGAGACAGCTCTGCCTGAGTGGCCTAGAGGTGCCTCAAAAGCAACTCATGTTAAACCAAAATAACTTCCTCTTCCACAACCTTTTTGATGAATATCTCTTACTGGTGGTATTCTTCATAAGCTGGTGTCCCTTCCAATCCTAAAGCCATTTAGAAAACAAAGATGATTAACCCACCCCAAACCCAGTAAATGATCGGGTTTTTCATGCTTGTGTTACCAGCTCTGACTATTCTTTTTGATAATTCTTCACTTGGATGACATATTACCAAGAGATTTTCATTCTCATTTCACTATTAATAAAGCTTTTTTTTTTTTTTTTTTTTTTTTTAATGATAGTCACAGAGAGAGAGAGAGGCAGAGACACAGGCAGAGGGAGAAGCAGGCTCCATGCACCGGGAGCCCGATGTGGGATTCGATTCCGGGTCTCCGGGATCGCGCCCTGGGCCAAAGGCAGGCGCCAAACCGCTGCGCCACCCAGGGATCCCTTAATAAAGCTTTAAATGTATACTTCAAGTATGAATATAATAGCAACTAAGGGGGAAAAAATAAAGGCTGTCTCTCCCAAACACTCTAGGGATCCAGTAGTACAGACAGTACCCCAACTCAAGTCTTGCAGTGTATTGAAAGCACACAATGTATTTCTCCATGTTTCTAACAGGATAAAACTTCTTTTGAGATGTTTACTTGAAGTCATCCCCAAAACTATGGCCACTTTGATGGATATTCGTAAGATTCAGGAAAATCTTAAAGTAGTACAGTCTAGCTATTCCTTAAATTACCCCCTAACTACTGCATCCAGGATGACTTCTAAAATTTTCCTTCTTTTGAGATCCAGCAAAATGTTTAGTGTAAAAATTAAACATATATAACTTTAAGTCAGGATACTAAATTTTATTTTTTCTAAGATTTATTTATTTTATTTTAAGAGAGGGTATGAGCAGGAGGGGGAGAGGGAGAAAGATTTTAAGCACATTCTGCCTTGAGCATGGAGCCTGACACGGGTCTCTATCTCAAGAACCTCAGATCATGATCTGAGCCAAAACCAAGAGCTAGACACTTAGCTGACTGCACACCCCCCAGGCACCCCAGAATATTAAATTTTAAAAAGTCATTAGACAACATGCCCGGCACAAAATTTTTGTTTATAGCCATTTGGTAATTTAGAATAATTGAAATCCTTCCCAAAGAAAAATAGCAATCAACAACAAATAACCAAAAACACTGACATTTCATTTCTCCGATATTCTAAAATAAAGTAAATATGTATTTTATTTCCATGCATGCACTATTTCAACTATTCATATAATATTTCAGGACTACTACGTTTATTAGAATAAATCAGAAAAGCAACTCATCACCAACACTCAATGTGTGGCACATATTCTCAGCAGTTATGTGGCTAAACACAAAAATTTATGTTCATTCAATATAAGAATAAGATAACAGGTAGAATGGAGTGGAGTCAGGTCTTACCCTTTACACTGCTCTCCTTCTCCCAACCACATCTCAGCATCATTAAGTATCAGCAAACGTGGGTCCCCGTTCTGATTAACAATGACACATTATAAAACAAATTGTAATATATGCACATCTGGACTGCGTGGGATTATGTTAAGGGCACAAGTTAGGCCCCTTTTTATATTTTAAGTTTATGTCCATATCAATGTGCAGAAGTCTCAATGGTCCTGTTATGGGTAGACAGCAAAAGGCTATGGTGATAATAGCCCCTTCTTCCTGGAGCTAATGGGCTATGGGAATCCACTTGCCTTCACTCTCCCTCCATAAGCCAGGAAGAGGCTGAGGACACAAGCAGGATCACCTGGAAATGTGACCACACCAACCCATTCTGGCCCCAGACCAGCCATTGTGCTAGATACAGCAGTGAGCACAAGAAGATTAGAACAGAGTCTCTGCTTTCCCCATGTTTGCAATTGGTGGCTCATAGAGACATATGTACCAGCACCTAGAGCACAAGTGTGGAATAGAGGCAAATGCAAAAGCTGTGGAGCATAGGGTTGAAAGAAATGTATTTCCACTGGGGATTTGGGAGAGTCTGATGAGAGAATAGAGCTGGTCAGGCCCTCGGATGGGGTGAGGCAAAACGATTTCCGCAGGTTGAAATGAGAAAAGAAAAGGGCATTATAAGCAGCAGTGATGGCTCAAAAATGACCTTCTTTGTCCTTAATTGTAGAATGAAGATAATAATAGTACACCTACCTTGGAGGGTGGTTTGAAGATTAAATATAAAGAAAGTTCCTGGCCCTAGTAGGCACTATCAAAAGCTGTAGCTATTATCATGGGCAGGGAGTGTAGTAAAACCAGGAGTACTCACTGGAAGGCTTTATACTCCAGCAAAAAATATCTGTGTCCTCTTGTCATTGCTCCTATAACTGATGTTGTTTCAAGCCCCCAAGTAGGACAAATATCTAAACTCAAGAGAAGGGTGCCTGAGTGGCTCAGTTGCTTACACATCTGCCTTTGGCTCAGGTCATGACCCTGGGGTCCTGGGATTGAGCCTCATGTCAGGCTTCAAGAGAAAAAAAAGGAACATTAGTATTTTTCTTCCATGAGAATGTGACTTTTGCAGAATGGAGGTGTGTTATGGTCTTGGCAATTAACCTGAGGTGTAGGAACTGGGAAGGCAAGTCCTTGGTCTCAACTAGAAATGACAAATATGGGGCACCTGGGTGGCTCAGGGGTTGAGTGTCTGCCTTTGGCGTGGGTCATGACCCCAGGATCCCAGGATTGAGTCCCACATCGGGATCCCTGCAGGGATCCTGCTTCTCTCTCTGCCTGTGTCTCTGCATCTTTCTCTGTGTCTCCCATGAATAAATAAATAAATTTTTTTAAAAAAAAGAAAGAAATGACAAATACAACTTCCACACCAGGAGTTTCCTGGGGTCACCCCCAGTAAAGCAGTGGCCTCCCATCCAACGGAGAGATTGGGGAGCCGGCAGAGCAGTGGTTGCTACTATAACATTATCAGATAAAGCAATTAACTTCTTCTAACTCAATGTCTTCATCTGTGAGACATGGACCTTGATACCTGTCACTCTGGCTCATTCTGAGGATGAAATGATACCAGATACATAGCGTGCTTAGCCCAATGCCTGACACACTGTGGGTGTTTCATAAATGTTTACCCTTTTTACAGTAAATACAGTAAAGACTGGCTTGTCTGGCACAAGCTGTCCGGCTTCTAACTTACTAAAGCTGAGACTTTTTTTTTTAAGATTTTATTTATTTATTCATGAGAGACACACACACACACAGAGAGAGGCAGAGACAAAGGCAGAAGGAGAAGAGGCTCCCCGAGGGGAGAGGGGTCATGCCCTAAGGTGAAGGCAGCCCCTCAACCACTGAACCACCCTGGCGTCCCCAAGCTGAGACTTCTTAAAGGAGACATCAGGAAAGGAAAACAAGGTGGGAAGGGCAAGGAACCCCATCAAGGACTTAAATGTGGTTTTCCCTCCTAAAGAGAGGGCCCCTGAACTCAATAAATGAGAATGACCCTAGCTGAACTTCCAAGCTTGAAAGTATAGTTGGTTTTTAAAAGCAGTTCTTTTTTCAAGATGAGTTGTTCAGCAGAACGAAAGAGCTTGCCCTCAGAAGAGGTTCCGAGGGTCCTAAAACCTACAGGGTACATCATGAAAAGCCGAAATGTGCCATCCCTCTACAGGGAGTGGGGAGCCTTACACATGCTGTTTGAACACTGTGACTCTGCTGCCTCTTCTATTCCAAATTAACCAGAAACCTGAGAACCTGAACTGAGCTCCAGCTAACATTATTTAAATGAACCGGCTGTTACATGAACCTTAAACCACATGTCAGTTGGTTGTGGGGCTGCCCTGGGCCAACAGACATTAATACAGAGAGTTCCCAGCTCACAAACGGATTGTGTTCCAAATGTGCATTTGGAAGGCTGTGGTTTGAAAGGCAGAGTGCACTTTCCCAAAGAAGCAATGTTATAAATGGTGATTAGGGCCACACGCCAGCTCACAAAACTCCCTGTAATCATAATATAGCTACGCTCTGCACATTTTAGCCAAAGAAAGAGTAGAGGTCAATCATATTACAACACTAATAATTAAAGAAGGAGATAAACAGGGGCTCAGTTGGTTAGGCATCCCACTTGTGATTTTTGGCTTAGGTCATAATCTCATGGATAGTGAGGTTAAGCCCCACGGTAGGCTCCCCACTCAGTGGGGAGTCTAGTTGGGATTCTCCCTCTGTCCCCCTCTGCCTCTCCCCCCACTCATGTGTGTGCATGTTCTCTCTCTTTCAGGTAAATAAATCTTTTTCATTTTTAAAGAATGAGATAAATAATAAAGTTGACTATCTTTCATTTATCTTGAGTGGGTAGTGTTTAAGCAAAGGCAGATTTAATGAAAGGAGAATGAAAAGGTCTACTCCATGAGGTGGAAAGGCCAGGGAACACTGGGACTGTAGTCAGGAACCCCTGCAGTTGAGAATCAGACTAGCCTGCAAGATTTCTACCAATTCTCAGAGACTAATGTCTACACCTGAAGACCAACCTAACACCCAGGGGCGGAGGTGGTTAGCAAGTGGAGGGGGACTGAAAAAGCCAGAGTATCTCTACGCAGCCATTTCATCAGCCAAGGTAGGATCTAGCTTCAGTGTCCCTCCCGTTAGACATGATAACCCCCATCTACAACCCAGTCTGCCCCTGACCCCAAGGATTACAGAAGTGCAGAACTTTTGGTGCCTTTTTCACACCGATTTCTGAGGTCAGACAAGCTCTCTTGGATACTCACATCACCTGGATGGTTTGAATTTGACACCCCTACCCCTGTTTAGACTGACTCTTCTATTGCCATCCCCTTCAGGGAGGGGAGTCCCCACAGCTGTTTGGACTCCCTTCCTCTACCACCTGCTCCACATGACCAATAATGCACCTGGTTAAAGTCGCTCAAAATCACCCATTCTAGCTGTGAGGCTAAAGATTATATATATATACAATGTATATACATATATATTATATATATATATATATCATCCAATATATATAATATGTTACGTATATTATATATAATCTGTAAGTATGAAAAAGACATGAGAGTACAGGAAAGGAGTACATTGAAAAAGAAAGTTACTTTAAAAAGACCATTTGTAAGACAATAGAGAGGACTTCTGTAAGATCTTACCATTAGGTGGTACCATCATCCCACGGCGGTTGGGTTGTCCTGAGAAGGACAGCAGAAAAGGGAAATATTAATGAATGCTAGTCAGGAAGTGGATAAGAAGGCTGAAGGCAGCCACTCTGCAGTAAATAATTTAACAAACACAAGGTATTCCTATGAACTGCATTCTAGATTGATTCACATATATATAAATGCAAACATAAATTCCCTTAAAATTATGAAATGTCTCATAATTTTATTTCTTAAAATTGGTTTCTATCCCCACATTCTATTGATTTAAACTTTTTAAAAAGTAATTTCCAACAGTTCTGCTGTTTTTTTTTCTGAGCACTAATTCTTTGATAGCTAGATATATGCACATTACATTCTCTTGGCCCATGGCTTGCTTCTTTTTAATGTCAACTTTTTATTGTACAGAAATTTAAAATTTTGACGTAGACCAATTTACTAATCTTTTCCATTATGATTTGTTCTTTTTGAATTTTGTTTAATATATTTTTCACTATCTTGAGATGATAAAGATATTCTTTTAAACTGTCTTCTTCAACTTTTACTTTTTAAATCACCTGTTTTTTCTTGGCATGGCAAACCAACTACTAAATAGTCCATGCATCCCTCCTACCAATTTGCCACTCCTGTCCCAAAACTAGCTTCCCATAAACGCATGGGTCTATTTCTCTACTCCTGCACCAAACAGCATATTTAATTTTCTAGATATTCTTGAATCCGCCTTTTTTTCCAAACACCTTTATGACATTAGCTCATTTCTTTCATTACATCATTACAATCACCTCAGGGCTCTAGACCAAGACATGACAGGAGGATACATGAGCTATGGCTAATATGCTGAAGAGATGAGCTCTAAGCAACAGGAAGGCTGTTGATCTACTCCAGAATTTGGAGCAGTCAGTTGCCAAGCATTCGATTTGGGAAACAAAGTTGCAAAGTAACTAACTTTGGTTTGGGCAAGCCACCCCAGAAAGCAATGGTTACTTTCTGGAAAACAAGATATTAGTTCTGTATCTGGAAAGGAGTCACTAAAGGAACCAGATATGATAGAGTAGAGCAGAGTAAGTCCATTACTACCAGTAGGGAAGAAATGGTCTTTTGAGTTTTATTCCCTGATGACTGTTGAGCTGAAATCAGAAGGAAGATGATTTCCTTTGTGCTTACATGTGTCTCCAGTGAAACACGTGGACGTTCCTGGTGTCAGTCATCCAGGGAAAAGAATCTCATATCAGGGAATCAGAACTTATATAATGATAATGGACCAGAATTTTATAGGATAGAAAAAGTCTATTTCCATCCATACCTTGGGGGGCAGGAGTAGTTGACCTAGAGGAATCCAGAGGAATTTGAGACATCCTGGAGTGGAGAGGGGGGAAAATGGCCTTTTCCACATGAAGAAAAGCCAAGAGCCAGACAGTGAGGCAACATGTCATTATCTTTGTTCCCGGAAATCTGCTGCTCTTTCCATATTCCCATTCTCAGCACCCTCTGCCCAGATACCGAGCTGCTCAAGCCACATGCCTGGGAGCCATCCTTGAGGATCCGTAAGTCTTATGTAGTCTATCACCTAAATCTCTTGGCTCCATCCACATCTCTCCACCTCCCTTCCCCTCCCCGCCATCCCTGCACATACGCACATTCACCACCAAGGTCATTGCTGTGTTTAACTGGAACTACAGCAAGAGCTTTCTGACAGGCCCCCCTGTCTTGAATCATAGTTGAGACCTCCTGCTCACCCTTGAAGCTAAAAGGCAAATTCCCACTGCACCCCCTACTGGGTTTGAAACTTGGACAAACGTCTGCACCTGTCTGTGATTCAATCTTCTCTGTAAAATGGAGGTAATAACACCCCTGCCTGGTGGCCTTTGAAAACTGAGTGAGTTAACACCGAGTAAAGTACTTGGAATAGGAAGCACTCGGCACAGTTAATGGCACTGGATGTTTGTCTCTACACCCTGCTAGACCAGACGTTCTACGATGGCCGGGAGGTGTCCGTCTGTTGGTCAGTCCCCACTGGTAGCTCCTTGTAGGTGTGGAAAACAATGAGCCACCACAACCTGGGATGGAGTGAGCCGTATTTTGTAAGTCAGACTATCTACTTACATGTTCCCTTTTTGTCTATTGCCCTACCAGTGCACTCCTCAAAGCCTCCCCAAATGTTCCAGATTGTTCCCAGCCATAAGACCAGACTCAGGGACTTCTGGGTGGCTCAGCGGTTGAGCGTCTGCCTTTGGGTGAGTGCGTGATCCTGGGATCCCAGATCGAGTCCCACGTCAGGCTCCCTGCGTGGAGCCTGCTTCTCCCTCTGCCTGTGTCTCTGCCTCTCAATCTCTCTCTCTCTCTCTCATGAATAAATAAATTAAAAAAAAAAAAAAAAAAAAAAAGACCAGACTCAGCCTTCTGCTGGGGACCCTTCTGTCCCCAAGGGACAAAGGCCAGCTGAGGGTGATTTCCCAGGGGCGAGTGCAGGGCAAAGCAGCACAGAGGCCTAAAGGGCCAGCCCTCTCCCCACAGTTGAGTTTCCCTCCCTTGTCATCTTTGGAGGAGCCAAGTGTGACCTCACCGGGGACCTGTCTAGATCATCAAAACTGCGGATAACAGGGCAGAAGGGGCGGCGGGCCCGGAACTGGAAGGCACTGGAGACGCAGCAGGGAGGGCTCAGTCTCGGGGCTCCGCGCGGCCACCTGAGCTCGTGTCTTCGGTAAAGGCTTCTGAAGGAAGCGGCCGGAGGAAAGGACCCTCCCGCCTCTCACTCCCCGAGCCCGCCGCGTCCGCAGCCCCGCCCCCCGGGGACAGCGCGGGCCCGGCCCGGACGCGCAGGAGCCCCCGCCGACCGCGGGACTGCGGGACCCACCCGCGCTGCCCCAGGGTCCCCGCGGCGGCGGCGGCGGCGGGCGGGAGGCTCCCGCAGGGCCCGGGCGGGGGGCCGCAGGCACCCGGGCCCGCCCCACCCGCGCGGCCGGAGAAGGCGCGGCCCAGGGCGGCGGAGGCATGGCCGCGGGGGCCGCGGGGCGCGGGGCGGCGCCTCCCCAGCAGGAGCAGGTGCGGGCGCGGGGCGCGGGGCGGCGCCTCCCGAGGGGGGCAGGTGCGGGGCGCGGGGGGCGGGGCGGCGCCTCCCCAGCAGGAGCAGGTGCGGGCGCGGGGGGCGGGGCGGCGACTCCCCAGGGGGAGCAGGTGCGGGGCGCGGGGCGCGGGGAGGCTCCTCCCCAGGGGGCGCAGGTGCGGGTCGCGGGGCGGGGGCCGCGGGGCGTGGGGCGGCGCCTCCCCAGGGGGAGCAGGTGCGGGGCGCGGGGCGCGGGGCGCGGGGCGGCGCCTCCCCAGGGGGAGCAGGTGCAGGGCGCGGGGCGCGGGGTGGCGCCTCCCCAGGGGGAGCAGGTGCGGGGCGCGGGGCGCGGGGCGCGGGGCGGCGCCTCCCCAGGGGGAGCAGGTGCAGGGCGCGGGGCGCGGGGTGGCGCCTCCCCAGGGGGAGCAGGTGCGGGGCGCGGGGCGCGGGGCGCGGGGCGGCGCCTCCCCAGGGGGAGCAGGTGCAGGGCGCGGGGCGCGGGGTGGCGCCTCCCCAGGGGGAGCAGGTGCGGGGCGCGGGGCGGCGTCTCCCCAGGGGGAGCAGGTGCGGGGCGCGGGGCGGGGGCCGCGGGGCGCGGGGCGGCGCCTCCCCAGGCGGAGCAGGTGCGGGGCGCGGGGCGGCGCCTCCCCAGCAAGGGCAGGCGTGGGGCGCGGGGCGGGTCTGGCCTCCCGAGGCCCACGCGGGGCGGGGCGTCCGCAGGTCCCCGAGCCTCCCGCCGGGGCGCGGGATGGAGGGGCGGATGACCTCCCCGGAAGGTGCTCGTCGCTTCGCCCCCCACCCCGGGGAGCCGAGCCCCTCCCCATTTCCGTGCCCTGCCCCTTCTCCGGGCCCCTGCTGCTTCTCCCGCCCGCCCTCCGCTCCCCACCCCGGGGCCCCTCCGAGCCTCACCTGCCGCATCCCTAGCTGTTCCCCGTGGTCCCTGCTGGCGGCCCCCCTCCCCGCTCCCCGCTCCCCGCTCCCCGCAGGAGCCCCAGGGCCCCCAGAAGGCGGAGGGCGCAGGCAGCGGGCGGCTGGAGGGTGCTGGGTGGGCAGCGCCTTCGACTGTGGGCTCCGGAAGGGCGCGGGCATCGAGTCCCTCTCTGAAGGCTGCTTAGTGGCGACGGCGCCGACGGGGGCACGTGACGGGGTGAGCGCGGGGTGGTTCACTCTGTGGTGGCAAATAAATAAATGTAAACAGCCCTCGTCAGTTGGTCACAAAAATTATAAAAATAAAAAGCAGATAGTTGGGCTCAGCCCCCAGGGTTTCCAGCTCCTGACGTCAGGGATAGTACCTGGTCATCCCTTAGAAGTCTGATTAATTACCAGAGGGGCTAATGCTGACGTTTTGAGAACTCCTGGGCTGGCACTTTCTATCCCCCAGGCTCTCCCCACCCACGCCCTTTCGTGATTTCAAATCTAAGTCATTACTATTTTTCGTTCATAGACGAGTCTTAGGCCATGATCACATGCCAAGAACTGTGCTGCTCGTGGGTAAGGGTAAGGGGGCCGCAGGTAGAGGTAGACCTTTCCTCTGGGAGCTCACATCCTGGAACGAAAGTGTAACAAGGAGAAAATAACTCATCGAGGGTAGAAGGGATTACTGTCCCCAGAAGAGGTTCAAATGAAGTTTTGTAGGATTTCTAGGAAGCAAGGAATTGCTTCTGGCAGGGAGGGTGGGCACAGGCTGGCTGATTGGGAGGGGATGGCGTGGATTTTGTGAGCTGAGCCTCAGATGGATGAGATTCCATGTGGCCAGGAGGGGAGATGAGAGTTCTCTGCGGAGGAAACAGAAATACCAAAACTACATGGAGATGAAAAAAACTGTTGGGAGATGAGAGGTGAGCATGGAGAAAGGTGGGGTGGGGGTGGATATTCACTGTGACCTGGATAGAAATCCAGGGTTCGTGAAGCCTAGCCAGAAGGGAAAGCTTGGTAGTGACAAGTCTTTTTTTTTTTTTTAAGACTTTATTAATTTATTCATGAGAGCCACACAGAGAGAGACAGAGACACAAGCAGAGGGAGAAGCAGGCTCCATGTAGGGAGCCCGATGTGGGACTCGATCCCGGGACTCCAGGATCATCCCCTGAGTCAAAGGCAGATGCTCAACCACTGAGCCACCCAGGCATCCCAGTAGTGACAAGTCTTGTACCGTAGTATGCACTGGAGATTTTTTTTCTAAAAATGGGGAAGCTATAAGGGAACTCCATGACTTACTTGCTGATTTCAAACCCAGATCAAGTCCTTCACTGTGGGTTTCAGATGAAGAAGTCTGCAAGCTGCGAAGGGCCGGAGACTGGGAGAGTCACTTCTGCAGCTAAGGTCTGCTGTCCCTAAGGCTGCTGTCACCGCCTTGCCCACTGCCCTCAGGAGGCATGGTCCCCTGTTAACGCTGCCCTGGGAGGAACTCAAAGCTTTTCCCTTAATCCCCCAGAGCAGAGCCATGTGGTCTAGGAACCAATAGCCAAGGTGTCACCTGACAGCCGATTAGAAATGCAGAGTCTCAGTCCCCCACCCCAAACCTACTGGCTTCCAATCTGCATTTTAACCAAACGCACATTGAGTAGCACATCAAAGTTGGAGAAGTGCTAGTTTAAAATAGACTTTATAAGAGCTGAGGATAGTGAAAGAAACATAGGTATGGTTACTGACCACCCCAACCCCATAAGAATTAACTGAACCCCCTGTATATTACGGAACCCTCTGACTCTAAACCTTCCCCTATTTTATTGTCATTCATCATCCTTATTACCCCTTGAAGAATGTCTATTTGTTTTTCTGAGAATCTCTAACACCTTGGAAGCTCCAGCAAAACAGACACTTGATCTGCTTTGCTGGCTACTGTATTTCCAGAACCCAGCACAGAGCCTGGCAAATGACAGGGCCTCAGGAAATGTTTATTGGACAAATAAGTGAGTAAATAATAAACCTACAACTTCATGATCTGCCCACCTCCCTGTATACCTTTTTGGGACAAACAACATCTCCCTATTCCCCATCCTCCAACCGCCACCCCCAAGCTATACACCCTGTGGTCTTTTGAGCCAGCTACACACCCTGTCTACTCCCAAGACTCCTCAAAGTTGAGGTACAAGAGAGCAGACAGGGTGGATCCAGCAGTTCCCTCTTCTGCTTGTCTGAGGCCTGCTTTGCAGCGTCTGATTTTCCTCAGAGGACCCACCTCTGCCCCAACATGGTTCTCTGCCTTGGAACAAGCCAGACACAACACTTCCCTCCCCTCCATCCATGGAAGTTTTGTCCTCACCCAGTGCCATGGATTCCATTACATTAAACACATCTCTCCTAGCTTAACACGTCCCTACCGCCCTCACATAGGTCCCAGGGACAGCAGGAGTTTGAGTTGACTATTCAGGTTTCTCCACACATTTCTAGCAAGATTTTCCTAACAGATGGATTTTTGTGAGGGAATCATTCAAAGTGGGGACACCAATTTGGAGGCGACAGCTGAGGTGAGAGGGGAGCACTGGCCCTAAGAGAGAGGCATCTTCAAATACGGTGGACCCTTGAACAACATGGGTTTGAACTACACGGATCCACTTAGATGCAGGTTATTTACAGTGCAGTACTGTAAGTGCATTTGCTTTCTGATTTTCATAACATTTTCTTTAGGGGACTTTCTCATAAGAACACGGTCGTCATACATATGACATATGTAATACGTGTTGCTTGGCTGTTTATGTTATTGGGAAGGCTTCTAGTCCTCAGCAGACTGTTAGCTAAGCCTTGGGGAATAAAAGTTATATGCAGATTTTTGACTGTATGGGGACTGGATTGGCATTCCTAACCCCTGCATTGTTCAAAGATCAACTGCATATTGATTGAGTACGCGATGTGCCAGACAGGGGGTACCCAGGGTGGGGTGAGACAGGTACGAAATCACCAGTGACCATGCAGTTCGGTAGCAATGTTCCCTGGAGAGTGGGTCTCCTGGAGAGGCCTAACCCAAAAGGCTTCCTGGAGGAAGAAGAATACAGAGCATCCCCAAAGTATGCCTGGGGGTGGAGGAAAAGCGTTCAGGGGAAGGAAGGTACTACTTGGCTGGAGCGAAGGGTATGCAGGGGCTGTGGAGAGAAATGAAGCTGGAAAGAGCCCCAGGAGCCATGTTAGTGACAAGGGCAGCCACTTGGCTTTTGAGCAGGGGATCAAACGGCATCAGTTTGCTTTTCATTGGATCACCCTCCCTGCTCGAAGGGAGAAAAGAAGTGAAGGCAAGAGCCCCTTGTGAAGAACACTCTGCATGCTGCGTTGGATCTCTCTGCGGGCTCAGAGAGGCCTTCCCTTGCCCACCAGTCTAGAGAGTAACAGCCCCTCCCCATGCTGCCTTTTTTTTTTTTTTTTAACTACACAACCTGTTTAGTTTCTTCAGAGAATTGACCACATTCGGTCTTTGTTTTCCTTGTTTATTGTCCATACTTTGTCTAGAACACAAGGCTCAGTTCATGAGAACAGGAACCTTGTCTGTCTTACTCACCTTTATTGCATGCCAGCTCCTGCCCGAGTGCCTGGCACCCAGGAGGTAGTCAGTAGATGTTTGTTGAATGAATGAAATGGCAGAAGGGTACTGGGTTGGGGGTGGAGGGTTAGGGTCAAGAATGGTGCCCCACAGTTCTGTTTTGAAAGATGGGATGTGGGTCTATTGAGTGAGAAGGGGTGCACTGAGGTGGAAGCAGGTTGGATGCAAATTGGTATGTTCAGTGTGGGCCAGGCTGAGCTTGTGTGTCTGAGGGACATCCCAGTGGAGATCTGTGGAAGGCACTTGGAGAGAAGAATCTGAAGCTCTAAGTGAGCTAAAAGGGGAGGAGAGGTAAATAGGGAAAAAGGACTAGGCAACCGATAGACAAGGAGGAGAAAAGAGAAGCAGCATCAGAATAACAACTTCTTTTAAATGACATATGTTCATGCAGAATATATTCAATATAGACAAGTATTAAAAAGGAGTAAGTATTCCAGTACACATCAGCACTCACGGATCATTCCTGTCAGCACTTGGGTGACCATTCTGCACATCTCTTTCTTCTCGATGTTTCTTCACTCTTTTTTTTTTTTACATCAATGTTTCTTTATTCTACGTAACTATATATTTACATTAATAGGTTTACATTATATACAACTTTTTTAAAGATTTTATTTATTAAAAAAAATTTTATTTATTTATTCATGAGAGACACACAGAGAGAGGTGGAGACACAGGCAGAGGGAGAAGCAGGCTCCCTACGGGGAACCTGATGTGGGACTCGATCCCGGATCCTGGGATCACGACCCGAGCCAAAGGCAGATGGTCAACCACTGAGCCCCCATACAACTGTTTTTTAAGCATGTTTTTTCTCTTAAAATGTCATGGAGATGCTTCTGTGTCAATAAGTATAGATCTGGGCAGCCCGGGTGGCTCAGCAGTTTAGCGCCGCCTTCAGCCCAGGGCCTGATCCTGGAGACCTGGGATCAAGTCCCACCTTGGGCTCCCTGCATGGAGCCTGCTTCTCCCCCAGCCTGTGTGTCTGTCTGTCTCTCATGAATAAATAAAAATCTTTAAAATAGATAAATAAGTAAATAAATATCTGCACAATGATTTTAAGAGCCAATAGATTTCCTTTGTTATAGATGTATCATAACCGATTAACCGATCCCCCACATAGGGGGGTTGACACATAGATAGTTTCTCAATATCATAAATAAAACTATGAGAACACCTGTGTCATCTTTCCCTGTGTTTTTCTCTTCGCTTCATGAGAGAATATTCCTAGACCATTCTACATAGGATAAACGAACACTTAAAATGTTGACATGCCTTGCCAAATTTCTGTTCAGAGAAACTGTCTTCATGTACACAACATACCTGAAGGGCACAGGAAGGCTATTTTCCTCAACAGCACTGGCTGATGCCAGCACTAAACGTTTTTCCCTTTTAAATGAAAATTTTGTCTTACAGTTATGGACATTTTTTCTTATTAATGTTAATTTTTATTAAAACTATGGATGCCCACATTTTAAGGAGTCAAATAGTTCTACAAGACTTTTTTTTAAATTTTTTTAATTTTTATTTATTTATGATAGTCACAGAGAGAGAGAGGCAGAGACACAGGCAGAGGGAGAAGCAGGCCCCATGCAGGGAGCCCGATGTGAGTTTCGATCCTGGGTCTCCAGGATCGCGCCCTGGGCCAAAGGCAGGCGCCAAACCGCTGCGCCACCCAGGGATCCCATTCTACAAGACTTAAAACAAAAACACCCAATGGGACCCCATCACCACCCCACTCTTTCCCGTTCCTGATTTCCCACTCTCCAGAGGCAACAACTTTGAACTGTTCTCAGGAACCGGTAGTGGACCCTCCCTGGCAGGTGGCAGGCAGGGGCTCAACACCAGGGCAGCAGCATTCTCATGCTCACAGAAGATTCCAGTGCTCAGAGGGACTTATCCTCCCCAACCCCAGGGATGACCTTCTCACTCTCAGCCCTGCAATAGGGGACATCCAGAAGCAAGAGAGTGCAGGAGCCACCTCCCAGACCACCCCGTGTGTCCCACCTCCCTACTCCCAGGCGGCAGGCACCCTGGGTCCTCTGCCCACAGTAATGAAGTGACTGTACCCCATCACCTCCCTGTCGCCCTGCATGTGGGGTCAAGGATAATGGGCGAGGTGCAGTGAATGGACTCATCCATGGCTGGAGTGAGTGGACAACCCCCCTACCTTTTCCCCTACAATGTCTGCCTGCCCCTTGGCCCCACCAGTCACCTCACTGTCCTAGAGAAGGCAGGGCTGGGGGATCCTGGGATCTAAAGATTCAACTAGCTCTCTCAGTGGACCCCCTGAGGCTCTCCGTGTGACCCCAACCTGGTTTCTGGTCCAACCAAATCCCCCTCAAAGTCCCACAGGTTTTAAACCATCCCTTTGGGCAAGGCTCTGACCCTGAGCTCCTCCTGGCTAACCACTTTCACTACCAAAGTAAAGTTCTAACTTTCATTCTACCCAGGAAAAACAAAAACAAAAACAAAAAACAACTGTTGCCTTTGTTGTTGTTTTTTTAACTCTATAATTTCTGGTCTCTACCAGAAATTTTTCGTGGCTGGCACAAAATTTACCAACTGTCTTTAATATAGCTTAGTCGAACTTTCGTTCATGGCTTAATTTTTATCACTGCTGTATCCCGTGGGGGTTAGGCTCAGCAAGGTGTCATGAGCTACTTTATGAGTGTGCTTGATACCCACTCCTTTAAATCATCGGTGATGTTGAGGGCATTCTCACTGGGGTGTGGAGGGTGCGTGTGTAATCTTACTAAGGACTAATAGGAAGGCTAGGACCAAACCTTTGTGTTTATGGAGTCTTATGACTCATCCAGGCATTTTCAGTGCCTTGCTTTATTTATTAAGCTACATTAACAAGTATATTTGTATTGGCACAAATTTATGTAAATGTTAAGTTTGAATTTATTATATATTAAATGGAAGGATGGAGTCAAGGAAGGCCTATCTATAGATTGCAGATCTAAGGGTTGTAATTGTTTTGCTGAATTAGCTAAGGTGTTAAATTTGTTGTATGAAATTTGGATACTAGCATATATATGTTGCATTCACTTAGTCCTGTTTGGGGGATTTGGTGGGACACAAATAAGTATATTGTGTACATTGTGTACATTATAAGTTTATGGGCATAAGGGGGGTTTGGTTAAGTTAATGTCTTACGTGTATGTGCATACATATACGCATATGTCTACGAAAATTTGTATGTCCTTTTTTTTTAAGATTTTATTTATTCATGAGAGACAGAGAGAGAGAGAGACACAGGCAGAGGGGGAAGCAGGCTCCATGCAGGGAGCCCGATGTGGGACTCGATCCCGGGTCTCCAGGATCACACCCTGGGCCAAAGGCAGGCACTAAACCGCTGAGCCACCCAGGGATCCCTGAAAATTCATATGTCTTGTGACCCTTGACTGAATTGCACCTTATAGTTATGTGATGCTGGTTTATGATATTAATTAAGCCTGGCTACAAGTTATTTGACTGCATCAAGACCTTTACAGTCATAGCTGAGTGATACCAAGTCCCCTACCCCTAAAAATTAAAAGATACCAAATGCATGACACCACAGTTATGTGTGATCATGGGCTGATTAGTCATTAGTCCATCGAGATGTCCCATTTGAGAGGATTATAGGATAGGAGTAAAGGAGAACATGGCCCTGAAGTAAGAACCAGAACCAGATGCCAGGTATAGTTTCAGGCTAGAAACCCCCACGTGGAAATGGGCCCAGAGCAAGAACACTTCACACAAGGATTGATGGTTTCTCGAGGCCTGGGGATCAAGCCCTTACTGGACTAAATAAAGAGCAATAGTTCATTTCCAGTTGAAGAGAAATAGTGATTGAATGTATGTCCTTATGTAATATTAATATTAATAATAACATGTAACATGCTTATATGCATGGGGCAAACCACTAATGCACAACATACGTAGGGATGTCGAAGACTATGGGCCATTGATGTATGGCTATGGTAGAGAGGAAAGGGTTCGAGAATGTTGACTTTTGTATTGGTTGGGTAGTGGGAATGGAAGTTTTTTTAGGCATACGGGCATAGCACATTAGAGTTATAGCAATATATGAATTGAGAAAGTTGTCGGGTAGGATTTGTCTATCAGGGAATAGTTCAAAAATAGAATTTCAGCTTTGAGTGCTGATGGTGGAGATGATGCTTCTTTCTTGAGTCTTGGGGAGAATGATTATTCTCCATCTTTGGTTTACAAGACCAAAATAATTATTATACTACATAGACTCTTCACTTTAGGAGGTTGTTTTTGATAATGCTAGTGATTGGTATTAGGATTAGGATTTTGAAGTATAGAATTGATGCTATTTGACCAATTATCACTTATATAACTATAAAGGGATGTTCTACTGGTTGTCCCCCAACTCATGTAATGTGAGCAGGTCTGCTGTTAATAATCAAAATATGCATTGGCTAAGTGGTCAAAATATCATTCCACGCTGTTTGGATGTGTGAAGTAAGGGGATGATTGCTAGGATTAGGATGGAGAATACTAGGGCGAGCACTCCTCCTAGTTTATTGGGGATGGATTGTAAGATAGCGTAGGCAATTAGAAAATATTATTCAGGCTTGGTATGTGGAGGGGTGTTAAGAGGGTTTGCAGGAATACAGTTGTCCGGGTCTCCTAGTAGGTCAGGTGTGAATAGGACTAGTGATATTAATGTTAGAATAAGGACTGATGCTCCTAGAGTGTCTTTGATTATATAGTAGAGGTGGAATGGGATTTTGTCTGAGTCGGATGAAATTCCTGAAGGATTGTTGGATCCTGTTTCATGTAGGGACAGTAAGTGAACTATAGCTAGGGCAGCAAGGATGAATGGGAGAATAAAGCGGAATGCAAAGAATCATGTTAGGGTTGCTTTGTCGACTGAGAAACCACGTCAGATTCATTCAACTACACTTGTTCCAATGTAGAGAATTGCTGAAAGTAAGTTTGTGATGACAGTTGCTCTTCAAAAAGATATTTGTCTTCATGGTAAGACGTAACCTATGAATGCCGTGGCTATAGTTGCAAATAGGAGGATAATTCCAATATTTCATGTTTCTATGAATACGTAGGAGCCGTAATATAATCCTCATCCTTTGTGTATAAATAGACAAATGAAAAATATGGAGGCTCCATTTACATGTATATATCGGATAATTCAGTCGTAATTTACGTCTTGGCAAATATGGGTGACTGATGAAAAGGCTGTTGCTGTGTCTGATGTGTAGTGTATGGCTAGGAATAGTCCTGTTGGAATTTGTAGGATTAGGCATACACCCAGTAGGGATCCGCAGTTTCATCATGCTGAAATATTTGATGGTGCAGGAAGATCAATGAATGAGCTGTTAACAATTTTGGCTAGTGGGTGAGTTTTTCGAATGTTGGTCATTAATATTCTTGTAATCGAACCACAACGATGATTTTTCATGTCATTAGTCATGGTAGAGTCCATGTAGGAATAATGATAACATGCATTGTCTTTATTTTAAGTATTGTCTTTGTAATAAGTTTAGTGGGTTTTGCCACGAAACCTTCTCTTATTTATGGTGGGCTCGTACTAATGATTAGTGGAGGTATTGGTTCTGCTATTGTGTTGAATTTTGGAGGATCCTTTTTGGGGCTGATAGTCTTTTTAATTTATTTAGGGGATATGCTTGTGGGTTTTGGTTATATGACTGCTGTAGCTACTGAGCAGTATCCTGAGGTTTGGGTTTCTAATAAGGCTGTATTGGCTGCATTTATTACTAGTTTGTTATCTGAGTTGTTGAACTGCTTGCTATATTTTAAAGGATGATGAGGTTGAGGTAGTGCTGAAATTTAATGGAATAGGTGATTAATTTATGGTACAGGAGATTCAGGGTTTTTCAGTGAGGAGGCTATGGGAATTGCCGCATTATGTAGTTATGGAACTTGATTGGTGATTGTTACTGGTTGATCATTGTTGACTGGTGTTTTAGTGATTATAGAAGTCACTCATGGTAATTAAGAATTAGTAGGCTAAGGGCTATAGTAATTATAAAAGAGAGAAAATAGAATTTAATTAGGCCTTTTTGGTCAGAAATTAAGGGGGAGGATTTTATGTGGAAATAAGAAATCGATTTGGGTAATACATTTTCTAGTCCGATTATGTCTAGGAGTATTAATGCTGATTTTTGGCTTATTAATAGGTTTATTTTTGGTGTGAAGTGGTGTATGATGATAGGATAATAGCCTAAGAGATTGGAGAATTTGAAGAAATGTGCTGGGTAATTAAACTTGAGGCCTTGTATTGTGCTCCAAAATCTGTGGATCCAATCATAGTTTTATAACAATCGTTCTTGAAATAGTCCCACTTTCATATTTTGAAACTTGTTCTGCCTTAATGCTATATAATCACTGAGACCATTCTCGAATTCACCATGGCCTTAACTCAAGCCTATGTTTTCACCCTGCTAGTGAGTTTATATCTACATGATAGCACCTAATGACCCACCAAACTCATGCTTATCACATAGTAAACCCAAGCCCATGACCACTAACAGCAGCTCTTTCAGCCCTTCTTATGACTTCAGGCTTAATCATACGATTTCACTTTAACTCAATAGCCCTACTAGCATTAGGGCTGACAACCAACACACTAACTATATATCAATGATGATGAGATGTCATCCAACAAAGTACATTCCAGGGATACCAGACTCCCATTGTCCAAAAAGGACTGTGCTATGGAATAATTTTATTTATTGTATCAGAAGTATTCTTCTTTGCGGGATTCTTCTGAGCTTTTTACCACTCTAGTTTAGGTCCAACCCTCCAACTTGGGGGCTGCTGGCCGCCTACAGGCATCGTTCCCCTTAATCCCCTAGAAGTTCCACTACTCAACATCTCTGTTCTCTTAGCCTCCGGAGTCTCGGTGACCTGAGCCCACCACAGCCTTATAGAAGGAAACCGCAAACACATGTTCCAAGCCCTATTCATCACTATTTACCTAGGTGTTTATTTTACACTTCTTCAAGCTTCAGAATACTACAAAACATCTTTTACTATCTCAGATGGAGTCTATGGCTCTACCTTCTTCATAGCCATAGGATTCCACGGATTACATGTAATTATTGGCTCAACTTTCCTCATTGTCTATTTCCTTCAACAATTATATTTCCATTTTACATCCAACCACCATTTCGGATTTGAAGCTGCTGCATGTTACTGACATTTCGTTGATGTAGTCTGATTATTCCTATAGTTTCTATTTACTGATGAGGATTCTACTTCTTTAGTATCAGCTAGTACAATTGACTTCCAATCAATTAGTTTCAGACAAACCCTGAAAAGTAGTAATAAATATAATATTAACCTTAATTATCAATGTATCCCTAGCGTCTTTACTTGTAATAATTGCATTCTGACTTCCTCAACTAAATATTTAGTTTGCAGATAAGGCAAGTCCCTATGAATGCGGTTTTGACCCCATGGGATCTGCATGTCTACCCTTCTCCATAAAATTTTTCCGGTACTTAAGAATATTTTGTCCACTATATGATTACCAAAACATTTACCCATATTTTCTTCTAGTGCTTTTAAGACTTTCTTTTTTACATTCAAATATTTGGTACATCTGGAATTTATTTTGAGATGTGGAGTGTGGATCCAGCTGTATATATATTTTTTCAAATGCCTAACCAGTTGTCTCAGCAACATTTGTCGAACAATCCATTTTTTTTTTCTCGCTGATTTGAAGTGACTCATTTATCATGCGTACTTGGATCTGTTCCTTGGACCAGTAATACTTTTAATTAATTTCTGTGGCTTTATTGTGCATTTCAGTACGTGGCAGGCCAAATGTCCAGTCTTTACTCTTCTCTTGAGTTTTCCGCACTATCCTTAGACATGCTCATCTTTCCAGATGAATTTTAGTGTCATTTTAATTTCCAAAATAAATCCTCATAAGATATTGAATGGGCTTGCATAATAGCATACCAGAAAAAAAAAATTGTCAAAAAGTAGACTCCACCCTCGAAAAAAAATATCGTACTACGGGGGACTATCACTAGAAAAGAGATGTCTCCAAAAATATCATCATCATCATCATCATCATCATCATCATCATCATATTCACTTTATCCCCAGGAAATGAGTGTTTTTCAGTATACTTGATCTAACAAAGTTCTTACTTGTGTTTAGTAGAAATCTTTTCAGCTATAATTTCTACTCCCTAAGCTTTCCTGGTCTTCAGTAGAATAATTTATCATGCTTCATTAAAAATGACTTGTAATCTGGTGAATAGTTACACATTTATGCCCAGGGTTATATAATTAGTCATAGGCAAAAGTAATTTTTCTTCTCAACTAAAGACTCGGTTCCCTTTTTAAAATTGATTTTTAATAAGAAGCACTGTGAACCTGTGATGCTGAATAGCAAAAAGAGAAGTAGAAGAGAGTAGTAGAAGTAGTAAGTTATAACTTCTATTGAGATAATTGGCCCTTGGGTTGAGCACCAACAAATCTTATTTATACTCACAACAGTCCCACCAAAGCTAACAAGAGCAGCTATTCTATCAATCCCCAGTTTCTAATAAGGAAACTGAGACAATCACAGGCTATTGATGTGCCCAAAGTTACCCAAGGAACGAGTTAGCTCAATGTCCAGTGCTGGCGGTGCTAAATGGGTGCATCATTCATGGCTCTAAACCCATAACAATGTTTTCTACCCCAAAACACCAGTCAGCAGAGAGGGACCTGTCAGGTGGGGACTCAGGTGCTGCTACTCCCTAAGGGTTGCCACTAAGGCTTTGCTCCTAGAGGGCAGCATGAAGCCCAGCTGTTCTGACCTCTGTTTGAATATCAGGGACCACCTGATGGGATCATCCAGGAGCAGGGAGCCATAGAGAAGCTGCCAGCATCACTTGCTGCTTTCCCCACTTCCTCTTTCCTGGCATTAACCTGGCAAGTCCTGGCATTGTGCAAATATTGCCCAAGCCCCTACTTAGCTGTATTATCTGAAGTCTTGTTCTCTCTTCTAAGAGAATCCCTCAAGCCTCTGGCAGAAGCACAGATTTTATTATGGAATCTTTACCGGAGCCAGAGAAACCTAGATTGAACTATAAATGGCATTGTTTTTTCCCATTTGTCAAACTTGCTGATGCCATTTGAAAAAATATATAGAAAAAAACCTAGGTAGTATCATATTTGTGTAACAAATGTTATATTTGCCTTCCCTTCTTTGCCATCATTGGGGAGCTTAGCTTTTAACATATAGAACTAGGGATTAAGCTCTCTGTGCTCTCCATAAAAATTATAAGTTATACCTTTTCAAGGATTGCCTTAAAGGCTCCAAATAACCAAATGTAGTGGATTAGCAGTGATCGAGGGAAGGCAGGCAGCCTGTGGCTACAATCTGTAGGTCATACAAAAGCACTTCCTGGGGTAGTCTCTATGCTCTCCAGCTCAGTCTGCAAGGGCAAGGCCTTAAATTAAATAAGCAGGACACAAAAAATGCTCTAAACAGGTAGAGCCTCTGGTCAGCTCTGTCTCCAAAACCTTGAATGTGGAGATATTCATTCATTGGCATCACTGGGGACACCAGCAAGAGAGATTCTCTGGGATTCGCATATATCTCAAAAGCCAGGGTGATGCTGCCTATTGGGAGGCCACACTCTACAACCTAGACTAAATTGCCTGGTAAACTACAGAAATGAAGCTGCATCTGGTTCTCTGACTTAGGAGCAGAATCAAATATTTATTAATAGTAATCTTATTACCCTTTTGTTTTGGGGTGTGTGGGTGTGTGTTACTTCCATAAGCAAATATTCTACTAGGGCTGTCATCTTAAGTTATTCTAGTGCTAGAAAACATCACTATTTTTCATGGTTTGGGTTTTCCATTTAATGCTGTAAAATACAAGCTGCAAAAACAAAGAAATTTTGAGAAGGGCTCTTTTTGTTTCTTTCAGATCTCTCAAACAAAGCTTTCTGCGGATGATGAGTGGAAGTAAGTGATTAATATTTACATTTTTTACAGCTATTATACTAAAAGTTACATTTCCACCTTAGCATTTTGAGAAATTAAACAAAGCATGATTTATTTGTAAATACCTTGAGCTACAGAAGGTGGGTTAGCATAGCATGGATGGGCAAAGATAAACCGACACCACAGGGATTCCATGTTTCCTACAGTGTGTTCCATGCAGTCCTACAAAGCTGGATTTGTATGTCCTTCAAAATAAGGCAGTGTCAAGTCAGTATTTATTTTAGGCACAAGATCCATCTGGTTTTCTTTATATGCTATTTCCCCTGTGTTCTGGTACTTACTATGGGGCCATTAGGGCCCTTGGGCACCAAATGAAATGAAATAAAAATGAAAAGTTCCTCCTTTTTTGCATGATGGTAATCAATTCTGAATGTATTCCTAATCAAAATAGGAAACACTTACTATATTTGCATACTACTTTATACTTTGCAAGGTACATCCACATAGGTTATCCATTTCATATTTGAGATGTGTTTTCATTATATATACACAAAAGAGATGAATGTCAAAAAGCATATTTTGTTTTATTTTTTTTTTTTTTTGCAATATTTTTTTTTTTTTATTGGTGTTCAATTTACTAACATACAGAATAACACCCAGTGCCCGTCACCCATTCACTCCCACCCCCCGCCCTCCTCCCCTTCTACCACCCCTAGTTCGTTTCCCAGAGTTAGCAGTCTTTACGTTCTGTCTCCCTTTCTGATATTTCCCACACATTTCTTCTCCCTTCCCTTGTTTTCCCTTTCACTATTATTTATATTCCCCAAATGAATGAGAACATATAATGTTTGTCCTTCTCCGACTGACTTACTTCACTCAGCATAATACCCTCCAGTTCCATCCACGTTGAAGCAAATGGTGGGTATTTGTCATTTCTAATAGCTGAGTAATATTCCATTGTATACATAGACCACATCTTCTTTATCCATTCATCTTTCGTTGGACACCGAGGCTCCTTCCACAGTTTGGCTATCGTGGCCATTGCTGCTAGAAACATCGGGGTGCAGGTGTCCCGGCGTTTCATTGCATTTGTATCTTTGGGGTAAATCCCCAACAGTGCAATTGCTGGGTCGTAGGGCAGGTATATTTTTAACTGTTTGAGGAACCTCCACACAGTTTTCCAGAGTGGCTGCACCAGTTCACATTCCCACCAACAGTGTAGGAGGGTTCCCTTTTCTCCGCATCCTCTCCAACATTTGTTGTTTCCTGCCTTGTTAATTTTCCCCATTCTCACTGGTGTGAGGTGGTATCTCATTGTAGTTTTGATTTGTATTTCCCTGATGGCAAGTGATGCAGAGCATTTTCTCATATGCATGTTGGCCATGTCTATGTCTTCCTCTGTGAGATTTCTGTTCATGTCTTTTGCCCATTTCATGATTGGATTGTTTGTTTCTTTGGTGTTGAGTTTAGTAAGTTCTTTATAGATCTTGGAAACTAGCCCTTTATCTGATATGTCATTTGCAAATATCTTCTCCCATTCTGTAGGTTGTCTTTGAGTTTTGTTGACTGTATCCTTTGCTGTGCAAAAGCTTCTTATCTTGATGAAGTCCCAATAGTTCATTTTTGCTTTTGTTTCTTTTGCCTTTGTGGATGTATCTTGCAAGAAGTTACTATGGCCGAGTTCAAAAAGGGTGTTGCCTGCATATTTTGTTTTATATCCATGCAAGTCCATTTTAGATCGATGATAAATTCACTCTTCTATCTACATGGCATAAGTTGAAAGTCTATTCACTGAAAAGAATATTAAATAGATATTTTGGACTAGGGACTGTAAAAACTATAAGTGCTTGTACTTTGTTTTTCTTCACTTCCCATTTCTTCAGAGGAATGAGTGCATTTTTTAATGAGCTTCTGAAAATCAGTCTTGTCTTAAGCTCAGCTTCCAACACACACAGACCGTTAACAATGTAATTTTATTCAGACTGCTTACCTGATACGGACTTAAGCCTCTTCATTTGATAAACGTAGGGGTTTCAGCACATCTAGTGTACCTTCCAGCATTAAGGCTCTAAGATTCCATCCCAAAGAAGCTCAACTCAGGCAGGAATATTTACTAGGCTCCGCAGGCTCATTTCCACACATCTCCAGCAGGGGGCAGCCTCAGTGCCCTTTTCGGAGGCACTTGGTACTTTTTAGAGTAGCTGGATAAATTACTGGTAAAGGGGGAGAACCCAACCGCAGACCCAATGAGTGCCTTTAAAAGGCCACAGTCTTATAGCACAGACATTACCCTGCAGTGTTTTCTAATCGGTACATTAAATGCACACTATAGCCAGTCGTAAGTGGAAACTTCAAGAGATTTTGTGACATATGGTGCCCCACTGGGGTGAAAGATAATGCTAACCACTATTTATAAAGTACTTGATTGGCAACATTCATAATTTTCCCACTGTCCCTAATCTTGACCCTGGACTGCTGGGTCTTCCTATAGCCCAGTGGTTCTCGATCTTGGCTGCACCTAAAAATCACATGTGGATCTTGAAGTGCCATACCAGTACCACAGCCCTGGTGGCTTAAACAACAGAAATTTATTTTTTCACCCTTCTGGGAGCCAGAGGTCAAAGGTCAAGGTGTCCCAGGTTTGGTTTCTCCTGACACTTCTCCTTGCCTTGCAGATGCCTGCCTTCTCACTGCATCTTCACACAGTCTTCCCTCTGTGTGAGTTTCTATCCAAATATCCTCTTCTTCAATGGACACGGGTCAGATTGGATTAGGGCCCATTCAGCGATGGCATTTCACCTTATTTGCCTCCTTAAATTCCTGTCTCCACATACAGTCACCTGAGGAACAGGGGCAGGACTTCAACATATGAATTCGGGTGGGCACAGATCAGCCCAGAACATGCAGAAATGGTCATTTGATTGATCTGGTCACAGGTTGGACAGTGGGACTTTTAAAAGCTCCCCAGTGGGCAGCCCGGGTGGCTCAGCGGTTTAGCGCCGCCTTCAGCCCAGGACCTGATCCTGGAGACCCAGGATCGAGTCCCACGTCGGGCTCCCTGCATGGAGCCTGCTTCTCCCTCTGCCTGTGTCTCTGCCTCTCTCTCTCTCTCTCTTTCTCTCATGAATAAATAAATAAAGTCTTAAAAAAAAAAAAAAGCTCCCCAGTGACAGGTGCCTGGTGGCTCAGTCGGTTAAGCATCTGCCTTCGACTCAGGTCATGATCCAGGGTCCCTGCTCCAGGGGAGCCTGCTTCTCCCTCTGCCTCTCCCTGCCATTCCTGCTCGTGCTCACATGCTCTGTCTCGCTCTCTCTCTGTCAAATAAACAAATAAAATCTTAAAAAAAAAAAAAAAAAAGCTCTCTAGTGATTTCCAATTTGCAGCCAACATAAAGAACCACTGCGCTCGGCTTTATCTGAAGCCACCTCTGCTATAGGAATTTAAACCAGGTGACATACTACTATAGTGTCTCCTCTACCGTTATACAGACCCAGAGTCCAACTAAAAACTGAGATACTCAGCCATCCTCCAAACGTTTATGCCTGCCTAAGGTAATAGTTAGGCTTCTTCTTTCTCCTTAAAATAAAATAAAAATGTATACAGCTCCTTCAGGAATTTTCTGGAGCCCTTTAGGTAATATTCGGTCCATTGGCACCATCTGCAGGATATCCTTTTATTTCAGAATATTAAAGGTTACTTGAAATTACCATGATTTTAGTATTTTGACTTTCAAAAATGGCAATTTCATGTTTTAATCTACTAATTATTATGCTTCTTTAAGAACAAATAAAATAACATGGATGTTGCAGTTCTCGAACAATCTCATGAAGTACAGAGGGATCATATTTTAAGTTTGCAAAGGAGGATACTGAGGTGCCAAGAGGATGAGTGACTTCCACGGGTCTGTGTGGCAATGACATAGCAGATCAGGGACTGGCATCCCCCGGTCTTTCCAGAGCCCATCCCTGCCCTTTTTTTTTTTTTTTTTTTTTTTGCCCCATCACTTAACGTGAAAGGACAAGGCTGAGACCAAAACCACACAGGCTAGCTAAGGCTGAGAGGAACTGGTTCCCCTGCTGCACTCAGGCTCCTCCCCTCTGCCTCCCCCTCCTCAAGCCTGGGTATAAAGGAAAAACCAAGAAAAACTTAGGAAAACCATAATCAAAGCTTAAAACCCCCTATGTTTGAAATCTCCGATGGCTTTCTATGAGCCCAGACATTTCTTTTCCCCCTAAATGTGCTGTGCAAGGGTTGAAGGCTTTTTCAGATGACCTCATTTGCTGGTTGCAGCCTGCAGCAGGAGAAGATGTACAAGATGCACCGTGGCCATGAGTCCATGCACGTGGAGATGATCTTAATCTTCCTCTGCACCCTGGTCATCGCCCAGATAGTGCTGGTACAGTGGAGACAGAGGCACGGCCCATCCTACAACGTGAGTTGCCCCCCGGGGCCTCTGGGAGCCTGCTCCTCCTCCTGCCACATCCCTCCCTTCTCACCACTTTGAAGGAAATGCTTTGGTTTCAGTCAGTGGTTCTCGACAGGGTGCAGTTTCACCCGCAGGAGATACTTGGCAACATCTGGAAGCATTTTTGATTGTCATGCCTTAGTGGGAGCGGGGAAGAGGATGGGAATTGCTTCTGGCATCGAGTGGGTAGAGGCCACAGATGCCACTAAACATGCCCAGGACAGCTCCTCACGATAAAATATCAATAGTGACAAGACTAAGAGACCGTGGTTTAAGTAAATCAGTTTTCCTTTAGCCTGAACAACTTCGACCAATGGCCTAGGAGAAGGAGGATTTGGAACAGCAGAAACAAAAGATTGAGGCTAACTTCCTTTTTGTTAGCAAGAAACTCTCTTGGCATCCATAGATTGCATATCTATGGAAATGTGTTAGTGCAAACGTTGTGCTCACCTCAGCAACACAGAGCGTGATCCCATTTGCACAGATCAATCCCACCTGAGCATGTCCACTGGAACTTTGCCACCTCAGGGCCTGATCCTGAGATCACAGCCAAGGCCATCTTGGAATGAGACCTTGCCATTGCCATGTTTGGAGCAGTGGTTCTCAATTCTTAAGGTGCATCAGAATCACCCGGAGAGGTGAATCAGATTATTAATCAGATTCCCAGGTCCCACCCCCAAAGTCTCTGATTCAATAGGGGCCCAAGAATTTGCATGGCTAACAAGTTCCCAGGTGGTGCTGGTGCACCCGATCTGAGACCACATTGAAGAACCAATCATTTAGACTTGAGTATGTTGCAAAGAAAGAACGTCTTCAATTAATACTCCACAGGGCTCTGGGTCTTGGACTGGTCATTGTAAAAATAATGTCACAGACGTAGGAAGTGCTGGCTTAGACCAGTATTTTACTGTATTTTATTTTTACCCATCATAGAAATTATTCCCTGTCTAGCACAGGATCTAAAGGAATTCTTTTGAATTCTGTATAATGTTTAAGTTTAGACAATTGGAGTGTTTTCTTTAGAAAGGGAAATCTTGTCTCTTTGCTTTTTTAAGCAAACACATTCTTTTGCTGCCTTGCCTCCAATGTCTTGCCAATTAAACTAAACATCCTCTATATTGCTCTTGAACAAATTGTTTTGACTAGAGTGAAACTGCATTAGTTATTCACTAATATCAAAAAAAGCTCCTTAAATATATCTTAATCATGGTTTTCTTATCTGCAAAACGGAAATAACCTAATATACAGAATTCTGGAATTCTTAAGTAGGAAGAACACTGGCTTCCTAAGGAAACCATTCATATCCCTGTTCCATCATCCCTAACCCTAACTGATAATAATCTCTGGATTAGATATTTTAAAAAACATGTTCAGTTCCCATGGCAACGCAGGGGTAGATTTTGCATAGAAAGCCCCCTGCCCTTGCAAGGAAATGTCATGTGCACCAACTGACCTACACTGTGTCTCACTACTCCTCTGCCATTTGTATTTGATGTATTTGATGATTTTGGGGGTGGCTTATGCCAAAAAGAATCTGTCCTTGTCTTGTGTTTGAAGAAATTGCCCCTTTGTCAACCCTGTGAAGATGTATATCATTGTACCAACTCGATATGGAGCTAATACCCTGGCTCTACCTGCCTCATAGACCTGCTCATAAGTCCAAAGCCACTTGAAGGACTTGTTGCCTTTGGAGGTTCTAACCCTTGACAACTCAGGCGACATTGGAACCAGGTAGATAGATGTCCCTGAGCTTAACAACTCTTGATTAGCTGGAGTGATCTTCTCAAACTGTTTCCTGTTGCTCACTGCACAAGCTGTGCTGCCTGAAAAAACTTTGTGGGCTTGTTACTTTTGCTTGCACCCTATACCTCACGTACAACTGGTCTCCCTTAGTCACTGCACTTCAGCTCTCCAAGGTTGCTGTTTCTGTGTTCTGTCACACAGCTCCTCTATTTTATGGCTACTGAGAGGGACTCTGTGGTCCTAAGGATCCCCTTGGAGGTGGCCAGATGCCTGTGATAGTGGCCTTTCTTAGAGTGATCCTACCCGGCAGTTTAACAAAGCCAGGAGCCTAGATAAAGTTATTCCACAGTGGTCAAGGACAGATTTGGGTCTCATGGTGGCCCTGTTGGGACTCTGTTAGATTAGCTCTTAGACATGGTTGGCCTTTAGACTATTTTCTACTTCTTTGCCCATCAGTACATCTATATTTATTAAAAACTTTAAATATTTTATTTATTCATGAGAGACACAGAGAAAGAGAGAGAGAGGCAGAGACACAGGCAGAGGGAGAAGCAGGCTCCATTCCATGCAGGGAACCCGACGTGGGACTCAATCCCGAGTCTCCAGGACCACATCCTGGGCTGAAGGTGGCACTAAACCGCTGAGCCACCCAGGCTGCCCATCTATATTTATTATCACATGTCTCAAAGGAATGGGTGGAGTAGCCCCTCTCCCCTGCATGTCTCTGTTGACAATCTTTGGCTCAAGGTGAGAGCCAATCAACTAACAGTTGCATTCAAGAGATACTGATGTAGGGGCACCTGGATGGCTTAGTGATTAAGCGTCTGCCTTTGGCTTGGGGCATGATCCCAGGTTCTGGGATGGAGTCCTGCATTGGGCTCCCTGCATGGAGCCTGCTTCTCCCTCTGCCTGTGTCTCTGTGTCTCTCAAGAGTGAATGAATGGAATCTTTAAAAGAGAGAGAGAGAGTGTGTGTGTGTGTGTGTGTGTGTGTGTGTGAGATTGATGTATGTAACAGTTTTACAAATTTAATCATACACTATAAAACCAGTTTAGTAATAAAAGAATCATTTTCTGAACACTTTTGTAAAGCTAAAGTGAACACTCAGCTATTAGTGTGCGCTCTCTGTTAGGAGATTTCAATGCATTGTTTTTTTCAAAGCAGTACACCTTTTTCTCCCGCCTTGCCATACCCTCTGCTCTACCATATGCTTTACCTGCAGAGGGTTCCCCAGACTGATTTTGTGAGAGGTATTAATAGCAACCAGAGGCAAGATGGTGAAGGGAAGAGCACCAGCTTAGGAGTTAGAAGACTTTAGCCACTCGTTTAACCACAATGAGCCTCAGTTTCCTGCTCTTTCAAATGATGGAATTTTTTTAAATGGGAAGGACTTTTGGTCATAACTCTGACATGTAAAAAGCTTGAAAGTCATCACCCCATCTTACAATGAGAAAAAAATAGACAAACTGCATGTCAAGAAGCTTTCTTGGATCTATCTGAGAACTGAGGTTAGTGAGAAAACCACCACCTCAAATCAAGAAACACAGGAGAATGGAGGGAATCACAACCAAAATCTGCTGACTGGGAGCAGAAGCTGTAAGAGCCACACAATGGTAGAAACACTTAGGGGATAAATTTGAAGAATTCCTGGAAGTAGAGTTTAGACTAGTGTAAGAGTGTAAACTCTTGGGGGCCACAATCTTAGGGGCTTTTCGATATTTTTTTAGGTTTTAGCTCTAGGAACCCTAGTAGATTCCCATGATATAAGACCAACAAAAAAAATCCTTGTGCTTCTGACTGGGGGAGGGAGAAAGTAATCATTCTAGATGCAGAGTGTTCCCCATAACAAAGACGTATACAGCAATGGAAAGCAGACCCTTCTCCAATGTGGGGGAAGAGAAATTACCCACCCCAACCTCCTAGAGACTTCCTGCCTCACTTAAAGGGAAAACAAAATTTTAAAAAACACTTGTGAAGGTCATGCCACAGAGACAGAGGCTCACAAAGACACAAAGACTTAATCACAGAATGATAGAATACTTGCACTGTCCCCATGCCTTACCACCACATCAACAGTTGTCCAATATAACAGTGGATTATAGCTGAGAGAGCTGCAAGACTCAGATGCTATACAAGGAGTTTTTATGGAAACCCAAAGACAAAGATGGAGACACAAACAAGTATACTAGTGCAAATTGAAGCCTCTGATACCTACAGCAAACATTGATCTTAGCCCAACCCCTAGCCAAATTAACACAAAAGATCTATTTATCTCAGTTCTTATTACCCTATACATTATGTATACCTTTCAACCAAAATTGAAAAGTCATACTAAAGGAAGACTAAAACACAATCAGAAGAGACCAAAGCAAGCATCAGAACCAGGCCCAGATACTGCAGACTTGGGAATCATCACACTATGAATGTAAAATAATTATAGTTAATATGATAAGAACTCTAATGGAAAAAAGTAGACAACATGTAAGAATAGATGTGTGATGTAAGCAAAGAGGTGGAAACTCTATGAAAAAAATTAAAGAAATGTTAAAATTAAAAAAGAAAACTGTAATAGAAATGAAGAATGCCTTCAGTAGGCTTATCAATAAGGTAAACATGGTTGATGAAAGAATCAGGGAGCTTGAAAATAATATTAGCAGAATCTCCCCCAGACTAATAATATACAAAAAGGAAAAAAATAATTTAAAAAGCCAGAATATTAAAGAACTGTGAAACAATTCCAAAAAAAATAATATACACATTTGGAATGCCAAAAGGAAAAGAAAGAAATGTGGAGCTAAAAAAATATTTGAAGTAATAATAGCCAACGATTTTTGTTTAATTAATGACAGACACCAAACCAAAGACCTAAGAAACTCTAAGAAGAAGCAGAACAAATATCAAGAAATCTATACCTGGGGACACCTGGGTGGCTCAGCAGTTGAGCATCTGCCTTTGGCCCAGGGCATGATCCTGGAGACCCGGGATCAAGTCCCACATCAGGCTCCCTGCATGGAGCCTGCTTCTCCTCTGTCTGCCTGTATCTCTGCCTCTCTCTCTCTCTCTGTCTCTCATAAATAAATAAATTTTTAAAAGAAAAATGAAAATCCATAAGAGAAAATTATAAGAAAAAATATTTTTTAAAAAATAAATCTATACCTGGACATATCCAATTTATAACTGCAGAATGACAAAGAGAAAATTTTAAAACAGCCAGAGGGGAAAAACACCTACCTATGGAGGAACAGGATAAGAATTACATCAGACTTTTCTTCACAAACCATATATGCAAGAAGAGAATAGAGTGAAATATTTAAAGTATTGAAAGAAAAAAATCCACCAACCTAGAATTCTATATCCAGAGAAATTAACCTTCAAAGTGAAAGTGAAAGTAAAAAGTATCTTCTCTCTCAGATAAACAAAAAAATAATGAGGGAATTCATCACCAGTAGACTTGACCTGCAAGAAATGTTAAAAGAAGTGCTTCAGAAAAAAGTAAAATTATATAGGTCAGAAACCCAAGTATACATAAAGAAAGGAAGAGTGTCAGAGAAGGAATAAATGTAGATAAAATAAAATCTTTTATTTCTTATTATTAATTAACCAAATAGATAGCTATTTGTTCAAAGTAGAAATAGTAACAATGTACAGTTGACCCTTGAACAACAGGAGGATTAGGGTGCTGACAGAGTTGAAAATCTGCATTTAAAAAAATCTGCATATAACTTTTGACATCCCAAGAACTTAACTACTAACTGCCTACTGTTGACCAGGAGCCTTACCAATAACATATGGGCTGTGCACTGGGCATGGAGCCTGCTTAAGATTCTCTCTCTCTATTCCTCTCCCCTACCAAACCCTGCTCACACTTTCTCTCTTAAAATAAAGGAAAGAAGAGAAGAAGAAAGAAAGAAAGAAAGAAAGAAAGAAAGAAAGAAAGAAAGAAAGAAAGAAAGAAAGAAAGAAAGAAAATTGAGTCAATAATCAGCAACTTTCTAAAAAGGAAAGCACCATTCCAGATGCTTTCAGCAGTGAATTCCACCACTCATTTAAGGAAGAATTGATACCAATTCTTTACAATCTTTCAGAAACTAGAAGCAGAGGGAACACATCAGAACTCATTCTTGGAGGCCAGCATTACCCTAATACCAAAACCTGATGAAGACACTGCAAGAAGGAGAAATTATACCAATATCTATCATGAACATAAATGTAAAAATCTCTACAAAATATTAGCAAATCAAATTAAACAATGTGTAAAAAGAATTACACACTATGACCAAGTGAGATTTATTCCAGATATGTAAGGTTGGTTCAACAATTAAAAATCAATTTATGTAATCAATCACATTAAGAAGCTAAAGAAGAAAAATCATATGATCATATTAATAGATGTAGAAAAAAGCATTTGACAAGGTCCAACAGCCTTTCATATAAAAACTATCAACAAACTAGAAATAGAGAAGAACTTCTTCAAATTGATTAAAAATATCTATAAAAAACCTACAGCTAACATTATACTTAGTGGTGAGAAACTGGATGCTTTCACCTTAAGATAAGGAAGGCTAAAAGAAAGTCCTCTCTCACCACTCCTATTTGAATTGTACTGTAAGTTTTAGCTACTGCAATAGGACAGAAAAAGGGGAGCAGATAAAAGGTATACAGATTAGGAAGGAAAAATAAAAGCATCTTTGTTTGCAGATGACATGACTGTATGGAAAACTGCAAAGAATCAACAACGAAAAAATAACCCTGGAACTAATAACTGATAATGACAGAGTTGCAGTATACAAGGTCAATATACACAAGTCAATTGCTTTCTTATATACTAGCAATGAACAAATGGAATTTGAAATTAAAACACAATACTGTTTACAATAGCACTCAAAAAGGGAATAATTAGGCATAAATCTGACAAATTATGTATAAGATGTATATGCAAAAACTGAGAAGACTTAAAATAAATGGAAAGATAATCCATATTCATGGGTTGGAAGATTCAATATTGCTAAGATGTCAGGTCTTCCCAGTTTGAGCTATAGATTCAGTACAATCCCAATCAAAATCATAGCAGGCTATTTTGTGACTATCAACAAACTAAATCTGGATCTTTTACGAAGAGGTAAAAGATCCAGAATAGACAATACACTACTGAAGAAAAACAGTGTTGGAGGACTGAACTACCCAACGTCAAGACTTCCTATAAAGCTATAGTAATCAATACAGTGTGATATTGGTGAAAGAAGAGACATATAGATCAATGGAATAGAATAGAGAGCCCAGAAATAGACCCACACAAATAAAGTCAACTGGTCCATGACAAAGGAGCAAAGATAAATCAATAGAGAAAGGATCATCTTTCCAACAAATGGTGCTGGTGTTGTGCCCAAGATTGCGAATCCGAGAAACCACCAAGGAGCCGACACCGATGCAAGTACATGAGGGTTTATTTACAAGCTCAAGCTTGGGTCCAAGTATACTCCATACAGCAGAGCAAGGGCTTGGACCCTGAGACTAAGAAGCATAGTAGTGTTATAGGGGTCGTGGCCAATGAGATTGTAACATACGTAGAAAGTTGCACAGTCATGTCAGTCCACACGCAGGTGGCTAATTGAATTATGATTCACCCTATAGTGACCATTTGAACTAGCCTACTATTCTAGTTAGAATTGGTGCGCAGGTTTGGCGGGAAAAAGAGGGGTTTTCATTCCTTGGCTGGTTAAAGGTCAGAGGTCCTGCATTCCTATGTGTGCTAGTTTCTGATAAGGGTGTGCTTAATAGCTAAACTAGGGTGAGGGAGTGCCTTAAACAATAGCAGGTCGTGGGGGGGAGCGGTTTACATGAGATGGCAGGTGTAGCACAAAATGGAGTTAGTCCTGCTCTGCTTGTCCAGGGGTAGGGGATTTTTGTTAGATTTCCTGGGTCCCACACTGAACAACTGGACACCCATATGCAAAAAAAAAAAAAATCTAGAACATGTATTTCACTCAAAATTAACTCAAAATAGATCATGGATCTAAATGTAAAATGCAAAACTATAAACCTCTAGAAGATAACATAGGGGCGAACTTGGGTTTGGTGATGAATTTTTAGATACAACACCAAAAACATGGTCCATGAAAGAAAATATTGATAAGTTGGATTTTATTGCAATTAAAAATTGGTCTATGAGAGATACTATGAAAGAAAAAGACAAGCCACAGACTGGGGGAAAATAACTGTAAAACAAATATCCATTTTAGGACAGTTATACTTAAAATATACTTAAAATTCAATCATAAGGGGCACCTGGGTGGCTCTGCCTTTGGCTCAGGTCACGATCCCAGGGACCTGAGATTGAGCCCCACATTGGGCTCCCTGCTCAGGAAAGAACCTGCTTCTCCCTCTCCTGCTCCCCTTGCTTATGCACTCTCTCGCTCTCGCTCTCTCTCTCTCTCCCCTTCCTCTCTCTCTGTCAAATAGATAAAACCCTAAAAAATTCAATCATAAGAAAATAAGCTAAATGGTGAAAGATCTGAAAAGAGAACTCAGCAAGGAGGATATACAGATGGCAAGTGCTTACAGATGGAAAGCTGTTCATCATCATATGTTATTAGGGAATTGTAAATTAAAACAATAATAAGATACTAATACATATCTATTAGAATGACTAGAATCTGAACAAACTGATAATGCTAACCACTGATGAAGATGCGGAGAGCAGGGAATCTTGGTGGGAATGCAAAATGGTAAAGCCACTTTGGAAGTCAGTTTGGCAGTTTCCCATAAAGCTAAGCAGTCTGCCTATATAATCCAGCAATAAATCTACTAGGTATTTACCCAGTTGAACTGAAAATCTACATTCACACAAAAGCCTGTATGCAAATACTTATAGCACCTTTATCCATAATGACCCTGAACCGGAAACAACCAAGATCTCCTTTAAAATAGGAATAAATAGGGGATCCCTGGGTGGCTCAGCGGTTTGGCACCTGCCTTTGGCCCAGGGTGCGATCCTGGAGTCCCGGGATCGAGTCCCACGTCGGGCTCCCGGCATGGAGCCTGCTTCTCCCTCCTCCTGTGTCTCTGCCTCTCTCTCTCTCTCTATGTCTATCATAAATAAATAAATAAATAAATCTTTTTAAAAAAAAAGGAATAAATAAGTAAATGGTGGTATATCCATCCATACAATGGAATATTATAAGCTATGAAAGCCATGAAAAGGCATGAAAGAAACTTGATTAAACAAGCTAATATGAAAAGGCTGCATGCTGTACGATTCCAATTATATAACATTCTGAAAAATACAAAGTCCTAGAGACAGTAATATGATCAGTGGTTACCAGTGGTTCAAGGAGGAAAAAGGGAAGGACAAACAAGTGAAATGGGGATGCTGGGGCCGTAAAATTGGCCCATATGATGCTGTAGTTGTGGATATAAGCTTGTATGCATTTATCAAATCCCATTGAACAGTATAGCACACAGACTAGAGGTCAAGGCATGCAAATTTTTAAAAATTCATTTAGGAGACTGAAGAATCCCCACGAAAGGCAGATGGTGACAAGAGAATCTAACCACATTACAAATCTATGAAACAACTTCACTGAAGGGAATTGGGAGAAAGGTGCTGCTCTAAGTGCCTTGGAAATCAGAGTCTGTAAGATTGAGGCGATAGGACTTGCACATGCGCTCTGTACCTTGCTGATAGAACTGCTCTCTATAGATAGTGGAGTGGAACAATCAAGCAAATAGATGACAGATGGTGGGAACCAGGTTACCTATTTACACCTTGAGGATATTGTTTGTTATATACAAAATACTATTATTTTCACATTATTTCATGAATAATTTGGATCATGTACTAAAGAGGTGAGAGTTAGGACTAATCCAAAACACTCAAAATTTTTTTCAGATTGCAGCTGGTAAGAAGTATGTCTGTCTTCTGTTCTGAAGTCACCGTTTGTCTTAGGTTCTGTTCTATAATAAAAAAAAAAAAAATTCTGTTCTGTGGTCTGTAGGAGCGGTATATGTCCCATCAGCTTATTATAAATACCTAAAGCAAAGGAAACGTGTTATTTAGAAAACAAAGTTTAAAAAATAGAACATTATTGCTCCTAGGGGATGTCAAAAAGTGAAGAGTGGAAGTAGATAGGAAGTGGAAAATTCTTATTTTGTTTGGAATACTACTAAATACCTGGCTGTTTCTGGGGCACCTGGGTGGCTCAGTCGGTTAAGTGGCTGCCTTCAGCTCCGGTTACAATCTCCAGCTCCTGAGATCGAGCTCTGCATGGGGCTCTCTGCTCGGCAGGGAGTCTGTTTCTCTCTCTCTCTCTCTCTCTCTCTCTCCTTCTGCCCCTCCCAACTGTTCATTCTCTCACTCCCTCTTTAAAATAAATAAATAAAATATTTAAAACAAATAAATAAATACCTGGATGTTTCCAAATAGCCACATTTTTAGTACCATATAGGCAGAGCATCTGGGAATTTGAATTTTTCTCTCTCGAGCTGATGGTGTTGATATGGTGTAGACGTGGCAAAGCTTCAAAGTTAAATCATTTCCAAATGCTTTTAACAGCGTTTTTTAAACGGCATTTAATTAAAAATGAAATTTCATTCAACACCACCCTCTCCACCTTCTTTTATATATCCTGCTTTTCATATCTGCAGGAAATAGGGGGGAAGGTGCCAAAAAAGAATCCTTCTACTTCCCTTCAAATCAGTAGAAGGCCTGATGACTCCATGCACAGAATTTGGGCTTGGGACACACTGTTAACTTGCCTCAGCACACGGGCAAATAATTTGCCACAGATTGAAACATTGCTCTATTTAAATGAACTTCCTGCCCGTTAATAGCTGTGAAACACTAGAACATATTACTGTACCAATGAAGCCTTGTGCCTGCTTGAATCTTTTTAAAATGAGGCAATACACAAATACATACATACAAACATAGCATCGCAGGATCTCCTTTAAGATTTTTTTTAAATTTTATTTATTTATTATAGGCACACAGTGAGAGAGAGAGAGAGGCAGAGACATAGGCAGAGGGAGAAGCAGGCTCCATGCACCTGGAGCCCGACGTGGGATTCGATCCCGGGTCTCCAGGATCGCGCCCTGGGCCAAAGGCAGGCGCTAAACCGCTGCGCCACCCAGGGATCCCTCCTTTAAGAATTTAAAGAACAAAATTAGCAGTGTGAATTGATTTGAAGACAGAAGTAAGGACCAAGGGAATTTCAAAGAGCCCTTCATAGCCAAGATTCCGTACTTTAACTTGTCTGATTTCTGTCCTCCTTCGTTGGCTTTGTACTAATAATAGCAGCAGCATTGCCTGGAGTCATTTATTTATATGATAATTTTCTGCTTACCTCTGGCATCCCCTTGCTCTTGCTCCACCTCCACCTATACAAATACACACAGACACATGTGCAAACGGCTGCAAATATTCTGGGATTTGCCGTGAAAAGGAAATGAGCATCACACAACTTCCTCCCACCCTCCCTGCCTCCTTCTCTCTCTCTTTCTCTCTCTCTCTCTCTTTCTTTCTTTCTTTCTTTCTTTCTTTCTTTCTTTCTCTCCTTCTCCTTCTCTCCCCACCCCCCACTCCCTCTCCTTCTCTCTCTCTCTCTCTCTCTCTCATGTTGTGTGGTCCATTCATCATTCTGTATAATTAGGCAAATAAAAAGATATCTTTGTTTTGACTTGATTTGCTATCCTTTTCAGATTCATTATGGGCATAGCTACAAGAAAAAAAAAAAAACGTGGTACCTTTGGGCAGCATCTGATTCGTCAGGAAATTCCTTCTGCCACAATGTGTGGGTGGGGAGAACATTGGGTGATGTGATCCAGATGCACCGGGCGCCCTCCGCCAGTAATGCAGCTGCGTTTTATATGCACATGCCCAGATGGTGACCCCTCTGGCATTATTAATGCGTCCCAGCTGCCAGGCCGCCTTCTTTGCATGCATGCACCTCGATTTCACATATATCGTGCATTTATTTATGAGGCACCAAATTCCTACATTTCATATGTGGCAGTTGCTATTAAAAATGAGAAGTTTTAACTGCTCTGGATATTGATAAAGAATCTTTTAAATTGATACAAAATGTGGCCTTCATTTCAAAATGACCTCTACAGTTACTGAATTCATAATGTAAATTTCTGACCTTTCCCCTTATATGATGAGAAAATATGGCACTGGCTATACACTTTAAAGATAGTTAAGAAATTAAATATTTGCATTCCTGATATAATGATTTTTTTTATTTTCTTTTATTTCTGATCTCTAAGGCCTATTTTTACTAAGTAGTGTGTCTATACATTTGAACATTGTTATTCAATTAAACCCAGGTATCAAATAAGAGAAATTTGGGATCTTCTAGAAATGAGTAGCACTTATAGATTCACAAGGAGAACTAGTATTATAAAAATGTAATCCAATCATTGCTTCAAAATATTATAGATTATAATAACTCCATGGATTTGAAGAAATGGATTAGTCTTATCTATTTTGGCTTATGATCTAAAGTATAAAAGTATACAGGCATGGTAGTTTTGCTAAATTAAAATGAACTGTTAACTTATTTTTTAAAAATTCACCATTTTTATGGGAGAAATGTAAAGATGAATCAAATTTTTTTTTCAAATTTTTATTTACACTCTAGTTAGTTAACATGCAGTGCAATGTTGGTCTCAGGAGTAGAATTCAGTGGTTCATCACTTACAACCTCCAGAGCTCAAGATGAATCAAACTGTTAAGACAGAAAGATAAAAAATGCAAAAGATTGATGATCAGGTTTTGAAAAATGGAGTTCATGTCCATTTCCTTTTTAATATCAGAAGTCATGAACTAAAAAAGCCAGAAGACCTATCATTTATCATAGGTAACCATCTCCAAAATCAGCTATAGGAAATAAATGACCAAAATACTGGGGTCTCCCGTTTTTACTTTCAACAGCACAGGGTGTCAGTTGCTAGTGCCAAAGTAGGCCTCCGTCGTGTCTTACCTAGTACACGGTTTCTGGCTCTCAGGATCCACATTTTACTTCTGTAAGTAAAGCCTGTTTGTCCTGTTTAGATATTATAGTCATCTTGACTTTGTAAGTAAAGGTGCTAACTCACGTATTTACTCTAACCACACTCATGAGGTAGGATGGAAAATTAAAGCAATTACAGGAAAAAAATAAAAAATAAAAAAATAAAGCAATTACAGGGACGCCTGGATCACTCAGTGGTTGAGCGTCTGCCTTTGGCTCAGGTCGTGATCCCGAGGTCTGGGATTGAGTCCCACATCAGACTCCCCACAGGGGCCTGCTTCTCCCCCTGCCACCCCCCTCTCTTCCTCTGTCTCTCATGAATAAATAAATATAAAACCTTTAAAAAAATTTTTTTAAAGCAATTACATGCATACCTTGGAGACACTGCGGGTTTGGTTCCAGACCACCACAATAAAGCAAGTATCCCAAGAAAGCGAGTCCAGTGAATTTTGGGGTTTTCCAATGCATATCTTAGCTATGTTCACACTATCCAGTAGTCTATTAAGTATGTAATAATAGCCTATGTCTAAAAAAAATTGTATGTACCTTAATTAGAAAATATTGCTAAAACAATTCTAACCATCACCTGAGCTTTCAGGGAGTTGTAATCACTGATCACAGTTGACCGTAACAAATACCATAATGAAAAAAACTTGACATACTTGACATACTTCTTGGCAATAGCCAGAAGTATCAAAATGTGACACAGAGACACAAAGTGAGTAAATGCTGCTGGAAACGAGGCGCCAATAGATGCTCTGGACATAAGATTGCCACAAACCTTCACTTTGTAAAAATCCAGTATCTTCAAAGCTCAATAAAATGAGACAGGTCTGTATCTGACTAATTCAGGCCAGAGTAAAGAATACTCTTCCCTTAAAGTACTGCCTGGAATTTGGGGGGAAAAAAAAAAAGGAGGTTATAAGGATATTTTTCCCCAAAACTCTCCAGATAGTTACTTCAGATTGGCTCCATGTGTATTTTTGGTGAAGTGCACATGTTCAATAACAACAACCCTAGTGTTCTCTCAAAGATTTAGAGCAACTCTCAGAACACTTTAGATCACGTTGTTTATGGGAATGAAGCAATAAAGAAATGAAAAGCCTCGGAAATGTCTTCTTATTTGGTGTGGAAAGAGGAATGGCTGTGGCCTTGCCTTTTTCATGGACATTTGAAAGTCTTATCAGATAATATTGGCTCTTGACCTTAAGGCTATTACAACTGAGACTTTATTAAAGGACCCATGGGCAGCCTGGGCAGCTCAGCGGTTTAGCGCCACCTTCAGCCCAGGGCCTGATCCTGGAGACCCAGGATCGAGTCCCACATCAGGCTCCATTCATGGAGCCTGTTTCTCCCTCTGCCTGTGTCTCTGCCTCTGTGTGTGTGTGTCTCTCATGAATAAATAAATAAAATCTTAAAAAAAAAAAACAGGAAAGAAAAAATATTAAAGGATCCAAAAATATATCCATAAACTTTTTTTTCCAAGCTGCCTCCTTTTATGACCAATATGAAGAAAGTAAAAAATAAATAAATAAAATAAAACAAACAAACAAATGACATCAGTAGTTGTTATACTCAGATGACAAATATATAAAATGCATGCTCCAACCACTGCTTCTGCATCACTGGCAGGCATAATTAACCCATCACGATACTCTACACCAAGACCCAGGCTCAGCATCCTCCTCAACAGAGCATTGCCAGGTGCCACTACTTAAGGTCCACACCTGAGACAAAACCCCTTTGCTATCCCCCTCTTCCACTGGTGCTAGGCAAATAATAGGTGGTTAGTCTGCATGTGATAAAACACAAACGATCAGAGGTTCTGGCTATTATTCAAACCTGTCTTCTTTTCACAAGAGAGGTCATAGCTAGTGTTTGGCCTGATTTCAAGAACAAGAGTGACACTGTGGTCACCATATCAGGTTGTTGACAGACAACCCTGCAGCTCGATCCATCCTGTTTCTGCCACATGGGATTGGGGCCAGCCAACTTAAAGAACCCTTTGCAGGCCACTGGCACTCAGGTCAATGGCACAAGTCATAGAAGAGTTACACACAGGTGAGCAGGAGTTTGATCTGCATCTTGGCCTGCCTGGAAAAGGCACCAGTAACTAAAAAGGAAAGACAAGAGGGGCGCCTGAGTGGTTCAGTGGTTGAGTGTCTGCCTTCGGTTCAGAGCATGATCCCGGGGTCCCAGGATCGAGTCCTACATCGGGCTCCCCACTGGGAGCCTGCTTCTCCCTCTGCCCGTGTCCCTGCCTCTCTCTCTGTCTCTCATGAATAAATAAATAAAATCGATTTTTTAAAAAAAGGGAAGACAAGAAGCATAAAGGTGGGCTGCATATCCACTAGTCAGGGGTGAGGGGGCCTCACCCTTGGGCCTCTGTACTGAACCCTGCAGGGTGCACTGAGGCAGCAAGCAAAAGAGGTCCCAGAAGATACTGGGACGCCATTCCTTCTTTGCCATCCCTGCATCCGTACATGTGCACATGATGGAAACAACAGCCCCCTGGCTCCATGTATTACAGTACTGTTTCCAGAGCATTCCCCACCGGTCAGCACGGGCAAGCAGGGCAGGCATTTTTATCTCCAATTTTACAATAAAAGTGAGGTTCATTTGTTCAAAATCACATAGCTTTTAAAGCCCAAAGTTGTTTTCACCTGAACTATCCAGGAGAAAAGAAGAAAGAAAAAAAAAAAAAGAAGAAGAATATTTTGGATTCTTTCCCATATGAATGTTCAGTTGATCACACCAAGTCCTTCCAAAACTTTGCACGTATAGAAGAGCTCATAGCTGGATGGTGAACCAGTTGCATGTGCCAGGCGGGATGGTGAGGATGGTTTCCCCCCAAGAGTAGCTTCTGAATCATTTAGTAGTGGACATAACATTCCTGGCCCTCAGTCATTGAAAGAGACTTTCTGTTCATTTTTCCAACAGCTGGTGACACTGTTGCAGATGTGGGTTGTCCCTCTGTATTTCACGATAAAACTTTACTGGTGGCGGTTTCTGTCTATGTGGGGAATGTTCTCAGCTATTACCAGTTACATCCTCTTCAGAGCTACCCGAAAACCCCTCTCAGGGAGAACACCACGGTATGTATTCCATTTCCTCCTTCCTTGATGTCCTTCTTATTGTAAGCACTAAGAAGTAAGCTTTAATTCCATTTTCCCAGATGGGAGAGGAGGGGATTACACTTCTTTTGCCTCCAGTAACAAAACTGTTTGGATATTAGCTATACTGCTGTTGGATCATGTTCATTATTTAATGACTATTCAGACATACAGGTAAAATATATTACATCAGCTACTAATAAAAGCCAGAAGAAAGAGAAGTGAAAGTATTGATTAAACCTTCTAGAACACTGTTTGCATATTTATTTTTAGCTCAGCATTTTGTTTGACTCCGTTATAAGTTGGGTCACACACATGTTATAATAGAGCGAGAGTTAGATGCTTATATTTCTAACAACTATGTATGTGTTTTATGTTAGATAAATCATAAGTAATGGACAACTTATTCCTCTCATAACAAATGATGCTTTAATATTCCGGTGATCATCATAATTACCATTGCCAACCTCTTGACATTGCTATGATTCGATCACATCATCTACAAATCTTTCCAAAGTGCTTACAAACTTCATAATGTGCCCACAAGTTTACTTTCACTGTCCTTGTCCTGTAGATAAGATCTGAATCTGAATCTAGATAAACCTCAAGTAGGATAAAGGGAAAAATGTACAAGGTGTTACATGGTAATAAGACAATGTCAAATTTTGATCTCTGTTGAAGAATAAATCATAAGCTCCTGTGAAATGCTTTTATGATTATTTGGCCATTCTTAATCCTCTAAAAGAGTGGGAGAGACAAATACCAACTTTTCCTTCCACTCTGGAGAAGAAAAAATATGCAGTGAGAAAAATCAGATAAATAAATGTAATGAAAAAGATTAATATTCAAGGGACTCTTGGCTGGCTCAATCAGAAGAGCATGCGACTCTTGATGAGTTCAAGCCCCACGTTGGATGTAGAGCTTGCTTAAAAAAATAATTAAAAGAAAAGATTAATATTCAAGTAAATGAATTCAGGTTGATATTTTAATTTAAATTTTAACTAATTAAAATCAAAATTAATTAAATTAATTAATTAATTATGGGAAGAGCTTTGGGGTGGTGTTAGGAGACTTCCTAAACTGGCCAAGTTGGGGTTTTAGACAGCCTTTTTGGCCTAGTCTCCCCATCAGCACATGGACATACAGAACACTTTCTCCTTCTTAAAAAATGTTGTAAGTTATTTAAGACTTGTGATAGTAATCCAAATTTTGTATGACTCAAAATGTACTGGTTTTCATTCCCTAGATATAACCTATATTGTATTTCAGTGAGAATAGTTTGCTTCTCCACTGTAGAATGAATTATTCTAGTTAAACACAGTATTTCTGTGCATGTCAGCTCATTCAGTGCAGAGGAACTTCATGGCAAGAAATATCCAACTGCTGCCTTGTTACACTCCATGCCTCATTTACCTCAGATGGCCAGGGGCCCGGCCGTCTCCTTCTCGGGCCCACAGTCTACCCAGGTCAGCTTCTCCTGCCTGCACACCTCATTAACCCTTAAAGAAAGACCTAGCCACCATGTGAAGAGCCAACAATGGGAAAGGCTAATTAGGACCCCATTTCTTCTGGGTAAAGAAGCTCCTGTTTGTGAGAGGTAGTTAGGCCCTAAAGATCTTTATGGATCTTTCTTTGATCATCATATTATAGGTAAGTCACTTCTTAGCGATTTTCCATTTGAAACAAGATTTCATTACAGGCTGGGAAAACTGATCCGAGCAGATCCGCATGGTGCAAAAGCGAGCCCAGGAGGAGTGGTTCCCCCCATGGTGGGGTTTAAAACCCGGCTGTTCCTCCCCCTGGCTGTGGGTCAGAATAACAGAGAAGTGGAGTGAGTTTCTTCTCTCCTGCAGCAGGATTCAGGCCCCCAAACAGGCCACACGCTGGCCACAAAAAGCTGAGCTTGGTGCCATCAGTTCCAGGCCAAGCTGTCCTTCTGGAGGCTGCTCTGAGGCGCTCACCTTCCGGCTGTAATCTGGGGAGCAAAGGGGTTCTTTTTTTTTTTTTTTTTTCTTACAGGTAATTTTTTTTTAAAGATTTTATTTATTTATTCATAGAGACACAGAAAGAGAATGAGAGGCAATGACACAGGCAGAGGGAGAAGCAGGCCCCTTGCAAAGAGCCTGATGTGGGACTCGATCCAGGGTCTCCAGGATCACACCCCGGGCTGCAGGCGGCACCAAACCACTGCGCCACCGGGGCTGCCCAGCAAGGGAGTTCTGGGCTCCCAGTGCCCTGGACACCTGTGCCCCCAGTAGGCAGGAGGATTTGGGGGTGGAGGGGATTTGGGAGTATCTAGCCTGTCTGTAATAATGATGTGACCCGGGCAGCCCGGGTGGCCCAGCGGTTAGCACCGTCTTCAGCCCAGGGCCTGATCCTGGGGTCCTGGGATCGAATCCCGCGACAGGCTCCCTGCATGGAGCCTGCTTCTCCCTCTGCCTGGGTCTCTGCCTCTCTCTCTCTTTCTCTCTCTGTCTCTGTCTCTCAAGAATAAATAAATAAAATCTTAAAAAAAAAAAAAATACTGATACGGCCTTCCTGACCTCACAGGTGGCTTCTTGGCCCAAAGAAGCGGCACAGGTAGAGTCAGGAAGAGCCAGGTGCTGGCTCAGCCTTGAGAGGAGCCCCTCCGGGGGCAGAAAGGGCTCATGGAGTCGGGGGACCCCCACCGGGACGCTGCCCCCCGTTCCCCCTTCTAGCGACAGCAAGCCCCGGCCGGCTGCCCAGAGCAGCGAGCCAGTGGCCCAGCGCCTGCGGATCAAAGGGAGTTGCTTGGGGGGCGGAAAGGCCCCCCTCGTGGAGAGGACTACGGCCAGGAGCGCCTTGACCCGAGGCCGCAGGGTCCCCCCACCCGGCGGGGTTGCACCTGCCGCAGGAGGCGCGGCCCCCAACCCGGGGAGCCTTTCCCAGGGCGAGGTGACTGACAACCCAGGTCTCAGGCCCACCCGCGAACCCCCATTTAAAGCACCGTGTTCCAGAAGGTCCCTTCTGACCAGAATTCAATGAAGCGGGGCGTAGATCTTTTAAACTAACGTCGAGACCTTACCTGGGCAATACCCCGGAGCGTGAGCCTTGGGAGCACGGCTCCCCCTGGGAGGAAGTGGGACGGTGGGAGACCTGCTCAGGAGCAGCGGTCAGCCACCCCCCTTCTTCTCTCCCAGCACCCAGGACGGCATCCAGCTGCTCCTTTCTCCACCCCCACTTCTTGTTCCGTGGGCACAGGACGGATGGATCTGGGCTCCCAGCCTCCCCCACATGCTCCCAGGCATGCAGCAGCCACGTGGCCCCTTCTGGGGTCTTTCTAAGGGCTCTCACCGCCAGGCATAAGGGAAACAGGGTGCGCGGCTCCCTTGGAGATAGATCATCTACACCCTTCCTCTCGATCCCCATCTCCCACTTCTCCACTTTGAGCCCATGGGAAGAGGCAAAGCCTTTAAGAGTGGTCATGGTACTTGCTGGGTGCACAGAGGCCCCATGCACACAGCAGGAGAAACCCCGCCTGAGGCTCACTGGTGATTCCACCCTTGGGCTGGGGGAGGGGCTGTGTGAGTGGAGGGATTGGGATGAGGCTGAGGCCACCACGGCTGCCATCTGCCCTGGGGCTGGGGTTTGAGGGGCAGCAGGTGCAGCTGTGCAGAAAAACTCCTGGGGGAGGAGGTCCCCCCTCTTGACTTCTCTGCTCATCTTTTCCTTACCTCCAAGCTACTCTTGCCAAAACCACTCTAAGCTAACCCTGGGGCCAAACAAGAGAAGAAGGGGAGGCGGGGTCCCAGGCAGAGAAACCATCCCCCAAGGCCACTCTTACATGAGGAACGCAGATAAGTTACAATGAAACTGTATATGCACGATACTATGTATATAGTACAGATACATTAAACCTATAGATTATTGGGCAGCCCCGGTGGCCTGGGGTGTGATCCTGGAGACCCGGGATCGAGTCCCACATCCAGCTCCCTGCATGGAGTCTGCTCCTCCCTCTGCCTGTGTCTCTGCCTCTCTCTCTCTCTCTCTCTCTGTCTCTCATAAATAAATAAATAAAATTTTTTTAAAACTATAGATTATTATTGAGTTTAGCTGATATAATCTATGCTATGTATATTACATAATGAACAGAATTCTAGAAATTAAAAACTGACTTACAAAAATGTTTGAAAAAGATAAAATACTTTCTAATGTATCATGTTCTGTTTTTCTCCCCATTTTACACTCCACAGATTGGTCTACAAATGGTTTCTTCTAATCTACAAACTCAGCTATGCATTTGGTGTTGTGGGTTATTTGGCTATCATGTTCACAATGTGTGGATTCAATTTATTTTTCAAGTAAGTATCTCTAGTTAAGATCTTAATATCTGCAAGCCCTTGTTCACAACATTCACCTGGTCGCATTCTCTGTATCTGAAATCATTTGGCCCTGTGATGTTCCAGGCCCACATTGTTTGTAGTAGACATCATTGGTGGAAACCGCTAGAAAAGTATAAGAGGAAACCCTAGAGAAGAAAAATTTTCAAAAAATTGTAAGCTTTAAAGAAAATCCATACTTGATAGGCATATTTTAAAGATCACCATTAAAAGCAGGCTACATTTGTGGTAGAGTAAGTCTGATTGAACTACAAATTTCCCCTCCATAAAATTCTGAAGCATCATTTCCTTGTATATATCTTCTTCCTTAAAACCTCTAGAACTACACTGTCTGGTGCAGTATACGATAGATCATGTGATCGTTGAGCACCTAAATTATGAAATAAAATTATCTGTAACTATAAAATACACATGTCAAAGTATGAAAAAGAATTTTTTATATTGACTGTTGAAATACAGCATTTGGGATGTATTAGTGAAATTAATTTGTGTTTCTTTTTAACGTGACTACTAGGAAATTTTTAATCTAGATTTCTATATTGCCATGAACAGCACTGCTCTAGAATTTTGTTTCTGCTACCCATGAAATCCCTTTTGCTTAGGGCAGTCAGAAAAGGACAAAACTAAGTGCTTAGAACTTGAAATGAGGAGTAAGGAGATAATAGAACAAGAAATTTCATCTTGGGAGCAATCAAGGAAATCAGGATAATTATAACTCAGAACAGAGCACCCACTAGAAAGTTGGTTGCTGAGATGTGCTGTGGATGAGGTTCTCGTGGGCAGAGCAATGGCTGTGTGACACCACCCTGTGGTCTGAAAAAGGGGATTTGAGACCTACCACCCAGCTATGGAAAGCAGCTCAAATAAAAAATTCCTCAGAATATCTCTCACATTGAAGTTCCTCTAAGTGTCTGGGAACTTAACAGAAATATAAGGGCACAGATCGGTGACCCTTAACTCATAAAATAGGGTAGGCAGTTGGATGGGGTTGTCAGCTCTGAGGGGAAAGACTCTTCTATGGCAACATTACTGATTTTATAAGCATTTCATGACACTTCCAGAGCAGGAGCTCCCACCCTTTTCTAGCAGGAAAGGGATAGAAAGTAAGTGTACACACCTATGATTTCCATATTATTTTGCATATAGAAAGATTCTGAATTCTTTTTTCAGCGTACTGTCTACATAACTTTACATTAGTGACTGTAAAAATATTTATAAGGGCTGTATGAAATCACTGAGCCTATAGTTGTCCCAAGACTATTGTCCATAAGATTTTAAGATCCTCAGCCATGACTCCTCTTACAATGAGGTTTACCAAGAACTTAACCCTTCAGGCTGGCAAGGAATTGTTTTTTACTGTTATTGATTATCACTGTTTTAAAATTCTTTTCTGTGGAACCACAAATCTGTCACTATACTTTTTATCAGTAAGATCATAATACATCCTTCTCCAAACATGGAGAGAATCTTTATTCCTCCCCACTGCCCCAGTTCTCAAATAAACCCAGGCAAATCTTGAAAGAATAAAGCCACCATTTGTGTTGGAATTCCCAATTCACATTACCAAAAGATCTGTACCTCTAAGTCTACAAAGCAATCTGCCTTTACTCCTTCCTCCTCAAATTAACAGAGCACAAAACAACCAGATAGTGTCCAGAGAGAGACTACCCAGCTCCCCTCCACTCCCTACTCATTGCCTGACTCAATCAGATCTGGCCAGGGCTAATATTTGAAACTGTTGACAGATACAGCAAACCATATGTACTATGATTAAGATTCATTAAATTAGGGGCTAATTAAATTAGGGGCTGATTGTTCACTTTTTAAAGAAATATTCCAAAAAAAAAAAAAAGAAAGAAATATTCCCCTTAGAAATGAGGTGGGGTGTATCATAGATAATCCTACTGTATTTGAAATATGATCCAACTTGCAAAATTTTTTCTCTAATTAATATATGGCAACTATGACACAGTAGCAAAGGGCCTCAAAATTGGAGCTCGATCCCTGGTTTTGTTTTGTACCAATTGTCATGATGAGCAAATCGCTTTTTTTCCAAATCTCCATATTCTTCAAATGCAAAATGAGGATAATCTTGTCTACCTCAAGTATTTGCTAGGTAAGTGAAGTATTTGCAAACAGTCTGTAAAATCTAAGTTTGATAACAAGAAATCCCAATCTGAGAAGCTTCTAAAAAGCACTGCTGTGTGGACTCCACCCCAAGCCACTTACATTACAGCTCCTAATCAGTGGAGTCTTAAATCTCCCCGGGCTTAATTCTAATCTATATCTAGGGCTGAGAACCACTGCTCTATTAAAGAAGTTCTTAATGTTAGCTGCCCACTAGAGTCACCTGGGATCTGGAGAGGTTCCAAAAATATTGCTGCACAGGCCCTACCCCCAGAGAATCTGATGTCATGGGCCTGGGATGCAAGGGGCAGATGAGCAGTTTTACAAGCTACCCAGGCTTTTCTTTGCATAGCTCAGCTTGAGAACCACTAGTTAGAAGACCCTCTCAAGAATTACTTTGTCCACTTACCACTAAGTAGTCAAGTTTAAGGGGAATTTAGAGAATTTTAAAATTCTTTTAAAAAAGGGGGGAGGGGATTTAAAAAAAAATCCATTAAAAAAAAACACTCCCAAGTTTCTGTTAGATACTATGGCAGGAAATTTCTTCTAAGCTGCAGTCTTCCAGAGCCCCCTAAATGCCACATTCTTGTTTCCTTACACTCTTGTTTTCAATAGAATCAAGGCTAGAGATTCCATGGATTTTGGCATTGTGTCCTTGTTCTATGGCCTCTACTATGGAGTAATGGGAAGAGATTTTGCAGAGATCTGTTCGGATTATATGGCTTCTACAATAGGGGTAAGTGTTGTTCTCATTCTCTGAAACCACCACAGCACATGGAGATTTGGTCTCATCTTACATATTTGTATCCGGATTCAGAAATACATGTCTTTTTTGGTTGTCCCAGGCCAACTGCTCCCTGATTCTCCCGGCACCAAAAATTATCTTTGCTAATGCATTAGAAAATATACTTCTTATTTCTATAAAGTGATTGGGAAACAAGGCATCTCATCGTATTTATTTATTTATTTATTTATTTATTTATTTATTTATCTATCTATTTATGTTTAAGTGACCTCTACACACAACGTGGGGCTCAAACTCACAACCCTGAGATCAAGAGTCACATACTCTACTGACTTGGCCAGCCAGGTGCCCCCAAAGCCCTCTTACTAAATAAAATAATAATTTAAAAGCAACCTTATGTAGCATACTCCAATTGTCAATATTGAAAGGATTAGTAGGGGCACCTGGGTGGCTCAGTGAGTTAAGCGTCCAACTCTTGATTTCAGCTCAGGTCATGGTCTTACAGTTGTGAGATTGGGCCCCATGTCAGACTCTGTGCTGGCCATGGAGCCTGCCTCAGATTCTCTCTCCCTCTCCCTCTCCCCTTCCCTCATCTCTCTAAAATAAGAAAAAAAAGAAAGGATTAGTAAAAATTCAATAATAACAAAAACCTTGGTATCGGCCTAATACAGAAAGTCATATTTGATGCACATAAAGCACTTTGGAATCAATCAGTGCCTCCGGGTAACTCTTCATAAAGATCAGTTATCATCATATAGCATTAGAAGAAGTAGAAGAAGATACAAAAACTGCTAAATATGTTCTGACTGTATGTCGGTCTCTAGAATTTAAAAAATATCCCTAACATCTTTTTTAAATACTCTTTTACGATTAAAACTCCAAATAGACATACTTTCTGGTTAGATGTATTCCAGATTCAGGTATTAGCAGCATTCATCTATGTCTGAGACATGCATATCTCCTTAAAATTTACAGGGGCTCCAGGGATGACCCAGTGGTTTCAAGAATTTCATGTCTCTGTCCTCTATCGGTCCCTTGGTACACAACAGATATGAAATGGAAAAGCTAGTGTGAGTGTCAAGGACTGTTCTTCTCTCTCTCCATTTATGGGGTGAGACTAAGTAGACATGACCCAAACTCCATTCCCATTGCATCTGCCCTTCTCCATTTCTGTAGGTTCTATCTTATTCTTTTCTGATAGCCTGGAATACAACTTCTGTGGTGAAATGCTGGAACAAAATGCCTTTTGGGATTCCTCTGTCATGTGTCATCTACAAGACAACTGCCTTTTTTTTTTCTAATGTTTATGGTGCGCATGGGAGGGAATATTTCCACTCCTACTTCCTCCAGCAAAAGCCAAAAGCCATACTCCTTAAAAAATCCCCAAAGCCTCTTGTACTTGTTTATGGACAGAAGACAAGGAGAAGAGTTGTATGTCCTCTGTGGGCCAGGAAGAAGAGATTCAACCTCCCAAGACAAGTTTTTAAGCACTAACTTTCTGGAGACTTCTCATCTGATCCCACCTCAGAAGTCTTCAACTTCTTGTCATCCTAAAAAAAAAAAAAAAAAAAAACCCCTTCTTGTCATCCTTTGTCATCTTAACTCCATCTACCAAATATATAAAACCCACTGCTCCAAGCATTGGCATAACCACCATTGACTTCAACTGATGGTGTGTGTGTGTGTGTATGTGTATGTGTGTGTGTGTGCATGCGCGCACACGTGTGCAAGTTTGTACACAGGCCTATGACAGAGGTAAGGAGGAGGCAAAGGAGGAACAATTTCCATTCTCACACCAGTGCCTAAGCCCCACACCAGACTAATTAAGTCGAAATCTCTAGAAGTAGAGCCAATGCATCTGCTTTGTTTTAAATCTCCTCAGGAAAAGGAATGAGCTATCAGGCCATGCAAGAACACGGATGAACTGTAAATACATATTGCTAAGTGAAAGAAGGCAGTCCAAAAAGGCTACATAGTATGATTCCATTTATATGACATTTTGGAAAGGGTACAACTACGGAGATAGTAAACAGGTCAGTGGTTGCCAGGGGCTTAGGGAGGGAGCAGTGTTGAATAGGTGAAATACAAGGAATTTTTTAGGGCAGTGAAATTATTCAGTATGACACTGTAATGGTAAATACACGACACTATCCATTTGTCAAAATCAATAGTATTTTGAAGCAGAGAGGGGGAAACAATGTATACAAATCCAGAAAATCATTTAAGATGTAAGAGAATTCTAGGAAAGAATGTAGACTGTGACAAAAGAATTTAAGTGTATTACAAATACATGAAATACCCACAGTGAAGGAAGTAGGAAAAGAAAGTGCAGATCTGAGTACCTCTGAAGTGAACAGAAATCCAAGATTAAAAGCAAAGGAACTGAACATAAGCTCTGTACTCTAGTTCATACAGTGGTTTCCCTCAGGGCTATGGGTGACTATGGGTGACAATCCTGACACTGCTCTACATGTATTCTGGAATTGCACGGCTACGTAAGTGGAGAGCCCTTAATGGGAGCTATGTTTCTCACTCCCAGAGGGTTCCAAACAGGTAAGGAGAGAAGGCTAGAATGATCCATGTGGTAATGGATAAGAGTTAAAGACTTCAATCTGAACTCATGTTTAGCTTAATATAGATTATATGTATCTTAACATAGATGGGCACATAAAGGACTGTCTATTGCTATGTTATAAACATGAGTTAGTATATACATATATATTTCCTTGCTCTGTTAGCTAAGAAGCCCTAAAGCAATGACACCCCAGTAACAAGGAGCACACCTCGTGCCCAGATCTTTTCTAATACCATTGTACAATAAAAGGAACCAGGGCTTCCTGGAGAAATAGTTGATTCTAGGTCTTGGCAGGAACATTCAATTGAACCTGAAGTATCTTGTATTTCCAGAAGTTAAGGAAGTGCTCAAAAAACCAAACCACAAAAAAAAAAAAAAAAACCCACAAAGATGAGGGAAAGTCAAAGAGATACTGAAAAAGCTCCCAATGGCCAAAGCTAGAACAATCTGTACAACAAAATAGCAGCAGCAGCAGCAGCAGCAGCACTGGGTTATAACAAAGTATGAAATAAATATCAAGAGTCCATATGACATGAATGAATAAATGGAGGAGAACAAACAAATCTCCTATTCAGAAGAATTCCACATAATTTATGTAGATACTCCAACCATAAGAAGGTTGTGTGGTTAAGTTTTTTGTGTCAACTTGGGTAGGTTATGGTGCTCAACTGTCTGATCACATAGTCAAACACTAGTCTAGATACACACACACACACACACACACACACACACACACCATGGGTTCCTTTTTTCTAGAGAAACCTCACTGACACTGAGATAGAGCATAGCCGACCCCTCCTTATGAATGGGCTGCTCATGGTGATGTCCTTCCAAAGAGTACAGAACAAGGAGGAGTAAAAGAAAGAGTAGCTAGTGGAGAAACTTGACAAACACTGCCACAAGCCAGGTGATTAAAGTTAATAGCAACAGTGGTAAGTCATGCCGATAGCATGTACCTCGCTGTGGTGTGATAAGAATGTCACCTTTGTTGTCTCCTTCCCTAAAACCCACACTCAGTATAATGAAGAGAAAAACACCAGTTAAGTTGCAACTGAGGGACATTCCACAAAATACTCCCCTACACTGTCAAAATCATAGGAAAAAAGGCAAAGTCTGAGAAGCCACCATAACCAAAAGGAGCCTAAGGAAACATAAAGACTAAGTGGTATCCTAGATGAGATTCTGGAACAGAATAAAGACTAGATTAACAACAACAACAACAACAAAACCTAAGTAATCTGCATCAAGTATGTACTTTATTTCATAATTAGTGTCAATGTTGGTTCATTGATTGTGATGAAGGTACCGTACTAATGTTAGAGGTTAATAATAGGGGAAACAAGGTACATGGTATATGGGGACTTGTATTATCTTCCTATCTTCTATTTAAAACAAATATTAAATGAATATTTATCTTTTAAAAAAGCAATAATCACCGCAGTACTGGAAAGATATGGGTATCCCAAGTTAGAACTCTAAAAGCATCGCCTCCCAGTGGGATTAATCTGTGTGCTCCTTCTCATCACATGGGAATTAAAAAATATGGAGATGCCTCAGCTTACCCCAGATCTGTGTGTGAATCAAACTCCAAAATAAGAGGAAGAGTCAGGCTATGGGTAAGCTTAAAAAGCCTCCTGTGTGACTCTGAACTATAGCCCTGGATAAAAACTTTCCCCCCCTTTTTTTTAAATTTTTTATTTTTTTAAAATAAATTTATTTTTTTATTAGTGTTCAATTAAAACCTTTCCCCTTGAAGGATTCCTCAATGGGAAGATTAAATTGGAAGTTATAATTAGCCATGTGCCTTGGGTCCACTTGGGGTTCAGTAGGTTTTTGCCTGGAGACCCTGGCCCCACTGAAGCATTCCTTTGGGGAAGAGTGTTTCAAGTTCTAGACCAATGAAGAAGCAGTAAAGACTGTGTCCCAAAACCTGGCAGTGGCTTCCCTGTGTTCGGAGTATGCATGGCACGTGCTCGCCTTTCCAACAGCGCTCTGTGCATGTCCCCCAACAGTTCTACAGCATGAGTGGGATGCCCACGAGGAGCTTGGGGGATAACGTCTGTGCCGTCTGTGGGCAGAAGATCATTGTGGAGCTCGATGAGGAAGGACTCATTGAAAATACCTACCAGCTCTCATGCAATCATGTGTATCCTTTTCACAGGAAACCGTATGGGCTTCATCAAGCCAGTGATGGGAGGCCACTTTCAAAGAATCTGTGTTGGTCATGGCAGATGTCAAGTCAGGGAGCTCATCTCATCCCTTCCTCCTCCCTCCTCTCCTCCCCGCTCACCATCTCCTCTGCTTGCTCAACTCCCATCCTCAAACCCCAGGCCTTTATCCTTTGCCACCTGTCTTGTTGAGACTTTCTGATAATCCCTGCTGAAAAATGAATGCTAACTGAGGTGAAGTTCTCCCAGTAATTTCCTTTGTAAAAATGAATCTTAATGCCACATGGACAGGAAAACTGCATCCTCTGCCCAAACGCTGGCTGGGAAAGTTGGCAAAGCCGTAAGCGGACAGATAGCCATCAAGGCCCAGGGAGGGAAAGGTTTGGGGATGAGAAAAAGTGGAGTTTCAGGTTCAGGGAACTACTCAGGACTATCCAGGTGGAGTCTGCGTCTGAGTCTCACAGGACTGAATGCAACAAAGTGTGCTTTGCTTAGAAATAATCCTAGAAACCTGCTTGTGTCAACAGTTGGTGGAGGGGGTGGGCAACCAGGTGGTGTCAGCTTTGGTCGTAGAAAGGGGCTAGTGGCACAAGCAGTAGGAAAGAGGGACCAACACTTGCACCCAGTTCTTGGACCACTTGGCTCCTCTGCCTGTGAATTCCACCCCAAGTGGCTGACAGATCTTTAGGTGTTAGGAACCAGACAAGCCTGGGCCTGGAAACTAGCATTCTTTGGGGATTCCAGTGACTGTTGAGGAAGACCTCAGTATGCGGAAACACACTGGGCTCAAGATCCTTGAGCGAAGCAGCTTATGCTGCCTAAGCATGGAACTCTGGACACTAAAGTCGTGTGTGGGTTGGCCGACAGTCGGTATTTTAATTCTTTTCTAAATACGGGGGGGGGGGAGGTATCATTTTTCTTTATTTTATACTACAATATCAATTTGATAATATTGCTCTACACCCAGTTCAGACCTCTGGCATTATCAGGTGGTTAAACCATCTATCTTTTGCCTCTGAAGCCCACCGAGCTCGCTAATACTCTAGACGTGCAGTGCCCCTGATCCCGTTCTATTTCATCTGGACAGATTCCAATTTTTCAATCCTGAGAGTTAAAAAGTGGACTAAATGCATCTGAAATGTACTCGGAGCCCTCACTCCAACATTTAAGCCATATCTCAGTTAAATTTTTTTTTTTTTTATGATAGTCACACACAGAGAGAGAGAGAGAGGCAGAGACATAGGCAGAGGGAGAAGCAGGCTCCATGCACCGGGAGCCCAACGTGGGATTCGATCCCGGGTCTCCAGGATCACGCCCTGGGCCAAAGGCAGGCGCCAAACCCCTGCGCCACCCAGGGATCCCTAAGCCTTACTATTTTAAGATTAAAAAATACAAAGACAACCCATATAGAATTCTGTGGTGGTTTTTCAGTGTGACAACTTTCCCAAAAAACTATCCTTCTTTGGTAGAAATTTTCCAAATCTGGCCTTAGTTTTAAATGTGATTACTTTTCAAATGTTGGAACAGAGCCCCTTCTGCCATTTGCAAGTGGAAATATTTTCTCTCTCCACCTTTAAAAGCACTTAGGGATTGTTGTACACGTGTGCGTATGTACTCTAAAATGTAGTCACCTTTAAATTTGCTTTGCAGGGAGTATTACTAATGGCCCACTTTGGCACGAGTCAGATTAGCAAGGAGCAGGCAAACGTGAGTCATATTAATAACGTGAGGCAGGAGAAGGAATCAGAATATTGCTCTGCAGCAATTCTGACAGCTTGGAGACTTTACAGCATTGAGATTTTGAAGATGAGACCAAGATTATTAAAGAGGAGGTGGACATTTCACTGCTGTCTCTAGGACCCCTGAACTCTGTATCTCTCTAAAAGATGGGGCCATCCTCCAGCCCTTTTGAATATAGAGCTGTAAGGGTTTTGGTTTAAAATCTTTGTTGTAGTACACCACTTTATATAAACCCAAGCCTATTGCAAAGGTGACCCAACTCCAAGAACATAAAATAGTGGTAACTCTTAGCTGCGTGAAGATCTGATATTGAGGAACTACGTACACGGCCTCCACTTGTCTACACCTCACAGTTCTCCACTTGTTAGAGAGGAGACCTCCACATCATTGCTGTTCACATGGGTGACAGCGGACTAGTCAGAAAGTCCTGTGATCTGGATCCAGAGAGCCACAGTGAGATCAACAACTGTAGAAAAAAATAAACCACTAGGATGGATCAATAGGACAGATCTCACTACTGTTAATCACTTTGCTCAAATCTACAATGTTGTCAAACCTGAGAAAATGTATTAGCAAAAGCAATTGGTTTTGAGTGATCCATTCAAACATTTATTTAATAAATAGGCCCTCAGGCACTGCTTACGGTGCTGAGGAAACAGAAGAATGAGACCTGGTCCCACAAGTAGCATGCAGTCCAGGAGAGACGTGTATGCTCATTGAATGTCATGATACAATGTGATAGGAGCTTTAATAGGAGCGGTCCCCTGATGCTGTGGGAAAACATAGGATGTGCTCTCAACTTTAGGGGCAAAGGGCCAAACTCTCTAGACAGGGAGATATATGCAAATGAGTTTGTAAATGCCTAGGGTTTCAGAATTTTATTAGGTTTATATTCTATTAAAAATAAGTGGCTCCTTATCAGTAACAAATAACCTGAGATAGGACTATGAAGCTAATAGAAATATCTGTAAGTTTGCGGTTTATGACTACAAGTTCCCTAAGCTTGCCTAAGTCCTTAAGATAAGGCTGATTCCACAGTACAGTAGGTAATGAGTAGTGCCCAAAAAGTAGGATAGGGAGGTGCTATGGTAAATGCATGAGAAACACACGATGAGCGAGGCAGGGAAACACCGTGATACATTTACATAAAATATTACTGTAGAAAGGCACTTTCATATTCTTTATCTACTTTAAATCCTGGAAGAATCAAGTGAAGCAAGAACAAAACCAAGGAGCCACGTAAACTCTGAAGGGTCCTAAAGCTATAGCAGCTCTGATGCAAGCTCCCAGTCCCTGGGGGTTCCGTGGTCCTGCCGAATCTTCCTTAAATAGTGATGTACACAATCAAGTCATGACTGAGCCATTCTCATCCTCTACTCCCCCCTCCACCTCCCGCAGATGGGGTCATTTCCATTATGCCATCATGAAGTAGACCTTGCCCTTTAATATCTAGAAACTTCCATAACGAGATACCTAAGCTTTCATGAATTCTGCATCCGCGGTTGGTGTATAGTTGGTAAAAAGCAAACTTGCCCTTACTGCAAAGAGAAGGTTGATTTGAAGAGGATGATCAATAACCCGTATCCTTTTTTAAAAAAGTTGTGAAGTATTACCTTAAATATTTGTGGTAATGCATTCTTCAATCAAAATTTTCATTACCTTCATGAAAGTTTTAGCAGAAAAAGTTTGTTTTCCCTAGCCATTTATTTCAAAACAACTTACTGGTCTCTTTTCTCCCCTGTGCCTATCTTAATACTCTGGCTAGGAACTTGAGTGCCAAAAAAGAAACATTCTACTCTCCATATTCCATAATGTTCCACCCTAAGGGCTTTAGTGAAAATGTGATGGGATATTGCGAGAGATAGGTAAATATATGGAAGGATTAGATAGATGATAGATAGATGATAGATATATAAATAGATGATGGATGGATGGATGGGCAGATAGATGGATGACAGGTAATGGGCGGATGGGATGAGTAGGTGGGTAGATAAATATATAGACTGGAATTAAAATTTCTTTTAAAGATTTTGTTTATTTATTTATTTGGGAGAGCATGAGAGGGAGTGGAGTAGGGGTGGAGGAGGAGGAGGAGAGGTAGAGGGAGAAGCAGACTCCCTGCTGAGCGGGGAGCTCATGTGGGATTTGAGGCAGGGCTCCCTCCCAGGACCCCAAGATCATGACCTGAGCCCAAGACAGACACTTAATTGACTGGGCCACTCAGGTGCCCCTGGAATTGAAATTTCAAAAGCCTCAAATGTGAACTACAATATGGAAAGGAATTTTGAGGGTGTGCTAAATTTTATTATTTCCAGAAATGAGTAGAGTTGTTTACCCCCTGTATTTTGGCCTTTTAAATTCCTTACCATGCCTCATCTTGTCTTAAGCTAAACCTGAGGGATAATAATATTGAAAGAAAATGAGAAAAAAAATAAAATAAAATAATAAAAAATAAAAATAAATTTAAAAAAAGAAAGAAAATGAGGACCTAGAGACAGCTAGGATTTTTATAGACACCATGCTTCTCCAACTGAGGCCACAGGAAGCCTCAATGGCCCCATCCAGAGCTGACTATAAAGACTTAGTCCTCAACCCCACTGGCCCAAGACCATGGTATATGTCCTCTAGGAGGGTACATGGGATTAAAACATATCCCAACCCTAAGGAGAAAACACTGAGAGGTCGGCATCAACCTGCCAAGTACTCTCTCTTCGCCTAAGAGCCACTACACTTTCTAGGTACCGGTCACCCAAATTTTACAGTGCTAACGGAGATACCGCCCTTGTTCCCTGCTCCCCTACTCTTCCCCAACCCTATACATGGATTTAACGATGGCTGTTGGCAGCAATGCGTCCATCTCTGAGAACTGCCAATCAAGGGAAGATTTGCTGTTAGGGTAGCAGGGGAGGCAGCACCGTGGCTGGCTGTGTCGTAGGGCCACAGCAGCAGAGCACCTGTGCAGCCACCAGCTCCATCTATGGGCTTGGCCTTTCTCAGTGAGTCAGCGTAACTGAAGCACAACCGAGGCTAAAGGTGTGTGCGGCTTCTCCCTCCCTCCTCTTCACGCACCTGCCCTGAAGTCCCTTCTAATATGGGCAGACCGAGTCAAGAACCACTTCTGGTTAATACCTTATAAAGCTAAAGGATATACATCTTTGTTATAAATGCTTTTAAATGAGCACATAGAATTAATGAGAAAGGAAATACCCCCTCATGGCGTTGCTTATTGTATTTGCAAATGAGATTCGTGAATATGTCTGCTACTTGACTGTACGTAGAGCAACCTCCTTAACTGAGATTTAGCTGGGAGCGCACACACTTTTTGTATGGACAAATCCTTGATTGGCTTCGTTATTTGGTGGCCTGGCAACCCGTGGTGATTGGAATAGTTCAAGGCATTAATTATTCACTAGGGCTGGAGTAGTACAGCAGACCTACTCCAGAAGCAACGAGTTGCATGTTGAAATATTTTTAAATCCTTGATCCTACATTTATTATTGATATTCTTTTTTTTTTTTTAATTTCAGAGATAAGCGCAAGAGTTTTTAGAACTGGATAAAACTCAGGACCCTACAAAAAAGGCAATCTGCCTATGTGGAAAGAATTTAAAAGAGAAGTTGAATGTCAAAAGTTCAGAAAAAAACCAGAAAACCAATGAATCAGCAAAGTAGTAATTAGTAAAAGTTTGTTATGCACACATCAAAAAGATAGTTTGCAAACCAGGAGCACTCAGACCAAAACACAGAAGGAAGCTCAGAGGTATGGGTTACACAACCGCTTATCTAGTTTGGAGGCAGTGACTGTTTATTCTTCACAGTGATTGGTTACAATATTGGAATTTTCTTTATGGAAAGGGAATTGATTAGTGATCACCTCATATCAATTTTGGGAAAACAATTTAAGTTTTGCTTATGATTTTCAGAGGCGTAAGCAAAAAGCACCTGGGGCAAGTTACCCTCACTTGTCTTGCAAAGTAAGCTAAATCAAGCTTTGCTTGTGAGACTAAAAACTGGTTTTGTCTGCTCTGGGACTTCTAAGTCTGGTCTCTGTGTTTGATTTTAACGTGAGCAACAGCATAAACAAACACAGCATCCTTTGCATCTTTCCCATTGTGATCGTTTTCTAATCCATGCGTGCAGCCCATTTGTTAAACCCACCATGGACCTGCTATCTCTAATGTGGCTGATAAGGTACTTCTTACTACAGCATTTAGCTATAACTAGGATCTTCTGATCAATTCAAAGAAGTAGGCAGAGTTGTTATGTAAACTACAGTTTAAGGATAAGGTCTTCTCTGCTCTCTGCTTGTCACCACGTGGCAGCTTTGGTGACATAAAGCCCTTTGGCATGGAGGGTGTTATTCTGGAACTGTCTGGCATTAGGTGCCACAGCCCATTCAATGAGCCAGACGTGCACTGCATTTGCTGGGCCTTCCAAGTGCACCTGACCCATCCAAGGGCTGCACTAAAAAAGGGGAGAACCACTCTCTTCTTCTGTGCCACTCCGTTCACACACACACACACACGCACACACACACACACACGTGACATCACTCTCTTGCTATACTCTTTTATTTTCTTCATAGCACTTATCAATACCTGAAATCATATCATACATTTATTTTTTTATTTGTCTTCCCCTCCATGAAGGCAGAGGATTTGATCTATTTAGTTCCCTATTTTATGTCCAGCACTCAGAGTAGTGCCTGTTACCTAATAGGCACTCAATAAATATTTGTTGAAAGAATGAATCAGGGGTGCCTGGTTGGCTCAGGGATTGAGCATCTGTCTTTGGTTCAGATTGTGATCCGGGGGTCCTGGGATCGAGTCCCGCATTGGTCTTCCCACATGGAGCCTGCTTCTCCCTCTGCCTGTGTCTCTGCCTCTCTCTGTATGTCTCCCATGAATAAATAAATAAAATCTTTTTAAAAAAGAGAATGGATTAATTAATTAATCCAGCAGGAAGGGACAAAATTAATAAAATAGGAAAGAGTAGTCAGAGAGAATTAAGAACAATACATTGGCCTCCCCAAACATATTTGTTTTTAATTGCTGGCGAGTTACTAAACAGCCACCACTGTATGCCTAATATCAGACATCTGTTCTCGTTACCTGGAGACATTACACTTACAGGAAGTAGACAGGGAAGCACATCTATTGTCAAAAACACAGGCAATGAACTTAATGCTATTCAAAGCCTTATTACAGTTGTAATGAAGAAAACTCATGCTAAGATCTTTACCTGTTGGTAATTTGCCTTCTTGAAACTGCTCAATGCTTCAGTATTATGATTGGTTCACGATCTAGATTATTAGATTTAACCCTGGTTTAAGGAGATAAAACAAGATCCCTGAGCTTATAGTTTACTGACAAAAGACCTCATTGCTGGCTAAAGTATTAGCTAACATGTTTTTTCTTCTATAAAAGAAGGAGCCCTTAAATTGATCTCTGATGTATTTCCCAGTTATTTTTTTTTTAAGATTTTATTTATTTATTCATGAGAGACAGAGAGAGAGAGAGAGAGAGAGAGAGAGAAAGAGAGAGGCAGAGACACAGGCAGAGGGAGAAGCAGGCTCCATGCAGGGAGCCTGACATGGGACTCGATCCCGGGACGCCAGGATCACGACCTGAGCTGAAGGCAGCACTAAACCGCTGAGCCACCCAGGCCGCCCCCAGTTATTTTTTTTAAGAGAGAGAGTGGGAGGAGGAATAGAAGGAGACAGAGAGAGAGAATCTCGAGCAGACTGCAGTGAGCATGGAGCCCAATGTAGGGCTCAGTCTCATGACCCTGAGACCATGACCTGAGCCAAAATTGAGTTGGGTGCTTATCCAACAGAGCCATCCAGACACCCCTCCCATTTATCTTTTATGGACAGCAACTGCATGAGGGTAGCTTTTAGAACCCTTTAGAACTCTGGGCAGGTAAACCAGTATGTATCTGCATGGAGTTCTGAACGACCCTCGGAGTTCAGAAATGTTGGATAATCCCTAAACAACTTCAAACACACACAAAATAAAGATGCTATTTTCTTTATAGTTTAGGTATTTAAAATCTAATCCCAATTTCATGAAGTTATATATATATATATAGAAAAAATTATGGCGAGCTATACACTACAGTTACCAGTGGTTATCCCAAGGTGAAGGGATAAGAAAAATTCTTTCTTTATAGGCTCTTATCTCTTTCCCAAAATGTCTACAGTGAACGTGTTTAACATCTGTGATGAGGGGATCCCTGGGTGGCTCAGTGGTTTAGCACCTGCCTTTAGCCCAGGGCGTGATCCTGGAGACCCGGAATCGAGTCCCACATCAGGCTCCCGGCATGGAGCCTGCTTCTCCCTCTGCCTGTGTCTCTGCCTCTCTCTCTCTCTCTCTATCATGAATAAATAAATAAGTCTTTTAAAAAGAAAACATCTGTGATGAGAAAAATAAAGATTATTTTTATAACATTACTTTCAATCTACCAACCAACTACAGAGCTCTTTCTCTTGCTGTCTAGATTATTTAAATTAAATCTACGGACCAAATTCATGTTAAATTTGTCTGGTTCTCATGGTAATTAACATCGTGCTTAAATGTAGGATATAGAGAAATAAAGCAAAAAGTCCATTATTGTCTTTTGTTTCTGTAGCACCTCATTTCCTTCCCCTGAACTCGTCCATTGTTTTTCTTAGGCTGGCTACTATTTCCTCCATAACACTCTCCCAGGAGTTGGTATGAGAGAGAAGAAACACTCTTTGACTTTCCCCAGAAACTATGCGCTTATTTCCCTGGGATATTTTTCTGTGAAAAACAGGGTCCCTGTGGCAAAGCTTGTACCCCTAATAGGAATTTCTACATTCACAGACTATGATCTATAAAAAGATGAATCGCATCTCAGGAAAAAAAATAATAGCAAACACCTACTACAGGCATTGCTGTTACCCCATGTGAGCATCATCCATGGTTCTTATTCTCAGAGGCTTGGTCCCTCCACCCTGCCCACCCATCCAGAGGGAATGGTAAGTGAGGGGCACGCACTCAGTGGTTAGCCTACACAACTGTACATTCACACCCACATGATGTAGATATTAGTGTTCCTGCTGTAAGGGCAGAAAAATATTTGGGGTCAGTTAAGTGACTTACCTAGAGATATGCTTCTACTGACCCAGATTTTTCTGACCTGAGAGGCCAATCAACCACACAGACCCAGTTCTGTCTACAAACTGAGCAGGTCAGAGGAAGTTCCAGTCCTGTCGCGGGTGGCTCCCATCTTAAGAAGAAATTTGCGTTGAATCAGGAAATAGCTCTAGCCTAATTAATTGCATTAAATATAATGTATATTAACTCTAGATCATAAAGATTAACACGTGGAAGTACTATCTATCTTTAAATTATTGTGTATCCACTATTTTTTGGGTCATTTTGAGGAATCACTGGGTATATATTCGTCTAAAAATCTATTTAGCCCACATGCGCTTTTGTAAATGTTCAGAGGGAGAAAAGGAGCCTTTTTTAGAATCAAATAAGACTTTTTCAGAAGAAGAAAGCATGATGCTTCAGAGGAAATGGATTAGAAGATGGGGTAACTAGAAACTAATCAGAACTTCACATGGAGGGGATCCCTGGGTGGCGCAGCGGTTTAGCGTCTGCCTTTGGCCCAGGGCACGATCCTGGAGATCCAGGATCGAATCCCACGTCAGGCTCCCGGTGCATGGAGCCTGCTTCTCCCTCTGCCTATGTCTCTGCCTCCCTCTCTCTCTCTCTCTGTGTGTGTGACTATCAAAAATTTTTAAAAAAAAAATTTTTTTTAAAAAGAACTTCACATGGAGTTAAATGCTGATGGAGGATCAGACTCAGGGATGTGGGAGCTTCTTTGGAAATCCTCTAAATTGAGTATTTTATTTACACTTGGCCCTTGAACAACACTGGTTTCAACCGCATGGGCCCATTTATGCAGATTTATGATTTTTTTTTTAAAGATTTTATTCATTCATGGGAGACACAGAGAGAGAGAGAGGCAGAGACACAGGCAGAGGGAGAAGCAGGCTCTATGCAGGGCGCCCGATGTGGGACTCGATCCCTGGACTCGATCCTGGGACTCCAGGATCACTTCCCGAGCCAATGGCAGGTACTAAACCACTGAGCCACCCAGGGATCCCCAGATTTATGATTTTCTTAATGACATTTTCTTTTTTCTAGCTGACTTTAATAAGAATACCATATATAATCATATAACATACAAAATGTGTGTTAATCGGCTGTTTATCTTATCAGCAAGGCTGCTGATTGGTGCTATTTCCTGATGAACTAAGCCAATGACTACAGATAATTCTGACGTCAACAGTGGACTTGGATCATGATTATCTCATAGGATAAGGAAAAAACCAAGAACCTCTTCTTTCCCATCTGGTAGTTTTTATAAGACAGCACTCTAGACAAAATATGAACAGTAGTAGTGGCTTTAGTAAGCAAGAGCAAGTCTGCAAAGGACAGTGCGTTCACGTAGTTGAGAGACAACTGTGTCAGAGCGGACTTAGCTACAACCAGTGATATGAAGGCCAGGCCCAGACTAGCCTTTCATGAAGGAATCTAGGATTTTATTGCTGTTCTCAAATTTAACCAAAACCCTTCCTGCTGAGCATCATCGGTGGGCCACTCCAGGTACGTCTTGGTGTTCATTATCTTCCGCAGCTTACAGAATCGCTGGGGGATGGCCTTTTTCTCAATGGGCTCCAGAAGAATGAGGATGGCAGCATCGTTGTTCTCATCAAAGAGGCGAAAATGGGAGAAGTCCAGCTCGTACTTGCACCACTCGCTTTTCACGAAGTTTTCAGAAAGCACAAAGATGGTTTTGTGGCTCTTCTCGATGGAGTCAATGATATTGTCAATAATCCACTTGCCGGGAATAAAGTCCCGCTTGTGAAGGCACAACTTGAATGGGGGATTGAAGTGCTCCAGCTTCTGGACCAGAAGGTTCTCCACCCAGTAGGAATCATGCTCACTGTAAGACACAAAGGCGTCATAACAGACGTCCCTGGAGGGGGCTTTCCTGGGCTTCCTTTTGGCCTGGAGCCAGGCCCACAGCATTCTCAGGTACCACAGCCCGTGGAAATGGTGGCACGCCCCCGCCATGAGCAGGACCAGCAGGAGCAAGACACAGCACACGGCGGCCACCAGAGCTGTCCGGTGGCACTCAGAAGCCGGGAGCCGGGCGGTCCCAACCCGCTGGCCCCGCACGTAGGAGGGGGAGTGGCACAGGTAGTCCTCTGGCCAGCCGACCAGGAGCCCGGCCAGGGCCTGCTGCTCCTGAGTGAAAGACAGGAATTCACAGGAGCAAAGGAAGTTGTTGCCACCGGCCTCCAGGGTCTGCAGCCTGTGAAAGGAATCCAGTTGCTCCTTCGAGAAAGCGTTTATTGTGTTTCTGCTGATTCTCATAATTTGTAAGGTGGGTAAGAAGGAGGCATCTGGTAGAGTCTTCAACTTATTTCTGGAAATAGAAAGTTCTTTAAGTTGTGGCAAAATCAGGGAAAATGACTCGAGATTATTATTGCTAACATCTAAAATTTCCAGTGTCTGAGGGATGCAACGGGTTATACTTTGCATTCTTGTGTCGGATAAGTTCAAACATTTCAGCTTTTCTGGCCACTGACAAGTTTCAGGCATAGAAAGATAGTTATTCTTACTAATATCAAGGTTCACCAGGTTTTTCAAAGTAAGCAAAGTTTCTCCAGTTTTCTCTAAGGATTTCAAACGATTTTGCCTTAAAATTAAGGTTTGCAGGAGGGGCCAAGCATGCTGACAGGCTGAGTTTCTCAAGTATTCTTCAACCATTAAATTGTCGCTGAGATCCAAATATTCTAGGGATTTTAAATGTTGTGAAAGTGAGCAAGGAACCAGAAAGACCTTACTGCTTTCTACTGTGATTCTTTTAACATCTTCTGTAAGTGAATATATACTACTCATATCGTAAAATGAGTAAAAGTGTGGAATATGCAACCTCCGTACTGTTAGTGTCTCTATCTGACCTATATTTTTAATTTTGTCCACATCAGGTATGTCAAAATCACCGAGCCCATAAAGGGTACAGTCCTCAAACTCTACTTCTAACACTCCAGAAACATAATTCAACAGTCTCACAACCTCAGTAAAACTTCTATCGGTGACTTTCACATTTCTAAATGTCCACTTTTTAACCAACGTATGTGTTTCATTGATGGATGCCTCTGAAAAGTGGAAAGTGTCCAAATGAGTATCTCTCAGTTCTAAATGTTTCAAGGAACTGGAAAGATCTACAAAAATCTCCACCAGTAAAACAGGCTGCTTCATACGGAGGGCCAGATAGCTGATGTTCTGAATCGATTTCAAACTCTTTGGCTCATACCTCTGGAGATTTGAAGCATCGATCTCCAGTTCCTCAAGAAAGGTTAGCCCAGCAAAATCCTTATCCTGAATCTCAGTGAAGCTGTAGATATTTCCTACTTTCAGAATTCTTAGATTTGTGAGCTGAGAAAAAAGAGGTGTTTCCCCAAGTGATTTGTAAGGATTTCCCAGTAGGTTTAAGAACTTCAATGAAGAAAGGGGCCTGAACCAGGAGGATGATAAGTTAGATAAGAGGTTATAAGATAAGTCCAAATGTTCAAGACTCCACAGGGAAAAAAAAGATTCTTCCTCTATTGTGTTAATTCCATTAGACTCCAGCCTCAGAGCCTTGAGGTTCACACAATCCCGAAGGTCACTGTTGCCAATGTAGGTGATCTCATTGTTGGAGAGGTCAAGGCTTCTCACAGCTGCTGTGAGCCCTGAGGGCATGGAGTTCAAAGATCTGGAGCGGCCATCGCAGACACCAGTGGGGTCACAGGACAGAGAAGAAGACTGGTCAGGGGCCTCTTCCTTGGAGAGGTTGGTTACAGCCCCCAAAACCCACAATGTCCACAAAACACGTGACATTGTCCAGTGATCCAACCTACAAATAAAAGAGGTTCAAATGAGTGATTGTGTTCGACAGTTTATTATGATTCCAGTTCCTGAGAAATGTTTTGTAAGGCATCACACACACACACACACACACACACACACACACACACCTACCTACCAGGAAATAACAGAAAGGCAAATGGAATGTATGCATGGGGATTAAAAAATGGATTCCCTGGTGCATCCAGCAACATGAGCACAGAGATCTTGCCCCTGTGCCAAGACCTAGAAGCCCTATACCATCTGAGTGGCTCAATCAGTTCAGCATCCAACTCTTGCCTTTGGCTCAGGTCATGATCTCAGGGTCTTGAGATCAGGCCCTGCACTGGGCTCCAGGTTTGCGGGGAGTCTGCTTCTCTCCCTCTTCCTCTGCCTCGCCCCACCTCCCACTCATGCTCATGTTCTCCCTCCCTCTCCCAAATAAATAAATAAATCTAAAAAAAAAGTGAGCTAGGCTTAACCGTATGGATTTATAATCACCTACTCCTATGCTTCAAGCCTTCTTGGATATAAGCATACTCTTTCCCTGCCTTGGTGCCCCCATGAGTTAGAGATGTCACAGAGCCCAACCACAGCTTTTGCGGGACAACTATTCACTGAACACAGCTCCAGTGGCAAAAGAAAAAGTTCCCATGCTCCTCCAGCTTGTCTGACACTTAACTACTAGCAGGCAGGAGGGATGCTGGGAACTCCAGGCAGAGCAAGGTGGTTTGCTGGGCCGAGGGACAATCAGACCAACCATCAGAACCTTCTCTTCCTGCAGAGAAGTGCAGAAAGCAGTGCCCCGGTCTGGATGGGCTATTCAGATGAATGTGGGGGAAATAAAGCTGTTTGCATGGTCTCCACCGCTGCTGGTTTCTTTCCAGTCATGAATCTAGCTCTCTCGCTCGCTCGCTCTCTCTGCCCTCTTTCTGGGCCCTGTATCCCTCTTTGGCTCTATTCAGCTCTCTCATTCTTTATGCTTTGTACTCCTTTGTCTGTATTTGCTCACTGCATAAACTGCACAAATTTAAAAAAAAAAAATATAACCCCAAGAACAAAACTTTTTATGGGTAAAATTAATTTCCCACACCCACAGAATCTGAGGTTATAAAGGCCTAGGCTGTATAATTTGTAGGAACAGATATTAAAACACAAATAATATTAATACATACTTGGTTTGGAAATTTAATAGCTGTTGCAGCCAGAATCTTTATGGCCACACCAATGCAACTGCTTTGCACCCCCTCCTGTCTCTTTTAGATAAATGGGGCCATACCTACCATGCATAATTATTCTAGACTTTCACTTTTCACCTAACAATATAACTTGACATCTTTCTACGTTCACATATAGAAACTTTTCTGATTCTTTCCCAATGGATCACAGTGTTTCCTAGTATGGATAAACCATAGTTTGCGTTCCCATCAGCACTGTATGAGAGTTCCAATTGCTTTCTATCTTGCTACCACTTAGTACTGCCAGTCTTTTTAATTTTAGCGATTTTGGTAGGTAGGTAGTGTAATCTCTGTTGTCTAAATTTTATTTCCTGGACTAATAATGAGCCTGAACATCTGCATATAGGATCATATTGTGTATGATCATTTGGAATTCTCGGTTGTAATGTGCCTCTTTCAGTTTTTGGCCTACTGTTTTCTATTGGGTTGTTGCTATTATAACATAATAATTATTATAAATATTACATACATATGAAAATAAAAATGTATACTCTCAAAACGGAAGATACATGTGTTACAAATACAGGCATTGCTGAGAGATATTGTGGGTCTGGCTCCACCACAATAAAATGGCTATTACAATACAGAGAGTCCGATGAATTTTCTAGTTTCCCAGTGCACACACAAGCTATGTTTGTACTACACAGTAGTCTGTTAAATGTGCAATGTCCAAAAACAAGCACACGCCTTCATTTAAAAAAGGATTTATTGCTAATGAATGCTAACCATCATCTGAGCTTTCGGTGAGTCATTATCACTGATCACAGATCATCGTAATGAATATACTAAAGTTAGAAATACAGCCAGAATTACCAAAATGTGACACAGAGATACAAAGTGAGCAAGTGGGATCCCTGGGTGGCGCAGCGGTTTAGCGCCTGCCTTTGGCCCAGGGCGCGATCCTGGAGACCCGTGATCGAATCCCACGTCGGGCTCCCAGTGCATGGAGCCTGCTTCTCCCTCTGCCTCTGTCTCTGCCTCTCTCTCTCTCTGTATGACTATCATAAATAAATAAAAGTTAAAAAAAAAATACAAAGTGAGCAAGTGCTGTTGGAAAAATGACAGCAACAGACTTGCTCAACACAGGGTCGCCACAGGCCTTGAATTTGTACAAAAAACAAAAAACAAAAAACCACAGTATCTGCCACATGCAATAAAACAAGGTATGCCTCTCTCTTCTTCCACTGTGTGGCTTTCCTTTTCACTTTCTTGGTGGAATCTTTTGATGAACAGATGTTCTTAAACATTTTCTATTTTGTTTCTTAGTAGTGATTTTGTGGTCTGTTTTAAAAGCCTTTTTTTATATTATCATGAAGCTATTCTCTTTATTATTTTTCCAATCCGTATACCTTTATTTTTTTTTAATTTTTTTAAATTTTTATTTATTTATGATAGTCACACAGAGAGAGAGAGAGAGGCAGAGACATAGGCAGAGGGAGAAGCAGGCTCCATGCACCGGGAGCCTGACGTGGGATTCGATCCCGGGTCTCCAGGATCGCACCCTGGGCCAAAGGCAGGCACCAAACCGCTGCGCCACCCAGGGATCCCCCAATCCGTATACCTTTAGTTTGTTTTCTTGATTACTGAATGTTGACCTTTATTAAATTTTTTTGTCTTCCTATATCTATTGAAATAACACAGGTTTCCTCACATTAATCAATTTAGTGTTGAGACAATGTTGAATTGTTTAGAAGAAACCCAAGTTAGTCTGGACATATTATCCTTTTTTATATTTTACTGGGTATATTTGTTTACTAATATTTCCTTTAGAACGTTTGCATCTATATTCAGAGTAAAATTGCCCTATACATTTCCTTTCTTTTCTGTGGGTAGAATTCACCAATGCCACCTTCTGAGCCTGCAAGATTTATTGCTATTATTTGTATATTTATCTTGTTTTTATAAAATTCATTAAATATACTTAACAGCTATGAAACTATTCAGATTTTCTTCTTCATCATCTGTCAGCTTTGGTAAATTGTGTTTTTCAAGGGATTGAACATTTTCTTTTAAACTTGCAAATTTACTGACATAGTTACTTAGAATATCATCTTACTATTTTATTTTATTTTTTTCATCTTACTATTTTAATGTCCTGTCTTGTAACTTAGATGAGTTTTTTGTGCCTTATGATTGTCTTCAGTGTCAGCGGTTTATCATTTTTTACTAGCATTTTCAAAAACCAGCTTCTCATTTTATAGATCCTCTATTTCCTTTCTATTCCATGAATTTCTATTCTTAAATTACTATTGCCTTCCTTCTGCTTCCTCTAGATTTATTTTATTGTTCCTATTCTAATTTCTTAAGGTAGACACCTGCTCATTAATCGTCAGCCATTCTTCATGTCTAATATATACATTTAAGGTTATAAATTTTCATCTAAGCTCTAGCTTAGCTCTATTTTCCAGGCCTCCTTCTCTTCTGTTCTTTCTATATTTCACCTCTTCAAGTTTCAGTCTCGATATTTCCTTCTGATCTACTTTCCAGTTTATTCTCCTCTCTTCAGCTGTGTTTAATCTATTGTTAGATCCAGCCACAGCATTTATATTTTGCAGTTACTGCCATTCTCACCTATTTAACTTCTATTTGGTTCTTTTCTCCATCTGTATGTCATTTTTTATAGTTTCCAGTTCTCAGCCAATATTTTCAATCTTGTCTTCCACCACCTTGAATATAGTAAGCCTCATCCAATAGGCCATACAACACTCTGACAGCCTGAAGGACACAGAGTATATGTAAGGTTAAGGTCTGGGGCAATCACAGATGGAAAGGCAGAACTGAACCAAGGGAAACCGAGCCCTTACACAGATTGTAGCACAGTTCTGACTTATCTGGATGGCTCAGGCAGTCTCAGGCTCTGAAAAGGGATTAAGATGATTTCTGGAATTCTAGTGCTCAGATACCTGCAGAAGCAAAGGGAAATTTTCTCTAGAAGAGAATACTACTGGGATCCCTGGGTGGCGCAGTGGTTTGGCACCTGACTTTGGCCCAGGGCGCAATCCTGGAGACCCGGGATTGAATCCCATATTGGGCTCCCGGTGCATGGAGCCTGCTTCTCCCTCTGCCTGTGTCTCTGCCTCTCTCTCTCTCTCTCTCTCTCTCTGTGACTATCATAAATAAATAAATTTTAAAAAAAAGAAGAGAATACTACTATTTGAGGCTTCAAATTTCTTCCTACAAAAAAATGTTTCAAAGTGAATGTCCAGTACACCATAAAAAAACAACCAGGTACTAAAGGAAGCAAAATAATGACCAGGAGAAGAGCAAAAATTAGCAGGCAATGGAAACTAACCCATAAAGAACATAGATCCAACATTGTCCCCATCTCTAAAAGTGACAGGGGTAAGTTGAGATAAGAATACTGTTTGGTACTATATTTATCCCACTGTCTTTCTGCTGAATCCATTATTGAAAAAAAAATCATCTTAGTATTACTGTCCTGGGCAACCAAAATTTACTTGATCATTTTGTAATAAATAGCACAAATCTTAAGAAATCCATACAAGCTTCCAGCTAATATTTAAAGGTCAGATAAATCTATTTTTAAATTTTTCCTAGCCTTCTGTCTTTAAACTGTAAAATTAATCAGAGCAGGGATCTTGGGCTATGTTCATCCACATATTACATGGTACCTACTGCATGGTAACTTTTCAGTAAATATTAATTATTAATGATATTAAAACTACCACTACCAATCTGACACTGAAGATGAAAGTCTTATCTCTCTCCTCCCATTTCCCCTCTATGCAATGGCATGGCACTGAGAAAGAGAAGAGCAATGGCTCCAGTTAGACTGAATGGAGTCATATCTAATAAGGGTGGTAGGTCTAGACAAAATATAAAATCATCTGCTTAAAGATTCAGAAAATTAGGGCACCTTGGGGCTCAGTGGTTGAGTGTCTGCCTTCAGCTCAGGGTATGATTTCAGGGTCCTGGGATCAAGTCCCGCATTGGGCTCCCTGCAAGGAGCCTGCTTCTCCTTCTGCCTCTCTCTGTGTGTCTCTTGTGAGTAAATAAATAAAATATTTTTTAAAAAAAGAATTCAGAAAAGTAACAAAATGCTGAGGCATTACTGGTCTGAGATCCAGAAAAAGACAGCAGTCTGACTGGTTAGCCTGGCATTGTGCTGTGCACATCTACTGATTGAGAACTGACAGGAAGTTGAAGCCCTGTGGCCCCCAGCAAAACCACGACCAGATACCCACATCAGGGCTGGGGCTGTGATGGTTGGGTGAAGCAGGAGTGGAGAAGGGACTCAGGGCCCAATGTGCAGTCAGAAACTGAAAGTACACCGGCAGGGAAAAAGCAGCTGCCCCTAATGTGAATAAGGATCTAAAACAAATCTCTGCCCTCTGGCCCTGGCTGAAAGCCAACCTACTAGAAATCCTCCATAAGAAATGAAAATTCAAAGCCTATCTTGTATGCTGCTACGGGTCCAACTATCAAAAGACAGAGTAACTCAAAGTTTTTTCAAATTGGGAAAAAAATAAGGTGCTAAATTTAAATGAATATTGAATCTCCAGCAAAAAAAGAAAAAAATTCCTCACTTTGCCCAAAAATAATGTAATGGTATTCTCCAAGGGCAAAGAAGACACACCTGCCAATCTAGATGGCAATACCCATTTAAATTATCATTCAAGAGTAAAGGTGAGGCAGGCATTTTCAGACACTCAAAAACAAAAAAAAAAAAAACAAAAAAAAAAAAAAGAATTTTTATCCCTAGTCTATCACTGAAAGAAGTAACCCAAAACATATGTTCTTCTGCAATTTGCAGAATAAACCTGGTAAGAGTAGGCAGCAAGAAGCAATGATTGCATTTTTTAAATTTAATAATTAATAAGAAAGAAGACAGCATTCAAAGGCTCAGGCATTTCTTTTTAGTATGAGGAAAAAGGAATATAAATTTTATATGATGTGGGAGTGAACAGAATTTTGACAAGCATTTGTCATTTATTCTATTCTATTCTATTCATTTATTCATGAGATAGAGAAAGAGAGAGAGTGGTAGAGACACAGGCAGGGAGAGAAGCAGCTTCCATGTGCAGAACCAGACCGGGGAACTCGATCCCAGGACTCCAGAATCAAGCCCTGGGCCAAAGGCAGGCGCCAAACCGCTGGGCCACCCAGGGATCCCCCAAGCAAGTCTTTTGATGAGGAGTAAATACAACTTATATTTATTAGGAAATCTTTATAAAAAGATCATACCCACAACTGTTTTAATCATAAATTGTACTCAATCACGAAAATCAAAACAAGATATCTAACCACCCAAGCCAAATTCTTAAGGAAAATAATACAAAAAATGAACTGATAGCTTAGAAACGTACAAGTCATGCTGTAACCTTCTGGCAATTTTTGTAAAATAAGTGCATCATAAGAAGTTTAATGATGAAAAACAAAGAAGTTTAAAGATGCAAATGTTCTCTGCTTAGAACAGGAAGAAACTTAAAATATCGGTGAATAAGTCATTTTCAAATAGGATGTCATTTCCTTTTTTTTTTTTTTTTTTTTGGTCTCTACTTTCAAATCTACCAGTTGCTTTTTGGTGAAGATCTGAGTTAGTAACAGCGCAGACAAGACCTTCCGCAAGGTCAGCGCCATCTCAGCCAGCTGAGCTGTTCAGCCTCATCCATCCGTCCATCAATCTCTCTCCCCACAAAACACAAAACAGTAAGACCACTCCGCGGGCTGCGTCTAGGTTCTCAACAGTTCTCATAGAAGGAAATTGGAGAAGTTAGAGGGGGAACTTCAGGGCGTCCTTACTTAGAGAACTCGTCTAGGCTTACGTGCTCTAAGTTACTTTCTCAACGGAGACAGAACTCGGGCGTTTCAAGGGTGGAGGAACGCGGAGGGGGGAAGCTCTCGCGCTCACACCCGCTCACACCCGCTCACACTCGCCCCCCGCCGCGCAGAGGCCGGACTGGGGTTACGGTGCGAGGCTCCTGGGCATGGGCACACCCCGAATCCCGACCCTTCCCCGCTTCTCCGCACAGTGATGAAACCCGGTTTGCGCCGTGTGGTCCCCGTGGAGACCCGGGAGCGCAGACACGCCCCCGCGCCCGCCCCCGCGCCCGCCCCCGCCCCGAGCGCGCCCCCCAAAGTCCTTACCGACCCTGGTGGCGCTGGGGGCGCTGGGGGGGGGCCGCTGGGGGCCGGGGGGAGCGCTGCGGGCCGGGGGGCGCTGGGGGGGGAGCGCTGAGGGCGGGGCGCTGGGGCTTACGAGAGCGTCGGTCCTTCGGGGCCCGCGCCCCCCGCCGTCCGCGGCGCTGCGGGGAAGCCCGGCCCGCCTGGACGCCCGCGCACCCGGGCGGTGGGCGGCGCGGGGAGGCCGCGGGGGCCGCGGGGGGCGCGGGGGGCGCGGGGGCCGAGCGGCCCGACGTACCCGGGAGGTGACGAGCGGCCTCCGGACGCGGCGCACCGGGCGGGTTGGGCGCAGGGCGCAGGGCGCAGGGCGGGTGTGCCTCCCGGCGGGGGCGGGGGCGGGGACCCCGAGGGCCAGCGGGCGGGCGTCCGGCGGGGGGGGCCGGGGGAGGCTTCGCGGGCGGAGCGAGTGCCCCAGGCGCCCCCGGAGCTCCGGCGAGGCCCCCTCGGTGGGGGCGCGGCCTGGGGCCCAGATCCGCCGCTCGTGCTCGTGCTCGTGCTCGGCCCGGCCTCCGCCGTCCGCCGCCGCCCGCACCCACGGACCCGAGCCCTGCCCGAGCGGCGGGTGAGGACGCCTGCCCGCGGCCGGGAGTGGGGGGGAGGGAGGACACGGGGGAGGGAGGGGGAGGGGGGAGGGGGAGGGAGGGGAGGCCCCGAGGTGCCGGCCGGCGCCCGCGCAGCCCGGTCCCGCCGCCGGGGGGCTCCCGCCCGCAGCCCACACTGAGTCCAGGCCCGCACCTTGCGTCGGCTCCTTCCCGGTCGTTCCCCGTCATTCCCAAAAGTCTCGGGTTGGCTTTTCTTCGGTGTCACAGAAACTAGTGAAGAATGTTTACAAGGGGGACGACCTACCTTTTAAGAATCAAACTGCCTCGGGCAGCCCGGGGCTCGGCGGTCCGGCGCCGCCTGCGGCCCAGGGCGCGATCCTGGGGCCCCGGGGTCGAGCCCCGCGTCGGGCTCCCCGCAGGGAGCCTGCGTCTCCCTCTGCCTGGGTCTCCGCCTCTCTCTGTGTGTCTCATGAATAAATAAATAAAATCTTTAAAAAAAAAAATCAAACTGCCTTAGTAGTATTCACTGAGTGCTGCTTCTATTCATAAGTACACCTGATCCTTACAAATTGAGGCCGAGGAAGCTCTCTTGCTCCTCTCACACGGAGGAAATGCCATGCAAATAGGGCAGTACTGAGATTTGGAATGAGAATTTTACCCTAAATCCAGGGTGCTATGTCTTGCCCTAGTCCCCATCCCTAATCCTCATTACCGGCTCCAGCATCCAGGCAAACTTCATCCGTAGGCATGAAGGTGAACTTCAGAGGGTGGGGCCTGATTGTCCCTACAGGTAACTGTGTGAATCCCCACCTCTCTTCCTCATGAGTTCTTAGGGCGTGTACCTAAGAAAACTTCTTTCCAATACCGCCCCCCCCCCCGCCCCCGCCAAATCTAAAAAATCTCTGTTCTTTCCCCATATGCCTTTAATCCAACTGCCTCGATTGATATTATTGCTTTGCAATCCCAAAGCCAATTAGAATGTTCTGGCAAAGTCAGGTGGAACTCATTTATTTACCCACAAGTTATTGCCAGTGTTATCTGTATACCATAAAGCTTCATAAACATTTCCAAAGCACTTTCAAATACGTCTTTTCATCTGAATCTCATAATAACTTGTGAAATAAATGGCTCTGATATTATTACACCTTTAGCTCAAGTGATTGGAGAACTTGTCTCAAGTTGCACGGCTCACAGCTCAGTGACAAACCCAGATTAGACTCTGAGACTCTAGTCAGTCTGTTTTTTGTTTCCCATAAGATTTTCTACAACTTACTACAAAACTGATTTGTTGAGTCAGAAAATGAGTGCAGAATATGGAAAGGTGTTTGGGAAAAGATAACTTCTGGTAGATATTTATATTTTTGAGCATGTGGCTGAAATTCTAAAATGAAGTTATCAAAATTCACAGTCTCCTTTTCATATAAAGTGACTTGCAATAGTTAAATAAAATAATAGCAAGTACACCTGTCAAAAATCACTTACTGAAAATCTAACATAATCCCAGAACTATTTTATAGAGCTTTGTAAACACATATGCCCATTCTTCAAAATTTGTCTATTCTGAACGGATTTATGAATCATCTGCAATTTTTAAAGAATGTACTTAATACTGCCTGTGCGAAATAATAGCAAAACCCTAAATCCACATAGAACCAGGCTTTGAAAACTGAGAATATTTCATTTATAAAACTAGAATAATGTTCTTCAGCCCCAACACTTCCTGTTGGGGGGCGGCCTTTTTCTCCTTGGGCTCCAGAAGAATGAGAATGGCAGCTTCACTTACTGTTCTCATCAAACGGGTGAAGTTTTCAGAAAGCTCAAAGATGGTTTTGTGGCTCTTCTTGATGGAGTCAGTGATATTGTCAATAATCCATTTGCCAGGAATAAAGTCCCAGGGTGGAAGTGCTCCAGCTCCTGGACCAGAAGGTGCTCCACCCAGTAGGCATCCTGCTCCCTGTAAAGCAAAGGCATCATAACAGATGTCTGGGGGGCGGGGGAGGAGCCCCCTGGGCCAGCAGGAGCAGGACACAGCACAGGGGCCACCAGAGCCATCCAGTGGAACTCAGAAGCCGGGAGCCAAGTCACACAGGTAGTCCTCTGGCCAGCTGACCAGGAGCCCGGCCAGGGCCTGCTGCTCCTGAGTGAAAGACAGGAATTCACAGGAGCAAAGGAAGTTGTTGCCACCGGCCTCCAGGGTCTGCAGCTTGTGAAAGGAATCCAGTTGCTCCTTCGAGAAAGTGTTCTTTGCCTGCTTACTCTCAAAGAAGAAGGAAATATCTGATGGTGTCGTCAACACATTCCTGAAAAGGCCAAGTTCTTTAGATTGTGGCAAAACGAAGAGATACTGCTAACATCTCCTATGCCTAGTGTCTGGGAAACACTGTGGGTTAAATTGTAGAATTTTTGTTGGATAAATTTGAGTATTCCACTTTTCTGGCCACTGGTAAGTGTTAAGAACCAAGTGTACATTTACCAAGATTAAGATTAGTCGGGTTTTTCTAAAGTAACATTTTCCACAATTTATAGGTTATTTTGTCTAAAATTCGAGATATGCAGGGAGTGTCAGATATCCTTATAAACTGAATGTTTCAGTTATACTTCAACTATCAAGTTTTCACTGAGATCCAATTACCCTGGGGATTTAAAACACTGTGACAGAAGTTACGGTATCAAGCCGACTTTGGCAATTTCAACTGTGAATATCTTTAATTAATATAAAAGCATGTCTTTAAAGCTCCATCATCTCAAAAAATTCTCATAATTTTCCTGAGGTACACAGTCTTCCAGTTCTACTTCCAATAACTAATTTTCTAATTTTATTTTATTACTTTAACTCATTTTAATACTCGTTGTTTGGTTGTTTCCCCTTCCCCCAACCCCCCCACCATGGGCTTGACTGTAGGGTTCTTTTCTGTTACTTACTTCTCAACATTTTGGAACCTTGAAAGATCAACCAAAACCTCTCAGGGTAAAAGTGCTTCATATGGATCAAAAGCTACAAACTTCCAGTTATAAGATAAATAAGTTCAGGGATGTCATCTACAACATGATGACTATAGTTAATAAATACTTTATTGTATATTTGAAAGTTGCTAAGAGAATAGTTCTTGAAAGTTCTCATCTCATAAGAAAAAACACAGCTATGTGAGGTGACGGATGGTAACTAGACATTGTGGTAATCATTTCATAGTATGGACATTTATCAAATTATGTTATACACATTTAATACAAAGATATGAATGAAATATAGCTCAATAAAACTGGGGAAGACACCACACTGAGATACCCCTATGAGCTCACAAGAATTAAAGACTGACAATACCTAGTGTTGGTAAGGACGTACAGCAGTTGAAACTCTCATACGTTGCTGGGCGGATGCAAAATGGTACACCCACTTTGGGAAAGTTTGACAGCTTCTTCTAAAATTAAATATGCACTTAATTTGTGACTCAGCAGTCGTCTTCTTGGGTATCTACCTTCTGGATATGAAAATGTAAGGCCACACAAAGTCATGTACTATGCTCAAAGCTAGAAACAACCCAAATATCTATCTGCTGGTGAACAAATTTAAACAATTGTTGCATAGCTCTACAATAGAATTCTATTCAGCAACGAGAAGGAAGAGCGGATATATGCAAGAATATGGGTGGATCTCAAAAGCACAATGCTAAGTGAAAGAAGTCAGACACAAACAGAGTGCATTTACAGGAAATGCCACACAAAGCAAAACCATGACAAAAGGTCATCCAGGAGGTGCCAGGGAGCCAGGTGGTAGGAGGGGCCTGACCACAAAGAGCATCTGAGAACTTTGGCAATGATGGAGATGTTCTACATCATGACAGTGGTGGTGGTTACGCCCTGCATGTCTTTGCCAATGCCCATCAAATTGTATCTTTAGATTGATAAACTCTATTGGACATAAATTATCTCAATAACTAACTTCTTAAGATCCTTTTTTTTTTTTCCTCTCCTAGAGCAAAGGATAGACCCATCAGGCCTCCAGAATAGAGGAGCTGCCTTTTTGCTAGCCCTGTGAGAGAAGGAAGGAGAAAAATCTAACGTCTCCAGCAAATCAAGCAAAATAAATACACTCACTTATAAAATATCTCCCTTTACCTTAATATGTTGATCCTGATTTCCCTCACAACCAAAAGAGCTCTAACTAACATATTTATTGATGGAAAGAAAACTAAATCTTTTAAGTAACTCAGAAATAATATAATATCATAAAACATAGTATCATAGAATCTTCTCATATTGTATTCAGATAGTTTTATCCCTTCTGTAATGCTCATTTTCGGCTTGCCATCTTCCTAACATCACTCCAGGCTTGTTCAGAGCAATTCAACACCCAACTTCCACAAAGTCTGTTCAAGGACTAAACTCGTCATACTGTAGTGATGCCAGAAAATAAGATATTCTTGGCAGAATTATTTAAATGTTCATTCTGGATGGAAAGAGGGAAGGAGGGAGGGAAATTAATGAAAACCTCTCCAAATAAAATTGACTGTCTCATATGTTGGCCCAATCTGCTGATCTTCTACATTGACTCCAGGCTTCTTGGTATGTATCTCAGGATTAGAAGCATCAATGTTAAGTTAACTCAGAACAGAAAGTCCATAGAATTCCTGTTATTTCTTTAATGTAGAGAATTTATAAATATTTTGGGGAATATTTGGGATACAGAAGAAGAAGAGAGAAAGATACTTCCCCTCCAAGTTCTTTGGTGGACTATCCTAGAAGCAAAGGACCAAACCATGAGGATAATATACAAAGTAAGTTGTTACAGGATAAGGCCAAAGACACAAGACTGTCAAAGACCAGGCCAATGATTTTCATCTATTGTAAGAATTCCATTAGGCGATAGTAAAGGAGACTCCAAATTTACACACGTAGGCTGAATGTAGGCTGGCTGTAAATTTCATGAGGGTGCAAATGTTATTCTCCCTCTGCAGTGAAGTATCTCCAGCCCCCACAGCATAACGGCATGAATCAACTACTAGTTGTCGAGTGTTGAATTGACCTGCCTTTTTAGAACATCAGTTAGGTCTGGAGAAATGGAGTAGAAACACCTGAAGTGGCCATTGCAGACACACAGTGGGACTGTAGGGGAGAGAAGTCTGACCAGGGGCTCCTCGCCCTGACTTCCTAACCATGCCACACAACAGCTCCCCTCTTTTAAAGATGGGAATGAAGAAATTTAGTGCTTGACTTCCGAACATATAGTTGAAGAAAATTGTGGGTGAACAACTGGTAGTACTTTGCTGTTTGTAAGGGTTATATGGTCTTACTGGGCAGAAAGGGTATGAAAAGAGGGCAGGATTTTTATCAAGTTCCTACTTCTTTGAAACTCCTTGGAAAATTCATTGAAATTAAGTAACTGCTCAATCCAACCATGTTGTGTGGCAATATGGGTAGAGGTTGCAGACTTCCAGTAGATGAAAAAGTGAACTCATGATATGACTCAAACCCACAGATGTGAGCTATGTGACCACTGCCTTCCTAGGCTCAGTCCTGTTATAAAGCATCATATGGTTCAACACTATGATGAGTTATCACCTCACATCTGTCAGAAAGACTTACTAAAAAGACAAAACAAAACAAAACAAAAAAACAAATGTTGACAAGAATGTGGAGAAAGGGGAACCTTCATGTATTGTCAGCGGGACTGTAAGTGGGTGCAGCCACTGTGGAAAACAGTATGGAGCTTCCTCAAAAAAACTAAAAATAGAAATACCATATGATCCAGCAATTCTATTACTGGGTATCTGCCCAAAGAAAATGAAAACATTATTTCAAAAAAATATGTGCACCCTGACGTTCATTTCATTGCAGTATCATTTACAATAGCCAAGACTTGGACACAGTCTAAATGTCCATCAATGGGTGAATAAGTAAAGAAGATGTGGCATATGTGTGTATAATGACATACTCCTCAGCCATAAAAAAGAACGAAATCTTGCTATTTGTGACAACATGGATGGACCTTCAGGATATTATGCTAGGTAAAATAAGTCAGACGGAGAAAGACAAATACTGCATGATTTCACTTATATGTGGAATCCAAAAAGAAAAAAAAAATCCAGACTCAGATATAGAGAACAGATTGGTGGTTGCCACAGGAGAGGGAGGACTGGAGGCAGGGTTGAAATGGATTAAGAAATACAAACTTTCAGCTATAAAATAGGTAAGCCATGAGGATGTAAAGATACAGCATGGGGATTATAGTCAACGATACTTTATTAACTTTGTAAGGTGACTTTCCATGGTAACTAGACTTACTGTGTGACCATTTTGCAATGGATCCGAGTGTGGAATTGCTGTGTTGTGTACCTGAGACTAATATCGTGTTGGATGTCGATTACACCTCAGTAAAAAATAAAATGTATACTTCATTTATACTTGTGATTTTTAAGTTGAAATTTTTGTTTGTAGAAACGCGGATTGATCACTTGTTATATATGGAAACATTTAAGAAAGATTGAAAGTTCGCCATAAGGGTATTAGTTATGTAAGAGTTCTTGAAGAACTCAGGGAAGTTTCGTTAAGTCAACAGAGACATTTAAAGAGGAGATGAAATATATTACATTTATGAATCTATCTTGAGCTATTCTATTTATTTATTTTGATTAGCTTGAACTATTTTAGAGATTAGCTATGTTTGTAAATAGGACAAACATAAGCCAAAGTCTCTTTTAAAGTGATATATAGGGACGCCTGGGTGGCTCAGCGGTTGAGCATCTGCCTTGGGCTCAGGTCCTGATCCCCGGGTCCTGGGATAGAGTCCCGCATCGGGCTCCCTGCAGGGAGCCTGCTTCTCCCTCTGCCTCTCTCTGTGTGTCTCTCATGAATTTAAAAAAAAAAAAAAAAAGTCTAAATAAATAAATAAATAAAGTGATATATAGGGGCTCCTAGGTGGCTCAGTCAGTTAAGCATCTGCCTTCAGCTCAGGTCGTGATCCCAGGTCCTGGGATTGAGCCTCGTGTTTGGCTCCCTGCTCAGCAGAGTCGGCCTCTCCCTCTCCCTCTGCCCCTCCCTCTGGCTTGTGCTCTCTCTGTCTCTCTTTCTCTCAAATAAATAAAATCTTTTTTTTTTAAAGTGATACATAAATTTTGGTAGATTTATAAATAGCTGGTCAAACCTAAAACCTTAAAGAAAGACAAGGTTTTTCACGTTGTAAATTTAGTAATCTAGGTATTAACCACAAAGCCAAAGCAAATTTCTGAATTCTCTCCACAGACAAAAATTCTCAAGGACATTTTAAAAAGCCAACGTTAATAAAATTAAAGTCATTAAAAAAAAAAAAGAAAGAAAAAGAAAAGAAAAGAAAAGAAAAAGAAAGGAAGAAAAGAAAGAAAAGGAAAGGAAAGAAAAGAAAAGAAAAGAAAAAAGAGAAAAGAAAAAAACAAAACCCAAACCCGCCCCCAAGTCCTTCGTTCCTGCCCAGGCTCACTGCGCTCCTCCCCTCCTGTCTCCAGAGTCAGTGCCCTGTTGGACACTCAGCGGCTCAGGGGTGTCCTGCCCATGTCACAGGGACAGAGCCAAGCGGGTGTGCACATGTGTGCACGTGTGTGCATTATCTGCCACGCTACGGTTCTAGCCCCCCCAGATCGCTGAAAAGATCTGTGCTGAACCCGGTTCAGATGATGAGACTAGTCTGTCGTTTCGTGGGCCTGTTCCCCGGCCACGTCTGGGAATCGCGGTCTGTTCCCTCCCCAGTCCTCTGTAAGAAAACCAGTTTCTGGGGCTCTGAGCTCCTGTCACGCCATTTGACCTCTGGCCTCCTGCGTCTGTCACCATCTGCTGAGCGCCTGGTCCCTTCCTGTCACTTGTTGAAGACTTTGACACAGGCTCAACGACTTCTTACCAAGATCTTCCAGCAGCCACCCAGCTGGCTTCATTGTTCCCAAAGCCTCTGGGTCCCTTTACTTCCTCCTCCCAGAAGCTTCCCCTCTGCGCTACCCCCGCCACTCCCTGACCTTGGCCATACAGTCGTCCAAGCTCTAACTGAGGCCTCCTGCATCTTGCTCAGAGTTCACTGATTTCCTTCCTCTTTCCCCAATCCATTTGTCATCTCCTTCCTCCTCTTCCTTGCTCATTTGGGGCAGATTGAGACACACATATGGTGCAAGCTGGCGTTCACAGATGGAAGGGTCAGCAGCCCCTGGGGTTCCCATTCTCTCAGTACCATATGGAGAATCATACTTGGCCCAGAAATTTCTGGATTCACCAGGAAAGAGCTCCTTCCTTCTTTTAATAGGGGGGAAAAAACCCACCTGGGTGTGGCCAACAGATAGTGGGAACGTTCATGCCAGCTGGGGTGGGGTGCCAGCAGGAGGCCTCGGGCACAGCCCCTCTTGTTCACAATCTTCGTAACACCTTCGTTTGGTGTTAACCAAACACGGGGTTGAAGACCAGGGCTTTACTTCCTCCCCAGTCTCCACAAGGCTTCCCTGTTCTTCAGTATGAGCAATTTGTGTTTTCTCACTATGATAGCCTGTAAAATACTACACAAAAAGCTTCCAGCCCTCCGTCCCCTGAGTCAGATTGCTCTGCCAGATAGAAATTCTAGAGCTACCACTGTGTCTTCTCATGTTTCTCCTATAGAACACAGTCCCAAACCTGAGTGTCCCCTCCTGCCTGCTTTCTTAGGGGATAGCAGGCATTCTTTCTCCATTTCTCTCCTGTGTCTCCTGAGTCACCTGCACCCTCCACCACATTAGACACTTTCAGCGCACGCCTCCCGTCACGGACCATCGTTGGCTCCTCATATCCTCTCAGGGATGACTTTACTTCTTCACAGAGCACGTTAAAGCCATCTGAAGAAATCCCCTCCACTTCCCCCTTCTGAACTTCCATCCACACCCATCCTGCTCCCTCCTACCCCAGCGAGGTGGGTCGGCCCCCTCTGGTCCAGTCCAGTAGGGAACATTATCCCTCCCTGCGTCCTCAGGGGCCACGGCTGCTTATTATCCCTTCTGCCCCTCGGCCTCCCTGCCACTCCACCTCAACTAGACCATTCCTACCCAAATTTACACCTGCTCAAGTCTCTTCCAGTTATTTACAAAACAAACAACAAAAAGATCATCTCCCTCAAGCTTCTCTTTCTCTCTCCCCTCCTTCATAGTCCAAAATCTGAAAAGAACTCTATATTCTCTGGCCCTGTTTCCTCACCTCCCCCCAGTCTGCACTCTTCTCCAGCCCGGCTTCCACCCCCATCACCCCAAACAGCCCTCGCAAGTGTTACCAATGACCACCAGGTTGCTAACTCCCGGTATTTTTTACTTTTCGAGTTGCCTGACCTGTCCTGGCAGAGGCATTACTGACCGCTCCTGACTTATCAAAACATTCTCTCCCCCTTTGCTTCCATGACCACACACACTTAGTTTTCCTCTTCAACTCTCCTTTTCACACTTATCCTTCCCCAGCCCGTATCCCAAGTCTAGGTCCCAGGCCCCTCGTCACTGGCGAGGGCGCTCCTCCCTTCCTAAGGAACCTCATTCGTGCCCATCCACGTGCCAGTGCCCCTTTCAAAGGTAAGTCCCCTGCCCAGACATGTCATCCAAGCCTCATTGAGACATTTGTCTTACTTGGGTGTCCCAGAGTACAATCTCTCAACACAGCCACCGCGGAGCTTATGGTATTTCTCGCTGGGGCCAGTCCTCTTCTAGAGGTCTTAATGCCAACACGTGGCACCAACCACTCATCCAGATGCTTCTGCGACAGGACTTTGTTCTACTGATTTTACCGGGAACCCACCCAACTCCTGTTACGGCCACTCCCACGATCCGGGTTCCAGCTGCCTGCCTCTCGCCTGGACTACAGCAACAACCTCCAGATCCGCTCCACCTTCTCTGGACCCCCTTGGTCACACTGCATCTAGAGCAACTCCGTTTAATGAAAATAGAGTGGGAGCCACGGATGCAAGCTACAAGGGTCAATTTAAATTTTCTAGTAGCTATGTTTTTAAAAGTTAGTAAGACACAGGTAAGATTGATTTTAATTACATTTTATTTCACCCAAAATATCATTTCATTATGGAATCAATAATTTAAAATGAATGAGATATTGTACAGTCTTTTTTCATACTATGAAATCCAGTGCATGTCTTACATGGACATTAAATCTCAACTAAGACGAACATTTCAAGTGTTTAAGAGCTGTGTGTAGCTAGTAGCTACCATTATTGGATAGTACAGATCTAGAATGTTCTTTTTACAGTGCAAAATCCAATCATTTCACACTACTCTCCTATCAAAAATTCTTCTCTGACTTCTAAATTGTTCTTAGGATGAGGATCCTAATCCAGAGAGGCTGCATGGCCTTCCCTGCAGGGTCTGTGGTATGGCTTCTGCTGAAACTTCTGGTGTCTGTCTCCGCTTCCCCTTACCATCTATGTGCCAGCCACATTGGTCTTTCAGATTTCCAGACACACAGAGTTTCCACCCCCCACCCCCACAAATCCTTTGCATATTCCTTTTGTGAATGCTGTCCTTTACCACACACCCTTTACCATCACTACCAACTCCACCATTGATTGTCACCAACTCCGCTAGTACCATCACCACCTGCCACAGACACTCTCACTTCTCTTTCTGATCTCGACTCACCTTCACTTCCGTTACACCAAAGCCTAAGTGTGTGTTCCTTTCCTTCATAGCATTCATCTCACTTTGTAACTACCCACCCATTTGTGTGATTAACATCTGACTCTCTCACCAGGACGGGAAAAGGATTTTTTTTTTAATTTAGTTCATCATTGTATCCTCAAGGGCTACCCAGTAAAACCTGCACATGTTATGTATTTGATAAGAAAAACTTTTTTAAAAAATATTTTATTTATCAGGCAGCCCCAGTGGCTCAGTGGTTTAGCACCGCCTTCGGCCCAGGGCATGATCCTGGAGAACTGGGATCGAGTCCCACATCGGGCTCTCTGCATGGAGCCTGCTTCTCCCTCTGCCTGTGTCTCTGCCTCTCTCTCTCTCTCTGTGTCTCTCATGAATAAATAAATAAAATTAAAAAAAAAATAAAATAAAACCCATTAAAAAAGATTTTATTTATCTACTCATGAAAGACACAGATAGAGGGAGAGAGAGACAGGCAGAGGGAGAAGCAGGCTCCAGGCAGGAAGCTCGACATGGGACTCAATCCCGGGACTCCAGGATCACATCCTGGGCCAAAGGCAGGTGCCAAACCGCTGAGCCACCCAAGGATCCCGATAAAAAACTTTGAATAAGCAAATGAACAAATCAAGATAACCAGGAAATAAGGAACTATAAATCAGGGCACAGAACAGAGCTTGAAGAAAGGAGAAGTCAGGGAACACTGTCAAGTTTGGCAAGTAGAATCCACAGTGGGGGTGGAGGGGTGGGAGGTTTCAACTCCTGTTGAGACCCTGGCTTGTGCTAAGATCTCTGCTCCTTGCATTATGCGTGTTTGCTTACTCCTATAGCAAGTCAATGAGGCAGGTGCATTTTATGCAACTATCTGTATTTTAAATTCAAGGAGACTCAGAAGGGCTCAGGAACTTGCTAAGTAACATAACTGGGATTGGAGCCACAACGTGACTGGTTTCAAAGCCCACGCACCGTGCATTTCACTAGTTCTCCGTAGACCACTCCCCGTGCTGCATGATCTTGCTACACATATTCAGTGGGACTGTGAAGTGAACACTCAAATCACAGAAAACTGAATTTTTTATGCACTGTGTGTCCGTGTGCCCATTTTGTTGTGAGATTTCTTTACCCAAATGTGGCCCAAATGCATTGCACAATTCAAGGATGATTGCCACATGTAAGCATCTTGAGCGGAACAAACATTGCCTAAAATGATGTCATTTGCTCTTGAAAGCCCAAGAAGAAAGTTCAATGATCATCGAATAAGGGCTTGAGAGAGGGACTCTCAAATCCCAGGTGATTTTCTGTCCTGTGCGAGGTCACAGATACTCACAGAAGGCTTGGCCTACGGAAGGAGGTCAGTAACTATTAGCCGTTATTGTCATCATTATCACTGCAGCCTTTCACTTTCTCTCCTACAAAAATAAACAAGTTCTTAAAAATATGCGACGCCGGCCCTCAGAGACCCACTCTGAGTCTCTGCCATAAATCAGCTTCTGGAGTGACTCGGGGCAGCCCCCAAACGTGGCCCATGCAGCAGAGATCCAAAGCCTGATTTCCAGGGCTCGGCACACCCGGTGGCGCCCCACTTCCACAGCATTAGGGGGACATGGCCTGTCGAGGGCCAGCGCTTTGTCTCTTCCACGAGTTAGCTTTATGCCCGAATGGATCACACGACCTAGTTTTCACGTGTGTTAAGTGGGGGTGACGGTTCTTACCCAGAAGACAGCACCCAGAATTTCAGGACAGGCCCTAGGACTTAAACTATGAGAACCTAGTCCTCTCTAGTTTGCTGTAGGTTCGGCCCATCGAAGCAAACTGCAAATAATGAGAACATCTGTCTGTCCTGGGGAAAAAGAATATCGCAGAGTCGCTTCCTCTGGTCCTGGTCCCCTTGATTTTCTGATTCCAGCGGCCCCTACCTCTCCACCCCCAGACCCTGTTGAGCTTCATGATGGCATCGCCAGGTAAGGAGGGAACAGCAGGAACACCTGCTTGCTATGGGTACAGTGGGGTCGAGTCCTACCTTAACTGTTCATTTGTCAAACGGTCCAGGCACTCTTCTAGAAGGTTCAGATGCTACAGCTCTTGCCCTTTGTGAGAAATATTATTTCAGAGTGATTTTAAAACATTTCTGACAACATGAAGCTAGAGCAGGAGGGCAGTGTAGTGTGGCAGCTGCCCTCGGAGACGGTGGGCCCTCTTGCTGACTGTGCCGTCTTGACCAAGGCCTGGTCCCTGTGCAGTGAGCAAAGTTGTGGACACCAGGCAAGGTGCCCTGGGCAGGACGCGAGTGATGCCTGCGTCTGTATGTGCTAGATGTGGCTTGCCCTGTGGGGAGAGTCAAATGAATAAAGATCTTTGTTTCATGGAAAAGCAACTGGAGAAACACAGCTGTCTGTCAACATACGGGCAAAAACATTGGGCAAAAGTAGGTAAGGAGGGGAACGAGAAGAGGGGGGATTGCAGGTTGGTCGACCAAGGAACTTTTATTTTATTTATTTTTAATTTAATTTAATTGTTTTTATTGGAGTTCAGTTTGCCAACATATAGCATAACACCCAGTGCTCATCCTGCCAAGTGCCCCCCTCAGTGCCCGTCACCCAGTCACCCCAACCCCCCCCATGTCCCTTTCCACTACCCCAACCAAGGACCTTTTAGACATGAAATGACACAGCTTCAAAGCTGTGCTGGCAAAGAACAAAAATTTAAAGAGGAAATTAAACAACCTGAATAGGTGTGGACTTCTGGGTAGATTTTTTTTTCTCCACTGTTTTTCCTAAAAAGCATTTGTTTCTGATCTTAAGCGGATTGTTGGGGAAGTTTTCAGATAAACGAGTACTGTTCAAATAATCAGCTCCCAAACCTGTCTAGTCTCTGGCCCACTGAGGCATGATACCCAGAGGGCGGGGACAGACCTGATCCAGTGGAGACCACTGACGATCCCCATCATCTTCCTCTCCAAAGGGCTGGCCGACAATTCTCTATGGAAACTGTGCTATAGACAGCGTTCACTTGGATTAATAAGCCTCTTTGATAAAAAGCACGTACACTGTGAAATGTAAATATTAGGGCACCTGGGTGGCTCGATGGTTGGGCATCTGCCTTTGGCTCAGGGTGTGATCCTGGGGTCCCGGGATCGAGTTCCACATCGGGCTCCTTGAAGGAAGCCTGCCTCTCCCTCGGCCTGTGTCTCTGCCTCTCTCTGTGTGTCTCTCATGAATAAATAAACAAAATCCTTAAAAAAAAAAGAAAAGAAATGTTAATATTATTGGGCTTTCCATTTTGATGTGAATATTGTTTCCATAGTGCGAGGGGATGAGCTCAGTTTCCCTGAGGGCCAGAGTCTTGGTTGAACGAGCAGAGGCCCAGTTTGGAGGCAGAGAGCATCAGCTCACGCCGGTTCAGCTGGGACAGGAAAGGGAAGGTATCTGGGAAGAAGGGGGAGCCCCCCCAGAAGTAGAGAATCGAGTCCAGGAAAACGGAGGCGACAGAGAAAGGAGGGAGGGAGGAACCCACTTAGTGGAAACTGCATTTGTGGAAGCATTTTGCCAATTTTGCCTCTGTGTCAGGGGAGGGCTACAGGCCTCGTCCTAGGTGACTGAGTCCCCTCTCTCACAGGAGAGGACGTGGGACTTGGCCGTGGGAAGGAAAGGGGCATTGTTCTCTCTCCCAAGAATGAGGGATGGCTCTGCCAGGAGGGTTTTCCCTGGTGCTCACAGAAACACAAGAAGAATCGCTCTGCTTCAAGCTTCAGAGACTTGCACAACTGGGCCGGCGCCGGCTATGCCAGGAGCGGAGACGGGTGCCTGTTCTGCGCCAGGCTGTCCATGAACGACTGCATTATTTGCTCTTGCGTAATGAAATTTCAGTTCTAGGAGATGACAGTGACCGTGGAGAGCCCAGACTTCCTTTAGTGCTGAAACCGCCCCTTGCCTGGCACACAGCCCTCCGTCCGGGAAGCCGATCCAGAAGGCAGGGCTGGTGAAGGGAAGGTGGGAAGAGACAACAACCATCAAGCACCTACGAGGTGCCAGACTTTCTCTGTCAACAAATGTTTATTCAGCATGTCTTTTTTTATGTCAGGCATGGTGCTAGTTGCTGGGGGGAGCAGCCCAGAAGCCGACGGCCCTGTGGGCTTCCTCAAGAAGCTCACAGTTGTGGGAAGCTCACTAGTCTGGGCAACTAGTTCCATGAGGGACAGCCTGAACGACATGACCCATGAGGCACAAGTCTCTTCGCATCCCTATGAAAGAATTATGACCCCATTTTGCAGATGGGTAGCCTGAGGCTCCTTAGGGACGCATAGTCAGGATTTGAACCACCCACATCTAATCCCACAGCCCATGTTCTTTCTATTGGCTGAATTTAGTATCTGCCGTTTGCAGATCACCAGGGGGAGAGCCTGAATAACAATCTACTCTTTTATAAGACTTTCATACCCTCAAAGGTGAGGAGCTGCTCAAATGGACCATTGACCGATAGCATGAGAATGGGAAGCCACAGGAAACATGGGGGGGGGGGGGCGGCCCTTACTGGGTGGGTGGTCTCGAGTGTGTCATTCAGGGTTTCAGGGCCTCAGGTTCTTGGGAATGTTACCTCTTTAAGGGGTTGTTAAAAGGTTAGACGAGGGGCGCCGGGGTGGCTCACTCAACCAAGAGTCTGCCTTTGGCTCAGGTCATGATCCCAGTCAGGCTCCCGGCTCAGCCAGGACTCTGCTTCTCCTTCTCCCTCTGCTGCTCCCCCTGCTTGTTCTCTCTCTCCCTCTCTCTCTCTCTCTCTCTCTCTCAAATTTAGTCAATAAAATCCTTAAAAAAAATAAATAAGAAAGGTTACAGTAGAGGGTAGAGGTAAAAAGTGGCCTGTACACTAGAGCCATTGCTCTCGTGCTATGACTCCGCTTCTCAGCTTGGGCGGATCAGGTGCCTCCCTCGGGAGCAGAGGGCAGGCCTGCTTGCAGCCCAGCTTGAGTGATTTGCGTTCCCTAGCGTCAGGGTTCGGCTCCCGTCACACGCGCTCCTGTGTGCAGGTGCCACCTGGCCCTCCTAACCTTGCCCTGTGGCAATCTGGGCTCAGGCCGTGAGAGGCTGCCCTTGCTCTCCGGGCCCGTGGCCGCCTGTGTTCTAGCAGCGTCCAGGGAAACAGGACGGGTCAGTTTTGCGCCTTCCTCCTCTGTCTTCAAAGCTGGCTGCGTTGCAGCTCCAGCTCTGTCTCGGACTCTAACTCCTGGGCCCCCTCTCTCACCCACAAGGACACTTGTGGTGACATTGGGCCTACCCAGATAATCCAGAATAATCTCCCCATCTCAGAGCCAGCTGAAAGACACCCTTAATTCCATGGGCAACCTCAGTCCCTCTTTGCCCTCTACCGTGGCATGTTCACAGGTTGCAGGGATTAAGATGTAGATACCTTTGGGGGGCCATGATTCTATGCAAGTTGTACCCAAAAGAGTCCAGAAGCTTGAGAGTTGGCAGATGGAGGCCGCTTCACGATATAACATTTACCACAAACATCCACATATTTGATTTCTGGCTGACTCTTCATCTCTTCTATCGCTCAGGAGAATTTTAACTGTCATTACATAATAAATATTTAGAGTACATTTATGAAGTTGTCCATGTGAGAAATGGCTCTATGCCAAACTGAGGCTTGTCCTCATGCCTTGCATTTTGAGGTTCGTATTTAAACCACCGGATCCCACTAAGTGACTTCTTGTACACTACATAGCCTATGTTGTAAGTCAGACTATTCCAGACGTGTTCTCCAAGTTTGGTGAAAATACTGACAGCCAATTTCCCATAACCAGTGGAAATTTGGTCTTATTTATATGGATTAAGAAACAGTCATTTTATAGGATCCTTATTTTGCTTTAGAATAAAGTTCATTCTACCACGGATCGAATCATATGAGCTTTGTGCATAATAAGACTTGGAATTCAACAATAATAATATAGTATATTATATATTTATATATTATATAATTATAATTATTATAATTATAATATACAATATATTATAATAATATATTATATTATTATATAATAATAATGGCAAAGTTTAACTGCTGCAGATCTTTCAATACATGTTATATGTATACATAATGCATTTAATATGTGTACAACTTAAATGTAATGAATTTATTATGGGCAACTATCTCTCTTTTAAGTTAAGCAAAACAAATTTCTTTCCCATTTATTCATTCATCCAGTAAATACTTATTGCATGCCCACTATGTGCTAAGCAACGCTGGAGAAATACAAGCGAACAAAACAAACTCTCTACCCTCGTGAAGTTTGTCAGGTAGAAAGGGAGGCCACCATGGCAGACGTGGCTTCGCTGGGTCGTCTGCTCAGGCTCTCATCCAGATGAAGTCCAGGTTTTGACTGGGGCTCTCATCACAGGCTAAACTGGGAAAAAATTCAATTCCAAGCACCCTCATGGTTTCGGCCAAATTCATTTCCTGATGTTTTAGGTTTAGGTTGAGGTTGACCAATTTCATTTCCTGCGTTTCAGTTTCTTACTTGGGGTCATTGTTGGCTCCTAGACTAGGCCACCTGCAGTTTGTTGCTACTTGGGCTTCTCCAACGTGGCTACTTACTTCATGAACAGCTTTCATCTTCAAAGACAGCAACAGGGAGAGAGAGAGAGAGAGAGAGAGAGAGAGAGAGAGAGAGAATTAGTTTGCTAGCAAGATACAGTCTTATACAAGGTAACATAATTATGAGAGTGACATCCCATCACCTTCACTGTATTCTATGGGTTACAAGTAAGTCACAGGTCTCCTCACCCTGGACAGGAGGCTATTATACAAAGGCATAAACACCAGGTTTTAGAAATCACGGAGACCAGCTTAGGGTCTATTTGCCACATTCTAGGACCCAGAATAAGTTCAAGGGGCCAGTTGTTGTGCATAAGGAAAACTCTAGAACACGGCCTGACCCAACCACAATCTTACCACATATCCAGAGGCAGAGAGGTGAAAATATTTGATGAGTGGCACTGATGGCCTCTACAAACAAGTAAATAAATATACAATATGTCAAGTAATCTTAAATGCTTAAGTATATATATGTATATATAAAGTAAATATATATGTATATGCATACATATATAATAGTGTAAATGGGAAAGGATTGATGGCAGGTGGGAATGTGTATCAATCAGAACAGGTGATGCTGCTGTAACAAACATACAGAACCCACTGTGGATCCAGGCAAGTCTCCAGGGAAATTTGCTCCAGGTACTCAGTAATTCAGGCTGCATCATCCTGTGATCAAACATCTGGAACAGGGCAGCCCGGGTGGCTCAGCGGTTTAGTGCCGCCTTCGGCCCAGGGCGTGATCCTGGGGTCCCGGGATTGAGTCCCACGTCGGGCTCTCTGCATGGAGCCTGCTTCTCCCTCTGCCTGTGTCTCTGCCTCTCTCTCTCTCTCTCTCTCTCTCTGTCTTTCATGAATAAATAAAATCTTTAAAAACAAAACATCTGGAACATGTGGTCATCAGCACAGAGTGAAGACTACAGCTGAGTGCGGAGTTCTCTGAGGAGGGAGAGAAGGCGGCCTAGGGCCCAGTCGTACTGTCATTCACTCCCAGGGTATAGGGAGGCCAGGAGAGCAGTCAGGAAAGGAGAAGTAACTGGGAGCAGAGGACCACCTCAGGTGGGAGAATTTACAATAGGAGAGGTTAAAAAGGAGGGCGGGTGTGTAGGGTCAGATCTCACGGAGAAGTGGAGGGCCACTGCCTTGAGGAGAGATGCCAGTTCCCACTGGGGATATCTTAGAGACAAGGCTCTTTAATGCGGCACAAAACCCAGGTTGAGTCACTGGGTTTCGTCACACATAGAGTCACTGACTTCCTGGTTTATGTCATCTGGATATGGCAAAGCAAACAAAGCAAAGAAATGGCTACGACCCAGGGGCCCCTGAGGGGCTTAGTTGGTTGGGCATCCAACTCTTGATTTTGGCTCAGGTCGTGATCTCAGGGTCATGAGATCAAGCCCTGCATTGGGCTCCCTGCTCAGCAGGAAGTTTGCCTTTCTCTCTCTCTCTCTCTCTCTCTCTCTCTCTCTCTCCCTCCCTTTCTGCCCCTCCCTCAGCTCTTGTGCTCTCTAAAATAAATAAACAAAAATTAAAAAATTAAAAAAAATAAACACATCTTTTAAAAAATAATAAATTAAATAAATAAATGTTAAATAATAGCTGCAGCTCAGCTTCTGTCTTCCGCTGCTGTAGTGTTTTCACACACATCCCAGTCTGCTGTGTACAGGTAGGTGTCCTGTCATTCAGGTGTTGAACTTTCACGAAGTACCTTCTGCATGCCAGACACCGGACTGAGCATCTTGGTGGGGGGAGGGAGAGAGGTGTAATGCAGGAAGGGACACAAGTTATCAAGAGCTGTGCCCAAGCAGAAGGCCCAGTGGGAAAGATGTCTGAGGGAGCATGGAGCCCTGCCCTGGGCCCGAGGTCCTGCCTGGTGGCTGAGGACTGGTCCAAACCAGCCTCCACCTCTCCCAGCTTGAAGATGCCCGGATTGCACCTGCACGTTGGGCCAGCTCTCTCACAGGAATGACTGGAGAAAAACAGAAGGAAACAAAGCAACAGTATGTAAACATTGGATTTTAGCAACGAGGTGGGGTTATTTGCAAAACTCCGTTTATTCACTTAGCTACAAAAGACGCAGCAGCTGAGTCTCAGGTGACTCAGGGCTGCTGCTCAACCTGGGTTTCATGCCACATTAAAGAGCTTGCTGGCCAGGTTTTCCCTTTACCATGACCTACTACCCCAGCTTCCTCGGGACTATTTTGGTGTCCTGTCCGGGCCACTGGGGTGCTGATTACCCTCCATCATCCTCTCTAGTGGATTCTGCAATGAACCACAAGGTACTGGTGTGGCAAAAACATGGATTTTAGCATCAGGTAGGCACAATCTCAAACCCATGGGTGTGCTATGTGACCTCCAAGCTGTGCGATCTTAGAGAAGTTATTCATTATCTTAAAATGCAGATTCTATTTACCTCTTGGGTTTGTTATAAGGCTCTCACCTTACGTGGCTCCATGTCACTGGCCTCCCCTGACCCAGAGCCCATCCTCTCACTTTGCATTTTCTGTTCCCTCTATCTGGAAAGCATATCCTCAGATGGGCTCTTTCTTTCTTTTTTATTTTTTTAAGATTTTATTTATTCACGAGAGACACAGAGAAAGAGAGGCAGAGACAGAGGCAGAGGGAGAAGCAGGCTCCATGCAGGGAGCCCAACGTGGGACTCGATCCCAGGTCTCCAGGATCACACCCTGGGCTGAAGGTGGCACTAAACTGCTGAGCCACCCGGGCTGCCCTCAGATGGGGTCTGGTCATTCGGTCTCTGCTTGCCTGGTGCCTCTTCCCGAGGTCTCCCTTGACCACTCACACAGGAGGACCTCCCCAGGGCTCCAGGGGCTCCAAGCCTCCTCCCTATTTGACTTCCTTCCCGGTCTGAACATGATCTGGAATTGCCTTATTTATTGATGACTATGGTTGGCGGCCTTCTAAAATGGCTTTCCCAAATCCCCGTTTGCTGATATTCGAGTCTGTGTGTCATCCGTCCCCCGCGTGTGAGCAGGACTTAGGGACCTGCTTCTAGCCAGTGGAATATGGCGAAACGATGGGCCGCCACTTGTGAGCTAATGTTCTCAAAGACCGTAAGTTCTCCCTCTCTCTCTCCTTGCTCACGCTGATGAAGCTGCCCAAATGGAGAGGCGGATGCAGCCAAAAACTGAGGCAGCCTGTGGCCGACAACCAGTAAGAAGCCACACGCATGAGCTCGGAAGCACAGAGGCCCTCAGCGGAGCCTTAAGGCGGCTTCAGGCCCAGTCAACCCCCTCTTTGGGGCAGAAGCCCCAAGTAAGGCCTTCCTGGATTCCTGACCCACAGAAACTGGGAGGTAGTAAGTGTTGTCATTTTAAGTCACTAAATTCTGGGGTGATTTGCCAGGTGACATAAATAGCTAATGCATGGGTGTACTGTGGCCTCCTCTGGAGCGCTGGCCCCAAGGCCGAAGGGGTCACGCCTGTGTCCTTCACTCCCGTAGGCCCAGAGCAAAAACCCAAACCTGGCAGTGACAGGTGCTGCACTGCATTGAATGAGCCCCGGCCAGGTCACAGGCCACCTGCAGAGCCTGCGGGGACTCATGAAGTAAAAATCTGTGGGGGGTTTTATTGGCGTGGGGTTTTTTTTTTGTTTTTTTTTTTTTTACATTTTTTAAAAGTTTGAATTCGATTTGCCAACATAGAACAGCCAGTGCCCAGTGCTCCTCCCATCAAGTGCCCCCTCAGAAAAATGTGTCGAACAAATGAGTGATGTAGTGACCAAGTGGGAGGAGGGCGGCCTCCAGGCTGAGGCCTATCAAGCCGGCCCGACGGGCGGACAGAGCCCCGCGGGCGGGGCCCTCGGAAGGGGAAGGCCGGGCCCTGCCGCTCGATGCTCAGGACGCCAGGCCACACGGGACGACGCATATCGGCCTTTTCCTAAACGCGCGCTCGCGGGACCAGCTCGGAGGAGCGCCCGGAACCGGTCAGCGCTTCTGGATCTGGATGGGTGGTCGGATTAGAATGATTGTCTTTTTCTTTTTTTTTTTTTCCTGTCGGTTATCCATATTTTCTACAGAAAGGACAAACAATAAAGGTACTTCTGCCCGGACGCCTGGGGGGGCTCAGGGGAGAGCGTCTGCCTTGGGCCCAGGGCGTGACCTCGGGGACCCCGATCGAGTCCCGTGTGGGGCTCCCCGCGAGGAGCCTGCGTCTCCCTCTGCCTGTGCCTCTGCTGTCTCTGTGCATCTCTCGGGAATAAATAAAATCTTAAAGAAAAAAAAAAGCCAATTTCTGGCTGGGTAGAGTACGGCCTGCGGGTGCCACGGTGCAGCAGGTCCCCAGCGCCAAGCCCCGGCCTGCCCGGCAGCCGCCTCTGAGATGCCCCTGCCGTCCCTGCCACCTCCCAGATCCCTCTGCCCCGTCTCAGATCTCTTGCCGCCTCTCAGATCGCTCGACGCCTCTCAGATCCCCCATCGCCACTCACATCCCTCTGCAGCCGCTCAGATCCCCCTACGGCCTCTCGGAACCCCCAGCACCTCTCAGATCCCTCTGCCGCCTCTCCCATCCCCCCACCTCTGAGATCCCTCTGCCGCGACTCAGATCTCTTGCCGCCTCTCAGATCGCTCCACGCCTCTCAGATCCCCCGCGGCCTCTCAGATCCCCCAGCACCTCTCAGATCCCCCCAAGGCCTCTCAGATCCCTCTGCGGCCTCTCAGATCCCCCTGCCCCTCTCAGATCCCCCCGCGGCCTCTCAGATCCCCCTGCCCCTCTCAGATCCCTCTGCGGCCTCTCAGATCCCCTGCGGCCTCTCAGATCCCCCGCGGCCTCTCAGATCCCCCCCGCGGCCTCTCAGATCCCCCCACGGCCTCTCAGATCCCCCTGCCCCTCTCAGATCCCCCCGCGGCCTCTCAGATCCCTCTGCGGCCTCTCAGATCCCCCTGCCCCTCTCAGATCCCCCTGCCCCTCTCAGATCCCCCTGCCCCTCTCAGATCCCCCTGCCCCTCTCAGATCCCCCTGCCCCTCTCAGATCCCTCTGCGGCCTCTCAGATCCCCCTGCCCCTCTCAGATCCCCCCGCGGCCTCTCAGTCTCAGATCCCCCTGCCCCTCTCAGATCCCTCTGCGGCCTCTCAGATCCCCTGCGGCCTCTCAGATCCCCCGCGGCCTCTCAGATCCCCCCCGCGGCCTCTCAGATCCCCCCACGGCCTCTCAGATCCCCCTGCCCCTCTCAGATCCCCCCGCGGCCTCTCAGATCCCTCTGCGGCCTCTCAGATCCCCCTGCCCCTCTCAGATCCCCCTGCCCCTCTCAGATCCCCCTGCCCCTCTCAGATCCCTCTGCGGCCTCTCAGATCCCCCTGCCCCTCTCAGATCCCCCCGCGGCCTCTCATATCCCCCCGCGACTTCTCAGATCCCCCCGCGGCCTCTCAGATCCCCCCGCGGCCTCTCAGATCCCCGCTGACTGTCCCGGGCCTCGCCCTCCTCCTCAGGGGCGGCTTCCCGCCTCCGGCCCAGGCTGCCTCCCTGCCGCGGCTGGACGGTCGGCCCCCGGCGGTCCCCGCGCCCTGTCACCCCAGCGTCGAGGTCCCCCCGCGGCCCCTCAGGGCCCCGAGCGCCGGCCGGGCTGCTGCCGCAGGGAACCGCGCACCCGCGCTCGCTGGGTGTGGAGCCGCGTCCGCCCCGGGGAGGGGGAGGGGGTGCTGGCCACCACGGGGGCGGCACGGGTTTCCTTTTTTCTTTAAGATTTTATTCATTCATGAGAGAGAGAGACAGAGAGAGAAAGAGAGAGAGAGAAGCAGAGACACAGGCAGAGGGAGAAGCAGGCGCCACGCAGGGAGCCCGACGCGGGACTCGATCCCGGGACCCCAGGATCAGGCCCTGGGGCTGCAGGCGGCGCTAACCGCTGAGCCACCCGGGCCGCCCAGAAATTACTATTTTGAAATGTTGATTTGAGTTGGCATAAATGTTACCTGCATTTTAACAAAGTCGCATTTTTAAGGCGACTTTTATAATGCTTGTCTAGTATTTCGATTAACCATAATTAGATTGCCTTGCATTTTGCATGCTGGCTATACCAGTATTTAAAAACATCCTGATGCGCCTTTAATCCTAACCCACGTAATTACCACATACCTCATTTTATAGGATTTTTATTAGGGAATGCTTAGTGAAAGCTACACTTTGCCTTTGCCTTAAAACTACGTCCCTTTATAGCATATGATGTAACTTTTATTAGGACTTTAGTACTTGTTTTTTTAACATGCTTACTTTTCCCCATTGTTAAAAAAAAATGTTTTCCCTTCAGATTTAATTAAAAATTTGGGAGGAGACAGAGTAATAGTGATACACACTTGTAATAGACCATAGGAAAAAAAAAAGACACAAAAAAGAAAATAAAAATCACTTGCAACCCCACCCACCAGATGGCACATCACTCCCTCCAACACCATGATCTGCTATATACACCTATCAAATTCGTGCCATATAAAATATCCATATTTATATGTAAACAACTATCCATGTTCATGCTGTGTATAACCTTGTATCCTACTTCTTTCACTGCCTAGATCATTGTATTGCAATTTTTAGAGGCTTCCCAGAATTCGAACATCTGTATGTACTAGAACTTAAACATTCCTCTTATAGGACATTTGTTTTTAACTCATCACTGTTATTTTTTTTAAGATTTTATTTATTCATGAGACACACACACACACACACATACAGAGAGGCAGAGACACAGGCAGAGGGAGAAGCAGGCTCCATGCAGGGAGCCCGACATGGGACTCGATCCTGGGACTCCAAGATCACACCCTGGGCCGAAGGCAGGCGCTAAACGGCTGAGCCACCCAGGGATCCCCTCATCACTGTTCTAAGCTCTGTAGTGAACATGCTCACACATCATCTGTGGTAGGCAGAAAAATGACTCTGCACCAAAGGAGTCCACACCCTAAACCCTGGAACCTGTACAAACGACAAAAAGGATTTTGAAGACGGGATAAAAGAAGGACCTTGAGATGGGAGAATCTCTGGGTGGCCCAATCTAGTCACATGGGTTCGCAGACTAGGAGAACCTTTCTCACCTGAGATCATCTGAAAAGATGTGACAGTGGGAGCAGTTACCAGCCCAATGCTCCGCTGCTGGCTTTGAAGATGGAGAAAGGGGACCACGAGTGGAGGAACACGGTGGCCTCGAGAAGCTTCCTTGGGGGAAGCAAAGGTGAAGGCCGATCCCCCCCAGTGCTTCTGCACGGGAGTAAATACTGTGACATGATTTTAGCCCGGTGAGACTTGTGTTGGATTTCTGACCCACAAGCCTGTAAGATCATAAATTTGTGATGTTTTAAGCCACTAAGTTTGTGGGAATTTTCGATGGCAGCAAGAGAAAAGTAGTATCTGTTTTTTTTTACTATTTTTTAAACTTTTTAAAAAATTACTTTTTAAAATTTTTACTAAAGATCTTACTATTTTTTGTAGGACTCGATTCCTAGGAGTTAGACCCCAGGAAATCTGGTCCCAAAGAGCATGAATTCTCCATTCAACTCGAAGGTCCTGGAAGGCAGGATGAGTGTTCTCCTCTATCTCCTTTACTCCAGTGATTCTCAGATTTTCCCGTGTTACTGTAATCCATCGTGACAACAGTCCAACAGTGTCAATCCAACAGTGACAACAGTGGTCATGACGAGCTCCATGCACAGAGGCTGACGTCTCAAGTTACTCATATGTAAAGAATTGTGGTGACATTTTTCCCCTCCCTCTGCTGCCTTGCTGGTGGCCCTTTTCTTGTCTCCCAACCACAGAAGATCTGGAGTATTCTCTAATAATGAAGACTCCCGGGATCCCTGGGTGGCACAGGGGTTTAGCGCCTGCCTTTGGCCCAGGGTGTGATCCTGGAGACCCGGAATCGAATCCCACGTCGGGCTCCCGGTGCATGGAGCCTGCTTCTCCCTCTGCCTGTGTCTCTGCCTCTCTCTCTCTGTGTGTGACTATCATAAATAAATAAAAATTAAAAAAAAAATTAATGAAGACTCCCTTCAATTGCCAGATAATTGTAGCCCCAGCGCCTCGCATCCTTACCCTCCCCACTATGTATCAGCTACCACGCTAGGCACTGGAGACGACAGCGAGCTGGGCAAGTGCGGAAGGCTGTATCAGGTCTGATGCCCTCACACGGACCCTTAGCGGAGTCAGGAGTCCAGGCCACAATGCCAGTGGGAGGAAAACGGAAGAGACAGCCACACTCCTTCCACTAGGAACACAACCCAAAGTTGGCATCTCACACATCTGCTCACATACCACACAGCCATTGATTTTAGTCCTAGGGCTAAAGATCATCTTCTAGTCAAAGTGAAGAGTTTTACTTTCTTTTTTTTTACACAGTGGAATAAAAACTTAACTTTGGCTTCTCATGTTTTCCTGATGGAAAATTGGGGGATCAATGAAAGTGGAAAAATCAACAATCCTACTCAACAGAATCTACATCTAGCACCTCACACTCTCTCCATTGCGAGTTTTAAATTTGATTCTGAGCACTTTGGGGGCTTTTATGCTAACCTAAATAATTTTTGTGTGTGGTAAAAAATATACGTAATGCAAAACTTCCCATTTTCATCATTTTGAAGTGTGCAGGTCAGCGGCACGAAGTCCATTCACACTGCTGTGCAACCATCACCACCATCCATCCCAGAACACTTTCATCCTCCCCAACGAAAACCGTACACGTTAGACACGCCCCACCTCCCTCCCGGGGACTCTTCGAGGTACCTCATACCTGTAGCATCATATGGTAACTGTCCTTTGACTGGCCTATTAGTTCACTTAGCATCAGGTTTTCATGGGCCCTCCGTGTTGTTGCATAGGTCAGAAATGTCTTCCTTTTTGAGGCTAAATATCCCATTCTATGTAGAACCACGTTTTGATTATCCATTCATCTGTCAGTGGGCAACTAGGTTGTTCTCACCTTTGAGCTATTCTGAATGATGATGCTATGAACATGGGTGTGCAAACATTGAAATCCCTGCTTTCAATTCTTCAGGGTATATACCTAGACCTAAACTATTTCAACATGACTCACAACACTGGGGGCGGGAGGTCTGCTTTACCCAAATCAGGATTTTTTTTTTTTTTTTTAAGATTTTATTTACTTATTCATGAGAGAAAAACAGAGAGAGGCAGAGACACAGGCAGAGGGAGAAGCAGGCTCCATGCAGGGAGCCCGATGCAGAACTCGATCCCATTTTTTTTGTTTTGTTTTTTTTTTTTTCGATGAGCAAACTGATCTTCAATGTGCTGACCTGGAAGGCTTGCTCTTCATCATGGGCATGGCCACAGCTATTTACACAGAATCACTGTTCAATATTTACAGCAAGATGCTAGACACAGCATCCTTCTGGATAGGCAAGGAAAGGGTGAGAACAGGCTAGGGAATAAAGCCCTGAAATAAAAGTGTAAGTAGAAATCTGCAGATGTGAGTAGAGGGAAAAGGGCCAAGTCAGGAGGGAGGCTGGCGAGGTAGACATAAAGGAGGAAGTACCAAACCTTCTCTGGTGCATGAGGGGGAGAGTCCACTGGGACATAGAGTCTCTAAAATTATGATTTGGTGGCATCGGAAGGGGGATCATGCCCTGGGCCGAGGCAGATGCTCAACCACTGAGCCACCCAGGTTTCTAACATGGTGAAGGAGCCTAACTGGGGCAACCTGAGCAGTTTCTAGCAACTGTGCATGCTTGGAGGCACTCCTTACAGAAAGGCGGTCCCAGGATTACGGTACACCTGCCCTCCTCGTCCCAGGCCCCCCGACAGCCATGGCAAAGGGAAATTCGCAGCAGGCATACCCAGCACTCCACTCAAACCTCTCTCCTACTGAATTTCCAATAAAGACAAGACAAAATGTAAAACTATGACACTTTTATTAAAAGTTAAAAATGTTCCCAAGTTTACACATGCACACAGATAATTCCACCATCAGGGATCTCTAAAACCACTGACAAGCAGATACAGACCGGTCTGGCAAACATGCTTCGGCTACCAAACTCCCCTGAGTTTTTATACTTGGAGTAAGCCTGCCCGCTCAGGGGGAGACCAACACTTACCAGAACGTCCCCGCTGCCCTTGTTGCCCTCACACTGGCACAATGGGGGCAGGAACACTCCGGCTCTCCCGAACCAGCAGAAGAGCTCTAGGCTCTCTGCTTCACCCAACAGCTGTGGCCACCAGGACGGGAAAGAGCCACCCTCCACCCTGAGCAGGCTCCATCCAGGCAAGTGGGCAAGCTGCTCAGCAGGGTTCCCGGCCAGCAGCTCTCAACACTGGCTGCACCGCACCATCAACACAGAGCTTGAAGCAAAACCCTGCCTGCCTGAGCCAAGGGGCAGTTCAATCAGAATTTCTGGCAATGTCGCCAGAAAAAGGTCATTTCCAAAGTTCCTGGGGGATGGGGGGAGGAAGGGAGTCTGATGCCCAAGGAGGAGAACCAGAGCAGCCACTTCCTTCTCAACTCTTACCTTCTTAGAAATTCCCCTTGTTCCAATTTAAAGCATTTAGTGAGGCTGATACACAAGTTATGAAGTTATGACATAGGGATGCTTAAGCTTCTACCAATGATTTATAGTGGGTTAAAAAAAAATAGAGCACCCAGATTTCATTAAAAAAATTTATTTTCATATAAAAGTGCCAAAATATCCACCAATGTCATACTCTATCTCAACAACCAGTATGCTAGTAATGAAAACACAAACCTCTTTATTCACATTATTTAAAAATCAAATTCCTTTTCACACATTCCCACAGTAGCTCGAGTCTCTGGATAGTGGGAAGCTTGCATTCCTATTTGCCGTGGTAGTCCATATGTCCAGGTTCATATAGGCACGAAACGGGTTAAACCCTGGGTAGTATTCCTTGCACATGACAGCCTGGTTTTCCATGTGAGTTGAATGTTCCGTGGCAGGATTAATGGGGCAGCAATTTTCATATACATCACTTTGCGGGGCCCAGATGGAACCAAAAAGTCCAGACATTGGAGACAAGCTTCGGGTGCTTGTGAGGTAGGGCTGAAGTGTACATGAGGAAGGGGAAAAAAAAGAAAATTTTTTAAAAAACAGAAGCCTTCAAAAACAAAAACAAAAACAAACCAAACCAGAAACCTTCTTGGAAAGGCAACATCAAGGTTGAATGCATACCAGTGGACACCACAGTGATGCCAATTCAAGTCACCTGGAAGTCAGTAAACTATTCTCAACCCTCTGGGATGCCTCAATGCCACTTTTCTCAAACAGAGGGTTGTGAAATCCTCACCTAGCTGGATAAACTCATTTTCAACCCAAGGAAGGACCCCTAGGCCAAACGTCCTCGATCTGTAAGAAGTGTCTTGAGTGGATGTGAGAGGGAGAAGGCGCGGGGCTTTCAGGCTCAGAAGGGTGCTGACAGGCAGGAAGCCCTGGGGACCCAGTCACTGACCACTGACCGACCTTCCTGGGACTCGTGTTCATCTCTGAGCACAGATGAAAAGATCAGCAGGGCCACATAAACACGGAAGGTTTCCTGGTCCAGATTCGATCTTATCTACACACCATCGCTCCTCAGTGTCATCTGGGGCGTCTCTCATTCAGGGTGACTAGCCTGCCAATGTCTGCAAGCCCCCATCTGTCTGACTATGGGTTAGGTTCCCCCAGAGGCTGGTTAGCCTGGCTTCTGAGACCTCAAGGAAACAGGCCTTGGCTGATCTGAACCCAACGCTCAAGTTAAGTGAGACCAGGAAACAAGCACCAGAAAGAACTCAGAGCTGCCCGAGGTCACTGACCGGAGAATTGAGGAGACCGGCATGTCCCCAGGCAGTAGGCATGTTGGGTGGGGGGCTCCAGGTAGATGGAGAGGTGTGATCCAAAAAGTCTGTCTGAATTTCGGCAGGACAAGGGAAGCCATTGGGGTAATTCATGTTTTCTACAAAGAAGGGAAAACAACAACATAGGTAAACATTTTTATGGCGGGCGAGACCTGAATTCTCACTCACAGGCCCAAAGCTTTCAAGGCTTAAACTATACCGACGAGTTAAAGACAGGTGTACACGCTCACCCCGTGGGGACCAGGCGGGCCGTTACGCTGTTGTTCTCAAGGTTAAAACTATTTATCAGGCACACTATCTGGGAAGCCCTCAGTGACGAAGGTCTTCCTCTGGCCTTGACTTTTCTGTATTTGACAATTTGATGGGAAGCTTTCCAATAAGCACTACTATAGATTCCAATTGTGTCCAGATTCTTAGCAGTCCTCAACGTTTGCCTTTATTACCCGTCACGCCCACCTCAGCTTCCTGCACACATTCCACGTGGACTGACAAAAGCAATAGGAAACCAGCACTTCTTAGCTAAGTAGGAAGGTACAGCTGTCCCCTGCCTTGTCCACGGGAGATATGTCCCAAGACCCCCAGTGGATGCCTGAAGCCGCGGCTACTAGTGAACCCTACGTACGTTAGGTTTCCTTCCTATGTGTAAACACCTGTGCTCAAGTTTCACGTATAAATCAAGCTGAAGTTTAATTTGTAAGTTAGAAATGAAGTTTAATTTATAAATTTATGATTAATTATAAAGGACTCATAAAATGGAGAAATCATAACATACTATAATAGAAGTTATGCGAACCCGCCCTCTTTTTATTTCTCTCTCAAAATATCTTGTGATCCTGGGAGGTAATAAACGGCCTCAGTGAGGAGATGAGCGGAGATGAGCTGAGGTGAAGGAGTGACACTGTGACATAGTGAGAGGCTACTATCTGACAATAGTTGGGGGGGTGTCATCCGCGGGACATCTGGGTGCCCTGTAATAGACACAGCCTCGCAAGGCCAGGAGAAAGTCACCACAGCACCCCCCTGTGGCTGGCGCGGAGCAAGGCGTGGCCCAAGTCCCCTTAAGTACATCTGCTTAGACCCCTGGCATCTGCCTCCGGAAGGGAGCCCAGTGCGAAAAATCAGGATCAGGATCAGACTGGAATGGGTAAGAACACCCTGCGGCCTGTCAGACACCTCGCAGCTCCTACCGCCGTCCTTACCACTGCCTGCGCCCAGGCGTCCGCTATTTCCCCTCCCAGCTCTGCTGCGACTGTCCTTCCGTGACACGGCCCCAGGCAGCAGTCAGGTCCCGGTAGGGGCAAGCTTCACGGGGACTTGGCTGCCCTAACAAGCATAGCAAACACCTAACGCCTCGGCCTCCCAGGATAATCTAGGATCTTAGGGCCACAGACATCCAAGTGACCCGGGTCTACCACGTGTGAAGGACTACGTAGGCGAGCGTTATGTGCAGAAGGCCCCCGTCAGCCAGGTGGAGAGGGCTTTTTGAGGCCACGAACGATTATCCGCGGCGGGCACGCACAACGGGAACCACTCTCACAGGTTCTCGTTAAAGGTGCAATCTTTTTTTAAAAAAGATTTCAATTTAATTAACATTTATTATTAGCTTCAGAGGTGGAATTTAGTGATTCATCAGTTGCTCATTCCATCACCTGCCCTCCTTCATGCCCATCACTCAGTCATCCCCCACCCACCTCCCCTCCAGCAACCCTCAGTCTATGGTTAGGAGTCTCTTATGGTTTGTCTCCCTGATTTTTGTCTTATTTTTCCTTCCCTTCCTCTGTGTTCATCTGTTTTGTTTTTAAAGGCACATCCTTAACAAACAAACAAAGGACAACAAAAAACCAAGCCCATGTATACAGAGAACAGACAGGTGGTCGTCAGAGGCAGGGGTCGGGTGGAGGGAAATGGGGTGTATGCAAATTGGGTGAAGCTGCTCGAGAGCTATAAGCTCCCTGTGGTAAGACGAATCAAGCCTGGAGACAGCATGTGCAGTCCTGGGGGGCAGAGTTAACAGCATCATCATCATCAAGAACAGTTGTGTTCTTGTTTTGTACCTTGCTAAGAGATGTTAAAAGGTTCCCTCAAAAGAGAGAACACCCGTAACAATGTACGGGGATGGCTGGTAACTAGACTTACTGGAGCCATCACGTCCCGTCCCGTGTTATGCCCTGCACCTGAAACTAATGTTCTGTGTCAATTATATCCAAGTTGTCTTTTACAAGGTACGTTCTTCTGCAGTTCATGCCTCAGGTCCACAGACTTCCTGCTTTGACTTTCATGAGAGTAAAAGAATGGCACTGGGATTGCTCGAATAGCTTTTACCTTCCGGAAAGGCATTATAATCGTTCAGTTCCAATGGACAGTACACACTGGGGAACGGGCCTTCACAGGTCGCACTCCAATCAATGAAACTGCTACAAAAAAACAAGAGGTCTGGTTTCAGAAACAGGAGGTCAAAAGATCAAGTACAGAAAGAGGAAAACAATGTTATTGCCCAGCATCCTAATCACTGTGAATCCCCCCCCAACTCCACCCCCGTTTTGGAAAAGAAAAGATGTACTTTCTCAAGTCTCGGGATCAAAGACCTCCAAGGGAATGCTCTCCACCAATGACACGGCCTTGTCCTGCAAGGCCGACCTTCACAACCTGGCCAGCGAGAGTCTAATCCGATACAGAGTCCAGGGCGGGGGTTAGGAGCACTCCGGAAGAGTCTGGGGGTCTGAGCCAACCCCCGGAGGCAGAGGCGCTGCTCTGACACCTGCCCCCTCAGCTGGAACCATTCATCTCAGGGGAACCACAAGTGCTGAGACTGATTTGCAACAGATACATTGATCACAATTATAAACTGAATTCTTCGTTATACAGGGAAGAAAGTAAACAGCACCGTAATACACTGAACCAAACTAGAAAACTTCAAATGGATTCTGTGATTAAAAGGAGATGCCAACATCTTCTCATGTTTCCATTCCTGAATGACAGTAACATCCAGGAGCAAATTCAAGAAACTGCTATAGTGTAACTGTTTTTTTAATACTCAAACTATCTGATCTTTCTTAACATTGTATTTTTTTTAACATTGTATTTTTTTAAAGATTTTATTTATTTATTCATGAGAGACACACTGAGGCAGAGACACAGGCAGACGGAGAGGCAGGCTCCCTGAGGGGAGCGTGATCCAAGACTGGATCCCAGAACCTCGGGATCATGACCTGAGCAAAAGGCAGATGCTCCACCACCACCCAGGAGTCACCCAGGTGCCCCATTTCTTAATATTTTAAATGTGTTCGTGATGACTGCCACAGGAAAATGGAAATCTCTGCTCTGGTAGGTGGTGGGAACTATGAGTGACTGTCTTTCCAAACAGGCCTCTATTAACAGATCATCTTTTCAACTTAAGGAGGAAAATAATGCTGGGGTCCCAGCTATGTTACTCTTATTTCCTTTCATGTTTCTCCTACCCATGCTTTGTTGGTTTCTAAGACCTCACAATGCAACTCCAAAAGGCAACTGGAAACATCCAGCTAAGGTGCACTGGGGAAGGTAGGCTGGCCCCCAGTTTTGGAAGGCCTGCCTCACAGACTGAACTCAAATTCCCCACTGCAAGCTCTTAGGCTGAACAAGGCAGTGATCAGAGAAGAGACTCCATACCTATTATGCACGGGGGCCGGGCCCTGCATCACGCCAGGCATGCTGTTCTCCACGGCGCAGTTGAAGTTGCTCGTCACACACACGGGCTGCGTGGGCCAGAGGTCTCCAGGTGGGTAAAGACCTAAGGACAAGAACAAGGCTTTTCAGTCTACCCTTTGCCCCCCTCAGCCCTCCCTTCCTGCCGGACCAGCTCAACTTCCCTTGTCTCTTTCTAGAAAACACTCCTGGAAAGTCACCCACACATGCTGACTGCTTCTGCCTTCCGCAACTCCTTTTGGGATATACTTTCAGGATATAAAGCAGAAAGGCGGGTCTAAGGAGAATGCCATTGTTCCACTGACAGCTCAACAAGAGCAAATCCAAAACATATCCAAAGAACAGCACAGAAGTCTGTGCTTTCAAAGTTGGCCCCCAAGTACAGAGCAGTTTTCAAATCTAGCATAATTCATATAAGCAAAAGCAGTACTCCTATTAGAGCTCAGTGATGCCATGGGGAGTGAACATCAGGCCAACAATCCCTGACCCTTGCTAGCCATGTGGGAAGCAAACACTAGAAGAAAACAGGACAAGAACACAAGACAAGGACAATAAGGGGTAACAAAGAGAACTGGAGAAGAAATATGAGGGAGACTGGAATTAACCTCCTACAGGGAGACACTGGGTGGCAGCGGGGTTTGGGTTTCCTTCCCACCCACCCCATTTCCATGCCCTTGGGCCGCCATTCTCCCCACCTGGTCTCAGGCCTGGTCCGGGAGCCAGGCTGGTCACCGAGGCTGCCAGGCCAGGTTAAGGGGCTTCTAAGACGTGGGAGGTACGAAGGATGGGGAGAGGGCAGGGGAAGTGGGCTAAGGCCTTGGAACCTCACCCATGGCAAGCTCTCCAACCAGGGCTCACTACTGCCTCCTCTACTTTTCTGTCACCGCAGGAGGAAAAGGTGGACTAAACACAGCAGCAGCCCCCTGCACACCTGTGCCTTGGCTATGAGGAGGGGGTAGCCTGAGTCAGAGGCCCCTGATGACGCTGGTGCAGAGGGCAGGTGCCTTCTGAATGCACGGAAGCCCAGTGACGTGGCTCGGACAAGAGGGCCCTGGCCCAGGACCCAGCCCCACCCAACCTGCTCATCTTCGTAAGCTCCTTGGCCTGTGATGTGTAGGAACCCCTGCCTGGACCAAGAGTCTGCACCTCACCTTTATCTTCCTCAACACCGGCAGGCCCGGCAGGAAGGCTGGGACAGGGAGGTTCTGCATATTGTGGGAGATTATTCATGTTCCTGTGGAGAAAGGGAGAAAATGAAGATCTGCTGACACCTTCTGTACAAGGACACACCATGTTTGTTCAATCATGTCTGAGTTTTACACGAGTCCTCCCCCCAAGACACATAAATGCTAGAGACACAAAGGCACACAGCCAGAAAGGGGTTGGTTGAGGCATATCAAATTTCCAAGACCCAGCAAAGCCTTTTTTCTTTCTTTCTTTTTCTTTTCTTTTCTTTTTTTTTTTTTAGTAAACAACAAAATAAAATAAGTTTAACTGAGGCAAACTGCAGGCTCCTACTGCATGGAGCCCAATGGAGCTGGATGCAGGGCTCAATCCCAGGACCCCAGGATCATGACCTGAGTTGAAGGCAGATAGACGCTTACTGAGCCCCCCCAGCTGCCCCAGAAATGGGGTGTTTTCTAATGTGGCTATGCCACAGGCACCGATGGGGACCCCAAAGACGTGCCCATCTGAAACATGTTTACTGGGAAGGATCCTACTTTCTAAATTATTAGCAAAATTGGATTTTCTTTTCTCTCATCCTTAAAAAGTCTTCCTACTTCCACCTGCAGAATCAAGTGCAAAGTGCAAATCACCTGCAGCACAGCGACAGAAAAAGCAGTACTTTAAACACTGCCAAAGTTAGGAAGTTAAACTTACGTGGGATTGCAGATGTTATGAGAAAGATTCAAGGAGATGGGAGCTTCTGAAGGAAAGTCATTTTGTGAAACACTGTCTCCTACATAAAAGCAAAAAAAGTATCACAAGGTTTTAGAGTGTAATTCAACTGTACCGTGTATTAAAGTACAGATTGCTAATACCACTAAGGCCCAATTAGCAATTCAGTTCTCACTTGTAACTGATTTTCACATTAATTTTATTCTTTAAAAAATCTCTATTATATTTATCTTTTCATCAAAAACTTACTAAAACACAACATTTAAATTTATGAATTTTGGATTAACAGTGTTTTAATTACAGGGGGAAAAAAGCTGAAACCATTAATATTATGTAACTTTCTCACAGGGATTTTTCTGATAAAAGAAATCTTGCTATATAAATAGACCCCCGCAGTTTATAAAAGTAACATTGTAGGAAATCTGTGAATATAAACATTAGAGAAGAAAAACAGGAGGTACCTACAATTACACTGCCATTCAACATTAGATATGTTTCCTTATAATCTCTTTTATGTGTACGCATATGTGTAAAATTCATATGTACTTTGCCTTTATGGTCTTTTACATCATTAATTATACTGGGGACTTTTTCCTGGAAGTCCATAACCCTCCAACAACTTATAAACTACATACACGCCACTGTCTAGCAGCACCATCAACCATTTTTATCATCTTGCTCCTGTCGGCAAAAGCTGCACTTCTTTTTTTTTGTTGTTACAAAGTACTGATTTTTCAAAATCTTGAATTAACATTGTCAAGCAAACTTTGTCTTCAGCGGTGGATGGAGGCTGCGAAAACCAAGCCTCCTCGGGCCAAATGCATCCCCGCTGTCAAAGCACAGGGGCCTGCCTGCCTTCATGTGCGCTTGTGTGTGTCTCTATGCAGGCGACAGTGTCCCCCAGAGGGAGCAGGACGGCTGTGTTTGTCGGGACTTGAGAAGATCTTATCTTCTTAGGCCCGAAGCTCAGTACACAGTAATAAACAGTGCATATCAGTGATATTAAAATTTTATAGCGGTCATTAAGAAAACAGTGTCTCAAAGGCTCCTTGGCAGGCGGCTGATAATGAAACAGTCTGAAGACACAGGGTGCTTTGTGTAGGTTTTTATGGCTACTAGTGCTCTGGTCTCTCAGAAAGGGCCTTTTTTTATAGGTCTCACGGCTGAGAGGAGACAGAGAAGAGGACAGCCTAGAGGCCGCTGAAGGGGTCTGCCTGAAGCAGCCTGTCTCAGGGAGGAGACGGGGTTCAAGCCCGAGCCCCTGGTGAGCAAACTGGGGTGTGGAACAAGCTGCCAACCTCTCTGAGCCCGGGGCCTCACCCCTCAGATGGGCCCAGGGACACTGGCCCTTTCTCTCAAGGCTGTGTGGGAGTGGATGGAGTGTGACCGGTGAACAAAGGCCTCACATGTGTGAGCACCTCAATCTCACCACAGTTTCCTTACATGAAGACTGAGTTTACTACATTAACAATAACAGTGAGAAGGAATGAACTCCATCTTTACATAGACATGGAGCTTAAAAAACCACCTAGTGAAAGCAGCAGGATGCAGAATGATATACTGAAGTATGATTTCCTTTACGTAAGTTAGAAACAAACATTCTACACTTTGTTGATGGACATATGAATGTAAAATAAAACACGGACTAAAAGAATGCACGCCAAGTTCACAAGAGTGGACGGTGATTCTCTTTAGGTGGCAAAAGTAGGACGGACTCTAAGGCATTATTAAAAAAACAACAACAACAACAACAAAAAAACGAGAGTAAATATAACAAAAGTAAGTTAATTCTTCGACCTTTCCCAAATCTTCAAATTTCTCAAAAACAAGAGAGGGCCACAGTGTTCATTAGTAGTATTATTCACAAGAGCCAGAAGGTGGAAACAACCCAAGTGGTCACCAACAGATGAATGGATAATCAAAATGCGGTGTGTGTGTGTGCAATGGAATATTATTTGGCCTTAAAAAGGTGAAAAAGGTGAACCTTGAAGAAGTTACACTAAGCAAAATAAGCCAGACACAAAATGACAGTTCACGTGACTCCACTTGGACGCTAGTGTAGTAAAATTGATCAAGATGGGAAGTAGAGGAGAGGCTTCCAGGGGCTGGGGGAGTGGAGAATGGACAGCTGTTATTTAAAGGTATGGAGCCTGTTTGGGCTGATGAGAAGATTTGGGGAATGGGTGATGGTGATGGTTACACAAGAGTAGTGTTCTTAAGGCCACTGAACGGTACACACTTAAAAATGGTAAATCCAAAAAAAAAAAAAAAAGGTAAATCCTGTTATATACATTTTACCATAATAAAAATGTGCAAGTAATAAAATAAATGTGGAAGTCTTTAAACTGCTTCAAAGACAGACATTACAATGATGATGATGATGGTGATGATGATGACGACGACGACAGGGTAGAGTGGGGAGGGAAGAAAAAGGAAGGGAAAAAAAATCAAGAGAGTGAATGAAACCCAAAGCTAAGTAAACACTCCCGTCGGCAGTCCCGCGTGTGCTCCAGGCGCTGGACGGCACATCCAGGCCTTGTACTGGGCACGATGGTGGTGGTGGCAGTGGTGGTGGTGGCCACGGTGGGGCAGGAGGCAGGCTGGGAGGGAGGGTCACTCTCCAGGGCCGGGGTGTCCCCCCAGGACTCACCGGCTGGCAGGAAGTGCTGAGGGCCCACCACAGGCTTCTTGTCCCCGTCGGAGCTGCTGCTGCTGCTGCTCCAGCTGCCCCAGCTGCCCCGGCTGGCCCGCACGCTGCCCGACGAGCTGCCGCAGTCTGAGCTGGAATCGGAGCAAGACTTCTCCACGCACTTCTTCCCAGGCTTCTGGCAGTAACCCTCTGCAGGGACAGAGAGACAAGTCGCATTTCATCTGAACGATTTTCAACCTGATGCTATGTCTCATCAAAGGGGAGAGGTGAAATTATGAAGAAGGCCGGGTTCACCTCCAGGGTCGGCTACCTCTGCTCATCCAGGGAGAAGAAAGAAGTGAACTGAAACCAACGATGGGACTTGAAGAAATAGGAGATGAGCTACGTCTACTCTGCCTACGGGATGGACGCTGACACTCGTCCGGGGCTCAGTCTGTCAAGACCACTGATTACCGTGATCTGCCAATGGTTCTGGAAATAAACACTCCTGGGAAGAAAACAGGCTACTCCAACAGCTGGAAATTTATAGGTAATGTCCTCCCCTCTTTTATTAAGATATCCTCTAGGAGCTTCAAAGTATTATTTATGTGTGAATGGAAAAAATCTCCAATATGACCAAAAAGCAACATGTGCATTAAGGGGACGCATGAGAGGGTGGAGAGAGAAGCTCATTAACTCTGCTAGTTTGTGCACATGGATGCTGACGAGTGTCTGCAAACACGGGTGTTGGCCGGTGGGAGGATTACAACTCCCACACCCCATCCCCCTCATGTACAGCCAACTTCAATGGCCCATGAGCCTCCCGCTATCCTCTGCCCCACCTGGACCTAGCTTTGGGTGCCCTCCACCCTCCATTCCCTGAGACTCTACCCAGCAGCTGGGACAACCGCCTGGCTCTGCAGGAACTCCCTGGCTCAGGTGTGGGAGGAGAACACTTTTCTCACCTGGCTATCCCCCAGAGTAAGCAACCCCTGTTCCTTCAGCACTCCACATGGGGAGAGCTGAGAATGGCCAGGTTCTAAGGGGAGGGATGAGCGAGCAACACCAGAAGCCTGCCCAGGTTCAAAAGAATCTCAGGTTTCCAGTCTCATCCTGATAGCTTTCCACTCGGACTTTAGGAAGCGAAGTTGCCTGTCAAGTGATAATCTCATTACGACCCCATTTCTTTACCCTGGATACTTCCTGGAGGAACCAAAGATACCAAGAGAAGCACGAGTCATAGCCCAATGTGGTTACTTACATACCTGCCTCTCCCTGTGCAGCAGGTAAGCTGCCTCCCATGCCGCCATCTGTTTTACAAATTTCTCCAGGACTTTCTTGTACACACCAGTTTCTTACATCGATGCCACTGTTCAACTCAGACCTTTCAAATTCATTGCACACAAGTTTTAATTCACTCTGTTCAGAAGGCCTAGAAGAACCAAACACACACACACAAAATCACATCCGGACGTTATCATCCATCCATCCATTCTTGCTTTCCATGAGACTTATTAAAGGTGAAAACATGAACCTGAGACAACTTGAGACCTCTGTTCTTGGGGTTTTGGGGGAGAAGACACCAAGAGAGGGATGTCAAAAAGACAAAGATTTTGCTGTTTTAGAACTACAGTCAATTTGGAGCTCATTTAACCTACTTCCTAGTTCACAGTGATAGGAATAAAACTCCACAAGGTTAAATGAGTCCCTCCATCATCTCCTAAGTGGCAAATTCAGAACCAGAAGCCAAGATTCTTGGCTCATCTTCCTTGGATTTAGCATGATATAGGATTCTCAATAGATGAACCTACTCCTTGGTGTCTGGGGGAAGGTACTGAACGTTACTTTACATCTTCTCTCATCCATTCATTCAGCAAACATTTGCTGAGTGACTACAATGTGCCATGTATTTAAAGTTCTTTTCCCAAGGAGTTCACAGCCCAATGATAACATCTACTAGACTCCTTGGGGAAAGAATGGTAATGGTTTTGTAAGTGGCGAAACAGAAATGGCGAAACAGAACGCCACAGGAGTCCGCAGATGGCTAGTCACATGGTCCAGTTTCAGTACTTCATGCAGGTTTGTAGGATGCCCATTAAGACGACAAAATATGTGGCCTGTAGCACATGATTCCACTGGTTTCTGACTACTCAAGGTAAAGAGTACAACAGAAGAAGAGCCAAGGAAACAATCTGACAACCACCTACTTCTTAAGCATCATGTGATCAAAACATTCTGAATAGCTACAAGCTAAAGTTCTATTTTAACAACTTGTTTCTTTAGCATGTCAGAAATCTGCTTGTAGAAATATACCATGACACTTTTAATTGGTGAAATTCTACTCAAATTTTCTATCTTCCTGTATGTTCATATTAGGAAAATACAATACTTTAGAGTAACCTAAGTCAATTTTTTTTGAAAATACATGTAAAAGGAATATGAGGTGTAACTTTCCTTTCTACAAGATGCCACAATGCAGTTTTTAAATAATTTAGCCTAATAAAAAGAATTACCAACAATTAGTGTTTGGTATTAGCAAACAAACCACAAGTCTGTTCTTTTTTCATGTTTGTATTTTGCGGTTTGCTCAGTGTGAGAACTAGGGACCTTGGAACTGCCTGAGCCTTCTCCAGCGGAGTACATGTGACAATGCCGGGGAGCTGCTACGACGACGCTGAATCACCGGCTCTGAGCTCCAGATTGCTAGCCCTCAGGGACCTAGGGACACACACCGTAAATTGCACCGTGTGTGCTTCCCGTCCCGAGGCCGTGGCCTCAATGTAGGCCGAGCCCCCTTCCAACAACAAGCAGATCCGCAGCAAGGTGGAGCCCCTTCCACACGAAGATTTGGAGCCACTAGAGAACAATCTGGCAGAAACACATATAAATACCTAGCTGAGCTCATAAGAAAGAAATCCCCAGATGCCAGGACTCAAAAGAAGGAAAAGCCAGAGTGGGTGAAGATGCAGGGATTACTCAGGAGGAAACAGGCTTTAAAGCCCAGGGGGTAGGGTTTAATTATACCCCACCCTCTCCCACTCCAAGACAGTCACAAACAGGAATCAGGGAGCCGGAACTGGTTCCTAAGTACAACTGGGGTCCTTGACGGAGGCACTGTTAGTGCGAGGGACACCTGAAAAGCTCCATCCATGGATTTAGGGAGGAAAAGGCAGGAGAAAGCATCTCTACTGGAGGCTCTCAGCTTGGGCACATGTTGGGTGTTTAGAAGTCTAACCCAAGCAATCAAAATTCAGAGACTAGTGCTTGCTCGGCAGCACATATACATAATTCGGAGACTAGGTCACCGTGTGGATCTGGAGTCAGAATGCATGCACTACTGGGGCACCGGGGTAGCTCAGTCCAGCAAGAGGCTGCCTTCATGACCTCAGGGTCCTGGGATTGAGACTGCTGGGGGGGGGGGGGGGGGTTGTTTCTCCCTCTCCCGCTGCCCCTCCCCTCTCTCATGCCCTCTCTCTCTCAAATAAATAAAATCTTAAAAAAAAAAAAAGTACACACTACTGACCTGTTGAAAAAACATGGGATTTCCACAAAAACACTATCCAGTGCCTTCATTTTACTGATAACAAAATGAAAGCTCAGAGAGATTAAAGTGACCTCAGGAAGCAAGGTTTCCAAAGGAGAATACCAGTTCTGGGCCTGCCACTTAAATACTGGGGCTTTCAGCAAGACACACAGTGTCTAGACACCTCACTTTCCAGACACATAAGAACCTAGCTTCTGCAGGACTGAACCTCGGTTCCGTGAATGATGACTATTCTCTTTCACTATAGGACCCCACGTGGGGGAGGGGAAAGCTGGGGGGCCTGCCAGCACCCAGCTGTTCTGTCACCTGCCCACAAATGCTTCTGCACTTCACAGAAAAGAAGGGCCTGGCACAGGGGATGTTTTACGCTTTTTCTTTAAAACTTGCCATAGCTTTGAGCACCTTTTAAAGTAAGAACACACACAGAAAATCTATTCACTTTAAGGTATTTTAACAAAATAAATGAAAACATAACCAGAATATATATCAATTTTAATAACATGCTTTTATGTCAATATTCTATTCTTGGTATCCAACATAACAAAAATAAGATTTAAAGATAATAGCTAAGTATAAAATTAGAGGGTAAAAACAGATGAACATTTTAAAGGGGTTGTAAAAATTACACACCTCAAGACCTGAGCAGCACCCCGTTTCTTGTTTTTTCTACATGTTCGATTTTTATTCCAACTTAAATTTTGTAAATTTCCTTCCTTTTTCTCCTGAAGCTTCTTCTTCTTATAAGGATCTTCTTGCTAAAGAGAAAAGAGAAATCTGAAATGAAGCTTTAAAGTGACTAAATATACATTTAAAAGACTTTTTTCCCCCCAGCTTTTGAAGATCAACTCCATATGAATTTAGAATGCTCCAACACTGGTGAAAATGGAGACATGCATTTCTCAATCTCCTGTTTTCATTTCCCTTTTGCTCTACCTCCCTCAATCTCTGCAAAAAGAAGAAACAATTGTTGCCTATAAAATTCCAAAGGGGCTAAAAAGGAAAAACATCTGTTAGCAATTTAGGGTCAGCTTGCTGTTAACTTCAGCAGCAATAAATTCTCCAACGTTCACCTGTTAATTTGGTATGTGCAATTCACATGAATTACTACTGAAGAAAAATCATGTAAAAACTCAATGTAGGAATAATTTGTGTATTTACGTTTTTATTCGTTTACAGAAAACCTTTAGGAGGATAGCCAGTCTCCACTGAGTGTGCCACGTAATTTAAGCTTTTGTAAATAAGAATATGCTTGATGTTTTAAATGTGGTTTCGAAAAACTTAATTTAGCATGAAATACATATCTATAAATTATATATATGTATGTGTATAAATACACACATATATAAATATATATACATACATATGTAATCATTTTTTAATTTGGGTCTTTTCCTTTTGTACATTAGGCTAAATCTGTTAATCTGCCCAAGGGGAGGGGATTCCCCTGCCTGTTAACATTCTGCAGTAGCTCCTGCCTTCAAAGTCCCTTACACTCTTTCTCTTCCTTCTAACACTCTGCCTCTTTAAAGCAGAGGCACTATCTGCATGCATGTGGGAGGTGGTATAGAGCTCACAAATGGAGACCCTAGGGCTTGAAAAATGCATCCTTCAGAGACTTCACAGAGGCAAATCCCCTAGCTCAGAGTCCTCTTCCTGTTGACCTTTAGGATTCACAATTCATAAAGAATGAAGACTGGCTCATTTTACCTTCTTTTTTTGAGAAGGCTGGTCCAGAAATCAGAGAAGGAAATCATGAGTTTCTAACATACACTTGACTGACACACAGGACTTGGAAGAAGAAAGATAAAAGGTTTTAAATGCCTACATGTTACACATCTGGGGTACTGAAAGCCTCATGTATCTATTAAAGCCGCAGGCTTACTATAATAAACTAATATTAGAAATGAAATGAAATCATAACTATATATGTGGTGGGATAATGGGATTTTTGTGTTTTTTTCTTGATAACCTTTAGTTTCTCCCCCAATAAATATGTATTAACTTTTTTTCTGATTCTGAGGGCATTTTAAAAACACAAGTTAAACACACAAAGCCCTACCTCACAGGGTCTTAATGCTAACTGCTTATGTTTGATGCTAAACAAACACATTAACAACATAAGATCAGATATTATCCAAAGTTAAACATTAGCTATATACCGTATTCATTCATGTACTGTTCCCTGCTTATTTCTAGCTTCGGAGGAGAAAAGAATTCCCCTCTCCTTGGGCCAAGAAAGGTTTCTCAACACAGCTAGTCTTTCTGCCCCTCCAGAGTCACAAACAAAGAAGGGATCTGTCTCTAAGTTGGGTCAGAGACAGAGTGAACTGGTCAGTAGTCACACTGACACTTGGCTGTCTCCCTCCACTCAATCTGGTCAGAGCTTCATCCTGTGCAAACAAGAGGGACTATAGAGACAGAGACGTGGGAGTGGGTGGTCGGAGGCACAGTCACTATCTCTGAGTACTGGCTAGTGATGACCAGGAGAGTGCTTTGCACGCGGGACTCAGGTGAGTGAAATGAGCAAGAAGCAGCATCCATGAGCAAACAAAGTGGGGTGGGGGGTCAGGGACTGAAAGAGGGTGTAGACAAAAGAGGGAAGAGATAGAGGACATATTGAGGAATGAAAAACCAATGAATGGCCTGCCTGTGTGTGTGTGTGTGTGTGTGTGTGTGTTTGTGTGTGTGTGAGAAGGGGGAGGGAGGAAAGAACAGCCGTGAAGAGGAAGGGCCCCAGTCCAGCTTGGGGAGAACAGGCCAGCACAGGACGCAGCAGATGGTGGGGGGCAGGGGAGGAAACCAGACACTCAAAGCAACAGACTTGTCAAGAAGTGAGAGGGGGAATAAAAGGACAATCTGGCTCTTGGCTTTCTGGCGGAGAGGGTGTCACACACAGAGGGAGGCAGTGCCAACCAGGGCAAGAGTCCATGTAGAGTTGCAAGTGAGATCACAGCTCTTGAGGCCAAATGGCCTGATTTGAATCTCACTCCACGCTTTTTACTGGCTGTGTGATCCTCAGCAAGTTACTTAGCTTCTCTCTGCCTCAATTTCCTGCGTCATCCTCAACAGGCTGTTGTGAAGAGGTCATCTGTCAGTGACCCGACACAGAGCAAGCACTTTATAGAAGACATGCCTATTATCACATTATTGAATTACTTGAACTAGAGAAGTTCTCTGACATTCCTGACAGAAGGGAAAATTTCACTGATTACAGGGTAGGCAAATAAAAAGATTTCTAAACTTTTATAAAAGCAAAGAAATCAAAGAAGAGAAATCACAGACTGACTCCACAAAACGTTCTTTAAGCTGCTGTACAAAAGTAACAGCAAATAAAAAATAAGGGCAGACTAAGAAAAAAAAAACCAAACACGTTGTTTGATAGGTAGAGTCAATACCGTGCCATATGTTCTCAAGGAAAATAAGAACACGTGCAACAGAAAAGTGGGCAAAGCATGTGAAATGCAAATTCACAGAAGAAATATAAGAGGCTAAAAACCATGAAGACTCCATCCAAAATATTTAATAAAGTATGTTTTCAGGAAAGGCAAATTACAGACCAGTCTGTACCTCATCTTTCGTTGCTGGTTTTAAAAAACACGAGTGTGTTTACATTGCCTGTTTCTGCCTGTAGACACCAGGAGAGAGCTGGGGGGAGAGCACGGGGAGGCAGAGTGCCATTAACAGCGTCTGTCTCCGAGCACGAGTGGTGCTGGGGGAGTCATTCACTTCCAAATTTACTTAAAAAAAAAAAAAAAGAAGGAAGGAAGGAAGGATGGATGGATGGATTTCGGGGGTAGGATTTTGGATAGATGATTTATTTACTTTTAAAGATTTTATTTACACATTCGTGAGAAACACAAAGAGAGGCAGAGACATAGGCAGAGGGAGAAGCAGGCTCCCTGCTAGGAGCCCAATGGGGTGGGGGGGAGGACGGACACCACACGGGACTCATCCCAATTCCAATCCCGGAACTCCAGGATCACACCCTGAGCGGAACTCCAGGATCATGCCCTGAGCGGAAGGCAGCCCCTCAACCACTGAGCCACCCAAGCGTCCCGGATGGATGATTTTTTTTTTTTACCTGTTTTTCAGAATTTTACCCAAAAAGGAAATGAAGGGAAGTGCTCACTTTTCCCTAGGAAAAAACACAAATTGAAATGAAAAACAAAACAGTTCCCTATCATGCTAAGACTTTGCATGGTGAAACATGGTGCATGGTGCTTTGAAACATGGTGCTGGCAGGAGCTGCGGAAGCCAGTGTTGTCCTATAGCATCCATGTCAATGTGAATCAGGACCACTTTTCTGGAAAGCAATCTGGGGCACACATAACGATACTCTATAATTCTACTTCCAGAAATCTCTAACAAAGATATACCAGGTATACAAGGAAGACTTGAGAACAATGTAGTTCATCATAGTCCTATTTATGAAACCAAAAGGCTGTAAATAACTTTAATGGCCAACCGCAAGGGAACGGTTTAGGATTAGGGCATAGCTAAATGATGGAATGTTATATAACCACTGAAAACAAAGTTCTCCTTGTTCTGAACATGAGAAAATTTGGAATTACGACATTATTAACAATGCTACATATACATAATGATGGTCCTGAGTTTTTTTTTTAAAGTTGCATAAAAAAGAAATAGAATACAGAAATATGTACAAAGTAGTTCATTTTGTATAGACTTTTCTCTCCCTTTTTATAATAATCATGAATTCCTTTTCTAAGGGGAAAAAAGTCTGCTAAAAAAACACAGCAGGGCTAGGGTTAAAATTTAGTTTGCAGCTCTCAAATCTGGGCTTCAACCTTCTTTGCCAATAAATCGAGAGGAATGTTCCCCATGTACTATAGACAGATTTATACAATTTTCTAAGCTGCAAAGTTAGGCCCTAAGAATGTACAAGAAAAACAAACACTGAGTACTGCCCTTGGGGATGTGTTTATTGAGAACGATTTCTCCAAACGAACAATGAAACGGAAAGTACACTCGCAGGGTTTTAAAGAAGAGCTTTGCAAAACTGGGAGTGAGTCACGGAGACAGCAAAAAAAAAAAAAAAAAAAAAAAAAAGTTAATAGACCATGGTCCTCCCCCAGATTCTCCAGCTCCCTGTGGCCTTCCTGTGGAGCTGGCCGCCATCCTCAGACGCACATGTCTCTCTTACACAGGCTCCCAGACCAGAAGAGGAAGGAGCAGCTTACATGACCCCTGGCACTGTTGCACAAGCGACATCTGAGCTCCAGGGACGGAGAGAAAAAAAGGCAAGGCCCGTGCCCTCCAAGATGGAATGGTGAAGATACGCAGAGTAAACAACAGGAATAAATTACGAAAACTGCCATAAAATAAGCAAGGGGTCGAGCGTAGAGGACTGGGGCTGGCACGGGGGCTGGCACGGGGGCTGGCACGCAGTCTGCAATCCAGAAATGGCACCTATACGTAGCAGATGGGTGCCAGCAGCAGCAGCCCCACGCAGCACAGCTCCCGGGAGCCACCTCCTCCTGTGGCCCTCAGACGGCGGGACTTGGCAGCAGTTCCAGCTGCCCCGCCCGCATGCCGGCTGCGCAGCCACTGAGTCATCCCATCTCAGTGTTGGTTTCGGTCTCGCTGCAGGGCAACATGAAGTCCCGAAGCCCTTGGCAAGAGGCTGCCAGGGCTCAATTTTTCATTTCACCCATTCCCTCCTGCCTCAAATCCAATGACTTCATCTCTGCTCCTGAAAGCACAGCCCGTGGCCCAGCTTAGTGTTCTGGCCTCGAGTTCTGTGCGTCTGCTATACCGCACGCTCGGGCCACCTGCAGCTGCACGGCCACCGCAGGCTCGCCCGCAGGCCCGGCTCTTCTGGGTGCACACACACCTCCGAGAATTCAGCGTCGCCCTCCAGCTCCAACAGGTACAGCTCCCAAATCTCGAGCTCCAGGCCCGAGTCGCCACATGAGCCCCAGTTCGGCCCTTCCCACTGCCAGATGTGGTCACACGCCGTCCTGTCCTTTGTACCAAGCACTCGTCGGCACTTGGTGAGCGCGCTCCCCTAAGCCCTTCCCGTGCTGGCTCAGCCAGCCTCAGCCCCAGCGCGGAGGCCCACTGTTACTACCCTCATTTGTCACATGAGGAAACTGCCATTTAACTAACTTGCCTGATGCTATAGAGCAAATAAATGACGACTGGGATTCAAACCCAAGAAGTCTGGCTGCACACTCCATGCTCTTAATATGCAACCTAGGGGCACCTAGGTGGCTCGGTGGTGGAGCATCTGCCTATGATCCCGGGGTCCTGGGATCGAGTCCCGCATGGGGCTCCCCACAGGGAGCCTGCTTCTCCCTCTGCCTATGGCTCTGCCTCTGTCATGAAAAAATAAAATCTTAAAAAAAAAAAATGCAACACTGCTTTGATAAACATAAAAATGAACTCACTGTGTACATCAGAATTCCCCATCTTCTCATTGCGACCTTGGAGCTATTTTTTTTTTTTTTTTTTTACAAATAGTTATATAAGAAAAGATAGCTCCTCTCCTTTATGCAATTAGGTACAGGGAAATTCTGGTAGTTTTTCTTCTAATCTCTTACCTCCTCACCTTGTCCTTCCCCCTTGCTCCTGCCCAAATGTAGCCTCGTGTCACACCTCCCAGGAGAGTGAGAGCCTCCTTGTTACAAGAGAGCTGGTGTCCATTTGTGCCCTCTCCAGCCCAGCCTTCAAAACATTCACACTGACCCTCCAAAAATGCATTATTCACATCTTCATTCAAGCATTTACTAACCTACACTTTATAATCTCTGTAATAGACCTTCTGCCCATCTTTGTCAACCTGAACTGAAAAATATTCAATAATGACCTCCAAGAAAATCACAGTCTACAGGCTGTTTCCCACTTGTGATTTACGCTCTGCTCACCCCCCAGCTCAGAAACCTTCCCTAGCTCCCCATCATTTGCAGCAGAGTCCCCTCAAACTGGCCATCCTCAAGCCAAATCCTCCAAAAAGACCTTCTGTTTGGACAGATATGCTTTTGAAAACCTGACTGTGAAGTTCCTTAGTGGGCAACCAACCACACTCTACGGGCATCATCACTTCTCACTGCTGTGCTCACCTCGTTCCTGTTTGTGCTTCTAGCTGAGATCTAGGGGAGAAAGTCTAAACTTTGAATTGGTGTGCCATACCTTCACCACCTTGAGGGACTCTCGCTCCTCCCTCCCATTACTTCCCATTCCTGAGTGGGCCTCTTCCCAGAGATGATTTCTTCCGGCTCCCCATTATGCTGTGGGACTCAGTGGTTCCTATGCCTGCTGCAGGCTACACTGACTTCTCACTCTCTGAAATCCCTTCCACTGTATACTGATTAGGGCACTTGGCTACTTAAAAATATCCTGTCCTTTTAAAAGACTGCAAATTCCCAGTTTGGGATATCTAGTATATATATATTTTGCATCATTTTCACGTTATTTAAAGGAAAAATTCCTGTTTGTTATAAAGTTTAAGCAAAAATACAGAAATATAAAGAAGAAAAAACCACCCCAAATTCAACCATGCAGGAAAACCACGGCCTGCCATGGATTATTTGGAAAAGCTTGTTTTTACCATCTATGAACCTACAGACACATCAGGATGGCAAGAGAGATGATGGGAATAATGTATAACATTGGGACGATGTAATATTTTTTTTTTAGTATATGTGCTGCCAAAGCGAGCACAATGAAGATGTATTTTTTTATATAAAAATTAAAGGTTTGGTTTTATTTGAATTTGACATAAAAAACTGAAGTATAACCCAGGGAACTGCCAATTTTCAAATCATTGTTTAGCCTCCACATGATGTATTAATTCCTTAAGGATCTCTCTAAGGTTAAGAAAAAGACTGTGAAAGATATTTTCCTAAGTTGTCACCCTATTAAATGACACGTTGTTTTACATAGTGTTGACTCTCTACCAAGAAAAATAAAATTAAAACTGGTTGTCACCTACCATTCAATACTTCTCCCGTTTTTTGCAGATTATGTTACCTTTTTGCTTTATTAGAATTTTAATAGATGCAATCTGTACTGCAATTATGATTGCCAACTGTTCAGTCTTAATCCTAGATACAAAATGGATAGAAATCTCAACAGACTGTTGACACAGCTTCTGTACTCCTGGGTCTTTGTTTTTATTTGTATCTTGGTTGGCTACATTTCATTAACTTCATTTTTTCAGAAAGATTCATGATGAGTTCACTGTCTTTAAGGATGTCTGTCCACTGCCTTTGTACTTGAGTGTCAGCTTGGCTTGAATGTTCTTGTTCATATGTTTATTCTCTTAATGATATGACTGTTCCCTGGCATTCGATGTTTCTATAAAGTCTGAGGCAAGCCTGAGTTGGTGTTTCTCCATTCTTTATGCTTTAAGATCATAGGCTGTGCCTATGTCCATTATTATGTGTCAGTTTTTCCTGGTGTACAGTGTGCCCTTTCATTCTATAAATTTAATTCTTCCCTCATATCAGGAAAATTTTCTTCTATTACATCTCTGAGTACCTTTCAGATCCATTTGCTGGGCCATTTACTTCAACACTCATTATTCTTACATTGGGCTGCTTTGTCTTCCTTTGTCCCGTATCTAAATGCTTCCAGCTCTTCAGTTTTTTCCTTCATACTCATTTGGATTATCTCAAAGTCTTTCTCAGCATCAGTAATTCTATTTTTGGCAGAATGCGTAATGTCATTTGGGTCTTCATTCATTGACTTAGCTTTATAAATATATTAATTTCCCTTTATTTACTTACATATTTTTATTTTAAAAGATTTTTATTTATTCATAAGACACACAGAGAGAGAGAGAGGGAGAGAGGCAGGCAGAGACACAGGCAGAGGGAGAAGCAGGCTCTGATGCAAGGAAGATGCAAGGAGCCCGATGCAGGACTCGATCCCGGATCCTGGGATCACGCCCTGAGCCAAAGGCAGACGCTCAACCACTGCACCACCCAGGCGTCCCATTAATTTTCTTTTTTAAAAAAGCTCTTATTTTGGGGTCCCTGTGTGGCTCAGTCAGTTAAACATCTGCCTTCAGCTCAAGTCATGATCCTGGGGTCCTGGGACCGAGCCTTGCATCGGGTTCCCTCCTCAGTGGGGAGTCTGCTTCTCTCTCTCTCTCTCTCTCTCTCCCTCTGCGAGCTCACTTGCTCTCTCTCAAATATATAAAATATTTTTTTTAAAAAAAAGCTCTTATTTTATTGAGTTCATTATCTATAGTGTAAAGAGTTTCCTTCTGGTCTCCAGATATATTTTCTTCTAGATTAGGATCTTTACCTGTCTTCCATGTTCTATTCCTTTCATTCACTTTTAGTGTGTGTGTGTGTGTGTGTGTGTGTATGTGTGTGTGTACCTGCGCATAGTACATGGTATGTATCTGCATAGTCAGAATGCTGTTTTCCCTGGGCTTATATTGACACATGAATACTTCTGATGTAAAGTAGGTAAATTCTCCTAAATACCTTTCCTGCCTTTATCGTGGACCTATCTGCTTTCACCTATGAGTTACAGGTTCAGTTGTGCTCAGATGATTTTCATTAGCCTACACTGATAGGAAGAGAGCAAGCTCGCCAGGACAGCATGCAACTACGTGTTCTCTTCTGGGTTCTGTTGTATGAGGGCCCACTCAAGCAAGCTAGATACGCATCCCTCTCCTGTGGATTTTGGCTTATGGTTCCAACTCAGCAAGAGTAGACCCTAAAATGGATGTTGGACAATTGGAGAGAAGAGACAGGTGATCTGCTTCTATTCTACCATCTTTACCTTAATCCATTTGCTTAAGGACTGCTTCCCTTGAGAACAAGAGCTATCTGATGTTACTATAAATTATTTTAATATCTTGTATATAATTAGAAGATAAACAAAACTTCTCAAACATCTCAACTTACAATTTATAAATGCAGATTCAAATGCATGATAACTAGCCCCCTTTGAAAGGTATGAAATACACATGACACAGCTTTGCCATCTAAGCCCTAAAAATGGGTTTTGTACTGATAGGCAAGAGAAAATGGAATACAGACCTCGACTGGAGGAACATCCTGTTTCTCAAAACATATGTCTTCTTTAGATGCTTTGTGAATCTTCTTTTCTGAGGAAGACTTTGTGTCAACCTTCTTCAAAGTTTCACAGTTATCTACTTCATTCTTGACAGGCACTTGCTGGTTATTCCCTTGAATAAATAAAAATGATTGAATCTCTAGCTAATTATTTCCATTCATGTTCCCATAGTTAAATCTCTTTCCTACACCAAACAATCTAATTTAGTGAGATCTAGACTTGATTGTTTCTGACATTCACGATACTCTAGAAATGCATTTACCGGTTTACCAGTGTTTACATTAAGAGTTCTACAAGCAGTCTTTAAAAGAGCTCAAGGAAAAAAGGTGAGGAGGTACCCCATTATTCATAGCAGCATCATTCATAACAGCCAAAAGGTAGAACCAACCCCAGTGTCCGCGGGTGGATGGAGAGAAAAACAAGGAAAACGTGGTATACATATACTGGAATACCACTCAGCCTCAAAGAGGAATGAATCAGTGCACAACACTGTGAATATACTTACTACTACTGAATTGTACACTCAAAAATGACTGAGATGGGCAATGAAGGTGATTCTGATACACGTAACAACATGGATGATCTCAGAAGACATTATGCTGAATGAAATAAACCAGTCCCCAAAAGATAAACATTGCATGATTCTACTTGTTTGAGGGAGCTAGAGTCCTCAAATTCATAGAGATGAAGAGTAGAATGGTGATCACCAGAGGCTAGGGGAGGGAATATAGATACTTACTGTTCAATGGGTACAGAGTTTCTTTTTGGGATGATGAAAAGGTTCTGAAAATGGATGACGGTGATGGCTGTACAACAGTGTGAATGTACTTAATGACGCTGAGCTTTTATAACGAAAACAGTAAACTTTATGTTCTATTTTACCATAATTTTTTTAAAAGTTGGGGAAGGGAGAGAGAGGGGTTAAGGACTTGCCTTCTAGTCATGACTCAGCTACTAATTAGCTTTCAAAGTCAATCTCAAACTGCCTAAGCTTCTTCAGTTTCTTTATAAAATGCAAACACCACCTTCTCTGCCTACCCTGACCGTTAAAAGATGAAAATGGAAGACCTATAAATGGAAAAGTTCACCCCAAAAACACATGACCTGTTTCAGGGCAGGTCCTCCTCCCATAGTTGGTGTCCACCTGCCCCCAGTACCCAGCACCTCCATGCTGAAAATGAGCAACAGGTGAATCGTGTGGCAACAGCTGGTGCTGGTAGAAACCTCACCTGAAAACACAACTCTTCCACTTTTCTTTCAAGTGATTTCATTCCTAAGTGTATTTCTTCTTCTATCCTTTATGTCAAAATAAAATCAAATCAACTTCAACCCCACAATAACTGGCCTGTGTCCTAATATGAAACCAATTATTTCAACACTTTCTCCTTTTTTCTTTAACGGAGAATCCCTTACCATATCTTTGCAATCTGGGAAAGTTTAGATGACCACAGTGCAAAGATTTCACAGCAAAGCAGGCTGCAGGCTCCGGGGAGATGCACGCCTGACCAGCCTTCAGCAGAGGCTCCAATCTGGCCCTGCTTGGGGACCTGGGGCAGAGAAGGTCTCTGCCCACAAAATGAAAGAAGCAGTCAAATCCTCTCTGATTCTGAAACTCTGAAGCTGACCTCACTCAAAGCAGGATACATTTTACAATTTTACATTTTACATTTTACAAATAACACTGACAAGCAAGCATACTTTTATTCTGTTAACGGAATATTGTGTAAATAATATTACATAACTATAAAAACACCAAGGAGCATTAATTCCTCTATGACACAGACTGGGTGTTAAGACATGTACAGAGGAAAATATCCACCATGATGAAGTGGTAAAGGAAAGAGCTGAGAGCAAAAGAGGCAGGGTCCAAAACAGAAAAAGAAATACATAAGGACATCATTTTGGATTCTGGAAACCATATGTATGAAACAGAACGCATACATTCTCCCCCCAAAACGTGCCACTAACTTTCCTAGAGTCTTGATTCACGAGAAAATGGATTCCCTTAAGTTTTTTTCAGGTAAGAACAGCACTAAAAGTATCCGTCATCAGACTTTCTCAGGAAGGATCCAAACTTAATATCCACCACTGAACTACCCCCAAAAAGTGGTAAAGCACAGACTCTCAGTAACGCCTTCTGTGGGGCTGGCAATCAGGACAAATAGTAAAAGGAATTCTAATAACAAGTTCTTCATTAAGTCTTTGACAAATTCTAGCATGACAATATCTAAGAATTTAGAAATTTCTTAAGTACATTCTTCATTTAATACATGGAGCCAATCCATGTCATCTTATTAAGCATGATGACTTACAGTGTTACACAACTTCCTTACACCCATCTCACAGAGTCAGTGTTTGAGCCACAAAGATAAAAAGCAAGTAAAACAAGGAACACATGAATTCACCAGAATCCTGCTTATTAAACTTTTATGGTATCAAATCCAGTCACAGTATATTCTGAGTAAACTGCTAATCTTCAAGTTATTAGTATCTATAAGTAAATGAGACTATTTTTTTGAATTTCTCAAATACTGGTATTTCAGAAATTTGGACATATCTATTGAATTCAGTGAAATCTTTCATGTATTGTTAATTCCAAGGTTTGGGTATTATTAAATTTAAAAATGTATTCTCCTTTACATTATTATAAACAGAAAGCAATAAAATAATTTGGTCACTATTCCTCTTCTGTAGTGCCGAGGCCAGCTGCTTATCTTTAGCCTTAATTCCAGAGTCCGTTACTCTTTAACTCTATGATGAAAATAATTCAGATCTAGAATTTTGATCATACAAATAAAAAATTAAATAAACATTTGAAAAGAGGCATATTTAAAAGATCATTTATGTGACACATAAGGCTCAACTCTTGTCAGATGCTTAAGAGATTCTGGAACACGTAACAAACATCTGAAAAACTGAGCTGTTGTTTGACAGGTGGATGCCAAAAAGCAAGTGTGTGGAAACAGAGCTCTGAAGCATCTGTCAGCAGACTTCATTTCTACGGGGAATTTTAATTTATGATTTACTACAGGCCTCTCGGAAGAAGGCCAGAGAAAGAACAGGAAAGGGATGAGACACATTTCTGTTATTCAGAAAATATTGTTTCTCAATGACAAAAATGAGCATGTAGTGCCAGAGCCATTAATATACACCTTGGAATATTTTTTTTCCTCACACAATATGTTACCCTCGGGAAAAATAAAAAAGCCTCTGAACAGGAGAAGGCTCAATTCCTCAGGTGCCTCAAGGACACCTGTCAGGTTAATAAAACCACTTCAAGTACTCTTAGGAGACAGACCGCCTGCCCCCTTCCCCTTTTTCCAAAGGAGATCTTATCCCTACACTGGTTTCTAAGGAACATGTGTGTAGTTGAGGAGAAACAGCCAGGATGTGGCAAACACGCTGGCTGGCTTCCCCTGAGCACAGGGAAGCTCCCCACTCTGGTGGGCGACACGAGGAACGAGGCCGAGGAACTTGGGATTTCCCGCCATTGAGTGGGCTGAGTTCAGCAGTTAAGACTGAAGCTGTTTTCCTCAGATTCTAGAATGATTTTAAGATGGAAACATGTTTCTCACAAAGTAAAACACTTCTCAAAATAAAAAAAAAATAAAAAGAACTAAAACTCAAAGTTGGAAGCGGAAACTGGGAAAATTCTCATGGTTTTCTCATCCTTGAGCATTCTTCACACGTTATGGATTCCCTGCCGATTATATATGCCTGTTCACCATCTGCCAGTTTATTACAATGCTTTCCTTTAAAATCTGAAAAAAAAAAGAACTCCAGATCCTTGATATTACTAAATAAAACCTCCACATCCTACCTTCAAACTACAATTCTCTTCCTCTAGATTTCTCCATCCTTTTTTAACACTGTTAATTCTTTAAAATGTTTACATTGTAAATGGATGGCAGGCAGTATGTTTGGTTTTTTTAACCTCTTTGATATTTTCCTAGAATAGTGCCATGAACAGAGAACAGTCAGGACAAAATACATGTCAGTGCATGGCTTTCCCCGCTGACCTATTCATTCTGGACAGAAATATAGCACTGGTGAATTAGCACCTTTGAATATGTTGGTCTGAATACGGTAGGAAGACAAAGTTCTTCCATCAATTCTTATTTGATCTGATTAACAAGCATTCTGATATCACCTCACATGCTACTGATCCCACCATAGAGCAGTTTTTAAAAACTTCCTATAGCAAGATACCCATTTCCCTTTAAAACGCAAATTAGGCTAATGATCTGCACAGGAGGGAAAGATTCTGGGTGGAATTGCCATCTACGATGGTACAGGCAAATCCTGTGTTTCTGGACTCCCATATTAAGTATACTCACACTTGTGGAAGTGTTATTACATGGTCATCCAGGCTCAAACAATGGGCATTAAATATCAAGTGTTGGACAGGGAGATCCTGAAGCACAGATTCAAATCCTCTGACCCACTCTGGCACTGCTGCCCTGTGGGTCCACGCCTCTACATTTCAACCACTTCAATGTACTACAATGCAGCAGAAGGTCCTTCCCATCTACCTATTCATAATGCCACAGCTGCTGCGTTCGGAGGCACATTTATGCAGACATCTGATGGACGCAATGGACCACAGAAGCACTTCAAACAGCTATGATTCTAAGGCTGTCAACACAGCACTCGGGCTTAAACGACACAAAACAAGGAAAAGCCCGGTAGGGCTCACCCCTAATTACACCCTTTCACAAAGGTTTTGTTGTAGGGGCCCTACAAAAATAGAACAAGAGGCAGCCCACCCACCCCAACATGAAACATCCTCAGACAACATATGCTAGGATTTCATTTAAAGATCTGCTTGAATGCATCATCCAGAGTGAGAATCACACATCAGATGGGAGAACACAGGGGACGGCGCTGACTTGCAGATAGGAGTCACCTGACGCCCGGGAATCGGTGTAAACTGGTTGGAATAAGATGTACCTAAGGAGTACATGTGCAATTGCCTAAACCATGTTCCATGCAGGGGACTCCGGCTTTCTTTTAAATTGGAGATGTCCTCTTTTGGAACACTTAAAATGCAGTTTGGGTTTTTAACTAAATGCATAAAGCTCATCAGAACTGGCCAATTCATAACACTTCTTTCCTTTTCTATGGTAATGGGGAGTAAAAAATATGAAGTTATTTATATTTAGATGTTTTAAATAAGATCAAAGGTAACTGATTTTTCCAGATTAAAAAGTATTAAAAATCTGACTTTAAAAAAAAAAAAAAGACAGCCTGATGGATTGATGGATGATTTGAGGGGGGAAGGGCAGAGGGAGATGGAGAGAATCTCAAGCAGGCTCTCCACTGAGCACAGAACCAGTCATGGGGCTCGATCCCACGACCCTGAGATCATGACTTGAGCCGAAATCGAGTCAGATGCTTAACTGACTGAGCCACCCAGGTGCCCCCCAAATCTGACTTTCAGTAGGTACAGAAATGTGCAATTTAAAATGGTCAGAATGGCCAAAAAAATGAGCACAGGCTCTTATTACCAAAGGCCAAAGGGGTCAATTAAAGCTTAATGACAACTTTACACGTAGGTGGTTTTCTGAGTCTCATCCCGTATTTGCTGTGAGAGAACATCTATCTTCTTTTAACCAAGGGACACACTTAGAAAAGAATGAGGGCCAGGAAACGTGAGATGGTAGCAGCTGTTACGTATACAAAGCTGGTAAGTTCTGTTCGGTCAGAAACATTTTATGCACTGATTAATTTTCACAGAGTCTGAACATCCAGGATAGAAAATAATTTTAAACGGTGTCCATATCCTCCCAACAACAAAATATGGCATTAACATCCCTCTAAACGTAGGTTACTAAAACGTAAACGTCTTAGCCACGACATTCTAAAAATGTGGTGCCTCATTCTAAACTTCTCATTTTACAAACTGTATTTCAACATTTACATCTTGCTAAACTTTGTGCATGAACTAAAAATTCAGCATCCAGGATTAAAACTAAAGTCACAGGTGAGAACAAATTCTGTTAAAAAAAAAAAAAAAAGACTGAAGATAAACTGGAGAAAAGAATCATCCAGGAGGATGAAAAGATTACCATTATTTTTCCTGGAAATCTCTGGCAAGTCTGACTGGTACTGAGGTGAGTTTCTTGGCAAGTGATTTTCAGGTAGTTTCTTAGAAGTCTTCAGAGGACAGAGCTCTCGATCCTTGAGCTCAGCTATGTTTTCTGAAATTTTAATGTCCGTTTCCTTAGGAAACATACAGGTCTGTATTGCCTCCTTCATATGACATTCTGAAGAAGTATTATTGACAATTGTGTTTTTCAGTGTGTTTTCTTCTTTATTCAGTAAGTTTTTGGGAAGGGTTAAATTCTTTTGCAAGTTGACATTTATGCCACTTGCATATTTGATCCAGTTCTCACCCATAACATCAGTGCACACGTCCTCTTTAGGAGCAGACAGGGAGCTGCCCACAGCCGGAGTCTGTTTCTCCTCAGTAGTAGTGTTGGCACTGCTGGTGACAGATGGGCTGGTTTTGTGTTTGCTGTAATAGACTGAGCACTTATGCTTCTTCTGAGAATGACCGTAGGTAGCTGGGCTCCTCTTTGGCGCGCTCTGGATCCTGCTTTGTGGAGTGTTTACTGGAAGACAGCTTTTCCCTCTGCCTTTATCGGAAGGGCTGTAGGTATCAAGAAAGTTCTTGCAATTGCTTCTGAATTGAAGAAGAAAAACATTTAACACAAAGCCAAATGGATTCAAACCCTACCCCTCTGTTTCTAAACCCATGAGAAAGAAGTAGCAATCGATACTGTGTATTAAGAAGTATTATCTTTACTTCTTCCAAAGGCCCATGAGTTTAACAAACCAAGTCCTTAAATATGAAGTCTATCTTATTGCAACAGAACTCTTACAGCTGTCACACAACAACTTCAAGAAAATTTTATGAAGACAAATCTGGAATCAGAGTAATATTTATATTACCTTAAAATAAAATCAGAACTGAGTAGTATCAAAGGTGAGAGCTCCTCCCTCACACACACACACACACACACACACACACACACACACAAATTCTTACTTGTGAGAATGGGAGCTAATTACATCCATCGGACTACTGTTTTGCTGTGAAGATGAGCTAGCATTTTGCCTCTGTCTTGTTTTCATGAATTCCATAAGAATGTACTGTGCTTGTTGGAAGGCTATTAAAATCACACCCAACAGGGACAAACTGAAGAAGAAAGCAATGAGGTTCATTACTGCATGGTTCTGGTGGGCATTAAAAAGACTAGCTCTCTTATGGAAGAACAGTAGATGACTGATGCACAATGTCTACTAAAGATATGATACAGAAATTCCATAAAACGGAATAATAATTTCTGACGTTAAAGATTTTTTAAAAATCCACATTTCTAAAAACGTGCACATTTGTAAGTTTGACATTCCAATTCCATTTTTAAAGGCAGTTTCATGATAAAATCACTCTAAAAGAGTCATTTCAGTCTTCCAATCCCAAATTGTCACCACACTGAGCCAATAGGATTAACCTCCGTATTTTCCACTGTGACTGCCCAAGAAAGAATTGGGAGCACAGTGATCTCTTATACTTCTAGGTCTCATCAATCTCCCTACAATTAGTTTACTATGATCTGAAAGCTTATCGGTTAACTGCTTTGTCTACTTTATGTAGACATCGAATGGCACTCAATTCAGATGGTTTGAATATGTTTTTTGATTATTCATACATTTTTACGCCCCAGCAAAATACATTTTCATGCAAGTCTCCTGAAGGCAGTAGCACACCTGACAAAGAAGACAGTAAGCCTCCAAAACGACTCCTCCCAGCTGGGTCCTGGAACCACATCAGCACATAAAGGCAACAGGTGATGAGGGAGGGTCACATTGAGAGTGAAGCGAAACTCAAGGTCTGCTGCAGTTACCAGAGTCAGCTCACGAATGACCCAGGAAGAGGTGAAGTCTGGAGTAAACCTGATAGCAAAAGAGTCAACTTTATGGACTTTAGTTGTTTTAATTTTAGGCACAAAACAAAATAATCCCAATAGCAGCCGTATTTCTTACTTAAAATAGTTACATGAAAACAACATGTCTTACTAATGCAAAATAGGTTTTCTTCCCACACCCCCCATTATTGAATGCACCACAAAACCTCAGTGGGGTTAAAACTCAATGCTTACACGATGCTGATATCTCGGGATGTATTTGGGGCCAGGGAAAACTGATGACAATCTAGCACTTCGAATCCATAACCTTGGCAATTATACCCATTAATTTTCAGAGATGTCACAGTTATAGGAAGTGGTCCGATATTCTCAACTTTAAAGTTCTTTGTAATCGATAAAATTTGCTTGCTGTCTTTCAGCTCTAGTAAGGATAAAAAGTGATATTTAGTATGTGTGAACTGTAAAACTTATTCAGAATAATTTACTGAGTCAATAAACCATGACCTGTATTAAAATGTGAAAGAATTCAAATATAAGCTCTAATTTCTAGAACAGTCACAGATTCTCTTCTACAACGAGAATACAATAAAAACATTTAACTAGTCAAGATTTTTCTTAAGTTCTATGACCTTCCGAGGTACCAAAAGTAATCAAAATCTCTCCTTTGTTCTTTTACTTATTAAAGGTTAAGGTTAGAAGTTTCTTCTTCTCAGAAGCTAAGTAGTTTAGAATACTCCTAGCCACCATGCATACTTTGCTCCTGGGATCTTCACACTGAACAGGGAGGGACCAGATAAAATCAAGTTTGTGTGGGCGCCTGGGTGCCTCAGTTGGTTAAGTGGATAACTCTGGATTTTAGCTCAGGTCATGATCTCAGGGTGGTGAGACTGAGCCCCACTTCTGGCTCTGTGCACTTAGGGGGTAGTCAGAGCCTGCTTGAGGTTCTCTCCTTGTGCCCTCCCCCTGTTTGTGTGTTCTCTCTCTACAATCAATAAATGAATCCTTAAAAAAAAAGAGCAAGGGTGTATGCCTCTAGAAACACAGTTCAAACACCCACTACATTCAGAGGAAGTAAGTGGCTAAGTCCCTGCAAAAAAATGAGAGCACATTTTATATGGGGAGTTTAAAAAAGAAAGAATTACCACAATTTTAAATTATTCCTATAAATTTATAACCCACAATCTTTTCTACATAAGGACTAAAATTTTATCTAGTTCTGTAGTTTTTAGAATTTTCCTTAATTCCATCTTTCAAGGTCAATTCTGAATGAATGGAAAAGTGAATACTCTGATGAATTTGGAATGCAAATGGTCAGTAAATCTTCTCAACCTCAATTAGCTTAGTTTTCTTAAAAGAAAAAAAATCCCAGTCAGGCATTAGATAGTGTCTCAAATCATCCAATATTTTCGCCAATCAGCTTTCTTCATAGGAAGCACAGTATTAACACTAAAACGCTTTCAGTGTGTTCCAGAAATTCAATAATAGGAAATAATAATAAGAAAACAAGACAGAATTTTACATCTATTGTTTGATTTTTGTCTTAGTTCCTGAGGAAGTTCTTGAAACAAACATAAATAATTTTGAAGCATGTAATTTAAATACATGCATGGTTTGAAAATTTCTAATGCAACATTTTGGTAAATTTCTAAATCTGTGATGTCTATCTAATACAGTGGCCACTAGATGTACTACTTTAAATTAAATTAAATTAAAATTAAGTAAATTTAAAAACTCACACCAGCTATATTAAGTGCTCACTAATCACACGTGCTTAGTGTTTGCTACACTGGGTGACACAGAGAATATTTCCATTACTGCATAAAGTTCTACTTGTTAGTAGACCTTTAGTCTCTGCATTCATCATTTTGGTGTGATCTTTTTTATGAAAATGTAGTTGACAACTAAATTGACAGCTTCATACTATTTATCTTAAATATCTGTCACTATACTGATAATTTAGCACAATTACGCTGTTTATATATGTATCATGTAAGTTGGGTTAAATATCTCAGGCTATTGTCCTAAGCAGCCTCTTAAATATGCTCAAATGTTTGCCTGATTTAATTATTTGCATCAATGCCATGAATTTACTGTAAATTTTAAAAAGAATCTTATGGAATTCTTTTGCCCTTGGCTTGAGCACCAAGCCTTCCCTGTCTGAGTGCCACACGGATGAACTCACGTCGCCGGCAGTCCATCAGCGTGGACTCAGGCACTTTGAATCGGAGTGAACCTCCTGCACCAGGAAGCCTTCCGCCCACTTTCAGTAACTCTCTGGCTCCAAACCCTTCCACGCCAACCATGTCAATAACAGTCAGGTTGTTCCTATTGGGACAACACAAATACAAAGGTATTACAACAGAGTCACAAGATACCGTGCACTTGGATTTAAACACTCCTACTTAGCAAGGACATCTGAAAAGTTGTGAAAGCGAAAACTCAATTTAAATAGTGTAGCATCTCCTGCCATCTCATGGAATGAGAGGGTGTCCCAGGGAATGGAGGCTGCCAATGGGCTCAGAAGAGCCCAGACAAGCTGACAACCGCAAGAACAAGTGAATGCTCACAATCACTCTCCCACCTTGGCCCAAGAATGCAAAAGCCGTGTTTTTCTAATTACCAGCCACCAGAGTGGTGATCAGACCTCCAAGTGAAAAATAAATAAATAGAAAATAAAAAAACCGGAGGAGATAAATTGGGGGCCTCAGACAAATATTAATAAATTTAGACTAATTGACAAAAATCATTTGCAGGGTGAGTTAAGGAGTTTTCATAGTAATTGTGACCATAAGAAATTCTGCCTTAGGGATAATTCTAGAAACAAAATCCCACTGTTTCTTTTGAATCAAAGATTTATGTCATCCCACCAACAACATATATCTACTCAAGTTCTTAGCCGTCAAATAGAAATTCAGACTAGCTTTCTACCTTTTCAGTAACTGAAATCATGATTCCTAGGACAAAAAAGGTTAAATGGAATAGATGTTTAAATGATGCAGACTAGAGTAAAAACCAGTCTTCATTAATGTAAATACCATAAAAGCAGAGAAAGAATTCATTCCTTATTATGCAACATATACCAATATCTTTACATCTTTTCCTAAAGGATTAAGAATCCTTAACCATTTAAAAGCCTTTAAAGTTACGTCAGATGACTGATACTGTCTATAGAAAAATGCTATCTATACAGAAACATCAAAAATAAATTAACTACTAGAAATAATTTAGACTTTTCAAGGTCAGTTTAACCTGGGATGAGGTAAAGTTTATCTCTGCACTTCCCAGGACCTTAGTTCCTCAGTGGAGAATAGGTTTAAAATGAAAGACATTGTCAACAAGGCATTAGAAGTCTTGGTTAAAATGCTCAGTAGAACATATTCTTTCAAAAACTTTTAATACCTTTCCCTTTTTCAGAGCATTCACTTGCAGAAGAACAAATTCATGTGATATGTTAAAGGAAGTCCAGAATAAGAAAGTCTTTACCAGCTGGTCTGATATTAGAAGAGCTTTAAAAAGTAACTAAAATGTCATGTATTAAAAATTAGACTTCTCACCAATGCAGAGAGCTTCCACATAGATCTGTATCTACTGTACATTTTTGAAAGAAGACTTTAAATAAAAACTACCTAAAGATGAAAAAGATTTAATAATGAAAAACATTTAGCTGCTTAAAATGAGCAGCCACTGTCATTTAAAAGAAAAAAAGAGAGTCCTTAGTCCACTGTCCTTTGGGGCTACAGAGAATTCCAGAAGCAAGGCAACTATGAGAGTGGAGTAAATCCAAACACTGCGGAATGAAAACGAACATAGCAGTTTCAATTACTTTTCAGAGCTAAGGTCAGAGAAGTGTGTGTGTGTGTGTGTGTGTGTGTGTGTGTGTGTGTGTGCAGCAGCGGGGGGTGAGGGTGGGGAACAGCAGCAGATGCAGCTTTTGGAGGGAAGGGCACACGGCCCCTACCTTGCAAGGTCAGAAGCCCAGGGGACTTAAGTGTGGAGCCTCAGGTAAGCCTTTCCTCTATCTGCCAGGCAACACAGCCTCATCCCTACCTGCCTGACGAAGAGGTGAATATCAGCTCTTAGTAAAGAGATTACGTATTCTTCAGAGACAGAGACTTGGACGCATCAGAGGGAAAGAAACGGGCTCCGTGACGGGACACACCTACCGGATTAGTATGAGTGATGTAACTTTCCCGTAGTCGGCTGGCGTGAAAACTACACCGACCCTTTTCATCTCCAGAGGCTGCAAATGCAAGTGGAGGATGCCAAACTTGGATTCCTCAGACTGCATGCCCTGCAAATTTAATAAATGCAATTAAATGAGTCCTGTCGAGCAAAGCTTTCGTCTTCATTATGTGCATGACAGTGTATAACCATGATTGCTCTTCTTTTAAGGTCCAGATGTGACTACCCGAATCGACCTGCTGAACTTGTTTACCCTGAGAGCTCACACCAATAAACAGTTCCCAAACCACAGCTGAGAAAGTGCAGGCAGAGGCTGCAGGACTACCTGCCACGGATGCTGGAAAGGGGATTTGCTTCCTGGCTTGGATGGGAGTTGCAGCCAGAAGCAGCCTTCTCTGCCAAGATGCTCCGACTGTAAAACATCACTCAGAAAACAGACCAAATAGCCTCTGATGAATGCTATAGGGACCTGACCCAACACTCATCCACTGCTGGACAACCCTAAATTTCTCTTTAATATTGAGCTATGGTTTATACAGAAACCATCGTTATTACATTTGGTCTCTGCATTCAGGAGAAAGATCTCTATTCACATCCTCCTTTACCTTCCCCCAGATTTCTAACTCTCTCTGACTAAACCTTGTGTTCTAAATTTAGTATTCAAAATTGCGCTCTTCATTATTTTTCCTCTTTCCACTGCTTTTTCCAGCTCCTTCTCACTAAAAACAACTTATTAATTTTTTAGCACTATGATCATACAATCTACATGGTAATAATTCTCTTTTCTGAGCCCTTCATTTTTAAATTTGTTTTATCATCCAACTGTGGCTGGCATGTCCCCATGCTATCTGAAAGAAAAAATAGTGATGATATTTGATTCATTTTCATTAGAATTCTAAACTTCTTGAGGGGAGAACCTGGCTTTACATATATCTAATATAAATATTGAATAAAAAGCTGATTTTTAGTATTAAAACTCTTAGTAATAAAAACACCCTTTATTAAATAGTTCTTATATACTAGCACTAGAATATAGTAAGGTCCATAAGATGCTAAGCATTCCATAAACCTTACTGAATCTTCTCACATTATTATAAGTGGGAGAGAGGAGGCTAGCTATAGAGAGATTAAGTAAGCTGTCCAGGGTCACACAGCACACATGTGAAGAGCCTGGATTCAGAACCCTGACTGTCCAATTTTCCCTGCTCTTAACTAAAGGAATTCTGTTTCTTTTTTTTTTTTAATATTTATTTATTTATGATAGACAGAGAGAGAGAGAGAGGCAGAGACACAGGTGGAGGGAGAAGCAGACTCCATGCCAGGAGCCTGACGTGGGACTCGATCCCGGGACTCCGGGATCGTGCCCTGGGCCAAAGGCAGGCGCTAAACCGCTGAGCCACCCAGGGATCCCCAGGAATTATGTTTCTAAAAGCAAATCAGTATCATAAAAATGCATGCCATTCTTTACATGACACAGTTTTAGTAAGAATTTCGAATTAAACTTTTAAGTATCTCAAAGGCACTGATACTATTTTTGTCAGTGTAACAACTTCTTGAAGGTAACAGTGTCCTTTATGGCAAAAGGTGTAATATCCTTGGGGAAAACCTTCCATCACAGAGCAAAGTCTTTTCCCAAATGAGTCACATCATTTGCTCAAATTTGAACAGAACACTTATATGTAAAAGGAATTTGGCATTATTTTTGGAATTTTAAATTATATATGATTCAATACCATTGGGGCAAAAGATCTCTTAGTATTCTGGACTCATTTACCCCCCAACAGCCCTGGGAGCCTGCTCAGTGGAAAGGGGAATGAGAGGGAATGAGGACAGGCTCACTAACAAAAACAAGACCATGCTGCCGCTTAGACCACTTACAGAGAGCAAGGAATGTTTGCTGTAATGTGTTTCCTATTTTAAATCTCTAACTTGCTTTGATGAGTTTTAACTCTTAGTTGGAGGTTACCTGGTTTCTCTCTTTATGCTAGTCAAGTTAATCTAGAGCCAACAGGGTATCTTTGGAGAGATAAATGTGGAGAAAGAAGAAAATACCCAAGGCACTTAAATATGTGTGTGTGAGAAATATAGTTGTATGCCTATGAGTCTTACGTGTGTGCTTTTACATTTGTAACAGATGCTTCAAGTCTACTTGATCTCACACATAGGATACTTGAGAGGAAAACACTCAGCTCAGTACAAAGAGCCACAGAACTACTGAGTGGAAACTAAGAAACAAGGCTGCCAAGTCCCCAGACAACATCCTCACCACATGACATGTTTACTCCTCCTCCTAAGTATTTGTGCAAGACCTCATGAGTGCCCAGAGGCTTAAGAATTTCAGAGAAATCCTTTTTTACAGATGAGGCGACCATCAAAGAAACTGGGTGACTTGCTTAAAACATGAAGCCAGTTTGGTAGGAGAAGATTCTTTTTTTAAGTGCATTTTTACCTTATGTTGCCCTAAAAAAAACTCGATGGGGAATCTAAAAGAGAATTATAAATTCTGGGGTCTCAAGTTTTATGGTTTTCTACACAGCCCTGATTTAGTTGTTATTTCTTCACTCACATGAATCTAAACTATCAAATTAAAATGATTTACAGGCTAACATGAACCATGCAGCTCCTGCTGTATTCGTTAATTGGAAAAATCTGCTATGTATACTTAATGCCTAGAATATAAAAATAAGAAAGCTGCATATATTATGTAAAGAAACTTGAAACATAAATCAGCAAAGCCCATATGCTATGTGTATAGTTTGTTAGCATTCTTTTTCTATTTAAAGATGACATCCTACCCGGTAAGGGCAAGCTTTGGTGAGCTGGAATTCACCAGTTGTGAAATTAATCATCTGCATATCGGTGCCAAACCTATAAAGAGAAAAAAAATGTTTGAACTAACATTCAGATTGCCAATAAAGAAAGACTAATACGTGTGTGCACATATACCTATTATGTGAGCACATATTTTTGCATACACAATTCATGTCACATCCTGTCACTACTGTGTCCCAGCCCCTTGCACTGTACCTGGCATATTGTCAGTGCTCAATACTGTTGAATGAATGACTTTGGCAGCCCAGCACTTTACCATATGTAAAGAAGCATATGGTAACAAAAGTTCTAAATAGGAAGCATTTTCCCCCCAAAATGGTCCATATGGAACCTGACAGGAAGTGACTCTCAACCAAGGACAATTTTATCTTCCAGTGGATATCTGATAGTATCTGGAGACATTTCTGGTTACCACAGCTGGGGAGGATCTACTGGCATCTATTGGGTAGAAGCCAGGGATACTGCTATAAACATCCTCCGAAACACAGAACAGCTCCTCCTCCCCCAAAGAGAAAATCATCTTGTCCAAAATGTCAATAATGCCGAAGCTGAGACACCCTGGAATCAGGGTAGATTCTACTAAGCCAAAGAAGGAAACATTCTAAGAGAATCGGTGATTGCTCTGTAAAAATAAGATAAAACGTGAATGTCTAACATCTTTTAGACATGAACTAAGAGAATTATCATCCTTTTTAATACTTGACTGAAATGTACTAAAACACTAAACTCATTTTCTTGTGCTGCCCAGAGATCATTGCAATTTAGATTCTAACCTTTAGGAGTACATGTGGGAAAATCACAATTGTACAGATTTCCTGGCCAAAAAAAACAATATTCTGCTGGGAACTAGACTAGACACAGTAACACTCAAGAGGCCACCTAACAAAGGGAAGTGGCAATTTCCATCAAGGTATATGTATATGCCCCAAGGAGCTGGGTGTCCAGGTACTGGGGTTAATACTGCGTACACCTACGTACAGGCCAGGTGAAAAATGTGAAGGACTCTGAATAATTCTGAGTCATAAGAGTATTTCCCAAACCCCATCAGAAAGTCCTCAACTGGGCGCTTTACCATTTGTGGAGCAGGCGCACTGCCGCTTCTGGTTTAGGATACAAGGAGAGAGGCAAGAGCTGCAAGGAGACTGGCCAAGAGGAAGGGTTCTTCACCACAAAGTACTTCACCTAGATACAGGGAAAGGAAAATCAAAACCCCAAGGAAGGCACAGGTCACCCCTGAAATAATCCTGCAAAAGATTCATAACCTGAGTCTAATCACGAGGAACCATAATGCACATCAAATCGAGGAACATTCTAGAGAATAAATAGCCTGCCTGCTTCAACACTGTCTCCGCTATGAAGGCCAGGAAAGGTTCAGGAAGACTAGAGGTGACAAAAAAGACTTGATCTTGCAATTCAAGCTCCTGAACTGGATCCTGAACTGGGGAGGAAAAAAACTATCATAAGATATGTGCGTGGGAGAACTGGAAAAATTTGAATATGGACTGCAGACTAGATAACATTATTATGATTAATGTCACATGTTCTGATTTTGAGGATTAATTACATCCTTGTACGGGAGAAAATGCTCCTGTTCTTAGGAAATTCACACTGAAGTAGAGGTAGAAGGGGCATGGCACCTGACACTCTCAAATGGCTCATAAACATGCGTGTGGTGGGGGTGTGCAAAGAGAGAGAGAAGAAATGATAAAGCATATGTGGCCAACATGGAAAACTGGGAATCTCTGTGAAGGGTGATTGGGAGTTCTCGGTACAACTCTTGAAACTTTTAAGATGGTATCATTTCAAAATGAAAATTTTTTGGAAAGTCTTCAGATGCCACCCCGAAGAAATCCAGTGAGTGCCTCATGAAGTGTAAATTATCCCCCAGACCACATGTGATGCAGCTCTTTGGCAGTGAGACTTGAGACACACATGGAAGCCTGCTGGTATCACTTCTGTGCCTTTCTCTGGGCCTCCCTAGCTCATCGAAGGAAGCACACACAGGGAGGGAGTCAGCACACCAAGGACAGAGGGTAACAGGCAGACAGAGCCTAGGCTCTCAATGGCATCACACTGCTGCTGCATCAGCTTTGGACTCCTCTGCTTTGAGCTTCTCATTCTGCAACAAGCTAATTCCTATGTGAGCCTGTGCTAGTCAAGGTTTTCTCTGTTGTGGGACGTCCCGCTGGCCCAGCTGGAAGAGCATGTGACTCTCAATCTCAGGATTATAAATTCAAGGCCCACATTGGGTGTAGACTACTTTAACAAATTAAAAAAATAATAATGAAATCCTACAAAAAAAAAAAAAAACTTTCTCTGTTGTTCATAGTTGAACACTTTCTTGGCACATAGATTTTTAATTGGAAAAAAACTTCAGAAAATATATTTGTTTCATGCATTTTATCTGGTTGAAGTTTTACTCATTTTGTTCTTCTGACACCTCCCTACTAAGTGCACCTAACGGCATATGTGTATCACTTAAAACGAATTTAAATTCTCTTTGGTTCTGAAACAGTATTCTCAAGGTGGGAAGACACTGGTAACTCAAAAACCCTAGAGCTGGGATGTCACTGACAAGGAGACACACAATCCTCACCACACTGTTCCTTAGGGCAGTTGCGCTGAAGTTTAACACAAGGCCAGGTTCTGCAATCAAACGAGGCAGAAAGAAAACAAAGGATTCTGACTCCTTGGATTTCTTCAAGCGACCAAACCGAGTCATTCCTAAAACAGTCCTCCTGTGTAATTCATAAAGAAAGAAATTACTTGGAAAAATAATTTTGACATTAAAAAAAAAAAGGAAATCATTAAATATCACTCCCACTAAAAGGAACAAGGACCCTTGGGGGGAAAATATGGCTTATTCTGGGTTTGGGGAAGAGAAAGTACAAGATGATCCTAAAACATTCTGTTTTACTAGAAAGCAAGAAGTGCTCAAAGAATGAATGATAAGAATCACAAACCACAAACCCCCTTGTGGGTTTAAGGGACCCACAAGCTAGCTGGAAGAGGCTCTCAATAGCCAAATCTGGGACAATTTAGCATCAAAAATAATAATGACAGTAAATGGTAATGAACAAAGAATCTGCAGGGATGCTCAAAAAGGATGTAGAATGAACAAAATAATTAGAAACATCACCATTTTGCAACCATCAATTTAACAACTAACTGATTCAGGCAAGAATTATGGGGGTGACATGCTCTTAGAGAACAGGAAATTTATATGATCTCAAATTATTGTAGCACATATTACTTAATTTTTAATTACTTATTAAAGGAAAAATTTATCTATAATGGAGATCTGTCACACATACAATGGGGTGAGTCAAATGATTCAACTTCACAATACCAACAATGGGACACATTGATATATAAGTCCCTTCCCAGGTAATGCAATGGTAAGGACCCAAGATCAACCAAGTAGTCAGCACTCTTCCCAAAAATGTTTAATGTGAATGTAAACTTGAAGAAACAATTCAAAAAACTCACAGTGCTAAAGGTTCTTTTTTTTTTTTTTTTTTTTTTAATGATAGTCACACAGAGAGAGAGAGAAAGAGAGAGAGGCAGAGACATAGGCAGAGGGAGAAGCAGGCTCCATGCACCGGGAGCCCGACGTGGGATTCGATCCCGGGTCTCCAGGATCGCACCCTGGGCCAAAGGCAGGCGCCAAACCGCTGCGCCACCCAGGGATCCCCAAAGGTTCTATAAGATAACTGGCTAAGACTCTCTGAAGTATCAACATGATGAAGGATGAAGGAAGGGGGGTGGAGCACGGAGATAAACAGTCTACAGAAAACTAAGAAAACATGACAAGCAATGCAATGCATGATCCTTGAATGGATCCTGGATTTTAAAAAAGGAAAAATAAAAAGACAGCCATAATGGATATTCGTGGATCAAAGAGAGAAATCTGAAAACAGATAGTATCCTAGATAATATAACTGTACCAATGTTAAATTTGTTGGGTAGGTAATGGTATTATAGTTCTATGTAGGAGGATATTCTCCTGAGGAAATAAACTATCTTCTAATAAAGTATTGAGGGTTGAAGTACGATATCTACAGCTTACTTTCAAATGACTCAGCAAAAACAAAATGTGTGTGTCTACAAAGATAGAGAGGTCGAGAGAGAAAGAAAGCAGGAGTGGTAAAATGTGAACAATTACTGAATCCAGTATGAGGAATATTTGGGTATTCACTGCACTACACTTTCAACTTTTCTGAGGTTGGAAATTTGTCAAAATAAAAGGCTGAAAAGAAATACCAGTTATTAAAAATTCAGTCCTGCAATTTCAGTGAAGTACTATGTAAGTGATCCCTCCCCCTCAACCAGTGCTGAAGAAAAGAAACAAGGGAAGGTGAACACAGAAGACATACTTGCAGCCGTCACCAGTTTTAAATTTCTTCCATCTTTCATACAATTTATTGGCAAGTTCTGAATCCACGTCCCAGGTTGACCGATCCAGAGAAAGACTCCCTTCCCAATTAGGATTTTCTAAAAGTTAGATCATATTTAATATTTAAGTGTACAGAAAACGCAATTCAGTTAGGAAAGAATGCCACAGACTGTCAAACTTCTCAAACTGAGAGGACCACCGAGTGAATAAACACCCCCCACTTTCCTCTGACTGCTTTACTAAGAGTCCCTCTAACCCAATGGCAAATGATATATTAAATCAAACAAACATGTATAAAACAAAACTAAATCGAATTATGTAAAGGTAATAACATAAAAGACACATGGCTCATGAATATAGCTTGAAACAAGTTAAGATTATTCCTGAAACATTTTTAACAGCTTTCAACCTAACAGACTAAACTGCTTCCCTGTAAACAGAACTGGTCATTAACTAAGTCTTTCAGTTACTATGATCAGTGCTGATGGACAAAACAGCGGTCCTTCCAAAGAAGAGCACAGACCTGGGGCTGGGCCTGGAGAAGGTGCCTGTTTATATTTACAAACTGGCCTCCTGTTCACCTTGGCCTCTCCACTTATCCATTCTGTCTTATCTGTGCTAAAGAGTGTGCCGGGATGAAAAAAATGGCAATCTCCCCCAGAGAAATCTCTGTAGTGTTAACAGTATCCTTATTATTTTCATAAATCAAAAGGCAGGAAAGGGACCAGAAAGAGCTTCTGTATGAAAACCATGGCATTCATTCACACTCAACAACTAGCGCCCCCTGTAAGATGTTTATGCTCCTATAACTAAGGTCTTCAAATGCAAGTCTAGGTTATTTTTACTAACTTGTTGTCAGCCCTTTTATAAAAGAACCACAGTTTTCCAATTTTTCCTGGACATGAGGTTGCTGTGACCATCAAATAAAGTGTTTGAAAAATAATCCCTTACGAAAAGTTCCAGCTACTTAAGGGCCATTACACAAGCACGTTGGGTGTTTTCGGGGGGATTCTTAACAATTTCAAGTCATTCTGTGAATGATCATGCTCTTTTAGAATGAAATATGACAAAGCTGTGTTTACAGTATTAATTATTCCACCTGTAAATGCTATTTTTCCTCACTACTTCCCACCCAATCCCAAACTAGAGTTCTACAGAAAATCTAAGGGCAAAATACTTACCTGTTTTTGATTTTCCCATGAAATAATGCATGCCACAATGTGCTATCACTTCAAAACCCAGACTCCCTTCCTAGATTGAAAAGTAATATATGAATAACTTAAAACACAACACTAAACATAAAAATCCTAATGCACTCAAATGTGAAGGAGACAATGGCCTCCACCTGGGTGAATTTCTCTTTAACCAGAAGCCAAACAACAAGCACGTGAATTCTTGGCTTCCCTTCTTGAATGAGAGCTCAGAACTGTCTCTCACAGAAGGACCAGGCCGGTGGATCCTGCACAATCATCAATGCCCATAGTGATGATCCTTGGGCCCCAAAGACACAGAGCTGCCTTCTGAATTAGAAGTTAATCTCAGGACATTCCTGATAGGTTTTTTTTTTTTTTTTTTTACTGTACTCTAATCCTCTGAAAAACAGTACACTGATCTATAGTAACTCCTAAGCCGCCTGGGACACTTAAATTGAGGTTCCACTTCCTACAGGTTGGGGAAGCACAGACCTGCTACTTCCATATATATGTGAAACCTGCCTACTCCCTCCCACAAGTAGCTCTTCTTAATATGCATCTCTTGATCGGAAAAAGGAAATTTCTAAGAAATCTCCCCTGCTTGAAATACAGATGAATGGAATTAACCTTACATCTTGTGCAGTTTAATTTTAGAGGTCCTACCTTTAAGCTTATAGCTAGGCATGAGGCATTTCTATCTATGAAACACCAATGCTAATAAGTGAGAAAAATCATAAAGATGGTTGCATGAACGTCTCATAGTGAAAAATTAGAACCCAGCGTTATACAGAATAGCTTGGATCAAAAAAGAAGCAATAACAGTAACCAAACAAAAATAAATAAACATTAAGAAAAAAATGAGGCATGTTTAATAAGACCTAAATTAAATGCGGCTAACCCAGATGTTAGAAAGCATTTTAACTGAGAACCCGTTAAGGCTTTTGATTTGGCCCACTAAAGAAATGCAAGGATTACAAGCAACCAAGAGTCACTTACCAGAGGCCTAACTAAAGCATTTAATCATCTCATTTATTTGAATTCATTGCTAGTATGCACTAGAAGCCCAACTGTGTTTTCTATTACAAGCATATATTCCTTGCTCTTCAAATTTTGGAAATAAATGAAAATGAAATTAATCTATTTGTAATATTTTATTTACTAACCTCAAATTACTTTATGAAAAATAGAAACTCTTTCCAAATCAAGAGTTCTATATCTAAACAACCAATCATCTACAATTAGCCTGGCAATATCCTGCAAATTTCTCAGATAGTCTTAAAGAACAGGGCCTTTAAACTCTGTCAATAAAACCCAAGCACCAGAAGTGAATTAAAATAAACAGTAATTATATGAAAATTATAACACATAGTGCTGTAAACAATACCTTGGTTGGGGCCGAGTAAATCTGTAGAGGTATTGCAAAAATGGCACCTATGTTTGTAGTCAAAAATACATTGGTGAATAGATTTATGGCAATGTCTTTAACAGCAAGTTTCAAAGAAAATATATTCCAACAGCCTGGAGGTAGAAATAAAGGGCCAGTGAAATTCAGAATCTAAAAAGAAAAAAAAGTAAGAGAAATTACTTTTTCTAACACTAATTATGATTAAAACTATTATAAAGTATGATACTAAGGTTCTTCTGTACTTTTAAAAACATAATTTTACTCAATTATTTCCAGGTCAAAGATTGAATTTTTTTAATATAAATGACAGTTTTTAAATGTTTCATATGCTACTTTTTAAATTTCACAAAAATAATCTCAAAATTTTCATGGGTGGTATTTTGAAAAAGTCTATGTGTCATTATTCAGGCTTACTTTTAATAAATACAATCTTTTTAGTATAAATTATACATTGTAATCTCTTTGAATAATGTTAAGAGCAAATATCATTTAAGAATTTATCTTGGTCCCTTTGAGGTCCCTAAACAATAGTTTAAAAAACAAAGAGATCCTAGAAACTGAAAATATTCAAAGAAAAACACTTGCTTTAAAAAATCAGAAATAAAAATTAAATAATATAAATATTGATTTCATAGCATCTGACCTTAAACAAATCGTAAAATAGGCTAAAACTTGGATAAAAATACTATAGATACCTTTAAAATGTGCTTGGTCTCCTTGGAAACAAACACATCATTTAGTACAACACTACGGTCAAAATGGTTGAGGTACCACATTGACCAAACTCCTGAAGTGTTCTCGTTAGTCTCTATGTGAAACTGGGTTGCAGAGGAGTCCATTCTAAAATACCTGTGAACACAGGACGTGCATGCTATCAGGCCTGAGTGTGAGACAACGTTCAGCACTCAAGGTGCCTCTGAATGCAAAAAGAGGAGCATCAGAAAACGTTAGAGAATGAATGTTAGTGTTAGGAACGAGCTTCAGACTGCCTTCCTCAACCTCCACGCCCACAAGTGGAGCATCGGAAAGGCCAGAGGATGAGTGACCAGGCCAAGACCAGGATGCTCAAAGAGGCCACCAGGGCCAAGTCAGGATCCACACCTGGCTCCCAGGCCCTGAAGCTGTTCCACAAACTGAATCATTGTTTCCCTGCTCCCATTCTGCACTCAGCCCTCCCACTGCTTGGTAAGCAGTGTTAAGTGTGGAAGGCAAGCCCAGAGAGGGAGAGTCATATACATCTTCTCAGCTATATTTTTAAGTTATTGCTAGATGAAAACAAACAAACAAACATGATTAAAGGGAAAGTGGAATCATCCTACCCTTGAACCACAGGAGAGGAGAGACATGCTTTTAGTGTTGAAGTGCTTTTTATCTTCCTCATGTCCTCTTTAATTCCACTGTCACATGATGTAGCTGTTTTGAGATACAAAGAAATAAATGTGAAGCATAAGTATCTTTTCTTTCATTACCCTGAACAAAAACAAGATATATATTTTATTTCTGTCTTATTACTTTGCTTTTCAGTCTCCGTTAAAACAGTGCATCAGATATCAATGGTAAAATCCTTTCTCAAACACTCCCATCTTTTTCTCTGCTGCCTTGTTGCTAATCACCCAGAACACCATGTCTACCAGCCCCCAACCACCCCTCTTTTAAATTTTTTTATTTAAATTCAATGTGCCAACATATAGTATAACACCCAGCGCTCATCCCATCATGTGCCCTCCTTAGTTCCTGTCACCCAGTTACCCCATTCCCCCACTCACCTCCCCTTCTGCAGCCCTTTGTTTCCCAGAGTCAGGAGTCTCTCATCCCCATCTACCCCTTTTTAAAACCACCCTCTCATTTCTTCTTTTGGCAGGGGGGGGGGGGGGGGGGGAATGAACATTTTATGGCTTCTCTTTACAAAGATCTGCATTCACCATATATAAGAGGAAAGTCTTTAGTACTGCCAGGAATGACAAAAGTGAAAAATGACGCTCAACTGGGTGGGGTGAAGAGGAGCATGTGGAGGCATGAACAAGAAAGGAAGACATCCAAAATAGCAAGAAGGAGCTTCACAGTGAAAGCACAATGTATTCCAAAACACTGTGAATTATCAAAACAACACTTTTAAGCTTTCCTTGAGCTTGGTCGTAACATTAAGGCACTGGTATTAAATTCCTAACTCTGATACTAACACTCAAGCCTTTTTTTAATTTTTAGATTTTATTTATTTACTTGAGAGAGAGAGAGATGGCAAGAGAGAGCAGGCGGGGAGGGGGGGGCTGGAGGGGGAAGTGGTACAAGCAGACTCCCCACTGAGCAGGGACCCTCCCCCTACCCCCTACTCCAGTTCAGTCCCAGGACCTGAGGATCATGACCTGAGCCTAAAGCAGATGGTTACCTGACTAAGCTACCCAGAGTCTTCTAGTCTTTTTTTTCCCCTTAAGCTACATATATGGCTCCAAAAAATATTCAAATGCTATCAAAAATGTGAAAATAGAGTCTACTGTTCACCCAAATTCCCAATTATCTTAAACAACTGCTAGTAGATTCTTAAACATCTATCCAGTGCTCTATACATACACAAGCATATAAATACGCTTTAAAAAATACCAAGTGGGGATGCCTGGGTGGCTCAGCGTCTGCCTTTCAGCTTAGGACATGATCCTAGAGTCCTGGGATCAAGTTCCACATCAGGCTCCCTGAGTAGAGCCTGCTTCTCCCTCTGCCTGTGTGTCTGCCTCTCTCTCTGTGTCTCTCATGAATAATAAAAATAAAATAAAATAAAAATACCAAGTATACACACATGCACTGCTGTACATATGCCTCCAAAAAGCTGCAGGGAACACCCACCTGTAAATGCGCTACAATTTAACCAGGCTCCTCCTATCAATGAAGGTTTACATTGTTCTGTTATCACCAACAGTGCACATTTCTTTTTTGCATGCATATATGAGTATATCCATAGATAGTCCTTGACATAGAATTAAGGATCAAAGAGCATATATGTGCATTTTAAATTTTCAGCGATTGTCAATTTTCCCTCCAAAAAAAGCCTGCATTGGTTTATACTCTTGTCAAAAATATCTGGGTTTTTTCCCTAATCATTACCAACACAGAATACTAACAATGTTTTTATCCTTATTGATCTAAGTAAAAAATTATATCTCACTTGTTGCTTTAACATTTTTTGAAATACAAGTAAGGCAGGTCATGTGTTCATATGTTTAGAATCATTTGCATTTCTTTACAGAACTCTACCGTAAATAAGAACCTAAAATGAGGACTGGGTTTATACTCACTAGATCTGCATAGCATTGTGCACCAAGAAACACCACCTGGGCAGCAGAGCTCTCTACAGGTGAAAGCAGCACCTCCACCAAATACATTTGCATCTTGCTCCTTCAAATCACCAACTCAGTTAAGCTTTAAATGCAAAATCCTATGTGTGGTAGAAGTGGCATCAACAATCTCTTTTTTTGTCATTCTGTCTCTTAGTAGTTAACTACTAAGGCTGCAGTACTACAATCAAACCCATTCACTTTCTGAAAACTTTGCTGACTCTGCAGTTCTAAGGCATTTCACAGAAGGAATTGCTATCATAACTAGATAACGAAAATAGACAGTCTCCAATATTTTTAAAATCTGTACCTTTGCAAGTGAAAGAGGCGATTTTTGTAAAGTTTGTTGTAGAAGTAGGAAGGAGTACTGGTTCAAACTGCAGAGACAGAGCATCTTTCTGTGAGAAATGATGTACGTCCTACCAAAAAAAAAAAAAAAAATCCACATTAGTATTTTCAGAGGGGTATTTATCCAATTTGACTCTGTTAAAAGAACTAAATAGCTCAGACTGGCATACAAGCAACTGCCCAGCATATGTCTGTAACAGTATGAAGGGGGTGCTGGCAACCTTCATCCTAATATGGGTTCAAGCAAGGGAAAAGGAGTGTAAATTAAAGCAAAAGAGAATTGAGACAGTGGTTTTGTATCTGTTCCTGAAAAATCCTCATGTTCTGTAATTAAACACATACTTGTCAGTTTAAAATTTAATGTAAGCATTTACAATTACCTGTATCCAAATAAGGCTGTTTCCTGAATGTAATATATACATATTTACTGCCGAATCATCTGTCCAAAAGAATCAGAGCAATGAGATTAAAAACAAAGAACCATCTCATTCTCACACCTTAATATAGTAGTTAAAATACCACATCACATATTTCTATACAAAATGTGACTTGATTTTCAACACTACAATTGAAGCTGGGAGCTATTTTCTGTTGGATATTCTTATAAGACACAAGAAAAAAGATCCATACAAAAAGATTGACCTTCCAATATAGGATCCCTCAAGGATGATGAACCACCAGTGGAGAAATTCTGAGTCTAGGGTCATACTATGAACTCTTCTGGATGAAACTAACTAATTGGACAGCTTTAAATAAAGCTGTGTCCTCCTGTTGATTAGACAACCCCTCATTTCCTTATTTAGATTATATTTGTGGAAAAACAAAACCCTGGGATCTTAAAACATAGCCTTCCTTTTAACCTTCACCAAAAGAGCTCCCTGTGGGACAGAGGTCTTCTCTACATTGTTGTCTACCTGGCCATTCTGTGAATCACCAAAACTATGAACCCAAGGACAGGACAGCTCTCCTGCTGAACCATTACTACTACAATCAATTCTAAGGAATGGAAAGTAAATGATGTCTGACCAAAAGTTAAGACTGCCAAATGAAATTATGTTTTGCTACCAAATCTTTCTCCAAATATGTACAGGATGTGTGTGTGTGTGTGTGTGTGTATGTATATGTATATACATGAGTGTGTATATGTGCATTCGCATGTACATATGTGTACATATATACGCATACATATAAATATACATATATACCAGAACAGTCTTGCTAACCAATGGATAATAGCAAACCCCACGTTATAAGTGTCATGGACCATATAATACGTGTTGCCTACAAAAGTTCTTAGAAACTTAAATTGATGAACTAGGTAATTTCTGGTACATAGGACACACATTTTCAAAGACAAAATTCATAGAAATGGACATTAGAGTTCACACTATCCTAACTTGTCAGGCATCCAGGAACAACCGGCACCCAATCAACTATTAAAAACACAAAGCAGCATGATTTAACTGAGCTTCTGCAAACCAGTAACAATAGAACAAGAGATATGAGACTTAAAATACTTTGTGAATATTTATATTAGATTGTTGTGCCCATTTAACTTGTTTCTCTCCAGGATCCCAAGAAAAATTAATCCTAAGGGAACTCAGAATGGTTTGCAGTCACTCTTAATTTACTCCAAAATAATACAGCCTTACTAGCAGTTGCGGATTGAGAACTAGTTACTGTTTCAATCTCTTAATGATGAAATCAAAGGCTCTTTGTCTTACATTGCAATGATACAATCAATATGTAAATGCCACGAGAATGATGATGTATGTTAATCAAAACATATTTTAATAAAAATTTTAAAAGATTACACTTTACCTGAGGTCTCAGATTTATCTGTAGCTACATAAATAATAGAAAGATGATCTAACAAATCTTGTGTGTTTTCTTCAAATTCTTTTGAGGAGTTTTCCATGGTTACAATTATGCTCATTTGTAGCCGTAAAACATCATCAGATTCCATATAGCAACTCTGAGATTAGACGGATGGAAAAACAGGAAAAACAACAACAAAAAAATCATCCAAACTTTGTGACTTCAAAATTTAAAAAAAGAAAAGCACTTATGGTAAGGGCATGTATATTTCTGAAAACAGAATGTGTCATCTTATTCTTTATTTCCAAGCCAAGAGGTAGGAAAGGAAAGATAAAAACAATGAATTTTTTATTTTACCTTTAACTGCTGACACACTTTATTACGTAAACTGCATTCCAGTTGTACTTGCAAGAGGCTAGTATTAGTGGTTTCTGCCTAAAAGAAGGAAAAAAAGGGGGAAAAAAACCTTACAAGAGGCAAAAAGTTCAATCTCATATTCATAGTGAACAATCTATCATTTATTCAGGACATTCATTTATTCATTTAATAAATATTGAACTATCTGCTAAATGCATATTATTCTAGCAGCTGGAAATAAACATGAATAAGACAAAAAATGTGTCACTGAGCTTACATTCTAATGGAAATCATAAACTCTCCCTTGGGCAACATGAAAATTCCTATTATGGCAATAAGGAGATAAATATGTTCTAAATATACACAGGATACTGTAGTTTGGCGTTTCTTATACTTTTTGAACTTTGTTTCAACATAGGAGTCTTTCATTTCAAAGTAGCTTTACCCAGTAATAGCCAATTAACTTGTTTTTATGTCTGCCTTCCATTAGTAGAATGACATTAGAAGCTGTGACAAAACAGTAAGACAGTCTAAAATGCCACTGGTTGTCATAATCATTTTTAATATGTGAAAGAGCTACAGATGGAAGAGACCAAAATAAATGAAAAGAATGCAGAATTTTGTCAAGTTCAAAGATCTTAACAGCCACATGAGATGAGAACCGACATAGCTTTAAGAGGAGGAAATGAAAATTCTAATCCAGGAATACAGCCATTTGGACAGGAGGGTGGGGGGCTTGTGGGGGGGGGGGGCAGCGCATAGATAGTGAAGGCACAGGGAAGTCAGGAAGTGAGGCATGTAAATTCAAACAACCAAAGCTGGGAGAGTTCCTTTTTCGTTCAGTTTGATGTGTCTGGCATAGTGATTATAAAATAAAAAGGCACTTGGCTTGGCAGCCATAGTCAGGACTCCAAGAAATCTCAGTAAGGTAAGAAGGCATTCCCCAAATCCTTGGCTGACTTAATTGTTGGTAAGCATTTATTCACTCCAGGAAGATTTAGTATTAAGTAGAACCAACATGATGGTATTTAATTTGTTAGATTTATTAAGAATTACCTAAGTACATTATGTTTTAAAAAAAAAAAAAAACATTTTTAACCACTGCATTCAACAACTAAAGTACCAAAACTACAATGTAATATAAAGCATTTTAAAATTCAGTAAAGATAGTTAAGCTTAACGAAGCTTGTAAATGGGACCAAATATTAACCAAAGGCTCTCTTAAAAAGTTATTGCTACTATCTGCTAGACTTAATACCATTTGTAAACTGAATGTAAAATATATTTTTTAAATATTTTATTTATTTATTCATGAGAGACACACAGAGAGAGGCAGAGACATAAGCAGAGGGAGAAGCAGGCTCCGTGCAGGGAGCTCAATGTGGGACTCGATCCCAGGATCTTGGGATCATGACCTGAGTCAAAGGCAGATGCTCAACCACTAGGCCACCCAGGCAACCCTAAAGGTAAAATCTTAAGGAAGAACTAGATTTCTGAATTTGTCTTTCTGTAAACAAGTTCCACCATCAAAGTCGTAACAAGAAAAAGCCTACTACTCTCTGAAATTGCTTTAACCCAAGTTATAAATGACCTCCTCATATCCAAGTCCAATAGACACTTTTCATTTTGCCCAACTCTTCTGCCAATTTAACGCTGCCACTATCCACATATGCTTCTCTTGGTTCTTTCTCCTTCCTCTTTGGTTCCTCCTTTGTGGCTCTCCCCACTGTCCTCTCAAGATGTTAGTTACTCTGGATTCTGTCTTTTGCCCTCTTCACTCTCTCTCTACGGAAGCTCTGTGACACACTGACACTGCCTGCACTACTTTCTCCAGCTCAGACCTCTACACCCACCCATGTCCAGCCGATGGCCAGGCATCCTCTTGAATGCTCACACTTGTCAAGATAGCTACCTTTGCTGTGCATGTTGCCCTGGCACCATCACTGATAAAGTTATTTATGGCTGAGGCCTGCATACCAACTTCACTCCACCTCCTCACCCTTCTCAAACAAACCCATAACCAAATTATACTAATCCCACCTTAGTGGCCCTTAAATCCATGCACTTCTCTTCATTCCTAATACCCTGGAGATCAGGAGTCAGCAAACTATGCCCAAGGGCAAATCTAGCTAACTGCTTGTGTTTGTAAATAAAGTTTTATTGGGACCCCGCCATGTTCATTCCTTTGTGTACTGTCTATGACTGCTTTCATGCTCTAACTGCCGGGATGAGTACTTGCAACAGAGAGTGCATGGCCTGCAAAGCCAAAATTTACTCTCAAGGCCTTTACAGAAAAAGTTTAGGGATGCTTGCCCTTGTTGAAGGTAGGAGACGGAGGAAGGGGACAGGTAGGCTAGTCTCCCTGTGTCTACCTATGCCCTCTCCATTCCAGTCTCCACACTGCAACAAGAGTGAGTTTACAAATACGCAAATCAGGCAATGCCACTAGTTGCTTAGAAACTCTTCAAAAACCAACTCCTTTACTGTAGCTTCAAAACTCAGGCACCTGCCTAGTCTCCACCTCCTTATTTATCCTCCAGCCTCACTGGCCTACTTTCTGCTCTGTTTTGCCTTCAACCTCCGAACTTACTCTTTTGCTGTGAACTCACACCCCGAAATCCATCCTTCCTCTACCTAGCTAAACCTTCACATCCAGATTAAACATCCCCTTCACCAAGGCTTTCCCTGACACCACAGCTAGGGTAACTGTCCACTACTTACACCCACAGCACCTTTTCCCTGACCTTCCTTAACACTCCTCGGTATAATAACACTCCTGGCTCAAGGTCTGTCTTCGCCAGAAGATTGTAACCACCTTGTTTGATGCTTTTACCACAATGCCTACCACCTAATTCAATATGCAATTAGTGAATGACAAGAAGTGGGCACACAGCAATAGACAGCTTGCTTGAAAAAAGCAAGCTTAAGGGATGCCTGGGTGGCTCAGCAGTTGAGCATCTGCCTTCGGCTCAGGGCATGATCCCAGGATCCAGGATCAAGCCCCACATCGGGTTCCTTGTGGGGAGCCTGCTTCTCCCTCGCCTATGTCTCTGCCTCTCTCTCTGTGTCTCTCATAAATAAATAAATAAAATCTTAAAAATAAATAAAAAGGCAAGCTTGAAATGGACAAGAAACTAAAAATAATAAACAATGGCTATAAAGTAAAAAAATATACCAAAATCTTGTATTTGACATGTACTTCTGACCTAAACTTAAAAAAAAAAAGTTTAAAGAAAACCACCTATCAACACGTTTTCAACATATGTATTTATATTTTTTGAAAAGTTATAGCAATTTAACTGTAGGCCTTAACCACACAAGGTAATTCTCTTACCTAAAATATTTCTTCAAATGTTGAAATGTTATAACTTCAAAACTATAATTTTTGAAAACAATTAAACAATCCAATTTGCACAGTCACCTGATGTACTATAAAGCCCAGTAGGTTGTCATTCTTGGTAAGTTTCTGGATCGATGACTCTATAATTTACCATTTTAAGTAAGATTCCTCTCTTAGCTGGAAGTGTAACAAAAATAAATTATATTGTTTCATTTGTTGTAGAACACTTCAGAGTCCCACAAGGGGGAGTTCCAGCACCTCCAAAGTGTCCCTGAAGCGGGCCAATTTTTCTCAAAGAGCAATTTAAACGTTCATGTCTTTATCAAAAAAAACCAAAACTACTGTAATCTTGACTTAGGAAAGTAAACCATAACCAAAACATGAGCTCTCTGGGGCAACTGCACACATACTGGGATTAAATTCTCTCTGAAAGGGCCCCAGCTGAGCACATTTGTTGTGACCGTGGGACATCCCCTTATCCAGGAGTGTGCCTGGGCAGATTATAAAAGGAAAATAGAAACCAACTTCTCTACTTTTCAAATCCCCCAAATCACTTTAACAAATTAGTTCATAAATTTTACAGATAAAAAATCAAATAATTTCTTGGTAGTTTCCACGTAAAGTATATGGTATTATTCCCTTGTAGAAGATGGGGAGAAATGTGGTTTGGAGGGGTTAAATGACTTATCAAAGATCCTAAATTTAGCTAGTGGAGAAATAAGGAAAAAAAAAAAAAAAGCAGATCTTTTAACACAAGTCAGTACTTTTTTTCTAAGTAAATCAGAACAGACCAAGTCTACTTCTCCTGAATTTAAAAGCTGGGAAGTTCTTCACCATGGGGAACATGCATTAGAAAACCATACCAAGAGATAATGCCATAGTCAAGGAAATGGAAGTGTTTAAAAAACAAACAAACCTTTTGTAACGGCTTATATTCCCTTGGTTTTATGCTACATGTCTAGTTAACTGGAGCTAAAAGAGAAGAAATCACCTAGTTCTGTACCTGCTAAGAAGCTGGTCTTTGCACACCAAGCCAGGGCAGAGTGTTATTTGAGGTGATGATGTACAAGTAAAGAGGAAACAAAATGAGAGACTTTCAAGTCCTGTCACTTTAGATGACTTTTACTAACAAGAATAAACCAATCTCCTAACAAAAGTATATAAGAATCTATAATATATTAATCCAGAGAGAATGATCAAAAGCCTTGAAATTATGATGTTCACAGTAATGACCACACACAGAAACCTTGTATTTAAGGAACATAGCTTGTGAAATATGAAAGAATTATAGATAAATCTCAATATTAGGTCCTATTTTTCTCCTCCTCCACAATTTTGAATGCTAAGTTTTAAAAGGTTCTTACACAGGTCAATTTTCTTATGCCAGCACGTATATCAGTAGGAACCCAGATTCTGTATAAGCCGTGGGACTATTCCAGTCAGTAGCCCATATATACAGTGCTACGTACAACAGAATCTACACAGCAAGTGATTTTGCATAACACAGACACTTTCTTGGGTCCCTTCCACACAATGGCCATGCTCTATAACCAAACTCCTAATTTAGTGTTTCCTGCACAACAGAGGGACTCAGCTGAGTTATTAGTCAGCACTGTAGGGTTGCTTTCACCCTTAAACAGCGGCTGTGCTTCAGCCCTCCCCACTGCTGTGCTAATCCTCAGATATTTAGCCACGGAAACAAAATTCACCTACATTGCCAGGCCCCCCTCACTAAAATATTTGTAAAATCCTAGGAAGTGGCTGAAATTAGTTTTTCTGTTTTAAGGGAAGAGGGATTAAAAAACACACATTTTTGCATTTTCTCTTATGCACATCTTTTTTAGAAAAAGCTTTGCCATAAACTAAATTCAAGATGAAACTCCAGCCACAAAAGCTTAGGGACATCTCATACCCTGCCTAAGACTCAGTTTCCTCTTCAATAAGACAGTGAGTGAGTTCACAGCCAGTTACGAGCCCTAAATGAGATACAGACGACAAGCACAAGGCAGAGTAGACCTTCAAAAGGGAGCGTTATTGTTTTTACTTATTCATTCACAATTAATGCATTAAATTAATAAAATTCCACAAGAAATAACTTAAATGCTTCTGGGAAAACCCACATCAAAAGTTTTAAGAGGGGAAACTCCTCTTCCATGCCCCTTTGGTTTCTAAGAGAAGAGGGCTGTTTTCTTTTGTTTTTTTCTTAAACATTTCAAATTCTTTTCGTCTTATTTCACTTTGGGTTCAGAACCCAAAAGAGGAGAGAAGAGCCATTTATTGCCCACAACCTTCCACCCTCCTGAAATGTGCCAAAAACCCTGAAAGACAGACAAAAAGCAATGTGGAGAACAAGTTAACACTTAGATACTGAGACTTTTCGTTGAACCCAGTGACAGTGGCCTGTATTGTGCAACACTCTGGCTTTTGCACTTGGGGAGCTAGCTTTTAACTGTTACAAACTGGGCTGGCAGTTTCAGGAGAGCCTTGTGGGATTTTCACCTTAGTAAATCATGCAGCATATGGTGGCTTGATCCAAAGGCAAAGCAGCTATTTTTATACAATTGGATGCTGCTGGCCTTAAGCAAATGACAAGTGGGTCCTGAAGGCCTAGCTCCGGCCTTGACCCTGGGTCCAGGCTCAACAAAAGTTCAGCCTTTGTGATGCAGGCCTTTGTAGCTTGACCTTGAGCAATGTGGGCATAGCTTTTACCTAAACAGGTGTAGCCATGGCAAAGATCAGCTATGGCTATAGAAGAAAGGATGATGTGGTGGAAACAGTATGGTGGTTCCTCAAAAAAATCAAACATGGAATTACTGTATGATCCACCAACTCTACTTCAAAGTGACAGGAGGGGGGATCCCTGGGTGGCTCAGTGGTTTGGAGCCTGCCTTTGTTTGGCCCAGGGCGTGATCCTGGAGTCCCGGGATCGAGTCCCACATCAGGCTTCCTGCATGGAGCCTGCTTCTTCTCTCTTTCTCTGTCTCTCATGAATAAATAAATAAAATCTTAAAAAAAAAAGTGACAGGAGGGATTCGAACAGATATTTGTACACCCAAATTTATAGCAGCATTATGTACAGCAGTCAAAAGCAGAAACCAAAAGCCAAAATTCATCCAAGGACGAATGAATAAACAAAACATGGTGTATCCATGCAATGAAGTGTTATTTGGTCTTAAAAGAGAAGGAAGTTCTGACACATATACGACAACACAGAGAAGCCCTGAAAAGCTGTATCAGAGTGGAATAAGCCAGACACAAAAGGGCAAACATTCTGTGATTCCAATTATGTGAGGGTGCCTAAAATAGTCAAATTCATAGAGCCAGAAAGCAGAGTAATGGTCATGGGGGACTGAGAGGAGAGATTAATGGGGAGCTGCTATATAGTGTGTATAAGAGTTTCAGTTAGGGAAGATGAAAAAGTTCTGGAATGGACGGTGGTGACAGTTCCACAACAGGGTGAATGTACTTCATGCCACTCAACTCACACTTAAAATGGGAGTTTATGATATACTTTACCACTAGGAAAAGAAAGGAAAGGAGAGAAGGAAAAAGAAAGAGCAGAAGATGTCACAGTCAGAGCTCCCCCCACAATAGAGAGAACTTCCAGTGCACCAATTGCTTTTATAGTCAGATTGTGAACAGACTGTTGGGTCCACCTCCAGGCAGACAGTACAGACAAGTTGCTCCGAATTCTGTTCCTTTTTCATACATTATCTTCATGGCTAAGAGTTGGAACTATGAAAGGGTCTAGCTTCACTTCACGTGGGCTGGCCCATAGACTCAAAAGTTCCTCCCCAACTCACTGGCTCTAGATTTATTAATCCCTTAAGTGCCAACTGCTGCTTTAGATGCTCAAGATCCAAAAAGACAGATTCACAGATGGATGGCAGATTTTATAAATAAAGAAGCAATAAGGGTAGAAGACAGAGATATGCTCTCATCTTGGGTGGAGTCCGAGAAGCAATGTGACACAATTATTGCATGCACAAAGAAGGCAACCATGAAGGTCTGTCCTTGGAACAATCCAGTCCACTCTGGACATCAAAGGGGTGCTAAAAGGTTAGAGAAACATGGTTTAGTTTTCCTATCAGAGCAAGATGAAGAGAAAACAAAACAAAAAAAGGCAGATTGATGAAGCAGGAGGAAGACAGGGTTCCCCTTAAGAGAAAGACTTAAAAATTTTTTTTAAAATTAAAAAGAAAAGAGAGAGAAAGACTAACTGGGGGCACCTGGGTAGCTCAGTGTTTGAGCATCTGCCTTTGGCTCAGGTCATGATCCCAGGATCCTGAGATCAAGTTCCTTAGCAGGCTCCCTGCAGAGAGCCTGCTTCTCCCTCTGCCTATGTCTCCCTGTCTCTCATGAATAAATAAAATCTTTTAAAAAAGAGAGAAAGACTAATCTCTTAGAGAACAACTAGACAAAATTCGAATGAGAAAACAAGACCTCAAAGGTCCAACAGACACAGAGATGGAGAAAGCCTGGTAGCAAACTGAAATGAAGGAGACAGATCTTTGTGCTCACTGGAGCTTTAAAAAATGGAAGAAAAGCAAGACCACAGCAGATGGGAACTGTTCCCCAGGAAGGAACCAGGATTCGGTAATAGGAGTTACGAAGGCAAGCACTTCTAAAGCCAGGTGCAGAACCCCTAGTAAGAGCCAACTGAGTACTGAGACAGCTATACCCAGTTACGAGAGAAGACCTGGACAGGTTCACAGGGGCAGGGGACAGGAAAGTCAGAGCAGAATGCTCTGAAAGTATTAGGTTGAAACACAGTTAATGCCCATGCCCTGGGAGAACATGTCTGAGAAGTTTACAGAAGTAGGACTCAGTCTAAGAGAAGGCACAGTAAAAAGAGGAAACCCATTAAAGGGGAACCAGGCAAGAAAATCAAGAAAGACTGACCCCAGGCCTGATTTAGATGTTGGCATGATAGGAGAGCATCTCCTGTGGAAGACTCTCCAACCCAGGGAAGAGAAGATTTGTTTGAACAACAGATGCTGTCAGCAGACCCATAACTGATTGATTTTATCTCTCTCCCTTTAGGAGAACTCACCAGAAAATATCTAGAGGAACATCTAGAGAGAGAGAGAGAGAGAGAGAGAGAGAGAGAGAAAAAAAAAATATATATATATATATATAATCTAGATCAAAAAGAAAAAGGAACGACTTGATTCCAAAAAAAAGTAGCAGCTTTACAGATGTTAGAGAAATAAAAAGACCGAAAAAAAAAAAAAAAAAAAAGCTGGTTAAATAGCTAAAAACTCAACTGAGCCTTCCCAAGAGGAAGAGGGGACAGGAAAAGACAAGCACATCCTGGAGGCATAGCCCTTGACTGCAGAGAAAGGGGGGCACACTCACAACCCGGAGGAGACGGTGAGCGGCTCACGGCCAAGGTGCTCTCCCCACCAGGCCATAAGCTCCTGAAAGGTCAATAGCAGCTCCCCTCCAAGAATCTGCTAAGAACAATCCTCCACTTGAAGGGGGGTGGGGGGGGGAATCCCTGGGTGGCTCATCGTTTTAGCGCCTGCCTTTGTCCCACGTTGGGCTCCCAGCATGGAGCCTGCTTCTTTCCCTTCTCCTGTGTCTCTGCCTCTCTCTCTCTCTCTAGGTCTATCATGAATAAATAAATAAAATCTTTAAAAAAAGGGGGGGGGGGCACACTAAAAGGGAAAAGCCTTCTCTCAGAAGCAGGTTCTAGAAGCCTCAGTGAGTCTACTGTAAGAGGCCATGGAAACCAGTGTGTGCACAGATCCCCATATGCCCCTGCCCAGGCACTGCAGCCGCTCCATCTCCAACAGGATGTCCACATCATTCAGCACAGGAATGCCAGAAACAAAGGCTCCGTGAAGGAAAGGAGAACAAAGACATATCTGTGCCTGGGCTGCCACCACCACGAAGTACTAACTCTGCTAACTCAGAGGGAAGACTACAGGGCCTCATGGGCTACTTCCTGAGAGGAGCCGGTAAGTGCAGGTGGTGCTTCACCAAGTCACTGAGGTCTCAAGTCAGCCTCCGGACAGGCGATCTCTTCCCATTGATTTTAAATGCAAAGGTCTTGGAATCAAAACAACTGGCATAAACTAAAGCCAAAACCAAGGTGATACTCTGCATCCTCCATCCCTCTTTTTGGCAAAAATGAAGTATGGAAACAATTCTGCTTAGAATTAGTCCCTTGAGGGCTGAGATGGGAGGCATATTTTCCAAATCCAGTAGATGTAAGGTTGATTATCAGATATTCTTGTATGTCTTAAGATTCTAGACTCAAGCAAAGCTCAAGAAAGACTTGATACTTTTTTAAATATTTTTTTTCATTTTTAAGTAATCTCTATATCCAACATGGGCCTCGAACTCACAATCCCAAGATCAAAAGTCTCATGCTCGACCAACTGAGCCGGTCAGGTGCCCCAAGTTACTTAATATTAAGCCAATGTAATTTGGGGAAGCCACACACACTCTAGTGAGAGCCAGCCTCTTAGCTCCCCAGCTCACTCAGGCATGGACAACTTCTCGGGCTAAGACCAAAAAAATAAGAAATTGGGGAGGGCTTCAAATTGTTTTAATGTTAACTCACAAGCCAAGATAATTTGATATGGGACTATGGCCTTGAACTTTCACATCTTGCCAGAGGACTGAATCCCTAAATTTAAAAATTCTCCAAGAATTTCACAACAGAAGGTTTATGTTCAAAACTTTTTTTTTTAAGTGATGAATGCATTTTAATTAGGTGCCAGGTACTAGTTCTAAGCACTTTAGTTGTACACAAGCATGAACTTAGTCAACAGCTACAGCAATCTTATAAAGTAGTGTTATTTTATTTTATGGGTAAACAGACATGAAGAGGTTAGGTAATCTGGCCAAGGTCACTCAGAGGTGACTGAGATTTTTACCCAGGTGGTCTGGTTTTAGAAGTCACCTTCTTATTCACTATACTATGCATCTCTATGATGGGGCACACTTAACATGGCTGGTATTTTTTTTTTTTTTTTATTGGAGTATCTTAACTCTGTTATTTGATCCCACTGCAAAAACTGATAAGCTGTATTGGATAGCATACTTGAAAAGAATTCAGAATAGGAAACAGATGATGACATGAACTTTCAACCTTGACTGCAATGTGGCTTTGGAACAGACTATTAATGAATTATTCTAATCTATCTCAGAGCTTTCTAGGGACAAATTCAACAATGCTCCCCAACAGTGTGAGGAGGATCAAAGAAATGGGAGTTTGGTTCCAGTGGGAGGAGGAACAGAGGAAGAAACTAAGGAAAGTGGGGGCACAGTTGCCAGAAGTCGGCTGATCTCCTTGTCAGAGGAAGGGTGATCCCATTCTTTTTTTTTTTTTTTTTTAAGATTTTATTTATTTATTCATGAGAATACACAGAGAGGAGAGAGAGAAAGGCAGGGACACAGGCAGAGGGAGAAGCAGGCTCCATTCAGAAAGTCCGACGTGGAACTCTATCCCGGGTCTCCAGGATCACACCCTGGGCTGCAGGCGGCACTAAACTGCTGAGCCACCGGGGCTGCCCGGGTGATCCCATTCTTGATCACAGGCAAGCCCAATGAGTCACAGGTACAAAAAAATGAGGAATGCTATTAGGAAAGGATTCTCTTTCCCTAAATTCACCTGTCCTTTTGCCCCCAGTCTTCTTCTCCACTTGGAGGTAGATGGGACTGCCTGTCAGTGGGCAACAGACCATGATGATGTGTGGTAGACAGCACCAAGAAGGGTAGGGGGCTCACGGAGGAACTGGTTTCTTTTCTCTCTACTCTAGAGAAGGGTATCTCTGTCCTTCAGACTCAAACCTCCTTCTGATGGGCCACCTCATGATCTACCCAAGGGGACAGGGAGTTAGTAACTGGTTCTCTGACCTCAACTGATATGTGAGCATGTGGCTTATCAGCAATATGACAGTGGCATTTTGGTTTCCGGACTCCTGATTCTTTTCTTTTCTTTTCTTTTTTTTTAACTAGGCTCCACGCCCAGCATGGAGCCCAAACTGAGGCTTGAACTCACAACCCTGAGATTAAGCCCTGAGCTGATATCAAAAGTCAGACATTTAACTGACTGAACCACCCAGGCGCACCCCCTGACTCCTGATTCTTATATGTCCACTAGTTCAGAACTTGGCCAGGAATACAGGTGTCATTTATTGGGCATCTTCAAATACCCCAATAAAAGTTTCTATAATATTCTAATAAATGTTTGAAAGAGGCCAAAAACGATTCATAACTCATAAGTTCATAAATGTTAAAATTATAGTTTCTTCCTTTTTAAGATCATTTATTCAATTTTCAAGCATTTATTTACCACATGTTATATGGCCAAACCGTGCTGGATAAGAAAACAAACACTGGCTAAAACAGGATTCCTGCCCTTAAGGAGTTTATAATCTTGGCAAAGGAAAAGACACTCTTAAAAACAAAAGCTTTTAAGTACTGTACTTGCTACACTAGGGGTCTCTCAGGGTTTTCCCTAAGGAGCTAGTCAATTCTCCCTGGAGGCAGAAGAGAAACAGGAAGCACTGAGTCAAAGGATAGACCAGGAAACAGCTCTCCAAGAACTGTTCTCTCTTGCCAAGAGAGCAGAGAATTTCGATGATAAGCAACAAGGGTAAGACAGAGGGGAGGGGACTCCCTGCCCTATAGAACAGAAGGAAGAGAGACAGCCACCCCCACACATCTAGGCATTTCTCTCTAGTCTTTCCCATGCTTTCTTCCTTCCACTTTCCACTTCCCACGTTCCCATCCCCTTGAATCATCTTCATTGGAATGAGATGAAAAAGAGAAAAATGTACAAATTAAGCAATTTCCTTGTTTTCCAATTTCCCTATTTTTAAAAGCCATATCCACTCATACAAATGTTCCACACTCTCCTTCTTATATATACTACTTTCCATACCACTGTATTCATTATTGATATATTAGTAGTCTCTTTTCCTTCTTAATGTCCACTATTAATTTAAAGAATGCACACAGCACTTACAAAGATTTTATTTCAAAAAATAAAATCCATATTCAGGTAGGTAGACAAAAATTAAGTATTGGCATATACTCACCTAACATATAGTAGTACTTTCCAGACTCTGATACTCTATCATTTTTATGTTAAAGGAAAATCAAACAGCTTTCATCATGCAAAGAAATAATATTAAATACATTACTGATTACACATATATTTGTAGGAATTCTCAGCTATCACATTCAGAAAGTGTTTCTTTCATTTAACTAATTATGGAAGCCCATCCAGAAAATAGGACAGCCTCAGAGGTTTAAGAACCTTTTCCTGTTCTCTATGTTTCATCTCCAAATCCTAGACCAGACTCTTACAATTTATTAGTGAGAAATGTGCCCCTTTCTCTTCCGTTGAACTGTGATTGAAAAAACTTTCCGAGGTCCCCTCCCTATACTGATTTTACAGCTTCCCTTGCAGATCACCACACTTAATTGACAAGGATCAGCACCTCAGGAGACAAAAAGCAAGAAAGCAACTTGGGACACCTTCCCCCCAGCCTGGCAGGCATTGGACTCCATGCAGCCCCTGCCCAACACCTGTCCTGGACAGGCAGGCACAAGGGCCCGATATCGCCACTCCAAAAGCAAAGGCTGTGCCAATCTGAAAAGGTTAGGAACTCCTGGTCTGAAATGCATTAGATACCACACAGCACACCTAGAAAGAATCTCTCCTTTCCACAAGCCAGCAACACTATACTGTGGTGGGGAAGGGGAACCCCTCATCACATACATGCATACTCAGGAAATACACTGAAAGCAGATGATAAAACATTAATCCCAGTTATCTTTGCCAAGTGTGACCAGGGTCTTGGGGCTTACTACTAATCTTTTACTTCTCTGGTTACCCATGCTAGCTTAGGATTACATTATAATTGTTTATAACCACAATCTCACTTTTAGATAATTTGATAATATGATCCTATGTTAGAACACACACACACACAAACACACACCCCTTTACTTGGTGAGGCTGTGTGTCATGGGCTTTCCTCACATTTTAAAACTTCTCTGGGTTTTCCATATTGCCTTATCATTTTATTTTTAACAGTAAACATTATTTTATAGGGGTGCCTGCATGGTTCAGTCAGCTAAGCATCTGTCTTCACCTCAGGTCATGATCTCAGGGTCCCATGATGGAGCTCTGCATCAGGCTCCCCGCTCAGCGAGGAGTGTGTTTCTCCCTCCCTCTCTCTGCTCCCCCTGCTTGTGCTTTCTCTCTCTCAAATAAAACAAGTCTTTTTAAAAAAATAAACATTATTTTACAATGATTCTAATGACAGTAACTTAAGTTCTTGTAAATCTCCAAGAGCTTATTGCGACAGTGAGCCTATATATATGCCAGATTCTGAGACAATGCCAATTTCAAATATTGTTTGAATTATGCCAAAATAAACCACTAAAACACTCCTCAAATCTCAATGGTTTGGAATCAAAACAGTGCTGTAAAAAACATTAAAAAATAAAAACTCTCACTTTTTCATAAACCTAACACAGCTATATTTATGTATTCTATCCCACCATATATTGGCAGTTACAATTACCAAATATAGTCTAGCTTCTATTCTACTATTCACTTGTCAGATTAAGGATCATAATCATAACTTGGAAGACCTACTTAATAGTCTGACCTATTGATGTAATCAAATTTATCAAATCCTTTTTCTACTGTTGAGCCTTTATTTTTTTTAAAACAGATTTTATTTATTTATTCATGAGACAGAGAGAGAGAGACAAAGACACAGACACAGGCAGAGGGAGAAGCAGGCTCCATGCAGAGAGCCCGATGTGGGACTCGATCCCAGGACTCCAGGATCATGCCCTGGGCCAAAGGCACGCACTAAACCACTGAGCCACCCAGGGATCCTCTATACTGCTGAGCCTTTAAAAGCTGTTCCTATTTTACTGCCATTATAAAAATGCGGCAAAAAAATCCCATTTTATTTGCGATTTGTCTTTTGTGGACAATGAATTGCTAAGTCAACAGATATGAAAGTCATCACAACACTTACTAGATATGGGGAAAATCCGGCAGCAGATTAAGCTGGCACTACCAATTCCAGCTCTGCTCTCAGCTACCACCAAGTCACTTAAACTCTGAGTCTACTCCACAGTTTCTAAAATAAGAATATTACCACCTGCCCTGGTAGTAAATCTGGTGAAGGTCAAAGTGGCTGATGCGGTGAAAAGGTGAAGTCATACAAATCTTACATGGAAAGACAGGTAGATATGCTATTTGGGGACCTCAGCTCAGATGCCCACTGACTCACGTAGCTATTAAAAACTCTGGAGGCCCTCAGTGTACTATACACTAAACTGATGTTGAGATTATAAAAATGAAAAGGAAACAGGTCCTATCCTAGATGGTCTTGTGGAAGAACAAGAGAGGGAGATGACACAGGACCCCAAATGTTCAAGCAGGGGCCTGAACCAAGTGCCAGGGGACCTGGAACACAGTCTTGCCTAGGACCCTGGGGAGGCTGCGAGGAGGTGATACCCCAACCAGATCTCCAAGGATGGAATGAGAAGAATCATTCAAGTTAGAATGGGGTGAAAGTTTATGAAGGTAAGGCATGTAAAAAGAGATATGCGGCATGTTCTGACAGTGAGTAACCAGAGCAGAGAAGAGAAGGGTGGGACATCGGAGCCTGGAGAGGAAGCTGCAGCAGGTGCCGAGGGCCTCACACACCACGCTACAGGACCCCATGAGGACAGACACCAGGGAAGCAGTGAATGGCACTGTTTTGGAGGACATCAGAGCAGCAGTGTAATGCATGGACTGGAGCAGAGAATGACTAGGATAAGACAAGGGACAAATAATGACAAGAGCACAGCAAAAGCAGACTAACCTAAAACTCTCACTTGGACCCACTGTAACAGTGACTTCTCATCTGCTAGGAACCCTCACTTCATTTCCATCAAATGAAAAAGAAGGGCCAAATGAAAAGGTTTAAAAAGTAAAAAGCAATCTTAAGTTCTCTTGCTCCCCTACTTTCTTCCTAAGAGCAGACCCACATGTCAAGTGTATATCCTCCTCCCCACCAAACTCAGCGGCCACTACAACACACTGGGCCAGCAAGAATCTAGAGAGAAGACGAACCACACACATACACTTCTGTTTCCAGCAAAAGAGACTGAACCACTTTTTTTTTTTTTTTTTTTTTTTTAAATTTATGATAGTCACACAGAGAGAGAGAGAGAGAGAGGCAGAGACATAGGCAGAGGGAGAAGCAGGCTCCATGCCGGGAGCCTGACGTGGGATTCGATCCTGGGTCTCCAGGATCGCGCCCTGGTCCAAAGGCAGGCGCTAAACCGCTGCGCCACCCAGGGATCCCGAGACTGAACCACTTTATCTGATTCAACTGAGCAGGAAAGAAGCAAACGTCAGACACCAATGGGTAAAAGACCAAATAAAAAGGATCAAAATGAGCTCATGCTGCAAAAAAAAATGTGATAACAATTGTTCACTGGCACCCTAGTTTATGTCATGAGATAGACACGTTGTTTTTGTTATTCTAAGAAACAAACTGGTATCTTAAACTTAGGATATTCATATTAAAAGGGCACAAGCAGAGGCGCCTGGGTGGTATAGTCAGTTAAGTGATCAACTCTCCGTTTTTGGCTCAGGTCAAAATCCCAGGGCCATAAGATGGAGCGCCACACTGCGCTCCATGCACAGCGTGGAGTCTGCTTGTGCTTCTCTCTCCCTCTCCCTCTCCCTATTGCACTCTCTCACTGTCTCTAAAATAAATAAATCTGGGGATCCTTGGGTGGCTCAGCGGTGTAGTGCCTGCCTTTGGCCCAGGGCGCGATCCTGGACACCCGGGATCAAGTCCCACGTCAGGCTCCCGGCATGGAGCCTGTTTTTCCCTCTGCCTGTGTCTCTGCCTCTCTATGTCTATCATAAATAAATAAATATATCTTTAAAAAATAAAAATAAAATAAAAATAAAATAAATCTTTAAAAAGGGGGGGGAGCAGCAATCATGATCTATGTGACATTACAAACACTTTTTTCCCCTACTAGTAAAGAAAATATCAAATAAAATAAATACATGCTCTTATATAATACATGCTCTTCTAGAAAAGGAGGATAAAATATCAAATAATGCCCTTTTTGGAGTACTTTAATAAAGTTATACTCTGATTAGGGATTAAGCTCTGTACTAGGTGCTTTACAGATGCTCATTTAATGCTTCCAACAAGCAGTGTGGCTCAGCGGAAAGATTCCTAGGCTTGGAAACATATAGTAATTAATTTTTCCTCCAGTTTGTATCCATAAAATAAATCCATAATTTTTAAGCATTGCTTAAACTTGACTTTTGTCATAGCTATCTGAATATGTATGTATGTATGTATGTATGTATGTATGTATGTATATATGTATGTATGTATGCATGCTCCATGCTGGGCATGGAGAGTAACACCAACTGCTATCACAGTATATTCACATGAGGTAATCTGTATTAAGTAGCAAGGATACATGAGCTAAGGTGTTCTGATTCCAAAAAATTTCCAGTTGCTACCTCAGGAAGCAATTTTAAGAAAGTGTGAGGGAAGAGCAGTGACAATCCCCTCTATCTGAAAAACTCAGTATAGCTAGCTGATCCCCAGTGGAAAGAGCTCCCTGGTCTTCCATCAACATTCACTTTTTCATATATATACATATAACAAGTCTATAAGAATGTGAAGGAAAGGGAATTCTAGTGCACTGTTGGTGGGAATGTAAATTGGTGCAGCCACAATGGAAACAATACAACCATTCCTCAAAGTATTAAAAATAGAACTACCATATGATCCAGCAATTCCACTTCTGAGTATTTATCCAAAGGAAATGAAAACACTAACTTGGAAAAATATCTGCACTTTCATGTTCACTGTAGCATTTTCATTTTAAGTAGGCTCCACACCAAGCATGGGGCCCAACACAGGGCTTGGACTCACGACCCTGAGATCATGACCTGAGCTGAAATCAAGAGTTTGAAGATTAACCGACTGAGCCATCCAGGCACTTCTAGCATCTTTTTACAATAGCCAAGACAGGGAAATAACCTAAGTGTCCATCAAGGGATGAATGGATAAGAAAATGTGGTATGTACATACAACAGAATATTATTCACTCCTAAAAAAGAAGGAAATCCTGCCATTTGTGTCACATGGATGGACTTGAAGGGCGTTCGTTATACTAAGTGAAATGAGACAGAGAAAACCAAATGCAATATGATCTCACTTAAATGTGGATTCTAGGGAAAAAAACACATACACATATACACACACAACTGAACTCAGAACAGATTCATGACTGCCAGAGGTGGGTGGTGTAGGGGGAGGAGAATGGGTGAAAGTGGTCAAAAGGTACAAACTTCCAGTTATAAAAGAAATAATTCCTGGAGATGTAATGTACAGCATGGAGGGAGAAACCATTTATACTCATGCAACTTAACCTGAAGGTGTGGGAAATGCTCCCTGTGTCACCCTAGCTCTCCCTTAATGACCTACTTATATTTTTCTAACAATCTCTCTAAAGCCTCCTTGAAACTATGTATATTTTTGCTCTGTATAATCTTATGTGCTAAGAATTTTCCTGTTTATCCCTGGATGCTTAAGCATAACTTTCATGCCTTCATGCCTGCATGTGCCCTACACCTACAATGTGTCCATCAGTGAACAAAATAAAGATCCCTGACCTGCAGAGCTGATGTTCTAAGTGAGGGGCAGGCATAAACAGCTTTCGCTATTCGTATTTAGCTTCTCAAGCTCTCTAGCATCCTGGTACATGACCAAAACCTAATTTTGTTTCTTTACAAATTTAAGTTACAGTGCAGGCAACTGCATCAAGTGTTTCAGGTCATATATGTCACAACACTGTACAAAGATACACATCTGTCTCTTGTTTCTGATTTAATTTCTCATGATGGACTTTTGTTGGGTTTACAGCAGCAAAATATCTGATATCCTCCACGATCATTCCAACAACTCAAATTTCTTTCAAGTTTTGAAATGGTAGCTTATGGCCAAGTTAAAAATCCCATTTGATTAACGTCTCCTCAATGCAGCACCTGAAGCACATTTGCTGATCCACCCTCATGGCTTTACAAAATACTCCTGCTGTTTTTCTTTCTCTGGTCAACATTTCTAGCTTGGAAGAATCAAGCAGCATCTACACCTTTTAGACACTTTATATTCAGGAATCCTTGGGTGCATGTCCTTTTCTCCTGTTGCCTATGTTTAAGCCAGGTAGTTTTTCTTAATACTCAGTTAAATATACTAAAATACAACTCTATTTAGGCCCATATGTAACCCAAACGTATAAGCAGGCTATCTATTTTACTCACACAAAAAAATCTAAAAAGTATTTGGCCCTATTATTGTTTGAGTGAAAATGTTTTTAAATGGTTATTATCACCTTAGTCTCCGTTTTCTTATGACTCCATGGACTCACATAAAGCAACTGTATTTCTTCTCTCAACTTCAAACTTTAGTCCTAAACACAACAAATTTATTTTTCTTCATGTGGAGCTAAGGAGGTAAGTGAAAGCAAAGTTGAGGACATCTTAATTTCCACCTACACCTTCTTACTCTTTTGTGTTTTAAGAGATCTACCTTCCAGCTCTAAACTGAGCTAGAGGTGATACTTCCAAATCCTCTTAAACAAAAATCAGAAAGAAGAAAACTTAAGACAGAATATCAAAATGAAGATAGTTCTGAGGAAGGAGAGCTGACAATTTTATCGTCACTAAAAACACAACACAAACACATATATATGTATGTGGTTTCAATGCAGAAATATTATAGTCAGAATTTTTTCTGAGGAATACCATAATGATTTCTTTAGTCTAATGTTGCAGGTTTTTAGGTATAGTAAGCCTTGAAAAATACTTTAAAATGTCCTTTTTTCTGAATCACAGTACAAAATGGAAGACTAAAATAACTGCCTTTTGAGAGATATTCTTTGATTGTGAGATCTTCAAAATACTGTTGTTGTTTTTTTAAAGATTTATTTATTTATTCATGGGAGACACACACACAGAGAGAGAGAGAGGCAGAGACACAGGCAGAGGGAGAAGCAGGTTCCATGTAGGGAGCCCAGTGTGGGACTCAAAACTAGATCCTGGGACACATCCTGAGCCGAAGGCAGACGCTCAACCACTGAGCCACCTAGGCGTCCCAAAATACTGGTTTCTAACAAAAGATCAGCACCCAAATTTGAATTTTAGCTACAAATTCTGAAATGTATTCCATTTATCTGAAATGTATTTCAAATGTATTTCATTTCATATTACCACCAAGTGTGGTCCAACTTGCATTTGGGGGACAGAGACTTCTGAAAGAGCCAGAGTAGATGCTGGCGGGTCTGTTCGGGGCTACTTGAGTGGCCTGGAAGAGATGATGACAGCCTCGCTGCAGGAAAGGGTAGCGGGTGTTGTCAAGGAGAGCAGACAAGAGCTGCAGGTACAGCCTGTTACATGCAAGTTCTCTTCATAGCAAGATCCCCTGCAGGCCTCATAGGGAGGACAGCATGGTCATTGCCCCTCTCTCTTAATTCCCTGTATCCTTAAATTAACCTCTTAACTAGGATATCTGAACACCTGTCTCTGTTTCAATACTTTTATCACCACGAATATGGCATCTGGCATTCAAAGCTTCCAGTCTCAGTAACCAGCGAAACCTGGCCATTCTCAGCCACCCCCTTTGCTGAAGGACAGCCCCGAGATAAGACTAAAAATGTGCAGCAGAAAAAATCCATGCTATCAGCATATGTAAGTTATACTGACTCCAGTCCTTTTCACCCCTTACAAAAATGCAATCAGATCACGTCATTCTTATGCTTAAAGCCTTTCAATACATCCCCGCTGGTCTTAGGATTTAAACCAAATCCAAATTCACAAACCTTAAGAAATCGTCCTTAAAATCCTGGGAGGAGGGGTTATTCAATTTTATAAAAATAAAAGTAATACCAAAAACTCCCAAGAATTATCTAAATGATGACAAATCTCTCAGACATTACATTACAGGTAAATTAGTTTTGCTTGTCTTGTCTTCCCACTGGGATGTAAGCTCCAGGAACATGGAAACTGTGTGCCCATAGCACTGGTTCAATAAGACTGTTGAATGAGGGAGAGCCTCAGGTACTGCTGCGACCCACACAAAGATCTAAGCAATGTTCTTTATTCACTAATCAGAAAGTAAAGGGTAGGTAGGTAAGGTGGCAAAGTTCATCATACATTGGTTCAAGAGTTTTCTCAATTTCAAACATTATCCATAGTCACCAGGAAATAAGTCAAAAGGGAAAAATGATCAAACCTATATGCTATTAATGAAATGCATATTGAAAGAACATTAAGATATTACACTTGACCCTGGAACAACACAGGCTGAACTACAGAGGTCCACTTACAGGCCATTTTTTTTCGATAAATAGAGTACAGTACAGTAAACAGACTTTCTCGTCTTTATGATTTTCTTAATAACCTTTTCTCTAGCTTACTTTATTGTAAGAATACAGTATGTAATACCTACAACACAAAATACATGTTAATCAACTTTTTACATTATCTGTAGGCCTTCTGGTTAAGTTTCCGGGGAGTCAAAAGTTACACACAGATTTTGAACTGCGGAGGGGGTGGGCACCCACAATCCCTGCACTGTTCACGGGCTGACTGGATACACATTCTAAAATATCAAAAACATTTCTTTCCACTAAGCCACACTCAGGAAAGATTGGAAGCTGAGAGAGGAGAAGATAGTAAGGCATTTCTGAGAAAATATCATTACTGGTGACCACAGAGGTTCTGTCTTCCCGAGAAGCAACCTAGTAAGATTTAACAAGCTCTATAAAATGGTTCATACTCTTTAACTACAGAATCTCCCTTTACAAAATATACCCCAAGGAAATAGGTAATCCAAAAAGGAAATAAAGAAACTTATAAAACATGTACATGGCCTAATGGTAATAATAATGAAAAACTGGAAAGTTTTCAAATGATCAAATATGAGATTAAGCTAACTATGAGAAAGCAACATCATAGACTATACAGCCTTTCAGAAGAAGTACATGGATTCCACTGACACTTTACATATATATTTTTAATTTATCTATATATCAGGATTTTTTTCTAAAGGCAGAAAGCTAATGAGCTTAACATCTCTAATAATCCTATATAAAAAAGGCTGCAAAAGATAAATTTAGAGGACTACAAAGTTTGGTGTTTATCAGAATTCAAAATAAATCTATTAAAATTACCTGCGTTTGTGAAAGCTGAATGCTCTGGACCTGTGGAAGCAGAAAATAAGCATTTGGTAACTGCTTTGCAGACCCTTCGGTAGAGATTCTTCGAGTGCCAATTCCAGATACCTTCAGGAAAAAGAAAAAAAAGTTAATCATTCCCCGATTCATTTTGAAACATATTTCTCATAATGTTAAAACACCTTTCCAAAGGAATCTGTATTCACCACCTTGGCCTTTAAGATTCTATTAATCCAATTATTATATATCTTTGTCTACAAAAGAAAGCAACAAAAGCTGCTATATTTAAGTTGAATATTCCTCACTATTGCTAATCTTTTCAGATATAAACAACTTTCCCCCATAAGGGACCAAGTGGTTAATGGAAACCAGTAAGAAATAACCACAGAAATGATAGATCTTGGCTTGATGCCACATCCTATTTAAGATGTCACAGATACCACTTAAGAATTCCTAACTACTTTTTGTGAACAACAAAAAGATTCTTCACACTCCATCCCTGGTGCCTTGATATGAATAGTGAGCTCCTTGAGAACTGGCTGCCAAGCATGCAATCCATGTCCCCTGATCAAAAATATTCCCAAGCCCAGGAGGGAAGGGGGCAAAAATCACTAGGAACTGCTTTTATACCTCCTCCCCCTGGCCTGTTCATGAGGTCAGGGCAGAGAGTTCTGAAAGCCCGTTCTCTTTTATAATAGAAACATAATATGGTAGGCTTCTTTGTTTTGTTCTAATGCCCTTCAAAGATCCATAGTGAGAGTCACAGTTCTGTGCTCTGAGCAGAAGACAGCCAACTGTGTATGGCATGGGAGGCAGAAGAAGGGGGGAAAGCTGGCGAGTTTATCACTAACAAACACTATCACTAACAATCTTATATTCTAATGACATAAACCAGGGGGCAGCATTTCCAAAAGTCTTTTATAAAATATCCAAACCCCTCTATTAAATCGACAAATCAAGGGACCAGAGGGAAACGTTACTTACATGATAGTGAAGGATTCCATATGAGGAGGTATTAATAAATAAAGAACTTTCAATGCTTCCTTCTTCAGTAGGTAAGAAAATAATTCTGAAGGATGTTTTCCCCATTGCTGGAATCACCTGAAAGGAAGAACCAAAATGGTCATTTGGAATGGACCTCTTAAAAAAAAAAAAAAAAGTCAGAGACTTTCTTTTTGACTATTTCCACTGATAGATGTCTGTATATCCTGTATCCTTGATTCAGAAGTATCACAAATCCCTGAGAATCATCAAGTGGATCAAAATCCAACAATCTAAGAGGATGTACCAAAGAATATGCCACAGACTTATGGCAGGATAGCTGACAAGTCTTTTCACTTCGGATTGAGAATCCTACGCCCTCGTGTTCTTCCTTTTCCCACCTCCTCCACACCCACATGGTCAATGGCCTTTACCAAACACACAGTTCTAACCATACTTAAGTAAAAGGAGCCTCCAATGTACAAACCTGTCAATACCTAATGGAAGTCAGGAGCTGTGTTAATCTGGACAGACTACCATAAAATACTGGGCTCCCTCTTGCACCAACTCCTTGGTCCTGTATTTAAAAGGGAAAAAGTCGGGCAGCCCCGGTGGCGCAGCAGTTTAGCGCCACCTGCAGCCCGGGGTGTGATCCTGGAGACCTGGGATCGAGTCCCACATCGGGCTCCCTGCATGGAGCCTGCTTCTCCCTCTGCCTGTGTCTCTGCCTCTCTCTCGCTCTCTCTGAATGAATAAATAAGTAAATCCCTGGGTGGCTCAGCGGTTTAGCGTCTGCCTTTGGCCAGGGTGTGATGCTGGAGTCCTGGGATCGAGTCCCACGTCGGGCTCCCTGCACAGGGCCTGCTTCTCCCTCTGCCTGTGTCTCTGCCTCTCTCTCTGTCTCTCATGAATAAATGGATAAAATCTTAAAAAAAAAAAAAAAAAAAAGCTGTTGTCCTTTAAAATGCTAATAAATAAATAAATAAATAAGGGAAAGTGCATCAGGTAGATATAAGTAAGCTAAATAAACAAGAAAAACCCACTACTAACTGGGATCTTCATTAAAAGTTAAAGACCACTGAAATCTAAACTACCAGAAGACCAGGGTTTGGAGCTCTCTGCTATGGTGCAAATTAGCTTTATAAGGAGCCATTCACTACCTCCCATTCCTACATTTAGAAAGGATTCCTATTCTAGTAGGTTTGCCCGGCAAAGAGATCATGACTATAAACCTTGTACTAATTACTAAATGGTTCTGCATTTGTAGTCATTTCAAGACACATAATACTAAGTTTCTTTAACCATGAAAAAGTCCCATTAGATATACAAGATTATACCTTGTTTAGATTCTAAACTTTTTTTTCCATGTAGATAGCAAGACCCACCAAAATTATGGACAACTGAAAAAATAAATGCTTAAGCAAACACACAGAAGGAAAGAGTTTGGGTAGCAGAAAAAGGGGAGACAGGGAGCAGAGGGTAAAAACTTCAGGCCAAAGAAAGCAAGAAAACCTGGCAGCCTGCCACAGCATAGTTTCCAAGAGTACATCAACACTTACCCTGCAATGAACAGGAGGCACATGAAAATGTCTAGCAGCTGTAAACACTGAATTCACCACGACCTCACTATCCCTACTAGGGTTGTAAGCATAGAGAATCTTTGCTGCAGGGTGACCCAGGAACCTAGAAGGGAAACAAGGAGAAAAAAAAATCCAATGTATTATGTGGTCATAAATATAGCTATCCATTCACTCATCCCTCCACCCATCCCCATATATATATACTTTAAACCTAGAAAGTGGGCAGACCAGGTGGCTCAGCGGTTTAGCCACCAGCTTCAGCCCAGGGCGTGATCCTGGAGGCCCAGGATCCAGTCCCATGTCGGGCTCCCTACATGGAGTCTGCTTCTCCCTCTGCCTCTCTCTCTTTCTGAGTCTCTCATGATTAAATAAATAAAAATCTTTTTAAAAAAAATAAATAAAAAATAAAATAAAATAAACCCAAAAAGCTGTTGATGTTCATTAAAGTTAAAAGCAACAATGATTAAATCCTGCTATTAATAAAGCATTTAATTCACACGTCAAAAACTGTTAAAAGAATTCTTTCTTTTATGAGGCACTTAAGCCAACCAATGGTAACACCTCACTGACTTTTGCGTTAGAAGAATTCAACCTGCATAGGCCATTAAATGCTTGCAAATATACAGAGTAGGAACTAGGAGCTCGCCTGACGGGGCTCTAATTCAAATGAAAATATGTTTAGATAAAGAAACTGCACTTAGAAAAACCCAGTTTTTTAAAAGTTTCTTCTCTAAGTAGTAAGTTTAAGATTGGGGGAATGGATTTCAACTCACAGAGAGACTATTAAATCTAAGGAAAGGAAAACTTAATTGGTGCTAAAGACCATTCTTCTGAGAAGAAGGTCAGCAGCACTTTCTAGCGCTTGCTCTTATCCATTTAAATCATGAGTCCTTTAGAAAATTCTGATGAAATCTTTGGATCTTCCCTCCACAAAGAGACACATACACACAAGCTTTAGACATAATCAAAATATTCGTGCACTAAGGTAAGAATGTCCGCTTTCCAGCAAACACCCTAACTGATGAGGACATTCATGTTGACTCTTCCCTTCCTCCTCTTTCCACCTGCAAGGCTAGCAAAGGAATGTAGCTAACTTCTGACCCACCTACCTGCCAAGTTCTCTAGAATCATTTCCCTCTGATTCCTACCACCTGATACCAAATTCACTCTCACGTCATAAACAGAGTCACAAAAATTCCACTGAAGCTGTTTCTCCAGTTTTAAAGCCCTCAGTGGCAGGGACCCAAATATACAGCTCTCCTTAATATGGCCTAGAAGTAAAACTGTATCTAAATTCAGCAAAAATTCATCTCAATTATACTTGTATTTCTCTGATTTTATTCTGAGTTCTCTAATACTAAGAGTTGTGTGTTTTAGGGAAAATGAAGTACATACTGTCCTGTGTACAATGGGATTTCCAAACTACTGTATCATTGCCATCAAATCCCTCACATTCCTCTTCCAGCTTTTCTTTTCCCTTTTTTTTTTTAAAGTAGGTTCCATGCCCAGCATGGAGTCCAATGTGGAGCTTGAACTCATGACCCTCTAATCAAGACCTAAGCTAATATCAAGAGTCTGATGCTTAACCAACCGAGCCACCCAGGCACCCTACCTCCTCCTACTTTCAATCACAAGTATTAACTGAAGGTTTAATACAGCCAATGTGTATTTTTAAAAATAAGCACTAATGTGATCAAAACCTTGGTTTTTTTTTTTTTTTTTTTTTTTTTTTAGCGTTATCTAATATGACTAAAATTTTTTTATACTACCATAAGCATAAAGGGTCACCTCAGAGAGCCCTGTCTTGGGAGTACCAGGCTCACATTTCCCTTTTCCCTCCATTAAGTTAAATAAATAAAGACCTCATACTTTTAGGTTTTAGGTAAATAATACAACTCAATATGCAAAGTTACTACTACTTATCCTCAAAGCTTTATATCCCACTCATATCATCAGAATATAAGATTTTTAGTTTAAAAAAATACGTATGTTTCCCAAACAAAAACACATTAGAAAATCAGACTTCAAACTGCAATTCTACAAGGTCCAGTGACTGCATCCACCAGAAACCTCACCAGACCTAACACAGACCTAGTTACCACTGTGCTATTTTTATTCTATTTTTTTAATTCTATTTTTAAAAGTGTTATGAGGATAAGAATTTCCTTCACTAGTGACAACTGGAAGATACTCTATTAATTTAATACTACAAAAGAATGATTAAAATCTCTTATGAATGATTAGCACTTTTTAATCTCAGGACCAGTGGAATATTAACCCTTACAATAAACCCTGAGACGTGGGCAGAAGGCAGGTGAATAACATGATCCTGATTCTGGATCCCAGAAGAAACCAAAGCTATGAAAAAGGGTGGGGTTTGCCCAAGGTCAACTTTGAAATAAACAATAGCAAAAGCTGTACGGGCAGTGAAGAAATGAGAGCTCTGCCTGAAGTTTGAATATACTGCCTATAAATTAGACCATTTATTAAAAGTAAGGAAAAATTTGACTGATTTTAGAAGTGTTCTAATTTAGACTACAGTTATCGAGATTTTTAAAAAACTTTAGCAAAAATAATTTATTCCCATAATTATATCCCAGAGCTCACTTATAAAAAAAAAAATAGCATGGTATGTGCTGGCTTAGAAATCAGACTTATTTAAAAAAAAAAAAAAATCGGACTTATTCTATTGCTTTTAGTGAAATGCCCTTGGGCAAAATACATTACTGCTCAGCAACAAATTCATGAGCATCTGTAGTCCATGCTCAAGTAGAGAGAGATTTGAAAATGACACACATGAGACTGTCTCTCTCTCTCTCTTAGATAATACCGCCCACCCATTATTCCACTATCCTTCCAGGATTGACAGGAGACACAACTGACAAGAGACACGATTGTACTTTGAGAAGTATAAAATACTAGATAAACAAAAATGAATCATCTAAAGGTGATTCAAGTCTAAAATGTAGCAACCTTTTCAAATAAAAGATTTTAAACATTTGCTTTTCAACCTGCTTCCAGTTATCAGGACCAGAATCTGATACATATAGCTAATTAATTTTTTTAGCCAATGTACCCACCCATCCATGTGCCCTGATTGCAGGATTTTTATCTTACTGAATTGTAAATATATCATAGACAGTCAGTGTCCTATGAACTGGAGTTATCCTGATCTAACTGTACTTACTATTATCCATCTTATTATATTTAGCAATCTGTGACATATATTTTTTCTTTTCCATATTTTTATTTCGTTAACATACAGTACAATCTTATGCAATATGTATTTTTAAAAGTAGGTCCTGCATTAAAATTCTTTAGAATAAACACTCTTCACCAAAGTAAAGTGATCTCTCAGAATCTCAAACCAGTGAGGTTTGATCAAAAATGCAGCTTCGAATGTTTCTTTACCTAAGAATAAAAATGTACAAATTCAAACACAAAAAAGCAGACACCTAGAATCTTGTAAAGTCAGCAAGAGCCCTTCCCACTTTTCTCTCTTCTTCCTTTTACAAGAATCTCCTTTAAAAGCTCAACAAGGTACTTTAAATTTAAAATTCCTTCTCCTTCCCTGCAGCTCTAATCTTTTGCTGATCAGAAGGAGAGGGAAAGAAGGAAATCCAGATGAATAAAGCAGAGCACACCAGGAGCCCACCACTAACTCACCCCAGATGCTCTCCTAGCACCATGCCTACTTCATTCACCTAACTTTTCCTGTAACTCAAAAAAGTTCTTTGTAACACTGCAGTGATGTTCCAGGCTGCTGAAATAAGCAGAGCTTTGACATCTGAAATACTTTTACTTCCATACTCAAATCTCTACAAATGTGAAACTGTATCTCTTCAGTGCTGATATATTCTGCATCCAGGGAGTTTAATACCTGAAGTTTCAAACTTCAACCACTTTAAGTGTCACAGCCAAAAAGAGTCTTTAAATTCTCCCCTTCTGCACAGCATCACTCTTCTCTTAACTTCTCCCAGTTCCCAGATTCGTCCCTCAACCAACACTCAGATCACATCCCCTTCATCCTAACAGTTCTGAACACGATGTAAGTAATTACAGCTTCTATGCTGTTTTCCCCACTTAACTCATTTCCAAAGTCTTAATTGTAGCAACAGTTGTACAGTGCAATTCTGAATCTCAAAGCATAGCAAGCAGTAAAAACAAGCCAATGAATCTAATGAAAAGAATTCAGAAACCATAAATATTTAGTGTTTTTCATTATAAAATAACCTGATTTGTTATAGAAAAACAGGGACTTAATACTGACTTCTTATTAAATTCCAATCACTATAAAATATTATAAAGTGTATTTATTAAATATTGGTGAAATGGCTAACACAACCTTACACTCTCCTTTTCACAAAAATATTCCTTTTAACAAGTCCTAGGATCAATATACCTCATATTACTAATATACCTAAAAAGTATTTAACATTTTATATATAGATATGTGTTATATAAAAATATATTTATATACATTAATATATTTTAAATATATATATCTTGAAAGCAAAAAATGCAAATAAAGTTACTAAAAATTATAAAGAAAAGATACTTACTGAATCCCGAAATCCAGAACTGATGGCTGAAAATGTAAGCCCTTTCCACTAAATAGTTTGTCTGAGAAGCTAAAAAAGAAAAGAAAAGACATTATTTTTTGTTTGTTTTGAAATTTGAATGCTGAGTTAAAGTATATTCTTAGGCCAATGGCTCTTACAAGCTATCATTTTACCCCCTCATAGATGAGTCTGAACTAGATTTTAAATTTAAAAAATTGAATTACTGGAAGTCTAATATAATTCTACAGCTGCAAAAATTCAAGATACTTTTAGATTATGGTTAGTATAATTCATATCAAATGTACAGATTCTGTAAGCATTCAACAAATATGTGCTTGCTTCGGCAGCACATATACTAAAAAAACAAATATGGGGATGCATTTAAGTTTTAATAGGCTTCATTTCTAGATGCATTCAAATAACATGACTATTTTCATAAACTTCAAATAAAGACATACATGTAAGGTGAGTGGAGTGAGGGGTTGGGAGGGAAGGAGATTTGGCCTCTAAATTAGCTAGACTATTTATGATGGGGAGGGGAACACAGCCAGGGTTGCCCCTAAAGGCTGAACCCATCATCAAATCTGTATTTTTAAGAATAACCATCACATAAAAACCCACATGGCAGGTCATACTTTCCACAAATGTTAATCATTACAATGATTTTTCTTCAGAGTCAAGACAAATTAACATACCAAAAAACATATTTAAAAAATAGAAGAAAAAATGTACATGTATAACATACATAAACATACTTAAAGACATAAAATACAGAATGTGTGTATGTATATATATGTGTGGTATATTATGTACACCAAGAAACTATCAATGATCATATGACATTTTTTTTAATATTTATTTATTTGAGACAGAGCTCTTGTATCTTGGGGGCAGGGCTTGTGGGGGAGGGATAGAGAGAAAGAATCTCAAGCAAACTCCCCACTGAGCACAGAGTCCAACTCAGGACGTGATCTCACAACCCTGAGATCATGACCTGGGTCAAAAACAAGAGTCAAACGCTAAACCAACTTAACCACCCAGGGGCCCCCGGTCATGTGACATTTTAAAAGCCATGTAATCCAAAATATTTAACTGAAAAAGCCCTTAAATGTAACATGTGTAGCTGTTTTCAAGGACTCCAGCAAGCTTTCCAAAATACAATCATTCCATTGTCTCGTCCCACCACCTAGCACTCCACCAAACATGGTCCCCAGACTGGTTCAGGAGTAGACGTCTGAGTTTCTGAGCTGCTGGCCAATAGAAGCTTTGTGACCTTCAGCAAGCCCACCTCCCATTTTTCTTGAAGTCACAAACAATACACAGACCAGAGAACCCCTTCTAAAATCCTCATCTGATAGGAAGAATCCTGGCTGCAATCTTTCCTTCCACCCTCCACTTCTCTGCCTCTAACTAAATCAAGGTGACAGCTCAGTCTCCATCTGCCCAGCCTCTGCCACTTCTCCACTTGCATTGAACTTGAGCAGAGAAGAGGTATGCTGTTTACTGGTCTCCCTCCAACCTCAAAAGGCCAGGACTAACTCCAAGACTTGTGTACAAAAAGGTCACCAACACACCTAGTTGCCTCCAGAAATGTTCTGAAGAACCCCCAGAGGTGATGGATGTCATGCACCACAGCCACTCACTCCAGATCGAGCTGGCCAGGGCTCAGCATTCCAGAAGAAAAAGAAAACAGGCAATTTCACATGCCAAAAATTATGTTAGAAAAGTCAGGCTACTATATAAGTAATAAGTAAAATAATTAAAGATAGTCTCTTCCTGTCTTGTACACCCAAAAGTGGATTTATCATTAGATTTCACACCTAATTTCTGAATGAAGGCAAGGTTTTAAGTATTTAAGTAATTCACTCAAGATCACAGAGCTACTAAGAGTCAGAGCCAGAATTCCAATGCAGATCTGCTGAGGTCAGAAACATGAAGCTGGTATGGAGTTCAGGCCTACCCAAGTTCACAGGAACCTACCCAAGGAACCCAGGCAGTCTAGCGGCTGGGTGAGAGTTTGGGCTTCAGAGCTCAACAAACTCGGATTCCAGGCCCAAGGCCACCACTCTGTAGTCCCGAGTGGGTCAATCACTTAACTTCTCAAAAGTCTCAGCCTTACTATCTTAAAATGAAGATGACAACAGATATCTACCACATAGTTATCCTGAGGTTAAAATGAGATAATAATGCCTTTGCTTCGTGCCTGGCACAGAGTTAAGTGCAATAAATATTAGATCATGTTACTAAGAGGAAGACTGTCATCTAACAAGAAAAGTAATGAGAACAGATGGAGAAGCCAATTGAGTTTGAGTCAGAGCTGACTTGGGGATTTAAAAGTCCCAAACGGGCAGCAGTACTTATCTCTGAATAGAACAAATGAAATCTAAACCAGGGCCATCTCATATCATAACAGAGATTTCTAAATCCCACAATCAGGAAGTTTTACACACCTAACAAAAATCAGATATGTAAGGTCCAACCTAAAGTAATAAACTAGACATAACCAGAGTTTCTTTAACTTCAAAGAAAACTCTATTTCAATCTCATTATGGAGAAGTAAAACCATGTCAATATTTCTGCCTAAAAGTCATAGAACAGATTCATTTTTCTCTTTGGTCAGTTTCGGCTCACTTGACTTTACAATTTTGAAAAGGAGACCAAGTTACACGGAGATTTAACATCACTAAGTTAAAAAGTTGGTTCCCAAAGAACCCCATCCAAGCAAGGAGAACACTTCAGAAAGTTGGGCTGGGCTGGCGGCACTGAGCAGGGGAGTGCGGAGCATACAGCAAGGGAGGTGGGCATGAACAGTGAGGACAGGAGGGTAGCCGACAACGAGGCCTTACTGGAGGATGAGAACACTGGGACGGTCCATGAGCCAGACACCCACCACAACACACCGTGACATGAGTCTCACGTGCCATGGGTCTGTGCTGGGCCTTCCCCCTAAAGGAACCTAAAGGTTGAACCAGTTTGTGCAATTTGTTTTTTATTTTATTTTTTTTAAAGATTTTTTTATTTATTCATGATAGAGAGAGAGAGAGAGGCAGAGACACAGGGAGAGGTAGAAGCAGGCTCCATGCAGAGAGCCCGATGTGGGACTCGATCCTGGGACTCCAGGATCATGCCTTGGGCTGAAGGCAGGCACTAAACCATTGAGCCACCCAGGGATCCCCAACAAAACCATTTAGATGTAGGTACGGTCTTGGACAGTACTCACACACATGCACATGCCCTCAAATATTTGTTAAAGACTGAAGGGGGGAAAAAGGCAGCAAACTGCCAAAATTTAGCCAACCATGGACATCAACAACCATCCTCAAATGTCAGTGGTAGCTAAGAAATTATACTGTGTTTAAAGACGCCAAAGTTTTCATTTCCAAATCGATGACATCAAAGTAACTTAAGCTTTACGAGCTACAGCAATAAAAGACAAAGTTCCTTCCCTTTTCTCCTTTACTCAAAAGTCAGCATTAACCTTTTTGCATGTGTGCTCTTAATAATGCGGATGTTTCTTTTATGTCCCAGTTCACCTGCCTCCTTCCCTCTAAAGAGTCCCCTCATCTGGCATAAAATAAACTCAGGCATCTTGTAAACACAAATGCTAAATTCATGCCACATCTCTCCAGTGTTCACTCCTCCCTCACCAGTTAAGATAATTCTAAGGAAAAGCCCTATATGAGAAGATAAAAATAAAAAAGGAGCACAGGGAGAAGAAATAGAGGTGACAGTAATCTGAGGTGAAGGGGCTCTTTATATGGACCTGTCCCACACTCTCTCGTAGCCCTTCTGAAGACACCGGCCTTCCACAAAGAGCTGACTCTTCCCTCAGCGTTGGGACATGTGGACGAGGCATTCTACACACGCTATTTGGTAAGAGTATCACTGCCTGAGATTATCTGACTTCTCCTCTTTTGTCTTCTTCTCTTTTTTCAGAAACTTCAGGTAACTTTTTTTTTTCTCTATATGTAAGACAAAGAAACAGTTCCAAAAAGAGTGGGTAGTACAAGAGAAAAGAAATTTCTCTGGAAATGAGAAGAGCTTGGTCCAGGTCCCAGGTATGATATGCGTGCCCATGTGACACCAGGCTTCAGTTTCCTCCTTGGCAAACTGAAGGGGCTGGACTGGACTGCGTGGCCCCGAGATCCCAAGAGGAGCGTTCAGATGCCCAGACTCTGTGTTCCTAGGAAAAGGAAATCTATCTGCCAATATCAGACACACCCATTAAAAAATTTCAGTCCGGTGACTTCGATATGGAAATGAATTAACTGTAACAAACTGTTCTGGCCATTCAGAAATGTTATCTGACCAAATCATCCCAAGCACAGTGCTCCACCTCTCTGGAAAGGAGCAATGGGGTCTAGGAACTGCAGACCCAGGCTCAACAGCTCTTGACAATTCAGGAAGAAGCTGCTACACCAGGGCAGGTGGCTAGCTCTAGGAAGAGTCTCCCCATCAAGGTTACAATCCAGGAAGCATCCCAACTCACAAAACTTAAAGATCAAGAAAGTTCAAAGAAAGGAACAGAAATGTCTGGAAGACTCAGGAAAGGCTTGGGGCCGGGGGTGGGGGGAGACAGGGGCCTCAAAGAACAGTTAACTCAAATGGAAACTGAGATAAGGGCAAGAGGGAAGACACAAAGGCTAAGGAAAGGCTAAGATACACAGGCCACGTCTGGAGAACCCCATCCAAGCAAGGAGAACACTTCAGAAAGTTGGGCTGGGCTGGCGGCACTGAGCAGGGGAGTGCGGAGCATACAGCAAGGGAGGTGGGCATGAACAGTGAGGACAGGAGGGTAGCCGACAACGAGGCCTTACTGGAGGATGAGAACACTGGGACGGTCCATGAGCCAGACACCCACCACAACACACCGTGACATGAGTCTCACGTGCCATGGGTCTGTGCTGGGCCTTCCCCCTAAAGGAACCTAAAGGTTGAACCAGTTTGTGCAGAAGATGGCCTGCAGAGGCTATTTGTAGTCCCTTCTGAACAGGTAACCCTCCACCCTCCCTTCACCCTCTGACAGTCATTTGACAGTGACTCCTATAGGGAGGATGGAACTGCCCGGTTTCCCATATTCCTCAATGGACTGGTTTCCATCCTCCTCAGAGCCCCAGCATCTATGGTTCACTGCCTTTTACATGCAGACTCTTCTAATACCTCGAGAGAGCAGCCATGACCAGGCTTCCACCACCCGATGAGGACAAGGACAAGAGGACCGGCTTCCCACACATTTCACGAACCCTCTCTGCCTCAGAAAGGTAACAAGAGACTGGAGCAAAACAACACTATTGTCTAGACTCTGAAGTCTTCACGGAAAGACATGCTGTGCTACTGAGCTACTTACTGGGCCTGCCTTATGACAGTCGACATCATCATCTGAGCACTACAAGTTGCTTTTGTTCAGCTCTTACTTCTAACTTAAAAAATACTTCACCCAGAAGTTAATGGCGGGAAGATAGGATAGACACAAGCAAGGCTACTCAAGTTAGAGCTGCCAATCTTCCTGGCATAGTACTACTGGCAAAGAACCACTTAACAATGAAAGCAGGAGGGCAGCCCGGGTGGCTCAGCGGTTTAGCGCCGCCTTCAGCCCAGGGCCTGATCCTGGAGACCTGGGATCGAGTCCCGCGTCGGGCTCCCTGTTTGGAGCCTGCTTCTCCCTCTGCCTCTCTGTGTGTGTGTGTCTCTCATGAATAAATAAAATCTTTAAAAAAAATAATTAAAAAAAAAAAACAATGAAAGCAGGAACCAGTATTTTTCTCCCATTGAATCCCCAAGGGGGGTAGGGGGAATCATTTGGTTGGACATGATTTTTCTAGCTTCTTCTAGTACAGGAGCCTCAGACTTCAAGGTCAAAGTGAAAAGGAAAATCCTGGGAGCAGTACTACCAGTCTGTCAGAGGTGCTCTCACTGATAATGAGATATGCAGCGTTTTAAACCAGCCCTGCACACTGCTGGCCAGGCCTGCCCAAGGCCAGAGCGGATGTCCGACATGCCGATCTGTCCCACGAGTTGTGAAGGGACAGATCTGTCCCCATTCATAGCTCCCGCGGATGAGGTGTTCCTTCTCTCAAAGACTAATGCCCAAGAGCCCCTTTCTGGATAGAACCTGGGCTGATTCTAGGCTCTTACCCATCCTACCCTCTCCAGGATTCTCAGCATCCCCTCCTGTGCTTTCTCCTCCACTTATACACATGAGAGACTCAAGCTCCTGTCACTTGAGAACACTCTTTGACCTTCATCCTTCCAACTGTGAGTGAAAGTGACAATGACAGGAACTACACTTATTGAGCACTGACAGTGTACTAGATGTTGTGTGCAGCACTATCCCATATAATCCTAAGAACCTTGTGTGGATACCATTGTTATCCCATTTCCACACCCAAAGAAACCGATGTTTTGAGTGTTTAACGGGAACAAGCCCCTATGCTACACTGCCTCCCATCCATGCCTCTGATATCCTGCCCCCTCACTCTACCAAAAATGCTTTTCTGAGGTCACTGGTGAGGACAAGCTGGGAAGGCAAGTGCTGAGGTTACTCAATCTCCCCACTGGCTCCTCTCCTGAAGTGCCCCTCCTTGGTTTCTAGGAAATCTTGCCCAGTCTCCCTCCTCCCTCTGTGCTGTTCCTTCTCATCTCCGTGCCAAGCTCCTCTCTCCCACTCTACTGACCCCTCAGCTCTCCCTAAAGTCTCACTATGGCCAGTCACACTTACTCCCTAGTTTCAACTGTCACCTACTGGGGGATGCTTCCTCTTCGGACATCTGTTATTTCTTTGCCCAGCATGCAAATTTCCTTACTTCAACCACAGACTTCCCACTACTACCCTTCCTGGATTCTGGAAGGGCCAGTTACTAATTTTTCTAAGCCCTGCTTATAGCCAGGATGCTGGCATGTGACCCAGACTTGGCCAGATTCACCTGCCTGAAGCAGAGCATCAAGAGCTGGTGCCATGAGGAAGGAAAGAAAGTGAGAATGGTTCTGGTCACAACCACGGCAGTCAGGCAGTGGGGTACATGTCAAGGACAGAAGTGTTCTGGGCATCTGCTTCCACTGCACAATTCTAGCTGTGGTTCTATCCTGCTAAGTCCCCTCTTCTTTCTTTGTTTTCTGAGCCTGGTTCTTCAGTCTTCCTAGAGATTCTGAGAGCTGCCCAACATCTTTTCAATACATTTCTTTTCTGCTTAAATCAGCCAGAGCTGGCTTCTGTGGTTTGACTGATTCATTTCCCAAGACTGTGTCTCTGTGGCCTGGACCACTCTGCTGGGCTCCTGACTCGGGTTTCCAAATGTACCAGACACCATCCCGCAGATGGCCTACAGGCACATCCAAATGGAATCCATGGTGGAATTCAACATCTCTCTCAGACTCCCCATTGGATCACCAGCACTGGACACTAGGCCCCCTCATGCATGGTTTTGCTTGCTGTGGTTTCAGTTACCTGCCATCAACCACGGTCCAGAAGCAGGTAATTATTCTTCTGATATACGCTTAGAAGGTCAATACTAGCCATTATAATGCTAGGTCAAAAAGCCTATGCCATTTACCTCATTAGGTAGACATTTCACATCTCTCATCATCACAAGAAGGGTGAATGCAGTACAATAAGTATTTTGAAAGAGATCACATTCTTATAAATTTTATTACAGTACATTGTCATAATTGTTCTATTTTATTATTGTTATTAACCTGCTACTGTGCCTAATTCATAAATTCAACTTTTTCATAGGTATGCACGATTACAGAAAAAAAAACACAGCTGATCCTTGAACAACACAGGTTTGAACTGCATGGGTCCACTTATACATGGATTTTTTTCAATAAACACAGTACTGTAAGTGAATTTTCTTGCTTATGGCTTTCTTAACATTTTTTCCCTCTATCTTACTTCATGGTAAGAATACAGTATAGAATACATACAACATACAGAATGTATTAACTGTTTATGTCATTAGTAGGGCTTCCAGTCAATAGTAGGCTATTTGTAGTTAAGTCTTGGGGGAGCCAAAGATATATGTGGACTTTCAACTGCATAAGGAATGAGTGCCCCAGCCCCATGCTGTTCAAGGGTCAACTGTATAGACAGGGCCCAATACTATCTACAGTTTTCAGGCATTCACTGGGGTTCTTGGAATTTATCCTCAGAGGAGACGGACTACCGTATGCCTATCTTGGTGAATTATGGCCTCCTACCCCGCCCAACCTGGAGACTTGTAGAGCTTCTGACTCCTGTACTTAATTCCCCTTGCAATGGATGCTGAAATGACACATTCACACCATTCAAATCTGTCCCCTCCTTCTAGTGGCACTAACAGGACTTTATCTTCAAAAGGCATTTGCAATACTGTGATTTGTCAGTATTTATTTCTCATATATATTTGGTCTTTATCCACAATTCATGGCTCACAGCTCCCAGAACTCTTAGAATTTCCTGCGTTAAGGGTGATAAAGGAGTCTTTTGTTATGTTAATGAATGGTGGACCTCAATCAAGGTGAGCGGCTGTTGCCATGGGAACCAACCTTGTGATTAGAGACTTAGAATTTTCAGTCACCACCACCCACCCCCCAAACTCCTCTGGGCAGGGAGAGGGGTGGGGCTGTAGGTTGATTCAGCCAATGGCCAGTGACTTAGTCTATCCTTACTATGTACGAAAGCCTCCACAAAAACCCAAAGAGATTGGTTCCTAGGGCTTCTGGGTTGCTAAACAGGTATAGGTGGTGGAGGGGCAGAAAGAGTGGTAGTCTGGAGAGAGCATGGAAGCTCAGAACCCTTTCCCCGGACCTCACCCAATGTATCTCTTCATTTGGCTGTTGATTCATACACATCTTTTAACATATCCTTCAATAAACTGGTGAACCTAAGTGTTTCCCTGATTTCTGACAGCTGCTCTAGCAAATTAGTTGAACCTAAGGAGAAGGTCAATAGAATGGCCAATCTGCACCTGTCAGTCAGAAGCACAGGTTAACAGTCTGGAACTGGTGACTGGCATCTGAAGTGGAGGGCCAAGTGGAGAGGGCAGTCTTGTAGACCTGACCCCTTAACCTGTGCAATCTCTGAGTATGCAGTGTCAGAACTGAGTTGAATTCTTGGACATCCTGCTGGTGTCCTAGAATTGTTTGGTGTTTTATGTAGAGGAGCCCCCACACACACTGAAATTGGGTCTGGGAACCCAAAAAGAACATGACATTTGCATTCCAAAGAATTTTAAAAATATATTATTACATTTATTCATACCACAGTCCACATGCCATAAAGAATTCCTTTAGTTAAGTCATTAAATTTGCAAAAACTTCTAAAAGAAAAGGCAGAATAAATAAATAAGTGAAAGAAAAGAAAAGGCCAGTAATTAAGCCCATGTTTCTTAACTCCTGTTCCAACTTATGCCTTAGCGCAATGTTTAGCTTTTCATCTATGGTTTAAAGATTTAACATCTTTTTTCTAGATTCTACGATAAGTTGAAATAATTAAATGTGATTTTTAAATCAGAATATAAAATGCATTGTGCTCAACCTTTCAGCTCTAGGACAACAAGTTAGGATGAAAAAGGAAGTCTCGAAACAGCAATGGAGTTGGCCAGATGCTACATATCAGAAGCAGAAGCTGAGGCAAATTCACATGAACACTAAGCGAATGTGGAGATTAGGGATGAAGGACTTGCCCTTCTCAATCACAGGTAGATAGTGCAAGTTCCTGCAATATACCGTGGCTATTTCTAGAAAACCAACTTTGAGCTCCCAGAAGTGTCCATGTAACTTTAGATACTGATACTAAAGTATACTAGTATACTTTAGATACTAGTTCTCTGAACGTGAACCAGCTATTTTTTTAAAGCTCATCTATAACCCTCTAAGCAACTGGGTAGGTATACTTATTCACATTATAAAAGCAGCAATGCCAAATCACACTGCCATGAATTTCTTCAGCTGTCCTGCATTAAGATATTACAACAGTCAAGGCTGTTGGACCCAAGCCTCCAGAGATGAATAAAGGGCTTACAATCTTGTATATAATACAAAGAGGAGCATAGTCCATAGGAGGAGGAAAATGATGTAGAGCAGGTTAGGAAAAGTGTTCTGGAAGAGGTGGCATGGGGTGGGGCTTGGAAGGCTGGATGTGCTGTCTCCCGGTGAAAATGGAAGAGGCATTCCAGACAAGGGGAGAAACAAATGGAGGACACAGACTATAGAAAAGCAAATAAGGTAAAAACTGACATACATAAGGTAATTTCTTAGAGTTTCTTGGTAGGATGAAAGAATAATCCTGTATCACTTCACATCCCAGAACAACATTTAATTCAAACATGATGAACTGATCTTTTTAATTTTTTAAATTAAAAAAACAAGTTTTTATTTATTTCAGGGATCTCTACATGCAACATGGGGCTCGAACTTATGACCCAAAGATCAAGAATTGGATGCTCTACCGACTGAGCCAGCCAGGTGTCCCAATTTTTTAAAAACCCAATGTGAGTGATATATCAAAATGATCTTCAGCCAATTACAAAGATTATTAGCAATACTGTCGGAAAACTCTCAAGAAAAATTTCTATACTTAAAAACTGTTCCTTGAACAGCCAGCCTTGTGGCCTTCTTGGCCAGAGCAAGTGAAGAACCTCCAGTGTTAGCTTCCTGGGAAGAGTACGGTGATTGTTAGTCCTGTACAATACTAACTCGTGTGTCCTGGCATTCCTGTTTCTTATAATACCTGGACGACATGTCATTATGCAACAAGATCAAGTCTTCTTTAAAAACAAAACAAAAAACTACCCTCTGAATATTAAAAAAAAAAATTTAGAGGATTTTTTGGACTGTCAAGCTGTCCACTAAGCACACTGGGCATACACCACACACTTGCCTACAGAGCATAACTTACTACTGCCAAGCTCACTTCTTGTATGATATAATCCCACTGTCAGAATAGCTTAAAAGCTGATTTTTCTCATGTGAAATCCAAGTAATACTGACACTGGAGAAACTAGACTAGAATGTTCCCAGAAAGACAAGTACTCCTTAATACAAATCAGAGGGGCTGAGTTATTTTTTTCCCTAGGGATTGGGGTGGGGAGTGGGGGTAGCTTAAAAATGTGTTATGTCAAAAACAATCTTCCCTTGAGAAATAATGGTAAAGTTTTCATGGTTTCTTTCCCAGGGTTCTGTATGACAGGGATTGTTCTACAGCCCTTAATATGCCCCCTCTCCCTCTTTCATATATTTTTTTGCCGGGCACCATTCCCAGGCTCCCTTGCAGCTGGGTACAGCTATAGGACCAAGTTCCAACAAATGGACGCTCAGCTCAAGTATTGTGCAGCAGCTTCCAGGAGCCCTCTGGCTCTCTCCTTCATCCCTTCCTCTCACCTGCTGCCATGAACACAAATGTCTCCACTTGCATCCTGAGTACCAGGCCCAGTACCCTAGGGAAGAAAATGTGGTGATATGGAGGGAGCACAGGTCCTTAAGACTTCCTGGAGCCTGAGGATGCAAAAGGTCATACTTGCACAGAAGGAAGAAAATTTTATCTTTCATTTTTATTTTTTTGCTGTATTTTTACTTTATTTACTTAAAATCAATTATTAACATAGAGTATATTATTAGTTTCAGAGGTAGAGTTTGTGATTCATCAGTTGTATACAACACCCAGTGTTCATTATATCAAGTGCCTCCTTAATGCCCATCATCCAGTTACTCCACCCCCCAGCAGCCCTCAGTTTGTTCCCTACAGTTAAGAATCTCTTACCGTTTGTCTCCCTCTCTGTTCTCATCTTGTTTTATTTTTCTTTCCCTTCTCCATGTTCATCTGTTTTGCTTCTTAAATTCCACATGAGTGAAATCATGTGGTATTTGTCTTTTTCTGACTGACTTATTTTGCTTAGCATAAAACCCTCTAGGTTCCATCCATATCATTGCAAATGGCAAGATTTCATTCTTTTTGATGCCTGAGTAATAGTCCTATGTGTGTGTACGTGTGTGTGTGTGTGTGTACCACCATCTTCTCTACCATTAATCTATTGATGGACATCTGGGCTCTTTCCATAGTTTGGCTATTGTGGGTGTTGCTGCTATAAACAATGGGATGCACATGCCCCTTTAAATCAGTGCTTGTATCCTCTGGATAAATATCCAGTTGTGCAATTGCTGGGTTGTAGGGTGGCTCTATTTTTAACTTTTTGAGGAATCTCCACATTGTTTTCCAGAGTAACTATATCAGTTTGCATTCCCACCAACAGTGTAAGGGGGTTCCCCTTTCTCCACATCCTTCTCAACATCTGCCATTTCCTGGCTTGTTAATTTTAGTCATTCTGACTGGTGTGAAGTGGTATCTCATTGTGGTCTTGATCTCTAGTTTCCCTGATGCCGAGTGATATTGAACATTTTTTTGGGTGTCTGTTTTCCATTTGCATGTTTTCTTTGAAGAAATGTCTATTCATGTTTTCTGCCCATTTTTTGAGTGGATTACTTGGTTTTTTGGGTGTTGAGTTTGATAAGTTCTTCATAGATTTTGGATATATCTTGTTTTAAACCACTAATATCTTGTAACTCTGTTATCTAAAAACCTAATTCTAACTGAAACAGCTTCTCACCCTTTTTCTTTAAAACATTTCTCTCTCTCTCTTTTTTTTTTTTTTTTTTTTAGATTTATTTATTTAGTTGAGAGTGAGAGAGAGCATGAATGGGGGAGAGGGGCAGAGGAAGAAGACGTGCTCCTGAGCAGAAAGCCTGATGCAGGGCTCAATCCCAGGACCCTGGAATCATGACCAAAGGCAGACATTTACCCACCTGAGCCACCCAGGCACCCCTCACCCTTCTCAAACACTGGAAAGGGGCCACTGCCAAACAGAACTAATACTATGTAATTTCCCATCCTTCTAACCTCTGCTGACCCTCAGAGATGAGCTCCCAGTGGCATCCCCTTCCATGTGGCCCAGAACCATAGCTTCCCAACGAATCAGAAGGCTACATGGTTAAGCAATACAAGTAACCCAAACCTGATGACAAAACAAAGAAAATTTTAAGTAAAGAAAGGATAGCTCCTGGCTGCCTTTCACTGGGAAAAGTCACTGGTTGTGGTAGTAAGCTCCTGGTGGCTTTGTTCACAAGCTGTTGTAAACTGAGAAATGCTTGTGTATGAACTGCATTTAGGACTGGGCACACAGGAGCTACCTTCGAGTTTAGAACCTATGGTTCTGCTCCTGACCACACAATGAAGGAACAATTTCATGCAGGGACCTGAGAGATCTCTGTGAGACACTTCAGGAAACCCAAGGTAGGAAGGTGTTCCACACTTTTATGACCACAGCAGAAACATAAGAAGTGCTAGAAGGGACACACAGGTGATGTCCCCACCTGGCCTTGTATGAATAAGTCCTCAAAGGGGCCTTGCCCATAATAAGAACCCATTTACACTGCAGTGAAGGTAAGGAATAAAAATTATTCTACTTTTCAAAGGCACTTGAAACACACTCAATTATTGATATGCACTGCCTCCCTCCCCAGGGGATGGATGACAGGAAACCTAGAATGGAAAGCAACTACCTTCCTGCTCCACTCAATGTCCTTCAACACTATGACAAACTACACAGCTCTTGCAAAACCAGAAGAGGAAGAACGGGTGAAATGGTGTCCGATTTCCTACTCCATCTTGGGAGGAAGGAATCCAAGGGACAAAAAGGTTTTACCAATGAAATAAGTTTACAGCATTCCCAGGGCCTACAGATGACTGGATCCCAATCAGAAACCAACCCACAAGAGGAGAATTAACTAGAAAGAGAAGTGTAAGAGATCGTCTACTGTTCTTGTAACCAGAATTTCAGTTTCTACTACTGTAAAATTAAGGCAGGTAGGTCCACTGTGAGGATTAAATGAAATTTGTATGGAAAGAGCTTGCAAAGCACCCAGCAGAGTGTTTGCCCAGGTTGTAGAGAGAGGAGTGTCAGTTCTAAGGTCAGCAGAAAAGCAAAATAAGGAAGACTGATATTCTGATTTCCACTGACTCCACAGAAATAAATCAGGACAAGGCTAGAAAGTGTCTGTTTTCAAATTTAATTTATTGGGAGGGAGACAGGGAGGAGATGGTGGGGGGGGCGGTTCAGGCAGGCAGAAGGCCTCCAACTTAATTCAAGGGAGCTGACAGCTCCAGGCTGCACTCCCCTGGAACAGCAGCACAAGTAGCTGGAGCCTCCCTTTCAATCCAGCCCAGGGAATTTAATTGTTCTTAATTATACAGGCGCCACTCATATGCAAATAGTGCATGAAGAGTTTTCCTTTTAAATTGTAATTTTTCTTTCAAACCCCTGAGGCACTGAAGTGTTATTGCTGAAGATGTCACAAGAAAGAGTGGCCCCGTGGTCCCTCAAGCCCAGGGGAGAGGCCCCTCTTCACAGGCCCTCCTCCCTCCCTTTGTCTGGCCCTGCAAGCTTGCTACCCTCCCACTGGTCAGAACTGACCCAGCCTTGCAGCCCCAGCTCCGTCTCTAACATCTCCCCCTCTCCTTCCAGCATTCTCCATCCCCAGACAAAGCACAGGAGATGAACCCAGCGCAGACTCCAGGGCCCAGCAGACAAGGGAGGGGAAAGCAAAGATCTGCTGGTGGCAAAGCTGTCTTACCCACTCAATCCTTTTGTCAAGGCACACCAATTGCAAAATAAGCGGAGCTCCCTAACAAAAATTTTGTGGTTTTTTTTTTTTAAGATTTTATTTATTTATTCATGAGAGAGACAGAGAGACAGAGAGAAAGAGAGAGGCAGAGACATAGGCAGAGGGAGAAGCAGGCTCCATGCAGGAACTCAGGGATGTGTGACTCGATTCCAGGACTCCAGGATCACGCCCTGAGCCGAAGGCCGACGCTCAACTGCTGAGCCACCCAGGCGTCCCAAAATTTTGTTTTGAAAATAATAATAGCACCGTGAAAAAAAAAAAGCTGCTAACAAGTAAATAAAAGGAAACAAAACTGTCATGTGCACAATGACTACAACTACAGAATACACAGAGGAACAGGAGAAGACAGTTACCAAATATTAACGGCAACGTTAGGACGGGTGGGAAGTCGGTAACATCTCCCTCTCCCCGGATTATCCAAAACCGTTAAGCGGTTCTGTGTCTCTGAGAATATTAAAATTTTTCAGTTATGGGCAGCCTGGGTGGCTCAGCGGTTGAGCGTCTGCCTTTGGCTCAGGTCATGATCCCGGGGTCCTGGGATGGAGTCCCACATCGGGCTCCTTACGGGAAAGTCTGCTTCTCCCTCTGCCTATGTCTCCGCCTCTCTGTGTCTCTCATAAATAAATAAATAAAATCTTTAAAAAAAATTTTTTTTCAGGCAGCCCGGGTGGCTCAGCAGTTTAGCGCCCCCTTCAGCCCAGGGCCTGATCCTGGAGACCTGGGATGGAGTCCCACGTCGGGCTCCCTGCATGGAGCCTCCTTCTCCCCCTGCCTGTGTCTCTGCCATTCTCTTTCTGTGTCTCTCATGAAAAAATAAATAAAAATATTTTTAAAAAAATTTTTTCAGTTACATGCTTTTAGAAAACTCAAGAGCAATAGGAAGGCACATTCTTCTTAAATATAACGTCATCATTTTTAAAATCAATTCAAATTTCCACTTTTAGAAGTTATTTAAAAGCTAACATTTCAATTCCAGAAGACTTGGTTGGTACTTTGCTCTATTTCCCTAACTCACCCATTATACTTTCCAGCCCCCCAGAGGCTCCTCTTCCTCCACCACATCTTCAAGACTGAGACCCCTAAGCTGCCAGCCTTCTCTCTCCCTCCTGCAGGCCCTCGCCGGCTGATGTATAATCTCAGAGTCCCAACATCACCCCAAACTTACACCTCTGGCCCAGCCCTCTCCTGGATTGCAGCCCTCTGGCTGCCCACCCACAGGTCAACTGGAGGTCTGTAAGACATTAAAAAAAAAAAAAAAGTCTAAAACAAAACTCCTTACCCCAATTTACTCCATCAATAGCCATCTCAGAGCCCAGTTGTTGAAGCCAATAATCTTGGAATCACCTCGGACGGTTCTCTACCTTATACCCCACATCTTGTGAGCTCTGCTTTCAAAGCATATCCAGAACCTCAGACCCTTACCACCCTCGTCACCACGTTCTGGATGGTCAGAGGACCCTCGTCTCCCCGATGTCTTGGTGACCAGGTGCACGGCCTCAACTGCCCTCCCTCCAGTCTAGGCTCCAAATCAACCTTTATAAATCTAACTCTGATCCTGTCCTGTGCTCGGCTCAGAACCCCCCCAAGCACTGCCTACTTCAAAGTTCTCAGGCGAACCTGCTGGGCCCTCCCAGTGACCTCACTGCCTTAGACTCCCGCCCCTCCTATGCACAGGGTCAGCTCTGTGATCATTCCAGGCCTAAGTTCCCACCTTAAAGTACCTTGGTACTAGCTGCTATCAGAACATTCTCCTCTCACACAGCTTCATGGCAAATACCCTTACCTCCTCCAAATCTGTACAAAATTCCTTCCTTTGAATAAGCCTCCACACCCTAAAGACAGCCCCCAACCTACCCCCAACCCTCATCTCTTCCCTTGACCTAGTTTGCAACTTCCTCCATACCACATACTGTCTTCAAACATCCATGAGTTTCAGTTGTTTATTGTATTTAGGTTTGCTGTCTCATTCCCGTAACCAATTTGATGGCAAGTTCCACCAGGACAGGGATTTTGGTCTGTCTTGTGTGCCAACGTGTCCCAAGTATTTAGAGAACGGCTGCTGAATAGGACTTGTTAAGTAAAAGAAAACCTTTTCAGCTGATGCCATGGATTTAGAAAATCACAATTCAGGCCTCAGAATATCTTTTTAATTATCCAGCATAAAGTCAGCCTCACCATAACACAGCAGTACCACAGGATTATTTTTTTTTAAGTTTTCTAAATTTTGATTTAAAGCTTTACTGAATCTAATTTTAAGAGAAGAAAGAAGAAAGAAAGGAAGAAAGAAAACAAAAGAAAAGAAAGAAAAAAGAAAAGAAAAAAGAAAAGGAAAAGAAAAGAAAAGAAAAGAAAAGAAAAGAAAAGAAAAGAAAAGAAAAGAAAAGAAAAGAAAAGAAAAGAAAGGTAGGGAGCAAACTATGTATAGAACATACATGTCAGGTAAAAACCCATGTCAGGTAAGTTATATTTTTTATTCATCTTAGAAAAAAAAAAAGTCAGGCCTAGTCACATCAAGAGAATACAAATTAGAGTGACTTACAAAATCACAGATGCTATAATTGTTAAGAAAATGTCAACACAACAAAGAAATTTTAAAGAACCGAACCTACTAAGGAAAATACGGCAGTGGTTCAGGCACTGAACGTCACAGAGAGGTAAAAGCCAGCACCCCAGGAGACCCGCTTTGTTAACCCCTGGCTGTGAAGAATCTTTCAGAAGCAGCATCCGGGGCCTGGGCCTGGTTCAAATCTCAGAAGAACCATCTGAATCAGCATCACTAGTTACTACAATATGACTGAGATGGTTGCTTTGGTCTCACTCTTAAATGAGTAGATTCATAATCCCAGAATGAAGAAATAAAAACCTACAGTATTTATAAAAAAACAGTTACACAAAAACCAAGGCAAGCTGAGGTGAGCCCTGGCACCTGACCCTCAGCCTCACTTCCAACAGCTCAGCAGCAGCCCCGGACCAGCACCAGTGGGGAGCCGATGCATACCCCAGCCCCACACCAGCCCCACACCAGCCCCACACCAGCCCCACACGAGTCCTCTGGCTACCAGGGGGGCAAATGTGGTCAACATGGAGATCAACATCGGCGAGATGGAGGGAGAATCCTTAAATCCACTCACTCCTTGAACCCAACAACCCTCCTTCCAGGTTTTAAGAGCTAACAAATGTCTTTTAATGCTTAACCAAATGATTAGAGTCTATCACTTGAAGCTGAAAAGGTCCCAGCTAGTAGTTAGATAAACCCAGTTACTAACATATAATTCATGAGGTTAAGTCCAAAAGTCAGAAAAGCAAGTAACCTTTGGAACATTAAATATATTTTATAACTGTTTATAAAAGCACATGCTTTCTGAGAAATAGGATGATTCTGCAGAGGGCCTAAGAAAATCTGCATTCCCACCAAAAAAACAAAAGCAAAAAAAAAAAAAAAAAGCAGAAACAATATCTCTTAAAAAGTGCAAACTATGTTTTCTTTATAAAAGAACCAATAGCTTCTTTTAAGAGGGACAGAAATGTTCTAAAATTAGATTGTGGTGATGGCTGCACAGCCCCAGAGATAAACGAAAAAACAGTGAACTGTGTACTTTAAATGGGCGAACTGTACGATATATGAATTATGTCTCAATAAAGCTGTTATTTTTTTTTTAAGAACCTATAGCAACCACATGGTGCCAGCCTCCTAATTCAATACTTCTGTCAGGATTCAATGCAGCAAAGGAAAGAGGAGGCCACTTCTGCAGATGCATCTTCTCAAACATGCACCCATACAAGCCCTACAAGCTCATTTCCTTTCTGCACGCAGATGCCTCTTATACATAATGAAAATGCCATATGCAGATGCATTTGATTAGCGCCATCCACATTTCCCATCATTATGCAGCACTTGGTGAGCTGCAGTTAATTCCTGCCTATTATCCAAGTGCAAAATTATTCTGCCTAATTTCAAGCAGTCTGGCAGCTGCAGAGGAAAAGGAGTCTTGCCCGTCAGTGGAGGCCCGTTTGACATATAACCCCCGCTGTTACAAGGCCTCCAATCATCTAGGGCTAATCAATTTCAATCAAGTAGGCACCATCCGACCACAGAACAATGGTGACTTCCTTCTTCATCTGTTAGCATGGACCTTCAAAAAGCCAGCATGAGAGGATGAACGAGAAGGGCAGAAATCAGGACTGGTGTTTCTCTTTTCTTTGGGGGGAGGAAGGCACAATGCGGGGGTGAAGAAATCAAAAGCAGAACGAGTGTTTACACCAAGACATGTTCTCTCCCCTGCCATCTCCCCAACCCCGTATTCATCTACATGGACATGTGAGCCCTGATCCTTAAACCACCTGGCCTCCAGAGCTCAATGAACTCTAAAAACTACTAAATTATTCTGAATTTGCCAGTTCTCCAAATAATCCTTTGACCTCTCTTCTGAGGAGGCATTTCCGTATTTTAAATAGCTTCCATTGTGATCTTCCTTTAACTATAAACAGAGGTAAGAAAATACACTAACAACATTTTATACAATGAAATGGAAGTATTATACTGTAAAATACCATATTGATAACAAGAAAATACTATACTCAGTTAAGTTGTTAACTTTCATTAGAAACAACTCAATTTTTATCCTATATTCAGTAACACTTCAGAAATATATTTCTTTCCTCTAGTTATAACAAAAGAAGGAAATCCTGTACACTCCACTCGAGAAATACTAGCACATTCTGGCAGTAGTCACAGAGCTAATCCCATTAAATTCAAGAAAAGGTTAATCCTCAGCAGTGGAATCTTTCAAAATGTGTAACTCCTAAACATTTCCTCCCTTTAAAAAAAAAAAAGGATCATCATGAGGCACCCTGGTGGCTCAGTCAGTTGAACCCCTGACTCTTGGTTTTAGCTCAGGTCATGATCTCAGGGTGGTGAGACCAGCCCTGACATCTCTGCACTCAGCCGGAATTGGCCTGAAGATTCTCTCTTCCTCTGCCCCTCCCCTGCTAGCATGGTGGGCATGCAAGCACACTGTCTCTCAAATAAACAAATCTTTAAAAAAAAAAAAAAAAGGATTATCATAAGCATAGCTCATAGAGTCAAGAAATGAGTCCACTGGTATTCAATTTACCCATGTCTCAGAGATAACCAGGAACAGCTTTTTAAAAATATAGACTTTAGGACTCCATCACTTCTTCCTGAATCAAAATCTCTGGGGACAGAGCCTGGAAACCTGCACTGTGAGAACAGCTCCCTTAGGCAATCCCACAGTCCTTGCACCCATTAGGAAAGCAGTAGCACATGCATTTCAGAACTACAGATCCACCTATCTATCCCTCTGCTGCTCATTCTGGGATCCTTCCAGGGATACTTCTGTTTCCAATCAGCTCATTCATTCTCACCATAAAATTCTTCAATCTCAGAATCAGGTTGCAGGAAACAAGCTAGCTATTTTAAAGCAGAGAGAGATTTTAATATAGGGAATTAGATGCTTATGAGATTGCTGCAAGGTTCAAGGGAGCAGCCTCTCTGCTGGGCCCTCCAGAAAGGACTCCCAGAAAAACAGGAACGCGACCCAACCAAGGATACGGGCACCTCTGCCACACTGGGAAGCTGTACCACTTCAGGAAGCAGTCCTGGAGCTGAGTCAGGAACATCCTGTCAGCTGTGATCGCAGGACCTGAGAGTTGCCCCTGCCACCACTGCTGGTCCTATGCCACATATCCACTAAGTCAAATCAAGGGAAGAATCATTCACTTTTTGCTACATTCCAGAGGTTGAACTTCCATAAGCTGAATGTGCTTCTGATGCTACTGCCCTGAACAATGGTCACAAGAGGGCAGCCTGGGTGGCTCAGCGGTTTAGCGCTGCCTTCAGCCCAGGGCATGATCCTGGAGACCTGAAATCGAGTCCCACATCGGGTTCCTGCATGGAGCATGCTTCTCCCTCTACCTGTATCTCTACCTCTCTCTGTGTGTGTCTCGCATGGATAAATAAATAAAAAAAAAAAAAACAAAAAAAAAAAAACAAAAAAACCCACAATGGTCACAAGAGCCAAGCCCAGCATGCCAGCCTCCCCTGAACAAAGGACCTCAACTCTGCAACAGACTGATGCAGCACTCACCTATTCCACAGTCCTTAACACTCTCACATCTCCCTCACCAACAGTACTTCCTCTGGCCTTTCTTCTATTTCCCCTTCCTGGGGGGACAACTGCTCATTCAGATCCCAGTACTGTACCTAGTATCTTCTGAGCTTCTTTTTTGATTCCACTCATAATACAGCCCCAGCCCATCTAGGTCTTCTATAAGGTCCTTAGTTTTATCATCCAATAAACTGGATCTTTGCCCCCAAGTCCCATCATTCACCAAATTAATGCCACTTGAACTAAACAAGACAGGATGAATAAAAAACATACTCACACCACCTCTACAGGACAACTCCAATAATCACATTATCAAGATCTGCCCAAATGCAACCAGTATTTTTTACACAGTATTTTCTAAACCATATGTCCAACACAGCATAAGTGCTATGAATGCATAAAAGTCCCTGACCACAAGGAGATGGTATTCTCAGAAGAGCAGCAGAGACCTAAGAAAAAAGAACAGTAGAGACAGCAAGAATTTTAGGTGCTTACTAGAATATTTGACACCAGTATTAACTATAAACTACTCAGATTTGAAAGAATAATGTTTGTTCCTTCCTTAAAGCATGCATGAGGTCTCGTGAAATGAACATATGGTACCATCTTGTGTAACAGCCCACAGTGTCCATTTCTGCAATCAGATCTTACTTAATACAATACCACTGTGTGACTTCAAAACACGAGCATATGTGAATAACAGAAAACCTCCCAGAGTTACCTGGCCAGGGTGAGGAGTGAAGGGAGATCTTTAAAGCAAAGAAAATCATTCCTAACACCAAGGAGCCAGGCCAGAGAGCATATTACAGTATGTCAGATATACACGCAGCCTTAATTTCTTAATTTATTTTCTCCTGTGACTAAACTACTTTTACTCCTAGATTTAACATATTTGGTAACATATTTGTGCTTGCATTAAGATGCACACCCCCACCCCTACCCCCCACCGAGGGATTCAGTTTTCTCTTCTCACTGGCTTTTCATATCTTTTGGCCTACTGCCTTCCAAAGCAGCAGCATCGGTTTCTAAATAAGAAGTCCACATAAGTTCCTCACTGTCCATATTCACTCTCAGTAAGTGGACACATATACACAGAGTAAGTTTCTCTTCAAGTTATGCTGAAGGCGGAAGAGGCACATCCACAAAAACCTGCTAATTTCTTTTTAAACCTGCTAATTTAAGTGAAAACTTTACTTCCATTTCTTTTGTAAAAGGATTCCATCTCATCCTCCACGTTTTAGAAGCATGCTGTATGCAATTTCCTTAAATAGAAAATTCAAAATAATCACTTCTTTTACTACTGCAAATACAACCAACTCTATATGGAACAGAACATTTCCACGTCCTATAAAGTCAAAGTTCACAGGCACTAGGTTAAGTGCCATTTCTCACAAGCACTGAGATAAAATTAATTATGAACCATCCTGCAAATCACCAAAGATTAAGGACTGATGAATGGTCTCTGAAGTCCTCTGGACTGTGGGGTAAAAGCAATGGAAAGCTCTTCCTCACTTCACAGAACCCTATTTCAAGAGGACATGATCCTCCCAGACCAGACAAAATGCAAAGCTGCCCTACAGAAAGAGAGCACAAATCCAAAGCCTGGTGTGATCTCTAACACGTATCATCAGATAAGAAACTATAGCTAACATTTCTCGAGTTTCTACCCTATCTCAAGGCCATACTCTGACGGAGGGGCCAGCTCCTCCAATCCCAACCAAATCGCTCTGCTATTTCTCTTAGTCTTGGAAACTCTGCTTTGCTTGATATATAGCAACTTTAATACAAACATTTTATGAAACAGGTCCAGGAAGGGAACCTACAAGAGACAAGACCAGTATTCTAAAGAAAGTAAGAAGAACATAAGAGAAAACGGAAGTGACAGTTACTTCCTCCTTAAGTTCCAAAATAAGTCTTTTCCTCCTCTACCTGCTTTTAAGCTGACACTTGTTCTCACCTTGTTTTTAACTGTCTTGTTGTTTTTAAACTTAGAGGTTTCCCCCTAAATTTCCAAGGTGAATGGGTTTATCTGCAATACTGCAATGAGACTGGACACTCTTATTTTAAAACTGGTCCTCTTTTTTTCAGTATTTTAAAACATGCCACATAGTTTTCTCCAGTCACTGGAAAAGGATACACTAAATTTAAAACTTATGTTTTCAACCCACACAAATCTACCAATGCCAATTGCTAGGAGCTCAAATACAGCCTTACTCTCGGTTCTGTTTTCATATACTAGATTCTCCCTATCAATAAATTTCCATTTTTAAGACTAAATAATACAGTCTTTGAAGAGGAAGCTGGAAGTAAGCTGAGGCTACAATATTTTACTCTCAGTTCTAGAACTCCATACATATCCACACTGCTCTCCATTTCAGAGACATGATAAACTCGGAGTGAATGTATGTCACAGCCACAGTAGGCAATGTCTTTCAGCATGCCAAGAAAATTCAGAACAGACCATGAGAAATAGCAGCTGCTCACACTAATGATATGGCTAACACTCTAAAATACACAAGACCAAAAACCAAAGCCTCTCAAATTACAAAAATTTGATACCAAAAAGATGAAACTAGAGAGAAATAAACACAAGGTAGTCCACTAAGGCAGGAAAAACTAACACATGGACAGTAAAAAGACACCTGTCACACTTGAACAGCGTGCTGTCCTAGTACACTTAGCATCACTGCGTGTCACTAGCCATTGTGTGTCACTACCCAAAAAGATGAGCCACCCAATGAAGTTTCCTACACAGAGACAATCCCTGCTTTATTTTCACAGCACATTCCTAGAAACCATAACATAAAGACAATCATATCTTCCCATGGGAACTACATTAAAATCAAAGGGTCACATCCTGGCCAAAGACACCAAATAAATCATAGTAATGACAATGGTGCACAAAATCTATGAGACAACTCCAAACCTTCTAAACAATATAAAGTAATAAAATCAAGCCATAGCATTGGAATTTTATGTTAAATGTGACCTTACCGGCCACAGGGTCTAAATTTCTTCTTCTCTAGGCCAGTAAATGAAAACCCAAATGACCACTTGCCCGAGGTCAGAAATGCAGTTCAAAGCCAACTGAGAAACAAACCCAGGCCTCCTACTAACCAATCCATACACTACTACACAAGCTTACTTTCTTAAATCCCTTAAAGCAGACAGAAAGTATACACTGTTATTATATAAACTATTTCTTTAAAAAGATATACATAAAGCAAATAAAAATATAACTCCCATATAACACATTTTACCTGCAAACAATGCCTGCCATTAAAGATTACTGTATCTGTGCACTTGTTATTAACAACTTTTTTTTTTTTTTTTGGTCTTTTAAAAATTTACAAAGTATTGTGGGAGAATACTTGGACTGCTAATCCAGAGGAGCCATGGCTTTCGGCCACGCCCTCCTTCCAGTTAGAGACCCAGCCTCCCTGGCCACAGGGGCTTGCATGTGACCCCACCAGATCCATCAGGGCCCTTCCCCAGACTACGTGAACTGTAAGGGAGTTCTTGGGGAGCAAAGCTTTGAGAAGGGCACTGGCACAGCCAGTGATCAAATTCTCCATCAGACTTTCTACCGGAGAGATAGAAAAAGTCAAACAAGTGAAATCTGGGAAAAATAAAGGGCAGCCCCGCATACATAAAGTGAGAGGTGCTGGCAAATAGTCTTAGTGAGCAGAGTGGGAAAATGATTCTTACCCTTTTTGTTCTTTTCTGAATTACCTAAGCTTGTGACCACAAATGCGAATTTTGTAATGAGAAATATAAGGGTTTTGAAAACTCTGTCATGAAGGAAGGGCAGGGTTGATATTCAACTAGAATGGATTCCCTTTACTGAATGTCTACGACTTCTTCTGATTGGAACCTTGGGGATCAGTCTGAGCATGGGGTCAAGAACAAAACGTTCCCTGTCATCTCTGGGGGTGACAGCTTCATTTCTGGTTGTGGCCCTGATTTCGACCTAAGTTTTAATTTTCTTTTAAGGCCAGCTAACTGTAGACATTTCCCACAGTCTTAGCAATAATACTGTGTTAAACAATGATCACACAAGAACTCCTTACAGAGCCTGAGGTGAGTTAGAAGCATACAGCCAACCTCCTTTTGACTGCTCTCCTCAACATACCCTGCAAAACAGCCAACCAATTCTGCAAATGTCTGCCTCTGCATTTCTAAAGCCTCAGTTCCTCTTCCTCAAACACTTCCCTTTCTCTTCATCACAAGTGTTACCTGCACACATGCATCAGATTTGGTTTCCTCCTACACAGTGCGGTGCTGTTTTCCTCTGAATTTTTAATTTTTTGGCTTATTATGCTTCTCTACGCTCTTCATTTCATTCCTGAGACAACTGCCCTCCCTTCCCTAACTTAAGGCAAACCTCCTAACCTCAGGTCTTACAGAATGAATTTCATTCAACAGACAGGAACAGAGAGACCTAGAACATATACCTAAGGTTCATAAATACTTCTCTACTTAAAAAGCAACAGAATTCAGGTAGTTTTAATTGCCAATGCCTAACATAACATCTGGGAATTACATTCACAGGAAACTGTAGTTCAGGTCTTATTTTGACAGAAAATGCTAATAAAGACACAACAAAAGCTAAAGGGGAAAAAAAAAAACAGGTAATCCTACAGTCACATGGTCTTTAAGCACTTTTTCAGACCAAAGAAAACACAGTACCATGGAAATACGACACGATGGTTAAGTTAATTAGATGGAGCCACAAAAACCTACTCAATCCTTAAGTCCCGCAAAGTCTAACCACCAAGTATCACTGTGGGCTACGGGGAAACCCAGGAGCTCTGCAGCCCGGAGGCAGAGGCAACGGGGATTTCCTCTGCCTTGTTTCAATCATCTAAATCACCAAAGGCAGGGCTGGTGCTGAAGCGGGGGCTGTGGGAGGGACAGGGGGTCCTGGGGAGCACTGCAGTGAGAATCAAGACAACACAGCACAGCAGGAGACTACCTTCTGGGCAGGCTCTCCATTCGAGGGAACATTTATTAAAGGCCATAGAAGTCCAGGGCTAGGGCACCCAGCTAAGCATGTTAGGTACTCAAAAATAAGAAAGTAACAGAAGACTGTGCTCTTAAGAATTCCATCTCACCAGGTGGAGACAAACAAAAGACTAGAGAATGAGGCAGGCCGAGCACCGGATGTTCTGGCAGAAGGAGCAGGGCGCTGGGGCTTCCTGGAAGCTCCCCGGGGCTGATCTCAGGGGACCCGGAGAGCACAGCCTCCCAGCACCGCCCTGAGCCTTCCTTCTGTGCTGGGTCTCCTCCTTCCCCAGTGCTTCAGCACAGCAGCTCTCCTCCCAACCCGCCCAACCCGCCCAACCCACCCACCTGGCGGGAAGAGACTGCTCTTCCGACGTCTCCTTAATATCTGCACATAATGAAAGCCAGGACACCTATTTACTACTAACTTATGAACTTAGAAAGTTGAAATTAAAGGGCACAAACAGGAACTCAAAACCCACAAGCTCAAGCTTCAAAGATGAGAATGTCCCATTTCATAAAAGGTGGTTGCGGGTTCCCACTTCACGGCCCCACATTCTCCCCGGGCTCTGTCACCACAGCTGACAGATGCTCCTGCTTGATTTCTCACTGTCTTCCAAATTTCCATGCAACAGCCCCCCTTACATCCAGGGAGGCCAGAGGCCCCAGTACATGTGGGATTTACTCCAGACCATTCTGCTTGCAGAGGCAGCCTTAGCAGAAGCACATACCGAAATATAGCAAAAGCTGTGTCAGGTAGGAGAAATACAGGATGTTTTTCTTCCCTATACTGTTGAAAGACTAAAATAAACGTGTATTTCCTTTCGTAATAAGAGAAATAAATAAATAAATAAATAAATAAATAAATAAATAAATAAATAAATAATAAGAGTACGAAATAAAAGACAAGGAACAGTAAAAACAACAAGGAACGCATGCTGCAACATGGATGAACCCTGAGGACATTACGCTAAGTGAAATAAGTCAGTCCCCAAAGGACAAATAACTGCATGACTCCACTTACATGAGGTGCTTAGAGGAGTATGTATAATGGCAGAAAGTGGCTGTCAGGGGCTGGGGAGGGGGAATGATGAAGAGTCCTGTGGACTGATGCTGGTGACGGTAGCCCGGTGATGTGACCGGCTAATGGCGATTTTTATATTACATATATTTTATCACAAATAATTTTTTTAAAAGAACAGTCTTGAGAAATTTATTGTATCTAAACTATGGTCTACCTGTATTTTAATACCACACATCCCCTTTTTTGAAGGATACGCAGTGGATCTAGCAATTGTAACAGAGCCTATCTAATTCCTAACTAGAACATCAAGAGTGGATATGTATATTGAGAGAGTCCTGCCTAGACAAAGGCCCAGAATTTTCCCTGGAGAAACAGCCACCCTCTACCCTCCCAATGATATGAGCACTGTTATCCTCAACACAGACACCACCACCATTAGCTGAGTCCCTAATATATATTTACCTGACACACGCTACACCTCCAGCCTTGCAACTACCCTAGAAAAGGAGGCATTGTCCCCTTTCAGTATCTGAAGGAAAAAAGGCCCAAGATTACATGGTTCAAGGTGGCTGAAGTCTGTGCATCTCCAACCTGTGGGCAATGCAGCTCCCCCATGTGGGCTCTCCATTACTGCCTTCTCCCTCTAAAGTCCTACGCACAAAGCCAAGTCACCTCACCCTTCCTGCGCCACCCCTCAGTATATATACCCTGAACACCTGCTCTAGACCTGTGGGGCTCTATTTTCAACGCCAGACCCAAACTCCTGAAAAAGCAGAAGGTATGGAGACTGCTTTTGGGCAACAGACTTGAACAGCAGAAAGCTGAGTGAGGTAAGAGGGCTCACAGTGACCAATGCAAGCAGGCCCATCAGGCGACCCACCTCAAAATAGCCATAGGCCCTACTGACCAATGGGTGACTTACAACCAGGCACAGGTACCCAAAAAGTAAAATTCCATATGTTCCCATAGCTCCTCGCTCCCCTGCCTGAACTACAGCAATACCCCCAACCTCACCGCATACAGTTTCTCATCTGCTGTCCTCCTTGCTGCTCCCCTGCAGTGTATTCCATGCATTTCTATCTCCTTTGTTCTGTCTTGGGTGAATCCTTTCACTCCCCCCCCCACCCCCAGCCTCCCCTCTGATCAGGTCACATAGCAGAAGGTTCCACAATGCTGATCGCTAACTCACCCTGAAGACAAAATACTTCAAGCAGCGCCAAATTCTTTGCATTTAATTTTGAATCTATCCCACTCAAGAACCCTAGCCCACCGGAGGCCTCTATCACCCAACTGAGTCACTGGGGAAAGGAGACGAGGCTGCAGGAGCAGGTCCTTCCTATTCTCTCAGCACTGCTTCTCAAACTCTCCCCCACCAAACGCCCCTGGCAGAGGGGGGTGAACGGCACCATGGATCTAGGGCCTTCTTGGTTTCCCAACTGAAGTGTGACAAATATTTAAAGGCTAGTTGTCTATTTTTAAGATGGATGCAAACTGAACATCCACTCTTCACTGTTGGGTTTATTTTAATATCTGAATCATCCCTCCAAGCCTTAAGCAAATGTGGCAACCAAGGCAGATGGGACTGTGCATGTTCAAGGCCTCCAGGGACCCCGTAGCCCCCAAAGTTAGCCCAGATGAGGAAACAGGCCCTGGCTGTCCTCCCACGAGTTCACATCAAAGGCCCCCATGTGGTGAATTCCTGACCAGACCTTCCCCTGAGCGAATGACGTCTGTGTGCATCGTTCGCTTGGCATTGTCGGACTGGGCTTTGCCCTGGTGGTTTTGTTTTCACATGCAGAAATGTGTAAACTCCCTGTGATCGAGGAAGGCCAAACTTCCCTATTTGTCCACCACACTGAGTCCTATTTCTCACACATAACAGATTCTCAGTACAGCAGGTTCTTCAGAAAAAGTGCTTAAGGAGCCAACAGGCCATCTTCCTACAGACTCACAGTGAACTTGCGTCTTAAAGCCTGATAAGCCCCTTACTTCTGATGCAAGAACAGCGATTTACCCTACTGACTAATGGAGCCTCTTTCCCTCTGTCCCTGCCAAAGGAAACTGGCCAAATTATACATGTACTAAATTCATGTACCTGCTTTAAAATTATACTTGCCTGTTGTTCCCCTCCTATGCAAGCCGAGCATTAAAGTTTAAAATTACTCATTTCCATATTCTAAATGTGTTGGCCAATAGAGCTGGACAGGTACCAATAGTCAAACTTCTTCCATAGCAATTTAAAGCATCTGCATACTTTTATCTCAGCTCTTCTCCTTCTATGGCATTCATGTCACCTGAAGTTTGAGTAAAACTTCACAATCTCTGTGGCAAGAGCAAAAAGTGAGAGACCTAAGTATGCAAATCGAGTACAAAGTCTTTAACCTCATAAACAAGTATGCCATGCCACTAAACAATTTTCTATCACAGCTTCTATCACTTCAGCAACTTTCACTGAAAGCTCCGCCCCAAGTAAGCAACTCAAAGAGACAATATTTACATAAGATTTCAGAACAACTGCTGTCGAAATCCCAGAGAACTTTCCCTACCAAATCTTTCAGCAAAGGACAAAAAGTATCCCACACAGCCACCACTCACCTCTCTGGCTTACCAGCACACATTTCACCTTTTCCTAAGGCTGCCTGACCATATCACCAATTTAACAGGTCCCTTACATATAGAATCCCCCCCTCCCCCAGGAAAGCAGGGGAAAGAGTATTACACATAGAAACTAAAGACCAATCAGAGGAAATAATAAGAAAGGTGTTCAAAAGTTTAAACTACAACACACAAACCACAGGTTAAAGTTTCTTGAGATCTGTACCAGCCTCAACACTAGGATTTCCAGGTGCCTGCCTCGGAATGGAGCAAACAAGAGTAAGGAGGCCTGATCAGCAAGTAGCTAATTAATGTTCCTGGAGTCACAGCTTCCATCTGAAAGCTGAAAGCTGGCTCTGATATATCCTAGGAACACTGAAAATAGAGTCTGAGCACCAAGAGAGGCTATTGATTTTTGCAAGTAAACATATGCTAACATACACCAAAGCCTATTATAATTTTTTGAAACTGCCAGATATGACTTTAATCATTAGGAAATTTCTTAATAATTTACCTGATTTTCCCTTTCCACGTGTCATGCTAAAGTCTCGTCAGTCTACACCCTGACCCTGCAACACTGCACTTGTTACATACATTTTTCTCTCCAGAATGATCTAATGTTGAAACAAAAATGGATTTCTTCACTATGTTTTCAAACCTTTCTATTCCATTAACAGTTTCTCAGCTAATTGTATCTGCTTCCTATTTTCACAGACTTCCACATGGGCTCAGCTTCTTCCGATTCTATTTTCTCTTTGGCTCAGCTCCTGAACATCCCCCCTTACCCCTGGCTGCTGTAGTTCTCTGTCATCCTCCAAACACTGTCTTCTAATACTCAGCAGGATCCAACACAGGTATCTAACCAAAAGAGAGATTCTAATGTTTAAGGGCTCAATCCTCCACTCACAGTGCACAGCATGTTCTAGAGAACCTGTGAGAGCTGAAACACCTGCTGACCAACCTCACTTCTAAACACAAACCAGACTAGAGTCAAGTGAAAGCCATGCTCCAGGTCTCAGGTCTCACTGGGAGCAAGTCAGAAATTTTCCATTTAACAGTTTATTGGTTTTTTTTCACCCTATTATTAAATGCACATGCAGAGTAAGATTAGGAAATGTGGAAAACTAGTAAAGTTAATCACACTGAAGCCCCATCACTCAAACCAGGCAAATTTTCAAGACATTAAAAAAAATAGAGTTCTAAAAGACTCCTCCTCAGTGTAAAGGCTTTAAAAGAGGTGAATCAGAGTGATTTAAGAAAGAGGCTATACAGACAATGAGTAATTTGACTGGGTTATCACAGGAAATCAGTAATGTACCAAAATAGATTTCTGACTTCTGGTTAAAAAGGTTTGGGAACACATGATTGCATAAACACACATACCACCCACAAAATTAATCTTAACTGTTAAAAGCCTTCAAAGTGTATTTCTTTGGCTGCTACCATATTTTTCATGAGCCTACGAGGAACCAAGCCACAGATGAACAAAAGTTCCTTTGCAAATGCTAAAAAAAACTAATGAAGCACTAAACTTCATGGGTGCCATTCAGCTTAACTTTGTAATGAACATGTAACCTGTCCCAGGCAGGGATATCCAGCATTTATGGGGTTTTGAAAGTTATTGGGGGAGCAGGGAATGTTCCAGGAAGAAAAAAATTCACAATATATCTTACTTTTGAAAATGTATTAAAAAATGTCACGAGGTGAACACATTCCTTGGATCCCTCCCAGGGCCTTGGGAAGGAACCATGCAAATGAGAATAAGAAAATATGTTTGGGTCTGTGTGGGCAGGGGAAAGGGTTGGGAAAGCTTCTTATATCAGGGGTGCCCAGGCAAAGAGCTATCTGGAAGAGGCACAGGAGGAAATCTCCAGGCTCAGGGAACAATGGCAGGAAACAAAGACTTCAACCAACTTCATTAATAAATGAATGCCAATTTAAAGAAGTACAGAATATCAATTGGGGCCCTCAGATTAAAAATTAACAAAAATGCTGATGCTTAGTGTTGGGAAGGTTGTGGGGAAACCGGCAGTCCTAAGTCACTGGCAAGAGAGTATAAACTGGAACCATGTTTCTGGAGGGCAATTAGAGAATATTTTTCAAAGTCTTTAAAACCTGCCCATCTCTTGACCCAGGAATTCCTGTTCTAGTGAGGAAAGTATCCTCAAGAAATGACCACACAAGTGTTCAAAGATGCAGATGCAGTGTCAGTTTTTTTTCTTTCCTTTCAAATAAAACCCATATATAAAATATGAGACATTATGGAACATTCATATAATGAACTACAAAACAGTCATTACAAGTGATGTAATTAGATACAGACATGAAAAGATGGCCACAATATATTAAAGTTAAAATCAAATTACACTAACTCAAAAAGATACCTGCACCCCCACGTTCATAGTAGCATTACTTACAATAGCCAAGACATGAAAACAACCTAAGTGTCCACTGATGGATAAATGAATGAAGAAGTGAAACACACACACACACACACACACACACACACACACACACACGGAATATGAGTCAGCCTTAAAAAAACAAAAGCCCAAGGAAATCTTGCCTTTTGTGACAAAATGAATGGAGCTGGAGGGTACGATGCTAAGTGAAATAAGTCAGAGAGAGAAAGACCAGTACCGTATGATGTCACTTATATGTGGAATCTAAAACAAACAGAAAAATAAACCAAACTCCTAGAAAAAAAAGGGATCAGATTTGTGGTTACCAGAGGTGGAGAGGATTGGAGAAAGGTGTTTAGAAGATACAAACTTCCAGTTACCACTGGGCGTGTAACATACAGTAAATAACTAGAGCCAACACTGCTGTATAGATATAGGAAAGTTGTTAAGAGTATAAATCTTAAAAGTTATTCTCATCACAAGGGGGAAAAAAGTTCTTCTTTTTTTTGCTTTTTCTTTTTATTGTATGTATGAAACGACGGATGCTAACTAAACCTACTGCAGTAATCGCAACATAGGTAAGTCAAACCATCATGCTGTATACCTTAAACTTACATATACAGTGGTATATGTCAGTTATTTCTCAGTAAGACTGGAAAAAGAAAGAAAAAATAAAATACAAAATTGTACATGTCAAATAATCCCATTCAAAAATATGCAGTAAAAAGAATATGCACTGTTAATGGAAAAAAAGTTCAAACTTTACAGTATATGGCTGACACTTGAAAACCTATATATAATTTTTGACTCCCCAAAAACTTAACTACTAAGAGCCTACTGTTGACCTCGCCAATAACATAAACAGTTGATTAGCATATGTTTTATATGTTATATGTATTATACTATAGTCTCGCCAAAAAAAGTAAGCTAGGGAAAAGAAAATATCGCGAAGAAAATCATAAGGAAAACACATTTACAATACTGTACTGAGTTTACTGAAAAAAAATTCATGCGTGATTAGGCCTATGCAGTTCAAACCCAAGTTGTTCAAGGGTCAACTGCGCAACTAAAAATAAAGTTACAATTAATCCAATTAAAAATGGGCAAAGGGTTTGGGTATTTCTCCAAAGAAAATACACAAACAGCCCTTAAGCACATGAAAAGATGCTCAACATGACCTGTCATTAAAGAAATACAAATCCAAACCACAATGAGGTATCACTTCACATCACACCTAGCATGGCTAGAATCAAAATGTCTAGTAATTAAGTGCTGGTAAAGATGTAGAGACACTGGAACCTTCCCCTACTTTGCTGGTGGGAATGTAAAGTGGTGCAAACACTTTGGCAAACAGTTTAACAGGGCCTCGAAATGTTACACAGAGTACATATGAACCAGCAATGCTACTCTTAGATAAATAACCCAACAGAATTGAAAACATATGTCCACACCAATGTTCACAGCAGCATTACTCATAATAGCCAAAAAACTGGAACCACCCCAAATGTACAGAATCAGTATCCATACAAGGGCATATTAGTTGGTCATACAAAGTAACAAAGCGTTGATACATACTACAATGTGAGTGAACCTCAAAAACATGCTAAATGAAACAGGCCAGTCACAGAAGGCTGCGTGTTGTATGATCCCATTCTTATGAAATATTCAGAATGAGCAAATCCAAAGAAACAGAAAATAGGGTAGTGCTTGCTAAGGACTAGAGTGGAGGTAACAGGAAGTGGCTGGTAGTGGGAATGAGGTTTCTTTTTGGGGTGATGAAATGATCTAAAATTGGATTGTGGCAATGGTTGCACAACTACCAGTATACTAAAACCAGTGAACTATACACCTTAACAGGTACGTTTACATGGGACTGTGTGAACTGTGAATCATATCTAAATAAAGCTATTTTTTTAAATGGTGGCTTTAATTTTCTTCTTTATATAGTATTTCCTAAGGAAAAAAAAATTTTTAAGATGTTATTTATTTATTCATGAGAGACACAGGGAGCCTGATGCGGACTCGATCCCAGGACCCGCAGGATCACACCCTGAGCCAAAGGCAGATGCTCAACCACTGAGCCACCCAGGTGCCTCAGAAAAATTTTTTAACAACAGGCATTACACTATTCAGTTGGGCCTAAGTAAATAGTCACTTTGATTTCCTACTACAAAATGGGCCTAGTGATGGGTACCCATCTTAATAGTATCTAGCTCACAGTTTTAGTCAAAGAATTAAATGAGCTTCCATTTGTAGAGGGCTTTAAAGAGTATCCAGCACAAAGAAAGCACTCAAAAATAAGCTATTATGATTATAACCTTTAAAATAAAAAACTACTGTATTTTCACTTTGAAAACAGAAACATGCCCTCCTACTTCCATCACTGCGCATTCTTGATTTGTTTCACATCATTAAGAAGCAATTCTCATCTCAGCTGAGACAAATGTCAAGTGCAAAGCAACTGAGATGCCAGAGTAACATGGCAAATAATTAATGACAGCCTCTGGTCCTATCACGGAGCATTGGCTATTGTGCAGGCCCCACACTAAGTGCTTTATGTGTATGCTGCCAGTAAACCTTCTCAATAATACTGAGAAAGGTACCATTAGTCTTGTTTTACAGAGGAGGAAATTAAAGCTTGCACAAATTTATTGGGCCAAGGCTGCCCCCAGCCAAAGGCTGAGCCAGAATTCAAACCCACATTTATGCTTCCAAAGCCTGTGCTGTGCCGTATTTGAGGAAAAATTTGTACGGAACCAGGAGAGGAAGCTCCTCAAAGGAAATCCCTTAAAATCCACAACAGTAAGAGCAAGAGAAAAAAAGAGACTTATCTGGGACTTGACATCTTAAAAAACAAAACTCAGCTATGAAAATAAGCATTTTATATTTTAAAAATGTTCTTATAAATCCCAACCATACCCTAAGTCTCAGCAGCAACAAAGAATGAGTCAAGAGTTGAGAATTTTTAGCACAATTCTTTTTTTTTTTAAGATTTATTTATTTATTCATTCAGAGAGAGCGAGAGAGAGGCAGAGACACAGGCAGAGAGAGAAGCAGGCTCCATGCAGGAAGCCTGATGTGGGACTCGATCCCGGGTCTCCAGGATCACACCCCAGGCTGCAGGCGGCGCTAAACCACTGCGCCACCAGGGCTGCCCTTTTTAGCACAATTCTTGACCAATACTAGCATAATAGGACATAGGAGTCACATGCAGGTAATTTTTACCAGGACTATTTAACGGCCATAGTCATTTTTACAAGGGCATCTCTTAATATTTTGATATTTAAATCACCCTCTTTTGAAGCATCAATAATCACTCTTTGTCAATGTTCTAATCTTCAACAGCCAACACAAAGACCAGAGTTACCGACCAGTTGGGAAGTGGGTGAACAGAAGCCACCTCTAAGCAGGAAGACATGTTTGAATGGAGACCAATTTTACAAGTGTTGTATTATTAAATAGCTTTATGACAGCTTCTGAAACATCAGTACAGGAATTGAGGATAAATATAAGAAAACAAGACTATCTATACTGTTTCCCCAATACATGATCTGCTCACAAAATATAAAAAAGCAAACCACATGCCTTCTGCCTATTTCAATCTTCAGTTTACTCATTTGGTATTTTCTGGTTATATCTTTTCAAAATTGTCAACCCAAAAATGATAGAATAGAACTCCTATTCTACTCAGCGTAGAGACCTAGAACCAAAAGAAATAAGCTTTTGTAGCTCAATCCTACGATATTCTCTAGTAAGTACACAAATGTGCTCTGCCAAAGGCAACAAGAAAGGCAAATTCCACCACCACCACCCCTACCGCCCCCCCCCCCCACCACCCCACCACCAGCACCCCTGCCTCGCCCTTAGGCTAACAGGACAGTCTGCAAAGTAACTAAATTCAAGCAGCTTGCTAGCAATAGAGCCAAAATTAGACCACAGTATATCCAGACTCTTTCTCCAGGGCTCCAACTACTTCCTTATGCATTCCCAATCTCTCTAGACTCTTTGATAAACTAAAACCAGCAGATAAAAAATGAAAATTAGAACGTGAAGCCATCTGTATGTGACAAACTGGTAAGTTAAAACCCCATTAACTGATGGTAGCTACACTTGTAGAATCACAATGTTGTAGGCCTGAAACTAATGTAATATTGTGTGTCAACTACGAAAAATGCAAAAAAAAAAAAAAATAAAGTTTTTCTTTAGAAAAACAAAACCCATTAACATCTCCTGATAACACAAACGGCCTGCATATCTAAATAACACCTCTAAAAGAGATTCTTCAAAAGCAAGAGGAAGGCAGAAGATGGACAGGTCACAAATGGCCTAAAGGCTCAGGGAAGAAGGAGTTAAGTGATCTCAGAAGAGTGCATTTTTGGACACCCTATTACAGTTTGGCAATTGTGTTTTTCTTGTTAAAATATTGCTGAGAGGCTTAAAAAAACATCCAGTCATATCATCTTTCCAGGTATTTTAACCAGGGAATAAAATAAATCAGCATGTCTTCCTCATCACCCCTCATCACGCACAACAGGCCTGGCCTACGGTTCTTCATGTTTGTGTTTGCAAAATCCCAAAAAGGATTCGGAAAAACTATGTACTCCACACCATTTTAGAGTCAACATTCAAAATTTCACACCGTAATTTGAAATGGTTGCAAAGAATGTAATTTCTTGTATATTGTAAATACAGAGTTTTAAATAAAACTATTACATCATTTTTTAAATATATCTATTCTAGTCTAAATTCCATCAGCAGTTTTTACATATCAACATCCATTTGAAAAATAAATGAATAAACTTTTCAAAAGTTGGAAATGGTGCATGATTTCCCTTTCTCTTTGATTTCATCTTTCCATTTTACTTTCCCTACAGTATTGTCTTACTATATACTTTTATGCCTAAGACCATCTTACCTCTCTGCAACAAAAATCTGTAAACAAATTGAGATTTAGGTATTTAACCATAAAATTCAGGGTTAAAGTTTCTTCTAAATTGAGTTCAATACAATTACTATTATGAGGACAAAAGTGACCCAAAAAAATAATACAATTATTCAATATAATTATTCAATTATTCATTATTCAATACAATTATTCAAAATTTTACTGGAAACGTGTATCTTAATGACATGGAGGGGACTTCCCCTCTCATTAGTTCATTCTTTGTAGATTATTACTTATTACTGGAACGAGACAAGAGTCCACATGAAATCTATTATATTTAGTTCTTTCAGATGTACACACTGAGAATATGGGTTCACATAAACAGGTAGACAGAAATAGAAGATTTTTCTAGCAGAGAGTAGTAATATGCATCCATGGGTGTGATATTTAATAACTTATCAACTGACCACTCCATAAGTCTTTTCTCAATTTTATGGACAGTAAAGAATAGGAAACTTATTTGCAAAAGGACCATTTTCCATTTTCCCTTTCTCAGCAGACACACCAATATTTTCATTATCCCTCTGCTTGGCACCTTGATGATTAGGGCAAGCGTGAGGTGTGCCTTTCCTTTAAAGACAGATATTCTGAAAGGGGAGGTAAGAAAGGAGAACCAGCGGACATCCTGGGCCACAAATATTTTCTGAGGCAGGTCAATTTCAGGACTGATTACTTTCAAGGTCTAAGAATCTGAAATTGATTCTCTTTAAATTATAGGTGCCTGCATATCCCTTGAACAGGCTTCATTCAAAGTATCCCTAGATGTTCATCCTCTTGGATTTAAAAGCCAGTGCTCTATGACTCCTATAGGAGTCTTGGATAGACCTCAAGATCAAAGGCAGATGGGAACGACAGAGAAGCACAGGATAAAGATTAAGAAAAAATCACACAAAGTCTGATTCTAATTTGGGCTGTTTCACATATATTCTTTGACAACCGAGAGTCCGGTATCAAAATCTTAACTTCGAGATATGTTTTCATGCCCTTTCACATCATCAGATGTGCTTTCATTTTAAAATGAAAATTCAGCCTTCTTCAAAATGAACATTGTCATCTCCTTCCTGACAGATCATATTCCAGTTAAGCAAGAGCAAAACAAGGGCACCATAAAAGCAGCTGTTGATCTATTACAAAAGCAATCCGATGCAGCAGTTTCAACTCGGGTTGCCCATATTCTGATTTAATTAGTTCAAGGTGAGGCCAGTAACATCAGTGTTAAAAAACAAACAAACACCCTAAAAAACTCCCCAGGTGATTCTGTAATATGACGAGGGTTGAGAACCACTGAATTAAAATCTAAATATTAAAATTAGTTTTTAATTGTGGAGTGATGTTTATTTCTGATCTGCAAATTCGCCCATAGTTAATCTATTTTAATTTTTAAGATATATTATTAATAGTTTAAAAAGCATTATAGGTGGCAGAGTTCTATACAGATAAAATGCACCATCTTTTGGACTTATGAAAAGAGGCCTCTTTTTTTTAGTATACTTGATACACAATGTTACATTAGTTTCAGGTGTACAACATATAGTGATTTGACAAAATGTATACATTATGCTGTGTTTATCTCAAGTGTAGCTACCACCTGTCCCGTTACATCACTCGAATAACTGATTGTATTCCCTATGCTCTGACTTATTCATTCCATAACTGGAACCCTGTATCTCCCACTCCCCTTTAACTCATTTTCCTACCGCTTTGGCAAACATCAGTTTGTTCTCTGTATTTATAGATCTGATTCTACTAAAAGAGGCCATCTAAAGCAAACATTAAATAACATTTCCTCAACTCGAGGAAGCCAATGAGACGTATCATCAATCACTCTCCACTGGGAATCTATTTAGTGGATGATATTATCTACAATACAGATGTGAGAAGGAAACATTTAAGGAACCTAGCACATTGCCTGGTACACAGCAGAAACTCAGTAATTGTGCTTTGTAAGTTCTGCACTGAGGATTCAGATAGAACATGTACCTAGTTTTCTAACTTTACATTGCCAGTCATCACAGCCTTCCTTCATTTGCCTTATTGTGACTTCTCGAATTAGAAAAAAAATATGCTCAAATTCACGCACAATATACAAAGCAAACTTTGATAACTGAACACTACAATGTTTCTAATCTTCCTGGCTCAAAGCTTAGAGCTTTTTAAATTTTTTTATTTTTATTTTTTAGAGTTTTTAAACCATTAAAGTATTATTAGCATATAATAAGCATAACATACAGTAGGGTATAAATTGAAAAGCACATCTACCTATTACATACACCCAACCATCCCTATGTCACACCCAAATCCATTCCCCAGAGGTAAGGATGAATGATATCTGATTTAACCAACCATTTCCTTATTCTTTTTTTTTATTATTTAAGATTTTATCACAGAGAGAGAGAGCCAGAGACACAGGCAGAGGGAGAAGCAGGTTCCATGCAAAGAGCCCGATGAGTCCTGGGACTCGAGGATCACGCCCTGGGCTGAAGGCAGGCGCTAAACCAGTGAGCCACCCAGGGATCCCCCATTTCTTTATTCTAAAGACCTTAAGTGTGATGCATTCCCTCTTTCAGACTCTCCTTAAATCCATTCTTATGTTCAACTAAGTTTCTTGTAGTTTGGGCCTTCACTAGTTCCCACTTGGACTACACAGTGGTCTTTTAAGTGCTCCCCCAGACTCTAGGCTGTTTTCCCCACAATCCATTCTACTCATGTGTCAGGTTCTGAGTTGCCAATGACAGAATCCATTCTACATGTTTTAGGTTTTTTTAAAAGATTTTATTTATTTATTTATTTATTTATTTGAGAGAGAGAGAGCATAAGCAGAGGGAGGGGGCAGAGGGAGAGGAAGAAGCAGACACCCAGCTGAGCAGGAAGCCCGATTCAGGACTCGATCCCAGGACCCTGAGATCATGACCTGAGCTGAAGTCAGGAGCCCAACTGACTGAGCCGCCAAGGCACCCCTCATTCTACAGGTTCTGAAGGCATTATTAACTGCAGCCAGATTCTAGGTTACAGCCAGTCCTAGCATCTAGGCAGAAATCACTTTTAGAACTGGTCTGGTAAGGGAGTGGCTACCATCACCAATGAGAAGAAATTCATCTTCTAAATGATTACTTTGACCGTAATCCTCCTACTAAAGAAAAAGCAAACAAGGTGGACATGGACATGTGCTACCCACACGGCTGTGGGCAGACAGCCTTGGGCAGGGAGTTCCTTTAGGGCATGCCTCGGACATAGATAGCCACCCATCCAAAAACATGCCCTTCAAAGAGCAGTCCACATCCAATGACTGACAAAGACAAGGGTGTAACAGCCCAACCATTTGTGCCCACCACTCGACAGCCCTGATAGGCCATAAACACTCTAAAGTTCCCTGTGGGGCTGGCTCAGCGGTACAGACCTATACTGCAATTTGACCTCTTCCTCTGCCCGACTCTTCCACAGGTGTTAATCCTTCATAAATATCCTGTACACCAAACTCTGTCTCTACAACGACTTCTAAGAGACACCCTGAGACAGAAAACCATCTCCAAGAGCTCCCAATTACAATTATGGGGAGGGTTTTCATTCTCCCATCCCTGCCCCTTCCTAAGATCTGAGTCTTAGGTCTGCCAACAAAATATGAGGTGCTCAGGCTCAGTCACCTTGCTGCCATTTCTCTAGTCACACTTGCTGACATGAGGTTCAGCCTCTTAATAGGTTCCTCAACAACAGCTCAAAGATACATTTTTCCCTGAAGTTGTATATGCATAAAGCTGCTTGTCTACCTTCATACTTGAAGGACTGCCTGGCTGGACACAACTGCACAGTAATAGTTTCCATAAGACCTTCTGAAGATAACAGCTCCACTGTGACCTGCTTTGGAAGTCACTGTGAGAAGTGTGATGATGGCCAAATTTGTTTTGCCCTTTTATACTATTTAATCTTTTTGCAAGCAGTCCTTGGGAATGTTGTTTCCTTTTCTCTGAAGTCTAAGACTTCACCTAGACTCTATCTCGGGGTTGATCATTTTGGGTTAATTTGTCAGGTACTTGATGGGCTCTTTCAATTTATACATTCAGGTCTTCTTTTCTGAAACTTCTTGGATTTTAAATATTAGTACCACTGGGGCACCTAGGTGGCACAGTCCATTAAAATGTGTGACTCTTGGTTTCAGCTCAGGTAGGTCATGATCTCAAGGTCACTGAGCCCCTTGTCATGTTCCGTGCTCAGGGAGAAGTCTGCTTGACATTCTCTCCCTCTCCCTCTGCCCTTCCCCCTGTGCTCTCTCTATATATATAGTAAAATCTTTTTAAAAAATAAATAAATATGAGTACCATTGCACTATTCTGTTTTTCTTCTTCACATCCCAATTATACATAAGTTGTTATTTCTTTAGTACCATTTTCTATTTCTAACACTTTCCCTCTGCTTCATGAAATAGTTTAATTCCCAGGCAAGAATTCAAGCTATCAAAATCTGCTACGACTTATCTAGAAGACTTATGTCTAACACCACAAAACATGCCCCATGCTCTGGCCAGGCACTCCTCCTGACATCCCAAGCATGCCCTATTTGCTTCCAGGTTGTCTCTCCTTCCTCTTAAGTCCTTACCTGCTTATTTCATGAGCCCCCTGCTTACCATTCTCATCTCAAATTGGCTCCCTTTTTCTGAATTCTTACAATTTTATCGCTCAACTCATTTTAGGGGTATGACACATTTTAGCTGGGTGATAAAACTGCAGTACTATCTCGTACCATTACCAGGTCATGAGCTCAAGACTTATTCTCCAAACAGAACAAGAACTTGAGGGGCAGCCCCGGTGGCGCAGTGGTTTGGCACCACCTGCAGCCCAGGGTGTGATCCTGGAGACCCGGGATCGAGTCCCATGTTGGGCTCCCTGCATGGAGCCTGCTTCTCCCTCTGCCTGTGTCTCTGCCTCTCTCTCTCTCTGTGTCTCTCATGAATAAATAAAATCTTAAAAAAAAAAAAAGAACTTGAATACTGAGAAACAGAACATTATTCTTTTCCCCTTCAGTACATAATATGCTTTCAAATCCTAATTCAAATGATGCACCGTGTGTTTACTCCCATTGTAGTTAAAGACTGAAATTACAGTTTTGGAGTTCATTACAGACTAGTATAGTTTATTTACAAATATTTATCAACACAAAATATACCTAAGTTGTCTTTGTCCTCCCACCAGGGTCCCCTGGCACTGGCTCTACAAACCTACAGTTTGCACCTAGCCAACCCTGTCTTCTCCTCCGACATGGGCCCCTGAACCATAACCTCTGTTACTACTCAGCAAGGCTGGTCACTCTGGAAAAACAAGCTGAGATTTAAGTGAATGCATCCATCCTTGACAATGGCATGTGCCAGTGGCAAAAGGGATGAGGAGGCAAAAAGTCAAGGATTATTTCTCATATATCCTAAATTTCATTTGTTTAAAAAAAAAAAAAGCCTTTTTGTAGAAACAAATCTTATAATCTAGTTAAAAGAATCACATTTTGCTAGTTCTATGGAATAAAGGGAAAAAATGATCATTTCTAAGAAAATTTATATTACACTAGCCAAGCAACAAAATAATCATCAATCTAATCAGCCGATTTTTCTCTTGGGTAAGGATAAAACACAGAAAGTCAAAACATTTAGTCTTCATTATACATTTAATAGCAAAGGCTTCAATATGTGTATTAAAAAAACAATGTATTTTGAAAAGCAGTGTTTTCTGTTTCTTATTAAAGATTTGCTTCTAGTCTCAGCAATGACTCTTTCATAACATGATCTTACATTTCCTGACCCTTAATCATTTTCAAAACACTTTACAACCAGTGTTTTATTACATTCTTGCTATGAGGCTGGTAAGACAGACATTAGCCTTATTTTGCTTCTTGTAATGAAATGCTCAAAAGTCAAATGATTTGTCCCAAATCACATCACTAGTAAACTGCCGGACGCAGGTTCTCTGACTCCTGGTCCTGACTCTGGCCACAAAACCAAATTAAGGCATTAATTTAATATGTACCAAAAACTTTTTTCTTAACTATTACTATTTCAGTGTATGCAAAAGTACAAAGTACATCCTAACAGATTTTTCAAAGCTATACCCTGGCAGTTGTATAATGTCTGAATTTTAAAAATGATAGTAAAAAATAAATAAATAAAATAAAAAAATGATAGTAACTCATAGAATTCACTCATTTTGTTATATTTCAAAGAGCCGCCCATTTGTGCCACTTAACTTTCTTTCCTATTTAATATGGCTAATTCTGTCCTAGTTTGTTTAAAAGCTATGTTATGCTCCAAGGACAAGAAGGAATAACAACCAGATCCCTGAAATGTGAAAATTCTCTTGCGTTTTAAAAATGATTAAGGGAAAAAGTGAATTAAACGAGAAAGTTATAGCAATGGAAAACATCACATGAACATTTGCTAAGTGTTAAGGTTCTTGAAAAGTTTCCTAAGTGAGAAAGCACTCTCCAAGTTAAGTGTGAGAAACTGAAATTATGTCTTTGTCTCAATGCATAGTTTATAGAATTTAAGATTAACCTTTAGGCATCTCTGAGTCGTTCCAACTAAAAATAAATCTCAAGCATTTGGGTCAATAGAAATAAACATGGTCAGGAAGACCAGGGGGGAAAAAATCATCCAGCAAGATGAGACTTCACAATAATTGGCTTTCTAGAAATTTCTTATCTAGAAATAAGGTCATGGATCCCCCTGCTATCCTCCAAACAGAAGAGAATAATGTGAAAAATCTAAGATGTAGATTTCCAAGGAATGACAGCAGAGTTAGCACTCCCAGTGCAGAGAGATCAAATAACAAGTTACAAACACCAAATGCTGTAACTGCACCTAACAGTCAAAGCAATCTGCATGAATCGTCTCCATACCAGAAGCATAATGTCTATTACCAACCGCACATGACAGTCTTAGGAACTTCCAATTTTTCCCTTATCTGCAGATCTTTCCAAAAGTAATGTTAAGCTGAGTATTTTCAGCAGGGCATATTTCAATGTGCGTCAGCCATATGAAAAGCTTCTGTAGTTTAATGCCCAGTTTAACACGTAATAATTCACAGCTTGACCAAAATATAAGTTATGTTAATGGACCTTTGTGTTAAATTCCAAAGAGCTGGAGCAAATCTTATATTCCAGAAGTTGAGGACCTAATATATTGGTAAGTAAAGGTATACTGTGACAAAGGGAATGCTGGCTGCCAACATCAATAGCTGTTTTCCCTTCCTCCTTGGAAGTCATTCTTAACTAGGCATATGGCTGCAGAGTAGACTCCTTTTCCCAGCTGGCCTTGCAATGGAGATGCAATCATGTTGACTAAGTTCTGGAAATGAAATGTATATTAGAATCTGGAGGCTACTCCCAGGATATGACCTTAAAGGATGATCAAAGGCCAAACGCCACTGCAGCTCGCTCCTCTTTGCTGGGAGCGAAGACACAATCTTGCAGGTTGAGTAGTCATGTTCAACTAGGAGACAGAAGGAGCCAAACCTGATGACCATGGAGCTATCACCTGGGCACTGGCTCGCCCCCTGCTTTCAGAGGAACAGCCTAGAAGCAAGCTTCTAGCTCATTCACTCCACTTTTATCTTGTTTATGCCACTGGGTTTCCTGTCTCATAAAACTGAACCATTTTTTAATTGAAATTCAAGTAATTAACATATATTATTGGTTTCAGAGACAGAGGTTAGTGATTCAATAGTCTTACATGACATCCAGTGCTCATTATATCACATGCCATCCTTAATGCCCATCACCCACGTAACCCCACTCCCCTCCTCCCTCCCCTCCAGCAACCCTGTTTGTTTCCTATGATTTACAGTCTCTTATGGTTTGTCTTACTCTCTGATTTTGTCTTATTTTTTTCCTCTCTTCCCCTATGATCCTGTTTTGTTTCTTTAATTCCACATATGAGTGAGTTCATATAACTGTCTTTTTCTAATTTACTTATTTCCATCCATGTTGTTGTAAATGGCAAGATTTCATTTTTTTTTGATGGCTGAGTATTCCATCATATATATATGTGTGTATATATATGATGTGTATATATGATATATATATATATTCCATCACATATATATGTGTGTATGTATACACACACACACACACACACACATATCTTCTTTATCCATTCATCTGTCGATGGACATCGGGGCTCCTTCCATAGTTTGACTATTGTGGATGCTGCTGGTATAAACATTAGGATGCAGGTGCCCCTTCAGATCGCTAAATTTGTATCTCTGGGGTAAATTCCTAGTAGTGCAATCCTGGATCATAGGTAGCTCTATTTTCAACTTTTTGAGGAACCTCCATACTGTTTCCCATAAGGTTGTACCAGTTTGCATTCCCACTGACAGTGTATGAGGATTCCCCTCTCTCTTCATCCACACAAACAAACATCTGTCATTTCCTGAGTCGTTAATTTTAGCCATTATGAAGCTGATCCTAATCCCAATACACTTTTTCACCATCACAGTAGTAGCAGGGATGGTCAGGATAGGAGCAACAACCGCACCCACATCCTAGAGCTCTTACCATGTGCCAGAAAATACCGTACATAGATTATTTACTTCAATACTTGCAACAACCTTGGGAGGTATGCGTACTACGCCCCATGTCCCCAGTCAAGCACCCAGTTCCCACTGTGGTGTCTTCATTAGTGAACTGTTCCCTGCCAAACCCCACCCATCCTCTCCCCAAAACCTTTGAGAATCTTCTCTTTATCCTGTCATGCTGACATTTCACAATATGTTTGGTAAGCCCCCTAATCTTTCATTTTGTAGTCTTTTCTCTGGCTCCTCCCTCAGTTACCATCTTCACCCATTTTTGACCTTCCAGATCTCTTTTTGACATTTCCTAACAACTGACAGCACTTCTCCCAAACATTTATTCATTATGGGCTTTCTCCATCTTTCAAATTTCTGTCCTGTCATATTAAATGAGGTCTTGGGGGAGAAAGAAGACTAAGTCATGTGATCACTCTGGAATCGATTTCACAATTAACAATAAAAGAGCATCCATGTGTGTGTCTGTTGTGTATATATTTTCCTTTGATCTCAAAAGGCTAAGGAAGGTCTGAATCAACAAAATGGAACCTTAATAAGACCAAACGTAAATATATAAAGGCTTTTTTTTTTTAGAAGGCAATTAGGGCCACCTGGGTGGCTCAGTCAGTCGAGTGTCTGCCTTCAGCTCAGGTTGTGATCCTGGGGTCCTGGATGGAGCTCCACATCCGGCTCCTTGCTTAGTGGAGAGTCTGCTTCTCCTCACTGTCTCTGCCTTTCTCTTCACTCGTGCTCTCTGTCAAATAAATAATTTTTTTTAAAAAAAAGAAGAAAACAATTAACTCAACTTCCTTAACATAGATATGTTGAGAAAAAGAACTTAACAGTTCCTAGTAAAAAGAAGAAAAAGGAAAAGAGAAAAAGAAAGGCTTAAGGGTTGTTTTGTAGAGGCTTTCTCCTTGGTTTTGTCTGGCCATAAAATCAACATGGTCTAAATGGGAAGAGACTAATACAAGTACTGATGAAATCTCGTCTTCATTAAGATAAGCAGAGTCCAGACCGCCCCCCACCCCCCCAAAAAAAGAACTCACTGCATATGGCACCATTCTGATTCAACTAAATCACTTTATCCAGTATTGGCCAAACTTACAATAAAAAAAAAAAAGTTCAGATCAAATTAACATTAGAACTGAAAAAAAGAGAGGAATAATTTAACCTGAAGAAGCGACAAAAAATAATTAGGTATAATCAACCTAGAGATGAAATTTGATAATGGTCTCCAGATCTGCACAGAACTGCCATCTGTCTGACGGCAGAGAGCACGGACTTCTTCTGTGTTGCTCGAGAAGGCAGGCTCCATGGAATCAACTGGTGGGAGGCCTAAGCCAGCAAACATCATCTTAACAATGAGAGAGGCTCAAAAAACGGGAAGTCAGTTTCCGAGGTGGTGAACTCCCAATCACCTGAAGTATTCCCACTAAAGTTGAATAATCAATCAAGTGTGAAGGGTGTTATCAGAGGACTTATTTCTTCACTGGCAGAGCCAAATGATTCTTGTCCAGACTGATGCACCAGAGAAGGATGTACCACAGCCTTGCCTCGCCATGGTGCATGATGCTGTGGGTCAGCAGCCATGGGCAGAAGAGAGTTGGCCAACTTCCAGAGCTCCAAAGGGCATGCTGAGCTATAGCACCTAAGAGGAGTCCCTGTGGAAAAATGACTGCCCGGGACCAGTCAATGCTCATAAGGTATAAGGTGCAGTGTTGGTACCACAAAACAATGAGTTCAGGCCCAACCCACCCCTAAACACTAAAGAAAAGGGAGGAAAAAAAAATGGGTTGTGTCTAGGATAAGCCAGATAAAGGTTTCAGAAAATGAGAGACAGCCCAAGTTCTCCACATCAGGCTGCAAAGAAAAAAACCACACAATCCAGGCGTACACACTACACAGATACTATTAATGCAGAATCAGCTATGCTGTGCAGTATTGTGAGCTCTCACCTAATTCTGGTGGGCTTTATTCCATGAAAGGTTGGGAAAAGCTCAAAGTGGATGTAACTGCAAAGTCTGGAACAGACTCTTTCTTGCATATGTTGTATAAACTTCTAAATGGCAACTTCTCAATTTCCAGCTTCTAACTAGTTTCCAAAGTGACTGAAACAGAAAAAAAGAGAGAGGCCCAGCCTTGCCCAGAAGGGCCGAGTGAGAAGACCCTGGGGACCCAGCAGGTCACAGAATCTCAACTCTTCATTGTGCATTCTCTGCATAAGTACTAAGGGAGAAAACATGAAGAGAGAGTTTAGAAGAACTACCTTCACCCTCTCCCTCCCTACTCAACCTCCAAAAACACAATCTACATAACACAGTCTCTCTTGCACATGTGCACGCACACTCAGAGTGCAATTATCCATGTATGCTGTACTAAAGAATGCACAGCCTCTATTCCAGAATCCTGAAGAAAACATTTTTATGAACCGATTCACTAAAACACATGTTCCAGGATTTCAAATTAAACAGCGAGCCGGAAATGAGTGGGAGAACAGGGAAGGCTGGCCTCGGCCCTTCTTGGCTCTGCGGCTGCAATCTGCTCCTCTACCCAAAGTGGACTTTTAGGAAAACTTCCCAGCAGGGGAGGGCCTCTCGCCGCCTCTTCATCCTCTTAGGGAGCAGTGGGAGCATATAATGGGCTGAAGAGCAAGAGCCTCCTGTGCAGGACTCCTCAAAACCCCTGCCTCCATCCAGGATCCACTGAGCAACATCAGTGAAAAAGCAAGATGCTCATTTTCCATCTTCCTACATCCTCTCCCACCCGCCTCCTCACGCTTCACAAAACCCCAGAGCAGCGGCAGGCAGGCTGAAAAGGAGCTGTGCCTTCAATCTGACAAAACAAAAAAAGAAGGCAACGTAACATTTTTCTTTATTTAGCCAAAAACTTCAAAATGCTTAAACACTGGCCCCTGCTATTGAAAGCTGTAAGGATGGCAGGAGAAGCTGAATCTAGGAGATGTGTATCTGGGTGTTCATTGCACAGTCTTTTCAAGTTCTCTTTATTTTTGAAATCTTTTATAAATTTTTTAAAGTATTTCTCTATGTGTGAAAATAGAGAAAATAGTGAAGAATAGAAAGAATATAGTCCATGACAAGAAGAACTGGTTTAGGGGCAGCCCGGGTGGCTCAGCGGTTTAGTGCCTCCTTCAGCCCGGGGCCTGATCCTGGAGTCCCGGGATCGAGTCCCGCGCCGGGCTCCCTGCATGGAGCCTGCTTCTCCCTCTGCCTGTGTCTCTGCCTCTCTCTCTCTCCGTCTCTCATGAATAAATAAATAAAAACCTAAAAAAAAAACCTGTTTGGGGCGTATGTTTATTGTCCGAGTGTGGGGAGCGTGTGCTCTGCTTGCTATGCATGTTGTGGGTGAGGTTTGTGTGGTTCGTTTGGTTGTTCGTATGTGTGTGGCATTTGTGTCACCACGTTCCGATTTCAAATCTGTGTGTTCGGCACACAAACAACTTTCTTTTCCAGAATAGGACAAAGCAGCTCCAACAGACAGGTAATTCAACTACAATGTGGAAAATGCTTTACCTGAAACGCAGACTTTAAAAACAAGTCTTTGAAAACACGAATAGCAAAATGGGAGACCTAATTTAGTGGAATTAACTCTCTGGGTAGATGATTCCGTGGAGCAAAAAGCTTTAAACTGGGTTAGAGTCACAGGTTTCTCTCAAGGGCCAGATGGGAAAACACAGGTGTAACAGGATGTTTTCAGCTTCAAGCAGCATGAGGCCTAACTCAGAACAAGGTAAATAAAGAGTATTTCTCTCCCATGACTCCCATGACCTGAAGTCCTAGACACTTCCAGGGCTGGGGGGTCCAGCTGTGGAACCTCCCCACCTTGCCATCCCCTCGGCATCACATCCTAACTGCTGTTGAGGTGAGGAAAACTTTCCCCAAAGTCCTCAAACAACTCTGCCTTCAAAACTGTCATTCATAAACATCCAACCCTAAATTTGTCGCTGGCAAAACTGAGGGAACTGCGAGATTGTCATGGTCACACCACACACACATCTAAGCAAAGGGGACTGTCTTAGAAACGTGGGCAGCCCCGGTGGCGCAACAGTTTAGCGCCGCCTGCAGCCCAGGGTGTGATCCTGGAGACCTGGGATCGAGTCCCGCGTCGGGCTCCCTGATTGGAGCCTGCTTCTCCCTCTGCCTGTGTCTCTGCTTCTCTGTGTCTCTATGAATGAATAAATAAAATCTTTAAAAAAAAAAAGAAAAAAAGAAACGTCTCTGGGGTCAAGGTTAGTTTTCCCTGCCACATTCTTGAAAGGTAACCATCCCTTGGGCTCAGTGGGTCTCCCCATCCCCATTGTAATGGAGCAGCCTGTATTTATCTCTCACACTAGGCTTCCACAGAAAATTCTGCCTAAATGAAGTGTTCAGTGACTTAAAATCTTGTGTTTCATTTTCTGAAACTGGTGGAGGCCAGTCGTCTGAAGTAACGCCTGGGCAAGTACTAGTTGATCCTTTTTAAAGAACTTCTATCCATTAAATCTATAGCCTAATCTAATTTGATACTCTGACTCTGAACAGGATTCTCTTTAACCAACCACCCTTCCGATCTTCAGTCACGCCCCGTGCAGCGAGGCCAGCTTGGCACTCTAGGAATTCATCCCCAGGCTTCCTTCTGCGCCGAGGAAGACACGCATCCCCTGAGCTCAAGTACAGCCACCCCTGCTAACACGCTCAGACGCTTTCATACTTGTTTGCTAAGTAGCTACTTCTCTCTTGGGACCCCTCACCCCTCCCCGGGACCCGAGCAACTAAGGGTGACCGCCTGGCCCAGCATCCCCCCCCCCCACTGCCTCCAGCACCCCTGTGTCAGAGCTGGGTCTCCACTGCCTCCCGATCAGGCCCTGCTGTTGGCTCTGGCCGGCTCTGCCTCCACAATCCCAAACTCCTTTTTTTTTTTTTTTTTTTTAAGTTTTACTTATTTATTCATGAGACACAGAGAGAGAGAGAGAGGCAGAGGGAGAAGCAGGCTCCATGCAGGAGCCCGACGTGGGACTCAATCCCAGGACCCGAGGATCACGCCTCAGGCCGAAGGCAGGCGCTAAACCGCTGAGCCACCCAGGGATCCCCCCAAACTCCTGTTAACTAAATAGCCATTCCCACCTTTCCCCTCCCAGCCCCACAATCACTCCTCATTCACAAGAAGACAACTCCTGGGACGCCTGGGTGGCTGGCTCAGTGTTGGGCATCTGCCTTCAGCTCAGGGCGTGATCCCGAGGTCCTGGGATCGAGTCCCGCGGTGGGATCCCTGCAGGGAGCCTGCTTCTCCCTCTGCCTGTGTCTCTGCCTCTCTCTGTGTGTCTCTCATGAATACATAAATAAAATCTAAAAAAAAAAAAAAAAAAAAAGACAACTCCCCACTGTTCAGGTGAGAGAGTACCTGAAGCAAGGTCCTCATGTGGATTAAAAACCATGTTGGCCGAAGGGGCTTCCTTGGCTCCCAGCACTCAGAGTGTACGGAGGATTATAATCCGCCCTTTACCTGTTTCCTCTCCTTATTGTGAATTTCCCTAGTTCCACACATCTTAGTTTCTAATGAACCTTATGGCATAATAAGCAGAAATAAAGTAACATTTCACTACCAAATGAAAACACTGGATGCTGTCAAGGGCACTGGCTGCTTGTCTACCCAGGGTCACACAGGGAGTTCTAGGTTCTGAATGGCACCCCTGGGAGCCGTTAGAAGGACAAAGCAAAGCAATATTTGAGGAACTCTATCACAAAACCTGGCACAGACTCAGTCAACATTACTACCTTTCATTATACGATTTTTTTATTGAGGTAAAATTGACATACAACATTCTATTACGTTCACGTACACGTACAATGTAATGATTCGATATCTGTACACACTGCAAAATGATCGCATTGGATCTAGTTATCATCTGTCCATTTTTTTCTATCAAAAATTCAATATCGTGAACGTCTTTCCCTTTTAAATACTATGAGGTGATCTACGTGGATGTACTGTCGGACATACAAGTTGCTTCTACCTCTTTCCCAATGTAAATTAGGTCAGTTACAATTTTTTTCCAATATAAATCAATGGACATCGTTTTAAGTACGTCTTTGTAAACTTTTCCCACTGCTTCCTTAAACTCTTAAGAGTGCAGTATCTTTAAAGCATACGTGTTTTGATACGTGCTGCCAACCGCATATTCCATCTTACGAGTATCTTTTACATGTAACCCTTTTAACTGATCCTCACACAATCTTGTGAATTGTCCCAATTTTACAAATGAGGAAACAGAGGTCACGCACCTGGTAAGCTACAGAGACAGGATTCACATCCTGTGCACATCAGCTCCAGCTTCTCAGATGCAATAATGCCTAAAAAGAGTGTCCTCCCCTGGAAGCCAGGGAAGGGTGTGGGCCAGCATACCACCGTGACAGGGCAGCTAAACTGAGGGGGACCTTCTCAATCCCGGCAGGCCATACATGGGGGCAGCGACATGGACAGTGCTGTCCTGAATGCCTTACCTGTATTTATTTCTTAAAGCAAACTCCGCAGTAGGTACTGTTAGTAACACTCATATGTTTAAAGAAGGGAAACTAAGGCACAAAACATTCTGGCAACTTGTCAAAAGTGGCCAGCTAATAAGTAGGAAGTCAGATTCAAACCAAGGTGGTCTGGCTCCAAGCACATCATTTAGCCCCTGAGTGACTCCCCAACCCTGAGGTTGGAAAATACACCCTACACCTCAGATAAACAGTACCATATCCGTCTGTGTCTCACCTACCTTATTTCACAGCCCAACCCATGTGAACCACCTCAGGTTCCTGACCTTGGCTCATTTATTTCGCTTCCTGTCCCTACTTCTCCTGTCCAGCTGTATCCTCCTCACCTCTGCCTGTTGCTCTTCCTCCTACGCACTACACTTCCACTTACCCATCCTTGTCCCACTTTCTCTTCTGTTCTTTTTTCCACCCTACCCACAGCCTTAACCCAACATTATATGAAGCCAGAAAAGATGCAAGTAGAAAGAACTCAAAACTCAGCTCACAGGCACACATTACTTCTTCACGTGTTGCCAAAGTCATGTGCTCTTTCTCTTAAAACTATACATTCCTTGAGAGTAGAGTCTGTGTTTATAAGCTACTAGTTAACCAATAAGCTTGGTGGGGGGTGGTTACAGTAACTCTGCAATGCCCATTTCCTATTAGGAGCATCCTGCCTTTTAATCAGTCATTACAGTCAGAATATTCGTTTTCCCTACATCCAATTTGGCAAGTTTGAGATATTTTATGCATTATGCATAACCTTGAAACTCGATGATTTATGCAAAGTTTTGTACACATTATGTAATAGATTCAAAATACTCATTGAAAAATCTAATTGAAGCATTATTAATTTGGAAAATGTAATGATTTGGACAAGAGTGAGTGAAAATTCAAATTTTCAACAAGCTCCCTCTATTTTTAATCCAGAGTGAACTCAAAAGAAAAACATGTTAGTACTAGGCATTTAACTATTAGGAATATCTACAATCAAACCAGCATGTTAATTATAAGTTACCATCATTATGGAAGTTTTGATCAGCCTCCTTGAGCTAACTTATGTTTTGTTGTTTTTAATGTTCTTTTTAGGGGCACCTGGGTGGCTCAGTAGGTTAAGTGTCCAACTTGATTTCAGCTCAGATTGTGATCTCAGGGTTGTAGGATCCAGCCCTGAGGTTGGGCTCCGTGCTCAGCTGGGAGTCGGCTTAGGGATTCCCTCTCCCTCCTCCCCTCCCCCCACTACTCACGCACTCTAATAAAAAAATATTCTTATTGGTTTTTTTTTTTAAAGACTTTATTTATTTATTCATGAGACACACACAGAGAAAGGCAGAGACACAGGCAGAGGGAGAAGCAGGCTCCCTGATGCGGGACTCTGTTCCAGGATCCCAGAGGATCATGACCTGAGACAAAGGCAGACACTCAACCATTGAGCCACCCAGGTGCCCCTAAAAAAATATTTTTAAAAAATTTCTTTTAATAATCTTCAGGTCAAAGTTTCTATAACTCTACTGCCTCTTCCCCAGCTTACACACATTAACATTTCAATATTTATAACTACATGATACTATTCTATCTTGTTTTTCTTTCTTCTCAGAATAGAAGGAAACTAAAGGAAGAAATGAGAGCAAGTGAGAATTTTCTAATCATTTCAACTGACATCACACCCGTGAATGTGCGAAATTCAAAGGCTGGTGGCTTGATCCCTGGACTCTGGTCTTACCCCCAACACCTCTCAGTTGTGGTGAGAACTGAAACCTTGAGAGGCAGGAGTCTCAACAGATACAGTAAAATTGAAATAAGGCTATTTTCTCTTGGGAGGTTCCTATGAATTAAATAAGCTAGTATATATAAAGACTTCAGAAATGTGAAATGTTAATAAATGTTTCTACACCCAGAATCCTGGTTTCATTATCCCCATTTTCCATATGAGATCTGTTCTACAAGCTTATTCAGACCAAATGAGAACAAACAGCCATGTGATTTAAACCGAAAAGTGTGGTATGTTAGTAACTGCATTGAAAACCCAGCATGTGAAAGTATACTTAGTTTTAATAATTAACATTTAGACTTAATTTCTAATTTAATTAATGAATTAATTTATTAAATAACTTTCTGATTTAATTAATTAATTAATTAATTGAATTTTTTAACGCTACGAAAGGAATACATGCTTAGGATAATAAAAGTAAGCAGAGCTAAACAGAGTTAAGTTCAGGACTTGCCCATATGGTGCTTTTGTACAAATGGGAGTAAGATGCCTCCTCTGAGAGGATGTGGCTCCAAGAGCAGCAGTCCAGCCTGGCAACCCTGTGTACAGTGCCATAAAGTACAATGCACAAGTCAACCTGTCCCTCTCCCTGAGGCCAGAACAGACTTAACTTTCCAAGGCTTCAATTTCTATGAAAATTTTAGAGTTTTTGATTTCCATAAAAATTAAAAGCTAAATATTTAATTTATTTGCTATAATAAGTATGCTAACGTCTCTTAATCAGGTTTCTACTTTATGGTGGAAACAACATGCACTGAGTGTTGCCAAATATGTCCAAAACTAGACATGACAAGAAAAATACTCTAAAAGCTGTATTGGTGTAGAAAATTAATATTGTAATAGCTTGAATAACCTTTGGGTACTAAAAGTCTTTATTCAGAAAACCAAAGTCTTTATTCAGAAAACCTAGGGATGCCTGGGTAGCTCAGTGGTTGAGCATCTGCCTTTGGCTCGGGGCATGATCCTGGAGTCCTAGGATCGAGTCCCCCATGGGGCTCCCTGCTTCTCCCTCCCCATGTCTCTGCCTCTCTCTCATGAATAAATTAATAAAATCTTAAAAAAAAAAAAAAAGAAAAAAGAAACCTCAAAAAAAACACTACTATGTTGCGGTGCCTGGCTGGCCCAGCTGGCAGAGGACTTCAGGATTGTAAATCTCCTACTGGGTGTAGAAATTACTTAAATAAACAGACTTTTTAAAAAATAGAGTACTATCTTAAAAAATAAATGCACAAATTGTAATAAAATGACTAATAGGGAAAAATACTTAAAAGTTGTTCCTCAATAGACTTACAGGAGTAAAATGATTTTTACTAACCACCTGAATGATTACAGAGGAACAGAAGACTGACATGGACCACTGAGAAAATTCTACAAAACCCTGGTGACTTCATTTCATAGGATTAACACTATAATCCCCATCTACCAGATCAAAACCCCTAACAGGGGTGTAAAACAAAAACTGCCCTCCATCTACCGTCTAGATTCTCCCTTTCTTGAGCCAGTTTCCTGCCCCACTTACTTCACACCTACTCCCCCTTCTATTTTATTAGCCAATATTACAGGTGTGCAGGTGTCCGGGAGCATCTCCTTCTCCATTTTTCCCTTTAATCCCCAATCCAAAAGCAAAAATAAAAAGAAAATGTAAATAATGAGCATTCGAGTGACAGACCCTGAATTCAGCAAGAAACAGGTAACTTGCTGTGTGTCCATAAACCCTATTCCATATTCCACAAATACATTTCTGAATCCATGAGGACCATGCTCACAAAACATCTCTGAACTGGAGTTTGGTTTTGTGATTGTTTTGTTTGGTTTTAGCCTCGTTTTTTTGTTTTGTTTTGTTTTTGTTTTTTTTTAACTAGAATTTTGGTTTCCAACAAGGAGAAGCATAACTTTAATGGACCCTTACAGTGCCCATGATAACTTTAAGAAATTTAGGCAATTAGGGATATCCTTCCTCCCTTAATTATGGTCTAAATGTGGTGAATTAATGAAACCCCTTCCCAACTACCTAAGCATACTTTCAAATTAAAACGAGGCCCAAACTGACAACCCAGGTTAAATGGATTAAAAGATTAAGGCATGGGGAGCCATTGCTTTCTCCCCCTCTCCCATTTCAACCGCAAACCACCCCAGCCCTCTAATGACTGGAGGAGTCACTCTGAAGGTACCCAATTACCCATGAATTACACCAACCGTAACCAATTTCAAGATCACAGATCAGACTTTCCCAAAACATAAATCTGCTAATTAAGTTACATGAAAGTCAAACTAACAGGCAATTTGGATGTGACATTCATCCACCTGAAAGTGGACTGATGGGCAAAGTATTAAAGTTCACAATAAGAGTTACTCCTATGGTTAGCACTAGGATACATCTGGCTAACTGCAGTTAAAATAATGTATTTTATTATTTTAAAATAAGCAGAAAGGGACTAATGTGGATGCAAGCATCTCCAAGAAACAGCAAAAGGATTCCCCTACCAAATCAATGAATGAGATTTGAGTCAATGAGTCAAATTGACTCAAATCTCACAGGCATCTGCTTTGGTTTGTGAGGCGACCCAAAGGTGCTTGTCTGTGCTACGTTTAAGCCAGTAAGGAAACAGGTTGAAGGCACTTACACAGACGCCACACAGCCAGCCAACAGTCTCAGGAACTGCATTTTTCTGCATTCTCGTCAAAGGAGTATGGCTCGATTTCAAGGCTTTGCCTGTTAAGCTTCAGTATATACTAAAATACTCGTCAATCTTCCCACTTATTTCCCACAAGTAAAAAAAATAAAAACAGAAGAGAAGACACTTGTTTCCAACGCTCATGCCTATGTGTAAATAGCATAAAGAATTCCCTGAGATAGGCTCTTATGGATGTGCAAAAAAAATGTTTAGAAATATAAAGTCCATTCAATCAAAAGGCCATTCAACCAAAGGGTCAGTGAGTTGGTCAAAAAAATCTATAGGGCTTGCAGCTGCCTCTGGAGCTCCGGCCCTCCAACAGTGCAGTGGGCCTGGAGTGCAGCTCTAAGAAACGAAAAATCACGGCTGCTTAAGGCAACAGCTCAACACCAAAGTTACCTCCTAGGAGCCCCAAACTTGGGGGAGAGCAGGAAAAGGAGATGAGGAGAATCTCTGGGTGTTCCAGGCGGAAAATGATGTACTGAAGTCCTAACCCCCTGTATCTCAGAAAGAGACCTCATTTGGAAATAGGGCCTTGCAGACATAATTTGTTAAGATCAGGCCATCATGGAGTAGGGTGGGCCCCTCAAAGAATACAGCTGGTGTCCCTCCAAGAAGACGGCCATGAGAGGACATGGAGAGACACAGGGAGAATGTCGTGTGATGACAGAAGCAGAGACCAGAATGACGAATGTAGCTGCAAGTCAAGAAACAACAAAGGTTACCAGCAAACCAGAAGCAAGGAAAAATCCCCTCTAGGTTTCAAAGGCAACGTGGCCCTGCCGACACCTTGCTTTCAGACTTCTAGCCTCCAGAGCTGAGAGAGAATAAATTTCAGTTGTTTTAAGACACCCAGTTTGTGGCACTTTGTTATGCAGCCCTAGGAAAAGGGAATGCACCGCCCTTGAACTTGGGCTTCTTCCTCCTCCTGCCCCCTCAGCGCAAATACTCCCAGGGCACCATGAAAGAGCTGCAGGGAATCCCCAGGCTGTGGTTTGGTTGGGGAAACTCAAGTGTCAAACAGACAGGCGAAGCAAGCTAGGATAGGCGCTCGTCTGGGCTTTATTCCTTCTCTCCAGCGGCCACCCTGCCCCTGAGCACCATCCTGCTCCTGACCAAGGGTCCAGGACTGTGGGGGTGGCCGTGGGGGGCTTCGGGCAGGATGGGGAACTTCCCTTCCCTGTGGGCGGTGCCTCTTCTGGCATCCACCCACCCCAGTTTCTCACAGAATTTTTAGAACGCTTCTTTCAGTTTTTAGTTCAGTAATATCCTTCCTCATGCCCCAACACCACCACCCCCCACACCCTACAGACTCACACACTCTCACTCTCACACACACAGCCACGTGCCCAGAGGGAGCAGGGCCAAGAGGCAGATCTGAGTACACACACCACCCTGTCCTGGGAGTGGCCACTCCCATCCAATAACTGAGACTTTTTGTTACTGGGCCAAGGTTTCCTGCCAGACTCACTTCCCTTATAATGAATGAATTATCCCTGAGAAAGTTCCTCAGTTCTCCTGGAAGCTGACCTGCAATGGCCCAACCCACCTGTTTACCAGGCGTGCCAGAGCATGGTGGCCCCAATGGGTGGGCACTAAAGTTCAACCTGGAACCCCACCTCCAAGCCCCATAATCAGGACAGAACCCTTTTAGAAAAACTGAAGTCAACTGGCTGCAACTTGATACCATCTGCAAAGAATATGTAAGTATTCTAGGTTTGCTAAAACCTGGGCCAGTGATAGTGGGTGGAGCTGCGGGGGGGGGGGGGAAGCAACCTTTGTCTCCCAACTTCCACTCCACTGTTTTACCAACAAGACCATTTCTGCTGCCCATTATTTAATCTTCAACCAAAGCAAATTTTGAAATGTGCTTCCTTAGATGCCTCACCCCAGACCAATGATTCTCAAACTTGAACATGCATCATAATCACCTGGAGGGCTTGTTAAAACAGATCACAGGCCCCTCCCCTGGAGCTTCTGATTCAGTAGGCCTGTGGTGGGCTCTGGGAACTGGTCTAGCAGGTTCCCAGGAGGTGCTGATTCTGCTGGTCCCAGGACTGCTCTTTGAGAAACACTGCCCTAGACCTGTCATTCCTCACTCAGAACAAGCCCCGAGCTGGACACAGCAGGCCCTGCTGCTGGCCTTCCCGAGTCCATCACCTTCTCCCACACGGTACAGCCTCAGTGAGGTCAGTAAGCGCCACTCCCTGGTGGCTGTGTAAATCCTGCTGCAAAGCAAACTGGGTAGTCCTACCACTCCCTCGGCCAAGGTGAGCATGGACCATGTTTTGCCTGTGAGATATAAGGGGGGGGGGTCCCGCTGAGGGGTGCCCCTGAGAAAGAGGCACAGGAGGAGGGTTCTTTTAACCTGCCATTGGATGTTCCACTGGGAGGACAGGAGGCTGTGAGGCCTCAGCCTCCTGGGACCTTGAAGAGAGCCATGAGGCACACTGAGCCAGCAGAACTGAGAGTTGGAAAAACCTGGCTGCCTGGTGCTGACACTCACCTGCTGAGTAAACCAGACTAGAACCACCCAGCCTCCGGGCTTCTTGTTAGGTGACATAATACATTTTTCATTGTCTGAGCTGGTTGAGTCAGGGTTTTGTTACTTGAAGCTGAAAATATCTAATCGCAAAGCAAACAGGATAACATATCCATCCGAGGACTAAAGACAACCTCTCAGAGCACACACGACAGTGGTATGTGTTCCACAAAGTAATCCTAAAATTCCAGATTTATATTTCCCAATTTTTTCAAAAGCTATGCAATTGAATGTCACGGATAAGCAGCACTTAGAGAACAGAATAGAAAATGATGGGGTGCCTGGATGGCGCAGTTAAGCATCTGACTCTTGGGCTCAGGTCATGATCTCAGGGTCGTGAGATCAAGCCCTGCATGGGGCTGCAAGCTCGACAGGAGTCTGCTTGAGATTCTCCCTCTCTCATCTCCCTGCTTGTGTGTGTTCCCCTCTCTCTCTCTCTCTCTCTCTCTCTCTCTCTCTCAAATACTTCTTTAAAAAAACAGAAAATGAAAGAAGCTCTCTAGCACACAGTAAAGTGTCATTGTACCCAAGTCCCAACTCTGCATCTCTCTTACAAGAGGCATGCTCATTTTCTTCAGGGGTTTTCTATGAACCATATAATACCAGGTTGTTTTTTTAAAAAAACTTTTTATTTATTTATTCATGACAGAGAGAGGGAGAGAGAGAGAGAGGCAGAGACACAGGCAGAGGGAGAAGCAGGCTCCATGCAGGGAGCCTGACGTGGGACTCGATCCTGGGTCTCCAGGATCACACCCCAGGCTGAAGGTGGCGCTAAACCGCTGGGCCACCGGGGCTGCCCAATACCAGGGTTTACTAAAGAATTCAGTTGCTTTCACGTATCATTCTTAGATTTGGTCTCCTTCTATAGAGGGCAGACTAATTGGGAAAATTGTGTCCCAACCTATATCACTTTATTTTTTAAAAGATTTTATTATTTATTTGAGAGACAGCACAGAAGCGGGGGCGGGGGGTGGGGCGGGGGGGGGGGGGGGGGAATGGCACCGGAGGAACAAAGGGAGAGGGAGAAACAGGCTCTCCGCCGAGCAGGGGCCCTAAGTGTGGCTCGATTCCAGAACCCGGAGATCGTGATCTGAGCCAAAGGCAGATGCTTAACCGACTGAGCCACCAGGTGCCCCTGTTTTAGATGCAAGATAAACAAGTGTATCTAGAAAGAGGACACTTCAGATTATGTGCCTGTACAGCCACTTCATACTCTGTAATCTTAAACTGTTTTACTTTTTAAAACCTGTCTCCTCATCTATTAAATGGGAATCCCTGGTTACCTAAGGGACAATGCATGTAAAAGTACTTTGTAAACTATAAAGTATAATACAGGGGATCCCTGGGTGGCTCAGCGGTTTGGCGTCTGCCTTTGGCCCGGGGCGCGATCCTGGAGTCCCGAGATCGAGTCCCACATCGGGCTCCCGGCATGGAGCCTGCTTCTCCCTCTGCCTGTGTCTCTGCCTCTCTCTGTGTGTCCAGCATAAATAAATAAATAAATCTTTAAAAAAAAAAGTATAATACAAGGGCAATTACTTAAATCCAATTTTTAATGGATTAACTGGATTAGCAAGGCCTGATTTTAAGAGGTAGATCAATCATAATCCCAGAGGAATTACTTCACCAAAGCTTCATATTACATACATCTGCTATAACTATTAACTGGGCCACTGGATTGTGATTCAAACTGGACTTTATTATCAATAATTTAGTGGCAGTGAAAGGAGCCGACATCCATAAGGTAGGACAACCCTGAAAGTCAATGATGTACAAGGCATAACATCAACATGAATTATTTACTATGTACATTTGCACAATGGTCATTGTGAGAGGCACAATGTCTTTGCTTTTACTGAAGCTATTCTCGGGGAACTACCTTCAGTTGTGGGTTTCTTTGGACATTTCACAGGTGGAAAATCATCTTTCCCATAGAAGAAGTTTAGTTTTTGGAGGGTGAAGTTTTTTTTGAAGTTAAAAGAATTACAGAAGTACAGTTGATAGATGCTATATTAGTTTCAGGTGTACAACAGTGATTCCACGATTCTGTATGTTACTCAGTGCTCACCACAATAAGTACAGTCCCATCTGTCAACATACAAAATATTATTACAGTATTATTGACTATATTCCCTGTGCTATACTTTTCATCTGCATGACTTATTTATTTTATAACTGGAAGTTTGTACCTCTTAAATCCCCTTCATCTATTTCACTCATCCCCCCCCCACTTTCCCTCTGGCAACCACCAGTTTGTTCTCTGTAATTAAGAGTCTGGTTTTCTCATTTGTTCATTTGTTTTGTGTTTTAGATTCCACATATAAGAGAAATCATATGGTATTCATCTTTCTCTGTTTGAATTATTTCACTTAGCATAATACTTTCTAAGTCCTTCCATGTTGTCACATATGGGAAAATTTCATTCCTTTCTATGGCTGGCTGAATAATATTCCTGTGTGTGTGTGCACACGCACATGCGCACATATTATCTCTTCTTTATTCATCTATCAATGGAACATTTGGGTTGCTTCCATATTCTGGCTATTGTAAATAACACTGCAACAAACATAGGGGTGCATGTATCTTTTCAAGTTAGTGTTTTCATTTTCTTGGGTAAATATCCAGCATTAGAATTACTGGATCATATGGTATTTCTAATTTTAATTTTTTGAGGAACCTTCATAGTCTTCTCCACAGTAACTGCGCCAGTTTGCATTCCATCAACAGTGCACAAGGGTTCCGTTTTCTCCATATCCTCACCAACACTTGTTGTTTCTTGTGGGTTTGATTTTAGCCATTCTGAAAAGTGTGAGGTGGAATCTTACTGTGGTTTTGATTTGCATTTCCCTGACGATAAGTGATATAGAGCATTTTTCAAGTGCCTTGTTGGCCATCTGTATATCTTCTTTGGAGAAATGTCTATTCATGATGTCTGCTGCCCATTTTTTGATTGAATTATTCATTTCTGGGGTGTTGAGTTGTAGAAGTTCTTTATATATTTTAGATACTAACACTTTATCAGATAGGTTATTTGCAAATACCTCCTCCCATTCCATAGGTTGCCTTTTTTTTTTTTTTTTAAGATTTTATTTAGTTATTCATGAGAGAGACAGAGACAGAGACACAGGCAGAGGGAGAAGCAGGCTTCTCACAAAGGAGCCTGATGGGGACTCGATCCCAGGAACCCAGGATCATGACCTGAACCAAAGGCAGACGCTCAACCACTGAGCCACCCAGGCGTCCCCATAGGTTGCCTTTTTATTTTGGTCACAGTTTCCTTTACTGTGCATACGCTTTTTAGTCTGGTATAGTCTCAATAGTTTATTAATAGATAATGTTTAGTTTTAGCCCAAGAGTCACATGCCATCCAGAGCCATGTCTTCTGATTGAAATATCTGAAAAAACTGGTAAAAACAACAGGAATTAGCCATCAGGGAAAAAGCATATACGGCAGTACAACCATGTTCCTCAAACTGGGACACGTATTTTTGTAGTAGAGAAAATAATGTCATGAGGTAAATATGGTTATCTTCCCAAAATTTACATTTTACTAAAAGATTTTTGGACGAAGAAAAAAGGAACTATCAATGAGTAATTTTAAAATGATTTAAAATTCTCAATAAATTTAAAAAATTTAATCTCAAAGAATTTTCATGTTCATAGCAGACGTTTTATTTTTTTTTAAGATTTTATTTATTTATTCATGAGAGACAGAGACAGACACAGAGAGAGAGAGAGAGAGAGACAGAGAGAGAGAGAGAGAGAGAGAGGCAGAGACACAGGCAGAGGGAGAAGCAGGCTCCATTCAGGGAACCCGATGCAGGACTCAATCCCAGGACTCCAGGATCACGCCCTGGGCCAAAAGCAGGAGCTAAACCACTGAGCCACCCAGGCGTCCCTATAGCAAACTTTTTAAAACTACATCCCCACTACTTGGGGGAAAACACTGAGAAAGGCCACAATAAACAAACAAGACTTTCCCTGTATCATTCATAAATGAGTTTGCAAAGGCAATGCAAAAACATCTTTACTGAGCACAACATCTGTGAAGTACTGTCTAGACTACCTTAGTTAATTATTCGTGAAGTGGCAACATTCTTTTGTCACATTAACTGGAGCGGGGGTGGGAATCATTATTACTCTAGAGTCGTATGTCACATGTGGAAGACTGCAACAACAATCAAATAATTTGATGTCAATTCATTTAAAACTAGAGTAACAAGCTCCCAGGAGACCCTATTATTTTAATACTTGTGTTCCTAGACAGAGAATACTGCCTTGGGAAATTATATTTCTCCTCTGAACCTTGAAATCCCAAGCTCTGTCACCCTCCTAGGCAATAAGAAGTTTGGTGTCACATCATATCCAGAATGCCTTCACAGAATTGACCGATACTGCTGCCAACATATTGGGATCCATCTAAAAAGTACTTTTATTTCTCATCAACCCACCATGACGAGTAAAGGGCAACCCAAAGCACAATTCTCACTGTATAAAAGACGCCTAAGACAACCATAGTGTCCACTCACCTCTAACTATATAGCTATAAGCTTCTTGAAGATAGAAGTTAGGTTCCCAATGGCAAAACACCCAAGTCCCTCTTTCTTGCTCACAGTGGTACCTTCACTCTGGTCTGATACAAGCTCCTTACAAATCTTTTATGTACTTTTTAATAGCCATGTTGTTATTTCCATAGGCAAGTCTTCCTGGGCTGTTGAACCTGCCTAGCTCTTACTTTAGGATGCACACCTGACTGAACAGACTCCACAGAGATACTTGGCTGTTAAATATTTGTGACCAGTAGCAATAATCAGACAAGCCACCCGGTAGCATGTGGAATGAAGCCAGCTGAGAGTCCCACTTCAAATGCTGAATGAAGACACTTCTCCTAAAGGCAATCTCTAGTCTAAGGTAATGAACACCAAGTTTTCCAAACCTGGATATGCCATGTTTACGGGCCATACCCACATCCACAATCCCCAGACTTCAATTCTACTTTATTGTTTCGGGAATGTGAATAGTAATGAAATGTTTTGCTTATTTTTATTCCAGATTAACCCTTCAAAATACAGTTGGAAATACAATTATTTGTATACACTTGGAAATACAAAATACAATTATTAAAATTGGTTCAAATGCCTTTTTCAATAAAAAGATATAAATAAGCATAAGCCTAATCACTCCAGAGTCTATAAAAGATAAATCTAGGGGAAGTAATAATTTCAATGAAAATCAGAATTAGGATACTGATCCTATTACACTATTTTTCTAATTAATTCCAATTGAGGGCTAAATAATTATATGAATAAGCCTCAAAAGCTCTGCTAAAAATTTCACAACCTAAAAAAAAAAAAACCAAAAAGGTTTTTGTGACTTGAAGACAATTTTTATACCAAGAACACTTGAAAAAAAGCTTGTATTCTAACAATCTAAATTATGAAATCCATTACAATCAAAGAAAATTTACACTGTTACGGCCATGAAGACCATGACTTAATGCATTCATTCTGCAACCCTCCCGGGGCCCACATGACTCTCTAGAAGGTACCATGAGGCACACACTGATAGAGCTAATAACCCATTCTCTTTAAAAACACACCAACTGCAATGACCTAATTTAAAAACCACACCTCTAATACTAATACCAGTGCTTTAATTTCAGGGGCAAATAGGGCCTCATGGGCTTGGATATGAAGAACATGCGAATCATTACAAGTAATCAACTTAAAAGACTTAAATTTGTATCAGGAGCTTGCATCCCTTCATCTAGCAGTTCTTCACCTAGGTGTTAGGTACTAGATTAGGCACTAAGGAATTAGTCAAATGAGACTCAGGACAGTGAATTTTAAAACGGAGATGCCCTGTATTAGAAATGCCATGATGCCATATGGAGTTGGTTGGGTGAGGGGCTCAGCCAGAGAAAAGAGAGAGCATAAGCCCATGTGAAAGGGAAGGGAAGGGAGAAGCAGGGGCAGGAAGGCTGAAGAAGTTAGCAGGGCCTAGATCACAAAAGGCCTCTATGCCACACTCAGGTGTCTGCACTTGATCATGAAGGCAGGGTTGTGTGTAGGAGGAATGACGGGGAAGGAGGTATAACTGAGATACATTCCTCAGGGAGGAAGGTGCCTAACAGGCTGGAGTAGCTGTAAAATGGAGGCAGCTGACCATCTGAAGAAGATCCAGCCACACTTGGACATCTACTAGGGTGGGAGTACAAAGGAATCAAGGTTGGGGAGGGGGGGATCCTGGTTTCTGGTTTATACAAATGAATGCATGGTGTGGCAGCTGGGTGCAGGCTGAGAGGGAACAGAGCCGAAGAGCTCAATGAGCTAATAGCATCTGAAAGCTAAAAGGAACTCTCTGTGGGCAACTGCACAGGTGAGACCCCCAGCTAAGAGGTACAATCTAAGGTCAAGTTCCTTCTATACAGCGAAAGACACAGGAGAACAGGTGAGATCACCTGGGGAAATGGCAGATAGGGAGAGAACACCCACAATGGAACCCTACTAGAGTGGCACGCTCAGGTTAGAAAGCTAAAACCCTGTCAACCGATGATGAACTTCAGGGTTGTACTGAAAACACAGCTTTCAACTTCTAAAGGAGAACAAAGAAAAGTGAAAAGCACTTCCATTCCCTGTGGGGGCTCTGAAACCCCCTTCATTGCCAAAAGGAAGTTTCCCTAGCGATTAGGTCATTTTTGCCCTGCAATTCTATCTTTCAGTATGTTGCTGAAAGGTTAACAAGACTTTCTTCGTGTTCTGACTCTTAGGATCTGCCTTTAACTGATGTAAATTGCTTCAGGAGAACACAGCTTGCTGCGGTTACTGATCATATAAAAAAGCACATTAAAAAAAAAGACAACACAATGACAACTCCCATAGACACTGTACCTGACCAGTCGGTATTTATGATTTTTATGTAACTATTTTTAAAAGCTGATATGCTGTACTATTCACTTTGCCAATGCTCACACTTTTCACATTCTAACAAATGTATGCCAACAAGGCTTATGGGAGCTATGTACAGAGAGCCAGACCAGCTTCCCTGAGAGTATTCAATTCCAGCAAGAGCTGAAGTCCGCTCTCACTTGCTCTCATCGCTGAGTCCCAAATGCAATCTCTCACTCTCAGCAAAGGAAAAGATTACTGCTGATATTTGAGAACACCCGAGAGAAAAATGGGGACGCAGAGGCAAGAGGGGAGAAAGTCTTTCAAATATTGCTTTCCTGGCTTTCAACCAAATACAATTACATAGCATTCATAGAAGATTAAGTCAAGTTAATACAAACAAAATCTTCAGTGAGGCCAATTTCCCTGAAAGCTTTCCCAAACTGTTTGAGATCATAGGCTGGCGACTCCAGAACCCTCCACCCCAGGATTAATGGTGGTCTGCTTTGGGCCCCACCCTGGGCAGTCGGGAGAGTGAGACACAGAGCGTCTTCAGATCTAGATTCTTACCAGGGTTAGAGGTCAGTGCCACCCACACTCCTGAAACTCTGTTTTATGGTCAAATCTATCTTGCGGCCCAAGGTGTTCCTCTATATGGGTGCTCTGAGATGAGACATTCATGTTGTAGAATTCCTGAGCACTGGGTCAACCGACCTCAAGTCCTATTTATCATTGAGAGTTGGCGTTGTGCAGTAGTGATCAAAATGAAAACCACTAAAATGTTTTTAAAATGTGTAAAGAGGGCAGCCCAGGTGGCTCAGCGGTTTTGTGCTGCCTTCAGCCCAGGGTGTGATCCTGGAGACCTGGGATTGAGTCCCGTGTCTGGCTCCCTGCATGGAGCCTGCTTCTCCCTCTGTGTCTCTGCCTCTCTCGCTGTGTCTCTCATGCATAAATAAATAAAATCTTATAAAATGTGTAAAGAGGTAGTAATAACTTCAAAAATAAGATTTAGGATAATGGACATAAAACTAGCAGGGCAAATCTAATATCAGATTATAATCCAAAATATAAAGTAAAATACCCATATGACTGAACTGATATAAGTAAATGAATTAATAAATAATGAGGGAAGATAAACAAAATCTCCCATACAGAAGAATGCCAAATAATCTGTGTAGGTGGAGCTTAATTCCATTTAATGACTTGCCGCCAGAGAGTGTTGCACGGAAAGAGGTGAAGAAAGAGAGCCAAGTGATCAAGGTCAATATCAAAGTGATAAGCCATGTTGATAGCAGATATCCTTGATATGTCATGAGAATACCAATTTATAGCTGCGGTCTTCCTCCACAAAACCCGTAACATCCCAGTCTAACCAGAAGGAAAAATATCAGGCAACCCCAAACAGAGAGACATTTTACAAAATACCAGAGCAGTACTCCTCAAAACTGTCAAGATCTCAAAAACAAGGAAAGTCTGACAAACTGTCACAACCAAGAGGTCCTAAGGAGACATGACAACTACAAGTAATGTAGCATCCTGGATGGGATCCTGGACAGAAAAATGACATCAGAGAAAAACAAATGAAGTTCAAATAGCAGGGAGTTTAGTTCATGGTAACATACCAATAATGTTGGGTTTCCTAGTTATAACCAATGTGCCACCTCAATGGAAGATGTTAACGGTTGGGTAAACTGCACGAGGGGCATAGGAGAACTCTTTGTACCGTCTTCACAGTTTTTCTGTAAACCCAAATATATTCTGAAACAAAAGATCTATTTTAACTGTAGCAACATTGTGTGAGCTTTGGAGGTACTAAAATTTTCATTTTAAGAAAATTCCCAACTGTACAGTAAAGGTAAATGAATACTAAGTACCTAGGTTATTCATTTAGCTATCACAGGACATTACACTTACAGAGAGACTTCTTAAAAGAGCTCCAGAACCTACACTTTCAAAAAATGAACACAAGGAAAATTCTCTAATAGTGCCATCCAACCCATGTCATCATCTAGTCTTTACACATAAGGAACAAATCCCAAGGGGGGAAAAAAAAGGCCAGAAAAAACAAAGAGGAGGAGGCTTGGAAGTCAAGTTAAAAGGAAAGCAACTAGGGATAATATAACACAAAACACTGGAATATCTGATATTGAGAAGATTAAAATATATAAATCAGGGCCAATCAAAATGTGAATCATGATTAAGAAATTTTAAAATCTAGTAGTGGCAACCAAGTTTTGTTTTTTTTTTTTAATGAAATAAGATGAACTAGAAAACCTCTGTGGATGGACGGCAGTGACTGGATGCACAGCAACGGGGATGTACTCAATCCCACAGAACTGTACATTTAAATATGGTTTAAATGGTAAATGTTATGTACATTTAACCATGACAAAAAAAAATGAAATAGAAAAGAGTATGTCACAGGTAGTAAAGGGACACGCTATTTTATCAATAAAGCACGCACACACACATTCACACGGCCATACGCATGTGCCTATGAGCAGGTAGGTAAGCATGACGTGAAACGCATCCCTTACTGTGAGTCACTGGCAACAAGTTTCAAAGCCACTGTTCTAATCATTCTCCTACCCCCCACCACCTTCACCAACAATCGAACACTAGGTCAAAAGACCAGTAGGGATAAAACCTACTAATACCTTAGAGTCTGACACAAAAATGAGGTAAAGAAACTAGTTCTGACTGACGAGAAAGGAAAGAACAAAGGCTAAGGCGAGCAACAAGGCTGTCTACAGGCTGGACACACCCACGCCTGGAGGCCGCCCAGGGCTTCCAAGCTCAGGGCTCAGGCGCCACGGCCACAGGGACGTGTCATATCAAGTCTGACATTCCTATGAGACAACCAACCAGAATTCCTGATTTCCCTCCCCTAATTCCTTTCCCATCTCAGCTGTCCTCCCTCCAGATGCTCAAGCCAAATTCTAGTCAGTCAGTCAGTCTAGTCCCTCTTGCTCTACTACTGATTCAACAAGTAATGAATCTGTTCCACCCCCAAAATTCACCTCAGAACTTCCCATGTCCCTTCATCCCCACTCCCACCAGCCTCGCCTGAACCACTACCGGCAATCCTTGCCTCTTCTTGCTCCCATACACTCAGAGGACTGCAACCAACTCTGAACTCTGCCTCATACATTCAGCCCACATGTAAAATTTTGTACTATAAATTCAAAAGGCTTCAAAGAACGTAATCTCTGGCATATTATAAATGAGGGCATTTTTAATAAAACTCAATCATTTATTCATGATTTTATTTATTTATTCATTTATTCAGGGAGCCCAATGTGGGACTCGATCCCAGATCCTGGGATCATGCCCAAGCCAAAGGCAGACGCTCAACCACTGAGCCACCCAGGCATCTCAACTCATAATCATTTTTTAAAATACATTCAATGGAACTCAAATACTACTGCAATGAAATCCACCATTATTTTTTTTTATAATCTCTATACCCAACATGGGGCTCAAACCCATGACCCCAAGATCTAGAGTCACATGCTGTACCAACTGAGCCATCCAAGCGCCCTATCATCATCCTTTTTTTTTTTTTTTTTTTTTTTTTATTTATTTATGATAGGCACACAGTGAGAGAGAGAGAGGCAGAGACACAGGCAGAGGGAGAAGCAGGCTCCACGCACCGGGAGCCCAATGTGGGATTCGATCCCGGGTCTCCAGGATCGCGCCCTGGGCCAAAGGCAGGCGCCAAACCGCTGCGCCACCCAGGGATCCCCTCATCATCCTTTTTTAAAAAAAGATTTTATTTATTTGACAGAGAGCACAAGCAAGGGGAGCAGCAGAGGGAGGGGGAGAAGCAGACTCCCCATTGAGCAGGGAGGCCTGACGCAGGGCATGATCCCAGGACCCCCAGGATCATAACCAACACTGAAGGCAGACGCTTCACCAACAGAGCCACCCAGGTGCCCCCATCATCCATTTCTTTAAACACACCAATAGGCATTCTTGTATTACTGGATATTCCCTCCAAGTATTTAAATCTAATACATACATCACAATGTTCAAAGTCTTTTGCAACAAAACTATGAGTTTCAACTGAAACATTAGATTTTTTTTTTAATTTCCTATGACCACAGTGTTTAAGTGTTAAGTATTTTTTTCTTCTGAACTGAGCTGTCATTATAATTTTCTTTAGTATACAACTGATCAAGAAATTTCATAAATTTTGATAGGCGATTAAACATAAAGAGACAAATTTACTGAAAATGCATTCTTTAGTGAAATGGATGAAAAGTGTCTTACCCCCTCGTCATTGATTCATGTGACTATTATTTTTCTTGTCCACTTTTTTAAAAAGTGTAAGCACTGAAAAAGCTTGTTCACATAAACTAAAACGTGAATAGAAAGAGTACTGTTACAATACTGTCCCTATATTCTCTAAACTCCTTCACTGTTTATCCAAAAAGCAATGATCATTAAAAGTAACGTTTTTTTTTAAAGATTTTATTTATTTACTCATGAGAGACAGAGAGAGAGACAGACACAGGCAGAGGGAGAAGCAGGCTCAATGCAGGGAACTTGACGTGGGACTCGATCCCGGAACTCCAGGATCATGCCCTGGCCTGAAGGCAGGCGCTAAACTGCTGAGCCACCCAGAGATCCCCTAAAAATAACTTTCAATGACCAAATGCCAATTTGATTGTGCCCTTCAATTTTGTCAATAGATTCAGAAACCTCCAGAGTTACAAAAGAATTTGTTACCCAATCAGAGTTTATCACTTCTCCTGACCAATGCCGGTATTTTAAATCACACCTCTGTTTGCCCAACATTGAGCACATAGTAAGATGTGGACGAGGTAAGAAGTATGCCTTTCTTTTATAAAGTGGGGAAGAGAGATTACAAAAAGAAGAGGTGGAAAAGGGTAACTTGCAACCTCAGCTCAATTTCAGAAGACTTTCTGGATGGCAGGATCTAAAAGCTGATTCCCTGAAAGTTTCGTATGTCCAGGTACCATTTAGAGTCTCCATGTACCTTCAAGGGACCAGACATCCCAGTTTGAAAAGTGACCATGAGACTGCTCCGCGACCATTCTCTTAAAAATGTAGTTGACACCTTTCGATTTCCTAGCCCCTACTTTAGATCCTCTAACAAATCTTACACCGTTAAAAATATAAAATCCAACCTCCTTACTGTGTTTTCTAAGGTCCTATCTTACCTCACGATCCCACAAACCACATGAGCCTTCTCCAAGTTCTTGGAATACTGTTAGTGCTTCCTAACTCTGCGCCTTTGCATCTGCCACCACTCCCACTGCCCAGAGCACTCTCCCTGTTTGCTACCTGGCTATTCCTTTGCATCCTCCAGACTTCAGCTCAAATGTCACCTCCTAAGAGGGGCCTCACCTGACCACCCTATCTTCCTCGTTATTCTGTACCACGGCAATCCAACTGTTGACAGTTACTACAATCACAACCATTTTGTTTTGTTTACAGTAAGGTCTGGCTCCACTACTACGTGCAGCACAGGGTTTATTCAATATTTCATGCCCAGCACCCAGCACTGTGCCTCATGTTCAACAGGCATTTCTGAACAAGCAGGATAGCACAGGTGTGCTATGGAAAATGCAAAGTTGAAAATGGGTGGCAAGGGCAACCCGGGTGGCTCAGTGGTTTAGCGCCGTCCTCGGTCCAGGGCGTGACTCTGGAGACCCAGGATCGAGTCCCACATCAGGCTCCCTGCACGGAGCCTGCTTCTCCCTCTGCCTGTGTCTCTGCCTCTCTCTCTCTCTCTCTGTCTCTCATGAATAAATAAATAAAATAAAATAAAAATTTTAAAAAAGAAAAAGAAAATGGGTGGCAGGAGGTATTTCTAACAGCTTTCTGCACAACTTTATTTTAAAACAAAGACATATTAATTATTAGAGTTCAGATATCCCAAGCGCCAAAGATCAAGGTATATCACAGATATATTAAACACATAAACATAAACGTACATATACCAAGACTTCAGATAGCATCCAAAGTGGGCAGCAATGTTCAGCATGCAGGTATTTGCTCCTGTGGTTTTTCTTACCTCTGTTCTTGAGAATGCTCCTCCATATTCTCTTCAGAATCACCCTATTGATTAAAAACCAAAACAAAACACATGGTTTAACAGTTGTTTAAGAAGAACACAGAAATCTGAAAAGAAGCAATTCTTAAATTTCACATGGATGATGAACTTGTAAAGAACGTCTAGAAATACTGCCTGGGGGCACCTGGCAGCTCAGTCAGTTAAGTATCTGGCTCTTCAGCTCAGGTCATGATCTCCTGAGACAGAGGAGGTCCTGAGATAGAGCCCCACGTTGGGCTCCACCCTCAGCCTGGAGTTGGCTTGGGATTCCCTCTTTCCCTCTGCTCCTCTCCCACTTTTGTGCTCGCTCTCGCACGCGCTCTCTCTCTCTCAATAAATAAGTAAAATCTTTAAAATAAAAATAGCGCCTGATACACAGCAGGCATTCAATGAATTTATTGAAAGAATGACACTCCTAGGGATTCCTGGGTGGCTCAGCGGTTTGGTGCCTGCCTTCGGCCCAGGGCTTGATCCTGAAGTTCCAGGATCGAGTCCCACGTCAGGCTCCCTGCATGGAGCCTGCCTCCCCCTCTGCCGGTGTCTCTGCCTCTCTCTCTCTCTTTCTCTCTGTGTCTCTCATGAATAAATAAATAAAATATTTAAAAAAAAAAAGAATGACACTCCTAAAAGCCGTAAGTTGCCAAGTGATCCCTTAGATAGTGTCAGATTCTCCCTGCTTAAAATTTTGACCTAAACATAATTTCCAAATTAGGATGACATCTTGTCTCTCCAAGAGCCTTTGGTTAGCTCAGAATCCCCTACATGGATACCTGATACATTTTGACATCAACATAGAAAGGCTGATCGATTGTATAAATGGCATAAACATCACCGTCAAAAGCACTTCCAAAATCCTCCCCCAGATAACCAGACCAAAATCTGACCACATGTCATGTACCAGGAAGGTAAAAAGAAAAGGAACTTGAAATAGAAACAAAAGGCCAGATCCAAATAAATCCTACATGTAAACTGACGGACACAATCTTGACCATTCTTCCCCAAAGTTCTCCACTGTTGGGGGGTCAGGAATACCGAGCCTTCCTGGTCCTCCAGCTTCTCCCTAACCTTTGGCTGTTGGCACTTAATGCCTCTCTGCCCCCTCTTCCTCCTCGTCACTGCCAGTCCTGGGCCCTGACTCCCTACACCAATTCCCCCAGAATGCTGACCCACGCTCATCACCGTGAGGCCCAAATCCCTACTGCCAACCCCAACTCCTCACTCGATCACACGGGTAGATACTCAGGGAATGCCTATCTTTCCTGAGAGCAAGACTCCTGCCGCTTTGGTATGTGGCCAGCATGTGGCAGGTACTCCACAATACCTGTAGGATGAATTCATCTGCAACTCCAAACCTACTGGCAAATGCCTCCAGCACATATGCACTTTTTCTCTCCCAAAATAGTTATGACCAACACTGACTTATCAACACATGGGGCCCCTGCCAAGTGGTTTCTGTTCTTTTTTTTTTTTTTTTTAAGATTTGTATTTATTACCAAAAAAAAAAAAGATTTTTATTTATTTATTCATGAGAGACAGAGAGAGAAAGAGAGACACAGGCAGAGGGGAAAAGTAGGCTCCCTGTTGGAAGCCCAACGCGGGACTCGATCCTCGGACCGCAGGATCATGACCTAAGCCAAAGGCAGATGCTCAACCTCTGAGCCACCAGGCGTCCCAAGTGGTTTCTGTTCTAACCAGCCTCCTTCTGTCAAGGATACCATCACCCTCCTTGACCCTTGGGCAAACCTTAGGGTCATCTTATACTGCTCTTTCTTCACCTCTAGCCATAAAGACTTACTCACTTGTCTGAACCATGGTACAGACCTGTCCTTTCTTCTCCACCCCGTCCACCAGCAAAGCAGCCCATGCCCATACCATCAGTATGCCATCAGTATACCATACTCCAGGCTTCCATTACCATCACAGACAGGGCTTTTCACTTTGCTGAAGACCACTGCCTCCAATCCATCCCTTGTGTCACTGCAAGACCAATTTTCTTCAACATCAGCCACGACTTAACGACCCACTTGGTATGGACCGAGCATCCAATGTCACCATGTTAATCTCTACTCAAGAGCCTACTACCACTCACTAACTGCTAGTCAGATGTACTCTAAGCTCCTTAACCTGGAACCGGGCAACTGTCAACTGACCTTGACATACACATCCCTATCTCTACAGCCACACTTCATCAGGAGCTCCGGGCTCCGGTTCAAAGCATCAACTTAAAAACACTGTCACTCATGTAAGGATCTAGAGGAGGCCCCATTCACACTTTTGCTAATGCAGGTCTCTAAGCAGCCCTCCTACTCCTAAGCCTTAACAGACCCCTCCAATATACACGGTTCCTCCTCTCTCCTCTCAGTTGCTACATTTCAGCACTTGAGTGTTATCTCAGGGTATTACCAGCCTTATCTCCCCAACACCACCAGGCTCTCAAAAGGAGGGAACCAAATCCTGTAATCTCCCTACCCCACTCGCCCTTGGCAGTGCCTCAGGGCCCTTGCACTAGCTATTCTAAATCTCTCACTGCTTTCGAGGGTTGGCTCAAATGTCAAATACAGGCCTTCTCAAAGGGACCAACTTTGCCTTGTTAAATTAAAACTCCAGCTCCCATCACCTTAATCTTCCCCCGGTTTGTCACCCTACAGCATGGATGCCTTTCTAACAACAGATTAAAGAATTTACCATTTATTCTACTTCTTTTTACCATCTATATGCCACTATTAGACTGCAAGCTCCACTAGGGCAGTGTTTTTTTGTTCAACATCCAAAGCACCTAGACCAGTGCTGGGCCACAGTACATACTCAATAAGTATCCATAGAGCTAAGTGCAGTCTCGCTGTTTCTTAAATACTCGTGGATATATACCTCACACCTGTTAGAATGGCTAGTATCAAAAAGATAAGAGATAAGTGTTGGCAAGGATGTAGAGAAAAGGGAACCTTTGTGCACTGTTGATGGGAAAGCAAACTAGTGTGGCCACTGTGGAGAACAGTATAGAGGTTCCTCAAAACATTATAAACCGATCTAACAAGTCCACTTCTGGGTATTTATCTGAAGGAAACAAAAACACTAATTCAAAAAAAAATCTACACCCTCACGTTCATAGTAACATTATTTACAATAGGCAGGATATGTAAACAACCTAAATTAATGACATAAATGGATAACGATGTGATGTGTATGTATGTGCATATACATGGGTACCTGTATATATACATATGTGTGCATATATATAATGAAATACTGTTCAGCCATAAAAAAATGAAATCTCATTTCAACAACAATATGGGTAGACCCTTAGGGCACTGTGCTAAGTGAAATAAGTCAAACAGAGAAAGACAAATACCTATGATAGATGATAGCTCTCAAATACAGAATTTAAAAAACAAAAACAGGGGCACCTGGGTGGCTCAGTCAGTTGAGCTTCCAACTCTTGGTTTCAGCTCAGGTCATGATCTCAGGGTCATGGGATCAAGCTAACACCACAGAGTCTGCTTGAGATGCTCTCTCTCTCCCTCTGCCCCTCCCCCTGCTCGCGCTTCCTCTCAATAAATAAATAAAACCTTTAAAAAACAAAACAAGAAAAAACAAAACAAAACAAGAACAAAAAACAAATACCAAGTTCACAGATACAGCGAACAGACTGGTGATTGCTGGGGAACCAGGGGTGGCAGGTGGTGGAGAAGCACAACGGGTAAAGTTGGTCAAAAGGTACAAATTCCAGTTAAAATATTATATCCTGGGGATGTAATATTTAGCATGATGACCAGCGAATAACACTGTATTGCAAATTTGAAAGTTACTGAGAGTAAATCTTAAAAGTTCTTATCGCAAGACAAAAAAAAAAATTTATGCAATATGTATGGTGACAGATGGTAACTAGACTTACTGTTATGTGGTGCACCTGAAAGGAATGTAATGTTCTATGTCAATGTCAATTATACCTCAATAAAAAAAAATATTAAGCAAAAATTTCAGAAATACTAGTGGATCTGACCATTTGTTAAAACTTCATTAAGCTAATTTTTCTAACTCAAAACAGAATATGAAGGGATCTCCCTGAAACACAGGAAATCCACCACCACAATACTTTCCCAGTCAGACTGCTAAAACTCATACAGTGCCATAGTGGCCAGGAGCAGAAGCTTTGAAGCTCAACACCTCCCAGGTACGAATCACACCACTGCCACTTTCCTTCAGCCTTGGGCAAATTATTTAATGACTCTGTGACTCCATTTCCTCATCCGTAATGTCAGGTCAGAACACTTCATGGTTTTTAGTGTATTAACATGAGTATTAAAAACTCATAAAGTACTTAAACAATGCCAGTAATATTCAATTCATGTTAGGTATTTTTTTATGTTGATAGTGGAAGTAGATTAAACCCAAAATAAATCTCTATAACAAAAAGATTTCCAAATACCAGTCAATGATTCACTGACTAGAGCAAGATGCTATTACATAACACAGTACCTGAGATAATAAAGAATTTAGATATTCAGCGTACTATTTCCTGTTTCACTTTCTACCAGTTTCCGTTACCTATAACAGACTTAAGGGGGTAAGACATGAGATTTTTAAAGGCAGAGACGTCCTTCTTTATCGCTGTATCCCGGGGCTTTGCTGGGCGTGGGGGATGAATAGACAAGGCCAGAAAAGCACTAAGCCCAGCCACCCCAAACCAGACCAACATGATTCTGTATCAGGTAACTCCTGCTCCTACTCAGCACCAATGTCAGTGTCCCAAATCTAACCAGGGCTGTTAGGAGTGAGGCTTCTATCTCTGCAGAGTCTGAATGGATTAAAAGAACAATTCTAGATTGCCCTTCCTCCTGCCAGAAGGGATACCAAAAAAACAAACAACCACCAAAATCAACACTTAAGGCATTTAGCCTACCATCTTTGAAACTAACCTCAGAAACAGGACAAGACACTGATAACTGCCTCTCCTCCCCCCAGGAAGAGCTCCTGGCTAACTACTCAATGCCTACTGTATGCAGAACAGTGTGGCTGCAATAAGACCACCAAGCTTAGAAAAGCCCAAACTCTTACAGGGAATCCAGTTAGGGCAAGGAGGAACATCAAGGCCAAGAAAAAAAAAAAAAAATCCAGAAGCTCAAGAACCTCAGAAAGCGAGAAATGACAATAGTGCCACTATGGAGTTAGAAGTCTGGGAGGATGGCTCTATGGGAACAGCAGGACAATCACATTTGTTCTTTCATTCAACAGATACACAGGGGAGCTGCTCTGCCAAGGGTCATGCTGGGGCCTGCGTCCCAAAGGAATGCCTAGAGCAATACACAGGGTCAGACTGCGGGAGGCCCTGAGAGCTAGGGCAGGTCAAGGGCATCACAGGCCAGCACAGAAGGGTTATTTGAAGGCAAAGTAAGAAGGTATGCAATGCAGTATCTTGCACACATGGGATTACTTCCTGATAATAAGCTAATGAAAACGTGTGTTTGGTTCCTAACCATCACCACTTTGGATTCAATGTGTTGAAGTATAGGTGAAGTAAGGCCAGAAGAGAGGAAAAGTTCTGTAAATCTAAGAATAGAATCATGTTTTTTTTCCCTTCCTTCTCATTATCACCATAGTTTATGTTCGAACACCAAAAATCTTACCATGTAAAAACAGCACATAACAAAAAGATGTGAATAATATAACCTATCTACACAACTGTAGAGCAAGTAATAGTACTGAGTTCTCTGCACTGGTTCAACCTCTTCAACGCAGGAAAACTCCCATGACCTCCAGTGACCAAATCTAGGAATCAGCTGAGAAGTATACCAAAATAATAGGTAACAGACATGAAGTGCTCACTGAGTTCAAGACAGTTTTAATCCTCACAAAATCCTCTGAGATCAGGGCCATTCTCACCCCCATCGTGCAGATGAAGAAACTGAGAAAAGGGACGAAACCGGGAGTCAAATCCTGGAAACCTATCCAGCAGGTCTGGAAGATTATAACAATTCAATTATTTGGTTTTGCACCAAAAATGCACCAAAGATGCATTTTTCTAGTCCTTGCTCACTTAAAAAGAAAAAAAAAGACCCAATCACCAGAAAACATTTCCAAAAATATCAACTGTATAAATAATGAGTGGTGACAAATGTTAATATTCAATTTGGGGGGGCATCTGGGTGGCTAAGTGGTTAAGCGTCTGCCTTTGACTTAGGGTGTGATCCTGGAGTCCCTGATGAAGTCCTCACATCGGGCTCCCCTCAGGGACCCTGATTGTCCCTCTGCCTGTGTCTCCTCCCCTTTCTCTGTGTCTCTCATGAATGAATGAATGAATGAATGAATGAATGAATGAAAAATAAATAAATAAATAAACCTTTTTTAAAAATTCAATTTTTTGATGCCACACCTTCTGGTACTCCCATTTCTCCCATCACTAACAAATCTTAGCTTCTGCAGCTGCCTTGGGATCTTTCTGAGTGAAAGGAACCCAACCTACAAATTAATTAAGCAGAAACCCTCAAATTTAAAAAACACCTATAAATACTCTCTTTTTCAGCTGACTCCATGACACACAAGGGAGCTTTTTGTGGGAAAAAAAAGTCCAAATACTTTGAAGAGAATTCTCTAAAAATAACTTTCTTCAGAACTTTCTGCAGTTTATATACATATGTGTGTGAGTGTATAGGCAGTTTAGATAAATACATATGCATATATATCTGCAGTTTACACTGACAGATACAGATAGATCCACATATATCCCCACCCCCACCCCAGTACAAGCAGGGTAAATAGTCTCTAAAAGATGTGTCTATAGATAGAGATGAAGTATTTAGAAAATTATTTTGAATATCAGTTTCACTTTCATTATAGCTTTCATTAAAATAGCTTAGTTACAAAGGCTTCTCTAGTGAGTACTCCAGAAAGACAGCTTCTAAATTGTGTGCATTTTTTTTCACCAAAACAAACTATATTACACATATAAACAAAACAAAGCCACAGATTAAGAATTTTATAAAATAAATTTTAAGGCTATAAACATAATCATTGATCATATCACAGGCCTTGACGTTTCCATCTCTGAGCACAGTGACTAAATCTTCAACTAATGCTGCAACAAATGAGAGTCTACAATTTACTTTCCTTTCTGTCTGGGTTGACTTTCAACACTAGCCAGTAAGGAGTACAGGCTACAAATGAGTAAAAATGCAAATACGTATAGATATACACCAGTGCTTTTCAACCCGGGCACTTTTGCTCCCCAGGGACATTTGGCAACGTCTGGGGACATTTTTAGCTGTCAGACCTGGGGGCAAGAGGGAGGAGAAAGTGCCACCAGCAACTACTGAGTAGGGACAGCGAGGCTGTAACTGCTGGGCATCTTGTAGCCCACAGGACACAGAATTCCACCCAGGACAGGCCCCCGCAACACAGAAGTCTCCAGCCCAGAACCTCACGAATGCTGCTTTTGAACAATCATGATTAAGACACAAATATAACTGTATTTTAAAAAAGGAAAAACGTCAAATTTTAAATGTGGGTCTCCCGGTAGAATCATGAATGATTTCTATTTGGTTCTTTTTATCTTTCCGTATTTTCCAAATCTTCAACAATACGCATCTGTTATTTATGATCAGAGGAGGGGAAAGAAACCCATTTGGGAATAAACTTTTAAGAGAAGGGCAGACTATTTGCTCTCCATCCCAATGAGGCTTTTTCTCAAAGGGCCGGTCTCTTTCAGCTCGCTGGCCTTCAGGAAAGGTCCACAAAAAATTTTCCTCTAGAAGTCACCTCTCTGCCTTGAAGCTGTTATTCATTAGTCCTGGTTAAAGTGAATATTCTGAATGTCTCAAAACCAGCACTCTAATGCTTCACACAGATTGGAGAAACTCAACTGTAAAACTGCAGAGCCGTGAACTTATAGCTAGACATCCTGTTTTTCCAAACAGCCACAAGAGACAACATAGAATTAAGTGCTGCCACCAATGTGGGAAGTAATGAACATCTTAAAAATTACCACACACAAGCTAACTATTCCCTTATAATTCAACTCCTCCCTCCCCCCCCCGCCAAAAAAAAAAGTATTTGGGGTCACTACTGTTGCTGCTGAAAAGCAGTCAACCGTATCATGCTTAAATGCATACATCTGCAGACAAACGTTAGAAGTTAAACCCTAACACGACGCTTTGCGGGGCTGTATCTACTTGCAGCCCTGAACCCGGTAGGATGCCACAGATTCTCAATGAAATGCTAGTAATTATTTTTCCACATGCAATCACTGTATCATAGGGGGGAGAGCCCCCGAAACCTGAAATTCAAGTTGCTAAAGAGGGTGTATCCTACACGAATTAAAGGCACTTGGAAAAGAGCCAAGACGACAATCTTTTTAAAGTCACATCTTCCCTGCAGAAGCTGCTTAAGGCTAGTGGCAAGTGCCAGTCGCTAACACGTCTGAGAGCAGCATTCCTGTTGTCCTGGGGCTCGCGGCGCGGCTCCTGGCTCCCGGGGCTCCCGGGGCTCCCGGGGCTCGCGGCGCTCCGGGGACCGCGGCCGCCCAGGGGCCCGCCCTTCCCCTCCTCCAGGCGGCCGCGGGCCGCGGCCCTGCTGAGGTGGCCTCGGCTCCCAGCTCCTGAACTTGGGGCGGGCGTGACTCACGCCCTGTCACATGGCGCGGGAGGAGGCTGGGCAGGCCACCGTTGCCAGGTGTTCAGGCTCGGCCCGACCGTTTATTTGCCTTGCAAAGTGGCCCGAGCGCCGGTGCCGCCGGGGGGCCGCGGCCTCCCGGCCCCTCCGCCCTCGCGCACCCGCAGCCGCCCTGTCACCTGGTCGTCCTCACCTGAGTGGGCAGCAGCAGTTCCCCCTCCTCCGCCTGCCACAGCTCCACCACGTTGGGCAGGGGCTCAATCGCTGCACGGACACCAAAAAAAACACACCGCGTTTTAATGCACGGAAAAGAGACGCTTCCTGTTTCCCTCCCGTGCCCCGAGCACCCGCCTCCCCCAGACAAGTCACCCCTTCCTTCTCAAAGCCGCGGCCACCCGACCAGCCGCCCGGGGCCGCGCGCACAATGGGCGGGGAGCGAGTCGGGCCCCTCCGGCGGAGGGCAGGGGGCGCGGGCCCGGGGGTGCCGGGGCAGCCACCCGGCGCGCCGCATCCCGAGCATCTGGCGCGGGCGGCCGCGGGAAGGGTCCCGGCGGCGGGGCTGGGGAACAAAGCTGCAGCAAGCCGGGCCGCGGCGGGGCCCCCGCGCGCGCCACACAAAGCGGGGGCTGCGCCCGGGGCGCCCGGGGCCCGCGCACAAAGGCTCCGGGGCGCGTGCGGCTAGCGGTCCGCGCCGGTGCCCGAGTCCGCCACTGCCCGGCTCCGGCCGCCGGGGGCGGGGGGCGCGGGAGGGGACGCGGCGGCCGGCAGAGGTTATCGGCCGAGAATTGCAACCGCCTTCCTTCCTCCCCCTGCCCTTTCCCCTTCCTCCCCTCGCCCTCTTATAGATTTCAGCAGTTCCCTAAAAGAAAGAGAAGGGGGGGCGGGGTGGGGAGCGAGCGCGAGCACAGCGGCGCACGGCTGACCTTGTCCCTGAGCCCCTCCCGGGCGACAGCAGGGCAGGAGGACCTGGAAGACGCCCAGCAGGAGGTTCACCGCCGCGGCGGTGCGGCAGTAGCAGCCCGGCTGCGGGCGTCGGAGCCCCGCCATGCTGGTGCTCGCGCTCCTCTCGGGTGCTCGCCGCGCTCGCCGCTGGCTGGCTCGCTCGCTCGCTCGCTGGCGCCGGGGCCGCGTCGCCCCGGGCCCGCCCCCGCGCCGCCCCGCCCCGGCCCCGCCCCCGCCTCCGCCCCGCCCCGGCCCCGCCCCCGCCTCGCCACGCCCCGGCCCCGCCCCCGCCCCCGCCCCCGCCCCCGCCGCCGCAGCTGCTGCGCCTCCAGCCCGGGGCGCGCCGCCGGCTGTGCGCGCGTGTGCGCCGCCGATAGGGAGGGACGGGGCGCGGGGGGCGCGGGGGACGGGGGGGCGCGGACGGTGCGAACGCGGCGGCCCGGGGCGCCCCTCCCGCGCGCGGACCCCGCGGCCGCCGCCCGCCCCCAGCGCCCCGCGGCGCCCTCCCCGAGTCGCCGGCCCCCGGCACGGCCCGCGGCGGTCGGGAGGGGCCCCCGGGCCGCCGTCGCCAGGCGCGATTGGAGGGACTTTGGGGTGCCCCCCTCTCTGTTGGGGCAGCGCGGGCGCAGTCGGGTTATTACCCACGAGCGAGGGCGGCGGCGCCCGGCCGGAGGCCTCAGGCAGGATATTAGTGGAAATAACGCCGTGGTTGTCAGGAAACGCCGGCGCAGCCACATGGCTCCTGCCAGTTAGGCAGCGAGGATATCCGGTGGCTGCAAAGTCTGTAATTTAGAATAAAAAGAGCTGTCCCCGGGCCCGAGAGGCTGACCTCAGCGAGGCGCGGCCGTGGTGCGCCCGGCAGCCTCGGTGGCCGCGGTCCAGGCCGCGACAGGTGGGGAAGCCTCTTCCTGGGGCACGTAGGGCTTCAGAGGCCCCGGGGCAGAAGCTCCCCCCCCCCCGCAGGATGCGTGCTGCAGACTTCAGCCTGCCTCTTCTGAAACGTGGTGGAGGTGGAGGACGCGGTCAGCTGCCTGTGCCTGACTTCAGCTGGTTAAAACAATAACGTGATACTTGCAAATAGATTTTTCTAGCCCCATCATTTGAGGCCTGTAACCAAAAAAGTGCGTCTGATACCTGAGATCTCTTTTAGGATTAATACCGTGCCTTTGCCAACCGTATCACAAAGGTTCATTCAGGAATCGCTTTGCGTAACCTGGAAGTGCTGGCAGTCTTACGATTTTTTTTTAACTAGTTTGCTGCTAGAATATGAGCAGCGCAGAAGAAAGAGGGGAAGGGACTGGGGCACACCTGTCTGCTTACATTGATCCTCTATTTAATGGTTTCTGGTGCCTTACAGTCTAGACAATGGAAAAGCAGTGGTCAAATAGCAGGACAGATGCCAAGGGAGGACTAAGTCAATCATGCGTCCTCCCTCTCCAAGGGAAGAAGTCCCTTTGCATCCTCCAACTTCAACACCTCCAGCATCCTCTCTGTTCCTGCTCTTTTTCCTGTGTTCCCTGCCAGCATCTTCGTTTCGGTGGCAAGGATCTCCAGTCCCATTCTAGTGTGTCCCCCCCCCCCCCCCCCGCCCTTTCTTTTTTCTTCGTTTTACTTCTCTGGGTTTGTATTTGCCCCTGGAGGTCTGAAGGTCCTCCCAGTGTGTTAAGGGGTCCTCTACGGACAAAAAATATTCACAGAGCCCAAGTAACAGTGACTGCACCTTTAAAGATTGTTTCTAAGTGAGAGTTCTTTCATTGACCCATTTGTTTACAATATGTATTTTTAAGTCCTCTTAGGATTTAGAAAGGAAAACAAGCAAGCACTGGTGACCTAACATGTTTTATGAAACAGGTGTAATAAAAAGTCATGGTATAAAACTTTTTTACTAATTTTTAAAATATTTTACTTTTTCACTAAAAGTCTTGCCCACACTAATTGGTATCACAGAATCAATGAAAATGCCTTAAAAGGGATCCCTGGGTGGCTCAGTGGTTTAGCGCCTGTCTTTGGCCCGGGGCGTAATCCTGGAGACTTGGTATCAAGTCCCATGTCGAGCTCCCTGCATGGAGCCTGCTTCTCCCTCTGCCTGTGTCTCGGCCTCTCTCTCTCTCTCTCTCTCTCTCTCTCTCTCTCTCTCTCTCTTTCCCTCGAATAAATAAATAAAATCTTTTTAAAAATGCCTTAAAGATAGAGGAAAATTGCTGTGGACCATATATAAAAAGAGCTCTATTTTGTTCCCCTCCTGAAATTTTTTAAAGGCCAGCTTGATTTTCAGGTTGTGGTCTGGTGGACTTTACAAAGTGGGTAATGCTATTTGTTGTTCAAAAAGCCAGAAGCATGTATCTGCAGTGCCATGGGGTTGGAGAGGGATACGGGATTACACAGCTGTCTTCTTAGATAAATCTGACCTACTTAGCCTTCTCTGGAGGTAGTTTTCATGCTGACTCATGAACAACAGGAAAGTTATGGCCCATTAAGTAGCATCCATGTTTTGAAGTAAACTTGTTCCCCAAAGAAGACTCCTTGTTCATTTATGCCATTATTTGACTGTAGGTAATAAATATTCTATTGTCACAGAATTTCAGAGTTGAAAACATTTTAGCTGTTAAATAATAGCCCAACAGCCTAATTTTATGAAGGAGAAACTGAAGCCCAGACAGGATGAGAAACATCCAAGTTGTAGTGGCAAAATTGTGGGGAAGTATGTCTAAATAATGTGAATCAGAAAAAAAAAATATTGTAAACATGGATTAAAAATATGCTAATTATATACACAAAACTAATGCATGGAAGAGGCACTAAGGAGATACCAGAGTTAATCAATTTTGTATTAGATCCACATAAATTGAATGCTTTTATTTTTTTTTAAGATTTTATTTATTTATTCATGAGAGACATAGAGACAGAGACACAGGCAGAGGGAGAAGCAGGCTCCATGCAGGGAGCCCAATGCGGGACTCGATCCGGGGTCTCCAGGACCACGCCCTGGGCAGAAGGCTGCACCAAACCACTGAGCCACCTGGCCTGCCCAGTTGAATGCTTTTGAAACACACACACCAAGGGGCATCTGGCTGGTTCAGTTGAAAGAACATGTGACTCTTGATATTGGGGTTGTGAATTGGAGCCCCACACTGGGTGCAGCAATTACAATAAAATTAAATAAACTTCTCTCTCTCTCTCTCTCTCTCTCTCTCTCTGTCTCTTTCTCTCTCCCTCAAAATAAATACAAATCTTTAAAAGCAGAAAAAAGAGGCACCTGAATGGCTCAATTGGTCAAGTGTCTGATTCTTGGTTTTGGCTCAGGTGGTGATCTCAGGATCATGAGATCAAGCCCCACATCGGACTCAGCACTCAGTGTGGAGTGCTGAAGGATTGAAGGTTCTCTTCCTCTGCCCCTCCCTTTGCACACTCTCTCTCAAAATAAATAAAAATATTTTTAAAAATTAAACCGAAAACACACACTAAATCTACATTTATTTTAAAATATACAAGACGTTGACCATGCTTTTGACTTACTTCACCCTTGTTTTTTTTTGAGTATAGAAAACCAAGCCACGTCTATAAATGTGAGTTACATCTCAACACATTCTATATAAAATTGACAGTGAAGTGTCAAGTCCAGATCATCTGTCTCTAGTCCAGAGAAGATTCAACATACCAGGTCACATGGTGGTTGTGAAGACTAAATGAGATACTATATGGTAAGCATCTAGTATAGGTGCTCAATAAATGCTAGTAATGATATTATCATGTATTCATATTGTGGGGAAATGCCAGACCTTTCTGTAATATGGTAAATTTGATACTGATATTCAATTATTTGAATTACCTATTCATTATCCCTGATCATTTATCACTCAGACATGCTGGAAATGGGAATACTTAATGAAACTGTACATGTAACAGCTAAATTTGCTATCAGTTTTGGGTTTCACCCCAATCATGACAAGTGTTTTGTGAAATAACCACCACCACCTTTGCTGGAATCCTAGCTTCATCTTCCCTGGGAGGAAATGCCCAGAAGGGGTGGCTTTTGAGGAACGCAGAAACCTAGTGGTTATGGTCAGGTACTCTTAAGAGGTAAATTGTCCCCTTGACCTAAGGGGACCCATCATTCACTAACTGTATTCTATTTCATCTCAAGAAGCCATGATTAGGTGCATTGGATAAGGGACCCTGCCTTTCTTAAATGACTCTTTTGTGTTAAACAATGATCCTTTTCCATTATGAAAACTCCAAGCATCAATATTCACAGTTAAAAATAGTCATCTTTCCTTTTTTCCCCCAGACTTATAAGGCTATGTACAATGAAAAGGATACATTTTATTGTGTGTAAAATTAAAGTAAAAATTAAAAAGTTTTTAATTAAAACATAAATTTGGGAGGGGTACCTGGGTGGCTCAGTCAGTTAAGCATATGCCTTTGGCTCAGGTCAAGATCCCAGGGTCCCAGAGATCTAGCCCCACATCAGGTTCCTACTCAGCAGGGAGTCTGCTTGTTCCTCTGCCCCTCCCCTTGCTTGTGTGCTCGCTCTCTCTGTCTCTCTCGCGCACTCTCTCCCTCTCTTTCTCTCTCTCCCTCCCTCTTTCTCTCTCTCTCTTTCTCAGATAGATAGATAGAGGGCAGCCCAGGTGGCACAACGATTTAGCGCCGCCTGCAGCCCGGGGTGTGATCCTGGAGACCCAGGATGGAGTCCCACGTCAGGCTCCCTGCATGCAGCCTGCTCCTCCCTCTGCCTGTGTCTCTGCCTCTCTCTCTAAATAAATAAAAATATATTTTTTAAAAAAGATAGGTAGATAGATAAATAAAACAACTTTAAGATATTAAAGAAAAAAATTTTAAGTAGGTTAAAATGTGATTTATACAGGATGCCTTGAATGTGGTCATGCTAAAAATTTAAATATAATTAAATGAATGTTACATGAGTGAAAAACAAAAAAACTAAACAAAACAAAACAACAAAAAACAAAAAATCAGTCACCTTCCTTGTCTCCTTTGTAATCTGGCATGGCTGTTTGGCTTAGTTCTGGTCAATGAGATATAAGCAGACCTCCACTGGCATGGCTTCAAAGAAAGCTACTGTTTTCATGATGAAAAGGAATAGACTCAGTTAGGACAGGTCTTTTACTTTGTGTCCTCCTTCCTGTTGGAGTATAGATGTGATGCCCAGAGGTTTGCAGCCATCAGGCAGGCCTGAGGAAGACAGCTACACATTGAGGACAATGGCCTGGAAAGCCAGAAGTCTGGAGCCTTGTTGGAATTATGGAATTGCTAGTTATCTGCTTTTAGATAACTTGTTTTTTTTTTTTTTGATAACTCATTTAAGTAAGTAAAAATAGCCCTTCTTACTGTAGTCGAATTTTCTGTCACTTATAGCTAAAAACAGTCCCAAGTGAAAAAAAAGTCAACCAAAACCAAAATGAAAGTAAACAATCATCACTAACAATAACCAGTTGCAAAGATATTAACAGAATGTTCATATGACAAGGGAAAAATAGCAAACTAGCAGGTGGTTTATTTTACAAGTGCATTAAAATACTATGCTTAATTTTATATCAATTAAATTAGCAAAATAAATAAAAGCAACAAAAGTAAAAAAAAAAAAGATTTGATGGCTTCAGAGAAATGATGCTTATCAAACTAGTTTATTCTCTAAAGGACAGTGCCATCACTAGGTACATTATGTTAGGTCTGTACGAATGGCACTTGTGACATGTGCGACATGGCCAAGTGCTGTCTGTCAGTCTACATCGCAGCCTCTTCCTTCTATGCTCAACCTCTAAAAGTAAGAGTACTCTAGGACTTGGTCCTGGATGCTCTTTATATTTTCTCTTTCTGGATAAACTCATCCAGCTCCAAGTCTTTAAATAATATCTATCAACTAATGAGTCCCAAGTTATAATTTTAGCCTTAACCCAAAGTCCACATTCATATTCCCAACTGCCTACTTTCCATCTCCACCTGAGTGTCTGATAAGCGTCTCAAACCTAACATGTCCCAAACTCCTGCTTCTACCTATCCTGCAGATCCTCAGTCTTCCTTTTTTTTTTTTTTTTTTTAGATTTTATTTATTTATTCATGAGAGACACACAGAGAGAGAGAGAGAGAGAGAGGCTGAGACACAAGCAGAGGGAGAAGCAGGCCCCATGCAGGGAGCCCGACGTGGAACTTGATCCTGGGATCCCAGGATCACACCCTAGGTTGAAGGCAGCGCTAAACCGCTGAGCCACCCAAGCTGCCCGATCCCCAGTCTTCCTGACTTCTGTCCATCACAGTACCATCTACCCAGTTGCTCAAGCCCAAAGCCAAGGAGTCATCCTTAATTCCTCTTTCCTGATGCTCTTTAAATCTATCAACAAATTTTGTGGTATTCACCTCCAGAAAATTCCCCATACTTAGCCTTTCTCAACCACTACCCTGATGTAAGCATGCCTTATCCCTCATATACACTCCTACAGTTGCCTTCCACTGGTCTTTCTGCTTTCACTCTTGCCTCTTCCATCTGGTTGCACAACAGCCAAAATGATCTGTTTAAAGCAGCATTCATAGGCAGCATTCCCTTTAGCAAACAGAGGGACGCTCTGAGGGGTTATAAATATGTACACACACACACACCCCAGAATTCAGATTATGTACAAAACCCTCCAGTGGTTTCCTATAAAATTAGAATAAAATCCAAACTCCTATCCTTGTTCCACGGGGACATGAGATCTGATGCCTCCTCACCTTTCTGACCTCATCTTCTATCAGCCTTCCCCTTGGCAACTGTTCTTCAGCCCAGGGGCCTTTGTGTTCCCTAAGCCCACCGGCTTGGCCCCCTTCTCAGGCCTTCACACTTGCTGTTGCCTTCACGTGGAAAGCTCTTTGTCTGACGGTCACATTGGCTCCTTCTCATCATTGACATAGGGCTGCCAAGTATGGTTGGGTATGAAGAGCCTAAGGAAGAGGGCCTGACACAGCTCTCTGATTGACCAAGATGCCTGGAGTAAGAAGAGCCACCTTCCGATTCCACAAAGGCACTGACCAATAGCCAAACCTCATGCCTGTGCTGTGTCCTCCCAGAGGGACCTCTCTCTAATCAAAATATTATTGATTTTGTCTAAGAAGAAGGGAGAACTAACAATCACTGGACACTGGTTTTACACGCATGTCTTAAAACACATTAATCTTATTGTCACCATTTTACATGTTAGACACTGAAATTGAGAGGAATAAATTGCAAACGCAGACTTAAAATTGGACTCTAATTCCATTGTACCACACTGTCTCCAAAGATGAAAAAGCAAGAACTCACATGGAAATTTCCATTTGTTTTTCATGTTTTAATCCTACTTCTTATTTTAGGATGCTTGTAGGAAGGTTAGAACAATCTACAAAGGCCTAACTATAGTCATTAAGAATAAATTACTATTGCTACATATAGCTACAAAACTAACCCCACCTATACACCCTCCAGGTGATAAATTAAGACCAATATGAAATCCAGTAAAACCTGTCATTTTCCTTTTGAGTCTCCATGCTTTTGGAGATACAGTTCTTATCCTTCTGATTTTTGTACATACTTGCTTATACTCTATTTGGGAAGGTTATGTGTATAAACTTCTAAAACAGTGGCTGCATTAACTTGTTTACACTTATAATTAAGATCTTCTACTTGACAGTCAAAAATACAGACCAGTGAGTAGGATTTATTTTTCTCTTCTTTGCTGACTTTTTTCCTCTCTTGTTTTTGAAAAGATATAGAAGTAGATTTCAGAAGGTTGGCAGGAGCCACAATTTTGTAAATTGAGTCAATTTCTTGATGATCTTGAAAAAATATTTTTAAAAGTCCCACTTAAGCTATAAAACCAGGCCTAGACTTAGTCTGGAAAGCAGAAATAGTAAGTACTTTTTCAGCTCCATTTCACAGTCCAAAATGATTCCTTGTAACTCAACTTCCTTTTCTAGAAGTAATAATAGATAGCCCTCATGTAGTGCTTATGATGTACCAACCCCTTTCCTAAGTGCTTTGTATATATTGTTATTTAATCCCTCCAACAACCCTAGGAAGTATGTATTATTATTATCCCTATATTATAGATGGAGAAATTGAGGCACAGATAGGTCCAGTATAACTGCAAGAGGTCACAAACCAGTAAGGTGTAGAGCTAACATTTAAGCCCAAGCAGTCTCCCTAGATTCCATGCTCTTGACCATTAGAGCAATACCACATTTATACCTTCAAGTGATTGGGAGTTTGTTTGTTTGTTTGTTTGTTTTAAGATTTTTAGGGGACGCCTGGGTGGCTCAGCGGTTGAGCATCTGCCTTCGGCCCAGGGCATGATCCTGGAGTCCCAGGATTGAGTCCCACATTGGGCTCCCTACAGGGAGCCTACTTCTGCCTCTGCCTGTGTCTCTGTCTCTTTCTATGTCTCTCATGAATAAATAAATGAAATCTTTAAAAACAAATAAATATTTTTATGTTTATTTATTCATGAGAGACAGGGAGAGAAAGAGAGGCAGAGACACAGGCAGAGGGAGAAGCAGGCTCCAATGCAAGGAGCCCAACACGGGACTCGATCCCAGGTCTCCAGGGTCAGGCCCTTGGCTGAAGGTGGCACTAAACCACTGAGCCACCCGGGCTGCCCCATGATTGGGAGTTATAACTACTTTTGTACTATTGGTGATCATTAGAAATGTATGTAGAAATACACTGAAATTGGAAACACTGAAATAAAGGCCATCATGGCACCAAAAATCTAACAAATTGTTAAGAGGATATCAATGCCAAATAACCAATTTCCTGTCCTTGAATGTGTCATAGTTCCAGAAACAAAAGCATTCCAAGTAGTGGAAATGGGTCTACCTAGGTGAGATAACCTTAATATATGAATTAAGTTATATGAACCCATGTTGGCTGTAGACGCTCCCAAACTAATGCCATCTACCAATTTCCATAACCAGATAGGATCTTTTTTTTTTTTTTAAAGATTTTATTTATTTGTTCATGAGAGAGACAGCGAGACAGAGAGAGAGAGGGGCAGAGACACAGGCAGAGGGAGAAGCAGGCTCCATGCAGGGAGCCCGACGTGGGACTCGATCCCGGGTCTCCAAGATCACGCCCTGGGTTGAAGGCGGCGCTAAACCGCTGAGCCACCTGGGCTGCCCCCATAACCAGATAGGATCTTAATGCCAGTATTTCAACAATACTTATCTGACTCACCCACCTAAACAATCTAACTGCAATTTTAGAAAATATGCTTCATGACTTTGAACAAAGCACTTCCCCTCCCTTCACCTGTTTTCTTACCTGTAAAATGAAGCCATAAAACAATATGGTCTTTAAGGGCCTTTCCATGTTTAACATTATATGATTTTCTGTCCAGACCTGATAGCTTGGGAGCAAGAAGCCTGAACGCTTTTTGTCATCGTTTCTTTCTACTTCAAAACCCACTGAGGAAGCAACTTCACAGCTTCCCGAACCTGTGTGCTTTCAGATCACAATCATGTTAAGTTTGGCACTTAAAGTTCAAATAAAAAGCTGCCAGGTCAGCAGCAGGGAGCCAGATGTTTGGGAGAAGAAGTACTAAAGGGGAACCCACTCTTTCCTTAGGCGCACACCTGGATTACCGGTCTAGGACCACTCAGCAAAGTGTCTGGTTGGTAAAACCTAGTGTCCTATCTATGGGGTCTCAGGCAAGTTGCTTAACCTCTCTGTGCCTTAGTTTCTCATTTGTAAACTGGGGATGATAATCATCTACCTCACAAGCTGTGGCAGAGAAAGGAGTCTATGTAGAAGAGTGCCTGGCACCTAGAAAATGCTACATAATGCTATTTTATTCTTGTTCCTGTCCTGTATTTTTTTTAATTTTATTTATTCATGAGAGACACACAGAGAGAGAGAGAGAGAGAGAGACACAGGCAGAGGGAGAAGCAGGCTCCGTGCAGGGAGCCCGACACAGGACTTGATCCCAGGTCTCCAGGATCATGTCCTGGGCTGAAGGCGGTGCTAAACTGCTGAGCCACCAGGGCTGCCCTCCTCTCCTGTATTGAGACAACCAAAATGTGGGGGAGGCACCTGAGTGGCTCAGTAGGTTAAGCATCTGCCTTCAGCCCAGGTCATAATCCCAGGGTTTAGCACTTGGTGGGGAGTCTTCTCCTTCTGCCCCTATCCCTGTTCATGCTCTCTCTCCTTCCCTCTCTCTCTCTCAAACAAACAAACAAATAAAATCTTTTGAAAAAGAGAGAGAGAGAGCCAAAATGAGAACCTGAAGAAGGTAAAGCCCAGGAGTGTGTATGGGCACTCAAGAGAGAGGCTCCCGGATGGCCCCTCGAAGGCTTCTACCGAGTTGCCTTGAATGCCAGGCCAGTGTAGAACTCAAGCCCTTGTATTGTGAAAATGCCCCCTTTTCAGTTCTTCCCTTGAGACACAGGGTTAAATTCCAGGCTCCTGAGCCCCTATAGAGCTTCCTTACTTTCCCTCCAGCTGCAAAGTAAAGCTGACCACTCACTGAAAAAGGCACATCTTGGGTAAGTTCTGGTCTACTCTTCCATGAGCTCCCTCCCTTTTCAAGAAATAATAATAATAGGTGCAAACACGGACAGAGGCAGGGGTGAGTAACTTCCCAAGGCCGCAGAGCTGGGTGGTGGAGCCAGAATTCAAACCCGGGTTGTCTGGTTTCCCAGTGGGCACCTGTGGGCTGCTAACCACAATGTTTTGCTGCATCACAGACTACATGGTGTGTGTGTGTGTGTGTGCAAGTGGTGTGTGTGGAAAAGAGAATAAAGGATACCTAAGGGACTTAGGAGGAACACCTGCTGGGTCATTGAAAAATAGACTGGCACAGAGCACCAGACACGACCCGGGATGCGTCTGCTGAAGGCGGCCCCTCTGCTCGGCCCTCAGGCAAGGAGCTGCGGCCTCCAGGCCAGGGAGGGCCTCTGCCTGCCAAGGGAATTAGTGCCACGGGCCTCCCCCGCCTCCTGGGCCTCCCGGGCCTCCCAGGCCTCCCGGGCCTTCCCGGCCCCCTGGGCCTCCTGGGCCTCCCGGGCCTTCCCGGCCCCCTGGGCCTCCCGGGCCTCCCCAGCCTCCCAGGCCTCCCCGGCCTCCCCGGCCTCCCCGGCCCACAGGGCAGCCGGGCCCAGGCTCCGGGAGAGAAACCGGGCAGGAGCCCAACAGCAGGCACGGAGCACAACCGAGGCAGTCAGCTGCCCACAATAGCTGGGGGGCCGGGGGGGCTTCCCCAACCCGAGGAGGCGGCCCAGGGCCTCGGGCCAGCAGGAGGCAAGGGCCAGAATCACAGACCCTGGGCCTGCGAACCTGAACCTGCTGCCGGGAGCACAGCCCGGAAGCCAGAGAGCCTCGGACAGCAGCCAGCCGCAATTCGAGATCTCTGAATCCCCAGAAAGTAGAGCGGGGTGCAAGATGTAGGAAAAAGAGCAGTGCCCAGGACCCTGGACCCTGAAGTTCCAGTCCTAGCTGGCTATGTGTCCTTATCCCACCCCACCCCCCATTTCCTCTGCAGGCAGCACATTAATCTGGAAATTGTGGGTAAAATAACTTGGAGAGTTGGAGGTTACTAAATTGGTGAAGAGACTTTGGCAATCATCTGTGTGTGAGGAAAGAAGTATCTAGACGACAGCTATTTCGCTAAATAGCAATCAAGAGTTTCCCCCCCCACCAACACGCAGGCAAATTCTTCTGTGTCAGCCCAATGGATTTGAAGGAATGACTAATCCCGCTTCCCTTGGAAATTGTTTTTGCTGTATAACAAAAGTTATCTCAGTCCTGAAATTTTATATTGAGAGATGAGCCCCACTTAGAAGTGCAAATTAAGATAACACCGTGGTATCATTTTATACTGATTAAATTAACAATAATAACAACAACAAAACCAAATCATTGTAAAACCCAGTTTGGGGAAGAGTCAAAGAAGCCAACCATTATAATGCCAGGGATGGGATGAGTTGGTACTTCTTCTTAAAAGCAAGCGAAATACAGACCATGAGCCATACCAATGACCATAGCCTCTGACACATTAATATTCTTGAAATTTATCTTGAGGAAATAATTTTAAATAAAAGATATCTTGCAAGATATTTACAGCAATGTTATTTAGCAGCTCGAAACTGGAAATAGTTCAAAGAAATCCACGAACATGAAAGTGGCAAAGATAACTACGATAGTTATATATATAATTTTCTTTTTAAATACTGCAAAGAGCAAAAAAGCACACACACACATAAGGTTTGAAAGAAAGGGATTTCTAGGCAATGGGATCGGGATAGGGTAGAAGACAGTGTTTCGCCTGAGCAGAATATGGGGCTCGTAAAAGCATAAGGTAGACCCAGCTCCCCTTGGCCGGGGTATAAGTGCCAGGATCAAGGATGAGCTGTGTCAATTCAAACACAAGCCAAAGAGCCCATGGGAAGCCATGGTCATACACAGTTTATGCATCTTTCTATCGAATGATTTTAATATATTCAATTGCAAAGGGAAAACTTGTACATGGATCATTGGATTAGTGGGTGTTGGTTACCTAAGTGGGAAAGGGGATCGATGACTGGATTTTCCACTGCTCTTTGAGTGAGCAGATAACTAAAGACATCCCTGAAACAGGAAGCTGGTACACAGGCCAGCGGCTCAAAAGGAATAGGGTTCTAGGCAGGAAATGGCTAAGACAGTCTTTCAGGTTGTCAGAGGAAGTTGATATAATGAAGACAAGACTCCGGGAAAATGTTGCTCAAGTATTAAGACCAAATACTTCAGATCACCTCTGAAGAAGCCCAGATGTTATCTTAGAACAAAAAGGTAAGAGGTCACAAGGATTAGATGAAATAATGTGTGTAGAAGTACTTTGCCAACTGAGAAATGCTTTATAAATACTATAAAGCCCTGGAGACCCTAGGGCTTCTCTCTAAAAAACAAACAAAGCAACACAAAAACAAAAAGAAGATTGCAGGGATGCCTGGGTGGCTCAGTGGTTGAGCGTCTGCTCAGGGCGTGATCCTGTGGTCCAGGGAAGTCCCACGTCGGGCTCCCTGCATGGAGCCTGCTTCTCCTGCCTGTGTCTCTGCCTCTCTCTGTGTGTGTCTCATGAATAAATAAATAAAATCTTTAAAAAATATATTGCAAAATTAGCTAGTGTGTTAATTCTAAATCAATAGATGATTTTATAAACTCTTATAGTTCTAATTTTGAAGACGGGTTGGTAAAATCATAATCTTCTTTCTATTTGAAGCTATGGCTTTATCTTGACCATTTAGCCATGTTGGCTCTTTTCAGATTTTTGGTAATCTATAAGCCAGCCCTAATTAGATCAATCTTGTAAATTAGTGAAATAGTTTAAAAACACCAAATCAGCTACGATTGGCTCAATGATTTTTTTTTTTTTTAAGATTTTACTTATTTAGTCATGAGAGACACACAGAGAGAAGCAGAGACACAGGCAGAAGGAGAAGCAGGCTCCCTGCGGGGAGCCTGATGTTGGACTTGATCTCAAGACCCCAGGATCACAACTTGAGCTGAAGGCAGATGCTCAACCACTGTGCCACCCAGGCATCCCAGGCTCAATGATTTTTGTAGTCTTAATATTTTAAATCAAATGACCACTCATTCATTCATTCAGGATAATTCCAAGAGAACTGATGTGTCTATGTAAGTAGAGTCAAAGTAGTAAGTCAATAAAAAGGTACAGAACACTAAAGACTTCGAGAAAATAAGAATATTAAAAAAAAAAAGAAAAGAAGAATATGAAAGTAGGGTTACATTATATAAACTGTTCTTTCTGCTGATCTCTATGAGCAGATAACTTACATCTTTTCAAAGAACACCATTTGATCTTTCTTGCCTAATCTTAGCAGTTGGCTTCATGAAGCCTGCTGAATTGTGCTAGCTAAATGCTTGCACTTACACGCACTTACATGTTTCCATAATGTTTGGTTCACCAGAGCCAAGAGTCAGCTTCTACCTCAAGCCTCAGGGATATCAGGTTTCAACTCCTGTTGTTTGAATATTGTATATCTCCCTTCATGCCTTATTAAAATACACACTTTCCATTTGATTTTCTTCTTGTGACTGCTGGATCCAGGGTTGTTTTCCTGTTGTTAAACATCACCTGTATCGTTAAGCCCAGATGTATAAAGGTATATGGCAGCACTTCTAGCTGAGAAAAGTAGTCATCTCAACTGGATACCAGTTGATCCGTGTGATGAAAGTGCTGTTTCATTTTTGATGGCCTTAATTTAGCATTTATCCCTGGGGCTGGGTTTTGTGTTGCCTTTATAAATATATATATAGACACACACATACACACAGAGCGAGTTCTTTTTAGGCATTTCTCCAGCTGTGAGTTTAGCAAGGCTTCCTGCTAATGGGGAGACAGAATTACAGCTCCAAACATTCCCCTGCCACTGATCCAGAACATGTGTTATCATCTCACACACTGTAAATTGATTCCAAATCCCTGCCAACAGGGCACAGTCTGCATTCCAAATATCTAAACCCCTGGGACAGTGAATCGTGAAATAGGAATATGGCATGCTCTCTCCTTTAATTCGGTGTAAACATGACTAAGTTTGCTAAACATTTTTGATTCTTAGAATATATGTCTGGGGGTTTTTTTTTTCGTTGTTTGTTTGTTTGTTTCTGAAAACAGCCTGCAAAATCTTTGTACCATAGTGACAAAAGACTTTATCTTGAAGATCCCCAGTCTCCTCAATGTCACTTCCAATCTCTTGGTAAAGGCTGGTTAACGGGAAATAGGGTAAGATGGAGGGGAGCTCACATTTAAGATAATAAAGTGGCTCTCATTCAACTGATGAGAGACATAAACAGTCTGACTATGATGGTCTCAAGGGAGTAGAAGGCTAGGATTTCAAATGCTATATAAACAGTTGCAAATCTCTGCAATTACTCCAGAAATGGACTCCAAGCACACATGACCATGTCAGGAATAAACATACTTTCAGTTCTGTGCTATCCCGTATTGACGACCTGAGTTACTGTTGATTTATTCCTTATTCGATGTAAGTGTAGAGAACGATTTAAAATGAGTGCTGTGAACAAACATGACTAAACTTTGTCTTTATTTTTGTGATTGTTGAGGACAGGAGAGAGGCAGCAGAGACAAGAGAAAGTGTCACTAGCAACCTGGAGCTGGGAACCATCTTAGGGAGAAGCAGAAAAGTTGGTTAATCTCCTCAGAAGTCCCCCGCCCCAAAGTGCCTGGAGAGCCCCGACTTGTTTACCATGGTGATGCCACACCATTCCAATCATTTCACCTGCCAAGGTCTCTGTTGTCTCTTCGCTCTTGAACATCAGCCCATTCCACTTTCTTTGACCCAGATCTTCCTCATCAGGTCCTAAGAAATAACCACATATGCGCACATTAGGAAAGGGCAATTAATACTTTGTGACAAGTGGGTTAATGCCAGAGTGGGAATTGCCAGAGCAAATGCTCAAACTTTATAGAAGAGGAATCTGCCTATATTCAAATAAGATCTCATCATATACGGAAGGATACTGGTGTGCTGGTGGGCTGGCCTGGTGTGCCCTACATGGATGGGCTAATGCTAACCAAAACCAAAAACAAAACAAAAGCAAACAAACAAAAAATCACATATATATATTCGCAGCTAGCCATATACATACATATATATATATATAATTGCCCCAAATTATTTTCGAGTTGGTATGGGATAATGAAGACATAACTCCACTAGCCTTTAAGAGGCCTGGCCTCCAGGATCAGCTTATGGCCAACCTGCTGAGCGAGCTCAGGCAAGCTAACTACCTTCCCCAGGTCTGTGGTTCAGCAACGCAGCGGAGGAGTGAGGCTGGAGGGTGTCTGCTGAAGATCACTCCTACGTCTCAAATCCAGTGATTCTTTTTCTTATTGGCCCTTTCTTCTCTGAGATAAAAGATTTTACCATACATTTCCAAGTTTGTTTGATCTTGCCACTTTAAAACCTTTCGGGAATGAAAACAATCATGTTTGAAGTAGGAGTGTACATTATCAAAATAGAGGAAATTTAACCTTTTATAAATTTTAAAAGATGAAATTATGTCTACTTGGGAGAGACAATACATAAGATTATAATGAGAAAGAATGATTCAAGTCTATTTAAATATAATAGGTGTTTTCATTTCCTGAAAAGCCAAATTATGAACAATGGGAATAAAACTAGATTTGAATTCTATAAATATAAAAGTGGATTCTTCTCAAATATCAAGATGGAAGTCTACATAGTAAAAGTCCCTCTTGAGAAATGTTTTCCTGTTTATTTCTACTTATTGTAATACAACAGAGATCCTGGTCAGCATTTTTCTGTAAAAGCTACTGACGATAAGCACTTGGATTCATTGACCCGAGTCCAAGCCAGAATGTTGGAACTCTCTGGAAGGAAGGAGGTCTGCTATAAATGGCAGTAAGATGAGAGTAGTTAAGAATCATTGGTAGGAGAGCTGGAGAAATTTCTCCTATAACTTGAGGAGGGGATGGATGGTGGTAGTGCAAGACATGATTTTAGGAAGGGAGCTCAAGGTGGGGCTCATTAAAAAGACAACAATTTGAGCCGAAGGCAAGCTAGTAGATATCCAGGGGCAGGGAATTTCAGGAAGAATATGGACAAGATCCTGTGGTAGAAGGATGCCTGCAAAAAGCCAGTGTGGCTGGAGAGGGAGAGTGGGCAAGAAGAGATCAGAGAGCAAAGAGCAGAGTGGGTGTCAAGCAGATTACCCAGGGCCTCAGGGGCCACCATCAATGCTGTGAAGTATATTTTGACTTCATAGAAAGATGGGGAGTGAGTCATGAAGGGTTTTAAACATAATGACCTAATCTGACATACATTTCATGGGGGATTCCTTTGCTGCAGTGTTGAGAATAGACTGTCTGAGGGTAAGGATGAAACAAGCCAGTTTGGAGGCTAATGTGGTAATCTAGTCTAAAAATTACAGTGACTTGGAGCAGCCATTGGCAAGTGGGGCGGGGGGCTGTTGAGAAGTCATCAGATTCCAGATATGTTTTAAAAGTAGAGTTAATGAGATTTCCCAACATAGATTGGATGTGGGATGTGAAGGGGGAAAAAGGAGCCAACTATGACTCCAAACTTTTTGGCCTAAGCAATCAGAAAAGTAGACTTGTCATCAACTGAGATGGCAATAAAATGAAATATCCAGCTTACCCACAAATCTGTATTTTTCCTCTTTCAAAAAAATATCTACTGAGCTCTTATTATTTTCCAGGCACTGTGCTAAGGATTTTATTTTATTTAAACATAACAATGGTGCTACAAGGCATGTACTACTGGTACTAACTATCATTTGCAGATAGAGAAACTGAGGTGTAGAAAGATTAAGTTAGTTGCCCACAGTCAGACAGTTAGTGGGTGGAGGGCTGAAATTTGAACCCAGAAAGAGCCCCACTCTTACTGGTATCCAATACTACCACTCACCTGGGCAGGAAATAGTCTGCTTACCTTCCACTGCTAACTGTATCCTCTTCTAAAGTGCAGGAACACACCACAGTTATCTGGGAATGACACTGTGAGAACAAGTCCTCACTTTGTGGAAAATCAGACCCAGGACCTATTATCTCAGCTAGTACCAAGAGTACTCACATCAGGGAAAGGCAAATCAAAAACCATGCTGAGATACCACCTCACACCTGCCAGCATGGCGATCATAAAGAAAACAAAAAACAAAACAAAAAAAACAAGAAATAACAAGTGTTGGCGAGGATGGGGAAAGAAGAACCCTCGTGCACTGTTGACGGGAAGTGTAACGTGGTACAGCCACTGTGAAAAACAGTATGGAGCTTCCTCAAAAAAATTAAAAATAAAAAAAATTAAAAATTAAAAATAGAACTACCAATTGATCTAGTAATTCCATTTCTGGGTATTTATCTCAAGAAAATGAAAACACTAATTTGAAAAGATATTTGCTCCCTCATGTTCATAGCAACATTATTTACAATAGCAAGATACAGAATGAACTTAAGTGTCCTTTTTAAAAAAAAGATTTTAGGGCAGCCCGCTGGCTCAACGGTTTAGCGCAACCTTCCACCCAGGGTGTGATCCTGGAATCCTGGGATCGAGTTCCACATTGGGCTCCCTGCATGGAGCCTGTGTCTCTGACTCTCTCTCTCTCTGTCTCTCATGAATAAATAAATAAAGTCTTTAAAAAATAAAATAATAAAAAATATTTTATTTTCATAAAAATATTTTATTTTCATTTTACTTTTTAAAAGATTTTATTTATTTTTGAGAGAGGGAGAGGGAGAAGCTGACTCCCAGCTGAGCAGGGAACCAGACATGGGGCTTGACCTCAGGACACTGAGATCATGACCTGAGCTGAAGGTAGATGCTTAACTGACTGAGCCACCCAGGTGCCCCAAGATTTTATTTTTTTAACTAATTTCTACATTCAACTTTGGGCTTGAACTCAGAACCCCGAGATCAAGAATCATAAACTCCATTGACTGAGTCAGTTAGGCACCCCCTAAGCATTCATTGATGGATGAATGGATAAAGAAGATGTGATACACACATACACACACACGCAGAGGAATAATATTCAACCATAAAAAAGAATGAAATCTCGCCATTTGTGACAACATGGTTGAAGCTCGAGGGCATTATGCTAAGTGAAATAAGTCAGACAGAGAAAGATAAACGTTGTATGATCTCCCTTATATGCGGATTCTAAAAAACAAAACAAAACCACACTCATAGATAGAATAGATTTTTGGGTGCCAGGGGCTGCAGGAGAGCACAAAATGGGTGAAGGAGGTCAAGAGGGACCAACTTCCAGTTATAAAATAAGCCCTGGGGATGTGTGTAGAGCAAGGAGACTATAGTTAATAATACTGTATTGCATGTATGAAAGTTACTGAGAGAATAATTCTTAAAAATCTTAGAATTTTTCACAAGGAAAAAATTTTTTGTCACTGTGTATGGTAATGGATGGTAATACACTTACATGGTGATCATTTCACAATGTATGAAAATATCAAATCAGGGAAGGCTGCGTGGCTCAGCGGTTGAGCATCTGCCTTCAGCCCAGGGCGTGATCCTGGAGACCCCGGGGTCGAGTCCCACGTCGGGCTCCCTGCAAGGAGCCTGCTTCTCCCTCTGCCTGTGTCTCTGCCCCTCTCTGTGTGTCTCTCATGAATAAGACTCTCTTGGGGTAAGAAGACAGTAAGCAGGATAGAGCTCATCATATATCATGTGGTACATTTGTAGACACTCAGTAATTATGAAGTGAACTGAAAAACAGGTCATCTGATAACTTTTCCCCAGAGGTACCTCCCCCCAAATAGGAAAAACTGAATAAACAAAGATGCAGAGCAAACCAGTCATCAGGAAGGGTGCCCTGGACTTACCAGGGAAACAGGTATGGGGAAAAAAAGGAACGACTCAATCACCACCTGCAGTGTGTGCCCCCAGTGAAAGGTGGTGAGAAAGACCCAATGAGCAGAATTGCTTGGGATTCAAGGGAAAGCCACGAAGGCTTCAGTGAATTCTGAGATTCATATCTCCGAGCTGTGAGAACTATATTATAATAATGTTGGGAGAGGCAAGGGCAATAAAAGGAGGAGAGTCTTTTTCTCTCGCTTAATTCCAATGGAGGAAATGTTAGTCCTACTGCCAGAGGCTACACTTCTCAGAAAACGCTGATTCAGAGAAGGGGAAGGGGATACAGGCATAGATGTCATGTTGACCTCTTCACAGCGGCCATACCAGCCTCTCACTAAAGGGATTTATTCAGAGTATAAAGACATTATGGGGCACCCCTCATGTACTCTCAGAGGCAGTAGGCCTCAGGCTCTGAAGCCCGTCTGGGTTCCATTCTGGGTCTCCCACTTTGCATGACTTTGGCTACCTTTTAAACCTCTTTGCGCCTCAGTATCTTCATTTGTAAAATGAGGATAATAGCACCTATTATCATTGTGTGGTAGGGAGGGCTAAATGAGAGAATTCATTTATTCACTGTCTAGAACGGTGACAGGCATATCAGAGGCACTGAAATATCAACAAATAGTGTTCATATTATTGCTTAGTAGTGTAACACCATCATGGCAGTGAGTAAAACGTTTTAGGTAACTACCAGGAAAAACCTGGAAGGCCCTTGCTAGGATAATGTCCTGAAAACTTATTATTTATCCCCCATAGAGAAGCAGACCACCCTGCTGGGTGTCCTCTTGCAGTATATATATATATATATATATATATATCCATTCCAGTTCACTTGAAATCACTGAAAATCTACATCCTTTGCTCTCCTCGCTCCCTGCTACCGCTTACTATACACATAGCAAAAAAAGAAAAGCTATAAAGCCACCGTGTCTCCCAATTGCCATTCCAGTCTACACACAAGCTTGTTCCTTTGTGTTCCCACCATTTTGCCTGCCTGTAATGACTCACCCCCCTGCCCTTTTTGCCCATTTGAATCTTGCCTGTCACTAAAGGGCAAGTTCCAGTTCTACATTCTCCAGAAAACCTAACCTGACCATATTCCCAGCCAACTACTTCTGCTATATTGTCTTTTTTTTTTTTTTTTAAGATTTTATTTGCTTGACAGAGAGAGAGCGCGCGCACAAGCAGGGGAAGTAGCAGGGAAAGAGAGAAGCAGGCTCCCCAAGGAGCAGGGAGCCTGATGTGGGGCTCAATCCTAGGACCCTGAGATCATGACCTGAGCCGGAGGCAGATGCTCCACCACTGCGGCCCCCAGGTGCTCCTGCTATATTGTCTGTCCTTCATGTGCTACCTGTAATGACTTATTTTACTCAAATGATATTGTTCATTGGATCACTGTTGAGTTTAATTCCCCAGTAACTATTTTTCCTTAAGTTCTTCCATTCTTCAGCTTCTCTTTTTCCAGTTTTTAAAAAAATTATTTCCTTAAGTGATCGCTACACCCAATGTGGGGCTCAAACCCATGACCCTGAGATCAAGAGCCGTGTGCTCTACCCACTGTGCCACCAGGCGTCCCCTCTTGTCCTTTGTATTGAGGTATAACTGACACACCACATCTTAGCTTCAGCTGGACAACATAATGACTTATGCAGCTACTGTGAAATGATCACAGTGAGTGTAGTTAACAACCATCATCACACTTAGTCATTGATTTTTTTTTCTTGTGATGAGAACTCTTAAGATCTGCTTTCTTACAACTTTCAAATATATACTGCGGTATATTAACAATACCCACCATGCTGTGTGATCTCTCCACAGCCTCTTCCTCTTGTATCTGGAAGTTTGCCCCTTGTGACCCCGTTCCCCCATTTCACCGACTCCCCACCCCCTGACTTTGATGCCCATCCATCTGCTCTTCAACTTCTAATTCTTTGACTCATCTCCTTCACTGAGAACTCACGCAAAAATAGCTCGCTGGCCTGATTTACCACAGATGTTATCACCGTCATGTTCCCAGCCTGAGTTCTGCCTGTGGTTCCCCTCCTTTGGTCACTAGAAGAAGTTGCTCCATCACAGAACCTGCAGACACCTCAAGACAGTTACCAATAAAAGGCATTTTGAAAGCTCCATTGTTCTGCTGCTCTGACTCAAGCTTTCCCTTCTGTGCCTGGCTGGCTCCTCCATCGGGTTTCATGTACAGACATCTCGGAGGGCTGTGGGTAAGGCCCTGAAAAAAGTGCATTACCTAAACCTACACAGCAGTCAAGTCCCAGAGAAGGACTCCCCCGCTGACAGCGCCAGCTCACCTCCCATGGTGCCAGAAGTTAGAGGATTTCTAAAAAAAAAAAAAAAAAAAAATTAGTGTCATTTCCATTTTCTTGGGCCTGTTGTTGGTTTTCACATATTTTTATAACAGGGAGAAAGGCACTGCACTTTTAAAAGGGGGGGAAGAGGGCAGCCCGGGTGGCTCAGCAGTTTAGCGCTGCCTTTGGCCCAGGGTGTGATCCTGGAGACCTGGGATCGAGTCCCACGTCGGGCTCCCTGCATGGAGCCTGCTTCTCCCTCTGTCTCCCTCTGCCTGTCTCTCTCTCTCTCTCTCTCTCTCTCTCTCTCTCCTCTCTGTGTATTCTCATGAATAAATAAATAAAATCTTAAATAAAAATAAAAGGGGGGAAGAAATCTGGGCCTCGATGCTGTTTCTCTTCTCTGTGTGTGTGATCTCTCTGGGTTTCTCGTCCAATCAAATGGCCCCAGTTGCCGCACCCCAGACTCCATGTCTGGCCCCAGCTTGGCTGCTTGGCTTCCTATTAGTGACTGCACGCACAGTGAGTCTCCCTGGAAATGCGATGGCCACTCGGACTCCAAATACTCCAAGTGCAGTTAGTAATCTCTCCTTCCCCTACCTGCTTCTCGTCTTCGGTTACCTATTTTGGTGTCTTGCCCAATGCTCAGACCAAACTAGAAATCTGATGTGGGCTTCAACTCTCTCTACTCTCTCCACAGTAATAGGGCTGCTCTGAAGTTCTCTTCAACACTCGGCGGGCGCCGTGGCCCTCCACTCCCGGGGATGGAGGGACTAGTGGTTGTTACATCTACCCTCCCTTTACCCCAGCTCATCTTGTCCTGGCAGGAGGCCTCTGAAATGCAGACTTGATCTGATTATTTCCCTGCTGGAAAATGTTGAATGGGTTCCTGCTGCCAACAGAATGAAGTCCAATTTCTTAGCAGGGCCTACAGCACCCTCCACACTCTGATTCTTGGCCCCACGGCTGGCATTCCTTCTCCAGTTCCTCTCCCCAAGTCACCCCAAGCTCCAGGAAGGAGTGAACTGTGTTTCCTGAAAATCCGACTGAATTTCCCAATCCCACCTTTTCTTCTCTTCTGTTCTCTCTCCACGTGTAATACTAACCCCTTTCTTTTGCATTTCTACATTTCTTCTACATTTATCAACTTATTCTTTCAAAAGTAATTATAGCAATGATCATTGTATGCCAAGGAGTGCACTCAACTACCCTTAAATCTTTAATAGGCAAGCCTTGCCCTCAATAAGTAGCAGAATGGGGGGATCCCTGGGTGGCTCAGCGGTTTAGCGCCTGCCTTTGGCCCAGGGTGCGATCCTGGAGTCCCGGGATCGAGTCCCGCGTCGGGCTCCCTGCATGGAGCCTGCTTCACCTTCTGCCTCTCTCTCTCTCTCTCTCTCTCTGTCTATCATAAATTTTAAAAAAATCTTAAAAAAAAGAAGTAGGAGAATGGTAAAGCCAGATGGATAAACAGTAGATTTTATACTCACACAGGATGATAAATGCGAGGAGGCCCTCTTTCCAGCTTCCTCAGGTAGAGTTGCTGATATTCTTGTCTATACTCACCCCCTGGTCAGTGTTTCCCTCAAGTAGACTTGATTGCTCTTTTTTTTTTTTTTTTTTATCTTACTGGTCTTTATGTCCCTGGCCCCAGAGGCCTCGTATGTACTTGGCGCATGTTTCAGAACCAAGTGGCATGCCTCAGGAATGCTGAGCTCAGAGCCTACCTGTGTTTCTCCACTAAACTCAGTGTAAATGGCTATGAGCAACGGGATGAGCAGCAATAGAAATCACCACCTGGAGCCCTCATATAAATCTTTTTTTTTTTTTAAGATTTTATTTATTCATGAGAGACACACAGAAAGAGGCAGAGACAGAGGCAGAGGGAGAGGCAGGCTCCCTGCAGGGAGCCCGATGCGGGACTCAATCCTGCCATAAAAATCTAAAATAAACATGAGTTCTCTAGTAAACTTTCTAAAAATGGTTTCATTATGACTTTTCCCCCTACGGAAGCTGTCTCAGCTTCGCATGGATGACAAGAGGAACATATCTAGGATGTCAAGTTGCTGATTCTTCTCTTTGCAGCCTGATGGTGGAGACAGAAGAAGGTTGCCCGGAATTGACATAGAAAAGTCCAAAATCATGCCATCTATTCGATTCACTTAATAAGACCCTCTTTTGAAACACAAAAGTTTCCTTGGGGGATGAAACCTATCCGCCACCTAGACTTGGAGTGCAGTTTATTAACCAAGTGATTTGAAGTACGTATTGACTACTAAGTACTTGGTGTCTATGGCTTAACTATGCATATGACAAGGTAATCTGAAGGTTTTCCAACTCTAAGAAATTAGAAACTTTACGTGAGATGCATTTTTAAGAGGAATAATTTTAGGACAAAGTATAGTTTTAAGGAAACAGTCTTGTTCTGAGTATGGCTAATCCCACATAAAGTGTATTTATTAGGAAGACACTGAACAATTAGGATCGTGCCCATGAGGGGTGTCAAACTTGCAAAAATGCAGGTGGGAGCAGACAAAAGAGCTTGCTTGCTTGCTCTCACTTTCCTTTTAATTAATTAATTACCTCACTGATTTATGTCTAGGATTATGGTGATGTACCTTCATTCTGAGCCATTTGTAAACCGCTAGGGGTTGTCACAGCCTGGATGATATGGTCAAATTCAAACCCACTCAGCCTTTCATCTTCTTCACTTGGCCCACATCCTCACTTTAGATCAAGCGTTACTCTCCCTCTGACTTACCATACCTTCCCCTGCCTCCACTGCTGGGTTACTTGGCTTACCAGAGGCTAGAACGTCACCTTTTCTCAAACCTACTTACCCTTCATTCATTTATTCAGCAACAAATATCCCCTGAGGACCCACATTCATGGGACCATGCTGGGAGGGGGCACGAGCGCCAGTAAACGCCAAGATGGTCTTAACACCAACCTTGCTCTTGTTTGGATGCATTTTCCTCCATTAAGATGTCATTTGTAGTCTAGCCAACACTTACTGAATAAAAAAGCAAATGACTACCTGACATGAGATATGACAACAGCTCAGGATAGTTTAGATCCAGTCATTCTGGAAAATGGAGTTTAACATTTCCATTTTGGGTACCCTACTGCCATACTGTTTCAACCTTAAGGAACTAAGGGGAAAAAGGTGTTTTTCTTCATCGGGATGGAGTTTTAAGATAAGACTGGATCTGAAGTGGCAGACGGATGGAGGAGCTGAGAATGAGCAATCAGAGGAAGAGAAAGGGTGAAACTCAACAGCCCCATTGGAACAGTAATCCTTCTCACCCCAGTGACCTCAATCCAGAAACCTATTCTGGTAAACCCTCAGTGGGTTTTGTTTGGTTTTATTTTAAGTTGGGTTTATAGATATTACTACTAGATTTCAAAACTTAAATGATATAAATAACCTTGGATAGGGTTCAGAGAAGAACTACTGTGAGAACCACCACAACTAAAGTGCGGGCAATGATACCTATTAATAGACAAAGAAATTGAAATCTCTTAGCTTGAGGGAGAGCAAGTTTGAGATCAGCCTCAGTTCTATCTTTAGTGGATTAAAGGTCAAAAGAGCAATTGAGCAGTAAGAAAAAGAACCATTTTAGAATCTCTATTTTTAAAAGGTATGATAGACTACTCATAATTTTGTTAAAGTGAAGTTGAGAAATGAAGGGTTTCTAAACACTATCTGTTAAGATGCAGCTTATTCAAGCTGCATCAAGCATCTATTAAGATGCTTTTTTATTCAAAAAGCAGGTAAGAGTTTCTGCATGGAGAGTCATGGAAGACTTCTTAAAATAACCATAAAGTGTCCTTAATGCTACTGAATTGTACATCTAAAAATGGCCAAAATGGTAATATATTTATATTACTATATTTTAACCACACACACAAAATCTGCAGAAGAAAGCTGGAGGTGACACATTTCCAATTGCTAAATAATGTCAGTTTAGGAAGATTCATATGTCATCGTCCCCAAACACACTCACTTGTCAGCTTTTCTAAGACTCAAGTAATATCCTTAGTTTTCCTGCAAAAGCAAAGAATTCTTAAAAAGGAGAAATGGACACTGTAAGACTCTTGAATTGGATTCGAATCCAGATGCAGAGTGATAGGATGTAATGCCGTCTTGGCTGCTTCTACATGGAATTCCAGGTAAGGCTGGGGACTGGATGGATGGGACAATGTTTCTTTACACTTGGCAAAAATGTCCCAAAGAACTGAGTCCAAAAAAAAAAAAAAAAAAAGAACTGAGTCCAGACTCAGTTCTGGAATTCTTGGGGCTTCTTCAATCCCGATTTTATCTTCCGGGTCCCCTTTGCTCTACTCCCAAAGGTAGACCTTCCTTACAGCTTTATTCATGAAAGCATCAGTGGGCAACTAACTTGTGAAGTGAAACTGTGGGGAGCCATACAATTCCTTTCCTTGACTATCCTAAGGAGGTAGAAGAAATGCTGACTTGATTGCCCTGCCTGAAAATAGATGTCTTGACTAGTTTCAATCTTTTAGAAAATAAATTTAAATTAGAGCAACTCATGACTTCCAAGAAACATGAAAGGGTTCTCTCAAAAGAAAATATATCTAAAATATATATATATATATTCCAAGCCCAGCACAGAGCCCAGTGTGGGGCTTGAACTCATGACACTGAGATCAAGACCTGAGCTGAGGTCAAAAGTCAGCCACTTAACCAACTGAGCCACCCAGGCACCCCTACATCTAAAAATCTTTAAAGATTTTTAAAGGCCTGAAACCTGTAGTATCTACTATTTCCTTCTGTGGTCCTGTTGCATTATTTTCATGGGAGTCATATCTGTGAGTTGGCTGTAGGTAAAGGTTCCTAGTTTCTTAGGCTCCCATTCTGGGCATGGCTAGATGGGCCAATGAGTTGTTGATCATCCCTGGTGCTGCCTACGTACCAAGTTTCACAACAGAAATTTCAGAGCCTGATCTGTTTTGGAGATTATTTTCAGGGCCAGCCAGTTATTTGAAAATGCAAGCTGAGGCTGAGCCTGCCCTCCCATCTGCCATTATGCAGTCACCATGCAGTGAATTAAAGAAGAAAGACTTTTTGCTTTGGGGGAATAAAGTCAAAAGTCACCCCTAGGACAGTTTTAGGGCTGATAAGGAGAATCTGATTTCAGTAAAAGGCATAGACTTTTGAAATTAAGGTTAGAACCAAAAGGAGAAAGATATTAATTTCTTTAATCCTCTTTCTAAAGTCAAGAACCCAGCTCAACACTTAAAATAAGTGTCTACAATTTGGATCCAGGTATGGTATTCCTGTATAGGGCATTCTACTTGAAAGAGGGGAAGCGTGCCTCATCCTGTCTCTGCCCCCAGAAAAACCACATGGGGATGGAAGCCCAGGGAGAGGTGGAGGGGAAGCTAAGCTCAAAGGGACTGAGGACTAGCTGAGCGCTCAGTTTCATTCACTAATGGGGAAAAAAAAAAAATGTCTGGATTTGGCCTCTTGTCTGTAAAATTATAAAGAACCCATCCCAGAAACTAAGAGGACCTTAATCCATGCTACCTTGAAATCCAGCTCCGGCCTCCTTTTGCAAACCAGTAAACACTCTAAAAAAAAAAAAAAAAAAAAAAGTGTTAGTCACAGCTGTGGCAGGTTTTAAAAACTCATATGGGGCAGCCCGGGTGGCTCAGTGGTTTAGCGCCTCCTGCGGCCCAGGGCGCCATCCTGGCGACCCAGGATCGAGTCCCATGTCGGGCTTCCTGCGTGGAGCCTGCTTCTCCCTCTGCCCGTGTCTCTGCCTCTCTCTCTGTGTCTCTCATGAATAAATAAATAAGATCTTTTAAAAAATAAAAAAAAAAAACTCATATGAATATGAATTTTTTTTTCTTTTAGGAGAAGGAGATGCTTTGTATCGTGCCTCTCCCTTAAAAAGCGTAGGTCCGTTCAGGTTATAAGGGACACATGCTGGGAGCACGGATGACTACCCCACTGTATTGAAGAAACTTCTCCCCAGAGGTCACGGATGACTCCCCTCCACGGGGCACCTGGCACAGCCACGTCCCAGACGCAGCGTGTGGAGGGGCCTGGGGCTGCTGCTTAACGCCTCGAGCGAAGCCTCAGGTTGGGAAGATGGAATCAAAGTCCTGGAGATGGGTGCTGGGGGCCCCACAACACTGTGAGTTTACTTCATGCCGCAGGCCGGGCACTTAAAAACGGTTCACGTGATAAATTTGATGTTACGTATATTTCACCACAGTGAAAAGCATTAAACGGTTTTTATTTTTTTTTATTTATTTTTTAAGATTTTATTTATTTATTCATGGGAGACACACAGAGAGAGGCAGAGACCCAGGCAGAGGGAGACGCAGGCTCCACGCAGGGAGCCCGACGCGGGGCTCGATCCCGGGTCCCCAGGAGCAGGCCCTGGCTGCCAGGTGGAAACACACTATGTTGCCATTAGCCTTGAGCAAGAGTGGATGAAACGCTGGATAGAATAACTTCTGGGGAGACGTCCCTTTCCTCCTCACTCTCCTACCCTCTTCCGTCCCTCATGAACACCACAGAAAAAGGGACAGTCTGTAATCTGTTTTTTGTTTTGTTTTGTTTTTAAGTGTCAGCATCAGAGCGGGATGGGACCCTCATCCTTCTCCGACTACAGGCCGCACGTCCCATTGGGGGACACCCCTCCCTCCAGCCCAGGAGGGCCTGGGCCCAGGCCCAGGGCCTAAGGGGCAGAGGGCCATTTCCCCTATATCTTTCCCCTAATATGGTCACTTTTGTGAGGGGAGAGGAGTTGGGGAGCACGCGGAGAATACAGCTCTCTGGTCCCCAAGTTCCTCTTTCTATTTCTATAGTTTTCACTTCCCACCCACCAGAAATCCCCACTTGGTGGTGCTTTCTCCTCTCCCTCTCTCCCGCTCTGTCATTTCCCTGACAACTCTTCTGGGCTTGTCCCCACCCCCTGCTACTGCCACCTAGTCCACCTTCACAGCTTGGCTTCCTTTGCCAGGGGCCCGGCAGCCCTCGTCCCTACCAAACACTCTGCTTTCAGTCACACGCTTCATACTTGCAAAAGCCCGGCTGGCTCTTCCCGGTGGGAGTCAGGTCTGCCTTCTGGATGCTTCCATTTGCTGGCTCCTGCCAGCCGTCTGGGCCGGAAGGGAAGATGACCGCCCTGTGCACACGCAGGTGCTGCTCCCTGCTCAAAGAGGAATGTCATAGGGAAGGCCGACCCCCCGCCGTTCCTCAGAGCCCTGAGTCCCCACTTCACCTCAACCGTGTCTTCTGGAAAAATAGAAATCCAGGAGTTTGTACTGGGCAAGCCGCCTCTGAAACCTCAAGTGTCATCAGGCCCTTTGCTCCCTGTCACGAACTCTAAGCCTAAACGAACGGCCAAGTCCTGGGTCAGCTGACCTGGTTTAGAGGACTCTGACTTGGCACTGAGAATCCTTTCCATCTCGTTCCATTTTAGAATGCTGCATGGAGCACCCTCCTTCATTCATACCCTGCTGTTCTGGAATGAGTACAATTGCCTGCACATGCTAAACTGAAGTGTATTTCTGCACTTTACACAAAAGAGAAGGGGCGCCCGGGGGGCCCAGAGGGTTGGGCCTCTGCCTTCGGCTCAGGTCATGATCTCCAGGTCTTGGGATCGAGCCCCACACCGGGCTCCCGGCTCGGTGGGAAGTCGCCTCTCCCTCTGCCTCTCCTCCTGCTCATGTTCTCTCTCTCTCTCTTTCTGTCCCAAATGAATAAATAAATCATTTTAAAAATTAAAAAAAAAAAAGAAGTTTGCCCTTTGTGACAGTCCTAAATCTCAGTCCATAAAAATGTCTTTTTATAAGACATACACTTCAGTATGCTTTCTTTTCTATATCCATCTGTTTCCCACGTTAAGGCCCCATCCTGCAGGATGAAAGATTTACCCTCAGTCCCTTTTGAGGGTCTCTCCCTGTTTCCCAAGATTATGCCACAGCCCTGGGGTCTCTCATAGTATCAGGGGCTCGTGCGTCTGGTCTTCTGTTCATAGATGTCACCTGATGCAAAGATGTCCACTCAGGTCCAAGCGCTCCTGGCAGCGTCAGGGCCATATCTGGGACACGGGAATCCTTGCCCACCACATCCTTCAGGGCCACCCGTATCATCCCTCTGGGGCTTGCCTTCTCCTTAGCGGTGCAGCTAAGAAGCAGTGCATGGGTCTCTACCATTCTTAGGACCCTCCAACTTTCCCTTTCTTTCTTCTTCCACCCAGCCTGGAGGAATTTCTTTCTAATAGCAGGGAAATCTTCTCTTTGCATTTCTGGATGAAACATTTTGACTCTGCCCGCTGGTCCCCGCTCCCTCTTGCCTTTAGACCAACACTCTACCTACAAGCAGGAATCCACAACCCTCTCTGGGGCTCAGGCCTTTGAGCAAAAGCCAGGGTTTCTGCTTTCCAGGGCTGCCACTGAAACAGCGAGCACCAGTCGCACCTGCAAAGTAAGATAAAGAGGACCCCAACCATGATTCCAGGTCCCATTTTCAGTGGCAGTTTTTGAACACGAACAATGAATGTGCTACTTACAAATGACCTGTAGGTACCTGACTGATTAAAGACAACCCTTGTCTCGTCTCCCCAAAGTAATTGGCAGGTCTTTATATAAACTTGTGTCTGTAGAGTAAAAAGCTGCATGTCTCTAAAATTAGTTCAAGAGTTATGCAAATTCTCTCTTCTGGAGAAAATTAGCAAGACATTTCTAAGTTTAGAGATAATATTTCCCCCTAGACTTTAGGGTCACTGAAGAGGCTCAAATCTGTGTCTTGCTTACTAATTTTCCTAACTAAGAAAGTGAAGCAAAAGTAATTACAAACATCTAACAGGATACTTAAAAAAAACTATTTTTGCTCAGTATGCACCTAGGAGAAACATCCTGCATCTCTCCTATGTTCCAAACTCCAAATCACTCAATGTCATTCCAAACTCAAAATCATTCAAGCTGACTTTGGATTATGGAACAGGGCTGTAGGTCTGACAGCTTCTCACATTTCATTGATTGATTCAATTTTTATATAAGTTGCTATTCAGGAGCATTTTTTATTTTTTAAAGATTTTATTTATTTATTCATGAGAGGCACACACACAGGGAGAGAGAGAGAGAGAGAGAGAGAGGCAGAGACACACACAGAGGGAGAAGCAGGCTCCCCTCAAGGAGCCCAATGTGGGACTCGATACCAGACCCCAGGATCATGCTCTGAGCCAAAGACAGACGCTCAAGCGCTGAGCCACCCAGGAGCATTTAAAAATGATTCAACTTTGGCCATCTGAGTGGCTCAGTGGTTGAACATCTACCTTTGGCTCAGGTCGTGATCCCAAGGTCCTGGGATCAAGTCCCGTGTCGGGCTCCCTGTGTCGAGCCTGCTTCTCCCTCTGCCTGTGTCTCTGCCTCTCTATCTGTGTCTCTCATGGATAAATAAATAAAATCTTTTAAAAATTGATTTTACTTTGGAGATAGTATTGTACATTCATATATGAACTTAGAGTCTATGTAACATTCTATGTCCGTTATCTTTTTGGATCCCCGGAATCACTGTAAGTGGCTGTGCCATTGAAAGGATTTTTTAACAGGAGCTGTAGCTGACATTTGCCTATAGATAAGTACTGAGGCCTTGGGCTCACTTAATGAGGGGATTCCCAGCCAGTGCTCTGGAGATATGCAAAAGATGCCTGCCACCCACGTCCTGGCATAACCTTAACTCCTTCAACTTTTTAATTTTTGTAGAAACCTACGAAAAGCAGTACTTTCAGCATCCTATATGCTAAGAGAAAGCTCAAGTGGTTCTGAAAGTGCACTAAAAACAGGGTCATAAAGTGGATCAGTTGGAAAAAGTTATAATTTATATGTAACATATATAATTTTAATGTTTATCTCAAGCAAAATTGCAAATAATAAAGGTATTCCTGTAGCTCTTATAACCTGGAAGGTATTTAGTATCTGAGAGGAAGCAACAGGAATGTGGGGCCTTAGAAGCCTTGGCTTTTCTATGGGCATTTCCTACCCTCAGAGAAAGAGAAGATGAGAACAGAAACTGTGAGGGCTAGACGTAATCCTTGTCACAAAAATAAACAGCACGCATATACACACACAGCTAAGATGACCGCAAGAATTCCTCCTGTCTTTTTTCCCCTCCAAAATTCAAATGACAAGAGTTTTTCATTAGGTTGAGTTTAAAGGGTATATTGACACTATCATTTGGGAAAAACCAGAAACTGGGAGGTGCCTTTAACACTGTCTTTTTCCTCACCCCACCCCTCCTCTGTGCATCCAAGCAAGCATGGTCTTCTCTTTTCAAGCTGCAGAATATGTTTGAAATCTGTCCACGTCTTGCCTTCCTCGCCCTCACCCAAGCCCACACCATTGCTTGCCTGGATCATCCCGGTAAACATACCTGTCTCCCCCCCTCAGTCTCTCCACGCTGATGGGCTGGGGAAGAAAATCTGAGGACGTCCATTTATCTCATCCTTTAAAATGGCTGTTTTTCTGTATTATATAATAATAAACATCACCTCCCAGACTCTCTGGCCTTTCATGTGTTCATCTGCCCTGTTCCAGAATACCTTATCTTAAGACTAAGCCTCGATTAACCATCTGTTTTTCCCTGAGGACTTTTGAGATGCCCCTGGACTATTCTTTCACCCGGACTCCCCAGCATCCTCTGAAAAGCTGTATTAAAGCACTCGGTGTGTACCTATTTCCACCTATTTCCATTTCTGTACCAAGATCACCTTCAGGACTTGGACTTTGTCATTCGTCTCGGTGAATGGTGTAAAGGAGGCATTTCATAAGTGACTGGAGCTCACTCATGTTCCAAGACTTTATTTCGATGAAAAAAAAAGTTTCAGCTTGCTTAATTTCGTAATTCTCAAAAAGTTACAACTATCCCTTAGAACACGGCAAATGCTCTGGGTATCTTCACAACTTTTATCAAGATACATTAGGTGCTTGGGATCCCTGGGTGGCTCAGCGGTTTAGCGCCTGCCTTCAGTCCAGGGCGTGATCCTGGGGTCCTGGGATCGAGTCCCGCGTTGGGCTCCCTGCATGGAGCCTGCTTCTCCCTCTGCCTGTGTCTCTGCCTCTCTCTCTCCTCTGTGTCTTTCATGAATTAATAAATAAAATATTTTTTAAAAAGATACATTAAGTGCTTGTATCTTACCCGTCTTGGGAAGAACCCATCTGGGCTAAAGGGGGTGGAAAGAGAGTTAACATTTTGCCTAGTTCTGATTTTTTTCTTCTCCCTCTTAGAGAAATGAAATTCAAAGACAGGGTGACTCAGAGACTGAGTGTAAACCTGGGATCATAGCAAAGAGTACATGAAAGTTGCTTCTGTACATATACACGAAGATATAAGAAGGAAGAAAAAAAGGCAAGAAAAGACACACCTGATGCTCTTTGTGGTAATCAGACAAAATAGAAATGTCAGAGTTAGAAAAGTGCTTTCCTGGGATTTAGGACAGGATGAATTTAAAACAGGGCAAGTAATTGGTTTTTTGTTAGAATAGTAACTTCATAGAGATCACTTATATCCATACCTCTTCCTCCCTGAACAACCTTATCCCAAAGTCACTTCAGATGATCCATACAGTAGCTACCAGATTCTACACACAGGCGATTCTTAATCTCAGTCCCTGGGCTGTTGAACTTTTAAGCCTGGATCCTAATAAGGGTTCGACTGGCTCCCTTGAGTACCAAGAACTGCTGTGGAACAGTTACCATACAAGGGCAGAGAAGCCTCCCAGGAGGGAAAGGGGGAGGAAGCCCTCGCTTCAGCACAGTGGTTACATAACCACAAGGGGAGCGCTGCAAAAGGAAAGGCTCTTTCTGCCTTCCTTAAAAATATTAAATTCTAAAAATGTCTGAAAGATACCTAACAAGTACATATGAGTTGCCAGAGTTAGTAACTTAAATATAATTAAGACCCAGAATATCAATTCAGTCTGATGGGCTTATGTGGCTATTTTAAATAACTTTAGATACTTAGTGTCCTCAAGAAACAGCCATAGAAACATACGTGTGCAGTATGTTTCAGTAAGAGCAGAATAAATGTCATTTCCTTTTTCATTGACAATGAGTTATGAATGTTGACCTAAAGACAGTCCCCAAACAAGCTGCATTCCAATAGTTCATTTCTAAGTCAGTTGTTAGGCACTTGGAACATAGTTTCCCATAGAAACAATTTTAGATGTGGCGGTTCAGATTTCCAGATATGGCCAAAGAAGCCCATTTGCCTATAAGTAATTTTACTAAAGACCTTAACCACCATGCATAGCAATGTTTGCCTTTTTTTTTTTTTTTTTTTAATAAGAAAATGTTTCCTGATTTCCTGCTTGGGATTTCCTGTAACTCATCTTCCCTTCCTATTCTTCAGGGTGGAGGATGCCCTAATTGTAGAGGCTGCTTGAGAGTTCGTGGTGGCGTGAAGCGGGGGAGGAGGAATGCAGGGAGAAGGAGGCTTCTCCAGCAGCAACAGCAAGGACTCCAGGGATAGAGCGAGGTCGGTGGAGTCCAGGCCCTGAAAGGTGGTACACCTGTGACAGTGACGTGTCATTATATTTGCATTGAGGGGTATTTTGTTTTGTCTTAGCAAGAACTTCCCAAATGTTCAGAATGATATAACTACCTCTTATTGAGCCCAGCATTAATTTCCGTGTCTATATTACTCCACATGATTCTCCAAACTCAACATCTGTGAGGCCAGTTGTTTTAACTGCGTATAAGAATGGGGGCACAAAGCTTAGGAATATTAAATGACTTCCTAAATTCATCCAGTTAGAGCCAGCACTTGAACTCAAACTTAGGTCTGACTCCAAATCCAGTATTTTGTTTCCCAAGGACTTAGGGAACACTTCGGACAACTTATTGTTTAGTTTTCCATTTAACAGCTGAATTAAGGCAGGAACTATCCCCCTCAATGAATAGAATGAATTACTGGATTCAAAAACTATGAAATGCTTTTTATGTGGATGATGTAAGGAAGTGTGTGCTGCAGATCTAGTGGAGACAGCTAGACATCCAAACATGAACATTTTGGCAACTTTACAGAGCAACAGAAGACCAGTGCTGCAGGGCACCTCGGTGGCTCAGTGGTTGAGGGTCTGCCTTTGGCTCAGGGCATGATCCTGGGGTCTTGGGATTGAGTTCCCCATCCAGCTTCCTGCAGGGAGCCTGCATCTCCCTCTGCCTGTGTCTCTGCCTCTCTGTGTCTCTCATGAATGAATAAATAAAATCTTAAAAAAAACAAACAGTGGGATCCCTGGGTGGTGCAGCGGTTTAGCCCCTGCCTTTGGCCCAGGGCGCAATCCTGGAGACCAGGGATCGAATCCCATGTCGGGCTCCCAGTGCATGGAGCCTGCTTCTCTCTCTGCCTGTGTCTCCACCTCTCTCTCTCTCTCTCTGTGTGACTATCATAAATAAATAAAAAAAATTAAAAAAACAAAAAACAAAAACAAACAGTGCCACAAGAAGTGATGTAACTTAACTCGTTATATGGAGCCTTAGGAGAGGTCACTGGGTGGCGCAGCAGTTTAGCGCCTGCCTTTGGCCCAGGGCGCGATCCTGGAGACCCGGGATCGAATCCCACGTCGGGCTCCCGGTGCATGGAGACTGCTTCTCCCTCTGCCGGTGCATGGAGCCTGCTTCTCCCTCTGCCTGTTTCTGCCTCTCTCTCTCTCTCTCTGTGTGACTATAATAAAAAAAAAAAAAAAAGGAGAGGTCACTAAGCTCTCAGTCTCGAAAAGCTCATGAAGGATGCTGGACTTGGGCTGCACCTTGAAGAAATGGGTTTAGATAGAGGGCATGCCTGATGAGGGGCTCAGCTGAGCAAAGTTTACATATTAATAATTGAGACAAAACTAGCTAGATTTGCTTCCTGTTACTAAGTGGAAAATAAGATTGGAAAAGTTGGGGCCAGACAGTGTGGAGACTTCTAGGATTTCTCTGTTATACCTTAACCTTTTGAACATGTATAGTTCAAAAGTAAAATTTATAAAAAAAAAAACAGAGGAAAAAATCCCCTCTCACAGAATTAACCACAAGTTTCCTGCGAATTCTTTCAGATATTTTTGTGCATATACAAGGAATTATAAATATATATATATTATTTCCCTTATGTTCAAAGGTAGCATATGGCCTATAAATTTTTGGTAGCAATTACATATATTTACATTATTTAAATGATTATTATTTATTTTTATTTTTAAAAAAGATTTTATTTATTTATTTATTCATGAGAGACACACAGAGAGAGAGGCAGAGACACAGGCAGAGGGAGAAGCAGGGAGCCCGATGTGGGACTCGATCCCAGGCCTCCGGGATCAAGCCCTGGGCCGAAGGCAGGCGCTAAACCACTGAGCCACCCAAGGATCCCCTAAATGATTATTATTTAAAATGATATGTTTACTTCTTAAAATATAATGGTATTTCCTAGTGTGGATTTATCAGACAAATACCAAGAATTGGGATCCAGAATAGAGACAGTGATATCCAGAGGTGGCCTCAGTCAACTTTGTATCTGTGGATCTAAACCCACAAGCTGTGGGTTTAGTTTGGTGAGGTGGATGGTCCTCTTTAGTGTTACTATAACACCATGTACACTCCTCTCCTTGGCTTTCTTCATGGCTTTCAATTACCTATTTATGTGTTTTACCTCACTCGATTAGAATTCTTTGAGGCAAATAGACTCTAGGACTCACTTATCTTTATATCATCAACATCTATAATAATGTCTGGCAAATAACAGTTCTTAAAAATAAATGCTCAAATGATTTAATGAGCAGATAAAAGGTTTGTTGAATGAATGTGAACAGTATGTTCAAGAAATGCCTTGAATAACTTAGCTAAGTCCTAGGGTATCAGAATATAAGGAGAAGGAATGGTATTTGATCTCTCTGATAATACAGTTTGATGAAACCCTGGAGAGATGTGTTAGGAAAGATCAAGCAGGAGAGAAAAAGAGGAAGATTAGGAGGGAGGAGAGAAGGAAAACTGAAGCAAGGTCTTTGAACCACCAAGAAGGACCTGGATCATGGGCAACAGCAGAGAGGGTGGCCTAAACAGGAAGCACCGGTGTAAAAAATAAATAAGCTACGGGAGGTAGCATGGTCAGAGTTGAAATAATGAAGGGCTCAAATTTAAGTTTTTTGTTTTTTAAATAGAGGAAACTGAGGAAAGTGAGGTTGAGCAGAGAGGCCTGGGTGGCAAATGTCTGAAATAATTGTAGGGACTGAGGAAAAGCTGACCGAAAGTAACAGCTGCCTTCTGGAATAGGGCCAATTATAACTTCAAGAAAAGCATTGATAAGCAATGCTCAGCGTCTGTTTGGGGCAGGAGATTATGAAGTTGCAAGTCTTTTGTGTCAAATTCTGTGTGAGGTGCTCTGGGCCTATAGAAATGAAAAATGAACATGTTCTCAAGCAGCTTATGTCTGGTACAGAGAAGGTCAACCCTTCAAAATATATTTGGTTCCAACATTAATCATCTTACTTTTAAATGATTTTATTTTTTTAAAAATATTTTATTTATTTATTCATGAGACACACACACACACACACACACACACACACACACACACACACACAGACGCAGGCAGAGGGAGAAGCAGGCTCCATGCAGGGAGCCCGATGCGGGACTCGATCCCAGGTCTCCAGGATCACGCCCTGGGCTGAAGGCGGCGCTAAACCACTGAGCCACCAGGGCTGCCCTTAAATGATTTTTTTTTTTTTGAAGATTTTATTTATTTGTTCATGAGAGACACAGAGAGAGAGGCAGAGACACAGAGGGAGAAGCAGGCTCCCCACAGGGAGCCGGATGCGGGACTCGATCTTGGGAATCTGGGATCACGCCCTGAGCCAAAGGCAGATGCTCAACCACTGAGCCACCCAGGTGCCCCTAAAATGATATTATAGCATTGCAACATAACGTGGCTGTCACGGCTTCTATTCTGTTCACATGTGAGAAAAGTTAAGCAACCTCTTAGATACTTTCCGTTATAGTTATGCAAAATAATTTTGATATCCTGGTACTTTATTCCCTGAAGCTGTGCTATGCCAAATGCTGACACTGTTCCAAAAAAGAAGTAATCTTTTTGGATCCCTAAGGGAATTGTTATAAAGTACATTTTTGTCCATTAAAAACAAACAAGCAAAAAAAACCAAACAAACAGGCCATTTCAATCCCATAACAAACTGATTTTATTAGGGTAGTTAAAGGCAAAATATTTGTTCCAGTTGACCTAAGAATCAAACCAAATCTGGTTGGATGGAAATTGTTAAGCAAGTTAAACTCAGTCAGGTGTGGGTCCCCAGAGCTCACATAACACAGGAAACACATGTAAGCAAGAAGTACATTTATTTAAACATGGTAACAACCACAACTAGACAGAAAAAAATTACACATCTGTTCAATTTAAATGTGTAAAAAGTTCCCATAGTGACTTTTCAAAATGTTATGAGAAACACGATGCCTTCCAAGTTCAGGCTTGCAAAATAACTCACCCTTTCTGCAACTCCGGTCTCCTAATTGGTAAGTTTTATTTTAGAGATGTCGTTTAGAAAGCACTTAGGCTTTATCTTTTGAAAGTAATCTTTAAACTAAAGATGTGTGAATAGTAATTACAAATTTTCTTTTTATTAATAGGTTCCAGCTAAAAGGCAGTACTTTTTTTTTTTTACAAATCTGTTTTTGATAATAGATTTCTAGCTCATTTTATACAGATCTGTTTAATAAAAAATTACGTAGAGTTCATTTCTAAAAACCCATGGCAAGAGCAGTTTAAAAAGTCTTCAAAGCCATTACCCTTCCTCTTCTATAAAATTCAGCTCTGCCTTATACTTCTCATTCTTTTTGGAGGATCTGCTCCTCATGAATAGGGACATCTTTTTCTTTTCTTTTCCTTTTCCTTTTCTTTTCTTTCTTTTCTTTTCTTTTCTTTTCTTTTCTTTTCTTTTCTTTTCTTTTCTTTCTTTTCTTTTCTTTTCTTTTCTTTTTTTTTCTTTTCTTTTCTTTTCTTCCTTTCCTTTTCTTTCTTTCTTTCTTTCTTTCTTTCTTTCTTTCTTTCTTTCTTTCTTTCTTTCTTTGTTAAGGAATTCATCGTCAAAACTCCCACAAATGTGCAAATAGATATGTTTGGAAATTTTTTGAAAATATTGTTGGAAATAGCATGAACCTGAAAATAGACCAAATGTCTGTCAATTTCAGTATATCTTAATAAAGAATTGAAGGAGAGATAGTTTTACAAGCAAAAGTTCAGGAGCTCATTGCCACTAAACCAGCTGTAGAAGAAAGTTAAAGTGTGTGTGGAGGGGTCCTGGTTGGCTCAGTTGGTTAAGCATCCAACTCAGGATTTCAGCTCAGCTCATATGCTCAGGGTTGTGGGGTCAAGCTCCAAGTCGAGCTCTGTGCTCAGCAGGGAATCTGTTTGAGATCCTTTCCCTCTGCCCCTCTTCCCGCTTGCATGTATACTCGTGCTCTCAAAATAAACAAATCTTAAAAAAGAAAGATATATTAAAAAGAATTCTTTAAGTGAAAAGCCATAACTAGAAAAAAATTATGAAAAGAAAAAGTTTTATAGTTAAAAGCAAACATATAGTAAAGGTAGTAGATTAATTACCTATAAAGCCAGTATGGAGGTTAAAATACAAAAGTAGAAAAATAAATAAAATCTACAAAAATTAGTCAAGGGATACACAAAATAAAAATATGTGAACTATGACATCATATACATAAAACATATAGGAGAGAGTAAAAATTTAGTGCTTTCAGAATGTATTTGAACTTAAGTGACCATCAACTTAATATAGACTGCTATATGTATAGGATGTTATCTATAAACCTAATGGTAATTATAAATCAAAACCTATAATACGTACACACAAAATAAAGAGAAAAGAAATTAAATATTACACTGAAGAAAGCCATCACACCACAAGGGCAAGAGCAAGAGAAGAAAGGAATAGAGAAAAACTACAAAGGGAGGAGGGGTGGGGGTGACTGGGTGACGGGCACTGAGGTGGGCACTTGACGGGATGAGCACTGGGTGTTATTCTGTATGTTGGTAAATTGAACACCAATAAAAAATAAATTTATTATTAAAAAAAGAAAAACTATAACAGAAAACAATGAACAAAATGGCAGAGTACACAGCTATCATTTAAATATAAATGGAGTAAATATTTCAATCAAAAGATAGGGTGCCTGAATGGATTAAAAAAAAATATCCAGGACCTTTGTATATGCTGCCTACAAGAGACTCATTTCATATCTGAAGATACATACCAACTGGAAGTGAAAGGATGGAAAAAGATATTCCTGTAAATGAAAGCAAAAAAAACTCCCCAAAACAAAGAGCAAGGGTAGAAGTACTTTTGTCAGACAAAATAGACTAAAAAAAAAAGACTGTAGAAAGAGACAAAGAAGGATATTACATAATGCCATAATGATAATGGGATCAATCCAACAAGAGGATGTAACAATTATAAATAACTATGCACCACCCAACATAGGGGCACCTAAACACATAAAGTAAATATGAACAGACATAAAGGGAGAAATGAACAATATTACAATAATAGTAGGTCACTTTAACAGTCAATTTACATCAATGGATAGATTATCCAGATAGAAAATCAACAAGGAAACAATGGCTTTGAATGATACATTAGACTACATGAATTTCAGAGGACTAAAATTATATCAAGCATCTTTTCTGACCACAACTGTATGAAACTAGAAATCAGTTATAAGAAAAAAACCTAGAAAAACCCCACAAATACTTGGAGGCTAAATAATATGCTACAGATAAGATAACCAATTGGTCAACAAAGAAATCAGAGACAATAAAAAATACATGGAGAAAAATAAAAACATAATAGTACAAAATCTTTGAGACACAACGAAGGCACAACTTTAGTGCTAAAAGGGAAGTTTATAGTGATACAGGCCTACCTCAAGAAACAAGAACTATCTCGAGAAACCTAACTTTACGTCTAAAGGAATTAGAAAAAGAACAAAGGGGTAGCCCGGGTGGCTCACCGCCTTCAGCCCAGGGCGTGATCCTGGAGACCTGGGATCGAGTCCCACGTTGGGCTTCCTGCATGGAGCTTGCTTCTCCCTCTGCCTGTGTCTCTGCCTCTCTCTCTCTCTCTTTCTCTCTGTGTCTCTCATGAATAAATAAAATCTTAAAAAAAAAAAAGAAAGAAAAAGAACAAAGTCCAAAATTAGATGAATAAAGGAAATAATAAAGTTTGGAACAGAAATACACAAAACTTAAAACTAAAAAATAGAAAAGAATCACTGAAACTAAGAGCTGGTTCTTTGAAAACATAAAGGAAATGGATAAGCCTTTAGTGAGACTCATCAAGAAAAAAAGAGACAGGACTCAAACATAATCAGAAATGAAGGAGGAAAAATTGCAATTGATACCAAGAATTTTAAGAGAATACTACAAAAAATTATATGCCAACAAATTGGAGAATCTAGAAGAAATGGATAAATTCCTAGAAACAGATCATCTTCTAGAAATGAATCAAGAAGAAATAGAAAGTCTCAACAGACCAGTTACTGGTAATGAAAATGAACTTGTAATCAAAAACTCCCAACAAACAAAGGTGCTGGACCCAGATGGCTTCACCGGTGAATTCTACCAAACATTTAAAGGAGAATTAATACCTACTCTTCTCAAACTGTTCCAAAAAAAAAATAGAAGGGACAAAATACTTCCAAATTCATTCTACAAGTCCAGAATTACCTTGATACCAAAACCAAACAAAGCAATATAAAACCAAAACCAATCCAAACCCAATCAAACCAAAACTGTAGGCCAATATCCCTGATGAGCACAGATGCAAAAATCTTCAACCAAATATTAGCAATTAGCTAATTAGCAAACTGAATTCAATAATACATTTAAACCAGCAATCACCAAGATCAGGTGAGATTTACTCCAGGGATGCAACTGGTTGTTCAACATTCGCAATTCAATCAATGTGATACGTCACATTAACAAAACAAAAGATAAAAACCATTATGACCACCTCAATAGATGCAGAAAAAGCATTTGACAAAATAAAATATCCATTCATGGTAAAAACTCTCCACAAAGTGGTTTTAGAAAGAACAGAATAAAAGTCACATAGGAAAAATCCACAGCTAACATATTCAACAGTGAAAACAGGAAAGTTTTTCCTCTAAAATGAGGAACAAGACAAGGATGTCTGCTGTCACCAATTTGGTTCAACACAGTTCTGGAAGTCCTAGCTGTAGCAATCAGACAAGAGAAAGAAATAAAAGGCATCCAAATTGGTAAAGATGAAGTTAAACTATTACTATCTCCAGATGACATGATACCACATATAAAACACACTAAAGATTACACCAAAAAATTATTAGAATAAATAAATTCAGTAAAATAGCAAGATACAAAATTAATACACGTAATCTGTTGCATTTCTATAAACTAATAATGTAGCAGAAAAAGAAATTAAGAAAACAATCCCACTTACAATTGTGTATAAAAAAATAGAATACCTAGGAATAAGTTTAATCAAGGAGGTGGATGGAAGACGTATATTCTGAAAACTATAAAAATACTGATGAAAGAAATTGAAAGCGAAACAAGCAAATGGAAAGATACACCAAGGCTCACAGAGTGGGAGAACTAGTATTGTTAAAATGTCCACACTACCCAAAGCAGTTTGCAGATGCAATGCAACCCCTATCAAAATACCAGCAGCACTGTCTATGGTCGGGCCGGAGCGTCCAGCCGCCCCGGACAGAGCTCCTGTAACGGGCCGCCCCTGCAGCACCCGGCGCCGGGTGAGGGTCTTCTCTGATCCGAGAATGGCTACTCCTCGGTACGAGCCAGTGGCTGAGATTGGGGTTGGTGCCTATGGAACGGTATACAAGGCCCGTGATCCGCACAGCGGCCACTTCGTGGCCCTCAAGAGCGTTAGAGTCCCTAAAGGAGGAGGTGCCGGAGGGGGCCTTCCCATCAGCACAGTTCCTGAAGTGGCATTGCTGAGGAGGCTGGAGGCTTTTGAGCATCCCAACGTTGTCCGGCTGATGGACGTCTGTGCCACTGCCCGAACCGACCGGGAGACCAAAGTGACCCTGGTGTTTGAGCACGTGGACCAAGACCTGAGAACGTACCTGGACAAGGCACCCCCACCGGGCTTGCCAGTGGAGACCATCAAGGATCTGATGCGCCAGTTTCTAAGAGGCCTAGATTTCCTTCATGCCAACTGCATCCTTCACCGAGACCTGAAGCCCGAGAACATTCTGGTGACCAGTGGTGGGACAGTCAAGCTGGCTGACTTTGGCCTGGCCAGAATCTACAGCTACCAGATGGCACTTACGCCTGTGGTTGTTACACTCTGGTATCCTGCTCCAGAAGTTCTTCTGCAGTCTACGTATGCAACACTATGCAACACCCGTGGACATGTGGAGAGTGGCTGTATCTTCGCAGAGATGTTTCGTTGCAAGCCTCTCTTCTGTGGAAACTCGGAAGCTGACCAGTTAGGCAAAATCTTGGACCTGATCGGGCTGCCCCCAGAGGATGACTGGCCCCGAGATGTGTCTCTGCCCCGAGGAGCCTTTTCCCCAAGAGGGCCCCCGTCCAGTACACACAGTGGTACCTGAGATGGAGGAGTCTGGAGCACAGCTGCTGCTGGAGATGCTGACTTTTAACCCACACAAGCGAATCTCTGCCTTCCGAGCCCTGCAGCACTCTTATCTACAAAAGGCAGAAGGTAACCCAGACTGAGCAGTGGAAAGGCTGCCACAGTAGCAAGAGGAGAGAAGCTGTCTTTTCTCTTCCTTGGAACACTTGAGTGGAGAGCTCCCCAAACTAAGAAGGCAGTCTTGGCCTTCATCTCTGAGGCTGTGGAAACAACTCCCACTTTTTACAGAGAATATTTGGCTGTCTTAATGACATTCCCTTTCCACCTCTCCTTTTGAGGCTTATCCTTCTCCTGCCCCCTCCTCCCCATTTTCATACACCAAGGGGTATGTCCCTTGTTCTCCCCTTTCTATCTTGATATTGGGATCTTTTTTATACAGGAAAAACAAAACAAAACAAAGAAAAAAAAATACCAACAGCATTGTATCAAACTACAAGAGACCTTAACTAGCCAAAGCAATCTTGAGAAGGTATCTTCGTAATCTCAGATTTCAAGATACACCACAAAGTTATGGTAATCAAAACAGTATGGTACTGGCACCAAAACATGAACACATAGATAAATGGAACAAGACACTGAACTTAGAAATAAACCCACACTTATATAGTCCATTAATCTATGACAAAGGAGACAAGACTGTACAATAGGGAAAAGACAGTCTCCTTAATAAGTGGTATAGGGAAAAACAGACAGCTACAAAGGAATGAAACTGAAGAGCACACACAAAAATAAACCAAAAAGGATTAAAGGTCTAAATGTGAGAGTTGAAACCATCAAACTCCTAAAAGAAAACATAGGCAGGCACCGGGATGGCTCAGTTGTTGAGTGTCTGGTTTTGACTTGGGTCATGATCCTGGGGTCCTGGGATCAGTCCCACATTGTGCTCCCCACAGAGAGCCTGCTTCTCCCTCTGCCTATGTCTCTGCCTCCTTCTGTCTCTCATGAATGAATAAAATCTTAAAAAAAAACCCATAGGCAGTAATCTCTTAACATTAGCCTTAGCATCATGTTATAGATATGTATTCTCAAGCAAGAGAAATAAAAGCAAAAATAAACTATTGGGAATACACCAAAAACAAACCTTTAGCATAGAAAAGGAAACCATCAACGAAACAAAAAAGCAAGCTGCTGAATGGGAGAAGATATTTGTAAATGAGAGATCTGATAAAGGATTAATATCCAAAATGTGTAAAAAATTTATGACTCAACACCAAAAGAACCAAACACTCCAATTAAAAAATGGGCAGAGAGGGCAGCCCGGGTGGCTCAGTGGTTTAGCACCACCTTCAGCCCAGGGTGTGATCCTGGAGACCTGGGATCGAGATCCACGTCGGGCTCCTTGCATGGAGCCTGCTTCTCCCTCTGCCTGTGTCTCTGCCTATCTCTCTCTCTCTCTCTGTGTTTCTCATGAATAAATAAATAAATAAATCTTTTAAAAAAATGGGCAGAGGACCTGAACATTTTTCTAAAAAGGATATACAGATGGCCAGCAGACACATGAAAAGGTGCTCTACATCACTAATCGTTAGGAGTAACGCAAACCAAAACCACAATTATCTGGAGGGTATTATGCTGAGTGAAGTAAGTCAGTCGGAGAAGGACAAACATTATATGTTCTCATTCATTTGGGGAATATAAATAATAGTGAAAGGGAATATAAGGGAAGGGAGAAGAAATGTGTGGGAAATATCAGAAAGGGAGACAGAACGTAAAGACTGCTAACTCTGGGAAACGAACTAGGGGTGGTAGAAGGGGAGGAGGGCGGGGGGTGGGAGTGAATGGGTGACGGGCACTGGGTGTTATTCTGTATGTTAGTAAATTGAACACCAATAAAAAATAAATTAAAAAAAAAAACCACAATTATTTATCACCTCACACCAATCAAAATGGCTAGTTTCAAAAAGACAAGAAATAACAAGTGTTGGCAAGGATGTGGAGAAAAGGGACCCCTTGTACACTGTTTATGGGAATGTAGATTGGTGCAGCCATGTGGAAAACAGTATGGAGCTTCCTCAAAAAATTAAAAATAGAAATATCAGGGGCACATGGCTGGCTCAGTCAGAAAAGCATGAGATTTTTTTTTTTTTTTAAGAGCATGCAACTCTTAATCTCAGAGTTGTGAGTTCAAGCCCCACGCTGGGTGTAGAGATTATTTAAGTAAAACTCTAAAAAACCCAGAAATATATCATCTAGGAATTCCATTACTATTTACCCAGAAAGAATGAAACTAATTTGAAAAGTTACATGCAATCTTATGTTTATTGAAGCATTATTTACAATAGTCAAAAAATGGAAGCAACTCAAATGTCCACTGATGGCTGAATGGCTAAAGATGTATATGTATACAATGAATTATTACTCAGCCATAAAAAAGAATGAAATCTTGCCATTTGCAATAACATGAATAGACCTAGAGGGTATTATTCTAAGCGAAATAAGTTAGACAAAAAAAGGCAAATACCATGCGATTTCACTTGTGGAATTTAAAAAACAAAACAAATGAACAAATGAAAAAATAGACTCCTAAATACAGATAATAAACTGGTAGTTACTAGAGGGGAGGTAACAGAGTTGTGTGTGTGTGGGGGGGGGGTTTGGACAAAGTCAGTGAAAGGGATTAAGAGGCACAAACTTCCAGTTATAAAATAAATAAGTCATGGAGATGAAAAGTACAGTATATTTACAGTATAGTACAGTAAATGTACAGCATACATTAACTTACAGTTAATATAATAATGTTACATGGTGACAGGTGATGTCTATGTTTCTCACAGTGAGCACCAATGTATAGCATTGTTGAATCACTATGTTGTACACCTGAAACTAATATAACATTGTATGCCAATACTCCAATTAAAAAAAAGCCCTGGGACGCCTGGGTGGCTCAGCGGTTCAGCGTCTGCCTTCAGCCCAGGGCGTGATCCCGGAATCCTGGGATCGAGTCCCACGTCGGGCTCCCGGTGCATGGAGACTGCTTCTCCCTCTGCCTATGTCTCTGCCTCTCTCTCTCTCTCTGTGTGACTATCATAAATAAATAAAAATTAAAAAAAAGAAAGAAATGTGAAAAATCTATGTAAAGAAAACTATGCAATCACTGGAAAAACACAAAGATATGCTTGAGCAAGTGGAAAGATGTCACTTGTTCTTGGTTCTTGAATAGGATGCTTCATCATCATGAAGATATCAAATATCCCTGTTAATTTATAAATTTAATACAATGAAATTTTTAAAATAGTACCAGGATTTTTTGTTCTGCAATTTTAAAGTTGAAACTAAAGTGTGATCTCAGGTCAGTTTGTCAACTTGAAATAAAACTGTGACTTAAAGAAGAAAGCTGTGGAGTGCCTGGGTGACTTAGTCAATTAAGTGTCTGACTCTTGATTTCGGCTCAGGTCATGATCCCAGAGTCCTGGGATCTAGCCCCACATGGGGTTCCTTGCTCAACAAAGAGTCTGCTTAAGATTCTCTCTCTCTTAAAAAAAAAAAATCTCTCCCTCTGCCCCTTCCCTGCTCCAGTGTGTGGGCACACACTCTAACAAATAAATACATCTTTAAAAAAATACAGAAGAAAGCTATTATATGCTGGCATTCTTCCAAGAAAAGAACTCATTACCATTGAGCCAGTCCTACTTCCTCTAGCTGATTTGCTGTCATGTGCAATGAGGATTGAGAATTACTAAATCATCCAGTTTCCAAAAGAAGCTGAAAAGTTTCAATTTGCATGTGACATTTTGCATGTGAATATGTTGGCAAGTAATTTAAATTAAAAAATAAAATATATTTTAGGCAAAATACACCTTGTAGGTCATATCTAGCCCACAGGCTGTCACAGTTTTTGACCTTTTGGATCAAATTTTTCTGTAAAGGGTCAGATAGTAAATAATGTTAGGATTTGCAGACCATAAATACTGTCTGTTGCATATTCCTGTCCATTTTTACATCATTAAAAAATGTAAAAGGACATCCTTAGCTTCAGGGGCTATAAAAACCAGGCCTTGGATCTGGCTCTAGGGATCGTAGTTATCCTGGTTAACAGAAATTATTAGCTCTGAGATTCAATAACTACTTCTAAAGACAGCCATATTATCTGACTTCTCTCACAAATATATATTTTTAAAAATAAGCTGGGATAAGCATATTTAAATTCACTGCTATGGGACATTTCATAATGCAGTACATTTTTCTCCTGGTATATGGAAAATATTCAGGAAGCATATCCTGAAAAGGAGTTTATGCATGATTTTAAGATACATTCCTACCATCTGTCACATTTTAACTGCTCTTACAAATGATGCCATTTGGCTGAAAAATGTTTCCTATTTTATTCCAATCATATTCTCAAAAACAGTTTTATCAGGTTTACAACTTAGACTTTTGTGTTCAAGAATTAAAAGGGTGGTTTCTTGTTTCTTGGCTGGCAGCTCTACTCATTTCCTTTTTTTAATCCCTTAAAGAGAAGCATGTTTAATAAAGTTGGATAATAGCATCTATTTCTGAGATAGGTCAAGACCTTTATAATCCTGTTAGACTAATGATGTGGCAAACATTAGAGGAAAAGTCGCATCCAATTCATTCTTACAGATCGTTTTGGTCCTGGACCAACCTCAGAAGGGACATCAGTGATATGAACTGGCCCTGAACAATTGTGCAACTTATTAGAAGACTATAAAATTTATTTCCTAGAATTCTTTAAAAATAGGATAGTGAGATTTTATTTATTTTTTTTAATTTATTTATTTATGATAGTCACAGAGAGAGAGAGAGAGAGGCAGAGAGACACAGGCAGAGAGAGAAGCAGGCTCCATGCACCGGGAGCCCGATGTGGGATTCGATCCTGGGTCTCCAGGATCGCGCCCTGGGCCAAAGGCAGGCGCCAAACCGCTGCGCCACCCAGGGATCCCGGATAGTGAGATTTTAAAAAAATAACTACATGTGAAGAAGATTGATAAAATGGGTATCACCTCTCAAATATCTTTTAGACTTCACAATTCACTAGAAAGCTATAGGGAGTATCAATCATAACATTATTCACCAAATCAAATCAGATCATGGATCACTAGTAATTTGACTGGTTCTACCCCAGTTATACTCACTCTTCACATCAATAACAAAACTAATCTGGGACTAAAGATTTCCTAGAACTTGGCTAGACCAATGCTCCTATGCTTCTTTATCAGTATCTCTAATATCAGGGAAGAGCAAACTTAAAAGCAGCTCTTAAAGTTAAGAACAATGATGTGCTAGCATAGGCAAGCCAAGTGTTAAATTGTTAAGTAACAGTGAGCCACCTGTTAAACACAGCCATCACTACAGATTAAATTACATAAACTATGACGAACCATTATATATTAAAAGCAATGATATTGAAGTTAAAAACTCACCACTCCCTAATTATTTTACATTTTATCCTTCTTGGTGTTCTTTACATTATTTACATCTATTACATGTGTATGGTAGAAATACTATATACTGATGTGCTATTGAGCATCTTTTCCTAACTCTCTGAGTTGAGCATCACAAGGTGATGCATTGTCATCATACTGGAAATCTGAAATTGACTATACTGACAGTATTTACACCACACAAATAGGCAAATAATAGAAATCAGGTCCCATCCTACTTCCCAAAGAGTCCGTTTAATTAAACATTTAAAAGTGCATTACTTGTGGGTGCCTGGGTGGTGCAGTTGGTTAAGTATCCAGTTTTGGCTTCTGTTGTGATCTCATGGTCCTGAGATCGAGCCCTGCGTTGGGCTCCATATTGAACATGGTCTGCTTGAGACTTTCCTTCCCTCTCCCTCTGCCCCCACCCTTCCCTGTTCATGCTCTCCCTCTCTCACAAATAAAATGTAAAAAAAAAAAAAAAGCAGCATATTACTGGCTTGGGAGGGTAGCATAGCTTCTGGCTGGCTCGTGTACAGACCCCACGTCAATTATTCTTGTGCTAGGCCCATAAAATAGACGTAAAAAAGAAGCTGCCAAACAGTTGAATACACAATTTTCACAAATGCCATGGAGCATTCTCCAGGACAGATGATATGCAAGGCCACAAAACAAGTCTCAATAATGAACAAGACTGAAATCATATCAAGCATCTTTTCTGACCATAATGGTTTGTTTGTTTGTTTGTTTGTTTATTTATTTATTCATGAGAGACAGAGAGAGAGAGAGAGAGAGGCAGAGACACAGGCAGAGGGAGAAGCAGGCTCCATGCAGGGAACTCGACATAGGACTCTATCCCGGGACTCCAGGACCATGCCCTAGGCCGAAAGCAGGCACCAAACTGCTGAGCCACCCAGGGATCCCGACCATAATGGTTTAAATCTAGAAATCGATTATAAGCAGAAAACTGGAAAAATCGCAAATATATGGAGATTAAACATGCTACTTAACAACCAATAGGACAATAAAGAAATCAAGAAGAAATTAAAAAATACATGGAGACAAATGGAAATACAACATACTAAAATCTATGGGATGCAGCAAAAGCAGCTCTAAAGGGAAGTTTAAAGCCATACGGGTCTACCTACCTCCAGAAACAAGAACAATCTCAAATAAAATATCTAACATTATACCTAAAGGAATTAGAAAAAGAATAAAGCCCAAAGTTAGTAGAAGGAAATCATATATATCAGTGCAAAAATAAAGGAAATAGAGTAGGAGAGACAATAGAAAAGATCAGTGAAACTAACAGCTGGTTCTTTGAAAAGGTAAATTGATTAACCCTTAGCTAAACTCATTGAGAAATAAGAGGGCTGGGGCACCTGGTTGGGTCAGTTCATAGAGCATGTGACTCTTGATCTCAGGGTTGTAAATTTGAGCCCCATGTTGAGTACAGAGATTACTTAGAAATAAAATCTTAAAAAAAAAAAAACAACGGGAAAGCTCAAATAAACTCAGAAACGAAAAAGGAGAAATTGCTACTGATGCCACAGAAATAAAAGGATAGTAAGAGTCAATTATGAATAATTATATACCAACAAACTGGACAACTTCGAAAACTTGGATAAATTCTTAGAAATACACAATCTTCAAAGATGGAATCATGAAGAAATAAAAAATCTGAATAGACCAGTAGTAAAAAAAACTCCCAATGGATAAAAGCCCAGGACTAGCCATCTTCACCAGTGAATTCTATCAAACATTCAAAGAAGATTTAATACTTACCCTTTTCAAACTCTCCAAAAAAGAAAAAAACAAAACAAACAAACAAAAAAACGTGAAGAGAAGGGAATGCTCCTAAATTCATTTTATGAAACCAGCATTACCCTGATAACAAAACCAAAGGACATCTAAACACACACACACATAATTTACAAGCCAATACTCATGATGAACCTCGATACAAAAATCCTCAACAAAATATTAGCAAACTGAATTCAATAATACATTAAAAAGATCATACACAGGATGCCTAGGTGGCTCAGCGGTTGAGCCTCTCCCTTCAGAGCCCAGAGCGTGATCCAGGAATCCTGAGATTGAGTCCCACATCGGGCTGCCCACAAGGCCTGTTTCTCCCTCCTCCTGTCTCTGCCTCTCTCTCTGTGTCTCTCATGAATATATAAATAAAATCTTAAAAAAAAAGATCATACACTATGATCAAGTGGGATTTATTCCAGGGATGGAAAGATGGTTCAACATTTGCAAATCAAAAAAAAAAATTTGCAAATCAATCAGTGTGACATAACACATTAACAAAATGAAGGATAAAAATCATATCATTTCAACAGATGTAAAAAAGGCAGTTGATGGGATCCCTGGGTGGCGCAGCGGTTTGGCACCTGCCTTTGGCCCAGGGCGCGATCCTGGAGACCCGGGATCGAATCCCACATCAGGCTCCTGGTGCATGGAGCCTGCTTCTCCCTCTGCCTGTGTCTCTGCCTCTCTGTCTCTCTGTGACTATCATAAATAAATAAAAATTAAAAAAAAAAGGCAGTTGATAAAATCCAATACTGATTTATGATACAAACTCTTGACAAAGTGGATACAAATAGAACATAATGTATCATAATAAAGGCATTATATGACAAGCCCATAGCTAACACCACATTCAACAGCAGAAAAGCTGAAAGCTTCTCCCTTAAGATCAAGAGCAAGACAAGGATGCCTACTCTCACCACTTTTATTCAACATAGTGTTGGAGCCCTAACCAGACCAATTAAACAGGAAAAAGAAAAGGCACCGAAATTTAGAAAGGAAGAAGTAAAACTATCACTATCTGTGAACATGATTTTATATGCAGAAAGCCCTAAACACTCCACCAAAAACCCATTAAACAAATTCAGTAAATTTGGAGGGTACAAAATTAATATACAAAAATATTTTACATCTTTATAAATTAACAACAAACTAACAGAAAAATCCCAAATAGGCCAAGCAATCTTGAGAAAACAAAATTGAAGGTATCACATTTCCTAACTTCAAACTATATTAGTCAAAATAGCATGGTATTGGCATAAAAATAGAAACATAGATCAATGGAACAGATAGCCCAGAAATAAACCCAAATGTATATGGTCAATCAGTTTATGACAAAGGAGGCAAAAATATACAATGGGCTTAAGGGCAGTATCATTAATACCCGGTGATTGGAAAACTGGAGAGCCACGCGCAAGAGAATGAAACTGGACCACTATCTTACAACATACACAAAAATTAACTCAAAATGGACTAAAGCCTCGAATTTAAGACCAGAAATCATAAAAATCCTACCAAAAACATATAGGCAGTGAGCTCCGTGACACTGCTTTTGGGGATATTTTGTGTAGATCAGACTCCAAAGGCAATGGCAACAAAACCAAAAATAAACAAATGGAACTAAATCAAACTAAAAAGCTTCTATACAGAAAAAAAAATTGTCAACAAAATTAAAAGGCAATCTATTGAATGAGAGAAGATATTTGTAAATCACATATCTAATAGGGGTTAATAACCAAAATATAAAGAACTCATATAGCTCAATAACAGCATAAAAATAATCCAATGGGATCCCTGGGTGGCTCAGCGGTTTAGCGCCTGCCTTGGGCCCAGGGCATGATCCTGGAGACCCAGGATTGAGTCCCACCCCAGCATGGAGCCTGCTTCTCCCTCTGCCTGTGTCTCTGCCTCTCTCTATCTCTCATGAATAAATAAATAAAATCTTAAGAAAAAAAAGAAAATAGAAGATCTGAATATGTATTTTTCCAAAGAAGACATACAGATGGCCAACAGACACATGAACAGATATTCAACATCACTAACCACAATGAGATATCACCTCACACCTGTCAGATTGGCTTGTTCAAAAGAAGAAGAAATAATAAGAGTTGGTGAGAATGTGGAGAAATTAATCCTTACTGTTAGTGGAAATGTAAATTTGTGCAGTCACCATGGAAAACAGTATGGAGGTTCAATAAAAAAGTTAAAAATAGAACTAAAATTCAAAAATTCCGATATTTATCCAAAGAAAAACACTAATTTGAAAAGATATATGCAGTCCTAGGCTTATTGCAGCACTATTTATAACAACAAAGATATGGAAACAACCTAAGCGTCCATCAATGGATGAGTGGAGAAAGATGTGGTACAGGTTTCTACTCAGCCATAAAAAAGAATGAAATCTTACCATTTGCAACAATATAGATGGACCTAAATGGTATTAAGCTAAGTGAAATAAGTCAGACAGAAAAACAAATATGTGTAATCTTATATAGAGAGTCTAAAAAACAAGCAAACAGAACAAAACAAAACCAAACTCATAGATACAAAGAATACATTGGTGGTTGCCAGAGGGGAGGAGGTCAGGGGTGAGTAAAATGTGGGGCAGAGATCAAGAGAGGTACAAACTTCCAGTTATATAAATAAGTCATGGAGATGTAATATGCACGGTGACTGCAGTCAATAATATCGTATTGCAAATATGAAAGTTGCTAAGAGTAAATCTTAAAGTTTTGGTAAGAAAAAATTTTATAACTTTATATAACAGATGGTAATTAGACTTACTATGGTGATCATTTTGCAATGTATACAGATGTCCAATTGTTACACTGTACACCTGAAACTAATATGTTGTATGTTAATGATACTTCAATTTTTATAAAGGTGTCCAAAATCTTTTAAGGATCATTAGAAATGGCTTCCTTTTGGAATATACATACCTTCTCTTTAAACAAAGAAGTTTATTTTCTAATAAATAGCAAATTATGTCTGAGAAATTTTGGAATGTGATTTGGGGAAAGGCTTATGATGGGTTATTTTTATTTTTTGTCCTTTGTAATCTCTTACATCAAATACTTTCTCCTGTGAAAAAGAGCTGTCGCCTTAAGGCAACATAAAGTAGCCTTGAGAACAAAGAACAAAGATGGACCAATTTGCTGCCCTCCCTCCCCCATCCAGGAAGTAATTAAGAAGGCCTAGAGCAACTCCATGCAATACAAAGGCTAGATTCACTAACGAACGGTTTGGATGCTGTTTGGGTCATTTCAGACATGTGGAGTAACTCATTCAAGGTACTTAAAAGAACATCAAAATTAGTATGAGAAAAAATTAAGGCATGTGTGTAAAGGGCATTATACACATTCATTTTGTTTTCTTCTTTTTCTTGGAGTGCCTACAAATAAACAACCAAGCTGAATTGGAAAAAAATTATATACACAGGACGTAAATTATTTTTTAATTTACTCTTTTTTAGGTAGTTGAAAAAAAAATCCCTGAACTCTAGTTGATGATATGTGCCACACCAATGCCACTATATCTTATCAAAAGTGCGTTAAGTCAGGACAAAGGGCCACATGCTTGTTCTTTACAGTCAAAGGGCATCAAAAAGTCAAAAGAAAGTCGTTTTCATGACTGAGGAATTACCACCTAACTCTAAACTTGAGTACACCAACATTCTGTATTTTTTCTATAGGAAATTCACAAATATGGTACAGTTATACTGAGAATCAATCACATACATTTTCCACTAAATAATGAAAAATGGTACAGCAACCACTAAAGTATTAAAGGTTATTTCCAAGTATCAATGTGTGGGTGTATGTCTGCAATAGAACCTTCAAAGGTACTCTTAGTTGTCAACATTTAATATTTGGATGAAACTAAACTATGTTGTCTTGCCATGATGTCTGTGATCTCTAAAAAATTATTTGTAAATCTAACTTAAGTGGATGATTTTATTTGTACTATCCTACTCTGATGACCACTTGGGAATAATCCTGCTTTTGATCAAAAAGAGTGAAAACCATCTCCAGTTTATACTTTATTTAAAATTAATAAAATGATAAACACAAATACAGGTTAATGGCAATTCAGTACATTTAGTTGGATAAGATTTTAAAAATTACATATTCACAAGTACACAGATCCTTTACCAACATTGAACATTTTAGTCTATGTAGTCAAAGTCTTCTGGAATTCCAAAATTTTTGTCAATTTTATTTTCTTCGAACCCAAATTTTCTTTTGGCCCAAGATCTTATTGCAAATATATTATCTAAAAGAAAATTGAGAAATATTTTTAAAAATTGAAAACACAATCATAAAACATTTCAGATATAAGTATATTCTTTTTTTTGTTACTTCTATCACTTTCAGAGGTATCAAAATTAGAAGTATGCTTTATTTTCAAAAGTAATGGCAATTAGTTTCAGAAGAAAGAAAATACTTCAGTATTTTGAGCAACTAGATTATTACTAGTTACTAAATAACTAGCATTATTTAAAAATTCAGTAAATTAGGTCCCACTAATTTAAGAAGAAACCAAAAATGGGGATCCCTGGGTGGCTCAGCGGTTAAGTGCCTGCCTTTGGCCGGGGGCGTGATTCTGGAACTCGGGATTGAGTTCTATGTTGGGTTCCCGGCATGGAGCCTGCTTCTCCCTCTGTCTCTCTGTCTTTCATCAGTGAATAAATAAAATCTTTAAAAAATAAAACAAAAAACAAAAAGGATAATCCAAAAACAAGGAAAGGCTAACAACAGTGTTTCCTCCACATTTCCACAGCAGAGGCCAGGACTCTTACCTCAGGAATTACAACTGCTCCTGTTCCCAAAGGGTGCACGTTCTCTCCAGACCTTTTTCTCTTCCCCACAGATAATAATGGTTTCCAGATAATCAGGCAAGTGTGAGGGAGAACGGGAGAGGAGGATAAAAGGTAGTTCTCCTATCCTAAGACTAAGATAGGAACAGATGTATTCTTCATGTCCTCTGGGGGGGTAGGGGATTTAAAATGCATTTTGCCACTGAGAAAGTGTTGGATCTACTTAAAGGAATTTATCTCAAGGAAACAAAAGAAATTTTGTACAAAGATTTATGGTTAAATCTTTATTCCAATGTAAGAAAAAAAAATAAAAGCAATCTAAGTATCTGCTGGAAGGGCATCTATGAATAGGCAATGAGGGATGCAGAGTAATACCAACATGCTCACAGGGGCTGCACTTGGGGAATGGGAATGAGAGTCAGGTTTTTGTGGGTTTTTTTTCACTCACACATTTTCTTTCATGTATGTATGACCTTTATACTGAATATGTTTTATAAATATAGAGAAATAAGTTGTGAAGCTTTCTGGTTCAGAATATTCCTTCAAATGTTAGCACTGTGTTGATAGTGATAATGAGGGGTTAAAAGAGGTTCCTCTGGAGTGTTAAGGCTGAACTGTATACCCCCCACCCACCAAATTTCATATTCAAATTCATTGTAGTTCTAGCATCCAGGACCTCAGAATGTGACTGTATCTGGAAACTAGGTCTTCAAAGAGATGATTAAGTTAAAACAAGCTTGTTAAGGTGGGCCCTGATCCAATTTGCCGGCTGTCCTTTTAAGTAAAGGAAATGTGGATACACGAATACCAGGAACATGCATAGAAAAGACCATATGAGGACACAAGAAGGCAGCCCTCTATAAGCCAAAGCTAATCCGGAGCAAGGCCCTAACTCTCCCCAACACTATGAAGGCTGAGAGGTGAGGAAGATACAGAAAAAGAGTTGGAAGCTAGCAGAGGTTGGTTCATGAGGCTTATGGAAAGAAGCCATCTCTGTAACATCAGAGTGCAGGATGAAGCAGCAAGTGCTGATGGAGAAGCCACAGCAAGTTATCCAGAAGACCTAGCTAAGCCAATTCATGAAGATGGCTACACCGAACAACAGATATTCAATGTCGATCAAATAGCTTTCTACCGGAAGATGATGCCATGTAGGACATTCATAGCTAGAGAGAAGTCAGTGCCTGGCTTCAAAGCTTCAAAGGACAGGGGATCCCTGGGTGGTTCAGCAGTTTAGTGCCTGCCTTTGGCCCAGGGCACAATCCTGGAGTCCCGAAATCGAGTCCCGCATCGGGCTCCCAGCATGGAGCCTGCTTCTGTGTCTCTGCCTCTCTCTCTATCATAAATAAATAAATCTTAAAAAAAAAAAAAAAAAAAAAAAGCTTCCAAGGACAGGCTGACTCTCCTGTTGGGGCAAATGCCACTGGTGACTTTCACTTGAAGCCAATGCTCATTTACCATCCTGAAGATCCCAGAAATCTACTCAGCCTGTGCTCCAACACAACATCCATTCTGTGGCCCATGGTCAAGGAGTACTTTTGACTTTCAAATCTTATTTAAGAAATACACTGCATAAGGCTATAGTTGCCAGAGATAGTGAGTGACTCCTCTGATGAATCTGAGCAAAGTAGATTAAAAACCTTCTGGAAAGGATTCACCATTCTAGATGCCAGTAAGAACATTCGTGATTTGTGGGAAGAGGTCTGAATATCAGTATTAACAAGTTTGGAAGAAGTTGGTTCCAACTCTCAAGGATGACTTTGAGGAGTTCAAGACTTCAGTGGAAGAAGTAACTGCAGATGTGGTAGGAAGAGCAAGAGAACTAGAATTAGAGGTGGAGACTGAATGGGACAGAATTGTTGAAATCTCATATTAAAACTTGAAGGGATGAAGAGTTGCTTCTCCTGGATAAGCAAAGAAAGTGATTTGTTGAGATGGAATCTACTCCTGGTGAAGATGCTGTGAAGATTACTGAAATGACTAATAAAGAATTTACTATGTTACATAAAGTTAATTGATAGAGTAGGGGAGGGTTTGAGAGAACAGATTCCAATTTTAAAAGTTCTGTGGATAAAATGTTAATGAACAGCATCACATGCTACAGAGAAATCGTTCATGAAAGGAAGAATCAATTGATGTGGCAAACTTCTTTTACTGTCTTATTTCAACATATTGCCACAGCCACCATGGCCATCAGCAGGCACCAGCCTGGTCAGTCAGCAGCCATCCCCATGGAAGCAAGACCCTCCATCAGCAAGATTACAACTCATGGTAAGCTCAGGTGATGGTTAGTGTTTTTCAGTAATAAAGTATTTTTTAAATTAAGGTACATAGACATAATGCTATTGCACACTTAATAGACTACAGTACAGCATAAACATAATTTTTATATGCCCTGGGAGGCAAAAAATTGATTTGATTCACTTTATTGTGGTATTCACTTCATTGCAGTTGTCTGGAACCAAACCTGCAGTATCTCTGAGGTATGTCTGTATTTTGTAATGTGATATATCCTTAACATATTCATACCTGAAGTCTGATCACCTTTAAATATATCATTTTAGGAAGTTTTTTTTTTAAGATTTTATTTATTTATTCATGAGAGACATACAAACACACACAGAGGCAGAGACGTGCAGAGGGAGAAGCAGGCTCCCTGCAAGGAGTCCGATGAGGGACTCGATCCCACGATCACGCCATGGGCCAAAGGCAGATGCTCAACTGCTGAGCCACCCAGGCATCCCTCATTTTAGGAAGTTTAATTCCAAGTATCGAACAATGATAACTGCATGTCTGTATTGAAGTTTGTTTTGAAAGTGAATACTACTACATTAAATAGAATAAAGTTGGGGATCCCTGGGTGGCTCAGCGGTTTAGCGCCTGCCTTTGGCCTAGGGCGTGGTCCTGGAGTCCCGGGATTGAGTCCCGCGTCGGGCTCCTGGCATGCTCCTGGCATCTCCCTCTGCCTGTGTCTCCGCCTCTCTCTCTCTCTCTCTCTCTCTGTCTCTAATGAATAAATTTAAAAAATCTTAAAAAAAAAAAAAGAATAAAGTTAATAAAATATCCCCAGTTCTTTCAATTAAATTGTAATGAAATATCAACAGATATTAAACAATGAATCTTCATGTAAATTTTTTATTTTTTTATTTTATTTATTTTTTTAAATCTTTATTTATTTATGATAGTCACACACTGAGAGAGAGAGAGAGAGAGGCAGAAACACAGGCAGAGACACAGGCAGAGGGAGAAGCAGGCTCCATGCACCGGAAGCCCGATGTGGGATTTGATCCCGGGTCTCCAGGATCACACCCTGGGCCAAAGGCAGGCGCCAAACCGCTGCGCCACCCAGAGATCCCCTCTTCATGTAAATTTTTTAAACAAATCTTTAGTTTTCATGAGGACCTAGGAGAGACTACTAATAACATGAGGCACTCCAGAAGGATGTTTAGTTGTCCTAGTGTCTGCATAACCATACATTCTTGTCACTCACAGTCAAACACTTCCATAGGGCTCACTGCTACATCACACAGGTATGAAATGTATTACAGGTACCCTATAAGGGAGAGAGCCTACGCCTTCCAGCTGACACAAGAGTAGAGAGAGAAAAATCAACCTATTACTAAATCATTCCAAAGTGTTACTAGTATATTAAAGAGAGAAGATCAGGTATTATGTGTAGAGCTTCCAGAACTGGGTCCAAGAGCACAGAAAGATTTCTGGGAAATGAGAGAACAGATGCAATATTGTAGGAAGCTTGAAGGAATGGACTTCAAACCTGGATCAGAAGAGGAAAAGATTAAGGTAGCATAGTAAGTCTAAGCTTAGCAGAAAGGAGTTGCTGGTTCACATGAGTGCAAGAAACCATTTTATTATAAACCTCCAAAGATTATATTTGATCTTGGCCAAAGGCTGAGAAGCGAGTAAACTTCCAAAGGTTAAAACAAAAGAACAAACAAAAGCCTACCGACAACAATGCTTAATGGACCAACTAAAAAAGACTGATTAAACATGTCTTGGGAGACACCTGGGTGGCTCAGCAGTTGAGCAACTGCCTTCAGCTCAGGGCATAATCCTAGAGTCCCAGGATTGAGTCCAATATCGGGCTCCCTGCATGGAGCCTGCTTCTCCCTCTGCCTATGTCTCTGCCTCTCTCTCTGTGTCTCTCATGAATAAATAAATAAAATCTTAAAAAACAAAAACAAAAACATGTCTTGGGTTGCTAGATGTCTGCCTTTGAGGCAATGTTACCTGTGATCCAGATAATTGATTCTCTGTCAAATAAAATTTTCCTATTATGTGGAAATGTTTATAAATGGGTAAAAAATAGGATTTTTTTTTTCCTTTAAAGAAACAGCCTTAAGACTAGTAGAACTTCTGTTCACTTCCATGGTGGAATCCCCAGGATATATGCAGAAATAGAATGGGCAATATCATAAGCATGAGTCTGTGTTTAGGACCTCACAACATCTATCCCCCTCCTCACTCATTAAGATGCCTCTCACACAAAGTCATAAAAACTCCACTCTTAATTATTAAGCAAGGTTTTATGTAAGTTGCTAAATCACATTTAAAGGGTATTTTAAGAAAATTTAAGTGTCTTTAATGCCATAAATCATTTAGATGTGGTGTTTCTAGTTATATATATATATACATATATATATAACATATATACATATATAACATATATATTTTTAAAGATTTTAATCATGAAAGACACAGAGGGGGCGGGGTGGGCAGAGACACAGGCAGAGGGAGAAGCAGGCTCCATGCAGGGAGCCTGACATGGGACTCGATCCCGGGTCTCCAGAATCACACCCTGGGCTTAAGGTGGTGCTGAACCGCTGAGCCACCTGGGCTGCCCTCTAGTTGTATTTATTCCCTGTGGTAATCTCTCATTTTATAATATTGAAATACTGAATTACTGAACAGTAAATACCTTCTATTCTATACACATTTTAAGGAACTTTTTAGGTAAAAGGATAGCAAAACCTTAACTAATAATCACATAAAAATCTTTAGTTGCAACTATTACGGATGTTTTCAAGACAGGTTGGTTTTCTGAGGCATAAATTGTTTTAATGCCATGCTCTTTTCATAACATTTTTATGTCGGAAGGAGCAAGTTATAACTTCAAATGGAAATATGATTCCTAACAGCTGTTTCTGCTCTGCTAAAAATATCTTCCTTCCTGGGTACCTGGGTGGCTCAGTCTGTTAAGTGTCTACCTTTAGAGCTCAGGTCATGATACCAGAGTCATGGGATCGAGCCCCAAATTGGGCTCCACACTCAGTGCAGAGTCTGGTCAAGATTCTCTCTCTTCCTCTCCCTCTGCCCCTCTCCTCGATTACATCCTCTCTCTCTCTAAAAATAAACACATTCTTTAAAAAAAAAAAAACCTTAATACATACATTTCTGGAAATGTCTTTTCTTGAACAAAACTAGGCACAACAGCTTCTGCATCTCGTATCATAGTGTAGAAAAAGCTTAACTATAGCTTATCAGTACCATTGTAATACATACCAGTCCATCTGTTAGCAGCTTCTTTGGCCACTTTATTTGCTTGACCTGAAAAAAAGTATATATGCATATATAATCATCTTCCTCTATTTATAGCTTCATTTAGATGAACCAAAGGTCAGAAAAATAAAGATCTATGTAAAAAGCTCAAATAGTGACATGTTGCATCCCACAAACCTGCTCAACTCCCCAAAGAAATTTTAGTTTCTATTATATTAGTCATGAATAGTCAATGTAAACAATTTCCTTCTCTTAAATGTCCATTATTAGGTTCCTTTAAAGATAACATAAGGTTCCTTTATTTATTTTTTTAATTTTATTTTTTTATTGGAGTTCAATTTGCCAACATATAGTATAATTCCCAGTGCTCATCCGCCAAGTGCCCCCCTCAGTGCCCATCACCCAGTCACCCCAACACCCCTCCCACCTCCCTTTCCCTTGCTCATTTCCCAGAGTTAGGTGTCTCTCAGGTTTTGTCACCCTCACTGATATTTTCACTCCTTTCCCTTTGTTCTCTTTCACTAATTTTTATATTCCCCCAAATAAATGAGACCATATGTTTGTCCTTCTCTGATTGACTTATTTCACTCAGCATAATACATAAGGTTCCTTTAAAGACAATAACATCACATAAGTGAGATGTGTTATTCAAATAATTTATAACATCAAGTATAAAATAATTTAATAAGAATTTCAGAGTACATATATTAGATTACAATAAACCTGACCTTAAAAAATTTATATATCTTGCTATTAAATATATGTGTCTGTCAACTTAAACTACACAGCACAAAACAGTGCCATGATCAACTGAGCATAAATATTATTATGATGTCATTTATTTATTGAAAGATAATTTATATACTATAGAATTCATGATATTAAAGTGCAGAATTCAGTAGGTTTTAGAACAGGATTGGAAAACCATCACCACTACCTAATTAGAGGACATTTTCATCACCCAAAAGAAAATCCCATACCCATGAGCAGTCACTCCACATTCTCTTTCCCCTCAGCCCCTGGAGACCACTAATCTACTTCCCATCTCAATGAATTTCCCTATTCTGGATGTTTCGTTTAAATGCAATGATATGGGACGCCCAGGTGGCTCAGCAGTTTAGCTCCTGCCTTTGGCCCAGGGCATAATCCTGGAGTCCTAGGATGGAGTCCCACATGGAGTTCCCTGCATGGAGCCTGCTTCTCACTCTGCCTATGTCTCTGCCTCTCTCTCTTGGTCTCTCTCATGAATAAATAAAATCTTAAAAAAAAATTGCAACGATACACAATGTGTCTAGCTTCTTCCACTTAGCATCATGTTTTCAAGGCTCATCCATGTTGTTGCATGTATCAATACTTCATTCCCTTTTATTGTCAAATAATATCCACATTTTGTTTAGTCATTCATTAGTTAATGGACATTTGGGTTGTTTATTGCTAATATGAATAATTTTTGGGTGAACATGTTTTCAATTCTCTTGGATATACATCTAGGAGCTCAAATGATAACTCTACATATAGCATTTTGGGGAACAGATAAATTGTCTTACAAAGTGGTTATATCATTTTAACAGTACCACCAGCAAACTAAGAGTTCCAATTTCTCCACATCCTCACTAAAAATTATTTTCCATTCTTTTTATTATAACCATCCTATACCCTGTTGAAATAGTATCTCATTTTGGCTTTGACTTGCATTTCTTTAATAACTAATGATGTTGAGCATCTTCTCCTATGCTTCTTGACCATTTGTGTATTTTCCTTGGAAAAATTAACACTTTGCCCATGTTTAAATCGGGTTAAAAATTGTTCAGTTGTAATTTTTAAAAATATATTCATTTTGGATGTTGGACATTTGTCAAGATATATATAGGATTTGCAAATATTTTCTCCTACTCTGGATTTTCTTCTCACTTTCTTAGTAAGGTGCCTTGATACACAAAAGTTGTTAATTCTGACAAAGTCAAATTGATCTGTTTTCTTTGGTTGTTTGAGCTTTTGGTTTTCTACGTAAGGAACTGCTACCTAACCCAGGGATACAGAGATAGACGCTGGTTTCATACTTTCTTACATTTAGGTTTTTGATCTGTTTGAGTTAGTTTTTGTATATGGTTTGAGATGGGAGTCCAGGATGATTCATTTGCACGTGGATAACCAGTTATGCCCAGCACCATTAGTTGAAAACACAATCCTTTCCTAATCGAATGGTCTTGGCACCCATGTTGAAAATCAATTGGGTTTCCTTCTGGACTCTCAATTCTATTCCATTAACCTGCATGTCTATACCTTTTTGTTTTTTTTTTAAAGTAATCTCTACACCCAACGTATGGCTTGAACTCACAACCCCGAGATCATGAGTCACATGCTCTTCTGACAGAGCCAGCCAGATGCCCCTGCAGGTCTATTCTTAGGCTAGCCCCCACACTGTCTTGATTATTGCAGCTTTTTAGGAAGTTTTGAAATTGGGAAATTTGAGTCTTCCAACTTTGCTGTTACTTTTTCAAGATTTTTTTTTAAAAGATTTATTTGAGAGAGTGAGGGAGTGAGAGCACACATGCCACATGTGGTGGGGGAGGGGCAGAAGGAGATGTAGAGGGAACCTTAAGCAGACTTGGAGCTGAGGGCAGAGCCCAATGTGGGCTCGATCCCGTGACCCTGCGATCACAACCTGAGCTGATACCAAGAGTTGGTCACTTAACTGACTGTATCACCAAGGCACCCTCCTCTTTCAAGATTCTTTTGGCTATTCTGGGTCCCTTGCATTTTCATATCAGTTTTAGGATCAATTTACCAATTTCTACCAAAAAGTGTTTAGAATTTTGACAGGTTTTACACTGAATCTGTGAATCAATTTGAGGAGTATTTCTGTCTTAACATTTAAGTCTTTCTATAAACACAGAATGTCTTTATTTGTACAGGTCATTAGTTTCAATGTTTTGTAGTTTTCAGTACAAGTATAGCACTTTCTTGACTAATTTTATTCCTAAGTATTCCATTCATTTGTAAATGAATTTCTTTAAGTTTCATTTTCAGATTGTTCAGTGTTAGTATGTAAGGTGCATGTGATTTTTGTATACTACAATGTGCTGACCTCACTTATTATTAAACATGGATGCCTTTTATTTCTTTTTTTTGCCCAATTGCCCTAGCTTGAACTTCTAGTACAATGCTGAATAGAACTGATGAGAGAGGTCATCCTTGGGGAAAGCATATAACATTTCACTATTCAATGTGATGTCAGTTATAGATTTATTATAGATGCCCTTTTATTGAATTGAGGAAATTCACTTCTATTCTTAGTTTGTTGAGTGTTTGAAAGGGTGCTGGATTTTGTCAAATATTTTTTGTCTAATGAGCAATCATGCTGTCATTGTCACAAATTACATTTTACATATTGTGTGCCCAACAAAATAGCTTATCATTACTGCTTTATGCAGCTGTATTTTAAAGCAAATAGGAGACCATCAGGAGATACAAACAAAAATACATATACACTTTTATATTTATCTATGAAGTAACCTTTATCAGTGTGCTTTATTTCTTTTTTAAAAAATTATTTATTTATTCACGAGAGAGACAGAGAGAGGAAGAGACCTAGGCAGAGGGAGAAGCAGGCTCCATGCAAGGAGCCCAATGTGGGACATGATCCCAGAACCCCAGGATCACATCCTGAGCGGAAAGCAGACACTCAACCGCTGAGCCACCCAGGCATCCCAGTGTGCTTTATTTCCTGTTACTATCTAGCGTCCTTTCATTTCAGTGAGAAAGACTTCCATATATATTTTTTCTTGGGGGGGGGGGGGACAGGTCTGCTAGTGACAAACTCTTTCAGTTGTTGTTTACTCTGTTCTTCATTTTTGAGGAAAATATTTCTGGACATAGAATTCTTAGTAGACAGTTACTGCCCATATTCATTTTGTTTTTGTTTTTTGTTTTCTTTTTTTTTCCATATTCATTTTGAATATGTCACCCCAATGCCTTTGGTCTCTATGGCTTCTAATAAGAAACAAGTTGTTAATGTGATTGAAGAGTCCTTGTATGTGATGAGTAACCTTCTTCTTGTTGCTTTCAATATTCTCTTTATTTTTTGACAAGTTGATTATGATAAATCTATATGTGGATCTTTTTAAGGGCATCCTAAATTGGAGCTTAAGTTTTTTGATGTATAGATTGCTTTTCATCAAATTTGAGGTTTCAGCTCTTATTTTTTGGAATATTCTTTCAGCCCCATTCTCTCCCCTCTCCTTCTGGGACTTCCTATATGTATATGTTGGCATTCTTGATGCTGTGCCACAGGTCTCTTGAAACTCCACTGGTATTCATTTTTTTTTTCTTTTTGTTCCACAGATTGAATTATCTCAATTGAACTATCTCCGAGTTACTAATTCTTTCTTTTGCTGCTGAAATCAGCTATTAATCTCCTGATTAATAATCTAATTGAATTTTAGGATTAATAATCTCCTGATTAATAATCTCCTAATTGAATTTTCATTTCAATTATTATGGTTTTCAACTCCAGCATTTCATTTCATTCCTTTTTAATAATTTCTGTATCTTTGCTGATATTCTCTACTTGGTGAGATTTCACTCTCAGCCTTTTCTTTAGACATGTTTTTCTTTAGCTCTTTTAACATATTTTAAAGAGCTGAAAGTCTGTGTCTAGGAAGTCCACCATCATGCACTGTACATGAACTATACTTTCTTTGTACGTCTCCCAATTTTTTTGTTGGAAGTTGGACATTTTAAATAATATAATGTGGCAACTCTGAGAATCAGATACTTCCCATTCCCAAGGTTGTTATTTTTAGTACTTGTTGTTATTGTTTGTTTAGTGATTTCTCTGAATTAATTCTATAAAGTCTGTACTCTGTCATGTGTGGCCACTGAAGTCTCTAGTTCACTTGCCAGGCAGCTAATAATTGAACACAGATTTCCTGAAACACCTGGACTAAAACTCCAAGTCTTTGCTGAGAGGCTGAGTGTGTTGCGGCAGGTTTCAACTAGGCAATTTACTACTCTGCCGTGGCCTTCACTTCCTGCATGCAGAGTGCCAAGGTCTGCTAGAGGTGAGAGATTAGGAACTTCCCAAGATTTTCCTGAGAAGGTGCACAGCCCTTCTGTGCAAGCATATGGCTTCCTAGATTTCCAAAACCATGCTGCTTTCCAAGACACCTAAGAACATCTCTTTCAGCCTCTCCTTTTAAAGCTCTTTGATTAGGCTCACCTGTTATTCATCACCTAAAATAGCTGTGAAGTTAAAACTCTTGCCTGTAATTGTTTTTAGACAAATGAGCATACCACAAGCCAGATCAAATAAGGACAATATTTCCTATTCAGAAAACCACTAAAGATGTCAAATAGTAACAACTAGGGTGAAAAGAGGGTCTTAAAGAGTTTCAGCTCCATTTTACTCCTTCTGATATCAGGAATTCAGGGCTGTTATTTTTCAAGGTTACTGCTGAGCTAGAGAGTAGGGGATGAGAATAGGACAAGTTAAAACATCACAATAATAAGCAAGCTTATTATTCTTGCTAAGAGTCAGCCATTTTTCTTGAATAGGCAAATCACTGGTTAGTTTCTAGGATTCTGGAAAAGTTGTGACAATTTCTGCCAGCTTTCATGAAACGTAACTTTTCAGAGGTCCTAATTCCATCATTTTCACTGTCATCCTGGCATTTCTAAGAAAATTTCTTAAGTACTCCTATGATTTATTTTTAAACATTTTTGTAGGAATTTAATTTTTACTACAACTTGTTTTATCTGTTCTCACTTAAAGGTCAGAGTAGAATTAAATGTATTTATTTATTTAAATTAAATTAGAATTACATTTTATTTTTTATACATTATTGTTTCTACTTCTTCTAAGATATTTGCAACCAATCTTGCTAATACTTATTGAATGCAGGTATCAATAATTCAACTAGCATGATGAAATATATTTCTTCCAAGAATTATTAAGAAATAAGTAAAAGAGGGCAGCCTGGGTGGCTCAGCAGTTTAGGGTTGCCTTCAGCCCAAGGCATGATCCTGGAGACCCGGGATCGAGTCTTGCATCAGGCTCCCTGCATGGAACCTGCTTCTCCCTCTGCCTGTGTCTCTGCCTCTCTCTATCTCTCTGTGTCTCTCATGAATAAATAAATAAAATCTTAAAAAAAAAAAGAAAGAAGTACAAGATTATACACAGCCATATCTAACATGAACATAAAAATTACAGCTATTATCAGCAGAAAAACTGTTTCAAAATAAAACATGACAGACTTAGAGATTAGCCTGATCGTTGTAACATGCGTGCTATAATCACACTATTAAGAACCAAATCTTATTAAAATCAACTTGTGAAACTCATAATCCTTTAATCCAGCATAATATGTTCTGCACTAACATGATAGCCAAACTCCTATGAAACCCTCATTATCAAAAAGCACGTTTTAAAAACAATCATCTTTTTGGGGAAGGGAAATAATCCTATTTGGGGGGACAGAGATTAAAATATTAAAAAAAAATTATCTAGATTTAGTAATAAGGAGATCAATGCCATTTGCTATTTAAATGTTTAAATTTGATGAATCTGTGGGTTTATAGCTTACATCAAATTTGAAAAAAAACAGCCTTTACTTCTTCTGAATTTATTTCTTCAGATATTTTTCAGGCTCGGACACACGTGCACACACAGGTGTGTACCACACACACACACACACACACACCCTCCACTCCACTCAACAGTCCCTCATTTTGGGACTTTGATTACACATATATTAGGTCACTTGAATTTGTCCTGCATATCATGGATGCTATTTTCATTAAAAAATTTTTCTTTTTCCTTTCTAGTTTCATTTTGGATCGTTTCTACTGCTATGTCTTCAAATACACTAATCCTTTCTCCTGCAAAGTTTAATCTATTAATCCAATCCAGTGTATTTTTCATTTCAGACATTGTAGTGTTCAACTCCAAGTTTGACACGAACCTTTTTTATATCTTTCATGTTTCTACTTAACTTTTAAACACATACATCTTTTAAAAATTTATTCATCTATTTTATTTTTTTTTTAATTTTTTTAAATTTTTATTTATTTATGATAGTCTCACAGAGAGAGAGAGAGAGAGGCAGAGACATAGGCAGAGGGAGAAGCAGGCTCCATACACTGGGAGCCCGACGTGGGATTCGATCCCGGGTCTCCAGGATCGCGCCCTGGGCCAAAGGCAGGCGCTAAACCGCTGCGCCACCCAGGGTTCCCTATTCATCTATTTTAAAGAGAGAGAGAGCGCGCACATGCATGCACATGCACGCACAGGTGGAGTAAGAGGAGTAAGGAGCAGAGGGAGAGAATCCCCAGACTCCCCACTAAGCATAGAGCCTAGATTCAGGGCTCCATCTCACTACCCAGGAAATCATGACCTGAGCCTAAGAGTTGGATGCCCCACTGACTGAGCCACCAAGTTACCCCTATACGATACATGTATAATAGCTTTTAAGGTCATAATCTTCCAATTCTACTATCTGTGTTAGTTCTATGTCAGTTTTTTTTTTTCTATGTCAGTTTTGATTGAATGATTTTTCTTTTCATTAAGGATATTTTCCTACTTCTTTACATGTCTGGTAATCTTTCACTATGTGCTAGACACTATGAATTTTATTTTGTTGGGTGCTAGGTATATTTGTATTCCTATAAATACTCTTTAGCTTTTTTTCTGGGATGCGTTTAAGTTACAATAGTTTGATGTTTTCAAGATTTGCTGTTATGGTTTTTTTAGAAGGGGAGAACAAAGCTCAGTCTAGGGCTAATTAGTACTTGCTACTGAGGCAAAATGTTCTTGAGTGCTCTAACCAATGCCTTGTGAATTATAAATTTTTCTAATCTAAAAAAAAAAAAAAAAAAAAAAAAAAAAAAAAAAAAAATTTTCTAATCTGCCTGGTGAGTGAGAATAGGCATTATTCTTGGTCCTGTGTGAATGCCAGGTATTGTGCCTTCTAATTTGCTGAAATCATTCTTTCCCCAGCTTTGGGTAATTATTTCATGCATTCACCAAATACTTGAGGGGAGCCCTCTATGGATACCTAGGGTTCTCTGTGTAATTTCTCCTCTCTAGTATAAGGTCCTGTGAACTCTAGCCACCTGGGTCCCCTGATTCTCAGTTTCGTCTGTAGGGGCTCTGCCTAGGTACTCCTCATTGTGCCACAGCCTGGGAACTCAATAAAATAAGCTGACACAATTTTGGGACTTACTTTATCTGTTTCCTTTCTCTAAGAATCATTGTTGTTTATTGTCTGATATGTAACTTAAAACCTATTTCATATATTTTATCTGCGTTGTTTTTCAGATGGGAGGATAAATCCAATCTGTCACTACTTGCCTGGAAGTGGAAATACCACATTTGAATAAAATTTTGTTAGCTGTTCTGAATTTTTAAAGCAGAGGAATTGGACATTTCTCTATAAAGGTATGAACTAGAGTTGTCTAAAAAGATTTTTTTCTTTTGATTATAGTTTGATAGCTTTCCATAAAAAAAAATCCTACTATACTACCTTCATATCTAAAATATATTTATGGGGGAGATCCCTGGGTGGCTCAGCAGTTTGGTGCCTGCCTTCGGCCCAGGGCGTGACCCCAGGGTCCTGGGATCTGGTCCCACACTGGGCTCCCTGCATGGAGCCTGCTTCTCCCTTTGCCTGTATCTCTGCCTCTCTCTCTCTCTCTCTGTGTGTCTCTCATGAATAAGTAAATAAAATATTTTAAAAAACAAACAAATAAATAAAATATATATTTATGGCAACGCCTGGGTGGCTCAGCAGTTGCGCGTTTGCCTTCGGCTCAGGGCATGATTCTGGAGACCCAGGATCAAGTCCCACATCGGGCTCCCTGCATGGAGCCTGCTTCTCCTTCTGTCTATGTCTCTGCCTCTCTCTCTCTCTCTCTCTCATGAATAAATACATAAAATCTTAAAATATATATATATATATATATATTTATGGAATAATGGGATTTTCCCCACATAACTGCTATCTATTAAATGTGTTGTAATTTCTAGCATTAATGTATTTTATAAAAATAGAAATTTTTTTAATTAAAAAGAATTTTTAAAGATTTTATTTATTTATTCATGAGAGACAGAAAGTGAAGGCAGAGGGAGAAGTAGGCTCCTTTCAGGGAGCCTGATATAGGACTCGATCCCAGAACTCCAGGATCACACCCTGAGCCAAAGGCAGATGCTCAACCTCTGAGCCACCCAAGCGTCCCTAAAAAAAATGTTTTAAAAGACTATTTATTTGAGAGAGAGAGTATACAAGTGGAGGAGGGGACAGAGGGAGAGGGAGAAGCAGAATCCCTGCTGAGTGGGGAGCCCAACGCAGGGCTTGATCCCAAAGATCCTGAGATCATGACTTGAGCCGAAGGCAGACCCTTAACTAAGCCATGCAGGTGCCCCACAAAATAGGTAACATTTTAATGGGGTGAAATAAAAGCTTTTTTGATATTATCTTTCCTAGAAGACAATAGTGGATTTTGTTCTTGAGTCAATGTACTTGGGGGCAAGTTAACTTCTTCTCTGACTCCTTAGTTTCCTAAGCTAATATTATATATCTTTATCTTCTTGTCTACTTTCCTTCCTCTTAAAATAGTTATAATTTCAAAGTGTGAGCCTGCTTGAGACTCTCTTTGCTCCTCCTCTTGCTTTCTTTAAAAAAAAATTTTTTTTTAAACAAAATTTTTTAAACAGGGTGGGAAGACACACCTGAGTGGCTCAGTCATTTGGGCATCCAGCTCTTGGTTTGGGCTCAGGCCATGATCTCAGGGTTGTGAGATCAAGCCTTGAATCAGGCTCTGAGACAGGAATGGAGCCTACTTGAGATTCTCTCTCAGCTCCTCTCATTTCTCTGTCTCTCTCTGAAGTTAAAAAATTTAAAAATCTTCAAGGTGTTATAGAAACTTACGTATTTCTTCCACAACTTGTGGGTCACATTCTTTATATTTTTCTACCTCTGCCTTTAGCTGTTCCCTTTGGTCTCGAAGTGAAGACAGCTCTTTCGCTAGCGTGGTTCGCTCTTCCTGCATTCAATATAGTTTTATGTATATAATTAAGACAAGCAAAATACCATATGTTGTAAGGTTATACATTTTATAAACATTTTCTTATTTCTCAAAACTAATGTGCACTAGATTTTGGACAATATTACATATACCCCATACCTATATTCACAGTGTAAGAACAAACTCAATTCTCATTTTTCTCTGAAACTGCAAGCATCTTTCATATATTTTGGCTAGCTGAATGGGAATTAATATGAGAATGGACCTCTCATAAATAGATGAAAGGTCACTGATTATGTATGAACTTAAAGATGACTATGTCATCATATGTTAGGAAAAGATACTGCCTCTTGGGTAGTTTCATAAGACGGTGTCTATATATAAGCAATATTCTATGGCAATATTATCATTACACAATTTTCCTTAAAAGTTTAAGACAATTTTTCAACCTTTAAGAATGATTAAGCTTTAAAAATATTTGAAGATATCAGGGATGCCTGGGTGGCTCAGCAGTTGAGCGTCTGCCTTTGGCTCAAGCGTGATCCTGGAGTCCCAGGATTGAGTTCCGCATCGGGCTCCCTGCATGGAGCCTACTTCTCCCTGTGCCTGTGTCTCTGCCTCTTTCTCTCTGTGTCTCTCATGAATAAATAAAATCTTTATTTTTTAATTTTTAAAAAAGATTTTATTATTTATTTATTCATGAGTGACAGAGAGAGGCAGAGAAATAGGCAGAGGGAGAAGGAGGCTCCATGCAGGGAGCCTGACGTGGGACTCAATCCTGGGACTCTAGGACCCACACTGGGCCGAAGGCAGGTACTAAACCGCTGAGCCATCCAGTGATCCCATAAATAAAATCTTTAAAAAAATATTTGAAGATATCAGAAATAACAAATTACTGCTTATGGCCTCCTATCACACTTATTTATTTATTTATTTATTCATTCATTCATTCATTCATTCATTCATTCATTTATTTATGATCTATTTATTTATTTATTTTTAAAGATCTCAGAGGAGCATCCTAGGAGATGCTCGTAAGAGCATCCACTAGGATTTTTCCCAGGTGCAATAAATCCAAGTGGACTGGCTAACACTCAGCAGACAACTTTTGGGCATGGATATGTCATCATTATTTGAAGATGGATCTACAATTTATTGCCAATGTTTAAAGGGAAAAAAAAAAGGATCAAATAAAGAAATGGTAATTGCTACTGTCAAAGAAATACAACAGCTTCAGGTTATTCCCAGAACTTACCTTCCCTTAAATATTCTTCATAAACTATCATTCTCCAATTCCTATCTGTGACTGCTGACTATTCACATAAACGAAAGTATGTGAAATAATTTTGAAAAGCCATAGTAAGACTCCGGTATTTTCTTTTCTACAATGTGACTTTTTTTTGAGTCTTTTTCATAATCAAGTAGTACAAATAGAGGCCTAGATGGAAAGCTTAGTGGCGCACGTTGATCTTCAATACTTTTTCAAGTTATAAATCAATACTTGAGATGATGATGAAACTAGAAAGTAAAGGGATTTTTAAAAACCCCTAACATAATACTTCAGAGAACATTATACTTTCTAAAATAAAATAATGTCAATATTCATTTAAATAATTTAGAAATATTACAAAGCCCCAAGGATAACATATGATAGTTTTCAATTTGTTCTGTGCCAAAACTTAAAAAACATGACTCTGAAAATTTTGCATAAACATTTATAAGGGGCTTAATTGTGGCATGTCCTCTTTTGAGTGCTTTGCAAATATTAGCTACTTTAATCCACACAATAACCTAATGAGGTAGATTTTATCCCCTATTTTACAGCCAGGAAACTGAGAACCGAAAATTTAGGACACTTTCAAACCCAGGCTGTCTGGCTCCATGGTTTATCCTTCTATGCTATGCTGCCATGTACAATATAATACAAGAATAAAACATAAACCTCAGTTTACAATTAGTGAATCCTACCATGTCCAATGTTCATGTCCTTTGCTGTATTCACTTCTCTTCTGGTAGAAATGGTATGCTCCTCACAGGAAGCTCAAAGTTCTTACTCTTCTATTTAGAATTGATATTATTAAAGAATCTACAGACAAACTTACCGTTTCATGTCGGCCAATTTTAGCTTTTTCAATGCTTTTCTGTAGATTTGTGTGCTTTTGATTTCCCTCAGATAACTGAAAAATTAAGACAAAATGGCTTCCTAAGATAAACTTGCTTAACATGAAGTTTATGAGCTAAGACATCAATATGAGATTTGTTTTTAGCACAAGTCAGTGTAACAAACATGTCAAAGACTACAATGGGAACTAACTTTTCTAATTTGAAGAAAACCAAGTACTATGAATCACTAGGGCAGAATGAAAAAAAAGTTCAGAAATATTTCCTCTCATCCAATCAGAAAAGTAAATAATATGCTTTCAATTTTTTCTGCAGTCTTTATTTATCAGGTCCCCCAATTCCATGACAAGTAACTTGAGGTATATTATTTAGTTGAAAATTAAATTTGAAAATTAAAAAAATGGGGATCCCTGGGTGGCGCAGCGGTTTGGCGCCTGCCTTTGGCCCAGGGCGCGATCCTGGAGACCCGGGATCGAATCCCACATCAGGCTCCCGGTGCATGGAGCCTGCTTCTCCCTCTGCCTATGTCTCTGCCTCTCTCTCTCTCTCTCTCTCTGTGACTATCATAAATAAATAAAAATTAAAAAAAAAAAATAAGAAAATTAAAAAAATGTTTTATATAAATTCTTTCTTCAAATTTTATTTCACTTCTGCCTAAAGTCTTTTGAAAAGAGACTAGACTGTTTCTTATGGACTTGTAGTATTATGGCCTATTTCACTAACACAGAAGCAAAAATGAATACAATCACTTATTATTCTCAAATCAGGTATGTTATGAGGAATTATGTATTTGGTATATTACTTTCTTCAAGAACAAAAAATCTATTAGCCTCTCGCTGATTTTATACATGTTTTACATACCTTGAAAGTGATCAGGTCAAGTATTATCCTAAGCTTAGAAAGCAGTAAGTTGTATGTGGAAATGGATCAAATAATACCAGCATGAAGAGACCATAAATATATCCACTACCATGTGACTGAGCCCACGTAAAAACAAAAACAAAACTGGTTAATTTTAAAACACTGCTTCCTCTTTTCAATTTTATTAATCTCACCTGGGCCCATGACTAAATAAATAATCACAGGACATTCAATATTAAATTCTCCATCACATCTTTTGCTAGTTAGAAATTTCAGACTCGTGGGGCACCTGGATGGCTCAGTTGGTTAAGCATCTGCCTTTGGCTCAGGTCATGATCCTGGGGTCCTGGGATCAAGCCCTGAGTTGTGGAGTCTGCTTCTCCCTCTCCCTTTGCCCCTCTCCTTACTCATGTTCCCCTCCCCACCTCAAATAAATAAGTAAAATCTTAAAAAAAAAATTCAGACTCATAAGATTAAGAGTATTCTTAAAATGTATTTTACTCCTCCCTCACTGTAGAAATAATGATTTCTTTAAGCTGATTATAAGAAGCTGACCCTTTACAATATGACCTAGTTATATGTAGAAGGTAAATAATACTTGTTATGTGTCATAGATTAAAAATCAGAAACGGTTATCTTAAAAGTTAGTAGCTTTATCCTGGCTTTATGAAATGTTCCATTTCTCAATATGCATAATGGAAACGTTTTCAGCTTTCCTTTAATGATTCTCTAGTCATTGATTTTAAGCCATAGCATGAACAAGATCCATCTGTGATGCAAAGAAGACACCACCACCAAACCAGTTATAACTCTTCTGAGAGTAATTATCTTCCTAAGTTAAAACAACAACAACAAAAACCTGCTATACATTTAGGAGCCAAAATAAACTTTAAAGTCCTAAATTTAACAAGGAAATCTGGTTCTTTAAAACAAGGGTTCCCATTTATAAAATAATACCATGTTTAAAAAATTAATATTCCACCCTGCAGGACTCAACTGAAATAATTAATAAATGGATGTGACATTTAAACTCAGGAATAGAGAATCTTCCAGTTAAAAAAATACATATACCTATTACCATAAAAAATTTCCATTAAAAATAACCAGATAGGTAGATGTTATCCAAACAGTTAGTAATTATACAAAAATAAGCCAATAATTAATGGATATATAGCTCAACCATATTAATGAAGTATCTTCCAGGTACTGTATGTCTGCTTATAATTATTTATAACTTAAAAGCATTTGAAAGAGAGCTAATTCAGGAATTCCTTTACTCTGAAAATGGTATCTGCTTTAGATGTGATTTCATGATTTGTCATTTTAAGTATGCTGGTAATGGAGGAAGGCACAACTTAAATGATGTGATCAAATAAGAAGCTTCTGCTAACTATCCTAAGTACTGAAGCAACTTAGTTCAGCTCCAGAGTGAAGGATTCTTGGTGATCTGTTCTTAAAATTTCAACTATCAGAAACAATGAAACCAACTCTTGTAAGGCAGCTCTTGTCAACAGCTTTTCATCTACACATCTCTTAGAAGCAATATTGCTATAGTTCTTAACACCTACCCTGGAATTAAATCAAACCTAGGCTTTCAACTGATAAAGAGCTGAGATTTTTAGCCACTGTATAGATATTATCTAAACCAGTTCTCAAACTTTAGCATAGATGAGAATCATCTAAAGGGCTTATTATAACACAGGTAGCTGGCTACACCTCATAACTTTTGAATAGTAGGTTTGGAGTAGAACCTAATAATATGCATTTTTAACATGTTCCCAGCTGATGGGTGATGCTGACGCTTCTGGTTTGGGGACACCACACTTTTGAGAACTACTGATCTTAACAAAAACCTCTTTTGTTACAATAACAAACTCAACTAAAAAACACAAGATAATAATATATGGGAGAATATTATCTAGTTCATCTGCAAAAAATTACTGCTAAATATTGTAGCCTGAACTGGAAACAAAATAAATTAATTCTGTCACTAAAAGAAATATGAAAGTCGCATTTACAAAACTAGAAAAATGAGTGATACTCTATATTCACCATAAAATTCCTTTGAAGAACACTCTATATACATTTCCATAAATAAAACAAGAACCAACTATATACTATACCAAATCCATTTCCAACTTTCACTAAATAATCTTTTAAAACCCAGTGATTCTGGAAAAAAAAAAAAAACCAACAGCAACAACAGTAAAAACTACCTATAATTAGTAAGAGGATTTCATCCTTAGATTTGAGGTTCTGACACAATGCCTCTCTTTAATGCATTCCAGACCACCTATACAGACACTCTGGATTGAGAAACATAATGCCAATGTTTTCTAAAGGGCTAATTCACTGCCTGGAGGAACTGCCTATTCATAAGAGGAACAGAAAGACTGATTCAAGCTGGCTGCACTGGAATTCTGATTTGCTGCTCTTAAGAAATAAAAAAAAAAATGTCAAAGCATCGGGGAAGGAATATAGAGGTTTTCATAGGTGGGAAAGAATGTCAAGGAACAGAGAATGCAGAAGAGAGGTAACAGCAAAAGAAATCAAGAGGAGTCTACTGCTTTATCACATTCACAGACAGTATGTTACAGAAAAATAGGTTCTATGTCTCTTGTTTCTCCTTAAAAAAAAGAGCAGTATCATTTAACATTTTATACATTTAAGAAGTCTTGTTAGAGTATCTACAACTTTAAAATTCACTTTTTAAGGCGGTATTTCGTTTAGGCATCAGTCATAAGGAAACTATGAACAGTGTAAAGAATGACATTTATGTATAAAGATGGGAGCCATGTAATTGCCTTGTGTCACAGTTACGTAGCCAAAGGAAATATTTTGGAAGAATCTTTAATGACACTGAAATAAAGAGAGTTTTTAAAAAGCTGGAAACAATGTCAATACATTTGAGAGTTTATGACAGAAAAAAAATGCACAAAATTTTTAAAATGGTTATCTCTGTATCATGGAACATAATTTAAAATTTCCTATATAATAAGCATATGTCACTGTTATTTTAAAAATTCCTTTCCTGGCAGCCCTGGTGGTGCAGCGATTTAGTGTTGCCTGCAGCCCGGGGTGTGATCCTGGAGATGTGGGATCGAGTCCCACGTCGGGCTCCCTGCATGGAGCCTGCTTCTCCCTCTGCCTGTGTCTCTGCCTCTCTCTCTCTCTCTGTCTCTCATGAATGAATAAATAAAATCTTTAAAAAATTTTTTAAATTTATTTAAGAGACAGAATGCACGGGCGGGGGGAGGGACATAGGAACAATGAGAAACCCTGCTGATTGTGGAGCCCAAGGTGGGATCCCAGGACCCCGAGATCATGACCCCTGCCAAAGTCAGGTGTTTAACCAACCAACCGAGCCACCCAGACACCCCCTACTTAATTTTTTTTATTTTTTATTTTAGAGAGAGAGAGCATGTGCACACAAGTTGGGAGGAGGGGCAGAGGGAGAGAGAGAATCTCAGGCAAACTTCTGAGTGCAGACCCCCATGTGGGGCTCAATCCCAGAATCCTGAGATTATGACCTGAGCCGAAATCGAGTAAGATGCTTAACTGACTGAGCCACCCAGGTGCCCCTAATTTTTTAATAGATTTTTTCAGAGCACTTTCAGGTTCACAACAAAAGTGGATAGAAGACACAGTTTCCAAACAACCCCTGCCCCCACATACACAAAGCTCCTCCATTTTTAACCCCTGCTTCAGAGTGATCCCTTGAACCTACACTGACACATCATTATCACCAAACTCCATAGTTCACATTAAGGTTCACTCTTTGTGTTGTACATTCTATGGGTTATGACAAATGCATAATGACATGTATTCATCATTATGGTATCATACAGAGTATTTTTACCACCCTTAACATTTTCTGTGCTTTGCCTATTCATCCCTGCCTCCTGCCAACCTCTGGCAACCAGAGATCCTGTTAATGTCTATATAGTTTTGTCTTTCCAGAATGTCATATAGTTAGATTCACACATTATGTAATCTTTTTAGACCGGCTTCTTTCATTTAGTAGTATGCATCTAGGCTCCTCCATGTCTTTTCATGGCTTGATACCAAATTTCTTTTAATCACTGAATATAATGGTCCATTGTCTGAATGTACCATAGCTTATTTATGCATTTACCTACTGAATGACATCTTGGTTGCTTTCAAATTTAGGCAATTATGAATAAAGCTACTATAAACATTGATGTGCATATAAGTTTTCCACCCATATGGGTTAATCTCAAAGAGTACAATTGCTGGACCATAACAGTATGTTTAGTTTCTTAAGAAGCTGCCAAACTCTCCTCCAAAGTGGCTGTATCATTTTGCACTCCCAAGAGCAATGAATGAGAATTTCTATTGTTCTACATCCTCACTGGCATTTGGTGGTGTGTTCATTCTTTTTCTAGTGTCTACATACTATTTTATTATTCTATTCTTTTATCAATAGCTATTTTGTTAATGTCCCATTTTTCATTAGAGCTGGGTTCCAAAACTCCTGTCATTTGACATAGATCTCCATGCACGTGTGGAAATCTTTCTGTACCATATAGTATAAGCAAAATTGCTGGATCAAGACATAAACATTTAACCTTCCTTTAGCACTTTTTATTGTGGAAAATACACATAAAATTTAAAAATTTTTAAAAGATTTTATTTATCTATTCATGAGAGACACAGAACGAGAGAGGCAGAGACACAGAGGGAGAAGCAGGCTCCATGCAGGGAGCCCGACGTGGGACTCGATCCCGGGTCTTCTGGATCACACCCTGGGCTGAAGGCAGCGCTAAACTGCTGAGCCACTTGGGCTGCCCAAAATTTAAATTCTTTTAAGTGTATAACTCAGTGGGTATAAGTACATTCACAATATTGAGCAACCATCACCATTACCCATGTCCAGAATCTTTCATCACCCCAAACATAAACTTCACATCCATTAAAGAATAACTTCCATTCTCCTCTCCATGCAGCAGCCCCTTGAAACCTCTACTTTACCTTCTGTCTCTATGAATTTGCCTATTCTAAGTACTCCATTTAAGTGGAATCAAACAATGTTTGTTCTTTTGTGCTTGACTTACTTCACTTAGCAAAATGTATTCAAGTTGCATCCGTGTTGTAGCATGTGTCAGATTTCATTACTTCTTTAAAAAAATTTATTTATTTATTCATGAAAGACACACAGAGAGAAGCAGAGATAGGCAAAGGGAGAAGCAGGCTCCTCTCAGGGAGTCTGATGCGGCACTCGATCCTGGAACCCAGGATCATGCCCTGAACCTAAGGCAGACGCTCAACTGCTGAGCTACCCAGGTGTCTCAGAATTTCATTCCTTTTTAAGGCTGAATAAAAAATATATCATTTTATGTGTATATCACATTTTGTTTATCCACTCACCTGTTGATGGACATTTGGGTTGTTTCCATCTTTTAGCTATTGAGAATAATGCTGCTATGGACACTGGGGTAAAAGCTATCTGAGTCCCCTCCTTGTTTTCAATTCTTTTGGCCAAATACTTCACAGAGGTATTCTGGATCATAGGGTAACTTCATGTTTAACTTTCTGAGGAACTACTAGACTGTTTTGCATAACAGCTTCACCATTTTACATTCCTAATAGCAATGCAGACGGGTTCAGTTTCTTCAACATTTGTTATATATAATTTTTTCTTTTATAACATGTGTGAATTAAGTGTTTAACTTTGACTTTAGTCATTTTACCCTTCACTGATAGAATCTAACAGGCTTATTCCCTGCAGGTTTTCCCAAAGTGGTTACTGGTAGTTTAAAAGATTGATAATCTGATGGCTGAATATGACATTCTATTATTGTTTTAATTTGCATGTCTTTGATTACCAAGATTTAGCATCTTTTCATATATCTACTGATCATATGTATTTTTTCAATGACTTAATACCCTTTAACCATTATTTTATTGCATGTTTGCCCTTTTCGTAAATATATTTAGGAACTGTATATATGACAGATGGTAATCACTTATTTATATGTGTTTACCTTATAATGTTGTCTTTCAATGTTCAAGTTTTAATTTTTTTAGGCAAATCTATCTTTTGGCTTCTAGATACCGTGTCTTGCATAGAAAAGCCTCTCAAGCTAGTATTGTACAAGTAGTTCCCTTCTATTATTTGTACAGTATTCTTTTGATGTTTTACTTTGTAAAAGGTCTTTGGTTTATTTTGGAAATGATATGAGGTAGGGCTCTAAATTCAGTTCATTTCAATAGATATCCAATTATTCCTATAACTCATTCAATAGTCTGTCCTTTCTCTACTGAATTGATAAAGATGTATGGAATCTTCATCATAAAGTAAACAAGTATACATTAAGCCTGTTTTTGGCTTCTCTTTACTGCTCTACTTATGTTTTTCTATTATTTTACAAGTATAGCAAGTTTTAATTACTATAGCAATATATTTGTTTTGGTATCTAATAGGGAGAATCCTACCTCACTGTTCTTTAATACTTTCTTGATCCTTCTTACAATTTCTCTACCACATGAACTTGAGAATCATGCATAATAATCTAATGTGATTTTGGTTACCACATTAGCTATATCGACATAAATTGACATTTTTATAGTTTTCTCATTCCTGAATATAGTGTTCCATTTTTTAAAGAATTCTTTCATGTCCTTCATTAGAGTTTTATAGTTTCCTTCATGTATATTTTGCCCATTTGTTGTTAGGGTTTAATATTGTTTTGGATGCTCCTGAGGGATAGCCAATGACCTCTAGCCTAAGTCTATCACTGTATGGAATCTCTTTGCCACAGTAGTTGATTTCAAGTGTTACTGAATCAGAATGCAGTCAGTCTTTCTTTTAGTGGTTATGGGAAACAACTCTCTCCTGCCCTCTGAATTCTAAACTACAAGACTACAAGAAAACAAACAGCCCAAATCACTGCTGGTAGCCACCTCACAACGGTGAAGAAAGCCAACTTTAGGACATGGGTATCACACAAAAGGTAAAGCCAAGATAAATGCAAAAAAAGAGAGTCATAATCTTGATTAAATGATGCCTGAAGGATGCTCTACTTTTGAAAAAATTTAAATAAGCCATTAAGTCAATTCCAGCTTTATCATTTATGCCAAGTAAATGTGGGTTTTCTGCCATTACCATGTAAACTGTTGAACTATTACAACAGATAAAGCTTAAATTAATAGTCTATTTCATTTACTGCTGAACTAGCAATGAATACTGTGAATTATTTTGGAAGATGTAAGATTTAAAATATTCCTCTATATTGGGTTATAAAAGAATAGGAGTGGGTGGAATAAAGTAATATATGCCAGGAAGGCTCTTCATTCAATAAGCTTTTATGAGGTGCCCACTATACATACATCTGTTAACAGACATTTGGGTTGTTTCCACCTTTCCATGTTTCCACCTTTTAGTTATTGAGAATAATGCTGCTAATCTTTGGGCTTAAATCTTTTCACTAAAATAATACAGCAACAAATTACTCAAGGCATGCAGTGAGCAATGAATGTTGAATATTTTTGAATTAAATTGTTTGTCCTTAGGCAATAAGATGGTGCTCATTAAAAAAATAACACTCTGTGAAACTAGTAAAAATATAGCAAATTAGTACTCCACTTAAGAGAGGGATCACATTCCAGCAATCCAACCTATGCAGCACACTGAAGAACCTGGAAATAAGAAAAGTACACTAGAGATCTTAAATAATGGACACAGGAAATAGGGAGGATCCCATTAAGAAAGCAACACAGAGGGATGTCAGGTGGCTCAGTGGTTGAGGGTCTGCCTTCGGCCCAGGGTGTGATCCTGGAGTCCCGGGAACAGGTCCCACATTGGCTCCCTGCATGGAGCCTGGTTCTCTCTCTGCCTATGTCTCTGCCTCTCTCTGTGTGTCTCTCACGAATAAATAAATAAAATATTAAAAAAAAAAAAAAAAGAAAGCAACACAGAGGGTAAGTGAAGCCACTTAGTAAGTGCATACTTAGAAGCCCAAAGAACTCAAACTCTCATACAATATACCTGCTGAAGATGAGATCACAATAATTAAAATTATAACGTGAAGAAATGAACTATCAGAGTAATGCAAAACAAACAGGAAATAAACATTCTTTCAATTAGAAATATCAAGAATATATATGTTCAATAAGATTAATAAAAGGAGAAATGGAAAACTTAAATTACAAGAAGGAGAAAGCAAGAAGATTTGGAAATGAACTATTTGAAACTGAGCTATTTGACAATGAACTATTTTTGATTTCTAGGAAGTGATAAAAACATTAAAAAGTAGTTAAGAGATATGGAAGATAAAGTCCAACAGAAGCCTTATAGTATAGTGAAAATAGACTTTAGAAGTTGTGACTACAGGGATCCCTGGGTGGCGCAGCGGTTTAGCGCCTGCCTTTGGCCCAGGGCGCGATCCTGGAGACCCAGGATCGAATCCCACGTCGGGCTCCCGGTGCATGGAGCCTGCTTCTCTCTCTGCCTCTCTCTCTCTCTCTCTCTGTGACTATCATAAATAAATAAAAATTAAAAAAAAAAAGAAGTTGTGACTACAGTCACAATACAATTAAAAGTCATTCAGATATTTTGAAAGTCAAAGATATGCAAAATCCAATTGATGAAGTGAAGTTAGGTACAAAGTTATGGAGGATTAGACTCTTCCAACATGAGAACTGGGTTCTAATATAACAAACTCAGAGATGAGGGCTACGCAGCAGAGGTCACTGTCTACCAATATCTGTTCTTCCTTGTTTAAGAGAACCCCAGTGAATAGTGAAAATAAATAGGAATTGTTATGTCTGTCAGTCCTGGGGGCAAGAATATGTCCTAGATAGGGTATCTCTGTTAAGAAACTCATCTACCTGAGAAGGAAACTCAAAACACACTTTAGGCAAGCCTAAAATTATCTGGAATGACATAATTGTTTCTTCAATAGGTGATTTTTTTTTAATCAAGGGGAGACTTGAATTAAGTATGAAGATGAGATTTGTATTATTAATATTTTTGTATAAATAAATAACCTATACATATTTTATACTGTACTCATGGGGTAAAATGATAAAAACAACTTAATTCTTGCCCCCAACTGCCATTTTAAAAACAGCTCAAAAGGGATCCCTGGGTGGCGCGGCGGTTTGGCGCCTGCCTTTGGCCCAGGGCACAATCCTGGAGACCCGGGATCAAATCCACGTCAGGCTCCCGGTGCATGGGGCCTGCTTCTCCCTCTGCCTGTGTCTCTGCCTCTCTCTCTCTCTGTGTGAATAACATAAATAAATGAATAAAAAATAAAAATAAATAAAAACAGCTCAATGAAGTAGTTCTCTGCCACTGGATGAAGAGGTGGGAGTCCATGATTTCCTTGATGACTGTTAATAAATAGAATTATTTTAAGTTGTCAAGTAAACTCTTGATATAGGCCTGGGAGTTGGAACCATACCCTTTGGTCAAGTAAGAACCATACTTTAAATAAAAAAACCCCACCCAAATGGGACACCTGGGTGGCTTGGCTACTGTTGTGGAAGATATAGTAGCTGTAGTAGCTATTATACTGTAGTAGTATATATATCTACATCCAAAAAGGGAAAGCCAAAAAATGGCAGAGAAGCCAGTCATCAATCTGTGGTTAGATTAACCGATCCTGAAGATCCCACCTCCAAACTTCTTATATAAGAACCTCTATTATTTAACCTAATTTGGATCTACTTTTCTGTTATCTGTGGCTGAAGATATCCTGATTCATGTTTTTTTTCCTAAGATTTTATTTATTTATTCATGAGAGACACACAGAGAGAGGCAGAGACATAGGCAGAGGGAGAAGCAGGCTCCACGCAGGAAGCCTGATGTGGGACTCGATCCCAGGACTCCAGGATCACACCCTGAGCCAAAGACAGACACTCAACCACTGAGCCACCCAGGGATCCCTGGATTCATGTTTATAAAAAACCCATAATGTTAGGCAGCATTTCCCAAAGTGTGTTCCCTCATGAAAATGGATCAAGTATGGGATGCCTGGGTGGCTTAGTCAGTTAAGAGTCTGACTTTGGCTTAGGTCATGATCTCCGAGCCCTGGAATCAAGCCCCATGTGGGGCACCCAGCTTGGTGGGGAGTCTGCTTATCCCTCTCCCTCTGCCCCTCTCCCTGCTCATGCTCTAATAAATAAGTGAATAAATCTTAAAAAAAAAAAAAAAGAAAAGAAAATGGGTCAAGTAAGATTATAATGTATATACCAGCATATTATTAGATCTGAGAACTCAAACTAATTTATCTTTATTAATCCAGGATCCCCCAATACCTTTGATTATAGAACTTTCCTTTTAACTAACACCTTTTATATATCCATTCCACAGAATTACTTTGGGTAATGCTAAGATAATGTCCAGAAAACTATAATTCAGGTAAAATGGTAGTTAAAAAAAAAAAAAGGAGTTAAAAATTCATGCTTAGTCATTCATACATATGATATTTCTGAGGCTGATTCCTACCCTCCCAAAATGAGATTACTATAATCATGACTACTCAGTGGAAATCCTCTACTGCTATATGTTGTAGATTAGAAAACAAAGAAAAACTATAGGCCAAGGAGGAAGACTCCTAGACCAAGAACACAATAGTTGGGACTGGAACTAGGCAGAGCTGTATTAATTTATGCATTCACTCAACTTTTTTTTTTTTTAATTTATTCAGAGGCAGAGAGAGAGAGAGAGAGGCAGGCAGAGAGGCAGAGACACAGGCAGAGGGAGAAGCAGGCTCCATGCAGGGAGCCCGATGTGGGACTCAATCCCGGGTCTCCAGGATCACACCCCAAGCTGCAGGTGGCGCTAAACCACTGCCCCACCAGGGCTGCCCTCAACAACATTTAGTATGTTTCTGTCTCAGTAATTGCATTTCACGCTGGGGAAAAAGCATGATTAAGATATCTCTGCCCTCAAAGAACGTCTACCATGGAAATAAGGCACATAAAGACTTCACTCTATAAAAGAAATATATATAAGATGGGCAAAGCACAAAGAAGTACCAGACTGAGGAGGAGGGGATAAAAACTCAGAAGGAAAGATTCTTGAGGTAGGTCTTAATGGATATATGTCTCTCGTTAATGCGCAGGTTGGAGTCCTGATAGTTGCACTAGTAAAAAGAGCCAGCCAGGCATGGCGTAAAAACCCAAAGATATAAAATGAGTAGCACTTAGGAAGCTGTAAACAATTCAGTATAACTGGTCTGTAGGGCTAGCAAAGGGTGGTAACAGCAGGTTATTAGGCTGGCTAGTAACAGGAGCTAGATTACAGAGAGCCTTAAAGTCAGGCTGAGGAGTCTGGACTTTATTATTCAGGATTGGGAAACCATCCAAAGGACATTAAAGATAACTACTATAGCAGATGGGAGAAAGTGAAGACTGGAGACAGGGAGACTAGTGAAGAAAATAATTCAAAATTCCGGTCCAAAGATAATGAGAGTCTAAGCCAAAACAGTGGCAGTGGGGCTGGAGACAGAGGGAGAGATTTGAGAGTTATCAGTGTGTAGAATCAACTGAGGTTTAGCATGAGCTGGATATGGAGGAAGGAAGAAAAAAACCCTAGGATAACTACCTGGTTTGGGTGACTAAGTGGCAAGTAGTCCCAGAGTCTAGAATACACAGAAGCATGTTTGGGTAATGAACCGAGCCGTGAACATATGGGCTGTGATTTGCCTGTCAGCCATTCAAGGAGAGATCTCTAGTAGGTAGCTGAACTCAAAAGTGTGGAGCTCAGTGCAGAGGTATAGGCAGGAGATAAAAACTGGGGAATCAAAGGTATGTGAGTGGCAATGGAAGTCATAGGAGTAGATGAGATTTCCCAAGAAGAATGCACAGAGCAAGAAGGTAGAGGGACTAAGAACACTGGGACCAGCCTAGCAATCCCTAGATTGCTGGATTTGAGTTATTTTTCCCTATTTCAGAAAATAATTTTCACAGAAAATATATATTTACTTCAGATGGAGGCTACATAAGCTAAAGTCCCATGTATTGTAGTCTTAAATGGTAGTTCTTAAAAAATGAGACTTGGGTGAAAAGATGCAAACCCTTCTTTATAATTAGGGAGACTGAAGTACTATTTTAAAGCCTAGATTTATATCAATTAAACATGTTAGCACTAGTTATTTCACATCATTTTTTTAAATTTCACATCAATTATAAAGAGCTCTTATTAGTATCACTTATATCTATGGTTGAAAAAATGAAAAAAAAAAGGAATGGAAATGAAATATTATAGCCATGAATCTAAAACAGGTCCTTGTTAATAGTCTGGAATACATCTGACTAGGATTATTACAGGAATGAAAATAGGGCAAGTACAAGAAATAGTAAACTAACTAAAGGCAACTTACAATAATTGGTGATGGATTACATAAAAGGTAAAATGAACCAAAGTTAATCTTCCAACGTGAAGGCAGCAAAATTGTGGAAGTGACAGACCGCAGGATGAACTCCATTTTTTTTTTAAAAACTCCATTTCTATATTCTTAGGCATAATCAGTTAAAGATAGAAGTCTGGAAAGAATATGAAGTTTCTTTTAGAGCTACAGACCTTATTCAGATATTGGTTATACATATTAAAAGTGGAGTCTAAGGGAATAATATGGAGGAGAAAACATCCTTTAGAATCAATTTTGAAGGACATGAGAGTGAAAAGAAGAAAACAGTAATAAATGATAATACGGTAGTCGCCTCTTATCCACAAGGGATACAGTCTGAGACCCCTAGTGGATGCCTGAAACTGCAGGTGGCACTGAATCCTACATATACTGGTTTTGTCTATACATATATCCCTGTGATAAAGCTTAATTTATAATTTGGCATAAAAAAGAGATTAACAACAATAAATAATAACTACAATATACTATAATAAAAGTTATGTGAATGTGATCTCTGTTACTCTCAAAATATCTTACTGCACCACACTCACCCTTCTTGTGATGATGTGAGATGAAAAATACCTAAGCGATGAGATGAAGTGGGGTGAAGGATACAGACACTGTGATGTAGCATTAGGCCACTGTGGACCTTCTGACCACACATCAGAAGAATCCCCAGCTTCTGGACACTGTGGAGAGAAAAACTGCTAACGGAGGCAGGGAGGAGACTACTATAGAATGGCCAGAGGAATTTTAATTATCAGGAGTCAAGAGCTCCACAAGGCAGTCAACCTCATCAGAACTGGAGAAGAGGTTACAAAGAGAGAGCAAGCCAGCGGAAAGGCCCTGAAAGCATTAAGAACTGGCACTAGAAGCAGTGACATCCAGGAGAAAAAACTGAGGCAGCAAGAATAATAAATTAAGAGTTTGCTGCTTCTCTCTCATTCTAGAATAATGCCCATTCATTTCTCTTTTGCTGAACATGTTAATTAACATGCAACTTATTTATGGTCTAGTTTCTGAACTGAAACATGAATTTGCAAGGACATGGTTAACATGGTGTCACAGTACATAGTAAGACCACAAAAGCTTGAAGGACTGAATGGCACCCTACTTCACTTAGCGTAAAATTTTGCAAGAATGTGGATGGCCTTCCACTGTCTGGCCATTGTCCCACATTAACTCTCTGACCTACCTTTCTACAGTCCATTTCAGTCATTCTACCCTAGTTACACTGGCCTCTTTGATGTTTTGTACATTTACTGCACTCTTAAGGTCTTTACACTTGCTGTTTTTTCTGTTCCAGTAGTGTCTCTCTGGATGTTCCTTCCCAAGATATTCACAGGTTAACTCCCTCTCCTTCCAATTTTGCTTTCTCAATAAGGTCTACTCTGATCACTTGACTTTAAATGTACCCTGTCCCCCAACTCTAGCACTACTTTTAATTTTTTTCATATACCCACCACCTATTCATATAGGTGAATCACAGTCTGCCTAGTAATTATGCTTATTGTTCGATGTCTGTCTCCCTCTACTAAAAATTGAGCTCCACAAAGGCAGAATCTTTGTTTTGTTCACCAACACATGTCTCAAGCACCCAAAACAGTGCTTGGCCCAGAGAAGCTTAATAAATACTTCTTGGATGAATGAACATATGAATCACAGTGACAGAAAATGAGCCTGTTGGAAGGGGTGGTGAAGCTTTTTCAGCACTGTATCTAAGGATATCTCATAGTTAGATATTCAGATACTGGAAAAGTCCAGCACAGGACGAGAAAGTCAATGGAGGAAGCCAATGGAGAGCATACAAAGTTGTCATAGGTCTGATTGAGTACAGGTGGCCTTGGTGAAGAAAGTAAGAGTGTGAGACATGGAATAATAAATGAACATCTCCATGTGTGAAAGCTGGGAAAGCTAAGACCTGATGCTCTCAATCTTTTCCATCAAGTAGAGTGCAGTACCAAAACTCCCAAAAGACTGAATTTTTTTTAAGAACTACAAATGTTATGTAGCTTTATAATTTAGCTTATTAAAGAGGAGAAATAAAAAGTTGCCAACTATTTATCTTGTTGATATAATGTGAGCTTAAAGAAATAAAATTCCACAAAAATCAAAGACTCTTCTTACCTGGAAAAGATCCTAAAAATGATAAATCAAGAATCAAATTATTAAAATTTCTCCAACTGGCTTTTATTCCTTAGTGAACATCTTATGAAAAGAATATGTTTAATATAAAAAAGATAGAACTTCCACTGAGAAAAAACAGCTTTATTTTGATATATTACTTCTCAGGATTTTACTTCCTAAAAGAAGTCCATTTTGGAACATTAGGCATAATTATTGTAGTTTATAAGGTGATTATGCCATTAGGTGATGATCTTCTGTTCACTGCAGGAAAACAGTGGAATTACTCTTCTTTCCTCATTAACAAATGGGTAGAGGGTTTTACAAGAGAGAAAAATCTAAATTTTACTGAGAGAAAGTTGCACTGACTTCTACAAAACTACCATTTTAACAAATTGAACATAATTGATAATACTAATGCAGCAAGTAATATCATTCCAAACAATTTTTATTATCTTTTGTCATTTTCTTTTTTCTTCCTCCAAGTGTTTAAAAACAATGACAAGGGTAACAAACTACAAATGCAATGAGCCAGACGGTCTCCCTGTACTCTCTCCTGTCAAAATAGTCACTCACCTGCTACACTAGTTATCAGTGAGGGCCTCCAGTAAGCCAGGCCCTCACTGGAGGTTTCAATATTGCCCTTTTATGGATTAAGAAATGGAAATCCAGAGAGAGTAGGTAATTTTGACTAGGTAGTAAATGGCAATATTGTTAGTTGAATCCAGGTCACTGGACATCAAAATCTGCGTTTTCCAAAGAGAATCCTGTTTTTTTGGGTATCATATGTTAAATCTGTCAATACTGGGACGCCTGGGTGGCTCAGCAATTGAGCGTCTGCTTTCAGCTCAGGGCGTGATCCCCCTGCAGGAATCCAGTCCTGCATGGAGCTCCCCACAGGGAGCCTACTTTTCCCTCTGCCTCTCTCTCATGAATAAATAAAATCTTAATAAATGAATACATAAATAAATAAATCTGTCAACATTTTTAAAAAGATCAATTGATTGATTGATTGATTGATGACAGACACACAGAGAGAGAGGCAGAGACACAGGCAGAGGGAGAAGCAGGCTCCATGCAGGCTCAAGGATTGCGCCCTGGGCCAAAGGCAGGCGCCAAACCGCTGAGCCACCCAGGGATCCCATCTGTCAACATTTTAAATACTAATAAACAATGTCTAAGACAATTTCTAACAAGGAATCCTCAAAAACAAGCCATATTTTGAGCTATATGGCATATATTTAGCTAAGATTAATCTTTTGAAACAACATATTAAAACAAAATATCTTTGGTCAAGAAGAACCTTTCAACTGAAATAAATAAGAACCTCTGACATTTGAAAAAGTGGAAAAATCTGAGGCAGACCGTATTTATAGAAGTATAAATATACACTAATGAAAATGTGCAGCAAAAGTAGCAAAAAAAATATAAAAGAAAATGGTCAAATACTTTCATATTTCAGGAAAAATCAAAACACAAATATTATTTGTTGATTATAACACTACAGCTCAGCATCGCCACTGCAGTCTAAGGAGGGGGAAATCAAAGATAAAGCAGAGTGTTTTCTGTATAACTCAGGTAGTCATAGAGAATGGACTATATTATCATTAAACACTTTATTATCTGATCAATTATGCTACAGTTATAAAACTTACTACTCCCATAAAATAATGTCCTATTTATATTACTATGCCGGAGCCAACCCCTTCTGGCTTACTGACTCATAGAATCCATGTCCAACCTCCTTTCTCCCTTACCCATTTCCACTCACAGTCTCCTCTAGAAGTGGCAGTGTGACACTGCTTCAACCTATAAGAATTAAGCAAAGTCTATTGGAGAGCTTCTGGGAAAGCCTCTGTTTTCCTGCTAGGAGAGACAGTCATTCTAACAATTTCCCTTTCCCTCTTCCATACCATTCTTCAGATATGACTAAAGGAGCTATGAAGGCCATCTCATGACCATGATGGAAAGGCCAAGAGGATCACAAAGATGCCAAATCTGGTACCACTGAGTCATTGATCAAGATTAAGAGACACCTACCTCTGGATTGCATGTGAGAAAAATAAACTTCCAATTAAGCCACTATTAGTCAAATATCCAATTACTTGCAGACAAAAGTAATTGTCATCAAACATCTTAGAAAACTTTAAAGCTGGTAAGAACATGGTTTAGAAGCTGGTCAGTTGTATGATGTGTTCATTCATTTATTTGTTCAAATGGTTAAATGTCTACTTTCTATCAGGCTTACTGTTAGGTTTTGGGGAGAGAAAGTTGAAAATAAAAAAAAAAAGTCATGCTCCAATAGAGCATGAACAAATTTCAATAATAGCAAAGAGGAACCATGAGATTTTTCTTTCATTTTGTCAGAATTCAAAGTCTAGGTTTAGGTCAGAGAACTCTAAGACCTGCCAGAATCAGTCCTGTTCTGTCCTCCCAAATGACAAATTGAAGCCAGGAAAGGAGGAAGAGGGTCTGGGAAGCAAGCAGAAAAGGTAGACATTTCTGATAACCCTGGTGAGAATTTCTGACAACCTTGACCTACCTACAGATGTTGTCCACACTATCAGGGCAAAGGAGGTGCAAAGCAGCTCTCTTGCCTGTGTTATCTGGAGCACAGGGGGCCTGGAACTGCTCCATCTCATTCTTACAGACCCAGAATGGGCGGGGACCCTTAGCTGGCAGTGAGAGTAGCCATGTTCCAGAAAAGGAAAAGGTGCACTAAACCAAGGACGAGATGCAGTTGCAAGGCAAAGGACTAAGGAAGGACCCTGGTACTTCAGGTAATGCCAGCCTAGATAAATGCTAAACACCAGAGTCTTCTTCCAAAGCCCTTCCTATGTACACTAGGGTGCAGATGTTCACCCCACAGAGAAAGTGGGCCACTGGGGTGGGAAGAATCCAAACTGGCTGAATTTACCTCAGTTTATTGAGTTTATTGAGAAATCCCTCAAGTGACTTAGTTTTTTACTACGAGGAAGAATAGGCTCAAATTCGAAATTAGGTTTAATTTTTGCATGTGTAAGTTTGTAGCTTGAGCATTTCTAGTGGTTGTGTAAGGTTTTGGAGTATAGCTTCACTCAGAAACATCACTGTCATCATTCATGCTACCTGAACCTGACTTTCAGAGAACACAGCCAGCATGAGTTCTCCATTTGTACACCAAGACAAGCAACAAACGGGAAACTTACATTTATTTTTATTATTTTTTTAAAAAATTTATTTATTTATTCGTGAGAGACAGAGAGAGAGAGAAAGAGAGAGAGAGAGAGAGGCAGAGACACAGGCAGAGGGAGAAGCAGGCTCCATGCAGGGAGCCCGATGTGGGACTTGATCCCGGGTCTCTAGGATCAGGCCCTGGGCCAAAGGTGGTGCTAAACCGCTGAGCCATCCAGGGATCCCCGAGCATGTGACTCTTGACCTCAGTTTGAGCCCCAGGTTGGGTGCAGTGTTTATTTTTTTAAAAAAAGCATTTCTATGTATTAGTCATTGTGTAAGCAGTTCTATAGCACACATTTAGTTGTCACAACTACCCTATTTAGTAGGAAACAGTAGGAACATTTTACATATGAGAAAAGAGAGGCAGCAGAGATTTCCAGTAAATGGAAGAAGTTGGATTTGAATCTAAAGAATCTGGGTCCTGAGTCTACTCTGTTAAGCCACTGCCTTAACATACTGGTCTCTGTACTCACTATGCCCTTCACCCATAACACCCTTATGAACTCCCATAATTCTTGCCAGAACCAACTTAAATGTCTTCTTCCATAACCACAAAGGATATCCTCAGCAGAATTAACTTTCACCTCTCCCTGTACTACCATCTTCTTCGGTATAACACATATCACACACAATGATTTGTGGACATGCGTGTCTCCTCACTAGACTGTGAGGTCCTGGGGACAGGAACTACCTAATTTATGATTATGTCCCTCTCATTAGTCCCAATGCCTACCACGGAAAGCATTCACTCTACACATTCACTGAACTGAATGAATTTCAATCAAAGCAATGCTTATTTTTATGTAAAAACATTTCAGAGTTGTCCACATAGTCCAGGAGTGGACCTACTCTTTATTCACTCAGTTTAGGCAATAAATAATCTGTATTTTCATTTCTAAAAACTAGTTTAAAAATAAATCTTTAATTATCATAAAAGAATCTACTAGTTTCTCCCAAAATCAATACACTGTGTCTGAAATCCAGCTTACTGTGGATTTCAAAATGTAATGCTTAACACAAACCTACTTCTAGAAAATGTGTCCCCTAGACTACCTTCCACTCCTAATAAATTGGTTGCAAATCAGAACTTAAAGGACTATGGAAGACCTTAGCAGAGCAAAAAATTTTTAAAAAGCTATGATTTCCGTAATCCTGACCTCTTAATTAAATTTTAAAAATCAGTTAAAAACTGCTATATAGATTTGCTGCAGCACTAATGAAATTCTCTGAATCAGTGGATGGTTTCATTAGAACTAACTTTATATCTTTTGTTTCTTTTAATTCTCACTCACTGGTCAAATATCTGTCATTTACCAAGAACTGTGCCCAGTCCTGAGGATACAGGCTGATTATGTGATAGGGCTGAGTAAACTAATAAGTGCAGCTCAGGGTGGTGGATTGGAGTTACACTCAGGGTACTATGGCAGTTAAGAAAAGAAATATCCATGTCAGAACAAGCAGTCCTGGAAGGGTAGACAGGGGCATGAATACAAAAATAAAAGCATATTGGAAATGGTATTCCTTTTGGGAACAGACTAAAAAATGTGCATTTCAAATTGTAGTGGTCAGCTATTTCCAATACTGCCAGGTGACTCTGTATGACTAGCATATCAAGCACAATAATTATTGCCCATATCCAGTAAAGTACATATTATAGGACAACACCCTACATCCATCAATAAAGCTAAGGTAAAATAAAGGAAGTCATTTCCTTGAGGTTGAAATTATTCCTTCATTTTTAAAGCCAAGCTATTTGAAATAAAGAAAAGGAGAACTAGGAGATAATGCAAAGAATGGCTGATCCTAATGCATTTTTGTCTTGCTTTTCTTTATAAAAAATATTCAAAAAGACCACGGACACACACACACTGCCACATACATATACACTTTTCCTCTCTCTCTCTCTTTTTTAAAGATTTTATTAATTTATTCATGACAGACACATAGAGAGAGAGAAAGAGGCAGAGACGCAGGCAGAGAGAGAAGCAGGCTCCATGCAGGGAGCCTGACGTGGGACTTGATCCTGGGTCTCCAGAATCACGCCCTGGGCTGAAGGCAGGCACCAAACCGCTGAGCCACCCGGGCTGCCCTCTCTCTCTCTTTCACACATACACTCATACATACACACAGACTAAAATCATTATCATATAGGGAAAAATCAGCAAGTTTTAGCCAAAACTCCTGAAACAGTTATCAAGAAGAAAAAAATCATCTCTTGACCTTTAAAAAGTTCTATACGTTCTTCAGGATACAGAGAAATGCCACTTCACTGGGGAGTTCCCATAATGTAATTAATTTTGAAGCTATGTAAAAATTCGCAACAAAAACTTCTGAGAAAAAGATCTAATTATTTCTATTCTCTGTTGAATCAAAAGAGTTGCTTCTACTACCATCCAAACAGCATAACATATTTGCATATATTTCAGAAGAACTAGCAGACTTAACCATGCACCACTACCCTCAGCTCCACATAAATTTTTCTTGCCCAAGAAAGTTACAATTTACGTGAAAAGGCCCAGGAATGTATCTACGTCATAGCTATTTAGAGACCAGCTTAACAATTATTTCTTCCACCCAACCCAAGTATTTATTTCAACCATGCAGAAATAAACTACTACATATTGCACTGTTGTCAGCAACATTTATAAGGTCTTACTCATCTATATAGAGGGGGAATTTTTTGCTTAATATCACAATGTAACGTTATTTTCTAAGTTTATAATCTAATTTTTAAAAGCAATTACATCAGCAAAATAAATAAAAATATACATTTTCAACTTCCCCTGCTTGGTGTACATAATAAAATCCAACCAACTACTAAGACACCCCATACTGTGGGCCTCAATACAATTTCCAACCTTATCTTCCCATTACTACTATACAACAAAACCCAACATCTTTCCAAACTGGTCACCAACTATCCACTGAACATTATTTGCTTTAAAGTTTTGTTTAACTGTGGTTATGTGGAAGGAATATGGAGTCAAAATGCCTGGATTCAAATCTTGCTTTACCATTTACTAATACTGTCACCTTGGGCAACTTAAATTTACTCTCTTGGTGTCTCAGTCTTTTCACATAGGTAGAGTTAATAATACCCACAGCTCATGCAGTCGTTAAGAGTCAAATGCTAGGGGATCCCTGGGTGGCTCGGTGGTTTAGAGCCTGCCTTTGGCCTAGGGCTTGATCCCGGAGTCCTGGGATTGAGTCCCGCATTGGGCTCCCTGCATGGGGCCCTGCCTGCCTCTTTCTCTGTCTCTAATGGATAAATAAATAAAATCTTAAAAAAAAAAAAAAAAAGAGTCAAATGCTGGAAAGCATGTAAAAGCTCTGCCATGGTATGAATGTTTGTGTTCCCCCCAAAGTTCAGACGTTGAAATTCTAACCCCCAAAGATAATGTTGATAACCTTAGGTAGGTAAGGCCTTTGGGAGGTATTGATGTCATGAAGCTGGAGCCCTCAGGAATGGGATTACCACATAAAGAGGCTTCAGAGAGATTCCTAAGCAATTTAACCACCTGAGGATACAAGAAGCCTGTGACCCAGGAGAGTACTCCTACCTGACCAGCCTCCGGAATTATGAGAGAACAAGTTTTGTTGTTTAAAAGCTACCCAGTCTGGGGTATTTTGTTATAGCAGCCTAAATGGACCAAGATAAACTCTTAAAACCATACCTAAGTATTCAATGAATTTTGGCTGCCATTCTCAACATCAGCATAAGTGGCTCCCTCTGTCCCCCTTGAGAATCTCTCCATCTATCTAAATCTACTCAACTTGCAGCCCAAAATATTTTTAAGAAGTCTCCCTGAAGTATGTGGATTTATAAATATCTTCCATCCTCTAAACTCATAACAATTAGGACCCATAGAACAGACAATATTTGGCACTAATCTTACATAAACTAAAAAGCTAATTATGTCTTTTCATAAAAAGTTAATCATTTAAGGTATTTATCTTGCTTTACTAAGTACAGTGTAAATTATTCAACATGAAACATATATTTTAGTATTTTTTTATGATTTTATTTATTTATGAGAGACACACAGAGAGAGAAAGAGGGAGGGAGGGAGGGAGGGAGGGAGAGAGAGAGAGAGAGAGAGAGAGAAAGGCAGAGACACAGGCAGAGGGAGAAGCAGGCTCCATGCAGGGAGCCTGACGTGGGACTCGATCCCGGGTCTCCAGGATCAGGCCCTGGGCTGAAGGCGGTGCTAAACCGCTGAGCCACCCAGGCTGCCCATATTCTAGTATTTTCATATTGCCCAAAGAACTTAGCATACTGCATGCACAGAGCAGGCATATAGTAATATCTGTCAAAGCAGTTAATGCGACCCACACATAGTTGATGGGCTATTTGCCATCTTAGAAAATATTAAAGAGAAACATAAATTATAACCATGAGGCTTTAGACTGTCTTTAATAATGATCAATACATACAACCTAAAAAAAATAATAATAAAAAATACATACAACCTAAAGTCAAGGGAGAAAAAAAAAGTGCTTCTTGATTTAATTTTCAGATCTACTATAAGAATGTCCATTCTCAAGAGAAGAATACATTCCTGTACATAATTGGAATCACGGGCAGAACCAAAGCACAACAGAATGATGAAAAGGAAGGGAGGGAAGGAAGGAGAAAGAAGGGAGGAGGGGGAGGGAGGGAGAAGGAGGGGGAGATGGGGAGAGGAAGAGAGAGAGAGAAAGAAAACTTAGAGTTTCCCCCACTCTCTCTCTAACCTGGAAGTAATTAATAAGAAACTCAAAAGGAAGCTAACCTTTTACTTTGGCTGAATAAACTAATCCTTCCGAGCAACCTTGAATTTGGAATCTGGTTCACTGCAACACTGAGTGAGTACTTTCTATCTTTATATAAATCCCAACTTCTCTCGCAGCACTTTTAATTACCACTCATTCACAATTCATATTACAATTTTCACTCTTAATTTCACTCTTTCATGTGCAGAATATCTTTAGCACAGGTTACAGGTTCTTAAAAATCATGAATCTTGACTTCTAGTTTTACAAATTACCTCCAGTGTCTGATAAAATGTTTTGCACAGGGGTGCCTGGGTGGCTCAGCAGTTGGGTGTCTGCCTTTGGCCCAGGGCGTGGTCCCGGTCTCGATTTGGCTGGGATCGAGTCTCACATCGGGCTTCTGCGTGGAGCCTGGTTCTCCCTCTGCCTGTGTCTCTGCCTCTCTCTCTCTTTCTCTCTGTGTGTCTCTCACAAAGAAATAAATAAAAATCTTAAAAAAAAAAAAAAAAAAAAACCAACAACCCAGAATGTAGCAGATGTAGAGACGTCACTTTCAAGATTAAGTTGCCAAGGAACCCAGTAGCTTCTGTCTTAGACTCCCCACATATTTGCTCTGTGGAAAGCTAGCTGCCATACTGCAAGCTGTCCTATGGAGAAGCCCTGGATATAAGGAATGAGGGAGGCCTCCATCTAAAAACAATCAAGGAATCAAGGCCCCTTAGTCCAACAGCCTTCAAGGGACTAAATCCAATAACCATATGGTTGAGTTTGGAAATAAATCCTCTCCCAGATGAGGCTTCTGATGAAAATGCAGCTCTGGCCATCTGTTTGACTACAACTTTATGTGAGACTCTGAGCCAGAGGTACCTAACTAAGCCATGCCCGGATCCACAGAAACTGTGAAATATCAGCATTTGTTTCTCTGAGCCCAAAGTTTTGGAGTACACAGTTTGTTACAAAATGATAGGCAATTAATAAAAATATCTAAGTCACATTTATGTAAAAGAAGTTTTCAAAGCAATTTCATTCATTTAGAATACATTCAGCTACAATAACAGAGTACTTAACTAAAACTGGATTAAACAGTCCAGAGGTTAGGCAGTCCAAGGCTAGTGCAGCATCTCAAAATGCCATCAGAGATCCAAACCTTTTATTCAAGCTCTGACATTAAGGAATAGGTCTTCATCCTAATGCTTGTTATTGTAGAATTACAATATGATCTCATGTCCATGTGATGGAAAAGAAGGGTAAGGGGTTTGCCTTTACCAGGAAAGTAAACATTTTCCTACAAGCCTCAAAACTAGTCTTCTACATACATCTCACTCATCAGAACAGTTTTCCATTCCTTTAGTTGCAAGGGAGTACGGGAAGAGGAGCATTTTTTTGGTAAGATACACTGCTGTCTCAAAAAATGTTTAGTAAAAAAAAAAAAGTTTAGTAAAGAAGAAAAGGCAATGCTCATTACATAGAAAACCAACAGTATGTGTCAAAGCAATACATTATATTATGGTAAAACTAAAAATATTACAGAAGGCCTAAACACCATAAGCTTTGGGAGGTTGAGATGGCTTCTCAGAAGAGAGATGTTTAGAATTTGGCTAGGTAGAAAAGAAGGGCAAGGGAATGGTCAAAGAGTATAAAAGAACAAAAGCCATGAAGACAGGAAAATGCAATAAGGCCTAAAAGTAAATTACCCTGTATAGTTTCTAATTTTATGATTAATTTTTAAAAACAGTTGCTGAGTGATGAATATGCATTTGTTTCCTAGCAGGGAAAAAATGCAGCATCATGTTTAAAAGATAAAAAAAGGGGCAAAAGGATCTGAATAGACATTTCTCTAAGGAAGATCACAAATGGCCAGTAAATACATGTAACGATGTGCAACCTCATTAGTCATCAGGGAAATGGAAAACAAAACCATAATAAGATGCCACTTTACAACCACTAAGATGGCTAGATTCAAAAAAGTCAGGTAATATTAAGTTTTAGTGAGGATGCGGTGAAATTGGAAGCTTCACATACTGCTGGTAAGAATGTAAAATGGTGCAGCCAATTTAGAAAGAAGTCCAGAAGTTCTTCAAATAATTAATCATATCATATGACCCAGTAATTTCCAAGAGAAATGAAAACATATATCCATGCAAAAACTTGTACATGAAGTTTATAGCAGCATTGCCAAAAGGTGGAAACAACCCAAATAGCCATCAACTGAAGAATGGATAAATAAGATGTGGTAAATTCATACAATGGAATATTATTTGGCCATAAAAAGGAATGTCACACTGATATATACTACAACATGGACAAACCTTGAAAACATTATACTAAATGAAAGAAGCCAGTCATGAAAGATACATATTATGTGATTCCATTCATATTAAATTTCACAAGGAAATTTACAAGAAACAGAAAGTAGCTTACTGGGGGGCACTTGGATGGCTCAGTCAGTTGAGTGTCTAGCTCTTAACTTAGGCTCAGTCACATCTCAGGGTCTGGAGATCGAGCCCCAAGTTGGGCTCTGTGCTCAGGGCAGAGTCTGCTTGAGATTCTCTCTCTCCCTCTGCCCCTCCCCTGGCTCACATGTACTCTCTCTCTGTAAAATAAATAATATCTTAAAATGGGGGTGCCTGGGTAACTCAGTGGTTGAGCATCTGCCTTTGGCTCAGGTTGTGATTCCAGGGTCCTGGGATCAAGCCCCACATCAGGCTCCCTCCAGGGAGCCTGCTTCTCCCTCTGCCTGTATCTCTGCCTCTCTCTGTGTCTCTCATGAATAAATAAGTAAAATCTTTGAAGAAAGAGAAGGAAGGAGGGAAGGAAGGAAGGAAGGAGAAGAGAAAAGAAAGAAAAGAAAAAAGAAAAAGAAAAAAGAAAAGAAAAAAAGAGAAAAAAGAAAAGAGAAAAAAATTAAGTAACTTACTGGCTACCTATAGCTAAGGAAGTGTAGGTGAGCTGCTACCACCTAGGTCCAAATCACCATTACTTCACAGCTGGATTATTCCAAGAATTTAACCTACCTGTTTCCCTGCTTCCATTCTTTGCCCACCAATAGATTCCAAGTGCCTAGAATAGTATCTGGCACACAGAAGACAGCAGGTATTCAGTAATTTTGTTGTTTATTATTCTCACTCCAAGTCCTGTGTTCTTTTCTAGTTTTTTCTCTCAATTTATTTTGTAAGTATCTATCCTGGTAGGAGAGAGAGTGTTACTCAGCATTCAAACCCCCTTCTTATTTCGGAGAATTGCTGGTGCCAACAGGAGGGACCTAACTCCCAACATAGAAACCCCAATTATTTATTTCCCCAGTCCCCCTGGCAACTAGAGTATGGGCATATAACCCAGGCTTGGCCAATCACATGTACTTCCCAAAACTGTGACTAGCAGCTGGGACAGAAGTTCTTTATTTTGGGGTGGGTTGTTTTGTTTTGTTTTGTTTTGTTTTGTTTTGGCAGGGGGCAGGGAGGGAAGGTGGGTAGCAGCAACATCTGCTTCTTTAGCCAGGGTCAGGAGTACCAGTGGAACCATCTTCGGAGGTCACCAATGTCAGCAGAGCTAGGTGCAGTGTTCATGGCACTGGGGCTGAACAATCCTCATCACACAGGTTTCATGGTGTGACTTTGGCTGTGGTCTGGCTGTGCACCTTCCCTCAGTTCCTGTCTACTTTTAGAACTGGGTTTCTAACCTTCTTAGTGATGCTGCAAGTCCATCTTGTATCTTTCAATAAATTCCTTTTCTGCTGTTAACCAGAGTTAGTTTGTGTTGTTTATAACTAAAAACATAGACTGAGGGCTGCCTACAAATTTTGACCTTCTTAAACCCAGAAGCAACATTTTCAAAAGTGGTGCTTCAGGATTTTCCTGTGAAGAAATGTAATCCCATAGTATCACCAAACAGGAAAAAAACTCCTCTCCTTTACTTTTTTTTTTAAAGATTTTATTTATTCATGAGAGCTAGAGAGAGAGAAAGAGAGAGAGAGACAGGTAGAGGAAGAAGCAGGCTCCATGCAGGGAGCCCAATGCCGGACTCAATCCCAGGACTATGGGATCACACCCTGAGCCAAAGGCAGATGTTCAACCACTGAGCCATCCAAGGGTCCCTTCTTTACTATTCTTGATTAACTTTTCCTATTCCTGTTATCTTCTGTCTTCTTCTAATCAGGGGTCTTCCTTGCTTCACCCAAAAACAAGTGCATAGCCCTTTTCCCTGAAGTTCCACTTCTTGCCTACACTGTAAATTCCACATAATTCACCCCCTCGGTTGTATAAAAGAATAAAAAAATTAAATTAAAATGCAATAGAATTTTGTAGTACGGACAAAATACATGTTCTTGGAAGTAACTAAGATTTTCTTTGATAGCTGAATAAACAAACTGTGGCACATCTATGTAATGGAATATTATTCACCAATAAAGTGAAATGAGCTACCAAGCCACCAAAAGACACGGAAGAAACCTAAATGTGTATTACTAAGTGAAAGAATCCAATCTGAAAAGGCTATAGACCACAATTCCAACAGTATGACATTCCAGAAAAGGCAAAAGTATAAAATATTTTTTTAAAAAAATCACTGGTTATTAGGGATTAGGGGAGAGGAAAGGACAAATAACTGGAGCACAGAAGATTTTTAGGGCAGTGAACTATTCTGTATGACTCTGTAATTGTGGATACATGACATTTATGCATTTGTCCAAATTCACACAACATAAAATATAAAATGTGAACTCTAATGTAAATTATGGACCTTACTTAATAACAAGGTATCAATATTGACTCATCGAATGTAACAAATGTACCATGCTAAATACAAAATGCAAATCACAGCAGAAACTGTGTGTAGGTGGGGAGAAGGGGTGGTATAGGTATCCCCCCCTTTTCAAAAGTTCATATTATACCATTTTGCTTCTATGAAAGACCTACATTAGTACCTATTTTTGCTAACTAAAAGAAATCTGAAGAGTATTTTTGCTTATACCAAAAAAGGTAAAAAGCAAAAATAATGTTTTGGCATTCATTTTGCAGCAAGCCATAACAGAGGTAGCGTGCACCCAGAGCAGTGAAAGTGGCCCCACCAAGCTCCTTCCCTGGGAACAACACTCAGAATCTTAGCACGAGACTCCACAGTTTTAAACTGTGTCTATGAGCATCTGTGCTTTATCTTTATTTTGTGGGTCCATTAGCAAGATGTATCCTATGGGCATCAGAGAAGCCTAAGACAGGTTACTTTTGGGGTTCAGGAACATTCAGAAATTCTTTCCATATTGATTAATGGTAAGTGCATTTTCACTTTATGCCATTTTAGTTACAAAAGTTTTCATAGGAAAGCTCCACTTTGGATAGTGGGGGAGAACTACACAGTTGACCACTGAACAATGCAGAAGTTAGGGGCAAACCTCATGCAGTCCAAAATCTACATACAACTTTTGACTCTCCCCAAACTTAATTGCTAATAGCCCACTGTTGCCCAGAAGCCTTACCAATAATATAAACAGCTGTTTAACACATATTTTGTATAATAAATGTATTATGTACTATATTCTCAAAATAAAGCAAGCTAGGGAAAAGAAAATGTTAAGACAATCATTAAAAAGAAGAAGAAACATTTACAGTATTATATGTATTGAAAAAAAACCATGTATAAGTGGACTCATGCAATTCAAACTCATGTTTTTAAAGGGTCAACTGTATTTGCGATCTCTCTGTGCCTTCCCATCCATCTTGCTGTAACTCTAGAAAGAACATAAAATACTACAAAATAATATCATGGCATGTGGGAAGATTAAAGTTAAAACATTCTAAGCTCCTTGTATTGTTTAGGAGAAAGAAATGTTGATTATCTTTAGACTTTGAGTCAAATAATGCATGTTAAAAATTTAATGGAAACCACTAACTTCAAATTTCTTGCTTACAAAGCAAATCTGTAGATTTTAACTGTGATGGCTTACCTGAGATTCCAGAACCTCCAACTTGCGTTTCCTCGAATGAAGAGCTTTACTTGGAAAAGCCCAGTAATAATTAGACGTTCCAATCCTTTCACAGTCAACCATACCATCATCAACTAAGCTCTGAAGGACTTCTTTCACTGACATAGCGGCTAAAAGAGATCATTTTTAAAGACTCTAAATTAAGTCGCAACAGAAGTGTAATTAAAACGCTAAAAAAAAAAAAAGGCTAAAAACTGAAGATGATACTTGGAATAAATGTTACAGATCAAAGGTTAATTCATAAACAAATAAGGGGTTTTTAAAAATAACAAAAGAAGACAAATATGTGAATAGAAAAACAAAAGTACATCAGTGGACATCTACAAAAATACACAGTTAATAAAACTGTTCGGCCCTACTAATTAATTGAAGAAATGCAAAATAAAGGAATGAGATATGATGTCTTGACTACCAAATTAGAAATACTAAGAAATGTAATAAAACATTCAGGGTAATGAGTACTCTCAACATGGGAAGAAAATCTGGCAATATGTATCTAAAACCTTAGATGTGTACATGACTTTTATATAGACATTCCATTGTTATAAAATTCAGCCAAAAAAAATAATGATGGACATGCATAGGGATACTTGTCAAAGCACTGTTTTCAACAGCAAAAAATCATAAACTGGTCCAATAACCAAACTTTTAGAAGTATTTTATTGTGATGGGATTCCATGTAATCATTAATTTTTTTTTAAAGATTTTATTTACTCATTCATGATAGACAGAGAGAGAGAGGGAAAGAGAGGCAGAGACACAGGCAGAGGGAGAAGCAGTCTCCCTGCCGGGAGCCCGACGCGGGACTCGATCCGGTTGGTACTCCAGGATCGCGCCCTGGGCCAAAGGTAGGCGCCAAACCGCTGAGCCACCCAGGGATCCCCAATCATTAAATTTGTTATAAAGTATTTAATAGCATGGATATATATGCATTCAAAATCTATTATACAGAATTATTTTAAAAAAGGTAAAAGACAATATAGGCACTAAATGTGACAGTGGTTATCTTTGAATGGTAGGTAAGAACCAACTTTTATTTCCTCTTGTTCATTTTTCTTATTTTTTTCCAACAATGAATGTGTATTGCCTTTTTTGCTAAGAAAACTAAAAAAGATAGGGATCCCTGGGTGGCTCAGTGGTTTAGCACCTGCCTTTGGCCCAGGGCACGATCCTGGAGTTCTGGGATCGAGTCCCGCGTCAGGCTCCTGGCATGGAACCTGCTTCTCCCTCCTCCTGTGTCTCTGCCTCTCTCTCTTTCTATGTCTATCATATATAATAAATAAATAAATATTTTAAAAAAAGAAAACTAAAAAAGAAAAAAAAACTTGTGAACTGAATGTTACGGTTAGCAGTAAGATAAAAAATAAGCATCTTTAAAAAATAGCATGTAAGAATGTAGAGTCATATTTCATAAATGTTTGAAATTAATGAATAATTCTTACTTTCTATTAAGTAAAACGGTATCAAGAAATTATCCACATTTTAATGTCCACTTTAATTTTTCCTATAGTAGATCCCCAAATATAATAAAATCCATTAGAAAACTAAAGAGTTAATAAATTTAAAAAAATCAACACCAAATGTGCAAACCATTCAACCTTACTTGTAAAGAAGTACAAAGTGAAATGAAATGTCAAGGATTCTGAAAATGAAAATACAGTTCTGAGAAATGAATGTGAATATAATTTGGTATAGCCTTTCCTGAAGGCACTTTGAGAGTACATATTAAATGCCTAAAACGGGATGTCTGGGTGGCTCACACAGTTAAGCATCTTCCTTCAGCTCAGGTCATGATCTCGGGGTCCTGGGATCAAGCCCCACATCAGGTTCCCTGGCTCAGCAGGGAGTCTGCTTCTCCCTCCCCCTCTGCCTGTGTTCACTCTCCCACTCTCGCCGTCTCTCAAATAAATAAAATCTTTAAAAAGAAAATAAGAAAATGCTTAAAACTACACAAGTCTTTCTTTCTTTCTTTCTTTCTTTTTTTTTTTTGAGTAGGCTCCACACCCAGCATGGAGCCCACTGTGGGGCTTGAACTCAGGCATGAGATCAAGACCTGAGCTGAAGTCAAGAGTCATATGCTTAACCAATTGAGCCACCCAGGCACCACAAGTTTCTGTTTTCTATTCTACTTCTAGGAACATTTCCTAATGAAGTAGTAGGAGATATGGAAAAAAATTTATGGGTGAGGAGAGAAAGGGATGAATAGATGGAGCACAGGGGTTTTTTAGGGCAGTAAAAATACTCTGCATGATACTGTAATGATGGATCCATGTCATTATACACTTATCCAAACTCACAGAATGTATGACATCAAGGATGAATCCCAATGCAAACCATGGACTTTGGGTGATTACGATGTGTCAACTGTAACAAATGTACCACTGGGGAGTGATGTTGACAACAGGAGAAGCTGTGCATGTATGGGGAGCGGGAAACATTCAGGACATCTCTGTACCTTCCTCTCAATTTTTCTATGAATCTAAAACTGCTCTAAAAAATTAGTTTCTTAGAAAAAGAATTTAAAGATAGCACAATACACATTAATTTTAACAGCAAAATTTGGGAACAACCTAGACATTTAACAACAGGTAACAGGCTAAGCTAATTATTAATTATGGTACAGAATGAATCATTAGGGGATGCGGATACTGTAAGTCATTTTTTTAAAAAAGCAAACGACATAGGGAAATGTAGATGATATAATGTTATATGAAAAAATACACAAACTCAAAACTATATATGCAGTATGGTTCCTCTTAAAAAAAAAAAAAAAAGGACAGATATATACATACATAGACAGACAGAACCTAAGAATAAGCCATCAAAATACACCAAATGTTAACCATTGGTGATCCCAGAATAGAGGGCCTACGAACAATTTCTACTTTGATTATATACTTTATAATTTTCAAATATGTCAAAATAAACATGTATAGGTTATACAATGAAAATAAAGTTTAAAAATATATATACCACATGTAGTGGGTTTAACACTGACCCCTCAAAAGATAACCCCCAAAATCTGTGAATGTGAACTTATTTGGTAAAAGGACACCATTAAGGATCATAAATGAAATCATCTGAGATTTAGGGTAGGTCCCAAATCCAATGACACGTATCGTTATAAGAGACAAAATGGGAAAAAACAAAGGCGGAGTCTATGTGAAAACAGAGGAAGAGATCGGAATGATTTGTCTATTAAGCCAAGCACTGGTGGCAACAACCAGAAGCTAGGAGAGAAGTATGAAATAGACTCCCTTCAGAATCTCTGGAAAGAACCAACCCTACCAACACCTTGATTTTAGACTTCTGGTCTCCAGAACTATGAGAAAATAAGTTCTATTGTGTTAAGCCACCAGGTTTGTGGCAATTTGTTACAATAATATAGAAAACTAATATACCATGTAAAAATACAAAGTCATATTTAACAAATACCAGAACACACATCAACAGTTTTTGCTTCTTTTGAAGTAAATTACACCTATAAATAAATAAAGGTGTATATTTGTGTATCGATGTGTGTGTATAGATACAGGTATGCATGTGTACTCCATTTTAATTTTCCTAAAGCAGACATTCTACACATAAGAATCATGGCCATGGCCCAAAGATACCATGTAAGGTCTTTTACAAATATTCTTCATCTCTAGAACTTTATGTTTTCATAAAGTGAGACTGCTGCAGCAAAGATGACCAATGTTTCCCAAAATATCTCAGCACATCTTTGATACTCACTAATGCCTTTCTCTTTGGGAGCAATCTTCTCCATGTCTTTTAACTGAAACACATCTTTCTGTTTAAAAGAGATTGAAAAAAAAAAAGAGATAAAAATATGTATTTATTTCCTACTATATATTTATATTTACCATAATTATATTAACAAAACATTGTACTATAAAAGCTGTGCCTAGTAACTGCAACAGAATCAAGTATTTTAGAGCTAGAAGAAATTGCAATTATCCTGTTCAATATCTTCAACACAATTTAAAAGGGACAGATTTTGCACAAATATGCAAGTCTTTAAAGTAAATGGAGAGCAGAATGTAAAGAACATCTTCTCAATGAAGTATAAAAACTACTTATAATGAATTATTTAACATGAGATAATTACCTTCTCTTGGACGCTTTAAGAAAACAGTGATTTGCTTAGCATATATCATATATCACAGATTTAGCAGTTCTAACTAAAAGCAAAACAGACAACTGTCAAGATTTGTTTATATTTAAGGTTTCCTGGAAGAGCTATACCTAAACAATAGGAAAATTATATAATTTTGACTATCAATTATTCACCTATACAGTCAGCATGTTCATGATATGCAAAACAAAATATGGGAATATAAACATGTAGAATATTTAATATTGCTTGTAGTTGGAAAAAAAAATCTACGTAGAACATTCCTTTATTCTTGTACTAAGCCTTGGTTGAAGTGGTAAAATGAGTTTGGATAATAAAAATGAAAAGACTCAAGCATTCAATAATTGTAACAGAATTATTGTGATTGTTTTAATGGACATCTAGGATCTATTTCTTCTAACTTCAATAGGTTGGAAGGTAACTCCGGGATCCCTGGGTGACACAGTGGTTTGGCGCCTGCGTTTGGCCCAGGGCATGATCCTGGAAACCCGGGATCGAATCCCACGTCGGGCTCCCGGTGCATGGAGCCTGCTTCTCCCTCTACCTATGTCTTTGCCTCTCTCTCTCTCTCTCTCTCTGTGACTATCATAAATAAATAAATAAATAAATATAAAAAAAAAAGAAGGTAACTTCAATAGGATAGAAACTAGACTTCAGCTCTTCCCCCGAGTGGCCTGAGGTGACCTCCGGAGATGGTTCGCTACTCGCTGGACCCAGAAAACCCTACAAAATCATGCAAGTCGAGAGGTTCAAATCTTCGTGTTCACTTTAAGAACACACGTGAAACTGCCCAGGCCATCAAGGGTATGCATATTCGAAAAGCCACCAAGTATCTGAAAGATGTCACTTTGCAGAAGCAGTGTGTGCCATTCCGTCGCTACAATGGTGGAGTTGGTAGGTGTGCGCAGGCCAAACAGTGGGGCTGGACACAGGGTCGGTGGCCCAAGAAGAGTGCTGAATTTTTACTGCACATGCTTAAAAATGCGGAGAGTAATGCTGAACTTAAGGGTTTAGATGTAGATTCTCTGGTCATTGAGCACATCCAGGTGAATAAAGCCCCCAAGGTGCGACGTAGAACCTACAGGGCTCATGGCCGGATTAATCCATACATGAGCTCTCCCTGCCACATTGAGATGATTCTTACTGAAAAAGAGCAGATTGTTCCTAAACCAGAAGAGGAGGTTGCACAGAAGAAAAAGATATCCCAGAAGAAACTGAAGAAACAAAAACTTATGGCCCGGGAGTAAATTCTGCATAGAATAAATGCAAATAAAAAAAAAAAAAAAAAGAAACTAAACTTCATAAAAATTTAAAATTTCTGTTCATGCAAGGGCACTATTAAGAAACTGAAAAGACAAATAGTGACTAGAATATTCACAAAACACAATTTCTGACAAAAGACTGGTATCCAGCATGTATAAAGAACTTCTTTAAAGGGTATACCCTCTTCCCTCCCCCCTCCAAAAAAAATGAACACCTAGATAAAGGAGTGGACAGATGAATATATATGTGATAAAGTAAGCAGAGTAAAATGTTAACGTAGAATATAGATGTTAGGCATATAGGTATTTACCGCAAAATTCTTTCATCTTTCATAATAAAATATTGGGAGAAGTAACTTCATCTCACTAAAGATTTAGTAAATTAAGGAAAATACTGTCATTGGTCTTAAAGTATAAAATCAATTTTTGCATGTCTATAAATAAACCGTTTAAAGATAATATTTTAGGGTCTCAGAAAATATGCAATAAATTACTGCCTTCAGGCGTCCAATACATTTCTAAAAATCAATTAATCAAATCTATCTGCAACCATTTTAGATTCCCTGGAAAAAGAATATGAAGTCACTGAGACATATGCCTATATGTGGTCATCAAGGAAGAGCTCTGGACATATTGGCTGCCCCCATGGCATTTCTGTGTAAATAAGAGGGCTTGCAAAGTACTAGCTTCAGAACTAAAATGTGGTCACTTAAGTGAACAGAGAATATGGTCTCAAGGAAATATTAGTTCTCCATAGTATTAAATAGAAGTAATAAAGGAGAGATGAATATAATGGCTCTAAACCTTTATACACACACACACACACACACATATATTTTTACACATATAACACATATAAACATACAAATTTTTATGTTTTTTAAAACTTATGTCTATAAATAAATAAAATCACATGTAAGATCACATGAAAGGCATATAGTTATAAAGCTAGACAACTTGTAATTAAGTACTTATGACCTGAACATTGTAACAATTTACATGGATTATCTTATTTAGCCCTCATACCAACACTGTCAGCTAGGTGCAATTATTACTATCCTTTTTAATAGGCAAGGAAACTGAGACATAGGTCCAATACTTGCTTAAGGTCACAAAGTTATTTGGTAAAACAGATTTCAGGTGCAAGTGCTCTCATTGAATTATATTGCTCTCATGCTACTAAGTTTTTCTATTACATTAGCAACTTCAAATATACATACATTTGTATAATATTTGTACGTACATATAAACATACACGAGTGAATATATAGGAATATATGAACTAAAATCAATCAATACAATCAATTTCTAGCTTTACATAAAAACTCAGTGACTACTGAACTTCTGGAAGCTACTACCACTCATCAATATGATGTTATTCATTGATAGCAGGGTTGAAAAATTTTCAATCTGAAACAGCCAATTTTGATACTTGAGTAAATTAACAATATTATAAATGACAAAATCATTTCCCCCACCACTCACCTCAGCTTTCCACTGCCTAGTAAGAATTAAATCTACTTTTCTTGCTGAGACCATAGGAAAAATATTTAAACTCAGTAGAAGAGTCATAATCCCCACATATAAACTTTATCAATTTATCTTCCTAATCATCATCATTCTTTTTAAAAGATTTTATTTATTTATTTATTAATTTATGAGAAAGAGTGCTAGAGCAGGGGGAGGGGCAGAGGCAGAGGCAGAGAGAGAAGTGAGCTTGCAAGTAGACTCTGAGCTGAGTGTGGAGCCCAACTTGGGGCTCGATCTCACAACCCTGACATCATGACCTGACCTGAAATCAAGAGTCAGACACTTTACCAGCTGAGCCACCCAGGTGTCCCTTCCTAATCATCATTATTAAAATAATACTCTGCTTTGAATTGCCAATGACTTTTGGTAAGTCATTACAGGCAGATAACATCAGTAAGATTAAACTTAGAGGGCAGTTTTTAAAACAAAGGTTCCCCAGAATGTTTTGCTTGTTTTACTGAGAATCTGCATTATCAAAATGAAAATGTCAAGTATTATCATTAACTATCTTATTAATTTCATATCTATTTTGCCATTTTCTCCCAACTTCTTCACATTTGTATACAACCAAAGTAGCTAGTAGGTTGGGGCCAGACTAGACTTTGAAGGTCTTGTCAAGTTTTAGGCTAAGACACAGGAAGTTAGTGTTTTTTGTAGGCCTAAGATTTGGACTTAAACATGGAAGAAAAAAAAAATGCTACTGTATAGCAACATGGTAAGCAAAGTAGCCTTTAGAGCCTGGTGCTTGGGTTTGAATCCTGGTTCCATCAGTTAGGACCTAAAACTTCAAACATATTTCCTATTGGTGGCAGGCACAAATATCTGGAATAAATTAAGGTGGCCTATGTACCATGATACAGTGTTAGACCACAGACAGATTTATAAATGTAAAGAGGCGGTACTCAGCACTCTCTAAAATCAGACGATCTTCCCTGGATTTGAATGCTAGTACAAACTGCTTTTATTTTTGATATCTAGAGCTGGTATATTAAGCTGTGTATCAGATGTCCTCATCTGTAGAATGACGATCATAACAGTATTGATCTCATACAGTTAAAAAGGATGGAATCAGGGCAGCCCCAGTGGCGCAGCGGTTTGGCGCCGCCTGCAGCCCAGGATGTGATCCTGGAGACCCAGGATCAAGTCCCACGTCGGGCTCTCTGCATGGAGCCTGCTTCTCCCTCTGTCTGTGTCTCTGCCTCTCTCTCTCTCTCTGGGTCGTTCATGAATAAGTAAATAAAATCTTAAAAAAAAAAAAAAAAAAAGGATGGAATCAGATAACCTACACTGGGATGCCTGGGTGGCTCAGCAGTTGAACATCTGCCTTTGGCTCAGGGCCTGATCCCAGGGTCCCGGGATCCAGTCCCATGTCAGGCTCCCTGCATGGAGCCTGCTTCTCCCTCTGCCTGTGTCTCTGCCTCTCTATGTATCTCATGAATAAATAAATAAAATCTTAAAAAAAAAAAAAAACACAAAAACCAAAAAAAGCAGATAACCTACACCAAGTGATCAGAACAATGCTGGCACCTAGGAAGCACTCAGTAGATGTCAACTATTAGCATTATTATTTCCAGGTAGAAAGAGGACACAATCAAATATATACTTCAGAAAGATCATTCTGGACAGAAGTGAACATTGGGGTAGGGTTCTTTCTTACTCCACAGCTTCACAGAAACAAAAAATGTTTGCAGAATTTTATCTATTCTTCAAGAAATTGATGGGCATTGATATCTAATGAAAAAAGTACAGTTAAACACTGAATGACATACACTTAAGGAGAAAATGACATAAAATACTAAAAATCTTAGAGAAAACAACTCACCGTCTCAAAAAATATTTCCATCATACGGGCTCTCTTCTCCTCTGCGCTCAGTCCTTTTTTCTTTGACTACAGCACAAAAGTAAAAACAGTAAACACTGTGTTAAAAAAAAAGACCTTGCATTTAAAAACAATTTGGTCTGAAACATCATCTGAAATGTTACGGTCTTGTCTGCCAATGGGTTTGATAACTCTCAGAGCCAGACCTAAAGACTCATTTTAACTACTATATGCCAAGCCTTGTGGCTGGTGGTACCAGTGTAGTAATAAGAACTGTGGTTGAGACAGAGCCTGGCAGTTAATAGAAATTCAGTATTTATGAAATGATCCAATGATAAGTCACTATATTTACCTTCAAGAGACTTACAACCTCTCAAAGAAAATAGACACCACTAATAAATGATGAAGAGGTCATTGCACAAATTGCTACCAAGGACACAATGAATTCCACCACAGGGAAGGTTGAGGGCTATCTAGGAAGGGTAGAGATGAAAAGGATTTTGGCAAGTTGAGAAATGGTGACAAGGTGTCCTTCGAACACACAGGCACGATGTTATGAAAGTACATGGAATGCTCCAGAAAAACAAGCACTCAGGGATGATTACTGTGTGGTACATGTAGAGGGAGGGGCATGTAAGGTGAGAAAGGTCATCTGGAGCCAGATCACAGGAGGCTGATTGTCCAGTCCAAGAGAATGTATGTTATTCTAGACAATGAGAAGCTACTGAGTAATTTCTAAAACAGGAGAGTGACAAGATTAGTTATGTTTTAGTAAGACGACATTTAGTAGCATTTTGCAGGGTAGGTTGGAGGAAGGAAAAACCTATCCAAGTCGAAAACAGAGGCCTACTGCAGGTAACTATTATTCTATAACTACAGTTTAGCCAACTAAAAATACAATAATTAATATATAACTACAATCTGTTGATTGTAAATTTTACACTATATTGTATTTAGAATATATAAAGCTAAAATCCAACTTTTTTAAAAAAAAGGCCAAATTCCCTCAACCTGAAGATTCACAGAAAATAACAAAAGAGAGAACTATCATCTCTAATAAGAGAATTCCACACTAATATTTTTTAAGTGACGTGCTCAAAAGTCACACAGGGTTATGAGACAACATAAGCTGCTTAGTAATAACTTTGAAACACTTTGTACCACATAAAAAAGGAGACACAGAAAACAAACACTGAGCTGTTCAACCAATACTCCCCTGGAAAATGAAAGCCTTCAATAGATGGGGAAAGGGATTTGACAATGCCATTCTGAATACACACACCAGAGTGCACGAGTCTTTATTCTATTTGCACAGCCTAGAAACCCACTCACTCATTTTCACAGCAATAAAATTATCAGATGGTTCCTTGATGAGTTGTTCTGGTAAAATAGGGATATTTCTCTTTTTCCTCTGTCTGCTGCTCGCAAACACTGAAGCTCCCGCAGGGTTCTTTATTGATCCCCTCATCTCCTCACACCTTTTCTTTGATCTCTTCTGCTTTTATGGTTTTAACATTTAAGCTGAATCCTCAAATCTTTACATCAGCCTCTGAAGAATGATCCTGAGCTTCAATTTCATGCATCTACCTGCCTGCTGGACAGACTTCAAACTCAGAGGGTTAAAACTGAACTCTTCTTCTCCTACATCTACTCCCCAAACCTGCTGTTCTAGATCTGGAGCTCAGATACCATCTTTTTAGCCACGCCAGAGGCCTGGCACTCATCCCATGTTCCTTCACCTCTCTTACTCCACACCAGAGCAATCACCAAGTTTTGCCAATTTTAGTGCTTAACTTTCTCAAATCCACCCTGTCTGCTCCATCCCTACAAACCCTACCTCAGTTCAGGCCTTCATTATGTGTTCTGTTTCCTGCAACATACCTGCAAGCCCTCTGGCCACACTTGGTCTCACCTCTAAGTTCACATTCCACATGGCCAAGAAGCAAATCTACCCATGCCTCTCCTTTGCTTAAAGCCTTCAGTGGCTCCGAACCATCCAGAAGTAGCCAATCACTCCACCTGATAGACGAGGCCCTTAATCACCTGACCCCAATCTACCTCCCACAAATACCACTCCCCACCTCAAATTTTACCATAATTCGGAGTTAACTTGAGCTATAATACAAAAACTAGACAGTCCCTGACTATGGTTCAACTTTTTCAACTTTATGATGGCGCGAAGGTGATACACAATCAGTAGAAACCATACATAGAATTTTGAATTTGAATCTTTTCCCCAGGCTAGCAATGGTCAACTGCCAAGGGACCATGAAGTAAACAATCGATAGTTACAACCATCCTGTACCTACACCTCCATTCTGTTACTTGCCTTCAGTACCGTCCTCAGTAGGTTACAGGAGATATCCAATACTTTATTATAAAGCAGGCTTTGTCTTAGATGCTTTCGCCCAGCTACAGGCTATATGTCTAAGTGTTCTGATCATGTTTAAAGTTGGCTAGGCTAAGCTATGATTCTGTAGGTTAGGTGTTTTAAATGCATTTTTGACTTAATTATATTTTCAACTCACAAAGGGTTTATCACAGTGTAACTCTATTGTAAGAAGAAGATCTGTACTTGTAATTCTCCACTCCCAGCATGCTCTTTCCCATTTGTGTCTTTAAAAAACTATTCTATCTGGGCAGCCCCGGTGGCGCAGCGGTTTAGCGCCGCCTGCAGCCCAGGGCGTGATCTGGAGACCCTGGATCGAGTCCCACGTCAGGCTCTCTTCATGGAGCCTGCTTCTCCCTCTGCCTGTGTCTCTGCCTCTCTCTCTCTGCATCTCTATGAATAAATAAATAAAATCTTAAAAAAAAAAAATAAAAAACTATTCTATCTAAAACACCTGCTCCTCTTGCAAATTCAAAAACTTCTAAAGTCTCCTAAGGCCTAGTGTAAGCATTCTGTAAAAGAGCTTCCCTGAGCTCACAGGACAGCCTGAGCATCATCCCATGTGTTCCTAGAACACACCTTCATTAAATCAATTCATATACTTGTCAAGAACACACCTTCATTAAATCAATTCGTATACTTGTCTTTCTTAGCTGGCTGAAAACTTCAGAACGTGCACTGTGCTGGCCTTCCAAGAGCTTGGTGCTGGGTTACAGCAGACACAAAGGCCAGCCCTTGACTCCAAGGCCATGTCTCTAAAGCCCCAAGCCTAAAATGTGAGACTGTTTAGGTTCCCAAACCCCACAACACTCACTGCACTCCCATAAATATGACACAGGGTAAATTAAAAATAAAAGAATTCTGTGATAACCATTTACTGACTTTCTGAGAGAAATCACACAAATCTCAGTCCGAGAAACCATATAGACCTACTCACTAAACCCGGAGTCGAGAGCCAGCATTCAATATTGCTTTAATTAGCCTCCCTTCACACTGGCCTCAGCAGTATGAGAATAAACCAAGCATGAAATTCACACCTAGTTAAGAAGGCTCTTTTGGCTCATTTCTCTAGTCCAGTGGGTTTCAAACTGCTATTAGAATCATCTCAGAAAGAAAAAAAAACAAAAAAGAATCATCTTAGGAGCTTTTTAAAAATACTGATGCCAAGGCGTATGCCATCTGAACTCTATCAGGATCTCTGAGACCAGACCTGGGCCTAGGCAGGCATGTTTTTAAAAGCCTCTTAAGGTGCTTTAACCAGCCCCAGGATTGAGAACACTCCTCTTCTCACCCCAGAATCTAGAGGTGGGTCAGGGGCACTGAGATCCCTTTAGGACTTCAGTCTGTAGCCTTGTCAGTGGAGAGAAGATTCAAAGCTTTAGGAAAGGTTCCTAATGTTTTGGTATTATAAAACAGCTCCTTGGAAAGATTCATGGACTCCCTAAGAATCCGCCATCCAGAAACAATGAGGAGAGCCTAGTATCCTGGAGGCACACAGTTTTAGGAAAGCTCTTATCACTCAGTTCAGTAGCTATGAAAGTCACTCAAGAAATATGGATGAGGGATCCCTGGGTGGCGCAGTGGTTTGGCGCCTGCCTTTGGCCCAGGGCGCGATCCTGGAGACCCCGGATCGAATCCCACATCGGGCTCCCGGTGCATGGAGCCTGCTTCTCCCTCTGCCTATGTCTCTGCCTCTCTCTCTCTCTCTGTGTGACTATCATAAATAAATAAAAATTAAAAAAAAAAAAAAAGAAATATGGATGAGCTGGATCATCCCTTTACATTGTTTTCAGGCTAATTTATTCATCGGTCTCTTTCATGACTAGAAATAGTTTTCGTTATTAACCACAGGACAGTATCGCAGCCAGAATTAAAATAACTAATGTAAAACTATGCCACGCTAATTCATATTTAGGAATTTCTCCAAAAAATCAACAAGGGCTCATTTAATACTTAATATTAAAGAAAATCTGCTGACCACATAAGTCAGAGATGCATTCAAATTAGTAAGGAGAGTCAAGACCTGAGGACAACCAAGCTTCCCTGCTGACCAACATACAGCTGTCCCCACTTTTCACAAGAACTACACAATAGTACCTGTTTTCATTAATCAAAAGAAATCCTAAGAGCATTTTCACTTGCATGAAATAAAGGCAAAAAGCAAAAATAGCACTCAGTGTTTGTTTTAGGAATGGCTGTGCCACAATCCTTCCCTGGAAACCATATCCAGCATCTCAAGCATAAGCCACCATAGCTTTGAACTGTGTTGGTAAGCATCTGTGCTGGATCTTAATTTACTTCGTGCATCTGTTAGCAAGATGTGTCCTAAGGTATCTGAGAAGCCTGAGGAGAAAAAAATGTTTTAATTGAAAAAAAAAAAAGCGGCTTATGAGACGTTATTTTGGGGGTCTAGGAATGCTCAAAATCTTTTCCCATATAAATTAATAACTGTTTCTTCACCTCATGCCATTTCAGATTACAGAAGACTTCACAGAAACACTACCTTCAAAGAATAGGGGAAACCTGTATTTGAAGTCACTTAAGAAACTATCCATCTAAGGAACGTTCCCCGAATAATTAGGAGTTACGAAATTCCTGGGATCCCTGGGTGGCGCTGCGGTTTGGCGCCTGCCTTTGGCCCAGGGCAGGATCCTGGAGACCAAGGATCGAATCCCACGTCGGGCTCCCGGTGCATGGAGCCTGCTTCTCCCTCTGCCTGTGTCTCTGCCTCTCTCTCTCTGTGACTATCATAAATAAATAATTAAAAATTAAAAAAAAAAAGAAAAATAAAGTCTGACTTTAAAAAAAAAAAAAAATTAAAAGTAGTTGATACCCGTTGCCCCCAGAAGTGGCAGGGGTACACTGCAGTTCCTCCAATTCCAAAAATATGCCTGGATTTACGACTTTATTCACCAAGCCTGATCGAATCAAAACAAACAACTATCGATTCACAATCAGGAAAGAGAACAGGGCAGGCCCAGTGGCTCAGCGGTGCCGCCTTCAGCCCAGGGCGTGATCCTGGAGACCCAGGGTCGAGTCCCACGTGGGGCTCCCTGCATGGGGCCTGCTTCTCCCTCTGCCTGTGTCTCTCATGAATAAATAAATAAAATCTTAAAAAAAAAAAAAAAAGGAAAGAGAACAAAAATCTGTTTTTGATCAACGTAATACTAAACTCACTTCTTGAGCATCCATTAAAAAAAATAGGCTGGATCTCAAAAGAGTTTTATTCTGACTTATTTCATGATCAGAGGCTGAGCGTCTGCAAGCAGTTAGCAGCACATTGCCATTTAGTATTAGAAGAGGATTCGTACGGGGAGAGGAGGCGCAAGGGCAAAACCCGGCGGTGGTGCCGCGGCTCTCCGGGGCCGCCGCTTCAGGCCGCGAACCGCGCGAGCACGCGCCCCCGCCCCGGCCGGCCCCGGCCCGGCCCCCGCCCCCGCCCCGGCCCTCGGCGCGCCCCGGTTGGGTTTCGGAGCCGGCGTCGCGCCCAGGTGGCCGCGTTGTTAGCTCAACCACAAAGACGCCGTTATCAGTCGTGAGCGCATCTGGACACGGATCTTCAAAGAAGTCACCGTGCAGCCTCGGTCCTTGGCCAGCGAAATAACGGCCACTTCACTAAATTCAGATATTAAAATCTTTGATCCATTTAATTAGGTGTTGATCCTCTGCCAACTGAAGCAGAAAGAAAAAAAAAAAAAGACATGAAACTGAAGGTTCCTGAAAATGACCCGAGGAGCCGGAGGCCGTCACGTTCACAAGGGCACAGGGTGGCCTGGAGCGCGGCGCGGCCCGGAGGTCGGGGCAGGTCACGCGGCGGCGCGGCCCTCAGCGGCCCCCGCGGCCCTCAGCGGCCCCCGCCCCCCTGGCGTGCAGGGCTCGGGGCCATTCGCGGGCGGGCCCCGCGGGTTCGCGGAGTCCCCGTCTATCCCGGGCCCCCGGCGGCCGCGCGCGGGGCACACGCGGGGCACACGCGGCCCGGCCCCGAGGGGCTCGGCTGCGCCCTGGGCCGCGGGGGACGGGGGGCCTCCCCGGGAGCCAGGCCCCCGGAGGGCCGAGGGCGCCCGCCGCCGGGGCCGGAGCCGGGGCCGGAGCCGGAGCCGGAGCCGGGGCCGGAGCCGGAGCCGGAGCCGGAGCGGGCCTCAGCGCTTACCATGGCGCGGGCGGCGGGTCCTCCGGCGGCCGGGCCTGCGCGCGGGGCGGGGCGGGGCGGGTTTGACTTTGGCGCCTACAGCGCCGAGGGGCGGGGCGGGGCGGGGCGGCGGCGGCCTCTGCCTGGGCGGTGCGCGGCGACCCCTGGCGGCCGAGCGGGGAGGCCGGCGGGAGGGGCGGGGCCTGCGGGAAGCATCGAGGCCTGGGGCCTGGGGTTCTGCTGCTTCGGCCTCCTCGCCCCTGGCGTGCAATGGGACTCCTTTTTTTATTAAAGATTTTATTTATCTATTCATGAGAGACAGAGAGACACAGGCAGAGACACAAGCAGGCTCCATGCAGGGAGCCTGATGCGGGACTCGATCCCGGGTCTCCAGGACTGTGCCCTGGGCCGAAGGCAGATGCTTACCGGCTGAGCCATCCAGGGATCCCCATGGGACGCCTTTTTCTCTATCATCTATCTATCTATCTATCTATCTATCTATCTATCTATCTATCTATCTATCTACCTACCTACCTACCTATCAATCAATCAATCATCTTTTTTTTTTTAAGATTTATTTATTTATGATAAACACACAGAGAGAGAGGGAGAAGCAGGCTCCATGCCGGGAGCCCGATGCGGAACTCGATCCCGGGACTCCAGGATCGCGCCCAGGGCCAAAGGCAGGCGCCAAACCGCTGAGCCACCCAGGGATCCCCTCAATCATCCACTTTTTAAAAAAATATCTTATTTATTCATGAGAAAGAGACAGAAGCAGGCTCCATGCAGGGAGCCCAATGCAGGACTCCATCCCCAGGATCATGCCCTGGGCCAAAGGCAGATGCCTTTAGCCCGCCCTTTCTTCGTGCTGCAAAAACCTGGCCTAGATGTAGCTCGGGGGCAGAGGCCTAGGCAGCTCGCTGTTAAGTTGGGGGGGGGGGGGGCGCCTAGGGCGCGATCCTGCTTCTCCTTCTGTCTCTACCTCTCTCTGTGTCTCTCATGAGTAAATAAGTAAGATCTTAAGGGACGCGGGGGGGGGGGGGGGGGGGGTGCTTAGCGGGGAGCGCCTGCCTTCGGCCCTATCCCGGGCTCCCCGCAAGGAGCCTGTTTCTCCCTCTGCCTGTGTCTCTGCCTCTGTGTGTCTCTCATGAATAAATAAAATCCTTTTTAAAAAATTGATTTTGCTCAAACTCATAAATTTTTAATATGCTTCGATTTTATCTTTTAACAGATGTCTTGAGACACTCCAAGTTTTGCAACATGATGAAGCAGGCAGATGTAGTATATAGGTTTTTAAGTATAAATAAACATGTGCAGCATCTGAGAAGTACTCATGAATTTGGATCTCATTTCTACCACCTAGCATTTTGGTACCCCAAAATGATGTTTAATGTACAAATTTGTTTTACAAAACCCTATGCATACATTGTTTATTCTTTCTATCTGCTGCCTGCAGTGTGTGTGAAGATGAACCAGGCCACACCTGTAAGGAATTATGTTTTCATCAGAGCTAATCTTCCATCTGAGCAACCCACCCTTCCCCTAGATCCTGCTCTAGGGCCCTATTGCCCCTACCGGGGCCACATCCCTCCCCATAGGCAAAGAATCTGCAGGGCCAAAGAGACATAACCACCTGTTACCCACAACATTCTAGACTAGGAGCCTGGAAACCCAGAATCTCCGGCCTGAGTTTTCCCCAAAATGAAGCCTGAGAAAAAGATGTGCTGGTAATTTATTTGGGAGCAAGGAAGCAGCAAGGGTGAGATGGGAAAGAAGGAAAAGCCACTAAACGTGTGCACTTCTCAGTTTCGGCATTTGAATTTTTTTTACAAACTCTTTCTTTGCCCAAGAGGATGTAAGAGTTTGTAAGAGGAGAGAGAACAAGATGAGATCTGAGGACACAACTCCAGTTGGAGAGGATACTGTGAATCTCTAGTTGCCTTCCAGGCCCTTGGCCACTTTCCGTCTTTAAACCCCCAGCATTCTTTTTGCACTGAATCATGGTTCTTGCCATTTCCATCAAATGAACTCTCTGCCATTTGGGCCATGGCTGACTCCACCAAGGCTAGGCATTCATCCCAAAAACAGAGTATACAGGATGAACATAAAGCAAGCCACTTGCCTTTGAGGTGTCCGCTACCACTACCACAGGACACTTGGGTCTTCTCTTGGAAAAGATGAGTTCACATAGAGAGGGTTGCCCACTGGAGCTGGAGCTGTGTACTAAACATCACTGAACTGTAGTTACATTTCTCGGAGATTCTTGAATGTGGACCACAGTTCTGGAATACCAAACCTCAGAATTACACCACCAACTAGAAGAGACACATTCTACTGCCTTCAATCCCCTTGATTTCTCAGGAAATGCACCCACACCTGAAAAGAACCTTCTCGTGGTCCTTCCTTGAAATTCTGAAAAGTTTGACCTCTAGAAGAAACTTCCTGAGGAAGGAAGAAAAGAAAATCATTTGAAAGACAAGGAGGGGCGCCTGGATGGCTCAGTGGTTGAGTGTCTGCTTTGGCTCAGGGCATGATCCTGGGGTCCTGGATCGAGTCCCGCATCGGGATCCCTGCATGGAGCCTGCATCTCCCTCTGTGTATGTCTCTTTCTCTCTCTCTCTCTCTCTCTCATGAATAAATAAATAAAATCTAAAAAAAAAAAAAAAAAAAGAAAAGAGACAAGGAGGGGATCCCTTGCAGGATCAGCGGTTTAGCGCCTGCCTTCGGCCCAGGGTGTGATCCTGGGGACCCGGGATCGAGTCCCATATCAGGCTCCCTGAATGGTGCCTGCTTCTCCCTCTGCCTGTGTCTCTCATAAATAAATAAATAAAATCTTTTTTTTTAAAAAAAAAAAAAAAAAAGAAAGAAAAGAGACAAGGAAAAAGTCTATGAGGTAGGAAAACGGGGCGGGGGGGGGGAGGAATGAAAAAACCAAGAGAGGAGAAAATTTTAAACAAGAAATAGTCAACATTAACACCTTTTTAGTCGTACCACATCCTTGAGTTAGAAATAACTGTGCTATTGTGTCATTTGTACAGAGGAGCGGTCTCAACGAAGACAATACCAAAACTGGTTTCTGGAGAATGAAAAAAAAATCTCAGATGGTTTGTGGCCCTGCAAAGGGCTATAGAACATAAACAGATACAAGGTATATCTCTGATATTACAATTCCATGGAGTGGGGGATTAGGAAAAAATGTCTACAAGAGCTCCTTGGGGGGATGATAATGGGAAAAAGGTTGAGAAACACTGGTGTAGAGTAAGTATAGAATTTGTTATCCCAGGGGTACCTAGATGGTTCAGGGGTGGAGCATCTGCCTTTGGTTCAGGTTGATCCCTGGGTCCTGGGATCGAGTCCCATATCAGGCTCTTTGCTGGGAGCCTGTCTCTTTTTTGTCTCTCATGAATAAATAAAATCTTAAAAAATAATTATTTATTATCCAAGCTGGATTAAAAGGGCTGCTATTTATAATTATGTGGGGAAAACGAGCATAAAACAGGATTGTCCCCATTAGTCATGTGGTAAGTTGGAACTTCCACTGTGCTTTATTAAAAGTTCTCTTATGGTTCTTTTTAAAAATATTTTATTTATTTATTCATCAGACAGAGAGAGAGGCAGAGACACAGGCAGAGGGAGAGCAGGCTCCCTGCAGGGAGCCCAGTGAGGGACTCTATCCCAGGACCCCAGGATCATGCCCTGAGCCAAAGCCAGATACTCAACCACTGAGCCACCCAGGCGTCCCAAAACTTCTCTTATGGTTCTTACCTTAATTTGCTCTGTAGCAGTTACTGATGCTCTTCTCATCTTTTCATCTGGGAGAGTAAGTTCCTTTTTGTAACCCTGTCTCATCTCTCAGTTCTTCTTGAGCATTCTCTGGTCTCATGACAACCAACTATTTGTTCTTCCCTAGACCACTCATGCTGTCTTCCCCTCTTTTAGCAAGCCTGGGCTCTATCAGTGGTCAGGCCCCAACACCACCCCTCTGTCTTCCTCTGGGGTGAGTTCTTAGCTGCCAGCTTCCTCAGCCCCAGCCAGCAAACCCTGCCACCCTGTACTCCTGGCAGGGGGCCTGGGTACAAGCCCGGAAGAGTGGGAGTTGAGTCTGAGTCACAGTGTGGGGCCCTAGGTGCCCATGAGGGTGTCTGTACTTACCTATCAAGTATCCCTATGCCCAAGAGAGTGTGACATTAGCTAGGTAGACCACTACCACAGGTCAAGAGGTCACAGAAAAAAGGAAAAAGCCTTTTACATTTTTTGTAAAGGAGAGCTCCTGCATTTTCATTTTGCACGGCTGCACAAAATATATATATATATATATATTTTGACATATATATAGATTATATATAGATTATGTATTAGTTTGCTACTATTCCCTAGTGGCTGGAACATACTAGACTCAGTAAATATTTACTAATGGGTGCATATAATACAGCTCCTGGTGTTATCATTACCTGGCCTGGTTTGGTAACTGGTTGGCCTGGTTCACCAACCAAACGGTAAGCTCTTAAAAGGTTACAGGCTTTGATCCTTACCTCCCTTACACCTACCCTAAACCCTGCTGTTATCACAAGTGCTTACACATTTGCTCAATGACAATAGCAAGGACAACTTAAAGACAATAGGGTTGGGTAAAGGATAGAATGTCATTTGCCCTTCCAGCCTCTTCACTTAGCCAATAAATTGCAGCTTTAATTGAACTTGTCTGCTTCTGGAAAGGGGTGCAGCTTGGCTTTATGTGCAATGAGTCCTCAAAGGACAATTTGAGACATGCTTAAACTTGGGGCAACTGGCTTTTTATCAGGAATGCCTCACTTGCTGCTTCTGAAAACTTCAAAAGGGCTCACAATAGCCATGCTGCCTGCTTGGTTGAAAGAAAAAATAAATGAATACAAACAGGATTCAAGAATACTAATATTCACAGTTACTAGTTGGCAGCATCCTCTTTGGCACTTTTCTCATTTCTAAGACTGACTTAAGTCACCTCTTGTAGACTTCTATTACAGATTTTTTTAATTCTAAAAAAAAAAAAAATTTTGTGTCCCTCCATTGATCACAAAGGATTCTCAAAAGATAGAATTTAGTATTCATTGTCACAGCAAAATATAAATTACAGACAACAAAAAAATCAAAAGCCTATAAATGCATGAGGAAAAAAACTTGTATACATATATGTAAGGTCATGACTTATTTACAGTCAATGAAAAAGGACAAGAATCCTCTGTAGAACAAAAGACCAAATTATCAAATCCACAAACCACTCATGATTGACAGCTTATCTATCCTCAAGTCTTGTAGGGAACATACTGGCCTGTAGATTAGTGGCATTAAAATGACAACCTTCAATTATGAATAGAGAAAAAAAACTTTAAAATTTTTTAAATTTTAAGAAAGACGGAAACTTCTTTGCAAGAATATGACAGTGATATTCCATTATTTATACATCCACCATCAGGTTCCTTTACAACAGAACCTCCAGAGGACTGTCCGACATATTATTTAGATATTGTGACTACTGCTTGAAATGCTTGGCTATTAGCTTGATGTAGTATAAAAATTTTTATTATAATGAATATGTATTCATTCAATTCATTAATTAAATTTTGGACCCTAAAGACAGTATTTTTAGTGAGATCCCTTTCTAGTTCTTCATTCTGTAGAAATGTGACTGCCATGACTTCTAGATGTATCTTGTGATTCTTTAAGCATAGTGATTTTGGTCTATCTCACCTTCTTTTCGTTTTAAAGGATTTTTATTTATTTATGAGAGGCACAGACATAAGCAGGCTCCCCACAAGAAGCCCGATGTGGGACTCGATCCCCTATCCCGGGATCACGCCCAGAGCGGAAGGCAGACACTCAACGGCTGAGCCATCCAGGTGTCCCCTAGTTCACCTTCTAAATATGTGTGTCACGGTTTTCCAAATTCCTCTCAAAGATACATCATAAATGCTAACCAGATTATTAGTATCATAAACAAAAATTTTACTAATTTAACTACATAGTTTGGTTGAGTATTGATATCTTCCACATATTCTACATTTCCCTTTATTAAAAAAGGAAACAATATGTAAAATAAACATTCACCCTGGAAATGGAGAAAACAAGCTTTATTATAATGATTTGAGATTTTGTGCATGGTAAAGATATACACATGAAACTTGTTTCTCCTATGTTTCAAGACAGAATTAATTTAAAGTTTTATTTAGACTAAAGCATCCAAAATACTGTGGTACGTATGTAGCTACGAACATACAAACACTTTGATGCACAGCGTTCATTCTTTTCTTTAAATAGGCAGTCGGCATTTCGATTCGTAAAAGAACAAATGAGAAGATATCAGTTATCAATGTCAGAGAGCGCAAGACTTAGTGTTCTATACACAAAATGTATGAAACAGACCTATAAAGATGGAATGTACAAAATTTAAAAAGAAAAAAAGGAAGCAAAAATCCTTAATACTCATACATAGGATTGAAAGGCAATAGAATTGAGAATGATATAAAGGATTCTATTACAAGAATACACTCTGTTGAGGACAGAACATTCCCATGTCATAAAGCAAAAGCACGGAGTTTAAGGCTGTGTTGCTTTTGAAAATTAATGGACGTGCTGTACATTCATTGGGACAACATAGCCGATTTATTAATCTAGTTTAGAATATTAATAGCTTTCCATACATTCTCCACAAACAGACCACACAATCACTGCCACACAGTTCATCTTCAGAAAGTTTAAGATTAAGCATCATGATTTGTAGCTTACTGTCATTTAAAACAAAACAAAAAAATCATTTATTTATACCAAACAAATCTTTAATGGGCACTTAGTTTCCTTTATGGCAATACTAGATTCCTAGTTATCAAAAATATTAAAATAATTGTAAAGTTTAAAACCCTGCAACATTTACAGAATGCAACAGTATTACCACTTTCGATTTTAAGCAAAATTAGACGATGGCTGCAGCAAATAGCTTCAATTTTATCCTACCTGGAAATGTCTTGTTTTTAAATTATTTAACTAAAAATACTCCTCCCTTTTCAGAAGCTGAATAGGGAGGATACTATAGAGTCCAAGTGTACAAAAAGGTTTTTCCCATTTGAAGTGATCTGCACAGTACCTAAGGTTCATTTGCTATTTCCTCCAATTCTCTCAGTAGATATTACCAAAGCATTTATGCATATCCTTCAATGGTAAGGATCCACAGACACTTGCTACCGTACTGCTATTCCAGTTAACTCCAAGTGAGGACATACCCTGTATACTTAGGAATAGAAGCAAGTGTATTCTAGTTGCATGGACCTGTAGTATTTGTCTCAAATCTGGTCAAAGAGTAAATTAAAATAAGGAAACTTGGGGACTTATTTAGTTACTAGAGACTAAAAGTTTGATCAAGATACTAAGTACCATTAAAAAAAATGGTGAACAGTCATAAAGGCTTTTTATTCATGTGTTTCGGGATGGTCGAGTGACTACGTCCCCCAAGTCCAGCAGGAGAGGTCTATACTGGGTGGGAATGCATCACCGACCTTTACATTCGAACTGGCAATCTTTTGCCAGAAGTGCCCAGGGGACATCTGAATGGGTAATTTTTCAGTGCTACTTATCATGAATGTATGACAGGTTCTGTACACTTGACAAAGAGAAATCAAACAACGATGATGGCTCAGGGAAAAAAAGTCACTTACTTTAATATCCTTCTCAGTTTACCAGAAACCATTTTCTATAGATTGTGACAAAACTTCATTTAAATCTTGCCTATTCCTATCTTATCAGCAGCACTTTCCCCCTCCTCGAATATGCTTATTAAGAAATACAGTAAATGCTCCTATGTATCCAAATGTGAAATGTCATCTACACTTTAACATACAAGAGACTACATATGTTGGGGGAAAAATACAGTGTTTCTTGGAGTGCCCACAGCAATATGTTCCAGTGACACATAGTGGAACAGGTCTGAATTGAAGTATCTATTTTTCCATTCCAGTTTGTGCCAAAAATGACAGATTAAAAAAAAATTAGCCTTGTATTCAATCTATTATTGAGATATCCAGCCTGTTACGGTATGATGGCTGGTTAATTGCTAAATTCACAAATAAAAATTTCAATGATGTGCAAAATAATTCTTTTAAGTAAACTAGTCTTAAGACCAATAGCTTGTGACAGAACCTAAATAGGAAGCCATTTTTGCTTGTGAAAATAAACCAAAATTGATTTAACCAATTTAAAAAGTTTTCTTTTAAAGAATCTAGGAGCTATCAAGAGTCTAGCTTATCTTATGCAGAATGTTAGTAAATGGCAAAATGAAATTCCTCCCTAGAGCATAAGCTCCAAGCAGGCGGGAGTTTTGTCTGTTTTCTCCATGGCTGTGCTGTATCCTCAGTGCCTAGATCAGCAGCTTGGCACCTAGTAAGCACTCACTGAATACGAATGTCTGAATTCAAAGACTTATTATTATTAGTTCAGTATTGTTAGCAAACAGTATCTTAGTTTTACATTCTAAAAATGTTATTGAATTTTATGACTTCATTATAGTCTCAAATATTTCGAAAACTCTAGCTAAAAAAACAAACAAAAAGGTAAATCTAATGTTAATCTTCATGAAAAATTTTCTTTCAGAGGTTGATTTGGGCATAATAAATTTGATAGACAATTGGAAGTAGCTAGATTTCCCTTCTACATTTAAAAAAGTCCTATAGAAGAGAATGACTGAATTATAAATTAAAAAGCAATGAACATAACATATACATATGGGAAATGTTTTCTCATAGTACAGTTCTAAGGTGCTTTCAGTGAAAGAGATCCCAAAGTCATTATCGAAAATGCCAAACATGACATCCTATTTGGTAGAACTGAGTAGAAAATTAAACAGTGGAAAGAGACCACATTTTATTTTACAGTATCAATGACAGATTCACAATTAACTAAATTATTCTTCACATTTCTCCAAACGCATTTATACTTAAATTTAACTCAAGTTCAACGTTTCTTTTTCCTCCGACCTGTTTTTGTTTTTTTGAAAGCACAGAAGGCCATTTTCTGGCTAAAAGTCAGCCAATATCATCATTACTGGACAATGGTGAAAAGTAAACCTGTTTTCGGGCTTGCTCTACTAGGACGGCTTTAAACTGCGCGGTAAAGGAATGTGCTGGACGATGCTTCTGTCTTTCAGAGTGCTGCCTATTTGAGTACACCAAAGATTCAGCTATATATATATATGATACATTCTACACCTTACCCTAATCGTGTATACATAGTCCTTTAATGCCTCTACTATTCATTAGACAATGATAAATAACCATAACATGCCCTTACCTGTAATGCTTTCGAGATAACACAACTTTGGTAACATTTGCTTTCTAAGGGGAAACCATTAATCAATCACATGCCTTTGGTTGACACCATCAGTCCTCCAAAGGGCTACTTATGGCTCTCTGTCCTAGGATACTGGTGTCCTACTACATGTGCTGACATCTCGCAGGAGGTAAAGCTTTCGCTTTCATGAAGTGGAAGAGGAGAGACACGTGAGAACATGGCACATAAACTGTGGCTAACTTTTTCTTGATTACATACCAATTCATTAATCTGGAGTTGAGGGGGGCTGTTCCAAAAGGTAGCATTTGCTATTGTAATATGCTTTTCAAAGGATTGGGAATTTCATGATTCCCTGAAAATGGACTTTGTTTTTTGATACAAGGTGAGCAGGAGAGAAAAGGTGAAAAGCACACACAAAAAGGATCTTAGATCTAATCCAGAAAGGATGGGAAATTTGCAGTGGTTTTTAAGTGCCAAACTCAAAAGAGGCCTGCCTAATCACAGCTGGGAGGGTTTTATAAAATGGTCTTTTTTTTTTTTTTTCTAATTTATATGTAGTTACTGGTAACCAAAAAATGTCACGTGAGTAATACCTACTGTAAAAGTGAGGTTAGAAGATCCCCCGGGTCTCATAACCAAAGTTAAATAAAGTGTGTAACTACAACAGATTTTGTTTTTGTTTTGTTTCTGGAAGCTCTGCACAAAAGCTACCATTCACAGGATTAACGAATATTTTTAAATATTCTAGGTTTTTTTAGTGTTTGATTTGCAAAATCAGTTCAACTACATAAATCCCTGTCTGATAAGCCATAGTTCACAGGCGTAAAACTTTGCAGTTTCCATAGATTCAGTAAAAGGGATTTCTTTTCTTTAAACCCTAGAAGTGAATTACAGAAATCAGATATGCAGTTTTTAAGGAAATAGTTACATTCAGAAATACCCTTGGAAAGTTCATCACTGATTCTTTCTAGCATGAAAAGTCTAGTGTAATCTGGTCCCGCGTCGAGAAATCCATTCCAGTTTATAGTGCAAGACCTTTGTAAGGGGCTGTCCAGCTGCCCAACCATTACTGTAAGTACCGATAGACCTTGAAACAATGGTTTCCAGAGTCTGCAACCACAACATGGCCATCTGAAGTTAGGGCCAGGCCTTGGGGGCCGTAGAGTGGGTCAGCGGATGTGTTAATGTAGGACAAAAATGATCCGCTTCCGTCAAAAACCTGTAAAAAATATAAAGTCAACGTTTTACAGGAAAGTTATGGTAATATGATGAAATAGGAGTTAGAAAACCCTTACTAATCTTTTCAATATAAAAGCATGCAGGTAAGGGGCACCTGGGGGTTGTACTTGGTTAAGCATCCAACTCTTGGTTTTGGCTCAAGTGATGATCTCGGCATAGAGTCTGCTTAAGACTCCCTTCTCCTTCCGCCCTTCCCCCACTCTCTAAAATAAATAAAAATAAATCTTTAGAAAAAGTATTCATGTAAGCCCAGAGGTTTGTTTAGGTCACTATCATAAATCCATTCCTTCCCTCTACTTAACCTTGCTTTTTCTCTCATTCTCTATGCCCCGGAGTCACTGACAAGGAGGCATGTCATTGGCCAACAGATTTCACTTACATTCTTAGTTCCAGAGGAATAGCCCTCAATGGTGCCTGAAAATGAAGGACCCTTGTTTCTTACTCTTGGCCTTCACCTTCCTCCTGACTTACAGCCTCTTTTATTCTCAATCATAATAGAGGAAAATATCAGCAAATAGAACACAGAGCTATGGTCGTGAGTCATAATATACAATGAGAAAATAAAGAGGGAGTTATAAGAAGTTGGTGGCTTAATATATACATTTGTGGGTTTTTTTAAAAAGATTTCATTTTTAAGTAATCTCTATACCCAACATAGGGCTCAAACTTGCAACCCTGAGATCAAGAGTCACATGCTCAACAACCGAGCCAGCAAGGCGCCCTACAACATGTATGTTTGTTTTGTTTTGGTTTTGGTGGGGGGAGGACAGAGGGAGAGGGAGAGAGAGAATCTTAGGGAGGCTCCACACCCAGAGCAGAGCCTCATGTGGGGCTTGATCTCACAACCCCAAGACCATGACCTGAGCCAAAATTAAGTCAGACACTTAACCGACTGACCCACCCAGGTGTCCCATGTACACTTGGATATGAAGTAGTCATCTTTTGGTCTGTAAACTTCTGCCGTGATGAAATAAAAGGAATGCTTCTCCTTTACAAGGCCCAGGCTGGTTTCTTTTGACCATTCCGCTAGGCCCATAGGTTTCTTTTAAAAGGCAGTGTGATTAGGCAGGTGCTATGATGGCCATAATCCAAACAGCTCAGCATCTGTGGTCTTACACAGAACTGCTATGTGCACTTCGTTTCCTGTCTGACTTCTGGCTTTCTATCACTTAGACAATTCTGGCTTTCCATCACATCTTTCAAGTGTAGATGTCCACTGGCATAATTAAGCAAGATAAAAATAATGGAGAAATAAAAGCATTTAGATTTACATTTATAGTATCAATCTTTATTTTTTTTAAGTAACCTCTATACCCAATGTGGGGCTCCAACTCACACCCTGAGATTGAGAGTCATATGCTCTACTAACTGAGCTAACCAGATGCCCCTCAATCCTTTTTCTGAGAAGTAAATACCTGTATCAGATTCAAACTGTTAACTACTGCAGTCTTCACAAAAGACATCTGGGTACTAAAATGCCAAATGCGATTCATGACACCATTATTCCTAAACCATGAAAACATACTATTTTTTAAATTTGTTTTTGACAACTTTTAATTTTGAAATAATCGTAGGTTCGTAAGACATAGTAAGCTGCAGAGATAGTACAGAGAAATCCCCTGTGCCTTTCACCCAGTTGGGTAGAATGTTCCAGTAAAACCATCTGAGTCTGGAGATTTCTTTTTGGGGAGTAAAAATTAAGAAATATATTTCCTTAATAGTTTTTAGAGTATTCAAATTATTTATTTCATATTCGGTGAGTATGTGGAATTTGTACTTTTTGAGGTCCATTTCATCTAAATTGTCAAATCTGTACATGTCGAGTTGTTCAAAGGAATTTCCACATGCCTGCAAAGTCTGTAATGATGTTAGTGTATTGTGTCTTTTCCTTTATCAGTCTTCCTAGAGGTTTGTCAATTTTATTGATCTTTTCAAAGAACCAACTTTGTTTCATTGATTTCCTCTATTGTTTGCCTTGCATTTCATTGATTTCTGATCCTCTCTTCACTATTTCCTTCCCTCTGCTTGCTTTCAGTTTGTTCTGCTCCCTCTCCAGCTTCCTGAGGTAGGAGCTCAGATTACTGATTTCTTAACTTTCTATTTTTAAAGATTTTATTTATTTATTCCTGAGAACACAGAGAGAGGCAGAGACCTAGGCAGAGGGAGAAGCAGGCTCCCCGTGGGTAGCCCAATGTGGGACTTGACCCAAGGACCTCGGGATCACAACCTGAGAAAAAGGCAGTCAACCACTGAGCCACCTAGGTGCCCCCATTTCTGACTTTCTAATATAAGCATTCAATGCTACTAATTTCCCTCTTGTGTCAAATGGTGGTTACCAGGGCTGAGGAGTGGGGGAAATGGGGAGTTGGTCAAAGCATATAAACTTCCAGTTAGAAGATGAGGAAGTTTTGGGGATCTACCACATAGTACACTGATTATAGTTAAGAAAACTTAGGTACTTGAAAGTTGTTGAGAGAGTAGATCTAAATGTTCTCACCAAAAAAAGAAATGCTAACAATGTGATGGTGAGGGACAAATTAGCTAAAGACATGATGGTAATTATTTTGTAATATATAAACGTATCAAATCAACTCACTGTATACTTTAAACATGTGACATGTAGTATATCAATTACAGCTCAACAGAGCTGGGGAAAAAAATCACCCTCTCACAATCATCTTAGCTGCGCTCCACAAACTTGATATGCTGTATTTGCACTTTCATTCAGTCAATATATTTTTAAATTTTCCTTGAGACATCCCATCCCCTCTGACTCATGTTATTCAGCAGAATAATGTTTTTAAATGCACAAAACAAAATACATGGGATTATAAAGGAGAACAATTATATTAAAATACAGTTGTAAAACTTTTACAAAATTGCGATACAGTAATATGTGTACTTTTTTAACCAACACACAAAATAACAAGTAGTAGTGATGGGTCTAATACTCACTAGTTTTGAAAGAATGATGAGTATAAATGATAATTCAAGACCTCTGCAACTGTTAAATAAAAGATCATGACCTGAGCCAAAATTAAGTCAGACACTTAACCAAGTGAACCACCCAGGTGTCCCATTGTACATGTGGATATGAAGTAGTCATCTTTTGACTGTGATTCCTCTTTTTCTGTGATTCCTCTTGGTGACAAAGTTATAGGTATTACTGAAATTACTGTGACAACTGCCTCTATTCAGAATTTTAAAAATGTTTTTCATTAGTACCTAGTAAAAATAGTAATATAATATTTTTGTTCAATGGACCTCTTGAGTTCTAGCCACAAACACTTTGGGGATCTATGGGATTCATGTTAAAAATTCCCAATTCAGAGAGCTTCACTCTGGTAATCTGTTGATGTTTTTTCTCCTCCACCTTCCTTTGTTTAGCACTTCTGGTGAGATTACCTATGGTCTATGAAGAACCTAACCAATGACGAAAGGAAAACATTCCAGCTGGGAGACAGCCAATTCTTCACTTTGAACAAATAGCAATCACTCTAAACAAATACATTAGCATTTTCACTTACCTGGATCCTGCTGTTTCCCCAGTCTGCTACAATGATGTTTCCATTTGAATCCACAGCTACACCTGTTGGAGCATTAAACTGACCATTTCCTTCTCCATTTGAGCCAAACTTCAACATGAATTCGCCTTCCTGATTAAACACCTATAAGAGATATTTTTAAATCATTTCATTTTAAGTTGAAAACAGTTGTGCCAACATTATGAGTCTTAAAAAATATGTATCTGCACAGGTTTTTAATAACAAGCCCTATGATTTAAAATTTTCTGAAAAAAGAAATAAATCTACAAGGTAGACCCCCATATCACTTAGGGCTCCCCAATTTGCTACATAAATTTGATTTATCATTTGCTAAATCATTTATTTCTAGCTTATATCTGGTTATTGAATACTTATATGAAAAATACTTTTGTTATAAATTACAAAATAATATACAAATATAGGGTAGGGTGAGAAAGTGGAGCTATAACTTTCAACAATATTACTCATTTTGCCTTTAAATAAATAGCTAAATTTGAAGGACAGGCATTGTATTTCTACCATGATGGATGATCAAAGTTGGATCAGGACCTAAAAGTTTTTGGTTAGGCCAAATGCTCAGAATTTATTACCTTTTTGCAAACTCAACATGGGATAGAGTAGGCTGGACTTCACACTTACATCAGGGGAAAGTGTGTGTGTGTGTGTGTGTGTGTGTGTGTGTGTGTGTGTGTGTTTAATGGCACAGGCAAAGAATAAGAGAAGGGTTTTTTATATACTTTTTTCAACATATATATTTAGTTAAAATAGAGAGTTAATATGACCCTAAGGTTTTGATGGATGGAGCATACTGAGTGGAGGGGGCTGACATAAGTAGGGAGCTACACAGAACTCTTTAGCAAATTCTTTAATATCTGATATGGAAAAGCAATGGATTGTTGCAGTTAATTAAATATTCTTATTAATGAAGTATTACTGTATTTGTATCAAATAAAGATTACTGATTTGGGCAGAATTAAATTTTTAAATATGTGTTTAAATTTAAGACTATAGTATGCATACTTTTACCTTGATGATTCAGATGATACTTAATGGTTGTGAAATATACCCAGGATATTATTTTAAGCATCCATTATCACCTAGCCTACATGTGTAGACGTACTCATTAACAAATCAAAAAGTATTACATGCAAAAAGCACCATGAAAGTAAGGGTTCCCTATACCAAGTGCAGATCTAATTTGAAAATGATCTCAGGATCTTTTACAGATTCTCCTATTGCCACCTCTGTGATCTTGAAAGATTAAAATGACTCTTTTAGTTATGTACACTGGGAAAGCAAAGCGAGAAACTTCCATCTCTAAAGGCTAAACTTCCTTTAAGATGAAGAATCATGACTGCTTCTTGAATTAATTCAATTAATTTGCCAAGTAAGTAAGCTACCTCTTTGGTTTGTTGGAAAGGACAAGAACCAGCTTTTGCTAAGATGCTATGTTTTAAAAATCTTTCTTGACTCCTTTTTATATCCTTTCACATGAAACATTCTTGTTTTAAAGACCAATGAAAGTGTTTGTTTACTGGTGAGGACACAATTTATTATTCTCTGATCTTTCCCTTTTTAAGTCCTACCAATGATCTTTTTGTTTGCTTGTATCGATCTCTGAGTAAGTATGTTTTCCTTGGCATGCTCCAAATGGCTCAAATGCTTCCACTCTATGTTGGAATGACGGATAATGCCAAATTTAGTCTTACTTGTTTTGCAATGAAAAGAGAATGCATACTGAAGACCTCTAAAGACTTCTGCCATTTGTTAGCCCTGACCTACAGGCAGTTTTCACAATGACCAACAGAGAAGTAACTAGAATACAGAACCACTGCTAACTGCCACATGTTACACGGGGAACAAAAGCCCAACTATTCCATAAGAGCTATATGGCAACAGCTATCAAAGAGAAGAGAAAAAAAAACAAAAACAAAAGACTGGTTTTCTTAAATCAGGGGAAAATAGAGTTTAAATTACTACAATAATCTACCTCTACTATACTGAAAACTTGGAAGAGTTTTCAGAATCTTAATAATTATAAAGAAAACATCATTTAATTGCTTATAAATTACTCAGATGAAAACATAATTAAGAGGCAGATGCATGAGCTGAAATAGTAAATTTTTACAGCTTTGATTTTTCTAACAAGTTTTTACGCAAGTTTTTGTGACTTTGAAAATCCTTTCCTGATTTTAAAAATTCTGCTCACCTCAAATACCACCTCCATTTGGCAGTCTTCCCTGATAGTCTGAGATACAGAAATCTGTTCTTTGTTTTCTTCTGGATTCTTACAGAACTTTATATGTACCTATTTTTAAGAAAATATTGCTACCTTGCCTTGCATCTTGATTACTTACACAGGTATTATTTCCTTCTACATTGTCAGCCACTGCTGGCAAATAGGAGTCCTCCCACATACCAATGCCAGTTGATTCATAGAGACTGCCTGGAGCACTGGGACGGAAAGGCTCTGAGGCCACAGTTGCGCTTTAGTAGAAAAGAGCAACTTGATTAATATTACTATCTTCCAGTGGGGGTAGGCAGAGCGGTGCCAGGCATTGGCTGGCCTCTGTTCATCTACACGGGTTACCTTCTGGTTACACGCGCCCTCTCGTTCAAGGAGTCCTCCATAAAGGGAATAGAAGAAAGGAAGTGTGATAATAGCCTGTCATTACTTTGCAGTTACTCTCATCATGCAAAACTGTGACAGCCACCCACCCCCACCCCAGAGGATGGTCTACAGCGCAGTCCCTACTGCCCTATTGCTTCTTTGTTTCCCTCCTCCCCACCACTACTTTTCCTAGTCATCTTTCTTTTACCAAGACAGGTCCCAGAGAGAGAGACGTAAAGAGAGAGAGAGAGAGAGCAAGAGATGGAGGGAGGTGGGGGGAGTGGGGATGGAGCTCTATCACTATGGCAGCAGCGTGGGACAGACAACATGGCAGGAAGCAGCCTGAGAAGGAAGCAATGGTGGGCATCCTTTTTTTCCTCCTGTCCCATCACCACAGCCCGCTCTGCTCTATTTTTGCATAAGGACTTGGCACCCACCAAAAAAGTTCAAAACCTTTCCATTTACTCAGGTTAAACATATCTTTGGGGACAAGCTGGGGAAATGAAGCAGTGAAGGACTCAGAAGAGAGAATATCTTTGGGTATTGAAATCCTATTTCTACGTAGCTGTTCCAGTTATCAACAATAGCTATTTTTCAATTTGGCTGCCCAATGGAGCAGACTTTAGTCACAGGCATATTGTCATCTATGCTGTTCCCTTATTATCCTTCCTTCTGAAAATGCCTCACTTTAAAAAATTTAAATGAATTTACTTACAAGGAAAACTATATCACTTCTATAAGTGCAAACCAGCACCACTTGATATAAACAGAAGGTAACCCTAAAAAATAAACATTTAACTTTTAAAATAAAAATGTCTGGCAGTGCACTGCCCATGACCACCTGGCATACCTTCAGTGGAACCCGCACCATACCTTGAGAATCATGACCTAGAATGGTACTAAACATTTTCTCATTTCAGCAAAATGAGAAATCTGCTTTGATACATTTTTGTATTTCCTGATTTGCTCACAATAAACCTCAAATCTTTCTTCTCCCTATACCTAGTAAGAAAAATGTATTACACTGTTTGGGGGAGAGTAATGGGCATTGTACACTAGGGAAAACCAAGAGTGTGAAAATATTCTAAAAAGTATGAAATAGCTATAGGAATTATACCAGGACTATTTCCCTTTCAAAATCTCTGGTTGCAAAAAAAAAAAAAAAAAAAAAAACAAAATCTCTGGTTGCAGCAGCATTCTAATATCTAAATTTGTTTGAAAGGCATTATGGTGCAGATAACTGCAAAAGTGATCTGATTTTATGAAGCTGCAGAAAGTTCTGCCTCTTTAGGTTCAAGGAATTGCTTTTTCAAATTTCATTTTTAAGTCATCTCCATTTACACTCGTTTCAAATTAAGAAACTTATCACCACCATATTTTGCTCAATTTTCTGACTCTTCAAAGTCTGTGTGTCCAAATTAAAACTTGCATCTTAGAGAGAAGCAAAATCTACTCTTTTATTTAGGTTAACTCCTTTAGTTCCTTTGCATAGAAGTATTATATTATTTTCTCTCAGACTGATTTCTCAATAAAAGCAGTTAAAAGGTAACAATAATTGACGCATTTTATGGTACCTTGACAGAATGATTATGGAAATCCGTAACAATAATCTCATTATTGCTATTTACGGCTGCAAAATGGGGACCTGCATAAAAGGTGAAAAAAAATATGTGAGAACTCTAACAATAAAAATGATTACAACACCACAGCAGTTGCAAAATTTACCATATTAGATATTTAAGAAAGAACAAATTATAGACTTAGTTCTTGAAAGATCATTCAGCCAGAACTCTGGCTCTAGATAATGTGGGTCCTCTATCAGTCTACACTTGGGACTGTCTACTCTGGCTTCTTTTAGACCAAGCTGAGTGTGCCAGCAGCCCTAATGAAGTGGAATGAGCAATAAGCATCAGAATTCATTCTCCGAGCCACCGTCTGAAAGTCACATCTGCCAGCTTCTCTGAGTACACATTAATCCTTTTAGGGCCCTCAGTTCCCACTGAGGAAAGATGTAGATTCTCAGTCCTAAGAAAAAGACTCCAATATTGAATTTTTTTTAAAAAGTAGAGCAGAAACCCATATTTTGTAATTTTGGGTGACATTCAGAACCTGGCAAAACTGGAGACAAAGCACACACAAAAAAAGATTATGCAAATAATCGTCAAATGCCAAAAGCACCCTTTCAAAAAGAAAATGTATACACTGTTTTCAGCCTCTTCTTGCAGATGTGAGAAACTAAGAAGCTTGTACTTGCAAAGTGGTACACCAAAAAGAAAAGTAACAGAACTGTCCTTCGTGTACTCAGCAAATATTCTAAAGTCCTGTTCTCTTATCCAGAAAGGTGAAAAAAAAACCTCTCCCATTCAGAAGCTCTTTAAACAAAGCTGCAGCTAGGGAGAACTAGGAGTTACTACACTGCTCGTCAAATATTTTTATTTCAAAAATATTTTATCTTAGAGTTTATGTTTTACTTAAATTCAAAAATTAGACTTCTAACTGCCTGCTGCCAATAAAAACCACGCATGGACTGCAGTTCAACTTACTGCAGGTGGAGTAATTGAGAAGCATCTCATCATGCTTTTGCTTAGATTTCATCCCCAGTATCTTTCCCAAAGCCAGCAAACACACTGGGGATTGAGGCATCTTCCACATGCTCCATCATGCAAATGTGAGCAGAAGAAGCATAAAAAAGGGGTTTTACATATTACCATCGAGTGTACCTGCAAACTGCCTGTCCCCATTTCCTCGGCTACCAAACCTGGTGACTATTTTCCCGTTTGGCTGGAAGATAAACACACAGCACGCCTTGTTGTCCACCACAATGATGTGCCCGTTGCGGTCCACAGAGACTCCTTTGGGCCCCATCAACTTTCCTGATCCAATTTTTGTCTGTTAGAGACAAGCACAGAGAATGAAATTTAAAACACTACAGAACATGAAGACAGACATTTGTTTTAGTACATATTTACTTGAATGTTCAAACAGGGGTGCACAGCTATTCATATGTCACAATGATCTTCTGTTTTTGTCACATCTATTATCTGCCACTAAGATTTACCTGAAATCCTTACTTTTTAAGAGGATCACCACCCAAAATGTTCTTGAATCCCCTTAACTGAGGTCACAGTTCCCTTGTAAAGATGCAATGTGGTAATAGCAAAAGATCACTGATCAGGAGTAGAAGATAGTTTTACGCCTGTCGCTTGCTTTAGACACACCTAGAATAGCACAGATGCATTTGATTTCAAGCTTCAGATTCCTTATATACATAAAAATGTAAAAAAAAAAAAAAAAAAAAAGACTTCAATAACTCCCAGTGGCATTTTTGGCATACTAAGTAAAATAATGTGAATAAAGCGTTCAGTGTAAAATATAGCATGTATTATGCAATCATTAAAGGTCAACTATCATTGTCATTGTTGTAGATCATCACTGGTATTAAAATTGCCAAGCATCTGCCATGTGCTTAGTTAACCATGTGTTAAGTTCCATGCAGGCAAGAATCGTGTCTCTTCTACCCACTACTGTGTACTCAGAGCCTAGCATACTTCTTGGTGTCTAACAGGTACTCCATAAACACTTGTTAAATATATTGATTTGAAAAGTCCAGCATTATTTAGGGTAGTCATGACGACTGAATAGTTCTAGTTTTCATTATTTTAAGATGGGAGGAAAGCATCAGATTTCTATCAAACACATACCATATATATTTTAAAACTCACTCATCTTTCTTTTTTTAAGATTTTATTTGCTCATGAGAGACACACACAGAGAAGCAGAGACAAAGGCAGAGAGAAGGTTCCATGCAGGAAGCCTGATATGGGACTCGATCCCGGGACTCCAGGATCACGCTCTGGGCCGAAGGCAGCGCTAAACTGCTGAGCCACCCAGGGATCCCTCATTCATCTAAGTAGACTATATAAATGCCTGTTTGCTACGAGATGTAGGTCTTATACCTTTACTTTTATAGCTCCATTATAAAGAAGTACTTGACTCATTCACCCATTTATTTACTAATTCTACAAACATTAATGGGGTACCAACTCTGTGGCTAATGATTCCAGGCAAGGAGTAGACAAGGGCAAGACCAGCCCTTACCCAGGAAGATGTCTCAGTCACATTACACAGACAAATACGTTCACTGGGTCCTTTTTGAAGTGCTTGGTATTGAGTATTTGATTTGGTAGATTTGAGAGAATTCAAATAGGCTAAAAGAACATGACAGGTCACTAAAGATAAGGAAGGAGAATGAGCACCAAGGTGAGGGAGCAGCCAGGAAGAGTGCCTGGTAAGTGAGAAGGGATGTAAAAGCCATAGTTCTCCCAGGCAGAGAGGCTCAGAGGGTCAAGTAGAGCTCTCTGTAGTTTTAGAAATGCTTTCTCAAATCTATCATATTCCTGGAAGAGAAAGTAAGAAACCACTGATATTAGTGGTGGTAGGAGAAACTGACTTTTCATTTTATATTCACCTGCAGGGTTTCTGTTTATTTATTTTAAGATTTTATTTATTGGGGTAGGGGGGGAAGAGAAAGAAAAAGCAGGAGCCAGGGGACAGAAGGAAAGGGAGAAGCAGACTCCTCACTGAACAGGGAACCTGACATGGGGCTTGATCCCAGGACCTCGGAATCATGACTGGGAGCTGAAGGCAGCCACTTAACTAAACCACCCAGGAGCCCCAGTTAGGGTTACTTTAAAAACTTTAAAAACTTATTTATTTGCATGTATTACTTTTTAAATTAAAAAAATTAATTTCAAAAAATTTACATTTCCGTAGGTTTTGTTTTCCCTCTTTTTTTTTTTTTTTTTTTTTTTTTTTTAAAGATTTTATTTACTCATTCATGAGAGACACAGAGAGAGAGGCAGAGACACAGGCAGAAGGAAAAGCAAGCTCCATGCAGGAAGCCCAATGCAGGATTCGATCCCGGGACTCCAGGATCACACCCTGGGCCAAGGGCAGGTGCTAAACTGCCGAGCAACCCAGGTGTCCCTCCTGTTTTCTCTCCCTGTATTAGCACTGCCTGATAGAAATGTAACATGAGCCATATATGTAAAAGATTTTTCTAGTAACCAACATAGAAAAAAAGAAAGAAAAAAGTATTATTTTAATCACATATTGTATTGAACCTAACATATCTAAAAGTTATCATTTCAACAAGTAAACAATATTAAAATTATTAATAAGGTATTTTACATTTGTTTTACTAAGTCTTTAAAATCCAGTGTGTATTTCACATGCACAGCACATCTTAATTCAGACCAGTACCTTTTCAAGAACTTGGTATCCTCTGTGGCTAGTGAATACCAAATTGGACAGTGCAATTCTCTGTACTTCTAAGATCTCATTTATGCAATGGCATCAACTTTCACCTCTGTCAGAATCTCAAATCCGTATCTTTAGTCCTGGCCTATTTTACAAGTTATTACGTTAAATTCAAACACTGTTAAACCAAACTTACCTCATTTTCACCATTAAAAAAAAAAACAACCCAAATTTGTACCTCCTGATTCCCTAGTTCCTTTATGATAGATACCACAGTTCATTTAAACCCAGGATCAAAATTTCAGAGCAAAATTTATTCTTTTACCAGTTGGAACCTCAGTTTCCTCATCTGTAAAATGGCAGCTATTGTATTTAACTTCTGGGTCATGCAGATTCTGAAGGACAGAGTGCCAAGCATAGCATATGGCACACAATCCCATCTCCACCCATTTGGTTGCTATCATATATCTGACCATCAGGAGTATCCTTCCTGACAGAGACTTACAGATAAGTGCAGAAAGAGAGTATGGAGAGAGGGACAGGGACGTTTTCCACAGTGGGGGATCAGATTGTGTGTGATCTTTAATCCTGGTTAAGATGATAAATAAGATTCAGCTTTGATCTCTTTAATATAAAGGGATACTTAAGGAAGGAAACAATAGGATTCTTGTAAGGGAATCTGTAGTATAAATTTGATCCTGATTTTGCAATCTAGCCCAGAGATTAAAGAGGCTATACCATAATGGTTTGTCAAAAAATTGTATACTTTTTTCATGTTATAATAGAAGATATGTCAATAAGGATCAAAAAGAAGAGAGGACATTCTAATTATTACAGCAAAAATATTATTACTGCCTAACATTATGAACACTAGTTGTTACTTTAGAATGATTCAGCCATATAATACCAAGCAGATGGTAATTATGTAGAACAAAAACAGAAGAAAGGGATTGCTGCCCTTCCATCCATGTAGTAAGAGCTAGAGCAGGTCTTAAACAAAACAAAACACCTTAAATGTTGTGGGCAAACGCAAACCCCTTTCCCTTCCACCTTCCTTTCATCACTCCAGTTTTGCTGCACTAGATTATACCACATGAAATTAATAGTTACTATATTTGGCCTGACAATGTGTCCCCTGTCTTAAACAGAATAGTAAGCAGAGTTATTTTAGACACTGACTTCGGAATAGTTAAATAAAGGTATTCAACTCAACAAGTAGGTCCTTGAATTGAAGAAGGAAGAGATGAGATATTTTAGAATATGGTGGACTGGGGTCTCTGTATCTGTTCTGGGGTCACAAAAGGTTCCTAGTTGGCCTAGAAGATATAGGTCAGCAGAAAAGATGGGAAGGAAAAAATTAGAGGCAAAAATGAATGAGAATCAGGGCTAAGAATCTGGTGAGTAAAAGAAAGAAAAGGGCATAAGCTGCTGTATCTCTAGAACTAACTAGAACAAATACAAATAATCCACCTTTGTGTTAAAGGTTTGTTTTTCTGAGCTTGTGTTTTATTTTACTGAATACCACTGAAAAGAAAGTATCTCAGTAAATGGTCATGCATATGGTCAGCTGGATGAGCTCCCATTACAGTACTAAAGCGTTTTTACTTGCTATCCTTTTATCCCCTGATCAATGCCTATTGAAAACAAAAGGGTCTGTTGAAACTATACCATATCCATTCCCCCTATCCTCTAGAGGGCATGAGTGTTCTTGTTTATTCCAACTCTGAGGATCTGGATCTTCCAGGAAGAGTGTCTATTATATATAGAATATTGAACCACTGAATGAAAATTGCATAATTCAAGAAGCCCTTCTCTCCTAAATGTAAAACTCCAGTTTCAAAATGTTTTATTATATATAAAATATTTCAGCATATTAGATATAAAACTCTTGATTTTATCCTTATTTTAGCATTCACTTATGAAGTCAGAGACAGGTCATAGTTTCACTAGCATATGTACCAAGAGGAAATAGGGTGTTTCCAAACTAGATGGACAATTTCAAGAGGTCACTGAAAAGTTTTTCTTCTGTTGATGTTAAAGTTGTCGTATTTGGGTATATCTGACTACAAACAGAATTATGAAAACACAAAAGCAGCAGAGGAAGTTAGAGATATAAAAAGGCAAGAGACCTTTCTGTGTACTTAGCCATCTTATGGAGTCATCAAATTTCTAGTGGAACAAAAAAAACCTCAAGGGCAATTGAAGAGTTGTGTGTAATATAGGGGAATTAAAAACTATGGCTTTTTATTCTCCTAGATTGAAAAGATGCTGCCCCACATAAAACAGGGGCTCCAATTTGAGGGTTAATAATTATGGAAGTAACTTGATTTAATAAAAATGAGAGGACTATAGTGATCCAACAATTTTAAAAAGGAAAATACAAATTCCTCCAATAAGAAACTGAGTGAACTTTGTGTAATCTTCAGGATTCTGAAATAGATTATGAAGAGCATCATCTCTGAACATTAGGTAAAGAAAGTTGTGACTAGGTACTGGCATGTCATGAAGTCCAAATCACAGCTGATCAAACATTTCATTTTTTTGGACAGGGTTACTAGAAGCAATGGAAAAGAACATTTCTTAGATACCTATTTCATACAAGGCACATATGAAATCGAGAAATAAATCTCCAGCAATTCTTACCCAAATCCCAAAAAATAGATTTTTTGTTTTTTTTTTTAAGATTTTTTAAAAATTTATTCATGAGAGACAGAGAGAGAGAGAGAAGCAGAGACACAGGCAGAGGGAGAAGCAAGCTCCATGCAGGGAGCCTGATGTGGGACTCGATCCCAGGACTCCAGGATCACGCCCTGGGCCAAGGGCAGGCGCTAAACTGCTGAGCTACCTGGGAATCCCCACCCCCCTTTTTAAAGATTTTTTTAACTAAAAAATATTTTTTTTTAAATCCAAATGTGAGTCTCTATTGAGACTCAAGGAAGTGATATTATTAGTTAATAAGTTGCAAACTTTGGATTCCAAAGTCTTGATCTAAGTAAAAAGCTCATGTTGTCACCTGAAAGAGAAGCCTCTAAGCAGGCTAGACAGGACAATGCAGAATGCACAGTGCTTATGGCCTTCAAAAACACCTTTGACAAAGTGCCTCATAATCTTCTTGTGAACAAATGCAGAAAATGGGCTGCACATAATATTCTTTGATGACACCTTAGAAGAGAGATTTCTGGTATCACCGGAGGGCTCTCAACTCTTTAGCGACTTGCTCAAGAAAGAGCTGATGCTGGGGACAATAGCAAATATGTCAAATGATGGGATGCTTCCCAAAATGCAGCTCAACTCACTTTTTCTCTGCGCTGCCAGCTGCCATTCTCTTGTCCTTTTGATTCCTATATTCTATATTTTAACACTAGGTTTCAGATTGCACCAAGCAATATAAGACTGATTCAAGGCTAACACAAAATTTTTTGTGTCATTTATAGCATCATTTTCCTCAAGGGGCTTGTATGCTTTTCAAAGGTAGAAAGCATGTTTTATGATTCTATTTCTCCCATTTCATCTATCATAGGTCTGAGAAAGTAGGAAGCACTTCATACACAACAATCTGTAAATTAATTTGGGAGATAACAATTGCCTCTTCAATAATCTTTGAATAGTTGTCTTCATTGAATTTAGGTAAATCTGCTAATATGTAAAAAAAAAAAAAGTGACTGAATGGCCTAATTGCTTTATAAAATGAAGCCGCTATTTCCTATACATAAAATTTATAACAATATCACTGCCCCTCTCCATAAAAGTTAGACGTAACATCCACATGTCTTTGTGTATGAAATCTTGAATTTCACCTTGTATTTTCTGTTTTTTCTCTCTACTGCATTGCAGCCAATTGGTAGCTTAATCTTACCTTAAACTTGCCATCAGAAGAGAAAATGCTAACCCATTTATTATCATAGTCTGCAATGATTATGTCCCCACTGGGATGCACAGCTACTCCTGTGGGCCGCTGCAGCTGCCCGGGAGAACGGCCTCGAATGCCAAACCGACTTTTGAACTGGCCATCATTGGAAAATATCTGCAAAACAAATGACATTCCTTGGAATGTAAATGAGCACAGAAATTAGTGAAGATGGAAAACAGTCAAAAACATGTATCCTATGTACCACAGGTCAGGACATGCAAACCCCATTTGAAGAAAAGTCTATACACATTGTAAGCTTCTCTTTCTGTCCTTGTACTATGGATCTTAAGTCTTAAGCAGGAAAATACGCAAATATCTGTTTTACCATATAAGTGAAGGTATATAATTGAGAACCATACCTGTACACATTGGTTGTTGCTATCTGCAATTAGTATCTTCCCACTTGTAGATGCAGCTACCCCTTGAAGATTTGTAAATTCTCCTTTATTTCTTCCTTTAGTACCTAGAAATAAATTATAAAATCACAGGAATTTAAAAAATAATAAAATAGAAATTAAGCAATAGAGAATCAGATGTCTGTTTCTTAAAGAGAATTAGGTTTCCATAGGTAATCTGAGAATATATATTTTTTTCTTTTAATTACACTCAAAAAAAGAGAACTTCTTCCACAATGACCTAATCCATTAGGACCTAATGGTCCTGAACTTCTCTTCTAGACCAATAAAGTCATTGCAAAGTCACTTTTTTAGGCAAATGCAATCTTGTCTTAAGCTCTAACTGCACATTATTTTATGTTACATTAATAATCATATTAAAATATATTTAGATTTCACAAAAAACAATTTAAAAAAACCTAATACTACAATTGAGGATATAGAACAGGAGAGGGCCTTATTTTAGAGTTTTGCTGAAATCCCACCCTCTCACTCAGCAGCTCTTGGAAGAAACCTGACTTGAAGAAGCTTCTAAGAAGCTTTCAATACATCCAACAAACCACAATACATCAGATATTATTAAACTAGCAGGCTGATTTTCAGATGCCTTATTTTCAAAGACTCAGTATATCGTAAGGTGTATATTCTTCTTGAAAACCTAGAAGATAGGGATCCCTGGGTGGCGTAGCGGTTTGGCGCCTGCCTTTGGCCCAGGGCGCGATCCTGGAGACCCGGGATCGAATCCCACATCGGGCTCCCGGTGCATGGAGCCTGCCTCTCCCTCTGCCTCTCTCTCTCTCACTGCGTGCCTATCATAAATAATTAAAAAAAAAAAACATAGAAGATATCCTATCCATATTTATTTGGATAAATAAATACAAAAAGCAAAGGAAAATTAGAGGGGGGAAAAATCCAAGGCGTCTATGGGTTAACAGATGTGTGTTTTTGTTTTTGTTTTTTTAACAGATGTGTTTTTGTTTTAAAACAAGTGTGTGGAACTTATTTCAATAAGACCATGTAAATATTAACAGATGGAAACAGACCGACCTCTGCTTAGAAATGACCAGGAAGAAGTTTAAATTTTCACAGAAAAAACTATGCCTTATTTGGGCGCTTTTATCATTTCATTTCATCATTATCATTTCATTTTTTTTTATCCTACTCAAAAGAGCAAGTTGATATTTTGGTTTTAGACATCAATGCAGCGCCTTAGGCGCACTTGGACAACGGCACGTGGATGGTGGCTAATGTCAGCCACATGCTGAAGCACGGCTTAGAAATGGCCAGACCCTTCTTAAACAGTTTGGGGTTTAGGAAGCGAAACTCGCAATGGAATTAAACTCAGCAGAATTGCTGGGCAGAAACATCTTATGTAGACCACCTGGTCCTGGTTCTCACCATGTAACCCAACCGAAGGTAATCTGCAAAGCAGTCACTTGGAGACACCAAAAATGCCAAGAAAAAGTTTATTCTAGGGGATGCCAAAGGAGACGACTGGAGGACAAGGCTCAAATCTGTCTCCCCAAGGAGGAGAGTCAAGGAAACTTAAGGGCAAACAAATAAATTTGGGGTAAAAAATTGCAGCTAACAATGCTTCTTAGTCTGCAGCCCCGGATTAATTCCATTAACCCTTTGGTTCCTGGCTTTAACCCGACCCACATGGTAGCTATTTCACTGAAATCCTGGACTCATCAAGTTTACTCACCACCTCTCTCTCATCTACTCGTACTAACATAGAAGAAAAATTTGAGATCCAGATTAGAAAGAACATCTCCCACCTTGCGGAAAAAAGGGTTCTATTTTATTTCAAATGTATCACAAATAGAATCCCTATAATAAGCATGTATATGATATTGATGTAGGAATGAGTTGGAGGCAGATGAGGCTAGGAAGGGAAAGGCCCCAGTCAGGCTCCTGCCCATCCCAAGGAAAAGAGAGATAAAACAGTAAAAACAAAAATAAACCTGGCTCTCTAGCTCCAAATTATTAGGGAGTATCCCCCTTTAATTGTCACTAGGCTCACAGAAAACACCACGTTAGGCAGATGTAGAGAAACATTAAGGAGACATTAGCCAAACAGAAAGGGACACCTTGTTTGTGCTCATGATATTTATAAAGAAACATCTTACTTGTAGCAAGTCTACCAATTATTCTAAATATAGATATGACATTTACAAATTCACCCTGATATTCACAAGAAATTTACCAAGTTCCCTGGTCAGTTTCCTATAAAAGACCATAAAAGCCCTCAGTGGCAACCCTGCAGCACCCTTCTCACTTTTGAGAGTTTCTCTGCTTAATAAACTGCTATATGGCTTTGCGAACTCTGTTGCAGTGAGATTCATTCTTGGGACTCCTTGAGACCAGAACCAAACTCTCCCATATCAATATCAGCTAACACTCTCTTAAAATGACGTGTTGGTATCTGTTGGTGGCAGGGGAAGGGGTGCTTAACTCTCGAGGGAGGTATGTGCCAACATGGTTTTAGCTTTGGGTCATTCCCTCTGATGTTGAATAGCCGCTGGTTAACAGGTACTGCAAAAACCGAAGGAACAAGAAACCATTCCTCTAAAAATGCTCAGTTTATATGTACTTTTTACTTTTATTTATTTTTTGTACTTTTTAAAAGGTAATGGGGGCAAGGCCAGGATTTCTTTTTTTTTTTTTTTTTTTTTAAAGATTTTATTTATTTATTCATGATAGTCACACAGAGAGAGACAGAGAGGCAGAGACACAGGCAGAGGGAGAAGCAGGCTCCATGCTGGGAGCCCGATGTGGGATTCGATCCTGGGTCTCCAGGATCGCGCCCCGGGCCAAAGGCAGGCGCCAAACCGCTGCGCCACCCAGGGATCCCAAGGCCAGGATTTCTCAGGAATAAAACTTAATTTGTCAAAAACCTTTATTAAAGTTATTATTAGCAAGATGGGGAACTAAGGACCAAATAAACACAGTTAACCACAAGAGTCCTACAAGAGGTTGGAATATAAAAAATGACGTATAAAGAATGGTTGTTTCTTTCTCCCAGACTGTTCTAGGTTCTTGCTTATGTAAAATTGGAACTGCACCCATGACCTCGACACGCAGATGAAAGAGAGATTGAAAATGGGGAGAGGGGGCAGCCCGGGTGGCGCAGCAGTTTAGCGCTGCCTGCAGCCCAGGGCGTGATCCTGGAGATCCGGTATCGAGTCCCATATCGGGCTCCCTGCATGGAGCCTGCTTCTCCCTCTGCCTGTGTCTCTGCCTTTCTCTCTCCTGCTCTGTATTTCTCATGATTAAATAAAATAAAATCTTTAAAAAAAAAATGGGGAGAGGAATAAGAAACACCTCAACAGGGTAGATGGACCCTGGTGCTGTCCCATCTGGTCCAGGCAGGAACAAAAACCTGCCTGCTGCCCTCTTTTATCTGCTTATCTATCCTGCTGAAAACAAAGCCTATTCTACTTGGAGAAGGTTCTGCAGGCAGCAGGTTAATGTTTGAAGGGGAAAATTATGGGGAGAAGAGTGCTGTAAAGAAGTTAAGGGGTGCCTCAGATTTAATTTTCCTTCTGAAGACAAAAGAGGTGATGTGGAAGGAGAGAAAGTACAAAAGCAAAAAATACACTTTTTTCTTTGCAAAAATAAACACACATTTCTCAGTGTAGGTAAAATTTGGTAAGACATTTCACTGGACTCCATATCAGTACCATTTAGAACCAGAAGAAGGCAGACTCTATGCCCAATGTGAAATGACCCGAGTGATTTTACCACCACTGTGTCATGAGAGCAATGGAACCCTGTTGCAAAAGAACACACTGCTGGAAAGAGGTTATACAGCCTCTACTAAGCTCCAGCACCTTGTGGTGTTGGCCCAGCTCATATCCTCCATCTCAAGTTAACTAGAGGTTGAGTCTGTTGCCCCACATATACAGAAAATCACAGGGCTGGAAAAACAGGTTAGTCTCAGTTTGCATATATATATTTATAAATATATATTTTAAATTTTATTTATTCATGAGACACACAGAGAGAGGCAGAAACATAGAGGGAGAAGCAGGCTCCTCACAGGGAGCCGGATGCTGGACTTGATCCCCGGACTCAGGATCACACCCTGAGCCAAAGGCAGATGCTCAACCACTGAGCCACCCAGGTGTCCCTGCTTATATATTTTTGAAAGAGCTAGATGGAGTGGGCACTGCCGTTTTAAATTTTACATTTGTTTTTAAAAATATTTCTCTTGGGGATCCCTGGGTGGCTTAGCGGTTTAGTGCCTGCCTTTGGCCTGGAGCACAATCCTGGAGTCCCGGGATCCAGTCCCACATCGGGCTCCCGGCATGGAGCCTGCTTCTCCCTCCTCCTGTGTCTCTGCCTCTCCCTTTCTCTGTGTCTATCATAAATAAATAAATAAATAAATAAATAAATAAATAAATAAATAAATAAATAAATAAATAAATAAATAAATAAAAATAAATAAATAAATAAATAAATAAATAAATAAATAAATAATAAATATTTTTTAAAAATTTCTCTTTAATTCATATGGCCTAGTATTCCAAATAGCTGGGGTTGGCATGATGGATAATACGGATTCTTTATTTTATTTATTTATTCATGAAAGACACAGAGAGAGAAAGGCAGAGACACAGGCAGAGGGAGAAGAAGCAGGCTCCATGCAGGGAGTCCAACGTGGGACTTGATCCCGGGTCTCCAGGACCACGACCTGAGCTGAAGGCGGCGCTAAACTGCTGAGCCACCCGGGCTGCCCCAATAACATTGATTCTTATAAGCATCTTTCATCTTGTCAGAAATTACGGACTGTCATTTTTCTGAAATTCTAGGAGTTTTTAAGCATAGCAGGATCACAGTATTACTCCTGAAGATCAAAAGAAACCACCAGCATGTTCCTGAGGGGCAGCTAATGCTATCTTCACTAACAGTTAAACTACAAAAAACTTCATGGTGAGTAATAATGTGGAACTATATAGCATATTATCATTATGTTGGGGCAGCCCTGGTGGCTCAGCGGTTTAGCACCGCCTTCAGCCCAGGGTGTGATCCTGGAGACCTGGGATCGAGTCCCGTGTTGGGCTCCCTGCATGGAGCCTGCTTCTCCCTCTGCCTGTGTCTCTGTCCCTCTCTCTCTGTGTGTCTCTCATGAATAAATAAATTCTTTAAAAAAAATTATTATGCTGAAATGCCCCCAATCCAGGTGTTTATAAAGGGTCTTGGGAACAAGATAAAATAAATAGAAATTCCAGAAGTTAGAAATAATGTGGGATCATGCTCTTCAAGATTTTTTGCATAGTCTATTTAGACCACAGAAAAGTGCCCCCCTCCCCCAAGATTCTACTATATAATGAAAACTGGTTCTTTCAAAATGAATATAAATGTAATATAAACATACATAGTACTCATAAAATCTTTTCCTGACTACTTTGATGTACAAGATTTCATTTGGTGGTTATGTTTTGGCTAGTAAAATGAGTAACACCAGTCTTAAAAAGTAATTATAAACAACTTGGCAACAATTCCATAAGATAATTAAACTGGTTTTTCCCAGATGTTAAAGTAGCCAATGAAGCATAAAATGAATTTTTAAGCCAATAGCTTCTCATCTGTGCTCCTCCTGGCCACCTCCACCCATGCCTCTAGGAAGATTACAGATGGCAAGTCCCTGGACTGAAATAGGAGATCGAGAACTGCAAACTTCCTCCCACCCCTACTCCAACTTAATATGAAAATTAATGCTAAATAAATCTAGATACTTCAAATGAGATAATGCAAAAGGATGAAATTGGGCAAAATAAGGATCTAAAACAGGATCTTCAAACAAGTAGGTGCTTAACAAATGTTTGTTGAATGAGTGAGTGCCCGGATGAACTATTAATGACTGAGTAAATTATACCCCAGGTTACATCATGAAAAAAAGAAATATTTAGTAATATTTACAGCACTTTCATAATATATTCTCTCATGCACTCCCTGTAACAACCCCATGAGTTAGGATAAATATTACTGTTCCATCTTATATATAAGAAAATGAAACTAGGTATCCCTGGGTGGCGCAGCGGTTTGGCGCCTGCCTTTGGCCCAGGGCGCGATCCTGGAGATCCGGGATCGAATCCCACGTCGGGCTCCCAGTGCATGGAGCCTGCTTCTCCCTCTGCCTGTGTCTCTGCCTCTCTCTCTCTCTCTCTCTGTGTGACTATCATAAATAAATAAAAATTAAAAAAAAAAAGAAAAGAAAAGAAAATGAAACTAGACACAGGACAAAAGTAGTAAAGACAGAGAAAAGAATAAAACCCACTTCTCTTGCTCTTTTACGTAATGTTTTTTCTAATACACATTCTTTTTTTTAAATTTTAAGTAATCCCTACACCCAACGTGGGGCTCGAACTCATGACCCAAAGATCAAGAATTATATGCTTTACTGATTGAGCCAGCAGCCCCTGCTTCTTTTATTTTTTAAGATTAACTTTTTAAAAAGATTTTATTTATTTGACAGAGCATGCACAAGCAGGGGGAGTAGCAGGTAGAGGGTGAAGAAGAAGCAGCCTCCCCACTGAGCATAGAGCCTGATGTAAGGCTAGATCCCAGAATCCTGGGATCACGACCTGAGCTGAAGGCAGACAGACACTTAACTGACAGAGCCATCCAAGTGCCCATTTTTATTATTTTAGAGAGAGCAACAGAGAGACAGAGCAAATGGTGGTCCTGGTGGTGGGGAACAGAGGAAAGGGAAAGAGAATCCTTTTATTTTTTAAGATTTTATTATTTATTCATGAGAGAGACAGAAAGAGAGAAGCAGAGACAACAGGCAGAGGGAGAAGCAGGCTCCATGCCGGGAGCCTGACGTGGGACTCGATCTCGGGTCTCCAGGATCACACCCTGGGCTGAAGGTGGTGCTAAACCGCTGAGACACCGGGGATACCCAGGAGAGAGAATTGTAAGCAGATTCCCCGCTAAGTGCAGAGCCCTATGCAGGCCTTGATCTCACAACCCTGAGATCAAGACCTGATCTGAAATCAAGAATCAGACGCTCAACCGACTGAGCCACCCTGGTGCCCAGGCACCCCAGTTTCTAATTAGACTTTAGAATACCAGGTTTCTGAGGTGAAGATAATTACCTTTGGGCTTATATGGATCATGCTTTCTCTATAAAACCCATAGGAACTCCATCCCCATCCCTTATCACATGGTATTTGAACTGTTTCTCACTAAACTGTGAGTTCTCCGTGGGCAAGGGCAACATCTGTCCCGTTTGCTGCTGCACCCCTTAACACAGCACAGTGCCTAGCACTCAGGAAATATCAGTGACATCTTTTCCCACTGAAATGCAAGAAGAGTTCCTGAGGATGAGATTCTCAAAGGGGTGGTGCCAGGGTTCCTACGATGACCTGAGATGCCACCTTAGCATGATCTCTCTCCTCAGAGATTTTAGGGTGGGAAGGTGGTGGTTTGCAGAGGTAAGGCAGGGGAGAAATAGCATACCTTCCTATGCAGTCTCTGAGCTCATGCTAAGTGATTTTATACTTATAAGAAAGCACATCGCTCTAGAGTACAAGTGAGTGTTTCATTCACTGCTTCTCACCGGCACATTAAGGTATGGTGTATGAATTACATAATTTGAAACCATTCAACTGTGTTTCTTTCACTCCCTCCCACATCTCCTGGCTTCCCCTTTGTTCAATGACTTTCTTTAGTAGCTGACAAAACCAGCTCAGGGCTTCTAGTCAGCAAACTCTGACGGCGCAGGGAAAAATAATCCCCGTGTTTCATCAACAGATGCTCTAAGCTACCTCTCTAAACTCATTCAGGATTGTTTTCCAGCACAGTATCGGAGTTAACACAATAACTCATTCACAGTGGGCATATAATTAAGTTTTTAGGCGTGGGAGGTATCAAATAGCTCAACTTTGGAAAACCACAGCAGTTAAAAGACATTTAAGATGAAGAGGAATCGTGCAATTAAAAAGGCAGGGGCATCAGAGGCGCAGATGGCTGGGGTCGTGCCCTGGCTCTCTGAGGTGCCCCTGGTCCGGTTCCTTTGGTGGCAGGGATGATGACACAGTGCCCTGGTAATTTAACTCTTGTGGGGCAGGAGCTGTGGGAGGAGCTTTATTTGTAGCCTTTGCCCACTTCTGAGGTGTAAATGTGCCCATCACAGTGGATTTCCAGCTACCAACAGGGAAGTCACCAAATATAGAGTTAGGAGGTGGTGTGCACACAGGCATGCGCCACGTTATGATGTGGTAGGTATACTGCGCTGTGGGGGCACTGGAAACTGGAAGTGCCGTTCTTGCAAAGCATCATCTGTTGTAACCCAGCCATTCAGGGTCTCTGCAAACTGTTCAATTTCAGTTTCAAAACTGCCAGGCTGCTCTCTGTAAGATGATTCAAAAATTCCTGAACATATTCTGGTAGAGTGGAATAATCCTCACAACCATCTTCATAGGATTCTGTATAATTAGAATAATAACCTGGTGGATAAAACTCAGGAGCATTTGCAGACAGCTTAGACATTAATACAGGAGCTAGCTATCCCTACCAAGGATTTTAAGTAAGATGACACAAAGAAATGGACTGCACAATGCCTGACTTCCAGAACACTTAGTCCTTCCTCCTGCTTCTGTTCCCCATCCTTTCCCCCTTGAACCACGCTGAAGCTAATGATTTAAAGTAACTTCTCTATACTTTTTGCTCCCAAATTGATCTCGAGCCATGACTTCTTTGCTGAGCTCCAAATCTATACTCTAAACTGCCTATGGTACACCTCAGCCTGGCTGATCGAAACTGAACTATACTCTCCTTCCTCTGACTGTCCTGACCTTGGTTGATAAGGGTAAATAGTAACAATAGCCAACATTTGCTGGGCCCTTACCATGTGCCTGTACTGTTTGAATACATTTTACATATATTATTTTAATCCTCACCATATCAAGTAGGTGGCAGAGTTTTGTTTTGTTTTGTTTTAATAAATGTGCCAATTCAGCACCATTTATTTTATTTGGGAAAGAGAGAGCAAGCGCGCGTGCACCTGCAGGCTCATGAGCAGGGGGGAAGGACGGAGGGAGAGGGAGAAGCCGACTCCCCACTGAGCAGGGAGCCCAATGTGGGACTCCATCTCAGGACCCTGGGATCATGACCTGAGCTGAAGGCAAAGGCTCATCAGCCAACTGAGTCACCCAGGTACCCATCAAGTATGTGTTAATACCATCCCCCCAAAAAAAATACCATCCCCATTTTACAGATATAGGAACTGAGGCACAAGAGGTTAAATAACCTCCCCTAAATCATATAGCTAATAAATAGGCTGGAATTTAAATGAGGCAGTCAGTCTTTTCAGTTCTTGACTATGTTCTCCACTACTTAGGTTATCACTTCCATACTATGACTATGAATAAAATATTAATTAGCATTACCTACTTTGCTTCTCTAAAATGTACTGCAAGTTATGCAGTGCTAGACTCTACCAGCACTCATCCTTAGAGCATTCAAATCAAACAGCAAGAAATTCAGTTTGGTCACTGAGCCCTGCTCTCTCCTTCCTGAGCATTTCTCAATCTGCCATTTCCCCTCCACTGCATCGCTACACTCTTAATCCTGGCCCTTGCATTAGCTCCTGCAGTAGGGGTGCAGCTCCCTGATTGCTGAGTAGATCCCCCCTAGAACGCCTCCAGGCTGTAGGGCAATAATAGCTTAGGAAGCCACTATACTACATCACATGGTTCAGTGCCTTCCCATCACCCCCATGGCTTACAAGATGCAGATCCCTGGCCCTCCCCAGAGGCTGAGAGACACAGGTACAGAGACCAAGTCCAAGCTCCTTATCAAAGACACATAACCTTTTCTCTGCTTCTATTTGAAGCTCCAGGATGATGGAGTCACTACTTAACTACTCAGTTTCTCACCTCCATGCCTTTGGACCTGCTCTCCCTTCAGCTAAAATACCCTTTCCTCCCGTCCATCTGATGTTTCTCTTTAAAGCCATCTTAGATTTAGATGCTATATTTGGGAACTTTCCATGACCCCCTGCCACCCCAACTTCTGTGTCTTGATTCAAACTGAAGGTACATTTTGTACATGTCTGTTTCCTATGGACTGTTGCCTCCTCTAGTCAGAATCTTATCCCTCTTTATACCACAAGTCAAGTATCTGGCACATAGTAAGTATTCAAACAGCAGCGTTCCATCTAACGTGGGGGCTGGATAATTGGTGAGGAGGGTGAAAATGTGAGTCAAATTGACCCCTGAAAATCCCTTATGTTACCCAAAAAGGGATAATTCAGTTTCGTGAATACACAAAATCAACACATTATTTACGGTTGCTGAATGAACCCTTACACATGTATTATGAAAACTTTGTATCTTGAAGCACAAATTCATTGCCTTGAGAGCAGCTCAGTTATGTGTGAGAACAGTTAAGGGAACAGCAGAATCATTGTTATGCTGGTGTAGCTGAATTTCAGTGAATTTTGGATCTCACATGACAGGCTTCAATATATACACAAAGGGACTGCTAAAATTATGCAGGTTTTTTATAACGTTTTATAAAGATGTATTTTAATTTCATTTTTTAAAAGACTTATTTTAGAGAGAGAGTGTGCATGAGTGAAGTGAGGGGCAGAGGGAGAGGGAGAGCAGCAGACTTTCCGCTAAGCACGGAGCCCAAAGCAGGGCTCTAGTCCTTGACCCCGAGATCTTGACCTGAGCCCAAGCCAAGAATCATATGCTTAACTGACTGAGCCACCCAGGCACCCCAAATGGTGCATGTTCTATTACCATGCATCTAAAAGCCGAATTGTACAGAGAAACTTAAAAGTTCTAAAACAAAGACATAACTATAAAAAAAAATCTTGAACTCTTCTAATTGTTAATGTAAACTCTACCTGCTGTAGCCAGTAGTACAGACGTTTCTCCGAAGGTCAGCACAGTTTGCCTGACATTGCCTGGCACGGTTCCAGGCATGGGAATTCATGTGAATGACTGGCCCTGAGCTTTAGTGTGTTGTTGCCCAGTCTGTGTGTCTCTGGACCTCAGTGCTGGGACCTGATGGTGGTGAGAGGGAAGTTAAATCATGCAGTAGGTCACAACTGGATGCTATTCGAATGGGCAAAGTATTTACCCAAAGTATTCTTTGATGTACTGTTGGGGATTATAAACGATTAAAGACATCATCCTTGACCTCAGGCAATCCGTGATCTTATTGGGAAATAAGGCCAAAGCAAAAACAGCAATTATCACAGTGGATACTAAAGGAGAAGTTGGTACTTGGGAGAAAGATTAAAATGGGGGAGGAATTCAGAGATAAGGTGCCCGGTGTGGAGGCACAGCGGATGCTGAGGGAGCAGTGGGCTCCTACGCTGAGCTCCTACGCTGGTCTGTCCCGTCTCATCACCAGCCAGTGCCCTCTCCACTTTCCAATCCTCTGACCTACGCTCCCCTGCATCTTCTCACAGGATGTGTTGTTCAGAGCCGTCAATCATGTTCACTCCTCTTCTCCCTTTCTTCCTTGCGTTGGTCCAACTGGAATGCTGCTTCCACCTGTCAAGCTAGATAAGTCCTCCTCTTTGTTCGTGTCCTGCTTTTAATTCTTTCTCAGTTCTCAGCTCCCTCACCTAACCCGTGCTATTAAATGTAGATGCCGCTTTTAGGCAAAGAGGCTTGAGCCATGGAATGCAGGAAGGGCCACAGCGACCACCTGGCTGAATACAGACAGGCCTATCAGTGACCTAACTCAAAATATCCACAGGCCCTAACTGACCAATGGGCTACTTGCAACTAGGCACAGTTCCCAAAAAAGGGAAGAGTCCATACATCCCCATACCTCCTCACCTTTCCTCTTTAAAAACAACTCCCACCCACTACCTCAGTCTCTCCTCTACTGGTCCACCCACCACTCCCTTGTGTGGGGTTCAATAAACTTCTTTGTTCTACCTCAGGTGAATTCTTTTACCTCCTGCGCCATTGCCATCGCCATCGCCATCGGGCTTCCACTCAATCGCTGCCCATATTTGGGAGCCCCACCCAATGGAGAGACAGCCCATTTAGGCACCACATTAGAGTCAGGTGGTCATCCATCTGTCGCCCCAAACTGTAAGCTCTTTGAGGGAGGAGATCTCATTTCTTTTATCTCTACATTCCCATCACCTGGCATAGCGCCTAGCAGGCACTACATGCTGCCGAAATGCTTTCTGAGCCAAATTATTGCATAATGACTAGGTCTGGATTAAAACATAAAGTTAAAGAGAAACAGGCCTGTAAGACCTGCCTTTCTTTCTGGCCCTACGTATATGAGGTGCTTAACATCTGTTATGGGCTGAACTGTCAAAATTCATCTGTTGAAGTCACCACCTCCAGTACCTCAGAATATAACTATATTTGGAGAAAAGACCTTAAAAGAAGTGATTAAGTTAAAATAAGGCCATTAGGGTAAGGCCCTAATCTCTTCTTACAAGAGAAAAAAAACACCAGGGTATGCACTCACAGAGACACAACCATACAAGGTCAAAGGAGCAAGAAAACAACTATCTAGAAGACGAAAGAGGAAACCAACTCTAGCACCACCTTGACCTTGGACTTTCGGCCTCTGAAATTATGAGAAAATAAATTTTCTTTGTTTAAGCCACCCAGTCTATGGTATTTTGTTATAGCAGCCCTAGCAAATTGAGACAGCATCTTTACTTCCTGAATAAACTCATAGTGTCATATGCCAGGCACCGTTCTAAGCTTTGTATAGATGTTTAAACATTTAAACACCTCACCACCAATGCCAATGAATCATCAAGGAACTCTCAACAGGTAAGAGGGAAGAAGAGTATGCCTCCTTCTCTGGTGGGAGCTGGGGATTCAAAATCAGTATTATGGGGGAAAACTCCCTAAGAGGTATGTCAGGTGAGAATCACAGGCGGTGATAGAGCCTAAAATTAATAATAATGGGAAAATAACAGCTACCAATAATTGAGCATTGGATTCAGAAAAGGTGAGTTGTCCAGCTGCTAAGGAGATTTAGAATTCAGACCCAGATCCTTGCCTTTCTCCACCTGGCACACTGCCCGGAGGAGACTGGGATCACTTGGCTGGGGCAGGGGGTGGGGGGAAAAGGCTGAGCAGGAGACAGAGCTTGTTCTCAATGCAGAAGATCAGTGGGGAATGGAAAGGACATTTTTTTAGAAGAAAAGGTAGGGAAATTCTAAGGACCTTCGTTGCATGTGCAAAACTAATAGTTCTGGTTTATCTGGCTCCTCCAACACATCAGGCATTAAGCTTAAACTCACAACAGTTCTGAGAAGCAGATATTTTTGTATTCTCATTTTATGCACGTGGAAACTGGGGCTCAGAAGTAGAGAGATATGCCTGAAGTTCAAGTTAAGTGGCAGAACCGGAGCGGCAAACCCTGGAGGCTCCCAATCCTACACCCTCCCCATCTCATCTGCTTTGGCAGGCGTGCCTCCCACTTCTGCACTCACGCTGCACAAATGGCCAGTGAATGAAGGAGGGCCTCTAGGCTGTGAACTGACAAGTTACATACCCTGCCATGGCCTTTACAATATTCAGCCTAAAGTACTAACACAGAGCAGCTTCTGCCCAAGAAGGTTCCAAGGAGTTTTCATTTCTCAAGATGTTCCACGGAAAAAGTTCTCTGCTCAGAAAAGCTTTGTGGAAGTGCTGCCTGATATCCTTCTCCTGCCTTGGACACTTAACAGTACATCCTGGCCGATTCTAGAGGTTCTGTGGTGGGCAGCCCGGGTGGCCCAGCAGTTTAGCGCACCTTCAGCCCAGGCCCTGATCCTGGAGACCTGGGATCGAGTCCCACCACTGGCTCCCTGCATGGAGCCTACTTCTCCCTCTGCCTGTGTTTCTGCCTCTCTCTCTCTCTCTCTCTGTGTCTCTCATAAATAAATAAAATCTTTAAAAAAAATAAATAAAGGTTCTGTGGTTTAAAAAAAGTCTGTTTCCTTCACGGAGGTCTCCCCATTCTATTTGAACCCCAGACTCCCTGACACAGTTCATACACTGCCCAGCACCCTTTTAGAGATGCTACAACGCAGGACTTAAGAGGCAGAAAGACAAGCAGGATGGAAGTACTTTTGGAAACATTAACTAATATGCAGGCTTTTTTCTTAAGAATCACAAAGTCTCTTGACATTTACATTTAGTTTGCTTTCTACTGAGAATAAACAGTTAACAAAAAAATCAGAGGCAACAAAGCAGACAAGGGAATCTGAGATTTGCATTCTCCAATCTATTGGCTCATCCTAAACCGTCTTGCTTCCGCCCCAACCACATTCCTTTTTCTTGGGGGGGGGGGGGGTCTTTTTTATTTTTATTAATGTATTTTTCGTGTTTTCTTTTTATTGGAGTTCGATTTGCCAACGTATAGCGTAACACCCAGTGCTCATCCCATCAAGTGCCCCCCTCAGTGCCTGTCACCCAGTCACCCAACCCCATTCCATTCTCCCGATTCGCAGTCACCCTGCCCTCTTTAGAGCTGCTCTCCAGCTCCACACACCTGCAAGTGACCACGACTTGCACTGCACCGTGTCCCCCAGCCCCAGCCCTCACAGCGCAGAGGAGGTGACGGGGAGGCGTCAGACCCTCCGCTACTGCGAAGCCCGAGCCGACAGATTTCAGAGAAACAACGGGGGGCAGGGGGGAAGGGGATCTGACCAAAGGATCGTCGACCTTTAGTGACCCTGAAGACGCTCCCGTAATGGGAGGGGGGCGGGGTGGGCTGGGGGGTGAGACTGCCAACATGTCCTGTAAGATTTCCGGATTGCGAGTGCTGTGAGTTTTCTATTTATCCTTTTGGTTATTTTCGGTTTTTAGTTTTCTGCAACCAACATGCAGCACTTGTGTTAGGAGGGGGGGGGAGGAGGAGCAAGGATAGAAAAGGGGGAGGAGAGAAGAAACAAGGAGGGGAACGGGGGCTGGGGGAGGGGGAGGAGCAGAGGGGGAGGGGCAGAGGGGGAGGGGCAGAGGGGGGAGGGTTGAGGCGAGGTGGGGAGGACAGAAAGGGGGAAAGAGGAGGGCGAGGGAGGGGATGGAGACCAGGGCTGGGAGGGAGGTCTTCTGGGGAGGAGGAGGAGGACACAGGCACGGGGGATGGGAAGAGGGATGAGGAGAGAGGAGGGGGGAGGAAAGGGGGAACACAGAAAGGGGGAACTCTCCGGAGGAGACGGCACAGTTCACCTAACGAAAGGCAGCCGTGCCTCCCAACGCCCTGAAGTCCCAGCCCCGACCCGCGAGGTTCCCGGCGCCACGACTTTCCCAGGGCCCCCAGCCCCCAGCCCCCCCCGCCCCCCCAGGTCCCCGCCCCCCGGCCTCCCAGCTCTCCGTCCCCTCCCCGCCCCCAGCTCCCCCCGCCCCAGCCCCAGCGCCTTCCCCGCGGCGGCGCGCCGTCCTTGTCCTCACCCACTCGGAAGATGAGGTCGTCCTCGATGGGGTTCTCTTTCCGCTTCCCGGTGCTGTACATGCTCGCGGGCCTCTTGACCGCCTTCTGCTTGACGTGGCCGCTGCCCGGGGACTTGACGCGCCGCTTGACGCCCTCGGCGGTGGGGGACACGTCGGCCGAGCGGATCACCTTCAGCTTGAACGGGCTGCCCCGGATGTGCTGGTCGTAGAGCCGCAGGGACAGGGTGAAGTCCCCTTCCTTCTGCACCGTGTACAGGAACTCGTAGGTGCCGTTCTTGTTGTCGAGGATCTCCCCGTCCGCCACGCTGCCGTCGGGCGTGCTCAGCTCGGCCGTGAGGTAGGCGTTGCCCGTCTTGCACAGCTCGCCGTCCTTGTCCTTGGTCGTTATGGTGACGGACATGGGCTGCCCGATGATGGTCTGCCGCAGCCCCTCGCCCGTGGCCACCGTCTCGGAGGCGACGGCGTTGGTGGTCAGGATCGTCCCGAGGTTGTGGATGGACTTCTTGAGGCCTTCGGTCTCCACGATGAAGTCCAGCTGGTCGTTCTCTCGCGGGTGCAGCGGGAAGTCCTGGTCCGCCAGCTCGTTCAGCTTCTCGCTCATCTGCTTCTTCACCAGCAGCACCTCCGTCTCCGTGCCGTGGTTGAGGGCCTGCGCGGTGAAGTTGCTGCAGCTCTTTATACTCTCCTGGCCCTCGAGCAGCGTATCCAGCTGCGACTGAAGGACCTGCGGGGACGGTACGGGGACGGGGCGGGACGCGGAGCCGGGTGAGCGCGGCGGGGGGCGGGGGGCGGGGGGCGGGGGGGGGGGCAGCGCGCTCGGTCCGGCCCGCTGGACGGTGCGCGCAGGCGCACTGCGCTCCGCGGGCCCCGGCCGCCCGCCGCACCTGCCCACGCCCGCCGCGCCCTGCGCCACGAGCCCGCTCCTAGTGCCTGACTCTGAACTGCCTTCCCGGTACCTTCCCTTTCCCTTCCGCCTCGCCCACACTCTCCCACACACACAACCCCTGGGTCCTGCGTTCCTGATGGGGGGAGCTGAAACGTCACCACCGGGAGCCTGGGAAACAAACCGCTATGCCCGGCATCTTAAGTATTCGCTATTCAGCATCTCTCCACAAAGTCCCCACTTCCCCTGCTGCCACCTAAAGGGACAGAAAACCAGACAAATGAAAACTCTCCCTCCACATCCGAATACTAGAAGCTTTAGATCCCTTGCTTTTGTGATGGGACACGTGAAAAGCTGCAGCCAGGGTTCACTTTGAAGTTGACTAACAGGTTGGTGTGGAAGAGGGAGCAATTAAGAGACTATTAGACATTCTAGCTAAGGAAGGAAAAATAATCCAGCTTAACCCTAAATCCTGAAAGCATTACTTTATATTCAATCTTGCCCTGTGTCACATTATAAATTGGTACTTTCCGGCAAAAATCATAGGCCTTTGCTTAAGAGAGGAAGGGGAAAAGAGCTGGCTGTGCCATTAAAGGAAAACTACTGTTTACTATGCCACAGTGACACTTTAAGGACCCATCTGAATCCCTTTGCTGTTATGAGAACACAATAAGCTCATGCAGGGAAGTGCCCGGGGTATCCTGTCTCTTACAGGTTATCTAGAAGCACGGCTGGGCTCTTACTTTATGTTTGAGGCCATAGTTGACTTCCAGTTCCATAAGCAGCACACTTTTGCGCACATTTAGAGTCTTCTGGAGCTCATCAAATGTAGAGTGGATGTCATCCACAATGCTGGCCTTTTGGTTGGTTAACTGATGAATGATTTCTGAGATGAACTGAAGAGCAGAATCGATTTCTGGGAGCCTGGAGAACAGTCATTAAAGATTATTTAACATCAACCCAGAAATAGTAAAACATCTATCTAAACACTATGTTTTGTCAAAAAAACATTTTCTCTGCCTTTCATCATCTTTAAAAAGTAATGACTAAAGAACAGAATGAGTAAGACATGACATAATTACAGCCTTTGAGAGGAGAGACTTTGAGGGTCCACGTCTACTTCATCTAATCGATCATCTGATTTTAATAATTGATGGTACAAAGCCTGGAGGCTCTCTGAACACCACAGCTTCTCCTTATTCTGAAGCAAGCCTTCTCAAACTTGACCCTATATTATAGGCCACATGCTTCTTTGTTACAGGGGACTATCCTGTGTGTTGTAGGCTGTTTGACAGCATCCTGTCCTCTGCCAGATGCCAACAGCACCCCACACACAGCTGTGACAACAAACTCTCCTCCAGGCATTGCCAAATGTCTCCTGGGGGTATACCTGCCCACAATTGAGAACCACTGTTCTAAGTATATAGTTGTATCTTTTCACCTAATCATATGAACTACTTATCCAAACCCAGAGTTTTCCTGGGAATGTTTTGCAAGCTTCCAAGTTCCTTTAAATATTATAGAATAACCACACTTTTCTCACTACAACTATCAGTGATAAGATTTATTTTCAACTGCTTGTGTATTTCCTATTTGGTCTTTCTCATGTATGACACAGCTGCTCTATTCCCCCATCTCCATGCCAAAGAGAAAGCCTGGAAGCAGGGAAACATAAAGATAATTGAGCAATCGCTGGTCAGTACCCTTTTGCTGGGCTCAAACAGAGACGAGCCAGTGACTGTCAACACAGTGGTCCTGTGTATGTCAAGAAGCGCAGCTAAGTAAAGCTCCTCAGAGAGCCTGGTTTCAGGGCACAAATTTCAGAGATCGGCGAGCATTCTCCTCAAGTGTATTTTATTCATTTAATCATCCTGAGGTACTAAAAAAACGCCACTGCTCTTAACAGAAGGTAGTTGAGATGTTACCAAGAAGCAACGGATGACCCTTACCACTCACTTGTTAGGACTACAGACCCCCAATCAAAGGAGAATTTACTCAGCGTGAACTTCTTATCCAACTGAGAGGAGATCCGGAGGCCAAGCGTGAGGCACAGCCGGTGGGGAGTCTAGGGCGGTGTGCGCACCTTTTGTTGACGGCGTCCAGCTGGACCTGGAGTGAGGCCTTGTGTTGCTCTACCACGTCCTTGAGGGGGACCGTGGGGTGTTCTGCATGCTCCCCCTCCGTGCACTCCCGGCACATGGCGGTCTCACAAGACTGGCAGTAAAAGTCCATCACCTGCAGGTAACACAAAAACAATCCCAGGTTCCATACCACTAATCGACGCTTCCTATGCACTAGGCCCTGGGTAGGCATTCTGTCCCTTAATTCTCGTGGCCTTCCCAGGATGGAGGCAGGATGTCCAGTGGCACAGAAGAAAAGGAAGGATAAACTGTTAGGCGCCAGGTCACCAACGGAGGTGGGTCAGACTCCAAAGCTGCTGCTGTCATCACAAAACCAGCTTTTCTGTGGCTCCTGCCCTAAAACAGAACAGGTTGGGGCTGTGATGCTTAAACTTTCCCATCTTAGGACAGTCTTCCACTCTTTATAAATTATTGAGAACTCCAAAGTACTTCTATTTATGTGAATTGTATCTATAGATATTTCTATTAAAAATTGAAACAAAAATGTTAAGTATTTACTAAGTTATTTAAAAGCAATAATAAGCCCATTAAATGTTAACATGAATAATACAGTTCACAAAAGAGAACGATATTTTGCAAAGCAAAAAATTTTGTGAAAAGAATGGCATTATTTTCCATGTTGAAAATCTTCTTCAGTGTCTAGCTTTATGGAGGAGAGCTGCATTCTCCTATCTGCTGCTGCATTCAATCTGTTATGATAGCACACATCATACTATCTCTGGAAAACTGCACTGTACACTTTTGAGGGAATGAGAGTGAAAAAGGCATATGATGTCTTAACAGTATTATAAATATAGTTTTGATCTTGTGGACTGCCCTCTCCCTAAAGGGTCTTGGGACCCATGAGGGTTCCTGGACCACACTTCGAGAACTGATACTCCTTCTACAAGAGATAAGCTGTACTGAGCTATTTGTATCCTGCCCTCTACCACTTAGGTAACCTCACTGTGTCTCATGTTTCCCTCTGTCAAATAGAGACAGTAATAGTAACCTATTTCATAGGGCTGCTAGGAGAATTCAGGAGGTTAATATGCATGAAGAACTCAGATGACGTTTGGTACTGGCATCATGGAGCGGCAAAAATGATGAGATGATGGTGTCATCTGCTTACATGAAAATAAAGCCACCTTATTCTGATAATGATGAATTGTCAGTAAAAATATAACATAAAGCCTGAAAGTCAGTTTCCCAGTGAAAGCGTTTGTTCCCCTATTCTCTCAGCTGAAAATAACTTCTTCTAATTTTGAATTCACAAAGTACTCCTTGGAGGGATCTTTTTTTTTGAAGTATAACACACACAGAAAATGGCATAAATCTTACTAAAGATTTGTGGATTTTCACAAATTGAATGCTCCCACCAAATCACTTTTATTTATCCCCTATTTTATGAAATATTCATAAGATTTTCAGTTCGTGAACACAGGAACTATCTTTCCCAGAGCGTAGGTAATTGCTTGCACAAAGTAAGTATTCAAAAACTGCTCAACAAATGAACTGTATGCTATGAGTCTCATTTTAGAGTCAAAGGCACAAATAGATTAAAATTAAAAGGGTGGAAAAAGATATTCCATGCAAATAGTAATCAAAAGAGAACAGGAGTGGGTTGCTTGGGTGGCTCAGTCGGTTAAGCCTCAGACTCTTGATTTCAGCTCAGGTCATGATCTCAGGGTTATGAGATGGAGCCCTGGATTGGTGAGCTCTGTGCTAGGTGTGGAGCCTGCTTAGAATTCTCTCTCTCCCTTTCCTTTTGCCCCTCCCTGCCCCCATCTTTTAAAAAATACAGAAAAAAAACCCCCAAGAAGTAGAGAAAGAGAACTGGCTATTTTAGTATCAGACAAAGTAGACTTTAAGACAAAAGTTGTTACAACAGATAAAGAAGGACATTATATAATTATTAGATGATAAATTCATCAAGAAGATATAACAATCAGAAACAAGTATGTACCCAACAACAGAGCTCTAAAATAGATGAAGCAAAAACTGACAGAATTAAAGGGAGAAATGAACAGTTCAACAATAGCTGGAGATTTCAATACTCCACTTTCATTAGTGATAGAACACTTAGATGGAAGATCAAAAAGAAATAAAATTTTAAACACTATAAACCAACTAAGCCTAACAGACCTATATAGAACACTCTATTCAATAACAAAATACACATTTTTGTCAAGTACACATGGAACGTTCTCCAGAAGAGACCATATATTGGGTCACAAAAGTCTGGATAAATTTAAAAAGTCATACAAGTATCTTCTCTGGCCACAATAGAATTAAATTAAAAATCTGTAACGGAAGGAAATCTGGAAAATTAAATGACTTACTCTTGAACAATGAGTTAAAGAAGAAATAACAAGGGAAATTAGAATATACTTTGAGATGAGTAAAAATGAAAACCCAATATACCAAAACTTATGAGAGCACTCAGTGCAGAATTTTAGCTGTAAATGCCTACTTTAAAAAGATCTCAAATCAATAGTCTAAGTTTCAACCTTAAGGAACTAGAAAAAGAACAAATTAAAACCAAACCAAGAAGAAAATAATAAAGATGAAAGTGAAGATAAAATAGAAACACAGCAGAGAGAATCAATGAACCAAAAGCTGGTTATTTGTAAAAATCAGCAATATTGACAAACAGGATATTAGGGATAGCTGTATGCCAACGAACTGAGTAACAGACAAAATTAACAAATTCTTGTGCAGCCCTGGTGGCTCAGCGGTTTAGCGCCCCCTTCAGCTTGGGGTGTAATTTTGGAGACCTGGGATCAAGTCCCATGTCAGGCTTCCTGCAAGGAGCCTGCTTCTCCCTCTCCCTGTCTCTCTCCCTGTCTCTCTCTCTCTCTCTCTGTCTCTCTGTCATGAATATTTTTTTTAAAAATGAACAAATTCCTAGAAACACACAAACTACCAAAACTGATCCAAAGAAGAAACTGAAATTCTGAATAGACTTATAATAGGAAATTGAATCAGTATTCAAAAAACTTTCAACAAAGAAAAGCCCAGGGCCAGAAGGCTTCACAGATGAATTCTAACAAACATTTAAAAAATTAACAGCAATCCTTCCAATATACCCTATTTTCTATTCAAAAAATAGAAGAGGAAAAAAAAAATAGAAGAGGAGGAAACATATCCTAACTCATTCAATTAGGTCAGCAACCCCCAACACCAAAGTCAAAGACCTAACAAAAAAGAAAAGTTCATATCCCTTATGAATATATAGATGCAAAAAATCCTTAGCAAAATACTAGTAAACTGAATCAAGCTGCATATTAAAAGGATTATATAGTATGCCAAGTGGAGTTTCTCCCAGAACTGCAAAGGTGGTTCACATACAAAAATGAATATGTTTAATAGACCACATTAATAGAATAATGGGAGGGGGAATCCACATGGTCATCTTAATTGATAGAGAAAAAACATTTGACACTATCCAACACCATTTCATGATAGAAACACTTATCAAACTAGAAATAGAAGATTCCTCAACTTCATTAGAGGTGCCTACAAAAATCCTACAGCTAACATCATACCTAATGATGACCCATTATAAGTGTAAGATAAAGTATAAGACAAAGATGTCCACTCTTGTCATTTCTATTCAGCAATGTACTAAAAGTTCTAGCCAGGGCATTTAGGCAAGAAAAAGCAATAATATGCATACAATTTGGAAAGGAAGAAGTAAGAATTTCTCTATTCAGAGATGATACAATCTTTTATATAGAAAACCCTAAAGAATACACCCCCCCACACACACACAAAACTATTAACAAATGAATTCAGCAAACTTGTAGGACACCAGATCAACAAACAAAAATCAGTTGTATTTCTATACACTAGCAATGAACAATCCAAAAATGAAATCAAGAAAACAATTCCATTTATACTAGCATGAAAAAGAAGAGAAAATACTTAATAAATTTAACCAAGAAAGTATAAGACTTGTACAATGAAAGCCACAAAACACTGTTGAAATTATTAAGGAATACCTAAATAATGGAAATTAATGGAAAGATAGCCCATGCTCATGAATTGGAAGACTTAATATTGTTAAGATAGCAACATTCCTAAAATTGATATCAATTTTGATTCACTGAAATATCTATCAAAATCCAAACATCCTTTTTCACAAGAGTGAAAAAGCTGTTCCTAAAATTCAGATGGAATCACATGGGACACTGAATAGCCAGAAAAATCTTGGAGAAAAAAAAAATTGGAAGATTCAGACTTCCCAATTTCAAAACCAAGCTAGAGTAATCAAAACGCTATGTTAATGGCATAACGATAGACATTCAGAACAATGGAATAGAATTGTGAGTCCAGAAATAAAACTATACATTTATGGTCAACTGATTCTTGACAAGGGTGCCAAGACCACACAATGAAGAAAAAAATAGTCTTTTCTTTCTTTTTTGCAATAGTCTTTTCAACAAATGATGCAAAGACAACTGGATATCCATGTATAAAAGAATGAAGTAGAACTTTTAACCTGGTTCTATATACAAAAATTATCTCAGAGTAGATTAATGGCCTAAACATAAAAATTAAAACTATAAAACGCCTAGAAAAAAATAGGAGTAAATCTTTACAACCTTTGATTTAGCAATGGCTTCTTAGATATGAACCAACAGCACAAGCAACAACAACAAAAAATTGATAAATTGTACTTCTTCAAAATAAAATCTTATGCACCAAGGGCACTACCAAGATACACCATCAAGAAAGTGAAGAGAGGAGCACCTGGCTGGCTCAGTCAGTAGAGCATGTGACAGTCCATCTTGGGCTTGTGAGTTTGAGCTCCATCTTGGGTGCAGAGATTGCTTATAAATAAAAGTTTTTAAAAAAGTAAAGTGAAAAGAATAGGAAAAAACATTTGCTAGCTATATATATGATAAGGATGAAGTATCCAGACCATATAAAGAATCCTTACAACTCAAGAACCCAACTCAAAAATTGACAAAGGACTTGAATTGACATTTCTCCGAAGAATATATACAAATGGCCAATTTGCATCCAGAAAATGCTCAACATTATTAGCCACTAAGGAAATCCAAATCAAAACCACAATGAGACACTGGGTGTTATACTATATGTTGGCAAACTGAATTTAAATAAAAACAAATAAATACATAAAAAATAAATAAATTACATAGATTAGATAAAGAAACAAACAAATAAATAATAAACAAACAAATAAATAAATACCACAATGAAATACTCCACACCAATTAGGGAGGCTCGACTCAAAAAGTCAGTTAATAACACGTGTTAGTGAAAATGTGGAAAAATCAGAACTCTCATGCTTTGCTGGCGGGAATGTAAAATGCTGCAGTCACTGTGAAAACAGTTTGGTGGCTCCTCAAAAGTTAAGTACAGAATTATCATGTGACCCAGGAATTCTCCCAGGTACACACCCAAGAGAACTGAAAACATACATCGACACAAAAACTTGTACATGAATGTTCACAGCATCATTCAGAATAGCCCCCAAATGGGAACAATCCGAATATCCAACAATTGATGAATGGACAAATTGTGGTATATCCAGCTGATGGAATACTATTTATCTGTAAAAAAAAAAAAAAAAAAAAATGCACAAAGTTCTACTATTTGCTGTAATATAGATGAACTTTGAAAACATGCTAAGTGATAGAAGCCAGACTCAAAGGGCACATAATTTGTGACTGATTTATATCAAATGTCTATAATGGATAAATCTGTAGAGGTGGAATCCAGGCTGGTGGTTGCCAGGGATTAGGGTAACGGAGAATGGGGAGTGGCATGATGAGAAAGTTCTGGAAATAATGGTGCTATTCGCACAATCTCTTGAATATACTCAAAACCACTGAATTGTATACTTTACTTTTAAATATATATATAGGGATCCCTGGGTGGCGCAGCGGTTTGGCGCCTGCCTTTGGCCCGGGGCGTGATCCTGGAGACCCGGGATCGAATCCCACGTCGGGCTCCCGGTGCATGGAGCCTGCTTCTCCCTCTGCCTGTGTCTCTGCCTCTCTCTCTCTCTCTCTCTGTGACTATCATGAATAAATAAATAAAATCTTTAAAAAAAAAAAAAAAATAAATATATATATATATTTTTTGTTTGTTTGTTTGTTTGTTTTTGTTTTTTAGAGAGGGAGAGAAAGCACAAGCAGGAGGGGGGGTAGGGATAGAGGGAGAGAGAATCTTAAGCAGGCTCACACCCAGTGTGGAGCCTGACATGGGGCTTGATCTCTTGACCCTGAGATCATGACTTGAGCCAAAATCAAGAGCCAGATGCCTAATAGACTGAGCCAACCAGGCGCCCTGAATTATATACTTTTAAATGGTTAAAATGTTTAATTTTATATTACATGAATTTTCCGTTAATTAAAAAAAAAATGTGTCTTTGAAGATAGCAGCATACCTGGGTAATTGTCCTTGGTTTGGTCTCCTAAGTGTTTCTAGGAAACGAAGGCCCTAAAATCATTCTGAAGTATGAACAACGAGTCATTCTCAAATGCTTGTGCTCGGGTTCTGGCAGCTTTGACTCAAGCTGAGAGTTAATTGTGTGAAGTGTGAGACTTGGCTGAGCTCATCCATCTTAAGTGAGATGATGTTGGTGCTCCCAGGGGCAGATGGGCCAGAGGCCAGGACTAGCTTATTTTTGTTGACAGGTAGTCACCATTCCCGAAGATGACAAGGCAAGAGAAGGCAGGACATATGCATTACTAACATGTGGAAAGGGTGGTCAGGGCCTTGTAGCTGCCCTGAGGCTTGCGGAAGTGGTGACTAGCGGTGGGGCATTCTAATGAGGATCTCTCCTTTGCACCTAACACCCTCATTAGTAAGGTGCCCAAGCCAGCCATAACAGGGTTCAATGATCATTTGTGTTCCTGGGCCCGCAAGGCATAAGCTCAAATGTCTGCTTTACGTGCATAGAACCTCTTAAATCACTGACCATTATTCCCATTTTTCTTTGTATTTGGACAATGCAGCCATGGCAGTTTAATTAGAAGACAGATAGTGTCACAGCACTTAAAATAAATGACAGGCTTTCATCCACATGTGCTAATCACCACCAGGCAGTTTATGAGGACAACATCCTGCTTTATTGTTAATTACCTGATTTTATTAACCTTCAGATGCTTGAATTGTTTTTAAAGATTTACCCATGGCAATTAACTGCAGCAATTTATCTGCAATATTGCATGTATTTGACTTGAATATGCAATGAGGACCCCTGTTTCAAAGCAGCAGCAGTGAACTCCTACAACCTATGATGAAACAATAGAATGATTCAAGTCACACGCTGTTAATTTCCAAGGCCTCTTGCTGGTTTATAAATTTTATGATTCCAAAGAATCATAATGACCCCGCATAGAGAATGTACTCGAAACATGCTTTAAGTAGCGTCATCTACCTCAAGGAGGTTCAAACTCTAGATAGATCTAATTTTTAGTGGATTTGATGTGTTGCATTTGGTAGAGAGACAAGGCAAAGTTTTAATGTAAAGGATTCTTTAACTTTGCTGGAATCAGCATCTCTAAGAGAGATTCTGCTTGGCAGTTTGTGGCATCCAAGGGTCTCTATTGCTGAGGTGTATTTAGGAAATACATCTTAAGGAATTGTTTGTCCCTCAGGCGGCACAGAATATCCTACTCCTTTCTAATACTGCATATACAGGTGGTCTTATTAATTAAAAACAAAAGTCTATATAAACACACAAGCATAGTCACATATTGGCATAAATGTTACTTGTAACCAATATATCAGTTTTAATGGCTACCCAATAATCAGTTATATGAACTTAACCATAACATAACCATTTCCCTAATATCACACATTCAGATTACTTCCAATTTTACTATAACACAAAATTTTCAATTAACATTCTTCTATCTTCATTCTCTTCTCCAGCTATCTCCTTAGAAATATTTCTATTAGTGGAATGACTGAATTAAAGGATGGGAAGTTGTATAAAACACTCATTACAGTTTGACAAATTGACATAAACTTTCTGAAGAGCAATTTACCCTCCCGCCCACGGCATATGAAAATGTCTCCCCATATCCCCATCAGCACTATTATCTTTAAAAACCTGTAGCTAATTTGAAAAGGTTTGATTATTTGTAAAGCTTGACATTTTTTCTCAGACTATAATTAGCCATTTTGTATCCTCTGTGAATTTTCTGAGTTCTTTGCCTATTTTCCTTTGTGATTTTCCTAATTTTCGTTAATTCTTAATTCTTACATAGTAAGAAATTTTTTTATATTTTTAAGATTTTATTTATTTATTCATGAGAGACAGAGAGAGAGGCAGAGACATAGGCAGAGGGAGCAGGAGGCTGATGCAGGGACTCGATCCCAGGACCCCAGGATCATGACCTGAGCCGAAGACAGACACTCAACCACTGAGCCACCCATGCATTCCACTGGGTTATTTTAATTAAGAATTTTACAGTTATTTTTGGGGTGCTTGGGTGGCTCAGTTGGTTAACCATCTGCCTTCAGCTCAGGTTCTAGGATTGAGCCCTGCATCAGGCTCCCTGCTCAGCAGGGAGTCTGCTTCTCCTTCTCCCTCTTCCCCTCCCCCTGCTCATGTTCTCTCTCTCTCTCTCAAATAAATACAATCTTTTTTTTTTTTTTTAAGATTTTATTTATTCATTCATGAGAGACACAGAGAGAGAGAAGCAGAGACATAGGCAGAGGGAGAAGCAGGCTCCATATGCAGGGAGCCCAATGTGGGACTCGGTCCCAGATCCTGGGATCATGCCCTGAGCCAAAGGCAGACGCTCAACTGCTGAGCCACCCAGGTGCCCCCATTCTTTTTTTAAAAAAGAATTTTACAGTTACTTTCATAAACTGATTAATAGTTTTCTTCTTCTGTCTTCACTAAATTTTGATATTAGGGTTATAAGTGTATTTTGAGTGAATTGGGGAGCTTTCTGTCTTATCTTTTCTTTTTTACTTATTTATTCATGAGACACAGAGAGAGGCAGAGGCAGAGGGAGAAGCAGGCTCCCTTTAGGGAGGGAGCCCCATGCAGGACTCAATCCCAGGACCCCAGGATCAGGCCCTGAGCCAAAGACAGAGGCTCAACCACTGAGCCACCCAGGCATCCCTCTATCTTTCTTATAATGCAGACTATACATTCTATGGATCATACTTGTTTTACACAGGTTTGGAGGAATTCAATTTCAAATTAAGTTTTGCCAGTTTCCTTCAAAATTCTCAATCTATTCAGGTTTTCTTGATCACTTTCAATTTCCTAGATAATCATCCACTTCATTCAGACTTTCAGTATATTAACCTTTAGCACATAGCATTAATTTACTCATTTTAAAATATTCCTTTCAGGGGTGCCTGGTGGCTCAGTTAGTTAAGCGTGTGACTATTGGTTTCACCTCGAGTCATGATCCCAGGGTCCTAGGATGGAGTCCCACATTGGGTTCCATGCTTAGCAGGGAATCTGCTTCTCCCTCTCTCTCTGCTCCTCCCCTTGCTCACATTCTCTCACTCTCTCTCAAATAACTAAAAAAAATCTCAAAAAAATTCCTTTTACCCGTACTGGTATCTCTTTATTAGTCCTAATTTGATGTATTTACATTTCCCTTTTGTTTTATCAGATGTCAGATTATTTCATTAATTAAAAAAAAATCAGCTTCTTAGATTTATTAACTCAATTGTTTTATTATTTTCAAACTAAGTTTAGCTTTATTATTTTTTTTGCTCTTAGGTTCCATATATTTACTTTGTTGTTTTCCCTAACATTTTGAATTGAACTCTTTTCTAAATAAAGGAAAATAAACCTATAAAATTTCCTGAGTACAGATTTGACTTCATCCTATACGTTTAATAGATAAAGTTTTCATTTTCAGTGTGTTGTAAATAGTTTAATTTTGCAATTTTTTGTTAAGTAATTATGAGTTCTTAATAAAGATCTGGGATTTTTCTACAATGTATGTTACTAATGCAATTTTAGTGCCTTGCGGTACAGGAACTCCACCTCCACAATGGGAAAAAATAGTGATGGTTTTGTGACCTAGTATATGACCAATTTTAATTGCTCAAATTCTCATAATCCTCATAGCTTAGTAGAAAAGCTTTTAGCATCTTGCCTTTTTGTTTGTGGGAGGCAGATTTTCAAGTGAAAGTGTACTCTCTTCTCTGAAATTCATCGTCTCTTCTCCAGATCCTTTGATGTCATTCTCCTACCCCTTGCATCTCTTATTTGGACAACTCAATAAACTCAAAATTGTTGTTGCAACCTTCCATCTCTGCTACTCTATAAAGCCAGGGAAATACTCATCTCCTACTTAAAAAATTTTCATGTTTCCCTACTGCATATGGAATTTAGGTCAAACAGTTTCTCAATGATATTCACAGCTTTCACAATCTCTCCCTATTTACCTTTCCAGGCTCCTCCCAGTATTCTTCAGCTCAGCTGTGCTCCCACCCCCAGCACCCATCTCTTTGCTCTCACTACATTGAGATAACAAGCTGTTTACTGAATTCATGACACTCTTACCTATAATTATTGATGTAATCTTTACATTTGTCAATATTTCTCATTCTATGAGACTGTTTTCCATATTCTAAATTTAGACTAGTAACTACAGGAGATCTCTTAATATCCCTAAAACTTTATTCCTTTATCAAATCAGATTTCCAGAGAGCTCCATGCCTGGACTAACTTCAAGACAACTCTTGAAGCTGAGCACCTGGGTGGCTCAGTAGTTGAGGGTCTGCCTCCAGATTAGGTCACGGTCTCAGGGTCTTGGTATGGAGTCCCACATCGAGTTCCCCACAGGGAGCCTGCTTCTCCCTCTGCCTGTGTCTCTGCCTCTCTCTGTGTGTCTCTCATGAATAAATAAATAAAATCTTAAAAAAAAAAAAGAGAGAATTCTTGTACCTGGTAGAAACACCCTCCCAGACTAGTATTTAGAATGTGAGCTCCAGGGACCCTGGCTGGCTAAGCGATTGGGTGCCTGCCTTCAGCTCAGGTCATGATCCTGGGATCCAGGATCGAGTCCCACATCAGGCTCCCTGTGAGGAGCCTGCTTCTCCCTCTGCCTATGTCTCTGCCTCTCTCTCTCTCTCAGTCTGTATCTCTCATGAATAAATAAATATTAAAAAAAAAATAGAATGTGAGCTCTAGGAGGAGACAGCCTCAGCAAGAGCCAATGTGAGAGATGGTCACAAGAAGAACACTCAAACTAACTGAAGGCACCTTTTTAAGTTCCTTCCACTAAACTTACATGGTCATTCTCCTTTGGAGTACAGTGCCTATAAAGCCATGGTTATTGACAGCCTGATGTGCTTTCAATTAATTAATTAAGGATATGTAATCCACAATGTTTCTCTTATTTTGGCTACTCAAAAGCTAAAGGTTTTGTGCTTCCTGGTCTAGCTTTTATGATGTGTCAACCAGCTTTGGGACTTAAACTGTTCAAACCTCAGTTTCTTCATCTATAAAATGAAAGTAACTAAAAACAAATAGACAAGTATATAAATAAATAAATAAAATGAAGGTGATTAATACCTACTTTGCCAAGTGGTGTGTACAAAGTCAAGCATGGTGTCTGGCAGGTTCATTCAACATATATATACTGACTGACTTCTAAGAGACTGCATTCACAAATGGACAAGGCCAGGTCACATATAAAAAACAGAACTCTGACCCACAACCTGTCAGAAAAGGAAAGCATACCTTTTATCTACAATAAACAAGCCAGGAAGCCAGCTTACTACTTCCTACTTGTAGGAAGCCAGACTACTATCCCTTCTAATCCACAAAGCAAAACAATAACATCTATAACAATTGGCCCCAAATGGCTAGGAACTGATTACTGATTGCTTCTCTAATTTTTGTCCCCACTTCCACTTAATATCAACTGGAGAAAACCAAATACATTCTCCTAACCAATCACATAGGATGTTCCACTTCCAATTAGCCCACCCCCAGCTTCCCCATGCCAACATGGGAAGGGATTAGGGATCAGAGCATCCCTAAAACCTTCCCTTTGTCTGCTGTGGAGCTTTCCCACTCCTCTGCCTGCCCCTGAGTCTCTGCCAAAACATAAGTGATATGGTGGCTGATTCCTTGTTATAGCAAGCTCAGAATAAATAGTCTCTGTTGATGTCTACATTGCTATGCAGGAGATACTGTGCTTAGTGCTAGGAATATAATGGTGAACATGGTCCCTGCCCTTCTGGAGTTCACTTTCTAAAAAAATAAAGCCAGAAGGTCAATTGGTCAACAAATTCACAGATGAAGGCAAGCAGAGCACAGTGAATGCCATGAAGGAAGTCAAGAAAGTGACGTAAAGGCTAGTAACTGGGTGTCAGACAGAGGTGGTTTGCCTTGGATAGGCAGAGAAGACTACTCTGTGTAAAAGAAATCTGAGCTGAAACAAAAAGAGCAAAAAGGATGAGAGTGAGCTAGTCACAGAGAGAGGAACATGGAACATTCAAAGCAGAAGGCATAGAGAACAGTCAAGCCCCAAGGTGGAAAGCCACTTGCCAAGTTCTAGGCCATGAGGCTGCAGTGTAGTGGGCAGAGAGAGTGGTATGAAATGAAGCAAATAAGTAATAGTTATGGCTAATAATTATTGCTTTGCTCTAAAAATAATAATTGATAAAAAAATAAAAATAAATAATTGATATCTTGCTTATTATACCTGGGTCTTATATTGTAAGCAGTTTCTAATACTTGTGAAGTAGCCATCATTAAGAAAAAAATGAATAAAGTCATTGATAAGAAGTAATTTGAATAGCTAACATTTATCAAGAGATTACTATAATGCTTTATATGACTTAAACATTTAATTTTCCAAGTAATCCCATGTAGTAAATACTGTTATTACTTCTTTTTTGCAGAGTAGGATGTGAGACACAGAGTTTAATAAACTTGCCAGAGCTGACCCAGAGAGTAAGTTGAAGAGGAGGATTTGAATCAGGCAGTCAGAATCCAAAGCCAGTGCTCTTATGCAACACTGCCTCTTCAGGGGACACAGCTATTATGAATCAGTGAATTGATGGCACACACAGATCCTCCTAAGTTTATAACAGTTATTATGCTTGCCAGTAGCAGGAAATATGTTTGAAATTCATAATCTATAATCTATCATCAGGGATTCACACATCTTCAAATTCTATTTATTATGAAGGATTGGGGCCTAATGGAGCACAAGAAAACTTTCCCTCATAAGAAAAATAAAAAACTCTAATTAACATCTTAATAATCATTCTCAATTTGCAGAATTTATCTATTATTGAATCATTATCCATAATTTACTCTACAGATGTTTATGTGGGTCAAAGAATACCTACTTTGCAAACAGTCACGGATTTGCTCTCCAGGGGAAACTAATAGTATGTGCTATTAGACTCAATGAAGATTTATTTTATTTAAATAATTTTTTTAAATATTTTATTTATTTATTCATGACAGAGAGAGAGAGAGAGAGAGAGAGGCAGAGACACAGGCAAAGGCTCCATGCAGGGAGCCTAATGTGGAACTCGATCCCGGGACTCCAGGATCATGCCCTGAGCTGAAGGCGGTGCTAAACCACTGAGCCACCCAGGGATCCCTTATTTAAATGATTTTGATCAGAGCAAGTAAGCAGGAAAAATAGTCTGAGTGCTGTTAAAAATATCTTTTAATTACTCATTTTCCAGGTGGAGTTGTTTCAGTGTATAACCTCTGATTGCCCGAAGCCTCCCCAAATCAAAGCAGCCGGGGTGCCAGGCTGAGTCTGCAATCCACTCACGTACATTCCCATCGTGGTTTGGGCAGGAGAGAGGCTTGCCCGCAGCCACAGCGGTGACTGTCTCCAGGATGGAGGACTCCTCAACGTTGCTGCCGGGAGTTCTCTGCAGCACGTCCATCAGGTTCGTGATGAAGAAGTTGTTCTGGAGTGCGGCCACCCCCTTCTCGGGCAGGATGGAGGTCTGGCGGCACACTGGGCAGGAGAGGGTTAGACTGTGGGCCGGAATGTAGTTCTGCAGGCACCTGTTGCGGAAGCAGAAGCAGGTGGGCTGTCAACACAGCAGACTCCCAAGCAAGGGCACGACCACCTCTTTCTACAGGTACCACACATGTCCTCTGCACCCACATGGGCTACTTTGTAGAAACTCCCTCTGTCGTCTCCTTTTATAGGAAAATAAGATTTCAGCAACCAAGAGGTAAGGTGTGCTCACACTGGCCCTGTCAACTGTTCAGGCAAATGATTATGCTCAAGGAAAAGAACACCGTCGTTGACTTTGGTAGTGTTCTGTGGAACCTGCCATGCTTGAGCAGCATCGGCCTCTCCAGGGAGCTTGGAAGAAGTGCAGAATCTTAGATCCTACTCTTGGCCTGCTGAATCAGGTCCCCAGGTGACTTAGATGCATATGAAAGATGGTGAAGCATTGGTCTAGAACACCCAGTGTCATGTTCACAGATTTGTGGACTTTTTCAATGGGAAGAAACAGGTCAAAGTTTTCTGTTAGTGCTGAAATGCTTTTTGCATACAATAGCATAAGCAGATCTCAGATATTAGAAGCACATCCCAGTGAAAATGTTGTGTTTGTGGCAGGACTAGAACACCCAGAGTCACATCAACATGATCTCGCTCTCCTCAACAGGCAATTAATTAAATTAGCAAAATGCATTGCTAATAATGACTTACATATATCCTGCTCACTGGATTCAAAGTAGTTGCAATAACCCTACGAAGTAGGTACTTCTAGACACATGAAGGAACACAGGCAGAGAAAAGCGAAGTCGCTTGTTTCCAGAACTTGAGCGGTCAAGGGCAGAACAGAACTTCGAACCCAGCTAACAGGGCATCAGAACCTACACTCTACTTAATTACACTACGTAATGTTTCCCTGTTGCTCCGCCAAGCAGATTTCGAAAACCTCAGATCCAGCCTCACTCCCCACACTATGTACATAAGGAAAATGACATCAAGGAGGTTAATTGACTTTCTTGTGTCACAGAAATAGCTAGCGCTGAATCAATACCGGAAATGAAACAGCTTTTGCTAAGGTCACTGAGGGCATCTAAATCCAGATAATAGACATTTTTCACTCCTATCCTTCTTGGCAGCACTCATCAAACCACTGCATCCGCCCCCCCGCCCCATCCTTCTTCCCTTGTCTATGACAGCACACTCACTTGGTTCTTTTGTCTGTTCTATCTTTTCTACTGGGCCAGTACAGGGGCTGTTAGCACCTTTCTCTCCCAGGGACATCATACCCACATGCATGGTCATAAGCACAACACTCCTACACTTCTATTTCTTCCACAGATGTTTCCTCTGAGCTTCTGGCCACTACACCAACAGCTCTCTTGGCATCTCCTCTTAGATGTCTCACAGGTCCTAAAACTCAACATGTCCAAAACCAAAGCTATGTTCTTCCCTCAAACTGGGTCCTCTTCCCATCTCAATGAACAGAACCTCCATCCATACATCTAGGCAAAGTAGATACTGGGAGCCATGTCAAAAACAGTAATTTCTTTACTGTCCTTCATTTTCCATATGCAACCCATCACTGAAGGATGGAGATTCCTAAATACCTTCTAACGTTTCCAGTTCTTACCATCTGATTTACACCATCCTTTCTCGGGTTTCTGTAGTAGTTCTATACACTGTCACCCACCCTCAAATCCTCTAACCTTTCTCCATTTTGCAACCAGAGTGACCTTATCAATACTCATTCCATGCATCCCATAGAGACTTGCTGAAATATCTCCACCACTGGCCATTAGATGGAGGAACAGAAGTGGATGAGGCTAGACCCAACCGAGAGGGCTGCGAGCAGACACAGAACAACCCAAAAGTGTTGCTTCTTACTTGTCAGAACAAGTAAATGGGAGCCAAACGACTGCCTGTCTGAGCAATGAACACGGGGAGATAGGCAGCACTGCAAGATCTGACTGAGTGGCTCTCAGTGTTGTATATAAAGAGGCTGATTACTGTAAATCAGGTAATGATCTTACCATGTGAGCTCAGGGACAGAGGGACACTTAGCTGGTATTCATGTGTTAGCTACACCCATTAGATGAGGTGGAAAAAAAATCACTCTCCATTTAATCTTTTTGGAACACGAATTACGAAGTACTTCCATTAAAGTATATAGTGAATAAAGTAAAAAGTGCTAGTGCCCTATATACCACCCCTAAAACAAAGGAAACTCTGTACACACACACACACACACACACACACACCAAAATAGCCCCTTAAAAAGCAAACAAATAAAAGACTACAATGACCAGTAACAAATCTACCTTCTCACTCTATCTATCATCACTAAGATGTGGTTATTCTGTTGCAATCGAGATCTTTCAAAGTAAATCAACTTTGACAAATGTATATTAAATTGATGGCACATGTAATTAGCATTGATTTGAAGCCATTGAAAATAATAATTTCCTATTCTATAACAAGAATTAAAGCATTTTAATTATGTATATTTAGTAATAATAGAAAATGTATTTAACAAGATGCTATAAAACACCATCACCATATTTATTTTTAAGGAAAAAATATGACCTTATCAGAGAAATATTTAAATTAGACCACAGATAAACACATTACTAATAAACTTTATATGGTTAATTGCTTGTGCGCTAAGTTAAATAAGGTAAAGATGTATTCTGATAACTGATTAATGGAAAAAACTATTCAAGAAGGATAAAGAAATGTGTTTTCACACATAGTGAATTGTATATTCAGGTAATTTATAATTATTTCACATGTGTATTTTTTTTCTTCATCTGAAACATCCTACATTCAAATGTACCATTAGTACGTGTCTTCTGAAGTATCTTTGAGAGGAAGCTCTTGCTTTTAACTAACTCTTAATATGCAGGTATTTTACCTGATATGTTATATGGGAGGAAATTAAAGATTTTCAATTGGCTCTCACCAAAGATCCTCTACAAGGGAACTGTGGTTGAAAAAATTGTTTGATGAAGAACAAAGGGAAAATTTACAGTTTTTAAATCTTAAAATATTTAATGCTCCAATGTCCCGTGGAAATGAATCAGTAGCTACTGGTTTGCTTTCTCCCACTTATATAATTATTTAAAATAGAGTAGATCACTGGCAACTCATGATTATATTTCTAGATGTCTATCACAAGCACAAAAGATTTACTGTCTCCCATAGGTAACAGAATTCTGGAAAGAACCCCTCGGAAGGCTGTAAGAGAGCAGTCTGTGACCCTCTCTCCTCCGACCACAAAGGAGGCTTACCTCTCGCAGAAAGTGTGCAGACAGGGGAGAACCTTGGGATTCTTGTACCGTTCCAGGCATATACTGCAAATCAGAAACTGCTTGTCAATCTGGCGCACCACAGGACTTGGGATGTTGGTGGCTTCACTGGCCATCCTAGACCACTGACATGGGAGGCCGACTGTCTTGGATCCTGCACGCTGCTGCTGTTAGACAGGAAGAAATACATAGTAACTTCTAAGTGCAAATCAATCCTTGGTCCTTCACTACAGGCCTTGTGTTAGGAATCCAGGTAGAGGGATCCCTGGGTAGCGCAGTGGTTTGGCGCCTGCCTTTGGCCCAGGGCGCGATCCCGGAGACCCGGGATCGAATCCCATGTCGGGCTCCCGGTGCATGGAGCCTGCTTCTCCCTCTGCCTATGTCTCTGCCTCTCTCTCTCTGTGTGTGTGTGTGTGTGACTATCATAAATAAATAAAAATTAAAAAAAAAAAAAAAAAGGAATCCAGGTAGAAAGTTCAGGCTGTGACCTCAACAGGACCATAACCAGCCCTCAATGCTGGCGAGGGAATGTGGTGAGATGGCTGTTTGTTTTGGAAATCAATAAAATGATCACATGTTCACCATACAAACAAAACAAATTAGAAGCGTGTTGTATAAAAAAGCATGTTTGCTGGCTCTCAAAGCAGTGGCAGCTGAGGACATAAATACCGATACAGGGACGCCGGGGTGCCTCAGCGGATGAGCGTCTGCCTTCAGCTCAGGGCCTGATCCCGGGCTCCTGGGATCGAGTCCCACATCGGGCCCCCTGCATGAAGCCTGCTTCTCCCTCTGACTGTGTCTCTGTGTCTCTCATGAATAAATAAAATCTTTAAAAAATAAATTTAAAAAAATTTTTTTAATTAAAAATAAAAAAAAATAAATATTGATACAGCTCTGCCTGTTTATTCCTTCATTCATGACTATACTTGACTAGATATCTATACTCTTATTAAAATATAGTTTCTATTAAAGAGAATACTCTAAGATAAAATGTTTTCCCACCTATTGCACTTGAAGGGGAGCAAAATGTCACTCCAAAATATACCACCTTGATTTAAGGATTATTTTGAGCTGAAGGGTATTGAGAGTCAGCAGACATGGTGGAGACAAGGTGGGTGGCCGGAAGGGTTGGGGGGAGGGGCGGGAGGTGCAGGCACTCGGCCCTCTCCTATCTGTCTAAAAGGGCATAGATTTCTCATTTGTAAAGGAAATTTTCATTTGTAAAGGTGTCCCACTCTCCCATACCAACAAGAGGAGACTCTTAACCATCACCAGAGACTGCACAGGAGAAGAATCTGCATAACAAACCTTACTAAACAACTCTTATGTATTATACATTTCCTGGTCACTTTCCCACAATTTACTGCCTCTAAACCTCCTTTTCCTTTGTCTAGCCACTTCTCCACAATTTGTCATCCTTTGTTAAAATAGTATATAAGCTCCCAGGCCTAACTGCCTCTTTGGATTTTCACTTCTTTTCTGTGAAGTCCCATGTGAAGTCCCATGCATGTAAAATTAAAAAATATTACGTTAATGTCAATAAAATATAGTACATGTTATTTGAGAAAAATAAACTACTGATAAAATGATAAAATCCTTTTCTCCTGATAATCTATCTTTTGTCAGTTTAATTTTTTTTAATTTTTATTTATTTATGATAGTCACAGAGAGAGAGAGAGAGAGAGAGGTAGAGACATACGCAGAGGGAGAAGCAGGCTCCATGCACCGGGAGCCCGACATGGGATTCGATCCCGGGTCTCCAGGATCGCGCCCTGGGCCAAAGGCAGGTGCCAAACCACTGCGCCACCCAGGGATCCCTCTTTTGTCAGTTTAATTCACAGGCTTCAATGACAGAACTTAAGTGTATAGAGGAAACGTTTTCTCACCCCTACATACCATTAAACTGCAGGGATGGAATAATTAGAATTTCCTATTAAAATATTTGTATATGATTTGGAGCATCTTCTTCAGGACTAAAGGTGTATAGATTCCAGGCTAAAATGTATTTGCCATGGAGCAGGGACACAGGCAGATAATTCCTATTATTCTAAGAAATGTCTGTTGGTATTCATGTGTGGGCATCTGAGGGACCAGGTGAAATTAATTCAGAGAAGGTTTCAAAATGTGGAGGATCATGCCAAAAAAGAGAATCTGAAGAAGTTAACAGAAAAAAGTGGAGGACCTCTAAGGAAGGGGAAAAGTTACAACATAAAACACAGCTTCATTTACCACCTGGAACAACGTCTGGCTTCTATCCTGAAGTGGTAAACCAAGGTTAAACTAAAGTTCACTTCCTAATTTTCTAAATACTTTTTAGGTGTCTATGCCCCTCCCCCCTTCCCCAACAGAAACACTCTTTGGCAAGAAAAAGGGGGGGGGGGGGTTGTTAATTTTCAATATGACCCTAGGCAGGCAGTAATATTATTCTCATTCCACAGAGTTTTAAAAACCGAGGCTCAGTTAAGAAGTTGGCCAGAATGCAAAACCCATAGCCTTCTTATACCACCACACCTCCCTTGACCTTGTGTTTTAAGAAGACCGTATGTACTACGCAAGCTTGGTTTATATAGAACATTTTAACTTGGTCTGGGGCCTGGTGTTGTTTTTTTTTTTTAATTTTTTTTTTATTTATTTATGATAGTCATATACAGAGAGAGAGAGAGAGAGGCAGAGACACAGGCAGAGGGAGAAGCAGGCTCCATGCACCGGGAGCCCGACGTGGGACTCGATCCCGGGTTCCCAGGATCGTGCCCTGGGCCAAAGGCAGGCGCCAAAACCGCTGCGCCACCCAGGGATCCCTGGGGCCTGGTGTTTAAAGCGGGAAATATTACATCATGTTTACATAACCAACAATTCTACAGTTTAATGGAAACTCTTCAGACATGAATGATAGTTCTTTCTTTCCACCAAATCACCAAATTTTTTAAAAGTTATGCCAATTTTTAAGAAAATTCTACTATATATATGTATTTGAGTGTAGATACATGCCACATCCATATTCCAACTGTTTCTAGATAAGCTCATTAAAGAGCATGATTAATAAACAGAACATTGTGAAAGCACCTGCTGTACAAGAGTGTCACGTTCAAACAGAACTCACTGCATTAGTTAAAACAGTTGTGAGTGTGACAATATCTAATTAGCCTGCATCATCTACTAACTCCTTCATACAATGTCTCCCTAAAGAACTAGAATAGAGAATGATATCCATTGATTGGATTAAATGTGGCTCATCTCTCAGGAGCTCAAAATGTTGGCACATCATCTGCTTTTTCTTAAACCACATCCCTGTGACATCAGAATAGGGAAGGAATGGATTTATCGGTCTTTAAGATAAGGAAACAGAAGCTGAGGGTTTAAACGACTTCCCCAAGGTCATCCAGTAAAATCAGTGAATCAGAAAGCTCAGATTTCAAGCCTTCTGCTTTATCTGATACCTAATCTTAAACAAGTTTTAACACTTTCCAGTGTGGTGTGTGTATGTGATAAAAATTATGGAATGCTCATTTCAGTAGCACTAAAATTGGAATGATACAGAAGATTGGCTTGGCTCCTGAGCAAATGACACACAAATCTGTGAAGAGTACCATATTTTAAAAACATACGTATGTATTGAACTTTTTAATTAATATCAGTTAAAAGTAATTTTAATTTGAATAGCTTTTGAAAAGTTTCATATCACCCTTTGAAATAATCAGTCATGCGGAGTATTAAAAAGAACAGAGATAAAACATCGTATTGCTTTTATTCTTTCTTTAATCTTAAAATTTTAGGGTATGGGCAAGGAATAAACATTTGTCTTAATCAAATGATATACGTTGACTATATGAAATTTCCTGAGGTGACATCTCATTTTCCAATGCTGAAATAAAAACATTTCATTCTAATTTTCATTCTAATTTTATGATGATTGTTGTAGTGAGATAAGTCTTTGTTAGTACTGTTAATTTATATGGTAAATTAAGTTTACTCATTAACACTAATTTAAAATCATGACAATATTACAGATCTGTCACAAGTGACTTGTTGAAGACATCTGGATTCACAGGACTCTCAGAATCAACACAAAAGGTTTCCAAGCCCCAAAGATCCCCAAACTGAGCCTTTGCCAAGGTAATGATTATTCCCTGAATATAACTGGATCCCCACAATAGAAAGACAATTCAACTGCTCCTAAAGGGATAATGTGCTGAGGAAAATGGAGACAGAGAATGTGCTAATAAGCACCGTGGGAAGCTTTCCATCCATTTGAATATGCCGCAAGGAGTACACATAAAATGTATGACAGCCTTTAATCAAAGTGTTTGGGCACCATCACAGTTTCTGGTCATTTTGATTAGAAAAGCAATAAATACTTATCTAGATTCTTGGCTGTTTCTCCTTTTCCCATCTTGGTTTCTGAAGGGTCAGAGATCCTTCTTACTCACATGACTAGCAGAAATAACCATGGGATCGTAAGAGAGATCAGAATACAGAACTGCTCTTCTCTTGGAGATCAGCAAAATCAATTTTTGGAAAGGAGCACCTGCAAACATGCCAGCAGTGGACTTTGTCTCTGAAGGAACCGGAATCCTTTCAGAGGTAGGAACTAGCATCACACATATTGACGGAAGTCCAAGAGAAAGAAAAAGGACAAAGAAGAAAGGCAAGCAGAGCCATTGTAAACTACATAAATAGCACACATTCGTGTGCCATTGACATTATCCAGCTTTGAGAGCTCTCATGATGTAGGGAGACTGGCTAGGTTCCTTGTCAGTGGAAAACCAACAGCAATACTGCTTACAGAGGGGTTCAGTCTTCCTCTCCAGTTCTCTCCTCTACAGCACCTTCTCAGTTGGACCACTCTGGTTTTTTTTATATATATATTTTATTCATTTATTCATGAGGGACACAGAGAGGCAGAGACACAGGCATAGGGAGAAGCAGGCCTCCCTGCAGGGAGCTCAGTGTGGGACTCGATCCCGGGACCCCAGGATCACACCCTGGGCCTAAAGGCAGACGCTTAACCACTGAGCCACCCAGGAGCCCCAAGGCCTGTTTTTGTTTTATTTATTTATTTATTTATTTATTCATTCATTCATTCATTCATTCATTCATTCATGAGAGACACACAGAGAGAAAGAGAGGCAGAGACATAAGCAGAGGTAGAAGCAGGCTCCTTGCAGGGAGCCTGATGTAGGACTCAATCCCGGGTCTCCAGGATCACACCCTGGACTGAAGGCGGTGCTAAACCGCTGGGCCACTGGGGCTGGCCTTTTTTTTTTTTTTTTTTTTTTTAATATTTTATTTAACTGGGTCCTGTTTAAAACTGAAACTTTGCCCCTCGTTCCCTAGCACTTACTACCTCCCATCAGTGCGCTATGTCTCTCTATAGCACCGATCACTTTCTGATATAGTATGTAATGTGTTTATCTTGCACATGGCCTCCTCCCCACCCCTCTAGGATGTAAGACTCACGAAGGCAGGGACTGCTGTCTGACTGCTCACTGCAGTAGTCCCAGCACCCACCTACAACTGTGCCTGGCACATGACAGACATTCTTTCTTTGAATGAACACGAACAAGTGAAGTATAACACGGCAATGGACTCAGTCCCAGGAGCAGGAAAGACTGGCACTGGCTGACTTACAGAACAAAGAGCATGGTCGTCACCAGTCATGTGAATGTTTTCATTTGACGTCAGACATTACCTGCCTTCCCATGTGATTGTCTAATGTTTAGCAAGATAAGCCATCAGCCAGAGGGTAAATATTCAGTGACATACTTTAACACACTCACAAATGCAGAAAAGAAATGGAGGACCCACTGAGGACACATATGCACAGAAATACAAAGTCTTAGAAGGTTGGCACATGCATTCCTCATCAGGAAGTGTGCCAGCTACACAGCTTTTGAGGGTAACAACAATGCAATAAGCACGTAACAAAATCCTTGGGCACAGAAAAACCCCATCCCAGAATTTCTTCCCTCATGTCATCTTGGGTATTTTTCCTGGCTCATGTTCTCAAATCTCCCAGAACTTGGTGGAAACTATAACCAAGTGGAAAAGAACTTGAGAGGAGGAGAGGAAACAAATGAAAATGAAAATGCCTATGTCCACAATTCTAGGGTTGAGACCACAGTTCCCACCCCAGATTATACCATTTAGATCAGACAACTATCCAAACTTTTTATTGCTGACACCAGAGTGAGGAAGAGCAGGGTGGGAGGAGGGTGGAAGACAAATGACAAGCTGAAAGCACGCCTCTTGCGAAGAAGGGGAGAGAGTTGGTGACAACTTGTTGGCGGGGCTAGGGAACACGGGAAACAGGTTAAGATTCCTTTACAAAAAAAATTTTAGCCTGTGATTTGTGGGTACGAGGCAGCATATTTGATTATATACCATCCTAAAGGCGCTAGATTCCATTTCTATTTAATTTTATGGCCCTTCGTGGGTTACTGCTTCTCTTTGTTGCCACTGAGCTGGCTTTATTTATTAGCAATGATACATTTTTACTGTTCTTGGGCTAATGACAATGGCACTGTTCTTGGGCTAATGACAATGGTGCAGGCATGCTAACACACCACCTTCCCGAGAAATTAAAAATCTTCTGGTAGGTTTATAGAAAGGAAATCTTGAACCATTAGGATTATCTGTAACTTACTTTCTTTTTACCTGCCAGGATAGGGGGTACCCGGAGCTCAAGACATCGGTTAAGACATGATTCACAAAACAAAGTATTTTTAATTTTCAAAATTTATGAGGATATTCTTATTCACCTGAAACTGAACTTGCATTGGTACAGAAGAAGAAAGAAAAGAGGACAATCTTCGGTGAAATTAAAACAAGGTGACCTATTTCTAGTTAAATCAAGTATCTATCCCAAATGGGCCATTTTGTAAATTAGAAGGCCAGATGCAGTATCTTTTCTGACAATATGTGCATGAATGCCTGTGTTTGGGGGTGAGTGGGTGTATATTCAGGAGGCCATCCACTTTAACTTCTGTCTCCAGGCAGGGGTGTGCCTAAGCTTTTCAAAGGTTCTTGTTGCCAGGGTCAGATGTATGACAGCTTCCCTTGGTTGCCGGGTTCTACCATATGGAAGCTGATTTATGCCAAGCCCCCAACTTGTCTTTATGCCTAGGTCCTCTACCTCTTAGTACAGATAACTGTTTGCCATTGCCTTCTTCAGAGACGTCCTCACCTCTTACAACATAATTCAATTCTTAAGATTTGCTTTGGGTTTTCCAAGTTGCAGAAGGCTAGGTCTGTGTGATGGGAGTGTTAAGTGGTCAGGCTAATTGGCATTCCTCTTACAGTGCCCTGGGACAGTCAAGATGGTGGGGTCTCCTCTCTCCACATCCATCACCTTGCCAACTCCTCCCTTGCCTTCCTTTGGGACCACCAGGAGGCTGCATGTTCTGGGATCACAAAAGAGGCAGAGCAAAGCCAAGGCCCTAAGCTCTGGGCGTTGGGCGAGGTTAGCAAGAAGGGAGATGAGAAATTCATTCTCCATCAGAACCTCACAAGGCATAGGCCCACGCAGCAGCAAATCCTCCTTTGCCCCTGGTAGATAAGAAGTACATTATTAAATTCTGTTGCTGATTAGAATAAATGTTTACCTTAAAACGTTTTCCAGAAGAAGAATAAAAATCATTTAATGGGGAAATGGAGGTGATTGAGAACACGAAGCAGACGAGATTAAAATAGAAGAGGGTAGAAAGACCAGCATGCAGACAGCAGTAATGAAGATTCCTTCCATGGTGCTGTTTGAATAATTACATTGGGCTCATTTTTTCTTCAGTATCTGGTTTAATCTAAACCTCCAAATTCTAGGAGGAAAGCTGATCTGTTACTTTCAGATAACCTGCACATAATAATATTCAGAGAACTCTAATAGCCAACCCCATTATAGAACAAATTCTATTCTGACACTAAAACCCTTACATAAGTAATATAAAGGGCACAGATGGCATCAGACATTTGAAGAAAAAAAAAGTACAGGTGTGTGCAAATTAGAATTATGCCATAATTAGAAGTAATTCAGTCACATTAAAAAAAAACTATGAGAATAAATAATTTGGTAGCAAATTTTTTAAAGTTTGAAAGTATTTCTCTTCCATACATTTCAATAATACATACAAATATTTCATTAAAGGCTTAGTTTTAAAGAGAAGTAATGAAAAGAATGACAAGGAAGTCTTAAAAATTAAATCCAGGTTAAATGTTTTTAATTGCTACATACTTATAATTTCTTTGACTTAAAGATAGATAAAGCCATATGTTTGGAGAAATTAATGTCTCCAAGTATCTAAATGAAGGGCATTTTCAATTCTTAGTAAAACAAAGAATGAGTATTTTTACTTATTTCACAAGCAAGAAAATCCACTAAGCTTTTATCATGTAAGTGTAAAAAAAAGTCATCTCAGGATTATAATATTAACTATGGTGAAAAATATGTATAGATTTTACTCTCATTTTTAAAATATATGGACTATATATCCTGAAAAAAAAGGAATATATATCCTGCATTCATATTTCTTGAAACAGGCACATTCTATCAGAGAACATTTGTACATTCAGTCCTATTTTAACCTTTCCAATGCAAATCACTTGGGTCTTTCTAGGAGAAAACTGGAAAGAAATACGTAGAGGTTTAGGAAAGGCCACTACTCACATCTCTGTAACAAAAAGCTGCTTTCTCATACCACAGCACACATGAAACTTCTCATTGTGTGCTTGCTCGGGAGGGGCGTGCATTATTTAACATTACAGCGGGTTAGGAATGGTGCTGCTAAAGCATCTGCCTAAAAAAATAATGAAAGGCACCAGAAAATAGGTTCACATTAGGCAGAACTGAATCCCAATACTTAAGAAATCATTTTGAGGATCTGGACAAACAATGTCTCTCCTTACATATTCTAATCTAAAAAAAAAAATGAACAAAAACCTCTAACAATTTTATTCATGAGGGAGAAAATCACAGTAATACGATCTAAGCCAAAGAAACAAACTAATCATTTTTAAAATGCTTCATTCTGAATCCAGGTCTGCTCCTTAAAGCAATGACACCGAATCTATCTTAAGACAGACATATTTTGCCTTTTGGTTCAGAAATCCACTTATTAACATTCAGTATTTAGCTTCAAATAAATAGCTTTCCTACTTGCTTTCCTATCCTCCCAAAATAAGGAATAATGACAGGGTGGGGCAGGCTAGTAGAGAAAGCTGTCAGAAAAATCATATCCACTGTTTCAGGAAGCAAACCCAAGGTCCAACCCAAGGATTTTTTTTTTTTTTTCCATGTAAAGCTACCATTGAACTCCACCCAGATTTGAGTCTACTTCAAAAGCAGGGGAAAATGTCAAAAAAATAAAATAAAAACAAATCATCGTCTGCATATTTGCTGATCATCAATGGCATTCAGGATTCAGAGGTTGGAGTCATGCATTATGAATGAATGGGTTTCCAATGGTAACTGGGAACCGTGGCACTCAACCCCAGGGTTCTCCGACAGAGGATCGGGTGGGGGAAGGGTCGAATCGCACATTCTCCTCCGCCCTGGGGGATGGAGGAAGGAATCGGGCGACTCAAATATTTCATCCCCTTCCTCGCACCCACCGGAAAAATGCTGGGTGGGTGGGTGGGTTGGAGTGGGGGGCCGGGGGGAGGGAATCTTCTATTTAAAATAAGCCGAATACACATTAAAATGGAAGACTGGTAAAAACAAAAATGTAGTCAGATCACATCAGGAACTTGAGAAGAAAATCTTGCATGACTTTCTCCCTATTCTGAATTTGGTGCCTTTGTTTAAGCAAAGAGTGGGTCTCCCTCTGCTAGTTAACAGAGCATGCATGCAGCATCACCAAGAGAGGAGGGTGGAAAAAGAGAGAGAAAAAGCCAGAATAGAGAGAGCAAGAGACATCAGTTATCCACCTGGCGTAACGCTGGGCAATTCGGAACCTTTCGGACCTACCCATTTCTGCGGACAGACTAATCAACGAGGCAAAGACTCAAATCCTCCCAAGCCTGTCGCTGCAGCTCCGCGGCAATCCAAAAGAACAATGCACATTCCGCTAACCTCCCAAGTTTGGAAGCACCACCATGCAAAGAGACTGGTTAAAATCCCCTACCATGCAGTGCAGCCATCATCAGAAGCCCCGCATATCTTCTGCTCCGTGTGGTGATGCGCCAGCTCAGGAACAGGGCCGAGGAGCAGACCAACGGACGGAAAGAGAGGAGGCCCCGCAAAGTCGGCAGGAATGTTTCTGGGTCATTAACAAGTGGGAGACCCCTTTCGGCATCCAGACCAATCAATCTTTATCTTCCAGGACATCTTTTTCGCACTCAGCGTCTGTTGAAAAGACTGCAGCAAACCCAGCAAGGGATTGTGGGATGGGGATGCAGCAGCGAGCTGCAAGGAGATTCGCGGGCGGCCCTCGCGCTCTGAGTCAGCAGTCAGCTGCGCGGCCCGACACCTGGGCCCGCCCGGCGGCCTGGGGGGGGGGGGGGGGGGGTCCGGCCGCGCCCGCCCGCAAGTCAGAGAGGCTGTGCTGGCAGCCCAGGGGCCCGCGGGGGGGGGGGCGGATTCCAGAAGGGAACCGAGGCACCCGAAACCCCAGCTCAAAATCACAGGTGTGTCCAGAGTGCGTGTGCGAGGCACGCGGACTTCCCTAAGTTAGGGAAGCCCCAGCACCTGTTTCCATAATGCAAGCGACATTCCTCTGCCGTTCGTGGTTCTGATCATTCGGACAAAAATCCCATGGTACATTTATTTGCTTCAGGGGGTGAACAGAACCTGTTGTTTTTCTGACCTTGGGAACTTGCGCAGTTAAGGGCTGAGGAACTTGACACACCTTACATAGGTACATAGCTTGATTCCCTATTAGGTGGCTCAACTTATTTTTAAAAGGCTTTAATAACATAAAAATGATCAAATAGCCATATAAAAACAATCAGATCCCCATCTTACAAATAATACCTTAGAATTTAAAAAACTTAGGGGGATCCCTGGGTGGTTTAGTGGTTAAGCTCCTGCCTTCAGCCCAGGGCATGATCCTGGAGTCCTGGGACCAAGTCCCACATGGGGCTCCCTGCTTGGAGCCTGCTTCTCCCTCTGCCATGTGTCTCTCATGAATAAATAAATAAAATCTTAAAAAAAAAAATTTTAAAAAACTTAGATATGGGAATGGAATTTACAATCTTTCCCTTTTCTACAGCACTAGGGGCAGAGAACCATACTGCATTTTTAAAAAGATTTTATTTAATTAATTTATTTATAGATTTTATTTATTTATTCATGAGAGGCATGGGGGGGGGGGCAGAGACACAGGCAGAGGGAGAAGCAGGCTCCACGCAGGGAGCCTGATGTGGGACCTGGGCCTGGGTCTCCAGGATCCCACCCTGGGCCAAAGGCAGCACTAAACCTCTAAGCCACCAGGGCTGCCTAAGATTTTATTTATTTATGAGAGATAGAGACACACAGAGAGAGAGACAGAGAGAGAGGCAGACTACAGGCAGAGGTCTCCAGGGATCAGGCCCTGAACCTAAGACAGACACTCAACCGCTACACCACCCAGGAGTCCCTCCATACTGCATTCTATATTTTGGTTAGTTATTAGTTTTAAAGTGGACACTAAACATTTTATTTAATAATAAAATTGTTAATTCTCATATTGATTACATTAATATTCATCACATTCTTTGCATGCAGTCAGGCATTGCATTGAGCCCTGTAATGGGGCACTCAGCTCTATGGACCAGTTAGGATTACCTTTGGGGGAGTGGGTCATAGAGCGCCCAGTGAAACTGACAGAGGCAGGACACGCCAATGTTGCCATGTTATTTTAGGTGGTATCTCAAAAGCCCAGGTTAAGACCCTGCTTTTAGAAGTTTAGTTTTGTGGGCTGCCTGGGTGGCTCAGTTTTGAGTCTGACTCCTGATTTCAGCTCAGGTCATGATCTCAGGGTAGTGGGATGGGGCCCCACGTTGGTGCTCCCTGCTCAGCGGTGAGTCTGCTTGAGATCCTGTCCCTCTGCCCCTCCTTTGCTCATGTACTCCCTCTCTCTCTCTTTAAAATTAATAAATAAATCTTTAAAAAAAGTTTTGTGTTTTTTTTTAACAACTTTACTTAAATATAATTCACATAACATACAATTCACTCATTTAAACTGTATAAGTCAATGGCGTTTAGTATATTCACGGATGCGGGCAAACATCATCACAGCCAATTTTAGAACATTTTCATCATCTCAGAAAGGAACTCTTGTGCCTTTTTTTTTTTTAAGATTTTATTTATTTATTCATAAGAGACACAGAGAGGGAGAGAGACTGAGGGAGAAACAGGCTCCATGCAGGGAGTGCGATGTGGGACTCGATCCCGGGACCCCAGGATCATGCCCTCGGTGGAAGGCAGGTGCTAAACGGCTGAGCCACCCAGGGATTCCTGACCCACTGCCCAGAGTCTTAAGCAACCACTAATCTACCCTGTTTCTATGGTTCCCTCTATAGATCCCAGACATGAATAGACTCATATAATATGTGGTCTTAGGTATCTGGCTTTTTTCACCTAGCATGTTTTCAATGTTCATCCATATGGTAGCATGTATCAGTATTCTGTTCCTTTTTCAACCTTTTTATGGTAGATTGTATGGAGATAGTGCATTTTGATTATCCATCTACCAGCTGATTGTCACTTGGGTTGTTTCCACTTTTTGGCTATTATGGATAATGCTGCTAAAAACATCTCTGTACAGGTGTTGGGTGGACATATGTTCTGTTTTAAAAGTTTACAATTTAGGGGCAGCCCGGGTGGCTCAGCGGTTTAGCACCGCCTTCAGCCCAGGGCGTGATCCTGGGGCCCCAGGATCGAGTCCCATGTCAGGCTCCCTGCATGAAGCCTGCTTCTCCCTCTGCCTGTGTCTCTGCCTCTCTCTCTCTGTCTGTCTCTAATAAATAAATAAATAAAATCTTTTAAAAAAAAAGTTAACAATTTAATTAGAACTGACTCCTAAAACGACAAGCAGGCTACCCTCACTCCATTTTACCATGTCCTTTTCCCAAGAGTCCATCACAAAGGAGCCTGACCTGTATGTCTGGTGGGAATCCCTCTTCTCACTCATGCTGTTGCTGGCCCTTTCTGAGGCCAAATTCACTGAATGCTGACCTCTCCCCCAGCACATCTCCTGGCCTCTCTCCTCTTCCTCCACTCAACCCAAACTGGGGCATACAACTGGAGAAGGCCTGTGTTCTCAGAAGATGGTAGAAAAGAAGGAGATCCTTGATCTTATTGCTGGGCTCGTACTCACAGAAGGTTCGTTTATTCAATCATTCATTCCAATGAATATTTATTGCATGTCCAGTGGGTCAGGCACTGAGTAGGCATTGAGGATCTCAGCCCTCAGGAAGGTTAAGATCAGACAGTTGCTACACCGAGTGGTAAGTACTTTGACAGGAAGAAGAAGTGGAGTCTCTGGGAGCTCACGGGAAGGACACAGTGGGGCAGGGAAGCGTGGGGTACATTACAGGCATAGAGCACAGCACATGCATAGGCTTGGAGGCAAGAGATGGCTCACAGTAATTGAGAGCATAGTTCAGTGTGGCTAGAGCCTTGGGTGAAGACAGAATAAATGGGGGTCATAGGATAGAATAAATGGGGGTCATATGTATTTCTGATCTTTCACCCAGAATTGGGAATATCTCTTTCTTGGAAACAGCGTTACATAGGACAGTTGGGTTCCAAACGCCTTCATCACTATGGCTTAAATACTGTATGGGTAAATGGGTTTGGAGGGCTCAGTCTGCAATCTAACAAACATAACATTGTTTATTATAGGAAAATGCAGCCTCATTTTTAGTGCATGTGTTGGCAAATAAATACAACTATTTATAAGCTGGGCCTTGGGTTTCCATGGGATGTGTTAGGAGGCCACAGCATCTTCTCCTTGGCACTCCCTGGCTACAGGTGGATGGTGGTGGTAGTGGCTGTTGGTATACCATGGCACAGGTTCCTTCCGAGTTGGAGTTTGCTTGTACTGAGGCCTCACACAGTCAGACTGTAAGGCTGTGAGAGCAGAGAAGCACCCCAAGTTCTTGGGATGGAGTCTGCTGCACAGGAAAGAGGCTGCTGTCACTGACTTCCTGGAGCTGTCTTGCCCCTCCCCACCATTTCCCTCCAGTTGAACATACATTAGTGAGTTACCTGTCATCAGTCACTTTGACCATGATGTACTCAGGAAGTATACAGATAGTCAATATGAAATGAACAGAACATGTGCTAACTTATTTGGATTTGATACAATCCTCCGAGACAGAGATCCAAAATGTACTGACCATGTATTATGTGCCAGGCTCAATCCAAAGCCCTTTAGATACAGCCTACCTATCCCTGATCAAGGAAATTTTTTTCTAGAAAGTAAACTCCTTAGGATGACATACAAGGTCATTTATGATCTGGCCTCTGCCTTCCTCATTTTTCTCCACCTCTGTCCTCCCCAGTCATATTCTAGTTCCAAGACATGCCACCATGCATTTTTTAGCAGTGGCTGTCAACCAGGAAATGATACCGTCCCCAACCTCTCCATGAAGTGGTGGGGTACGCATTTGGAAATGTGAAGGGGCATTTTTGGCTGTTATGTTGATTGTGTGCTGGGGGAGCGGGCAGGTACTACCGACATTTGGGGACCGGGATGCCAAACACCTTCCAATACATGGGAGAGTCTCATATGAGTACATTTGTCCCCTCAAATTACTAATAGCACTCCCTTTAAGAAACAGGAATCTCTAAGCTCACATTCCATTTGTTCTCCCAGGAATGCTCTTATCCTTTCCTGACTCCTTCCCCTGTTTAACTTCACTGAATTCTTCAGAACTCAGCAAAGACACCATTCACTTAAATAAAAAAATTTCTCGGGGCAGCCCTGGTGGCACAGCGGTTTAGCGCCGCCTGCAGCCCAGGGCGTGATCCTGGAGACCCCGGATCCACTCCCGCGTCGGGCTTCCTGCATGGAGCCCTGCCTTCCTGCCTGTGTCTCTGCCTCTCTCTCTCTGAATGAATAAATAAATCTTAAAAAAAAAAAAAAAAGTTAAAAAAAAAATTCTGACTCCTTCTCCAATCCCAACCCCTCCCATCCCCAGTCTAGATTGAGTGTCAGTCCTATGTGCTCCACAGCATTCTTTGCTGAAAATTATTGATGGCTCCAAATTTTTACCTAACTCCCCAGCTCCTAGTGCAGTGCCCATCACATAGTAGGTGCCCAATAAGCAGATACAGAATGACAAAAGTCCTTCTAGAAGTGAATGAGTGACATAACATGATATAAAGGTAAATGTTCACCTCAGAATTGGAAAATAGTTGGAGCATTAGGGAGAGGGAATTCTTCATATCTGATTGGTGTTTTTAATAAATTTTTTAAAGATTATTTATTTTAGAGAGAGACAGCGTGAGCAGGGGAAGGGCAGAGGCAGAGGGAGAGGAAGAAAGAATTCCCAAGCAGACTCCCCAGTAGGTGTAGTGGAGCCTGATGTGGGGCCTGATCCCTGAGACCATGACTTGAGTTGAAATCAAGAGTCAGGTGCTCAACTGACTGAGCCACCAGGCACCCTGATTGGTGGTTTATAATTTAGAAAACACCTTTATAATACACTTTCTGTTTGATCTGCAATGTTGATCTGGAAACACAGGAGGCATTATTATTATCATAGTGGAAACTGAGATTCAGAAAGGATACATGGAGCACCTGGTGGCTTAGTCGGTTAAGTGAGCCACTCCTGATTTGGCTCGGGTCATGATTTCAGGGTCATGAGATGGGGCTCTATGCTGGGTGTGGAGCCTGCTGAAGATTCTCTCCCTCTGCCCCTCCCACCCCACACACAGCACTCTCTCCCTTCCTCTCTCAGAAAAAAGAAAGAGAGAGAAAGAAAGAAAGAAAGAAAGAAAGAAAGAGAGAGAGAGAGAGAGAGAGAGAAAGAAAGAAAGAAAGAAAGAAAGAAAGAAAGAAAGAAAGAAAGAGAGAGAAAGAAAGAAAGAAAAGGAAGGAAGAAAAAGAAGGAAAAGGAAAGGAAAAGAAAAGAAAAGAAAGGTTATGTGGCCAGTAGAGTGGCAATTGTGTAGTAAAGGTGAACTGGAGCTCCTAGGGTCAAGCTCCCTCCAAAGACTTTAGCAGAAGATCCTTGTCTCTTCCAGTTTCCAGTAGTCTCAGGCTACCTCGGCTTGTAGGGGCATCACTCCAGTCTCTAACCATTCTTATAGGTTTGTCTTCTCCATGTTTGTCTCTGTGTCTTCACATGGCACTTCCCTCCCTGTCTTCCTTTTTCCTCTTAAAGGATCCTTGTCTTATCAGATTAGGGCCCTCTCACATGCAGTATGACCTCATCATAACTTGATTACATCTGCAAAGACCCTATTTCCAAGTAAGGTCACATTCACAGGTACAGTGTTTGGGACTTCAGCCTCTCTTTCTGAGGTACATCATTCAACCCACAACACCTACCATGGGTAAAAGGTTAACCTGAGGCCTGGCCTGATGCAGACCTGCCTGAGAATGACCTGGTTTGCCCACAACAGTGCTCCCTTGAAGACAGTAGGGTTAAGATAAACAGGGAATGTGATGTGTGCTTCATTTGTGGTGTGCACCAGTTAGACCGTGAGGTGCTACATAAGCAGGATGACATGAAAGATTGGAGGGGGAAAGGGGTATGACCCGCACACACCTTGGCTCTCATCCCTGGTACATACACCGTAAGTTGGTAATGGGGAAAATGAAGTTTCTAGGTCTCCAATGGCATAAAGATGCCATATCTCTTGGCCTGTATTCTATGCCAATGTTTCCTAACCACAAAATTAGATTAAAACTGTGCCTTTTGGGCAGCCCTGGTGGCTTAGTGGTTTAGCGCCACCTTCCACCCAGGGTGTGATCCTGGAGACCCTAGATCAAGTCCCACGTCAGGCTCCCTGCATGGAGCCTGCTTCTCCCTCTGCCTGACTGACTCTCTCTCTCTCTCTCCCTCTCTCTAATAAATAAATAAATAATCTTTTAAAAAATAAAATAAAATAAAACTGTGCCCTTTGCGTCTGATTGGCAGCTGGAACCCACACCTGCAGCTGGAACCCACACCCACAGCTGTGCTGCTGGTCTACCCAGTCTGAGCTCCTTCCCAGTGATCTTCCCAAGCCCCTTCTCAGCCTGAACATGTCCTTTACAGAGAAGCCTGAAGCAAATCACAAGGGTCTGCCATCCATCGAACTATCAAACTTCCCAGCGCCACCCCTACCCCTTCTTATTCTTTGTCTTGCTCTGACAATAGCAAACATAAAAAGCAAAAGCCCCGAAACAAAAACCACCTTTGTGCCATCGTCTGGCCTGGATAATTCAGAGCTGACTCTGTCCTGAGTTTGCCAGGAAGAGAACCTCCCCGTCTTCCCTGGGTCCCTAATTACATTAATGTCCACACTGACGTTCTTCCCTTCTGCGGGGGTTCACGATCACACTTTTCATCCGGACAGCTGAATGATAGGCGGTGCCAAGGTCCTGCGTGCTTCGTGGCTTACCGTGTTTAATTAATCAGTGCGGGGGGGTGGGGGGGGGGCGGGGGGCTGGCACTAGCAGGCTGGGATGGAGCTGGAGTCGGTGCCGGGCGGGCTGAGGCCGGGCTCGCACCAGAGCCTGGGGGGCAGGGCCCCGAGGGGCGCCCGGGGAGCCCGCCGAGGCCGACGCGGGTGCGCAGCGACTCAGCCTTGCTGGGCGCCGCCTCCCCTCTGCCCATTGCCTCCTCTCTACCCCGTACAGCGGGTTGTGCGCACACCAGCAGGTAGTGCACAGGGACCCCGAGAAATGTTCCTCTCTGCCGACCAGATGACGCCGCGGCTTGGACTCTACTCCTAGGTGAGGCGGCCCGGGCTTCCCAGGCCCCACGGCGCGGGGAGAGCCTTCTCCGGGCGGGTCGCCGCCGCCGGCGGTTTCTACGGCAACAGGCCCCGCCCCCGGGCGCCGAGCCCCGCCCCCGGGCGCCGAGCCCCGCCCCCGCGGCCCAGCCGCCGCGGGCCTTCCCCCCCACCCGGTGTCCACGCCTCTGCTTCTATCCTGGATCTTTAACCCCCTTCTCTGTACGCTTCCTTTTTCTGACCTCATTTCTCACCGGGCGACAGGACAGCTCGGTAAAGTAACTGATGCAAGTGCTGGCGATGGGAGAGCCCAGGGGGCGAGCGGGGCGAGCTTGCGGTGGCAGCGATAACGGCTGCGAGCCGTGGGGACCGGGGACCGGGGACCGCCCTGGCTGCACCCCCCAACAGTGTGGGGGCCCCGCCTGTGGCCCTTTCTCATTTCCCGGGACTGCGGCTCTCCCGCCCTCCGGCCTCCAGCGCCCACGTGACCCGGGAGCGCGATCCTGGGGAGGGGCCTCCCCAACACGCCTGCAAGCCCGCGTTCACAGGCCTAGAGCTCGGTGCTCCAGCCCGGGCGGTGATGCTAACGTAGGAGTCTGGGCGCTTGGGCGGACAGAGGTAGGACGAGCACGGAACTTGGCGTCACCGCTGAAGGCCTCCCCCATACATGTAATCCGGCCAGAGTATTTTCCTTTTTTTTTTTTTTTTTTTTTAAGATTTTATTTATTTATCCACGAGAGACACACACAGAGAGGCAGAGACACAGGCAGAGGGAGAAGCAGGCTCCCTGCGGGGAGCCCGATGTGGATGGGACTCGATCCCGGGGCCCCAGGATCACGCCCTGGGCCGAAGGCAGGCGCTCAACCGGGAGCCACCCAGGCTCCCTGGAAGTATTTTCCTAAGCAGGATATGTGGCACGGTCGCACCCTGGGCACACCTCCCAGTATTAGAATCTAACCACCATGATGCGATAACTAAGGAAGAGGCTCTGGAGCCTCGTCTGTATTTGCTCTGTATTCAGGTTGCTCATTGCCCCTGTAAGCCCATTTGTAAAATATTGTAAGGCTGTCCTGATGGTTAAATGGTATAGTATCCACGTGTCTTAGCACGGTGCTTAACACAGTCTCAGTACTAAAATCTGAAGCTGTGTGGTGCATGGTAGAGTTTGGGCCCGAGCGTCAGGGTGGATTTGAATCCTGGCTCTGCCACTTAGGACTTTTGAGTAACTTAACCTCTCTGTGCCTCAATTTCCACATCCATGTAAGGGGGACAATAACCTACTTCACAGCATAATTGTGATAATTAAATGGTTTCGTCTATGAAGAGATATAGTAGGCAGTCAATACCTGTATTACTACAGTACTAGCACTAGTAGTATTGGCACTACTAGGTTTCTGAGTTCTTTTAGGAATGACTAATGATTTACTTTTGTATTCCTAGAACCTGGCTCACATAGGGACTCAATAAGCATTTATTTTGGAGGATGAACAAATAGACTAGATGATATGCTATTCCCCTTTAGTTATTTTCTTCTGCCAAGTGAAGTAAATCAATAAATGAGAGTGGGTCGAGTCCTGCAAAATCAGAAAAGATAAATCTATACACTGTTATCACCCTCAGCTGGACACAGCCTCCCCTGGCCTTCTCACCCACTTAGCTGGCTTGACACAGTTGAGTAAGAGGCTGGAGCGCTACTTTGTTGCTCCTGGTGAGTCTTCACACTAACTCCTAATCCCAAACCAGCCCGGGGACCTGCCCCTTGTTCTTATGAGAAACAAGGTCTGCTACTTTGTGCTGTTCATCTGCCAGTGGAAGTGAGTCCTCACTGGCCAGCTTCTTGCCTTGAGAGTCAGCAGCCTTCTTGGAAAGATAAGACAAAAAATGGTTCCTTGTGGTACCTTTCCAGAGTCAAAATTTTATCCCATGAGGACAGTCATCATCTCTGGACACAAGAATGGGAGGCCTTGCTCTCATGTCCTCCTCTGAATGGACATGTGTTAATGCAAATACTGCCTTGCCTAGCTCTCTACCTCAAGGGTTGGCAGTGTGTCTGGGCTGGACACCAGGATGTCACAGGAAGACCAGAGGGAAGGGGAGCAGGGGCAAAATTATAGGAGCTAAAATTATAGGAGGGGGTATGTACATGGGTCTGGTTGGGCCTTTTGGGCCCAGGGTGTCCTACCGACACCTGTAAGCCCTGGCATGCAGTAAGCCACCTTGGTGCCAAGTGTACCATCCATGGCCAGGGGGCCAATGATGAGTGCACCCCAATTCTTCCTTAATAGTGTTTTTCCTCTTCCCATCTCTCTTCTTCCCCATTTCTCCTGTTCTCTCTCTGCTCCCTACCCACTTACTTTGTTCAGCAAGCTTTTAATTTAGCTTCTACTATGAGCTGGATACTGCACTGGCATTAGGTCACTATCTTTAAGGAACTTATGCATACTCATGAGAGAGACATAGACATAAATCCCAAATAATAAATTAGATTAAAAAATAGATTTGATCTCAAGTAAGCAATTTTTATCTGTGGCCTCCACCTGAGGCCTGCCAAAGATGCTCATAGGTGTTGCTCCCAACTGGGAAGGTGTTCTTTTTTTTTTTTTTTAAAGATTTATTTATTTATGATAGACACAGAGAGAGAGAGAGAGGCAGAGACACAGGCAGAGGGAGAAGCAGGCTCCATGCAGGGAGCCCGATGCGGGACTCGATCCCGGGACTCCAGGATCGCGCCCTGGGCCAAAGGCAGGCGCCAAACCGCCGAGCCACCCAGGGATCCCCTGGGAAGGTGTTCTATGGTGGGTGATATTTGTAGGGTTGTCATGAGGATTAAATAAGACAATGCCTGGAAGTGGTTTAGCACAGTGCCTAGCTCAGAAGAGTCAACTAATGTTCTAATTAGCAAGCCTAGTGGTTGGCAAACTTTAGCTCCAAATGGCCCATTGCTGAACATTTTAGATTCTGCAAGCCATACAGCATGTCACAACTGCCAACAGTATTGTTGTGTGAAGGCAGTCATAGACAACACACAAAGGAATGTTGCTGTGTTCCAATAAAAATGTATAAAAACATAAATTTTATAGAAATTTCACGTCATAGAATATTATTTTTCTTTTAATCCCCCCCACCACCACCACCACCAGCATTTAAAAATGTAGAAACTGGGACACCTGGGTGACTCAGACAGTTAAGTGTCTGTTGATCTAAGCTCAGGTCTTGATCTCAGAGTCATGAGTTCAAGCCCTATTACTTACAAATAAATACATACATACATACATATTTTTTAAAATGTAGAAACTGTTCTTAACTAACAGGCTGTAAAAAAAACAGGCAGTGGGGCAGATTTGAGACTCAGGCCATGGTCTGCCCACCCTAATCAAACCTAATGAGGTGGCTGGCACTTGCTTTTATGGATTTTGCTTTAAGAGGAATGGGTCCACTATACCCTAATTCAGAGTCTGAATATTATGACACAGCCAGATGAACTTTAACAAGTTTATAAACTAATCCAAGGACAACAACCAAAAAAATCTCATAAAAGAAAAACTAACTATAATTTATTTGTGCACAAAAATAATTAAATAACCAATACCTACAATATCTACAATTTATTTGTACACAAGAAATGGAAAGAACAATCATTTCCTTAGATGCAGGATCACCCTGTGTTCTGTAGACAGAGGCAAGCTGTTCCCCGCAGGTGGAAAAACTGTACCTCACTTCTCAGTGCTATTCACAGAGAAATCCAGGCGTAAGAAACATCATGGAAGGTCACAACATCCCTAAGTTTTACACACAGAGGATGAAAGAAGACACAATATACCGTGAGTGAAGGATAGGGGAAATTTTAGGAGGGTAGGAGGAAACTGCCAGAAAACAAGACAAGTCCCACCACTGTGGAAATCAGATTGCAAATAATTGAGCTGTAAGATAGTCAAATACATGGCAGATAATGCCATGTAATTCCTAATTCCTTCTTTCCTTGTCTCCTCTCCTACCTTCTAGCTATCTGTGAATGCAAATAGGACATTTTGCTTTACTCCCCACTACAGGTCAGGAAAATTTTTACTCTCTAATTCATATCAAATTCCTCACAGGTCAGGAATTCTTTCTCTAATGCCATAAAAAAGCCATATTCCAGACACATTGCAATTAATAATTAAACTTCTTTCCCTTGACTCAAAGGAGATGTAAAGGCTTTCTTATAAAGCTATTCCAAGAATCAAATCTCCTCTTGTACATCTTTAAAAAATCTATGTTATCCGCGTCTTGATCTCCCTACCAGATAACGAGTCTGCTAACCCAACCTGTCTGAAGTGTTGAGCAGTCCACAAGGTCAGATGTCCTAATCACGTCCTCTAACTCAGTGGGATTCTCCTCTGGAAAGAACATAGCCCAGGCACAGATGAATAATATAGTGTGAGTCATAGATAATCTGCTGGCTCCCTACAGAATTGCCTCTTTGTTTTAACTACTCTCTGATGTAGAGAGAAGGCAGGACTTTTTGAGAAAGGAGAAAGTGAGAAGCTGGGATCTGGCAAGGGACCTTGGCCAGGATATACCCAACGGGAAGGAACCCAATGTTCTTTCCCGCCCCATCAAGAAAGACCACAAGCCTAAGTTCAAAGGCGCTGGTACTCTCTAAAGGGATATGAGCCACCCCACTGCCATATGGATCTTCAGTCTCAGACCAACAACCAGAATCAAGAGCATAAGCTCCATCACTTTTTAATCCCATGAGGCTCAGTTCACAACCCCAGCTCCCAGGCTGGCTCCTAACCCCTTCCCTTCTTGCCCTGACAGGGAAGCAGTGACTGGAAGCAGGAAGGCACAAGATTCCCATCCCTTCATACCGCCTGAGGTATTTAAAGTTCCAAAGAACCATAGAGATGATACAGTCTCCTGGTTTGAAAGCTACAAGATACATTCTCCAAAACACTGGCCTTGGTCCTGGGGGCCCTGCCAACATGCTCACCTCTCATTTTTCTGTCTTCCCCACCTCCACCCACCCCTCATGCATCTCTTCAGAACACCTGGACCTCTGTGGCCATATCCCGTCTGACCACCATCTTACAGACAAACAAGTCTGGGGAGGTGACGAGACCCCCCAGTGCCATATAACTAGCAGGTAGCAAAGACTGACACAGACTCAGGCCTGACTGTGTACCTCTCTCCATCTGCCCCACTGCCCTTCTTCCCAGGTGGGCCTGGGGAGCTGGTGGTCTTTGCTGGCTGTGTGGAGTTCATTATGACTGCATTAGTTCTGTAGGACGGTTCAAAAGAAATGACTGGAAATACAAGCACAGGTCTTGCTAAGATGAGAAAAGAAAACCATACTGAGGAATAACAAAGGGCCCTCGTACCACAGCTGGTCTGAAGAGCTAATGGTTTAGAGTATATGGATACGAAAATACCACATCCAATGGCAGGAGTTCCCAAGATAGCAGAGAAACAGGAATCCACCACAAAGCATGAGAGGACTAAAAGGTTAAGACTCTGGCCATCCACATGGCAAAGGGCAGGGAAAAAATAAACCACGACATCCTGTTAGAGGGGGATTCACAGAGAAGGCGGACTCCAGGGAATGGAGAGGAAAAAAAAAGATACAGGACATAAATGACCAACTTTGCCTAGTTTGGAAGCTGCAGATCTTTAGAATGACCTTGACAATAAAAATCCGACACCAAAATAAACACAGAAGACTGGAAGTCATTAAGCAGTTGTACAGATTGCCTACGAAGCCTTTCACCCTGGTCAAATCTGAGAGGAGGGTAGAGTGAGAGAAGTACAAGGAGTTACTGAAAAGACCTGCGTTGATGTTGTTGGCATCGGGTGGCCAGGGCCTTCAGGCCCTTCTCCTTCCTGTTCCCTGGCGGGCCTCAGGAGAATTTCCATTCTATTTTTAAAAAGCTATTAACACATGTTTGTTTGTCCCCAGAAATGGAAGTGAAAGAATCCGGCCTTAATTTAGACTTGCCCACAAAGCTTATTTATTATAAAACCAGGTTTTATTTCTGTTTCTCTATTTGATCAAATAGTCAGGGCTTTCCTAGCAGCATTCGGGGACCTTTATCCAGTCTTCCTGTGGCCTCTGGATCCTGCTCTTCCCTCCATCATTCTCTCTCCACTGTTCCTGGCCTTTTAAGACTCAGCTGGCCCAGTAAGTGCAAATTCTGAGATCTTACATCCAGATAGAGGCGGCCTCTTGTTAGTAAATGGCAACATCACTGAGTCTTCATGAGAAAGGCGCCAGCTTTCTGGGTACTTGGCCTGCTCCCCCACCCCCGACCTCCTACCACAAGGCTGCCCGTTTCCTTAGCTCTCTGCCCAAATGCTGCCTCCTCTCTGAGGCCTTCCTTGTCCCTGCGATCCTACGTGGGTGCCCCCCCCCTTTGTTACCTAGCACTCCACCGTAGTTGAATCCTTCATGACAACTGTCACCGTTTTCTTTTTAATTTTTTTTAATTTTTAAATTTTTTTAACTGTCACCATTTGTAATGACATACATATCTGTTTGCTTGCTTGGTTAGAGCTGCTTCCCCACCAACCTGTAAACCCCACAGGGGCAGGGTCACACCCCAGTGATGACGCAACGCAGCACATAGACCGCCCTGGCACATGGCTTCCAATAGTGTGTGCTGGAGAACGACTGGGTGTCAAGCCTGCCAGGACATCACCCCGGGCCATGTGACCAACACTGCACTGGAGGACAGTCTTGCTGGCCAGGTCCTCATGTGACACACTTCCATACTGATTGTTATGACTGAGCCTCAGCTAAAGATACCTATGAGCTATATTTGTAAAACAAATCTAGGAAAATGGCGTGTGAAAGGATTTCAAGCTAAAATGGAACTGGAGGGGGACGCCTGGGTGGCTCAGTGGTTGAGCGTCTGCCTTCAGCTCAGGGTGTGATCCCAGGGTCCTAGGATCAAGGTCTGCATCAGGCTCCCCAAGGGGGCCTGTTTCTCCCTCTGCCTATGTCTCTGCCTCTCTGTGTCTCTCATGAATAAATAAATAAAATCTTTAAAAATAAAATAAAACAATAAAATAAAATAAAATGGAACTGGGGGATATGAGATGAAGAATCTCACACACCCTCAGAAGAACAGAATTTAAGAACCAAGTGATGGATTTCCTATTAATGCCTGCATTATAGAAGACCAAGTCCTATCTCCCAACCAATGAACATCTGCCAAGTGAATTTACTGCATGGACGCTGGCTGGACTTCCTCGTCTTTGCACTCCTGGCCCAGAGATCCAGCCTGCCCCAGACCCTCAACAGCCTGGCCTGTAGCTTGCTACAGCCTGTGTTTCCCGAATTGTAATTCCGCTGTTATTCCCCAATTAACTCAATTTCTGGTAATTCGAGCTTGCCTTTGTTTACCTATTTATTTAGACTGCCAGGTAAGCAAGATTATCAGGAGAGCATAACCTGCCTAAGAGTTAGACGTACTCTGCAGGAAAAGATTTTCAACACTACTTACTGACCATGTTTAATCCAGTCATTAAGGTGTGCTTTATACATGTTCACATGGTTATTGGGTTGGCACAAACACTGGGAGTGAGAAAAATAAACAGCTGTTTAGATATTCTGTATTTCACTCTTGTTTTTTCATGATTTCTGAATCAGTGAGGTCTTAACAATATGTAGAGTCCTAGAGGCACGGGTGAGAGTCTCCCACTGATGATAGAAGCCACACAAGAAAGGACACTACTTACTCCTTAACTAAGTCTTTTCAGAGTGGGTAAAGGTAATCTAATTATTAAAAGTTATTTAATTTTTTTTCAAGTAAGAGAAAAATACTTACTGCTTACCTAAATATGTAGTTTTAAGAGTAGTTCAAACTATAATGTAAAACCTCTTCCTTCAGATAGGGAGTCTAAAAACATACTGGAAAAAAAAAACACTATGAAATAAGATGTTGTGTCTTGTTATTTTTATTGTTTGGCCTAAAGTATTTGCAATATTATTAAAGGAAAATTCTTATATGCATAGACATTTTATGCTGCTCTAAAATTTTGCTTAGGGATCCCTGGGTGGTTCAGCGGTTTAGCACCTGCCTTTGGCCCAGGGCGCGATCCTAGAGTCCCGGGATCGAGTCCCACGTAGGTTCCCAGCAAGGAGCCTGCTTCTCTCTCTGCCTGTGTCTCTGCTGTTCTCTCTCTCTCTATGTCTATTACGAATAAATAAATAAAATCTTTAAAAATAAATAAATAAATAAATAAATAAATAAATAAATAAAAGTTTGCTTAATTAAGCCCAAGATGAACAAAGAAGATATTCCCTGATAAAAGTCATGTTTTTTGAAGAGAAAAGGTAAAGAGAGAACAAGAGAAAATATGAGGTGCAGGCCACTTCTTTATAACAGTCGTTCCTTCCACTTACATGCAACAATAATGTGAATGCTAACTTCACCCACAGTGGTTTTGCACTCAAGGGAATTTGAAGCAGGTGTGGTGATTGCATTCTCTGATAACTACAAATAAGGGGATAACTTTTTCTCTTGATCAGAAAGGAACAGGAAGAGAAAAACAGAAAGGCAAAAAGAAAAAGAGAGCTATCTTTACAAGAGAATCTCCAACAGAATTCTATCAAAGCCAAAATTACTTTCTAACAAGTTGGACTGAGCACAAATCCCATCACTGAGGGCTCCATCCTTCATGACTTCATCAAACCCTAATTATCTCCCCAAAGCCTCATCTCCAAATACTACCACATTAAGTGCAGAGTTTCAACATATGAATTTGGGAAGGAAATCGAACATTCAGTCCATTACAAGGAGCCTTCTGGGTTTTGTACAAGAGGATCTGGCCCTCATCTGCCTCTGTGGGTCCATCTTTGGGACCTCCATGCCGTGACTAGAGCATCCAAACCAACTTAGATCCCTGGATACACTGAGACTCCATGACCAACCGTGGCATACTTAAGCCCAGCAACTCCAACGCATACAATTGGAGCTGGAATTCCTACCATTGTTGGCTCCAGGCTTTTCTTTCAGCAAGTCTTCCTTAAAGAATTTAAAATGCACTCATTCTAGGCCTCTGAAGAGTCTAAGTTATTCTCCTTCCTCTGTTTAAACTTAAACTTTTGTGCCTTTATACATGCCCTCCCTCTGCCTGGAATCCAATCCTTTTCTCTCTTGCTAGAGATTCAATTGATGCATCACCTCTATTTTGAAAATTCTCCTGATAGTTCTTTTACTCAGGCAAGGTATTCATCCCTCCTTTGAGTTACCATCAATGTTTATATATACTTCTGTTGTACTTATCACTCCCTGCAGTAATTACTGGTTTGAACATCCACTTCTCCTATGAGAGAGTGAGCTCTGGAACTACACCTTACCTATCTTCTAATCTCTGGATATAGCAGAGTCTACATAGAAGTTAGTGCTCAGTAAGTATCAGCTATTTATTCTATGAATATTACTTTTCCCCTATATGCATTTCCCCTACATTTCAAGGCATATGAAGAGGAAGGGAACTCACATTTACTTTCAGTACCTATTGTATACCAGGTCTGTGTTAAATACCCCAGTTTGTTCTCAAGACAGTTTTGCAACATGGGAGTTACTGGTTTGAATAAAACAGAAATTGAAGAACAACCTTATAGAAATAAGAGAAGAGTATTTATCCAAAATCTATTTTGGATTAATAACATTTCTGGAACATGGGACACCTAGGTGGCTCAGTGGTTGAGCATCTGCCTTCGGCTCAGGGCGTGGTCCCGGAGTCCTGGGATCAAGTCCCACGTCAGGCTCCCTGCATGGAGTCTGCTTCTCTCTCTGCCTGTGTCTCTGTCTCTGTCTCTCTGTGTCTCTCATGAATGAATAAATAAAATCTTTTAAAAAAATAAAAACGTTTCTGGAACTTAGTTATCTTAACTCTAAAACAACACAGTGATTGAAAATGGTGTTTTAGCAAGTAATGTGTTATAAGTATAATTGAAACTCAATGTCTTAGCATAGCTTGTACCTACCAAAACACGTGAACAACCAAGAACAACCCAACTTGGCATGAACAGTAAGACTGCCATGATATTAGTGGCGCAGTCCACTGAGATCCAGTTTACCCTGTATTCAGTGGATTGTGCTGTTGCAACCAGTCACTTGCAGCTGGTAGATCACAGCATTACCACTTACTGCTGCTCCTTGGAGTAAATGTCCTTCAATTATTACACTGGCATGATTTTTAAAAACTAGGTGAAAAAAATCCTTTAAAAACAATTTCATTGTTTGGATGCTTCTAAAGTTTTTTATTTTAAAGATTTATTTATTTATTTTGGGGGGGCCAGAGAGAGAGGAAGACAAGGAGACTCCCTGCTGAGTGGGGAGCCCTATGCAGGGCTCTATCCCATGATGCTGAAATCATGACCTGAGCTGAAATTGAGTTGGATGCTTAACTGACTGAGCCACCCAGGCACCCCTGGATGTTTCTGGTGTTTAAATGCCCAGATAAATGGTCTTTTATCATTCTGACTTTGTAGTCTTTCAGGATCAACATCAAAAAGACATGGAAATTAATTTTTGGTTATCAGTATACTCCACATATAATTCCTGGCTCCAGTAAGGGTAGATGTGATATTTCACCACAGTCAATTCATTACCTTTACCTCCATGAAATCTGTTTGGGTACAAATTGTGAAATGTGTCATGCCATGTGTCATGCCTTATTAATTTTGGAAGTTAGTCCCCATCAAGACTTGTAAACAACTGGAAATTGGCAAACTTTCCTTAAAAAGTTGTATTAATTTGGTTTGTTGACTTGCTTCCAAGACCTGCTTGGAGAGTGGACTCAGATACATAAAAGCTATGACTGCCACCACCCAAAGGCTAACTGTTACTCAGGGTTACATGGGGAGAAGGGTGGAAGGACAAACAAATGAGAAGGACTCCTGCCCTTAGGCTTGCAGGAAGGAGGATCAACTTCAAGTGGATGAGAGAAACTGAGCTTTGGTCCACCTGGAGGCAGGACCAGGTCTATTGCCATTTGCCACTGTGGCATGCACCACAAGCTGGGGAGCTCAGAGGTCACAAGAAGACAGAGTTGAAGAGCCAACTACCAATGGATCTTCTATCCTTTGAAAAAGAGATAAAATTAGGTTTCAATATTTGTGAGACCAAACAGACTGTCCTCATCCTCCAGGCTTTTTACTTGATAATGAAGAAAGTGTGTGTGTGTGTGTGTGTGTGTGTGTGTGTATACACACACATATAGAACTTCCAACCAGTGATGTGCTTGTATATTTACATCTTCATGTTTCCTATACTTTGACTCTTAATTCATTTTGTTTTAGTAGTATGCACAGCACACTAAGTAACAATCATCAACATCAGACTTGAAGGCATATTAGTTCTAAAAGGAAACAAACTCTACTGGGGCGTCTGGGTGGCTCAGTTGGTTGAGATCTATCTTAGGCTCAGGTCATGATCTCAGGGTCCTGGGATCAAGCCCTGAGTCAGGCTCCTACTCAGCAGGAAGGCTGCTTCTTCCTCTGCCTCTGCTGCTCCCCACTCCCCTCATGTTCTCTCTCATACTCTCTCTCAAATAAATAGATAAAAACCTTTAAAAAAAAACCCTACTAATTAATATTCAATTTGTTAAACATGCTTATTGAATACTTAGTACAATGCAGTTGTAACATGACACCAACGTAAAGTTAATGATATATTTAAGAGTCAAAAAGCAAGAGTTAAATCCTAATTCCTCCTACCTCAGCCCCTAAAAGTTAATAGGCAAGCAGAAAGGAGAACTAGATTTAATTGATTTTCAGTTCTGCTCCTTTCCTTAAACACTTATGAGAAGCAATAAGCAACATAATATTCTAGATGCCGTTAGGTTTACAAAGGCATTTAAGACACAATCCTCGGAGTCAAAGAACTTGCCATCAGTAAGAAGTATGTAAATAACTTGGTAGATAAAGAGCGGTCTTTCTCCAGGAGAAAAGTCCATGGCAGGTGGTATAGGGTACAAAGGAGGACTGTGGAAACCTTCTTTTGTTTAGGAAATGGATCAAGGGCTGGCTAGCTCAGTCAGGAGAGCATGCAACTCTTGATCTGAGTTGTCAGTTTGAGTCCCATGTTGGGTGTAGAGATTACTTAGAAATAAAATCTTTCTTAAAAAAAGAGAAAATAGGGGCACCTGGGTGGCTCATTGGTTGAACGTCTGCCTTTGGCTCAGGTCGTAATCCTGAGGTCCTGGGATCAAGTCCCACATCAGGCTCCCCACAGGGAGCCTGCTTCTCCCCCTCTGCCTAGGTCTCTGCCTCTCTCTTAAAAATTTTTAAATTTTTTTTAAAAAAAAGAGAAAGAAAACATGGATCAGCAAGGGTTCTGGAATTGTTGTGCGGTAGCATTTGAGAGGGTTTCCAAGGTCGTGAGACTGTGACAGGTGAAGATGAAAGGGGGAACAGTAGGCAGTTAAGATGTTAATTGTTTCCAAGCAGAAAGAGCCAGCGTGGGTAGGTACAAAGGAGTGAAAACAGCCTAGTTTTGCATAAGATACAAGATATGGGGAAAATAGAAGGAATGACTGGAACACTACATAGAAGCCATCTTGTAGGATCCCTGGGTGGCTCAGCGGTTTGGCGCCTGCCTTTGGCCCAGGGCATGATCCTGGAGTCCCGGGATCGAGTCCTGCATCGGGCTCCCTGCATGGAGCCTGCTTCTCCCTCTGCCTGTGTCTCTGCCTCTCTCTCTCTCTCTGCTGTGTCTATCATAAACCAATCAATCAATCAATCTTTAAAAAAAAAAAAAAGGAAGCCATCTTGTAAATGGCCCTACCTGCCAGTGTTAGTAGAGTGCACTGACAGCAAAATTTGAGTGACACAATTCTACTTTAAGAGAACTAATTTGGTTGCAATTAACAGGATGAGTTTCTTGAAAGAGAGAAAACAGGGACACCAGTAAGAAAGTAATTACAAGAGTTTGCTCATCCATCCATTCATTAATGAAACATTTATTAATCATGTACTGTATGTCAGGCACCTGCATGCACAGAGGGAGCTTGGTATGAACAAGGCATACCAGGGAGACTCAGGAGTCCCCTCAGGAGACTTAGAATCCAGGGGGAAAGAACGTATCACTGTTCAGGCAGCCAGGTACTCTGACAGAGGTTAAGACGACTACCCTGGGAGCCCAGGGGGTTGTGAAGAGTCCCCAAGGAGGTGACCCTTGGATTGAACCTTAAGGGACAGGTAGAGGTTGGTCAAGGGAAGAAGAGAGGGAAGAATAGTCAGGAGAAACAACTCAGCTCTTTGACAACCTGACACTCAGGCCCAGAGGAAGTAAGCTGAGCCTTTATTAAAATTAAAAATAAGTATTATAAATAAAACAACAGTCACAACCATTTATTTATTATGTGCCAGACACTGTTCTTTACACATGGTCATTCATTTAATTCTCACAACTCTACGAGCTAGGCATTGTTATTCCCATTCCCAGATCTTCAACTGCTTCAGAAAGTCACTTCTCGGAATCACATGGCTATTAACTATTGATTAGGGGATTCAAACTTAAGTTTCTCTGACCTGAACATCAATCTTGAGCTAAGAAGCCCAAATAAAGTTAGCCACGCAATGAAAGGTGGAGCAAGCGTTGCAGGTGTATATATCAGCAGGGGAAGACCTGCTCAGGAGAGTGTGCAGTACTAGGCTGGGGGCAAGAGGAGAGGCAGGCAGAGGCCAGGCCATGGTGGGCCTTGCTTTGTAAACTGAAAGTATGAACTTTAACCTGAAAGCTATGAGAGCCACTGAAGACTTAGAAACATGAAAGACTGGAAAGGAAGGACACAATCCAGTTGAGGTGTGATGAACAGGGCAAGACTGGGAGCAGAATTTCACTAAATCGAGTGTTCAAGGATGATGACCCAGGCTTAGAATTCTTTTACTAGAAGCATTAGTAAGATGATGCTCAGACAACCTAGATGGTGGGTGAATGGCAACATCCTCCAGAGGCAAGTGAATTCAGGAGGAGCAGCTGGGGGATCTGCATGCTTGGAGGCAGGGCGGAGAGTGGGTTGGTGAGGACTGGAGAAAGAAGGTGGGGAGGAGCTGAGTTCAAGTTTGGATATGTTGAGTTGGAAAGGACTGGGGGACCACCACGTGGAGATGTCAAATGGGCTGCTAGGTTCACAGTTCCAGGCTCAGAAGAAAGGTCTAGGTAGGAAACAAATATTTGAGCTGGAGATTAAGGCAGGAAAGAGATCATAACACTAAGCACTGACCACTAACCAGGGGCAGTCCATAACACTTTTTGCATTTTCTCTTAATCTTTCAACAACCATATGAAATGATACTGTTATTACCCCCATTTTACAGACTATGTATCTAACTAAGCCACCAGAACATTCAGTATCCTGCCTAAGGCCACACTATTGGTAGAGGACCCATACACTTCCACACCTGAATTTCTCAAATGTTTGTGCCTGTGATCCACAGTAGAGACCTACTTTATGTTGCAGTTCAGTACAGATACATACACTTCACTGAAACATAAGTTGCATGAGGTCACACTTAGTCCTCTGCTGTGTCTTACTCTATTTCACTTTTTAAGTAGGCTGGTTATAGCCCACAGTTTGATTCCCAATGCACTCTTCAAACCCACGCTTTGAGGACTGCTGTGCAACACTCTCCTGACTCCCACCCCCGCTCAGGTGATGGCAGTGGGACACCCAACATGAGGCGATGGAAGTGACATCACAGATGCTAGGAGGGAAATTTACTTCAGGGCGATTTTAAGTTAAAAGCACAACAAGATGAGAAACGAATCCCTCCCACCAAATCATGCCTGGAGGACACGTCTGTGGAAGCTGGCTCTTCAGCAGTGAGGCACTTACAGGGACCAAAGCCATTTCTGCTGCCAAGTTTTTCCACTGTATGGAATAGGAAAGGATGCAGATGCCCTTAACTTTGGAGAATCTGGAAGTATCAGTTCTAAAATTGCTACAGTATTAGCAGGATTTGGGCACTGAGCCCAAAGAAATGCAGCCATGCGTCTGCCCTCCACTTTGATGTAATTCCTGCAGACAGTAATTGCAATAGGAAATAATACCACCAAGGCGGAAGTTATGGAATATGACATTTACCATCTTGCTCAGCAGGAAATGGTTTTGTTGGCAGGACTCAAGGAATTTGCCCCCCAATGTATCATAGACTTTGAAGGTACACATTCCTCCTTCCTTCCACTTCAGAGGAAGAGGGGAAATATTCCTTCTCACTGGAATTAACCCCTTTTGGGGCCCATCCTATCCGCCTCCTCACCACCTCCAGGGCCTCACTCCCTCAGTGAACCCTTCCTTTCCTCTTGAGCACCATCACTTTCTCCTTGAGCACAGCTCCCCTCCCCTCTGGCTCCAAACACACATGCGTTTCCTCTGATAAGGCCCCCAACACGAAGGAATAATGAGGGTGACATAACTGTTCTCTGTCTTGGTGGTGGTGCTGGTTACACGGCCTGGGGATTATCGAAGCTCCCAGAATTGAACACCAGACGGGGTGATGCCACCATACATAAACCGTATCTCAAAAACACGACTGGAAAATCAAAGCCCCCGACCCTTTCCTTGACCCCGCCACCCCATGAAGGCCATCCTCTCCCTCCCTTCCTCTCCCTGACACTTTCTCCTTCTGCAGCTCCTATGGCATGGGTCCTGAGCCAGTTCCTTGGTGTTCTCCTCCCACCTTCCTGTGGCTCCCGGCACTGACACTTCCACACAGAACTCTTTCTCTTCAGCTTTGGAGGCAGAGAGCTTGACAGTTTCTCCTCTGCCTCCTTAAATGCTGCTTTGACTCACCAGTAATCCTCTAAATCTGGGAATCTGCCAGATACCAAGCCCACCGCTTTCTCTAAATCCTCTCCCTCAGAGATCTCCCCACTCCCAAGGTCCAAAGGACTGCTTGAACGCACCTGACTCCCCAAGTCCATGTCTAGAGAGATGAGGACACATGGTTCGGATGGCCAGTGACCCCCGTGGACGTCTCCACTGGGCTCTGTCCCCCCTCATGTGCTACCTTTGCCAGCTGCCCTCACCGGTGCAGACGACCTCATCACTGGTCCTTCTCCCAGGCCAGAAGCCCTGGAGACACCACCCAGCCTTCTGTGTCATCAAGACCAAAGGGGACAGAGTGCTCTGTGAACCATCACGTTCTAGACTTAATAATGTATTAGCACTGGGACTATTTCAATCTTTTCAACTCTTCCTTTATTTTTTAAAGTTTTTTAAAAGATTTTATTTATTCACGAGAGAAAGACAGGCAGAAAGAGACACAGGCAGAGGGAGAAGCAGGCTCCCTGTGGGCAGCCTGATGTGGGACTAGATCCCAGGACCCTGGGATCATGCCCTGAGCCAAAGGCAGATGCTCAACCACTGAGCTACCCAGGGGTCCCTCAGCTCTTCCTCTAAAATGTCTGCAGATGTTACCTAATTTCTTTCCCATCCTCCGCTCCCAGCCCACGGCTCCCTCCCTTCCCTGCGGTGTGTTTTGCATTCTGTGGTCAGTGCATCTTTACTGAAACAACCTTTCTCCCTCTTACTCTGCAGCTCAATACTCTTTAAAGGCTCCTGTTGTGGGCTGAATCTATCTCCCCGAAAAAGATATGCTGAAGATCCCAGTATCTGAGAATGTGCCCTTATTTGGAAATAGATCTTCATAGAGGTGATCAATTAAAATGAGGTCATTAGGGGTGCCTGGGTGGTTCAGTTGGGTAAGCGTCTGCCTTCAGCTCAGGTTATGATCTCAGCATCATGAGGTCAAACCCTGCATTGGGCTCCCTGCTCAGTGGGGAATCTGCTTCTCCTTCTCCCTCTCCCTCAGTGCTCTTCCTTTCTCTCTCAAATAAATTTAAAAAATGTAAAAAATAAATAAATAAATAAACAAACAAATTTTAAAAATGTTTAAAATGAGGTCATTAGGGTGGGTCCTAATCCAGTATGACTGGTGTCCTTATAAAAAGGGGGGACTGGACACCAAGACATGCATACAAGGAAGATGATGTGAAGAGAGGAGAACAAGGAGAACACCACCTACCGGCCAAGGCATGCCTGAGGCCACCAGAAGTTGGGAGAGAGCTGTAACAGATTCTCTCTCCCTCACAGCCCTCAGAAGGAACCAACGCTGCTCACACACTGCAGCACCCAAACATCCGTTCACACTTCTCTGTCTGGCACTAAAGATCCTCTTTGGTGTGGCCCCATTGTTATTTTCCAACACGGCCCTACCCAGACCCTCTGGTCAGTCCCTCCTGCAATCAGATGTGTCTCCCTGCCAACCCCCACCTGGACAGTGGCTCTGTACCCTTGCTCGGGGTGTTCCCAGCCTACCGCACCCCATCCACTTCTCTTCCATCTAAATCTTGACAGTCTTTAAGCTCTAACTTTCATCCCTCTTCCTCAGTTTACTGTCCCTGCTTTCTTGGCTTATGTTTTTCTCTCTTTTCTCTGAATCGTCATTGTACTTCTCGTCTCTATATCATATAGATATATCATATAAACTGACACACACTTGATTATGTCTTGTTTACATAGCTCCCTGATGGTTTTTTTGTGTGGTATTCTCAGGTTTACAGTTAAATGTTTGGTGACTATTCTCTATTGGAAACCACTTTTCCAAACACCTTCCTAGATTTGTTTCCTTTTTTTTTTTTTTTGCTTTTTAGATTTGTTTCCTTGATAAAACATCCTTTCATCTAGAGCTGTCCACAATTTTTGTATTATTTTATCATACGTCATCCAATCAAATTTTACTGAGCATTTTGGTTTAGTGAGAGAAGGATGTCACAGGTGTGAGTCCTACTTCCTCCTTTACTGGAAAAGTCACTGGACTGCTTAGAGTCTTAATTTCCTCATTTCTAAAATGTTATCTTGCAGAGTTTTTGTAAAGGTAAGACGGAATAATTTATGTGAAGGTGATCTTTAAAAGGTAAAGATGTGCTCAAACATGGGATTAAATCATTATTATCATCCCAGTGCCAATTTAGCTCAGCTAGTTAGCTAGTATATGCTGATGAAACCATGCACTTGAGCCAAGTGAGCTGGGTCTTCTAGATTCATGCCACAGGGACCAATAATTTTCACATCTAATACAGAGTGAGAGGAGGGATGGAGAAAGCTGCAAAGCACATCCTGGTGGGTCAGCAGGGTTATCTTCATAAATAAAAGAGAGACAGCATACAGTCAGCTCAGTCTACCTAAGGCATGCAGGATCCCAGGCTTTTGGAAAAAATAACAGGCCCTGACATAATCAGCTCTGGTGCAATAAATCCACAAGATAATACATTATGTCTAATTGAAGAGTTTATTTAATGTTTTGTTTTGCTTTGGTAATTGTGTTCTACCAGTTTTAAGGCTGAAAATTAATCAAGAATTGCTACATCTGCCTGCAATACAAAAAAGCAAGTCAATCTGTCAATTTAGAATTCCAATATGGTTCATCCCATGAGCATATTGAAACAGGGAAGAGCCAAACCTTCACTCCAATTTCCTATGAAGATGAGCTTTAGTAGTATACAGACTCCATGTGTTTGGCTAGTATTCACATCCTAAAACCACCAAATCTTCCCTACAAAATCAGCCATATGAATTTAGACTTGTTTTTTAACTTAAATGTTTCTATTTTAAAGGGGTTCCATTAATTTTTTTTCTTTTCTTCAGGTTTGGTATTTGTTTCACAAATTTTACACATGGGCCAAGGATTTCAAGTGAATCAAGTGATCGCTCTTAAGTTGTAGACGCCAAATACAGCATGCTTATTAAAAACGTGTATTGGGATCCCTGGGTGGCGCAGTGGTTTGGCGCCTGCCTTTGGCCCAGGGCGCGATCCTGGAGACCCGGGATCGAATCCCACATCGGGCTCCCGGTGCATGGAGCCTGCTTCTCCCTCTGCCTATGTCTCTGCCTCTCTCTCTCTCTCTGTGACTATCATAAAAAAAAAACAAAAAAAAAAAAAACACGTGTATTATAGCAGAGATGATGTGTAAAATCCAGAGAGCTGGGCCCTGAATCTCTAGGGACTGGAAAATAGATCTAGGACACAAGCTGGAGGTCTAAGTGTCTTGACCTGGTCTGCTGGTAAACCCCTGATCCCTTCCCTGACCACCCATCAACAGATACTAGAAGAATGGCTGAATAATGAAGATTGAAGACTAACCCAGTCACAGGTAGCTCTGGAAGCACTTTGATGAGTGCATTTATCCAAGGGACTTGGGGAAGAGAAAACAGCTTAGGAAAAAAAAAAAGTCTAGGAAAAGAAATTTAGTTCCAGCTAGATTTAGTTCTAGCATGGAGCATCCTGTGTGGAATAAGCCCCAAACATGCCAAGAATATTTTGTACTGCATTACAAATGAAAACCAGCTCCCATGCAGATGGAATTAAGAATTTCATAACCCAGTAAATCTGCCTTCCTCCTAGTACAGAAACTGCTTTAACTATTCAAATCAAATTCTTAATGATTTCCCATTCTTGATATGTAAAGGCTCTTTAGGAAGTAGGATGAATTTGATCTCTAACAGGAGCTTATTAAAAATTCAGAACCTTTGTTCAAGCAAAACAATGTATGTGGACTACAAGTAAAATCCTTGTCGAGGAAATCTCTGAGAAATCTGGTTTTTTTCTTTCAATGAAATTGTGTTAAAAATGAATAAAACATTTGTTCTTCTGTGGGATCTGTAGCTAAAGTGGAAATACTGGAGTAAACATCATCAGAAAAGGGGGCCACTGAATATGAACAGGACCCCCACACCCATCATTCCCACCTGTTCCCTTCCCAGTCTTCTAAATTTTTTCATGTGGTTTTGGTATGTGGTTTGGCAGCTTTGTATGGGTTTTAGCCTTCGGGGAGTTATTTTGTACTTAAGGTTTCTGGATTGAGACGTTTAGAGAGGAAAGGGATGAAGGACGTTCCAAGGGTAATTGCTACTTAATGGTCCACAATAGGGAGACACAGGATCAACAGTGCAGTTAGCCTCTGCTCATCCTTCCTCTAGGCAAATGGCACCTGTCACATCACCTTATCATGCAACACGACCGTGTAGCTTCCATCTGACCTGGGGCAAAACAAAGGATTTCCTACTTAAAGCTCATTAGTTGTAGAGTGTGTGGCCCATCAGACTGATGAAGTATTGCTTCTCTAAAATGGAAAGAGCTTTGTAAGAAAAGAATTCTTTTTAATGGTACCAGGAATCTGGAGACCACATTCCAGAACTACTAAATTGGGTTTGGGCCAGTGGCTTCGTTACGGGCTGAGATTTAGAAGAAAAAGGCCCCTAATTTTTGCCATTTGTTTTCTGCAGCAATCAAGACACAAACATCCTGCTCATTCAAGTACCTTTTGATACACTTTCCTTGGGTGGCCTCGGATCGGCCACACTAAATAAGAGGGTATCCAAGAAATGCTAACATTTCTTAAGTTCCCTTTTATAATCTCCTCCTTTGACTCAAATGGCGATTATTTTGCCTTTCCTAACAGATCCAATGCGTGGAGTAAGCGAGGGAAACTCTGAACATATGCTGACCGATAAAGGGGAGCCAGCTGGCCCAGTGCTGCAGGGAGATAATTCACTCGCCAACACTGAGGAGATTACTATGCCCCGAGGTAGCCTGTGCTGTCGTGAAGGCCAACTGTACCACTGATTTTGAATTACAAAAAAAAAAAAAAACTTCCAGTTATAAGATAATTAAGTCACAGAGATGAAAAGTACAGCAAAAAAAAAAAAGGGGGGGGGGGTGGTATCAGACTGACCCCAGGCTCCCTTCCTTTTGAAGATCCTGCAAGTTCCTGCCTCTTTGTCCTCCTCCACCCAACTCCTCATGCTTCTAGTTCACTAGTTTAATTCCCAGCAGAATGAAAAGTAAGTTAGACTGCCAGCTACAAAGACATGCACCCTCCCATCGCAACCAGTACCCGAGGACAGGCAGGCAGGCTAACAAGATGCAAATCCCATTCCATGTGGCGAATTGCCCTGTTTTATTCCTATGCAAAGGCCCAGAAAACTCATTCTTATAGGCAGTTTTATAATCTAGCTTTGACACCACTGTCGAATGTGTAACACTAATTTGAATAAATCACAGGTGGTTAGCAAACGAGACGGTCTTTGTTTAGTCTGAGAGGTTATTCTCATGATTAAAGAGACCTGATCTCATATCCTTAGGCGAGGTTCAAGTATATCTATCATTTACCCTCCAGGAATGCCTGTATTGAGGATCATTTTAGTGCTAGCCTGCTCCCTGGTGAACTGTTTGGTGGCTAGGGAAGAAACATTATAGGGACAGAGAGGCCTGCATCGAATAGTCTTGGAATACACAGCAAGTGTCACTTCACCCAGGTTGTGTTGAAAAAGGCAAGAACATAACTTTCTCTGCCAACAGAAGCAAATCTCACGTCCAGGGGCCATCGTGATTCCCTCAGGGAGTGGCTATAGCTGGACTATAGAAGAGGGTCCTCCCAAGCCTTAGACCTCTTTCCCAGGTGAGGAAGTCAATGAACAGTGGGGAGGAGGATGCACACTAATGTCTAACATTACCACCCAAGGCTGGAAATTTCTTCCAAGGCATATGCCTCACCTTTCACTAGATTGTACTTTTCCGATCATAAAGTGGGGGTCTTGAAACATAATATTTGCCTAATTATCCTGCTAGCAGACAGCCTGGGCTTGAAAACATCTTTCCTTTCTTCTAATTGGACAGAATAATCTGAAACAAAAATGAGTCTAGTCCTTCACATTTTTGGTCTTATGTCAGACCTCTTTTCGGGAGTCATAATCTGAAAGACTTTCGCTTTTGTTTACTTCCTCCTGGTCCTCCAAGTCATCACCCTTGAAGGCCTAATGAGAGTCCTAAAATGCTAGTCCTTACCCTAGTGGGAGATAAGCAGGTCAGCAAGACTTTATTCTCTCTTGATATGTGGTTTAAATCAGTGATTATCTTTAAACAAAACATCCCTCAAACAGCTGACCTTCTAAAACTTAGAAATCAGGGGCAACTGGATGGCTCAGCGGTTAAGCGTCTGCCTTCAGCTCAGACCATGATCCTAGGGTCCTGGGATCGAGTCCCGCCTCCTGCTCCCTACAGGGAGCCTGCTCTCTCTGCCTATGTCTCTGTGTGTCTCTCATGAATAAATAAACAAAATCTTTTTAAAAAAATAAAACTTAGAAATAATTTACAATAAGGATATAGGGATTTAAAAGGCTAATCACCTTCCAGGATTCCAACCATCTCCAGCACATTTCTGCAAACTGCTCTGGTTCCAAAAGTCTGCACTTCTTAGGTTGCCTCATGTTTTACTGCAGTTAAGGCAGAAGCAAACCTGTATCCACAGTTTCCGTTTGAGCACTACTAAAGTGTCCTAAGTTAATAAACATGCTGACAATGTTTTTGTTTGACTCAAGGACACATCCTAATCTTCCAGGCCAGCCCTTCTGCCCAAATAAATTTCATCCAGACATCCAGTATGTTAAGAAAAAGAATGTAGTGAAAATTCTAGGGAGGGGATATTTCTGTTCAAGGATTAAAATGAGATTCACAGGCAGGATATGCAAAAACGATAGTTGTACACAGGAAAGAATTAGCTTTTGTATGACAAAACATTTGCCTACGAAATCTGTTTCTGAGGCCGAATTTCCACTAAATTCTCAAAAAACACATAAAAGCTGAGTGGCTAGTACACAGTGGCTCAGTCACTAGATTTCCTCTCCTTCATTTCCCCTCTACTTGCTTATCTCAAAAGTTGCACTTGTCAGTTCTTCTAAGACCAAATTCTATCCATATCAAAGACCTACTATTTATTCTCTTCCAAGGAAAATAATGAACTAAACTCACAGACTTGCAGGGGCTTATTTAGACCTTCCAACCAGCAGGTCAGTCTCAGGGTCTAATATATAAAGGGCACAAAAAATAATGTTGGTAACAGTATAATAGTATCTCAGCCTTGACTCAAGGCCTTTTTTTTTTTTTTTTTAAGGTTTTATTTATTTTGAGAAAGAGAAAGAGCATGAATGGAGGCAAAGGGAGAGAGAGAGAATCTCAAGCAGACTCCCCACTGAGTGCGGAGCCCATCACGGGGCTCTATCTCATGACCCAGAGACCATGACCTGAGCCTAAACCAAGACCCCAATGTTTAACTGACTGAGCCACCCGGTTGCCCCTTAACTCAAGGCTTTTAAGGTAACAGTCTTAGAGAGGTTTCTCAGACATCCAGGAATCTATTTTCTCACAAAACACATAAGAAAACTCATTGTTCTTACCCACATCATTAGCACCAGCATCAAAAACATCTTGCCGGTACCTGCCAGCATAAACCTTTTAGAGCCTGAACAAATCAAACTAAAAGTTGTCTTTGGGGAATTTATAATCCTAGATGGTAAGAACCGTGCAGTGTTATTTTTAGTGGAGTGGTGAGAGGAAAAAGTGCTGATAATGCTATCTCCCTAGGATTTCAGGATAGCATTTTCAAAGGTTCCTCGGGCATTACTGTATTACTGGATTGACTTATCTCCACTGAACAGGCAAATTCTCACCAAGCAGCACTCGCAGTAGTAAATTATAGCTGCTCTGAAAAGGCCAAACAGATCACTCCTGAGCCCCAAGGTAAATATCCAGCTCTTTCTAGAGTAGTCAGTGGACAAAAATTCAAAGAACAGAATTCAACCTAAGGAAGGACAGACCAAAGAAAAGGTCAGAGTCTATGCTGTTACTTCTCAGGAAGACTCCTGACCCCATTTATATTCCGTGTCCTATGAGAAGTTCCATCCACTTGTGTTCCAATATGAAGCAGAAATAACAAGCTGACCAGACAATCAGGAAACCACGCGAGACAACATTAAAATGATAATGCAAGAAAAACAATTCAAGATGTAGATGCCATGTTTACTTTTGAAAGATATGGTCGAATTTCCAACCGCGGATTTGAGAGACCTAGGATTTTCCAGGAAAGTAAAGACAGGATTTGGGGAAATCTGAGAGTACTGATAAGGAACACTGTCACCTAAACAAATCTTGACACTGAAATGTAATGATATTGTAGATTCCATGATCCAAAAGAGAATCGTAGTATTCATCTCAAAGGAATGGTGTAGAAAAGGTTAGAAAGAAAAGAGCAATGAGAAGAATGTGCATTTATGAAGGTGAGTAAGGAGGTGTGGGGTTAACCCTGTACCTAGCCCAGAATATAAGTGAATTACCTCACCGGAGAGACACTTCATTAATGTATGTGGCCTTGGCCAACTCAACCAAATCCATATCTACCTTAAGGGAGGAGGAAGGCAAAGGTTTTGTTTTGTTTTGTCTTAATTTAGTCCTTAATTGTTCAATGTCCCTCATTTTGCAGAGGAAGGAAACATAATGTGTGTCATAAAGAATTCAATCAAATTCCTTGCCTCCTGATCCTGGAGACCCGGGATCGAGTCCCATGTTGGGCTCCCTGCCTGGAGTCTGCTTCTCCTTCTGCCTGTGTCTCTGCCTCTCTCTCTCTGTCTCTCATGAATAAATAAACTCTTAGAAAAAAACAACAAATTCTTTGCCTCATTCGTTAAGGTTGTTATAGTCAAGGTGTTCTGAATCATTCCTGCTCTTTTTTTCTTTCAGCTGAAGGGCAGGTACTACATCTGCCAAGAATGAAATCAAGTGGAAATCTGAAACTAGAGGTTAAGTAGGGCCAGGAGGTAGTGACCCGGGCACCGTCCTTCCATCCCTGGGTAAAGGAACCTGGCAGTTCAAGTTGTCGTGCATCAATCCCATAACCACATTCTCAAAATATCGATGAAAAAACCAATCTCCATTTTTATAGGCTAAAAATTGTCCAGTGAAAAAAAGCATTAGTGTACATAGTCCACAGGAATAACAATGTCTCTTTCCCTAAGGGCTCACCTAATCTTTGGGTGTCTGAAACTCTCGGGACTTTAAAACAAACTACGTAAAAAGCATTTGAATCTGAAGCTGTTTCTGTTTCATAATTTAAGGCCGATGATTTCCCGGGGAAGCAGAGGGGTAAAAATGCTACCAGTTGCTCGATGGGGTTGGATTACAGGTGGGAACAAATTTGGGTTTCCTAGAATGCTCTGGATCTGACAGGCGTTTCATGCAACGAACCTTTCTCCCCGCCCCACTCCTCGGCGGCAGGCAGTTTCCAACGTGGGGCCTGCATTTTCAAAATACACGACACATGCATCGAAAAAGAGTCCTGCAAACCTTCAAGAATCAACAGCTCCCTCCTCTCATAAACTAGAAGCGTAGCGTGAGCTGGAGCAGCACGGAAGCTAACAGGAAGGAAATCTATCCGAGCAGTCAGTTTTGCAAAACGACCAAAGTTTGAGACAGAGGGAGAGAGGAAACGCATTTAAAAAAACAATGCGGGGATCCCGGGTGGCTCGGCGGTTCAGCGCCGCCTTCGGCCCGGGGCCTGGTGCTGGAGACCCGGGGTCGAGTCCCGCGTCGGGCTCCCCGCGTGCAGCCTGCTTCTCCCTCGGCCTGGGTCTCGGCCTCTGTGTGTCTCTATCAGGAGTGAATGAATAACATCTTTTAAGAAATGATTAAAGTTCCTGCTTTTAAGACCGCAGCAGATCCACCTTCTGCTCCGTGCAAAATGACGTCAACAGCTTTACGGCGAAGCTGTGCACAGAGATGCAGGCGCGGCGCCCCCCCCACCCCCCGCCGCATCCCCCCAGGGCGCCCTCGGCCGGCGGGGCCCGGGGCCGCACAGCCCGGGCCACAGCGCCCGCAGCCGCAGGATCCGGAAGCGGGTCGGCCACACCGCAGCCCGCCGGGACCCGGCCCAGGGCGGAGGGCGGAGGGCGGAGGGCGGAGGGCGGAGGGGGCGCCCGCCCGGCCCCCGCCCGGCCCCCGCCGCGCTCACTCACCGCCCGCGGGTCGGGCTCGGGCTCCCGCTCCGGCTCCGCCTCCCGCTCCCGCTCCCGCTCCGGCTCCGGCTCCGGCCCGCGCTCGGCTCGGGCTCCCCCCGCGGCCCGGGCAGTCCGTCCCCCGGGGGGCGCGCCCTGGGGCTGCTTCACCGGCCGCTGCGCTCCGAGGGCCGGGCCGCAGGGACAGCCGCCGCCCGGCGCGGGGCAAGCTGCCCGGGGGCTGGGTCCCGCGGGCCCCGAGCGCGGCGTGCGCGGCTCCCGGGGGCTCCCCGGCGGCTCACGTCCATCCTGCGCGGCGGCGCCGGGCGGAGGGACATCTGGTCCCCATGCGCCGCCAGGCGGGGGCTAATCCCGGTGACGTGGCGCCGGCCTGGCGGCCCCCGCACCCCGCCGCAGCTAATCCGCGCCGAGAGCCGCGGGACGGCGCGCAGGTCGGCCCGGCCCGGGGAGCTTGCCCAGGGCGACGCCGGCAGGCTCGGCGCCCGGCCTCGGGGCGGGGCCAGCGGCAGCCCGGGGCGGGGGGGGGGGTCACTCCTGCAGACGCGCCCTCCCGGCCCCGCCTGGACTCCCGGCTGCAGGCTCAGCCCCTGGGGACCGGCTCTGGCCTGACGAGGGCCGGCGCCCCGGGCACACGGTCCGCACCACGGAAAGCAATCGCGAGTCCTGAGTGTGACACAGGAAACCACCTCTGCGTCTGCTTTAGTAAGTTTGGTAAGTTGACACTGAGTCAACTGCGACACAGCCCAGGAAGTACTGCCTCTTGGGGACTGAGTGTTTATTCTGCAAAATAGGTTGGGGTAGGAAGTCTCCCCCCCCCAACCCCCCCAACCCCCCACCCCCGACTTCCTTGCTTCCTTCTGGATACATACATGAGTGCCTCCCATGTGCCAGGCACCGGGCTGAGAACAGAAAGCTGGGAAAAGCCTGCAGTCTCTACTCTAAAGTGCCTTACTACTGGGGGGCCGCCTGGGGTGAGCCGAGGAGACCAACAGTGTCATCGCACGGAGAAATTGCTATGATGGAGGGTATGGCCAGAGGGTTAGGGGGACACACGAGCAGATTTTCCATCATGCTGGAAATCAAGGAAGGCTTCCCACAGGAGGCTGCATTTGAGTTCTGGGGACTGAGCAGGCAACAGGCCGAATGAGGAGACAGAGGCAGGGGGAAGATCTGAACTCCTGTACCGCTGCAGGAAGCCGGTGAGAGATGTGGTTATGGAGGACCCACCGCAAGGAGTCAGACCACAAAGGTCTCATCTGCTGAGCTCTGGAATTTGGAAGCTCTGGGAACCCTTGTGTTTCAGATTACTGAGGAAGGCATATATATATGGAAGGAAGATGGCATAGGAAGGGGGTGGAGGTGGGCTGGGGTGGATGGGAAAGACTCTAAAGATGTGAGAGGTGAAACCTTTAGGATGTCATGCCTGGGAACAAGGAGGGGAGCGGAGCCATAGGCTATCACCCAGGTTCTGACATGCATGTGCACCAGGGTGGACAGAGAGTACCATCTGTCAAGGCAGAGAAATGAAGGAGGAGGAGCAAGTGGGACCAGAGAAATGATGACTTGACTTTAGACAAGTTGAGTTTATGGCTTTTGTAGGATATCCAAATGCAAAGATCCCAGCAGGCAAGACAGCCACATGGATCTGTAAGGTTATTTGGGATGTTATGGGCTAGCAATACAAATTAGACAGTTGTCCACCTAGAAGTAGAAGGTAAATGGGGCGCCTGGGTGGCTCAGTGGGTTGTGTCTGCTTTTGGCTCAGGTCATGATCTCAGGGTCCTGGGATTGAGCCCAGCATTGGGCTTCCTGCTCAGTGGGGAGCCTGCTTCTCCTTTTCCCCCTGCTCGTGCTCCCTCTCTCAAATAAATAAATAAAATCAGAAAGAAGATGAAAGAAAGAAAGAAAGAAAGAAAGAAAGAAAGAAAGAAAGAAAGAAAGAAAGAAAGAAAGAAAGAAAGAAAAAGAAAGAAAGAAAGAAAGAAAGAAAGAAAGAAAGAAAGAAAGAAAGAAAGAAAGAAAAGAAAGAAAAGAAAGAAAGACTAAATACAGGAGTAGAAAACAACTCACTTCTTTTGCTAGGGCTGCCATAAAAAAAGTGCCACAAACTGAGTGGCTTCCACAACAAAAATGTATTGTCTCAGGCTTCTGCGGGCTAGATATCCAAGGTCAGTGTGTCAACAGGACCATGCTCCCTCTGACGGTGCCAGGAAAGGATCTGTTCCAGGACTCTCTCCTCACTTCTGGTAGTTCCTTGGCTTGTGGCATCATAACTCCAGTCTTCACCTGCTACTCTCCCTGGGTGAGGGTGTCCACATTCCCCCTTTATAAGGACACCAGTCATATTGGATTAGGGGCACACCCTACTCCAGTCTGATCTCATTTTAACTAATTACATCTGTTCTTATTTTCATTTCCTATTTGGAAATTACCTTAGGTAACGTTGTGAGGTAGTGACCATTATAACTCCAAAGTCCGACCACACTAGTGGTCCCTCCCCATTCCCCCTCATCTCAGCCCCTGGCGACCACTAATCCACTTTCTATCTTTAAGGATTTGCTTATTCTGGTATTTTATACACATGGAATCATATAATTTGTGGCCTTTTGTTTTTGGCTTCTTTCACTTAGCAATTTTTTTCCAAGGGTTTTCCATATTGCAACATGCATGTACCAGTACTACATTCCTTTTTATTGGCAAATAATATTCCATTGTGTGACTACACCACATTTTGTTTATCCATTCATCAGTTGATGGATATCCGTTGTTTCCACTCCTTGGCTAGTATGAATAAGGCTGCTACGAACATGTAAGTACAATTTTTTGTTTGGACATGTATTTTCATTTCTCTTGGATATACCAAGGAGTTGAGTTGCTGGATCATATGGTAATTCTGTTTAAAATTTTGAGGAACTATCAGACTATTTTCTGAATCAGTTACATCATTTTACATTACCACTAGCAATTTATGAAGGTTCTGATTTCATAGTGGGTGTGAAGTGGTATTCACTGTGGTTTAGATTTGCATTTCCCTAATGATTAATAATGTTGAGTATCTTTTCAGGTGCTTATCTGCCATTTGCATATCTTCTTTGAAGAAATGTCCACTGAAATCTTTTGCACATTCTATTTTATTTTAAAGATTTATTTATTAGAGAGAGAGAGTGTGTGCATGAATGGGGAGGAACAGAGAGAGAGAGAGAGAGAGAGAGAGGCAGACTCCCTGCTGAGTGTGGAGCCTGACTTGGAGCTTGATTCCAAGATCCTGAGACCTTGATCTCCGTTGAAATCAGGAGTGGGATGCACAACTGACTAAGCCACTGAAGTGCCCCAGAAATATTTTGCACATTTATTTAAAAAAAAACTTTTTAAAATTGTAGTTAAATATACATAACATAGAATTTTCCATTTTAACCATTTTTATGTGTGCAGTTCGGTGACATTAAGTACATTCACATTGTTGTGCAACCATCCTTGTTTCTCCATTTTTATTGTCCTTTATTTACTTATTTTTTTAGATTTATTTATTTACTTATTCATGTGAGAGAGAGAGAGAGAGAGAGGCAGAGGGAGAAGCAGGCTCCATGCAGGGAGCCGGACATGGGACTCAATCCCGGGACTCCAGAATCACGCCCTGGGCTAAAGGCAGGTGCTAAATCGCTGAGCCACCCGGGGATCCCATTTAATTGTCCTTTAAAGTTGAACTTTTATATTCTGGACACAAGCCTCTTGTCAGATATATGATTTGAAAATATTTTTTCTTATTCTGTAGGTTGCCCTTTCACTTTCTTGAAGATGTTCTTATATATATATTTTTTAAAGATTGTGTTTATTTATTCACGAGAGACACACAGAGAGAGAGGCAGAGACACAGGCAGAGAGAGAAGCAGGCTCCTTGCAGGGAGCCCGACATGGGACTCGATCCCACGTCTCCAGGATCATGCCCTGGGCCAAAGGCAGCGCTAAACTGCTGAGCCACCCAGGCTGCCCTGTTCTTATATTTTTTTTTAAATAAATTCCTTTTATGGTCAAACTAACTAGAGTAGTTTCTATTATCAGTAGCTAAGGATGCTGGCGGATGCACTGAGTTCTATTAAATATAATCCTTTACTATTTTATTTTCTAGAACAATATGTCTCATTTACATCTTCTGTCCAATATTGCCTTAGAATTTGGGTTTCTTTTTCTAGAGCTTTTCTCATTTTTAAAAAGATGTATTTATTTATTTGAGGGGGGAGGGGCAGAGGGAGAAGGAGAGAGAATCTCAAGGAGACCTTGTGCTGAGGGCAGAGCAGGCACGATGTGGGGAGCCCTCTCATGACCCTGAGATCACGACCTGACCCGAAACTAAGAGTCAGATGCTCAACCAACTCTGCCATCCAGGTGCCCAGAGCTTTTCTTATTTGATCTGAATCCCATTCACCCACATCTTACATTTTGGGGCACAGTCCCAACGTATCAGTGGCCACCACCAACACAATTACAGCTGCCAGCAGCCCTCCCAACTATTCCCACCTCTATCCAATCCTGACCCAGAACCTTGGAAATCAAGTGCAATGTCCTCCTTTCTCTCCAGACCCCTCCCACTCCACCCCTCCCTTCCTTCTATTACACTGCCATCACCATGTGGGCTCTTAGGAATGAGATCAGTGTCCTATTTAACCTTTACACCATCCACCGTGCCCAGGACAAGGTTTTGCAAAAACCTAGAGCACAATGTGTTAAATTGAACTGAATCTTGTAATTTATTTCCTTATTTTTTAAATTCTAAAATATCTATACAATCTTTTATTCTAAACTCTTCTCTTAATGGCCACATTTGGAGGACTGAGGCCTAAAATTGGATGCAGGATGAATCTATGGTGTTCAATTTATGACAGGAAGAATGGAATTCTTTTGGGAATTAATCTCTAGGAGTTTGTGAAATGGTAAAAAATGGTAAAGCTTCACAGAAAGCTCTCAGGACCCAGAGAGAAGCAAAGATTATTACTTGGGGGTATCATGAGTCTAAAGTAAACACATTTCCTGGCAGATTAGGCTTTATAACTGCCACTGCTCAGTGCTTTGAGTCAACTTAGTTTTTGTAGGCTCTCTTATCCCATCTCCTTGCCCCTGAACCAGTTCAGCAACCTTAAACTTTTCAGATTAGGTGCTAACTGAAAAGCACCTATTTGAAATAGCTGGAAAGCGCCTGGGTTCATTCAGTCATAAATCCAACTGATGTTTACTGAGCATACACTTTAATGCAAGGCACCTCTCTGGGCACAAAAAGGAACAAGATTCGTTTCCTGTAATAAGGGCTTGGATGATGAATAGGGGGCTCAAGACAAATACAATTCACAATAATCAATCCAAAGCAGAATTAAAGAGCCATAAAGAAGTGTTTCGAGGATTCACAGGAAGAACTCACCCACTTTTTTAAGCATCAGGATAGGTTTTATGGAAAAGGTGGGAGGGAGAGCTAGGCTTTGCTTACAAACTTAGTTTGCTCCCTATTCCCCAGGAGCTCCCACACTAGTTGGGAAGAAAATCACATGTACAAGTGGCTGTAATTCAAGACCATATGTGATAAAAGAGATATGAAAGTCACAGAAAAAGTGAAAGAGCACTTTCTACTACAGTAACCAGAACTTTATGTAAGGGTGGTCTTGGGCCCTAAGAGATGAAATGGATTTATTAAAATGTATGTTTTAGATAAAAAGGAATTAGATGCTCTAGAAAATATGGAAAACTCAGAAAAGTATAAAGAATAAAACAGAGGGGCATCTGGGTGGCTCAGTGGTTGAGCATCTGCCTTCGGCTCAGGCCGTGGTCCTGGGGTCTTGGGATCGAGTTCCACATCAGGCTCTGCAGGAAAACTGCTTCTCCCTTTGCCTGTGTCTCTTTCTCTCTGTGTGTGTCTCTCATGAATAAATAAATAAAATCTTAAAAAAAAAGAATTAAATAGAAATCTATCTGTAGACCTACTACATACAGATAAATAAATTGTAAGTCATACAATATGCTTAGTACATATTTGTATATGAATATAATTACATATGCATATGAACAGAATTAGTAAATGACATTACCATTTATTGTCTTTTTTTTCCCCTTGTGCATATTTTTACTATATATATATAATTTGGAACCTGTTTTTAAAAAACAAATCCTATAAGGGCACCTGGCTGGATAAGTCGGTCAAGCATGTGACTCTTGATTTTAGGATTGTAGGTTTGAGCCCCACATTGGGTGTGGAGATTACTGAAAAATAAAATCTTTTAAAAAATTAAAAAAATTGGGGATCCCTGGGTGGCTTAGCGGTTTAGTGCCGCCTTCAGCCCAGGATGTGATCCTGGAGACCTGGGATTGAGTCTCAGATCGGGCTCCCTGCATGGAGCCTGCTTCTCCCTCTGCCTGTGTCTCTGCCTCTCTCTCTCTCTTTGTGTGTCTTTCATAAATAAATAAAATCTTTAAAAAAATTAAAATAAAAAAATCTTTAAAAAACATTAAAATATTCATTTTATATCAGTAGAATTATTAGAAAACACTTTTTTTAAATAATGAATATGCCATTGATATATATATCATTTATATAACCAGTTTCCATAGTGTTCACATTTAGATTGTTTCTAAACTTCCAATTACTATAAATAAAACTTCAATGAAACAGCTGAACACAAATCTCTGTCCACATCTCTATATTTTTAAGTTAGACTCCTGTAAGTGAAATTATCAAGCCAAGCTGTATTAACATTTCTAGGGCTCTCAAGAGAGTAGGACAATGCACAATTACTTTCTTGAAAGGTTATACCAATTTACATTCCCATTAGCAATGTATGAAATTGAGATATGCACCTTCACTAACAGTGTTACTTTAATATATTTGCTAATCTGACAAGGAGAAAATAGTAAATCATTGTATTTTAATTTTGTATTAATTTGTTAATATACTATTATATGTCACCTAAACTGCAATTAAAAATTAACTTTTTTTTAGATTTTATTTATTTGAGAGAGAGAGAAAACACAAGGGGGAGGGTCAAAGGGAGAAGCAGACTCCCCGCTAAGCAGGGAGCCTGATGCAGGGCTCTATCCCAGGACCCTGAAATTATGACCTGAGCCAAAGGCAGACATTCAACTGGCTAAGCCACCCAGGAGCCCTCAAAATAAACATTTTTTAATTTGTATTTATTTGATCACTAGTGATGTGGAACATTTTAAATATGATCATTTCCATTAATATTTCCTTTAAGTTTCCACTTCATGTTCTTTGTCCATTTTGGGGGGGAGGAGTTGGAGAGAATGCAATTCTCTGCACTCTTGGCTTTCCCATGGTTACCACTGTATGAGCATCTGCGATAGTAAGTGTGATCTCATTCATTCATTTTCCTCTCTCCCTCCCTCTCCCCCAACTCTCCTTCCTCCCCACTCACACCCAAGACAGCCCCTAAACATAGCCAGCTACTTCATCCAGTGCTCAAAGCAACCGTGGTCTGTTTTAACACTGAGGAGAAACTTGTGCTCTTGAGATAATATGTCCAGGTTTTCCAGAGCCATTTAGTCACTGAGCCTCAAGTGCTAATTTTAGAACCTAACCTCCCTGTATGACATAATATTGAACTCCACAGTGTTCCTCTGTTGATTTCCTAAGTTTCAACTGAACCATACCTTCCTGCCTTCATGGTGTCTGTTCCCACTGAGCCTGGGGAGGCCTTAGCTACATCTTCCCTAGACCAAACCCTGCCTGTCGCGGATTAAGAGGCTCAAAGACTGGCCCTTGGATGAGGGTAATCTCTTCCTCCAAATCCCACAGCACATTGTATTTCCTGACGTATTTCCAGCGTCTCAAATGTTCTGATTATTTGTGCATTCTATTCATCTACTTCATTACTTTATAAATTCTATGAAGAGTCTACTTGAGTAGGGGTCTATGTCTTCTTTATGTCTGGATTCTCATAATACAGTTAGCAGAAATCCAAAAATGTTTTACAGACTAAAAAAGTAAATGTCATTTAACAGAAACACTAGGGGACAGAGAGCTACTTTGAAAGGGAAAACAAACCTTAATTTTAATTATATTGGCTGTGCTAATATTACAGACTGAATTGTGTGTCCCCTCCTTCCCCACCACTACCCTCCCTTTGCTCTACCCCGACCAAATTTGTACATTGAATCCCTAACCCTCACATTAGGACATATGGAGATAGGACCCTTGGGGAAATAATTAAGGTTAAATGAAGTCATAAGGATGGGACCCTAATCCATAGTATCTTTATAAGAAGAGGAAGGGATACAGAGTTCTTTCTCTCTCCACTTGTGTGCACAGTAAAAAGGCCACGTGAAGGCACAACTGCTGTCTTCCAACCCAGACTAGATTCCTCATCAGAACCTGATCATGTAGGTAGCTAGATCTTAGATATCCAGCCTTCAGAACTCGAGAGAAAATAATTTCCATTGTTTAAATCACCCAGGCGGTGGCTCAGTGGTTGAGTGTCTGCCTTTGGCTCAGGTTGTGATCCCAGGGTCCTGGGATTGAGTCCTGTATTGGACTCCCTGCAGGAAGGCTGCTTCTCCCTCGTCTGATGTTTCTGTGTCTCTCATGAATAAATGAATAAAACATTTTTTAAAAATAAAAATAAAAAATAAACCACGCAGGCTGTGGCATTTTGTTATAGCAGCCTGAGCTAAGACAGAGGTAATGGTAAGGTGGTAGAAATGGAAAGTCAGTCTAAACAAAGGAATATCAGTAACCTGGTCAAAGAACTCACAGAATCTCATGGGGAGACCATGTAGGGGGTGGTAAATAAGGGCAGAATTGGGAAACATGCCTCATTTTCTCTTGTCATAAAAGGCACAAGATACTCTCTTATTCTGCTTCCTTTTAAATCCCCTGTGGCAGACGAATAAAAACGGGTAAAAATTATAAGTGGAGTCCAGAGACTAAGAAAGTGAATGGGGCTAGACAATTAATTTTAGATCAAATATAAGATCAGCAGAGGGAAATAAGCACTAAAATAATATTTCAAAACAATTGGGAATCTGACAAGGAAATTGCCACTGGCTTCCCTGAGAGTAAAAGCATACTCTCTCATACTGTTTTCTTGATGATATATTGATCTTCTTGAGCTGATGCATTAGCCATGGAAGGATACTCCCGAGTCTCCAGGGACATTACTCAATAGGGGCATCAGGCCAGATCACAGAACCACGCACGACTTCAAAACCAAGTATTAAGAAGGAACACGTTAGAAAGCCAAGACAGAAAGAGAACAATTCTCTTTGGGGGTCTTAATAATTGTTCTCAGATCCTTGCCAAAAATTCACTCATCATAAACTCGGCATATGTTAAATATGTGTCACACTTCTGAAGTTTCAAACCAAAACATCTTACTTGGACAAAACAAAACCAATTAGAATAGGCCAAGGGCTTTTTGAGAACCGCTCTTCTTAGGACTGTTGTAATTCAACGTCTTTTCAATTCTTGCATTAGCAATTAAAAAAAGAAACCATAAGAATGTTTCTTTCAGAATTCCCTTTTATGCAACATGAGGAGAAAATATGGTGACAACTGAGTCATTTGCTTATTCTTTACGATAGATTTCAATGTGCTCTGTGCCTAACATCCAAAGTATGTAAATCTGATAACAGATTCTTTTTAAAAAACAAACTCTTAATAAGTAGAAATTATAAACAGGAAAGTGTAGAAGTCTAAAGGCCACAGCTCAGTGAATTATCACAAAGGAGCCACAACAGCCAGATCAAGAACTAGAATATTACCAGCACCACGGATCCCCCTTTCCAAATGTAGTTTTTAGCTAGATATATATTTTCATAAAACTATTTTTTTCATAAAACTATTATTAATGATAGTAAGTGCCCAGATAAGTCCACAAAAGCTAAAAAGGTTTATGAAGGGGTGCCTGGGTGGCTCGCTGTTTGAGCATCTGCCTTTGGCTCAGGTTGTGATCCCAGGGTCCTGGGATTGAGTCCTGCCTGCATCAGGCTCCCGCAGAGGACCCACTTCTCCCTCTATGTCTCTGCCTCTCTCTGTGTGTCTCTCATGAGTAAATAAGTAAAATCTAAATAAATAAATAAATAAATAAATAAATAAATAAATAAATAATAAATAAAGTTTATGAATACATTGCCCAGGGGCTAGAGGGACATCTTCAATTCCCAGGGCTGTATATAACTTAGATTCTTTAATTAATTGCACGGTGCTCATGGGAACACGAATTAGCCTAACCATCCAGTGTTACTGGAAAGTAGGTTAAGGATATGAATCCAGATCCTTAACACTATGTGTTTACTATGCTCTAGTACTTCCAGCTTAAAATTATTTCTCAAAGCAATATCAGAAGCATGATCATGGATATTTGTCGAGACAGCATCATACAGGCAGTAGCTCTGGGATAGCTCTACCACTTCATAACTGTGGATCTGGGACAAAATATTTCACCAACTGCTCTGTGCCTCAGTTTCCTCATCTGTTAAATGATAATAATAGTAGTTTGTTACAAAGATTGCCCTTGAAACAGTACCTGTCACATAGAGGTTTAACATTCGTTAAGAACTATTAGTTATTGGGGTGCCTGGATGGCTCAGTGGTTGCATGTCTACTTTCGGCCCAGGGCATGTTCCTAGTGTCCTGGGATTGAGTCCTGCATCGGGCTCCCTGGGAAGCCTGCTTCTCTCTCTGCCTATGTCTTTGCCTCTCTCTCTATCTCTCATGAATAAATAATAAAATCTTAAAAAAAAAAAACTACTAGTTATTATTACAAAACCATTCATCATGACATTATTTATAACAGAAAAAATTTTTGAAAGACGTTAAATGATCAGAAATAGGGTGTGAATGCACAAACTCTTGTGCATCCATACAAAAGAATATGAAGCACCCCTGGGGGGATGGCATAGGGGCTAAAAATATGGATTCTGGAGCCTGCAGAATGCCAGCCTGTCCCTGACCAGCTGTCTGACATTGGACAGCTTTCTTAACTCTCTAAGTCTCAGTTTCCTCATTTGAAAATAGAGACTCAAGGGGTACCTGGGTGGCTAAGTTGGTTAAACATCTGACTCTTGGTTTTAGCTCAGGTCATGATTTCAGGGTCATGAGATCAAGCTCCATGGCTGGCTCTGTGCTCAGCTCGGAGTCTGCTTGAGTTTCTCCCTCTGCCCCTCTCCCTGCTTGCTCTCTCTCTCAAATTAATTAATTAATTAATTAATTAATTAAATCTTAAAAGAAGAAGAAGGAAATAGAGAATAAGAGTATGTATCTTAGGCACTTGGGTGACTCAGTGGTTCAGCATCTGCCTTCAGCTCAAGTCATGTTCCTGGGATCCTGGGATCGAGTCCTGCATTGGGCTGCCTGCATGGAGTCTGCTTCTCCCTCTGTCTATGTCTTTGCCTCTCTCTGTGTGTCCCTCATGAATAAATAAATCAATCTTAAAAAAAAAAAGAAAAAAGAAAATAGAGAATAAGAGTGTTTGGAGTGTTCACCAGCTCATAAACATAAAGCACTTAGAACAGTCCCTCATACAGTTAGTGCTTAAGCAGTGTTAGTCCTCTCTATTGTAGAGTGAAAAGTTGTAGCCTAATGGCCTGGTGATACATCACACGCACAAAACTTTCCAGTCAGTGGCTGAGAAAGTACGTGCTCTGTGAGGAGAAGGTGAACGGAACAAAACCTAAATCCCTTTCTGAATTAATAGAGGGAATTACAGCTACAAGCCTAGGCCTGGATGCTACGTGCCCAATTACCCTAAGAAGGAACTGGAAAGGGCTGTTCCAATGGCAGCACCAGATCGCACTGCTTTGACTAAAAGGAGAAAAAAAAAAAAAAAAAAAGTCCCCCAAACAAGAACTCCCACCAGGGCAACAAACAAATCTTGGGGAGAAAAAAAAACCTGGAAGGGTTTCCCTTCATCTCCAGCAGCCCTCAGCACCTCTTTTCTTGTCCCTGCCCCTGGCCCTCCTCCCCTTGTCACTTTGGGCTTTCCAGGGACTGCAGGACAGGGACTGGGGATTTCCATCCTGGAAGGGGTGGTGCTGAGGGGGCACACATAGAACAGCTTCCACAGGAGGAAATGGGGGCTGCGCTGAGGGAACCCCCGCCGACCCTTTTGAAAATAATTTTTTTAAATTTATTCATTCATGAGAGACACACAGAGAGAGGCAGAGACACAGGCAGAGGGAGAAGCAGGCTCCATGCAGGGAGCCCAGTGTGGGACTTGATCCTGTGACCCCGGGGTCACAACCTGGGCCCAAGGTGTGGATGCGAGCCCGATGCGCTTTCATTCTGAAGGAGCGGCCTTGCATCGAGTGGTGTCGAGGCACTTCTCTGCCCCGGTCACCCCAGTTTCTGGCCAGGACACAGGCCAGCTGTCACCAAGCCCTATTCCACCCCGACCTCGTGTCCCTTCCCCACTGTCAGCAGCTCCCTCCCCCGAGCCCCGGTTGTGGAGAGCTCAGCCCATGAGGAAAAGCAAGCTTTGCACGGGACGGACGGACAGACAGACAGACAGACAGCCGCCAGTGTCCCTGCGTGCCCCTGGGAGCAGTGGGAAGGCTGGCGGCTGCCCGGCCCCCGGCCTCTCGGCGCCCGCCCAGACAACGGCGCCCCTTGGCCCACTGCCTGCGCTGAGGGTGGGAAGAGCTGCTCTGTCCAGGCCCCGGCCCGGCGGCTTGCCACGGTTCCAACAAGGCTTCTGGGCCTGTAGGGTCGCTGCTACCTTACGGGGTCCTTCCATGCTCTTTCCAGAATGGACCAGCATTAATAATATTCATGCTGTGCCCCCCAGTGTGCCCAGACCACAGACCGTATCCAGGAGACACAACAGTTATCCTTGCTGAGGAGACGGTGAAGGAGGCCACATCTGCCACGCCTGCGTGGCTCAGGGGCTGAGGGTCTGCCTTCAGCTTGGGTGATGATCCTGGGGTCCCGGGATCGGGCCCCGCATCAGGGTCCCAGTGGGGAGCCTGCTTCTCCCTCTGCCTGTGTCTCTGCCTCTCTCCCTGTGTCTCTCATGAATGAATAAATAAAATATTAAAAAACAGTAATAATAAAGGGGCCACGTTTCTAAGACATTACCAAGCAGTGCTATGTTTCTGTTGTTGTGAAAAATGCCCTCGAGGACGGGCACCTGGGTGGCATAGTCAGCAGAGCAACCAGCTCTTGGTTTCAGCTCGGGTCCTGACATCAGAGGTGTGAGATCAAGCCCTGCGTGGACCCCTGCGTCGTTGGGCCCCAGGCTCAGCACCAAGTCCGCTTCATTCTCTCTCCCTCAGCTGCTCCCTCTGGTGTGCTCTCTCTCAAATAAATAAAATATTTTTTAAAAATGTTCTCAAGGAAATAGAGTCATCCAGTGAGGAGTGCAGGTGAAGAATCATATCCCGAGGCCCTGGTTCTTGTTGCGTGGTCCCAGTGGAAGAAGCTGTACGTCAGTGACACATTAAGGAGATCTGGCTCCCTTGGGCGTTCCTGGAAATGCAATTATTGCCAGTTGCTCCTGAAGTGCTTGAGGGCCCTGGAGGGAGCCAGCCTTGCAGATTTCCCAGGACTTGTGCAACAGACACAAGCTCCTCAGCAACATTTTGCTTAAAGTTCTTGTATTTAAAATTAAGTCACCCAGGGGTATCTGGCTGGTTCAGCCCACAGAGCATGCAACTCTTGATCTTGGGGTTATGGGTTTGAGCTGCATGGTGGATGTGGAGATTACTTAAAAAATAAAATCTTTAGAAAAATTGGGGAACCTGGGTGGCTCAGTGGTTGAGCATTTACCTTTGGCTCAATCATGATCCTGGGATCCTGGGATCGAGTCCCGCATCAGGCTCCCTGTAGGGACCATATTCTCATGAGTAAATAAATAAAATCTTTAAAAAATTAAATTAAGTCTTCCAGTGTTGCAGCTGGGCATACCTTGGGACACTATATGATTTGAAGCTATCTCAGAAAATACACGGTGCTCTATATGGCATCCAGTTCTGAAGTCAGGTGACAGCTTCAAAGTTCAGTTTAAACTCTGTGCTTTACCCTTCTGGGAAGAGCAGAAAGTTCCCATGCAGTGAGACTCCACCTTTGGAGGGTCCTTGGTGGGATCTCAGGATATATTTCTTTAGCTCTTTAACCCTTCAAAGAACACACATGGAAACTGCCGGCCCTGAGTTGACATTAAGGCTACAGATTTAAATGTTTTCCTCCTACACACCCTTTAAGAGATACACAGCATTTCCCAAGTTAGTTCCAGAGACTGGTGTCAAGGCGCGTATTTGCTGTTTGTAAAGTCAGAGGTTGGCCCTTTGGCTCCTTGTGATTTCTAGAGTCAACTGCTTGAGTAACTTTACTGAAGTTCTATTTGCACAACAGGTGTAAAATGTGAAGCATGTCTTCCCCTTAGTGTCAACTTGTCAGGTATGGTACTAAAAAGTGCAGGCTGAGAGTGGGCAAACACACCTGCCAGTTAAAGACCTACATGCCAGGAACCGTTCTCCTTGGAAAGCTGATCAGGACTGCAGGTGTGATAAGAGGGTGATAGAGTTTCCAGTAGGTGCGACTCAAGGTGTGTCTAAATGGCTCCCGAGGGTTCCCCAGAGCATACGATCCCAGGTTTGCCTTCCATCTTTTCTAATGGGTCCCTTTAACATCCTGGGTAACAAAATGGCCTGCCTATGAAGTGTGTGTGATGGTGTGCCTTGTTTGAAAATTTAGGTAGACAGAAAATATGTGGGATGCAAACGATTATGAATAAAATTGATGTTCCATTAGGGAGGTGAGCAGGCTCTCTTAGGGAGGTGAGCAGGCTCTCTGTTCCTTAGCCATTGTCTGCGGGGGCTAAACCTTCTAAACTTACACACATAGGTCTGTGGTGTGGTTATATCCTTCACTCTCCACCACTGCCCCAGATCTGCGCCCAACTCTAGACCTTGCCTTGCAGGTTCATGTTCTGTAATTTACAGAACATTTAAATGTTCTCAGCTTGGCACCCTGTAGAGCATCATCTAGAAACCTCAATGTGAATGAATGAGATGATCCATCTGTGATAGAAAAGGGATGACTCCATGCCAAATACTGTGGAGGGCCTTCTCCGTACTCTATCCTTTCAATCTTCATAAAAGCCCAATAAGGTAGACATGATTATTATTCCCATGTTTGTGTGAGGAAAACGAGAATGGGACAGGTTAAGTAATTTCCCAGAGTCCCCAGCAGTCACTAGAAACCAGTAGACCTGTGATTCAAGTGCAGCTCTGAGCTATATTCCCGTCTTGGTGTGTCTATGGGATATTCTACTTTTCACAAAACTTACTATGAAAATTTGTAATAAACACCTAAGTAGACATAATAGTACAATGGATCCCTAAATATTCAGCACTCAGATTAAACAACCGTCGAGATCTTGCCACATTTGCTTCGTTTTTGTAAGATAATTTTCTTTGGCTCCATTTTTTGTCAGTTCCACCTCATCCGGGATCACTCATTCACTCACATGCTGTTTGTTTCAAACAACTGGTTGTTTCCTGAATATTGCCTCCTGCCTCTGGACCTTTGGATTGGCTGATCCCCTTGACTCAGTGGCTTCAAACCCTGGTACGCTGATGTCCACAAGATCCATCACTAGCCAACTGAATCAGAAACGTCTAGTGTTAGTCACCCTTCCCTCCATCTCCCTTTGACCCACTCCTCCTCAACCTTCTATACTCCCTCACTTCTAGTATCATCCGTTCCTCCACAAAGGCCTTCCCTGATGTCCCCAGTCTGGTAAGGGTGCTCTCTCCCACAGCACCTTGTGCATATGTCTGTCATAACACTGTCCTGGTGGAATTCTTCAACAGATTGTGAATTCTTCTAGGGCCAGCACCAGGGTTTGTAGCTTTAAATCCCCAAAGACTACCACATGGTGGCTAGTGATCAGTAAATGTTTCAGTGAAGAAGGGAAGAAGAGGAAGAGAGCAGCAGGAGAGAAAGGCATGAACATGACACCATCTGAGTTCCCAAGCCTGCAGGTCTCTGAGCCCCTAGCACCTCTTCTGTGAGTGTCTGGCACAACAGGAGCTGTCGCCGTTATAAAGTTGGAGCGTGGGTCTTAAAACAGCCAGAAGGTGGGCAGAGAGAATAAATAAGAACATATGAGCCTAGCACCCATGACCACACATAGAGCAGTGGATCCCCAGCTACTGAGAGCTGCTTTTTTTTTTTTTTTGGTTCCCCCAATTTTTGCCTCCAGGAAACTATGTCTATTTAACTCATTTTCTAATTATCTTCAAACATCCAAAGGATCATCTAAGAAATGGGTGCCTTCTTATTATATAAAATAACAGACTTGAATGTGTTACCTCCCAAGAAAAGAAGCAGCATATTTTTCAGGGGCACCTGGGTGGCTCCATTGGTTACACATCTGCCTTTGGCTCAGGTCCTGATCCCAGGGTTCTGGGACAGAGCCCCATGCTGGGCTCCCTGCTTAGCAAGGAGTCTGCCTCTCCCTCCACCTCTCCCTCTCTCTCTCTCTCTCTCTCTCTCTCTCTCTCAAATAAAATCTTTTTTTTTTAATTAAAGAAGCTTAGTTTTCAAACTTTAGAGTTTCAAACTCAAACTAGCAGATTCCAAGTGAGTATTTCAAGCCCCTCTCTTAATTCTCAGATGATCCTTCCATATGGTTAAGCATGACCAACATGAGCACCGGGGTGATTTCAGACCGTGATGGAGTCATGCTGACAGGTCCCCATGAGGGAGATTTCTATCAGATAGTGAGTCCTAGATCAGAAGCTAGAATGGACCCTGGAAATGTCACCTCAGGGACAGATGAGGAAACCGTGGTGCAAAGCAGGTGTACTTATCTGGAGCCCCCACAATGGCTGGTGGAGGAGCAGGGACCAGACCGCCGGCCTCCTGTTCTGTCTGCCACGCTGCGCCCTCTCACCACCCGTTTTCTAAGAGGCAAACCACAAACTTGGGACTGCCTTTGAGTACCGGCAGCAGAATTAATATACTTTTTAAAGATTTTATTTATTTATTCATGAGAGACACACAGAGAGAGGCAGAGACACAGGCAGGGGGAGAAGCTGGCTCCCTGCGGGGGCCTGATGTGGGGACTCGATCCCAGGACTCTGGGATCACCCTCTGAGCTGAAGGCAGGCACTCAACAACTGAACCACCCAGGTGCCCAGCAGAATATCTACTATGTGCCGTATGCTGAGCACTGTGAGAACATCTACCCATTACAGTTCATCCCTCCCATGGTCCAGGGACACAGACATGGCTGCCCTCACCACCCAGCTGAGGAAACAGTCTGAGGATGAAGAGGCACCTGGCCCGAAATTATACAAGTATCCGGCAAAGGTGAGGCTTGAACCAGGTTTGTTTGAATCAGAGGTTTTCCTTTCAACCTCTGTGTTCCTGAGTGTCTACTTCTGTGTGTTGTCCCTCCTGGGGCGCCACACATGTAGCATGGGCCCACCTGTGTGGCAGGGCCTACCCTCCCCCAAACGCCTCCCTGAAGCTGGCCCTTCCTGGCCTTTAGCTTGGTGGGGCGACACTGTTAGGCTCCAGCAGTCTCACCCATTTAAAGGAAGTTGTTCTTGGCTTTCCTTTCCAGTTGCCAATTAGCTTCTGCAGGAGGCCACACTTTGGTGGCAGTGACTACGTGCATTCTTGAAAAACCGTAAGTATAAATGCCAGCTGTACTCCACAGGAAATCCTCAGTTCATAACACATGGTTATGTACTATACATCTTCCCGGTGACTCACATGTCGGTCGCTTACGGGCCATGTGACTTTGGGCAAGTTACTTAACCTCTCTGCCCCAGGTCCCCTCTCTGTTAAGTGAGGACAATAACTATCCTTACTTTATGTAGTGAGGACCCAGTGAGATAAAGTCCTGGCACATAGTAAGTGCTCAATAAATTGTTGTTGTTATTATCATTGACATTTACCATGTATTTCAGCCGTACATGCTTGTTTGTTTGACTCCGTGGGCCCATGAGAACAGCCCTCGGTATTTTAAAGCTCTAGAAGAACCTTGTTATTGTAAATCTCTTATGTTAGCATTAGGTCATATAAATTCTGTATCTGAAATTCTAAGAACCTGGCATGCCCATCATTCTGATAAAAGCAGCTAGACAAGAGGTACCTGGGTGGCTCAGTCAGTTAAATGTCTGCCTTTGGCTCCAATCAAGATCCCAGGGTCCTGGGATCGAGCCCCACATCACCCTGCTCAGCAGGGAGTCTGTTTCTCCCTCTCCCTCCCCCCGTTCGTGCTTTCTCTCTCATTCTCTTTCAAATAAATAAATAAAATTAAAATTAAAAGATTCCAACTTGGGACACCTGGGTGGCTCACTGGTTGAGCGTCTGCCTTTGGCTCAGGGTGTGATCCTGGAGACCCGGGATCGAGTCCCATGTCGGGCTCTCTACAAGGAGCCTGCTTCTCCCTCTGCCTGTGTCTCTGCGTCTCTATGTGCGTCTCTCATGAATAAATATATAAAAATTTAAAAATAAAATAAAAGATTCTAACTAAGCAGCATAAACCATACTTCCCCAACCCCACAAAAAGACAAAGAAGAAGAAGAAGAAGAAGAAGAAAAAGAAGAAGAAGAAGAAGAAGAAGAAGAAGAAGAAGAAGAAGAAGAAGCAGCAGCAGCAGCAGCAGCAGCTGGACAAGCGCTGTCTTTGTGCCTTGGGGGGGTCTCCTGGAATTCACGCCATCTCCTCTCTCATCAGCCCTCTCCTTTGTCCTCTGTCATTGTGCCGTCTTGCCATCTGGGGGTGCTTGTCCAGCGGGAATGGAGGATACACAGATCCGAAGGAGGCCAGGGTTAGGGTGTGTGAGGCCTGAGGCAGGAGGCTGGCTGGGGCACCCCGTCCTGTGCCTGCTGAGCCTCCGCGCCACCTGCCACAGCACCAGCAGAGTCAGAAGTTCTGTCCTTGCACAAGACTGTGGCCACTCGTGCCCCCCTCCCAGGACCTCAGGCCCTGCAGGAGACCACAGCTTCACTTAGAGACCACCTGCTATATTCGTACACTGAGCCGAAACACTCAGGTTGCTCTGGATCAAATTCATTAAGAACAACTTCTGCATCTGACTTAATTCCTCCAGGAGCCCCCAAACAGGTTGGCTTCAAACGTGGTACATCCAGATAATAAATACAAATTCTGGGGGTTAGGACAGGCAGCGAAATACATAAAGCATCACATGTCTTAGTCTCACGGGTCACTTTGAGTTTCTGTAAAAGTTAAACTCCACCTCTTCCCTTTCTCAGGTTCTCTTCCTGCTCGAACCGAACCCCCAAGGGGGAGTTCACTGACTTCACACCGAGCGGTGGCGCATCAGAAAGGAGGGCACAAAAGTCTCCGATCAAAGCTGCCGGCGGTGCTTTTCCGTTTAGCCGGAGGCAGTCAGTCCCAAAGCAATTCATTCCTGGGGCTCTAGCTGTGCCAACCCCCCCCACCCCCTCACCCCCCGCCCTTATGGCCCCAAACACATTGCGCCCCCGCCCTAGCCTGCAGCGCCCCTCTGCACCACGAAGGGGGTCTTAGCACCAAATAGGGCAGCGGGGATACTGCACTCAGGCAGCGGGGACTGGTGCCCGAGCCCTCTTCCACCCTCTCTCGCTTACTTACAAGGCAGAAACCAGAAAGAACCCCAGGTGGGCAGGCCAAGCCCATTTCAGGTTTCACCCCCAATCACATGGTGTCCTCTGGCTCCACAGACTTCCTCCCCGGTTAGTCAAGGACAAATGCCCTCATCGCCTGGGGCCCTTCCTTCATTCCTGAGCCCCACTGCAGCCGGCCAGAGTACCCTTTGAGCACTTTTATGGGCAGTAAAACTTTACAGCCGGCCAGCTCCAAACCGTTCCCACATTTCTGAATAGAACTATTTATGACATACAAGACTCCTATGGCTTGCCCTTTGGAAATACCAGCAGATACCAGACCCCTTCAAACAGGGTCGACCGAGTTACATCGGTTAACAGCCGGCTTACAGAAACCCCACAGAGGCAGAGCCAAACTCCTGACTGTGAACACTTAAGTCCGAAAACAAAACAGCCTCTGAGCCTCACAACATCCCTGAAGCAGCCGTGTGCTCTGCCTCTCCCATGTTGCTTTGACATCAAACCCACTTGCGTGCCTCCCCTAGTTTTTTGCTTCCCTGCCCATTTCTTGCCTGGGTTGGCCAGGATCACTATGAGCTTTGTCAGCACTTCCCAGAGAAGCGATCGTCTCCTCCCGTTGCTAGCAGGCAACACAATTTAAAACCGAGAAAAAGCTAGCAATTCAATCACAACTTGTTTCTCCTAACTGGTGCCCAGGATTAACCAGCTAGCCCGTAAAAAGCATCATCACGTCCTCAGAATCGTCCTTACCCGTGTTCCATAACGGCCACTCTGGTGCATCAGAGACTGGCCCCAGCCTCCTCGGATGTGGGGACTCAGCTCTCTGCAGCCCACAGACAATTGGGCCCATTATAGTCATCAGGCTGCTGAGTTAAAGGGTGGCCCTTACAAAAATATAAACAGCTTGTCAGCACAAGCCAAAGGGGCGGGGCTGCAGTATCAGGGGACAATGGGAGCCAATGATCAGCCTCTTTGGGCTCTGTTAGCTTAAGATATTATGTTTCATTCTGAAGTCGGGGAGACGGGGAGACCAGACCGAGAGCCCGAGGGAGACAGCCAGATAGGAAGGGCCAAGTTCTCATCTTTATAGCCCAGCAGCATGAAAGGAGTCCAAGCTGAAAAGTTTAATCACTGTGGGCAGACCAATTTCAAGGAAAAGTTTGTATGCCTCACACATAATAATACATATGTTTAAAGTCCCAAACATTGGTGTTGCACTAGTCATCTTCACTCTTCTGGGGTCAATAAGTGTACTATTTATTTAGGTAGATAGCAGTTTTTCAATCAAAGAACAAAGTCCAAGGAAGCTGCTTTTATGACATGCTTATTTTGTTGAATAAAGTGTCTGAAAAATAAAAAGAATAAAGTGTCTGATGAGAAGCATTCACTACCTCCACAGAGAAAACGTTGGATTTGATTAGTATGTCTTCAGAACCCAGAGAAAGGGGCTTATTTTTGCCCCCAAATATAAATGGTTCACATTCATTTTTTAGATACTCACTTTATCTGATCATACGTATACACACAAAGCAGAAGTTAGTTCAGTATGTTTGGAAGAAGAAGACGGGATAGCCATGGCTTTTTTTCTCTCTCTTGATCTTAACTAAATTCTGCTTTTAAAGCTACTATGCCAGCTTAACCTTTCAATACCCTATGATAATAACCAAGAACAAGAAAATAAACTGTGGTTTTTTTTTTCTGTATATGATTTCTAAATGATACACTGAAGTAAAAATAAAGTTAAGAGTTATTTGGCTGATTTGTGGCATTGCATGAATTATAGTCATACAAACTTTGAGAAAAGTACAGTCATTACAATTTGGAGCAGTCTCATTATTTACATAGGGGAGCAGAGTAGCTATCAAAATTAACTAGCAAAGAAACAGAAAAATGTTGACATATACTTATTTTCCACAAATGCTCTGTGAAGCCCTTCTGACTTTGATCATAAAAATCATAATCAAAAGGCACTGTCCTTTCTAATCTATGTCAGTTTTTAAAATGTTATGATTCTGTCACTGGTATTTAACTCCTATTAAAGGAAGACTCCTCCGGTGGCCCTTCCAAATAACGTATGAAGCAGCTTCTTATTCTCCTCTTCTAACGATTCCAAAAGAGCTGTTGTATCTGGACTGCCATGGCTCTTGACTTTAAAGAACAGACCTTCTAGAAAAGGTCTAGTTTTCCTCTAAAGCATCATGATTCTCTTATTTAAAAAAAAAAAAAAGCTTCAGGGCAGCCCGGGGATGGGGTGGGGGTGGGGGTGCTCAGCAGTTTAGTGCTGCCTTCGGCCCAGAATGTGATCCTGGAGACCCAGGACTGAGTCCCACGTGGGGCTCCCTGAATAAAGCTTGCTTCTCCCTCTGCCTGTGTCTCTCATGAATAAATAAATAAAATCTCAAAAACAAAACAAAACAAAAGCTTCAGGACACCAAAAGCATGAATGACAAGAGAAAAAATAGATAAATTGGACTTCATCAAAATTAAGACCTTTTGTGCATCAAAGGACATTATCAAGAAAGTGAAAAGGTAACCTCCAACCTAGAGTTGGAGTAAAAATTTGCAAATCATATATCCAATAGGGGTCTAATATCCAGAATATATAAAGAACTCTTATGACTCAACAACAAAACAATCCACTTTGAATATGGACAAAAGTCTTGAATAGGCATTTCTCTAAAAATGATATACAAATGGCCAATAAGCCCATGGAACGATAGATACTCAATATCATTAGTCATTAGGGAAATGCAAATCAAAACACAGTAAGGTACCACTTAACAACCACTAGGATAGCTATTTAAAAAAAAAGAAAAAGTGTTAAAAAGGATGAGGCAAAACTAGAACTCTCATACATTGCTGGTGGTTCAGCTTATGTGGAAAACACCACTTCAAAAGGTCAAACATAAGGCAGCCCAGGTGGCTCAGCGGTTTAGGGGTCGCCTTCAGCCCAGGGTGTGATCCTGGAGACCTGGGATCGAGTCCCATGTCGGGCTCCCTGCATGGAGCCTGCTCCTTCCTCTGCCTGTGGTACCTCTTTCTCTCTGTGTCTCTCATGAATAAATAAATAAAATCTTTTTTTTTAAAAAAAGGTCAAACATAGAATTATCAAATGATCCAGCAATTCCACTCCTCTGTATATACCAGGATTGAAAACAGGATTGCAAAAAGGACTGAGCAGGATTGAAAATATTCAAATAGTTACCTGTATACTCATATTCAGAGCAGCATTATTCATGATAAAAAGGTGGAAACAATTTAAATGTTCATTAACAGATTAATGGATAAATAAATTGTGGTACATACATGCAATGGAATAGTATTCAGCCATAGAAAAGAACACACTACCAATACATACTACAACATAGATGAACCCCAAGAACTTTGTGCTTGGGCCCTGGGTGGCTCAGTGGTTGAGCGTCTGCCTTCGGCTCAGGTGGTGATCCCGGGGTCCCGGGATCGAGTCCTGCGTCAGGCTCCCTGCATGGAGCCTGCTTCTCCCTCTGCCTATGTCTCTGCTTCTCTCTGTGTGTCCCTCATGAATAAATAAAATCTTTAATAAAAAAAAAAAAAAGAACTTCGTGCTCAGTGATAAGAGCCAGGCATAAAAAGTCACATAATATATGATTCCATTTATATGAAATATCCAGAATAGATAAATCCATAGAGACAAAATGCAGATTGGTGATCGCCCAGGACTGAGCAGCAGTGGATAGGGAGAAACTGCTTCATGGGTGCAGGCTTTATTTTGGAACTAAAGAGAGGTAGTGTTTGTATAACATTGTGAATATACTATGTACAGCTTGAATGTTCACTTTAAAATGGTTAATTTCATTCCCCTTCGGCCCAGTTTTTTAAGCCTCAGTATCTTCTGGGTTCAACAGGATCCTTCCCTGTAAGGGCATCCCACAAGTTTACTTAAGGCATTTTTTTTTAAGATTTATTCAATCCATTCATTCATTTAATGTTTTTGCATTGTTCAGCATCTATTAAGCACCAGACACTGTGGGGCAGCTTGGTGCCAGGAGACCCCCTTGCACTCTCTATCAAAGGTGAGAAAGAACAGGACCATCTGATGGGGAAGGACGGTGGCAAGCAGGGTGAGCAAATTCATGTATGGTAAATGCTGCATGAGAGCTCATCTCATGCTTGATTCCATCTCCTGTTCAAAACCACTTGGAGGAGTGGTGGTAGGAATTATTATTCCCATTTTATTGTTACAGAAACTGAGAATCAGAGAGTTTAATCAATTTCCTAAAGTCATCCAACCTGTAAGCAATGAAGCCAAGTCCTTTCTCTTCTACCACGCTGCTCCCTGAGCAGAAGAGTGTGAGGAAAGGAATCTGTTGGGAAAAAGATGTTTCCCAACGTAAATGAATGAATGACTAAAACTTATTAAGAAGCATTTTAGATGTCAAAAAAGAGCAGCATGATTCCCTTTCTAGTGGGATAAAGACACAAACCAGGGGAAAAAAACAAAGCTAACCTCAAACTTTTACTCAGAAAGTTTCATTTTCAGAAAAGAATCATGGGGGGATCCCTAGATGGCTGAGCAGTTTAGTGCCTGCCTTCGGCCCAGAGTATGGTCCTGGAGTCCTGGGATCGAGTCCCACATCAGGCTCCCTGCATGGAGCCTGTTTCTCTCTCTGCCTGTGTCTCTGCATCTCTCTCTCTCTGTGTCTCTCATGAATAAATAAATAAATAAAATATTTAAAAAGAAAAAAAGAAAAGAAAAGAATCATGGAATTTTAGAGGTTTTCTAAGTAATCTAACCAGACACCCTCATTTTTCAGATGGGAAATGCAATGACACCCTGCAAAATTAAATGACATGCCCGGAGTTACATGGCAAGATAGTTGCAGAACCAGGGCCAGGCTTCCGGTGTCTTAGCTCCTGGTCCAGGGTTCTTTCTACTATGCCATACACAAAAATTTAGACACTGATCCCAGATTAATCTGTTGAGTAGATCTCAAATTCTCTACCTCTTCATAGTATCAGTAGACAAAATTCTTATTCTCTATAAACTCTGAGTGTAATGATCTGCAGAATGTGTTTGACATTCTTGGTGAGTTTACTATTTCTTTCATCATATATTTTGTTAAGACTCAATAAGGGAGAGAGCGATTCACAAGTTATAATCTGGGCAGGACTTTATTTGAACTGAGTTCATTTAAACACAGGTAAACTTCTTGGAAATGAACTGAGAACAAGGACGACAAGGAGGATTTGGAAACATAGAAGACTTTGCCAGGAATTTTGTCAAGAAAATGCCACTACATAGGACTGAAACTCTGGCAAAGCTGTTCCACACATCCCTAACCATCATATATCCCTTGGCATTAGTCTAAGCTGTTATGAAAAATAATACACAAAATAATTACAGAGGGAGATGCGTGTCCTTTTAAAAGTTGGAGAGATGACATCACACTACATTCTAAATTTCAAACTATTAGATTATGCAACTCAGAAAATTGCTATATGCCCTTTGAGAATGCCCATCATCCAATTAAAATGTTTCCCTTGATCCACAACAGCTACTTCTTAGTCACCTACCTCTTGGCAACCTGAAGTTTCAATTACCCATAAGCAGAGCTTCACCCAACCCTTCGAAAGAGCTGGAGCCCCAATTAACTGACTTAATTCAACGTCCCACAGTGAACTCATCATCAAGCCCCTGATTTGCCAACATACAAAGCACTGTACTGAAGGAAACATATCTAATGGGCTGCTGATATTTTTTCAGAAGTGATAAACACACTAGATTCCCAAGTTAAGAGATCATGTAATAGTATGGTTAATGGGACTGGGTAAAATCACAACAGAAGCCATTTGGATAATATATGGATGAATGGTCAGATCCCTTGAGGCTTCTCAGATGGTTCTAGAAATTACTAACTTCAAGACCTAAATTACATATTTTAAAAATCTTTTACTTTCGTTTTTAAGGATATGAAAGGGATGCCTATCCACATGGTTTAATAAAGAGGAGAAACGGAAGGTTTAATTGTCAATGACATTGAAGGATTTTGTAGATGGAATGAAAGCTACAAAACTTTCTTGGCTTTGACAAGGTTTTTGGTTATGTTCTGCTTAGCTGTCCCTCAATGCATTGTAAATTATGAGTGAAAATCACTTACTCAGGTCAGCCCACAACCTGAAATGAAATGAAAAATTCAAAGCCATTGTGTTCAACTTTATCTTCAAATTGATTTATTCTTTGTAGATGAGGAAATTTATAACTAATTATGTGGATGTTCCATATTTATGATTCTATGATTCCTTTGTACTTCTCTGAGAAAGGTAAGATTAAGTCAGATGTCATATGAATTTGAGCTATGAAGTGGACTCCGCTAACCACACATCAACATAAATATACTTTTATTTTTCTAACCATGCCAATGAATTTTTATAAGCATCTTACAGTCTTTTGCTCTGTCCCTATATAACCAATAGCCCACATTTGCAAAAATGATGCCTAAAGTCAGGCTGTAGCCATGGAAAAGTGCAATAAACTTATTTATATGGTGGACCAAGCAATGGCCTTGGGCTCATTTGCTCATCACCCAGTCCATTGAGCCAAACCATGACAAGCTTCAACATCACAGAAGTTTTCAATTAGTTGATGAAGACCATGAAGGGATTTGCTGAAAACCTAGTTCACAATTGATCCCAGGAACCCATAAAAGGGCCCTTCTGGATGCAAGTGTAATGCAATAATTTAAATAGAAGAAAATGTTAATTAAAATTATGATGAAGCTACAAGCTAAGCCACCCCTTCAGAACTGGGGGCAAAACTTAATGATAATATACATACAGCACTACATGCCAGGCACTGTTCTAAGAGCATGTATGCATATAAGCCCACTTAATCCTCCCAAACAACCCTAGGCGTTAGTGGGTACATCCACTCTACAAATGAGTAAAGTAAAGTTTAGAGCAGTTAGTGAACATCCATCTATGCAGACGTGGCCAAAACCAAGAGAGGAAAATTTTAACAGGATTAGTTCAGAGATGGAGGAGCAAGCAGCAAAAATGAGATATGAGAGTAGAATTAATTAAGGAGTAAAAACACCTAGGGGTGCTGGATTAGTTTGCCAGGGCTGCCATAACATATTACTACAAGCATAAAACAGACATTTTTCTCACGGTCCTGTAGGCCAGAAGTGCAAAGTCAAGGTGTTTGGTAGGGTTGGTTCCTTCTGGAGGTTTTGCGAAAGCATCTGTTCCATGTCTCTCCTATCTTCTGGTGGCTGCTAATAATTCTTAGCATTTATTGACTTACTGCTGCATCATTCCAATCTCTGTCTTCACATGGCATTCCTATGTCTCTGTATTTTCTCCTTTTACGTGTCTTCTAAGGACACTCATCATTGGATTTAAGGTGGATCCTAATCTGGGATGATCTCATTTTAAGACCCTCATCTTAATTATATCGCAAAGACCCTTATTCCAAATAAGGTCATGTTTTGAGGTTCTAGGTGGTGGCCTATCTTTTGGGGGCCACAATTCAATCTACTGTAAGCCCTAAGAAACATCTGGGGCCAGGCAGGTTTCCTAATGCAGGAAAGGGAAACAGGAGCTAAGTGTAGTCAACTCTGTACAGGGAAGATATGCTGAGCAAAGAAAGCTATTTTTAATTACTATTCTTCATCCCCAACTTAAAAAAAAAAAAGGAAAAGGAAAAAAAAGATATTATTTATCAAACTTAGGAAAAGATGAGAGTTCTCGACTTAAACACCTTACAAAAACCTCTCCCAAGAACAGATTTCTAGATTTGATCACTCTCATTTTTTTTGGTGTATATTGCGATGAGCTTTGATATAAGTATACTCCTATGAAACATTACCACAATCAAGACAGGAATATACCCAAAACCCCCAAAAGCTTCCTAGCATCTCTTTCTAATCCCTCTCTCCTGCCCTTTCCTGCATCCACAGCCCTAGCCCCAGGCAACCATGGATCTGCTTTCTGTTATATAGATTAATTTGCTTGTTTAGTATTTTATGTAAGTGCAATACTACAGAATATACTTTTTGTTTGGCTTCTGTCTTAGTCTGTTCATGATGTTATAGCAAAATACCGCAGACTGAGTAGCATATAAACAACAGAAATTTATTTCCTACAATTCTAGAGGCTGGAAGTACAAGATCAGTGTGCCAGCATCCGTGAGGGCTCTCTTCCAGGTTGTAGACTTCCCACTGGGTCCTCACATGGAAGGGGCAAAAGAGCGCTCTTGGGCATTAACCTCACTCATGATGGCTCCACTCTCATAACCTAATCACCTCCCAAAGGCCCCATCTCCTAGTACCAACACTTTGGGCATTAGGATCTAAACATGTCTTTGGGGGGTTGGTATACAAACATTCAGACCATTGCAGCTTCTTTTATTCCACATTTTTTTGAGATTCATCCAACATTTTGGGGTGTATCACTAGTTCATTCTTTTTTATTTTTTATTTTTTAAAAAAGATTGTAATTATTCATGAGAGACAGAGAGAGAGAGAGAGGCGGAGACACAGGCAGAAGGAGAAGCAGGCTCCATGCAAGGAACCCGACATGGGACTTGATCCTGGGATTCCAGAATCACGCCCTGGGCCAAAGGCAGGTGCTAAACCGCTGAGCCACCCAGGGATCCCCAAGTTCATTCTTTTTTATTGCTAAGCAGAATTCCATTACATGAACATACCACAATTTGTCCACTCCGTTTTTTTTTTTAAAGACATTCATTCTAGAGAGAGAAAGTGCACACACGGAAGTGAGCAGAGGGAGAGAGAGGATCTGAAGCAGAACTCTGCATAGAGCGAGGAGCTTGATGTGGGGCTCAATCCCAGGACCCCAAGATCATGACTGGAGCCAAAACCAAGAGTCAGACATTCAGCCAGCTGTGCCACCCAGGCGCCCCTATCCACTCACTTCTTAAAGGAATTTTAATCAATACATTGATTTGATATTCCAAGATTAAGGAAGAGGCAAGAGAACACGAATCATAACTTTTCAGAATCTAGCTTTCCTTCTTTTTCTCCTCCTTTATGGTCTCCCCACCTCATCTCCAAAGCCCTCTCATATGCTTAGCCCCATACCCATTCTCCTTTCCCCAGCCTTCATTTGCTGAAACTATTGGCCCAATATTGGCCCTTTGCTCCTGAATTCCAAGCTGGAGTGAAGAATCACTGTGGGACACGAGGTGAAGCCTCAGTTCCTTCAGCCTCTTGTCAGTGCCTGCACCTCTCTTCAGGTATCCCGGGCCCCCCACATCTCTGATCTCCTTCTTATTTTGCCTCTTCCCTATCTCTGCCTTCTACTCTCCTACACTTGGATGGGACTCACTGCCTCTTCTCCACTGTCCATGCTCCATTCACCTTACCTAGAAAGAACTATATGGTTGGTCCTGGCCTAAATCTGCCCAGTCCTGGGTTTCTGCCAAATATATTCCATTAATTAAGGGAGGCAGCATGGTAGTGCTTGAGAGCACAGACCCTGGAGCAGGCTACCACACACCAGCTGTGACTCAGCACTGTGCCTCTATTTCCTCATCCACAATTGAGGATAACTGTCCTCCCTCATATGACTGTCATGAAGATTAAATAAGATCTAGTAAGCATTAATATGTGTTGCATAAAACAGATACGAATTAACAGTCAAGTACTCTTCCTCACTGCAAAAAAAAATTCTACTCTCGTTCATAGATTTATTCAAAGATTATTGATCAAGGAACTCTTCCCAAAATGGAGGAATAAAGCAGTGAACATAACATACACAAATTACATTCTACTAGGGCAGACAAATGGTATAGAAATTGATACCTAGAAGTATAGACCATGTCTGTTCAGTGCCTTGGGGACATACAGAGTAGCCTAAAAGCAGGATTGGGAATTTCCAGGAGTGGGTCTGAGTAGGCTGAGCTGAATTAGAGAGTTGTAGTCAGGGTGATCAGGAAAGCCCTCGCTGACAAGGCACCCTCTGAGAGCAGACCCGAATGGTCTCAGGGAACATGCCACAGGCCCATCTGGAGAAAGAACATCCTTTGTGTTAGAAACAAGTGCAAAGGCCCAAAGGTCCCTGTCGCCTGGCTGTTCAGTAGCTGTTGTAGATTAGCTGACTATAGATGGAGATACTATGTTGAATTTTCATTAATTTCACTCATTCTACTTTGAGTTAGAATCTCTTGACCTTGAAGTATGTTTTTTCCCCCAAAATGTTCAGAGATGGATACTTTGGCTGTGAATTTAGAGCCTCAACACATTTTAGCATACAGATACAATGCTGGTTATGGTGGAATCCAAATAAAGTGGGTTGACCTTTGTCACTCTGTGTCTAGACAGTCACCACGATGCTGGGATGAGTGGACACTAGGGATTACCCTCGTTGCCTCTGAGGCTTCACTAGGACACTGGCCACTCAGATCAGGGTGTAGCATCCAAAAGGCGATTGGGAGAATGCTGAGAGACCTCGCAGAGAGCAACCAAGACAATAGAAGAAACAGAAAATAAATCCAGACAAGATATTTTAGGAACTGAGCATGTAATTATTTAATTTGAAGAAGAGATGCTCATATGTTCCTTTCCTCTGAGAACAAACTAGAAGAAAATAGGCCTAACTTGCAGGATGATGACTTTACAGATGTTTGTAAAACACACACACACACACACACACACACACACACACAAAACAAAACCCAGAGCTTCCTTATAGGAAGGCTTGTCAACCAGTGTAGGTTGTTTGACTCCTAGACTCTGAACTTCTTGAAAGGAAGAAGAATATGAAGGAAAAATCCCCCACCTGTAATTTTTAACCTTCTTGTTAGTTGGACTTTTTCCTAAAACTATATCACCATGAAGCAAATCAGTTGTTTAAAAAAAATAAATACAGAAAATAGGAAGGCGAGCTAACATTTTCCAATCCTCTTCTGGGATGGCCCTTGGGGGCAGGGTGGGGGGTGCAGCTTGTCTTTCTCTGTCTTTGGGTGGAATCTCAGATCCCCAGGAACTTTTTCAGTTACTCTTAGGTAATCAAAAGTCTCCTGAGCACTTTCAATACCAGAAACAATCTCATTTCAGTAATTTGAATGTCTCTTGAAAAAAACCCATAAACAATAAAAGGAAAGAATTGATAGAACTTTACCAAATTTTAAAAATCTGTTCTTCCAAAGGCAATACCAAGAAAACAAAAAGGCAAATCACAGACTGGAAGAAAATATTAGCAGCTTGTATCTGACAAAGAACTTATGTGCCCAGACTATATGAAGACTCTAATTACTGAGCTGCAGCACAATAGAAATTAGAAAACTAGTAAATCGATGTTTAAAAATGGGATAAAATATTGAAGAGACATTGACAAAAGAAAATATGCAAGTGGCCAATAAGCACATAATAAGATGCTCAACATCATTAGTCATCTGGAAAATGAAAATTTAAACTGTAATGAGATACCACCACACAATGACTAGAATAGCTAAAATTTAAAAGCCTGATATGACCTAAAGTTGTGGAAGATGTGGAACAACTGTGATTCCCATACATTGTTTGTGGCAATATCATGAAAGAGAATAACCTCTAAGGATGAACGTTTGGCAATTTATTATAAAAGTAAACACCCATGTACCATATAGCCCAACAATTTCTACTTATAGGTAATTACCCAGAAGAAATGAAAACATGTCTTCATGGAGACTTATAAAGGAACATTCACAGCTTATTAATCCAGAAAAGAAGCCCAAATGTCCATCAATAGGTGGATGGAAAATAAACTATAATATACCCATTCAGGAGCACCTGGGTGACTCAGTCAGTTAAGTGTCTGCCTTTGGCTCAGGTCATGATCCCAGGGTCCTGGGATTGAACCCCACATCAGGCTCCCTGCTCAACGGAAGTCTGCTTCTCTTTCTCCCTCGGCCTCTGCCTCTCCTCCTGCTTGTGCTCTCTCGCTCTCTCTCTCAAGTAAATAAATAAAATTGTTTTAAAATATATATACCCATTCAATAGAACACTATTCAGGAATAGAAAGGAACTAACTGCTGATACACACAACATGAATAGATCTCAGTAATTTTGCACTGAGTGTAAGAAGTCAGATACCAGAGCGCATGCTGTATAATTCCATTTATATGAAATTCTATATTTTTCATTCTTCTATAAAATTAAAGTTAATCGGGATGCCTGGGTGGCTCAGAAGTTGAGCATCTGCCTTCAGCTCAGGGCGCGATCCCATGGTCCCGGGATCGAGTCCCACATCAGGCTTCCTGCATGGAGCCTGCTTCTCCCTCTGCCTGTCTCTGCCTGCCTCTCTCTCTGTGTCTCTCATGAATAAATAAATAAAATCTTTAAAAAAAAATAAAGTTAATCTACAGAGGCAGAAGTTAGATCAGTGTCCCTGGGGCTGGAAGAGGATGGAGCTCAAGGAACTTTTTTTTTTTTTTTTTTTTTTTTATTTATTTATGATAGTCACAGAGAGAGAGAGAGGCAGAGACACAGGCAGAGGGAGAAGCAGGCTCCATGCACCGGGAGCCCGATGTGGGACTCGATCCCGGGTCTCCAGGATCACGCCCTGGGCCAAAGGCAGGCGCCAAACCGCTGTGCCACCCAGGGATCCCTCAAGGAACTTTTGAAGATGATGGAAATGCTGTATGGTGGTTATGCAGGCACACATTTGTCAAAACTCATTGAACTATCCACTTAAAATGGATGGTTTATTGTATGTAAGTTAGACTTCTTTAAAAATATCCCTTCCAGTGTAATAACAACTCTAATCTCTTATTTTATTTAGAGCTTCTCCTTCCCCAAATTCTTTTATGCTTTCACCCTGGAAATGTAAAGTGGCTCTAGGAGGGAAGGTTGGATTTTATTCTTTCTTCCAGGGCAGCCCCCGTGGCTTAGTGGTTTAGCACTGCCTTCAGCCCAAGGTGTGATCCTGGAGACCCGGGATCAAGTCCCACATTGGGCTCCCTGCATGGAGCCTGCTTCTCCCTCTGCCTGTGTTGCTGCCTCTCTCTCTCTCTCTCTCTCTCTCTCTCATGAATGAATAAATAAAATCTTAAAAAAAAAAAAGAATTTATTCTTTCTTCCAGATTCTACTTCTTCCTCCTTTAGTTTTTGTTTCTGACCTTCCATATTTGGGCAAAGGAGGGAGAATTACAGAAAGATGGTCACAATCTTTGGGTACAGATATAATAGGACATTTGTACACTTGAAACTTGGCAGATGTCTGAACCTGACACTTGGTCTTCTGGAAAGCTTTTACGATCTTGGAGATTGCTCTGTTGTGAACCCCAGTTGAAATTCCCAAGACATGGCTGACATTTCTCCAGCTGACAGTGAGAGTCAGTGCCTTATCATGCAAGAATGTACCTCACACAGACTCACTCTCCCTTTGTCAAGGTCCAATCATTCCTCCACACAAATAAATTCTGAAACTTTCATAAAAATGTTGCTCAAAGATTCTGGAATTCAAATTTGTTGTGTTATGACGCAGTAAAATTTTTTAAATTCAATTTAGTTAACATATAGTAATCATTAGTTTCAGGGTGGAGTTTAGTGATTCATTAGTTGCATATAACACCCAGTGCTCATTGCATCACGTGTTCTCCTTAATGTGCATCACCCAATTACTTTATCCTCCCACCCCTCTCTCCTCCAGCAACCCTTAGTTTATTTCCTATAGTTAGGAGTCTCTTGTGGTTTGTCTCCCTCTGTTTTTATCTTTTTTTCTTTCCTTGTTTTTATCTTATTTTTTTCCTTCTTTCCCCCTATGCTCGTCTGTTTTGTTTCTTAAAGTCCACATATGAGTGAAATCATATGTATTTGTCTTTCTCCGATTGACCTATTTCACTTAGCATAATAACCTCCAGTTCCATCCACTTTGTTGCAAATGGCAAGATTTCATTTTTGATGGCTGAGTAATATTCCATTGTATGTAAGTTATTGTAGGAAGTTAGACTTTACATCTTCTTTACCCATTCATCTATCAAAGGATATCGTGGCTCCTTCCACAGTTTGGCTATTGTGGACACTGCTGCATAAATATTGTGCATGTGTCCCTTTGAATCATTATTTTTGTCTCTGGATAAATATCTAGTAGTGCAATTGCTGTATTTTTAACTTTTTGGAGAATCTCTGTATTGTTTTCCAGAGTGGCTGAACCAGTTTGCATTCCCACCAATAGTTCCCCTTTCTCCACACCTTCACCAACATTTGTTGTTTCTTGAACTGTTTTTAGCCATTCTGACTGGTGGGAGTTGGTGTCTCCTTGTGATTTTGATTTGTATTTCCAGTAATAGGTCTTTAATTAGAATTATCTTCATATAGAATTTTTTCTTTATAAACAGCATGTTTTACAAGCATGATTGAGATTTTCAATTCTAAGAAGAATAAGTATCTTTTGATATGAAGAAGACATGTGGCAGACAGGGTGAGGCTCTAATTCAGTCAGAGGACGTAGAAGATGGCCCAGACTAGGAAGAGCTGTGCTTCCCCTTTCAGGAACTTGGCAGTTGAGACAATACTTGAAAAGCAGCCCTCAGATGTGCCTGGCTGGCATCTTAGTTTCTGTGTAATTCTAGAAGATTCTGCTCTGTGCTGTCCCTTGAGCCCCAACAAGAATTCCTTCCTTAGCGACAAAGCATGAGAACAAGGCTCTTCCAGTTTCTTTCACAGATTTTATGAGGATAAAGTGGTTCCAATTTTTCAAAATTCATCTGAGGCTTAAGTACTATCTCCTAGAAAATCTCTTAAAACTCTCCATATTTCTTCTGCTTTAAAAAATTCTGAGGATATTCACATCTCATCTTCAATCTCCAGTTTGTCAGCTTCACTGAATCAAAGGATTGTTAGAGCCCAATGTAACCTAAGAGCTTCTTACGTCATAGATAAGTAAACCATGATCCAAGGAAGCAAAGTGACCCAGTTCCCACCACTCAGACCAGACTCCAGACTTTCCCTCAGGCTCTCACTGGGTTTCTCAAGCTCAGTACCATTAACATTTTGGGCTGGATAATTCTTTGTTGTGAGGGGTTGTCCTATACACCATAGGATGTTTATCAGCATCCCTGACCTCTACCCGCTAGATGCCAGAAGTACCTCTTCACCCTCCTTCATTGTGACAGCCAAAAATGTCTCCAGACATTGCCAAATGTCCCATAGGGACAAAGTCTCCTGCTTGAGAACCATTTGTCTACCAGTTTCCTCAGCTCCCTACCACAATGAGCTAGGAGATGGTCAATTTGAATAACAGTGGCAGTGTGTGGTACACGTGCATCTTGCTTGGTTTGCTTCCCCCACTCAGCTGCTAAGTGAACCCAATCTTTCTTATCAAACGCCTCCTTAGTGAGAGATTAGCCCTGGTCATGGTGAACAGGCCCACAGGAATCATGAAATCTTTTTCTGCTTCTGCAGTTCTCCTTATGTAATTTCCTGTGTCTATATTCTGTCTCCCTCTCTGAGCTCCTTGAGAGTGGAGGCATATCCTCCCTGATTGGCAGAATTCATCTTAGATCGTCCGCACTGCATGTGGTGCCAAGGACAAAGCAGAAGCATAATAAATGTGATTGGCTAAACCACTCTTCAGTGAGGCTGGGTCTTTTTCAAACACAAAGGCACAGCTGCTCAGATGTTTACATGTGTACACATCAGAGCAAATGTGAAGGGAACACACCCCATGCCCCAGCAAACGGCTGACCACCAAGTCCCTCTATGGTTCCAGATCCACGGAGTTACCCTGAGAAGGCTGAGTACTACCAAGCTGAAAAGGTTAAAACCTCTAAGACTGACGTTCTTTTTTGCTTTATGTAAGTGAAGTTGGCACTGAGTAAACTTGGAATAAAAAGACCAATGTAGTGGAACAAGGAGTTCGATCTGTAACTGACTGTGAACAATCAATTGAGATAACTCACTACCTTCGGACCAGCCTAGACCAATGTAGTGAAAGCAAAAATATTCCTGAAATTTCCAAACTGATATCCTGAGCATTGAATAGCTGTTTGGATAAGGAGCCTGTCATGTAAGGAACTAGTTCTGTGGATGCTCTTTTGGCCAGGACTTTTTTTTGTAGAAAGAACTAAACTCTGCTCTCAGGTAACTACAGTCAAAATGAAAGAGAGTCAAGATAGTAAGTCGACGTACTGTGGTGATCATTTCACAGTGTATACAAATACCAAATCACTATATTGTACTCCTGAAAACAATATGATGTTATATGCCAACTACATTTCAATAAGACACCCATTCATTCACCCATTTGCTCATTTGTTTTGTAATTCCTTCGATAAATACATAGGAAGAATGTAGGTATCAAAAACGGACATAAAAGGGCAAATCACTGTGGGACAATGCTACTGAGGGGACGTCAAAAATGCCTGGCAAAATTAGGGAGATACAAGTCAAAACCACAATGAGATACCACCTCACACCTGCCAGAATGGCTAACATTAACAAGTCAGTAAACAACAAATGTTGGCAAGGAAGGAGGTGGAGAAAGGGGAATCCCCTTACACTGTTGGTGGGAATGCAAACTGGTGCGGCCACGCTGGGAAACAGTGTAGAGGTTCCTCAAGAAGTTAAAACTAGAGCTACCCTACGATGCAGCAGTTGTACTACTGGGTATTTACCCAAAGATACAGATGTAGTGAAACGATGGGACACCTGCACCCCAGTGTTCATAGCAGCAATGTCCACGATAGCCAAACTGTGGAAGGAGCCAAGATATCCTCTGACAGATGAATGGATAAAGATGGGGACGCCTGGGTGGCTCAGCGATTGAGCGTTTGCCTTTGGCTTAGGGCGTGATCCCAGGGTCCGGGATTGAGTCCCACATCCAGCTCCTTGTGGGGAGCCTGCTTCTCTCTCTGCCTGTGTCTCTGCCTCTCTCTCTCTCTCTCTGTCTCTTGTGTATAAATAAATAAATTTTTTTTTAAAAAAAGAATGACTAAAGAAGATATATATAGATAAATGGACTATTACTCAGCCTGATACCAAAAAGCATGAATACCTACCATTCACATTGATGTGGATGGAACTAGAGGGTATTATTCTGAGTGAAATAAGCCAATCGGAGACAGACAGCTATCATATCGTTTCACTCATATGTGGAATATAAGAAATAGTGAAAGGGACCATAAGGGAAAGGAGGGAAACTGAGTGGGGAAAAATTAGAGAAGAAGACAAGCCATGAGAGACTCCCAACTCTGGAAAAAAAGGGTTGAAGAAGGGGGAGCTGAGTAGAGGGATGGGGTAACTGGGTGAAGGGCATTAAGGAAGGCATATAATGGGATGAGCACTGGGTATTATACCATATGTTGGTAAACTGAATTTAAATGAAAAATTAATTTAAAAAAATTTTAAAGAATGCCTGGCAGATAGATAGATAGATAGATAGATAAATAAATAAATAAATAAATAAATAAATAATGCCTGAGTAGGGTATAGCCACTATGGAAAACAGTATGAAGGGTCCTCATAAATCGAACTGCCATTTGACCCAGCAATTCTCCTTCTAGGAATATATCCAAGGATTAAGAAAAACATGAAGGATCCCTGGGTGGCGCAGCGGTTTGGCACCTGCCTTTGGCCCAGGGCACGATCCTGGAGATCCGGGATCGAGTCCCACATCGGGTTCCCTGCATGGAGCCTGCTTCTCCCTCTGCCTGTGTCTCTGCCTCTGTGTGTGTGTGTGTGTGTGTGTGTGACTATCATAAATAAATTTTTTTAAAAATTTTAAAAAAATTAAAAAATATAAAAAAAAGAAAAACATGAGTTTGGAAAGATATCTGCACCCCATGTTCACAGCAGCATTGTTTACAGTAGCCAAGGCATGGCAACAACCTAAGTGTTTATCGATGGATAAATGGCTAAAGAAGTTGTGGTACATACATATAGATCAAAAAGAGAAAGACAAATGCTGTATGATCTCACTTACATATGGAATCTAAAAACCAACCAAATGCATAGAAAAAGGAATCGTATTTGTGGTTACCAGAAGTGGGGGTGGGGTGGAGGTGAGTGGGTAGGGGGAGGAAGAATTGGAAGAGAGTGGTCAGAAGGTACAAACTTCCAGTTCTAAGGTAAGTAAGTACTAGGAATGTCATGTATATCAGGATGATGACAGCTAGCACAGTTGCATGCTACGTCAGAAAGTTAAGAGAGTTAGATCCTAAGAGTTCTCATCACAAGGAAAAATTTTTTCCCTTTTTCTTTTTATTGTATTTAAATGAGAAGGTAGATATTAGCTGAACTTATTGTGGTATCATTGCACAATGTATGTAAATCAAATCATCACGTTGTATAACTTCAACTTATATGATGATATATGTCAATTATTTCTCAAAAAGACTGGGGAAAAATTGGGATGCCTGGGTGGCTCAGCGGTTGAGTGTCTGCCTTTGGCTCAGGGCGTGATCCTGGATTCCCGGGATTGAGTCCCACATTGGGCTCCTTGCAAGGAGCCTGCTTCTCCTCCCTCTGCCTATGTCTCTGTCTCTTTTTCTGTGTCTCTCATGAATAAATGAATAAGATTTTTTTTAAAAATTTTTTTAAAGACTGGAGAAAAATTAATTAATTAAAAAAGAAAAAGAATATCTGGCTAGGGAATTTGTCCTAGAAATGGTATTTGGATGGAATAGGACACTACTACTGCACTCCAAAAAGAAGGAATGGCATTCCCTACCATGGAGAAAATGACTAGTGCACGTGGCAATGTGTCACCAGGCATGAAGGATGGCAGTCGATTCTATGCTCCTGATGAGGTTTCTCCTGAGAGACCCCACTCCACTTCCTGATGACAGGGGAAAAGCAGCATATGGATGGTAGTGTCCTGATTCCCAAAGGGCCACTGGAATGTCACCTCAGGCCAATCACAGGTGAGCAAGGCTGAACTCATTCATCCTTACTCCTGCCATCCAAAGCCCATCTTAATTGGCCACGGCTGGGGAGAACAAGTTTTTCTCAAAGTGCCCAGAGGACTTCTTGTCACTCACGCGATTCCTTATCCTCCCATTATGGACTGGATATTTGTGCCTCCCCCCACTCATAAGTTGAAACTCTAACATCAGTGTGACTATATTTGGAGATGGGACCTCTAAGGAAGTAAATGAGGCTAAATGAGGTCATAAAGGTGGGGCTCTGATCCAACAGGACCATGCTGGGACCCTGATCTCAGACTTCCAGCCTCAAGAGGTGTGAGAAAATACATTTCTGTGGTTTAAACCACTCAGGCTATGGTATTTTGTTATGGCAGCCCAAGCAGATTAAATTACACTCTCTCTGCCCCATGAACTAGAATCCCTGGCCAAGGTAAAAGGCCTGTGGTTCACTCATTATGTTCAGGAAGTTCATCACCATTCAACTTGGCTGTCCTTTGTCACAGACATTACATTATTGAGTAGTACTGTGCTTTACCCTGACTCTGCCAATTAACCTCTACGAGGTTGGCAACTGTTATCCCCATTTTACACATGAGGAAGGTGAAGCTCAGAAAAGTCAAGAAACTCGCCCAAGATAAGACTAATCTAAGTGGCGGAGTTGGAACTAGAACACAGATCTGAAAGTTCCTCATGATCATCCAATATGCACCTGCAAGGGATCCTACTCTTTGCTTGGCATGTTTTTGCTATCACTAATCTCTGAGCTTCTTTTATTTCTTCATTAGGTACCTTTGGCTCTTTCTCATCCAGGGCCTCTCTCTTGAGTGAGTTTGCTAACACTGTCATAAACCTGGATCTGAGCCTGATCCCACAGCCTCCTTCTCCGTTCCCCTGTACCCTTCTGGACAATCCTGTCTCACCCCCTGGGTGTCACTCACAGAACCTACATGCAGAGCTGGGGCCTCAGACACTGCTCCAACCTTTGCTACAGCCCTCCGCCAGCCCTCGTACATACCCTCAGCAGATGTCTCTTTTTTTCTACTTTATCCAACACACACTTTCCAGGAACGTTTTTCATCTGGCTGGGGCCATGGGGCCTTGTCACAGGAATGTGAAATAATGCAATTGTTAAACCATAAATGCAAGTGGGAGGGCTGAGGGGCAGCTTACGCAACATCACCCAGTGGCGGCACAGACCACAAAGGCTGTGCATCAGGGGAGAGCAAGGTGGCTCTGCGCCAGCAAGGGCAGGAAAGGTTCTGGAGCAAGTGTAATCTGTGACGGCATCAGGCGGTGAGATCGGGGCTTTGGGGCCAGACACTAAGAGAGCCAACCTTATCATTTACTCTCTCTCTCTCTCTCTCTATTTCTGTCTCTTTCTTTCTTTCATCACATCTTTCTTATATTCCAGCTACTATGCTGAGTGGTAGAGATACAGCAGTGAACAAGCTCCCTGGGGAAAATCAGATAATAAATAAGATCATGGGCGACAACAACTCCAAAGGAACAACCAGGGTGATCTGATGGAAGGGACCAGGCCACAGGAAAGGCATCTTGAGGAGGTGGGAGGGAAGCAGAGGGAAGGAACAGCCTTGATTGATGTAGGGCAGCACTTCTTGAGAATGAGGAACAAAAAGAAGCCAGTGGGGCTGGAGGACAATTGCAATTTTTATCATTTAACACAAGAATTAAATTATTCTGAATCATCTCATGGATTTGGGGAGAAATCCACAAAATCATAACATGTACCATATCATAGCATGCACGCCCCAAGGACTGAGAATGAACTCAGTTCCATAACACTAACCCTGAGCGGGCACCTGGGACACAGCGGGCACTGTGTTCGCTGCTTTTATTCTCACGTTCCAGCTCATTCAGTCCTAATAACGGTCCTCTGGGGTACACACTGTGTATAGATGAGAAAACCGAGTCTCAGACACATACCACCCGAGGTCATACAGCAGACAAGCGCCAGACTAGGGCCTGAACACATGTACTCAGGCCCCAGGGCTTCGCCCAGCCGAGACAGCACATCTCCTTTCCTGGTTTTATGATCCCCCAAACCACCTGGAGTCTGCAGACCCAATGGCATCTGGTGCGGCCTCAAGAGGCACTCCTTCTTTGCACTCTCCCCTGTCTGGCTTCACTTCCAGCTCTGAACCAAAGGACAGCTTCTTCCCCTTCTGCAACTCAGTTTCTCCCTGAGGGCCTCAGTTTCCCCACCTGTAAAATGGGCTGCTGTGAGCCCTCAATGGACCAAGGTGGGTAGGGAGCCCTTTCCTTGCTTTCCCTTCAAGGATGCAGAAAATGTCAGAGGTGAGGATGATGCAAAGCTGTTAACTGGGATTCGGTGACACCATTTTCCAGAATACGTCCATTTCTAAAAGCAAGGTTCTCCATTGCCAGGACCTCAAGGTAGGAAGTAGATGCCAGAACAACTTTCTGGAGAATGGAAACCCACATCCTCTGACTTCTGTGCAGCATCCTCCCTAGCACAGGGGGCCCAGTGTCACCTGGGGAGACGAGGGAAGACAGGAGCTGGTCTATGAAAGGAGCAGGAGTCCAGTGGGCATCTCACAGCCTCAAGAAAGCAGCACACGCTGCATCGCCACCTCCAGCCCTGGTATGTGGGGTTGCTGGGATTGAGTCCAAATGAGAAGTGTGCCAGGGACTCATCACTGACACCCCCCACCTTCTGCATCCTGGCCCTAACTTCATACCCCTTGTTCTTGGCAGATGAGGGAAGGTTGAAAGCCACAGCTGTCTTCAGAATGGGAGGTGGCAGGGTCTGGGCCCATGAGCCTCTTACAGTCTGGGGATAAGTTTTCCTAATGTGTGCACTGGAGGCAGGGGAGTCGGTGAGCTCTTGTTCTGCTCAAATGGCTGTCCCAGCCTAACTCAGAATCTGGCCATCACACAGTTGGAAGTTGTGTGCTAGAGCCACTCCCCTAGCCTGACACCTGTGACCAGAGCCCATAGGAACCCCCAGAACCACCTCTCTTCCTTCTCCTGTCTTTAAGAGGTTTTCTAAAGAGGCATTATGCCTAAGGGTTAGTCTAACTACCCAGCCGGCATCCCACCTATTCTGTGCGAATTGGGCAACTGAACTGCCACAGGCCTCAATTCCTTCATCTGTAATATAGATTAGTAATGGTAGCCACTTCAAAGAGTTGTTATGAGCATACATAAGTTAGTACTTTTTTTAAAAAGCTTATTTATTGTTTTAGTAATCTCTACACACAACAGGGGGCTTGAACTCACAACCTCGAGATCAAGAGTTGTATGCTCTACCAACTGAGCCAGCCGGTAAGTTGGTACTTAGAAGAGTACAAGGTTCATTATGTAAGAGTTAGCTCTTTATCATCATTATTACAATTATACATGCTCATCCTCCTGAGATCCTCTTCCTTAGTCCTTCCCAGAGGGCTCTATGTGACATTTGAGGCAAGTATATAGGCATATCTTTTTGAGGGCAAGGACATCTCTAATACAACAGTGCCTCATACCAGGGGGCACTTGATATACGTATTTGTAGAATGAATGAATGGATGCCTAAGGGAACAAGCAACAGGGGTTAGTTAGTATTTTCCCCAAGGGATGATTTTTTTTTCCTCTAGGCAAGATTGCAACATTGAAAACTTGACTTTCAAAGGCCATGTGCTCTGACAGCTAAGACTTGGGACCAAGGAGCTCTTGCCTCTGCTTCTGGCCATCTTCCAATTAGCTGCATGACGCAAGGCTGCCTAGAGCCTCTATTGTCCTGGTAAGAATAACAATTCCCACCTCCTAGGGGTATGGTAAAAATTAATGAGATGGCATGTGAAATGTGCCATGAACTTCACAAAAGAAAAACCTTATGTTACAATTTGGAAATTTATTTAAAATGTACCAAAAAATGCACTGAGCTAATGGAGCTGTTAATTTGTTGAGGGCAAAGTATTCCTCTTGTTTAGTTAGCTTCACAGAGGCAAAATTATGTTTACTAGGTAGCCCTATGAAGACAAAGCAAGTTCATTTTGTTCCCTGCAGGTCTCAAATGCCAAGTGAAAATAGCTGTCCTCATCTCACCAGCTTAAATAAAATTCAATTTTGTGTTCTGAGAATTTGGCCTGGTTTGGAAGAGAATTCCAGGGCTGTGGTGATTGTCCACTTAACCACAGAGATCTGGCAACAAAAGTCTATTATGGTTAAAGATTGTCCTCCTCCTAACCAGCATCCTAAACACAGGGCAGCTGCCTGTCTGCACTCAAGTCCCTGCTGGGAACACCACGGGATGCTTGATGCACTGAGGTTCATGTGCCCAGTGACTCAGTCTAGTCTTATGTGATACTGCATTAATCAGGTGTTGACTTTCTAAAGATCCCTTAAAAAGCTCTTAGGTGCCAATCCATCTACTGCCACAGGACTGGGGCTTCCATTTGCTTCCAATTTCAACCATCTGAAAGAAAAAAACCCTTGTCATTATGCTTAAATGGTAATATAAGTCCCTTTTTCTGTGAAATATGAATGAGCAGAGTCCAGCATGAGTGTCTCAGAATGAAGCTAAAGGCAGATCAGTGTGAGCTTCATGACTCAAAAGATGCCTTGACACAGCATTTCCCAAGGTAGTCTCCCCAGGAGAGAAGCAAATAAGTGAAACCAGGGAAAATACAAAATTGTAGTTAAGACTGGATGATTCCGAATGAAACAGACTTCCTTGCTGCGGACCTTCTCAGAGCCCTTAATGTATTAACATGCATTGTGAGTATCTAAGAAAAGAGTATAGTCTCCATGACTCTCAAGTTGTTTGATCAAGGATCATTTTGTATTACCCCTTGCCTCAAAGCCAACATCTCAAGGAACTAGAAAAACTGCTTGTTAGCATAGCAAACTTTCCCACAAAATAGGCCTCTTCATCCTCTATCAACTGCAAAATAAATATTACTCCTATTTCCCTGTAAGCATGGGAGGCAGCCAAAAGGCACTACAGCCTTAATTCTGACTCACAATATCCTCTTCAGCTTTTTTTTTTAAAGTTTGTTCTCTTAGACCAAAGCCGTCTGAGGAATTAATCTTTAACGAGTCCATCAGTTGGTTGTTAGCAAATCTTCCACAAATCCAGAGTCTGGCTATTTGAAACGGTAGTGAGCTGCACAAACTACAGCCTACAAACATCGCCTGCTGCACTAATGCATTCACATGGTAGGACCAGCCCAAAGTCCGGCAGGGCTCTTGGGTAACAAGATTACGGAGGCTGCCTGGGTAGAAGCTGTCTTGGCGGTGACTTCATTTGGTAGCGACTATTAATTGTCCACCATCATCCTCCCTTTCTTCCATCCGCTGGAACCCTTGATCTGTATATGGGCCCAGGAACACAAGAACAAAGGCTTCATTTCTTAGGTTCCCTTCCAGCTAACTGTGGCCATAAGACTATGTTTTGACCAATGAGATGCACAGGGAAAAACTAGCGACATCTTCCAGGAAACCTTGTGGAAGGTGTCACAGGTGACACAGCCCTTTGGTTCCCCTTCACACTTTTCTTCAAACCTTTCCCCTTCCCGCTGGCTGGAATGTGGGGAATGGCTGGTACCCCAGCAGCCCTCTTTGACCATGAGTTGGAAGCCAGTTACCAGGGTACACAAATAACAAAAGCAATGGAGCCCTAGACTCTGACAACTTTATGAACTGGACTGGACTATTCTCCTCTGGATTCTTTCTACCTGAGAGAGAAATAAATTTCCCTCTTGATCAAGCTGTTGTGAGTTTTCTGTCACAGCTGAATTAAGTCTTAACCAATGCAACCAACAGCACACAAAAATTTTCTCATTGGGAAGTAATTTTAATTTTAGTTGCATGAATAGTAGTGAGAACTCTGGTACACCCTTTACGCAGGCTTAGCAATTACTAGTGTTTTGCCACATTTGCTTTATTGTTCTTAATTTTATCATGTAATTTTTAACCATTTTAGAGGGAACTCCATACATCATGCCCCTTTATACTCTTAAGCACTTCAAAATGAAGAAGTCAAAGACAAACGCTTCCACACAACCATAGTTACAAAATTCAGGAATGTTTTCATTGATGCAATACTACTACCTCATTTCTAGTCCATATTCCGATTTTACCAATTGTCACAATAATGTCTTTTCCAGCCCACGATCTAATCAGAATCATACATTTATTTGTCATGACTCAGATATTAAATTTTAAGGGAGTATTCCTTTTTTTAAGAAAAAGGAAAAATCCAAATTAAAAAGAAATATTGTTCGCATTTCTAGCTTATTGCCACTTCTACCTCTTTTATCTCTAAAATTCACAAATCTGCCGTTCTCCTGCTATCAAGCTCAACTCTGGGCCCCCAAATGCAGTAGGTTGCCCCAATGTGTTTCCCTAGATTTACCAGACAACATGCTGCTCCCATTATTCCCCAATCCCGCTTCCGTGACTTCCACTCATTCCAGTTACAAGGAGGTCATCGTTACTGCTGTGTTAGAAACCTTCACCTATGAGCATCTCAAGAGTGGAGAAGAGCCCACTGTGTACATCATTCCCAATAACTGCCTGATAGAATCAATACACTAGAAAAAATTGCCTAGGCCCTTAACAAAGAGGAGGGAATATGGATCCTTTAGGCCCCCTGAATGTAGTTAGCCAGTAAACAGTTGAGTTTTATTTGCTTTGACGTGGATAGAACTGGAGGGTATTATGCTTAGTGAAGTAAGTCAATCGGAGAAGGACAATCATCATATGGTTTCACTCATACAGGGAACATAAAAAATAGTGAAAGGGGTTATAGGGGAAAGGAGAGAATATGAGTGGGAAAAATCAGAGAGGGTGACAAAATATGAGAGACTCCTAACTCTGGGGAACAAACAAGGGGTAATGGAAAGGGAGGGGGGCGGGGGGATGGGGTGACTGGGTGACGGGCACTGAAGGGGGCACTTGACGGGGTGAGCACTGGGTGTTATACTGTATGTTGGCAAATCGAACTCCAATAAAAATATACATAAGAAAATAAACAGTTGAGTTTTGTTCAGATACGGTAGCAACCAATATCTTGCAATGCATTTAATAAAAGTGGCTTAGGAGATACGGTTTATTTGCCCTTGAGCTTATTTGCATCTTATCTGTCTTTATGGTAAGAACCGGGTTTGTTGATAGCCTATTTATTGATGTACAAGCGGAGCTCTCTACAACTTCCCTGAATTTATTCATTAGGCACTAGTCAGTTACCTGCATTTTATAGTGAAAAGAAACTATTTTATTAATGAAGTTAAAATGAATAGGTGACAATATGACTAAAATAATCACCCTCTTCTTAGGAAATAGTTATTAAGGAATCACAGTGCTGGGGGGCTGGCCATCACTGCTGGGGGTGTGGTCCGCCTGGCACATGGGCTAGAAAGAACCAGCTCCTTCGGACACCCTTGGTGGGTCTGATGAAGAGCTAGAGAAGCCTCACACCTAAGGATAACCCCATCTGTCCTGGAAGATACTTATATCCCTCCACTCTCCATTCAACTAGAGTCTCACAGCCAGCTGGAATGAATAAGGGACAAGGTGGGAAGGTGAAATTTTTCTGTTGAATTAAATGTGTTGACTGCACTTTCAGGGAAGACCACTGTCTTCTGTCTTGGTTGCCACATCTTTAACCTACAGTCCCATTGACTCAGAATCACCAGAAGGGCAAGGGGAGAAAGAAAGAAAACCACCACAGGCCATGCAAGCATTTCCATGGAAAACAGAGCCACTCTTACCACCACATCTTTGAAAATCACACACTCTGCAGCCAGCACCTTAGGCACCCTTGGGCTGTGATTATTAATGGCAGACTGATTCCAAGTGGGAAGAGGTTTCCAGGCAAGCTTCTGCAGACCAGAAAGTAGAGAGAAAGGTGGGGGAGAGTGCAAAGAGGAGGTGGGAGCACCAGGCTGAGCAGCATCGGCAGCTGGTAGCACTGCTGTTTCTGTCCCTCCTCTGGTTCTGGCCACCAGGAGAATGTGTCACCTGCATTTTTTTGGTAGGGCTTTGAACCTGCACATGGCGACATCACTTCCCTGTCTTGCATGACCTTCCAGCTCTTTCTCCTTGGTACTCCTCCCCTAAATCTCCCCTAAATCTTGGTACTGTGAGGGAATAAGTCAAGGTGAGGGAGATAACAGACCCCAGACCCAGACCTGAAGACTGTCACTCCACTCCAGCTACATCCCCATGCCTTCATATAGTGAGGGAATTTTTGTTACACTTGCTTTATCACAACACGTCAAGAGTCACTGTGTTCGGGTTAAAATCCATCCTCAGGATGCCTGGGTGGCTCAGTGGCTGAGTATCTGCCTTCCACTCAAGTCATGATCCCAGGGTCCTGGGATCGAGTCCCACATGGGGCTCTCCCCAGGGAGCCTGCTTCTCCCTCTGTCTGTGTCTCTGCCTCTCTCTGTCTCTCATGAATAAATAAATAAAATCTTAAAAAAAAAATCCATTCTCCTCCCAAGCACCTGAGGAGAAGCCCCAAGGAGCCCTCTGCCCTCCCGGCACTCATTCATTGTGCTTGCTTCCCCTACTCTGACCCAGAATGCTCCTTTGGGCTGCTCTCCTGCTTTCCAAGGTCCTGTCCTCCTGGGACACTCTACTTCAGACCTTCATTCCTGAGGCCTTGAAATGGCACCTCTGCATTGCTTCTCAAACTATCCTAACTCAAGGGCACTGTCTCCCCCTTCTGAGCCGGGTGATTCTCTGTGCTCTCACCATGTTTCACCACCACTCATCACTGCAGCAGAGCAAGCACTGGGATTCCCCTCATCTCCGCGTGGGACAGGATGCAGCACACCCTAGGCTTTCAATACACATTTGTGCGCTGTAGGAACAGGCAAGATCGAACCCAGAATCTCATCAGCACAGACACCATTCCAGAGGATACTGGGAATGAAAATCTGAAAATCGGGCATCATCATCAACTCCCTCCTGGAAGTGTTCCTAGAGCCAGTTAAAAATCACTGTAATGGATAAATGCCCTGGTTTCTAAAAGAAAGAAAAGAAAAGAAGGAAAGGAAGGAAGAAAGGTGTGGGAGAAAGAATGGAAGGAAAGGAAAGGAAAGGAAAGGAAAGGAAAGGAAAGGAAAGGAAAGGAAAGGAAAGGAAAGGAAGAAAGAAAGGAGGGAGGGAGGGGAAAAAAGGAAAGGGAAAAGAAAAAGAAAAAGTCACTTAAAAAACAGGGGCCAGTGGGACTATGGAAAAAAAAAATACAAGAGACATAAAAACCAGGTGTGAAGTGCACATAATTTCCCTTCTGATTCCACGAACCATCAAAAGATGGCTTTGAGACAATCAATTTGAATATGGATGAGATATTAGAGGAGATTTAAGAGTTACTGTTAATATCATTAGGTATGATCATTGTATGGTGGTTATGCTTTTGATTTTTTAAAAAGTCCTTGTCTGTTAGTTATCCTAACCAAACTATTTATAGGTGAAATGGCATATCTGAAATTGGCTTTAAAATACATCAGCAAGGGCAGCCTGGGTGTGATCCTAGAGACCCAGGATCGAGTCCCACGTTGGGCTCCCTGCATGGAGCCTGCTTCTCCCTCTGCCTGTGTCTCTGCCTCTGTGTGTGTGTGTGTGTCTCTCATGAATAAATAATAAATCTTAAAAAAAAAAAAACTTTAACATTTTTTTAAATAAATAAAATAAAATATATCAGCAAAAAACAAAACAGCAAAAAAGTTATGGGGAGGAGGAACAAGGTTGGCAAAAGGTTGATAATTGTTGACAATGGGTTTAATTCATGGAAGCTTGCTATACTCTTCTTTCTACTTTTGTGTACTTTTGAAGCCTTCCAAAAGAAAAACTATTTTAGAAGTCACTGAATCCACAATCTCTAAACCTTGAACTAGGAATTACCCTTTTTTTCTATTAGTTAATTAAATGCATATTTATTGAAACTCTGCTATGTTAAAAGCACTTCGGCAGGAACTGAGTTACAGAATGCATTAGACACAATCAAATATCAAATATATACTGGGTAAATATCTATAGTGGTTTATATTTGGCCACTTGAGCATGGGAAAAAACCTTGTCCCCTCTTAGATAGTGGATATGCTGATGTGTCATCTGACAGCTGTTCAAAAGCTGGCTACACCCCATACTACCTAGGAGATACAGCATGCCACTTCTTCTAAGCCTCCTTTCTGTAGTTATTCTCTTGCTCCTCCTCCTCCCCTCATTCTCTGCCTTCTTTTACTCTCTCTTCTTTAATTAAAAGGGTAACACTGTCAGCCCCAACAATTGGGCCATTCACTTCAGCATGTACTTGGCTATGCAGTGGGTTGAAATGTACCATCCAAACATCCCAGCTGCAGGTGCCACAAACTCTTCCATGGACAGTCACACAAGGACACATCTGTTTTGCAGATGCAGATGACACTAGAATATGCCTCACTATGTGGATGCCATGACAGAATGACACATCCCTCACTCGTGCTAAGTACTGTGCTAGAGAGGGAAATGTACATGGTCTACACGTGCCATATTTAGCCATAGATAGATGGCAGGCATAGACATTGAGAAGTCAAAAATTCAAATATATTCCTATCACAGACTATCTGGAAAGTTGAAGAAGCATTTCACAAAGTTGGCACTTTTGTCAATGTTATGGTGAAGGATGATAGGAACCTTCATCAATATAAAAATCTTTATAAATGCTATAGTTTAAGGGCACCTGGGTGGCTCAGTGGTTGAGTGTCTACCTTCAACTCAGGGCATGATCCTAGGGTCCTGGGATCAAGTCCTGCACTGGGCTTCTCACAGGAAGTCTGCTTCTCCCTCTGCCTATGTCTCTGCCCCTTTCTCTGTGTCTCTCATGAATAAATAAATATTTAAAATAAAATAAATGCTATAGTTTAGCATTTAAAATCTTTTTGAGTAAAACATTCTATAAATACATATACACTCATTTATACACTATCCATATGCATATATATTTGTATACATTTTTAAAACTTGAATCACACCAGAGAAATGACAGGTAAAAAAAAAATACTCCCTCAAACAGTCAAGTAGAATTAAATCAAAATTCATATAGCAAGGTAGAGTGCAAAAAGCAGGGCATATGACATAGATTTTCCTTGTATAATCTGATAACTAAGACTGTTGCCACTCAGATAACAAGTGTATGGATAGATAATTCAGTAAAGCAAACAAGATATGTTCAGTCTATACATTAAAGCATGATGTGTGAGTCTGCATTTGCTGAAGCATGCCAGTCACAACAATACATTGCCTGCCTGAAATTGTGGTCCCAACTATGTCATGAATAGCAACTTCTCTGCTCTTCGTTTAAAAAAAATAAGATTTTATTTATTTATTCATGAAAGACACAGAGAGGCGGAGACACAGGCAGAGGGAGAAGCAGGCTCCCTGTGAGGAGCCTGATGAGAGACTCCATCCCAGGACCCTGGGATCATGATCTGAGCCAAAGGCAGATGCTCAACCACTGAGCCACCCGGGTGTCCCTCAGCACTTCAATATAGATTGATTTCTTGAAGAGAACAAGTTGCCTCCACTAACTACAGAATTATATCAAATGAAAATCTTTTGAGGAATTTTAAATAAGTGCTAGATTATAGCTGGAAAAAATCAACACTTTGAGAATGTATTTTAAAGATCTTTTCAACATAGTACTAGAAGCCCTAGCCTCAGCAATCAGACAACAAAAAGAAATAAAAGGCATGCAAATTGGCAAAGAAGTCAAACTCTCCCTCTTCACAGATGACATGATACTGTACATAGAAAACCTTAAAGACTCTGCCTCAAGATTGCTAAACAAAATCAGTGCACAGAAATCCAGTGCATTTCTATATATTAACAATGAGACTGAAGGAAGAGAAATTAAGGAATCAATCCCATTTACATTGCACCAAAAACCATAAGATACCTAGGAATAAACCTAACCAAAGAGGTAAAGGATCTGTACTCTGAAAACTACAGAACACTTAGGAAAGAAATCGAGGCAGACACAAAGAGATGGAAAAATATTTCATGCTCATGAATTGGAAGAATAAATATTGTGAAAATATCTATGCTACCCAGAGCAATTTACACGTTCAATGCAATCCCTATCAAAATACAATGGACTTTCTTCACATAGTTAGATCAAATAATCTCAAGATTTGTATGGAACCAGAAAAGACCCAAATAGCCAGAGGAATGTTGAAAAAGAAAGAAAACCAAAGCTGGGGGCATCACAATGCCTGACTTCAAGCTGTACTACAAAGCTGTGATCATCAAGACAGCATGGTACTGGCACAAAAACAGACCACAGAGATCAATGGAGCAGAATAGAGAACCCAGAAATGGGCCCTAAACTCTATGGTCAACTAACCTTCCACAAAGCAGGAAAGAATATCCACTGGAAAAAAGATAGTCTCTTCAATAAATAATGTTGGGAAAATTGGACAGCTACGTGCAGAAGAATGAAACTGGACCAATCTCTTATACCATACACAAAGATAAACTCAAAATGGTTGAAAGATCTAAATGTGACACAATAATCCATCAAAATCCAAGAGGAGAATAGGCAACAACCTTTTTGAACTTGGCCACGGCAACTTTTTGCAAGATACATCTATGAAGGCAAAGGAAACAAAAGCAGTAATGAACTATTGGGACTTCATCAAGATAAAAAGCTTCTGCACAGTGAAGGAAACACTCAACAAAACTAAAAGACAACTTACAGAATGGGAGAAGATATTTGCAAATGACGTATCAGATAAAGAGCTAGTACCCAAGATCTATAAGGAATTTATCAAAGTCAACACCCAAGAAACAAACAATCCAATCATGAAATGGGCAGAAGACATGAACAGACATTTTGCCAAAGAAAGACATAGACATGGCCAACAAGCACATGAGAAAATGCTCCGCATCATTGGCCATCAGGGAATTACAAATCAAAACCACAAGGAGATACCACTTTACACCAATGAGAATGGCTAAAATTAATAAGACCGGAAACAACAAATGTTGGCAAGGATGTGGAGAAAGGGGAACCCTCTTGTACTATTGGTGGGAATGTGAACTGGTACAGCCACTCTGAAAAACAGAGTGGAGGTTCCTCAAAGAGTTAAAAATAGAGCTACCCTATGACCCAGCAATTGCACTACTGGGGATTTACCCCAAAGACAGTGAAATGATGAGACACCTGCACCGCAGTGTTCATAGCAGCAATGTCCACAATAGCCAAACTGTGGAAGGAGCCATGATGTCCTTTGACAGATGAATGGATAAAGATGTGGTGTATATATTCGATGGAATATTACTCAGCCATCAGGAAGGATGAATACCCACCATTTGCTTCAACAGGGATGGAACTGGAAGGTATTATTTGAGTGAAATAAGTCAATTGGAGAAAGATAATTATCATATGGCTTCACTCATATGGGAATATAAGATATAGTGAAAGGGACCATAAGGGAAGGGGGAAAATTGAATGGGGAAAATTAGAGAGGAAGACAAACCATGAGAGACTCCTAACCCTGGGAAACAAACAAAGGGTTGCAGAAGGGAAAGTGGGTGGGGGGATAGGGTAACTGGGTGACGGGCCCTGAGGAGGGCACTTGATGGGATGAGCACTGGGTGTTACACTATATGTTGGCAAATTGAATTTAAATAAAATATTTAAAAATTAAAACAGAGAATCAAAAAATTAAAGACCTTTTAACAGTGTAATTAAATCAATCACTGTATATGTACCACTCATACTTTCTAAATTAAGACAGTATGTTATATATTTAAGTCTATTAAAATGGTTTCATTTGATAAAATAAAAAATTAACATTTTGAGTTATTTCAAGGAAAGTTTATAGTTTTAACCTCAATCAATCATGATTATCCAACATATATATAGTAAGGTCATTTTCTTCTAACTTTGTGCTTCCTGCTGCCTGCCTTTGGTCACTATATACATTTTTTTCTAGTTTCAGAAGCAATAAATGTTCTTTGCAAAAATTCAATTATATCTATTATCCTACCACATAGAACTGATTCCTTAATAGTTTAGCATCATACCAGATGATTTTCTAAACAAACATATTATTGGGGTGCCTGGGTGGCTCAGTTGTTTAAGCATCTGCCTTTAGCTCAGGCCATGATCTCAGGGTCCTGGGATCAAGCCCCACATTGGGCTCTCTGCTCAGCAGGAATCCTGCTTCTCCCTCTCCCCCTGCCATTCCCTCCACTTACACTCTCTGGCTCTCTCTCTGTCAAATAAATAAATAAACAACAATCTTAAAAAAAATTAACTAATATATCATTAAAGCAGTGCTTATCAAGGGGTACCTGGGTGGCTCAGCCAGTTGAATGTCTGACTCTTGATTTTAGCTCGGGTCATGATCTTGGGGTGGTAAGATCTAGTCCGGCATAGGGCTCCGCACTCAGTGGGGAGTTGGATTGAGATTCTCTCTCTCCCTCTCCCTTTGCCCCTCCCCCTGCACTCTTGCTTTAAAATAAATAAATAAATCTTTAAAGAAAAAAACAGTGCTTGCTAAAACAAAATAATTCATAATAATTTATGATATCCTTATCTTACTACCAATAACATATTGTGGATAACTCTCCTTATTGAAATGTTTAGTTCTATAAGCCCATTTCTTGGTGTGTATTTGCAAGTATGCTCTTTTATGAACGTAGCACAACTTATTTAACCAGTCCCCTACTGCAGGTAAATTAATATTACAAATGCAAAAAAAAAAATCATTGCACATACACCTGTGCACATTTTTCCTATTTAAAATGTTTTCTTTACATATAAGTAGCTAGCTATATTTTCCCTGTTTTTTTTTTAATCACCACAGATAAATCAAGAACGAAGTAAATGACAAGGAAATTGGCAAATGAGCCTTGGAAAGTACATATTTTTATATTTCATGTTATTCAAACACTTACATACTTTGTCATTTTCTATCCTTCCAAGCCAAAAAATCTGCAGAAGAGAAATTCTGTGTGGAGGGATTTAGGACCACCTAGAACAACCCCGGCAAGCCTAGGTTCACTGGGGGACAGAGCCTGAGGGCGACCTGTCTCCTTCTCCCTATATGGTGTTATTTATGGAGGTTTGACTGAAGTATGTCTACATCTTTTCCCTCCTGCACGTTCCTCCCAGCAGCTACTTGTTTCCCTTCTTCCCCTCTTACTATGGGAGGTGTAGGGCTCTCTGCACTCGACAATCTTATACTTATCCCAAAGGTGCAGGGAATGTAGGAGCTGAGAAATACACCCTGCTGACTCTAAGTATGGCGGTGAACAAGAAGCACAAACTCCTTAAAAACTCCAAAGGTAAAGTCAAACATGAAAACTGAGTAAGACTTCAAAACAAACATTGTTTCTTTGCCATTTTTGTTGGACAGCTTTTGATCCTTTTGTAACACAAAATTTTCATTCAGGATTTATTTTCATGTTGCCATTGCATCATCCTCATGTCATGGTATGGTCTTCAATGGGCTATTTGTTTAGAGACTTTTTCCTTTCCTTATTGCCAAAATCTGTGAACAATGAATTACTTCAGTGGAAAACTCTATGCCATCTTTGCAGAAAGATCATGTGTGCAATTGTATTCCTTTGTGCTTTCATTAGTTTGTGTGTTATAGAAGAAAGTTTTAAAATACAAAATAGCCCACCGATGCCTGGCTGGCTCAGTCAGTGGAGCATGAGACTCTTAATCTTGGGGTTTTAGTTTTGAGCCCTACATTGGTTGTAGAGATTATTCAAAAATTAAATCTTTTTTTAAAAGACAAAATAGCCCAGATTAAAGAGAAATGAAATCCAAATTATGGGCTCCTTCCCTCTCTGGGCATTGTTCCATTCACTTTTAGCATGAAGTCACTAACTACAGGGCTTAGAGAACTTGAGAGAAGTCAGACAGCTGGTAATTAGTGGAACCAAGATCTGAACCCAAACATTCTAACTGCAGAGTGTAAATGCTCGGTATTACTATGTGGCTGATTCCACAACACACACAGAGCTCGACAGGTAGGCAAGAAAGATTTAAAAATTAACAGCCTCTACTCAAGAAGAGAATTTTCTTTTTTTTTCTTCTAATATATTTTATTGTATTTAAATTCAATTTTCCAACAAATCATATAACACTCAGTGAAGAGCACAATTTTAATCTAAGACAGACTCCTGGGAGGGAGAAGCACACCGAACTGAAAGCTGGTGAATAAAGTGAAGTCTGTATACTGAATGGTAGACATTCCAGATTTTCTTTTCTTTTTTTTTTTTTTTTTTTTTTTAATTTTTTTTTTATTTATTTCTGATAGTCACAGAGAGAGAGAGAGAGAGAGAGGCAGAGACACAGGCAGAGGGAGAAGCAGGCTCCATGCACCGGGAGCCTGACGTGGGATTCGATCCTGGGTCTCCAGGATCGCGCCCTGGGCCAAAGGCAGGCGCCAAACCGCTGCGCCACCCAGGGATCCCGATTTTCTTTTCTTTCATGCTTACAGAATGGCAAAGATCAATTTTATCTATCCAAAGCAGAAGTATTCTTAGGAGACTTCTTAGTCTTAAAAGAAACTAAATGTTCCCATGAAAGAAAAATTCTCCTTATACTGCCTTTTGGGGTCTCCCAAAGAAAACCTGGCTTACTAGCTCATTCTTCAAAGAAGGTCCACCAACTGCCATACCCACCAATCACACAAAGACTGCAATCCAACATCTTAGAGCTTCACTCTTAAGTATGTGGGCAGCCAAAGATCATCAGACATTCAAGAGAAGAGAAAGTCTGAAACAAACAGGAAAAAAAAAAAAAAAAAAGAAACTCAGAGGCCACTGAAACAATACAAAGACTAGAAGAAATGTCTTTAAAAATCCACTATATTGGGCAGCCCAGGTGGCCCAGTGGTTTAGCGCCGCCTTCAGCCCAGTGTGATCCTGGAGACCAGGGATGGAGTCCCATGTCGGGCTCCCTGCATGGAGCCTGCTTCTCCCTCTACCTGTGTCTCTGCCCCGCTCTCTCTCACTCTCTATGTGTCTGTCTGTGTGTGTGTGTGTGTATGTGTATCTCTCATGAATAAATAAATAAAATCTTTTTAAAAAATCCACTATATTTAATATCTTCAGAGCCCTCCCCCCTCAAAAAATATAACATCCATGAAAGTCCAGGATAGTTAAGAAAAATAAAAGAACAGAAATAACACCTTAGAAATTACAAATTTGAAAACAGAAGATCTCAATAGCATAAAAGATGAGAAAATTAGAAGATCAATTCAAGTGGTATGTTTAGCTAACGAGAGTTCCAGAAAAGGGGAAGAAATTAGCAAAGTGAAAAGAGTGCATTTTCCCAGAAATGAAAGACATGGGTTTCCATGTTAAGAAGGCCTACATGGTAAGATTTCACTCATATGTGGAACTTAAGAAACAAAACAGATGAACATAGGGGAAGGGAAGGAAAAATAATACATAATCAGAGAGGGAGACAAGCCACAAGAGACTGTTAACTATAGGGAACAAACAGAGTTGCTGGAGGAGAGTGGGTGGGGGATGTGATAACTGGGTGATGAGCACTGGGTGTTACACTCAACTGATAGATAAATCACTAAATTCTACCCCCCCTGAAACTAGTAATACATTACATGTTAACTAAACTGAATTTAAATACAAATATGTTTAAAAAGAAGAGCTTAGTGACCAAAGTAATTAATGAAAAAACACTGAATTCACGGCACATCACTGTGAGATATCAAAAACAATGGTATAAAAAATACTGAAGGAAACAGAAAGGGAATGGTAAAGGACTTCCCAGCAGCAATAATGTGGACCAGAAGGTGGTGGAGGACCTTTCAGAATCCTGAGGAAAAATAATGTTAATCTGGGCATTCTATATCCAGCCAAACTCTGAAGGATGTGATAGGATCAAGACATTTTCATATATTTGAGGACTCAAAAATTACTTTGCATGTGCCCTTTATAAAAAAAACTACTAGTGGTTGTATTTTAGAAAAACAGAATTAAATCAAGAAGTAAAAAGACATCAGGGTTCAAGAAAAAAAAGAATCAAACACAGGAGAATGACAAAAACAAGTCCCAAAACAATAGCACACTGGAAGCAGAGAAAAAAACAAACAAACAAACTTCCAAATTACAGTAGGACAGAGGTATAAGACAGGAAAGTCTCAGAGGGAAGGAAAGTAGAACCAATAAAATGTTTGGAATTTTTTAAATGAAAGAAATGATTAATAACCATGTGACTTATCTCCTGGAGCATTTGAAAAAAATATTGACAATAGGTCCGTAGAAAAGCTGATGAAAAAATGAAGTGATTATTAGCTTTGGGAAAAACAAAATGCAGTGTATTAAAGGAAACATAATTATAGTAAACCACTTGGCTCCCTAGTGACAACATTTATATAGTCATAATAATATAAGTAGTGATTTAATCAAGACTTATAAGTTGTGGGGAAGGAAAGAGAAAATAGAGTGTAGGAAAGAAAGAGAAATTTTTTCCTTTCTTTTTTTTAATATTTTATTTATTCATGAGAGAGAGGCAGAGACACAGGTGGAGGGAGAAGCAGGCTCCCTGCAGGGAGCCTGATGTGGGACTCGATCCCAGGACCTCAGGGTCACGACCTGAATGAAAAGCAAACGCTCAACCACTGAACCACCCAGGCATCCCAGAAAGAGAAGTTTTCATCTACTGTGATTGAGAGTCAAAATCTATCACCTGAAATTGATCAGTAAATAGTAGTGTATGTATATGCAAGGAAATCTCAGGAAGGATAAATGAGAGGCTGTCTGTTGGTCGCCTCCAGAGATAGGAGGAGGGAGACTGAGGACCAGGGTAAGAAGGAGACTTTTCATTGTTTTTATCCTTTTTTTTCTTTTAAATTTTGAGCTCTGTAAATATATTACCTTTTTGAATTAAAAAAACAAAAGGAAATAGCAGAAAGAGGTTAATTTTTAGAAACAGGAAACAGCAAATTAAGGGCTAAGAATGTTGAAAGTGGTCATCTTCAGGGAGGAGGACAAGAAGATGGCGGAGTAGAAAGGTAAGAGCTATATTTAAGTATAGCTCTTAAAGTTTCTATTCTAGGGGCGCTGGGTGGCTCAGTCAGTTAAGCATCTGCCTTCAGCTCACGTCATGACCCTGGGGTCTGGGATCAAGACCCCTTCAGGCTGCTGCTCAGAGAGGAGTCAGCTTCTCCCTCTCTCTCTGCCTCTCCCCCCCCACCCAATGCTGGTGCTCTCCTCAAATAAATAAATAAAAATCTTTAAAAATAAAATAAAATTTCTATTTATTTTTAAAGTTAAGTTTATGTATTTATTTATATATAAAAAAGAGATTAAAGCAACATTAGAATACGAGAACACTTTTCAAGGAGAAGCTAATTTAATTGGAAAAGTAAATGAAGTTAGGTGAAAGAAAATTTGCCTCAGTAAAGACTGTGCAGATGTCAACCCTGAGTGAGCAAAGTGTTCATTAACGTCCTTAATAACACTTCCCCCCCGACCTTTTGTCTAAAAATGTACAGTATTAAGTAAATAACAAAAAGAAATACGACTTAAATCACAAAGCAGGGGCATGTTTCATAGGCTTCTTTATTTCATAGCACATGAAAGTGCTATTCTAGAAAACTTAGACTATATAACAGGAGTTATAATTTTAGAGATCAATAATCTACAAGTTTTAGAAATTTACAGTAACCACTTTAAGTTGCATTAAGTCAACTAAACAAATTAGTCTTAAAGATGGCTACATATTCTTTGGTAGCATAAACTTTCTTTTTACTATAAGTTCTTGGAAAAACTAGGTTCTTGCATGTTTTTAGGATTCCACCACCAAAAAGATCTTACCCCTTATAGAGATACCCTGTCATCCCTTGATTCTGGAGAATATGGGACATGTCTCCACCCCTTTCTTTAATTCACTTGATCCAGTGTTAACTTGAATCACTTGGGCAAAATTGACCAAAGGAAGATCTGCCTGGAATGGCATCATGGTTTCAATCTTTGTAGTCTATGCCATTTTAACTGAACCTACAATGATAAAGACCAACGCCTGCCATACCACTTGCTCTGCCACAGCTCAGAAACTACTATTTCCCATTTACTCAACCACTCATTGTGATGGCTAATATGTCAACTTGACAGGGCCACAGTGTGCCCAGATATCTGGTCAAACGTTATTCTGAGTGTTTCTGCAAAGTTGTTTCTGGATGAGATTAACGATTTAATTGGTAGAATGAAGCAGATTGCCCTCCATAATGTGAGTGGACTTCATCCAATCAGTTGAATGACTGAATAGAATGAAAAGATGGCCCTTTCCTGAGTAATAGAGAATTCACCAACAGACTGCCCTTGGACTTGATCTACAACATGGGCTCTTCCTGCCTAATGGCTTTTGAACTGAAAAATTGGCTCTCCCTTGGTCTCCAGCCTGATGTCCCACCCTACAGACTGGACTTGCTAACCTCCATTATTATGTGAGCCAATTCCTAATAATAATAATAATAATAATACATATCCAATAGGTTCCATTTCTCTGAAGAACCCTAATATATTCATTCAAACAAATATTTGTTTAACCTGTACTACATGCCAAGCAGTAAGCTAAGTGCCAGGATGAAAAATCAAAACTATTGTCCCTACCTTGAAGATTTAGAAATTTGGATTGTAGGAATGTAGACTATTGTCTATGTTATCACTAAACTACAAAAATAGTTTCTCCTAAGAGTAAGTTGGCAAAGTTGGCCCCATACAGACACAACGTGCACATGGATTTTACTTATGAGCTTTAGGCTTCTTTGGGCTTATTCATGATTAGAGTCTGACCAAGTTTTCCTAAGCACTTGGGTTTTTCCAGTCTTGCATTATTGATTTTTTTCTAGAGGATGAACGTTTCCAGTGAAGTACCATAAAGAAGGGGACAGTGCATTTATTTGCCAGTAGTCCATGGAGTAACCTTTACTTATGCTTTTGAGTGGGCCTTAGACATCGTTTACATCTTGGAATACTGCCCAATATTCAGTCATCTGGGAAATTTGTTAGACCTCCCATGTGAGAACTAGATGATACCAAGAAAACTGGTAAGTGTATTGGTCTCTTCTGTGACTTTTTTAAGCATGAATCATTCACTAGGTAGAGAACTCAAATAAAACTCAAAACGGGGAATAGCATATTCCAAGGGATTCTGCTGTGCATCATATGGTATGTAGAATATACTGGAAAGAGCAATGGTTTCAAAGTCAGACAGGTCTGAGTCAAACCCCTGAACATGGTTCTTAGTAGCCAGTGACCTTGGAGAATTTATCCAACTGTCTGGGCTTCAGTTTTCTCACCTCTAAAATGAGGACAACAATTTGCTACAGGATTCCTGTTAGGACTGAATGGGACTGTGCATGCACCAGGAGAAGGACGATGCCTGCCATATAGTATATATGTTCAATCAGCAGATGTTATTTTTTAAAAATTTTTAAAGATTTTATTCATTTATTTGAGAGAGAGAGAAAGAGAGAGAACACAGAGGTGGGGGTGCCAGGCAGACGGAGGGGGGAAGCAGATTCCTGGCTGAGCAGGTTGCTCAAGGAGGTAGGGCTCCATCTCAGAAGCCTGGGATCTTGACCAAACCGAAGGCAGATGCTTAAGCAACTGAGCCCCCCAGGTACCCCAGCAGCAGAGATGACTTTTTTAATACAGAGCACTGAACTAAAAGGACCTATTTTAGTTCAAAGTACAACAAAATCTTTGTTACTCAGAATACTAGAGAATGGATGGTAAATGGAAGTCCAAAAAGTGTGGCCAATATGATGAGTTAATTCACATTGGCAAGAGGATCCTACCTAGCCTCCCTCTCTCTTCTAGGGAAACAGCAATGTAAATGAACGAACAGAAAATTGAAAATGTTCTTGTTTACAAGGCAGAGAGCTAGCCCCCAACCCTTGCAACTCCTTTTTAAAAATGAAGCCTGGAAAACAATCATTTTCTAAAAATGCTAATATTCACTCACAAGACTACTTTGTTTTCCTCTTGGGAAACTCATGAGATCAGTGGACCATCTCAGAAATGCTTATTTCATGAGGTGGTGTCAGGTAACATAGCTTATTCTCCTCAATGATTATGCTTAACAAAGACAGTTCAACGGAATTAAGGTGAAGAGTGGAGAGAACAATTTTAGAGAAATATCTCAGTCGGCAGGGTCATAAAAAGATGTTTTAAAGATGTTTTAAAACCACAGTGTGAAGATTGCAACTGACTCATATTCTAAAAATTGTGCTGAACAGTTCTGGAAAGTTGTAAAATAGAGATACAACAGTGGAAACATATTATTCATTGTTAAGCCAAAAGCACAGTAAAGTTGTAACTTTTACTTAAAATAGCTCAAAATAATGAGTTGTGGGGACATGTCTGAGAAGAATAATATCCTAGTGGAAATTAGGTAATCTTATACAATAAAAATTTTGAGCATTGAAGCTCCAGAAAATTCATTTGCAATAGTAGTAACTGGCTGTCGCAGCTTCCTACATTATTACACTCACAGCTACTGACAGTTGTGCAGAAAGCCTGGAAGTCGATGCGATGCTGACCATGGATCACAGGGTTTCCTCGCAAACCATCCTGGGAGATAGTGCTCTTACGGATTTAAGGGAGTATACTTAAATCATGATTAATTTGAACAAATTACAGTATTAAAGTTTGAATTATGGATGCAAGAGAGAAGATGAAATCCAAACAGAGATTTAAATGGTCATGCAGGAATTTGTAAATATGCAATGTTTTTGTACAAGTGGTACTAGGAAGTTTTCACTTCCTAAAGATTCCACAGTGGCTCCACATTGTCGTGGGAGCAAGTTTAAAGTCTTGATCCTGACACTGAAGTCAGGTAAAGTCCCATCTTCTGTCTTTGTCTTTGATAACAATACTCATCACAGGTTAATCATCTGTGTGCCATGAGCCATGCTGGAGCCCTGGCATCCATTCTTGTTCTTTAAAATAATGCAATGGTTGTCCCCATTTACAGATGAGGAAACAGAGACGGCTTGTTACAGCAAACTGCTCAAGGTCACACACCTTTAGAATACAAATCCCGGTCACCTGACTCCAGAAAGAAGGCTGCTCCTCTTCCTCCCCATTAACTATCCAAAGGGAGAGCCAAGTCCCCACTCATTCAGACTTTCAAGCCACTGTGCTGTTTGCCTTCAGTGACAAAGGCCTCCACCTCTGCTTACCTTTCCAGGTCTAGCCCCTCTCCCAAAGCTCAGGAGCCACCACAGAGTACCCTGACTGCACCTGCAAACAACAGTGTCCGGGCTTTGAAGTCTTGGCATAGAACAGACTCCCGGTGTCACTTGTTCATTTTCTGATGAGTCAGGCTTTGCCTGACACCTGGTTACATTCTTTATCTGGTTTTTGTGTATAAGTCTTCTCCTCTAAACATCAGGTTAGGGGCATCCCTGGGTGGCTCAGCGGTTTAGCGCCTGCCTTTGGCCCAGGGTGGGATCCTGGAGTCCTGGGATCGAGTCCCGCCCAAGGCTCCTGGCATGGAGCCTGCCTCTCTCTCTCTATATATATATATGTCTATCATAAATAAATAAATAAAATCTTTGGGGAAAAAAAAAACATGAGGACAAAAAAAAACATGAGGGCAAGAGCTAATTTTAAAAACTGTCATATGACTATCCATTGGAAGAAAGACAGTCTCTTCAATAAATGGTGCTGGGAAAATTGGACATCCACATGCAGAAGAATGAAACTAGACCACTCTCTTGCACCATACACAAAGATAAACTCAAAATGGATGAAAGATCTAAATGTGAGACAAGATTCCATCAAAATCCTAGAGAAGAACACAGGCAACACCCTTTTTACTCGGCCACAGTAACTTCTTGCAAGATACATCCACGAAGGTAAAAGAAACAAAAGCAAAAATGAACTATTGGGACTTCATCAAGATAAGAAGCTTTTGCACAGCAAAGGATACAGTCAACAAAACTCAAAGACAACCTACAGGATGGGAGAAGATATTTGCAAATGACGTATCAGATAAAGGGCTAGTTTCCAAGATCTATAAAGAACTTATTAAACTCAACACCAAAGAAACAAACAATCCAATCATGAAATGGGCAAAAGACATGAACAGAAATCTCACAGAGGAAGGCATAGACATGGCCAACATGCATATGAGAAAATGCTCTGCATCACTTGCCATCAGGGAAATACAAATCAAAACCACAATGAGATACCACCTCACACCAGTGAGAATGGGGAAAATTAACAAGGCAGGAAACGACAAATGTTGGAGAGGATGCGGAGAAAAGGGAACCCTTTTACACTGCTGGTGGGAATGTGAACTGGTGCAGCCACTCTGGAAAACTGTGTGGAGGTTCCTCAAAGAGTTAAAAATAGACCTGCCCTACGACCCAGCAATTGCACTATTGGGGATTTACCCCAAAGATACAGATGCAATGAAATGCCGGGACACCTGCACCCCGATGTTTACAGCAGCAATGGCCACAATAGCCAAACTGTGGAAGGAGCCTCGGTGTCCATCGAAAGATGATGGATAAAGAAGCTGTGGTCTATGTATACAATGGAATATTACTCAGCTATTAGAAATGACAAATACCATTTGCTTCAATGTGGATGGAACTGGAGGGTATTATGCTGAGTGAAGTAAGTCAGTCGGAGAAGGACAAACATTGTATGTTCTCATTCATTTGGGGAATATAAATAATAGTGAAAGGGAATATAAGGGAAGGGAGAAGAAATGTGTGGGAAATATCAGAAAGGGACACAGAACGTAAAGACTCCTAACTCTGGGAAACGAACTAGGGGTGGTAGAAGGGGAGGAGGGCGGGGGGTGGGAGTGAATGGGTGACGGGCACTGGGGGTTATTCTGTATGTTGGTAAATTGAACACCAATAAAAAACAAATTAAAAAAAAATAAAAATAAAAACTGTCAAATGCTTCTTCATTTTCATACTCAGTGGGAAAAAGTAATTATTTAATAGATTTCATTTAAAAATTTCATTATAAAAAATAAATAAATAAATAAATAAAATAAAAATTTCATTATAATCTTTGGGCACTTTTTTGCCCACCGTATGTAACTATACATTAAAAGGATAATTCACTTTTTAGTTTGCTACTATACAATGATGAATCTACTTTAAAATAAAACTTTCTCTTTTTTCCTTTTTTTTTTCTTTTGAAGATTTCATTTATTATTTATTCGACACAGAGAGAGAGAGAGAGAGAGCAGCAGAGGGAGTGGCAGGCAGAGGGAGAAGGGGAAGCAGGTTCCCCCTGGAGTAGGGAGCCCAATGCAGGACTTGATCCTAGGACCCTGGGATCATAACCTGAGCCAAAGGCAGATGCTTAACCGACTGAACCACCCAGGTGCTCCTAAAATAAAACTTTCAATGGAATTACTTTTTAAACCTGATTATAGTTCATAGTATTACATAACTGGGCTTTACTAATATTCTTACTAATCTCTGTAGGAGTGCTAACAACACTGACTCCGTCTTTGGCCCTCCATCTTCTTCATGGTCACACCAAGACCTCCCTTGGGGCTACATGTTCCAGGCCCTGTGGAGGTGAATGTATGACCTGACTGGAATGTGGGAAAGCTTGTTCTGATCATCCCTAAAGTGGCACACACAAGGCATCACTTTAGGTAACTAGTCGAGATCCTCTGGTACCAGACGGCATCATTAACCTGTGACCTCACCACCATGACCCTTGCTCTGTAAAAGCTGGGAAGTAAGGTCTGGACTTGGAGACGAGAAGCAGAGAGGATGGCTGCCTACTGCCTGGATCATCTGCCCACCTCCCCAATCCCCCTGTCAGTAAGTTATCCTGCATAAAACTCTGTGTAAATGTTTGGGAGTGGCTTGCTCCATTTTTCATTCTTCAAGTGCCTTCTCAGCCTGGAGGATACTTTAATGACTTTTCTCTACCTTCTAATCATCTTCTATAATAAGAATCTTTGGTCATGCAGGAAAGAGATCAATAGTCATGGGTACACAGTTGCATTTTTGCCAACAGCATCAGATTCCCCCTTCACCAGTTTTTCTAAAACCAACACAAAGGTCAAAAACTTGGACTGGTATGTTTCCCCTTTTCTCTTTGTCCCTGGACACACTTAAGTGGATCTTCCATTCAGAGTGAACTTGCCAAAAAGGAGGAGCCAACAGGTAAGTTCTAGAATGGAGAGGCAACGAGATAAACCATCTCAAGGAAAAATACCAGCTGCTTGTGTGAAGCCTGGTGGACAAGTCCATTGGCCAGGACTTTCCATAGGCAACCTATCATTATCTAGCCAGAAAGGGTCAGAACATGTTGCAGGTTCTGGGGCAAGGCAACTGATGTATTTACCAAGCATCCTGGACCACAGGAGGAAGAAAGACAGGCATCAAGTAAGGCTGGTCCCTTGACTAGCAGGAGCATGGAGTAGGAGGGCTCTTACGTACAGCCTTTTCCTGGACCCTAGTCCTGAGGCTGCCTGGTGGTTTGAAGTGAAGCACTATCAGATCCTCAGACAGGCTTCATGGCACCCCCATCATACATCCTGGTCCTCGGAAGCTGGTTCCCAGCTAGAGGCAGGGGCTGACGGGGTGAAATGCCTTCATCTAGGAATCCAGTCTCAGGGCTGATGTGGCTTCTGGCCTTCCAAGAAACACATTTCTGGGTTTGGGCAACCAGAATCCAAGGAAACACCTATTTCCTTTCCTTTTCTCTGGGAAATAGGCAGCTGCTAAAGAATACTGATTTCATTTAGGAACAGTGCCACCTTGCTTAACAAAGTTGCTTTGAACAAAGCTGGCTTCTGCTCATCAGCACTGGAGTAAACGCTTATCTCCTCTGTGCTGAGTCCTTGCCACCTTGCACACATGGGTCTCTGGTCAGTCTGGAATGCTCTCAATGCCTCATCATTGGGAAGAGAGGGAGGTACCACCCTGGTCTTAGCCCTACAGAGAGGGAACAGCCAGAGAGACACAGGTGTCCTGCCTTACTGTTACTTCACCACCTGCCTCCAACATCTACACAAAATAACAGCAGCCCTAACCCAATGGAAGAGGCAGGCAGAATCCAGTGGAATCACATTTTTAGGTCTGAATTTTTTCTACTTCTGGTATAGAAGTTCTTATCTATGCAAAGTGGTGCTGAACGTCTCGTCTTTGCTCACGGAGACATACTATTTTCCAGTGCTTGTGTAGCTCAGGGAAAAGTAGAGGAATGTTTAAGAGATGTGTGAACTGGGAACTTTTGAAGTCCCATTTATATGGCTCATGCTTCAACATTGCTGCTGCTTATATGCATGTTTGTTTTTCCCAAACCAAAGAGACACCAGAAGGCAGCTTCCAGGCAGTTCCCAGGTCTTCCAATAAATGATGAGGCCTCCCAATCTTTATTCACCCCACCTCCATGACCAGCAGAAGGAGCCAGAGAGCTCTGAGTAATAAATGTTAGGGAGAGGTAAATGTGGTTATCTCCTACCTTAGGGCCCAGGGTCACTACCCCAGTCTCCAGGAGCCAGCCTCTTAACTTGAAGTCAGGGGAAATTTAGGAAACGAGAGGATTTTTCTTCCTTCAAATAATCTAGAGAGATCTATTAAGGAGTAGATACTTAGCCAGGAAGACACATGCTTTCAGAGAGAATGAGGCCAAGGAGTGTTTAAGTTAAAAAAGAAACCATAAACACGGGCCCTTGGGTGGCTCAGTCAGTTAAGTGTCTTTTGATTTCGGCTCAGGTCATAAGATAGAGGCTTGAGTCAGGCTCCTGGCTCAGTGGGGAGTGTGCTTGAGATTCTCCCCTGGCTCATGCATGCTCATGCAAGCTCTCTCTCGCTGTGTCTCTAAAACAAACTAAAAAAAAAAAAAAAGGGAATAAACAAACCAGAGCTGAAGCTAGAAGAGATCCTGGGAGAGGAGCTAGTCGGCCCCTGCTCTGCCCTCGGAAGATATTTGTGGTTGGGGTTGCCTAATCTGGCCTGTGGGCCAGCTTCAGTAGGTGTGTTTTGTTTGGCAAGCACAACATACCTTTAAATGCTTTACCCTTAATTAGTTACTAACCTTTAAAGATCTGGAGAGTTCATATTAAGAAGTTAAACTAGATTTCCAGATTCCCTTGATAAAACAGAAGATTTGGCAAAGCTGACTGACATCCACCCGCAGATCACACCTGCCCTCCCTACTTAATCCCCGCCAAGCCCCTGGCCTTCTTCCGGCATTTATGCCACCTGCTGGGCCCTGCAGTGCTGGACTTTGCCATCCTAGGTACGGCGTTTCTCTCTCCCTAGTGTTTCACGGAGGGAGCTCTGACAAAAAAAACCTGCACTTAGAATCAGACAAGTTAAGTCAGAATCTGGGCCTGGAGAGGGACCCACGCCACAGAAGAGTTTTAAAGTCCCCAGGTGATTTTTACATGCAGCCAGGTTTAAAAATGACTCAGGCCAGACCATGAAGGGCGGATGATAAATTATTCTCTTCTTGAAGCACCTCAGTGGCTTCACTATTTTTACAATTTTTTAGGTTTTCATTATATCCTACCAATATCTAGTTTTCCCTTATTACATTCTTCTAGCAGCTTACACAGCCCTTGGTTTTTGTCTTTTTAGTTTCTCTTCTTTTTCCTTCACCGTTATTTTAGTTATTCCATTCTCAACCCCTCCTGCAGCTTCTCTGCATCTTTAAAAATAGGTTTTATTTTTAAGTAACCTTTTACCCAGCGTGGGGCTCAAATTCACAACCCCAAGATCAATTGTTTTTTTTTTTTTTTTTTTATTTAATTTATTTATTTATGATAGTCACAGAGAGAGAGAGAGGCAGAGACATAGGCAGAGGGAGAAGCAGGCTCCATGCACCGGGAGCCCGATGTGGGATTCGATCCCGGGTCTCCAGGATCGCGCCCTGGGCCAAAGGCAGGCGCTAAACCGCTGCGCCACCCAGGGATCCCATTTTTTTTTTTAAATTTTTTATTTATTTATGATAGTCACAGAGAGAGAGAGAGAGCGCGGCAGAGACACAGGCAGAGGGAGGAACAGGCTCCATGCACCGGAAGCCCGATGTGGGATTCGATCCCGGGTCTCCAGGATCGCGCCCTGGGCCAAAGGCAGGCGCCAAACCGCTGCGCCACCCAGGGATCCCCCAAGATCAATTGTTGCATGCTCCTCTGACAGGGAGTTGGCCACACAACCTCCCCCCCCTCAACACACACACACATTCTTTTTAAAATCCAATGGACAAAATTAGAAACAATACCCTAACCATTCTTTTACCAGAGTAGAATTCAGTAGTGGTATTTTTTTCTGGTTGAATTTTATACTTAAAATCTCAGAATCACATGAATTTCCTTTCACAATTTTTTTTTTCACTTAATTTCCTTTTACAGTTTTTTTCACCTTATCACCTGGTTTTTGTTAACAAGGAACTCAATAGCAAAAACCTGAGAAATCACACTCCATGATGGAAAACCAGGATTTGGGGCATATTAAAGCACAAATATCAAGTCTTGCCTTCAGATGAGAGAGACATCAACCCTTCCCTAGGGCCATAACCTGATATGTAAAATTAAAGGGAACAAAAGCATGTCCATAATAGTTTTAGTTCTTTAGTTTGTTGCCTGTAAACCAATTGGCAATCAATAGGTTAATCTGTTTTTAGGCAAATTCTAAGCGAACATTTTTTTAAGTAGGCTCCCTGCCTAGCATGGAACAGAGGACGGAGCTTGAACTCAGGACCCCTGAAACCAAGAGGTGAGCTGAGATCAAGAGCCCCACATTTAACCAACTGAACCACCCAGGCATGCTGTCCCTCACACGTTGTTGTTGTTCAAGATTTATTGTTTAGTTGCTCTACCCAAGGTAAGACTTGAACTTACAACTCTACGGACTCAGCCAGCCAGATGCCCCTCTAAGCTAATTCCTAAGTCAATCCTCAAGTTATAACAGATATGCTTCCAACGACGTAGCTGGAAGACCAGCACAAATGTTAGCCTATCTCCATGAGATAGCATTTTTGTTTTACCTGTTTTACAGATTAAGAAACTGAGGCTTGGAAAGCAGCTCACCCACAGTTGACTGCCACACACCCAACATCCGATGGCTCCTGGCTCTGGCTGGCCCCTCGGAGAAGATGGGCCCTTCGGTGGTCATCAGCCTCTGATACTAGGAACCGGACACCCCATCAAGGAATCGAGCCTCATAGACGGCAGCAGTGACGCTGGAGATCCAGCAAGAGCAGAGGCTGCTTCTCACTACCACACATTTGGGCCAGATCGTCATCAAAATGCATAAGAGACCTTGACCTTGACATTCTGCAGGCAACAGACTCTGGTGGATGCTCCTTGGGACCCCCAGGGAAAAGCCAACGTTCCCTTAAGAAATCTAGAACCCGCGGAACGACCCTGGCACAATGCCAGCTCTGTAAAGTCAGAAATCTTACCCAGAGGGGGGAAAAAAAATAGAAACAAGTTGACGGGGCAGCCCGGGTGGCTCAGCGGTTAGCGCCGCCTTCGGGCCCCGGGCGTGATCCTGGAGACCCGGAATCGAGTCCCGCGTCGGGCTCCCTGCGTGGAGCCTGCTCTCTCTCCTGTCTGTGCATTCTCAGGAATAAATAAATAAAATCTTAAGAAAAGAAACAAGTTGAACTACAAGATTCCCTCTAGCGATCCACATTGGGCGGGGGGGACCCACAGCCCTTCCCACTCATCGTGCGAGGAGAAAGAGAACTGGGGTCCCCCGACTGGTCTCCCTGGAAGACCCGACGTGTGCGGCGGGGGGTGGGGGGAGCACGGGGTTTAGGGCGGGAGCCTGAGGCCCCCGAGGCCCCGAGATCCGAGGCCCCGGGCCCCCCGCCCGGCGGGGACGCACCGACGGCCGCCGCGCGGCGCCCCGAGGCCTCCCCGGGCGGGAAAGCACCGGCTCGTCTCACGGTTTCCACCCAACCCGAAAGAGCGTCTCCTCTCCCTTCTGCACAAGGCCTGGAGCTAGCGGGGCCCCGCGGACGGCCGCGCGCAGCCCCCTCCCCCGGCCGCCGGTGCTGCGGGCGCGCAGGCGGGCAGCGGGGTCCCCAGCGCGCCCCCCGCCCCGCCCCGCCGAGCCGCCCGCCGACGCTCTGGCTCCCGGGGCTCGGGCAGCGCGCACCGCCGGGGACGAGGGGGGAAGCCCCCGATTCCCGCGGCCTCGCTCCCGCTCCCGCTCCCCGCTCCCCGGTGCCGCCCGCGCGGCTGCCAGGTTTAGGACCGGGTCAGGCAGCCCCGCCCCCCGAGACACAGAGGGGACAGGCTGGGGCCTGGGGTCGCCGACCAGCCCGGACCCAGGAATTCTCCAGAATCCTCAGTCCTCTCGCACTCGCCCTGGGCCTCGATCCCACACTCTCCCCAGCAGCATCCGTGGAACCCAGCAGGAGGCGGGCGCCTACCCGGCTACCCTACCCTGCCGCGGCCCGTGTCAGGGGCGCCTGCGTGAGCGCCGCCGGCCTCCGCCTCGTTCCCACCGGGTGTCTGGGCCTGGACAGGCCCCCCTGGCCCCAGGCGCGGGGCACGCAGGGGGGCGTGGACGCGATCCCCTCATGCTTCAGTGGCTCCCACTAAGGTCCCCACCTTTCCAGAGTATTCTCGCCAACAGAGCCTTACTGTCTGGGGGAGCTCCTTTGCAGACCCTCGGTGACCTGGACCATCTCCAACGCGCCGACAGCTCCCCGGGAGCGGCTGGATTTGATCAAGCCGGAAGGAAGTCGTCGTTCTGTCTTGCCAGCGGGGTATCTCTCGGAAAGCAGTGCTTTTAAAAATATTCGAATGTGGAGCGGATGCGGGGCGCGCGGCACCTGCCAGCCACGCCCCGCGGGCTCCCGGGGCCCCGCCCCGCCCCGCCCCTGGGGCTCCACCCCGCGGGGCCCCGCCCACCGCACCTGCCTCGGGGGGAGCCGGGTCCGTGGAAACGCGGAGAGCCGGTCCCCGCGGACTCGCCGTTACCCTGGCAACTGCGCGCCGGCTTTAGGCGGTCCGGGAAGGATGTCAGGGGATGCCTGCTCCAAACCACAGATTCCGGTTCACGAGGGTAGGAGGGCAGTGGCGTTGCGGACGGGAGCCCGAGCGTGTGGGTCCGTGGACAATGCAGACCCCCGGTGACGGGGGGCACCGCGTGGCTCACCCCCACCCCGCACCGCGTCACTAGACCTATACTTAGCTCTAGCATGAATCCCACCATTCCCTTCAGCGTGTTTGCTTTTCTCTCCTGCCCGAGATCCTGTGTAAAAGTTGCTTGGCCCAGACTGAGTACTAGCGAGCGCCCGGTAGAAGCGGGGAGGGGCACGCAAAGATGCATGGAGAGAAGGGAGACGGGTGGGAATAATACTTGACCGAGGATGACCTCGTGCACAGAAACTCAAGAATTGTTTGGAGTACAACCCTGCACTACGGGCTATGATGAACACATGGTTACAAAACTCAGCTCTATTTCAGGTGAAGTTTTAGGTGGGGGATTGTAGAAGGGTGGATGAGACTATCCGTATTATTTGTTAAAAATTTAAGTGTTCAGAGCACCTGGGTGGCTCAGTGGTTGAGCGTCTGCCAGTTTGGCTCAGTTCATGAGCTGGGGGCCCTGGGATTCAGTCCTGCATCCGGATCCCCGCAGGGAGCCTGCTTCTCACTCTGCCTATGTTTCTGCCTCTCTTTGTCTCTTAGAGAAAAAAAAATTTAATGTTCATATGATATCTTGTTACTTTGGGGTATGGACATTTTATGCTCATCAAACAGCAAACAAGTACTAAAAAAGAAAATGAAACAAGTTAGTGCTTTGTGCAAAGCTTAACAGGATTGAATACACACACATACTGGTATTGGTTTCTCCTTACTATAAATTGTATATTTCATATCTGAGTAATTAAAAGCTTAAAATTAGTGGCATATTTGAGTTAATGAGATTTTATTATTCACATTATAATAACATGATGATAGCCTCTGGCTTGAGACTGAAATATATATTTGCATATATGTATACATGTGCACATATATACACACAAGTACAAATGCATCTCTTTTAAACTCATAAATGCACTTATGTGAAGTTCCATATGCATCCAATTTTCTTTTTTTCCCGATTTTCATAAAGAAATTACATTTCTGTATCTTAAGGTTATAGTTTATATAAAAGAATACATACAGGAAAATTTTGTAATAAAGACTTGTCAAAACTATCTAATTTGTATGTTTTGAAAATCCACATTTTCTACCCTGAATCTCCTTTGCAGCACATAATTTTGTGATCATATGACACAGATGCTTATTTGCAAATGAAGGTCTTGAAAACAAAAATGTATATATCGGGGCACCTGGGTGGCTCAGTGGTTGAACATCTGCCTTTGGTTCAGGTAGTGATCCCCTGATCCCCAGGTCCTGGGATCCAGTCCCACATCTGGCTCCCTGCGTGGAGCCTGCCTCTCTCTCTGTGTCTCTTGTGAATAAATAAAATCTTTAAAAAAAAAAAAAAAGTGTATACCCAGCTGTAGAAAACCCCACCTCCCTCACCTAATACGTTTCAAATTTGAAAAAATAAAAGTATTGAAACAGATTATCTTCACTTCTAACAAAAATTAAGAGTGAACATTGTAGAAGATGCGAGTAGGGGTAAAGAGGTTAAAAAATACTAAGCAATGCAATCATTTAAAAATATCTTTCCAACGAATAATTAAAAGCAAGATAATTATAGTTAGAATATTATATTAACCAGTAATATGAAATGAGATTCAAAACAACAAATAGGTACGATCCTAATCTTTTTCAAAATGACATGTTTTGTGTACTTACATATACATACACTATACATGTGATAATCATGAGTCAGGGGACTTCTTGGCTTTATGCTTGCCTACGTCACTTTTCTATATTTCTTTATACTTGCCTATATTTTCCACAACAGCTATTGCCAGTGAGGGCAGAGTGGTAGAGTGCTCAAGAGAATAGATTCAGCATCTGATAGACGTGGTGAAAGTCTCTGGTGACACTTCAAGGTTATGTGTATCTTTTGAATTGAAAAATAGGCTAATAATAACACCTTCCTCATAAAGCGGTTGGGAGAATTAAGTGGTGTAAGGTGTGAAGAACAGAGAACGTGTTCATTATATCAAATTCCAATTTGGGAGCTATTCTTTTAACAGGTTTTAAATTCTTCCTTGGGTATTTTTTTTAAAGATTTATTTATTTGAGAGAGAGAGAGAGAAATAATGTGTGCACTATAGAGTGGGGGTAAGGGCAGAGGGAGAAAATCTTCAAGCCAACTCCCTGCTGAGCGCTTGCTCTCAGGACTCATGACCAGAACCGAAACCAAGAGTCCATGGCCCAAGTGCCCCTCCCTTGGATATTTTTAAACCTTCAATTAGACATTATCATGCTCTATATGCAATATTATTTACATCTGTCCAGTTTTTGCCGATATTCCTCACCATTCCTTTTAGCATCTCGGAAACTTCTGAGATCATTCTCTTTTTCCTTGAAGTACATCCCTAAGATTCATAGTGATGGTTTTTGTCACTCAGATCTGCTCATTTTGGTTTGATAATATCTTTATTTTGATTTCTTTAATGAAATATAGTTTCATAACATATAATTTTAGGTTCATGGTTATTTTCAATTGGCACTTTGAAGGTATTCATTGTCTCCTGGCTGTGTTGTTCCCTTGAGTAATCAGCTGTCATGCAATTTTTACTTCTTTTCTAGGTAATATGTCAACCTTGAATGTTTTTGTCCTTGTTATGCTTTTATTCTGTTATCTCTTCAAAAATATTAAACACACTTATTTCATATTCTGTATCCAGTCATTCTGGTATTAATCTTTGCGGTCCAGTATTATTGTCTCAGATGATCTTCATTCATGATGTCACTAGTCCTTGTTTATTCAGTGATTTTTATTTATTGTGAATTCATGTACTTTAGAACTTTACCTGTGGATTCCTCTTTGAGTCCTGCATTATGGTGCAATGACCAGGTAGATGAATTGGGGATGTGGGGGCACTTCTAACATGGAGCCACTCTAAAATAGAGTTTCAATTTAAAGTTTTCAGGTCCATTTATACTACATTCTCTAAAAGGGATAAATTTCGGGCTCAAACACGTGTGAGTGGAAGCCTGCAGTTGGGACTCCTTGAGGGAGATTTTTCTGTATTTCACCAGCATCACAGTTGTGATAGGTAACATCTTACTCAGGTAAGTTGTTTTCTTGTATGACCATTATTTGGTCTTCCAGGGGTTCTGGCCTCCCATCCTGCTTAAGCCACATGTTTTTTATCTCCTGCCCTCTGCATGTGACTCATTTAAACTCTGACTCTGGGACTGGCAAACACCTCTCCTCCACCCCTCTCAGCAAAGGCCTGCTCCACCCTTTCTTACCCTTGCGCAATCAGGCTTTCTCATAGTTTTGCTTTCTATTCCCTTTACTTTGCCGCCAGCCCAGCAGTGCTTTCAAAGTAGAAGATAATACGATTTAAAAAGTGGGTAAAAGTTATGGACAGACATTTTACTAAAGAAGATATATGGATAGCAAATAATAACATGAAAGGCTGCTTAATATTGTTCATCACTAGGGAAATGCAAATTAAAAGCACAATGAAATATCACTCACAAGAATGGCTACAAAATGAAAAAGACAGGGGTACCAGGGTGGCTTAATGGGTTAAGCATCTACCTTTGGCTCAGGTCATGATCCTGGGGGTCCTGGGATCCAGCCCCACATCAGGCTCCCTGCTCAGTGGAGTCTGCTTTTCACTCTCCCTCTGTCACTCCTCCCGCTTGTGCTCTCTCACTTTATCTGTCAAACAAACAAATAATAAATAAAGTCTTTTTTTAAAAATGCAAAAGACAATATCAAGTATTGTCAATAATGTGGAAGAGCTGGAATTCTCATACATCGTAGGTGGGAGTATAAAAATGGTATAGCCATGTTTGGGAACAATTTAACACTTTATTATGAAGGTAAACATACATATGCCATATATATTAGTTTTCTGCTGCTATAATAAATTACCACAAGTTTAGTGGCTTAAAATTTACCTTCCTTTATTAGCTATAGTTCTGAAAGTCAGAAATCTGAAACACTGTGGCTGGGCTGTCTGCTGGCAGGATCACAAGATCACAAGACTGCATGCAGTCCAGGTGTTGGGCTGAGTCCTCTTCTGAGGCTCCAGAAGGAAATCTGCTTCCAAGCTCACTCAGGTTGTTAGCAGAATTCAGTTCCTCCTGGCTGCAGATCCGAGGTATCCATTTCCTTGCCAGCTATCAGCTGGAGACTCCTCTCACCTCCTGCACAGTGTCTACATTCCTTCTTAGGGGCCCTCACCATATTCAAGCCAGTAAGGACTCACTGAACCACCCTGCGCTTAGCATCTTTCTGACTTCCTTTTTTGACTACCACTTTTGAAGGGTGCATGTGATTAAATTAGGCCCACACAGAGAATCTCCCTTTGCCTGTAAGGTAACATAATCAAGAGAGTTATATCAGGGATCTCTGAGTGGCGCAGCGGTTTAGCGCCTGCCTTTGACCCAGGGCGCGATCCTGGAGACCCGGGATCGAATCCCACATCGGGCTCCCGGTGCTGGAGCCTGCTTCTCCCTCTGCCTGTGTCTCTGCCTCTCTCTCTCTCTCTCTCTCTGTGCGACTATCATAATTTAAAAAAAAAAGAGTTATATCTCATTATATTCACCTGTTCCACCCACAGTCGAAGGAGAGAAGGTCATACAAGGGTGAAGGTCCTCGGGGGTCATTCCCAGAATTCTGCTTACCATAAGATACAGCCATTTCATTCCTAAGTATTTACCCAAAAGAAATGAAAATGTAAGGCAGCCTGGGTGGCTCAGCGGTTTAGTGCCGCCTTCAGCCCAGGGTATGATCCTGGAGTCCCGGGATCGAGTCCAGCATTGGGCTCCCTGCATGGAACCTGCTTCTCCCCCTGCCTGTGTCTCTGCCTCTCTCTCTCTCCGTGTCTCTCATGAATAAATAAAATCTTTAAAAAAAAGAAAATGTATGTCTACCCAAAGACTTATAGGTGAATATTTCTATCCACGTTATTCACAACTCAAAACCAGAAACAATTCAAATGTCCATCAGCTGGCGAATTAATAAAACAAACTGTGGTATATCCATCCAGTGGAATACCACTCATCAATAGAAAGGGACCAACTCCTGACATGCATGACAAAATGAAGACATCTCAAAGCATGATGCTAAGTGAAAGAATTCAAACACAGAAATCTACATAATGTATAATTTCATTTATATGAAATTCTAGAAAAGACAAAACTATAGTAACAAGAAGTGAATCAATGGTTCCCAGGGATCAGGTTGGTTTCTGTAGTCTTGCCATAAGCATCCTTCCTGCAAGTATTTTTGCCATAAACGTTTTCATTGTGTAACTCATTGACTGGAGGGAAATTTTGCCATAAAAGATAACAAAATGGGCATCCCTGGGTGGCTCAGAGGTTTAGCCTCTGCCTTCAGCTCAGGGCATGATCCTGGAGTCCTGAGATCGAGTCCCATATCGGGCTCCCTGCATGGAGCCTGCTTCTCCCTCTGCCTGTGTTTCTGCCTCTCTCTCTCTCTCTCTCTCTCTCTCTCTGTCTCTCATGAATAAATAAATAGTTTTATTTTAAAAAGATAACAAAATGACGGTTGAGTTTCATCTATCCATTGATGCAGTACTCCCATTTTTATATTACTTAAATCTTTACCTTCATAATGGTCTATACAGTGGTGCAAAGTTTTGAACCCACATTTCCAGTAGGATTTTGGAACATCTATCAATGGACATGTGACAATGCATCAAGAACCAACAATAGCAGAAGGCTCTCGCCATGCAATACAAAGGTCATTTATACATATGCATCTTGGTATTTGGAAACTGATACTTCTTTTAATGTAGGAAAAAATGTTAGGAAAAAATTTTAGTGAAAAAATAAAAAATGTAATGCTGGGGTGCCCAGTTGTCTCAATCAGTTAAGTGTCCAACTCTTGATTTCAGCTCAGGTCATGATCTCAGAGTCTTGGGATAGAGCCCCATATGAGGCTCCACTCTCATCAGGGAGTCTGCTTGTCTCTCTCTGTTCTCCCTCTGCTCCTCACCACCCACCCCCCCAGCCACTCATGGGTTGTCTCTCTTTCTCTCTCCCCTCCCCATAAATAAATAAGTAAGTAAATAAGTAAGTAAATAAATAAATAAATAAATAAATAAATAAATAAATAAATTTAAAGAAAGTGAGGTGCTGAACAAGAGGCAGAATCAAAAAGAAAAAACAAAGGATAATACTATGAACAAAAGATTTTGAAGACAAATGCTTGGGTACAATCCACAAAATTAAATCAGTTATTTGCATAGTTTTGCCATGAATCTATGCACATCTTTCACATATTCAAATATTTTGTATTTTGCAATCAAGTCTTTATCATTTTGCTATTAATTTTCATGTTCCATTATGTCCTCTTTAATGAATGTCTCCCTTTTATTTTTTGATGTCATCTATTGTGGCAGATTTGCTTTCATGCCAATTAGGTGTGCTTGTGGTAAGAGTGCTTTCCGGTGGGAATACTGAAAATACCAGATACGGACGGAGCATGGGGGGTAGGGATTGACTTCACAGGGCACAGGGCACTTTGTGTGGTGATGGAAATGTGCTCTACCATGGTGGTGCTGGTGGCTATGTGACTGTATACATTCATTCTTTCTTCATTGAACTGTACAATTAACATCAGTGAATTTCATTATATGTAAATTGTACCTTAACTGACAAAAAAGAAGATTATGGTCTTTATATTTTATTCAGAATCTTAAGATGGTTTTACACTGGAAGTTTCTCTACACATTTAATCCACAAAATTTATCTAAGACTTTCTTAACAGTGTCTAAATATGCTTGTAATTTTTTAAATTTAAAGATGTTTATTTATTTGAGAGAGAGAGCACGCAGAGTGGGAGGAGGGGCAGAGGGAGAGGGAGAAGCAGACTCCCCACTCATCAGGGAGCCCAGGACCCTGGAATCATGACCTGAGCTGAAGCTGGATGCTTAAGCAGCTGAGCTGCCACGGCACCCTGCTAGATCTTTAATTCATAGCCCATACACAGTGGAATTGCAGAGTCATTTGGTTATTGCCCATCTCCTCTGTGCTTGACTATAAACTCCATGTGGACAGAGTCATGTGTGCATTCACCACTGTACCCCATTACCAGGGACCATAGTGTGTCTTTTTTTTTTTTATAGTGTGTCTTTTTAAAAAAATATTTTATTTATTTATTCTGAGAAACACAGAGAGAGGCAGAGACACAGGCAGAGGGAGAAGCAGGAATCCTGTGGGGAGCCCAATTTGGGACTCCATCCCAGGACCCCGAGATCACTTCCTGAGCCAAAGGCAGATGCTCAACCACTGAGCCATCCAGGCGTCCCCATAGTGAATCTTTGACAAATATTTGTTGAATAAATGAATGATCCCTCCCCCAGAGCAATTTCAGAGATGGAAAATCTGATTACGCATCTTTCCCCTAGCTGATCTCTGCTTCAATTCTATTACTAAAACCGTTTCTAAGCTATAATTGAAAGTTGGAGTTAGAGACCTTTCATTTAGCCCCATTATGTTCTGGAAACCGCGTATCCTGACTGCCACCCTCTGGGCTGGGAGCCCATAGGAGTGTCACCATATGGGCTGAGAGAGGAGGAACACAGCCACCGAGGGCTAGCCTGGCTGACTCTGCTGGTTTCTCACCATTTCCAGTCTTGTTTTTTCACAGCAAACTAAGCTGCCTATTTCACTACAAGGCTTAAATTCACGGTTTTCCTTTTAAGGCACACTTGATTTATCTAAACATTAAAATTGTTTATTAGTATTAGTTAGAGAGAAATGTCCTTTGAGATTAAGGGGGACATTAACAGAAGCCAGAGACCAGAGCTCGTCGGGCTGGAGCTAGCAGCACCCTCAGAAGGCAGCGGGGCCAGGCAGGCACCAGACCTTTCTCTGTTTAGGAAACTAATTAGATCCTCCATTCATTTGACCTTAGCCTTCAGTTACTTATCTGTAAATGCCACACCCTCTCTCCTTCTAGGTCAGCACTAAGGTGCAAAACTGCCAAGTGCTCAAAATTCTTCCTGACTATTGTGACCTATCAACAGGAAAAAAAAAAAAAATCATGTGAGAAATCAGCATTTCTTTTGCCTTTGGTCTTAGTATACAGATCTGTAAGCACAAAATGTGTGAATTTGATGGTCCCATCTCTGACCAAAGGGAACAAGAGCTCCTTCTGGAGAAGCTCAGAGCCCTCTCACCTCCTCCTGGTCGGTGCAGAGTCTGACAACCGCAACTGCACACCTACTGTGTGCCTAGCGCTCCGCTTCGTGTCCTTGTTGCGCTCTTTCCATTCACCTGTAGCCTTTTCTCGTTGTTACAGCCCCAAAAGTGTATCACGTGGACCCACTACATTGAATAGCAATACATTTTTGGAATAGAACAAAGAAAGGAAAAGAAAACAATCAGAAGTGCAACGCACTCCACTACGGGCCATGCATTGTCCAGCGAGGGAAACTGGCTTGTTCTGAGCACCGACTCCAGGGCCCTCTGCAAGACTTTCAATGCAGCTGTCCCAGACTCTGGGAGGTAGGGATCTGATTCCCATTTTGTAGATGAGGAGACAGCTGGGACGTGGCTAAGGGCACGTGACTGTGACAGGGCAAGGCTTGGAACTGGCCTGTCTGGCTCCAACACTCAGGATCTCACACTGGACCACCTTGGGGAAAAGCGAGGACCATGGGCTGGAGGAGGCTGGGAGTGTGACCTGAGGATGAGAAGAGCTGCATGGGACACCTGGGTGGCTCAGCGGTTGGGTGCCTGCCTTCTGCTCAGGTCGTGATCCCAGGATCCGGATCGAGTCCCACGTCAGCTCCGAGTGGGGAGCCTGCTTCTCCCTTTGCCTGTGTCTGTCTCTCTGTGTCTCTCATGAATAAGTAAAAAAATCTTTAAAAAGAGAGAGAGAGAGAGAGAAAGAGAGAAGACCTGTGGGTACCAAAGGTTCCTGGGTTGCAAATTGAAGCAGGAATTAAGGCCCTGCATGACACTTAATGAAAGGCTTAATGGAAACACGTCCTTTGAGTCAGGAGCAAGAGGGAACGAAGTAGGGGACTAAGGCCTTGCCAAAGGGCCAGAAGCAAAGCCTAACTGACTTTTGCTCCCTTCTGTCCAGAGCGACCACAGTGGGAATTGGGTCCGCAGGAACCTGGTGAGGGCTGTGTGGTCCAGAGGCCCGAAATCCTGGTTTCACTGTTTCTCAGAACTCTTGCTAAGCAGCCTGTGTCCCACAGGGGCATCCCTTCCTTTGAATTCCTATTAAACCTCAGTTTCTCCTGATGGTATGGACACACATGACATGGGTTTATGACAGTTTTTTTCTAAAGATTTATTTATTTTAAGAGAGCGAGCGAGCAGGGGGAGGGGCAGAAGGGGAGACTCTCAAACAGGCTCCCCATGAGCATGGACCCCCCCCCCCCGCTCCACCCCCACCTCCACCCCTGACTTGGGGCTTAATCTCATGACCCTGAGGTTGTGACCTGAGCTAAAATCAAGAGTCAGACATGTAACCAACTGAGCCCCCCAGCTGCTCTGGGTTTCTGACATTTTGTTGAACAAAATTTCATCCTTGATCCTCTGTACCCAACAGCCACAATAAGAACATGCCTTTCTGGAGGTGAATGGTGGTGATGGTGGGACAGCAGTGTGAAAGTACATAGTGCCACAAGAGTGCACACTTAAAAATGGTTAAAATGACAAATTTTATGGTGTGTATATTTTTAAAATATGATTTAAATGTGCTTATCAAAACTCTTCACTGACTTGGGGCACCTGGCTGGCTCAGTTGGAAGAGCACATGACTCTTGATCTCAGGGTTATGAGTTTGCACCCCATGTGGAGTGTAGAGATTACTTAAATAAATAAAACTTTAAACAACAACAACTCTTCACTGACTTATATTTAGGCCCTGTGACTTTATAGGCAAACCCAAACATTGAGGGCAGAGGATTCTTCTTGTGTACTACCCCAAGTGTTCCTTGCCCTCTCCCCTCTCACAGCCCCATACATACCGGATTTGTACTCCTACCAGCTGGGGCCGGCCTTGTGTCCACCCCCCTTGGTGTGTTTGGGGAAGCCTGTTGCCTGTGTCTGCAACTTGACACAACATAAATCAAGGCTTAGGATTCATTGGTCTGCAAATGCATGGTGTGTATGCTGAGCTGCCGGTGGCATGGGCATTTCTAGGGCAGATACTGGACGTAAAATCATTTCCCCTGCGGATGATGAAAGCAATGAACTCTCTGCATTCTCTCGGCACATGGTAGGAGACAACCCTGGGAGTAGAGACAGGGGCCCTCTTTCAGATTACGTGTTTTATGGCACCTAATTTCTTTTTTTTAATTCATTGGGTTTAAGAATGATCCCTCCCTGTTTATATTGCCTATATTTGCATTTACCGGTTTGTAAAATTGTTTAGAAACGATTGTTAAACTTGATAATAATAGCTAACATTTACTGGGTGTTTCTCTGTACCAGGCACTAGGCTGATTTTCTTTTTCTTCCAGGCTTTATCTCATGGAATCATCAGGGCAGCTCAGTGCAGCAGGCTCATGGCACAAATGAGGAAGTTTGGCACAAAGCGATTATTTAGCTCACCCCAAATCCCAGTGGGTACAAATAGCAAAGCCAGACTTGAGCTCAGGTGGCCCACTAGCTGAACCTCTATAGGCTCTTTCTTATCATAAAAGAACAATGGACCCTGCTCTGTGAAAGGCTTTGTGATAAATCCTTTCCAGGGGAAAAGAAAGATTCGGTACCGAAGATGATTATCTCATTCTGTGTATTCAGATAGTTATTTATCAGATTTTAAGTGCAACACACTTTCATTTAGTCCAACCAAGACGTTTTCTGGCACAGTAAACATGTCATTGTCACAGCAGAGGATTCTGCAACCCTCAGAATTTGGAGGAGGTGCATATATTTCATGCTTTGCAGGAAACAAGAGAGAAATGAGCGTTTCTGCTACCAAAGGCTTTTGTTTAAAAGAAGAAAAGAGGCACTTAGCTCTCTGAGTCATAGAAGCTTCTGTCATTTCAGATAAGCTGCCAGCCACCAGCCAGATCCCAGAGACCAGGGGAGGGTGTCCTTGTTCAGATAAGGGCTGCACATGACCATAGCAGGAAACCAAATCAAACCCAAAAAGAAGTTCAGAGGGTGATGATAGGAATGCTGATGCTAACGAGATTGTTTGGCATTTTCTCCCTTTCAACCAACACCGGCCTTTGTTGTGTCCCAGGAACACTTGATCCCGTGTTCGCGGTCAGTGATTCTTGGCTGGAGCTGGATGGTAAATTGTTCCAGGGCAGATGCTGCAGGTCCCTGGAATCCCAGGCCGGTCCCCTGTAATCTGGGGAGCAGCTTCCACCCTTGGGAGCCTCCCAGCCACTCTGGCTGGAGAAACAGCTGCTCATGCTTGCTCTCACCCTCACCCCCGATGCCCACCCTCGCTCCTGAGATGCCCATACCCAGTAAATCAGACTGAAATATCCTTTATGTCAAACACCTGCCATGTGTCTGTCTACACTCTGCCACTGAATCCATGAAAAAAAAAGCCTCTTAAAAAAATTCAATAATGGGAGGAAACACACCCCCTCCCCAAAACCTTCCCTTCCTTCTTTCTCCCACTGAAATTATTTTTAAAAATAATATAGAGGGGCAGCCTGGGTGGCTCAGCGGTAAGCACCGCCTTCAGCCCAGGGCCTGATCCTGGAGACCCGGGATCAAGTCCCACGTCGGGCTCCCTGCATGTCGGGCTCCAGGTCGGAGAAGCCTGCTTCTCCCTCTGCCTGTGTCTCTGCCTCTCTCTCTCTCTCTCTCTCTCATTCTATGTCTATCATGAATAAATAAATAAATAAATAAATAAATAAATAAATAAATCTTTAACAATTAAATAAAATAAAAATAATATAGAGCTCCCTTGAGACATGTTCAATCAAATTTGATTTAGAAAAATTCAGATTTTTCAGACACACGGAAATCCTTTATCTGTAATTTGGTAAGTTTGATGCCAAGTTGATGCCACACTCCGTCTAGCAGTCTCCTGAAAATCCTGCCAATCGGCCTCAGCGTTCTGGGAGGGGTGGGGGGCGTGAGCCAGGAGAGGCTGGTTTAGAGAATGTCAGCCTCAGGAGGCGGCCAGACTTTCATTCATGGTTCTGAGATACAGTCTGGCTGGGCAGGGAAGGGAGGTACCTGCTTCGCTGTTTGCAGTTCCTGACACTGCTCAGACGGCAGGCTGTGTTCCCACAGAGCTGGGAACGCAAGCAGGTGCTGGAAGGTGGGAGCAGGGCTCTAGGGAACTTCTTCAGCTGATGCTACAATGACCAGAATGTAGTTTCTAGTGCCCTGGTTGACAAGCCTCCTAGATTAAGTCCAAGATTAATCGAGTGTCTCTCCCTTTCTAACATAGCTCAGCCTCTCTTATTCTGTCTCTATGAAGAGTGCACGTGGGTCATTTTCTCTAAAACCCATATTGGGGGCACTGGGTGGCTCAGTGGTTGAGCATCTGCTGTTGGCTCAGCTCATGATCCCAGGGTCCTGGGATCGAGTCCCTGCAGGGAGCCTGCTTCTCCCTTTGCCTGTGTCTCTGCCTCTCTCTCTCTGTGTGTTTCATGAATAAATAGATAAAATCTTTAAAAAAAAAATCCCCATATTAAAATCCCCCTGCTCTCCCCAGTCTGGTGCAGCCAGAGAACTACCTCTGGGCTAGTTGCATTTGTTGTCTCTCTGTCCCTCTGCCACGGAGGGCCTGTGAATTCCCTGCACGTGACCATCCCTGAATGTCCCATGAATCTCTCAGTCACAAAGATGCCTCCTGCCAGGCTTGTTGAAAGGTCCCATTATGACTCTGAAGACACCTGCTTGGCATTTCCCTTTCTAGCGTCTGCTCCAAAACTGTCCTGTCTGGGATTTACACCAGTCGTTTTCCTCGCAGCTTTTTCTAGTTCTTTTCTCTTTTGAAAATCATAGCGATGGTGACACATTTAAAGTCCCATGGTGTTTTCCAGCTATTATACAGGAGGAGGGAAAGAGGAGGGAAACCCTCCTAGGTGTCTACCATCAGGGCCAAGAGGTTTGCTTATCTACACGTGAAAAGTGCATCAAGAAACTAGCTGAGTCACGTTCATGCATGTGTATGTATGTGTGCGTGTGTACATGTATAAAACAGTATCCATTATTGAAAAGTAATAACAATAAAAATTTAACAACGTAAAATGCCCATTATTCTTCTGCTAATGCAAAAACTATTTCCATAATTGTGTATTCCATTCTCACCTTTGCCAAATACACATACTTTTATGTTAGGACATAGAACACGTGAAGCTTTATTTGCTGCCATAGGAATTCCTATTAACAGTTAGTTGCTCCTTTTTCTTTGCACCTTTCCCATAGCATATCATATGGTCTGCATTTCTGTCCTAACAATTATTTCCCTGCATCACAATTAATATTTGTGTATCATCCTTCTCTATCCCTGGAAGGGCAAGAGCACATCACATTTATCTTGATATTCTTAGCATCCGGCACTGTGTGTCTGGTATATAGGTGGCACTTGATAAATGCCTATGGAGCTAATGACTACAAGAACAATTCAATCACAGCAGATTAGTCTAGACTCAGGTTATCCCTGTTCTGGAGGTTGTGAGCTTGTATAGAGTCCACAGAATCCATTGGATCCCAGACGTTTAGCACGTGGGTTAGGAAGGGAAATCCGAAATTTTCACAAAGTATGTCCCTAGTAAGTTCTCAGCAAGAGGTAATATATCAGCAAGATGTATAGTAGACATGCAAAAGGACCAGAAAATGAGTCCCAGCCTGATCCGATGTGGCTCAGCTCTTGGTCAGAGGCGCTGAGTGGACCTGCTGAATCACTGGCCTTGAGGATTGCTTACTGACGTGTGTGATTTGAAAGAACCCAGAGCACCCATAGCATTTAGCTCTAGTGATGAAGAACATATGCTATTTGAAGTAACTAATGATCCTGAATATGATTATCAACCTCAACCTGAGTGTGCACTAGACAGATGAATTAAGTTCAATGTAAAGAGCAAAAGAGAAGGGCAATTAAATTTCACTATCAGTGAAATGGTCCAAGAGGGAGTCTTCCTAGGAAGGTGGAAGTGGTGATGGCATAGAGTTTATTTATTTGTTTTGTCTTTATTTTTAAGTAAGCCCTACACCCAGTGTGGGGATTGAACTCATCACCCTGAGATCAAGAATTGCATGCAGTGAGCCAGCCAGGCACCGTGATAGCATAGTGTTTAAGTCACACCAAATTCCCTCATAAAAACAGACTGAGCAACTAAGTATCAAAACCAAAAATCCACAGACATCTTTTACCATGAGACTGGAATCTGAGCCATCCCCACAAACCCCAAACCACAAGCAAATAGCCACAAGGCCTATGGCATCTGTGCAGGAGAAAGCAAAAGGAGGCAATGAGGCGACGGACAGACCTTTGAACAGAACTACAAAGTACCCATTAGGTGTTCTCTGAGAACAATTTGAGAGGAGTAGCTGAGACTTGGAAGGGACTTATCCAGTCCAATGACAGGTGAATGAAGGAGGTCCATAGTCAGCTCAGTCTAACTCCCATGAACTGCCCAGAGTCTAGCCAGAGCCCCTTCAGGCAAGGAGCGCCACACAGAGGAGAAACTGTGCAATTACATAGAGTAAGACACGGACAACATAGAGAAGGAAGGTCTAGATAAAAGTGCTGGAGGGGGAACAGAGCCAGACAGTACCAGAAAGCAAATTACACATATGCGTACAATCGGAAACCAAGAGGGAGCTCTATGAAGATAGAAAAGCTACCCTGCCTCCTTCTAAAAGTTAAGGAAAATTAATTTTCCTTAAAAATGCACAGCAGAAAAAGTCTAATTCCATATAAAGTCCTTAAGGGAAAAAAGGGCAATAAATGTTGAACAGCTATACTACAGAAATTGTAAGCATGCCAGAAAAAAAAAAATCCACAAAAAAAAAAAAAATCATAGCCATAACTTTCTCTCTCAAAATGAGCTTAAAAGTCATTGAGAAAATGATGGGGCCTCTGATTGGCAAAGTCAGTTAAGCAACTGATTCTTAGTTTCTCAGCTCAGGTCATGAGCTCAGGTTTGTGAGATTGAGCCCCACATTGGGCTCTACACTGCGGGTGGGGGGTGGGGAGTCTGCTTCTCTCCCTCTCACTGTGCCCCTCCCCCTGCTCTCTTTCTAAATAAATGTGCTCTCTCCCTGAAATAAATAAAATTTTAAGGAAAATACATTAAGAAAATGATACAACTAGAGATGCCTGGGTGGCTCAGTCAGTTAAGTATCTGCCTTCAGGTCAGGTCATGATCCCAGGGTCCTAGGATTAAGCCCATCAGGCTCCCTGCTCAGCAGGGAATCTGCTTCTCCCTCTGCCCACCCATCCCGCCACTCCCTCTTGCCTTTTTTCTCTCAAATAAATAAATAATCATTAAAAAAAGAAAGAAAAGAGAAAAGAAAAGAAAAGAAAAAAAGAAAAGAAAAGAAAAGAAAAGAAAAGAAAAGAAAAGAAAAGAAAAGAAAATGACACAACTGACTAACTATTCCTTCAAGGGAGACATAGAAATGGACAGTAAGCACAAGAAAGAAGCTGCTCAACATCATTAGCTCTGGAGGAAATGCAAATCGAAACCACCCCCGGGAGGGCTATAATCACAAAGACAATAGCAAGGGTTGGCAGGGATATGGAGAAATTGAAAACATCATACATAGCTGGTGGGATTGTAAAATGATGCAGCCACTTTGGAAAACAGCTAGGCAGTTCCTCAAAAAGTAAAATGTACAGTTACTACACAATTCAGCATTGCTTTTTAAAAGATTTTATGTATTTACTCATGAGAGACACAGAGAGAGAGAGGCAGGCAGAGGGAGAAGCAGGCTCCATGCAGGGAGCCCAACGTGGGACTCGATCCCGGCATCGCAGGATCAGGCCCCTAGCCAAAGGCAGACGCCCAACCACTGAGCCACCCATGCATCCCCCGAGTCAGCATTTCTACTTCCAGGTATTGACTTGAGAAAACTGAAAACATACGTCTACACAAGAACTTGCACATGAATATTCATAACAGCATTATTGGTAAGAGCCAAAAAGTAGAAACAATGTACATGTCCATCAACTGCTAAAAGGATAAACAAATTATGGTATATCCATACGATGGGCTATTATTGGGCCATAATAAGGAATAAACTAATGATACCTGCTTCAACATGGACAAACCTTGACAACACTGTGCTAAGTGGAAAAGCTAGCTATACACAAAGGGCACATATTGTGGGGTGCTTGGGTGGCTCAGTAGTTGAGTGCCTGCCTTTGGCTCAGGTGGTGATCCTGGGGTCCTGGGATTGAGTCCTGCACCAAGCTCCCCACAGAGAGCTGGCTTCTCCCTCTGCCTATGTCTCGGCCTCTTTTTGTCTATAAAAGATTTAATTTATATGAAATGTCCAGAATAGGGAAATCTATGAAGATGGAACATATTCTGAGATTGCCTTAGAAGTTGAGGGGAAATAAAGAATAACTACTAGTGGGCATAGAGTTTCTTTTTGGGGTGGCAAAATGGTCTAATGTTGTGATGATGGCTGCACATTTCCATAAATATACTAAAAAGTATTGAACTGTACAACTTAAATAAGTGCATTGTATGATATGAGAATTTTATCTCAAAAAGCTCTTGTTGATGAGAAGAAAAATTATAAAAGACATAAAAGAACAATGTAAACCAGAATTAAACAAACTCAAAAATGAGGTGATAGAATTCAGAAAGAATTAGAAATAAAAAAAAAATCATTTTAGAAACGAGGACTAAACTAAAAGATTGAAGAATAGATTGAACAAAACAACAGAAAATGCTTTAGAAAGAGAAGGTGAAAATGAAGGGTTTTTCAGAATCAAAAAGAAATGAAAGATACCCTAAAAATTTAGGAGAAAGTGACAAATGTTGGAAACAAAGAAGTAGAAGAAAAAAAGAAAAGGAAACAAAGAAGATCCAACATATGGAGAGTAGGAATTTCTAAAGAAACACTTCAAAGCAAGAGAAAGGAGCAAGTACAGAACACTATAATTTGAAAAGACTTCCCTGCAGTAAAAATGATTAAGACTACATAATGACAGACATAACACATATCCAGAATATTGACTCTAAATAACCGACACCAAGATATATTCCGGTAAAAAAAAATAGTGGACTTTAAAAAAAAAAAAAAAAGAAAACAAAACAAAAAATCCTTTGCTGTCTATGCTGTCTTTCTCAGAAAGAAAATCAGATTTTCATTACAAGAAATTGGAATAAAATAATATGTTTAAGACACCTGAAGAAGGAAAATGTGAGCAAAGATCTTATAGCTAGCAAAATTGACTTTTATGTAAAAGGTACAAACTGTTGTCAACATGCCGGGACTCAGGCGATATTGCTTCCATGAGCCTTTCCTGAGGAATCAAGTGGAGAATGAGTCTCTGGAAACCAAAATGACTAGAGATACACTGGTGAGGCACCTTAGACATACCCAGATTACTTGTAGAACTAAAAGAAGGTTAAAAGGAGAGTATATAGTATGTTATGGCTGTATGTACAGACAATGTAGATGAAGAACAAGTATACAAGTAAATGAAGGAGAGGGGTACCTGGGTGGCTCAGTCAGTTAAGTGTCTGCCTTTGGCTCAGGTCATGATCCTGGGGTCCTGGGATGGAGCCTCATGTCAGGCACGCAGGGAGCCCACTTCCCCCTCTCATCCCTGGTCATGCTCTCGTGCTCTCTCTCCTTCTCTCTGTCAAATAATAAATAAAATCTTTAAAAAAAAATAAATGGGGATGCCTGAGTGGCTTAGTGGTTGAACGTCTGCCTTTGGCTCAGGGCATGATACTGGAGTCCCGGGATCGAGTCCCATGTCGGGCTCCCTGCATGGAGCCTGCTTCTCCCTCTGCCTGTGTCTCTGCCTCTCTCTTTCTCTCTCTGTATTTCTCATGAATGAATAAATAAATAAATCTTTAAAAAAAATAATAAAAAAAATAAAATCACCACGGGAACTAATTCATTTTCTTGAAAACTGGTAATTAAAGCAAAGAAAATTAGAATTCTTCCAAGTGATCTGTGCCACTGAGAAACCAAAAGCAACATGAAGGGATGCAGAACTTTATGAAAGAATTCCAAATAATAAATGAAAATAAATGGTGAAATTAGAATATCAGTATTTTGCAGACCCCGGTGAATTCATGGTTCTTGACATTGATACTTAACAGCTGGTATCATCACAAAAAGACAAGCAAGGATAACCTGCCTCCTGATGAAAGAATACACCTCCACCTTCAGCCCTGCTGAAAGCATTTAATATAAGTCTGACCCAGCCCCTGGCTCCAGCTACCTATTTGCAGGACATACAGCAGACAGGAAATATATTGGATTGCAGCATGGATATGCAGTTGGCAAAATATAGACTCTGAGGTGCTCTACAGGTTAGGTTCTTCAACAGATAAATTGAAGAAGAAAGAGAGGAATGGAGGGAAACCTATAGATTAAAATAAACTTAAAAGAGGAGCACTTGGGTGGCTCAGTTGGTTAAGCATCTGCCTTCAGCTCAGGTCATGATCCCAGGATCCTGGGATGGAGCCTCACATCTGGCACTGCTTCTCCCTCTGCCTCTCACTCTGCTCGTTCTCTCTCTCTCTCTCTTTCTCTCTCTCTCTCCCTCCCTCCCTCCCTCTCAGATATATAAATAAAATATTTTTAAAAATTAAAAAAATGAAATAAAAGACATAAAATGTAAAAATGAGAGGAGGGGGATGCCCAGACTAAAAATGTATAGTGTGGAGGTATGCACATTTAGGTGATAAGACCAAAAAGAGGGGGCACTTGGGTGGCTCAGTGGGTGAGCATCTGCCTTCAGCTCAGGTCATGATCCTGGAGTCCAGGGATCAAGTCCCACATTGGTCTCCCTGGGGAGCCTGCTTCTCCCTCTGCCTGTGTCTCTGCCTGTGTCTCTGTGTCTCTCACGAATAAATAAAATCTTTAAAAAGAAAAAAAAAAAGACCACAAAGAAATAAGGAAGTTACCATGATAAAAATCAGCATAGTGGTTACTTCTCACATAAGGGAGAGAATCGAGGTGAGAACAGGAGAACAGGGGAAGCCTGGGGTGGCCAGCTCTTTTGGTTATGTGGGTGTTCACCTTACAATGACTCGTTAAGCTCTGCGTTTGTTTTGGGGATTTTCTTTTTTTAAAATATTTTATTTATTTATTCATGAGAGACACAGAGAGAGAGAGAGGGAGAGAGAGAGAGAGAGAGGCAGAGACAGAGGCAGAGGGAGAAGCAGGCTCCACGCAGGGAGCCAGACACGGGACTCGATTCTGGGACTCCAGGATCACGCCTGTGCTGAAGGCAGATGCTAAACCACCGAGCTACCCGGGCTGCCCATGTTTTGGGGATTTTCTATAGGTTTTATTTTATAATAAAAGGGTGGAAAAGAAAGGAGCAGAGAAAGACAGTGATTTTGATGCTGATGGTAGTGGTAGCTAATACTTACTGAACACTTTTTTTTTTTTTTATTCATGAGGGAGAGAGAGAGAAGCAGACACTGGAGGAGGGAGAAGCAGGCTCCATGCCGGGAGCCCAACGCGGGACTCGATCCCAGGACTCCAGGATCGCGCCAAACACAGGCGCTTAACCACTGAACCACCCAAGGATCCCCTACTGAACACTTTCTTAATGCAAGGTGCAGTGCTCAGCACCAAGCATAGATTAGCTCATTTCATTCCCACCATCATCACCACTAGTATCCCCGTGTCCCAAAGGGGGAGACTGAGGTTTGCAAAAGCCAAATGACCTATCCAAGGTCTTCAGTTAGGAGGCGGTAAATCTGAAATTTGCTGATGATCCACAAGCTGAAAACGCGCACAGATAAGATTAAGGGAATAGCAAGGCCACGAGGATTCTAGTCTCCCCTCCTCTGCTGAGTGGAAAAAAAAAAAAAAAAAAAGAAAGAATGGAGTATTCACTCTTCAATGTTCATTATGGACAGATTCATCTTTGGTAAATAGCACTTTAGGGGAGTGGAGGATATTGTCCTAAGTACTCTGTGATAAATTACTGACAGGCAAGACAATAATTTGATTTGGGATTTACAAAAAATAATTTATCTTCTTGAAGTGATACTAAAGATCCACCTATCTTTGCTGAAAAAAAAAATGTCCTATGTGCCCTTGCTATTATTCATCTTGCTTCTAATCTTTTAAAAGGAAGGAGTTTTAAATCATACATTTAAAAGTAATTTAGAGCAAAAAATAAATCACTAGGTTTAAAAATGAAATTTTGGCTAGAAAGTGAGGTCATACCTTTATAAGAAAAACTATTAAAATAATTGATCTCCTTGTCTCTCCAAATCACTTTGAAAATTCCAAAACAAGCTTTTATATCTATGAAGATAAATGCAGGCCTTTTAATGCATGAGACCTACTATAATTTCTTTTGTGTTCTCTCCCGAGAACATTTAAATACAGGTCCTGTTTGGCAACCAGAGCAACGCTTCCTGAATTTGTAATTAGTAAATTTTCCAGAGGAGGGCACTCATTCCCCAGGCTACTCAAAGGAACCCCTTGCCGAAGTGGAGCAGCAAAGAACAAAAGAGGCACATTCCACCCAGAGGATTAAGAACAAAAGGGTAAATTAAAAACAAACAAAAAAAAAAAAACAAGAGAAACTCGGTACTTATTGCGGCCTCCCATAATCTCCACAAACAGCCTCTAACTCGACCACAGCTTGTCTCAGACAGGCCGAATATTGCATTAAAAATAAACTAGCAAGCACTGGTTTTTCCAAGACATTGTTTAGTGTAGCAATACCATCCTAGGAATGCCCATTTATTCACTGGTCGATTTTGCCTGAACTCTATTTTCCCAGAATGAAACGCATGCAGGCACTGCCGCTTCCAAAACAATCTATTTTAACATGAGTCATGTTCGGTGGGACAGTAGCCGAAGTGCCCTGTTTTGCAAGCCAGCGGTCACTCAGCACGCCCCCAAATCCTGCCCCATGGGCTTATCCCTGGCTTTGTTTGTTCTCCACGGAAAACACATCTCATCCACACCAATAGCTTTACTCAAATAATTATGCTTTTAAAAAACCCAGAGCCACTTTCCTGGTCTGTTTTTAAGAAAACAGTACATATTCCTCAGCAAACACAAAGAAAGCAATATCTCAGAGCGACAACTCAAAGCAAACACACAAATGGAACCCAACCCCTTGTTTACTTACAGGTCTTTAAGCTCCTAACATTGACATCAGTTCCTCAGGTCTCCTGTGCATTTTCTTCCCTATAGCAAACAACAGTACTTTAATCTGCAAAGAGTCAGGCTCTGTTGCTCCAGAAAGATGGGTTAATTGTCCCTCCAAGGACCGAAGAGTGAACAGAGCTGGAGAGCTGACAGGCTGTGTCATGGGGAGCAACAGGCCCGAAGTCTGGCTGCGCAAAACGAGCTCTGCTGCAGAAAGTCTGGCCATGCATTAAGGAGTCGGGGCTAAAGATCCGGCACGAGAGACACACAATCGGACGGTTACAGTGTTCGAGAAGGATCCCGCTATAGCTTTTCCTTAGGGTCTGTTTGAAAGTATTACATTGAACTTCAGCTCGCCTTTCCAAAAAGTATTTTTAGAAGCAATTAGGGTAAAAGCCTTGAGCTCCTTGGGGTTTTATCTATACGGCTATCTCTTGGCCTGCAGGACCCTAAGGTATTGAATTAAGTGAGGCTCCTCTTAAAAAGCAGGGGCTCCCACATATGGAGCAAGCAGCCACACTTGCAGGGCACCGGCTGGAACGCATCTGGAAGAGGCCAGGTGCGTCAGGCCAGGTGTGTCAGGCCAGGTGTGTCAGGCCCGGTGTGTCGGGAGGAGGCCGCCGAGGATGCGAGAGCCGGTTGTCTTCGCAGTTGGTCTCCCCTGCAGGGCATGTGAGGCCCTGGTGGAGGTTTTTTGTTTTTTTTTTTTTTTTCTTGGGAGAACCTATTTTTATTCCCGGTTGAGACCCTGAGTCTCTTCTCTCCATGTCGAAGGGTCCAGCAGTGTCAGGGCACAGTGAGGTCAGTATCTGCTCCTCAGCAAACCACCCCCAGGCCCTGGCCACCGCTCTCATGCCAGCTGACGAGGAGCTGAGCCAGCCAGCTTTCCTCAGGACGGACGATGGCTTCATGAGAAACACAAACATATTTGCAGTGAAATAAGGAGTCTCTATCTTAACCAGAAAGGGGTGCAAATTGTGGCATCTCAGGCACTGAGGCAGGCGAGGGGAGATGGGGTTTGAAGATTAAGGGTCTCCTGCAGTGTATGGGGGACCGTCCTCCCCTCTCTGCATTGACAGTCTCTGATCCCCAGCCAGGCTGCCTCCCACCTACACTCCTCTCGAAATACTGAGGGTGCAGAGAACCCCCCCTCCCCGCCCAGAGAACCCAGAAGGTGGCCGCACATCTGACACACAGGCCCCAGATCCTGCTCTGGCTTTTAAACTATAGAGCAACAGGATTGTCCAAAAGGAGCTAAGAGGGAAATGCTACTTGATGGCAAAACACTAGAGCTGTGGAGTTCCGCCCCATCATTCCGCCGGGGAATGCGGGGGACAGGGCCCAGAGAGTGTCCACAGAAGCTGCTTCAAGTTGAGCAGAGTGAGGTGCGGGCAGGCCCGTGGGGCGCCCTGCTCCACCTTCCTCCCCTGTGCTGCTTGGCTTCCAATCTGGGCTGACTGGGGGGCCAGGATGAGGCCAGGCACCCCTGCCACCGCCCCCACCCCAGGCCCGGTGCCCCCTCAGCCAGAGCTCACCCTTCCCCCTGAGCACATCCTCGGTCTGGGCTGTTATCCACTTCAGCTACTTCTTGCTCATTGTCTTGGGCTGAGATCTTAACCTGGGGCCTTACGGATAGACAGCATCTCGGTCTACAACGTCCTGAAGTCACGTGTGAGGTGTGTGGTTATGAAAATGTACATTTGGGGGAGGACACCTGGGTGGTACAAGCGACAAACTCTTGGTGTCAGCTCAGGTCCTGCTCTCAGGGTCATGAGATCAAGCCCCACATCGGGCTCCGCGCTCAGCAGGGAGTCTGCTTGAGAGTCTTCCTCTCCTTCTCCCTCTACCGCTATGCTTGCTCTCTCTCTCTCTACAAATAAATGAATCCTTTTTTTAAAATGTCCTTTTTTTTTTACCCCAAGAGGATGAGCTTTCGGTTTCCTTGGAGTCTCAGAGGGACTTACGGCTCCCAAAAGGCCATGCAAACCACCCCAAAGGGATTGTTAATGAGCTAAAGTCAGAGAAACAAGTGTGGACTGAGTGATAAGCCAGGTTATCAAGACTTGGTAGAGAGAAGAGCCAAGAATTGGGACAGAGCCTCCCGCAGTGTGTGCACTGCACAAGGGCCAAGAGGGCAACCGGTCCAAGTCCTTTATTTTATAAATGAGGAGGCTGAGTTCAAAGTTATAGGACCTGGGTCTCCCCACTCCCCATCAGGACTCTTTCCATAAACCCTTCTTGTCCTTCTCCTGGAAATTGTAGGAAGATGTGGCGAGATGACCTCGAATGTTATCAAAGTGGTTCTAGACTTTATAGGATTTATATCAGCAGCGTATTGTCAGGAGGGAGGCCTCTGGAGCAGGAGTTTGAATCTTGATTCTAGTTCTTTTGCCTTTAGTAAAACGATCTCACTCTGTGTGCCTGAGCTTCCTTATCTGTAAAGTGGGAATAATAGCAGCAGACACCATTTCAGATTTTTCTGTGAGGATTAAATGGACAAATATATGATATATTATGGATAATATATAATGCTTAGGCTCTGACACATATTAAACACTCATCCTCACCTATTGTTGACATTGTAACGAGCATTTATGGAGCCCCTATTATTTTCAAAGCAAGATTCAAAGATGAAGGACCCAATTTATTCTCTCTAGTTGGGAGTTGAATGTGGGGAATCACAGTTAATTAAAATATTTTGTGACAAGACCCTCAATAGTGGTTGGCCCAATGCCCTCGGTAACTGGGAGGGGCGCTTACTAATGCCTGGCGTCTTAAATTTTCTCCCGATTCAAAATGCAAATTTATGCAGGTAAAACAACAGTGTGTTCTCTAGACCTACCTGCCCAGGGACCGCAGAGGGACTGAGGGTATACAACATGCAAATGCAAGCGTAAGCTGCTGTAGCTACCCTCGGGGCAGGGCTGCCAGGAACCACCACTTGGCAGATTGGGATTGAAAGTAGGAGCAAAAGGGGCATACGTGTGACAGGCTGGGCAGGGCTGCTTGAGGACCAAATCCAGCAAAAGCTGCCAGGATATCCTGGGATTAGGTTATGCCCCAGAGTTAGTGAGTCAACAAGAACAAAGAAACAGAGAAGTGGAGCTGGGATTAGGGCATGCACAATCTGGGTTTATTTCCTCCAGGGTAGCTGTGTTCTGTGTTCCTGTTTTGAAGGCATCCAGCTGGGGCCCCAGCCTCCAACCCTGTGGTTTAAATATAAAGCCCTCTGTATTAGGGTCATATGGAGAAACAGAACCAATAGGATGTATATGTATATATATATATATATTTTTTAAAGATTTTATTTTATTTTATTCATGAGAGATACAGAGAGAGAGGCAGAGACACAGGCAGAGGGAGAAGCAGGTTCCATGCAGGGAGTCCGACACGGAACTCGATCACGGGTCCCCAGGATCACACCCTGGGCTGAAGGTGGTGCTAAACTGCTGAGCCACCCGGGCTGCCATATACAAATATATATATATTTAAAGTGCTTTATTTTAAGGAATTAGCTCATGCCGCTGTGGGAGTTTACCAGTCTGATATTTGCAGGACAGACTGACAGGCTGGGAACTCAGGAGTTGATATTACAATCTTGAGTTTGAAGGCTGGAAATTCAAGCAGAATTTCTACACTGCCATTTGGAAGAAGAATTCCATCCTCATCAGGGGACCTCAGTCTTTTCTCTTAAGGCCTTCAACTGATCAGACAAGGTCCACCCACATTATGGAAGTTCATCTACTTTACTTAAAGTCAGCTGATTTAAATGTTAATCACGTCTAAAAAATACCTTCACAACAACATCTAGACCAGTGTTTGACCAAACAATTGAGCACCATTGGTGCCAAGGCCCAGTTAGGTTGACACATAAAATTAACTGTCATCCCCTCTGACCCAAACACTCACCAAAGACTGTAGGGCCACACGAAGTCAGGAGGGAGGGAGAGCCTTGAAAGTTTGAAATGCTAGCAAATCTGAACCTTTTCTTCCAACTCTCTGTTCACTCCTCGCCTCCTCTGGGAAAATGTTCCCTACCCTGTGCCATGAGGTCTGTGCCCCTCCTCTGGGAAGCAGGGCCACTGCCTGCCCCTATGACACTGGCAGTTTTGTGTTGTAACCCTGTGTTTATGCTTCTGACTGTCTCTCATCCTGTACCCCTAGGGCATATTTTTATTGCAACTACAGCATGCAGTAGGCACTCAGTAAATGTTGGCTCGATGATGAAGTTTCTGCTTTTGGAGTCCCATGTGAGCCTCCACACCAATGAAGAAAAGAATTCAAGTTCCCTGATAAACCTTGATGCCAAGGAGAGCCCAGCATCTGAGATGACAGATGGCCCTTATATTTATGTTAAACATTAAACTTATCAAAACACACATCATGCCCCAGTGATGAATACTATTCTTCTATGTAATGTGCTAATAGAAACACATATTTTTCTTATTCCCCATCAGATAGCAGTTATGAGTCACTTCCTTGGGAGTGAGAGTTCAAATTAAGGATCTTTGTGTGGATGAGGTTCCAGACTCTGTCCTCCGGGCCTGCCTGTTGTTCTTTCCTTCCTTCACCCTCAAAGCATTTGTTGGGTGCTGACTATGTGCCAGGAGCAGGTCCCAGCCCCTCAAAAGTCCTTGGGCTTGGGCTGAAGGTTTCACTTTTACCTTCATAAACAAATGCCAGATTTGCTTGGTATTTTGCCATAAAGAAATGTAGTGAATCTTATGTAGAATTGACATGCTTCTTTATGACCTCATCTTTAAATCTGACTCACAGTCCAAGCCGTGGGGCACTTCGGATTTTGTGCCACTTCTTGTCTAGCAGAATATGATATGTAAAAACGCCCCTGGATCAGGCTATAAATTCTGCTCCTTTAACCACTGCGAACTTTGAAAACCAAAGGTGGTGAAGAAGACCCCCCTGTCCCTGGCCAATACCTCAAAAATCAAACTTGGAAAACCAGGGGGAAATTTATCATAAGATTGGAATACCACGGAATTTTAGTTTACCAACTAGAAAAAGAAATTTGTCCAGAGTGATAGTTGATAGAACTCGATATGCTTCAAAACACCAAAAACCTTCTAGGTGCATCTTAGATTCATTAGCTCATCTGTGCAAAGCCACCTCCAGCGCCTCCCTCTCCTGCTGGTGTGTGCGAAAGGAGCATTGGAGGTGAGTGATTCTTGGCATTTGGTTCTATTCCATATGGTGACCTGAGGACATTTACCGGGAAGCTTCCATCTCCATTCTGCTGTTTGTGTTCCCACGTGTGGCTTAGAAAATCACATCCCATGTTGTCCAAATAGTATGCACCGTAAGAGAAAGAAACTAGATTCAAGACAGAGATTTTCCTAAATAAAGTACAATAAATTGCAAGTGTTAAGTTTTGAGTTTTTATTGCCTTGTTTTTATGATAACTTATTTAATTGTGAGTTTTTATAATGTAGTTTTTAATGGTGGTGATGTGTAGCAATGGGCTCAAAATTCCTGAAAATTTAATTGGCTCTTATAAACTGATACACGTCCAAATCCCAGTACCCCTGCCGACCCTCTAAACTGAGACTCCATGGGAATGCTGGTTAAACTCTAATATGAATTTATAACATTCACATCTGAGCTCAAATGGAAGATGAGAGAAATCCCCAGGTGCTAGGAACAAAAAAGAGAGCTTGGAGCCTGGGCCAGAGTAGTGAGTGGGGTAGTAACAGGAGGTGGGCCTGCAGGCAAGAGGATATTGGAGCCAAAGAGCAGCTAAGGATATGCAGGGCCTAATTCCCAATCTGGGACAGGAGACGTGTCTGGGCATGCACGAGACAACAGGCCTGGCATTAGGCAGGGGCCCTGGCGGGCAGCTGTACCCAGCAGCCCAGGTAAGGGCAAGGAAGCTTGTCTCTGGCCTGGGCAGATTAAAAAAAAAAAAAAAAAGTCTCACAAGACATCCAAATCCCAAGCTTGTGTCCAGTGTGGGTGTGAGGCCCAAATTCACACAATCTGAGAGATGAGGGAATTGCAAGTCAAGAAATTCACATAAAAACTATTCTTGAACTAGCAAAATCCTAGGGCCCAGGGCAGAGGGTAACTTTTTTTTTTTCCTAACAGTTTCCAAGTTCCACATCACAGACATTTGCAATGCATAGAACCAATGAAGCATTTGAATCCAGAAAAATAAAGAATTCTACAATTCGGTAAGAAAAAGACAGAGGCACCTGGCTGGCTCAGTCGGTGGAGCATGATACTCTTGATCTCAGGGTTGTGAGTTCAGACCCCATGCTGGATGTAAGGATTACTTAAAATAAAATCTTTTTTAAAAAAAAAGACAAAAACGAGGTACCTGGGTGGCTCAGGGGCTGAGCGTCTGCCTTTGTCTCAAGGTGTTATCCTGGGATCCAGATCGAGTCCCACATTGGGCTCCCAGCAGGAAACCTGCTTCTTCCTCTGCCTGTCTCTCCACCTCTCTGTCTCTCATGAATGAATTAAAAAAAAAAAAAAAAAAGACAAAGACAAAGACGAGGTGCTTGGGTGGCTCCACTGGTTAATCATCTTCCTTCAGCTCAGGTCATGATCCTGGGGTCCTGGGATGGGGCCCCGCATCCGGGTTCCTTGCTCAGTGGGGAGTCTGCTTCTCCCTCTGCCCCTCTCCCCCTTCCCCCTGCTCTCACTCTCTCACTCGTGTTTGCTAGCTTTTTCTCTCTCAAATAAATAAAATCTTTTTTTAAAAAAAAACAATCCAATAGAAAAGTGAGCAGAGTATGGAATTAACAATCTGCAGAAGAGGAAATATGCACGACCATTAAAAAGGGGGAAAAAAACCCTCAAGGGAATTCAAATTAACATAATAAAGAGACAGCATTTCATACCTGTCGAATTAGCAAAAATGTTAAAGACTTAAAAAATATTGGCAAATGTGGGTGGCTCAGTTAAGTGTCAGACTTGATTTCAGCTCAGGTCTTGATCTCAGGGTCGTGAGTTCAAGCCCTGCTTTGGGCTCCTCACTGGGCTTGGAGCCTACTTTAAAAAAGAAAAGAAAAGAAAAGAAAAACTGGCAAGTGGAAGGGGAAATGGAAGCCTCTGTGGCACTGATGGGAGTGCAGGTGGCGCCACCATATGGGGAAGCAATTTGCTGTCATCTCAATTGAGCAAACGAAAGCTGGAGAAGTGTCAGTAAGTAGGGGACGGCTAAATAAATTGTGGCAATAGTCATCTGTTGGAATACCGTATATCACCTGAAATGAAACAAAGTAGATAAACATGTATTCATGTAGATATATTTGGAAATATAAATGTGAATCAAAAAAGGCATGAAAGGCTCTCTGTACCTAAAAAACAACAGAAACCACACAGTATGGTATATATATATATATGCTACATGGCATTTCTGTTATTTCTGTCTCTCTCTCTTTCTTTTTAGGTATATAGTTCCATAACTGGTTTAATACATACACACTATACAGCAAATTATACTTTTAAATTATAAAACCACAACTGAAGAGCCCCTAGGTGGCTCAGTTGGTTGAGCAGCTGACTCTTGGTTTCGGCTCAGGTCATGATCTCAGGGTCCTGGGATTGAGCTCCACCTCAGACTCCATAATCAGTGGGGGGGTCTGCTTGAGATTCTCTCTCACTCTGCCCGTGCACCTGCTTACGGCCACATGCTCTCTCTAAATAAATAAATAAATAAATAAATAGATAAATAAATAAATAAATAAATAAATCTTTTTAAAATAAATAAAACCACAGTGAAGGACACATACTAGCTTTAGGATCATTACTTCTGGGGAGGAAGAAAGGGAAGGAGCTAAATGGGATGGCCGTGAGGACTCCAACTGTATTTATAAAGATTTGTTTCTTTTAAAAACGTATGAAGGAAATATTACCAAATGTTAAAAATGTGTTTGATATTAGCATTTGACACGTGGGTATCTGTTAGGTTGTTTTTGGGTGTGTTTAAAATTTTTTTTGAGGTATGCCTAGGAAATGGTCATGGCCAAATTCAAAATGTAAGAAACTGGAGCTAGAAGACCCTCCAACTCCATCTATTTGGCTCCCTCATTTTAGAAGACAGAAAAAAATAGTGGGGTTAATGCAATTTTTAAATTGAGGGGTTTTCTGAATACTTTCTGCCATGGGTTTTGCACATAATAGATAATTAGCAAATACTTGTGATACTGATGGGAGACGCCTAAAGAGCATTCGCCTGCTTGCCTGCTGCATTCATTTTATCCTTACTTACCCCGAGGAGTGTAGAAGGAAGGTCTGTGACTTCAAGTCCTGTCCTTGGCCTGATTCCTACAGACAGTCTGGGCCAGTGCCTTTCAGATTAGAATGTACGACTGTCCTCTGGGAACTTAGTAAAAATGCAGTTTCCTGGGCTCTGCTGTCAAAGACATGGATTGGGTGGGGGCCCGGGGGCTCGGGGGCTCGGGGGCGGGGGTTGGTAGGGAGTTGGTGACGAAGTTATTTTGAATACACACTTCAAATTGTTGTTGATGTCAGTGGTTGGTTGAATATACTTTGAGAACAACAGCTTCAGCATTTTGGCCACCTTTGCTAAATACCTGCCTTGGTTTCCTCTCCTTTGAAAAAAACCAGGGGAAAAAAAAGGAGGCCTGGCTTACGGCTCGTGAACACGAGATCTCAGAAACCAGGGCAAGGCTCATCACCCAGCCTCATGGAAAAAAAAATACTGGACTAGTCGCCAAAATGAAAGTAGATTATTTATTTAGTTAGAAATGGAAGAGGCAAGTTTCCACTGTAAGTGCCAGGGGTGGCAGTCAGATGGTAAGGTAATGCTTGAAAGAAAGGGGAGTCCAGTCCCTTCCCTGCTGTTCTTGATGAGCCAAGGGAGAAAACAAGGAAGAGTCCAGCTGAGAAAGTTCCTGCTGATTTACTCACGCCTGTGGACTCATGTCTTATCATGTATTCATGTTTGCAAAGCGCTCTCAGCCTTCTGATAAAAGAGAAAGGGACAAAAATTGACAATATGTTCACTATAACTACTTTGAAGGAGGGGCCCAGCATGAATATTAAGAGCTACTGACACTCCAAATGCAGAACTGGCTGGCAAGAGAGACAGACAGAGGTACTGTTGGCCAGAACTTTAGAATGATATAAACCAATCCTTATTCTACACGCTGCCTCACCACCTTCCAAGTCAAGTCCCTCTCCAAAGTCCAACAGCCTGTAATAAAGCTGCTGTGGCTGGAGGTGTCTCTGCTGAAAGGTGATGAGATCTGGGAAAGCCCTCAGCACCCATGCCATGGGCATTGGTCATCTTGGAGGCTAACCAGGTGGTAACACATGATAGGAGTCTTGGGGGAGGGTGTTATAATGGCCCACACGCCCTTTCCCAGCTCTTGAGAAGCCAGGACACAGGATCTAGACTCAGCTGGGCAGATCCATCTACTCAGAGTTTTGAACCTTGAGTTAGTGAAGCGAAGAATCAGGGACAAGGAGATTGCCTTTCAGGCAGTGACAATGATGGCAGCAGAGCAGTGACCATGTCCAGAGTCTGGTGTGGGCAGAAACCTCACAGCCAGCTTCTAGGGCATGATTTTGGTTGAGTTCTGGCCTTGGGGCTCCCTTTATCCCCCCAGTTTTTCATTCCTCTCAGTGGCTCTATGAGCTACCCAGTATCTTTTCAGTATATTGTTTCTACCTGAATCAGCTGGAGCTGGCCACCATTGCTTGCATCTAAGGACCTAGCTGATTCAACCAATGCCTCAGAAGAGGAAGGGTCCCAGGTAAAGGAAATCTGTAACTCATTCTGGAGATGTTAAAGTCAGAAGCTTCAAAGCCTCATTTGTTATTTATGACAAATGTGTGTCAACGATCTCTACACATTTAAGGAATGACACAAGCCATTTGACCTAGCATTTTCTGTTCTGGAACTTCATCTCCAGAAACAATCCCACAAGGATGATGATGTTGTTGGGCTTGAATTACAAGCAAGATGGTGGTCCATTTTCTGGGGCCTAGTGAAGGAAACAGGTTGGGTGAAGGGGGTGGGAATCATGGGTAACATTTGAGAAATGGTCTGTTTGCAATGCTCCTGAAATATCTGAAGGAGATGTCAAGCTAATATTCTGACTGATATAGGAGTTTGGAGGTCAAGGGTATTTCAATGAAGGAGTAAATTTGGAAGTCATGAGCAAATAGATGGTGTTTAAAGCCATGGTTGAAAACACCCAGGAAAAAGATTGAAAGGGAAGAATAAGAGGGCATATGTAGAGGTCAGGGAGAGACTGGCTCAGTGGAGATGGGTTAGAAGTGTCTTGTGGGATAGGAGGAAAATTTAGAGGGCATTGGATCAGGGAAAATGAGAGAAGGGAGTGATTTAAGGGAAGGGAATGGGTGGTCATGTTCCACCTTGCAAGATGGTTACAATAGATAAAAGTGGAATTGACAACATAGCAGTCATTGATGACCTTGATGGGAGGAGTTTTGGGAGAGTGATGGAGCCAGAAGCCAGACTGGAGGGAAATGAAGAGTTAACAGTGGGGGATTAAGTAGAAATAATTATGTGTTGTAGACAACTTGGTGGGGAAGTTTTGTTATGAAGCAGAACAAAGTGGGGAGAAGCTGAGGGCATGTAGGGTCAAGGAAATACTATTTTTTTAAATGATGGGTGGTTTCAGTCCATATTTGTATATTAGTTGGAATGACCTAGGAGAGAAGAGACTGATGGGGTAAGAGAAGAAGAGATAACTGGAGAATGGAAGTTCTTCAGGCGCCTGGGTGAGTCACTTGGTTGGGCGTCTGCTTTGGCTCAGGTCTTGATCTCCAGATCTTGGGATCAAGATCTGCACAGGACCCCCTGTTCAGCAGGGAGTCTGCTTCTCCCTCTTCCTCTGCCCCTCCCCACACTTGTTCTCACTCTCTCTAAAATAAATAAATAAATAAAATCTTAAAAAAAAAAGAAAGAAAGTTGTGTTTCATTCAACAAACATTTAGTGCTTACCACATGTCAAGCACTGTACTGAGCACCCACCATTGAGCACCTCATGACCCAAACAAGGTTGCCACTCTCATGAGCCTCCATTCTGGAGTGAGTTCAGGTGAAAGGATGGCTTTTGATAAGACCAAGACAGGTATAAATGTGGGCACATTTGTAGGCTTGGGATGGAAAGAGAATGGAGTTCCCCTCTCATGGTGTCTGCTTTCTCTGTGAAGCTAAGTGTGAAGCAGGTCATCAACTAACATTAGGAGAGGAGGCGGTCATATGGGAGTTGTGAGGACAGAGGATAAGTATGACATTGCTGCCGGGGGAAAGTCAACTGTTGATAGAAACCAATAGAGTAGCTAAGTAGTGCCCATGGAAATCTGGGGCCATGACTTTAAAGTAAAACCAACCAGCCTGATTATGTGGTCATTTTTCTTATCAGGGTTAGCTGCCCAAGGGTAGGCAGGTAGAGGGGTCAATATTTGTTAAGGTTGGGGTTTTGCCATAAAGGTATGACTTAGAGAGGAGAGGAGCATGGGAGTTGAGGAAATCTTCCAGGGAGAAGTTATGATGACAGATCTTCTAATTTAAGCATGTAAGGAGGGCAACGATGAGGGAGGGGGTGCAGATAAGGCAAAGGTCAGGAAGGTAGGGTCATCGAAGAATCCGAGCTCTTGGGGTGGGGTCCTAGGGCACGTAGGCGAGCTGGGAGCTGGGAGCTGGGAGATAGTGGCTGGAGAGGAGGATGTTTGAGATGGCTATTTTAGAGGTGGTGGAGATGCTTCTATGACGAGGTCTCTGGTGTGACTGTGAGACTGAAGTAGTTGAGGGGGGAACATGGTAAGGCTGAATGGGAAACCCCCAAAAGACATGTTCATGCCCTGAGAATTGTGAATGTGACCTTACCTGGAAAAGGTCTTTGCAGATGTATAAGGACTCTGGATTAGCTGAGTGGGCCCTGAATCCAGTAAGTGTCCTTATAACAGAAAGAAGAGGAGAAGACCTAGACACACAGGAAAAGGCCACATGAAGGATCAGAGTCACACAGCGACAAGCCCAGGAATGTCTGGTACCACTAAAAGCTGGAAGGGCAAGGAAGGATTCTCCAGCAGAGCCTTCAGAGGGACTCCGTGGCCTGGCGATACCTTGATCCAGGACTTCTAGCCTCCAGGCCTGGGAGAGAATGATTTTCTGTTCTTCTCAGCCAGCCAGGGTGTGGTATTTTTACAGCAGCCCTAGGAAATAATATAGGAACCCCGCAGTGGTGGCATTGCTGGGCTTCTCCACGTGGACACGCAAGTCCCTGCAAACGAGGGCAGGAGAGGAGATAGAAGAGAGATCAGTGAACTGGGGTTTGCGGTAAAGAGCGAGAAGACTTGGAGGTTGGTAAAGAGCGATGGGGCAAAGCGAGCTGTGGGATCGCTGGGTGGCACAAGCTTCAGGTGAGCTGTGCTTGTTTGTTTTCAAAATTTTTATTTATCTATTCATGAGAGACAGAGAGAGGGAGAGACACAGGCAGAGGGAGAAGCAGGCTCCATGCATGACCTTGGGATCATGACCTGAGCCGAAGGCAGAGGCCCAACCAACCACCCAGGCCCCTCCAGATGTGTTTTTTAAAGAGAAGAGAAGAGAAATAGTTTGGAAATGGCAATAGGGGAGTGCTCCCAGGGAAGTGATGTTCTGGGGGGGTGGGTAGGGGGAGAGTGCGGTGTCAGTCAACAGAGAGATGGATGGAACACTCAGAGAGGGGCTGGTGGTGTGGTGTCTGCCAATCACAGCAGAGCAGGGGGTGCCAGCAAGAGGAGGCAAGGGCCCATTTAGGGGACAAGGAGGGCAGAACAGGGACAGGTCAGGGGACAATTGCCAGGAGGCTTGAGATTCTCACGGGACTGAGTGGATATGCTCAGGAGGCCTGCTCGGAGGCTGCAGTCCCGAGAGGGAGGCGAGCTGCGGGTCGGGGTCTGGGCTTCCCAACACCCAGCTTGCTTGTTTGGGGCCTTGGGGGCTTGTTTGGGGCCCTCATTGGGGTTTTGTCCCAGAAGCACCTGTGGGGGGGTCAGGGAGGGGGGAGATGAGGGGCGAGGGGGGTGCACTCAGCTCCAACGTGCAGCTGGCTTAACTCCCCACAGTCATTTCCTAAAGGCAGAGCTGAGGCATTCGAGCTTGTTTGTCGAGATTCATGGCCAGATTAACTCTCAAGATTTATATGAATGCGTGTCTAACAATAAGGGGTCTGTTAAAGAAATTATGATACACTCATACCACAGAAGGTTATGCGGCCATTACAAATTACGTGGTTGAAGAATATGGGGAAATGTTCACAAAAAAATAGTTAAGTGCAAAAATCAGTTTATAAAACATAGAATGGGATCCCAATTTGGCAACACAAACAAAGGTTTCTCTCCAGGCCTATGTAGGCCTGGAAATAGACTATATTATACTATAATGTTATAAATAACGGTCTTTTGTAAATAGAAGTATGGGGAATTTTTATTTTCTTCCTACTTTGCTGGATTTTCCAGAAATGACAATGAATGTTTATCACTTTTGTGATCTGAGGAACAAAATGAAAGAGAATTAGTCCTATTGCACTTCTCAAGAAAAAAAAAAAAATGTTTATCCCTCTCTCTGAGAGGGTTGGGTTTTTTTTTTTTTTTTTTTGTATAAAATTTTATTTATTTATTTATTTATTTGAGAGAGAGAGAGAGAGAGAGAAAGCGCATGAGTGGGGTGAGGGGCAGAGGGAGAATCAGACTCTCCGCTGAGAAGGGAGCCTGATGGTGGGGCTCGATCCTGAGACTCTGGGATCATGACCTGAGCTGGTCAGATGCTCAGTCAACTGAGCCACCCAGGCACACCTCTGAGAGGGCTATTTAAAGAAACTTTTGAAATTACTTTGAAATGTTCAGGGACTAATGGTTGCAAGTAAGAAAATAAATTGTAAAAAAAAACAAAACAAAACAAAAAACAATACAGGATAAAGAAACTTCTAGCAGCTTCCTTTGGCTCATAGTAATTGTCAGACATCCTCCCCCTGCAGCTCTGCCCCTCACATCTCACGCCCTGTCAGCCCTGCTTCCTTAACCACCCCTCCCACACTGAATCAAAGTATCTGGAGTTGAACAACTGTGGTGTTCTGGATCTGTGTCTTCCACTGTGTGCCAGACAAGTAGCCTCCTGGACAGAGCTCATTTCTGTTTGGATATGACACCCAGCAAATGTGCAGCCAGCTTTTTTTTTTTTTTTTTCTAAGACCTGCCTACCCTCACCTGATGCCTGTCAGGGAGCCCAAGGCCCTCAGCCTTTCCTCCTCTGCCACTAACCTGGCTGCTTCCAGGTTGGGGCAGTGACACCTCCCAGCCTCCTCCCTCCCTCTCTCCTTCCCAGCGCTGCTCCCACTCCTCTCCAGCTGCCCGCTCTGGCACTGCATCCCCTCTTGGCCCTAGGCCTCTGCTGCCCTTTCTGGCACTGTTCTTGCTCTTAAGACTCACCCTGTATGAACTCTTCTTGGGTTTAGATTTATCCTCTGGCTTCTTCTCCATCCCACCCCAAGAGGATGCCCAGGCCCCTGTTGGACACCTAGGGACTCACGCTCTCACTTCCTCCCTAGTGAGGTCTTTGAACTTGGAGAGGGGTGGAAGGAGGCAGTCCTCTTTCTATGTGCCTCTACTAATCTGCATTTGGTTCAAATTGGCCCATATGTTAAGAATTGTTGGCCTAATTCAGTTTCAAGCCATTTACAAGTATAATTTGCATGCTGTCTCTGCGCTTTTAAAGACACCGACAGAGCTTATTGAATGGGCTCAGAACAGAGACTAGGGGTAGGCCTCCAGAAAATTCCTGTAGGGACTGACACTTGCAGGGCATGGTAACAACCCATCCAAAGTGGATGATTCAGCCGGAAGTCCTCCACACATTGACAAGGCCAAGGGCAAAGGCCTTACCGAAATCCCAGCATGAGAATCTCAGCGCTCCCCTGATCTACAAGGCCAGGGTTATTCCTCAATCACTACGCTGTTCAGAGACTTAGAACCTCACTCTTCTGATCTGTAAAATGAGGACAAGGGGCAGTATTGATCTTGGGCTGTCATGACATGATGTATGTGAAAGCACTTTGCAGCCCCAAATTTATGATTGCCACCAAATGGTAGTGGTTGGCAGTTGAAGCTCTACTTAGACAAGGCTGAGAGTCTGGTGTGACCTGTTTTCGGTGATCTGTGCCCCTCCCACCGATCAGGACTTCCCATTCTAAATATTTACAAACTACCCATTGAATAACGTTTTAGAATGTTCCTAGGAATTTATATCAAACTCCGTGGTCTAGAGCTTATGAAACCAATCTCTCTCCTTTTTTGAAAGTTGGAGCAAACCATCACACCCTGATGTGTCACCAATATGGGAGTAGGATCCAGATCGTGTATGGAACTATAAATCAATAAGAAAAAGATAGTTCAATAGAAAAACTGGCAAAGGACAGAGGAAACCCGAATAGCCCATGCAGATACGAAAAGGTGCTCCACCTCTTTTGCAATCAGGGAAATGTAAATTAAAGTCATGATGAGAGACTATGTCACCCTCTAGCTTAGGAAAGACAATTCCAAGTGCTGTGAGGATGTGGAAGAAGGGGACTCCTCACACCGTGGGGGAATGGGAATTGGGGCAGCTCTGAAGGGCAACGGGGCCACATCTAGTTAAGCTAGAGGCGCGCAGCCCCAGCCTCAAAAGATGGTGCCTGGGTGCAGCCCAGAGACCAGTTCTTGTCCATACAACCAAGGAGACCTGGACCCAGATGTTCAGAGCATCATTGGTTATTAGGAGAAAAAGTGCAAACAACATAAATGTTCCATCAGTTAAGAAAATGGATTTTAAAACCATAGTCTATTTACCCAATAGAATTCCATTTCACAATTAACATGAATGAGTGTGACAAGGCATATAAGGAGGGCTTTTGCGGATCTTTTGCAAGCAGAGTCATGGCTTCACAGATGCAATCACTTTGTAAAAAATTCCTTGAGCTATATCTTTAAGATTTGTGAGTCTTATCAAATGGATACTGCACATCAATAAAAAGAAGTGTACGAGAAGAGGAACGAATGTGAACTGTGTATGCCATCATGGATCAATTTAAAAGACACAGGGTTACGAAAACCAGATGTTGCTGAAGGCTACATGGAGTATAGTGCCACTTATATGAAGTCTACAAATTTGGCTTATATGAAGCCAAACAATTAGGTGAGTTGTTTATGGATACACACAGATGTGGCAAAAGTATTCAAACGCGCATGGGGCGCAGAGGCAAAAGAGTGAGCTTAGAGGGGCCACACACCATGTGCAGCAACGTACCTGTAAACTTTTATTTAACAAGCTGGGTGGTAGGCACACAGGTAAGTCATTGTGTTATCATCCATATTTTTGTATATGTGAGGAAGGCTACTAAGTGAAATGTCTTATTTAAAACATTTTATTAAAAAAAACAAATAAAACCAAATAAATAAATAAATAAATAAATAAATAAATAAATAAATAAATAAAAATAAAACATTTTATACAAAATCAGGACAGACTATGACTGTCTCCAGTTTTCTGGTTCCCTCCCTATCTGCAGGCTTCTCACAGGTGAGAAGCTGAGAGTCCTTCCCGTCTGCATGTTTTTCTCTTTTTTCTAAAAAATTTTTTATTATTCATTCATGAGAGACACCGAGAGGCAGAGACATAGGCAGAGGGAGAAGCAGGCTTCCTGCGAGGAGCCTGATGTGGGACTTGATCCCAGGACCCCAGGATCAGGACCCGAGCCAAAGGCTGATGCTCAACCACTGAGCCACCCAGGTGCCCCTGCATGTTTTTCTCACGCCAAAGGGAAGTAGTGGCTAAAACTCCAGAGCCAGACAGCCTGGGCTCAAATCCTAGCTTGCAATTTCATAGCTGTGTGACCTTTGGCCAGTAATGTAGCCACTCTGAGCCTCAGTTTACTCATCTGTAAAATGGGGATTATAACAACACCCACCCAGTAGGCTTGTTGACAGAACTGAGTGAAATGCCACGCGCTGTGCCTGACACACGGTATACACTGTGTGTGGGGGTTCTTATGATGAACTTGCCAAGACACAAGTGTGGACTGTGGAGAAGCCGAGTGCCGCTTCATTCCACCCACAGCACCGTGGTTCACCCTTTCCAGCTCCCCCGTGGGAGGAAGGTGCAGAACAGAACAAAACCAGAGTATTCCGCACTCCGGTTTCTTCAAGGTCCATCCCAGTGAAAGGCCTGCTCCTCCTCTTGCCTTCTTTGTCTGCCCTTCACTCTAAAACCCCGCGGCTGTCACCTCTAGCGCTCTTCTCCAGCATCAGAACATTCTGGGCCTGGCTTCCTGACCTTTTGCTTCAGAGGCCATTAGTTGTTTTGTTGGGTTCCCATGGCATTTACAAATATTTGAAACAGTTGCCTATATTTATACATTTATCAGGAGCACTCATGTTAAAGTCTGGCTCCCTAGTGGGCCGCCGGGGTGGCTCAGTGGTTGAGCGTCACCCTTCCCAGGGTCCTAGGATCAAGTCCCACATTGGGCTCCAGGCAGGAAGCCTGCTTCTCTCTTTGCCTATGTCTCTGCCTCTCTCTCTGTGTCTCTCATAAGTAAATAAAATCTTTTAAAAAGTCTGGATCCTTAGCTTCTTTTGAAATATTAGAATAACCAGCAACATTGGATCCGCATCCCCAGGAAGCAAACTTTGATTTGGGCTGAGTGACAGCCCCAGCCAGCTCCACAGCCCTCCCTACTGCCCTACCTGAGGTCCTACCGACAGAGGACAGGTGTGCCCATGGAGTGGCACCTGGCCAGGGCACAAAGGAACGCTGAAATAAAGTCAGGCTTTGCTCACCAGGCTGTGGCCCTGAGGAAAGGAGCTATTTCCCAGAAGAAGGGTCCCTGTTTCCTAAATGACATGAAGATGCCATATGGGCCTGAGGTGGCCCTGTTCCATTACCTGACTTGCTCTGGGCATTTGAATTAGCAACTGCCACTTAGTTGGAGGTCCCAAGCCCTCCTTTATAATACCATTCTGTTCTGTGTTTCTCTGCCCATGTTTAAAATTTGAACCTCCTGCAAAGTGTATATACACTTTTAGGTCCTGTGATGAAGCACCTAAAGATGATTCCTTTATGGAGAAAATATTTCACTGATGTTAAATCATTCATCTCAAATTCTCCGGAAATGTGAACTATTTGTGATAAGTACAAGTTGGGACTTCTAAGCACCTGTACCATCATTCCCACCTCCCATATCTGGGCAGCCACAAGCATTCATTCCTGAGTCAGGTGCTTGGGGTGTGGGGCAGGGGCAGAGAGGCTATGCAGGAGGGGATGAGGAGAGACGGCGGTGCCTCAGTATACCTCCTGATGATGGCCTACTGAAGGCCCCTGAGATGTTTGGAGAGTCTGGAATGTCTTCATAATTGCATATGCCTGACCCTCATCTGTTTTTCTCAGTGATTTACCAATAAAAAGCCGTAACCCAAAAAGGATTAAATGCAGATTTGTGGAAGCAAGAGGGGGAAAAAAAAAGCTTCAAAGGCTGTCCCACTCAGCAGATGATTTTAGGGAGGGGGAAGCCAAAGAGATGGTGGGAACAAGTCTGACAAGGAAGGGTAACCAGGCCAAATTCCAGGCCCTTGGGACAGCAGGAAGAAGCAGGGTCCCAGAAGAGTGCCTGGGGGGGCAGAAGGGACAGGAGGTCCACAGGCTTCTAGAGACTCCACCTCTTTCTCTAGCAATAGGCTCCTTCATGTTTCTCTGCTTGGAATTTTATTTCTGAGAAGCTTCCTTTTTTCTTGACTACTTTCCTTTTTAGAATCTCAGACGTTGAAGTCTCCCATTCCAAAGTCAGCAATTTCTTTTTTTTTTTTTTTTTAATTGCTCCTCTTTTAGTCTCTGGGTTATTTATTTATTTATTTATTTATTTATTTATGATAGTCACACAGAGAGAGAGAGAGAGGCAGAGACACAGGCAGAGGGAGAAGCAGGCTCCATGCACCAGGAGCCCGATGTGGGATTCAATCCCGGGTCTCCAGGATCGTGTCCTGGGCCAAAGGCAGGCGCCAAACCGCTGCGCCACCCAGGGATCCCAGCAATTTCTTTTTTAAAAAAATATTTCATTTATTTATTAGAGAGAGAGAGCACAAGCTGTGAGGAGGTGGAGGGGAGGCACAAAGGAAGAGGGAGAGGGAGACGCAGATCCCCACTGAGCAGGGAGTCTGATGCAGGGCTCGATCCCAGGACCTCAGGATCGTGACCTGAGCTGAAGGCAGATGCCTAACTGACTAAGCCACCCAGACACCCCTAAAATCAGCAATTTTTAAAAAAGATTTTATTTATTTATTCATGAGAGACACAGAAAGAGAGAGGTAGAGATTCAGGCAGAGGGAGAAGCAGGCTCCATGCAGGGAGCCCGATGCGGGACTTGATCCCAGGACCCTGGGATCACACCCTGAGCCAAAGGCAGACGCCCAACTGCCAAGCCACCCAGACGTCTCTAAAGTCAGCTATTTCTAACCAACATAGCCAACATCTTACAGAACCCCACGTGAAGGGGTTTGGGCCTTTGGCCCAAATTAGATACAGACCAGAGCTCTCTCCGCTGCCTGTGGAGTCCTTTTACCAATTCCTCATGCTCAGATGAGAATTGCTTTAACTGGGACTTCACGAATTAAAGGAAAAGGAGGATACTGGGACATGATTTGCAAGCAGCGTGAGGTGGCAAACATACTCAAGTCTCTTTTACTTTCAAGTTTCAGGTTTAGGGTTTTTTTTGTGTCTTTCTTTCAAAGAAGGAACCGCAAACCCAGTTATCAGATTTCTGCGTAGGACTGAATCGCACTGATGGGCTGCCAGGGGGTGGGGAGGCTGAGGTGAGCGGGGAGGCTGGATAGACACACAGCGAGGGAGTGTCGACTATGTCTCACCACCCACCCCTTCTCAGAGAGTGGCGAACAGGGGACATGGTTTAACTTCTACATGTTGTTCGCCAGGTGAGGGTAAAACTTGCAGCACAGGTCTCTACTTGTTTTAGGAAATTGTTTCAGGAAAATAATTAAGGACCAAAAGTGCTTTCTTTTTTTTTTTTTTTTAAAGATTTATTTATTTATGATAGACATAGAGAGAGAGAGAGGCAGAGACACAGGAGGAGGGAGAAGCAGCCTCCATACGGGGAGCCCGACGTGGGACTGGATCCCGGGACTCCAGGATCACACCCTGGGCCAAAGGCAGGCGCTAAACCGCTGAGCCACCCAGGGATCCCCCCAAAGTGCTTTCTTGATTTTTTTTTAATCTGTCAAAATACGATGAAGAAAAATAGTTAAGGGAGAAACACAGAGAGCGATGCGATTCTGATGATATCCGTTATACCTAGTGCATGGACACAGATAGTGATGAAAGCGGTTCAGTCAAGTTTTACAGTTCTGAACCTATGCCCTGGGCCCTGGTTCCCATGTGAAGCCATTCTAGAACAGGGAAGGGAGTACACTCTAATTCTTCCTGTGTTCTGGACTGACTGTTCGCATTCCCCCCAAATTCATATGTTGGGACCCTACCCCCCTCTTTGGGAGGTAATTAAGATTGAACGAGGTCATGAGGGTGAACCCTCACAGTGGCACCAGCACCGGTAGAGTCCTCCTCTCTCTGTTCTCAGCCATGTGAGGACACAACGAGGAACAGGCATTACCTAGCCTGTTCGGATTAACACACAACTCTGTGTTTGTCGATAAGCACATGGGCTTGTATAGAACACACACACACTTCCCATGTTAGAACAATTGCACATCTTTTGGGTCCAGCCACCGTGTTCTCACAATATGGCTTCTATTGGGTGGTGGCTTGGTCTAGCTTTCTTTGTGGGGAGAAAGGACATGCCAGTGCAGACTGAGGCAAAAATGTGGGGAAAACAGCTTGGAGCAAAAGAGAAGCCTTCTGAAAGGGTGCTGGAGCATTTGGGAAGGACTGATTTGCAAGTGTTCACAGTGCTCCCCATTCCATAATCTGCTTACTGAAGCCTGGAGCTCAGAAATGGGCTGTGGGAGTGGCTGGCCGGCTCAGTCGGTAGAGCATGCGACATGGCGTCACGAGTTCAAGCTCCACATTGGGCATTGAGCTTACTTAAGAATAAAAAGGGAGTCACCTGGGTGGCTCAGTTGGTTAAGTATCTGCTTTTGGCTCAGGTCATGATCTTGGAGTCCTGGGATCAAGCCCAAAGTCAGGCTCCTTGCTCAGCGGGGGGAGTCTGCTTCTCCCTCTCCCTCTCCCCTTCTACCCTGCTCATGCTCTTTCTCTCTCAAATAAATAAATAATGTTTATTTAAAAAAAGAAGAAGGGGCACCTGTGTTGCTCAGTGGTTGAGTGTCTGCCTTTGGCTCAGGTCATGATCCTGGAGTTCTGGGATCAAGTCCCACATTGGGCTCCCTGCAGTGAGCCTGTTTTCCCTCTGCCTATGTCTCTACCTCTCTCTGTGTGTCTCTCATGAATAAATAAATAAAATCTTTAAAAAAGAAGGAGGAGGAGGAGGAGAAGGAGGAGAAAGGGGAGAAGAAAAGAAATGGAGTTTGTAGGGGGACTTAGTAGAATTTTAGTGGAAAGCTCTCTGAACTGGGTTCAGACCCAAGTTCCCTAGTTTCATCCTTTCTTAACCATTTCACCAGCTACTTTACCTGTATAAAAGGCACAGCAAAATCCAACACTTTCATCATGATTTCGACATGCCTGACCCTGTTCTAAGCACTTTATGTGTATTCAACTATTTGATGTTCACAACGCTCTGTCTTCGTACTCCTATTAGTCCTTGTGGGAGGCTGAAGAACAGTCCCCGAAAATATCAGGTCCTATCCCAACAATCTGTAAATCTTACTTCATATGGAAAAAAGAGTCTCTGGAGATGCAGTTAAGGATTTCAAGGTGGGGAGATTTTCCTGAATTATCTGGGTGAGTCCTAAATGCCATCACATGTCCTTATAAGAGGAAGGCAGAGAGAGATGACAGACACACAGAGGAGACAATGCATAGTGACCACGGAGCGAGGACTGGGGTGATGTAGCCATAAGCCAAGGAATGCTGGCAGCAACCTCTAGAGCCCCTGGAGGGTTACTGGTGTCAGGCTTTTGGTCTCCAGGATAGTGAAAGAACACAGTTCTGTTGTTTTCAGCCACTGCTATGTGGAGTTTTAGTCCAAACTGATGAGCCCCTCTTTCCACAGTTATAATCATCCTTATCTGAATCCCAGTCACCACGGAGACCTTACCCGACAGGAGAGTCTTTGCCTCCAAACCCAGCTAAGTCAACCAGCTTTGTTATTCCCACTCAGAGCTGAAGAAAGCTAAGGGAGGCTATATGTAAGGGAAATGTTCTGGATCTGCCTAAAAGGAAAAATGAAGCTGAAATACAAAAGCTATTCTTTATTTTTTTTTTAAGATTTTATTTATTTGAGAGAGAGAGAACAAGCAGGTGGAGGGGCAGAGAGCAAGGGAGAGGGAGAAAATCCTCAAGCAGGCTCCCCACTGAGTGTAGAGCCCAATGTGGGGCTTGAACTCAGGACACTGAGATAATGAACTGAGCTGAAATCAAGAGTTAGATGCTTAACTGACTGAGCCACCCAGGTGCCCCAGCAAAGCTGTTTTTAAGTAATGTCAAAGCCAGGCCTGTTAGGCCTCTGTTGCCCATTTGTTGAGCTGCTTGAACTGCCTTCTTACGCAGTTTCAGCTTCACAAGAAGAAAAGGATGTATTCGGATCACACGCAACAGCTGCTCAGTGGTGTGAATTGTATGTCTGCACTTGTGTGGATGCTTGTCTTGCGTCCCAGTGTCTTACATTCCCAACTACAAGGTAAATAAATGTATAGGGACCACACCTAATGCGTGTTTTTCTTTTCTGGAGAGCCAGGTGCATGGGGCTGCCTCTTATAAATGTGCTCACTGGGGTTTTACACATAAGCCTTCTTCAGAACTGCTTCAGATGTGTCAATAGTGACACATATGTCTCACTTTGTTTCCTAACTTTTTGTTTCCCTTCTCCTAGTTTTCTCAAAGAAATTCCTAATAATCTTTAACATTTCTCCCGGAAGTAATATTTCATGGCCTTCTTCTTTGTTTGAGAATTAGATGCAAATAAGTTTTGACTCGCAAATTCTAACTTAGCAGCTGAATGCTTCAAGCAGGGGCTCTTATGTTCCTTTGCCTTTCTCTATGTCGACTCTTTCAGGAAAGTAATTTCATTCTTCAAAAATGCAAAATATTCTCGTTTCGAAGGCACCAGTATTGTAATTGCTTTTTATTATGATTATTGTACACAGCTTTTGTTGGAATTGTGTTAAAATAGCAATCTACTTGCATAAACACACTTCAATAAACGTGTCTTGCATTTATATGCTATCTTATAGCTTTGCTTCGACAGTTTTACATTTTTTTATAATTACTGCAAAGACACTATTGCATTAAGCTATTTCTTTGTCAGCTAGGTTTCTTTTTTAAAAGGTTTTATTTATTTATTCATGAGAGATACACAGAGAGACACAAAGAGAGAGACACAGGCAGAGGGAGAAGCAGGCTCCGTGCAGGGAGCCCGAGGTAGGACTTCATCCCTGGTCCCCAGGGTCACGCCCTGGGCTGAAGGTGGCGCTAACCGCTGAGCCACCCAGGCTGCCCATCAGTTAGGTTTTTAACAAACATGTCCTGTCAGAATCCTCAACTATACGCTTTAATCCTACCGTTTACAATCGGAATGAAAATTAAATAGGTGCTTTCAAAACAAACCTTTCGGCTTCAAAGATCAGCTAATGTTAACCCAGTCTCATGGTTCGCAGATGCGGGAAACCCTCCTGAGCAGGGACTGTGGATAGCTCCAACACCGTCCACCTGAGACTTGCCATGGTATTTGGGAAGAAGCTCCCAGAGAAAGTGGTGAGCAGTGACATTCATTCCAAATTGTTCTTTTCTCCAAATGGAAGCTACGTCGGGTCTTCGGAGGATGGGTATAAACTTAGGAGGTTGACGGACAGGCAGCCATCCAGTGGAAGTCAGGTAAGCTTACTGAGTCAGTCTATGGAACATGTTTTAGTTTTAGCTGCTCCTCATCGACTAACAGGAAGAAATTTAAAAGGAGGTAATCAAAGCAAAGCAGTCAGGATCGCCTTTGCCTCACGTAAGGCAACGATCTGCATGAGTGCCCACCCTAAGAAGAGTCCAGGCAGAGACATCCATAATACTCTCGGCCTGAGATCTTGAGGGCACCGGCCCTTCTCTATGCTGCTTCTGAGTTTCAGCCCAGCAAGAGTTTCCAGGGCGCTTAGTGTTGCCAAGAACAAGCCCTCAAAGATCGTGTCATATCTCTTTGATATCGAGTAGAAATTTGTGTACAAAGTAGACAGTGGAGACCCCATGACCTGTAAGGAATAGACAGTCATCTAGAAAGAGTTTTCTCTCCTGTGCATGTTGAATTTAAGTGAATCAGGTAGCAAATTCACAGAGTAATCTTGTATATGCAGGAAACCAAAGTTATGTGAGGCAGAAACTGAAGCTATGTTCTCAGACGCCATGCCTCTTTGTCCTCTTCTTCTGGATGATCATCCCTCATTCTTCATCTCTTACTGCCACTCGCTAATGTGAGGGTTTGCCATCAATCACTCCATTTACTATAAAAACCTGCTATGCCCATTTCTCAGCCCTCGTTCAACCTCCACCCTACTCCACCTGGTTGTTTTTACCAATGGCGTTCACCAGGCTACTCTCACAGGATATCCTGGTACCTTCCTGTTGCCTTCAGAATAAAATCTCAATCCTTGTCTCAGCCCTCAGGGCTCTCTGTTCTGGGACCTCTCTATCTCTCTGAGCCCCCTCTCTAGGGCTTTCTACACACTCTTTGCTTCAGTCTTTCAGAATTGGCCCCACACTCATCTCACTGTGTTATGCTTTTGCACAAGCCCTTCCCTTCTGCCTAGGGTGTCTTCCATCCCTCCCCTCTCTTCAGCTATTCGTCTCTTGGCCCCATACTCAGTTCCTAAGAGTCAACTCAGGAAGCCTTCCCCAACTTTTCAGGGCCCTCCTCTGGTCTCCCTTTGTGCCTTGGGCACATCTCTGTCAGGGAGGCTATCTTGTTGCATGGTAAATGTGAACTGCTGTGCATCATGAGCCCCAGTATAATGTAGACTGTAAGGTCCCTGTAGGCAGGAACCAAACTCTTCGGTGCTTGGCACAGTGTCCGGCACAAATTATATTTCCAATAAATACTAATTAATTAAATGAGTGCATCCATGGCCATATAGAAATAGAGTGAAGGAACCATATCTTTGGTGTCTCCTGCAAGTCGAGGCACAATGGAGGCTTTGTACCCTTTTCTTTCTTGGTGATTCTCTACTTCACCCTCTGTTTTTGCCTTTTCCTCCTTAACCCTTAGGCACCAGCATCATGAGCAGGTGCCTGAGAATATACTGAAGTTGGGAAAAGTGAGGAATGTTCTAGAAGGGTGCATTTGTCTGTTTTTCTGTCTATTTCCATATAAGTTCCTAATATCCCCATTCATATTGGATATTAGCTTTGAGCCACAATACAATTTTGGAGGATGGGGAAAAGGACAGGGAAGGAAGGGAAAACCACTATTTTGGGGCGGGTAGTACCAGTGAAAATATAGTCCCATAAGATTAATTTATGAAGAACCTCTTCAAATTGAGAGAGATAAAGTTAATTTATAAGTAATAGAAAAATGTAAACCTCCATGCACATCCAATAAGCCATTGGTTGTGCATATTCTTCTCTATTGCTCTCTCAGATTTTTTTTTTTTCACCAGTCCTTGACCTGGGAAAGCTGACATCTCTGGGCTGCATCACCTGGGCTCCTTGCCTTCTGGCTCTGACTTAGGTCAGACCCATGGGAGGCACCTTTAGTAGATTAGAAAGAAGGAATAGAAAGAGGTAGAGGTATTCATTTCCTGTTTCCTCTCCTATCTGCCTGGCTTCTGGCAAAGTTCACTTGTCCTATTTTCAACAAAACTGTCAGGCCAGTCATAGACAGGACAAAGGTATCCACACTTACTTAAAAAATATGCTATCTGAAGCATTAAGTACGTGGGCTTTGTATATGTCATTACTTCAAGAACAGAGAAAGCCAGAGAGATTTCTTCCACTGCAGTAGTTCCCAGCTGGTGTTCGGGGCCACAGTGGACAGTGCAAAATGAGACTCACTTCCGAGACAAGAGCTACTCCTGCCCACAAGCCCTGTGCTCGGGACCCTTTACCTTCGCTCGTCTAACAAACATTGATACGTACCCAAGACATGTAGTCTGTGATAACGAATTTAAGCCATAATAGCACCCAAAAGTCATGTCCACTCTCCCTTTGCTCAGTGACCGAAGTCAAATGTTCTACCTGAAAGCCAAATATCTGCTTCTGCTTTCTCCAGTGGTCTTTGAGATTCTTCATTTTCCTACACTCAGGTCAAAAATGAGAAATTTGAAGAAGACATTCCATTGTAGGGAAAATTATAAATACAGATTAATTGCTGTAAGAGAGAGTTGCTCTAGAGATGTATCTCTTATTGAGGTCAGACACGGTGCTAAGCACTTCCACATGCATTGCCTAATTTAATCTTTAAAACCCTTGAGGTAGTGAGCATTATTCTCTGTCTCAGAGATAAGAAAACTGATTACTGAGAAGTTACAAAACTTGCCCAAGGTTACGCTAGCTCCCAGCTGCCAAGTCCGGATTCAGACACAGAGACGCCAGAATGCTTGTACTTAACCACCACACTCTACCACTGTGAGAACTCAGACAAGCCTGTCATGTTCGCTAAGCCTGAATTTCCTCCACAGAAAATAAGAGGGCAAGATTAAATCATTCTTAAAAGTCCCTCTTGCTCTTAACTGTCTTCTCCTCAGGAGGCTGCTCTACTCCTAACGACCACCAGATGGCGAAGAGCCCCACATGCAATCGGGTTGCCAAGACCCACTACCCCCATCAACCCTCTTACTGCGGCCTGGGAATGGAGTGGAAACTCGTTCCCAGTAGTGATTGGTGCAAAGCCACACGGCCGCCCTGTGGCAGAACCAAGAGTTTAGCCATTTGGTCTGACTCCTATGGCATATTTCCACCAGCTGCCCTATTTCCACTCTTGGTTGACAGGTAAGACAGGAGGAGATCTGGGTGTCAAGCCATCACTTCCTGTTAGCTCCTTTGCAACACCTTTGTGTCTTCTGCAAATAGCATGTAGAATCAATGCTTAAATAAGTAATGGTAAAGGAGCAGATGCATGCCACACTAACGTGGATGTTCCCATAATCAATGAAGGAGAGAGTTACTGTCAGTAGCACATCCCAACCCAGGCTCTGAAATCCCTGTGAGGCCTCTCTGACCAGGAGCCCCCGTTTGTATAAGTGAAAAATAAAAGAAACTGGACTTAGTTTGCAAAGCCAGGGACTTGCTGCCACGGAAACGGATTTCAAGCCTGCAAATGGCCTCTTCAGGGAGAATGAGTCACAGAAGGATGGATGGTCTGACCGTGTTCTTCTCTGACAACCTCAGACACTGAGAGGCTACAGGAGTTGTCATCGGTATGTTGACTCTTCCTTGCTGGAGGAGTAAATGACCTCCTGGCTGGCTCAACCGTGGCCTGCCTATCTCCATGATCGGAGATAGACAGCGGAGAGCAGACATGAGGCATTGATGCCTAGGGACTTGGGAGATGAAAGGGTAAAGATGGAGACAAGGATCTTTCCTTCTTTATGCTCTGCCTAAGGTTCATGTGTGTGTATGTGCGCTACATAATAAAAATGGCAGTGACAGCCAGATGTCAAACATTTCCAAGGACAGAAGACACAGTTCAAGGGGGCAAACAGAGCCATTTCATGAGAAGTACCAATATTTACCCCTACTGTACTATCAGCTCACACCCACGTTCCAAGTTCTGAGAAATCTAGTATCTCAGAGGAGTCTGACCAGTTATCCTGGCTAACTGTGAAATCCTTGGGAAAAGCAGTACAAATATCTGCGAAAGAGAAGAAAAATTTAAAGGTCACCATGCTCATTTACTACCAAGTTTTCCAATTTGGATTCCTGTTTTCTCTTCCTAGTGGAAAATTTTAAAAAATATGTATTTCAGTCTCTAAAAGTAACGTTTTAAGAAATTAAGTTGACATGATTTCTTTAGAATGTCAGCGTGGTTTGCAAAGATGGTTTCATAAAAACAGAGTTCATCTCCCTCCACAGCAAGGTCACCCAAACACCCCAAGAGCTAGAAATCAGCTATGAATCCAGCATCAACACGCTTGGTGGGAGCAATTAACACTGAGTCAGACCCAAATACATGTTGGGAGCCGATATGACTTTAATCGTTGCATCCCACTGTGTGAAGAAACATGCACTTACATTAGCTCTAGGTCAGTGATTGTAGCTCCCCACATTTATGAGCCTGGAGCCTTGCAGGCTGAACCAATGAAATCATATTTGTGACCCTTTGGTCCTACCATGTTCCCTGGTGTAGACCATTCTTCCTCTGAAATGTTAGCTCTCATCAAGAGAACAAAGGAAGCCGGTATATTGACTTGAGGAGGGCTAAGACACCATCTGGTGGCCACTCGCTATAAATCTTTGCCTCAGATGCAAATTCCTTGCACAAAGGAGGCTGAGCTTTTGATTTGTAGGCTGCAGGGAACCAGTCTGTACTACCTGGGAAAGCCTGGGAATGCCCCAACTTCCACAACACGCAGGCCTCTTTTCAATTCTTCCCCGCAGTCTGAAGTACCCAGGCCCAAGTTTCATAACAACATCCTAACCATGCAGCACAGAGGGAGAAAGTTCTCGGAGGTCTCTCACAGCAGGAGAAAAAGAATCCTTTCAGTTGTGATGTTTTACCCTCTAGTTGTAAGGGTTCTTGAAAGGAAAAAAATGCCTGAGAAATCTTGATTTTTTTTTCCCTATGAATGCTCCCCAGTAAATAGAAACAAAATAAAAGAGCCTGCCTATGAGGTTCCCCTTCTCATTTAAAACTTCCTTCCCTGACTAAAGACCATTTTTACAAGACTAATACATTACAAACTTAACCTTCTTCACATCCAACCATCCTGCCCTGTGCTCCCTGACCACAAACTGGCCTTTGTCCTCTTTTGTAGAAGGCAATGACTACAGTGACCCCAGCTTGACATTTTCTGATTGGTAACCACGGAACAAGGCTATCCCTGAGCACAATTCTCCAACAAAATTCTTCTCCAGGGGCCCTTGCTCCCACTTAGCTGCTGCGGCCCATTCTTTCTCTGACCACCTCTCTCCTAAGTCCACAATCGCCCATCCCAACACAAACATGGGAACTCCGACTCCCAGTTTTGAAAAGCGTTGCTCGCTAAAGTAAAACACCCTCTGAGGTTACCTTCATTTCACAAGGAGCTCCACAAAACCTCCATGAGCCAAAGAATAGAATTTCTAATAGTGTAATTTGGGGATGGGGGTGGTTGATAATGTGGTGAAAAGTGGCTATGGACCATAGACCCTGCCTGAAGCCTCTCCACCTATAGCAAGCTCTTCCTTTCCATACTGGGAAGGCCGATCTTCCAGAGAGGATCTCAAAGATTCTGAACTTTATGTCCTAAAAATGAACACCCTTCTCCCTGATGCCAGCATCCCAGTGCCCATGGCTCTCGTCTAGTTGAGCCAAGTGCCTTTACCTCTTCTTTCTCCTACTGTGGTTGGTAGAGCTGTGTTCAGACTTGCCTGTTCTGAAGTAAATAGTTGGGCACTTCTCAGAAACGGGTCCTTCACGTTAATTAACAGGAAGAAGATGAAACAGGAACCCAACTCAGAAGGAGCCATTCACCTCACAGATCAGGAGTAACAAGTTGGGGGAGGGGGCAGGAGGCCAGGGTGTGGAGGAAGGAATGGGGTGCAACTGAGCAGATAGATGTTTTCTCAGGCACAAACTGGTTTGTTTTGCCTTGTCTGGGACTAGAAAAGGCTGAAATGAGGGTGACTCCTTTATCAGTCCTTTCCCCAGACAGTTTAGGTAGTTACCAAAGCATCCCCAACGGCAAAGGCCAAAGGCCAGAACGGTCGACTAGTTCACTTGTTTCAAGAGGCCGGAGGCACCTGGACTTCATGTAATTGGGGTGAAGAGTAACAGGATCCCACAAATTATTTTGCTTCTCTTAACTAGAATAACTACTAAGTACCCAAGGACAGTTGCCTTCATCGCCGCTCGCTGTTCTACAGATCCCAGCGGGAATACAGAGACCCCAGCCAAAGAGCACCTCAGAGCTGAGAGGAGGGGAACTTCAAGGGGAAGACCATTACCAGGGGGGCCTTTTGCAACCCCACCTAACCTCAGCAGCCTATGCCCCAAAGATCTTGCAAGAAAGAAAGCCCAGGCTTCTGATCTCATGACTTCTCGGATTTTAAGCACTCCCCATAAGCTATAGATGTGAGAGTTTGTCAAAGTATTTAGTCACTGAGAAGGTTTGACAGAAAAATCATGAGGTGTTAGTACCCAGGCTCTGCCTTAAGAGTAGAGACACAACTGGATGAGAGGCCAAGAGAACCAAAACGTTATGGATTGACTCATGTCCTCCCTATACATATGCGCATATATATGTAGGCTTCCTAACTCCCATGGTACCTCAGAATATGACCTTGTTGGAAATGGGGTCTTTACAGAGGCAATCACATTAAAATGGGACCAATAGGGTGGGCCCTCATCCTGTGTGGCTGATGGTCTTCTACCAAGGGGAAAATTGGACACAGAGATACACACAGGGAAAAGACCTGGCCAACAAGAGAGGCCTGGAACAGATTCTCCCTGACAGCCCCGAGAAGGACCCAACCCTACTGAAACTTGGATTTTGGACTTCTGGCCCCCAGAACTGGGAGATAGTAAATCTGTTGTGTAAGCCACCACCCGGTCTGTGGTACTTTGTTACTGCATCCCTAGGAAATGAATACACAAGGCCTATCCCTGGGTACTTTCTGGATGGCTTTGTCTTTGGGTAGATCCTTCCACAGCTCTGGGTAATTAGAAATTTGGCCAGACACATTCCAGAATGCCTTCCAGCCCAACACTCTGATTCTCTGGCCTCTGGGATTATAAGAACGAAGGAAACATCTGTCCCACTCAGAACCTAAAAAGGCCTGAGCCCCTGACTGCATACATCACATTCAATCACCAAGTTCCAAAGCATTGGGTTTTCTGAAGCAGCAGTGCCCAGAGATGGGGGTTAAGGCAGGAGATGGCCGCTGGGTTCTAACGCATTATTTTATTTTATTATTTTTTCATGAGAGACACGCAGAGAGAGGCAGAGATATAGGCAGAGCGAGAGGCAGGCTCCTTGCCAGGAGCCTGATGTGGGCCTTGATCCCAGGACCCCAGGATCAGTGGGTAGAGGCTCAACCACTGAGCTACTAGGCGACTCTAAAGCTTATTTTAAAGACTATGTGCATGCTCAGGAATCTGAAGCACATTTGCAAAGCAAATCGGGAAACAGTCTAGGGAGTATTTCTCCCTTGCCCATAAGCCTTGATCTTCCTCTGGCCGCGCTTCAAGTTCAGAGCACAGTATTCTTATGTGTTATTATTGGCTGGTAGTAATGAAGAAGCCCACGCCTTTGAACCTACCTCGCTAACCACATTCTCCATTCCTGCCTCTTTCCCACAGCGTCCACCATCAGTTTGGTTGGGTTTTGCACGCGGAGATGTGTGTGCTGGGTGAGCGCTGAGTGTGTTCAGATCACAGGTGCAGGCTTGTTGGATGAGAAGGTACAGGAGGGGTGGGTGTGGTCAGGGTGGAGGCCGAGGTTAGCACATGTGAGCAAGCTGGGGAACATTTTGGTGGGTCTACAGCTTCTCGAAGGTGCCTCCTTCTCCGAATCCTTGCATCCTTTCTTTTGCAAAATGTATATTGAGCCAGCAGCAGCTGTGGGAAGCAGACCTGAAATTTAATAGCTCAATTAAATAGCTTGTTTTGACATTTTGATACCAAAGGCAGTGGTGGGACCATTCTAGGAATGGGTTTAATTGCAAGGCACCCCAAGCCCTTCTCCCCCAGAGGCCTCCTGGGGATGTGACCCTACTCATTTTGGAGCAGTGGACACAGGATAGAGATCCCGGGCCACAGCGAGGACAGTGCCTGGGGCTGACCTAATGTAACTTCTCACTTGTGGCTAGTGGGTGGGGGAAGACAAAAGCCTCTAATGTGCCAAGAAAAGGAGGGGGGACGGAGTAAGGGGAAAGGGTAAGGGCAGGCTCCTTTGAGGTTCAATCTGTGCTGAGTGACTAAAATGAGGGTGATGTAATGACTAATCTGTAGACTTCCAACTGCTATAATTCTGTGTGAATAATTCTGATAATGACCCTTTACTCAGCAAGGGTGGCATCCAGATAAGCAGATTGCTGGAGCTTTCCTGTCAGCTTATGTTCACAGCGCATTCGATTGCCATCTGACATGACGTAACACAGCACTGTGACTGACACTTCCCTGTTGGGCCTGCCTGGCTGTGGGTGAAATGATGAAAGCAAGACCTGTCCGGGTGGAGAGGGGACCACTCCGCAGAGTACTCGGGGCTTGTTTGCTTCCTCTCTTCCCTGTGGGTGGGCACCAGGGACCCACCAGTACTTCCCAGGCCAAAGGCAAGGTCAGATGGACAGAGGCTTCCCCTTAAGAGTTAAAGATTTTCCTTCTTGTAAGGACACTTGTGGGAAGGGGAAAAAGATTGTCATGACAGAGGCTGGGCTGTGGGGTTTTTTTTTGTGTGTGTGTACCTCAAAGTCAAAATTCTGGTACCATTAAGTGCACCATGGGCCATCCATCCACTATGAGGTTCTGGTTAGCTTCCCCAACATCCCTTCCCTCCTTTTGCCAAGTGTGCTCCCAAGGTCTCTTTGGGGTGCTGCCCCTCCCAACATTCTCAACCCATGTGGTCCAGGGGGACTTCAGCCCTGGAAGGGAGCGCGTGACCGAGGACTGGCCAGTCACAGGACCGCCCCTCCCAGGCACAGTGATTGGTTCAGGCGCTGGCCAGTCAGGGACACTCCTGAGGTTTTTGTCGCAGTCATTGGGAAACAGGTGTTCTATTTCTGCTAGAGTTGCTAAACTAATAGGATTGTTCTAGCATAGCCGAGAGGCACCTCTGTCAACTTGGGAGAAGAGATTGACCAAGAATAAAGCCAAGCAGAACTGAGAGTAGAGGGTGGGAGGACATAGTGATCGATTTCTAGGATCTTTTCAAGCATCTAAACCCAGCTTTCTTTGAAACTGACCACATAATGTTCAGACATATGAACGAATAAATTCTCAACACCCCCCCCTTTCTCACTTTCTCCATTTTGAGTTGGGTTTCCATCATTTGCAGTGGACAGAGACATGAAGAGTACACAAAGCCTGTCACCTCCAAAGGCCCAGCGTACAGAGTCCTCTGTGGTCTTTGTCAGGCACAGCTCTGCCGTCTAGGATGGTGGAGGAATGGGCCACCTCTCCCAGAGGAGCCAGTGGATCTGAACCTGTGCCAACAATCTTCCCACAATGCCCCTACTCATTTCTCTTTTTTCCTTCCTGTTTTATCCTATTACACTTTATTTCTCTTCTTTCCTTTGCTTTTCTCTCTCTCTCTTGATATCACCTAGGATTTTTTTTTTAAATGACAAACATTTTGTGTTGCCAGAAAGCAACACTTGGAAAATGATGGGGCACAAGGACACAGGAGCAGCTGGAAAAGGCTCCACAGCAATGTAAGCATGAAAATAATGGAGGGCAGTAATGAATTAAAAACCATTTTTAAAAAGTAGGAGGGGTGCCTGGGTGGCTCAGTGGTTGAGCGTCTGCCTTTGGCTCAGGTCGTGATCCTGGGCCCCAGGATTGAGTCCTGCGTTGGGGCTCCCTACAGGGAGTCTGGTTCTCCCTCTGCCTATGTCTCTGCCTCTCTCTGTGTGTCTCTCATGAATAAAATCTTTAAAACCAATAGGAATCCATGAATCCATGCCAATAACAAATATATGAACGATGGAATGAACAAACACAAATAAATAAGTAGAGAAGGAAAAGCTTTTGCTTACAGCAAAATTATTGAGTGCCAGCCAATAAATCACTTGCCAAGGAAATCATTGATGAAAGGGTTTGAACATTTTCATGTTGAAAAATCATTTTAAAGTCTCATAGTGAAGATTTATGTAGACAAGAATAAATCAATAAATTCTAACTTTAGGGGAAATTTTGATAAGGAGCAGGATATTTTCATAGTCTCAAAGTATCTCCCCACAGATTGCTCATCAGTTGGAAGGGGAAGCATAGTAACTATCCAGTGGAGAAATAAGACCATGTTGAGATCAAAATTAACATCACCAATGAGGAACAGCTGCACGTCACGTGCCTCCAGATAGGATACATTGAGAAGAACACAAGACTTGGGTGATATTCCAGCATAAGCAGAATCTAACCATGAGAAACCACTCAACAAATCCCAAATGGTGAACAATGTATTTCTCTCTCACTCTCTGTTTAATTTTACTGTGTAAAATTATGTGTAAAAAACACATAAGATTTACCATCTCAAACATGCTTAAGGTTATAGTAATAGTAACTACATGCACATTGTTGTGCAACAGACCTCTAGAACTTTCTCATCTTGCAAAACTGAGATTCTATATCCATTGAGCAACTCTCCTTTACCCACCTCCCCCAAAGTTCTTGGCAACCACCATTCTACTGGCTATGTCTAAGAGTTTGACAACTTTACATACTCCATGTAAATAGAATAAGGCAGTATTTCTTTTTATGACTGGCGTATTTCAGCTAGCATAATGTCCTCAAAGTTCATCCATCTGTAGCATGTGTCAGAATTTCCTTCTTTCCTATTTTAAGGCTGAGTAAATTCCATTGTATGTATATGTATATACCACATTTTTTTTATCCATTCATCTGTTGATGGACATTTAGGTTTTTTCACCCTCTTGGTTATTGTGAATAATGCTACTATGAACATGGGTGTGCAAATATTTCTTCAAGATCTTGCCTTCTATTCTACATACCTAGAAGTGGGATTGTTGGAACACATTTAATTCTGTTTAATATTTTGAGGAACCCTCATACTGGTTTCCATAGTGACTGCGCCATTTTACATTCCTACCAACAGTCCATGAGAGATCTCTCCTCCACATTTTTGCCAAATTTGTTATTTTCTATTTTTTTGATAGAGGCCATTCTGGTGGCATGTAGTTTTGATTTGTATCTCCCTAATGATTAGTTTTGTTGAGCATCTTTTCATAAGCTTGTTGGCCATTTGTGTATCTTTCTTGGAGAAATGTCTATGCAAGTCCTTTGTCTATTTTTTAACCAGATTGTTTGTAGTTGTTGTTGTTGAGATGTATGAGTTCTTTATAGACTCTGGATATTCACCCCTTACCAAGTATATGGTCTGCAAATATTTTTTCCCTTTCCATAGGTTGTTTTTTCACTTTATTAATGGTTTCCTTTGCTGCCCAGAAGTTTTTAGGCTTCATTTAGTCTCATTTGTCTACTTTTTGCCTTTGTTGCCTATACTTTTCTTTCAGTGTCATATCCAAGTTACCATTGCCAAAGAGAAAGTCATAAAGTTTTACCCCTTCTGTTTTCTTTTTTCTCTTTCTTTCTTTCTTTCTTTCTTTCTTTTTTTTTTTTTTTTTTTTTTTGAGAGAGTGTGCATGTGCACAAGTAGGGGGAGGAGGGGCAGAAGGAGACAGAGAGAGAGAATTTTAATCACTAGGTGTGGAGCCCGATGTGGGACTCAATCTCACAACCCTGAGATCATGACCTGAGCCAAAATCAAGAGTTGGAGGCTCAACCCACTGAGTCACCCAGGTGCCCCTCCCCCACGTTTTCTTCTAAGAGTTTTATAGTTTGAAGTCTTACAGTTAGGTATTTGTCCATTTTTTAGTTTATTTTTTTATGTAGTATAAGGTAAGGATCTAAATTTATTCTTTTGCATGTGAATATCTAGTTTTCCCAACACTATTTTTTGAAGAGACTATCTCTTCCCTATTGTGTAACCTTAGTACCTTTGTTGACAATCATTTGAGTATACACATGAGTGTGTACTTCTGGGCTCTCTATTCTGTTCTGTTGGTCTGTGTGTCTCTCTTTATGCCATACCACACTCTTTAGATTACTGTCTTGAGATTAGGAAGTGTGAGGCTTCCAGCTTTGTTATTCTTCCTCAAGATCGTTGTGGCTATTTAGGGTCCTTTCAGATTCCATATAAATAATTTTAAGATTTTTTTTCATTTCTGCAAAAAATGCCATTAATATATTGATGAGGATTTCATTGAATCTATAGGTTGCTTTGAGTAATAAGGACATTTTTTTAAAAAGATTTAATTATTTATTCATGAGAGACACAGAGAGAGAGGGAGAGAGAGAGGCAGAGACACAGGCAGAGGGAGAAGGAGGCTCCAAGAAGGAAGTTCGAAGTGGGACTCGATCCCGAATCTCCAGGATCAGGCCCTGGGCTGAAGGTGGCGCTAAACTGCTGAGCCATCCGGGCTGCCCCAGGACATTTAAATAATATTAATTCTTCTAATCCATAAATATTGGTTGTTTTCCCATTTATCTATGTCTTTTTAAATTTCTCTAAACGATGTTTTATAGTTTTCAGTGTATCAATCTTTCACCTCCTTGGTGGAACCTTGGTTATGTGTAATCCTAAGTATTTTATTCTTTTCAAAGGTGTAAATGGGATTGTTTCCTTAATTTTCTTTTTGTATTCATTCTTATTGCATGGAAACACAACTGATTTTTGTGCATTGGTTTTGTATCCTGCAACTTTACTGAATTCATTATTAGTTCTGAGGTGTTTTGTATGTGTGTGTGTAATCTTTAGGGTTTTTAATCAATGAACATTTTGGGTTTTTTAATTTTCTATTACTTTTTAAGATTTTTAATTTTTTTAAAAGATTTTATTCATTTATTCATGACAGACACACACACACACACACACACACACACACAGAGGCAGAGACACAGGCAGAGGGAGAAGCAGGCTCCACGCAGGGAACCCGATATGGGACTCTATTCCCGGGACCCCAGGACCACACCCTAGGCTCAAGGTGGCACTAAACCGCTGAGCCACTTGGGTTGCCCTGAACATTTTATTTTTAAAAAAGTTTCTTCATAAATGTTGATGTTATAAAAGATAAAGAAAAATTGTGGAAGTATTTCAGAATAAGGGAGACTAAAGGAAAATGACAACTAAATGAAATCCCTGACCCTAAACTGCATTTTATGGGAGGTGTGCTATAAACAATAGTATTGGGCCAATTAACTAAATTAGAGAACTCATGGCAGATTAGGTAAAAGAATAGTATCAATGCTTAATTTACTGAAGTGGATAGCTCTACTGTAGTTACACAAGGAAATAGCATTATTCTTAGGAAATATACATTCAGGTGTTTAGGAATAAGGGGACTTGATATATGTCACTCAGTCTCAAACAGTTCAGAAAAAAATAGAAGAGCAAGGCTGAGAAGACGGGGAAGAGAGAAGGAGCACAAATAATAAAATGGGCAAAAAAGGGTAAATCCTATGGAAGGTTGCAGGGGGTATACCGGGTACTATTCTTATTCTTATAACTTCTCTGTAGGTTTGCAATTATCTCCAAACTGTTGTTGTTGATTTTCAGATGCTAATGCCTAATGTGTGAGATTTAAGAGAAGGGGCAAAATCAACCTTGGTGAACCCCACTGTTCTGATCTGCAAGAATGATGGTAGAAATGGAATATGTTTGGGAAACAAAGAAACATAAATAAGGATGCAGAGCTGTTTCCACCAGCCTGGGGACAGTGGCTCCCACCAGCTGTACACTTTGGTAAATGACCCCTCCTGTCCCAACGACCCTGCTGTAAGTACAAGAGCAGCACGTGAGACATCTTTCCACATGGATGGGTAGTTTTATCAAGTGGAATTGAATCCCTCCAAATCAAGAGGATTATTTTGGATAAGCCATTAAAATTATTAATTAAAATGTTAGTGTCGGATTGCCTTTATTCTTGTTTATAAGAATTCTCTCAGAGCCTGGGTGTGTTGTACCTCCCTGGTTCCCCTGTTGAATCCATGCTAAATCCAGAGCCTTGATATCACCCTCTGTTTCTGCCTGTGACTGAGGAGCCCTCTAAAAATGGGCATGAGGTTGAAAGAGAAGAGGTATTTTAAGACATGCTCCAAATTAAGAGAAGGCCAAATATTTTGGACTAAATATTTTTGGAGCCTCTGGTATGCAAGGGAATTTGGATAAGGCATGGTCACCGTCCTCAAGCAGTTTACAATCTAAAATGAGAAAGCAAGAAAACACACAAAAAGCTACATAATCATAGAAGGTGTATTTTAATAGTTCTCCACATGAAAAATATTGTTAGGCAATAGAAATTAACTGATTCAGTAGTGGAAGACTATAAGACTTCCAAATGTTCAGGAAAGAAAAGGATCCCTACAAGTAGAGAGGGTTAAGGAGACTTTGTAGAATGAAGAGATAAAGCTGAGATGGAAGGATGTATGTACAGAAAAAGAGAGGTTTCCAAGGGGGGAGAATCTCAGGAACCAGAGTGGAGATGGGAAGGCTCAGGTGTGTTTGAAATACAGGGAATAAACCAGTCTGTCAGAGGTTGAGACCCTGGGATGGATAATAAGAGGTAAGTGTCTTTGAGTAGACTGGTAATGAATATCCAGATGTCTGAATACCAGCAGCTCAGGCTTTGTGGGTGATGGAGAATCAAAGAAAAGGCTTTGAAGCAGAGGCTGGGGTAGGAGAGCCCCTCAGGAGCTATTGACTATTACAGCTCATATATACTGAGCACCACCGTGGATTCTGGGACTTTATGTACTTTATCTCTGATCCTCACAAAAACCTTGCAAGGCAGATATAATCACCTTCACATTGGCAAGGAGAACTACAATCCCTGGGAAGAGCAAGTACTTTGCCCAAGGCCACACAGCTGGGCAGGGGGTGCGGAGCCAGTGTCCCACGGAGGCCTGTCAGACTGCAGGCTGGAGCTCTGTCCTCGACACCACTTTTCTCTCTCTATTGCATGGAGTCACAATGCCTGAACCAGGGCAGTGGCAATGGACATGGAAGGAAAAGAAAGATGTGGGGAAAACATGAAGGAAAAACTAAGAAGACTGGGTGAACAATGAAGTATAGAATGTAACTGAAATGGGAGTTAAATAAAGTTTCATTTTGTTCCTTAAGCAAGAACTTCCTGTTACTACTGTCCTGTTAGGAGAAAAAAAAAATAATCACAATATTGTTCCTACGTATAGGATACTTGATAATGTCCTAAAATATTGTGGCCTAGTATAAGATGTTATTAAATATACAGAAATGTGTATGACATGGGAAAGACTCTGACAAATGCTGTAGGAGCTTATAAAGTGCGGTAGAATTTGTTCCTCAGTAGAGAGAAAATCTCAGTGATAAAAGCAAACATTCACTGAAGACATAATATTTGATCTGGACTTTAAGAAATGAATACAGCTTTGAATGGCAGAAGGAAGAAATGAGGGGATATTCCACATCCAGATTTCTCAACTTTGGCACTACCGATATTTTGAGGCAGCTGTGGGAGGCTGTCCTGTGCATTGTAGGATGTGTAGCAGCAGTTCTGGCTTCTACCCATCAGATACCCCTCCCAGTTCTGACAACCAAAATGTCTCTAGACATTGCTAAATTTCCCCTGGAGGGCAAAATCAACCTCGGTGAGAACTACTGTTCTAATCTAAGAGAATGATGTTAGAAATGGAGTATGTTTGGGGAATAAAGAAGCTCTGTATCAGCCTATTTCAAAATGTGTTCCTGGGAACATTAGTGTCTAGTGAGATAAGTAGTAGTCCCTTAAATAGAGTTCATAGTCAAATAGCATTGAGAAATACTGCATGCTTCCCCCCAAAGTTGGAAACTCATGGTATATATTAGAAAAAGAAGGCTTTGAGAGATTGTATAGGAAAGCTATTTAACAGTAGTTAAATTTAATTATCAAAGAACTTTTTTTTTTTTTTTTTGGTCAAGGGACAAATATTTACTTCCTGAAGGGCACTATTATATTGCAGAACACAACTTGAAAAATGATGGTATATGTGATTGATATATGATCAATGATCTCAGGGTTGTGAGATTAAGCCCTGCATCGGGCTCCAAGCTGGGCGTGGAGCCTCCTTGAGATTCTCTCTCTCCTTCTCCCCCTGCCTCTCCCCCCAGCTCTCTCTCTCTAAAAACAATAATAATAAAATAATAATAATAAATAAAATAAAGCTGGAAAAATACGAATAGAGTCTAGAATCAGATTCAGAGAGCTTGGAACTCAGGCTAAGAAGTCTGAATTACATTTAATGAACAATAGGGAGGCAACCAGCAAAGTGTAGTGTAATTAAAATTATGTCTCAGTTATTCATTTATTCGTTCAATATATATTAAGCAACATTTGTCTAGTGGCAGCAAGCCAAATAGATTAGGAGATGTAGAAACAGGAACCAAAGTACATTAAGTTATTGCAAAAGTAATAACTTAGAGTGGTAATGATGGAAGAAAGGGGCATATGCAAAATGTATTTTGGAGGGTGGTGCCTGGGTGGCTCAGTCAGTTAAGCATCTGACTATTGATTTCGACTCAGATCATGATCTCAAGGGTTGTGGGATCAAGCCCTGAGTCCAGCTCCCCACTCAGTGAGGAATCTGCTTGAGATTCTCTCCCTCTGCTCCTCCCCCTGTTCACACTCATGCTCTCTCTCTCTAAAATAAATAAATAAAATCTTTTTTAAAGAAGTATTTTGGGAATTGACAGAACATAGTGTCTGATTGGAAGATAGAACAGAAAAATGAAGGGACCAATCATGACTACAAATTTTTAGGTGTGAGTTACTGGACGCTTCTTTAACAGAGAGGATAGTCAGAAAAAGAAGCAGAGTTTGGGAGAAATATCTCATTTTGGATATGCTGAATTTGAGAAGTTAGTAGAACATCCATGAATAGACAGTCAGCAGGTAGATGGTATTATAAGACAAATGAAAGAAAATGGAACTGGAAATAAACTTGGGGAAGTTATCTGCCTTAAGGTAATAAAAGAAATGAATGTGGCAACAAAAAGGAGAAAGAGTAGGGAGAGAAGAAAAGGAGATGACTAAGAACAGACGTGAAGAATATCTGCACTGGGAGAGTGGAAAAAAGAGATGATGTCGTGAGGGAGACAGAAAGATCTGTTAGAGAAGTAAGAAGATCTAAGGAAAAAACCTCAGAGAGGCCCAAGGGGAAGGGAGTGTCAAGAAGCAATTGACCATGTCACAAAGGGGTCAAAGATGAACACTAAAAGGAGGCCATTGGACTTAGGATGTAGGTCAAAAGAGGCCATTGAAAAGAGTTTCTGTGGAATGGGGGAGATAGAGACTAAATTGCAGGGAGTCAATTGGTGGTAGGAAGTTGAGGCAATGAGATTACTTTTTTGAAAAGTTTGCCATCATGACTGCTTAGTAGTAGCCACCACTGAAAGCAACAGGATTGTTTGTTTATTTGTTTGTTTTGGGATAGGGAGATTTGAGCATGCTTACTGACCAAAAAAAAAAAAAAAAAAAGAAAGAAAGAAAGAAAAAAAAGAAAAGAAAAGAAAAGCAATCAGAGGACATTCAGAGATTCAAGAAAGAGGAGTAAGAATTGATAGGGCAAAGCTTAGGAGGAGTCAATTAAAATGAGATCAAGGTCAAAGATTCTGTGACAATGGAAGAGAGACCTGTCTTCCTGAGTCAGGAGCAAAGGAGGAGGAGACAGATAAGAACATAGAGAAATCTTGAGGTGGAGATCTCAATAAATTCAAACCTTAATAAATTCAGAGATCTAGGTCATCAACTGACAATGAGAGAAGCAAGAATGGGATTGAACACTTGAGGATGTAGAAATTAGCAGTTATGAAGAATATGAAAGAGTTAAAAAGAGATGGCTAAAAAGGTTGTCCAAGTTGGAATGAGATCTAAAATTTGCTATGTGAACTTGTAGTTGACCCAATTAATATAATTTGGTGACTAGCTTCAGAAATACTCAGAAATAAAGTGAAAAATGGGCAATAAAAACAGATCCACAAGTGATCCAAACATTGGTATTAATCAGAGATGAATGTTAAAATAACTGATCAATATAATCCAGAAAATAGATGACAAGGAGCATCCAAGTGGCTCAGTTAATTAAGCTTCCTACTCTTGATTTTGGCTCAGGTCATGATCTCAGGGTCATGGGACTGAGCGTCACATTGGGCTCCACACTGGGTGTGAAGCTTACTTAAGATTCTCTTTCTCCCTCTCTCTCTGCCCATCTTCTGACTCATGCATGCTCTCCTTCTCTCTCTCTCAAAAAAAAAAAAAAAAGAAAAGAAAAGAAAGAAAAAAGAAAAAGAAAAGAAAAGAAAAGATGACAAAATGGAAAGTTTTACTATAGAGTGTATTAAAAGTAACCAGGATGCTAACAAACTTATTGTAGTAATCATTGTACTATGTATATATATATAAAATCATTATATTACACACTTAAAACAACTACAATGCAACATATCAATGATATTTCAATTAAAAGAAAGTAACCAAACAGAAATGATTAAATTGAAATATAATAATTGAAATTAAGAGCTTACTTAATGGGGGCACCTGAGTGGCTCAGTGATTGACCATCTGCCTTCAGCTCAGGGCATGATCCCTGGGTCCTGGGATTGAGTTCCACATTGAGCTCCCTCTGAGGAGTCTGCTTCTCCCTCTGTCTATGTCTCTGTCTCTCTCTCTGTGTCTCTCATGAATAAATAAAGTCTTTTAAAAAAAGAACTTAGTTAATGAATTTAATACCAAATTAGATATACTCAAGGGGAGAGTAGTGATCTAAAAGAAAGTTCAGAAGAAAATATTGAAAATAAAGGAAGATGGGATAAAGATAAAAAAAATGGGAAAATATAGGGAGGAATGTAATAAAGAGATAGAACACAATGTAAAAAGACCTAGTGAGCATGTAATTGGAGTCTCAGAAAGGGAGGAAAAAGAGCATGGAATAGAAGCAATGTTTGGAGATAATAGCTAAGAACTTCCCCAAACCAACAAATTATATTCTTTTTTTTTTTAATTTTTTTTAAATTTATTTATGATAGTTACAGAGAGAGAGAGAGGCAGAGACACAGGCAGAGGGAGAAGCAGGCTCCATGCACCGGGAGCCCGAGTGGGATTCGATCCCGGGTCTCCAGGATCGCACCCTGGGCCAAAGGCAGGCGCCAAACTGCTGCGCCACCCAGGGATCCCAACAAATTATATTCAACTACAGATCCAAGCTCTACAAACCCCAAGAAAAATAAATTCAAAAAGTAATAAATTCTAAAGAAAACCACACCTAAGCACAGCACAGCTGAAAACAAAATATTGAGAAAAATCTTAAAAGTTATACATTATCCTCAAAGAAGCCATGAAGAGAGACAGTTAACATTTTATCAGACACTACAGAAGCAGGAGACAATTCAATAACATCTTTGGTATGCTGAGAAAATAAATAATGTCATCCTAGAATTCTATGCCCAGCTAAAGTATCCTTCAAAATTTAAGGGAAAACAGAAGACATTTTAGACACAGAAAATGAGAGCATGTATTGCCAACAGAACTGCACTAAAAGAAGTACAGGAGGGAGTAGTGTTTGAGACAGGAAAATGATTCCAGGGGCACCTGGGTGGCTCAGTGGTTAAATGTCTGCCTTTGGCTCAGGTCATGATCCCAAGGTCCTGGGATCGAGTCCTACATTGGGCTCCCCATGGGGGGCCTATGAGTCTGCTTCTCCCTCTGCCTGTCTTGCCTCTCTCTCTCTCTCTCTCTCTCTCTGTGTGTGCTCTCATTAATAAATAAATAAAATCTTTAAAAAAAAAGAATATGGAAGACTTAAAACACAATTCACGAATTTGACTTAAATGTTCTAAACACTGCACTCAACAACTACAGAATATTTTTTATGCTCACATAGATATTTTACTTAAATTGTCCTAATGCTGGGTCATAAAACATATTCAACTTGAAAGGATTCAAATTGTACAGATTATGTCTATTAATGAAATAGAATTAAGCAAGAAATTAATAACAAAATATAAGCAGATGATTACTCAATATTAGTATGTTAGACAATGCATTACTAGATAACCCATGGCGCAAAGAGGCAATCTCAATGGAATTGGAAAATATTTTAATCAGATGGTAATGAAAATGCTACATAACAAAATACATGGGATGCGCTAATATCACTCTTAGAAAAAAATGTATAGGGCAGCCCCGGTGGCTTGGTGGTTTAGTGCCACCTTCAGCCCAGGGCCTGATCCTGGAGTCCCGGGATCAAGTCCCACATTGGGTTCCCTGCATGGGGCCTGTTTCTCCCTCTGCCTGTGTCTCTGCTCCTCTCTCTGTGTCTTTCATGAATAAATAAATAAAATCTTTTAAAAAATGTATAACCTTAAAATGAATAATTTAGAAGAAAATATTTGAATAGTAAAGAAGAAAGACTGGAAATTAACAATTCATTATCTTAAAAGTTAGGGAAAAAAGTCAAATTAACCCAAAGAAAGTACAATAAAAGAGCAGAAATAATGAATTAGGAAACAAGTATACAATAGAAAAAGAATCAACAAGCTATGGCTGATCAAGAAAAAAAGAAAAAGGACATATTACCAGTATGAGGAATCAAAAAGGGGATATCACCATGATTTTCCAGGAATTATAAAGCTAATAAGAGGATATCATAACCTTTATGTCACTACATGATTAAATGTGGATTAAAAAAACATATTCCTTAGAAAAGCACAACTGAACAAAACCAACAAAAGAAACAAAAAGATCTGAATAGTCTATTTTCTTTTTAAAAGACTGCCTCTGAAAAAAAAAAAAAGACTGCCTCTGATTTAAAAAACAAAACAAAACAAAACCCTTCTCATTTCTGTTCTAGTTGGCTTTGCAACTAAATTCTTCCAAAACATTTTAGGGACAGTAACCCTATGATAACATATAACATTTTCTAGAGAGTTGGAAAAAAGTGAATACTTCTCAAACCATTTCATGAAGCTAATATAAGGTTGATAACAAAATCTGACAAGATAGTAAAAGAAAGTAAAACTGTAGGCTGTTTTCTCTTATCAACATATGTATAAAAGTCCTAAACAAAATATTAGCAAATTGAATTCAAGAATCTATATTACAACTAAATTGATTTTATCTCAGAAATTCAAAGTTTTCATAACATTAAAAAAATCAATCAATATGAATCACCATATTAATAACATAAAAGAGAAATATCTTATAATCATCTCATTAGAAACAGAAAAGGTAAAGAATTTGATAAAATCCAATACAGATCAATGATAAAAGAGAAGAAAATTTCCTTAATCTGATAAAAGGTATATACAAAAAAAATCTATAGGAACATTATAGTCACTCATGCAGCATTGCAATCTCCTGAGATTGGTAATGAGACAAGAACACTCTCATTACCACTTTTATCTAATATCATTTTGGAGGCCTTAACCAGTGTAATAAGGCAAGAAAAAATAGATCAGGTAAATTGATGAGTAGATGGATTGATAGATCAAATAGAATCCATGAATAAGGGATCCCTGGGTGGCGCAGCGGTTTGGCGCCTGCCTTTGGCCCAGAGCACGATCCCGGAGACCCGGGATCGAATCCCACGTCGGGCTCCCGGTGCATGGAGCCTGCTTCTCCCTCTGCCTGTGTCTCTGCCTCTCTCTCTCTCTCTGTGACTATCATAAATAAATAAAAATTAAAAGAAAAAAAGAATCCATGAATAAACTATTAGAATTAATAAGTAGATTAAGCAAGTCTATGGAAAAAGGCCAATACACAAAAATTAATTGTATTTCTTTTTTTTTTTTTTTTTTTAATTGTATTTCTAAATATCCACAACAAATAATTAGAAAATTAAATCTAAGACTTGATTCCATTTACAATAGCATAAAAAATTGAATAGGAATAATTCTAACAAAAGATTTGAAAGATATCTACACAGAAACTACAAACATTATTTGGAACATTAAAGAAAAGCTAGCTAAATGGATGGATATACTATGTGATTTGAAGCACATATTATAAAGATATCAATTTCCAAAAATTGATCCATATTTTCAATGTAAACCTCAAAAATATCCTGGCGAGATTTTTTTTCTTTTTAATGTAGATCTTGACATTTAAGTTGTGGCATTTAAATTATATAGGGAAATGCAAAGTGCCAAGAATAGCCAGGACAATCCTGAAGAAAAACAGAGCTGAAAAACTTACATTAGATATCACAAGTTATTACAATGCTAGGTAATTAAGACAGTGTGGCATTGGCACAAGAGAAAAATAGATCAATGGAACAAAAAAGAGAAAGCAGAAACAAGGACCATATTGTAGTATAGTGGGGTAAAGGACTTCTTAATACGTGTTCTGTGTCAATGGAGAGTCATATGGAGAAAATTGCATCTTAATCTCTACCTCACATGATAAAAACAAAACCACCACCAATTTTTTTAAAAATGCAGCTGAGTTGTAGATCTAAATGTGAAAAGGAAAACAATTATACTTTTAGAAGATAGCACAGGAGAATATTTTTAAGCTATTAAGATATGCAGAAATTTCTCACACAGGACATGAAAGTCACCAGCCATAAGAGGAAACATTGATAAATTAGACTACATGAAAATAAAGAACTTCTGTTCATCAAAAGATACCATTTTAAGAGAGTAAAAAGGCAAGCCACAGACTGAAAAAAGAGATATGCAATATACATTTCTAACAAAGGACTCATTCAAAATGAATAAAGAAGTCCTTTAAGTTACTAAGAAAAAAAAAAACAGGAAAAAAAAAACTACAGAAAAATGGGCAAGAGACTTAGCATGCACATCACAACAGAGTATCTAAATGGCCAATACATGTCTGAAAAGTTGGTTAATCTCATTATTCATCAGAGAAATGCAAATTTTAAACCACAATTAGATACCACTTTTACCCACCAGGATGGCTAAGAGTAAAACAACTAAGTATTGGTGAGGATGTGGCGCAACTAGAAATCTCATATGTTATTGGTGGGTGTGCAAATTGGAACAACTTTGGAAAACTGAGAGTGCCCAATAATGCTGAATATGTGAATACATTATGACTCAGAAATCCCACTCATCAGCATGCATTCAACAGATGTGCATACATGTGTACACAAAAGACATAATTGCTCATAGTACTAGTTAACTAGTTATAATAATCAAAAACTAGAAACAACCCAAAGTCCCTCAATATTAGAGTAGACAAATTATAATAAATGGAATGTTATAAAGTGTTGAGAATTAATTAAATATTGTTCTATGCAATAATACAGATGATTCTCCCAGAAATAATGTTAAACAAAAGAGGTCAGAACCAAAATAATATATATGGAGTGGTTCCATTTATATAAAGTTCAAAACAGGGGCACCTGGGTGACTCAGTGAGTTAATCATTTGACTCTTGATCTCAGCTCAGATCTCGATCTCAGGGTTGTGAGTTCAACCCACGTTGGGCTCCATGCTGAGTGTGGAGCCTACTTAAAAACAACAACAATAACAACAACAACAACAACAGCCAATCAAAAAAACAAATAAAACAAACACCAAAGGCAACTACCTTACACGCATTAGCACAGAGAGTACAACAAACAACAACAACAACAAACAGAAGATAGTAAGTGTTGGTGAGGATGTGGAAAAATTAGAAGTCTTGTGGCTATTGATGGGAATGGAATATGATGCAGCCACTCTGGGAATATGGGTTCCTTAAAAAATTAAAAATAGAATTCCTATTTGATGCTGCAATGCCACTTTTGGGTATATATATTCTCAAAAGAATTTTAAGCAGGGTATCAGAGAGTTGTACACCCATGTCCATAGCAGCATTATTTACAATAGCCAAAAGGTAGAAGCAACTCAACTGCCCATTACAGATGAGTGAACGAAGCGTGGTCTATACATACAATGGAATATTATTCAGCGGTGTAAAGTAAAGAGATTCTCGGGACGCGTGGGTGGCTCGGCGGTTTGTCACCTGCCTTTGGCCCAGGGCGTGATCCTGGAGACCTCGGATCGAGTCCTGCATCAGGCTCCCTGCATGGAGCCTGCTTCTCTCTGTGTATCTCTCATTAATAAAAAATAAATAAAATCTTTAAAATAAAAAAGGAAAGAAATTCTGACACATACTACAGTGCAGATGAGCCTTGAAGACATGCTAAGTGAGATAAGCCAGTCACAGAAGAACAAATACTGTATGATTCCACTTCTATGAGGTACCTAGAGTAGTCAGATTTATAGAGGCAGGAAGTAGGAGGTTGGAGGGAGGGAGAAGTGCAGGGGTATTATTTAATACGAAGTTTTAATTTTGCAAGATGAAAAGGGTTCCGGAGATTGGTTGCACAATGATGTGAATGTACTTAACGTTGCTGAACTGTAAAAATGACTAACGGGGTACATTTTATGTTATATGATTTTACCATAATTAAAAACTTTTTAAAATAATAAACAAAGGCACAATGACTGTAGTGGTTGACATAGTACAGTGTTACCTTTGGTGAGGGGCTAGAGAATGGGAGTCACCAGGGAAGTTTTGGGAGTTCTAGGGATGCTCTGTTGCTTGATCTCGGTCGTAAGAACCAAGAGTTTTTAACTCTTAAAAATTGATCAAATTATATACTTTGACTTGTGCACTAGCTTCAATCAAACCAACAGTAAAAATTACTTTAAAAATAAGTTGAAGTAGGGACGCTTGAGCGGCTCAGTACATTGAGCATCCAACTCTTTGAGTTCAGCTCAGGTCATGATCTCATGGTCATGAGTTCGAGCCCAGGTAGGGCTCCACACTCAGTAGGGAGGCTGCTTGAGATTGTCTCTCTGCCTCTGTCCCTCCCTGACTCGCTTGCTTGTTGTGGGTACTCTCTCTCTGAAATAAATAAACAAATCTTAAAATAAATTGAAGTAAAACATATAAAAATACTCAGGGATTTGAGGGGGTAAAAGATGGGTAATGAGTGGGTACTTAGCTAATATCAAAATGTTGACACACAAAAATTCTGGTAGACGAAATTTGCATTTTTAAGAGGAATCATAAATATACTATAATAATCATATTATGCTTATGACTTTTTAAAATCACAGTGTCCCAAAATACGAATAAACTTTATCTCATTAAAAATAAATAGCTCCTAGGTTACCTGGATGGCTCAGATGGTTAAGGGTTTGCCTTGATCTCAGGGTCCTGGGATGGAGCCCTGCATTGTGCTCCCTGCTCAGTGGGGAGTCTGTTTCTCCCTCTCCCTGTCTCTCCCCTCTGCTGGTGCTCTCTCTCTCTCAAATGAAAAAATAAAAATCATTTTTAAAAATTCCAATTTAAAAAATAAAAAATAAATAGCTTCTATATGATGGAAAAACAATTTATAAACTCTAAGAATGCATGACAGCAAAGAGCTTATATTTTAACACATAAATAACTCTTAAAACTGAAAGAGAAAAGTAGTAACACTCTTTTAGAAAAATGGACAAAGGATATGAGGAGCTAATTCAGAAGAGAAAAAAAGAGAAAAGAAAAAAGCAAGTCCTAGAAAAACACATAAAATAAGTTCAATACCATAAGTAATCAAAGAAATGCAAATTAAAACTATTATATAAATGGGTTCATCAAATCGGTGAGGTTTAAAAAGAATCTCAGAACCTGGTATTGGCAAGTGTATGAAGAAATGGGTACTCTCATACTCTGGGATTGGGATTATAAACTACAGAGCAGAATAACAATCTGTATCAAAATTTAAATTAAGCTTTCCCTTTGGTCTAGCAATTTAATTTCTAGTGATTTACCTTTAGGTAATTAATCACCCAAATATCCAAAAGATGTCCACTGTACTGTACTTTATAAGAGTGAAATATTAGAAAAAACTGCAATGGGGCAGCCCAGGTGGCTCAGCGGTTTAGCGCCGCCTTCAGTCCAGGGCGTGATCCTGGAGACCCGGAATGGAGTCCCACATAGGGCTCCCTGCGTGGAGCCTGCTTCTCCCTCTGCCTGTGTCTCTGCCTCTCTCTGTGTCTCTCATGAATAAATAAATACAATCATAAAAAAAGAAAAAGAAAAAACTGCGATATGTATCAAATCAGAGTTGGTTAATACATCAGGATACTCACATACAATGGAATGCCAAGTAGTCATGCGAAATGGCTATATTTATTGTCCTATGTTGATGAATTTAAAAAGGCAATTACATAAAAACAAGCATAATATCATCCCCTAGATGTAAATGTATTTATAGGTACACACACATACACACCTATCTGGGAAAAATGTCCACCAAATTTTAATAGTCATTATCTCAGGGTCATGAAGTTCAGCTTTCTTTTTAATGCTTTTTAATGTTTGAATATGTTCAGTGAGCAATACATCACTTTTTATGATAAGAAAAAACAATGGTATTCTCTTTTCAAAAACAAAAAGTCATGGGACAATAATCTGGTCTGTTTTAGTCACAGGTAATACTTTCACATTCCTCTGAGGCTTGCCATTTTCCCGCGTGGCCTACTAACCCCCATTAAAACCACAAATCAGATTGAGGCCTGAAAGATGGAGAAGCTCTCTGGGCTTTACTTAAAGTCTTTGCGGCATTTACAGGGAGTGGTACCACCGAGGCCACCAGAAGGCTGCCTCCCCGCCCCCAGGAGTGATCTCTGGGCCTCCTCCCAGGAAGTCAGTGCCTGGGGTCCCCAAGCACCCCCACCTCCTACAAGGTTTTTTTGTTTGTTTGTTTTGAGGAGTTCAGGGATGTCTGGTGATTTGCATTTCTATAGGCCTTTCACTAGGGATCTCAACGCTGGGAGCCCTGAATTCTCGTGCAAATTCTGGAGGCCCCGGGGGGCCGTGGAAGAACTGGTTGGTTTGGGTTTTAGGGGAGACCTAATGCTGTCTATCCAGGACAGAGCATTCCACCAAAGGAAGTTTGAAATGTTCCATCCTACCCCTAATCTCTCCTCGACCGTGTATGCAAATCCTACATAGTTATAATTTTCATTTTAATTAGCAGCTAGGTGACGGTAACCCAGTTAACAGAAGGAAGCAAGCAGAAGAAAAAGGAAACTTTTGGGATCTGGTTCCCACAAGACACTTCCAAGAATCCAGAGTTACCACACCACTGAAATAAGAACTTTAATAATAAGTTTTGACTTTTTCTCCAGGGGCTCCTGCCAGTATAGACATTTCAATGCACTGGACGTTCTTTTTCAAGGGGCAAAGGGTGATGGATTTCCCATCTTTTTTTTTTTTTTTAAGATTTTATTTATTTGTTCATGAAACACAGAGAGAGAGAGAGGCAGAGACATAGGCAGAGGGAGAAGCAGGCTCCATGCAGGGAGCCCGATGCAGGACTCCATCCCAGGACTCCAGGATCACGCCCTGGGGGGGAAGGCAGGTGCTAAACTGCTGAGCCACCCAAGACTCCCCAACCAATCTTAAATAGTTACAGTTTTGAAAACTGGAGATGCTCAGAATATTGCCCCGAAAGTCTCAAAAATGGGCATCGGGACTTACCTGCACACAACCCTCCTCCCTGGCCCACAGAACACCTTTCCTTTAGAGAGCAGCCTGCCCAGGAAGCCCAGCAGGGTCACGTGCACCACCCTCATGCCAGCTCCCCGCTCCTTCATGGCACCTCCAAGCTAATCTGGAAGCTTGATTATAAGCCAAGGGGAACGGTTATATAACTCTGAAAGTTTAAACTTGGGAAAACACACACACACATATCTAAACAAGAGCCCAGTTAAAAGGAGAAAACCATAGCACTGGATCCCGTTTCCCTATTTTATTGCCCTGTAAAGCAGTAAGAACTGTATTAATTGTTCCATCTACCTGTGTGTCGTCCTGGCTGCCCAAATGGCCATGTCATCCAACTAATTAAAAAGTACTTGCTGCCTCCCAGGGCCCTTCAAATGTTATATGTGCAGATAAATGTGAAAATTTTTATAAATGGGGACGCCTGGGTGGCTCAGCGGTTGAGTGTCTGCCTTTGGCCCAGGGCATGATCCTGGGGTCCCCGGATCAAGTCCCACATGGGGCTCCCTGCAGGGAGCCTGCCTCTCCCTCTGCCTGTGTCTCTGCCCCTCTCTCTGCGTCTCTCATGAATAAATAAACTCTCATGAGTAAATAAAATCTTAAAATAATTATTATAAATGTCTACTGCACTCATCTTTGCATTTCTTTCTTGTGATAAGTACTGAAGGGTGCATCTCTCAGCCCAAGAAAGTGAAGATGGCTCCTTACCTGGAGCCCCTGAATGCTGCTGGTCAACCGGAAGCACCCCTTCCCCCTGCAAGAGAGCCTGAGTTCAGGGGCAGTGGCAGAGCCTTTAGGAGTCGCCTGGAATGGGAGCAACCTGAGGGGGATGGGCCAAGATCCCAGCGACATGGCCCAGCTTCCAGAACTCCCCTTTGGGCTGTGTGCTTCTGTTTTCCATCACCTCTATGCTGCCAGAAAGTTCTGTGGAAAGCAGCAGGGTCAGGAGGGAGTCTGAGCAGCTGCGAGGGGGACAGCTTTTCCAGGTGGGTGCAGGGAGAAGGAAAGAACATGCCTGCTGGGTGCAGGGAGAGCAGGAACCTGGGCCTCAGGTGCAGAGAGAAGGGAAGGACGTGCCTGCTTGGTGCGGGGAGAGCAGGAACCTGGGCCTCAGGTGCAGAGAGAAGGGAAGGACGTGCCTGCTTGGTGAGGGGAGAGCAGGAACCTGGGCCTCAGGTGCAGAGAGAAGGGAAGGACGTGCCTGCTTGGTGCGGGGAGAGCAGGAACCTGGGCCTCAGGTGCAGAGAGAAGGGAAGGACGTGCCTGCTTGGTGCGGGGAGAGCAGGAACCTGGGCCTCAGGTGCAGAGAGAAGGGAAGGACGTGCCTGCTTGGTGCGGGGAGAGCAGGAACCTGGGCCTCAGGTGCAGAGAGAAGGGAAGGATGGGCCTGCTCCTCTCAGTGCGGGGAGAGCAGGAGCTGGGCCTCAGGTGCAGAGAGAAGGGAAGGACGCGCCTGCTGGGTGCGAGGAGAGCAGGAGCTGGGCCTCAGGCTAATCCCCGTGAGAACTGTGCGCGGTGGAGACAAGGGCAGGAGTCCAGGAGCCGCCCCTGGGTGCTGTCCCACGAGACAGCTAATTCCACCGCCCTGTCCTGCCGGGCTCTGGGGGCCAGGGTCGTGCGGCGGTCGGGAGACAGCTTGGAACCAGGAGGGCCCTGTCCCTGGAACGACCCCCCCGCACCCCCCCCCCCCCCCCAGCATCCCGCACGCTCCAGGAATGGGCAGCGACTCTCCCCAGACTCGCTCTTCCGGCTGACAGTGGGCCCCTGCCCAGGGTTCTAGGAGGTTCTGAAGGGGAAGACAGGGGGCTTAGCCCAGCGCAAATTCGAGCATGTTGCTTTGGCAAAATGAGAAAAAGAAGGTCGAGGCAGTGAGATTTTCAAAAAGTTAAATGTATTCAATGTAAAGATTGCTCTTGTGCTAATGCTGGGGCAGGGGGGGTCTGATGTTTTGATTTGCTTTACTGGTGGCCGAGTAGGTGCTCGGACTTGCTAAGGCCCTTACAGCCGGCTTGCCCGTCGTTTTTTTTTTCCTTCTGATTTTATTAGCCCATGAAAGTCCAAATTCCCGAGGAGAGAAGCATCCCAGGGCCTTTTGGCCTTTTCTTCTGTGATGATTCCACCTGTATCTTATTTCAAACGACAAGCACCAAACCTTTGTTTCATTTAGTCATTTGACAGACATCAAATAAGCTGCCACTGCGTGTTGGACAAAAACTTTGTCAAGATGTCATGTTCCCTTGCAGGTGATAAAAGGATTTCGAACATTGCAGAAACGAACAACATAAAACAAAAGTATTAAGTGGCTATCGAATTTTCCCTGACACACTTGCCAGGATACATCTGTGCACAGATCAGCCACTAGCACTTCACCAAGAAACTTCCTCTTTGATCATGAAGCCTAGTTATTTTTTCTTAACAATATTATCATTTAAAAAACCATGACTCTACAGGGCACCTGGCTGGCTCAGTGGTTGGGCATCTGCCTTGGGCCCAGGGCGTGATCCCAGGGTCCTGGGATCGAGTCCTGCATCAGGCTCCCTGCATGGGGCCTGCTTCTCCCTCTGCCTGTGTTTCTGCCTCTCTCTCTCTCTCTCTCTGTGTCTCTCATGAATAGATAAATAAAATCTTTAAACAAACAAACCAAAAAACCATGACTCTAAATCCTCCTCCCCAGTCAGTTTGAAGTGACCACAGCTGCTCTCTAGATGTGCCTCTCCGCTTGCTTTACCAGTGAGTGTGTGTGGTGGAGACTTCCAGAGCTTTTCGGGCTTGTTCGGGACTGCAGCACGACCTAGTCAATCCAGACTCATATGGGGACTTACTAGTTTACCCTTCTTTCCCTTGAGGCCTGACGCAGCTGCTGGGGCCATCTCTGTGTGCTGCTCGGTGCCAAGTGTGGGCCAGCTAGAAGCAAGCTGTAGAGCCCAGGCTTTGATCTGGATGCTTCTGCGGTTGAGCCCTGGCCTGGTAACCTCAGGCCTCTCCAAGCTCCACTTCCCTCCGTTGTGATGTGAGATCATTCTAGTCCTTTCCTTGTGGGGCCACAGTAAAAAATAAGTGACATAATTTGTGTAAATCACTGGCTCTGGTGCCCACCACAGGGCAATAATCCAATGGTGATTGTTATCGTCATTGCACATATCAGTCTGCTAGGGCTGCTCTGAGAACCACAAACTGGGTGGCTGAAAACAACAGAAATGGGCCATCTCACAGTGCTGGAGGCTGGAGGCTGGAGGCTGGAGGCTGGAGGCTGGAAGGAAGGTGTTGGCAGGGAGGGTTCTTTCTGAAGACCGTGAGGGAGAATCCGTTCCCGGCCTCCCCCAGCAACTGGTGGATTGGGGCCCATCTTTGGTGTTCCTGCTACCTCACCCCCACGTCTGTCTTGACATCACGTGGTGTTCTCCTGGCGCATCTCTATCATCACACGTCCATCTTCTTAGAAGACACCAGTCCTACTGGATTAGGGGCCCATCCTACTCACTAAGATTTCATCTTAATTTAATCATATCTGCAAGAACACTATTTTTTTAAAAAGATTTATTTACTTATTCATGAGAGACACGGAGAGAAAGAGAGGCAGAGACACAGGCAGAGGGAGAAGCAGGCTCCATGCAGGGAGTCCGACATGGGACTTGATCCCGGGTCTCCAGGATCAGGCCCTGGGCCGAAGGCAGCGCCAAACTGCTGAGCCACCCAGGCTGCCCAAGAACACTATTTTTAAATGAGGTCACATTCTGAGGTAAAGGGTGTTAGGATCTCAATGTGTCCTAGGGTGACACAGTTCAATCCACAACATGGGGGGGGGGCGGGGGAGGGTAATAGGATTTTGCCTATTGCTGCTATCATGACTGTTTTCATCTTTTTTCTAACACTGGTTCACCTGCCACTGTGCACAGAGCATCACCAAATGCTGGCTGCATGGCAGTTTCTTCAAGCAATCTCCACCCAGCCCTCTGTTGGTGGCTCCCCTCCACCATCTGGGGCTCCCCTGGACCAGAGCAAGTTCTCCCCTTCTTTTCACCAGCTTCTACCCCAGAAGACCCTCTTGCTCCCCACTCCCCATGCCCTCCAGCACCTCTCCACCTTCTGCCCAGCACAGCACATTGGGTGAAGGGTGATGGCTCATGTGGGAGCAAGCAGCAGCCTGAGCTCACATGCTTGCAGCATGCCTGTAAAACAGAGAGACCTTCTGAGACCCTCCCCATGAGGTCTATGTGCTGCATGGCCACTCTTCATCCGACCACCCTGCACCCTGCACACCGTGGTCCTGGCTACCTGGAGCTGCCTGCCAGTGGCCGACCCTCCTCAGGCATAACTTGCTTTTGCAATCGCTGGCCTTCCTCAGGGTGGTGTACCCATGTTCCTCTTCCTTCTCTTTTTCAGTTGGCTTCCCGTGTTAAATACATGAGGGAAATTTCACTGATTAAGGAAAGCCTGTGGCCTAGCCTGTTGTCGGCGGATAAAATAATCACTACTGTATTTTTGGCAAATCCAGATTTTTCTATGTCTGGGTTGGCTGAAAGTAGGAGTGCACCCAGGCATAGCTCTGAGCTTAAAGGTTTGGGTGTGACTCTTAGTGCCAGAGAAAACGATGACAGACAATTTCAGGCCATGGATTTCTGACTGCTGGCAGGACCTGTAGATCGGGATCTCTCACTACCTGAGACCCAGCCTCTTCCCTCCCTGGAGGGTGGCTTCAGTGGGCCTGGGATACCAGGGAATCACATCTTCGCATCCCTCTCAGCCCCTCCCTGAGACCGCAGGAAGGAGTGAAGCTCTGGGGTGCTCCGGGGCTCCCAACCCCGGGAGCTGAATTGCCAAGCCCAGAAGAACCTTCTGACTACATTTATGATCCTACCTTCAAGTGAGGGGGAATAGAAAGGCAAGGTCTTTGCCTCTCCTTTAGAATTGCCAGATTTAGCAAATAAAAAAATATAGAACAACCCATTAATTAGACTATCCAATAACATCAAATCATTTTTTTGTCACCCTTACCATTTTTAAGTGTATGGTTCAGCAGTGTTAAGTATGCACATGACAACAAATGGTTTTTTTTTAATGTTAACTGCATCCCAATCAATATTTGGGACATACTTACACTAAAAGATAATTCAGTGTTTGTCTGAAATTCAAACTTAACTGGGCATCCTGTTTTTTATCTGGCAACTCTACTCCACTGGCCCTGGCTTATTTCATTTGTTTGTATTTCAGGTTCCTTGTCTCTATGAAGAGAAAGTATCCCCAGGGAATTGAGGCTGCCCTGCTCCCTGACCTCCTAGGTGAGAGGCTGGCAGCCTGGAACATATATACTGAAACCTTATTTTGTGTAGTCAAGATCCTGAACAAAGTGATAAGGAAGTGTATCTTTGGCACTTCCCCCTTTTCTACAGCATCCACTTGTTACCCTGCCCCTCCCTGGGCAGCCCCCTTCCAAGTCATTAACTCATCCTAGTCAAGCACTAACTGATAAAGGATACAGTGTTAGCTGCTGATATGATTAAAATGTGACCTCCTCTCAGCCATACTTCCCCCCACCACCACAGTGGACTCAAATGATCAAGAAAGGATGATGACCAGAGAGAGTGGGAGATGTTGCTGGTGTGGGGTGAGCCTGTCCAGTCCCTGGGCTGTGAAGCCCAAGATGCCGATGACCGCTCACCTCTGCCAAGACCCCTGTCCTTACAGATCTTCTGAGAGGAAGGAGTTATTTGCAAGAAACTCTTCAAGGACTCCTCATTTATTTTTATTATTTTTTAAAGATTTTATTCATCCATTCATGAGAGACACACACAGAATGGCAGAGACACAGTCAGAGGGAGAAGCAGGTCCTCTGCAGGGAGCCTGACGTGGGACTTGATCCCGGGACTCCAGGATCACGCCCTGGGCCAAAGGCAGGCGCTAAACCGCTGAGCCACTTAGGCGTCCCAAGGACTCCTCATTTAATGGAGAATTCAGATTGCCCTTGGTCTTCTATTTTTATAGTATCTAGATTCCCAGGTTCTAGTATCTAGAACCCCAAGTGAGAAATCTTTAGAGAATGAGTAGCTCTAGTCTAACTTCATGCAAACCTCTTGTGGCCTTAAGGCTCGGTGACAGACACAAAAAAGCTTTCTCTTCCTCGCTGTGCCAGGCGTCCTGGTTAGATTTGGGAATACCTGCCCAACTTGTGTGTTTCCACTGTACTCAGATACACATCAAGGTGGTGACGGACAGTGTGTTAGACACAATTAAAACACACACAGTGACCCACATGCACAACCAGTTCTTCCTTTCAGGACTTTTCTTGCAACCAATTATAGTGGTAATTAAATAAGGCCATGTATACATCTCAATAGGTTGCTATTAGAATAGCAACTCAGTTGAAAATAGATTGAGCACTGCCAAGCACCAGGCCCTGTGACAGAAGGTGAAGTATAAGGACATCTAAGCCATGTCCCCTCATGGAGATGCTTATGGTTAGCAGCACCAATCACAGCACAGAGTGGCTTGTGCTGTGGTAGAGGGAGGCTCAGACTGTGTAGGAACACCGAGGACAGTGATCCCCCAACCCAGGCGTGGAGAGATTGAGAGAGGTAGGCAAAGGAGGCAATTCCTAGCAAGATTGGAGAGAGCAAATGGCAAGTTAAAAGCATCCCTTCTGTGGCAGAGAAGGCTCTAAAATAATAGCCAACCCAAGTCAAGGTTAACGCGGGGCAGTAGAGACTTGGCCTGCCCCTGTCCCTGGCTCAGCTCTATCAACTCCACTATTCTGGCCCAAGACTTTCTTTTGAGTCTCCCCCAAGTGAACCTACCAGTCATGAGTAGACAGAAAAGTGGAATCCCTTTTCTTAAGCTTCCTATTTATTCATTTCAGCCAAGCAGTTAATTAATTTTGGGAGAATCCCAGAGTGATTCTAGCACTCCCATCCAAACTTCAATTAATGAAAAGCTTTACTGAGGTTGTTCTCCAGAGCATTCAGATTTATTCTTTCTTGTTTTAATACTGAATAAGCTGCCTTTGAGGCCAGCGGCTTAGGGGGCTGCTCAGTTGTTTGCTGGTTTCCATTTTCTGCAGCTCAGCTGTAACTAAGGATTTTGACCACCAACTGGGCTTTCAACACCACTTCTGCTCAAGAGCCTGGTCCTAAAGGCTATTCTTGGCTCAAAGAGGCCCTGTCCTGCCCCTGCCTCTATAGCCGTTTCTTCACAGCCATGTCAACAGTCATTCTGTTCACCCACTCGATTCACACATGGAGAACATTATAACCCAACTAAAATATCTGAAAATGAGTCAATGATAAGATTCTTGGAAGAGGCTTATATAATAAAACCTCAAGAGGGAACTCACCAAGTATTGATGTCAGGAAGGAGATGCGAACCCAAAGGCATCTCAGTCCAACGGAGAGCAGATGGAGGGCAATTGTTACATGTGGGCCTCAGGGTCCCTTTTGGATGAGAAGATTCTGCAGGCATTATACTGTCCCAAACCACATCAGATATATTTAGCCTGGGAAGATTTGCTTGAGGGATACAATAACTAGATACATCAAAATTTAAGGAGAGTGATTAAGAATAGCTCGAAGCAGGCAGAGAATATCTTTGGACAGTATATCTGCTGAGGCATGTGACATTAGAGGATCAGTAGCCCTCGGAGGTTCAAGTGTAATCTGTTCTAAGGTTGCCTTCTTCATTAATCCATCAGTATATGCATACCCTCTCCCTCTCTTCCCTTCTCTCTCCCTTTTTCATCTCTTCCTTCTACTTCCGCCCTCTCTCTTTACTTCCCTCCATCATTTACCATAGTACCCCCTCTCCCTACTTTGACTTCTACTCACTATGGGTCACATTTTACTATGGCACCTGGTTGATTTAAGCATGATTGAATTTGGGGCACCTGGATGGCTCAGTCAGTTATACATCTGCCTTCAGCTCAGGGTCCTGTGATCTCAGGGTCCTGGGATGGAGCTCTGTGTCAGGCTCTCTGCTCAGCAGGGAGTCTGCTTCTCCCTCTACCCCACCCTCTGCTCATGTTCATGCTCTCTCTCTCTCTCTCTTGCTCTCTCAAATAAGTAAATAAAATCTTTAGATATGATTAAATTTGCCTTTACCGTATCAATCACATCCTTATCTATTTCACTAAGACAAGGCCCAGACTCAGAACCATAACAGGGGTTAATAAGGCCAAATTCAAACCTAGAGGCTCAAAGAAATCTTAGAAAAGAGAGCTTGTTAAGGTCACATAGGCTGGAAAAACTTGTCAATAAAACAGTAGTGTTACTTTTCCATAGAAGAAGCAAACGAAATCTATATCACTAGAAGGATAGGAGTCCCACCAGATGGAAAGGTGAATTATTGGCACTAGTTTGTGCCTCCTGTTCTGAAAAAACAAATGTGCACACAATCCAATGTTCCTTTAAGTGACTTTTGTAGTTCTTTCCTTCCTATGACTATCAAACTTTTGAACCAGGTGGCAAAGACACCACTGCTTCTGTTTTCCTACCACCACTCTCCCTTTCTCCTCTGACTCAATGAAGCAACAGCCTCAGGAGTCACTCACTTTTGTCACTATGTTCACATCTAGTCCTCATTTCTTTTCCTTCTTTCCTTGATAGTAACCAATGATCAACTTCTTTACTTTGGGGGGCAGGGAGCAGATTTTATACTTATTTCATTTTTTTCAAGATTTTTTTTTTTTAATGTTCACTCTCTCATCTCAAATATAGACAAATACTGAACTGTTCCAAGCTTAAATACTTACCTAATACATAGCTAACATGTTGAAGCTTTCAGAAACAAAATAAGGTTTCAAAGCCAAACAGTGAGCAAGAGCTGAAATATAAGTAGCCAATAGGGATAACAGGATTGAATTTAGGCCTTAGCAATATGCACACAATATCCCATGCAATATGCAAGGAGAATTGGAACTCAGTTACCTGAATAAAATGAAGATCCAAGAATGGTTACCCACAGAAAACAAACTAGAAAAACTCCAACTACCAGGACAATGGAAAGAAATTTACTAGACATTGGGCCTGTGGATAGGGAAGAAATCATTCACAAAATCTAGAACCCAGACCAATGTCAAGTAGGCTGTGATGTAGGGAGCACAGACCAAAAGAGTAACATTAAAAATTGCTCCTGTATCTATTAATCATACAGGATCCCAGGACAGGCAAAGATAGACCAGCTGCTAAAGAGGTTTCTGGGGGCACCTGGTTGGCTCAGTTGTTGAGCATCTGCCTCTGGCTCAGGTCGTGATCTCGGGGTCCTGGGATCAAGTTCCGTATCAGGCTTCCTGCAGGGAGCCTGCTTCTCCCTCTGCCTATGTCTTTGCCTCTTTCTCTGTGTCTCTCATGAATAAATAAATAAAATCTTTAAAGCTTTTTTAAAATGAAAGAAAATAAAATAAAGGTGTTTCTGTCACCCAGGGTATATCACCTACTAAAACCATATTCCTGAGGATTACTTCATAATCAATAGTTAGAAATCACGCAAGGAGACAAACGACCATGGAGAGAACTAAGAATTATGAATAATAGAAATGAATCTGAAAAGATCTTTAAAACAAATTTTGGGAAAAACGTCGAATGTCATAAGGCAAGAGTATAAAAACTACTGGTTTATTTAAAAAAAAATACTTTTGAGGGCAGCCCCGGTGGCGCAGCGGTTTAGCGCCGCCTGCAGCCCGGGGTGTGATCCTGGAGACCCGGGATCGAGTCCCACGTCGGGCTCCCTGCATGGAGCCTGCTTCTCCCTCTGCCTGTGTCTCTGCCTCTCTCTCGCTCTCTCTGAATGAATAAATAAATAAATCTTTAAAAAAATACTTTTGATAAAATACCATAATTTACATACAAACACTGATGAACAAATAGATGGAACCATGAGCTGGATACAAAGAGAGAATTAGTCACTTTGAAGATAAATCTGATGATATCACCAGAATATAGCACAAAGAAGGAGAAATGAAAAATCTGGAAGAAATGTAGAAACCAGAACCTATAATGAAAATTTATGTTATAAGAGGAAAGAATGCAAGAGACATAATATTCAAATATCTGAGAATATTCCAGAATTGAAGAATGATAGGTATTCTCAAGTTGAAAGAATGTTTGTATCATGAGCTGGATACATTTGCTTTTATTTATTTATTTTTTAAAGATTTTATTTATTTATCCATGAGAGACACAGAGAGATGCAGAGAGAGAGGCAGAGACACAGGCAGAGGGAGAAGCAGGCTCCATGCAGGGAGCCCGACGTGGGACTTGATCCTGGGTCTGCAGGATCATGTCCTGGGCTGAAGGCGGTGCTAAACCGCAGAGCCACCTGGGATGCCCCCCCCCCCTTTTTTTTTAAGATTTTATTTATTTAAACATTTCCTTTTAATTCCTCATTGAGACAAATAACATTCAAACTTCAAAACAAACACAAAGAAAAGTTATAAAAGCTACCAAAGAGTTAAGACAGAGTATTTTTTAAAAGACAATTAAAATGACAGCTCACTTTTTTATCAGTGAAAGTAGATACCTAAAATGTAAATTTTTTTCTTCAAAAAGCAGGTGGAGAACACTTTTTAAAAAAAAACTTTACTTATTTATTTATTTATTTATTTTGAGAGAGAGTATGAGCAGGGGAGGAGAGAGACAGAGGGAGAGGGAAAAGCCAACTCTCAGCTGAGTGAGGACCCTGATTTGGGAGCTCAATCCCAGGACCCTGAGATCAGGACCTAAACTGAAGGCAGATGCTTAACCGACTGAGCCACCTAGGTGCCCCAGAAAATACTTTTTCTTTTTCTCTCTTTTTTAAAGATTTTATTTATTCATTCATGAGACACAGAGAGAGAACGAGGCAGAGACACAAGCAAAGAGAGAGAAGTAGGCTCCATGCAGGGAGCCCGACGTGGGACTCAACCTGGACTCCAGGATCACACCCTGGGCCGAAGGCAGGTGCTCCATGCTGAGCCACCTGAGTATCCCCAGAAAATACTTTTTCAATTAGAATTCTATAGCAGCCAAAGCATCATTCAAGGCTGAGAGAAAATAAAGACATTTTCAGACTTTCAAAAATTTAGAGAATTGACTATAGACTATCAGTCAAAGAACTATTGAATGATGCACATCAAAAAAAGAAATCAAAACCAAAAAAAGGTATGGGATGCAAAGAGTCATAAGGAAATTAATTGTTAACAAATTAGTTGGAAAATTTTAATAAGACTTTAAAATTTAACAAGGAAACTTCCCTTTGAAAGAAAGAATGGAGAATAAAGAAAATTCTATCAACACAAAAGCAGACAAGAAAGAAAAAATAAAACCACTAGTTTCTTCTAGTAATATAGAAGAAATAAGTCTAAATATAAGTATAAATATATTCATCATAATAGTAACATTAAACTTGCTAGTTAATACATGAAGGCACTCAATGGAAACAAACAAAATAAGAAATTCATGCATACAAGAGTCACACCAACATTAAAAGTAACGGCAGGGGAAAGTCTATAGCAGGAAGCTACTAATTGAAAGAAAGATGATGTAGTAATCTCAATATTATATAATGTAGAATTTAGGAAAACAAATATTAGTACAATTAAAGAAGAGCACTATATATTGGGAGAGAAAAAACAAGAAACAACCCACCAAGAAGATTTAGCAATCATAAACCTGCTTAGACCTAACAACATAAGTTTGAAAATCTACAAAGTAAAAATCAATCCATTTCAAGAAGAAAAAAAAAGCTTCTCTCAGAAACTTCTAGCCTGAGATATAAGGGCAGGATACCTGCAACTTAATATCAAATGACTTCAAAACCAAATTCGATCTTGATCTAAACCCGGACATAGATATTAAACAAATAATATCAAGCAAGCGTGATACATATTAACATCTTGGGGAATTAGGTGAAGAGAGTAAGGTAATTCCTTGTATTATTTTTGTAACTCTTTTGTAGGTTTGAAATAAAAAGTTTCAGAGTTTAAAAAAAAATACTCATGCACAGGACTCCTGGGTTCTTCGGGTCAAGCAACAAACTCATGATTTCAGCTAAGGTCATGATCTCAGGCTCCTAGGATCAAGCCCTACATCAGGCTCCAGGCTTACTAGGAGCCTGCTTGAGATTCTCTCTCTCCCTCTGCCCCTCCCCTTACTCATGTGCCCACGCTCTCTCTCTAAATAAAATAAATAAAATCTTAAAAAAAAAACATACTGATGTGAGTGCTACAACTGATTTCACCAGTTAGAAATTCTACTTTAAAAATTAGAGATGGGGATCCTTGGGTGGCGCAGCGGTTTAGCGCCTGCCTTTGGCCCAGGGCGCGATCCTGGAGACCTGGGATTGAATCCCACGTCGGGCTCCCAGTGCATGGAGCCTGCTTCTCCCTCTGCCTATGTCTCTTCCTCTCTCTCTGTGTGTGTGTGACTATCATAAATAAATAAATAATTTAAAAAAATAAGTAAATAAAAATAAAAATTAGGGATGTAAAAAAAATTAGGGATGCACTCCTAGCAACAGCATTTATTTAACACTTCTAGGTGATTCCAATATTTTTTAAAACCCCAATAAATCAAGCATATAGAAAATAAATAAAGATAGAGAAGATGTGACTAACACAATATTATCAAACATAATCCACTAGATCAATTGAGCAGATAGCTCCATTGAAAAAAAGAGCAAGACATTTAAATGGGCACTTCCCAAAAGAATTGACCATTACCATGGTCAATAAACGTGAGAAAAGCCCAACCATTTTTGTCACCAGCTAAATGCAAATTAAGACCACGATGAGAGGCCACTACACCCCTACCAGACTGGCTAAAATGGAAAAGATAATATGAAGTATTAGGGGAGATGTGGAGCAACCAGAACTCCTAAGCACCACTGCACAGAGCGTGAATTGGCACACCTGCTTTGGAAAACCGCTTGAAAGTATCTACCAAAGCTGTTTATGGGGCACTTAGGTGGCTCAATGGTTGAGCATCTGCCTTCAGCTCTGGGAGTGATTCTGGGGTCCTGGGGTTGAGTCCACATTGGGCTCCCCCCCGCCAGGGAGCCTGCTTCTCCCTCTGCCTACATCTCTGCATCTCTCTGTGTGTCTCTCATGAATGAATGAATGAATAAATAAATAAATAAATAAATAAATAAATAAATAAAGCTGGTTATATGCATGCCCTATGAACCAGCACTTCTACTCTTGAGGTATAGATCCAATAGAAAAGCATATGTGTGTTCACCAAAACACTGATACAACACTTCTAGTAGTAGTACTATTCATAGTAGCCAAAAACTTAGAAAAAAACCCCTAAATCTTCAATAGTAGAGTGGAGTAAAAACTGTGGTAAATTCATACAATAGAATACCATATATCAATGATAATAAGTAAGTTACAATCACAGTGAACATAAATGAAACGCAGAAATATAATGTTGAATAAAAGACATCAGACACACAGGAGTAAGTGTTGCATGATTCTATTTGTACAAAGTTCAAAACCCAGCAAAATCAATCAGTAGCATCAGAAGGCAGGACGGTGGTGGGAGGGTGAGGACATTAATTACTAAAAACACATGATTTTTCTGGGAAATAATAGATATGAAGAGAACTCTCATTCAGGAAATAGAAGCCAGGGCAGCCCCGGTGGCTCAGCGGTTTAGCACTGCCTTCGGCCCAGGGCCTGATCCTGGAGGCCTGGGATCGAGTCCCATGTCAGGCTCCCTGCATGGAACCTGCTCCTCCCTCTGCCTGTGTCTCTGCCTCTCTCTCTGTGTGTCTCTCATGAATAAATAAATAAAATCTTAAATTAAAAAAAAAGGAAATAGAAGCCATATTTTTTTTCACTCATTAATGAAACATGTATAAAGTTGACCAGAAAATATATCTCAACAAATTCCACAGAATAAATAAATATGGTTCTCTAAGTATAATGCAATTAAATAATATATGCTTATCGTGGAAAATTTGGAAAGTACAGGAAATAAGAACATTAAAATTGAAATTGCCTATACTCTCAAAATCCAGACATTTTCACTCAATATTTTAGAGCATACATCTCTTATTTTTACCTTGGTCTATTTTAACATGGCTGAAATCATTCTATATATATTGTTACCTAGAATAGCCAGGGTAATCTTGAAGGACAACACTGAAAGATTAACCATAGCAGATATTAAGATGTATTATAAAGGGCAGCCCTGGTAGTGCAGCGGTTTAGCACCGCCTGCAGCCCAGGGCATGATCCTGGAGACCCTGGATCAAGTTCCACGTCAGGCTCTCTGCATGGAGCCTGCTTCTCCCTCTGCTGTGTCTCTGCCTCTCATTCTCTCTGTGTGTCCCTATGAATAAATAAATAAAATCTTAAAAAAAAAAAAAAAGATGTATTATAAAGCCGCAGTAACCAAGACACCATGGTACTGGCACCAAGATATTCAAATAGATCCATGGAATGGACTTGAGAGCCCAGAAACAGACCTACACATATTCAATTACTTTATAACAAAGGTGTTTCTGCAATTCAGTGAGGGCAAGAGTAGTCCTTTCAATAAGCAGTCCCCGGGATGCTTGGGTGGCTCAGTGGTTGGGCTTCTGCCTTTGGCTCAGGGCATGATCCGGAGATCCTGGATCGGGTCCCACATCAGGATCCCTGTGGGGAGCCTGCTTCTCCCTCTGCCTGTGTTTCTGCCTCTCTCATGAATAAATAAATAAAACTTAAAAAAAAAAAAAAAAAGCAGTCCTGGATCAACTGTATATCTATATGAGAAAAATGAGCTTTGATCTCCCTTAACACTATACATAAAAATTAATTCAAAATGGATTATAGATCTTACCATGAAAGGTAAAACAATAAAGTTTCTAAAAGAAAACAGAAGAGAATATTTCCATGACTTTAAGAAGAGTCAAAGATTTCTCAAGGAGGGTAACAAAGGCACTAACCACTAAAACCAAGGCTGATTCATCGGACCACATTAAAGTTAAGAGCACTGTCTTCCCCCAAAAATACCATTAAGAGAGCAAAGAGAAAGGCAAACCACAGACTGACTTCACGATGCATATATCTGACAAAGTATTAGTGCCCAGATTATGTAGAAGCCTATGAATTAAAAAAAAAAAAGATAATCCAAGTTTTTAAGTGAGCAAAAGACTTAAACAGGCATTTTGCAATAGAGAATATCCAAATGGCTAAAAAGCATATAAAAGTTACTTAACATCAGTACTGCACCAGGAGATGCCAATTAAGATCACAATGAAATACTATCACACACCCACCAGAATGACTAAAACTAGAAGGCCAACAAGGCAAAGTATTGACAAGGTTATTGAGCAACTAAGACACTCAGACTTCACTGGTGGGAGTGTGAATTAGTACAACCATTTTGGAAAGCTATTTGGCAATCTTGACTACAGCTAAGCTATGATTACCCTAGGACCCAACAATCCCACTACTAGGTATACAGTCAGAACTGAGCTTGCCCACCAAGAGACCTGTGAGAGAATTTCCACAGCAGCTTAATTCAAAATAGCCAAAAATTGGAAACAACTCAACTGTCCACCAACAGTGGAATGGATAAACTAGGGAATATTCACACACTAGAAACAATAAAGAGTAACTCCTGCTACACACAGCACAAAAGAATCTCACAGACATGTGAGATAAGCAAAAAAAAAAAAAGGCCAAACATTAAAAGAGCACATATCCTGAGAGTCCATTCATGTGAATTTCAAGAATAGGCAAAACTATTGCATGGAGGGAAGAGTCACTGGGGTTATCTTGCCTGTGGCAGCAGATGGTATTAACACGGAAGGGACATTAGGAAGCATTAGAGAACTTCGAAGATATTAAAGTTATTTTTTATCTTTTTTTTTAAGATTTTATTTATTCATGAAAGACACAGGGAGAGAGAGGCAGGGACAGGCAGAGGGAGAAGCAGGCTCCATGCAGGGAGCCTGACGTGGGACTCGATCCCAGGACTCCAGGATCACGCCCTGGGCTGAAGGCAGATGCTCCACCACTGAGCCACCCAGGGATCCCGCTATTTTACATCTTGAATTGAAATGTCACATATGTATATACTCGTGTGTGTGTGTGTGCATGTGTATATGTGAGATGGAAAAATTCACTGGTCATACACTTGATATCTGTGCTCCTGGTCGTATATACGTGGGTGTGCATGTATGGGTGTGTATATATAAAATAAAACATTTCAATAAGAAATTTGAAAACTTTAAGTTAGGAATCTATTGCACTCTAATTGATACATAGAAGGAAAGAGGAATTCTACTCTAGATCTCCATGAATGGGAAGAAAAAAAATGGAAAAATTTGCTGGGAAAAATGTAATGGATTCAAGAATTGCAAAGTTTATTTTTAACTTGATTTGTGTAGCTTGCCACTGGCAAACTTCCACACAAGCACAGCTCTAGAATGTGCAGAGAACTCTTCTAATCTACCCGCTGGTGAGCACAAACCAGTTCAACAGTGAAACTCCTCTTTAGTGGGAGCAAACTCAGTTTCAAAGGAAAGTGAGCCTCAGCAGAGGGAAATTTGTAGGGAAATAAGGAAATGGTTGGACTCCAAAAGAGTTTTTGAATTGGTTTGGAGGAGTGAAGAGGAGAAAGTCTTCCAGGATCCTCCATCCTTCTTAAAGTGCAAGCTCTCCAACCCTCTGCTGCTGGAGCCAAGGCTGTGCCTGGAGGCATCAGTGGATGGGCATTCCAAGCAAGTCAGGTGCAAAAATCCCACTGTCCCTTGCAGTAAAGATGGTTTGGAGGTTCAGAAGTAAGGGAAATAAATGGCAGGAAAATAAAAGTCAAGGTATTGAATTCTGTAAATCAGTGGGAGAAACTGCTTACTGGTCTCTGCAATAAGCATGTCAGGTAGGATGCCAGGATATGATCAAGGAGAATGAACCAGCATGGATAAAGCTCTCAAGAGAGAAAAGAAGAAGAGAATCCAGTCTAGAGCCAAGACAGGGTTGTCCCCTGGCCACCAGTGGCTGAAGTTTTAAAAATATCCTGGTGGAGTGGGATTGGGAGTTACCATCACAATCATCATCAATAACTATGCTATTTTACATATAATTCCCATTTAATCTGCAATAGTCCTACACATATAAAGTAGTACTATTATTATCCTTATTTTACATATCAGGAAACTGAGGCTTAGAAAAGTGAAGTAACTTGCTAAAGGTCAACACAGCTAGTCAAACACCAGAACAATTCCCAGTTATACCTGTGGGACTCATCTGTGGCCACACCCCACTCACAGGAACTGGTCCAGCCCAGTGAAGGTGAGAAGGTTGAGCTGTTGCCAGGCCAGGATCCTGGAACTGGGCCAGATAGATAACAGGATCTGAGAGTAAGGGCAAGATCATGTCTAGTGCTTTAAGTGTCTACGATCACCGCTATGCAAGTGGCTAGTTAGTGGTAGTGTGGCTCAGAACTTTTCATTGCTGTGTCCTGGGCTTTGATGAAAGAATGAAAGTAAGTGGAGGCTTGGCAGTGGAAGGATGGTTTTGGGATTGATTGCCTCTGCAGTGGATATGCAGAGGGAGGTCTAGGCAAAGGGTCTCTGGGGGATGTGGGAAGAAGGTATTAGGGGTGGAGAAGAGACCCTGCCAGGAGAGGACTTTCCAGCAGATGCTACCTCAAGTTAGCTGATTACACTTAAAAACATCAAACAAGCCCGATGAGACGTTTTGGTGCTTATAATAAGAGGGAGTTGTGGCTCAGAATCAAATATTACAGTTCCAGAAAGAAATGCATTGTTACATGAGAAAAAAGTTAGAGAAGGAGCGGAAAGATGAGACCACGTCCTTAGAATAAATGCACCAAAAAAAAAAAAAAAAAAGAAGAAGAAGAAGAAGAAGAAGAAGAAATGCACCAATTGCACATTTGCAGCCTTCCCAGCTCTCTGCCATTAGCCTGGGAAACCAGGGACCCTGCCTTGTGATGTTCTGGAGCAGGCCCCAAAACCCCTCTCCAAACTCCGGATGTCGAACTTAGCCTAAGGGAACAACATGGAGCAAACCAAAATACGGATTTACGGTAGTTATCAAATCACTCAAAACAGTTCTCCTGGGTATTTGCCAGTTGCCTGCTGTCAATCACTCGGCATCTAAAGCTGAACTATTTTTGTCTTCCATGTCTGAAATAAAAAGATTCCAATACGGAAACAGTTTAATTTTTTAACAAGTGTACCTTGTAGCAAAATCTGTCCCTCACCTTATGCTGAGGTGAAGGCGAGTAGAAGGCATGGCTGTTACTGATATTTTTTTAAATTACATTCAATATATTAATTATGATACTTCATGAACTATCAAACTGCTGCCATCTGAAATTCTTCCTGTGGAATTAGAGACAGCCTGGACTGGAAGTGAGTGGACACAAAGGGCATCATATTCCTGCCTTCAACTCTCACCCCCTCTGCCCTTCCCGTCTATAGAACCCCCCTCCCCGCCCCCGGCTTCCATTCCCATGCCCCCAGTAGGGCTTTTCCAAGGATGGAAATCCAATATGACTGCCTCTGCAGTGAGGCCACAGGCCTGGAAATGAATACCAAGAGATAAGGTTGACTAGAAGCCACCTTATAGGTTTGGTAAAAGGCAGACTCTTGTGTATGAATGTTACTTTGATGTTAAAAAAAAAAAAAAAAAAAAAAAAAAAGTTAACCATACCGTTTTAACTGATTGCTTGCCAATGCTGTGATTTGCAAATACAAAAGCAAACACAAGGCACTATAATCCCATGTTTCTGTTCTGAACAGCTATCCGATGGTCCAGAACTTTTTTTTTTAAGATTTTATTTATTTATTCATGAGAGACACACACAGAGAGAGAGGCAGAGACACAGGCAGAGGGAGACACAGGCTCCATGCAGGGAGCCCAACATGGGACTCGATCCCAGGACTCCAGGATCATGCCCTGAGCCAAAGGCTGGCGCTCAACCGCTGAGTCACCCGGGCTGGCTGGTCCAGGGCTTTCAAAGTCCTCCTAAGTTTATAGTTCCCTAAAAATTTGTTTGCAGACTTCTAGGAGTCTATAGCCTACAATTTGAAAAAAGCTGCTCTGGATCACATTTTTAAAATCCCGTTGGGATTAGGATTATGTCAAACTCAAGAATGTTTTGGGTGGGGATCCCTGGGTGGCGCAGCGGTTTGGCGCCTGCCTTTGGCCCAGGGGGCGATCCTGGAGACCCGGGATCGAATCCCACATCGGGCTCCCAGTGCATGGAGCCTGCTTCTCCCTCTGCCTGAGTCTCTGCCTCTCTCTCTCTCTCTGTGACTATCATAAATAAATAAAAAAAAAAAAAAAAAAAAAAAAGAATGTTTTGGGTGCCATTAGGTTTCCGTAGAAGACAGTAAGACTTGGTAGCCCAGTCCCCATGCAGTGCGGGGTCTCCCCATCCCTTGTAACTCTGCTCCATGGAGCCGCGTGACAGGGTCAGATGTCCTCCTGTGGTGACACCTCCAGTACATAGACTCTTTATTCCTTCCCCTTTCTGTAGCTTTCACAAGGCTCAGACTAGAACAAAGGCTCCCGTCTAATTCCACAGAATGAATAAAAACAGGCCAAGGCCACATTGTTACGTGGGCCTTTTAGAGGTAAGCTTGCCTCACCTGCAAGCTTGAGAGTCTAACTTGTGGTAATGAAAGTGATTTTATCTCCTCCAAAGTATTGCTTTTCTCAACAGTTCTATGCCTCTCTAGGGCAAAACCAACCAAAGGAAAAAGCACTTCTTCCAATAATTACATGGGGTTTCTGGGTCCAGGTTCAGCATTTTTACCATCTAGCTTTAGCTGCCTTTCCAGCAGAAGGATCATGGACTCAGAAGACTGGTAGGACACCAGATAGAACCAGCCCTTCACTCCACGCAGCCAAGAATGAACACTTCTAGGAATTTACTAGCCCACCAGTCAGTACATTCCATTATTGGGGAGGGGAGAAGCAGGTTTGCTGACCAACACAGTGGTAACTCCAGAAAAGCCTTGGTCAGACCCTGTAACCATGGCTGCCCATTCCGTGAGCTTCAATACAACCATCTTCACTCTTCTCTGTACCTGTGTGCGCTTATCAATGAGTGTGTGCATGTACGTATGTGCATGTGAGTGTGCGCACACATACAATCGTACAGAGGCTAAGTCAGAGTTCTTAAGATAAGGCACACTCTTTTTGAGATCTTTTTTCAATGACTTAGATGATTGAGGTACTTGAGAAAATCATTACAGTAAAACTAAATAGTGTTTTGGGTACTTGCGAACTAAGGCTTTGATCTTCTATGATGTAATGAGAAAGACTTTGGTAGGCTTTCCATAAAAGTTGTTCTAGGCACTTGGTATACTTAATGAGAAGCAGCAGGCCAACTTCTTGGGACACCTTGGTTCTCCAAAATAAACATCCAAACGCACCACGATGGTGGGTGTGGGGGTTGTGTCTGGGGTAACAAAGCCAAAGAGATGAGAACATGACAAGAAAACCAACTCCCGGGGCGCCTGGCTGGCTCATTCAGTAGAGCATGTGACTCTTGATCTCAGGGTTGTAAATTCTCAAGACCCACGTTGGGGGTAGAGGTTACTTTAAAATGAAAACCTTTAAAGAAACAAACAAACAAAGAAACAATTCCTTGGCAGGAAGGGAGCAATTTCATACATGTGCCTTCATATAATGGTCCTGATGCATCTCTGTGTCACAAAATCAGGAAGTGGAAATCTCTGGCTCAAACTAGAAAGGTGGCGGCCCAGAAACCACAGGAAGGAAATGACTGTGTGGGGAACGGCCTGGCTACTCTGTAACCATCCCAGAGAAAGCCAGTTGAGCATTATGTTTCCATCATTGTCTTAAATTCTGGTGGTGGGAAGTAGAGGAAAACATCACTATTTGGGAAGTGGCTATAGGAGTAGAGAGTCCGGGTTCAAAAAGAAGAAAATTAGTATTCCTACTGTTTATATACCCCAAATAGAATGTAAATTAGGGGACCAAATGGCCTACATCCTAATAAATTCCCTTAGACAGGATCATCATGATTTTTTAAAGTCTGTAGTAAGCACCATCCGAGATGCTGTTAATTCAAGAACAACAGATTGTAGACTTAATGCTCACACGATAATTAATATCTTCAGTATTTATTTTTCTTATCATAAAACTAACACAAAAATGAGTAGTAAGAAAAATTAAAATCCCACTGCCAGTTCATTCCCTTTCTCCTCTCTCTCTTCCTGGCTGACCCAGTCGTGCCCTGCAGGACTGTGCCAGGATCTCTGGGATCTGGAGGGCCCGTGGTGCCCATCCCAGGGGCCCACATCAAGGGGTCTGGCGGACTTGGAGGGCACGAGAGCGCCTTTGTCTCTGTCATTGAAGCTGAGTGAGAGCCCTGCCCGGGCCTGCCCCTCCCCACAGCAGGCTGGGTCCCCAGATTGTGCGGATGACTGTGGTTCCTCTGGACTGCACAAAGAAAGACTTCATTGTAGAGGGGATTTTGATCCCAAATTCAAATTGGGCGACTCCCTCCTCTTGCCTCACTCCCTTGCATTCTTCTCTCTCTCCCTCAGTATGTTTTAAATCATGCTAACTTGCTCCTTTGAATGAAAGGTCTGTCATTCTCCAAACAGTCCCTGGTGTTCCCCCAGAGGAGAGGTGACCAGGGGCAGAGTGGCACAGTGGCTAGACCACAAGTAGTGAAGTCGGAAAGAGCGGAATTGAAATCTGAACTTCACTGTGTAAACTTGGGCAAATCCCTTAACGTCTCTGAGCCTTTGTCTACTTACCATTACCCCAGGTTAGCTAACATTTGAGCTAATGCGTGTTCAGAGCTTAGCACCTTGTCTGGCACATAATGGGCCTTAATAAATGGTGGTGATTAATAAATGGTGGTTATTCCTTCACATCCCTGGAAGTTCAGCTTTCAACTAGGGTGGTGTTTCTCAGCTTTGGCTACCCATGGGGATCACCTAGAAAGCACTGACAAATCCTGATGCCCAGGCCTCACCCCCAGCCTCATTACATCAGAATCTCCGAGGCTGGGACCCAGATACTGGGCTTTTAAAAACTGCCCAGAAAAAAAAAATAAAATAAAAAAAATAAAAACTGCCCAGGTGATTCCACTGTGTGGGAAAAATGAAGAAGCACTGGAAATGAAGCTGTGATAAACCACCAAGGCAACTTGTCCCTTTGCTGCAGTAAACATACTACTCAGAGAGGAGCCCCCTCACTCCAGGAATCCCCTGGGAGCTAATTGCCAAGGTGCATCATGCAGTCCAGAGCTAAGATACCCCAACACCGGCTGGTTGGAAGGCAACCGAAGCATTTGCAGCCCTCGCGGGGGGTCTTGGGGCCTTGGCATCCCTCCTGACACCCTGGATAAGTGGAAGTGGCTCACTTTCCCTCTGCCCCAGCAAGGAAACAGGCTCTGATCTGCTCTTCCCATTGAGACCGTACCTGTCTGCTTCTAGCAAAGAGCAAGCCGGCCCTGGTCCTCTCACCTTGGGACACCTCACCATGCAATGTTTCTATTTTCAGATTGTCCCGCTGCATTCATAAGTAACTCCTGGGAAATACTGAGTAGGTCCCAGGGCTGTTTACCTTTATGCCCAGGAAATAGACAGGGAGTTCAACAGACCCAATATCTGCAGTCCCCAGAGGCTAATTATGCTGATGACAAACGTTGAAAGAAAAACCCAAGCTGCATTTGGGTCACAGGAAGCCCAAGGGTGGGATTTTCTAGAGGCCACCAGTGCCCTGCCCTCTCCTGCTTTTCTGATGGTGAGAATTTTGTTCCTGCGCATAGATCCACAGGGAACTTCGGGATATGGAATTTGGTGGCCCTTTCTCAAGTGTCTGTGGCAGAGAATAGGGTGGAGGGAAAATGAATAAGAAGAGCAGAGAGTAGAACAGACCTTAAAACTCTAAAGCAGAGCACTTTGGCCTTTTGAATGAATCTCTGAAAGGAAAAAGAAATAGGGAATTTAAAGATGGAAAGAAGGTAGAATGGAGAAGTTAAAGCAAGTGAAGAAAGGATGCTAAAAATATTCTTTTTTCATCTCTGAGTACTAGAATGATGGGTTTTTCTCTTTTTTTTTCTACTAAAAAACTATTTAAGGAATATAGGTTTCTATACAACAAAATAAACACTCTTAACCTAAAGAAAGGATGGGATTATAAATCCGCACAATCCAGATGGGATTATAAATCAGCACAAAGCCTTTGGAAAAGAGTACAGCTGCCCATATAGCACAATCCAGCAATTCCAATTTTAGGTATATCCCTAGAGGCACAGGCGCTCATCAAATATACAGATAGGAATGAACCGTAGGGACAAGTGTCCACAAGGATGAAACTCATAAGCATAATATTGAGAAACAACATTAACCCCAAGGCTGCACCGAAAAAGATGGTATAGCACTTACACAAACACCTCCCAAAAGCAATAAATTGTTTAGTGATAATCACATGTGATAAAAGTATATAAAATCCACAAAATTTAGGATAGTGGTAATTACTTGCAGGAGGAAGAAGAAGAGAAACAATCACTGAGCCTTAGACTCCTGAGATAGACTTATTTGTGTTCCCCTGAAATTCAATTCATGTTGAAACCTAACCTCTAATGCAATAGTATTGGGAGGTGGGATCTTTGGGAAGTGAGTAGGTCATGAGGGTGGAGCCCTTGTGAATGGAATTAATGCCCTTTAAAAGAGGCCCCAGAGAGCCCCTTAGCCTCTTCCTCCACGAGAAGGCACTGTGAGAAGTCTGCCCTCTGTGTACCAGGAACTGGGCTCTCACCAGCCACAGAATCTGCCATGCTTTGATCTTAGATTTCCCAGCCTCTAGAACTGGGGAAAATAAATGTTTGTTGTTTATGGGACCCAGTCTATGATAATTTTGTTCTAACAGTCTAAATGGACTATGACAGCACCTACATCAACCTGCCTGTTGGACATCTCTACTTGGCCATCCAAGCAGATACCCAAATGCCTTGGGCCTGGAAATGAGCAATTTCTTCCCTTCCACATTGCTTTTTCTTCTGTGATCTCTTCCCACCCTAAATGGTACCCACCTACCCAGTGGTTAGCATCATAGGAGTTATCTTTGTCTATTTCCTTATCCTCTTGCTCCATATTATATAAACTCTTGAACTTTTTCAATACTTCTTTATATGTCTCAAGTTTTTTGTGCATTTTCTCCCCAATCTCTACTGTTGGAGCCTCTCTATATCTTTCCTAGATATCTACAACAGCTTTTTTTTTTTTAATTTTTATTTATTTATGATAGTCACAGAGAGAGAGAGAGGGGCAGAGACACAGGCAGAGGGAGAAGCAGGCTCCATGCACCGGGAGCCTGATGTGGGATTCGATCCCGGGTCTCCAGGATCGCGCCCTGGGCTAAAGGCAGGCGCCAAACCGCTGCGCCACCCAGGAATCCCTACAACAGCTTTTTAAGTAGTCTCCCAGACTTTAGGTTGGGTGCCCTTGATTTCCCCTGCCACTTACCACCAGAATGATCTGTCTGGAAAAGAAATCTGACCGCATGAATCTCCTGCTTAAAATCTGAATGTCTGCTCACCACCTACAGGATCAACTTCAAGTACCTTAGCATCACACTCAGACCTTGCCAGAATCTGGCCCATTTTGACCCTCTAACCTCATCTTTACTCCTCCTGACTCTCAAAAATTTTTTTTTAATTTCATTTATTTATTCATGAGAGATACACAGAGAGAAGCAGAGACATAGGCAGAAGCAGGCTCCCTGTGGGGAGCCCAGTGAGGGACTCAATCCCTGGATCCGGGATCAAGACCTAAGCTGAAGGCAGGCACTCATGGAACCATTTGTAGTTCACCCCACACATACAAATCCTCTGCTTCTAGTGTCTAGTGTCCACTCATCCTTTTAAGACCAACATATCATATCCCAAGAAAGCAGTTGCTTCTTAGGGCCAGCAGATTGTTGCCCAAGTCAAAATAGTGCCCCCAAGTTTATCAAATATTCCATTTCTTCCTAAGAGAAATCAGAAAGCTCAGTTTGGGGGCATCTGGGTGGCTCAGTTGATTAAGCATCCACCTTCAGTTCAGGTCATGATCTCAGGGTCCTGGGAACAAGCCCTGTGTTGGGCTCCCTGCTGAGCAGGGAGTCTGTTTCTCCCTTTCCCTCTGCCCCTCTCCCCTTCACTCATTCTCTCTCACAATAAATAAATCAATAAATCAATAAATATTTTTAAAAGTAATTTCAGTTTCAATGACAAACCACTGATTTTTATGGGAAAAAATGATGATGTTTCAACATTGCCTCAAGTTTTTACAAACACTGTAGACTCAAACAAAACATCTCTGAATTTTTAATTCAAGCTGAGCACCATTTTGCAAATTTTGAGGTATCCTACCCTGTTTCCTAAATTTGCTTTTTAATAATTTACCTCATCATCACATATTCTTATTTCTCGAAGAGTAAAGCTCATGGCTCTCTATACAGATTTAACCAACAGATTGCCCAAAACTACAGAAGCCAAGTTCAGCACACGTTTTCAGAAGAAAATAAATATATTTTAAAGCCTAGACATTAATATTTAGAAATACACTGAAAAACTGGTATATACTAGATACCTGTTATGACTTAGCTCAAGTATTCTTTACCTTCCCCTCAACCCCAGTGTTATAGGAAATTGAGTCACATGTGTCTCTCTCGTGTTCCTATAATTCTCTTGGAACAACTCCACCATTACATCCACCATATTGTTCTATATTTATCTATTTAAGTGTTTGTCTTTCTCAAAAGAGTATACACTCTTGGCAGGGACAAATAAAATATGTATAGTATAAGGTTGTTAGGAGACTTTAGTCTCCAATTGTGTCATTTATGACACAATATAATAAAGTGTCTAGAACAGTGTCTGGCATATAGTAGAGTATGTACAAGTGCTTGTTTAAAAACTCATTTTTTGTAGCCTAGCCTAGCATCCATTTTATAGTAGTTGTAACTATTTAAGGAGTGAAAAAAGTAAATGAATGAATTCAACTTGAACTAAAAATCTAGTTGTATGATATATATCCCTCCTGGAAACAGCCGCAAACCGTAGTGAAATCTTCTATTCATATATCCTTCAGGGATTCCAAATATGAATTAAATCTCCTTATAACAAACCTGAGGACTGGGTAATTGCTATTGTAAGTAGGCCACAGCTGGGACTTGGAAATGTTTTATTTTATAGAGTTTTTATTGTTGTTCTACTTACATGTGTTGGAAGTGAATTTAAGAGCTCTTCTAAATCATGCATATACTCCCCAAACCCATGAAGACTTAAAGAAAATGCACAGGACAATAAGGTCATGTCCTTATTTCTCTATTAGCAGAACTACAATGCATGCAGTCATTTCCAAGATGCCTCGAGGGACTGGAACCTTTGGCTTCTGACCTCCTGTGATGCCAAGAAGACAATTTCTGGTTTTAAGCAGCGTCCTTCCAAATTATTTCTGACTCTGGGGCTCACCAGCCTACGCCTTGTGCCCAAAGTGAGGTCCTTTAAAACATGATTTTAATCTCAGAAGTCCTTTCAATGAACAAATTAAACTAAATTAAATTAACTAAAAATAATTTAGGATATTGCAAAAAAGCAATATCCCCTGCACCTGAATTTCCCCCTGAATGGAATCCCAGGACATTTTCTTTTTTTTTTTTTCTTTTTTTTCCCCCCAGGACATTTTCTACAGAGTTCTAGAACAACCCAAAATGGCAAGTTCCTATCTACTTTGACACTGGCTCGACATCTAGCTGGCTAAATGTGACTTGGTTAGTTCAACAACTAGCTGAGCACTAACCCTGGGTGACTCTGTGCTGGCAGCAGGGGTGGCAGGCACAGTGGCTAAGGCACAGACCAGTTCTCTGAGAGGGAAATTCACAGGGAAACAGACCATCACGTCACCCTGCAACCGTGCTCCTTGCAGACAAACTAGAGAGTACAAAGGGGGTCCTGTTGTCTGCAGTTATAAGTCAAAACCTATCAGGGCTTTCATAAGAGTTTTGCAGCTAATCTCTTCTTAGATCTTCCCCGAGTGTTTCAGAATAAGACGCAAACCTTTCTCCACAAAGAGAGAACAAAACAAAATCACACCTAATCATCTCTTACTGAGATGTCTTCCCAGATTTGAGTTACTGACCATTTACTGCTTCAAAGCAAATGGCTTTAAAAGCTTGCCATGGCTTTCCCTATTCGGACAAGTGTCTGATCTTGTTTTTATCTTTGCTTAGTTATTTGCTCTAATAATAACTTGTGGCAGTGAGTTCTCCTGGGTTACTATTCACTGTGAAAGGGAAAGAACTCTTTGTTTCGTTGGTTTAGATTCATGGTGGAGCCATTATGCTCTGCTAAGAGAAAAGCTAAGTACACATAAGCTGGTTAACAGCCACTAAAAGGAGCCATTCATTGCTCTGCTGGGAATATGGATGGCGAAGAGGGTCAGGAGTCCTGGCACCTGGTCCCCATTCTGCTTCCCTGTACAAGCTATTCCAATCTTTCGATATCTTCATCAATGAAGAGAGAATGTCTTTTAAAGGCATTTGAAATGTTACCTAATAGGCTCTGTGATCCACAGAGGAGCTCCTTGCTCTCTGAGGGTTCACTGCAGCATCGTGGCACACACATCAACAAAGGAGCACCTGGAGAGGCATCAAAGAGGCAAGGACCATGTATTCTACACTATATGTATTTGCAATCTTCTCCCGGGGAAATCTTTCTCTACTTCTTTACTTCCAACCACTTCATTTGCCCAGTCTCTGGGCAGTCTTTTGAACCAAGGTTTTTAATAATCCATTATCAAATCAATGGATTTATTGGACACCTAAATAAAGCCTTAGGGCTAAGAACTCGAGGGCAGTGGCTGTCAAGTATGGTTCAGAAACCCCTGGTGCTCTCAGACACCTCCTTGGGGCTCCATAAGGCCAAAAGTCAAGCATGCATCCTTTCAAAGTGGAAGGTAGCTTAATGCATTTTTAACATTTTTTTTCACATTTTTTAATTTAAATTCAATTTAATTAACATATAGTGTGTTGTTCGTTTCAGAGACTGAATTTAGTGATTCATCAATTGCATACAACACCCAGTGCTGCCCATCACCCAGTTATTCCATCCACCCATCCAATTCTCCCGCCCTGCAACCCTCAGTTCATTTCCTATACTTAAGAGTCTCTTGTGGTTTGTCTCCCTCTCTGTTTCCATCTTATTTTTCCTTCCTTTTACCTATGTTCTGTTTTGTTTCTTAAATTCCACATATGAGTGAAATCATATATTTGTCTTTCTCTGACTTATTTCGCTTAGCACAATACTCTCTAGCAGTTCCATTTATGTCCTTGCAAATGGCAAGATTTCATTCTTTTTGTTGGCTGAGTAATATTCCATTGTATATATGTACCTCATCTTCTTTATCCATTAATTTGTCAAAGGACATCTGAGCTCTTTCCATATTTTGGCTTTCAAAGTGTAAGGTGGATTAATGTATTTTAATGTAACACAATATCAAAGGCTCATTGATACAGTTTCAGGTTCCAAATTGCAACCAATCTTTAAAAAACTATCACTTGTCAAGTTTTTATGTAGAATGAAAAGAATAACCACAATTATTTGAAAAGATTGTTAACATATTCTTCTCAGGCAGCCTGGGTGGCTCAGCTGTTTAGCGCTGCTGCCTTCAGCCCAGGGAGTGATCCTGGAGTCCTGGGATCGAGTCCCACGTCGGGCTCCCTGCATGGAGCCTGCTTCCCCCCCGCCTGTGTCTCTGCCTCTGTGTGTGTGTGTGTGTGTGTGTCACAAATAAATAAATAAAATCTTAAAAAAATATATTCTTCTCTTTTCCAATAATGTATCAAAGTGAGGTTGGATTGTCTTCATATCCTTTAACTAAAACAACGTATTGCAAGAAATAGAATGTGAAAGCACGTGTGAGAATCTAGCTGTCTTCTATGAAGCCAAACACTACAAAAGCCTGAAAAATGCAAAACAATGTCACTTTTCTCACTAACTTTCCTTTGTTTTGGAATATATATTTCGTAAACCGTGCTATTTGCATTGCTATGTATTAGATATATTATTGGTATTTTCAAATGAGTTAAGTAAATTTTTTAAATGTCTATTTTCACTTTTAATATGGAAAATATCAATAGATATAACCAACATAAGCTCTTTGTTGTCTTCAATAATTTTTTCAGTTAAATTGTTTATGTGGTAAGTAAATTCATATACAAAGGAATAACACACAGAGATATGCTTTTGCTCTTACTCAGTGTCCTAAGGAACAATGGTACCATCTTTGCAAAGCTATAGTACAGTATCACACCAGGTATTGACATTGATACAGTCAAGATTCAGAACATTTCCATCACCAGTAGGATTGTCCTTCATAACCACCCCACTTTTCTCCTACCTACCCTTTATCTGTTCTACATTTCTATAGTTTTATCATTCCAAGAATGTTATATAAATTAAACCACACAATATGTAACCTTTTATTTTTAAAAGATTTTATTTATTTATTTGTTTGTTTATTTATTTGTTTATTTATTTATTAAAGACTTTATTTATTTATTCATGAGAGACACACACACACACAGAGAAGCACAGACACAGAGGGAGAAGCAGGCTCCATGCAGGGAGCCTGATGTGGGACTCAATTCAGGGTCTCCAGGATCACACCCTGGGCTGAAAGCAGCACTAAACTGCTGAGCCACCCAGGCTGCCCAATACGTAGCCTTTTAAAATCGGCTTTTTTCACTCAGCATAATTCCTTAGAGATTAACCCAGGTTTTTACATATATTACTGGTTCATTCTCTTTTATTGCTGTGCCATAGTTTAGTTTGCCATTCATTCACTGAAGGACATTCAGGTTGCTTTCAGGTTTTGGCTACTACCAATAAAACTTCCATACACATTGTTATAGGGGGTTTTGTGTGAGCATAAATCTTCATTTCTCTGGGACAAATGTCCAGGAGAATAACTGCTAGATCATATGGTAGTTGCATGTTTATTTTTTAAAGAAACTGCCAAATTGTTTTCCAGAGCAGCTGTACCTTTTTACATTCCCACCAGCTAACTATAAGTGATCCAGTATCTTCGATTATATCTCTACCAGCATTTGTTGTTACTGTTTCTTACTTAGGCATTCTGATATGTTTGTAGTGATGGCCCAACATAGTTTAGGTCTGCATTCCCCTAGTGGCTAGTGCTATTGAACATTTTTATGATGCGATTATTTGCTTTCTGTATTTCTTCTTTGATAAATGTCTCTTCATGTCCTTCATCCATGCGTTAATTGGACTGTTGAGTTTGAAGAGTTCTTTACATATTTTATATAATGGTCCTTTGTTGGATATGTGGTTTGCAAATATTTTTTCCGTTCTGTAGTTGGTCTCTCTTCCTCTTTAACAAGATCTTTTGCAGAGCAGACTGTATGCCATTAATTTCCCTTTCTTGCATTATCACGCTGGCTAGAACTTCTAGCCAGTTGAGTAAGAGTGGTGAGAGTACACATCCTGTCTTATTCCTGATCCTAGGGGAAAGCATTCAGTCCTTTACCATTAGGTATAATGTTAGCTATGGGTTCTTTAACAGATTGAGGAAGTTCATTTGTGTTCTTATATGCCCAAGAGTTTTCAACACAAATGAATGTTGAATTTTGTCAAATGCTTTTGCTACATTGATATGATCACATGATTTTTTTTTCTTCTTTAGCTTATTAATATGATGGGTTACACTGATTGATTTTCAAATATTAAACCAGGCTTGTCTCTCTGGAATAAATCCCACTTGGTCATGGTATAGAATTCTTTTTATATATTGCTGAATTCTATTTGATAATATTTTGTAACAGATTTTTACATCCATATTCATGAAGCATATTGGTTTGAACTTTTCTCTACTGTCTTTGATTTTGGTATCAGGGTAATATTAGTTTCATAAAATGAATTGGGAAGTGTTCTCTCTGGCTATTTACTGGAAGTGATTGTATATAATTTGTATTAATTCTGCTTTAAGTGAGTAGTAGAATTCTCCAGAGAAACCATCTGGACCTAGATTTCCTTTATGAGTGATTTCTTTATGAATTCAATTTCCTTAATAGTTATAAGCCTATTCAAATGATCTATTTCATATAGTGTGAGTTATAGTTGTTTGTGTTTTTTGAGAAAGTGGTCCATTTTGTCAACTCAGTGGGCGGGGGGGGGGGGATGAGGAACGGGAGATGGAAAGCCCATTATAGTTATCCATATTTTGTTCATTATAGGCTGGCAGGGATGAAAGTTCCAGCTTCCTACTTGGCCTTTTCTGACATTACCCTGGTGGGGTGTTTGGGATGCTTCATTACCTCAGCCTGCTGAGGTTAGGAGTCTGGACTGCACAACTGGCCTTTGCTAGATGGATTTTGGTAGGGCTATGGTTTTTGGTTGGAGTGGAGTGGCCATTGTCTAAAAGTTTCCTATCTAGCAAAGTTGCCCCTCTCTTGGTCCCTTAGCTAAGGAAAGGAGACTTCTGTTGGAGTTTCTCTTATCTGCATACATTGGTGTCTCTGGGTTGCAGCTCCCTTAACTCCAAGTCAGGGATAATAGGAATAGGAAGCAAAAGGTAAAGCCAGACACCTGCCACTGCATCATCCATTGGGTTCCTAAGTCCTTAGCCAGACTACCAACTTCTCTCCACATTTCAGAGCTTTCTTACATTTGCTTTATGTATAATGTCTAGGGCCAGTTGGTCTCTCTTCCTTCTCACTAAATGAAAAGAATATGGAAAATTTTGTCTTACCCATATTCCAGAAGCAAAAGTGTCCTCAGTAATTTACGAGTATGAAGTTTGAGGACCACTGGTCTAGGGTATATGAGCTACATAAATTATAGATCTTTGCTCTTGCATTTGTAACCTTGCTCTGAATGTGACATGTCAGGAATTTTAAATATTTAGCTCTTTCTGTTAAACTACATACATTTTTTTTTTTAAAAAAGAAGCTACCACCAATTACATGTGGTCAAAAAAATTCCTTTCTGGTTTTTCTGTTATTGTAGAGGCTTGCTTTTCTGCTCTGCCCCCCAGCATATCATACTGCACCACATCACACTGTCATGACTGGGATAGCAACAATTTACATTTGTATCGCCCATGACTACTTTCAAAGTGTTCTCATGTACATTATGACATTTGATCCACACAACAGCCATATAAGGTCAGTAGAACTAGCATTATCACACCAGGGCTGACATTTGGCTGGCACACACCAGTACAGTTGTACTGGCTGTAAAATAACAAAATATTTCTATAAAAGTTGCTGCCTTAAGTCCCCAGATATCCCCCTGCCACCAGTTCCCCCCACCTCCCAATGATCCTGCAGTTAAAAGGTTAACGCTGGGATCCCTGGGTGGCGCAGCGGTTTGGCGCCTGCCTTTGGCCCAGGGCGCGATCCTGGAGACCCGGGATCGAATCCCACGTCAGGCTCCCTGCATGGAGCCTGCTTCTCCCTCTGCCTCTCTCTCTCTCTCTCTGTGACTATCATAAATAAATAAAAATTTAAAAAAAAAAAAAAAAAAAAAGGTTAACGCTAGGCCAAGATGAGACCTTGCCAGTGTCAAATCTGATTGGGTGGTACCTGAGTCACTCCTATTTGCCAGATGCCTTAACTGTCACCTCTTAGTCTCCTTCTCATGAGATGGAAGCTCTGAGAACAAGTGACCTGTTCCTGTCTCTGAGCAGATCCTTCCTGAGCCAGTGAATGGATGGAGACTTCCAGGTAGTGGGGCTGACAGGTAGCCCCCTGAGGCACCCCCTCATACACCTGCTTATTTCTCCTGCCTCTCTGGGCCTTGGCACCTGCTATTTTCCAAACAACTGAGAGTGCCTCTGCCTGAAGCCTTCTCTAGGAACCTGGCCCCCACCATCTTCCCCTTCTAAACTGCTCTGAGCCCACACATACCAGCTCTTTTTTTCTGGGGCCCCAGGGCGCGGGAGGGGGGAGGCAACTCTATAATGAATCATGCATGTGTGTTTTATATTCTACCCAAAGATCATACAGTCCTTAAGGAGAAGGACCAAGTCCCAAATCAGCTGGAAGACGATGTTAGGCACATAATGGGTTCTCTCGAGCTCATAAGGAATACTGGCTGATTGGCAGGTTATCGGAGGCAGAGCACAGATGTGGACGGGAAATGCGTTCACACAACACTCTGCTCCCCTGGCTGGTTTTCCACCCACTTACAGTTTCATGCACATAAACACACCCATGAAACAAGATACACAGCACTCCAAGTGTGTTCTTGTGCCTTTGTGCACGGAAGGACAGGTTTTCACTTGACAGTTATATGATTGGTGTGTGCTCCCTCCCCACATAATTTCTTAGGGTACGTACATTTATCAACGACACCAAAGAATGACATAAACTCTGGTGAGTAAAGGGGGAACTGGAACTTAGCAGAACTCCTCAGCTCTGCCCATCTGGGGATGCCTGGGCCGGCAAGTGCCGGCAGAGTAACCAGGCCAGCGGCCCAGCGTGGAAGATCCCATCTGTGCTGCCACATGTCCCCCAAGTGGCCCTCCAGGGACAACACTATCGTTTTCAGAAAACATAGCATGAAACCCCCTCAGTCTATGGTGGCCAACTTGGTGTGATATGACCCTAATAGAAATGAGATGGTTCTTGGTTTCTGAGACCTGACAGGTGGAGGTGACACTGACCCATCCATTGATGGCGGTGGCTGGACAGGTCTGTGAGGGGACAGCCCGGATGAAGAATTCTTCTTGACCTGCCGCAGCCCAGCACCCTGCATGGGACACTCAGACAGCCTCCCTCAGCTCCGGGCCCTTCCTGGGCCCCCTCCTGTCTGCCCCAGGGGCTGCCCCTGTCAGGACCTTTGAGGTAAAACCTGTTCCCAACACGCTTAAGATTCAGAAAATTCCTGTGAGTGGCCAGCTCTGCGCCTTAGCCTGCAGTTTGCTTCTCTCTTGAGAAAGACACCAGGTGAGGAGGAAGGTGAGAGATTTGAAGACAACAAGGAAGAGAGGCGCCCCGGGGTGCCTGCCAGCGCTGTGGGGGCCACAGCCCCGCCGTCAGTGAGCGCAGGGGTGGCTCCGGGCCCTGAGGGGACGCCGCACAGGGACACGCAGACACCCGCCCTGCGGACAGGACGCTTCTCGGGCCCCGGCACCTACATGTTTGTTTTCCCAGAACTTCACGAGAAAACAACCTGAAGCATAAAGCTTGCCGTCTCTTTGCTGCCTTCAGAGTGGAAAAGTTGGGGTGACAGAGGAGTGTACGTGTGGCAGGGCGTAGACAGCAAGAGTGGCCGGCGTGGGCCGCCTGGAGGGGCCCCCACAGCCCACTTCCCGTAAACCAAGCCTAGTAGCTGGTTCATGCTCTCCCTCTCCCTCTCCCTGTCTCGTAAACAAGCCCACAGACACACGCATACACAACGTGCACGCTGCCCTCGCTTCTAAGCCAACATGCCCCTGGTCTCCTCAGGTCAGAAGCCCAACTGAACTTAGAAACTCCTCAAATCCCTCTGCCCTGTAACCTGTGTCTTATGGGCCTTTTTTAAAAAAAAAAAAAAACAAAAAACAAAAAAAACAAAAAAACACAGGCCTTTTTTAAGACAAGGCCACACCCCCAGACAACACCCAGCCCGCCCGGGCGCAGCGGTGCGGTGACCAGACTGGGTGTCGCGTCCCTCAATCCCACCGCGGGCCCGGGCCTGACCCCACCACACTCGGGGCCCTCACCTTGGCCCTCGTGTGGGCTACGGCTACGGGAATCTTACTTCACACAACCGTGACGGCGGGTGGCTGCAGTAAGTAAAGAAAAACACAACAAAACAAAATCTCTTTATGTTTTTTCCTGTTGTAAACATTCTATCCCCCAAGGGTTGGCCAAGTGGAAGGAGAGCGGTTTTCCCCACGATAATTACATCTTGAAGAAAACTGCAGCCCCGTGTCTGAATCCGCAGTGCCCAGGGAGTTGTTTATTTGACGCGAGCCACACCCACTGTTTAGTTCTCTGAAAGCCTGAGGACGGTGTCCAGGGGCCCCCACACCCGGCCGGCACCCCGACTGTTCCAGGCAGGACGCAGGACGGGCCCCAGTGGGCGCCCGCTGCTCTACCCGCCCAGCCGTGGGCGGCCCAGGTGGAAAACAATACCCTCTTTCATGGGAGGCAGGTGGTTCCATTGCAACATAGAGTGAGAAGAATCAAGTCCAACTGTGAGAGGCTGTTTTGGAAATGGGAGGAAATGTATTTCCAGAGGGAAGGGGCCGACCACGTGCTGCTGAAGCGCCCAACCTTCATGCCACTGCAGGGCCGCCAGCCAGCTGGTAAACTCAGGCACGGCCGAACCGGTCGTTAAAATACTGAAATGCTCTGAATCTGAGTGGCAAATAGCGGCTGTCCCGAGCCCCAGCGGGTCCCCTGCTGCCTGGGCCTACCTCTGCACGTGTGGTGCAGGTCCCTGGACTTTCTCACAGCCCGACTTCGGAGGACCCGGCCCAGGAACTTGGTCTTCCCTCACTCGTGCTGTCAGTTCTGACTCTTCAATTCTTTTTAATTGAGGTATAATTGACATATGACATTATATTAGTTTCAGGTGCACCATATAATGATTGGATGTATGTGTACACCGCGAAGAGCTCACAATAAGTCTAGTTAGCAGTTGTCATCATGCAAAGAACATGCAAAAAACAACAAAACATTTTTTCTTATTCAATCTCTTGGCAACTTTCAAGTATGCACTATAATATTATTGACCACAGTCACCATGATGTGTATCACTCCCATGACTTACTTACTTTATTTTTAAGATTTTATTTATTTATTCATGAGAGAGACACACAGAGAGAGGCAGAGACACAGGCAGAGGGAGAAGCAGGCTCCATGCAGGGAACCCGACATGGGACTGGATCCCGGGTCTCCAGGATCACGCCCCGGGCCAAAGGCGGTGCTAAACCACTGAGCCACCCGGGCTGCCCGACTTACTTATTTTATGACTGGAAGTTTGTAGCTCTTGATCCTCTTCACCTGTTTCACTCATCCCTCAACCTCCCCCACCCTTCTGGCAACTATCATTCTGTGCTCCATATCTGTGAGTTTTGCTTTGTTTTTTAGATTCTACATGTAAGTGAAATCATATGGTATTTGTCTTTCTCTATCTGCCTTATTTCACTTAGAATCATACCCTCCCGCTCCATCCATGGGTCACAAATGGCAAGATTTCTTTCTTTTTGATGGCTGAGTGGTATTTCATTTCATATATATACTACAGCTTTTTTAATCCACCAGTGGAGACTATGGTTATTTCCGTATCTTGGCTATTAGAAATGATGCTGCAATGAACATAGAAGCATATATATCTTTTTTGAGTTAGTGCTTTTGTTTTCTTCAGGTAAATACCTAATCGTCGAATTGCTAGATTGTATGGTAGTTCTATTTTTAATTTTTTGAGGAAGCTCCATACTGTTTTCTATGGCTGCCCCAGTTTACATTTGCACCAACAATGCGAGAGGGTTCCTTTTTTTCCACATCCTCATCAACACTTGTTATTTCTTATACTTTTAATACTAACCAATCCAACAGGTGTGAGGTGATATCTTACTGTGGTTTTAATTTGCATTTCCCTGATGATGAGTGATGTTGAGCATCTTTTCATGTGTCTGTTGGCCATCTGCATGTCTTCTTTGGAAGAATGTCTATTGACATCCACTGTCCACTTAAAAATTTGTTTTTGCATTATTGAATTGTAGAGTTCTTTATATATTTTGGATATTAACCTCTTCTTGGATATATGATTTGCAAATATTTTCTTCCATTCATTAGGTTGCCTTTCATTTTGTTGATGGTTTTCTTTGTTGTGCAGAAGCTTTTTATATAGTCCTATTTTTAAATTTTTGTTGCCTTTGCTTTTGGAGTCAGATACAAAAAATCTTTGCCAAGACAACATCAAAGAATTTATTTCCTATGTTTTCTTCTAGGAGTTTTAAAGTTTCAGGTCTTACGTTTAAGCCTTTAATCCATTCTGAGGTAATTTTTGTGTATGGCACAAGATGGTAATCTAGTTACCTTTTTTTGCATGCAGCTATCCAGCTTTGCCAACATTGCTTATTGAAGAGATTGTACTTTCCCCATTGTCTATTCTTGGCTCCTTTGTTGTAAAATAATTGATCATATATGCCCATGCATATTTCTGGGATCTCTATTCTGTTCCATTGATCTATGTGTCTGTTTTTATGCCAATACTATACTGTTTTAATTCATATAGCTTTGTTATATGGTTTGAAATCAGGGAGCATGATGCTTCAGGCTTCATTCTTCTTTCTCAAGATCACTTTGGTTTTTCAGGATATATTGTGGTTCCATACAAATTTTAGGATCATTTCTTCTATTTCTGCAATAAATGCCATTGGAATTATGATAGGGATTACATTGAATCTGTGGATCGCTTTGGAGGTATAGACATTTTAACAATATCAATTCTTCCAATTCATGAGCATAGTATGTCTTTCCATTTATTTGTGTCATCTTAGACTTCTTTCATCAATGTCTTATAGTTTTCAACAACCAGGTCTTTTACCTCCTCAATTAAATTTTTTCCTAAGTATTTTATTCTTTTTAATGCAATTGTAAACGGGATTGGTTTTTAAATTTCTCTAATAGTTCATTGTTAGTGTGTATAAGTCCGACAGATTTTTGTATGTTAATTTTGTATCCTGCAACTTTACTGAATTTATTAGTGCTAATGGTTTCTTGGCGGTTTTTACAGTTTTCAATGTATAAAATTATGCCATTTGCAAATAGTGGCCATTTTACTTTTTCTTTCTGATCTGAATGCCTTTATTTCTTTTTCTTGCCTAAATGCTCTGTTAGGACTTCCAATACTCTGTTGAATAAAAATGGCGAGAGCAGACATCCTTGTCTATTCCTGATCTTGGAGGAAAAGCTTTCAGCTTTTCACTGTTGAGTATGATGTAAGCTGTGGGCTTGTCATTATGGCCTTTATTATCTGGAGTTAAGTTATATTCCCTCTTGAGAGCTTCTATCATAAATGGATGTTGAATTTTGTCAAATGCTTTTTCTGCATTTATTGAGGTAATCATAAGGTTGTGATCCTTTGTTTTGTTAATGTGGTATATCACACTGATTGATTTACAGAGAACGATGCCTGTAGATTCAGTGTGTCCAGTGGGAGGAGGTGGGGTCCGGACCTTCCTACACCACTGTCTTGGACAATGGTAAATATTTTTCATCACAACCTGTAGCACCTCTTCTGTAAAAGGTCACACAGACACACACCCCAATCAGAATTAATTGCCCTTTGAGAAATCAGATAGCACATTGCTTATACTTTGGGCATTTACCGCAGTCTTTCATCTTATTTCTGTTATATGGGTCATTTATATTCAGGTCTCCTCCTTCCCAGGGCCTGTGTACCCTTTATCCAGGGTTCCCCAGCGCCTCATACAGACTAAATGCCACATACATGTGGCATTGGTTTGAATTAGGGTTGGCTTAGAGGTGGAGAAACAGGATGAGACAGAAGTCCTGTTGAGACAAGGGACATTTCCCCGTGTGCATATGTGCGTAGGGCCTGAGGGGCCATTTCTGCCTTCTCTGATGATCTGAATGTAGAGAATGAAGACGGGCTTGGGTGGAGGTGGAGAAGCCACATATCAGGACAGCCAGGAGTAAGAGCAGCCAGACTGGAATGGTGACAGGCCTTTCCCAGGGCTTGACTCTCCCATCAGGCTTTTTGGCTCCACTCAAAATGAGACAGCCTGTTGGAAATGTCAACTTCTGGTTACTGAGGCTCCAAAGGAAAGTGTTTTTATGTAGTTACCCAGGAGGTGCTTGGCCAGAGAGACCCCAAGAACACCTGTAATTCAGCCATTTGGCCCTCAAATGGATAAAACAACCTACCATTGGCCTGTCCTTCCAAGGCCTTCCAGACTGGTGAGGCTTCCTGGGAATGGAAGAATGACAGAATGGGAGCGGAAACCTAAGAGAGACTGCAGTCCTGCCCCCTCTGAGGCCACAACTGGGGTAGAGTACAAGTGGGAGGGGTGGCTATGGGGCAGCAGCAGAGCTAGAGCTCATGGAGCCCAGATCTTATACTATTTGGGGGACATTCTTTAAGAGAAATAATCTAAAATTACGAGGACAAAATGAGGTACAAGGTCTTGGAAGGAGCTCACATAGGTAAGGGGCCTGAACCTTATGCTTCATTAGCTTTACAGTAAATTTACCTCTGGTACAATCCTCAAAAAAGCAGGAAAAGGTGGCTACCGACTTTCTACAGCTGCTGTAACCAAGGACCACAAACTGGGTGGATTCAAACACCACAAATGGACTGTCTCACAGTTCCAGAGGCTAGATGTCTGACATCCCAGTGTGGGCAGGGCTTCACGCCTTCTGAGACCTGTCAGGGACTCCCTCCTGGTTTCCTCTCAGCTTCCAGTGCTTTGAGGGCAGCCCTGGGCATTCCTTGGCTTGCAGCTACCTTACTCTGCTCCCTCCGTGGATCACAGAGCACCTTCCATGTGTCACTGTCTTCACATGGCCTTCTAAGGACACCAGTTACTGGGTTAGAGAGTCCACAAGCTGGCAAAACACTATGGGCACAGACTGACCCCAGAAAACACCGTGTGGATGTATCCACAACCCAAGGATCGTGAGAGCCAGCTCCCAGTGCTCATGGAGCTAAGCCAAGGGGAGGGTGGTTCAAGCAGCAGGTACTGTGGGCCAGAATGCATCACTGATTATGGTTTTCTTTCCACTAAAAGGTTTGTCCTCTTAATTATGCTTTGCTTAATCTCTAAAATGAATTTAAGTTTGTTGGGCACATAGCAAGGGGTGGGAGCAGCCTGGAGAGCTCTAGGTGGCAGGCAGACTGGGATTAAAAACAGACAGATCATCACAAGAAAGGTGACCCACGTACATTCAGTAACTGGGCCTGCCCAGCAAGCTCGACCATGGGCTGGCCTGGTTGCTTCAGCGTTCTAATTAACCAAATGCTAAAGAGGCCATTCCATTTTCAGAGTCATGATTCAATTAAATACATCCAACATTTCAAATGCTACTCCACATGGGTCATCTATTGTCATTCAATCACCCTCTCAGAATCCAGGAGTGCCCCCAAGGACATCATTTTGAGTGTGAATCATCCATGGATATAGTACTGCACTCGTGAGTGATGTGGGGACTGACGACATCTTGCTGACCCTGTGAAGAAGTGGCTTCCCGGTCTCTTAGGTCAGGATAGAAAATAATGGTCATGTGAGCTTGTAGTTGTTTGAGTTCCAGATTAAGAAGAATATGATGGTCGCCTGGGTGGCTCAGTGGTTGGGCGCCCGCCTTCAGCTCAGGTCATGATCTGGGTCCAGGGATCAAGTCCCGCATCCGGCTCCCTGTGGAGAGCCTGCTTCTCCCTCTCCTATGTCTCTGCCTCTCTCTCTCTCTCATGAGTAAACAAATAAAATCTTAAAAAAAAAAAAAAAAAAAAGCAGCAGCAATATGATAATGGACGTTTGATTGCATCCGCCTGTGAGGGCAAAGAACAAGCTCATGGATTGACCAGTTGTGGTGAGTGCATGTTTGATCGTACCGGGCTAGGAAAGGCAGGATCTGTACCCACACAGCCCCCACCCACCCAAAGGAGAAGGGCAACCCCTCTGGCCATCGAATGGTACCATTAAGACCCTGTGTGACTCTTTGACTGGACTTTGGACCATCCTGCTATGGGCTCATGGGCATTCACTGAAAAAATCTAAATTTCCACCCATTCTGCAGGATAGGCCCCTGGCCCTTGTCCTACCTTTCTGTGGGATAACAGAATTTCTCCTTTCCCTGTGCTTCCACTCAGAAGCAGCTATCAGAAAGCAAGGATGCCCCTCAGAGTCCACCGCTGACAGCCACCTCCTACTAGTCCCACTGGCATCTCCAGCCCCACGGAGGACCACAGAACAGCAGACCACGGATGTGGATGCATGCATCTGCTATATTCAATGGGTTCGGCGGGTGTGCCCCACAGGAAACGTCTGTTTGCAGCCACCACCATGCTGGTCATGAGATAAGTGCTGGTAGTTGAGGCTGAAAGCTGCTCCACGTCTGCTTTGGGTATGTCACCTCCCTCTGGGGCTTTTATTTGGCCTCTGTGCTGATCCCCAAGGCACTGAAAACTGGAAACATCTGTTCAATAATTAATATATGAATCAACAAGGACCAAGTTTATTTTCGCTCTTGGTATAGCCCAGGAACCAGTAGAGTACCCCACTCAGGAGAAACCCTAAATAGTTTTGAGGTAAAGGAACAAATGAGTCAATAAATGAATGAATGACATATCAAAACAAGTGTCATTTTGACAGTAGGAACAGAAAGGACCCAGGTGAACCAAAGCAACGAGGGGCGTTTCCACAGAGGAATAACAACTGGGCAGCTGTGGGGTGCCTGGGGGGCTCAGTGGTTGAGCATCTGCCTTCGGCTCAGGGTATGAGCCTGGGGTCCTGGGATCAAGTCCCACATTGGGCTTCCTGTGGGAGGAGCCTGCTTCTCCCTCTGCCTCTGCCTCTTTCTGTGTCTCTCATGAATAAATAAATAAAATCTTGAGAGAGAGAGAGAGAGAGAGAAAGAAAGAAAGAAAGAAAGAAAGAAAGAAAGAAAGAAAGAAAGAAAGAAAGAAAGAGGGATCCCTAGGTGGTGCAGCGGTTTGGCGCCTGCCTTCGGCCTAGGGCGCGATCCTGGAGACCCAGGATCGAATCCCACATCGGGCTCCCGGTGCATGGAGCCTGCTTCTCCCTCTGCCTGTGTCTCTGCCTCTCTCTCTCTCTCCCTCTGTGACTATCATAAATAAATAAAAATTAAAAAAAAAAAAGAAAGAAAGAAAGAAAGAAAAAGAGGAAGGAAGGAAGGAAGGAAGAAAAGAAAGAAAGAAAGAAAGAAAGAAAAAAAAAAGAAAGAAAGAAAGAAAAAAAAAAAAAAGAACTGGGTGGCTGAGCTGAGCCGCATCGAACTAAGTAGGGAGAGGGTGAAGCCAGAACAATTTCTGTTGAAGATCTTCTAGGGAGGGAAAGGCCGGTGCTGGGAGGGATGTTGGGGCTCAGTCAATTAACAGCCATCATCCTGGAGGCTCAGCTGATTATTTTCCCATGGGACCAAGTTAGGGGCTGACTTGGACAAATTCTAGGAATTTGAGCTCACGCTGCGCAGTCCAGCAGGTAGTACAACCATGAATCCAGCAACAAATGTGAACTCATGTTCTGCTCTGGCAAAGGGGCCCCAAGTGAGTGTGTTTTATGTTCTGAAGGAGAAGGATTAGGGAAAGTCAACATCTCCCTCCCTCTCAGTACCTTGGACTCTCAACCACTTGCATCATCGGGTCTTCTATTCAAGCTTCTTGGATTTCCCCTTAGGAGGCTTTTCAACAGCACCAGCTACTCGGGGAGTCTCATCTTCATTCCCACACAGACTCATCCAGTCCACACATACTTGTCAAGCACCCACCGTGCACCAAAAATTCTCCTAGTGACAGCAGAGAGCAGGACACGCATGGTCGCTGGTATCATGCACCTTACATTCTCCAGGAAAAGAGGACAACAAACAAGTAAGGAAAGGAAAAAGAAGGGGCACTTGGATGGCTCAGATGGTTGAGTGTCTGCCTTGGGCTCGAGTCATGATCCCAGGGTCCTGAGGTCCAGCCCCACGCACTCGGCTCCCTGCTCCATGGAAGAGTCTGCTTCTCCCTCTCCTTCCCCCTGCTTGTGCATGCTCTCTCTCACTCAATCTCTCTCTCTCTCAAATAAATAAAAATTTAAAATCTTAAAAAAAAAAAAGAAAGGGGAAAAAAGATAATTCCTGGTGTAGGTGGCGCATTAAGGACTATCTATCAACCAGGGCAACATGATAAAGAATGACGAGGTGAGGGGTGGTGGCTTTATATATGGTGGGTGGTAGAGAAGGTAGCTTTGAAGAAGTGACATTTGAGCTGAAAGTTATAGGTAAAATAAACCCATGCCAAAAGTCAATAAAAAATAGAGAATACAGTTCTGATACTGCATCAATTAGAAACTGAGATTAATTGATATTAACAAGAAATAACCAAAGTGGCTCAAGTAAGTCACAGGTTTATTTTTCCCAAGCAAAACAAGTACAAAAGTAGGTAGCCCCCAGCTAGGTCGGTAGCACATCAGACGCCAGCTCTTTCTAATTTTTGTTCAGCCATTTCTAGAGCCTGATTTCTAGTTTGCTGGTCACATTGTGGTTCAAGACTGGTGCTGGAGCTCCAGCCATTGCATCTGTATTCCAGGCAGGAAGACAAGAAAGAGAAAGGGACAACTGGGGGCACTGCCTACTATCTGTCTCCCTTTGAAGGAACTTCCCTGAAAATCCCACTCAGTGAGTTCTCTGCAGCTGTTTGACCAGAATTTAGTCCATGGCAACAGAACAAAAGGAAGGCAGAGAGTCATTTAGCTGGGGACTGTCACTGATGTATCAGGTGGCTAACTAGTCATCTCTGCCACCAGAGGCCAAAAGATAGTTCTGCTCCAGACCCGAGAGCATGAGCTGCTGTTGACCACATCGATGATACAGAATTTAAGATGGGGCCACTTCCCCACAGGTGGCATCAGTGATGTAGATTAGAACTCAGAGGCTGGCTGCCCCCCCCCACCCCACATACAGATCCTACCCTCAGTTGTCCCTACTTTTTTTTTAACGTAAATTTATTTTTTTAGACTTATTTTATTTATTTATTTATAGATATATTTTAAAGATTTTATTTATTTATTCATGAGAGACACACAGAGAGAGAGGCAGAGACACAGGCAGAGGGAGAAGCAGGCTCCATGCGGGGATCCCGGGTCTCCAGGATCATGCCCTGGGCCGAAGGCAGACACTAAACCTCTGAGCCACCCGGGCTGCCAAACTTATTTTATTTAAATTTATTTATTTAAATTTATTTAAGTTTGTTTAAATTAAATTAGTTAACATATTGTGTATTATTAGTTTCAGACGTAGAGATCTGTGATTCATCGGTTGCACACAACACCCAGTGCTCATTACATCACGTGCCCTCCTTAATGCCCATCACCCAGTTACCCCATCGCCCACTCCCTCCCCTCCAGCAGCCCTCAGTTTGTTTCCTAGAGTTAAGAGGCTCTTAAGGTTTGTCTCCTCAGTTATCCCTACTTTACTCCTGTATAGTCAAGTCACTGGGCTGCCTACTGTTCTCTTCACTGAAGAATAAGGACTGAGTGTTTTTTAAGTGTGTAAGTAGGTTTACTAGGGGCCACTCACAGATGTCAAAGCCTCAATCTGGAACTTGAAAATGTTACTTTATTTGGGAAAAGGGTCTTTGCAGTTGTGACTAAATCAATGGTTTTGAGAATGGATTATCTAAATAGGCCCTGGATGCCATCACCAGTAGAGTTCTGAGAGGCACAGAACAAGAAGAAGTTGGGATGTCTGGGTGGCTCATCAGCTGAGCATCTGCCTTCGGCCCAGGGCATGATCCCAGGGGCCCTGGATCCAGTCCTGAATTGGGCTCCCTGCATGGAGCCTGCTTCTCCTTCTCCCTGTGTCTCTGCCTCTCTGTCTCTCTCTCTGTGTGTGTGTGTGTGTGTGTGTGTGTCTCATGAATAAATAAACATAATCTTTAAAGAAAAAAGAAGAAGAAGAAGCAATGTGACCATGAAGGCAGAAGCTAGAGCAATACAGCCAAAGGCCAAGGGGCACCCAGGGCCAGCAGTGGGAAGAGGCAAGGAACTGATCCTTGTTCCCCTGGAGCCTCCAGAGGAAGATGGCCCTGCCAACACTTTGATTTTGGACTTCTGGCCTCCAGAACTGGTAGAGAACAAATATCTGTTGTTTTAAGCCACCCAGTTTGTGATACTTTGTTACGACAGCTCTAGCAAATGAATGTAGTAGTATACCAGCCTGGGGGAAAATAGTGAGTAAGAGGCATACCTTACATTATATACATTAGTGGATTAAAAAAAAAATCACAATTTTTTAAAAAATTACAATTTAAAAGAAATTAAATTGTTGAAACAACAGTAGAAAATGGGAAATCACACTTGTGAGAGTATAATGATGTTCTTAGTTGAAGAAATGTAAAAAAGTCTCTGGGAAAAATCTACAAATGTGGACATATAAAATAAAATTGCAAAGCTTCTATAATGAAAATGATGAAACTAAAATATTTAAAGCTTATATGACAAAAGACTATAAAGCCAAAAAATAAATGAAGAATTCATTCAAATTTATTAGAAAAACAACTAGACCCTAACATAAATGGAGGAAATATATGAATGGCTCTCACAGTGGAAAATTCAACAAATGAGCACATGACATCATAATAAAATAGTTGTTTTTCTTGCATCAGGCTCTATGTTAGGCCCTTCGGAAACATTGTCTCATATCCCTATACAAACCCTGCAAGGCAGGTGTTATCATCCCCATTTTGTAGATGAGTAAACTAAGGCCCAGGGAGTGTAGACAAAGCTTAGGGAGATGGAATTTGGACCCAAGTCGGAGAACATAATTATTGCAGGTAATCACGCATTTTACCTCTACCCTGTGGGGCTAGGTACTGTGCTAAATAGAACTGGGATATAAAGGTGGACAAGTTGCTTTCCCTTTTCTTAGGGACCTGGAAACTAGAGGAGCAGGTAGACAGTGAGCCTTCAATCACAGATTGTGATCAGAGCCCATGGAGGAGAACCAAAGAAACACCTGTTGGATGTTCCCATTCGCACCTGGGCTGACTTTCAAGCTAACATCCAACAGCAGCGCCAGAGTGTAGGGCCAGCTTCGGAAAGCCATTTTGTTAAGTCCTGCTCAGCGGGAGCCAAAAAGATATTGATGCTTCTTGGCCTAGTCATGCACTCCTGGGAATTTTTTTTTTTTTAAGATTTTTTTATTTATTCACAGAGATGCAGAGAGAGAGAGAGAGAGGCAGAGACACAAGCAGGCTCCATGCAGAGAGCCTGACATGGGACTCGATCCAGGGTCTCCAGGATCATGCCCTGGGCTGCAGGCGGCGCTAAACCGCTGCGCCACCGGGGCTGCCCCTGGGAATTTATTTTAATAAAATCATTCAGGGCAGCCCGGGTGGCTCAGTGGTTTAGCTCTGCCTTCAGCTCAGGGCGTGATCCTGGAGTCCTGAGATCGAGTCCCATATCGGGCTCCCTGCATGGAGCCTGCTTCTCCCTCTGCCTGTGTCCCTGCCTCTCTCTCTCTCTGTGTCTCTCTTGAATAAATAAATACAATTTAAAAGATAAATAAATAAAAAATAAAATAATTCAAAAGAAGACAAAAGAACTATGCTACCACAGGTCTATTGTAGCACATACAAAACAATGGGAAGCTGAGAGGAAGCAAGAGGCATATTGAGAAGCACTCTGAGACTGAACCCCTGGAGTCCTGGTCCCCCCACCCCAACCCCGGCCTCCAGTGCACCCTTCACCTCTGCCTCTGTCACAGTTCGGTGTGTCCTTGTCCCAGCATGTGTCCCTGTGAGCAGCTTCGCTCAGATCCACTGTGTACCCACAGCCACGAGGCCACCGTGAGAGGAAGGTGTGTTTATAGAATATGGTAGATAAACACGATGAAATATCATTCAGCTGCTACCAAAAAAATCAGGAAGGCTGTGTTGAAATATGGAAAAGTGTTGTACAGCAGAAACAGCCTAGATGACGGCGAGAGGAAAGATTTAATGGGTCATGACAGATCAACACAATGGAACATTACAGGAACTGTTTTAAAAAGGGGGATTATGAAAACCATGTAAGGACATGACAAAAACTGTTGGATATTGTGATAAGTAAAAATAGCTGAATACAGAATTATATATGCAAACAGACTATAGAAAAGGTTTCTCTAGTTGTCATGTCTATGTTATGTAACTTACATTATAAAAATGCGATGTCTACAAATAGTGACATGCAAAATTTTTGAGTTATGGTAGAATGAGCGATTTAAAACTATTCTTTCTCACTCACACTATCTCAGTGGCTTTTCAGTGAGATGGACACAGTTTTTAAAAGATAATCTATTTTGGGCGCCTGGCTGGCTCAGCTGGTGGAGTGACTCTTGATCTCAGGGTCATGAGTTTGGGTCCCACGTTGGGTGTGGAGCTCGCTAAAAAAATAAAAATAAAGATAATAAATTTCAAAATGAAGAGAACTCTTCCAAACCAGGAGAGAAGTAAATCTTTCTTAAGGGTCTTTAAAAACATTGTTCTAGGTTCTGGTGCTAACAGGTGAAGAAGCCAGGCTGAGGGGCGCCTTGGCTTAAACGCCTGCCTTTGGCTCAGGGCGTGATCCCAGGGCCCTGGGATCGAGTCCCACAGCAGGGTCCCCACAGGGAGCCTGCTTCTCCCTCTGCCTGTGTCTCTGCCTCTCTCTCTGTGTCTCTCATGAAGAAATAAATAAAGTCTTAAAAAAAAAAAAAAAAAGAGAAGAAGAAGAAGAAAAAGAAGAAGCCAGGCCGGGCGTTGGCTTTTGGGCTGTTCATGCTTATCCATCCCCGTCTTTGTGGTAGATTGCCTGCAAAAATTAGCCTCCCACAGTTCCTCCATTCCTATGCATGTTCCTCCCATGAAGATATGGGAACCATTTACCTCCCCTTAAATCTGGGCAGGCCCTATGACTTGCTTTGACCACAAAATGTGGTGGAGGTCACAGTACGTAACTTTGGGACCTGGGCCTTCTCCTCATCCGTCCTGCTAGACAGAGGCTGCATGGTGAGAGAGGTGCTGGGGGCACAGGGGCAGCTCAGCCGGCCCCTGATGTCAGCAAAGCTACCAGGCCGCCTCTAGCCCCACTGGAGCTACCCAGCCAAGACTACGTACAGCGGAGGCCCCATGCCCTGAGCCCTGCTCACATGCAGAGCTGTGAGCAAATAAACGTTTGTCATCGTTTGTAGTCACTAAGTTTGGGGTGTTTTGTTATGTGACAAAAACGAACTGAAACAACACTAACCTCCCCTGGCTTTGCATTCCCCTCCCTGGCACAGAGCCTGGCACGTCGATGGGTGGGTTCAGGGGAGAGAGAGAAGAGAAGCCAAATAGGAATATTAAAAACTAAAATTTATTGAGCACATTTTATTGTATTTTTTAAAGATTTTATTCATTTATTCATGAGAGACACAGAGAAAGAGGCAGAGACACAGGCAGAGGGAGAAGCAGGCTCCATGCAGGGACCCCGACGCGGGACTCGATCCTAGGACCCTGGGATCATGACCTGAGCCAAAGGCAGACGCTCAGCCGCTAGCCACCCAGGTGCCCCATATTGAGCACATTTTAAATCTTTTCTACATGTTGACTCTGTTATTCCATTCATGACACTGGTGAGGAAATGTCACACAGAGAGATAAGTAATTCAGCCAGGGTCACTCACTGTGACAGAGTTGAGTTTCTAATCCAGGCAGTCCAGAGCCCTTGCGATGGACAATTTTGTTATACAACCTCTCAGAATAACCTGATGATGAAGATTAAGAAGGAGTCTGAACGCTGGCTCTGGACAAGCTCCTTCCTGAGTAAGTATAGAGAGAACAGGGTAATTACCAGGGCAGGCCTGTGGCTAAGGGGTGTTCCTGGGTGGAGGGGGGAGCTGGGGCCTGGTGGCAGCGAGCCCCGCTTCCACGGCAGTTCTGTGCACGCAGCCCCCAGAGCAGGCCAGCTCCACTGCGCCCACAGCCTCCTGGACACCCCCACCCTGCCACAGATTTCTGGAATTCAGGGGTTCTCCTGGGCTCACTCATGTAGGTGGGACATAGAGGAAGGCGAATGGGGAAACCAGCCTCACATTGGTTCTAATTCTATATAAACACTGTGCTGGGGATGTGGGGAATCTCCAGAGGCCTGGACTATCTAGCCCAGAGGTTGGCAAAATGAGGCCCGTGAGCTGAATCCAGCCTGCCGTGTTTTTGTATGACTTGCAAGCTAAGGATGTTTTTCAGCGAATGAATGTTTTCTTTTTTCAATGAATGTTTTTCATTCTTTAATGGTTGAAAAAAAATGGTGTGTTTTTTTTTTCAGGGAATGTTTTTCAATTTTTTCGAATTTTTTAAAAAAATTTTTATTTATTCATGAGAGACACAGAGAGAGAGAAGCAGAGACACAGGCAGAGGGAGAAGCAGGCTCCCCATGGAGGGCCTGATGCGGGATTTGATCCCAGGACCCCGGGATCGCACCCTGGGGTGAAGGCAGATGCTCAACTACTGAGCCACCCAGGTGTCCCTGTTTTTCGGCTTTTAATGGCTAGAAATATCAAAAGAATGATTTTGTTTTGTGGCATGTGAAAACCATATGAAATTCACATTTTAGTGCCCATAAATAAAAATTTGTCAGAATACAGCCATACTCATCTATTTACTTATGTGCATGTTTGCCTTCATGCTGCAATGACAGAGCTAGAGAGGCTTTCTGACCCACAAACCAAATAAGATTTACAAAATGCCTGGGTGCCTCAGCGGGTTGAGCATCTGACTCTTGATTTCAGCTCAGGTCATGATCTCAGGGTCGTGAGACTGAGCCCTGCATCTGGCTCCAAGCTGGCCATGGAGCCTCCTTAAGATTCTGTCTCTCAGGGGCACCTGGGTGGCTCAGTCTGCCTTCAGCTCAGATTGTGATCTCAGGATCCTGGGATCAAGCCCCATGTGGGGCTCCGTGCTCAGTGGGGAGTCTGCTTCTCCCTCTTCCTCTGCCTCTCCCCACTGCTTGCGCTCTCTCAAATAAAAAAGATCTTAAAAAAAAAATCTCTCTCCCTTTACCTCCCTCCTCCCCCACCTTGTGCACACACGTGAACTCTCTCTCTCTCTAAACAAAACAAAAAACAATGGCCTTTTATGGAAAATGTTTGTCAACTCTTGCTCTAGAGAATACTTCACGTGTTGATATGATCTTAGGCAGCCTATTTTCTACATAAATTGCTCAAAATATTATGGTATTGACAAGGAATGTTAGATACTTTTCCTGGTATCAGGTTGAGGATCTAAAGAAAAGGGTTAGGGCACCTGGGTGCTCAGCCAGTTAAGCATCTGCCTTTGCTAGGGTCATGGTCACCTGCCTTTGCTAAGGTTATGGTCCCTCCTGGGGGTCCTGGGATAGAGTCTATAGGGCTTTGTGCTCAGCAGGGAGCCTGCTTCTCTTTCCCTCTGCCCCTCCCCCTGTTCATGCTCATTCTCTCTCAAATAAACAAAATCTTTAAAAATAAAATAAAGACAAGGGTTACAGGCTGAGCTGGGATATTTTTGCATGACGTGGCCAGATCTTTCAACCTCCCTTAGCTTTACTATCTCCTTCCTAAAATGGTGAGGGGCAGGGCTAGTATTCAGCTGTGTGCACAGGTGAAAGCAAAACAAGTTGCTAAAAGCAGAGATTTCTGTATCACTGAGTGAATAACTGAGCTGCTGGGGTTCCTCTGCCCCCTGTCCCTTCCCCCACAGCCTCTGTCATCTCCCCGGTTCAGCAACTAGAGGGTTAACATCTGATGCTGCAGATAGAGCTCTCCAAGACCCCAGGTGCCCTCCTTCTGGTTGTTCAGGACCTGTGCTTATGGGTCAAGGGTCATTAAAGTATTTTTGTTGTCACCCTCTGAAGTGCCCTGTGCACAATCTACCAAGAAGATGCATCTATTTTTTTTCTAAAACACATTTTCAATCCCTGAGCTCAAAAATCTGTCTTCTGAAATAGTCATAATCTTAAAGCTCTAATCTTTGTCAGAACTCAGTCCCCATGTGAGCAATTAAAATGAAAAAAAAAAAAAAAATCTTCCCAAAGATGGGAACGAAGGCAGGAGTGTGACAGTTCATGGACTCCAGTCCCTTGGGTCTTGGGCCACGCAGGTCACCGAGGTTGAGAGGAAAGAGCCAGCAAAGCCCGCTCCCCACCATCCCCTCAGCTTGCTCCTCCAGACAACTCCAAGTTAACTCATCTTCTAGAATGTGCTTGCCTCCACCGCAAGGATTCCCATAGGCATCTTCTACGGGGTAGAAGAGAAGAAAGCGGTCTCAGCAACACGGAGCATGGCCAGCTGCTGCCTGCCAGACCTGGGCCCATCCCCATCTCCTGGCCACACTGGGGCAAAGGCAACTGGATACAACCAGCACCTCCCCCTCTGCAGGTCAAACGTGCTCAGGAGCAGCAGCAACCCGGTGATTGCCTCCCTCAGGAACTCAACTCCCATTTGTTTGCAAGCAAACAACCCCCCTCTGTCTGACAGAGGTCTTTGCAACTCCCTGTTTTCAGCAACTGCGATGAACCACTCCCACGGCCTGGGTGGAAGGGGCCCATTGGGAGCCAAGAGACCTGCGTTCAAACCCAGCTTCTGACATTTCAGCCAGCGAATTCACCCACCTGCACGATAGGGTGAATGCGTGTCCTGCAACCACATGCGCCTGTCTTAATGCTCAAAAGAGATAAAGCAGGAAAGAGATCCCGTAAACACAGAGCCTTCCTGTGCCTGTCTGTCTTCCACATCCTCTCTCTTAGGATGTCATTTGCCTCCTTGGGAAGCAACTGAGAGATGGTGAGGCCCTTTACCAGAAAAGGAGAAAAGGAAGGAAGGGGTTGCCCGTCCCCCACTCGTCGCCCACTCCCATCTAAGTGATGCAAACACAGAGCTCTGGTGACCAAGGCTGAAGGGAATAGCTCAGAGGAACCATGGTCAATCTTGCTTATTTTTTTAACCTGTTTTTTAATTGGGAAAAGTTTCATCGTATTCAAAGGAATACCAATTAAAACTAGAATAAGATACAATCTTCCTCCTTCATTCATTATGTCTCTGATGCTCTTTTTTTCTTTATGTAAATCCAGGTTTTTCATCTATATCAATTATCTTCTTTCTAAAGAACTTATTTTAACGTTTCTTTTCTTTTTTTTTTTCTTTTTTTTTTTTTTTAAGATTTCTTTTATTTATTTATGAGAGACACAGAGAGAGGCAGAGACAATAGGCAGAGGAGAAGCAGGCATCATGCCGATCCCAGGACTCCGGGATCATGACCTAAGCCACCCAGGTGTCCCTCTTTTAATGTTTCTTACAAGACAAATCTAATGGCAACAAATTGCCCCAGTTGTCCAAGAAAGTCTTTATTTCTCCTTATTTTTGAAGGCTAACTCCACAGAGTACAGAATTGGTGGTTTATCTTTTTCAACACTTCATCTCATCCTACTCCCTTCATGCCTGGTATCTGAAAAGTCAGATTTAACTCTTATTTTTGTTCTCTAAGTAGGGTGTTTTTTCTTCTGGCTTCTGTCAGGATTTCTATCTTTGATTCTCTGTGGTTTGAAAATGACATGTCTAAGTGTAGTTTTTTGGTCGTTTCTCCTGCTTGGTGTTCTCTGAGCTTCCTGGATCTGACATTAATTTGGGGAAATTCTCAGTCATTAGTTTCAAATATTCTTTCATTCCTTTCTTCTCCTTCTGGAATTCTCATTACACATGTTACACCTTTTCAGTTGTCCCACAGTTCTTGAATATTCTGTTCTTTTTTTCTCCCTAGTCTTTGTTTTCTCTTTGCTTTTCAGTTTGGGAAGTTTCTATTATGATATCTTCAAGTTCAGTGATTCTTTCCTCAGCTGTGTCTAGTCTACTAAGAAGCCCATCAGAGGCATTCTTCATTTCTGTTATAGTGGTTTTTATCTCTAGCGTTTCTTCTTGGTTCTTTTCCAGGATTTCCATCTCTCTGTCATATTGCCCATCTGGTCTTGCATGCTGTCTATTTTATTATTACAGCTGTTGGTTTATTCATTATTGTTGCTTTAAATCCCTGGTCTGATAGTTCCTGCCATGTCTGAGTCTGGTTCCGATGCTTGCTCTGTCTTTTCCAATTTTGTTTTTACTGTGTCTTAGAGTTTTTTCTGGATAGCTGGGCACAATGGGTTGGATGAAAGGAACTCCTATAAACAGTCCTTTCTGTGCCCAGCAGTGTGGTGCTGAGGTGTGGAGGAAGGGGAAGCACTGCGTCCTCCCGTGATTCAGTCTCAGTGTTTTAATGAGCTCATGGCTCTGGACTGTGCTTTTCTGTTTCCCCCCTTAGGTGGGACAGGGTGGCTCTAGATGGCCAGACTTTGAATATTTCCCTTCCTCCAGGCCAATTAGGCTCTGATAGAACCCTTATCGGGTTAGGCTCTGGTTACCTGGTTTTCCCTGAGGGCAGGCCTTGTTGCGAGCGGAGCTTAGGTGTATCTCAAAACAGTTCCTTTTTCTCTCCCCCAGCTAAGAGCACAAGGGGAATTTTTTTTTTTTTTTAAATATTCACTGTGAGGATCTTGTAGAGCTCCAGGAGGTGAAACTCACTGAGGTATAGGGGATCACCATAACTGAGTCCCCTAGGGTTTTATGGCTCTCAGAATTGTCCACACTGAGCCTCTAGCGATTCATCAGTTATCGTTCAGATTTCCCTACCCCAGCACTGATTCCAAGGACGTTCCCACTCGTGGGGTTCTGCTCCAGTAACCCGTGATTCTCTGTATTTGCCTCCCAGTCTCTCCAATTTAAGGGGCTGCAGTTTGTCCTGTAACCTCACTTTTCTTACAGACCTAAGACATACTGGTTTTTGTTTATTCAGTTTTGACTTGTTAGGACAGAGGAGTGGAAATTCTAAGCTTCAGAATTGCCGGACTAGCACTGGAAGTTGAATCTTGCTTAATTTTTTCAACCAACTTCTCTTTATTGAGAAAAGTGACTGGAATACATCATGTCCTGTGCTCGGCCCTGAATGGACTGTCTATGCTGGTTGGTAAGATGTGGAGACCGGGGTGTGGAGAGGTTAAGTGACTGGGTGCCCTCATCCATGACATAAGTCGGAGGTAGTGGTTTTAAAACAGCATCGTCTTCTCCTTCTGATGGGTAAGTTTGATGAACCTAGACCAGACTCATTAGGAGTCTGAACAGAGGTTCCCAGGGGATGTTCCTACAAATGCTATTTCTGCCACATGCTGATTTTTTTAAAAAAAGACTTTATTTATTTGAGAGGGAGAGAGAGAGCACGAGTGGGAGAGGGGCAGAGAGGGAGAAGCAGACTCTTCGCTGAGCAGGAAGCCCATGTGGGATTCGATCCCAGGACCCCGGGATCATGCCCTGAGCAAAAGGCAGAGACACGCCCTCCCCTATGTCCTGCATCTCCTCTTTCTAATAGGTAGACTGGACGAACCTAGACCAGATTCCTAACATGGAGTCTGAACCGTGGTTCCCAAAGTGTGGTCCTAGAAACACTGTCCAGCCTGGAGGCTCTTGGGGGGGTGGGGTGGGGAGTGTCCTAAAGTCAAATTTGGAGATCATTGCACACAAATTTAATTTATAGTAAAGGCTTTGAGAAGCTCTGAAGTCAAGAAAATGGTCCAGCTCAGGTGTAATAATTTGCCAGGGTGGCAGTCACAACGTACCATGGACTGGGTGACTTCAACCACAGCCATTCCTTGTCTCACATTTCTGAAAGCTGGAAGTCAGAGATCAGAGTGTCAGCAGGGGGGGTTCCTTCCAAGGGCTGAGAGAGAGAATCTGTATTGGGCCTGCCCCCTGCGTGGGGGCTTTGCCGGCAATCCTTGGCATTCCTTGGTTTGAAGAAGCATCATCCCAATCTCCGCCTTCAGCTTCACATGATCGTCTCCCTGTGTCCCTGTTCAAATTTCCCCCATTTCATGAGGATGCCCCTCATGTTGGCTTAGGGGCCTAATATTCCATCCAGTATGATCTCATCTTAACCTAATAACCTCTGCAATAACTGATCTCCATACAAGGTCACATTCTGAGGTTCTGAGGGTTCGGACTTCAACATGTGCATTCTGAGGGGCACAATTCAACCCACAACACCAGGATTTCCCACACACTTCTGGACTGGAAAAATCAGCCCCTACAGCCCCCTTTGAAACTTCCCCAAACCTGAGTGTCAGTGAAGGGACCGCTGCCCCTTTGGAATGCCTGCTCTAAGCATCTGGGGAAACTGAGAAGGAGCTCAGATGAGAAGCTTCAAGAAGTCAATGAGAGGGTAGCCCAAACCCCAGCCCAAAGAAGAAACAGAATCACTTGCTTGTTCCTTCTCTCAGTGCTGGGTGCTGGCAGGAGGCACCACGCCACAGTGCCTGCCCTCCAGATTGAAGAAGGAAAGATCAATTCTCTCTTGATATTCGGCAGCCCTTGGGCATTCACAGTGTCCCATATTTAAGGGGAACTGAGGCTTTGAGACATGTAGAAATGTGTCATTTGTTTGGAGTGTGAACTTGACACATATGGTGACATATGGAAGTCACTTAGCAATGAGCAGGCCCAGCCAAGCACCTGCTTGGCATGAGTATTGTGGTGGCCTTCCTCCCTTTCCCCCCACACACTCTGGGGAAGTGATCAAGGCTTTCTTGGAAAAGAATGGCCTGTTGGAGCTCTCTCTTCTGATTTTCCCAAAGAACAGAGGAGAAATAGAAGGGTTCTTATTAAAATTGGATGCCCAGATGGCCCTCAACACATCAGCGAAGTTGACATTAGCATCTTATTAACCAGAGGCTCACTCAAATGCCACAGTAGGGAGACTGTCCTGAGATATTATTGGCACAAAAAGTCACATTGAAGGGGACTAGACGGGTGGCATTTAGATGAGCTCAGAGAATGAGCGGGGCCGGACAAGGAGGAGGGAACTTCTGGTTTGAGAGATGAAAGTCTGAGAAAGAATATGCTTAATGTCTAAGAGATCATAGACATCTCAGAGCAGGAGAACATTCTGAAAAACTTGAATGAACAAGTAGTTCTTCAAAGCTTGGAAAAAGCAGTTGTAGGACAGATTAAAGCAAATACTACTTTTAGGGTAGGTGGTAAACAATTCATGAGCTCGAGATACAATACAAGCTGATATTATAAATAAGTTTGAAGAGTGTAAATCAGACTCAATCATGGAAATAAATGTAGCTAAGTGACAGTTGGAAACCAAAATTCTCAATGGGAATTGGTTTAAAATTGCACAAACCATGGGGTACCTGAGTGGCTCAGTTGCTTGAGTGTCTGTCTTCAACTCAGGTTGTGATCCTGGGGCCCTGGGGTCGAGCCCTGCATCAGGCTCCCTGCTCTCAGCAAGCTTTCCACTGCCTCTGCCTCTCTCTCTTTCTCTCTCTCTCACTGTATGTGGGTCTCATGAATAAGTAAATAAAAATCTTTAAAAAAAAATAAAAGCTGCACAATCCAGATTTGAACCCAAAGCCTGATGCAAATCCCTAACATTTACCAACGTGGTTCTAGTTTTATAAGATCTTTCCCCTTTCCTGCTCTGATTCTTATCTTCCTTATACTAGTAACCACTGTAGCATAATATAATGGAAAGAAGGTCACAGGCTTAAGAACCAGAGGGTCAGCTAATTTCTGGTTCTGCTCCTCACAGGGATAAATTAGGTGAATTATTAAGTTTTATTTTTTATTTTATTTTTATTAATTAATTAATTTATTTATTTTTATTATTTTTTTAAAATTTATTTCTACATCCAACATGGGCCTTGAATGCATGACCCCAAGATAGAGTCACATGCCCCTCCCACTGAGCCAGCCAGGCGTCTCTAAGAGAGTTACTGAACTTCATTCTCTCCACAAAGGAGTAGTGTGATCAAACTAGATTTTTATGAATTATAAATTATCAGTGTGATAATTTATGTAAAGCGCTTGGCACATGGTAGATGCTCAATAAAATTAGCTCCTTCCTCCTCGTCCCCTCCTCAGAATTCTAGAGGAGAAATCAGCTTTTCCTGGGGCAGGACAGACAAAGCACAGATGCTGGCTAGATGGAGCGATAGAGAAGGTTCATCTAAACTTACACCTTCGTCCCACTTTCTTGCTTCTAATCTTCCTGATCTTGCTCCCTGTGTGAATGGGACTTTCTGAGGAGCTGGAGGCCAGGAGGCCCTCCTTGCAGTCACCCCTCAAAGTGACCTGGACATTGGAGTTGAGGCTACTCGCCACTTGCCTAAAGGGCCTGCCCACACTCAAAATGTTTAAGAGAAGGAATTTGTAAATAAATTAGCAGTTTGAACGACCCCTTCTCCTTCTCTCTCTCCTTATGTGTCATCACATGCCACCTTTGTTAAAAACAATCTTGAGGTGGCCCAGGCGGCTCAGCGGTTTAGCGCCGCCTTCAGCCCAGGGCCTGATCCTGGAGATGGAGGCCCATGTCGGGCTCCCTGCGTGGAGCCTGCTTCTCCCTCTGCCTGTGTCTCTGCTCTCTCTGTCTGTGTCTGTCATGAATAAATAAATCTTTAAGAAAAAATCTTCTTTTGCATTGGTATATATATATATTTTTTTGCATTGGTATATTCTTTGAACACATATTTAGGTTCCCGCTCAGGAGACAGTGGGCCACAGGCAAGACCCAGCACCCACCTTTGTGGGACTCAGAAGCCCAGGGGGAAAGAAAAGATAACATTTCCTCTGTGAAAGGTTTTCTTTCCCTTAAACATGTAAGAAGTTCTGAGGCAGGGAATAGGCCCCGGGCAAGGGACCTGAGGCATCAGGATGGAGGAAAACAGGAAGTGGTAAAAACAAAGAATGAGAGTGGGATGGAGATCCAGGGAGGAAGGGAGTGCTTTGCTGGGGAGGTGAAGGGGTGAGGGAGGCAGCATGTGGGGGGGGTGGTTGGGGGTTACGGGAGGGAGCTGCCCCTCCAAGAGCAGGGGGGGCCTCAATCCCGCCCACAGGCCTGTTGGCCCCCACTCCCCAGGCTAAACATCTGGCTGTAGACAAAGTGGGTGAAGGCCAGGACAAATAGGGCCTGGGCGTGGTTCTGCCCAGGACTGGGCTGCCTGTTTCCACCCATGTGCACAGACCCCAGAGGAAGCTGTGTGGACTCCCCTCTCCTCTGCTCCCCCATTGGGGTGGCGGCACTTCTACACAGTTGTCCCAAGGCACCCTCCCCCTCAGGTAGTGATTTAAATGAAAAAGTGAGGGAAAGAAAGAAAAGAAGTGCCCCAGAGCAGGCCAACTAACTTCCCTCCCAGGCCCCAGTGTCCCCCTCCCCAAGCAGACCAGCAGCCTGCCCCCATCCAGCCCTGTGGGGCCCTCGGTGGCAGCAGGGTCACATTTGGGATCATCTGCTGTTTTAAATGTCCTAATGAACACTGTTTCTTTATCCTAGTTGGCTGACCCCGCCCCTTCTTCAGGCCACATCCGGGGCAAGACAAAAGCTGCTAGAAAGCTGCTACCTTGACCAGCTTGTCTGCTTTGCCTGGGACTGTCCGAACAAAGAAAGTCACACGTCCCAGGAACCTTCTCGGTCCTGAGTCACCCTAAAGCTTGCTCAGGGCCACACCAGCTTTGGGGGTTTTCTGTGGACCCCGTAGGCAGGTTCCAGGCTCACGAAGGATTCACGTCTGAGGACTTGCCCAGCGCTCGGTCCCCACTGCAGATGGGTCCCAGGGGACTGGGCTCACTTCCCCCCAGACAGTTCTCCGTCATCCTGGCCCAGTGCCCTCAGTGGGGGCTGTTCCAAAGCGGGCTCCTACAGTCTCCCACACCACCCTCCCCACCAGTCTGCAAGGGTCAGGAGATGAGGAAAATGAGCCATAGGCAAGCGGTGGATGTGGACTAAAACCCAGGGCTGGCAACTCCAGACCCCATTCTCTGAAAAATAAGAAATAAATGTGTGTGTGGAGCAGGTTTGGGGGGATGGTGGGAAGTCATTGGGCAGTTGGAGAGTGAGTCCCTTCTGGGCCAAGGCCAGTCCCCTCCACCCTCCAGATTCAGAATGGGGTGGGGAAGAGGCAAGTACTTTCCTACCAAGCACTCCAGGAGGCTCTGACCCATTCCCCACCCCATCACCCTGAGGACCACTGGGAAAGGCCTGGCTCTTCCAAGCCCAAGGATGGGAATAAGAGCATCTTGAGCTTTTGCAAACGCACTGAATCTCTGAGATCTATAAATCTATCAGGAACACGGGCGTAGCTTCTGTAGGAGCACGGCTCCTCATTTGATACCCCTCTTCCCTGGGAAGGACTAGGCTGCGAAGGTAGCATGCTTCAGAGACGGCTGTGGGTAACTCTTTCAGGAACGCTGTGCCTTGCAGCCTGAGCTTCCTCTGGGTACAGCTGCAAGGGATTATCTTCAAACATAAACCAAGCTAGAGGCCCATAGACATCTCTTTAAGGGCCAGAGGAAAAGCCTGAGTACCACCAACTAGGTAATGTTTTTCAGTTTATTAAATAGTATTATTATTAAATATTATATTTAAAATATTTTATTTTAATACTTTTCTCATTCTCCTTGTGACTCTATCAATGCTTGACTGATGTAGAAAGTATTTTATTTTAACGTAGGTTTTGTTTTTTAAGATTTTATTTATTTATTCATGAGAGACACAGAGAGAGGCAGAGACATAGGCAGAGGGAGAAGCAGGATCCTCACAGGGAGCCGGATGCAGGACTCGACCCCGGATCCCGGGATGACGCCCAGAGCCAACCACTGAGCCACCCAGGCATCCCTTAACATACGTTTTTTAATTTGCCACCAGCAAAGGCTTAGGGCATTGCTACGTGTTTCAGAACCTCAGGCCAAAATTTCCCAGGAATCTCTCTCTCTTTTTAAAGATTTATTTATTTATTTACTTACTTTTACTTACTTGAGAGACAGACGAGGAGCAGAAGGAGAGGGACAAGAGGCTCCACACGGAGCACAGAGGCTGATGCGGGGCATAATCTCACAACACTGAGATCATGATCCTGAGACCACGACCCAAAACCAAAACCAAGAGTCTGACGCTCAACCAACTGAACCATCCAGTTGCCTCTTTCAGGAATATCTCTTAATGTCCTTTAGCTGCAAGATTAACCTATCTCTAGTCCTTTCTAGAGGTTCCAGAAAGCATTTCTTTAATATCATATAATCTCGGGATCCCTGGGTGGCCCAGCGGTTTGGCGCCTGCCTTTGGCCCAGGACGCGACCCTGGAGACCCGGGATCGAATCCCACGTCGGGCTCCCGGTGCATGGAGCCTGCTTCTCCCTCTGCCTGTGTCTCTGCCTCTCTCTCTCTCTCTCTGTGTGACTATCATGAATAAATAAATAAACATTAAAAAAAACATATCATATAATCTCTTTTAATTATAAAATGGAAAAGTCTCCAGTCCTTTCTTTAATCCCAAGGAAGTGCTTTCCTGAGCTATTGGGAGGAGACAAAGAGGCATCTCTTAGTGGCTTGCTGTGGTCCTTAGAGCTTCCTCCCCCCACCCCCCCACCCCCTCTCCGCTGTCAGTTCTCATGGGTCTCCTGGGTCAGCTTTGGCCTCCAGACCCCACGCCTTTAGGTTGCACACACTGAACATGGTACTCCGTCCCAAGCACCTGCCAGGGACTCTCCGGTGCAGGTGTATTCCTTGAGCTCTATCCATGCCAGCCTCTTCTTTGATATTAGATTTCTCCAACTGGTCACAGTGCCTGCCATGAGGCTGGCACTCAATGGTAGTGTTTTATTGTTGTGCTTAACATTATTCTATTTCACTTTCATCATTATCCCCAGATGGGCATCTCTCCACTTAACAGGTGAGGCTCTGAAAAGTTCACTGGCTCTCCCAGAGTCATGTAACCAGAGAATGACATTTGTGGGATCTCAAGCTCTAAGTGGGTGCCCCTTCCCCCATGACCCTTGTTTGCAAAGGTCCTCACACAAAAATCAGGCACTGGGTGCCCACTGAGCTAAGTGCCAGGGACACAAAGGAGTACAAGAAGCCAACAGAGTCCAAGAGGGACACATAAAGGGATTGTCTAATCTGAGTGACAGCGAGCCTGGAGGTGTGTTTTGCTGCTGGGAGAAACACCACGAAAGAGGGCTGGGTCACCTCCACCTCAGTGCAGGTCAGGTCAACTTTCCCAGAGCCAGTGACCCTTGAAATGGGCCCTCAAGGCTGAGTGGGATCTCCAGGCAGCTGGGGGAGTGGGGAGGCAGCCGGCCAGTTCCAAGCTCAGGGTGATTTTCTTTGCCTGGACCCTGGGCTGCTGGGGTGAGAGGTGATGGAAATGGAAGGGTCCTATTTGCCCTTCACCTGCTCCCCCTCATTTGCCCTCGCACAGGTATCCCTCCATCCCCAGCTTTAAGAAGGGATTTTGCTACAGCCCCTCTACAGGGCATAACTGCAAACATGAGACACGGGAGCAGAGGTTCAGGGTAGAATTGGGAAGGACTGATTTTGTAACTTTTTGCAATGTATAAACCTGCCCCCACACTTACCTCCAGGCCGAATGCAAGCACCGGACGCGTCCCAGGGCCCACCAGCCACCCCTCCAAGATCCCTCCCACCTCTGGTCATAGTGAGAGTCTGCAGGCAGTTGAGATGTCCCTGGCACCCCAGGCCTGAACAGCACCCACCATTTATCTTCCCACAGTAAGTGAGAGTGGTTTGGACGCAGAGGCAGTGTGAGGAGGCCTCTCTGCCTGTCTCTGGAAACCTCAGCCAAGCTCCCAGAGCGCAAGTGCGTCTGCTGGTACCTCCCCACCTCCCCACCTCGCTGTGGATTTGTCATGGAATGAGAATGACTCTGGCAGAAGTGCAGAGGCAAGAACTCCGTGCGGCTTACACACAGGAAGCCATGGGGAGCTCGGACATCAGTGGGAGTCAGGCGAATTCCCAAGAGTCCTGGCCCGGCAGGAAAATGACAGATGTTTGGAGGTCAGTGCTGTCCCTTCTTCCCCTCAGCCCCCACCCCTTCCACTCTGCCCACCCACCCCTCCTTAAAGAAGTACAAAGTGGGGAAGGTTCACCCACAGCCTCCGAGCAAGTGCCCCGCTCTTTGTGTGCAGACCCATCTGATCCAGAATGTTCCTGCAATGGCAAGTCCCAGGTTCAGAGCTTGAAGGTGGTGAGGTTTGATGCTGTCAGCCTCTTCATTTATTTCAACCCCACTCACACCCCTACACGCTGCCTCTGTCTGTAGCCGTCCTGGTTCCCTGAGAAGAGTCACAAGCCTCAATGGCGTGAATAATTGGATGTCACAGGAGCAGTGATGTATGAGTCTCTTTGACCGGCTTGCTTGCTTGCGCTCATATGTCATTCACGGTTCCTAAGCCTCCTGCGCTGCGGATGAGCATGAATCAGACAGGAAAGGAGGTTTCCAGGGAGCCCTCCGACCCCCTAAAATAGAGGCCCTACTACTTCTGTGTTGTCAGGTGTGTGCCATTCCCATCCGGCCAAGACAGGAAAACCTCAATGGGTTGAATTTCACAACGCTACACCTGCTGGAGTCCCAGGAGCCCAGGGTCCCAGCCCCCCAGGCACTGTGCCTGCTTTCTAAGTGACATGTGAACCTGTAAATTAAAAAAAGAAAGAAACTGTATGAGTCACTGCGCTTTGAGGGGAGGAGAAGGTAAAGCTCGTCTCCACTCCTTCCTCCCACCTCTGGTTCTCAAGGGCTAAACTGGTCCTCTCTGCAGAGCAGGATTTTCTCGGTGGAACTTGAACTCAGTTCCCCTTTTGGGCCGGCCCTGAGAGCACTCGGAAAACCAGATCTGCTGGTCCTGTTTGCAGCACAGCCATGCCAAGGGGATTTACTTGGTGTAGCTGGGATGCGACATGTGGACTCCTCAGCCAACAGGTGTGCTGCAGCTGGGGTTCTTCCTCCCTCCCTCCCCATGATTTATGGCTGCGTGAGCCCAGCTGTCCAGGGCTCTCAAATTCTAGAGAACCATCTGCCCTTCCTCCCACCTGGGCTCTTAGCAGAGGCCCAGAGGGCACAAGGCCAATTTGAGTGATACAGAAGGCATTGGTTTCGAGGCTGGGTTCCTCTTCCTGCTGTTCCGTGTTCTCTAGACCTTTGACCATTGTTTGATGAGGGATTTTAACAAAGATCTCCCTTCCTAGAGGTTGTAACCACAGAAAAGGGATTCTGGGAAGAGTTAGTCATAGAACATCCCGCTTGAACTTCCTGTGTGCTGTCTCTATGGAGAGGAGACGTGAGGTGACCTGGCCTGACACCTTCACTGTGCAATAGAAGAAAGTGACGTCTGGGCCTTGTCCCAGGTGGCACGGTGGCTTTTCCGGGAGACTAGAGCTGCCCCAAGTCTGCTGATCCTCAGCCACCCTTCCAGAACCGTGGGCTCACCCTGTCCTGTGTGCCGTCTGGCTGTGACCGTATTTCCAAGATCATTGCCCATCTTTCCTGCGCCCACCGGTCCACCCGCACACCAGCTCCTGGGACTTCCTTCCTCTCATCTCCGCCACATCGCCGTGTGTGAACGGTGACACCCAGGAGGACCTCGATTAGTAGCCCTGAGCCGATCGATGGGCTCGGAGTCCAGTGCCCTTTCCAGGCCTCTGATCTGCCTTCGGGAGCCCCCACGAGCCCCGCACTTGGGAGGAACCCCCAATGCAGAGACTTGCTCAGGTCATGAGAGCGCTCATCCTTTTCGGCCCTCTCCCACGGGAAGCGGGCTAGTGGCACACGGGACAGACAGGGACAGCCTGCGCCATCGTCAATCAGTTGCCTCCCTCCCTCTGGCACCCGGGAGGTGACCTCACCCAGCGCAAGGCAGGAAGCCGCTGGGTTACTCACCTGCCCGGCAGCAGCAGCGCCGACAAGGGAGAGGTGGTGGCAGCCGGTGGCCAGAGCAGGTCCCCACGCCAGGGCTCCTGGAGCTGGCGCTGGCTGTGTCTGCGTGGGGCGCTGGGCGTGCAGGTGTACTTGTGTGCCCGTGCGCCCCTGTGCCTGTGTATCCCTGTGCCCCTGTGCCCGTGCGCCCCAGTGTCCATGTGCTCATGTGCCTGTGCACCCCTGTGCCCATGTGCGTGTGTGCCCGTGTGCCCCTGTGCCCGTGCACCCCCGTGCCCCTGCGCCCCTACTCCCCTGTGCCTGTGTGCTGGCTGGCGGCTGGGGGATCGGGAGGGCAACTCCTGCTTCGCCCTGTATAAACCTGGGCAGCGTACGGGTTTGAGGTTTAAAAACAAACAATCTGCTGCCAATAACTAAGTAAATATATTCTCCCCAAGAACCCAAATAGCTATTTTGTCCCCTCCTGCTTTCTCAGCTCCTCCTCTTCCTACCCTACCCTCCGGGCTGTGCGCAGACCCCGGAACTCAAAAACCTGGCCCAGGGCCGCCCGGGTGGCTCAGTGGTTGAGCGTCTGCCTTCAGCTCAGGTCGTGATCCTGGAGACCCGGGATCGAGTCCCACATCGGGCTCCCTGCTTGGAGCCTGCTTCTCCCTCTGCCTGTGTCTCTGCCTCTCTCTGTGTGGCTCTCATGAATAAATAAATAAATAAATAAATAAATAAATAAATAAATAAAATCTTAAAAAAAAAAAAAAAAAGCACCTGGCCCGAAGGGTAGCCAAAATTGCTGGATTCAAAGACAGAGAAGGTCTAGGCTTCCAGTATTTAGGGCCCTGAGGAATGCGGTCAAAGGTGCCACTGACCAAGGGGCCAAATAGCTGGCTGGGTTCCATGGACACCGATGGCCCCTCCAACCCCAAGCAACCGCCTCCTTTTTTTTGTTTCTGCCCACTTTCCCAGGCCTTCACTCCCTGGAGACACAGGCCTAGATTTAGCGTCTCAATGACCTGGCTGGCTCCTTGTGCAAACAGTGCACTAACAATTCATGATAGGGTGGCACTTTGCAGACCCCAGGTTGCACCAAATCCACCCCCTCCCCAGAAGATCTGCCAAGACTGGCATCCTACTGAGGTTTCCTGAGGTCCCTCTATGGCCAGTAGAGTATTAGTGAGGGAGAAGAGGAGGAGGAAGAAAAGAAGGGGGATCAGTATAGGTGTCATCGCTGAACTTTTGGCAAAAAAAAACAAAAACAAAAAAACAAAAACTGAGGGGCACCTGGCTGTCTCCGTGGGTAGAGTCTGTGACTCTTGACCCCAGGGTGGTGAGTTCGAGCCCCACATTGGGCTTAAAACCTACTTGAATGAAAACAAAGGTGAATTTATGATTGTTTTTTTCCTAAAGCACATTTTTTGGTGGTTTCGCTCTTTCCCGAGGAGGAGAGCCACAGCTACGTGCCCCTGTAACCAAGCTGGGCTGAACCACATCCACAAGTCCTGTGGGCATAGAGACTGGGAACACTTGGACCTCCTTCAGGACAGGCCCGAAGGCGCTAGAGGGCCGCAAGAGGAAAGTAAGTGTCACCACTGTTGAAACGACGTTACACACCAATTTTTGGCACCATTTCTAAGCAAGGGGAGCTGGCCGTAGCCTGGGGTTTTCCTGGTCGGACAGATTTCACGGCCCTTAGAGGGGACCTGGCCGGGCATCGCCTGCTGCTGCTGCTTCCAGAAGCTGGAAGGCCTCGGGGAAGGAGGACAGCAGAGGCTGCACCGGTTTTCAGCTCGGCCACCTGGCAAGGGATCTGAGGTCAGGGGACAAAGAAGAGATTCAAAGAAAACAAACAAACCAACGGGAGCCGGTGGTGGTGGGGGCTGTGGGAGGAGAATAGGACCTAAAGGGAAGGACACCCCAAAAAACTTTCTCAGAGAGCCGCCGAGCCTGAAAGTCCAGTTTGGGAAAAAAAAATGGGTGGAGAGGAAACGACAAGAATTTCTCTCCAGCAAATCGAACATTGAAGTAAGCAGAAAGATAATTCTTTCTCTCTCGGGTAATGAGGCTTCCTTGGTATGGCAGTGTCACGATGGTCCTACTGATCTGAAAGGCTGCTTTTTTGAGGTTTCAGTTTCAGGAGAGAGGAGAGAAACAGCCTCCCATCCCGGCTGGTGAGCACAGGGACCTCCTGGTGGTGCCGGGGAGCCGCCCCTGCCCTGGGCCCCTGGGGAAAGGTGTCAGCCGAGTCCCCTCCCTGCCAAGAATGAGGACAACCAGGGAGACCGGATGGCCTTTCGTAGGGTCTAGTTGGGCAGGGACACATCTTTCATCTTCTGGGCAAGGCTGACGTTTGCCCAGCGGCCTCTCTGGCTTCTGGAAAACAACTTCACTGATGTGGTTTGCTTTATGGGGCCGGGGACCCCTACTCCATAAAGGAGGCATTTCTCTGGCTCTTTCTATTACCTCAGTGAGACCCTACACCCTGGCTTCCCAGGTGCCTCAGCTCTTCTCTGGAACCCCAGGGCCCTCTGTTTACTGGTACAAATGTGAAGTCGTCTTCTTCTTTTTTTAATTAATTTTTAAAATATTTATTTATTTATTTATTTATTTATTTATTTATTTATTTATTTATTTCTGACACACAGAGAGAGGCAGAGACAGGCAGAGGGAGAAGCAGGCTCCCCGCAGGGAGCCCGACGTGGGACTCGATGCAGGGACTCCAGGATCACGCCCTGGGCCAAAGGCAGACGCTCAACCGCTGAGCCACCCAGGCGCCCCTGGACATCATTTTACTTCCCTGCACCTCTACACTTTCAATCCCCTTCTCCTCAGTGGGCACCCACCACAATGCACTTGATATCTGTTCTTAGATGTGTGTGCGTGTAGACGTGTGTGTACCTACATGTCGACATGGAGACATATCCTTGTAAAATAGGTAGCATTGTTAGGATGCGGATTTTTAATTTACGTAAGTTAGAGCCTTACTGTGAATCCCGCTCTGTTTCTTCATCCTACACCCTGTGTTTTACGATCTCTCCATGTGGCTGTGTGCACCTGTAGCTTGTTAATTCTTACTGATGCACAAATTCTTGAGTCTGTGACCACCGCATTGTTCTTGGCCTTTCCTCTGTTGATGGACACCTGGTGACTCACACGTTGTGTTACCACACACAGCTCCGCAGCGAACATTTTCACACACATCTACTTCAGAAGCCCAGAGAGAGTTTCTCAGGAACTGCTGCCTCATACGGTCTAGGTAACAGTCGCTGTCACTAGGGGTGGGGACAGGGCAGACAACTGCACGGTGCTGGAGAGCCGGAGCCCAGGCCCGGGCCTGCTGGACCGCAGCGCTGCTTGGCTCCTTGTCTGGCGCGGGCTCCAGATCCCGTTGTCCGGGGCAGAAGGCACATCTCGCACTGATTGGCTCCGGGTTTGAGAGCCACCGTCTCCTTCCTGCACAACGGTTTGTCATTAAATACAATTCAATTTACTAATTGATTGTCTTCCCTGGTCCTAGCCTACAAGTTCTTCAAGGGCAGGCCCGGTGCTTTCTCCCCCCTGGTTGTGCTACGCCCCAGGCCTACGACAGAGCGCACGCAGGAGATGCCTTGCAGACACCTGCCAGATTTACTCATCAGTGAGGGAACTCGGGCTGTAAGGAGTAGGAACCGAGCCTCGGCAAGGCCGGGACCACGGTGCAAAATTTAAAAAGACCTTGTGTCAACTGCACTCACATTAAAAAAAAGAAAATTAAATTAAAATTAGGGGTGCCTGGCTGGCTCAGTGGATGGAGCATGTGACTTGGGATTTCAGGGTTGTGATTTTGAGCCCCACATTGGGTGTAGAGATTATTTAAAAATAAAAGCTTTAAGGACTTAAATTAAAATTAAAAAATTTAAGAAGGCCTTGTCCTCAGCTGTCAACCTGCATGTACACAACCTGAAATTAAGGGTCTCCCTTGCCTTGTTCTAGAGCTCACTCTGACTTTAGGCTTTTTTTTTTTTTTTTTTTTTTAAGATTTTATTTGTTTAGGAGCGCCTGGGTGATTAAGTGGTTGAGCATCTGCCTTCGGCTCAGGTTGTGATCCTGGGGTCCTGGGATCGACTCCCACGTCGGGCTCCCTGCGGGGAGCCTGCTTCTCCCTCTGCCTGTCTCTGCCTCTCAATCTCTGTGTCTCTCATGAATAAATAAAATAATAATAATAATGTCCAGCATGAAAGGGCTTTGCCCAGGTGGATGATAATTGTGTGCCAACAACTGAGTGTGGTTAGCTCTGTTCTCCGCTCCTGTGGCCCAACACAGAGCAAAACAAAACCAATCAGCCCACCAGTAAAACCCTGACTCAGGACACCTTACATGGGCATGGTGATTTCATTCCGTTCCTGTCAGGGGTCATAGGAATTACTCCAACCAAATTCCCTCTTCAGGCTTAGGGAACCCGAGGCCCAGAGAGGGCATATCAGTCGCCCTAGTTGCACAGCTCCCGGTGGCAAGATGAAGACTGATGCGGATTCAAGCCCCTCCCGGGCACTCTGTGCCTCACTCTCTGTCTGGTTGCATGTTCTGACCGCTCAGCCCAACCTCCCCATAGTGTTTGTTTAAAGGGCTTGGCCATGTTTATCTTAGCACACGGGCGCCCTGTCTGAAGTCATTCACTGGCGCTAACTGGCCCTTCCTGAGTAGAGGTCAAGGTGAAAACCTCACTGGGAGCTGGGAGGCTCACGTTCTATTTCACTTTGTTGTTTAGTGTTTTTTTCTCTTTCCAGGACAACTGCCTCAAAGCACAGATGAGCTCATCGACTCACCTGGGCAGGTAAGTGCAGAACCTGGACAGTGCTTTAGTGGGAGTGCATCGTGTTTGGAGGAAATGATGTCACGGTGTGCTGGGCGGGGTAGGGGGGACAGGAACACCTTTAAAGGGCTCATCTTTCCCACAGCCTGTTCAGCATTAGCTCTGCCCCTGGCACGTCCAGAAGCCCCTGCACAATGTGGGTACGATGTGTTGATGTCAACAGTTTTGCTGGAACCCACAGATCCATAAAGCTGCTAACAAGAACACGGAACAAGGTGTTAACGTGGGCGGTGGGTGGAGGTTTAGGACAGTAAGTGTCCTGAGAGAGGGGCGAGAACAGGAAGTCTCAGAGAGCCTCCCTGAGGAGCAGCCTTTGAGAGGGGCTTAGATCACTCATAGCCCCAAGTCGCACTTGGCCCAGTTCAATTATTAAAGCATAACATAGGGGCGCCTGGGTGGCTCAGTCAACTAAGCGGTTGCCTTCGGCTCGGGTCACAATCCTGAGGTCCTGGGATCGAGCCCCACATTGGGCCCCCGGCTCAGCGGAGAGTCTGCTTCTCCCTCTGCCTCTACCTCTCTCTCCACTCATGCTCTCTATCTCTCTCCCTCTCAAATAAATATATAAAATATTTTTTAAAAAGAGAGAGAGGGACACCTGGGTCACTCAGTGGTTGAGTGTCTGCCTTCGACTCAGGGCATGATCCTGGGGTCTGGGATCGGGTCCCACATCGGGCTCCCCACAGGGAGCCTGCTTCTCCCTCTGCCGGTGTCTCTGCCTCTCTCTCTCTCTCTCTCTGTGTGTGTCTCTCATGAATAAATAAATAAAATCTTTAAAAAAAAAGAGAGAGAGAGAGTAAGTGGAGCAGCAGGCAGAGGGAGAGGGAGACATATCTATATGAATTTTTTTAAAAGATGTATTTATTTATTTGTGATAGACATAGAGAGAGAGAGAGAGAGAGAGAGAGAGAGAGGCAGAGACACGGGAGGAGGGAGAAGCAGGCTCCATGCCGGGAGCCCGATGCAGGACTCAATCCCGGGACTCCAGGATCGCGCCTTGGGCCAAAGGCAGGTGCCAAACCGCTGAGGCACCCAGGGATCACTATATGAATTTTCACAAAGTCCACATACTCATATAAAACACCGTGATCAAATTTCAGAATATTTCCAGACCACAGAAGCCCCGCACGTCCCTTCCGGGTCACCAGCCACCCTCCAAAGTGTTGCCACCATGCTGACCTCTAACAGCACAGGTGAGTTGTGCATCCTCTGTTTTAACCCCATCAGCCTTAGGCTCAGTAGGTGTCATGTGCTGGGGGCGCCTGGGAGGCTCAGATGGTTAAGCCTCCGCCTCCAGCTCAGGTCGTCATCTCCAGGTCCCCGGATGGAGCACATGTCGGGCTCCCAGCTCAGCGGGGAATCTGCTCCTCCCTCCCCTCTGTCTCTCCCCCTGCTTGTGCTCTCTCTGTCTCTTTCTGAAACGAATAAATAAGAAATCTTAAAAAAAAAAAAAATCGGACTGGCTGCAACATGCCTCCCCACCCCCACCCAGCGCTGACCCCAGAGCAGAAGGAGCTTTTTTTTTTTTTTTTAAGATTATTTATTTATTCATGAGAGACAGAGAGACAGAGAGAGGCAGAGACCCAGGCAGTGGGAGAAGAAGCAGGCCCCATGCAAAGAGCCGGACGCGGGACTCGATCCCGGGACCCCAGGATCAGGCCCCGGGCTGCAGGCGGCGCTAAACCGCGGCCCCCGGGCTGCCCGGGAGGAGCTCTCCGGCGTGGCTCCCGGCGCCGCCCCGGGCAAGGGCATCCTGGCTGCAGAGAACACGGAGGAGGGAAGTCATCAAATCCAAGGTGTCGTAGGCATCAAGGGGGACCAGGGTGGGGCGCCTCCCGGCAGGATCAAACGGCCAGACTACCCCCCAAGGGCTGGATGGGCTGAGCGCTGTGCCCAGTACAGGAAGGACGGGGCTGACTGTGCCAAGTGGGCTGCGTGCTGAAGAGTGGGGAACACACCCCCTCAGGCCTTGCCATCATGGAAAATGCCAGTGTCCGGGCCGTTCTGCCAGCATCTGCCAGCAGAATGGCATCGTGCCCCTTGTGGAGCCTGAGATCCTCCCCGATGCGGACCATGACTTGAAGCGGTCAGTATGGAACCGAGAAGGTGCTGGCTGCTGTCTACAAGGCCCTGAGTGCCCACCACATCTAGGAAGGCACCTTGCTGAAGCCCAATGTGGTAACCCCAGGCCACGCCTGCACCCATAAATATTCTCACGAGGAGATTGCCATGGCAACTGTCACAGCACTGCCCCCGCTGTTACTGGGATCACCTTCCTATCTGGAGGCCAGAGTGAGGAGGAGGCATCCATCAACCTCAGGGACATCCACAAGTGGTCCCCCATCCCCCCACCCCCCCACCCCCCCCACCCCTGGCTGAAGCCATGGGCTCTGACCTTCTTCTATGGCCCAGCCCCGCAGGCTTCTGCCCTGAAGGCCCAGGGTGGAAAGAAGGAGAACCTGAAGCCTGCCCAGGAGGAGTGTATCGGGGGCCCTGGCCAACAGCCTCACCTGTCAAGGCAAGTACACCCCAAGTGGTCAGGCCGGGGCTGCAGCCAGCGAGTCCCTCTTCATCTCTAACCCTGCCTACTAAGCCGAGGTGTTCTAAGGCTGCCCCCTCAACACTCCAGCCCCCGCCCCCTCCCACACTCACTCTTGAAGAGAGGGCCTCACCTGGGGCTCCAGGCTGCTCTTTCCCATCACTTTGGCCTCCCACGTGACATTGGTGGGTGGTGTTGTCTGTACATGCTAACTCCATTGCTCTTTCCAGCCCCCTGCCAATAAACAACTATTTAAGGGGGGAAAAATAAATAAATAAAATAAATAAATAATCGTGTGCTGGTTGATTAAAATCCTTTCCAAGTATTTGTTCCCTTGCTAATACTTGACCCCATGGTTCACTAGTGAGATAGGCAAGGGGCAGTCAGGGTGCCCATCCTGGTGGCTACCGAGGCACAGCTGATGTGCTTAGTCACAGAGTCCTAGGATAAGTCAGCAGAAACCTGACCTTTCAGCCAGAGCCGCTGGCCGGCTCCCAGCTTCCCTGCACCACCTGACCTCCGTGGGCATCATGCCACAAGCTGCAGCTCTTTGCTGAGCCACCTGGGCTCTGCTGGGAGGGCACACAGGTTTGAGATGTGAAATAGGCACCTGGGACAAGCTTCTGGCACTATCCTCCAAGAGGCCTCGATGGTGACAGACCTCAAAGCCTCAAAGATGCATTAGATTGCGGAAAACAGCCAAACACTGAGGCATGTGTGGAAAGCAATGGTCTGATATGCTCAAATCACTCTTAGAATTTCTTTTAGAAATTCCTTTGAAGCTAGATGATAAGCCACAGTTCTCTTATCTCGTGGTTGTGTCATCTTTATGATGAAAGATAAGTGTGTTTGACGACCCACCATTTTTCATACGTGTGCCACCAGACAACAGAGCCCCAGCCAATTGTCACTCACGGGGCATACAGGACATATCCACAAAACAGGCTTCCCTAATAATCCCATTTGCCATTTATTGAGCACCCTCTATGTACCAGGATCTACTTCCCACTTTAATGACAGCCCCCAAAGATCATTTTTCCCATTTTACAGAAGAGAAACTGGGAGCCTCAGATGGTAAGTGGCTTCCCCAAGCTAACCCAGTTAGGACTAGCAGAGTTGGGATTTGAATCAGGTCTGTCTAGAACCAAACAAAGCACACGTTCCCTTGTTGGTCTTCACAGGTTCCTGGGGCGGCGGTGGGGGCGGTCAACCACAAGACCAGCAATGAGTGGGCCTTTGAACCCTTCTGAGGATATAGAGGAGGCCGCTGGAGGCAAATGGAGCAGAGAGATAGACTACAATGTGGCCCCAATGTCCCTCACACTCACAAGAACCACAGTATTCAAATCAGAGCCCCTGGGCAGCCCACGTGGCTCAGCGGTTTAGCCCTGCCTTTAGCCCAGGGCCTGATCCTGGAAACCTGGGATCTAGTCCCACATCGGGCTCCCTGCATGGAGCCTGCTTCTCCCTCTGCCTGTGTCTCTGTGTGTGTGTGTGTGTGTGTGTGTGTGTGTGTCTTGTGAATAAATAAATAAAATATTTAAAAAAAATTTTTTTTTAAATTTTTGATTAAAAAAAAAAAAGACCCTGAGCCCTGATGGGAACTTGGAGAGCGCGGAGCTCCGCCTTTGCTAGAGGAATCCCTAAGGAAACAGACATTTAGAGAGGACGTGCAACTGGCCCAGGGTCATCCAGAGCAGGATGAGGAAGAAGCATGACTTCCAGGCCTCTGCTCTTTCCGCAATGTGTGGTGGTCTCCTTTTGGCCAGTGTCTGCTGACGCTAGGGCACTGGACATCTTTCTGTCTTGCCTTCTTGGCAACCAGAGTGGCAGGTTTTATGTGGATGGAGGACACACCTGCCCAGGTGGCCACAGGGCAGCAAGTGATCCTGCTTCAGAATCAGAAAGGAGTGTGCTGGGCTGTGGAGAGGGAGCCTCTGGTTCCTCCTCCTTCCAGGGCTTTGTTGATTTGAAGGAGACTCCAGGCATGGTGTAATCCCTTGGCCTTTCCCTGAACCAACACCTGCCTGCTGTGATGTGGACCTGTAATCAATGGGCATTTTCCCAGAGAAGGGACACCAGGAGTCCCAGGTGGGAAGGAATCCTCTGAAGACTTTGTCCTCAAGGATGAAGTCATGGGCCTTGGAAGCTAATGCATTTTATAGATCCAATAAAGTAGATACAACCAGGCTGTTGAGGTGCTGTCAGGTGTCCTGGAGCCCTGCCTTGCTTACTCTGCTGGAGGAGGAAGCCGAACGAGAGGCAAACTTGGGTTTAGTGACCTGCCCAAGGTCATCAGCCAGATAGGGACAGAGTCCAGTTGAGGACCTGCTGCATCAAGTCAGCAGGCTGCTGGGGAATGTGCTGGCCTCCCTGCCTGACTCACATGGGTCTCTAAGGCATCCCTGGTGAGCCAGCCCACATCACTGGAGGCCCTGAGGGGTTGCCAGGCGTGGCCTTTACCTAAAACAGTGATAATGGCAAACACTTGGACTGTCTTAACATAGTGAGCCATTTAACCCTCTGGGCTGCTGTGCAGTTAGTTGCACAAGGCTGATTCTCAAGCATAGATGTTAAGCGACTTGCCCAAGGTCACACAGCTATTAAATAGCAGAGCAGATGGGGGCACCTGGGTGGCTCAGTGGTTGAGCATCTGCCTTTGGCTCAGATCGAGATCCTGGGGTCCTGGGATCAAACCCAGCATCAGGCTCCTCGAAGGGAGCCAGCTTCTCCCTCTGCCTATGTCTCTGCCTCTCTCTGTGTGTCTCTCATGAATAAATCAATAAATAAATAGCAGAAGAGGCAGTGGCCTAGCTGCCAGTGGAAGGCAGGCACCCCATCTCTTCCATCTCTAGAAATGTTCCAGGGCTCTTATTACATAAAGATGAGGGGGTCATGTTTGAAATGCCTGGAGGCTGCTTCTATCTGCTTTCAGGGTCCCAGGATGTGGCTTAGGGGCATCCAGGGTGGAAGCAGGAGGCGCTGCAGTGGGGCTTTGGCCCCCTGAGGGGGAGCTGCCCTCTAACAGGCCTGAGGGATTGTGGGGTGGCCATGAGGTTCCCATTCCTCTCAATGTCAAGCACAGACCTAGTGCCTGGGGCGCTCAACACTTGTCTTTTGCTTTTGTCCCTTTTCCAGCATCTAAGGACCCTCCCTCCCAGAAGCTCACCTGCCATGATCAGCCAGAAGTACCTGAGTACCACACCTTTACCTATCCAAACCAAGCCTGGGCAGGTGCAGAGACCTGCTGGTAAGAGAAGGGTGCTGGGCAGTGGTGCCCCTAGGTAGCTCGAGGGCACGGGTCCCCGAGTCTTCCCCATACCCTTTGAGTTCCAGCCCCCACATGCTGAGCACCTACTTTTGTGCCAGCCCTTGCTGGGTCTTGGAGGGCTCCACAGATGAAGAAACAAACACCTTCACCCTCCCCACTATACACAACACACCAACGAGGTCATAGCCTCATTCAGGAGTCAGACAAATATAACCAACTGTTCTATAAGACAGGTGGGGATTGGCATCATCACCCCAAGTGCTATGAGAGATCAGGGGAGGGAAAGATCAATTCCCAAAGTCAGGAGTCACAAGAGAGTTGATAGAGGGAATGATGTATTCCATCTGGATTTGAGGGAAGTTGGGTTTTCTGAGGAGCCACTGAACAACACGATCCCGGGCCCCCTGTTGTGGGAACACTGTGAGCCACAGAGCTTTCCAGAATCACAAACTTTTCTTTAATTCACACTGAGAATCTGTTGTAAGGTGATGGCCCTTGTACCCCAGAGCCCTGCCATATGGACAAATCTAAGAAGAATAAACAGATGCTGCTCAGTGGGCCCTACACCCAGAGACATTAGATAAATTCTTTTGGGCAGTAAGGAGGTTGCCTGTCATGATGCTTCTCCTCATGACACAATAAGGTACAGCTGGCCTGCGAGGGGATAGTGCTCTCAGGTGCCCCTGGATCTACTCAGCTACAGAATCCGAGACAGTCATTTCACAGACTCGGAGTCTTCCAGGTGGAAGAGACGTGGAGGGCTTCCAGCCAGGGGAGGTGGACATGTGGCTTGGCATGACTGCCTCCTGTACCTGAAGATGTATCTTCATTTTGTTTTGGAACAACACAAGATTAATCCCACTACCAGGTTCTTATTATCTTTTTTCAGTTTAAACAGTCTTCGTGGCTCATCCTTGAGCATGGTGTCCAACCCTTGGCTGTCCCTGTCATTCTTCTCTCATACTCCAGCTCACCAAGATTCCTCCTGAAGGGTGGTGTCCCAGGACTGGGGACGGATGTGGACTGACCTGACCAGCTGGACCTCATGCTGGGAGCTATCATTCCATGAATGTGATCAAAGATGGGGGTTTGGGTAACCTGACTCACATACTCCCCTTACTTTTTTTTTTTTTTAGAGGTTTTATTTATTTATTCATGAGAGACAGAGAAAGAGAGAGAGAGAGAGAGAGAGAGAGGCAGAGACACAGGCAGAGGGAGAAGCAGGCTCCATGCAGGGAACCCGATGTGGGACTGGATCTCGGGTCTCCAGGATCAGGCCCCAGGCCGAAGGCAGCGCTAAACTGCTGAGCACCCCCGGGGCTGCCCGCGCACTCCCCTTTCGTCTCTCCCAGAATGAATTCCTCTACCAAAATGTGGGAATGACAAGTTCCACCTCCCACTGGATCATGGGAACAGTGGGTGTGTAAGTAACTGCGCAAAGCTGTGAGCTTCTGGGGAGAAAAGTTACTAGCCAGACTTCGATCCATTATGAGCTGGTTGAGGAAAGCCAGGGCTTGGGAAAGGGCTGAGAGCATCAGGCAACTTAGCCAGGTGCTTATCTAGTGACTTCTTTCTATTGTACTGGAGTCAAATCTGAACTTGGGAGGAGGAGGCCCTGTGGGGGCGGGAAGGCCGTTTTGCTGCCTCTCAGCAGCGGCAAGAAGCCTGCCCTGCGGACAGCCCACCTCCTCTCTCTCCTCCCTGGGGATGAATCAGCGGGTGGGAAGCACTGATGGCCTGGGAAAGGAGACAATTCAGCTGACCAGCAAGGCTGACGTCTCTCCACTCAGCCACAGCTGAATGCAGGTACTGTTCTTTCTGTCGAGGCAACCTCCAGTGCTGAACTGCCGCTTTAATCCAAATATAGCTCACACTGCTCTACTGCATCTGCCCAAACTGGCAAAGTGGCTGTCCCCGAAAGTGCCAAGGCTGTCCGGTCTCCCAGCAAACGCCTCGGACTGATGCGGAGCCATTTATAGCAAGAAGTGGTGAGAGGTAACTTATTCTGCTGTGGAAGGAACCAGAGCCCAGGGCTCCTCCCAGGGAGAGCTTCACACTCCACAACAGGGTGGGGAGCTACTTTCCCACGCCCCTTCGCTCGCCTGCTGAAGCCGCACGCGAGCGCCAGGCTCCCAGCGCACACTGAGTCAGCACCCTGGAGAGCTGCCCCGCCCCTCCCTGACCAGTGAGGTCAGCACAGATGCTGCACCCCCCCCCCCCACCCAGGAGGAGTGGCAACTGCAGCCACTGGGCAAAGCTCCCAAGAGCTGAGTTAAAGGAACACCCCTGAAGGCTGTGGAAAGCTCCAGAACCCAAGAAGCGCAGGGAACAGGATTCCAAAGAGCATGTTTGCCGACAAAATCTCATCGTAGGGGACGCCTGGGGGGCTCAGATTGGGTTTTCTGCGGTTTGAGTGTTGAGCAGTTGAGCGTCTGCCTTCAGCTCGGGGCATGATCCCAGGTCCTGGGTTAGAGTCCCAGGCCGGGCCTCCTGCGAGGACACCGCTTCTCCCTCCCTCTGCCTGTGTCTCTGCCTCTCTCTGTGTCTCTCGTGAATAAAGAATAAAATCTTAAATAAATAAATAAACAAACTGACATTATTTTTATTTTTTTTTAATCTCACCATGGGCACTCATATGGGTGTGGCATCATTTGGCGTGTATTAGCAAATCGCTTAGCAGACACCAAATTACAATCTTCCTAAAGGGCTGCCATTGCAAGACTTGAGGGATGCGTCACTTCCTATGTTCCTCTGGAGCCATCATTCCAGAAGCTCCGATATTACATCACTGAGAGCTCCAGACTCAAAGGAATGGCCAAGGGTATGATTGAAGGTGCTTCTGTCTTAAGATCCAAATTAGACCAACCCTCAGGATCCTATAAGGCTCTCCTCCTAACCGGGCGCTGAGCTCAGAATAAATTTTCTGCATCGCTTGTTTGGGAGAAAAGCACCTGCATTGCCTGACAGAGCCTCGGAGAGGGGCCCAGCCCAGAGAACAGCTCATCAGCCCCTAATCAGGACCCCTCGTCTCTGGCCTCTCTCCAACCCACTAGTTCTCAACAGCAGGGGGGGAAATGGATCACTGGGGAGTTAAAATGCAAATTTGGGGACCCCACCAGAATGATTCTGACCTAGAGTGGAACCAGGAATCACTTGCCAGCCCTAGGTGATTCTGCTACACCTGAAGCACTCCACGGTGTGTGAGACTGTGGGCCACTGGCTGCTCAGATACTGTCAGGGGTCTGGAGACACCACAGAGAGTTCACCACCTGCAGCAAACATCTGGCCCTCCCTGAATGACCCACTTGCCCAGCTACCCACTGTCCTTAGCCACACAGGTGACCTCCCACAACCCCTGCCATCTTCCCATTTATTATCAGAAGGCAAGGGCATGTGGTTGAATCCAGCCTCCCTCCTGGAAAATTGAAAGCAGATGAACATGTTTCCGCTGGGCTTATTTGTGCCCTTTTAGGAAGAGCAAACAAAAGGTAGTCTCCAACACAGAAATGGCCCACATTTGCTGGAGTCAGCCTGGGAGATGGGAGCCTCTGTGTCTGACCCCCGGAGTAGAGAGGACTTTTCTTCTGGAGCAGTGGCAAGTGAACATTACTGGTGCCCTCAAGTTGCTGTGCCTTAATCTCTGCTCCCTGTCACAAAGCTGGGGAGGGATGTTCCTGGCACCCCGGCATTTCACTGATCTGTAGGAACTCTGTTATGAGTGATGTCTCTTGTATAGAAACGTCGATGCCATGGTCCACCCATGGATGGGTTAAGTAGGTTTTTCATGGGCTGGCCTATGGTGCATGACACAGTTGCTCTGGGAAAGTGCATTCTCAACTCTTCAACTCCTCATCATCTAATTGGCAAGCAAACTCGGGGAATATCATCGGCTTATGACTCAGCCTTTGAATGTTTCCAAGAAGGCTGGGGGCAAACCCAGGCCTGGTTCCAAAGGCCTGGCATGAATGCATCAATAGAGACCTCAACCAGATCCTCATTGAAAGACCCAGGCACCTTCATCCCCCAGGCTGATGGTCAGCTTGTGCCAGGCTCCTGGTGGGCTCTGGGTCTAAGGCCCATGAATGACTGGCCTGTGAGTGCTGCCTGTGGCTATGACCTCTCCTGCAGCGGGGTCCCATTGTCCTACCTACCAACCAGGAAGCCAAAAGCTTCAATACAGTGCTGTGGCCTGGAAGACAGAAAAGCCATTTTCTTCAACTGTAAGAATGTTACTTTTATTTTCACTGAGGTGATCCAGTGAGCCATAAGGCACTTTACTGGAAGATATTTGCAGATGAAAAAGCCGCCAGGGAGAGCCTGCTCTGGGTTATTTTCAACCCTGCCACAGATTAAGTCCAACTCTGCAAGGTTACTCCACAGACACTGAGAAGTGACCCGGCCGACCCACTGTCCTCCATTTTTGTGTGTTCACAGCCCAAATAATTTTAAGAAGCATTTAGTCAATGGGGTGCCTGTGTGGCTCAGTGAGTAAAGCGTCCAACTCTTGGTTTTGGCTCAGGTCATGATCTCAGGGTCATGATCTCAGGGTTGTGAGATGGAGCCTGGAGTCAGGCTCCGTGCTCAGCGGAGTCTGCTTGAGATTCTTTACCCACTCTGCTCCTCCCCTGTTCTCTCTCTCTAAAATAAATAAAATCTTTTTTAAAAATTTATTTATTTATTCATGAGAGACACAGAGAGAGAGAGAGAGGCAGAGACACAGGCAGAGGGAGAAGCAGGCTTCATGCAGGGAGCCCGATGTGGGACCCGATGCCGGGTCTCCAGGATCAAGCCCTGGGCCAAAGGCGGCGCTAAACCACTGAGCCACCCGGGCTGCCCATAAATAAAATCTTAAAAAACAAAAACAAAAACAAAACTTAGTAACCAGATGCAATGTACCTATTCTAATTTAGTTTATATGTTTGACGCTTATATCTGTTTGAGGACACATACCAAAAAACCAAAACAACTCTTCATTTTTTCATTGGGGCACAGGACTAGAATGTGAATCAAAAGTATAAGAATTGAGGGGCACCTGGCTGGCAGTCTAGTAAAGCATGAGACTCTTGATTTTGAGGTTCTGAGTTTGAACCCCACATTAAGCATAGAGCTTACTTTAAAAAAAAAAAAAAAAAAAAGCAAAAGGGGGATCCCTGGGTGGCTGAGTGGCTTACCGCCTGCCTTCGGCCCAGGGTGTGATCCCAGGGTCCCAGGATCAAGTCCCTCATCAGGCTCCTTGCATAGAGCTTGCTTCTCCCTCTGCCTGTGTCTCTGCCTTTCTCTCTCTCTCAAATAAATAAATAAATAAATAAATAAATAATCTCTCTTAAATAAAATCTTAAAAAAAAAATTTAAAAAATTTTTTAAAAGTGTAAGAATTGAGAATAAAGTTTAAGTTTCAACAGAAAATTCTGTGGAATTGCAAAATATCAGTATCTCCAGATGGGAGGCAGTAGGATATTGTACCCTTAGAGGCAGAAGTTTGTGAACTTGTATGCCCTGGAGGGCTGAATTAACAGTTCCATCCGACTATTCTGGGACCTCCCACAATAAAACATAAGCAAGCAGAATCTTGAATGAACAACTGTGGCCCCTTTAAACTCAACATATAGGGGCACCTGGGTGGCTCAGTTGTTGAGTGTCTGCTTTCGGCTCAGGGTGTGATCCTGGAGTTCCAGGATCGAGTCCTGCATCGGGCTCCCTGCGAGGAGCCTGCTTCTCCCTCTGCCTGTGTCTCTGCTTCTCTGTGTCTCTCATGAATAAATAAAATCTTTTAAAAATAAACAAACTCAGGACGCCTGGGTGGCTCAGTGGTTGAGTATCTGCCTTTGGCCCAGGGCATGATCCTGGAGTCCTGGGATCGAGTCCCGCATCGGGCTCCCTGCATGGAGCCTGCTTCTCCCTCTGCCTCTTTCTCTGTGTCTCTCATGAATAAATAAATAAAATCTTTTAAAAAAAATAAATATAAAATAAACAAACTCAACATACATCTTCAAGAGGACTGGAACACAGATTCCTCGTGAAAGCCACAAAATAAAAAGGTACAAAGAAAACTACTTGAGATCCACTATGAGTCTTTTTTTGGTTGATGCAACCCCTGGTTTAACAGGTTGAACGTATAGTAGGGAGTCCAGCAGCCCGACCAGCTTTTAACAGGCAAAATCAGGCTCTGAGAGTCCACGGAGCAGATAGCAACTCATAAGGACATCATCTACTTTTTTTTTTTTTTTTTAAGATTTATTTATTTAAGATAGAGAACATGAGCAGGGGCTAGGGTGGGAGGAGTCGAAGAAGAGGAAGAGAGAATCTGAAGCAGACTCCGCACTGAGCTACTGAGCAGAGCCCCACGTGGGAATTGGATTCAAAATCCTGAGATCAAGATCGGAGCCAAAAGCAAGAGTTGGGTGCTGAACCAACTGCGCCAAGCAGGCGCCCCTCATCTACTCTTCAAGTGGTGCCTGACCCAGGGATCATGCTCTAAACCACTTCAGACAAAGCCAGAGAGTAGCTGGGACTAACACCTGACATGAACCCCTGAGGTATGAGGTGCATCTTCCGAACAATTCCCCTTTCTTCTCATATTAAGCACCAGCAGTACATTCAAACCAAACCACCCCTCCCTCCCTCTGCTCATTCCGGAGGCAGCCGCAGAAGTGAGCTGTGATTTCCCAATAGTGTCCCGAGCCAAAATGCATGAGGACACATAGGGGCAGATCCAGACTTGCTGGCCCCACAGAGATTACACAAAGCTTGGCCCAAAACATGGAATAATGCGAGCATGTACGAGGTGCTGAACATTCCATCCGCGGCCTGCATGTCAGATGCATGCTTGCATTCCCACAGGTCTGGCGCCAGGCCCGCTCTCTGGGCCTTCAGTTAAAGTTTCTGGGCCACAGAGAAGACACACACCAACAGCCCAATTTGACTCTTGAGCCTTTTGAGGACAAGATCGCTGTATCCCAAACCTCCTGCATCCGGGCTTTTCTGTGTTCAGGAAATTATATACTATTCCACAAGGTTCACACACACATACCCATCAACACAGTAAGTCGAGATAAACCACAACTCCCATAAACAGGAACTTTATTAAGCTACATGTTACATAAAAGAACATATAAATGGACCTTTAAATACATTCAGTTCATCTTAAACAACTTATATAGAAACTTATTTACATTTCTCCATTATATACTTAAATTATTTTTCAAAGCTTACTACCGATAAAAGGTAATAGAATGATCACCTGCTCATACAGATGCATACACAGAAGCTCCACAAGGGTTAAGTAAAACCCCGCTTCTCAAGAAACTCAGCTTATTAGGTTTCAAAGCAACAATATGTTCTGAAGGTGCTTCCTTCTGAGCAGGCCTTTGACATGAGGCCTCTGCTATGGAGGTGCTGGCGGTCAGTTTGGAGAAGCTGGTCCTGGGGTAGATGGGTCTTGGTTGTCTGTAGTAACTTGGACTCTTGGAGCTAGAGAAACCTCTAGAAACCATCACTGAGGCCATGTTCCCACTTCTCTGGCTGGGAAGCAGAGGCTTAGGGAGAGGGAGAGATTTGCCAAAGTCACATAGCATTAGCAACAGAGCAGGGACTGGAACCCTGGTTGCCAGGATCCTACCTGGAGGTCCTGACCCCACCACTATCCACAATTTTTTTTTTTTTTTTAATTTTAGGGAGGAGGGGGAGAGAGTGCACATTGGTTGGGGGAGGGGCAGAAGGAGAGAGAACCCCAAACAGATTCGGTGCTAAGCTCGGAGCCTAACACAGGCCTCAATCCCATGACCCTGAGATCATGACCGGAGCCAAAATCATGAGTCGGATGCTTAACCGACCAGGCCATCCAGGCACCCCACTATCCACCAATTTTTGACCTCTTTCATCCATTTCCAGCCACCCATGGGCCCTATGTTTTGAACGTTGTTGTCTGCGTGGTTAAATATATGATTTCTTAAGACTTTTTGAGATGATGAAAAGCAGTGCAGGATTTCCATAACCATTTTTGTGGGGCCAAGGAAATATCTACTCAAGGCCATTTTTATAAGGTTTTGTGATCAGGTGCCTTACTTATTTAGCCATAAAGCTTACCGTTTCAATCTAGCTGACTTATGGAAGCTCAAACTTTCCAATTAATTTGGATGGAAGGCAACATTCTTGAGGATGAAGACTGGAACATCAACCACATGGATTTGCTGAAATCCATCTACCACCGTTGGATCTAAAGTAAGGTTTCACTAAGGTTTCACTAAGTGACCAAAAGTGGAAAAGGGCAGGGAGTAACTTTAAATAACAAGAAAGTTTCAAGAATCTCCTCATTTCCTAATTAGTCTCAAAAGGAAGTAGTGAAATGGGCAGTGAGTAGAAACAGTAAATGTTTTTTTTCCTCTCCTTTCTTTTGAATAAAGCCTCCCCCCCCCCAAAAAATGTCCTGATAATATAAATTCTCCTAAAAGCAGTTTTTCTTCTGTTTTTGGTCTGTTTTTAAAAACTTGGTTTGGTTTTTCTCAGGATTTAAAAACCACTGTACCAAAGAAGAGATGTCAACATTAACAAGTATCATCCGGGACGCAGATCTACACTCTCCAGGCTCCATGTGGGGTTGGCAAGAGAAGGGAGGGCTGGCTGCAGGCAGAGAGGAGGGAGGGAGAGGACAGGGACGGAAGGGTTCATTCTTCCCCGAAACGAGAGTGAACCCAAGTCTTAGCAGCCTTCACTCAGTTTTACACAGATACATAAATGGGAAAACACGAAGGGGAAGACGTGCTCCGCTCAGGAGCCCCTGATGCCTTTTCATTAAAATAGGGACTTGTAAGTCCAGGAAGACCCAGCATCCTGCGGGAGGCCGCGATCCGTCTGCAGGAAGGCACTGCCCACCGCAGCTGCCCTGAACGCACGGGAGCACCCCATCTCCACGCAGTGATTTCCCTGGGCCGGGCTCTGTCGCTCCTGCTCCCACGCAACCCTCACCCCAAGTCCCACACAGCTGAGTGAGGCGGAGGCCTTCAGGGAGACGGTGCCAACCCCGACGCCCGCACCCGACGCCCGGGGCTTGCGGGGAGTCCAGCCGGCAGCAGCGGACGGCGAGCGGGACGTGGAACCCGAGGCCCGGAACGCGGGAGAATCAGGTCTTCATATTGAGGGTGTTGTCTTTGTTTGTTTGTTTGTTTCTTCCCCTAGGAGGCGTTGCATTCTGCAAAGGAACTAAAATACTTTGCGATATTAAAAAAGAAGTTGGACATATAAAAACTGGCCGAGATTTTCTTTCCTTTCTACCCAGCGGGTAAGAACGGCATCTCCCCCCGTGCACGCGAGCGGGGTCCCTGCTCTGGGAGGGGCCTCCGGGGGCGGGGGTCCCCGGGCCTGGGCGGCTGCACCGTCAGCGACAGGAGCTGGGCCGGTCCTCCCGCGCCGTCACTTCCGCAGGGGCTCGAGCATCCTGCCCAGCGCGGCCCGCTCCGAGGGCTTCAGGCGGAGGGAGGCGCGGTCCCCGGGCGCCCGGGCCCTCGGGGGGGCCTCCGCCCCCGCCCCCGCCGCCGCCGCCGCCTCCGGCCACCTCCTGGGGGCCCGGGCGCTGCTGGCCCGCCGCAGGGCGCCGCCGTCCCTGGGGGCCGCGTCCTCGGGGCCGCCCTTCGGCCTCGGCTGCCGCTGGGACGCGGCCCTGGAGACGGGCGCCCTGGGCCCGGGCGGGGGGTCGGCGCGCAGCGAGCGGGACGAGGAGGCCACCGTGTTGCGGGCGAAGCTGGGCACGGGGGGCGGGGCGCGGGGCGCGCTGGGGGCCGGCGGGGCCGGGGGCTCCTCCTCGGGGCTGTCGGGGCCCTGCGGGCCGGAGCGGCAGATCTTGTTCTCCTCGGGCTTCTGTCTGGGGACGTTCCGCAGGGGCTTGGCGCTGGGCTTCTTGAGCGAGCCCCGCGGCTGCAGGGGGGGCTCCTTCCCCGGCCCCGCCCCCGCCCCCGCCGAGGCCCGCCGCGGAGACTCGTCCGAGGGCCCCCGGCCGCCCGGCGCCTCCCGCGGGGGCCGCTTCCAGCCCGCGGGGCCGGGGGCGCGGCCGGCCCTGGAGATGGGCACGACCTTGCGCATGCTCTCGCTCTCCGAGGCCGTCAGGGTGCGCACGGCCTTGGGGGCCGCCGGCTGGCTGCGCCGGGCAGGGCTGGCCTTGGGGGCGCCCTGGGGCGCTTCTCTGACCGAGCTCCTCTTGGCGGCCGCCGCATCCTTCCCCTTGGCGGGCCTGTCCCCGGGGAGGCTGTCCCTGCGGGCGGGGGGGCTCTCCTCGGACCCCGGGGCAGAGGCCTCCCCGACGGGGCTGGAGGTGGGGTGAGAGGAGACCTGGCTGCCCGGCTCCCCGGCCCCCGAGGACAGGGAGCCATCCCCCGCGCCCGCCTCGCCCGGCTCCGAGCAGTCCAGGGTCAGCGAGCAGTCGGTGGCGTCCGAGACGTAGAACAGAGACCCCGCGTCTTTGCTCTCAGGGTCGCTGCTGCCCACAGATACTAGAGCCTTGCCACTGGGTTCGTCGGGGGCCGCCGGGTCCTCCTCCCCCTCCAGGGCTGGGCTGAGACCGCCCGGGGCACCTGTGCCCACAGGCCTCAGGCCGCTGTGGCTGGCACTGAGCGACGGCTCGCTCCCATCCCCCGGAGACACGGGCGCCCTGGAGCTGAGGTCATTCGCGGTCAACCTGGGCACCTCCTCTGGGCCCTTGGGTCCCTGCAGGTCGAACTGAGCCAGCCCTGTCACCAGCTCGTGCTCCTTAATCCCCAGAGCCAACGGCGAGAGCGGAGGGGACCGGGCCGGGCCCAGGCCCACGGGCTCGCTATTCCTCTTTCGAAGGATGCTCACCCCACTGCGCCGAACTCGGGGGAAGGCGGGCGTAGGGTCCTCAGGCCGGAGGGCGGACAGCTGGCTCTGGCAAGATGATGAGGGCGGCTCGGGGTCCTCCTTTCGGCCCCCGGAGGCCTGAGGTCTATGTGCCTGGCCGGGGTCCTGGGCCTTCGGGTCCCCAGTCTCCATCCAGGCCAGCGTGGGCCGGGCCTGCCGAGGACTGCTCCGGGGCAAGCTGTTGAACTTGCTGGGCTCCTCGGGGCTGCCGGTGGAACTTTCCAGGAAGGTCAGCAGCTCCCGGTCAGCGAAAGCACCCAGGGAAAGGCGGGAGCGGCGGGTGTTAGGAGGTCGGTAGGAGGGGCTGACGGGCCTGGGTTGCAGGAAGGGGGGTAGGTCCTCTGTGCCCTTCTTGGTCAGCTGTTCCACGTCATTCTCACTGCTGCTCCGGCAAAATCCCCCAAGCTCCCCAGCCGCCCAGGAGCGACGCTTCTGTTCCAGCTCCTTCAGCCGCTGCAGCCGCCTCAGCTCCTGCACAGCCCGGTCGTGGTTGTCCTGAGGGAGGGGTGGAGAGAAGCCCGAAGACACATGAGACACAAGGGACCTGCGTGCAATTCCACAGCCACCTGCCTTAAGACCCAGCAAGATCTCCCTCTGCCTGTGTCTCTGCCTCTCTCTGTGTGACTATCATAAATAAAAAAAAAAAAAAAAAAAAAAAAACAGCAAGAGCTACGTGCATGGAGGGCACCTGGCTCCTAAGTGTCACAGAGATGGTGGGTTTGCAGGCAGGAGGGTGTGGCGAGGGCTAGTTCTCCCCAAGCTGGCTGCGGACGCCACCAGCCCGTCTCTGGCTATCATCAGATCCCTGGGCCCAATTTCCAGCTTGGCAGCCAAGGCACTGGGATTCCACACATGCCTGCCCCTCGACTCCGAAGGAACCCAGCATGGCTTCTAAGCGGGTGAGACAGAAAGGACTTCCGGGAAAGGGCTACCGAATCAATGGCAGAGAGAAAACAGGAGGAGCCTGAGATCATACCTCCCAGCTGCATCTGTGCGGAGGACGCCTACACAGGTGCACGCACGTGCAGCACATTGTGCTTAACCACGATCTGAATGCATCAAAGTACACCCAGGCTCCTAAGAGATGCCTTTCAAATCTATACTCTGAACACTCCCTGGTAAGGCAACACCAGAGGTGCCAGGGTGGCTCTGCCCTCATGCCCCACCCCCTTCCTACAACCAGACAAGAGGATCTGCTTTACAAAGCCTTCCACCACCCTCCACCCTGCTCCAAGTGCCCAGCCCTGCCCCAACAAAACCAAACCAGAACAAATGCACATCGTAAAGCACACTTCACCACCCGGCTGTGCACTTTAACTATATTTGTGGGGCGCCTTGAGTAGCTCAGTTGGCCTTTGGCTCAGGTCATGATCTCAGGGTCCTGGGATCGAGCCCCACATCGGGCTCCCCCACTCGGCAGTTATATATATTTTATAAAATACTTATTTGTCGGGCAGCCCAGGTGGCTCAGCAGTTTAGCACCGCCTTCAGCCCTGGGTGTGATCCTGGAGACTGGGGATGGAGACCCACATCTGGCTCCCTGCGTGGAGCCTGCCTCTCCCTCTGCCTGTGTCTTTGCCTCTCTCTCTTTCTGTGTCTCTCATGAATAAATAATATCTTAAAAAAAAATATATATATATATACATATATATATATATATCTCCTAGACATGTGGCTCTCCCAACCCAAATCTGTCAATGACAGCACTTTTTACTTGAAAATCTTCTCAAATGGTGGATTTCCCTTCCATGTTTCTGTGAGGCTCTGGCTGGGGATGAGTGGCCCCTCCTGCAGTTCTGGCCCGGCCTCTCCAGTGTCCCAGGTCCCCCCAGGCCCTCTCCTCCAAGGCTGCCTGGAGTCGGGACGGGGCCAGCTCCTGGTGCTCAGGACAGGTGGGTGAGAGAACCACACAGGTGGCCCCTTGGGCCTGCAGCATTCTGACAGGGACTAAGAATCTCAGAAAGAGCCAATTTGGCCTCCACCACCATCACCTCCCACTGCTGAGCTCACTGCTTGGACAAGGGAGAGGAAACGTGGCCACAGGCTTAGCCTCCGTCTCTCAGCGGGAGAGAAGGAGGGGTTGAGAACTCAAGTCACTCTGGCCTACAGAGGGCTGGAGGGAAATCAGTCCCTCAAAGGAATTCAGCTGTGGACAAACCTGCATTTAAATACAGGGAGAGGTCTAACGCCCAAGTATTTAGTTCCTCATCACGGTCTGAAGTGGAGGGATGTTGTTTTTGTTTTTAACTGACAGATGGAAGTTGCAATTGCAAAGCCAAGCAACCCAGCCTCCTCTGGCTCCTCTACTGAACTCAGAGATTACTGGAACCGGACGCTGAGGGCAAGGAACGCAGCGGTACTGCTCAGACGGCAGCAGACTCCTGACTACTTGAGAATTTCGAAGCCGGTTCTGGCCAACCGTCTGGCAATGGCCATGGTGCCTGAAACAGGGGAGAGGAGGCCCTCCGATCCTCCCACCGCGAGCAAGCGTTCCCTAGGAGAGCACGTTCTTTCCCGGGTAGGGGGGCGAGGAAGACACCCAGGGCCTTCGAAGGAATGTGTGTCAGGGCTGCCCCATAAAAGACCTTTCCGGGCACAGTGCTGCCAGGGCATCGGAGCAAGCGTCGGTGGCAGCGGCCCGGCGGCCGAGGAGACCAGGGCTGGGCTCCGGCGATGGAGGCGCCCGGGCCTGGGGTGCCAGGGCCGCTTGCCCGGAGCCTGGCGGCGGCTGCTGCCCGCACCACACTTTCCTGACACCCTGGAAACGCTGAACCATCTTTCCGCCAAGGGCAGCGGGCTGGGTCTGGAAGAGGGAAAATAAAAATCCACCCAGCTCGGGGAGCACGGCCACGCCGACAGCCGTACCTTAACTGCTTTGTTGAATTTGACACAGAAGTCTCGAAAGATCTGAAGGCACTCGTCCAGTTTCATGGTTTCTTGGTCTTCGCAGAAGAAATCTATAAGGGTGTGGGCCTCGTCCTGGAGCTCCTGCTTCCAGTGCTCTAGCTCCGTCAGCTTTTCCAAGGCAAACTGCGGGAAAACAGAACAGCACACGCTGGAGCCAACGGCAGCCGAGGCGGCGTCTGCGCCCGCCGGAGCCCAGGGAGGCCGTGCCCCTGGGTTCAACTCCGGGCTTCGGCAAACGGAAGGCTTATGGCAAGTCCAGCACCCTCAGAGCCAAAAGGAAAATGTTTATTAATAAATAAATAAATAAATGTTTACTTATAAAACATATATACAAATATAAATATACAAATATAAATGTTTATTTATTATTAATAAATAAATAAACGAGTCTTATACTGGCCAAGGGTTGACTTCAGGGTGTCAGAAGTCCCTTGTACTGATGTGTTGTCCTGTAGAGAAGGGGTTTATTTATTTATTTATTTACTTGCTTATTTTAAGATTTTATTTATTCATGAGAGACAGAGAGGCAGAGATACAGGCAGAGGGAGAAGCAGGTTCCCCATGGGGAGCCCAATGCGGGACTCAATCCTGGGACGTGAGGATCACAACCTGAGCTGAAAGCAGATGCTCAACCACTGAGCCACCCAAGTGCCTGAAAGGGAGTTTAAACCTAATCTCAAATGATCTGTATTAGGGTCAGTGTCACCTCTATGGACCGGAGGCCCCCTTGCCCAGACAAACTCCTCAGTCAAGGCTTCTTAACCGTGGTGTTTATTCCGGTTAGCTCAGAAGCACAGTCGACAGTCCATGCTTGCACCTCACCGATTCGACTCAGGACTTCTGCTGTGTTAACTACCCCTAACATTTTGTTACAACTCCCCAGGAGATTCTGAAGAGTCTTCATGGTTAATAACCACTGCCCTACACAAACCCATCCTCACTTTCTCCTAATCCTTCCAGAACAGAGTCTCCGGTGCCTCCAGATTCTGGCATCAGGGGTGCCTGGGTGGCCCAGGTCATGATCCTGGGGTCCTGGGATCAAACCCTGCATTGGGCTCCCCGCTTAGCAGGATGTCGCCTCTCCCTCTGCGTCTCCCCCTGCTCATGCTCTCTAATAAATAAAATCTTTAAAAAAATAGATTCAGGTACCGCCAACACGATGAAGGATAAATGAAAGAAGTTTGCTTTCCTCCAGTGAGCGCCCAGCCCAGCCTTTTTCAGGATGCGGATCTATCAGGCACACAAGCACCCTTTCCTGACAGCAGCACGTGACATCTATGCTGAAAGGAGGTAGCAGGGGGATCCCTGGGTGGCGCAGCGGTTTGGCGCCTGCCTTTGGCCCAGGGCGCAATCCTGGAGACCCGGGATCGAATCCCGCATCGGGCTCCCTGCATGGAGCCTGCTTCTCCCTCTGCCTGTGTCTCTGCCTCTCTCTCTCTATCATAAATTAAAAAAAAAAAAAAAAAAAAAAAAAAAAAAAAGGAGGTAGCAGCTCCTTAGAGGAGCCATAGCCCCAAGGGAACTGAATATTTGGGATTACACTCACGTCTTTCTGTTTTACTGGGTAACAAGGCTTACGTGAAGAAGGAACGCATGAGGCATATTACTTTATAAATCACACTTACCATGTTTTTAAAAAGTCTTATATTTGAGAAACTTCCTTTGAGTGGAGGGGCAGGTGTCGGAAATGTGAAGATACAGACTGCCCACCCTCAAGGAGTGGAACTGCTGCTAAGCCATACTTGAAGAGTGAAGAGCAATTCTGAGACGACTTATCACCTCCCACCCACCCCAACACATTTTCCCCCTTAAAAGTCCTTTTCTTACACCAAATACATTCAAGAGGTAGTAAGAAACCCAAACCACTGAGGAAACTGAATACCAGAGAAAGTAACCATGTGAGTCAGTAGCCCAAGGCAGTGTGTGCATTCATGCTCTATTATTCTTTACGGAGAGAAGGGTATTAATGAAAGGATAAATCTTTGCCTGTCATTCTTCCACAGGGGGAAAGGTGGATTCCAGCCAAAAATAACTCAACTGCAGAAAAATAGGACTCTTGACAAGAATCTACATGGGAGCTTAAGCTCCGCCTCCTGTGGCTCATCACTAGATCCGGTGGGGATCGAGAGAGAACCAGGAAGGAAAAACTCACATGCACTGCTGTCGCCCTTAGGACTTGGGAAAGAGAAACATTCTGAATATGTGTGTGAACAATCACCAAGCTCAGAGGGTTTTTTTGGCCGAGAGTTAGTTTTCTACACAGTCTCCTGACTGTGTCCCAAACTACACTGGCCAAGTGTGATCGACAAGAGATGAGCAGTTGTCCTAGCAAATTCAACTAACTTGCCTGTTCCAGACCCACGTTCCAAACCAATTTATTCGTTGCTTCTTGCCCAGAGGGTCAAAACCCTGAAACACATTTGCAAAACTGTGTTCTTATCTTTTTTTTTTTTTTTTCTGTTCAAGAAACTTCAATGTTTCCCCATTGGCTAAGAGCACAAAGTTCAAAGTTTTCAGATTGGCGTTCAGAGCCCTTCATGTACTGACCCTACCCTACCTTACAAAATTATACCTCCTCCATTTTAAAAGCAATTGAACATAAAACAAGAAAAATAGCTGTGTGGGAACATTCTATTTATACAGATACAAATGAGTACTAGAAAGAAGCATTTAGAGTTAAAACAAGGTTGCCTTTAAAGAGCAGTCCAGAGGTGCAGCTGAGACAGAGCTGTTTTTCATCACAAGCCTTTCTGTACTACTACGTAGCATAAAATATTAACATTTCATTTAGGAGCCAGGGAAGGAGACATCCAGAATTCTTAGCTCACTGTGGGATGTGCCTTCTCCCTCCGTTTCTGACTTTCCCTCATTTGTCGGCATGTGCTTACTGCTGCGTACTTTCTTACCTACTGCTAGGTACTTTTTCTCAAAGTGAGAGAAAGCTATGCATTTTAAAGAGAATATATGTTTGGTTATATTTGAAAGAAAATACAGAACACATGTTTAATAATAAAAATAAACTCCCCGCAGAGCCAAACGAAATGTTTGCTGATGGGAGCTGAACCTTACAATTTTTGCGGTAGCTTAATTACACGTAAAACAAGCAAGAGCTTAGGTTGGTACAACATCTGGAGCACACTGTTCCTGGCACCAAGGGCAGCCCTTCCATGCAAACTCCACCTTGCAAGGCTCCAAGCACTGATATTTAAGGTAGCACACCACTTCCCTAAGATTGAAGGCATGAAAAACCGCCACTTTTTTTTTTTTTTTTTAAATAAGGAAGATAAAAGAAGTATGTCAGACTATGTGATTAGTGAGTCACAGTGAGCTGTCACAAACATGTCCACTCTGCTGGTTTTTGTTGATGTTATTCAGAGCAGCTCCTGACACACCCTGTGGGGCTGATGTATTTGGCGTGTTGATAGGCACAGCTATCATGTGTGCTCCCGCTCTCATTATAAAACATGCCAAAACGGAGCTTGTTTCTTCAATAAAAACAAGTGAAGGAACAACAGCCTAAGTTCTCAGGTGTCTACGGTTTCTGTAGAACTTTGTTCTGTTGTCCAGAAGTTTGATTAGGAGGCAGAAACTCCCACACCATGGTTGAGAAGCAAAACGTGAGTTGCCGGGCACAAGCTGCCAAGTGCTAGCAAGGTACGCTGATACCAATGCACTATGGTGTGCGTGGTGTGATGGTGTAAATCTAGCGGTGATAAACGGAGGCCAGTCCGCAACCAACGCCTTAGGTTCAAAGCACATTCAACATCCCCTGCTAGGAAACCAACCCAGCAAAGGATGGGCACTGAAATACGAAGTTCCTTTTACTGACTCAGGGGGCGAAAATAGGAACGGGAACCTGCTACTTCCCCAAAGCTGTGCAGACAGATTTTACCGGCCCCGGCAGGTGCTGCTGGAAGCCAGATCGAGACAGGTGGACTCGAATCACCCACAAACCTGAAGGAAATCTTCCATCTGCTGACAAAGTTCACCATCCCGCTGAATGTTTTCCCTCAGAGATCTGGTCCTGATAAGGAGCGAGTGCAGCTCGGCCTCTGTGTTATCCAGAGATAATCTGAAAGAAGAAAGGGGAGAGTGGGCAGTTGCCACAGGGAAGCCATGTGTCATGGGACAGTAAACAAGACCAACTGCTGGTCAAACCTAAAAGCAGAGGGCAGAGGGGTCACAATGACATTTACCACTCCTGTATTTAGAGTTTCCGCCTATTTTTTTAAGAGTCCATTTCTTCCTTGAGACACATTGGTTCAAAGACAGAAGGCTATAACTTTGTCCTTGTTGGTGAGATAACAAAACCATGAGACTCACAGAGCTGTTCCTAAAGTCGGTCTGAACACCTTTATGCAAGCAGCATAAAAAAACAGAAACAGAACTCAGATACTTCCACTTTTCTTTGGCACAAATACAAAAAGCTCCGACTCAAGCCCAGTAAGGCAGTGTACACATCAAGGGCAACAAGGAGATACTAAACAGGTGTCATGTTGCCACCAACAGCCAGAATGACCCTGGGTATTTCAGAGAGAACTAACAGGTGGCTAACAATTCTGCAAAGAAATGGCGGGACAGATTGCAAAGCTTTTGTTACTTCTGTCAAATCAGGATTAGGAGAGCACGAGCGATGTTTCTGCCATCTGGTAAAGTGAACAGGTGAAACGTAAAATCCAGGTGGAATTCACTTAGCAAACTCACAAACTAGGATGCTTTCATACTTCCATTGTGAATTCTAACTTTCCTTTATGCAATAAGTTTCCCACCTTCATTGGCCACTGGCATCCACCTATGATCTGTTTGTACTTCACCAATGTACTTCACCTTCCATTTCAAATAAACAAACTTTACAAAGTTTTTTCTAAGACAGTATCTAGCTAAACTTCCCCAACTAACTCTTATCAGAAGTGTCAGCTCAAAAATATAAAGGTTATTTCTCTCTATATATACCTCTTAGTAACATTTCTATACTAGTTGGAGGAAAAAATATTCCTGCACATATTTCTTTTAAAAATTTAAAACCAGAATAGCTTATATCTTATAAATGATGCTCATTCACTGGGGTTGGGGGGAGGTAATCTGAAAATCTGTAAACATGAACTATGAGCTATTCACAACTTTGGACTGATAATGTCACTTTGGGAAAGACATGTCATCTGTGCCTAGATGCTCACAGTCAATAATACTGAGACAGTGGCCCATGACAGGGCTTAGCTTGAAAGAAAAGCTATCGTTCATGTATCTATGCATAGGGTTCACAGCTATCCTAACTGGATATAGTCACTCAGAGAGCAAATGTACAACTTGAAGTGATGCATCGCAGCCAGTTCGCAAGAGGCCACCGTGGGTGTGGGCGCCTCTCATGACTCCTCCCTCAGTGAGGCCACACCGGTAGCTTCAAATCTGCCATGGTAGCAGTATTTACACCACGGAAATCAGCAAATGCTACAAATCAGGATTTCTTTCAGTAAAAGCTGGTTATCAAACATGTACCATTGGATAACATGGGTATGTTTTGTAAATTTAAAAACACAGAACTCAAAAATAGCTCCTAAACACAGATTTTAGCTACGTTAAAATACACATCTATACTGGGATCAGAAGCAAATTAAGGTGATGTAAACACAGCTTATGTTTGGTAGATACTTTCTCTGTAAGGTTGAGTGACTAATTTAAAACTAAATCCTTTCATAACCCTTGATATGGTTCCAACTTCTTCTAGTGCAATAGAAAATAAATGTACCATGTTAGATTCTACAAGGAAATGGCCCTAGAAGTTTGACTGGTATATACCAACTCCCAAGGTAATAGGCTATGTTGTTTGGGCTCTATCTTTTGGGTGTGAAGGGATTTGAAGTTCTTAATCCATATTGTTTTTACACTGATGATATTCATTAGAAAAGACTGCAATATGTTTCTTAGATGAAAAATAAAGATTAATTTTTCAAAACCCCCAAATTCCAAAGGTGCACACACACCTCTGTAAGCAAACAAAAGGTCTGAAAATTCAACAAGACAAAACTTTTTAAAGTTATAAAATATCATAAAGTTATAAAATAGTCATCAATTTTCATTCAAAAGTAGTTTAGGGGCACCTGGGTGGCTCAGTGGGTTAAGCACCTACTTTAGCTCAGGTCATGACCCCAGGGTCCTGGGATGGAGCCCTGCATCAGGCTCCCTGCTCAGTGGGGAGTCGGCTTCGCCCTCTGTCTCCCCTCAGCCCCTGCTCGCGCTTACTCTCTCTCTTTCAAATAAATAAATCTAAAAAGTAGTTTTAAAAAGCCAAAACTGAATTCTTAGCATTGATTTCCAGTCTTCTTTGCTCACCTAGCAGCCTCCTGAACGTGATGCAATTTTTCAGAAAAGTTTAAAAGAACAGCATCTTTCTTTTGGGCTTCCTGGAAAAAAAAGCAAGAGTTTTCTCTCACTATATATATAAAATTGGAAGGAAACAATTATCCCGAGGCTTAAAGGAACCTTAAAGTTCTTGTTTTTAATGCTTGATGTATTTAAAGCAATTCACTGGAACATGAACTATGATATTCTTAGTAAGATTTACCAGATCTCCCCTACTCTCAAAGTAGATTTAACGTCCCAGAACAATCAATCCCAATGTGAAATACAATTCCATGTGCACACATACTCAATGGAAGTGGGTGGTGGCTAAGCAGGGCCCATTGTTTCGAAGAGAATCCAATATATCCTGCTTAAATACCACCCATACCGAGGAGTATGCCTTTAAATGACGGAGATGCTTTCAGCTGCTAAACCAGTTTGCAAACTGAGTTAATCAGAAGGTGCACAAGCCATGGAAGTGTTTGGATCCTTTACCAGTTCAGGGGATACAAGGAAGGGCGGAATCTCCAACTGTGGAAATGTTCCCCGATGGGGAAGGACCAAGGTACATGGAGCCCCTGGATACATGGATCTAAAAGGACCACCAGACTACCAGCAAGGCACACAGGCTAAGGAACACATTTTCTGGTTTTAATGCCCTGAAAGCTAACTTTTAAATTCGTCCTGAGTTCAACATGTCCTTTGTCTTCTGAGGAATGGAGTGGTAACTGTGTGTATTATTTATGGAGAGCTTCCTATGCGCCCAACACTGAAGCAAGCACTTTATGGAATCGCCCCCTCAGCCTTCTTGGTACCTGTTTTGAAGTATCACTAGCCCCATGATTAGATGAAGAAATTGAGGGCCTTAGTGTGTAAGTCACTTGTCTGAGGAATTACAGCTAATAAAGGGCAAGTCAGAATCCTAGTTCTGTCCTGTTCTGAAGCTCACACTAGAAACAAGCCCAGCTTCCTCCCCAGCTTAAAAGCTAGATCTGTGTGACTACTATCAAAACAACAAAGGTGATCCAATGAAGGAAAAACAAATCAGCACAGTTTGTAATTTGAGATAATTTAACGACAGACACAGATGACTGTCGATAACTGAGTTTTCACCCTGTAACTGATTATTTTGGTCTCACAAAGACCCAGTCAGAGATGGAGGTGATGGACGGGGTGCAAACCCTGTGCTTGTGGCAAGGCACACTCACTCACGGTTCACAAAGGGAAACAAATGCAAGTGATCTTTCTCATTGCTCTGGCTCCCTCCCTCCCTACACATAACTGGTCACAAACCTAGTCAACCCAACGCTGGGAAGGTCTCAACACCCAGGCATCTGCTCTCCATCCCTGTGGCTATGACTGATTCTCAGCTCTCGCCGAACGATCAGAGCCAACTTTGGCCAAAAGGTGTCCCATTTCTAGTTTCTCTCTCCACTCCAGCCCATCCTTCATACCACCTTATTTTCCTGAAAACAAAGCCAACCTGGGCATGCCATTATTCTATGCATAAACGTCCACTGGCTCACCATTGCTAAAGCATGAACCCAAATTCCTAGGTGTTTAGGATGTTAATCCTTCATAATCGGGCTTCACCAACCCTGACCCCGGCCTCCCCCAACCCCTCCACTTCCCTCCTAACCTATAACCCTAGGCACAGCTCAGCTCAGGAATCTGCAGAGAGCTTTTGCAAACAGAACCTTCTTGGAGCCCACTACGTCCTTTCCTGTGTGATGCCACCTTAATACCTGGGAAAAACCTCCCCACCTCCAGGGAGGATTCGTACTCATTGTCTCTCTGAACTCACCACTTCCTACCTGTGCAACAAAGTGCAGAAGATTCATCCCAGGTTTGTTTGCTTTTGTGTCTGCCAATTTGAGCAAAGAAGACAGTTTAAATCCTACTGCATTGCCAGCATACCCTCCCTAAAGAAGACAAATCAAAAGAAAAAAAAATATACGTATACCTTCGGATGGACAAATAAAACACAGTATTTTAATTTTTTGGAATTTTACTTACTGCATTCATGATATTCCCTGCCTGTAGCACCAAGTGTAATATTGAATGTAGCTCCTCACATGACATCAGTTCTGTCAAAAAAGAACACGCCACAGTACCTTCAGCTTAAATGCACAAAGACAGCCACCCTACCCGAGTTCAAGTGGGCCTGAAGCAAGCTCTGACCCACACTGTATATAAAGACTGGAAAAAAACAAATCAAGCAGCACAGTCTGTGGTGTATCTAACATACCATTTGCTACTGGTAATCCATGGCCTAGTGTTTAACTGAGAATCAAATATCTATGAGATATTTCAACATCATAAAATACTTCAACAAGATTTTTCAAGTAGTGGAAAGTGCAAAGGCCTTATGAAAAGCAGCACACTGTCGTTATAGGAGCAACCTTTTTCTCAGCAATAATTTTTCCCTTCATATCCACCAGCCTTTGAGATTATATTTACAGAATATGAAAACTAACAGAGAGCAACATTTTGCTTAGTCCACGAGCTATGAGGAGATAAAAAATAAACAGGCTGGGATGACATGTAAATAACTTGCAAAGCACTATAACCCTTAGGGGCCAGGCACCCAGAGAGTCTATTTTATTCAAAACTATACATTTCATTTGGATTGACTTAAAGATTATAAAAGAGCTTATCAGTGTAATATATCTTTAAACTAGTTCTTTTTTTTTTAAAGATTTGATTTATTTATTCATGAGAGACACAGAGAGAGGCAGAGACACAGGCAGAGAGAGAAGCATGCCCCATGCAAGGAGCCCGATGTGTGACTCGATCCCAGGACTCCACGATCACACCCTGAGCTGAAGGCAGACACTCAACTGCTGAGCCACCCAGGCGTCCCATAAACTAGTTCTTTAAACACAGAAGCTTTTGTACACACATGTATGCAAATTAACAATATTAAAAATTGTTAAGGTATTTAAAAAGCTAAGTTTGGTGATTATTAAAATAACAGTATACATAGATAATAAAAAGTCACCTATGAGTTTTTTATATTCTCCATTAAGTGTGGTATTACTTTCAAAAAATTATACTTGGATCACTGCCTGCATTATGTTATCTAAGAAAGCCAGTATTTGAAGGTTAACCAGATAAGAAACGTTTCCACCATGCCCGCAAATTTGCATGGCTCAATATGAAAACTATTCCATCTCGATGTGAACGAGAGGAACAGCCCTTCCAAAGTGGCTGCAATAGCCCTGGTGTGTACAGAAGAAATTTTAAAAGGTCTCCCTATTAAGGGCAGAAGAAAAACTGCCCTTAATTCTTAGTCTCCTCTCTAAACTGAAGAAAATACGATGGGCTGAAGAGCAAAACTTTATCTCTATACAGGCCAGAGCAACTAAACAGGAAAACTGAATAGGAATCAACAGTTCTATAATGACTAGAAATCCAGAAAACCACCCAGAGGAACTCAGGCTGGCACTGAACACACTGGAAAATGTGAGGGTTAGAGAGCCCCAGAGATCTGCCTTGGAGATGAGGAGTGCCCACACATGTACTTGGCCTGTTTGCTCAGTGCCATAAATGCCAGAGGGCAAAACTCCATCACTATGGAGTGAGACAGGAGAGCAACCGCAAGGAGTCTACCCAAGCTTGGTAAGCAAGTTGGCAAAGAAATGAGAATGACCCCTTGCCCCTCTCAAATGTAAATAGCCCATAAGGTGTTAGAGTAGTAAGAGGAATCAGGTGGGAGAAGACAGAGCAGAACCACCAGGTACCTGCAGAAAAGTCACACTGGAGATGTCCAGAAGGAGTCAGGAGGAAAGGAGGTATGCTTCTGGAAAAGGAGGTCCTAGGCACCAGAAGCCAGAGGATGGGAGGCAGCGTGCGGCTGGCCTAAGTGCCCGGGCTTGGAGCACACTCACATATACTACACACACTGCACACACACAGAAAGCTGACCTAGGAGAACAACAGGAGCCAGCTGCAACCAGGGGTTTACTCTAAAGCTTGGGATGAAAGAAATCTTTTATGGGAGAAGAATATGCTAATTAATTAATTGGTCAATTAATCAGGGAGGAAAGTAAATGGCAATAAACCTTAATTGTTATTCCAGGTAATATCTCATTTTCCTTTTTATGGTGTATCAGAATTAGGACTTTGCATTTCTCATTTCAACTGAATAGTTTTTTAAACAAACTGCTACTGGGGCAGCCCCAGTGGCTCAGCAGTTTAGCACCGCCTTCAGCCCAGGGCCTGATCCTGGAGACCCGGGATCGAGTCCCATGTCGGGCTCCCTGCGTGGAGCCTGCTTCTCCCTCTGCCTGTGTCTCGGCCTCTCCCTCTGTGTCTCTCATGAATAAATAAAATCTTAAAAAAAAAAAAAAAAAAAAAAACTGCTACCAAACGGGTATAGCCACTGTGGAAAATAGTATGGAGGTGCCTCAAAAAACGAAAAATAGAACTACCACATGATCTAGTAATTCCAGTACTGAGTATTTACTCCAAAGACTGAAAACAGTAACTCAAAGGGACACATGCATCCCTATATTTATTGGGGCATTATTTACAACAGCCAAAATATGGAAGCAACCCAAGTGTCCATCAATAATAGATGGATGGATAAGGAAGATATAGTGTATATACATACAATGGAATAATACTCAGCCATCAGAAAGAATAAACTCTTGCCATTTGTAACAACATGGATGGCTCTAAAGGTTATAATGCGGGCAGCCCGGGTGGCTCAGTCGGCTAAGCAGCTGACTTTGGCTCAGGTCATGATCCCAGGGTCCCAGGACTGAGCACCACACTGGGCTCCCTGCTCAGGGTAGAGTCTGCTTCTCCCACTCCCTCTGCTCCCCGCCCTGCTTGTGCTTGCTCTCGCTCTCTAAATAAATAAATAAATAAATAAATAAATAAATAAATAAATAAATAAATAAATAAAATCTTAAAAAAAAATAGAAGACTGCTTACTAAAAAGAATAAAACCTAAAATAAAGTGCTATCACCAAAATTAATAAAAACAAATTACATGGGATCCCTGGGTGGCGCATCGGTTTGGCGCCTGCCTTTGGACCAGGGCGCGAACCTGGAGACCCGGGATCGAATCCCATGTCGGGCTCCCGGTGCATGGAGCCTGCTTCTCCCTCTGCCTGTGTCTCTGCCTCTCTCTCTCTCTCTATCATAAATAAATAAAAATTAAAAAAAAAAAAATTACATGAAGCATCATGTGAGGGATCTCTGGGTGGCTCAGCAGTTTAGTGCTGGCCTTTAAAGGCCCAGGTATGATCCTGGGGTCCCAGGATCGAGTCCCACATTGGGCTCCCAGCATGGAGCCTGCTTTTCCCTCTGCCTGTGTCTCTGCCCCTCTCTGTGTCTCTCATGAATAAATAAATAAAATCTTAAAAAACAAACAAACAAACATCATGTGTTCACATACCTTTTGTAGCAGTTCTTAGAATTGTTATGTCTGTGTATAGAGAAGAACAAGAAGGTAAAAATTCCTTCTTTAGCACCATGGCTTCAATCCGAAGTGAATAGCTGGAAAATAAAAGGCAAAACTGTAGAATTTGATGTCATTAATTTTAAAACCTTGCTCTGTAAAGAACAGCGACAGATGATCCTTACTTTGGCACCTGAATCAGGTAGTGCAGAAAGGAGTCCGCCAGGGACAACTTGGACACATCTCCACTAAATGTTTTTAATTTCTTTATCTAAAAGACAAACAGAAAAAAGGGTACAGAAGAAAATAACTTGTGATTAAAATGTAACATTATTTTAGATTTCATCTTAGAATTCCTGTAAGAAAATAAGATTTCGGTGCTAAATTCAAATTAATAAAAACGTAGACCTAAGGAGAGATGGAAAAGGAAATCATCACATCCACTATGTTGGATGAGGAGAAACCAAACAAGTTAGAAGGAGAAGTGCTGCATCATGTGTCTAAGTGTAAACGATCCCAAGAACCAGAGCCACAGGAATCCTCAGGGAAGTTACTAAAGGGTCAGTTCTAAGTTTGAAAATTTTCTGTAAATTATAATCTGGAAGGGAGATCACTGGGAGAAGAAAGAGGAGACTGGGTCGTCATTATAACTGGGTCCTCTAGGTCCCTAATGAATATTTTGGCTACAGGGGATCCCTGGGTGGCGCAGCGGTTTGGCGCCTGGCTTTGGCCCAGGGCGCAATCCCGGAGACCCGGGATCGAATCCCGCATCGGGCTCCCTGCATGGAGCCTGCTTCTCCCTCTGCCTGTGTCTCTGCCTCTCCCTCTCTCTCTCTATCATGAATAAATAAATAAAATCTTAAAAAAAAAAAAAAAAAGAATATTTTGGCTACAGAATACTCCAGACTGGGTGAGGGCTAACAGACCTTTCTGGGGCCAAGTCCCCCCCACCCCCAGAATAGCTTTATTAGAAGGGGCTACTGTGTGCCGAGGAGGGTACACATGGCTCTCCAGCAGCAAGAGAAAGAGGTGGCTTAAGTAGCTGAGGGGTTAATGTCAAGACTTCCCCTATGAAAAAGATCAGGTAATAAAACAGGATGGACAGTCAGATGTCATTCTAGAAATTTTTAAGAAGCATCCACTATGCCCCCGTCCACGCTCCATGCACACACCACAGGTGTGGGGAAAAGACTAGAAGGACCCACCTACACGAGGTGACAGGATTACAGGGACTATTATTTTCTACTGCTGCTCGTTTTTATTTCCTAAAATGTCTACAATGATCATGCGTTACTCTTGTAAAAAATTAAACTCAACTAAAAGGGATTCTTTCAACCGTAGCAAAGAAAAACAAAAGACTTCTGGCACAGGAATACAGCCAAACAGCTAGCAGGTGGGGATGGAAGCAAAAAGAAAGTCCTCAAACTGCCATCATCAGAGCAAGTCAGTGTCTCCCTCATGCAGAAACCTGGACCAACCCGACGGCAGAAACTTTTCTACGTCTGCCGTAGTAGAGGGTCTTCTGACAAAAATACTTTATGGTAAACAGAATCTTGGGACTATGAGTAAACCAGACCGCTTATCTCTGCAGCTGACTGCTGCCAGTTAGCCCTGACCACCTTCCAATGCTCTCTGTACTCTCTCCCATCCCCTGGATTATGGTGGGTGCCCAGTGTCTTAAAAGACAGGAAATGACAATCAGAAGCAGACAGGAGGGAATATCTGCAAAGATTCTCCAACGGAAGTATCTACATCAACTACCTGAAAATACAAAATTTAACAGTGCATATGCACACCCTAGACTTAACTCTGGTGCTGAAGACTACAGGTCCCCCCCCCGCCCCTTACCCAAATGGGCAGAAAATAGCCATTTATAGAATTGCATTACTTCCTCTACTTTTAGGGCCCCAAACTGATTTTTACCATTTTTAGCCATTCTCAATGTAAGGGCAGATGGAATTTCTGGTTTAGCTAAACCCAAATCAGTGCCTCGCTGCTGAACTGAAAAAGCCATAGGATGAATCCTGATCCCTTGTGAACTAGAGTTTAGCAATTCACTATATATGGGCAGGGGCAGAGTGAGGTTGTACCTTTCATAAGACCCATCTATGCAGCATGTGCAAAGCTTCTGAAAATAACAGCATAATTTTCTGTCTAAAGCATAAGACTAGGTCATGCTAAATAAACTTGGTAGATATTTCTATTAAACATGTGCTCAACTGTAACTGAACAATGATTAATCTCCTTCACTTATATAAAGAGCTAACAATGTTTATGGATTTCAAGAGAATGGTGATGGAAAGATAGTATTTAATTTAAATGCCATGTATACAGTTCTTAATTCCATTTCAAAATGAGACTTATGTTCATTAAGAGGGATTACTGTACCTTCACAGTGGTAGGGAGGTAAAAGAGAGAGGTGAACAAACCCTATAATTATTGTGCATTCTCGTCATCATCAAAAAGCATTTATCAAACATTGTTAGGCATAATTTTGTTGGCTGAGCCAAGTGACTCTCATTATGACCTGGCTGTGCTCGGTTTCTGTCCTAATAGCACGCAGCATGCTCCTGGAGCCTCACACATTCCAAAGTGCAGACTTCCTTCATCCCATCTAATTCCACTCACATGGCCTTGAAATAGCAAGATTTCCCACCAGTGGACTCACCCAAGAGAAGACCCTGGGGGCCCTCTTCCCTAACATTCTCCCCTCAGGGGCAGAGTCAGCAAAGAAGGTAGAGATGAGCTGATGAAAATGTCAGAGGAGGCAACCCAACTGTTGCCGGAGAGAACAGAAATTTCCTACCACCTTCCAGCCCTGCCTGTGTCCCTGACAGCGATGCAGGGATGGGGCACGGGCCCCAGCGGAGGGAAGGGCCCGCAGGCTGCAGGCGGGCTGGGCTCTCTTCCACCATCCACCCAGCTCCTACTCCAGACTCCTCCTTGTCCCCTTTCTGGGGACAGGAATACTTGCTCAGGACAATGAACCCATTCCCAGGGCTTTTATTTCTTTTACCTTCTTCTTCTGCAAGTTTTTTTTTTTTTTAAGATTTTATTTACTTATTCATGAGACACACAGAGAGAGAGGCAGAGACACAGGCGGAAGGAGAAGCAGGCTCCCCGTGGGGAGCCCCAGGCCCAGGTGGGACTCGATCCCGGGACCCCAGGATCACGCCCGGGCGAGCGGCGCAGCCGGCCCTGCTCTGCTCTGCTCCACCGTGAGCGTGAGTGTGAGCGTGAGCGTGAGCATGAGCAGAAGGCAAGGTGAACCAGCACGCCAGACAGAAGATTTGTGGTGCAGGTGGGAGAAATCCTGAAAACAAATTAACCTTCTGCCGGCTCGTCAGCGGAGAACGCACGGCAGCAGAGGGCTGTTTCCGCTCCTCCTTTTCAACACGCTGATAAGATTACGGATCACCCGAGGGGCCGATGACAAGGCTGGGGGGCGGCGCGAGGCGGGGCTCGGAGAACCTCTGCCCTTCCTTCCTCGAGCGCTGCAGCGGGAGGAACCGCTCTGGGGTCAGACGAGTCACGCGCAAGCCCACTCCCTCTCCGGCCCATCGGCCAGGCGACACTGGAGCACTTCTAGCTAAGCCGTGTGAGCCTCAGTTTCCCGGCTGCAAAGTGACCAGCATCTGCGCTGTCGCTGCGGGTCAGCGCAGAAGACGCGCAAGATCATCAGAGCGACGGCTTGGTGGCTTCCCACGGGCCACGCGCTTGGACACATCCTCTCGCTCGGCTGGATTGTGCCCTGCCCAGTGCCCGGGACACGGGGACACCCTCGATAAATGTTTAGTCCCTTCTTGTGCTAAAAATGAGCACAGGATGTCACACCAGGCTCCGCAACACGCAGCTACGCAGACACTTGTGCACTTACTAACACGCTGCTGCCACATTCCGGACCCTCTCTCCCTGGGCCTGGACTCCTCGGCCTCTTCCCCAGGCTCCACCCTCTCCCCAAGCCCCTGGGGCTGGCCCCTGTGGGGGGGGGGGTCCCAAGGGCCCCTCGGGGCTGGCGGCAAGGCCAGGGCATGGGCCCCCGAGCCTGGCTTAGGGAGGGGCGCGCCTGGCCGGGCCTGTCAGGGTGTTCCTGCTGAAGGAAGCTCCCAGCTGCGTGTGGAGGGTGCGGTGAACTGAAGCCAAGAGGCAGTAATGTAAACAAGAAGAAGTGTGACCAAGTTTGTCGGATATGCAGAGCGAAGATGACCCTGCCGGCAGGAGGGTGACAGGAGAAGCACTGCGGCCTGGCCTGGCCTGCTTCGGAGGGGGAGCCAGTTCCCCATCCCGGGGCAGTTCCAGCCCCGCAGGCCGCGGGCTGGGGGGCCAGTGCCGGGCCCAGGACTCTGGGCAGCGGCGCCTGGGGGGGTTCGTCACCTTGCCCACCACGAGACACCTCCTCTTTGAATTACACCCCCCTCCCACCTCCCCGGCACACACACACACACAACTCAGAGCTCTTTTAAACCTGGGAGGCTCCACAGCTAAGTTGCTTTGAAATATCCCTGAGTCTCCCGAAGCCTGCGCTTCTCTAATCACCTCTGAATTTAAAATTAGAAAGGAAGACGCTAAGGAACCCGTATTTGATCGCCCACCTCTTCATGGCTCGAAGCTGGCAGCCTCCCTCACGCCTAACCTCCCTTCAGTTAGAAATTTCTAAGAGCCTTTCCAAGCACGTTCCCACGTATTATCACGATCACATCTGATCGTCACTTAAAGGAGCGAGGAGGGCAGTCAGGAGTGGGCACCAGAGCAAGCCCTAAGGAAGGGGCATGAGAAAAGCCCAAGCAGGAATAAGGTTTCGAGAACCACTCGATCTTTTAAAAATTCCAATGAATTAAACCCTATTTATCCTAATTAAAGACTTTTGAAACTCTCATTCTCTACATTACAAAAAAAAAAAAAGACTAAAGACTGTTAAGTATCTAAGATCCAGGGTAAATTATAATTTGATGTACCTTGCTCTCAAGACTTTAAGATCCCTTATTATCATTAATAAATGCTGGTAGTTAATCTTGGCTTAGGTAAATTACACTTAATTTGCAAACAGAAAACCTGACACAGAGAGAGGTTCAGATTATCAAATATACCTAGGACACCCAGTTACCTAGTAAGACCCTTGAGTTGGCACTGTGAGTTTATCACTGATTGATGTGGAAGAGAAAGTTCAGATATATACTCCTCTTGTAATTTATGGCACTAAAATCAAATTCCATAAATTATGTGTGGGAAGAGGAGTGGGAAGGGGGAGAGAGGAACCAGCAATATGGGTAAAAGGAGAACTTAGACTTTTTACTTTGTAAGAGTCTACATTATTCAAATGTTTGTAAGCACAGGTATTCATGTAATTTCTTACTGAATTTTTTCAGGGTCTTCTTCTTCAGAAAAAAAAAGGTGACATTCTGGTTTGTTTTTTTTGTTTCTGTTTTTTCTATGAAGCTCCTAACCATTCAACAGTTTAGTTAGTTTAGTCCAAAAAAAAAAAAAAAAAAATCAATAACTTTGTATTGTGGTACTACTTTGCTATCAAAACAATTTTTACCTTTCAGTCAATTACAGAGACATTTATTAACAATTTATTAACAGTTTACCTATCTCTCCAAAATTTTAGAGCATCTTTATTCAAAAGTGGTCCCCTTTCATTTTTTTGTATAAAAAGTACACATATTTATAAAATAACCTGGGTACAGCTTAGGCAAAACATATCACTGGTGATGGAAAAGGAAACCAAAGTTTACTGAGGTCTCATGTGCCAAGAGCCATGTTCGATGCATGGCTAGGGTTTAGCATCCTGGCAATTCGGTGAGGCAGGCACCATCATCCTCGCTGCAAGGGCGCAGAAACTACGTTCACTGGAGTTAGGATATTTGCCCAAGCAAGGGTACAGGTGCAGTTTTAAGCATCGACTCCCTAACTCCGCAACGAATGCTCTCTCTGCTAGGTCACTTTTTACTTTTATGTGAGAAAACTCTGGCTCTGGGTAGCAGCAGAGTGACCTTCCCATGTGAGTTCTGACACCCTGAAAAATATTCAGGTTTTATCACCACTCCTAATATCTAAAACTCATGTGCCAAATTCCTTACCTCCTCTGACTCCGGAAGAAGCTTCAGAAATTCTCGCAATGTCTCTGATCCATAATGCTCGCTCTTTCCTTGATGAATATCTTCTACAATGGACTGAGGAGACCTTGAAGAGGCAATAATCAGATTCCATTTCACGTTTGTTGGAGGGCCGAAGAAACCCAAGTCAGTAGAAATTAAAACAAATCACCTCTATCATTTTTCCACCCAGCCCTTCTTTCCAGTCTGAGGGATGTGACCTGCTGTATCAGTGATCACAGGAGCCCCACTGCCAGGGAAAGCGGGGATCCTGACACACCACCCAGGGGCCCCTTCACCCAGAAGCCCATCCTCGGGCATCCCAGAAAAGCTAAATGTGACAGCAACCACTGAGAGTCTTACTGGGAGAAGAAAAGCAATCCCCTGTGGTCACATGGAAACCTGTGGAGCCTCTCCTTTCCACTTTAGAATACTGGCACTTTTTCTTTTCTTTTCTTTTTCTTTTTTTTTTTTTTAAGATTTTATTGATTTATTCATGAGAGACACAGAGAGAAGGACGCCTGGGTGGTTCAGTGATTGAGCATCTGTCTTCGGCTCAGGGCGTGATCTCGGTTCTGGGATAGAGTCCTACATCGGGCTCCCTGCAAGGAGCCTGCTTCTCCCTCTGCCTATGTCTCTCATCAATAAATAAGTAAAATCTTAAAAAAAAAAAAGAGAGAGACACACACACACACAGAGGCAGAGACATAGGCGGATGCTCAACCACTGAGCCTCCCAGGTGCCCCTAGAATACTGGCATTTAACCACTGCCAACCAACCAGTCCAACCTTTGCTGAGGGGCAACACTACAAATGAATTTATAAATTCCCTGGCATGACAGGCTTGAGCAGATCCCCTCAGGCAACTGCCTGTACTTCAAGCCACCAGGTTATGTTTTCATGCAGGAAAACAGCAGAGAGTGACAGGCACTTGCATACTCATCACACCATGTGTCTAAGAAGGATATGTAGGTATGCAGAATGACTTTCGCTCATATTAGAAGCTGAATTTTCAGCTCAGCCACACCCATAGACTGATGCTGACAGCATGGATGTGACTAAAGTTGCAAATGGGTGCAAAAAACCTTACTTCTTAAATTGCTTAAGAAATATCCCAATGTTCATGCTCCGTTTTGCATCCACGATAGTAATCTGGAAAAAAACAGATACATGTAAGACTATTAAAGTGCAAATTAGAAGAGTTGGACAGAAGGAGAGAATTATAACCTATCAAAAAAACAACACTATTTTAGCTGACACGTTGTGTTTCGGCGACAGGCAGACAGACGACAGGCAGACGCCAAAAAAACAACACTATTTTAGAAGAGAAATATGTAAATCTGATTATTAGTCAATACATCTAATATAGTTTTACAAATATTAAAATATCATCATTTCCCCAAACTTACTGCAATGATCTATTTCCTTAGCTATAATAACTATACAGGTCTATTTTAATCTTATATAACTTTTTTGAGAGAGAGAGAGAGAGAAAATATGCATGTGCATAAACTGGGGGACGGGCAAAGGAAGAGGGAGAGAGAATCCCAAGCAGGCTCCAGACTCAGTGCAGGGCCTGGCCAGGGCTTGATTTCAAAACCCTGAGATCATGACCTGAGCCGAAATCAAGAATCAGTCCTGGGGCACCTGCATGGCTCAGTAGGTTAGGCATCTGCCTTCAGCTCAGGTCATGATCCCAAGGTCCTGCAATTAAGCCCCATGTTGGGCTCCCTATTTAGTGGGGAGTCTGCTCCCTCTGCCTCTGTCTGCTCCTCCTCCTACTTATGCTCTTTATAAAAAATACATAAAATGTCTACTTATGCACTTTATAAATACATAAAATCTTCAAAAAAAAAAAGTCAGATGCTTAACTGACTGAGCCACCTAGGTGCCCCAATCTTATATAATTTTTAATGAACAATGTATATTATTTTTTTTTAATTTAGCAGTTTCCTCTTAGAATAACATAGCCTTTGTGTAAAAGTCCAAATTTGAAAAACAAGTGTCTTAGCATAGCCAGATCATATGGGATTTGAACTAAGAAAGTAAATAAATAACTCAAGATATTGCAGAGTCCCAACCCTGATTTAGGGATATAGGAGGACCAATACTATTATTTCGGAAATGTAATAAAATTAATTTTTTTCTAAAACAAAAATTTCTTTCCATTGAGAAAGAATATTTATGCCCTTTAGGGGAAGGTAAGAAAGTCTCCTACATTTTATTTACTCAGAATTTAAAAAGGAAAACTCTTGTGCTGTATTTCACCAAGTCTAAGACTCTTGTTAACATCTCCAGAATCAGGATGCATCTTTGATTTAAGGAAATATGGTGCCATTCTAATGTACCGGCAAAACCCAGATTTGGGCTGCAATAGGTTTTAGCTTTTCAAAATTAGTAACTGGACAGGATTTTATCAGTCTGGAAATTAGAACCTTTTTTGGCAGGGGGTGAGGAGGATGTTATTATTAAACGCAGAAGCCATTTCTTTTCTCTGGAAGGAAATATCCAAGATGCAGGGAGGAAAGATCACCTAAAAACTGCCACAGTGTGTTTTTTTGTTTTGTTTTCACCCATTTTTTGGTAAAGGGAGACTAGCTAAAACAGGAATGTTATGATTCTCTTCCTTTCCAAATGGATGTGATTCATTTGTGAACAAAAGAGAATCGGGTTTCAGATTAAATTCCTTTTCTCCGGGCCTTCAAAGTTTATAAGCAGCAGCATGAACTGTTAACCAAATTTAATGGCACTTCCTGACTATAAGGTTAAATTGTCACAGGACTATGGCTGCCTTCTTTTGAAGGCTAATCTTAAACAATCACGTTATTTACTATCCTAGGGTTTCATCTCATGTTCCTGCAATCACCTGCCAGCCATAAAATAAACTCCCAAGTGAACAGGGCAGGCTCCTTACTGGAATCCTACCCAGTTCAAGTTTGGGGTGAAGGGGAGAATCAATCCTGTCAAACCCAACACCTTTTAATGAGGAAAGCCCACACGAGACAGAGGAACCTACATTTAGTGAGACAGAAAACTATGTATATTATTGTAATTCATCAATTAAAAAACCGCAAGTAAGAACACGTATATTGATATAGCGACATACTGATCCAAAGCACTTCCTTGGGACTCACGTCTACCCAGAATGAAGAAAAAAACGTATTTGCGGGATCCCTGGGTGGCGCAGCGGTTTAGCGCCTGCCTTTGGCCCAGGGCGCGTTCCTGGAGACCCAGGATCGAATCCCACATCGGGCTCCTGGTGCATGGAGCCTGCTTCTCCCTCTGCCTATGTCTCTGCCTCTCTCTCTCTCTCTCTCTGTGTGACTATCAAAAATAAATAAAAATTTAAAAAAAAAAAAAAAAAAAAAAAAAACGTATTTGCTACTCGGCTCATTAAATCACCACCTATTTGACACCTGTCACCTGTTTGACAGATAAGGAAACTGAGTCTCGACCCATCATGTTTTATGCCTTGTCATGTTTTATACTTTCCCCAGAGTAACGTGAGAACACAAATGCTAGCCTGGGTCTTTCTGGTTCCTTCTGTCTGGTTCCTGTGAGTTTCCATGTCGCTGAGGATGCAGGAGCATAGAGCAGTGGCAGTGTTCCCCCACCAGCCGTGGACTGGTATCCACACCCATGCGTTTCTCCAGGAATGGGGGCAGCTGTGTAGACACCATCCAGGGGGCCCGGCCAAGGCCTCTGGGGGCCCAGGGCTGTGTGTGCGGGACGGTGGGTAGAAATCGTTTCTCCCGGTGAAGACAGCCTCGACGAGCTGCTGTCAGGCTTGGGCAGCAGCTGCCTCCAACGCTTAGGCAGAGCTTCAGAAACTGGTCACCAGTTTACGAGGATTCAGCAATAATCCTAAGGGAAAACCTGGGCTGGCCGTCGCTGGGCACCTTACAGGGCGAACAAAGCCTCATCCTATCAACAGGAAGACGAGACTACTAATGGGTTCCGGGGACAGTCCCTCTCTCCCCACGTCCTCAGGTTTGCCTAGTGCCCGGCCGGCTCTTCCTCACAGGCTCTCCCACTCGATCCTTCCAAAGTGGTGTTGCACAAGTGCTTGTTCAAGCCCTTTAAAGCGGGTTAGCGTTTCACGTGTAAATTAGCTTATCTTACTCCCCAAATGCTTGCCATCTCAAAGCTGGGCAATTCAGGGACCCCTGGATGTGAGACCAGGTGGTGTTCTGTTTTGTTTTCTTAAGATTTTATTTACATATTTTGAGAGAGAGAGAGAGAGAGAGAGAGAGAGAGAGAAGAGAGAGAGCAGCAGAGGGGAGAGGGAGGCTCAGCAGAGCCTCAGGCAGGGCTCGATCCCAACACCCCCAGATCATGACCTGAGCTGGAGGCAGACGCCCAACCAACTAGGCACCCCCCAAGTGCCCCCAGGTGGTGTTTGGGAATCATCCAGAGCAGTGGACTCTGCCTGTGCTGGCTGCGCAGGGGGAGACAGACAGCCCCAGGGAAAAGCATGAACCAACCCGGCTCTCTCCCTGCCCGCGGGTCCAATCAACAGAAACCCACGTTCTGGACACCGCAGGAAAGGGAGGCAGGACCCCCACTGAAGTCAGGGCCTGTCACAGCAGGTAGAGCCGGGGCACTACGGACTCACGGGCTTTCCCGTCACGGGCCACTGCAGAGGTACATGCCATCCCTAGCAAAAGAAGGAGCAGAATATAAGGTCATATGCTCAACTCACGCCATCCTGAGGACTTCCCAGCAGGATGTGGGGTGGCCCTGCGACAGAAGCAGTCTCCCCGCAGACTGCCAGGGTGGCCAGGCTTGCTGTGCCTCCCCCTGAAGCCCTGAGACCACAGCACCCGGTCAAGGGTGCGATGGGCTATACCACTCCTCTTGGTCAAGCCTCCAAATAAGCGTGCCTAGTGTCTCCTACAATTCCTGTTCGCAGGGATCCCTGGGTGGCGCAGCGGTTTAGCGCCTGCCTTTGGCCCAGGGCGCGATCCTGGAGACCCGGGATCGAATCCCACGTCGGGCTCCTGGTGCATGGAGCCTGCTTCTCCCTCTGCCTATGTCTCTGCCTCTCTCTCTCTCTCTCTCTCTCTGTGTGTGTGACTATCATAAATAAATAAACATTAAAAAAAAAAAAAAAAAAAAAAAAAAGGTTTATTAAAAAAAAAAAAAAAAAAAAAAAAAAAAAAAAAACAATTCCTGTTCGCTCCTCTCCTAAGGAGTCACCACAGTCTGCCTCCCATATTCCTTAAGGGAAGAATCAGCTCTTGTGTTTTAGCTGCGGTAAAATATACAGAACATCTGCCATCTTAACCATTTTTATTTTTTGAAGTCATCTCTACACCCAACAGAGGGCTCGAACTCATGACTCCAAGGTCAAGGGTCGACTGAGCCAGCCAGGTGTCCCCCTCCTTAACCATTTTTAAATGGTCGGTGGCATTAAGTGCATCCACATTGTTCAGTACAACCATCCCCACATCCCCCCAGTACACGCATCCACAGAATCCTTCCCACCTTGCAGAATTGAAACTACGCACCCCTTAAATCGTAACTCCCCGTTCCCTCCTTCCTTCAGCTCCTGGCAACCACCCTTCAACTTTCTGTTGCAAAGAATTTGACTATTCTTAGTAATGTCACATAAGTGGAATCATATAATGTTTGTCCTTTTGTGATGGGTTTATTTCATTTAGCATAACGTCCTCAAGGTAGAAGAAATTTTTAACCTACTTTTGTTTCAATATGTCAAAGAGGGCTTCCTTGACTACTTAAGTACCACTGAGTAGTGGCTATTTCAATGCTACATCAAATTCAGAAAAGCAAAATTAAAAAAAAAAAGTCTTCCCATATCCTCTTATATAAGACATATCTTTTGGTTTCTGATGTGGCTTTTTTTGTTTGTTTGTTTTCATTTTCTTTTTATTTTTGGTTGGCTGCCAATTGGGATATGCCCCAGCCTGGGTTTGGCGGAAAAAAAATAAAAACATAGTTGAAGCTTTTTTTTTCTTCTTTCAAATGTATTTCACATGCTCATCTAGTTCTGTAGTTCTGGACTGAGCATGTCCCAGAATTCTAGAACACACTGTGATCATATAACAAAAGTTGAGAAAGAATAACCAATAACCTGAATTAGCATGGAAGAGTAAGATGTTACTTCCCAGAAATTAAAAAAAAAACAAAAACAAAAACAAAAACAAAACAAAACAAAACTACCTTCCATCCTTCCTTCCTCTCTCTTTTTCTAATAAGCAATTTTAGTTATTTCTTACATGGCATTATTGTAAATTGTAAACATTACTACAGATACCATATTGAATGATCTCACATGTTCCAACATTTGTGGCTTTTTTCCTTTTTTTATTTCACTTTTATTGAGGTAAATTAGCAAATAAAATTGTAAGATATTTAAGGTGTATATCATGTTATTTGACATATGTAAATAAACATGGTGGACGTATTCCCATCTAGTTAATTACCACATCCATCACCTCCCGGTGATCTTTTTGTCCTCCTTTTCACTGACAGCACTTAAAATTCTACTCTCTTGGGGCACTTGGGTGGCTCAGTGGTTGAGTGTCTGCCTTTGGCTCAGGTCATGACCCCGGGGTCCTGGGATCAAGTCTCACATCAGGCTCCCTGCATGAAGCCTGCTTCTCCCTCTGCCTGTGTGTCTCTCATGAATAAATAGATAAAATCTATAAAAGTAAAATAAAATTCTACTCTTAGCAAATTTCAATTCTACAACAGTGTTATCAACTGTGGTCACCATGTTTTATATTATAGCCTCAGGCCTCGTTCATATTGTGTTTTGTCAATCCCAATTTTGATCATATTGATATATCATATTGATAAATACTCCCTTTGCTCCCTTGGTTCAGTTCTGCCAGCTGTTACTTTTAATTTCCTTTGGAGGATACCAATCAGCTAAGACTGTGCCTTCCTCTAAGAGCATTTCAGATTCTAGAAGCAAACAAGCACAGACCCGACTAACCAGTATGAGTGCCGATGATGCTCTAAGGGGGCTGGGGAGCAGTGGGGAGCATATAGACAGGGAACTTCTCAGGGATGAGATCAATGAACTCCAAAAAGAAGGTGGAGTTTGAGCTCTTTTTATTATTATCCCCAGTAATATATTTTTGTTGTTTCTAATTATTTTATTGCAGTTTAATTATTATTGTCACACTTGTGGCCTCCTCCAGTTGATTTTTAGGTATCAAAAACACAAGGATAGTCATATTTGATAACCTTTCCCTCCCTTCTCCCTTAACTAAATGTTCTAACTTGCTATATTTTGAGTGTTGTTCTTCCTAAATTACCCATTCCTGAACCCAGCTCTTCTTTATCTTCCAGCAACTTCTTTCTTTGGAGTATAATGAAACTTATTTGTAATGCTTTATAAGCCCTTTAAAGTAGGAGCCAACCACATAATGGCAGGTCATTTCTGTAAGAGGTTATTATATTTCCAGGGGACATTATCCGATCCCCGACATGTTTGAACCTCTGGAATTATGGCCTGTGGGGTGGCAGGTTGGGAATGCCATGTTTCCAGGCTCAGGATGGGTCACTCTGCCAGAGTATTCTCCACTCAATGTGCACAGGTGGTGAGAACCAGTACTTTCAACCCTGGATTCCATTTACTACCGAGTAAATCGGAAGATTTATTACTGGATCTTGTGAAACTATCACTCTGCTGAGTTGTAATTTCCTTAGACGAAAGTCTAATGAGGGAAGAAAATAGCATGTACTGCATTCTTTTACTGCAGGAAAAAAAAAGTATATAATACTTCTAGCCATGTTGGGAAATAGCATGAAAAACTGAAAATAATCTGGATAACCCTGTTATGTGACAATATTACCCAATACACACTTAAATCCATCCACCTAAACCACTTATCCTACCTGAATGTTAAAGAGTTGAAAAGTTAAATTATCTTATGACACAAGGTCACGGTGATTTAATTTTCCTATCTAGTAGCTGTCTCTCAGATTAGAACCTCAAGTGCTAAAAGTAAAAATATTTGCACACCCATATTCATAGCAGCAGATTCACAACAGCTAAAAGGTGGAGGCAACCCAAATATCCATTGATGGATGACTAGATAAACAAAATGTGGTATATACATACAATGGAATATCATTCAGCCTTAAAATTCTGACACATACTACGACACGGGTGAATGTTAGGGACATTATGCAAGGTGAAATACTCCAGTCACAAAGACACATACTGCCTGATTCCACTTCTATAAGGCCACGTAGAGTGGTCAAATTCTCAGAGTCAGAGTAGAAGGGGCTGCAGGGAGGAGGGAGTGGGGTGATTTCATGGACACAATGCTGCAATTCTGCAAGATGGGAAGAGTTCCGGGCAAGTGTGGTAGGGATGGCTGTACAACCATGTGAATGCATTTAATGACGCTGAACAGAACATTTATAAATGGTTAAGATAGCAAACGGAATGTGTATTTTATCACAATTAAAAATAATTACTTGGTTTCAGGTATTTTTTAAGGGAAAGGAAAAAAAGATGAAGATGTATCTGGGGAGGGGAGGGGAGAGAGAGATGAGAGGAAGACTTTTTATTCCTGAAATTTAGATGTGGCCTAGAAATTGACATTTCTGCTTCGGCTGTACGCGGGGAAAGATGCCACACTCCCTGCTACTTCTCTCCTTCTCAGAGTCCTGCTGAACCTCCCTTGAATTAGCAGACATGAAGCTACAAGTTCCTAGTAGGCCCTTGAACTATCATTTGCCAAAATAAATGTCTCCAATTTATAAAGGATGCCACCCGTTCTAACCTGGTAGCTGCCTCCCCAGCAGCATGGTGAGCTAGGCCCCTGTCTGTTCCAGGGGGTTTCCTGAGACTTGCGCTCTATGTCCCACCGTACCCAGCCACCCTTCCCTTCGACATTCTTGAAATTCAGTAAGTAGAGCTAGGAAACAATGGTGAGAAATGCCCTACTGTACAAGGAATCTCTGCTGGAAGCTGGGGCAAAGGCCAGGGTACTAAGGAAATGACTTCTTGCTCCTTCCAATACTGAAAGGATGCATGCTAAGAAATAAAAGGACCTTGCATAAAGGGAAGAGCAGGGAAAGCCCGAGTTCAGTAGGGGAGGGCACGAGGGACTGTCCTGAAGACTTCCGCTCAATTTTATTTCACAGTTCATGCTTGATCCTAATCCCAGCATTCTCTACATTTTATAGTTAATAGACTCTAGACTATTTCAACCACCAATTTCAAGGACCCCCAAGTGAAGTCATGGAGAGAAGTAGTTAACGTGTTCCTGAGCCAGACAGAGAAAAGAGGTCAATACTGTCAGCTTGACAAATCAATTATGCAGAGAGGCGCTACTTCATCCCAGAGCCCTGCCCACTTTCTCACCTGATCCACTCCATCTTTGACCTATTTTCTCTGCTCCTGTACAACAGATTTTAAAAATGATATATTTGTTGCTCCCCTTTTTCCTTTTTGGTGGGCAACACTCTTTCCTTCCCATCTCTAGTTTCCTAAGTACTTCTGCTAATAAGCAGAGGCCTCTCAATTTATTGTTTCTAAACAGAGTACTTTCAAATGCAATTTTTGACTCTATAATATAGACAGTAATTGGGAGCTCTCAAGCTATGCTTTCCGTGAACTTCTTACAATCTGTTAGCTCTCCTTAGTTCTCAGTGTAAGACATTTATTGCTAACTGGGAATATGCTTCCTAGAAAATCCATCTAAAGCTAGCCTTAGGTTTTGAACTCTCTGGAATCTCTATTCCACAATGGCCACAGTTTAATTCAGAGCTCTGAGGAATGAAGGCTATCTCATAACACTTAGGGAAGGGAAAACTAGAGGGAAAAACACGGGTAAAATCTTAAGGATGCATATTAGTTAATGGTGCATTTAACAAAGGCCATTTTGTCTCCAAAAGTTCCAGTTAATCTCAGTTTAGCTGAGTTCAGGAACTCAGGTTTTTGTTTAGACAGAGACTAATAATGTGGACTTCGGCAGAACTGCTCCACCAGGGGAAACCGCAGCAGATGTGCTGGAGACAGGGCAGTACTGAGAGGCCAAAGAACGATGGCCCCACATAGCATGTTCTCAGCGTGAGCTCATAATCCACCGGGATGTCTGGGAGGATGTGGCATGCATGCTTCTTACACTTTTTTGCTAGTCAGCTCAAGCTCATCATATGAGGCCCTTTTCTATCATTTCCAGAGCACATTTACTTGCATGATCTTATGTCTTAGTGACCGAGCAACTTGTGAAATGTACACACCCTTCCAAACATACAACAACGCAGCATGCAAAGGATCATCCCTCCACCATCGATCCGTTCTTACCTCTTCCCTAGCATCCCGGAAGGATGAATTTAAAGTTCCTCCTCTCCTAGAAAGGGAAGACTTGGTAGTATCTTCTTGCTGCCCAAAGAGTTCCTCAATGGTCTTTGTATCAATCTGGTAGTGATGCTGCTGCCTGGCGGCCAAAGTCCAGATGTTGGTTTTGCCACGAACTTGCTCCTCTGGAATGGTTTTCCAAAAAAAGCTTCTCATCCGCCTTTTCTTCCCAAGGTGGCTGTAGCCATTCATGTGAGAGGCTGGGGGTAGTCCCGGAGGGGGAGGTGGGGGCGGAGGCCCCCCGGGGAGTGGAGGTGGGGGGGGAGGAGGAGGAGAGGGAGGAAACCCCTCCCCTGAATGCAGACATGGTGGAGGTGGAGGGGGTGGAGGAGGAGGAGGGGGCGGCGGTGGTGTCTGCCCAATCATGAATCCAGCTCCTGGGCCAATAGTCCCATTTTCTTTATCGCTGACCAAGGAGACACAATTCATAACATGCATAGTACTGTTGCCTTCTAAGGAGATAATTTCTTGGCCTTGGGGAAGCAGACACAAACATCAAACTCGTGTCATACTTTTCCACTCGCTGGTCCGCTGCCAGAGAAAAAGCCAACCGTGTTGTGTGTCATCTTCCAAACCTACAAAGATAAAACAATTTTAAACCAGGCCAGGAAAATATGTGAATATTAGCTATTCCCTTCCGAGCCTAGTGCCAGTCCCCCTCGAGCGGCTGGGTATTACAATCAGTGAGAGAACACATCCAAAAGGGCATAAAAAGGGACTAATACTTTTCTAAACATGAACCAAACAAATTTTACTGCCTGGAAATGCTGGCAAAGCAACAGCAACAAACTCAACTTGGAAACCTTCCATTAATCAATAAAACACATATTTATTGAGAACCTGCTATAAGTTCAGCAAGTATGGCTCACTTCATGAATAAACTACTTGTTCATTAACTGGCTCATTTTCTTTGGGCAATGGATACTCAACCCCCAGGGAAATTACCCAAATGGCTGAAGCATTAGGTATTAGTGTACGACCCTGCCTTTCTCCAGTATGGACATGTCCCCTACCAATCACTTGGTCAAAGGGCATCCTCTGCCTTGCATGTAATAGGGCATTTGGAAATGATAAAATAGTGACCAAACTCATTCCCCCAGAGTCAGGGCCACCATGTTCCTGCTCCCTCTGGTCACGTGGCTTCCCTGCAAATGAAAGAACACTAGATGTGAAGATTAAAGGCTGTAGCTCTAAATCCAGCTTTACTGCTTACATTTTAGACAAGTCACTTCACCTCACAAGACTTCAGTTTTGTCATTTGTAAAACTAGGAGGTTGGGATCCATTCCATGACTTCTCTCATTGCTCCCAATGCTATCATTTTAGATTCTAGTTAAGCCACTCTTCAGAAACAATCAGAACTTCATGCCTACCTCTTCTGTGACACTATTAGCAGAGAACACACACAGTGATATGCTGCCCATATCATACCTGCCACTTGTCTACCCCTTATCCACACAGTCATTGAGTTATTTTGGTGGCTTATGTTTTCACTGGCCTTTTAATGTTTCTTCCAGTATTGAGTTGTTAGGGACTTGACGTGAAAACAGAGGTCAAAACAACTAGATTTCTTCAAATATAAGGACAGGTTAATGAAGGATGTGGGAAAAGGGACCCCATGCAGGCTATGAAGTCAGCACCCCAACTATGTGGACATGTAGACGGTTTCCTCCAGGACATAAAGGGGCCAGATTTTTTTAGACTGGACTTCTGCACATAATTACCCTTTTATAGCATCACTGTCAAAGCTCACACTTAACCAACACACATTGGTCAAACAATACTAGATTACGCAGGAGTAAACCGTCTGATAGCACTAATTCAAATACAGTGAAATTCTTTACAGAGAACCACGTATAAAAGGCAAGACTGCCTTGGGAATAAAAAGTGGAGACTCCAGAAATAGGCTGTTTTTTCCTCAGATCTCAGTTCTGCTACTTTTTAGATGTGCAACCTGAGGTAAAGTAGGCTGTTGAACCTATGTCTCAGGATCCTCTTCTATAATATAAAGATATATTGTTTCATTGGTTTGCATAAGAATGAACGAGCTAATACATGTACCAAGATGCCTCGTACATAGTTCATTATTAACAATAACCAGTGTCATATATACATAGGATTTCTCTTTACTTTCACAGGTATTACATTTTCTTTAAAATATATATTGGGTTGGGACACCTGGGTGGCTCAGCAGTTTAGCGCCTGCCTTTGGCCCAGGGCATGATCCTGGAGTCTCGGGGTCGAGTCCCACAGTCTCCCTCTGCCTATGTCTCTGCATCTCTCTCTCTCTCCGTCTCTCATGAATAAATAAATAAAATCTTTTTAAAAAACACATATGTATTGCTTTTATGGATAAAATGCTAAATTACTCCGGGCTGCCAGAAAAATCCCCTTAATAGTTCCATTCTTTACTAGTTTTGTCCTTTTTTCAGTACTCAGTGACTATGTTATTATTTTATCTCTAAATTACAAGAACAGGGGTGCCTGGGTTGTTCAGTCAGTTAAGTGTCCAATTCTTGATTTTGGCTCAGGTCACAGTCTCAGGGTTCAGAGATGGAGCCCTGCATCGGGCTCCCCACTGGGCATGGTCCAGCCGGCTTAAGAGTCTCTCTCTGCCCCTCCCCCCCATAGTAAATGAATAATAAATTGCGAATACAAATATTTTTATTAGGGACACCTGGGTGGCTCAGCCATTGAGTGTCTGCCTTCGGCTCAGGATGTGATCCTGGGGTCCAGGATCAAGTCCCCCATGAGGTTCCCTGTGGGGAGTCTGCTTCTCCCTCTGCCTATGTCTCTGTCTGTATCTCTCATGAATAAATAAAATCCTTAAACAACTGTTTTTATGAAACATTTGAATACTTTCGAAAACTATATATGGGTAGAAGATAGCACTGCCAGCTACTAACTGGAATTTTTTTTTTTTTTTTTTTTATCATTTTAGCCATGTAGAAGTGTTTATCAGTGACATTACGAACATCTGCAGCGTCGTGTAGCCATCACCACTGGAAAATTTTTTAGAAAGTAAAACTGAAATTATTTATCCAAGTCAACTTACAGCTCACTGGAGATGCAACTGACTTTTAAAAGGAGTTTTCATAATTACCATTAGGGGCATAACTAGGCTGTTTTCATAGTTGGCACCCCTTGAGCAATGACTCATTGTCAATTACAGTTTATAGTTACATTTGAACTCTTCTTTTTTCAAGACTGCACAGGAAATCTTGGCAGTTTATCCTTACATAGTTTAAAACACTTCTGTACATAAAATATCTCATGTATTGAAGAGCTGCTAATCCTCCAATTCACCTCTAACTGCAGATATGCTGACTCGTATAGATTATTCCTGTTAAGAATGGCAATAACCTTAAAAAGTCCCATCCTAGAAAGCAGTAACTCACTCAGTGCTGCCTAAGTATATGCACAGATGTGCCATTAAACCCCACCGAGCAAATACAGAGATACTAAAAAGAGTGAGAAAGACTATACCTCAGGTTGTACACGAGCACTAGTTTCTAACACTAAAGCTCCAAAGGATACAAGTTGTTTTGAATATTGGGCATTGCACCAAAGTACCAGATAAAAGCTTGTCAAAGTAAAAAAGTGACATGTGTTAAGTTATGTGCTGCCGTAATTCTAACCACTGCCCCATCTTGAGAAAGAATGTTATTTTTAAAAGTTAGAAGAACAAAATAAAATTCACAACACTGTTACTGGTATGTTGTCTGGCTAATTTTTTCCCAGGGTAACAAATAAGGATCCTAGGCCCCCAACAGCTTCTAATGAATAAATCCTCCAGCAATGATTAGCTAAGATGCTAATGCTTTTACTACTGGCTTCAATGGGGCTTTGATAGGGCTTTCCCTCTGGCCAGGATTTCCAATGTCAAACAGACAGGAAAAAGAGAGTGCAGACAGACATTCTAACCCTTTCCACAGTCTCATAACATGTTAAAACAGAGGATACATAAAGAACATTTGATTTACTAAGGGTCCGGGCCCCAGGAAAGATGCAAACGCATACTCTCCAAGCGTATTAGAACACAGGTAGTGCCACAGCCCTAAAAACAACACTGCAGCCCTAAAAACGCTGTTTCTCACAGCTGCTGACTGCCAGCAGGAACAATGGAATTAGCCTTGGCTCTGTCTGGAAAATGTCAAGCGTCCCATCAATCTCTCCAGGACAGACAGAGACAGGTTTGTATTTAACATCTCACCTATAGGTTGGGGACCTCAGCGACAAGGAGGACAGCCATGAAGGCTGACAAATGCCCAGCCCTAAGTAAAATGTAGAGCTGTCACTGGAAAGCTCTCAAGATGAGAACTTTTCAAGTCCGGGAGTGCTAATCATGACCTACCAGGGGTGTGTCTGAGTGATGGACCCTTTAGGGAAGCTGTAGCTCAACTAAGCATCTTTTTAACTATGTGAATTTTTCCTAAGAGGGTGCTGGGACCAGGTCTTTGGCGTTGAGCCGATCAGCAAGCAGAAGGTCTTAGAATGCAAATGTTCCTAAGGGTCTTCAAAGAAGCCCTCTGGCCTCAAGGGCCAGCACTGCTTTGCTCCAGGGGTCAGAAGCCTGAAGCTCTCTGGCTCCCTTGAAGGGAGAGGGTGGGAGGGAAGAAGAGAGAATATGTAGGTTTCATTTCAAGGTATATTTCGGAGGAAAACATGTTCCTGAAAGTCAGTTCAGTGCTCGGGATTTTCCTGAAAGAGGGTTCGTGGGACCCTGTTGCTCAGCTGGTCACTCGCGCTCTAGGCCAACAATAGCCAAAAGTAAACGTCAAGGAAAACCCCACAGAAAGCTTTTCCCCTTCATTTCTGACTTGTATCAGGGATGAGGTGGGTGCCCAAGAGCTGGCCCACACCCTGCTGACGACAATGGGGGGGGGGGGGGAGGCAGAGGAAGCCTGGTTTGGGGAGAAAGCGGGAGAAGGCGGGGGAACACCCAGCCCTTTTATCTGGGGGAGAAAACAGGGTGAGGAGAGTGCAGGCGAGTCTAAAATGGAATTCTTGCTCTCCTCTAATTCATTGGGAAAGTCCACTCCGCGACCACGCAGCTTCCAGAACCGCTCCTGACCATTCAGCACAGACGGTCGGCCCCGCGGCCCAACAGGGGCGGCCTGCAGCGGGCGGCGCGGGCCCGGGTGCGCGACCCGCAGCCCCACCCCCTCCCCCCTCCCCCCTCCCCGGCCGCGAGCGCAACGCCCGGGCGCAGGGAGAAGCACGCGCGGCTTTGAACGTGCATTCTCAGTCGCTCCCAAGGTCCCCAAACCGAGGGGGAAAAAAAAAAAAAAAGCAAACGAGCGCCAAAGGATGCTCGAGAGAGACGGGAGGAAGCGCTCGCTACTCCTTCCAGGACGACAACCGAGGGTCAGTGGAGGGGGTCGCGGACGGCCGAGCACCAGGGGCACGTCTGTGCGGGCAGAGGGCAGCACAGCACCCCCAGGGCCTGAAGAAGTCGGGCGCCGGGCGCGCGATTTCTCTCGAGAAGTCTGGACACACCGTAGTTTCCTAGGTCTTTGCACCCGCGAGCGATCCCCCCCGGGTCCGGGGTACCCCCCCCCCCGCCACTCACCCCACGGCCGCGGCTGGCGGTGCAGGAGGCTCGGGGCGCCGCGTCCGCCCGGATCGCAGGGAGCGCGCCGGCTTCCGAGGCGCCGCGGGGGCGCGGGCGGGGGCGCGAGGTCCCCCCGGGAGCCGCCGAGATGGGCGCCCACACGGCCGCGCGGGCTCGGCGGCGGCGGGGCGAGGGCGCGCTCCGGGCCGGGCGGGAACCAGCGAGCCTCCGCGCCCCGGAGCGCCGAGCGCCCACCCGGCCTCGGGCAGAGCCGCGGCGCGCCCGCCCCCCCGGGGCCCCTCGGGGCGGCCGCTCGGGGCGGGCCGGGGGGAGGGGGTCGCCCGGCCCCGCCCCGCCGCCCGGGGGACCCGCTCACGGCCCGCCCCCGCCCCGCAGCCGCGCGGAGTCCAGAAGCCGGCGGGGAACGGGTCCCGGTGCTGGAGGCCAAAGCGCGGCTGCCGCGGTCCGCCGAGCCGGGCTCCGCCCCGCCCTCGAGCCTCGGCGGCGGCACCTACCCACGTCCGGGCTCTGGGTCCCGGGAGAGGCAGCCTCACGGCCGCACTGCGGCTCAGCCGAGGAGCAGCCGAGAGCCGGCAAAAAAAAAAAAAAAAAAAAAGTCGAGGAGAGACTCGTGGCGTTCGGTGGGAGGATGAAAGCGAGAGCCCGCAGCCCCCGAGCCCGCGGCCCCGCCGGCCCCGCCTCCTCCGGACCCCGCAGCCGAGGGCGCCGCTTCGGGTCGGAACTCGCCCGGCCCGGCCGAGTGTGCAGGAGCAAGGGCCGCCCTGTCCTCGGCCCGCATCGCCCGGACGCGTCCCCGCCAACCCCGCACCCACTTTCGGGAGCGGCAAGTCGCGGCGCGCCCCGTGACCCAGCTCGTCCTCCCGACGCGGGTCCAACCCGCGGGCTCGGCCGCAGGGCACCGCTCGCCGTCCTCGCAGCCTGCGCGGCGCAGGCACCGAAGTCGCTCGGGGGGAGCGGAGGGAGCGCGCGGGCAGCCGAGACGCGGCGCCCCCGCCCCGCCCCCGCCCCGCCCCCCGGGGTGCCGGCTCGGGCCCACTCACCGCGGCCGGCGCTCCCCGCTCCCCGCTCCCCGGCGCCGGCTCCCGGAGTCCGCAGCCGCGGCGGCTCGGGACCGCGAGGGGGCAGGGCGGCGCGGGGCGGGGCTCGGCCGCGGCCGCAGGTAACAATGCGGCGGACCCGCCCGCTCCCGCCCGCTCCCGGCGCCCGCCAAGGGCAGCACGTCCTTTCCTGCCCGGCCCCTTCCCCCTCCCGGCCTCCGGCCTCCGGCCTCCGAGCGGCGGCGGCGCTCACCTGCGCCCACCGGGGCCCGGGGGCCCGAAGCCGCCGCCCGCACGCCGCTCCCCGCACCCGGAGGCCCCGAGGGCGGCAGGGGCGGCGGGAACCCGACAGGTACGTGTGTGGAGGAGACCAGGTGTCCTCGTGCCAGCAGCGCGGGCACGCGCCGCGCCGGAGCCCGCAGGTGCTTCCCACCTGGCGGCCTCTCCGCAACCTCCCCGCCACCCTTCCCCGCGCACACGCACACTCGGGCACGCACCCCCCGCGCGCGCACTCCGGCGCGCACACCCCCTCCGCGCGCACACTCGGGCACGTGCACACACAGCCCGCGCGCACACTCGGGCACGCATCCCCCCTCTGCGCGCACACTCGGGCACGTGCACACAGCCCGCGCGCTCACTCCGGCACGCATCCCCCCTCCGCGCGCACACTCCGGCGCGCACACCCCCTCCGCGCGCACACTCGGGTACGTGCACACAGCCCGCGCGCACACCCCGGCGCGCACACCCCCTCCGCGCGCACCCGGGCACGCATCCCCCCTCCGCGCGCACACTCGGGCACGTGCACACAGCCCGCGCGCACACTCTGGCACGCACCCCCCCTCCGCGCGCACACTCGGACACGTGCACGCACACCCCCTCCGCGCGCACCCGGGCACGCATCCCCCCTCCGCGCGCACACTCGGGCACGCGCACACGCGCACACACAGGCGCGCGCCGGGCCCCCTGCGCCCCACGCTGGCGTCGCCCCGGGCAGCGTTCGGGGGCCCGGCCCGGTCCCTAGAAGCCGAGTCCCGGCCGAGCGGGGGCTCCCCAGACGGCGGCTCCTGCCTGGCTGCTGCCAACCTGTAGGTTTGTTACTTACTTTTTGTTTGTTTTAAATCCCCTCAGCGAGGACGGTTAACGGGAACCGCTCGGTTATAGTGAAGCAAAGCACAAAGTCCCGCGGAAGCCCGATCGCGTGAACGACGCGGTCTGCGAAAGAGCCCTCGGGGGAGACGGAGAGGGGTGCAGTCGCATCTTTCCTCCGAGTGACTTGTGAAGGCAGCCGGTGAGAAACGGAGGCAAAGAAGCCTTCCCTGGGCCAAGCAGCCTATGGGAAGTCAGCTGCAGGGGCGGGGAGGCGCCCTGCGCGGGGATGAAGTCATCCTTACCTTTGACTCGGTTAGCAGATAACAGACCACAGTTTTCCAGCCTCCGGTGCCTATGACTCTGTCTCTCCACCCTGGTCTTCAACCCCTGAACTCCCACAACTGGTCCTCCAAGGAGATGGAAAAAGCGAAGCCAAAACAAAAACACAGTAAACAAAAACCGAAATCCATGCCAGCCAACAGCCCGTTGAGTAGCCGTTGAACAGGCTTGTGCTGCAATGAGGAGCAGATCCCACCGAGACCACAGAAAACCTCAAGGAGTGGGAAACGTAGTAAAAGAGAAAGCTCCATGCTCAGGGAGTTCATATTAATTCCAAAGGAATATGGCCCACACAGGCAGAAGTTTAATTAAGGAATTTCGAGGGGATCCCTGGGTGGCTCAGCGGTTTGGCGCCTGCCTTTGGCCCAGGATATGATCCTGGGGTCCCAGGATCGAGTCCCACGTCGGGCTCCCTGCATGGAGCCTGCTTCTCCCTCTGCCTGTGTCTCTATCTCTCTGGGTCTCTCATGAATAAGTAAATAAAATCTTACAAAAAAAAAAAAAAGGGAATTTCAAAATTGAGGAGTAGCAGGGTATCCTCTCCTTCTGTGTAGGCCTGGCTAAATGAAAGGTCTACACCCGCTGCACACTTCTTGCTCTTCGACAACCCCCCCCCCCCACCTAGGCTTCCCCCACACTGTACAAAGTATGCACTTTCAAATCAGCCACTTTTTTGAAGAGTCAAATCCAGTGACCCTCAACCCCGAGTCTTTGTGAGTCTTTTTGATCTCCATGCAGCATCCTGGCCTACAGGCCTTTCCTCTGTCCCTCTGGCCTCCTCTGCTGACCCCTTTGGTCCTTCAGAGGACAGTAACTGGGTTCTTCCAACTCTATCTCCCATTTTCCCATGGGTTCCGCCTTCTGATTTGAACCGGGAAGGGTCCAGATCTTATAGGGCCTGAAGCTTATAGAACTCTTGAGGGAGCTTTTTAAAGAAAAACAATAACTTACAAACACAACGCTAGATGTGTGTCTTTGGACTTACTTGTCCAGGAGAGTGAGGGGCAGGAAAACTTGAGCTACCAGGCAAATCCACTTCTGATTTTACCTCTAGGTCAGCGACCTTTTTTTTTTTTTTTAAGATTTTATCCATTTTTTCATGAGAGACACAGAGAGAGAGGCAGAGGGAGAAGCAGGCTCCCTGCAGAGAGCCCAATGTGGGACTTGATCCCAGGACCACTGAGCCACCCAGGGGTCCCTAGGACAGCAACTCTTAAATCCATATGGTCTCTGGTCCAAATTCAATATCCAAGCATCAACTCATCTCTTCAAACAAGCACTTTTCTGGGATCCCTGGGTGGCTCAGCAGTTGAGTGCCTGCCTTCGGCCCAGGGCATGATCCTGGGGTTCTGGGATCAAGTCCCACATCAGGCTCCTTGCATGGAGCCTACTTCTCCCTCTGCCTGTGTCTCTGCCTCACTCTCTCCATGTCTCTCATGAATAAATAAATACAATTAAAAAAAAAAAAAAAAACTAGCACTTTTCCTACCCACACCTCTTATTTAAGACCTAAGTTTAAAATTTGAAATCCCAGCTTTCCTCCAGTTCTTTTTCTCCTCTGAGTTCCTTATATCTAAGTATTCACCAAACTCGTTGCTCTTTCCACAAGTCCTGTCTCTTACATCTCTGCTTTATATCCACATCCATTCACTTCCATTAGAGGAAGGGGGAGCTGATAATTACTTGCTCTTGGTCATGTGTCAGGCATCACATTTGATTCTCACACCAACCCTAGAAACCCACCATTCTATATTTTCTAGGTTAGAACAGTTCAGTTGGACCTCTGTGTCTACCGTCTCCTCTTTCCTCCCTGACTCTATCAGACCAGGGTTTTTGAAAGTCTGATTTCAGGGCACCTGGGGGGCTCAGTGGTTGAGCAGATATCTGCCTTTGGCTCAGGTTGAGATCCCCGGGTACTGGGATGAAGTCCCGCATGGGGCTCCCCGCAGGGAGCCTGCTTCTCCCTCTGCCTGTGTCTCTGCCTCTCTTTCTGTGTCTCTCATGAATACATACAATCTTTAAAGAAAAAAAAATTCTGATTTCATCACATTACCTACCTGTTCAAAGCATCTGTAAGTTCAGATACGTGCCTACAGGAAGAAAGTGGCAATCTTCAGCCTGACACTGGCTGCATGTTGGCCACCTTAGGTGGCCAAAAAGTAGTTGAGAGGCACAGAGCACAGCTCTCAAATAGAGTCAGTGTCTCTACGGATCTGAATCTAAGGCTGTAAATCTAAAGGACACTTTGTTCTTCAACTCTTAATACGCTGATTGGTACCCCCCATCTCACCTGAGTTTGTGCCTGGGACTTAAGGTCCCCTGCTTGTCTGGGTCCGGGAAATACCAGCAGCTCTGTCTGGGAGGAAGGCCAGCAAGACGCCTCAAGCCAAGTGTGCCCAAAGTCAGCCAAGCCCCTGGAATCTGTGACCTAGAGGAAGCTGCTGCTGGGACCCCAGGGGTGCCTGAGCAGCAGCCAGTGTGGCCAGTGTGCACTTTTCCAAGCCAGCCGAACCTCTTGGGAGTGCGTTTGTATCTTTGTGTGGCCTAGGCCATGGGCCCCACGGGTGCCAGCGCCAACCCCTGCCGAAGAACTTCTCCGTCTGCAGCTGTCTTCCCTCTTCCCAGACTGTCCTTGCCAGATTGCTCCTTTGCCTTTGCCCAGTTCATCTTCTCTCTTCTGGCTTCACTTCTTCAGCCCCGAGAAGCTTTTAGTATCTTCTACATCAAGCATTTTGTATTCGAATCTGTCATTAGGAGCTACTAAACAAAAGCTTCAAACCAAAATAAGTCAAATTTCAGAATCCATCCTAAAAAATACCTCACAGTTCTAAAACAGACTTATTTGCTTAAGGAATAGGTCTAAGGCGTGAGCTGACTTCATGGGCCCTCTAAGGAACCACAATTCACCCACAGAAATAAGTCCCATCTGGCACAGGATTGAGGCATCCAACTGATTTTTAAATCTCTTTCTCTTGGTGATGCAGACTGAAACTTCTTACTCTTTGTTCTTGTTAAAACGTATCTTGTGGGGGATCCCTGGGTAGCACAGCGGTTTGGAGCCTGCCTTTGGCCCAGGGCGCGATCCTGGAGACCCGGGATCGAATCCCACGTCGGGCTCCCTGCATGGAGCCTGCTTCTCCCTCTGCCTGTGTCTCTGCCTCTCTCTCTCTCTCTCTCTGTGACTATCATGAATAAATAAATAAAATCTTTAAAAAATAAAACGTTTGGAGCCCGATGTGGGGATTCCAGGATCACGCCCTGGGCTGAAGGCAGGCACTCAACCGCTGAGCCACCCAGGCGTCCCAAACGTATCTTGTTAAAACATATCTGATGAGATCAGTTGTTCAGTATTTAGATTATAGGCTGTATCTTTGCTCTTAAAATTGGAAACTGCAAAAGAAACTATACCAACTTTATAAACAGGTTTGCAGACAAACGCAAAGACGCACCACGACTTCTAATGACAGCCATTTCTTTTTTTTTTTTTTTTAAGTTTTAATTTTGGGGCAGCCCGGGTGGCTCAGCGGTTTAGTGCCAACTGTAGCCCAGGGTGTGATCCTGGAGACCCGAGATCGAGGCCCACGTCGGGCTCCCTGCATGGAGCCTGCTTCTCCCTCTGCCTGTGTCTCTGCCCCACCCCTCTCTCTCTCTCTCTCTCTCTCTCTCTCTCTCTGTGTCTCTCATGAATAAATAAATAAAATATTTAAAAATAAATAAATATTTTATTTTAAATTAAAAAAAAATCTTAAAAAAAAAAAACGGGGATCCCTGGGTGGCTTAGCGGTTTGGCGCCTGCTTTTGGCCCAGGGCGCGATCCTGGAGACCCAGGATAGAATCCCACGTCGGGCTCCCTGCATGGAGCCTGCTCTCCCTCTGCCTGTGTCTTTGCCTCTTTCTCTCTCTCTATGTCTATCATAAATAAATTTTTAAAAAATCTAAAAAAAAAAAGATTTTATTTATTCATGAGAAAGAGAGAGAGAGAGAGAGAGAGAGAGGCAGAGACACAAGCAGGGGGCCTGATGTGGGACTCGATCCCAAGACCCCAGGATCACACCCTGGGCCCAAGGCAGGCGCTAAACCGCTGAGCCACCCAAGGATCCCCCAATGACAGGCATTTCTAAAAGAAATTGCTAGACCTCCTTGTTCCCTTCAAAGGTTAAAAAGTATAAAATCGATAAAATCAACAAAATCAACAGAATTGCTGTTGTCACTATGAATGCAAATTCGCATCAAGTATCTGACAAAATGCAGACACTGGATTGCTCTTGTTTTCTGAACAACTTTATACTGAGAAAATGATGTTTTATTTTTTGCAGCCTAAGAAATGTAAATAGTAAGTTGCCTTGAAGTATAGTACACAATGACTAGGCTCTGATCATTAAAGGGGAGAAATTTTTTTCTGGGTGCTAAGTTGTAATTTCTGAAAATTTTAAGTAGAAAATGCTTTCATGGGTAGGGGCACCTGGCTGGCTCAGTCAGGAGTCTGACTCTTGATCTCAGCTCAGGTCTTGATCTCAGGGTTATGAGTTCAAGCCCGTGCCTCCACACCCAGTGTGGAGCCTACTTAAACAAAACAAAACAAAACAAAACAAAACAAAGAAAAAAAAAAAGAAAGAAAATACTTTCACATGGGATGCATGTGATGCTGATTATCCGTGGTAGCATCAACAAAGTATTTTCCTGGCCAGAAGTAAATACAGGTACTTCGTCAGCAACAGTGCCTGATTTGTTTGAGGGCAAGAGAGATTATAGACAATCCTTACCAACTGGTAAGAATGAGGTAATTAGACTACTGAAGACCTCTTTCTCCTCCTATTTCCTTAGAGCCCACTGTTCATTCGCTCCCTTTTAAGATGTGTGTGTGCGTGTGTGTATGTGTGTGTGTGTTGGAGGCAGGAATGTATGTGGAGACTAAGGTAAGAGATACACCGTGTACATTGCTGAGGTTCTCACCCAGAAAATCCTCAGCTAGGCTTTTTTTTTTTTAATAGTTTATAATTGATACGGCGCTTACACAACTGATGAATATGAATTATAAATGTCAACATTCAAATTTTGAGAAGAATAATACCTTTAAAATATAGCATGAGGGGCACCTGGGTGGCTCTGTCGGTTTAGCGTCTGCCTTGGGCTCAGGTCAGGATCCTGGGGTCCTGGGATCCAGTATGCCTCTGCATCCAGCTCCCTGCTCAGCCGGGAGTCGGCTTCTCCCTCTGCCTGCCCCCTGCCTTGTGCTGTCCCATGCTTGCTCTCTCTCTCTCTCTCAAATTAATAAAATCTTAAAAAAATATGTAACATGAAAGTGTATCCCTTCTCTCCACCACCCATCATCAAAAACAAGCACGTGAGTCTCAGTAAGAGGAATTAAGTTGAAGAGGATGTCAGATGCCAATTTCTTTTGCTCCTGGTTTTAACTGTTTCAGATTGTTTACCCTTTGAAAAAGGTAGAGGAGCAAACAGTAATTCGAAACCATAACACTCACAGTACAGGCAGTCCGCAAACAAACCCAGTGAATCAACAATATTGGTATGTGGTGGTGGTGGTGGTGGTGGTAGTGGTGACAGTGGGTGTGTGGGGGGTGGAGGGGGTGGGGTGGGGGTTTCCCTGGGGAAATAATATTTGCACATCTTGTACAAGACTTTGTAGGGCAAAAGAACAAGTTGGTGACTTAGCGATGTGTAAAGCCCTTTTTACCCCTTTTGAAAATCGAGTTTGTACTTAGTGTAGGGACCAGTTACGAACAAATACTTTTGCACGAAGCTTCTATTTTTAATAAGAAGGCAAATACTTTGGGTATGATAGCAAATAAACCTAGCCCACAGCAATTAGCATCTTAGTATTTTCGGGCCAGATACATAGAAATAATTCAAATGGACCGTTTTGGAGAAAGGGAGTAGGTAAGCCTTCTGGTGGAAATACCATTATTATTCAAGTTTTGACCTTAGCCACAGAGGGGATCCCTGCCAAAACACTTCGCATCACAATTAGCTCACATTTTGCACCCCTTTGTGGGCCTGATCCGGCTAACCCGGCACCAGGCTGCTTTGGGGTTAAACCGCGAACTTCTCTTTTCGTCTTCACTCCTAACTGCTGGCTCCTTCCAGAAGAAAGAGGCTACTGTATTCAGTCTAACTCAGAGAGGTGATATTAAACATTCAGCCAGTTGTAGCTTAAAATAAACAAAGGACATTACCCTCACATTTCTAAGTTCCTCTTTATCTGGTGTTTTTGTACATGTGATCAACTCTTGTGTGTTAAATTGGATATTAAGCCATAAAATGGAATAGAACATCTACACAAAGGATTTTTCTATAGGTGGTGACTTCTCAGGACTAGGCTCCAGAAAAGAGCAAACTGCTTTTAATTTTTTTTGACATGTTGCTGATTTCCGAGGTAAAACCCTGGGCTCTCTTTCCACGGTACTCCTTTGTTGAAGGCACAGGTGCAGGGAATTTCTGAATTTTTGAGGTTTGAATTGTGTCTTGCTTCCTGTGGGGTGACGGCCGGGCAGTGTCTCTCCGGGCGTCCGTCTTACACAGGGGGAGAGGGGATGTAGGGCAAACACGTCACTGAACACAGGACTTTAATTTACAGTGTATGATGGGATTATCTTTATGCTGGAAATTCCCCCCCCAACCCCACCCAAAAAGGACTATTTCTCTTCCCAGGGTGATTGAAAATCATCACTATGGATTCTTATTTACCCCAAGTTTGGAGTCACAAAGACACATCACATTTGTAATTTTATTTTATTTATTTTTTAAAGAATGCATTTATTCATGAAAGACAGGGACACAGGCAGGGACACAGGCAGAGGGAGAAGCAGGCTCCATGCAAGGAGCCCGATGTGGGACTCGATCCCAGGACCCAGTGATCATGCCCTGGGCCGAAGGCAGATGTTCAACCGCTGAGCCACCCAGGTGCCCACATTTGTAATTTTAAAGGGAGTATGAATAAGGGAAAGCAGAGAAAATTCTAGATGTTTACACATCTTCATTTCTCCCCCTTCCTCCTACCCCTTATCAAAGATTTGAACATCTTTTCTAGCTTTGCATTCTCTCCTTGACGAGCATGCCCTCTTCCCAGTCGGTCTCAGTAAGGAGACTACTTCCAAGGGCACCTACTCGGCTGCTGGGCATAACCAGGTTAAATCTTGTTTACTGGATGGGAAGGCAGAGGAAGGAAATCTCCCCGGCAGCTTCATGGAACAGGAGCTCATAAAAAAGGGGGCCCCTGTGATCCTTCTGCTCATGGTACAGAGTCTACAGAAGTCACTTGATGGCTCAAAGACCTTTGTCCTGTATGACAGGCTGGGTAGAGTCACCATAAAGAAACCAGAGGGGCGAATTCAGAAGGCTAGAGCAGGGGCGGGGTGGGGGCAGAAGGGGATGACAGGGGGAGCAATAAGGATCATGACTCACTCCCAAATTTTTATTGGCATCTAGATTTTTAATATTTTTTTAAGAAATAAATTTTAAAGTTATCTCTGCACCCAGCGTGGGGCTTGAACTCACAACCCCAAGATCAAGAGTCGCAAGCTCCACTGACTGAGCCAGCCAGGTGCCATGGCATCGAGGTTCTTAACAAGTCACCTGTTCCACTTTAGCCAAAGCCCCTGAGATTGCCAACAAAGGCATTTTTTGCATGTGTCTTCCCTGTCAAAATGAGCTGACTGCCTCTTCATCAGGCTGTGATAATTGAAACTGCAATAAACAAGGTCACCAGGATCGTACTCAAGTTCTCAGAGAGCCACTCTTGCTGATTCGACCCCCCCACCCCCCCCTCCTGTGACCATGAAACGCTCACGCACCCCGGGCCTTGTGTGCCTACATATAACCCACACATTTGAGCGCCAGGTAACTAGTTATTAATTTGTCGATTCTTTTCCTTCTCAAAAATGAGAGCGCACAGGTCGTCTTCCAGATGGTCAGACCATAAGGTCACATAATAAGCTGCTAAATCTTCTGGCCAACAATTCTCCCCTGATAGCCTGGAAGATACAGATAAATTCTGCCCTTTTGTCCAAATACACTCCAGTGCTAGTCGGTAAGAAGGAGTCAAGCTTTCTTTTAAATGACTGGTAGGGAAAAGAAGTGTGAAGATTTGGGACACCTGGGTGGTTCAGTTGGTAAAGCGTCTGCCCTCAGCTTGGGGCGTGGTCCCAGGATTTTGGGATCGAGCCCCACATCAAGCTCCCTGTTCATGCTCTCTCTCTCTCTCAAATAAATAAAATCTTAAAAAAAAAAAAAAAAGTGGGGCAGCCTCGGTGGCTCAGCGATTTAGCACTGCCTTCAGCCCAGGGCCTGATCCTAGAGAACGGGGATTGAGTCCTGCGTTGGGCTCCCTGCATGGAGCCTGCTTCTCCCTCTGCCTGTGTCTCTGCCTCTCTCTCTGTGTGTCTCTCATGAATAAATAAATTAAATCTTAAAAAAAAAAAGTGTTAAGATTCAAAGCCTACAAAGAAATAATATTGTGCTGATATTTAAGATTTTATTTCTGTGAGTTTATTTTATTTCTTTATTTTTAAGGATTTTATTCATTTATTCATGAGAGACACACAGCGAGAGGCAGAGACACAGGCAGAGGGAGAAGCCCGGAAGCCTGATGCGGGACTCGATCCCAGGACCCCGGGATCAGGACCTGAGTCAAAGGCAGACACTCATCCCCTGAGCCACCAGGCCTTCCCGATTTATGTGAGGTTTACTTTGACAACGTGGATTAGACCCTTTCCAACGACCGAGCTGCAGTGGCACCCTTCTGCACCCAACACCCACACAGAAACGCACACGTGACATTCCAATTTAGGGCTGAAGGCTGGCTGCTTGCACACCCACCTGCATGTTGGGCCTACTGCTCCCTCCCCCCACCCGCCACCATTCGGTCCCAGGATTTGCATAGACTTTCTCCGGATGGATCCGATCAGAAGATCAGAAAGTGTGAGGGCAGGGCTGTTTTATTGATCTTCCTACCTCACGTGGTTAGTCACGGTCTGCAGCTAAACTTGGTCCTCGTCACCAGCTAAGGGCACCGGTGGGCCTCACCCTTCAAAGCTGGAGGCCCCAGCAGCGCCAGGCCTCATCGCTGAGCATCCTCAACGCCTCCTGTGTCAAGGCACAGTTGGGGCCAGTCCTGCCCTCAAGAGGCTTCTGTAATCCAGGAGCGAGTCCCCCGGAGGAGGGAGAAGACCCCTGAGGGGAGCGGCCCGGTGTCCTGTCATCTGAAGAAATGGAGGCCTGCACAGGCCCATCGAGCGCACCTTCAGAGACAGGCTGACCAGCCACCGGAAGCCAGGCGGCCGGCGTCCGACTGGAAAACACCTCCAGCTTTGACATGGGAAGAAGGCTGATGGGGACTGAGCCCTGGCTTCGGAAATTTGATACAGAGGATGGAGAATCAGAGCTATGGGCTCGGGTCCTCTGCTCTCTCAGGCTGCACCAAAGAGATGCTGATTCCCCATTTCTTTTTTTCTTTTCTTTTCTTTTTTCTTTTCTTTTCTTTTTCTTTTCTTTTCTTTCTTTTTTCTTTTCTTTCTTTTCTTTTTTTTCTTTTCTTTTCTTTCTCTTCTCTTCTCTTTTCTTTTCTTTTCTTTCTTTTCTTTCTTTCCTTTCCTTTCCTTTCCTTTTCTTTCTTTTCTTTTCTTTTTCTCTTCTCTTTTCTTTTCTTTTCTTTCTTTTTTCTTTTTTCTTTTCTTTTCTTTTCTTTTTTCTTTTCTTTTCTTTTCTTTTCTTTTTTTTCTTTTCTTTTCTTTCTCTTCTCTTCTCTTCTCTTTTCTTTTCTTTTCTTTCTTTTCTTGTCTTTTCTTTTTTTCTTTTCTTTTCTTTTCTTTCTTTTCTTTCTTTCCTTTCCTTTCCTTTCCTTTTCTTTCTTTTCTTTTCTTTTTCTCTTCTCTTTTCTTTTCTTTTCTTTCTTTTTTCTTTTTTCTTTTCTTTTCTTTTTTTTTTAGATTCCCCATTTCAAAAGACAGGAGACTAAGCCTGCCCAGGAAGCCAGCTGTCTGGCTGTCACTGCCTGGGGAAGCCGCTTCTGTGGGTGGGTGCACAAGAGTCCCAAGAGGCTGCTGTAAGGAAAAGACGGGCTAAAATGATGAATGGTCAGCACACTAGCAATTTAATTAATCATGAAGTTTTTCTTTTCTTTTTTTAAAATATTTTATTTATTTATTCATGAGAGACACACACACACACACACAGAGGCAGAGACACAGGCAGAGGGAGAAGCAGGCTCCATGCAGGGAGCCCGATGTGGGACTCAATCCCAGGACTCCAAGATCACACCCTGGGTTGAAGGCGGCGCTAATCCACTGAGCCACCAGGGCTGCCCAATCATGAAGTTTTTCTTAATTAATTGGGTGATCTTGATCTACTGCGAGTGAACAGAAATTCACATAAAAATGAGCTAACAGGACTGAACAGAAAGAGCCCTTCCTAGAAGAAGTCAAGGTCAGCGTTGAGGTCACTGGCAAGGAAGTCTGGAGTGGATTGAACTGAAGCAACTTGTGTCTTGGGGAAAAAAGACTTGTTTTCATTGCTCTCATCATGAGCATAGCGACTCCAAAAGCTTGAAAAGCCAAAGACAGCACAACGACCTCTTATTATGTCACTGTATTTTTTTTCTTAAGGCTGCCAGTTAAGACCAGAGGCTGCTATGAAGCTTTTAAATTTTCCCTTTCCCGGGGAGTTTGGGCAAAGCCTCGATCTCTCTAAACACACACACACACACACACACACACACACACACACACACACAAACATGTGCAAACACGTGTGTATGTATATATATATGTATGTATGTATGTATATGTATATAAGTAGGCTTGCAGCTATTCATTTGCAATTTCTAATTTCTCTCAGTTTGTGACTCGCTTAATTGAAGGAAAAGGCTAACTGAACTTTACAAAGATAATAGAGGGAGGGGCAGCCCGGGTGGCTCAGCGGTTTACCACCGCCTTCAGCCCAGGGCGTGATCCCGGAGACCCGGGATTGAGTCCCACGTCGGGCTCCCTGCATGGAGCCTGCTTCTCCCTCTGCCTGTGTCTCTGCCTCTCTCTCTCTCTCTCTCTCTCTCTCTGTGTCTCTCATGAATGAATAAATAAAATCTTAAAAAAAAAATAGAGGGAGACTTTTTAGATAAATAAAGTTTAGAGAATACAAGAACAATTTTTTTAAGACCACCCCATAGGAAATCTATTTTTTAAAGAGATTTATTTATGTGTTTATTTTTTTATTTTTTTTAAGACTTTATTTATTTATTCATGAGAGACACACAGAGAGAGGCAGAGACACAGGCAGAGGGAGAAGCGGGCTCCTTGTGGGGAGCCCGAAGCAGGACTCAATTCCAGCACCCTGGGATCATGCCCTGAGCAGGAGGCAGATGCTTAACCACTGAGCTACCCAGAAGTCCCTAGTTAGAAAATTTTAATCCACAACATTTTCCTTGTTCTGACCTAAGGCAGGGGTGAGGAAGCAGGAAACAGAATTTGACAACAATGTCAGCATCTATGATTTATTTGGGGGAATTCTTTAAAGACTTAAGCTATTTTATTATTTTAGGAAGTGTGCATTAGGGAAAATTTGGCCTCTCATAAAATATCTTTTCAGATTAAAAATAAGTTATTAGGGATGCCTGGTGGCTCAGCAGTTGAGTGTCTGTCTGCCTTTGGCTCAGGTCGTGATCCTGGGGTCCTGGGATCGAGTCCCGCGTTGGGCTCCCCGCATGGAGCCTGCTTCTCCCTCTGCCTCTGTCTCTACCTCTCTGTCTCTGTGTCTCTCATGAATAAATAAATAAAATCTTAAAAAAATAAGTCATTCAAAATTACCAATGTAGAATTTATTTTAAGCAGTCTAAGTGGTTATCCTAGATGAACTATAAGCAGCTAAGATTTAAGAAATCCAGAGTAGCCCTTTCACGGAGATGGCACCGAAGGTGAAGAAGGAAGCCCCTACCCCTCCCAAAGCCAAAGCCAAAGCAAAGGCTTTGAAAGCTAAGAAAGCGGTGCTGAAAGGCGTGCACAGTCACAAAAAAAAGAAGATCCGCACGTCACCTACATTCCGACGACCCAAGACCCTGCGTCTCCGAAGGCAGCCCAAATATCCTCGAAAGAGCGCCCCAGGAGGAACCAGCTTGGTCACTCTGCCATCATCAAGTTCCCCTTAACTACTGAGTCAGCCATGAAGAAAATAGAAGACAACAACACACTTGTGTTCATTGTGGATGTCAAGGCCAATAAGCACCAGATCAAACAGGCCCTGAAGAAGCTCTATGACACTGATGTGGCCAAGGTCAACACCTCGATCAGGCCTGATGGAGAGAAGGAAGCATATGTTCGACTGGCTCCTGACTATGATGCTTTGGATGTTGCCAACAAAATTGGGATCATCTAAACTGAGTCCAGCCGGCTATAAATCTAAATATAAATTTTTTCACCATAAAAAAAAAAAAGAAATCCAGACTATTTATGAGAAGAGGGGAAAAAACTGAGACAGAAAAAATCATTGATATTAAGCTAAAATAAGTGTGTCATCTGGGAGCTTAACTTCTCTTACAGCTTCAAGTAGCTATTTAGAAAGTTGAGGAGAAAAAGGAGTGAAACTAATCTAGTTTAGTGAAATGTGTATTTTCCTACGTGGTTTCTTAGTCTAACTAGTTAAAAAATTTAAAAAAATATTTTATTTATTTCTTCGTGAGACACACAGAGAGGCAGAGACACAGGCAGAGGGAGAAGCAGGCTCCCTGCCTGGAGCCTGATGTGGGACTCGATCCCCAGAGCGGGATCATGACCTGAGCCAAAGGCTGAGCCACCCGGGTGCCCCTTTTTCTAACTAGTTTTGTATTTTAAACTAGTTCTGCTTCTTCAGTTGCCCTGTTTCTATAATTCTTACTAACAGAAAATTGTTCAGCTTTATACTTTCTTGCATCTCTGTGTTTCCAAATATAAACCAGTTTCTTTCACATGCTGGACAAGGGATTCTGTTATTTGCAGTAGTAAGGCCACTGGTGTCACTGGCTCTACCAAAAATACTGATTACCACTCAGGTGCAAGAAGGAAAGCCTTTCTGGTCAAAATATCCTAACAAAAATTTTTTTATTATGAAAAATTAAAAAAGATAAGAGTTAAAAGGCAAGTACAAATAAACCACACACACCTACCCATTTCCATCGCTAACATAATGCCATATTTAAGACATCTCTTTCTCATATTCAAGACAGGTCTCTCATCTTCCTTTTCTCTCCAGCTTTCTTTCCATATATGTGAATATATATGAATGTATCTATTTTTGCTGAACCATTTATTTTTTATTTTTATTTTATTTTATATTTTTTATTTTTTTAAAGATTTTATTTATTTATTCATGAGAGACAGAGAGAGAGAGAGAGGCAGAGACATAGGCAGAAGGGGAAGCAGGCTCCATGCAGGGAGCCTGATGTGGGACTTGATCCCAGAACAGGGATTACACCCTGAGCCAAAGGCAGATGCTCAACCGCTGAGCCACCCAGGGGTCCCTGCTGAACCATTTAAAAATAAATTGGCGGCATCATGCCACTTCACCTTTGACTTTAGGCACGCATCTCCTGTGAGGCCATTTGCCTACATTACCACAATATAATAACACAGCTAAAAAAACTAACAAAAAGTCCCTATTATCAACAAACACACACTCAAATTGTTCAGTTGTTCCCCAGATGTTTTTCTATAGTTATTTTTTTTCTAAAGTTATTTTTTGAACTGTCGTCTAAAGTCTCTTTTATTTTATAACAGTATTTCTAAAATAGTTTTTTCTTTTGTGGTTGACTTTTTGAAGAAACCAAGCTAATTATCTTGGAGAATGTCCCAGATTCTGGAGTTGTCCAACTGATTCTTCATGGTGCCATTTAAACTTGTATTTTAACCCTCTTTGTTTTCTACACTAGAAAGAAAGGCAAACAGCTTGAGCAGATTCAGGATCAACAGGAGTATTCCAGCAGCAGTATCTCATGAGTGAGGTTGTATAATTTATATTGCTTTGTACCCGGAGGCACATGATTATCAGGTTATTAGTAATCCTAACTTTGATCATTTGAATTGGGACAGTAAGCACAAATCTTTTTTTTTTTTTTTAATATTTTAAGTAATCCTTACACCCAACGTGGGGCCTGAATTTACAACCTCACGATCAAGAATTGTATACTGTATCCACTGAGCCTGCCAGGTGCCTCAGCCCAAGTCTTGTGTTAATGGTACTTTCTCCCTTTTCTTTTTTCTTTTTTTTTTTTAAGATTTTATTTATTTATTTATTTATTTATTTATTTATTTATTTATTTATGATAGTCACACAGAGAAAGAGAGAGAGAGAGAGAGGCAGAGACACAGGCAGAGGGAGAAGCAGGCTCTATGCAGGGAGCCCGACGTGGGATTCGATCCCGGGTCTCCAGGATCGCGCTCTGGGCCAAAGGCAGGCGCCAAACCGCTGCGCCACCCAGGGATCCCTAAGATTTTATTTATTCATGAGAGACAGAGAGAGAAGCAGAGACATAGGCAGAGGGAGAAGCAGGCTCCTTGTGGGGAGCCCCATGCGGGACTGGAAACCAGGACCTGGGAACACACCCAGAGCCACCCAGGCTTCCCAACTTTTTCCCTTTTCAAACTAATATGTAAGGTCATACTTTAGTATTATGACATAATCTATTTTCCTGCAATCTCTAATGATTTTAGCATCCACTGGTAATCCCTGTGTGAATCAGTATTTCAGTGGGGCCTGCAAAATGGTGACTTTTCTAATTTTGCCAATCTTTCTATACTTTTTAACTAGCCGTACTTCTATAAATAATACTAGTGTCTAAAGTAACATCCTGACATTTTTTTAGAGTAAGTTATAAGTGTACTGCCTTGGGGATCCCTGGGTGGCGCAGCGGTTTGGCGCCTGCCTTTGGCCCAGGGCGCGATCCTGGAGACCCGGGATCGAATCCCACATCGGGCTCCCGGTGCATGGAGCCTGCTTCTCCCTCTGCCTGTGTCTCTGCCTCTCTCTCTCTCACTGTGTGCCTATCATAAATAAATTAAAAAAAAAAAATTAAAAAAAAAAAAAATAAGTGTACTGCCTTTGTTAACTCAAACGAAATGGCAGTGCAACCACCAACTGCTTTTGTGTTTGAATTTTGTAATAAAAAAAAACGGAATAAATTTTTATTACATGGCTCCTCTCAAAAACTATGCATGGAGTTGGGGATATAGGGTGAATAAAAAAGCATGCACTGTGTCTTCCTCAAGAACTTAGAGACTAGCCATAATAAGTATACACTCTTCAAAGGGAAGCAATAGTAATTATCTGCCTAAAACTTAAGGTAGTTTTTCATAAAGATCTTCCTAATATAAACTAGAAATCATTTAAGAGGAGGACAGAAGTCAAGTCATATTATATAAATAACCTGAGCATGTTGTTATTCTAAAAATTTCATGATTTTAAAACTTTTCAGCAAGGCCAACAGGGTTAAAGTTACATTTCCATCTCCTTACCCCAGAAAAACTACCACTCATTGAAAAAAAATTTTTTTACAGTGAGAGTTTGCATTTTCTTTAGAATGTAGAACTTCTATAATTGGGGATCCCTGGGTGGCTCAGCAGTTTAGCCCCTGCCTTAGGCCCAGGGCGTGATCCTGGGCTCCTGGGATTGAGTCCTGCATCGGGCTCCTGGCATGGAGCCTGCTTCTCCCTCTGCCTGTGTCTCTGCCTTTCTGTGTCTCCCATGAATAAATAAATAAAATCTTAAAAAAAAAAAGAACTTTTATAATTAAAGCTCCAAAATAATGTGAAGACTAATATGGTTTACATTTTTCTTATGTACCCCCGTGCCAGCATTGTAGATTTCATCCCTAAGGTATTTATATAAACATACACACTTTTGCTTTACAGAACCAAAGTGATATGAAACTAAATTACAGAAAGTTACTTTTGTCTAAGATCAATGAAACGGTATCTTGTCCCTTTCATTGTTCTTATGAATCAACAATTCATGATAATCTACAGTTGCAGAAAACTCACATTCTTTGACAGAGAATACTTGTGGCAAAGCCTAGATTGGGTCCAAACAAACAAAAAAAGGTTTTGTTTTTCTATGGAAGTCTCTTTTTTCTTTCTTTTCTTTTTTTTTTTTAAAGTATTTTATTTATTCCAGAGAGAGAGAGAGAGAGAGAGAGAGAGAGAGAGAGAGGCGGAGACACAGGAAGAGGGAGAAGCAGGGTCCATGCAGGGAGCCCGATGTGGGACTTGATCCTGGAACTGCGGGATCACACCCTGAGCCAAAGGCAGACGCTCAACCGCTGAGCCACCCAAGCATCTCTTCTCTGGAGTTTCATTTATAAAAATCTCCTTGAAATTCTGGGCTCTGATAAAATATGAATCCAATTAACTGCACAGTTAGCATCCCAGTTCTCGGAATGGTCTAATTTCCCTTCCTCATATTGATAGTTTCTCCTCCCACATCAGAGTTAACACTAGAATAACATGGTTCTTGTTTAATTTACAGAAACTATTAAGAGTTAACTTTTATTTCACCACACAAAGCTGAACTTCATAGTTTTCTGTATAATAGGACAACCACTTGGCAATTTATTATAAAGGCCCATTTATGCCAGGAAACCTGTTGAGCAGGAAACCTTCAAGTGGGAACACAGAACTTAATGAAAGTCCTCAAAAGAGGAAAGTTGTTTGCATCGCCATTCTATTTTCATAGGTCTTGCTATTTTTAACAGTAGTAAAAGGCCTGTAGCTCTTGCGAAAGCTTTTTTTTTTTTTAAAGATTTTATTTATTCTTTTGAAAGAGAGAGAGTGGCAGGGGGAGAGGGATAAGCCAACTTCTGCACCACTGAGAGCAGAGCCTGAGGGTGGAGGGTAGAGGGGCTCCATCCTACAACCCCCAGATCATGACCTGAGCTGAAATCGAGTCAGATGTTTAAGTGATTAAGACAGATAGATGCTCCCTCTCCCACTTTTAAATTTAAATTTTAGTTAAACATACAGTGCAATATTGGTTTCTGGAGAATTCAGTATCTCTGAAAAGCTGTGAACCAATGCAAATCATAACTGGCCTTTTGATCAGAAAATAGCTTATTTACAACTGGACATTCTGAGCCAATATAAAAATTTGCAATCGAACAGGGGAAATCAGATTTCTTAAATGCCTAAATTTGGTTAGAATTGAGTGATAGGGACGCCTGGGTGGCTCAGCGGTTGAGCGTCTGCCTTTGGACCAGGGAGTGGTCCTGGAGTCCTGGGATCGAGTCCCATGTTGAGCTTCCTGCATGGAGCCTGCTTCCCCCTCTGCCTGTGTCTCTGCCTTTCTCTCTCTCTGTGTGTCTCTTATGAATAAAGAAAAAAAAAAAAAAAAGAATTGAGTGATGAAGGATTTCACAGGGTCTCAAGTCTCCCAGGCAACTGAAAGTTTCAAGAGAAAAGCCACCTGGCAAAAGATTTTTTTAAAAGATTTTATTTATTTATTCATAGACACAGAGAGAAAGAGGCAGAGACACAGGCAGAGGGAGAAGCAGGCTCCATGCAGGGAGCCCGATGTGGGACTCGATCCTGGGACCCCAGGATCATACCCCAGGCTGCAGGCGGCGCCAAACCGCTGCGCCACTGGGGCTGCCGGCAAAAGATATTTTGAAATACCACAAAATACAGGCATTTTTGGTATTTCACAAAAATTAGTTCAAATTATATACAGATGTTACACTGAACTATTGATTTAGATAATTTGCTTTTATTTTTCACATCCAGTGAAGGAAGGAGACTGGACACATTTTGAGGTAGATACATTATTCTTTAAATTAACAGTGCCATGATTAAAAGACACTTATCTTTAGCTTTTCCAATATGCTAATTTTACTTTATATCTCACTTTCCAGGTTCACATTTCGTTTTCAGAGTAAGAACAGTAAATTGGAAGTATATCATATATATTTGAAATATACCTACTACGAATCCATTTAGGGCTGAATGGATTATTTTTTCAACTGAAAAGACATTTTAATACACATTGTACTTTAGGAGAAGAAATGACACTTTTGACACATTTAATTGTACAGATGAAATGGCAGGATTTAAAGGGGACGTAATAAATTTAGTTGCAAGTAACTTACTGGCATTATATTTGGTAATTGGGGTTGGCTAAGCCAGTTTAATGTATTTTTGGACCTTCATGTTTTTACCCGTAAAAAAAGGACCTTGGGATCCCTGGGTGGGGCAGCGGTTTGGCGCCTGCCTTTGGCCCCTGCCTTTGGCCCAGGGCACGATCCTGGAGACTCAGGATCGAATCCCACGTCGGGCTCCTGGTGCATGGAGCCTGCTTCTCCCTCTGCCTGTGTCTCTGCCTCTCTCTCCCTCTCTCTGTGTGACTATCATAAATAAATAAAAATTAAAAAAAAAAAAGGACCTTAAACAGTTCATCTCTAAGGAAGCTTCTAGTTTCACACTTTTTTTTTTTTTTTAAGATTTTATTTATTTATTCATGAGAGACACAGAAAGAAGCAGAGACAGAGGCAGGAGAGGGAGAAGCAGGCTCCCTACAGGGAGCCTGATGCAGGACTCCACCCCAAGACTGTGGGATCACAACCCAAGCCTAAGGCAGATGCTCAACCACTCAGCCACCCAGGCGTCCCTAGTTTTGGTTAACACCATCAGTGTGGTGTTCTTTGAATATGGAAACGATGGTTCTTAAAGTCTAGCAGATTTCAGCTGAATTGCTTCTGTAAGCCCCGGTCCTTCCTGGGCCCTAAGATTTGGAAGCTTTGGGGTTAATCAAACAAGGAGGCCATAATTTCCTCACTTTGCTTCCACTTCTCTAAAGTCTCCCCCCCAGCTCCTGTTGGTGGAGAGATCTTAATCATTTCTAATTAGGCTTTGCCTGATTTGAGTCCATTTTTGTTCAAATAAACTGTTTTTCTTTTTAGCAGGCTGCACGCCCAATGTGGGGCTTGAACTCACAACCCTGAGATCATTAGTCACCTGTACTACCAATTGAGCCAGCCAGGCAGGCTGATTTTCGAGATTTTTGAGAAAATCTTTCTCGAAAGCCACCAGCCCTACTTATCAAAGTCTTGAAAGTGTATATATACTTTGAGGGCTCATTTTCATTTCTAAGAATCTAACCTAAGGATGACTAGGTAAGAATATAAAGCTGAATGGGTGCATGTTAAAGGATATTCAAACTAGATCTTGTAATATAAATATTATCGCTAACCAGAAGATCTAACTTCAGGGGAGTTAGGTGGTTCCATGTAGTACTTACTGACATGGGAAGTTATTTTATCTTCAATTTTTTGACATTATCTTCTGATTTTTTCTATGATGAATATAAATTACTTTCCTAACAAAGTAAATATACCACTGGCTAATATGTTATTTCTTTTGTACATGTACCCATTACTCAGAATCACTGATATTTTTAGTTTATTCTAAAAAAATCATCAGTCCCAGCACCTGGTGGCTGCCTTTGGCTCAGTTTGTGGTCCCGGGATCCGGGATCGAGTCCCGAATCAGGCTCCTGTGAAGAGTTGCTTCTCTCTCCGCTTATGTCTCTGCCTCTCTCTGAGTCTGTGTCTCTCATGAATAAATAAATCTTAAAAAAAATCATTAGTCTTTAAAACTGTTTAATTCCATACCTACTGAGGTTGTTACCTATGTAAGAGTGGACATGTTCTGCTTCCAAAAGAGACTCCAAGTGAGAAAAAAGAATTAACTTACTGAGAAAAAGCAATTATAAATGACAGAAGCACCATTTTTTTTGGTTATTGTTCTTAAAGTCAGAAAAAGATAAATTTGTCCTCAGAATGTCCAAATAGTTGCTTCTTAAATTATGAAGAGCCAGAGAAAAAAGGTAGTGCAGCAAACACTTTTAATAAGAATACAAAATTCACACCAGAGGCACATTCTGGGGAATGTAAAGGAACTATCACAAGTAGTAATTCTGCTGAAGAATAAAATAAGGCTCTGTCAGAGTACAAATATACAGGAAGGAATGATTTAAAATAGGTTTATGATTTACAGTCACATTACATTATACATATTAAGCACTGAAAACAGGCATATTAATTAAAAAGCCAGCTAAAAGGCATCTGAACATATATAACAAATCTTACAGTCCACAAAGTTCATGTATAACAGTAATTTTTTAAGTCCTTCATTTCAACACAAAAGAAATGAAGACATATTAATTTATGTCTACAACAAAAATCAAGAGAACTTATATTTCAAAGGCTTACATGACTGATAGAACCACACAGCGGACAGGTCAACCACATAACACGAAACCAACAGTGCTGAACAACTAAAACAGTACTGGCCTTTCCAATCCCCTTTCTTCTTGTTACCACCACACTGTCCCATACTACCTTTCCATTACTCAAATGAAAAAAAATTCCTCTGTCTTCTCATTCCATGAAAGGAATGAAGAAAAACCAAACAGCAAATTCAAAAGTTGATTTTACTATAAACCTTAAATGCGGTTTAACGAATACAAAGAAACCCAACACTGATACACAGTGTTCCTTTCTAAGGAAGGAACAGATACGTCAAACATTATCTGAAAGGGGTTTCTTTATGGATTATGTACATTGGTTGAATAAGAATTACTGTATCTGAGAAGGCACATATCTGTGATTTAAGGCTTAATCGGTATTGTTACACATGGAAGTCAATGAAAGCTGTCTAGGAATTCACTTCTGTCAAAATGGAATTTACCCCAAGACTTGCTTTCTCAGTACATTGAAACCATCAAGAATTTCAATTCCCAAGTCCACCTGCAAAAAAAATTCTTAAGCAGGTTTCATTATGAATCAAAAAAAAAATTGCTAACCTAAATGCCCAGTGACTTTGGGGGATGCAAACTCTTAAGCTCAAAAGCCTCACAGAAATGACAGTGTGATTTCCTGCGTCTTAAAAAAAAAAAAAAAAAAAAAAGTCTAAACAAAATTACAATAGTACAGAATCATTTTTAAAAAGGTATTTGCCACAACTCCACAAGCCAATCAGTCATTCATTAGAGCTGCTGCCTCTGCGTGGATGCTGCAGGAACACCATATAATTTTACTCTGCAAAATAGTTCTTTTCTTTAAGACAATACATGAAAATGAATCTCTTAAAGATGTTTAATATATTCATATATAAAATATCTGATGTTGATACAAATTATGTAAACCTCCCTTTGGAAAAGTTACAACTGGCCCTCATTTCCAGGACCAAAAACCTTGAATTTCTATCTGGTCAGTGCAAATCTATATTAGATGTTTTCAAACTACAGAAATAGCCATCAACCCTCACAATACAAAAGGATTTCTCAAAAAGGAAAATTATTGTGTTCAGATTATAGAAATTATGTTTACATTAAAATCACCCACCTTCCCATCAAATTTAACAGTTCAGTTGTTAAAGTATGAAAAAAGGAGAAATTAAAGCTATTTGTGCAAGAATCACTACAATGGTTGTGGTCACCGCTTCCCTAATCTTAACCCAACTCTGCTTAATTCTTATTAGGTTTGTTTAGAAATATAACAACATGACTTTTTACCCCCCCCCCCCCCCCAGGTGTGATTTTACTGTTCTTCAAGCCAAGATGGGGCATCCACTCCAGGTGTTTTCAATTTGATATGGAACTGCTTAAGTGTCTGTTCAAGCTGCTTCTGATTCCCGGCAAAGTAAGCAGCAATGGCGTTGTGGAAAAGGACCAGCTGATTGTGCAGCACTTTCACCTGTGGACCGGGCAGAATCATAAGAGAAAGCGTTAACACCAGTGGCAGTGAAATGCAAGGTGACTTATCACAGTCCTCATTAAATAGTGTATCTCTCATCAGGAAAACCGGTTTTAATAACAGACAAGTATTTCACACACTCACAGACTGCACATTACTTTGTAAGGGTCATTGGGCCTTTGATGACTTTTAAATTTTCCTAAGGGCAATAGGTCAGCTTACAAAGCTGGATATTCTGTTAACCATATTCAAACACTTGTGGCATTCATTAAAAATATTACTAAATTCCCCCTCAAACTGAGTATATTCAAAATCAAATATTAAAGAGGGAAAATTATATACAAATAATTATTATACAGTATATGCTATATACCAAAAATGGACATCATTAAGGCTAAACTTTGTGTGAAACAGAGTGGGCCAGATACTGTGAAAAAGCAGCAGTTCTCTGCAAAGAATCAAGCCAAGTGGCAGGAAGCGTTGCCCAGAAAGCAATTTACTTAAAGTTCATACGACTCTGTTTTAAGTACTTAGCACTTCTAATGATAACAAGGTATGTTTTAACCAAGTAACGCTACTTCTGTAAATCTTTATTAAAGTCAGCAAAGCACTGCAAAGATTTATGAATAAAGTTATTTCCTGAGCTCTCATTTATAACTGCAAGAGTTCAATATGATACAGTATAAAATAAACTGACTTATCCATCTACTGCAATATTTATTAAAATTGAGCTTTAATAGTTTTTAGTGATGTAAAAATATCTGACATGCTAAGGGAAAAACAGGACATGGTATTTTATGTATGGTATGACATTTTCATTCATTTTATTTTATTTTATTTTTTTTTTTATAAATTTTTATTTATTTATGATAGTCACACACAGAGAGAGAGAGGCAGAGACACAGGCAGAGGGAGAAGCAGGCTCCATGCACCGGGAGCCCGATGTGGGATTCGATCCCAGGTCTCCAGGATCGCGCCCTGGGCCAAAGGCAGGCGCCAAACCGCTGCGCCACCCAGGGATCCCTCATTCATTTTATTATATACATGTGAACACACAGTCTCTCTAGCCTTTTCTCCATTCATCCACCTCTAAAGGAAACAACACAAACATTTATACTGGATATTTTTTATTTGTAAAGTCTTTATTTTAAAATTTAAAATATTATAAAAATAACACACACTCCAGGATTACAAAGTAAAACCTCCTGATCCATACTTTTTGCACTTATCCCCTCCCTGGCCACCGAAAATCACTACTAACATTTTATTGTGTTTCCTTTGAGAATTTTTCTGGGCATATACATAATATTTAAAAACACAAAGGGACTACACTAAGCATACTTCCAGTAATGCTGTTTTCTCAAAATATCTTAGATATTTTTTATTCCATTCATTTATTCATTCAACTAGTATTAAGTACCTTCTATGTGCCACACACTGTTCTAGGTTTTAGGAAAATAGGAACAAATCCCTTCCCTCATGAGCTTCTATCCTTAGGGGGTGGGGAAAGAGAGAAGGGAGGCCAGAAATAAAAATAAATATTGACATCCCAGGAAATTAGTATCTTAAGCCTTGAGAAGAGGTTGGGCTAATTCACAGACCTTTAGGGCATCTGACATTGCTGATTTACCTAAACGTTGTTTAAAACAAAAGAAACTTTTTCTCGTCTTCTAATAAAGATTAAAAAAAAAATTCTAGCAGGGATATTCTAGTAGGGTTTAAGAGGACCACATAGCATGAAAACTAAAAAATGTCTGTATAAACCAAAAGAGGTATATCTTGAATTTACCTGGCCAGACATTTAAGGCGCGCAACCTTTCTAAATGAAAATCTTTGGTACCAGGTGCAATAAGGACAACCATGAAACATTAAACACCATGTGTTAGGCACTATAAATAGGGATATAAGAATACAAACCACAGGGCAGCAGAAAATGACAGTATAAATGAGCAGCCAAAGTTTACTAGAAATGAGTAACGGTTTTAGAAAGTGAAAAGGAGGAAAATCAAAAGGGGGAGGACAGGCTTATTAGAAAGAGGTAGGGTAAGCTGGGTGATAAAGAAAATAAAGAAAGTACTCGGGGAGGTTGGGAGTTAGGGGTGGTTGCGAGATGAAAGAAATGGAGAGGAAAAGCAGTTAGGGAACAGAGATTCAAACACGAGAGGCATATGCTACTAATTAGGCCCAAGATCTAACTGCATTTTTGGAGTAAATGTAATACAGTATCTCTCCAGACTTTTACTTCCAATGTTCTAGGAAGACCTAACAATTGCATTAGGCATAGTTTGATACTGGTCACAGCCTCTCCAAATTTGTTTTTGTTATTCACTTAGGTCATCAGTAAAATATCCCCATTATTAGTATTGTTCCTTTACAGCAATTGCCAGAAAGAGCTTTGGAATCAGGAGGCATGCATGCCAATCTTAGTTGTACCACTTCCCAGTTTTCTTTGTGATATCAGGTACAGGTTACTTCTAACTTCACGGGCCAAGGTCTTTATCTGTTTATCAGGGATGCCATTACCAAACTGAATATGTAGTATCATTGTAAGGGTTAAGTGAAATGAGATACTACCTTGCACACTGTCTGACACAGAGTAAGTACTCATTCAATTTCAGTGGAATCTAAGTTTACCTGTTGGACAGTCAAACCACACTGACTTTTCTTGGTAAAATAAAATTTCATTTATTTAGAAAATGATTTGGAACTTATAAGAAGAGATAATGTGATTTATTTATTTATTTTTTTTTTGGATAATGTGATTTATAATAACAAATACATGCTTGGTCTTTGTCCTCATTTCTGGCACAAAGCACCTAAAACCCTTGCAATTTCCTAAGTGACCAATGAAGGGGGTACCTTTTGTTATCATATTTAGCGTCTTGTCCTGTTTTTTTTTTTTTTTTAAAGATTTTATTTATTCATGATAGTCACACAGAGAGAGACAGAGAGGCAGAGACACAGGCAGAGGGAGAAGCAGGCTCCATGCACCGGGAGCCAGACATGGGATTCAATCCTGGGTCTCCAGGATTGCGCCCTGGGCCAAAGGCAGGCGCCAAACTGCTGCGCCACCCAGGGATCCCCGCTGCGCCACCCAGGGATCCCTTGTCCTGTTCTTGAAATAGCCCTAGCCCTTTACAAGTGAAATGACTTCTGTTCATAAAAAGCTCTTTTCAACCACACCTGACTTTATGTTAATGAGATTTTTGGAAAGTTCCTAGAAAACCAGGAGTAAGAGCTAGTCAGGTGAACAAAACTGTGACTACAGGGTGGGAATTTCAAGCTCCACCTGTCAACCTCTGGGGAGGAAATAGTGGCTGCAGGTTGAATAATTCACCATGGGCCAATGATTTCATCAATGATGCCTATGTAATGAAGCCTCCTAAAAACCTGTGAAGTACAAGATTTGGAGAGCTCCTGGGTTGGTGAATGCATCCACATGCTAGCAAAGCGGAGTATCCCAACTTCATGGGGACAGAGGCTCTTCTGCTCAAGAACTTTACAGACCTTGACCCCTATGCACTTCTTCATCTGGTTGTTGATTTGTGTCCTCCAACAGTCCTTGTAATAAACTGGTGAGCTAGTAAGTGAACGATTTTCCTGAGTTCTATGAGACACTCCAGCATGCAATCCAAGTTGAGGAGGGCGTTGTGCTAACCTTCCATGTATGGTCAGAAGCACAGGTGACAACCTGACTTGTGATTGATGTCAGAAGGTGCAGAGGGTGGGGGCAGTGTCAGAACTGAACTGAATTGTAGAATACCCAGCTGGTGTCCAGGATCAAGAACCAGTTGGTGTGGGAAAAACTCCACACATCTGGTGTCAGGAGTGTTTGAAAAGTACTGAGTGTAAAAGAAGAGACAGTTTTCTCCTTTTCAAAGGCAGAAATTGCTGTGAAGTTTACCTTAGCACAATGAAAAAAAAAAGGTGTGTGCTAAGCAAATAAACTGTGTTGAAAAGATGCAGGGGTACAGGTGGCTTATCAACACTGACTGCCTTCACAGGGCCTTAAATCCAAGGGCAGAAGACAGCCTGGGATGCTGCAGAAGGAATTCCTCTGCTTGACAGATCACCTCAGAGGAACTTTTTCTTTTTTTTTAAGATTTTATTTTTAAGTAATTTCTATACCCAACATGAGGCTTGAACTTACAACCCTGAGATCAAGAGTCGCATGCTTCGACTGAGCCAGCCAGGCTCCGCAACTAAGAACTTTTAAGCATCGCTTTATAACCTCATGATTCTCTGCTTCTAAAATAAACACATTTTTCAAGCACCAGAGAGGCACTTCCTCCAATTATTCACTGATTAGCACCATTCAAGTTAGTAGTATCACATATAAAATTTGTTCAAAACATTTTTTTTTAAACATTTTATTTATTCATGAGAGACACACAGAGAGACAGACAGAGAGAGAGAGAGACAGAGAGAGAAGCAGGCTCCATTCAGGGAGTCTGACGTGGGACTCGATCCCAGGTCTCCAGGATCATGCCCTGGGCTGAAGGCGGCGCTAAACCTCTACGCCACCGCGGCTGCCCTGTTCAAAACATTCTTAATACAGACTTCTACTAATTCATATTGACCTTTCTCTATGTCTAGACAGAAAAGTTTTACATTGCAATCACTTTCAAAACAAGCTTTAAAATGAAACACTGACATTCTGCCTTAGTATCTACTAAGAAAAGGTCAGATTATTTTAATTAAGGTTATAACCCGGGTTCACCTTACATGAGTGGAGTTTGATTTCAGGACCAAATCTTTCTTTAAAAAAAAAAAAAATTATTTATTGGGCATCCTGGTAGCTCAGTGGTTTAGCTAAGCCGCTGTCGGGGTCCCTGCATGGAGCCTGCTTCTGCCTCTGCCTGTGTCTTTGTCTCTCTCTTTCTGTGTGTGTTTCTCATGAATAAATAAATCTTTAAAAAAATAAAGTTTTATTTATTTCAGTAACCTCTATACCCAATGTGGGCTCACAACTCTGAGATCAAAGTCCTATGCTCTTCTGACTGAGCCAGCCAGGTGCCCCCACAGATCTCTTTCTTGCAAAATACTGGTCAATTAAAATTATAATTAGCAAAAAAAAAGTAAAATAAAACACTGCGAGTTAGCTTTCATTTGATTCCTATTTATGTAAAAGTGTTTTCTGAAACTGAGCTCTTCTCAGTCACCTGTATCTGTGTGACTGAGTTTGAGAACTTCTGGAGTTCTGGCTGTCAGGGATTGGTCAAAGGACTGGTCAGAGAGCAGTATATTTTGACAGAGGGTGGAAAAGTTCCCAGATGACCTTAGGGAGGAAAGAACTTTTCAAGATAAAACTTCTTAAGGGAAAAGATTGAGAAATAATTAACTTCATTAAAATTTAGAGTTTCTATTCATCCAAAGATAGTGAAACACTGAGGAAACATATCTGCATTACATGTACTGACAAAGGGTATGTATCTGGAAAATGTGAAGAACTCCAACAAACCAGAAGCAATCCAGTTAAAAAGAGCAAATAACATGGATAGGTATTTCACAGAGGAGGAAACAGGAATGGCCAATTAAATCTGAAAAGATAGGCTGCCTTATTAGAAAACAGGAAAATGCAAATTAAAACTAACTTGATGAAAGCAGACTTCAACTACCTCCATTGTGACCTCAAAATTTCTCATTGATTAAGTTCTTTCAGGGCTTATCTCTTAACTCAGGCAAAATACCCTGTGGGGCAAAGCATCCCGTGATGGAACCGAAACTACCCCTCAGGCAAAAAGGACTGCAACATCCAGCAACATCCCACGTGACTGACCCCAAGACAATGATTGACTTGACCTTTACTGCCCACTGGCACGTACCCACCCAACCTCTGTCCCACATCTTCCTTATATAAAACCGAGAAGTATTTTCAGCACTTTGGAGACAGTCTTTGAGATGTTTTCTCCTGGTGTTGGCCTCAGTGAAATAAATTCTTTTCTTCTTTCACCATTACTTGTCTCTATGCCTTTGCATTTCTTGCAGCTCTCCGCCCTGGCTATAATGGGATGCCATTTTATATCCTCTACATTAAGAAAACTTATAACAATTAAAACTCTTGTGCACTGTTGATTGTTGTATACATTTGTACAAGTATGTTTGAAAATGATTTGGCATTAATCAATAAAATGAAGGATGCATATACGTCACTGAACAGCATCTTGACTCCTAAAAATACACCATAGAGAAACTTGCACGTGTGTTTTATGCGACAGGTACAATTACGTTAATAGCAGAACTGTTTCTAGCATTAAAAAACAAGGAAACTGATGGCCCAGTGGTTGAGCGCCTGACTTTGGCTCAGGGCGTGATCCCGGAGTCACAGGATTGAGTCCCATATTGGGCTCCCTGCATGGAGCCTGCTTCTCCCTCTGCTTAGGTTTCTGCTTCTTGCTCTGTGTCTCTCATGAATAAATAAATAAAATATTAGAAAAAAAATACAAAAAAACAAACAAACAAGGAAACAACCCAAAACTTGTATTTACAGGAGAATGTATAAATAAACTGCACCTCTTCACACAATGGGGATATTATATAGGAGTGAGAATAAATGAATTGCAGCTGCATGCGTCAACATGGATGAATGTCAGGAACATCAGAGCAAAGCAGCAACCTGCAGAATAACACCCGCCGTAGGATTCCATTTATATAAAGTTCAAAACTATGCCTGAGTGAATACATTCACATGTGACAAAACTATAAAGAAAACCAACAGGAACCAATAAACACAATTCAGAATAGGAGTTCTGCAGGGAGAAGAGGGAGGATGAGGTGAGGGAAAGCACAGAGGAGGCTTCAAAAATACTGATGGTTTTGTTTTTTAACCTGGGTGGTGGGAACATGGCTATTTTTTGTTGTCGTTATGCTTTATATTTTGCCTCTGTGTTAAACATTCTTTTGAATATACTTAACAGTTTTACATTATTAAAAAAGGAAAGGTTATGAAAGATAAGCCTGTCTATATCATAACTTCGTTGAGGATCTGCATTATTCAGTGTTCTAATGAACTACAGCTATCCCCACTTTACATTCTGAGAAAAAAAAAATACCAGACCTAAAATGTTACTTACATTCATTTATTCAATAAATACTACCAAGGGTCTGCTGGTGTCAGGCACTAGTCTAGAGGCTGCAATGCAAGCAATCAACAAAAAGACAACTCTGCTCTCAAGAAGCTTATGTTCTATTGAGAGAAGAAAGAGAAACAAGGTAAGTGAAACATACAGTATGTTAGATGATGGCATGTTTTACACAGAAAAATTAAGCAGTAATGGGGAATATGGGATTCATATACAGGAGAGGGCATGGTCTAGCCTTGGTTTAAGGTGACATGTAAATAAAGACCCAAAATAAGTGAGGGAATGAGCTTTAAAGATGCTTTAAGTTTTCCAGTGAGGTTGGAAGAAAAATATTCTAGATGGAGGAAACAGCCAAGTACAAGCGTCCTGAGGTGGGTGCTGTGCTTGGTGTGTTCGAGAAAAGGCAAGGAGGCCAATGTGGCTGGGGCAGAGTCGTAGGGGTCTGGTACAAGATGTGGTCAGACAGGTAATGGGGGGCTAGAGGATGCAGGACTTCAGATATCATCACAGAGACTGGGGTTTACATTTCTTAGTGAGAAGAGAAGGCACAGGAAGATCCTGAACAGAAAAATGACAATATCTGATTTACTTTCATAAACATGCAAGGGTAGAAGTAGGGAGACCTATTAGAATACCACGGTGAGAAGCCAGTGAGATACTGGTGGCCTGGATGAGATACTGGTGGTAACAGAGGAGGTGGTGAGAGGATGCAGCATCCTCAACAGACTGTGAAGGTGGAGCCCACAGACCAAGCTGTGGGCATGAGAGATCAAGAACAAGGATGCCAAGACTTCTGCCCTGAGCAACTGAAAGCATGAAGCTACCATACACTGATACGGCAAAGGCTGTGAGAGGGTGTCAAGTGCAGAGGGAAAGGACATCATCGAGAGCTCGGTATGGGCCAGATGTGGCATGGCTTGCAGGCAGACACATAGAAACGCTGAGTAAGTATTTTTGAGACTGGGCAGATTTCAGGATAGCAGTATAGTAAAGAAACGGAGTCAGATACAATTTTTATGGTTCCTTTCTTCTAAAATTTGAGAAACTTGCTTTCTAAATATAGGTGTATATATATATATTTGGAAACTCAAATGGCTCTTAAAAAGCTTTTCAGTTGGTAAGGCTTTCAATAGAAAAACATTGATTCTATTTATTATTAAGGACAAAAACTAGCTTCTCTTTTAGAGATTTGTGAAATTCAACTGGAAGTTTATGTACAAGTTCATGAACCAGCCCATTAACTAAATACTCCCTACTTAGAGGTATTTTTAAAAAAAGATTATTTATTTGAGAGAGAGAGAGAGAGAGAGAGAGAGAGAGCAAGCATACACAAGCAGGGGGAGTGCAGGCAGAGGAAGAGGGAGAAGCAGGTTCCCCATGGAGCAGGGAGGCTGATGCAGGACTTGATCCCAGGACCCAGGAATTATGACCTAAGTTGAAGGCAGATGCATAACTGACTGAGCTATCCAAGTGCCCCTATAGGTTTTTTTGTTTTTGTTTTTGTTTTGTTTTTAAGGCTTTTGCACTAGTAACATACCTAGGTCACAAAGTAATTTTCCACTTGGTCCTGCTAAGCATGAGTTAGCCTTTCTTGTTTTTTATTTTTTAAATTCTGGATGATCCTTGGCTCCTGGAATTACAGAGCAACTAGGGGGTTTCTGTATTTTTATTTTTATTTATTTATTTTTATTAAAGATTTTTATTTATTTATTCATGACAGACACACACAGAGAAAGGCAGAGACATAGGCAGAGGGAGAAGCAGACTCCATGCAGGGAGCTCAATGTGAGACTCAATCCCAGGACCCCGGGATCATGACCTGAGCTGAAGGCAGACACCCAATTGACTGAGCCACCCAGGCGCCCCTGGGTCATAAGAATTTTTGACCTGCATTTCAATCCCCAATGTTTCAGAATGAAAGGACGAGAGGGGGAACACAACTCTGATTCTGTTACAACAGTCTAAAAGTTATAGCCAGAAAACAAGTGGGAAAAGCATCACACCACTTTTAGCTAACCCTACAAATGTCAACACAAATGTCACATATGTCAACTGAAGAGTAGTTTTTCACCCCCTTGAGGTAGCTGACAAACCCAACACAGAGACACACATCTTCTTGTAGCTAAGGTAGGTTGGTAGCCCACTAACAAAGCCTCAAGCTCAGTGCACTACCTGTATGCTAAATGTTCCCCAACCCTGATCAAATTTAACCCATGGGAAATCAAGGAAAGGGGGTGCTTTTTAAGACTGAATTTTAGTTTTCACAGCAAAATGACACAATACCCATTTTCACAAAAACATTCTTACAGTAATTGTGAGAAGGTTGATGTGTAAGCCTTTAAAAGTATATACACACTTCAGAGTATATATTTCTTCTGGTATAGAGAGAGCCTTTGGGGATTCACAGCTTTTCAATTATAATTATGGAAATAAAGTATACAATTTAGTTATTTTAATCTCAGAAGCCTTTTTATGCCAAAATAGATAACCTTATTTTAAGATCTTTTTTTTTTTTTTTTTTTTTTTTTTAATTTGTGAGAGACAGAGAACACGAGCAGGGGGGAGGGATATAGAGAGAAGCAGACTACCCACTGAGCAGGGAGCCCGATGCGGGGATCAATCCCAGGACTCTGGGATCATGGACTGAGCCAAAGGCACACACTCAACCACTGAGCTACCCAGGACTCCCCTGAGCCATCCAGGCATCCCTAGCCATTAGGATGTTTAAGAACAATTAAGTAACATTAGAAAAACAGTTGCAAATCCAATTTTATTTTTATTTTTTGCAAATCCGATTTCTTTTTTTTTTTTTTTTTTATTTTTATTTATTTATGACAGTCACACAGAGAGAGAGAGAGAGAGGCAGAGACACAGGCAGAGGGAGAAGCAGGCTCCATGCACCGGGAGCCAGACATGGGATTCGATTCTGGGTCTCCAGGATCGCGCCCTGGGCCAAAGGCAGGCGCCAAGCCGCTGCGCCACCCGGGGTTCCCGCAAATCCAATTTTAAAGATAACTAATTTTGTAATCTTGGTAATGACTCTGCTGTTGTCACTATAGAGAAGTAGTTTTAATGAGACTTAAAAGTGTTAGTTTAAGTCACTTGGCTTATTTATCGGGTTCACTTTACTAGATTACTTGGCCTTGTGAAGGTCAATCTAGGAAAGATTCTGGTTTCTCAAACAAAATTGGCTTAGGAAGAGAGATGAAAAAAGTAAGGTGGGGGAATGGTCAGACTGTACTTTTAGAAGACGGTGAAAAAAGCCAAAAATGTTTGAGGAAATTATACTTTTTCAACTTCCATTTGTTTATATTTATACAATCAGATAATGAGAAATGATAATAAGCACACACGGAATTAAAAAAAAACCAGCCGGGCAGCCCCAGTGGCGCAGTGGTTTAGTGCCACCTGCAGTCCAGGGCCTGATCCTGGAGACCCGGGATGGAGTCCCCGTCGGGTTCCCTGTGTGGAGCCTGCTTCTCCCTCTGCCTTTCTATCGCTCGCTCTGTATCTCTCATGAGTAAGTAAAATAAAATCTTAAAAAAAAATAAAAAAAAAAAATAAAAAAAACAGCCAAACATTTTTGGTAGATTATTCTTTGATATGGTAGGTGACACTCATTTTTATGAAGCACTTTTTTTTTTTAAGATTTTATTTATTTATTTGAGAGAGAGAAAGCACGAAGGAGGGGGGTGCAGAGGAAGATGGATAAGCAGGCTCTCTCCACTGAAATCATGACCTGAACCTAAGGCAGAGGTTTTAATGGACTGAGCCACCCAGGAGCCCTAGGAAGCACTTTCTATGTGACAGAGAATATGTTACCCTTATATCTTCTTTGCAGGGCTTCTGTTCTTTCTGTGTTGCGGTTAATAAAATACTCAGAAAGTTACTTGCCTAAGGTTAGATAGGAAGCAGATGGGCTGGGATGTGGAATGTCTTATCCCAAGACAGGTCCACGTTCTTTCACCTCACCTTTTCTAACCTCTTTATTCATAAGACAATACACATTTTGGAAAGCTTTTAAATGAAGTTTGAAACAAACAGAAAAAAGGTATGGAGGAACACTGGAAGGGTAGAAATGTACAGAAGATGTGCTTCAGCCACCTTCCTAATTTTGTTGTTGGCTCTAATGTTACATTTAAATATCCTTGGGACAAGGATCTAACACAACGGTTGGAGCAGATAAGAGAAATAAAAGTTAATTCTTTTAAAAATAATCCAATATTAAACTTTGAAACATTCTTTCCATACTTAGAGCCAGTAAAAAAATCTATATTGAACTATTTACGTATGTCCTAACTTAGAAAAGATTTATAGTGGTTATAAGGATAAGTGAAACACAACAGAAAAGCAGAGATTTAAAAAAGGAGCAAAAGAAGATAGAGATAACAACTCCAGGCAGAAATGGGATGATGACAAATTTGACAAATTTTCAAAACCTAACATCAGAAACAATTACAGCAATTTAGAAATACACTAAATCATTGTGAACTCAATTACAAAGAACTTTCATAAAGATCTGCCAAACAATGAGCAACCCAGTTCAGACATAAGCAAAACCACTACAGCAACATCTGGTGAATGACCTAAAATATGCCATACAATACTTTAATTGTTAAAGGGCAAAACAAACTTCAACACTGACTATTAAGGCAGAGACAAGCTGAGGTTTTTTTTTTTTTTTTTTTTTTTTTTCAAGCTGAGGTTTTAAATAGAAACTGGGTAAGAGAAATTTAAAAGCAGGACTGAGAGCTTATGCCAGGGGATTACACTGAAAACTTTTCTCCTGCCTACACAGCATATATCAATAGAAGATAATACCATTTACAAGGTTTACTGACTGAAAAATTTAAAGTATTACTTCATAGGCATCAAAACCATAAAAGGCACTTTATTTCTATCAAATGAACTTTTCTTCCAAATCAAATTTAGATTAATTACATACTTTCTTTTAAAAAAAATATTTATTTATTTATTTTAGCAGGGTAGGGGCAGAGGGAGAGGGAGGATCTCTAGCAGACTTCCCGCTGAGCACAGTGCCTGACTTGGGCTCAATCCCAGGACCCTGAGGTCATGACCTGAGCCAAATGACCAATGACCTGAGCCAAATGACCTGAGCCAAAAGAGTCAGATGCTCGGGATCCCTGGGTGGCGCAGCGGTTTGGCGTCTGCCTTTGGCCCAGAGCGCGATCCTGGAGACCCGGGATCGAATCCCACATCGGGCTCCCTGCATGGAGCCTGCTTCTCCCTCTGCCTATGTCTCTGCCTCTCTCTCTCTCTGTGTGACTATCATGAATAAATAAATAAAATCTTAAAAAAAAAAAAAAAAGAGAGTCAGATGCTCAACCAACTGAGCCATGGAGGTGCCCCAGATTACTTACACACGTTTTTATCAGAGACACTGAAGTGATTAAAAAAGAGGCAATTTCTAGTTCAAATAAAAGTTACTAGTTTTAATATATTTATAATAAGTTTCTTCAAAGCAATTATTGGCTCTCCCAATAATTCTATAAAATAAGGGTTTATATTAAGTGAACAATATTGGGGTAGTAGCTTGGCTTAAACATGTGAGGAAAAACTGAAGCAAAATCATTCTTTTTAAAAAATATTTTACTTTTAAGTAATCTTTACACCCAATGTGGGGCTTGAACTTATAACCCCAAGATCAATAGTCACATGCTCCACCAACTGAGCCAGTCAGATGCCCTTAAAATCATCCTTTAGTAAGAAGTCTCCAACCACTAACAGGTAAAGAATTAACTCCTTTCTTTACCCCCAATTATTTAAAAATGTATAATTATATACTTTCTCTGCCCATCATTGATTTTTTTTTCAGTAAGAAACCAGAAAAATAACAAACAGAAAAGTGTATCTGTCTTGGCTTTTTATTAGGTTTGTGAAGTATAATTTTATTACTTTGTAATAGCTTTGGAAATGCCTGTCATGTCAAAGCAATTATCAGCTGAGAAAAAGGCACTATCAAAAATATGGGTGTGGGCATTGGGAAGGGAGCAAGAGAAGGAAAGACAAATACGAACTACAAGTGGAGGTGGAAGAACAGATTTTATTTTTCTGACTCATTGGGATAGGTTTCAATAAATCATGGACAAGCAGGTTAAAAAAAAAAGGTTCTGAGAGGGAAAAAAGGGCAGTCCTGTTTTGAAAAGCAGATAACTGATGAAACACAAGCTCTAGGGATGATAGGTTTCAGACCTGTGCTAAGGTCCTACAATTCTTTATCTAATAGTTCAGTAAAATGTTCAATGCACAGGTTTTCTTCCTCTATATACAGATTACTCAAAGATCAGTGTCCGCCAATTTACTTACTGGAGAAAGGGAATGTTCTACAGATACGTATCCATAGAGCTAACCTCTAGGGAAAAAAACCAGACTAATATACATTCATAGCACAGTATGCTAGGTATGTGCTTTACTGGAGAAAGCTCTGGGTAGGAGGGTAATACACAAAGGGGAAGAAATAAACTTTCAAGTTGCTAGGGGTCATATTATGTACCATAAATCATTCAAGATAACATTTGAGCTCCTAGATAAAAATTTATTTAGGTACAGGGATACCCAGGTAGTACAGTGAGTTAAGTGTTCTGACTCTTAGTTTTGGCTCAGGTTGTGATCTCAGGGTCCTGAGATCAAGCCGAGTCGAGTCTGTGCTCAGTGTAGAGTCTGCTTAAGACTCTTTCTCCTCCTCCTTTTGCCCCTTCCCCTCATGCTCTTTCTCAAATAAATATGTAAAATCTTTAAAGAAATAAAATAAAAAATTAATTTTGGTGCAGAAGAGTAGTTAAGGAACTGAATATTTCTTTTCATCTATTAGGTAACTCTGTTTTCACTGGCCTTTGGACACCAGGCAACAAAAACCTACAGTTATACCAATGCCCTGTTCACACTCATCTTTACATTGATAAAATAGTTTTCTGTCAAAGTATGGTTTTTGTATTGTACCTTGGAAAACTAACTTTTTTCTTTAAGATTAAGAATTCAATCTCTTATACAACTTAAAAAAAATTCTGGTTCTGTGTACCTAAGAACTGATTATAAACTTTAATAGAAAAGCTTTATCAAAATTTGTTATGATAGAACCATTATTTTTCTTTTAAAAAAAATCCATACACAGTTATACTACACTTTTAAAAGAACAGAACATTTAATAAAACTTTACAGATAACTTAAACATACATTCCAGGGTTTCTTTCCTTTTTTAAAGATTTATTTATTTGAGTGAGGTGTGAGTGAGTGCACAGTGGAGGGGCGGGGAGAAGGTGTGGGTAGAGAATCTCAAGCAGCTTCCCTGCTAAGTGTGAAGCTGGAGGCAGAGCTGGATCCCACAACTCTAGATCATGGCCTGAGCCTAAATCAAAAGTCAGGAGCTCAACCAACTGAGCCATCCAGGTACCCCTATGTTCCTGGGTTTCTTCAAGAATTTTTTTTTCTGGGACAACTGGGTGGCTCAGCGGTGAGTGTGTGCCTTTAGCTCAGGTCGTGATCCTGGGATCGAGTCCTACATCGGGCTCCCTGTGGGGAGCCTGCTTCTCTCTCTCCCTATGTCTCTGCCTCTCTCTCTCTGTGTCTCTCATGAATAAATAAATAAAATCTTAAAAAAAAAAAAAAGATTTTTTTCCCCTGTTCTTTCCCACCAATGCTCACATTACTCATTCTGTTCAAGTCATGCCACCTGGCCTAGCAGGTACTTCCAAGAATCCACACTACACACTAATGTTCTTCTTCAAATTCTTTCTTTTTTCTCATGTTGAACTCAGCATTTTGTATATAACAGATTTTACTAAATATCATCCATTAGACTGTATACTGCTTATTAGCAAGAAGTCTGTCACAACCCTTACACAGTATTTCTTTAGGATTAGGCATTATAATAGCACAAAACAAGCCCAAAACAGTAAGTTTTTTAACTTACTGAATAATTTTTGAAAAGTGCATTTTTTGAAAATTTAAAGGAAGAAATAGATAGAAGAAAGCCAGAATGTTTTGAAGTATAAGAGGAATAAGGAATAAATCTAGGGGCGCCTGGGTGGCTCAGTTAAGTGGCAAACTCTTGATTTAGGCTCAGATCATGATCTCAGGGTGCTGCTTGAGTCTCTCCCTCTCCTCACACCCCACCCCCTGTTCACTCTCTTAAGAAAAAAAAAAGTGTGATGTTTAAAGGAAAAAACCTAGTTATCAAATGATTTTTTTAATCTAACAAAGCAAATGAATCATGGAAGGAATATGGTCAAAACCAAAGTGTTGAGTCATTATTAAGAGGACTTAAAGTAAAGGTTAAAAAGAACAATGCAAAATCAAATTCTTAAATACTGCTAGTGTCTTCTGCAATTTTACTCAGAAACACCAATTAAAGGTTTATTTTTAAGTAAATCAAAGAGACTCTTAACTACTGAGAACTAAAAAAAAGTACAGAAATGCCACTGCCACCAAAACCAGTGCAGATTACTTCTGATCTGTTTGAATCTTAAATTGACCGAACAATCCACTCCCTTCTAACACACACAGAAGAAAAATGAAACACAAACTCTGTCCTCCAAATGAACTGATCATTTCTGACCAAAAGGGTCTGAAAACATAAATATCTTATAATTGCCAAAGAGAGAGAACCAAATTAAATAAAAACAGCAGTTCATGATTATAAAGCTATCCCTTCTGGAAGGCTTTTAAGTTTTGTGTACAGAATACTTTCTTCACAAAAACTGGATGCTGGAAAATCTCAGCACAACTGACAGAGAGACTACATGACAGAGAGACTAGGTGTGCTTTTTCTCTTGCATTCACCAGTTGATGATTACAAATTTCAGACTGATTCTGGATAGGTATGCTTTAGATGATGCTAATCAAAAGCAACCCACAACTCACAATTCTTTTTGGTTGCACGGTTTATATAAAGATAGTTAACTTCTGCCTCTTTTCTTTTTTTTTTTTTTTTAAGATTTATTTATTTATTCATGATAGACACAGAGAGAGAGAGAGAGGCAGAGACACAGGCAGAGGGAGAAGCAGGCTCCATGCCCGGAGCCCGACGTGGGACCAGATCCTGGGACTCCAGGATCATGCCCTGGGCCAAAGGCAGGCGCCAAACCGCTGAGCCACCCAGGGATCCCTTCTGCCTCTTTTCTAAAGAAAGGAGGCAATGCAAACCACAATTTTTTTCTTCCTTTGTGTGGATCTAGCAAAATTTTTAAAGGGATCTGGAAGCCAAACCAGTAACAGCACATGGTACTGTACATGAAAATATTTTCTGATATAAATAAGAAGTACTATATACACCTTTTTTAATCTGTCATATAAGGTAAAGTAGGAACTCCTATCCTGGCAAGTTACCCGTTTTTCTATTCTCTCTAATACAAAATTGATCATTTGATTTTAAGCTAAAATTATAGGCTATATAAATATATATATATTAGACCATGTCTGAAAAATAGAAATCTAGTTGAGTCTCATTTTGGAAAAAGATAAGGTGTATATACTACTTAAAAAACAAACATTTTCTAGCTGTTCTTATTTTCCTTTCTTTTAAAAGTTAAATCTTATCATTTCAATAAGTAGGATCAAAACTGAAAGGATATAGAAAGTATATAATGAGAAATCTCACTTTCACTCCTGTCTCTTACCACTCAGCCCCTTATAGGTAACAGATTTTAATTAATTTAGTTAATTCTTCCAGGTTTTCTTATTAAGCACAAATCTTTATGCTAAAGACTGTACATTCTTATTTCCTTCCTTTCTCACACAAAAGCTATTGTACCATAGACTACTTTGCACCTAGCTCTTTTCAATTAACAGTATATCCTGAGGATCATTCTACCAAGAGCATCCCTATTCTTTTTTTAGCAGTTGCAAAGTAACCCATTCTATAAATGAACCACAGTTTATTCAACTAGTCCTGTAATGATGAGGTGTTGGGTTGTTCCTCATCTTTTGATAGTAAGTGGTGCTATACCGAATAACCTTCTATACATGCCACTTCTTCCTTGTATAGGCCCTACCTACCTGTCCAGCTTCATCTACTAGAGCTGTTCTGCCACCATCCCCATTATGCTCTGGCCTCACTGACCTTGCTGACCTTCAGTTGGCTTTTGCATATTCTATTCCTTCCACTGAAAATCCGCTTCCTCTACATACCTTTAGTCAGCTCCTTTACATCCTTTTTTTTTTTTTTAGATTTTATTTATTTATTCATGAGAGACACAGAGACAGAGAGGCAGAGACACAGGCAGAGGGAGAAGCAGGCTCCATGCAAGGAGCCTGATGTGGGACTCGATCCCGGGACTCCAGGATCAGGCCCTGAGCCGAAGGCAGACGCTCAACTCCTGAGCCACCCAGGCGTCCCTCCTTTACATCCTTCTGAAGCTTAGCCCCAATGTCACTTTCTCTAGCCTTCCACAATATGCTACACCAAGTCAAGTCCTCTTTGTATTCTCACATGACTCCTCTATTTCCCCTTTACAACACTTACATAGTTTGTATTTATGTAATTATTTGGTTAATGCCTATTTCTCTTACTTGACCATAAGCTCTATAATGGCAAAGACCCCTATATTTCTACTCTTTAAGTCTGGCACATAAATAGCAACCAATGATATTTGATGAATAAAGGAATGCCAATTATACATCTATCTGCTCTTAGTATTTTATATGTATTCTGTTTTACCTTGTAAGTATTTCTTGACACTTTCAGTTCACTCCACTTTCATTACCACCACGCTGAACAAGCTCTCATCATTTCTTGTCTAAACTACTATATTCACTCTTAGGTTCTAAGATCTATTGTGCCATATTTTAGACTTATCATTTGCCAAGAATTCTTTCAATGGGTCCCTACTGATACTAAAATAAATACTTCCCTCTCAGTGTTCTCTCTGTGCTCAGTCGCACTGATTCTAGTCTTATTTATTCTTTGAATATACCACACCCTCTTCTGTCACAGGGCTGTTACACATGCTGTTTCTTCTACTTGGAATACTCTTTGCTTCTCACTTTACTTAGTTAATGCTCAACATCACTTTCTCCTGGAAGTCTGCCAGGACCACTCCTAACGAACCAGGTACCTCTCCTTGAGAGCACTCGTCAGAGCTAAAATTTTACGTATATGTTTTGGTGTGGTTTGATCAATATTGTTATTTCTATTAGGCTACAAGCTCTTTGAAAAAATTTTTTTTAAAAAACATTTTATTTATTTATTCATTGAGACACAGAGAGAGAGAGAGATGCAGAGACACAGGCAGAGGGAGAAGCAGGCTCCATGCAGGGAGCCCGATGTGGGACTCAATCCCAAGTCCCCGGGATCACGCCCTGGACTGAAGATGGCGCCAAACCCACTGAGCCACCAGGGCTGCCCAGGCTATAAGCTCTTTGAGGGTAGAATTTGTTTTTGCTTTTGCTCACTGGGTATCACCAATATCCAGAACACTTCCTGGCACATGTATATATCTGATAAAAGTTTTAAATGAATGAAAAAAAGAACAATAACATGAAATTATATGATGAAATAAACTCAGGAATGACATCTGGAAGTAAAGGTGCATGAGTAAGAGAAAAATCTAAATGTAGGTAATCATATTTGGCATAGTGTTAAGGTTGCTTATTATACATACTTACACATTTCAGTCCATAAATGTTTATTTTTTATTTAGAACCAGTAGGGTTCTTTTTCCTGTGAAACTTAATTTCACTTGACCTAGGAGCAAATACCAAGAGAACTGTTGTATCTCCAGTTACAGAAATAAAGATGACAATAAGTCATTAGCATGAATATTTAAAAAGGATCAAGAGTAAGAAGTTATGGGTTTTTTCTTTGGCAATAGAGAAAAAGATTTCAGGAATGTGTGGGCTTGTACATATTAAGTAATAATTAACATGCTTCTTAAAATTTGGCAAGAAATGTCCATTTTTAAAATTCAGAGGTTTACTTCTTTTCCTCTCAAAGAGAAGTTTTAGCAAACAAAGAATATCTTTGCCTTCCAAGTTTTTGCAAACATTTATAGACTATTTTTACAAAAACATACTAGGTTTCAAGTATTTCCAATTACAGTGTGTATTTGCATAGACACTGAATCATCACAACTACATATATAGCTGGCTCATATTACATAAGTATGTTTACTTTGTTTTTGGTGTTTTATTCTCTGTGTATTCCCTCTTTCTCCTGCTTCTGATTTTAGTTCATGGATTTTTCTCTGAAAAGTTAAATTCATTATAAGATACATATGAAATAAGTTTATAACATATTAGAAAAAATAATGTACTAATTATATTAGAAGAGAAGTCCTAATATACAGGAAGATTATTATAGTATGATTAGATATGAAACATGGTGTTGAGTAAAAACAAAAATCTTTTCATCAACCTAAGAGTCAGAAGGACTATGGTTGTTTAAAAAGGTATTCAAATGAAGTATATTAATCAAATAGGTGTCCAGTATAGATTCCAACTATATTAATCAAATATGTGTTCAGGATACATCCCAAGTCTGCTCATCTTTTTGTTTCCACTGCCATCCTTAAGTCACTGAACTATAACAAAGGATAAAACTCTGCATTTAATGGTTATAGCCAATTAGGTGACATCACCTTAAAGTAAGAGTATATTTCATCTTTCTTAAAATAAGAATATAATAAAATTAATAAGATTCACACTTTTTATTTATATCCTAAGCTGCTTTGTTGAATCTTTTTTTTGTTGTTGTTGTTGAATCTTTTGATACATTCATGATTTCCCCCTCAATACATTGGTAGCCCTGAAAAGAGATTTACCACTCCCAAGTTAAATTATAGCTATCTTAAAGGAAATATTAATCTTAAATTACTTTTTTCATGTTTTATGTGATTCTAAGCCATATAAAAAGCTGTTTTTAAAAAGTAAACATCAATTCCTCACACTGATGTGCATATTTTTTCTCTTATATTTTGCTTCCTCTTTCCATGCAACAGTATACACTGCGGACAGCAGTAGCATTTCTGTGACAGTATGCTTTGCCCTCATGAAAGCAAAGAATGAAGTAACCAGGATTTGCCCTTCTATTCTGTTGTGGCTGACTCTATTTCCTTCCATCTCTTTCTCTTCCCTGCAGTGTACCTCTAATTCTGGGAAAAAATGCAAACACACATTTGCTAAAATAGCTACTATATATTTAACACCATTGCTAGGCATCATGAGGGCTGTAAAAGGAGGTACCTTTCTCACAAAGTCTACAAAACATTAGAAATGTCTATTTTCTTCTCCTCACTAAAGTAGTCTTTATTTTGTTTTGAACCATGAAAGGAACAATAAAAGGCAAATAAACTGCCTTAAGTCACAAAATAACTCATGTTACATTACTCAAAGATCTGGAAAAGGAGAAATAATGATGAAAAAAGAAACATTAGAAGAGCCTAATTAACTTTGTCCTTACTGCGATGCAACTCAATTGTTTGGTAAAACAAGAAAGAGAATATCAGAGATTAATAAGAGTTGTTTAGGTTAAAGGTAAACAATATATTTTAGGAGTGGGTGGATGGAAAGTACGGATTTTACATAACAGAAGAGTTCAATTTTCTCCATTAAGAGTAAAGGACAAGAGATACATGCACCTATCACTCAGCATAAATGCAAATACAAACATAGGAATGTGTGTATTTCACATACCTATTTCCTCTATTTTGCCAGAAAGAAGGAAGGCTAGACTAAGGAAATGTAACATTCAATATTCTAAAATATAGCTAAGACTCGACCTTTCAATCCATCTCAAAAAAGATTTTTCTTTTTAAGTTGTAAGAATGAAACAAAACATTCTCACCATGTTTGGCTACAAAAATTTATTACAACAGTCCCGTCACAGGAATGGTTCTTAGACCTTTACTCAGTGATTATTTGCCTTTACTTTATGTACCATTTTAGTTGTTTGATTATCTGACCTCTCATTTTAGAAGAGAAGTGTTGCTATGGAAAGACACTCCAAAAGCCATGAAATAAGAACCCAGAGAAAGTCTCCTTCCCCCTAAAACTGCAAAAACAGTTTTTAAAAAAAGGAGTAGCATTTAGGAAATTGTCAAATTACAAAACAGCACACTCAATAATGTTTCAAATAACTTATGTTTTAAAAAATTTAATATACATAATTTAAGAAATAGGGAAAGTATATTATATTTTGTTAAAATTGAAGTGCTAAGGAGATTATCTGACAACTACGTATAAGAGATATAAAGGTACGAATTCAGTTGTAGTTTAACAAAAGAAAAAAACAGGATTTGAGGCATTTCACACTGTCAAGAAAGCAAACAGGGATGACACAGTTTCTAGGCCTAAAAGCTTGCTTTTTCCTCCCTTTGTTAGAGCTATTAAACAATAAAAGTGTGGGACATCTGGGTGACTCAGTGGTTGAGCGTCTGCCTTTGGCTTAGGACATGATCCCGAGGTCCTGGGATCGAGTCCCATATCAGGCTCCCTGCATGGAACCTGCCTCTCCCTCTGCCTATGTCTCTGCCTCTCTCTTTCTCTGTGTCTGTCTCATGAATAAATTAATAATATCTTTAAAAAACATAAAAATAAAAGGGTAAGAGTAGCTCAACAATAAAAAAAAAGTTTTCTCATAAATTTTAGTCTTCACCCAAATTACAGCTATTGATTCCTTAAAATAACAGAGATTAATATTCTCTCTTTAAAGTGTTTATTTTTTTAAAGGTTTTATTTATTTATTCATGAGAGACACAGAGAAAGAGAGAGAGGCAGAGACATAGGCAGAGGGAGAAGCAGGCTCCATGCAGGGAGCCCGATGTGGGACTTGATCCCAGGATCACGGGATCACGCCCTGAGCCGAAGGCAGATGCTCAACTGCTGAGCCACCTGGGTGTCCCTCTTTAAAGATTTTATTTTAGACACCTCTGATTACAGAGTTCAAATTAAAACTTAGGTTAATGACAACTGTGGAAAGCTGAAAACAAAGACTACCGGGATGCCTGGCGGCTCAGCGGTTGAGTGTCTGCTTTTGGCTCAGGGCGTGATCCTGGGGTCCTGGGATCGAGTTCCGCATAAGGCTCTCTGCATGGAGCCTGCTTCTCCCTCTGCCTATGTCTCTGCCTCTCTCTCTGTATCTCTCATGAATAAATAAATAACATCTTAAAGGAAAAAAAAGAGAACAAAGACTACCTTTAGACCTTCTAAAAACATAAATCCTTGAGAATAAAGGCAAATTTTATTTATTTAAACATTTTATTTTATTTATTATTCATGAGAGACATACAGAGAGAGGCAGAGACATTGGCAGAGGGAGAAGCAGGCTCCCTGTGGGGAGCACATGTGGGACTCAATTCCATGATCCTGGGATCACAACCTGAGCCAAAGGCAGATGCTCAACCACTGAGCTACCTAGGTGCCTCTAAAGGCAAATTAAAAAAAAAATTTATAGTAAGAAAGGTCAAAAGAAGATGTGACAACAATTTTACTCTCAAAGGCAATGACTTCCAAGCTTTATCTCTGAAGCCTTGACCCTGTGCATCCAAACTCCAAACTCACATCATTAACTTCCTACCAAGTGTTCCATGTGAATATTTTGACATCGTCTCAAACTAAACACTGGGGTAAATGGAACAAATACCAATCCCTCAACCATTACAAACTTCGGGCCAAACTAGCTTCCTCTGTTGATTTCCAACCCCTGGCACGCAGTCTTGAAATCACTGGTTCTTTCCTTTCTGCTGCTACTGCAACAACCCTGGGTCAGGCTCTTCATCATTACATTCACCTATAAAAGATTCCTACTGCTCTGCGTGCTTCTCTTTTCTTTCTGCCTTTAATCTATAGTACCTGAAGAATATTTTTGAATCATACTTTCTCCCCGTTACTCCTAACTTTACAAATTCTTTAATGCCAACTAGATCAAGCAAGAGTCATCTGACAGACACTGAAACTTTATAGAGATAACCTGGCTGGTCCCTTATTGCTCAGCACGCATCCTTTTTGAGGCCACAATTCAATCTTTATGTGATCAAGGCTCAATACAATATGGCTTCCAATTATCTTTCTGATTCTTCCTTTAAAACATGTCAAGGTTATGTCCCATTACAATAGTCTACTTCTCTACTAAACATCAATATTCCTCTATTCTTACATGCGGGCCACTGCCCTTGCCAAGCAGGTTCTCCTCCCACTTCCTTCAGGCCTGTCTTCCTGATCTTTCATGGCTAGGCTTAAGACCTATCTCATCTATGGATCTTGAAAATTTCTCTTCTGGTCAATTCATTATTCTTACTTACTACTAAGAAAATATTGTTTACCTAGTACCAAATGATATAAACTTAATATTTCAAATTAATATGCTGAAATACAGTTCGTGACTCCTGCCACATCTTTTCTAATGTCAATTTCTTCTCATATCAGCAAAAAAAGACAAAGTAGGCAGGATACAGGTCAAGTTTAAAAGCCACCAGGGGAAGGTGTGAAGGTGATAACTTGTAGAAAACAAACCCATCTCATGCTTTTGTAACTTCCTAAGATCATGAACTTTATTTTCCTTCTCGTTCATCCCTTCACTTAGCAATGGGACTAGCATACAGTAAGAATCCTACAAATACTGGTGAACAGTACTTTACAGAGGACTTTTTCACTCCCTTAACACAAGGCATGATTTATCTTCATTTTCCAGAGAAAAATACAGAGGATTGGAGATTCAACCAAGATAATGAAGTTAGTTAGCAGTTGGCAGAAGTGGGTCTTGGAGCCCAGGTTTTTCACATTCTTAATCTGGAATTTTTTGTAAAGGACACAGTCCACCTTGCCTATTCATTAGCTTATGCTTCTCAATGCTAGAGCAGAGCACAGCGATAAATGAGGGAGAGCAAGGGCGGAGGAGAAAGTACACAATTTCTTTTCTACCTGCTGCCTCTGTACCTCCTTTCTATTTCTCACATTAGCACAATAGCTGTTTTTCAGATACAACACAGGGCTACTTAGGCAGTAATGACACTAGATGTAGACAGGCTCCAAATCATTTCTTCAGTCTATTTTCTTTCTTTCTTTCTTTCTTTTTTTTTTTTTCAGTCTACTTTCTATAGCTCAAATATTGATTTGAGGTTCCTAGAATCTGGAACTTCACCTGGACACATGAAAGGGAAGAGCCTGGGTATGTCATGCAACTCTTCCTAATAAATGAGGAGCAACTTTATAGTGGGCAGATCAGGGAGATAGAGGTCCAAAAGATCAGAAAGGACAGGCAGATATGATCATGAGGTGATATAAAATGAATTCACTCATCTGTGAAATATGGATGATGAGAGTATCTGATGGATAAAGATGTAAGCCTCAAAAGGACAGAGATTTTGTTCTTTTTTGTTCACTGACATATTCCCAGTATATAAAGTATTCAGTAATATTTATTGAAAGAATTAAAGTATGAAGATTGTTGTAGGATTAAGTGAGAGAATATGTAAAATGCATAGTAACTGACAAATAAGAAATACCTTCTCTTATTCATGTTTATATCTGGGTATTTCCTAAGTTTCAAAAGTAGTTATAGCAGGACAAGTAGCAGTCACATGGCCATTGCTTATCCTTGTGTAAATTTCCTTTTTTTTTTTTTTTTAAAGATTTTATTTATTTATTCATGAGAGAGAGACACACACACACAGAGGCAGAGACACAGGCAGAGGGAGAAGAAGCTCCACGCACGGAGTCTGACGTGGGACTAGATCCTGGGACTCCAAGACCACGCCCCGGGCCGAAGGCAGATGCTAAACCACTAAGCCATCCAGGGATCCCCAATTTCCTATTTTTATTTAGTTTTGCAAGGACTATATAAGCATAGTGCTTTGGGATACTGATTCTTTCCAAATTATTTTCTCTTCTTTTTTTTCTTTTGGTGGGGAGGGGAAGAGGGAGATGGAGAGAGAGAATCTTTTCTTTTTTAAAGATTTTATTTGTTCATGAGAGAGAGAGAGAGAGAGAGAGAGAGAGAGAGGCAGAGACACAGGCAGAGGGAGATGCAGGCTCCATGCAGGGAGTCTGACGTGGGACTCGATCCCGGGTCTCCAGGATCATGCCCTAGGCTGAAGGCGGCGCTAAACCGCTGAGCCAACTGGGCAGCCTGGAGAGAGAGAATCTTTTTTTTTTTTTTTTTTTTTAAATTTTTATTTATTTATGATAGTCACAGAGAGAGAGAGAGAGAGAGGGGCAGAGACACAGGCAGAGGGGAGAAGCAGGCTCCATGCACCGGGAACCCGATGTGGGATTCGATCCCGGGTGTCCGGGATCGCGCCCTGGGCCAAAGGCAGGTGCCAAACCGCTGCGCCACCCAGGGATCCCGAGAGAGAGAATCTTAAACAGATTCAACACCCAGTGCGGAATGCAAACTGGTGCTCCACCTCACCACCCTGACATCATGACCTGAGCTGAAATTAAGAGCCAGATACTTAAACCAACTAAGCTACCTACGTGCCCCTCTCTCTCTCTCTCTCTCTTTTTTTTTTATAAAGACAACATATCATTTAAAATATAGAAAAATATGTAGAAAACAAAAATTACCCATAATATCACTATCCAGAGAATAGCACACAACACCATTAGATTCCCAAAGAACACCATTACCATTTTATAGACTTCCTAAAATCAATTTCTCTATTTGTAGAGGACCTGAATCCCCAAATTAGGTGAATTCCTTTCTTTCATTTCAAGTTAGCTTTAGATAGAGCCTCTCAAATCCTAGCTAGCATACCTCACTTAGCACTATCCTGAGAGTGATTATAGGGGAGTATATGAAAAATATTTTTTTTTTTTTAAATTTTTATTTATTGATGATAGTCACACAGAGAGAGAGAGAGAGAGGCAGAGACACAGGCAGAGGGAGAAGCAGGCTCCATGCACCGGGAGCCCGACGTGGGATTCGATCCCGGGTCTCCAGGATCGCGCCCTGGGCCAAAGGCAGGCGCCAAACCGCTGCGCCACCCAGGGATCCCTGAAAAATATTTTTATATTTAAAAATAAACATCTATATATAAGTATTGATATATTCCTATCTATTAAAATGCTAAGCCATGTAACTGATCTATCCCTCTCTACATATATACCTATAGAGAGATATATCTACATAGATATATATGAATGGACTAAAAGGAATGCCATCTTACGTGCTCAGCTAACGAATGCTGAAAGGCTGCACTGCGTTCTTGTTGGAATGATGCTGGGCAATCTGTCTGATAACTCTGCTGAAGTTTCCTTTACTGCCATTGTAATGGTTTCTGGTGAATACTTTTCACCCACTGTAGCTAAAAAAAGTGAGTGATAGTGCAGGACTTGGTAGATCCCAAGGAATGTGTTATTCTGCAGCTTTTATGGTAGCCAGAAGAGTTTCTAAAAAAATGTTAAGGAAAACAAGAAGATATCAACAGACAATAGCAAGTGAAGAATAATTTTAAGAGGGTACTTAAAGAAAGTAGATTTGAAGACTTATTGTGACTTGAAAAGCACAAGAAGACTACAATACGCAGTAGAAAGACCCCATCTCCACAAGGCTGATCCATTCCACCTACTCTATGCTGTGCCCACTATTGGCTTTCCTGTTTCAAGGACTGCAATCTCTCTTACAAAACTGAGTATGCATGTCATGTTAAAAATATTTAACATAAGGGCACCTGGGTAGCTCAGTTGGTTGGGCATCTTGATTTCAGCTTGGGTCAAGATCTCAGAGTCATGAGATTGAGCCCTGGTTTGGGCTCCCTGCTCAGTGGGGAATCTGCTTGAGATTCTCTCTTTCTCCCTCTCCCTCCCCACTTGGGTACCTCAAGCATGCACACTCTCTCTCAAATAAATAAATCTTTTTTTTTTTTTTTCAAATAAATAAATCTTAAAAAAAGAAAAGGTAAAGACAAGAAACTGTCCTTTACCAAAACTCAGGAGCCTGTTATCATATGGATTCATCTCCAAGTGAAGCTGTATCTGCTGTAGGAGATCCACCTCAGCTCTCAATTTTCTGTTCTAGTTCTTGGATGGACTCATGTTATACAAAAATAATGTGGAAAATTGATTTCTTGGCTTATTTCTTCTAGATTATACTAACTGCAGCTCTAGGCTGCACCTTTTAGTCATTCCTCATTTATTAGTTACTAAGAAGAAAGTTCTTCTCTTCCTGAAATCTGTGGCCTTTCATTAATAAAAAGGTCTCAAGATATTCAAAACAGAATCTATCATTATGTAACTTTTTATTTTATTTTATTATTTATTTACTTATTTTTTTTATATAATTAGATTTAATTTTTTTGAAGTAATCTCTACATCCTGTATGGGTTTGAACTTAGGACCCTGAGATCAAGAGTCCAATGCTTCACTGACTGAACCATCCAGGTGCCCCAATTATGTAATTTTTTAAAGCATTTGATATCAACTCCAATCTGAAGATCAATAGTTGGACATCCAATATTTTTTGCCAACTGTTACATGTGAAATACTGCGACAGTAGGGTTGATGATGACTTTTATGACAGAAAGATAAATATATTTTTTGTTCTTCTAAAAACGTAACCACTGATTCTAGCTGGAATTCCATTAAGCAATGGTAATGAAAGAGAGTTAATAGAAACAAAAAACTTTCTATTTAGCTCTCTTTGGGGTGACATTATTTTAAAGTCCATAAAAATTTATTTCAGAAGGTAAAGACTAAATTTACCTTATTTTCTTCTAGAAATTTCAACTTGATAGAAACATCATTACGCATTTTATCATATTTTTCCTTATGTGCTTGAAACAGATGCTGTGACTGCTCAATCTTTGGCAGAGTGTTTGCATCACGTGGTCCAAGATTCAGTTCTTCCAAATCAGTGCGATATGCGTCATACTCAATCCTGGAAAGAACAGAGTTAAGTGATGCACATTACAAAAACAGAATGAAGTAAGTTCAGGAGGTGAGTTGGAAATATATGACAGTCTTATATTATACATTGATAGACAATTCTCATACATATATTATACCTTACACTTTTAAAATCATGCATTTTTTAATACAAAGAGCTATTAATATAAGCGTGTGGGGGGGAAGCTGCCTATTAATCTTCTTAACTATTCCTCCCAAAGTACAGTATTCTGACAAGTAGAATTTCTAAAATTTAAAAAACCAGTTTAAAAAGACAGATGTCAAAACCTAATGCTAACAAGATCAAGTGATCTATTTTTCATGGAAAAATGGTAATGCTGATAAGGTAAAGCATAGAAAGATCACAGACTTCAGGATGACACACTTTAACTAGTAAAAGGAAGTTATACTGAGGGTCATCAGTCCTTAAAGTATAGTCTATAGTCTAGCCAGCAAGGTACAAGAGAAATATAATGCAAGTCACATATGTAACTTAAAATTTTCTAGTAGTGCCATTAAAATAATAAAAATTAATTTCACCCTTTAAACAATATATTTTATTTCACCCAATATACCTACAATATTATCACTGCAACATGTAATCAATGTAAAAAGATTGTTAATGAACTATTTTACCTTTTTGGAGGTAGTAATGAGTCTTTGAAATCCACTGTATATATTACACACCTATCTCATTTCAATTTAGACTACCTACCTTTCAAGGGCTCGACAGACACATATGGCTAGTGGCTACCATATGAAACAGAGCAACTCTGGATGGATTTCCATAACATTAGTATTTAGAAAATGACAATGGCATCTATTACAGAGCACTTACCACCTTGTGATCCTTTAGGTGCCTTCCCATTAATATTTTCTTACTACTAACTGAAATAGTTAACCCACCACCACCACTCCATGATCACACTGTATCTCATAATGCCTCTGTCACGGCACCTATGTAAGTACAGTACTTGGGGACTTGCTTATCAGTGATTTATCCAGCAGTCTCTATTATTCAGTACTCAGCTAAGAAGAACAATGTGAGGGATCCCTGGCTGGCTCAGCGGTTTAGCGCCTGCCTTCAGCCCAGGGCGTGATCCAAGAGTCCCGGGATCTAGTCCCATGTCAGGCTCCCTACATGGAGCCTGCTTCTCCCTCTGGCTTTGTCTCTGCCTCTCTCTCTCTCTGTCTCTCATGAATAAACAAAATCTTAAAAAAAGAAAAGAAAAGAACAATGTGACCTCTGATTTAGTAAAAATCAGCATCACAAAGCTTATGCTCTAGAACTAAAGCTCTTTATTCAATATCTAGAGTACAATCTACTCCTCTTATTCTGGCAATTAAGAATATTTTAAAGATTTATTTATTTATTTTAGAGAGAGTGCACACATGTGGAGGGTTGGGGAGAGGCAGAGGGAGAGAAAGGCAAGCAGACTCCTGGTTGAGTGCAGAGCCTAATGCAGGCAGGGCTCAATCTCACAACCTAAGGATCATGACCTGAGCCGAAACCAAGAGTCAGATACTCAACTGACTGAGCTGCCCACGTGCCCTTTAAGAATATTTTAAACAACATCAACTATATTCCAATGTGCCTTGAGGATTTATTTTTATCTTGTACTGAATTTAACAAACTTGACATTTTACGGTCAAAAAGAATCATTCATTCACTGATACATTGATTCATTCAACAAATATTAAGTGAGCCCCTTCTATGTTCCAGGCACTATACTAAAAACCAGAGCTATAATGATAAGGTTTATCTCAAAGAAACTTGCAGTCTAGAGGGAGAGAAGCTCTTGAACAACTAAAACAAAATGAGATAATGGTAACTGCCATGAGGGAGGGAGAATAAGGTACAGAGGAAATCAAAAGAATTGCCTAATTAGGTATCTCCGAACAGAATTAAAACACTAGAATTAAAATTTAAAGGATGGTAAAAGCTTCTGAGGTGGACTGTGGAGGGAAATAAAGCAATCCAGGAAGAGAAAAGCATAAATAAAAGCACAGATTCGTAAGATACCATGATACATTTGGGAAGTAATTCAGTATGTTAGAACCTCAGGTTGAAAATGATAATGGAAGGAATTAAAGTCAGACTAGGGATCCCTGAGTGGCGCAGCGGTTTGGCGCCTGCCTTTGGCCCAGGGCGCGATCCTGGAGACCCGGGATCGAATCCCACATCGGGCTCCCGGTGCATGGAGCCTACTTCTCCTTCTGCCTGTGTCTCTGCCTCTCTCTCTCTCTCTGTGACTATCATAAATAAATAAAAATTAAAAAAAATAAAAAATAAAAAAAAATAAAGTCAGACTAGCAGGCAAAACTGACATTAAGTAGCATATTAAAGGGCCACATTAAAGGGATCAGATTTAATCTGGTAGGTCAAGGGGTGGGAAGCCATTTAAGAATTCTGATATATGAGGGCATCTGGGTAGTTCAGTGGTTGAGTATCTGCCTTTGGTTTAGTTTGTGATCCTGGGGTCAAGTCGCACATTAGGCTCCCCTCAGGGAGCCTATTTCACCCTCTGCCTATGTCTCTGCCTCTCTCTTTGTCTCTCAAGAATGAATAAATAAAATCTTAAAAAAAAAAAAAAAAAAGGAACTCTGATCTAGAAAGTAACATGTTCTACTTATTCAGCATAGAAAGACTGCCCTAGTGGTAAGAAATGGAAGATGGACTGGAGTGGATTAAGAAACAAACAAGGAAACCAATTAGAAGACCATGGGCAAAGGAAAATTAGTCACTGGATCAGGACAATGGCAGTGGGGCTAAGAAGGGGAGGCAGATATAAAGATTTAGGAGGCAAGACTGACTTAGTAATGATAACAAGTTAAATTCCATGGGTCCTTCAGCCAGATTCAATGACCACTCTGGCCTTTGCTGGCTCTAATGTCTTAATCTAGTTATTTTATTTCTTTTTGTTTTCAGTTTTTCATCTATAAGTGAGAATAATAATTTCCACAAAAAATATAGAGTACCTAGGATATACCTGGTAATAACTAGTATCTTTAGAGTGCTTATTATAATGGTCAAATTAGAAGAGGTCTAGCCAGAAGTAGATAAATTAAAAACAATAAAAAATGAAGGAAAAAAAGTAGAACAAAAATAGTGATATATGATGACTTAATGTGAGGACAAATATCCTTCATTAACCTCGGAGCACACTTCTAAACAGTAAGATTAATATAAATATAATCAAAGTTGTGATACTGACCTTATATCCCTTAATTTTTACATCCAGAGTTTGTTATGGTATCAAAGTAAAACTTTCCATAAGAGCTTCTCTAACAGTGCTCATTACCACCAGGAAGAGAAGTACACTAAATTTTCAAAATGCAACTCTTCAAGGTTGCCAGTCTCAATTGAATCCCTATCAATAAAGTTAGTGATGGTTGGTTACTATATGACTGATTTTACATAAAACTTGTAGAGAACAGGTGTCCACATCTGAAAAGTCTTGACCATAATTGATTCCCTTGTTGGTGCTGCTGTGGAGAAGTGCTGAATGGGCTATTGCAAGATTTTCTTTTCTTTTTTTTTTTTTTTATTGCAAGATTTTCTATACACGGAGCACCAGAGGGCTAGGAAATACTTGTACACAATGCATAATAGGGAGCATTAAAAGGCCACCCAGATTTTTGCCTAAATTGCCACTTTTTGTGCTGATCAAATAGTTAATCCATGCCCTATAAGCCAGTAAATTCTGGTTCTGACAGAGAAGAAAATTCAGCTACTGAGAAACTTAATCTGGGGTTATTTTTAAATGTTATACCTGTGGGGCACATTTTACTATTACAACTAGTGAATTCCTCAGTTACTTCAATAAAATCACACTGTAATTTCAATAAAACAAGAATTAATTATGGGGTAAGGTCATTGTTGTTGTTAGTTTTTTTTTAAAAGATATTTATTTATTTATTTATTTATTTATTTATTTATTTATTTATTTATTTATTTATTTATTTATTTATTTATTTATTTATTTATTTATTTATTTATTTATGAGAGACACAGAAAGAGAGGCAGAGACACAGGCAGAGGGAGAAGCAGACTCTCTGCAGGGAGCCTGATGTGGGACTCGATTCTCAGACTGGGATCAAGCCCTGAGCTGAAGGCAAACGCTCAACCACTGAGCCACACCCAGGCATCCCTGTTGTTAGTTTTAAATTACACACAGAAGTCGTTAAAGGTTTCCTGATAACCAGCTATCAAATACATATAACCTGATTTATAATCCTGTTCAGAAGTTTCAAATAAACCCATATATTAGATTGAGATTTTTAAAATAGATTTTATTTATTTGAGAGATAAGAGAGGGAGTGTGTATACAAGCAGCAGAAACGGCAGAGAAAGGAGAGAACCTCAAGCAGACTCCTGGCTGAGCACAGAGCCCGATGCAGGGCTTGATCTCATGACCCAGAGATCATGACCTGAGCCCAAATCAAGGACACTCAACCGATGAGTCACCCAAGCACCCCTAGATTGAGATCTTTTTATCACACTCTACTTTAAGTCAGACAACTCAATATAAGATGTGAAAATTATTATTATTATTATTATTGAAAATTATTATTAAAGATTTTACTTTTAAGTAATCTCTACATCCAACATGGGAGTCCAACTCACAACCCTGAGATCCCAAGTCACACATTCCATCAACTGAGCCAGGCTGGCACATCATAATTTTTATTATTATTATTATTATTTTTAATTTTTATTTATTTATTTATGATAGTCACAGAGAGAGAGAGAGAGGCAGAGACATAGGCAGAGGGAGAAGCAGGCTCCATGCATCGGGAGCCCGACGTGGGATTCGATCCCGGGTCTCCAGGATCACGCCCTGGGCCGGCGCCAAACCACTGCGCCAGGGATCCCTATTATTTTTTTAAAAGATTTTATTTATTTATTTTATTTATTTATTCATGACAGAGAGAGAGAGAGAGAGAGAGAGAGAGAGAGAGAGGCAGAGACACAGGCAGAGGGAGAAGCAGGGATCCCTATTATTTTTTTAAAAGATTTTATTTATTTATTTATTTATTTATTTATTTATTTATTTATTTATTTTATTTATTTATTTATTCATGACAGAGAGAGAGAGAGAGAGAGGCAGAGACACAGGCAGAGGGAGAAGCAGGCTCCATGCAGGGAGCCCAATGTGGGACTCGATTCTGGGACTCCAGGATCATGCTCTGGGCCTAAGGCAGGAAGGAAAAAACTAAACTGCTAAGCCACCCAGGGATCCCCACATCATAATTTAAAAAATTTTTAAAATAGATATGAAATTTGAGATAAATCTAGTTCAAATTTGAGACTGAATGATTAAAAGTAAAAGGAAGAAAGCAAACAGGCTCTCATTTTGGCTTTGAAATTGGCTCCAAGTGAGCAAGCAAACCTTTTAACCTCTAGAGGCTTATTTTTCTCTTCTACAAATTAAAAAATAACTTGTGTACTGTTCAGTGACTCATCTAATGATCTAATGAATTTTTCTTTCTTTACTATGGGTTAATATTTGAAAAAAAAAAAACTAAAAAAAATTTTAAATTAAGCTATATGCCCAACATGGAGCTTTGAACTCACAATCCCAAGATTAAGAGTCACATGCTCTACTGACTGAGCCAGCCAGTCAGTCACCCCATAATATGGGTTAATTTTTTTTGGGGGGGGCTAATGTTTTTAAAAGCATCTTAAAATAATGGCCAAAGTGAAAGATATTATATCCTTTAAACAAAACATATTTTAAAATATACTAAACAAAAATACACTTTAGGTACTAAAAATATTTTCAGGATAAGTGGACAGTTACAAAGTACAGAAACAAATCAGATTCAAGTAGTTCTTGACTAGAAGGTAGAAGAGGGTAGTTTTAGAACCAAAGAATTTTCATCTTCAAAACCCACAAATATTAATCTGAAAGGCTAGAAAATAAGAATTCTTAAAAGAATTAAAGAGATAAAAGGAAAAGGGTATTCATTATGAACAAAGCAAGACATCACAAGTAAGGAACAGATTTGGAAAAGAACCAAATAAATTTTATAAAAATAAAAAATATACAGAATATTCTTTTGAAAAATACAATGTCCACAAAAAGATTTAAATAGAGACTGGAGAATCAGTTACTACCAGTGTTACTAAAGGGACTCCTACTGAAGGGTAGGAGAAATTCCTGAGAAATTCCTTCAGTGTTATTGAGGGATATCCTTTTTTTTTTTTTTTTTTAATTTTATTTATTTATTAATGAGGGACACACACAGAGAGAGGTAGAGACAGGCCGAGGGAGAAGCAGGCTCCATGCAGGGAGCCTGATGCGGGACTCAATCCTGAGTCTCTAGGATCACGCCCTGGGCTGAAGGCGGCACTAATCACTGAGCCACCCGGGCTGCCCTATTGAGGGATGTCCTATTGATGGATTCCTTCCGTTTATTTTTTCCATCTTGGATTTTTTTTTTTTTTTTAGATTTTATTTATTTTAAAGAGAGACAGAGAGCGTGTGAACAAGTGAGAGGAAGGACAGAGGGAAAAGGAGCAGCAGATTCCCCACTGAGCAGGGAGCCTGATGCAGGGCTTAATCCCAGGACCCTGAGATCAGGACCTGAGCAGAAGGCAGACACTTGGCCAACTGAGCCACCCAGGCATCCCACCACTTTCTGATTTTAATACTGTGTTAGCAAATAATTAAAACAATAGGGAAAAGCAAAAAACCAAGTCCATGATCTAAATAGGACACAGACCACATCTCTACCCTTCTCCTACCAAACAGCCACAGCTATTTATCTTGACCTTCATTTCCAAGTCATTAAAAACCACATGTTAATACTAAACCTAAAATTACAAACACAGAATAACATAGAAGCATCTCTTGTGAAAAGATTAAAAGTTAATTTTCCAAGGGTTTTGGGCTTTCAGTTATGTGAAGCATAAGGAAATATATATAAGAATAAGCACTCAAAAACTAGATGAGTTTAGAGTTTTCATAGCCATTTCTCATATTATTAAACTAGGGTAAGGGGCCAAAACATAAATTTATACTTCTAAAAGTTATAGTTTGCATTTAACCTCAACTATGCTACAAAAAAAATGGGATAGGAAGTAAGGATTTCAAATGTTCAGAGGAAAAAAATTCAAAGTAAATCAGAATAAAATGAAGGGGAGAAAAATAGTGCCTGGAATCAAAAGTTGAAAAATGCTACTGCTGATCTGCTAAAATGTACTTAGCTTACCTAACAGGATGGTTATAATGAGTGTATCTGTGCATGTTTATAAAATGTTTGAAAACACTGCATTATAAACAGCTATGAAAATACATAAGAGTTTGAAGCTAATTATAACCTAGGTAAGTGGAAGGCTAGGAAGTTGGTATCCACAACATAAAATCATGGAAGCAGAAATGAGCTTCTTTAATGAAGAGAAAGTGAAACTGTAAATCTGGCTATTGCACTGCTTCTACTGGGAAGCAGCAGTAATAAGAATGAAAAGAGAGGCTTAAGGCCAGATTATAGAGGGCACCTAGGATCTACCTAGTAGAACACAAGGCCCTATCCTCTTCTAAGGAAGCTGGAACTAGGAGATCCTCCATCTCTCTATTCTCTAACAGGCAGGTTGGGCACATAACCAAGGCTCAATGAGATATTCTCTAGACAATGAATCAAAATATTGAGGGGCCTTTTGGAAATGACTTATGGTGGCCATGGCAACATCAAGTACCAGAGGTACCCAGCATCAGGGTCCTAATCAGATTCTTCTGAGGCAGGAATTCTGAGGAATTTTGATTCCTGCTTGTTTCTAGAATCTGCTCTTCTGCCTTTCTCTTAGTTCTATCTACTGCATTCTTTTCCTGCCTGTATTAGCCAAAGCTGATTTCTAACATATATAACCTAAAACCTCACCTGAATTATATACCATATGTAAGGAGACCATATAATGAAAATTTACACCTACCTGGCACTTTCATATTGTTTCACAGTCATTAATGTATCTTCAATTGTTTTATTCACCAAAGTGTTCACACTGGCAATAAAAAAATTAATGGCTCCAAGAAGAGTCTCCCCATTTTTAGCCAGTAGCTTCTGGGTATCTGCATTATAGCCAAATTCTTCCTACAACAAGAAAATCACCTTAACATATCCACTTATTAGTGAATGTGACAAAGAAGTCTTAAACATATCATTAATGGGAAAATATTTGATTTAGAGAATATTTGATTTAAAACATTTAGCTATAGAAGTTTTCTTCTTTTAATGTTTAAATAAACAAATCTAAATCACAGCTAGCTATATAATTACCAGAAAAGTTTTGTAAACCAAAATTGTCATCAGCTCAGATGTATAGCTAGAATCAAATAATTTTAAAAAGTTAAACTACTTTGTACTAGAAAGAATATTTTCATTTCCATGTTTTGTTTCTATTATACTGTAAGCACAGCTGTTAAGAAGAAAAATATAGCAGATTATTAATCAGAGAAACCATAACTTTCACAACCAAATTAGGTTAACAATTGACTAAAACTTTCAGACATAGACACATTGCAATTTCTGTGTTTTGACATAATCTCTTCGGTGTATAAATATTAACAATGCACATTTCTTGTAAACTCAGGGACTAGTTGACTCCCCAGCTCAGGTCTATGTAGGTGCACAGCTGGGGAAGGATCACTCAACACCAGTTCGAGTTCATTCTCTCTGAATAAACTGAGTTTTGGCTTAGAAAACATTACATATGACTCCTTCAGATATGGCAAGTACTAACTAAATTTTCAGTAGTTGAAAGACTGGAAAACTTTAACAGATTATCAGGACACATCTGGACAAATAAAAAAAATCTGATCATAGCTTATTGTAAGATTTATTCTTCAACTTGAGAATTCTGAAGTTTGTTATGCAACACTTTTTAATTTAAGCTGTAAAAAAGCAATATGAAATTAAATAAAATCTTAGAAAATGCAAGTTTAATGCTAGTGCTATAGATATAATTAAATTTCTAGGTCATAAAATAGCCAATAATTAATAAATAGCAGGAGAATAAAATTATCTTGTGCTAAAACCATTTTCCATTTAAGAGAGATCCAAGTAACTTTTTTTTTTTTTTAAAAAAGATTTATGTATTTGAGAGAGAGAGAAGGAGCATGCATATGCGTGCATACAAGTCAGGGGATGGGCAGAGAGAGAAGGAGAGAGAGAATCTCAAGCAGACTGCCCCCTGAGTGCGGAACCTGACCTGGAGATCCATCCTAGGACCCTGGGAGATCATGACCTGCGCCAAAATCAAGAGTTGGATGCTCAACTGACTGAGCACCAACCAGCTGCCCCAACCCTGTTCATTTCTAAAAATTCTCAATACCCAGAATTTCACAGAATTAACATTAAGAATGCCACAAATCCTAATTTAGCCACAGAGAGAGACCTATACAACCTAGAAGGCTACTCTTTTACTAAAAACAAACAAAATACCCTGGAGCAGAGTAAGATGAAATAGCAGCAGACTGAAAAGTTGTATAGCAGAATTTGGATACTATATTTATAATGAAGAAACAGGCCTATATTCAAAGCAGACAGGAAGAGTGAACTGCCATTGTTCTGTTTCATAAATGTAAATCCCACCTGTAATTCCGTGAAGAAAATATAAAACTTTAAAAAAAGAAAAAAAAAAAGAAGAAAATATAAAACTTAAGATTTTAACATACAATTTGAAAAGTTAACTGGCTAGAATAAAAAAGCTTGTTTTTAATAGTAAGGTATGAGACACAGTATAGTAGCAAAAGATATAAAATTGGGGCACTAGAAAGAAAGGAATATACATATGTATATGCATTATAAGAAACACAAAAATAATTAAATATGCTTTTTAGCATTGAAAATAAGTAAAATATGATTCATAAACTTCATTTAGTTAATAAGTTGTTTTAGTATTTTCGGTTGGACAGGGACATTTTATACATTATTATAAATTGCCTTAACAATTACAAATAAACTAAACATAAAGTAATTTTGTGAACAGGGCTGTGGTTTTAATCTGCCACTGAACAGGGAAAGCCAATATAATTCCTTAATCTCAATATCTGCTTGCTTTATTTTTTTTTAATTTTTTAAATTTATTTATGATAGTCACAGAGAGAGAGAGAGAGAGAGAGAGAGAGAGGCAGAGACACAGGCAGAGGGAGAAACAGGCTCCATGCACCGGGAGCCCGACGTGGGATTCGATCCCGGGTCTCTGGGATCGCGCCCTGGGCCAAAGGCAGGGGCCAAACCACTGCGCCACCCAGGGATCCCCTCTGCTTGCTTTATACAGAGAGAGAAAACGAAGTTTCAAAATATTTGAAAATTTTTTCTCTTTAGCAGCTTCTACATCATTTACAACGTTTATCAGATATAAATGACATCTGTCTCCCCTTAAACTTCTACATCAGGACTAAATAACGGAAACATCTGGATCTAAAACATCCAATTTTAGTGCTATAAATTATTGCCTAATTAATAACAAGTGGGTTAATTTAAAAAACACATGGCAATTAAGGAATACAGATAACACTACTGACAGGTACTAGTTGATAATTGATAATAATATGGATTATGTGAACTTTTCTTTTTCTTTTTTTTTTTTTAAAGATTTTATTTATTCATGAGAGACACAGAGAGAGGGAGAGGCAGAGACACAGGCAGAGGGAGAAGCAGGCTCCATGCAGGAAGCCCCATGTGGGACTCAATCCTCGGTCTCCAGGATCACGCCCTGGGCTGAAGGCGGCGCTAAACCACTGAGCCACCGGGGCAGCCCCATGTGAACTTTTCAAATCTTGAAGTATATGCTACCTTCTAAATTGAGAAAAAAAAATTTTTTTAATGAGTTGAAGTGCCATGGCATAACAGAACTGGGGGTCAGAGGCATGTGATAAAATGGTAAAAATCTAGTTTGGAAGTTCATATGTTGATTCTGCTACTGACTGGATTTATCTATTTTGTTAAATTTTTTGTGTGTCAATTTCTCAGTAATAATATGAAGATAATTCTCTTACAAGTTTGATAGGAAGTGTGATGAGATAACCTGCATAAAGTTTCTGATAGATGACAGGCATTTAAAAAGTTTCAGGAGATTTGCTTTTTCTTCTGCTGGATACTGCTTGTTTCTCTAGAAGATGAAAGAACTGAACTAATCTTGGGATGCCTGGGTGGCTCAGTGGTTGAGCATCTGCCATCAGCTCAGGGCATGATCCTGGGATCCTGGGATCGAGTCCCACATCGGGCTGCCTGCATGGAGCCTGCTTCTCCCTTTGCCTGTGTCTCTGCCTCTCTTTGTGTTTCTCTCATGAATAAATAAAATCTTTAAAAAAAAAAAAAAAAAAAAGAACTGAACTAATCTTTAAATTCTTCAACTTCCAAATGCTCCAATCACAAAACAGCTATCATAACCATCATACTTTATCCAGTGTCACTATGTGCCATACGTGTGCTAATTACTGTCAAGGAGTCTCAGTTAATATGTCATAAGGTAGGAGGAAGTGGACACCAGCTCTTCATCACTGCGCTATAAATTTTTTTCTCAAAAAGAATCAACAGGCAAAGAGAGTTACTTTGCTGGCTTTCGTGATTGATCCTGATGACCAAGGGAAAGGAAACTGGACTGCTAAGGAAGAGTATGCCTGGAATACAGGCAACCTCTTAGGGCATCTCTTAGTACTACTATCTTGCTCTGTGATTAATGTCAATAGAAAACAACACCACCACATTTCAGTCAGGACTACTAATGGCCTGGACCCTTCAGGAAGGAAGGTTTGGGTCACCCCACCAGGCAAAGAACTGACTGGATGAGGTGTGAACCGAGAGCCAATGTAATACGGAATGACTTCGGTGGAAGCTAACACTTCGTGACTATCTGTAGAAATGAAGACTATAATTATTGTATTTCTTCCTTATTTTGTTATGTTCATGTATGTATAAAGCAGATAACTTCATTTTCTTCCCTCTCATATGCCCTTAGCATATAACATAAGATGTATTATTAATTTTACATCATAGTATTTAACTAACAGGATATCAAGGAAAAAAGTGAACATCACTCAAGGACTCTGCTAACTTTTCCCCTCTTGTGGGGAAAAGGTTAGTCTATCTTTGATAGTATGCAGGATAGTCATATCATATTAGGTGAAAGTAAGGCTCTCTTACTGCCTTTACTTGGAGATTAAGTATGGTTTAAGGATACATGTATAATTGTTGCTAGCCTGATGAAGGGTAGACTGTGATGGTTAATTTTATGTGTCAACTTAAATTAGCCAGTTGTTTGCCAGTTGTTTGGTCAAACACTAGTCTAGATGTCACTATGAAGGTACAGATTTTGTAGATGTGATTAACATTTGCAATGAGAAACATTATAAATAACACTTTTTAAAAAAGATTTTATTTATTTATTCATGAGAGACACACACACAGAGAGGCAGAGACATAGGCAGAGAGAGAAGCAGGCTCCATGCAGGGAGCCTGATGTGGGACTTGATCCCAGGACTCCAGGACACACCCTGGGCAGAAGGCAGGCACTAAACCACTGAGCCATCCAGGGATCCCCTATAAATAACATTTAAAGTTGACCTTAAAGAGATTATCTTCCAGAATGTGGGTGGACTTCAATCAATTAGTTGAAGACCTTTAGAACAAAAAGACAGGTTTCCCAGAGAATAATTCTGCCTTAAGACTAGAAATCTGGCCTTGGTTTCTTTTTCTTTTCTTTTTTTTTTTTTTTTTTAATTTTTATTTATTTATGATAGTTACAGAGAGAGAGAGAGAGGCAGAGACACAGGCAGAGGGAGAAGCAGGCTCCATGCACCGGGAGCCCGATGTGGGATTCGATTCCGGGTCTCCGGGATCGCGCCCTGGGCCAAAGGCAGGCGCCAAACCACTGCGCCACCCAGGGATCCCTGGCCTTGGTTTCTAAACTACTAACCCACCCTTCGTATTTCAGATTTGCCAAGCCCCTCAACTATGGGAGCAAATTTCTTAAAATAAATCTCTGTGTATTATGTACATACCTCCTATTGGTTTTGTTTCATTGGAAAATCATAATTAAAAACACCCATCTATAAATACTGATTCTGAATTTCAAATAGTCTCTAAAAGGTTCCAGTTTACCACTATTTTCATATTTATAAATACGAATTAGAAAGTTCAGTAAATTTTCTATTTCTTAATTATTTCCTTCAAATCACTTCTGTGTACATATTTGCCTTTAGTATTTGTTCACTAACAAATCATATCAAGTATATTTTGGTGCATAAGCCATCATAAAAGAATATAGCATGTCCTTTTAGCAAAATAGGATAGTTCAATTTCTTGTTGAAAAATGTCGCATGGGGGTACCTAGGTGGCTTAATTGGTTGTGTCTGACTCTTGATTTTTGGCTTAGGTCATGATCTCAGGGTGGTGGGATAGAGCATGGAGTGGGGCTCTGTACTGAGCATGGAGTCTACTTGTCCCTCTCCCTCTGCCCCACCCTCCACTCACCTGTGTGTATGTGTGCACATGCATCCTCTTTCTAAAATGAATGGATAAATAAAATCTTAAAAAAAAATGTTGCATGATAGACTCATGCCTGTTGAACAACTAACTAGATAGATAAAAATACCTGTGATGATTAATTTTATATGCCAACTTGGCTGGGCCACGATGTCCAGATCTTGGTCAAACATTCTGGCAATTTCAGTGAAGGTGTTTTTTTTAATGAGATTAATATTTAAATTGGTGGAGAGTGATGAAAGAAGGCTGAGACCACCCTCCACAAGAGGTAGGCCTCATCCAATCAACTGAAGACCTTAATAGAACAAAGACTGAATTCCCTGTAGCAAGAAGGAATTCTGCTAACAGATTGCCTTTGCACTCAAACTGCTACTCTTCCTTGAGTCTCTCTCTAGTCTGCCAGCCTACCCCACAGGTTTTACATGTATCAAGACTCCAAATCCTGTGAACCAATCTTTTAAAATACATCTCTCTATATATCTACTTATCCTGTTGGTCCTGTTTGTCTACAGAACTGGACTAATACAGTACCACATTTCCTTTTTGTCCTTAAAAATTCAGTGACTCTTGAATTTAAGAAAATTTATCTGGGATATCATCAGAAGACTTACAAACTGGGATTTCACTCATATTATCTATTTTGCCATCATCATTGAGTCAATGCTGCTGTCCCTCTGCAGTTCTCTTCTGATTTTGTCTAATAACTGTGAAATATCTTCCTTTGGTGTTGTCTTCTCTTTGCCATTACGGGCAAAAAATGAAAAATTCTAAATTTTCAACTATGTTGCATAAACGTGAGGAAAAAAAAAAAAAAGACTACAAAGAGTAGTAGTACAGGGGATCCCTGGCTGGCTCAGCAGTTTAGTGCCTGCCTTTTTTGGCCCAGGGTGTGATCCTGGAGTCCTGGGATCGAGTTCTGCATCGGGCTGCCTGCATGAGGCCTGCTTCTCCCTCTCTGCCTGTCTCTCTGCTCTCTCTGTGTCTCTCATGAATAGATAAATAAAAATCTTAAAAAAAAAAAAAAGTATTACATCATTTTTAAAGGTGATGCCATCATTCTTTTATCATCTTAGTAATTTTTAACATTGGAAATAATGGATGAATAATGATGAAATAATTCCCAAGATGATAACATAGTTAAGTGTTTTAAGATCATTCACATCCCATACTGTGTCTTTTACTTCCAATGGACCTGTATGGCAGTTGCAAGATAAAAAGTTGTATTCTGGAGGTGCCTGCCTTCCGCTCAGGTCATGATCCTGGGGTTCTGGGATCAAGGCCTAAGACAGGCTCCCTGTTTAGCAGGGAGCTGGCTTCTCCCTATCCCTCTACCCCTCCCTCCAATTCATGTTCTCTAGCTTGCTTTGGTCTCTCAACTAAGTAAATAATCTTTTTTAAAAAGTTTTATCATCTGGGGGCACCTGGGTGGCTCAGTGGTTGAGCGTCTGCCTTTGGCTCAGGGCATGATCTCTGGGTTCTGGGATCAAGTCACACTTCAGGCTTCCTGCAGGGAGCCTGCTTCCCCCTCTGCCTATGTCTCTGCCTCCTCTGTGTGCTTCTCATGAATAAATAAATAAAATCTTAAAAAAAAAAAAGTTGTTTTCTGCTAATAAAAACAAATACATTTTCTCATTGGAATAAAACTCATGAATTATTAATCCTTACAAAGGGTTAGAGAGTTCAAATAAGAAATTCAAAAATTAAAACTAGGTCTAATGGACTTGAATACTGAAGATTAAACTCTCAGTTCTGTTAAAAAGAAAAAAAAAGGATTTGACACCAAGAAAAGATAACAGAAGTACCTACTAGCTAAGACTGAGCATTAAATGAGCTAATACATACATAAATCATGTAGAACAATATCTGGCATATAGTAAACCCCCAATGTGTATTAACTATTATAATTAACAGGGTCTACTGAGTGCAGCATTGCTGATAACACTGCTACAACACTTCCTCAGACCCTATACCCGGGCTACCTCTTTCCATACTGTGGGGTTTTCTCTGGATCACAGACCCTCTAAAGATCCCATTTAAAAGAAATAGCAAGAGATCATGGAGAAACAGACATAGTTATGGCCTCCCCATGTACACGCAAAGGTGAGCCCCACCTAGAGCTGCCTCCTTCTGGCCTGTTGGTACATGTCCTTGGCTATGAAAACAAAATAAGAATGTATATGTTCATATATACAAAACATAAACTATATACATAAAATATATATAACTTTCAGCTCTACCTCTTCTTAAAAAAGATTTTATGAGAGAGTAGGCACAGGTGTATGCATGAGCAGGGAGAGGGGCAAATGGGGAGGGAGAGGGACAAGTAGACTTCTCCCTGAGTGTAGAGCCTGACATAAGCTTCACCATCTTAATTCCACAACTCTTGAGATTCTGACCTGAGCCAAAAGCAAGAGTCAGATCGTCAACCTACTGAGCTACCCATGTGCCCCACAGCTCTCTATCTTTTATTTGTTTTTTTTTTTTTTTAATTAATTTATTTATTTATTCATGAGGGACACAGAAGGAGAGAGAGGCAAAGACACAGGCAGAGGGAGAAGCAGGCTCCATGCAGGGAGCCCGACGTGGGACTCGATCCTGGGTCTCCAGGATCACGCCCGGGGCTGAAGGCGGCGCTAAACCGCTAAGCCACCGGGGCTGCCCTCTTTTATTTGTTTTGTGATAAAAATTACTTGACCTCTCCTGGCTTCAGTTTCCTCATCTATAAAATGGGGATAACATTTCTTCTAGTGTTGGGTTAGATAAATTATTAAACATAATGGTTATAAAGAACCCAGCCCTTTACACTCAACTGCAGCTGTTACCCGATTGATTAGCTTCCCAAATATTAGATTAGTTCGTCTATCTAGTGACTCAGAATTGAATCTCTGTATTCTTATGAAATGATATTGTCATCTCTAGCCAAACTTTCTTTTTTAAGATTCTAGATATTATCACATAACTTAATGCTCTAAATTATCTAACTCTTTAAGTTAGAAGTCTGTTGGTAAGGGATTTCTACACCTTTTGGCTTCAGGTGAGGGGAAAAAAAAAGACATCAAAGAAGTCACTTAAGACAAATTCTTAGGAATGCTTTGCTGAATACTTATAGAGATATGGTAGAGATGTAATTTCATAATTATTCTAAAATTCTTAATTTCTAAAACTCACAGTTTATATTAATGATTTCGGTAAAAGTAGATCATGAATCCAGTCAAGCAAGTTACCATTTGTTCAAGACATTTGGAGAATAGGTAGGAGATTTTCAGTAGGTATCTGAATTTGCTTTTTAACCCAAGCTTATATACACACAGCTATGATTTTTTTCTAGACTCAGGCAAGCTGAGTACTTTCCTTTTCCTTTCCCCTAACCAAGTTCCCTTCTCCTGAAACCTCTAGCTGACATCTCTAGTCATCTGGGCCTTCTTAAAAATTACATGAAATATCTTAAAAGAACATCAATTCCAATTTTATTAAGAGTTAAGCAAATCAGAAATGTAACAAATTATATCTTAGAATATTATTGCCATTCTCCTCCTCCATACTCCAATAGTTATTTAAAATAATCTTACATGGAGTTCTAGTGACTTCAAACTCAGGTCAGCAAATGCATCTCCAAGTTGCCTTTGAGTATGCACCATCTGGAAAAGCTGGGTCGACAATGTCTGAGCCAGTCTTAAGATATTTTCGTATTTTTTCTTGTTATCTCTTAATATATCAATCTGAGCTTCAAGTTCAAGGTCCACAGTTCTTGATCCACGGCCTAGCTTCTCAGAGATAATTTGTCGAGTGCACTAAAAGTGGAAAGATGCACTTTGTTTAGGAAAAAAAAAAGAACAAAAGAGAAAGGAATAATATAGCAGTCCAAAGTACAAATGTATTTGGCATATACCATTTTTGGCTTCAGACAAACTACCCTTAAAAAACTGAAAATTGTCAGCTCACTTAGAAGTTTATCAAGATTCAAAACAAAATTACCAGACATCTCCAATGACTATTACTAATCAGAGGACGTTTAAAGACTTAGCTAATTTATATATTTCTAGATGAACTCCCTCACATAATCAAATTTCAGGCTTATCAACTTGACTAGATTATTTACAACAACTGAGATACTTGGCATTGATTTAAGAAGATTAGTGGGCTGTAATATCGAAATAATAAGCACACCAAAATTCTATTCTCCTGTTGGTTTCAAATACTTTTTTTCCTTCTATCTTCCTCTTAAGTAATCGTGTGTATGTGTGTGAATAGGAGGAATGAAGGGAAGAAAGGAAGGAAAAACAGGTAAGAGGAGGAGGTGGGGAAGGGTGCAGAGAGAGGAAGGGGAAGAAGGGAAGAGAGAGGAGGGAAGAAGAAAGAAGAGAAAGAGGTAGAGATTAGACATTCCTGAATTCTTTTACTTCTGTCCAGAAGGAATGGTATTAAATTATGCTATTCTGTCTTGCCCCAGAAATAATGATAAGGGAAATTTTTGTTAGCAGTAAAAAATTATAAAAAACTTCATTACTTAATATGTTTTGAGAGTAACCATATAGGGCATTAATATACTCTTCATCATTTAAAGTTAAAAAAAATTTTTAACAAAAATATTCTTTTTTTTTAACAAAAATATTCTTAAGAAGTAATACATAAATATTATAATTTTAAAAATTTGGGGATGCCTGGGTGGCTCAGCAGTTGAGCATCTGCCTTTATTTAGCTCAGGGCATGATCCCCCTGGTCCTGGGATCGAGTCCCGCATCAGGCTCCTGCAGGGAGCCTACTTCTCCCTCTGCCTCAGTCTCTGCCTCTCTCTGTGTTTCTCATGAATATATAAAATAAAATAAAATAAAAAATAAAATTTGAAAATTTGCTCTTTTATCTTTTCTTTCATAGTTTTGGTTACACAATTGATATCTATTCCAAAGTTTAAAATAATGAATGAAATAAAAGGTGAATTTCCTCTTCTTTCCTTTTAATCCCACTAAATAACAGAAAACTACTATTAACAGTTTGATGGATAGTCTAGACTCTTCTTTAAACCTCTAAACTCACATATAGGGCAGCCCCGGTGGCGCAGCGGTTTAGTGCCGCCTGCAGCCCAGGGCGTGATCCTGGAGACCCTGGATCGAGTCCCACATCAGGCTCTCTGGATGGAGCCTGCTTCTCCCTCTGCCTGTGTCTCTGCCTCTCTCTCTCTCTCTCTGTGTCTCTATGAATAAATAAATAAAATCTTTAAAAACAAAATAAATAAAAATAAACTCACATATATAGTATTATTGAAGTAAAAATGAGACTGGATTATGCTATACATAATATCCTGAGTATTTTTCCTCTGATAAAATATCTTGAGATTTTTCCTTGTCAATACATATAAATCTTTATTTATCCTTCTAATGCTAGTATATCAAATTCATATACTACTTTATTTATCCTTCTAATGCTAGTATATCAAATTCATATACTACTCATGTTTTTCTATTAAGAACTAAAATGAATTCCCTGACACATTCTCTATTATCATCAATTAAGGATCTTTGTGAGTAAATACTTAAAAATAAAGTTCCTTTTTTTAAAAGGTAGAGAAATTAACTATATATAAAATTATAGGAAAGGTGAGAGGCTAAACTCACAGAAGAGAGATAAAACTATTCCTATGGAAAACATATGAACATACACACTCTTAGGAGATGAAAATCACATCAGGAAAAAAGCTTAACTGAAGGACTTTGTAATTATAATGAGGAAAACATCAGCATGAAATAATATCTGAAATGGTAACAAGATGAAGGAGATATGCCACTTCTCATCCACACCAAGACTTTCCCTCTGCAATATTATCAGAGATTTACTCCATCAGAGATTTACTCCATCTGAACGCCAAAGCATATGGTACCTTTCATAGCAACCCAGATAAAATAGTCTGTTGCAAGTCAAGAAGCTAGAATTCACTGAAGAAGCTTGACAGACTAAGTAAAATGAAAGAAATGCCTACCGTTGTCTAAGTGGCCATTTGTTCCCAGAAATAATGGTTACAAGCAGACAGCAGGGTCAAAGGTTAAATGAAGGAATGTTTTTTGTTTCCAGGAAGCCAAAGTAGTAAGCAGCATAAGGCAACAGTGATTATGAAGCATATTAAAAACTTGATGCTGGAAACAAGCGTTGAAACGGGCCTTTCCAACCTTGTATTCCAATACAGATAATGTACAATCCTAAGGACAATCTATGTAATTTGGAAGTGAGAGTCTCCAGAACACCTACTTTGCTGAAAATGCAGATGACTTACAATGAGCTGGAAGTCCTATTCAGTATTCTATACTTAGAAATTAAGAATCTATTTTGAAGATAAGACAAATGGAGCAAGGTTAAAGGGACAGGAAGAAGCAAAAGTAAATTACTACTCTATGGAGATCTCTTACTCGGGGAGGGTGGATGTAATAAAGTGACAAACACTGTAGAAAAAACTATGAATCACCATCGTACAGGTCATGAGTTTATAAGATAGTCACTGTGTATTCTGAGTATTTAAATAGTACCAAGAACTTTTTCTGTAATACCAAAAAGTGAACAAAAAACACTTAAGTACAAGAAAAAGGATAATTTCATGGCAAAAGCTGATAGATGAAAGAGTTATGAAGAGTGAAGGATAGGAAAGAAGGAAGCATAAAAGAAAATACTAGAAATTGAATGAGGGGAATAGGTCAATCATAAATGAATAAGGCATTAGGATAAGAAAAACGGAATGAAAATTTAAAAGATATTGGCTTAAAAGCAACAAAGATTAGTTTGATAAGGTGTGAATACTGATGGCAAATTCTCAAACATTTAAAAAAAGTATTTAATGTTTGGGAAACATGTCAAACAGCTCTGAATGCTGAAACTGAGATTATTCTCTTTTTTTTTAAAGATTTTTAATTTATTTATTCATAGAGACACAGAGAGAGAGAGAGGCAGAGACACAGACAGAGGGAGAAGCAGGCACCATGCAGAGAGCCTGACGTGGGACTCTTCCAGGATCACGCCTGGGGCTGCAGGCGGCACTAAACCGCTGCGCCACCAGGGCTGCCCTGAGATTATTCTTAAATAAAATAATAGGATGGACTTCTAAAAGTACTGTATTCTTTTTTCTTTCTTTTTTTTATTTAACTTTTTTATTTTTAAATAATCTCTACACCCAACATGGGGCTCAAACTTACAACCCAGAGATCAAGAGTTGCAAATTCCACTGAGTCAGCCAGGTACCCCTACTCTATTCTTTTTAAAAAATTTGAGGGGATCCCTGAGTGACTCGTTTAGCACCTGACTTTGGCCCAGGGCATGACCCTGGAGTCTCGGGATCGAGTCCCACATCGGGCTCCCTGCATGGAGCCTGCTTTTCCCTCTGCCTGTATCTCTGCCTCTCTCTCTGTGTGTTTCTCATGAATAAATAAAGTCTTTAAAAAAATTATTTGATTTTTAGGGGTGCTTCATTGGCACCCCTAAGAATACTTACTTATATATCAGAGTCTGAACTTAAAATTGTTCCCATTATATATTTGGTTTAAATCACCAGCCTGTTCTTAGAACCAAAATTAACAACCAATAAAGAAGTACTAAATAGTCTCTGTGAGGAAAAGCCTTTAAGTGACTGATGTATTACAAATAGCTCAAGCCACAAATCCACTTAGTACCTTTGAATCTTAACAGGCACAAGACAGTAGAATTTAAAGAACAGTTAAGTGGATGAAAACCCTAGCTGTTCAAGTCAGAGCAGCGGCCATAACACTCTCTGTATTTGTGAATTGTTTGTGGCTGTAGTGGTGTGTAAATCAGAAATTGTTTATACAGAGCCCATAACTCTGTAACTGTAACTGTAATACAGCAATTTATTCTTTCAATCAATACTTTAAAAATATGACCTGAAATCATCTACAAAAGTATAGGTTTTCTTAAGATGATAAAAGTGTCCTGAAACATGCTCATGAATCTTCCCAAAAATTATTTAGTGTTAATTGTTAGAGAACAGAAACAGACAGAGATTAAAGGCAGAAAACCATGCAGGAACTGAAGTCCAAGAAAAAGAAGATCAAAGTTGTAGCTCATATCAAGTCGCTCAACAATAAAATGGGTAATAAGTACAGTTCTAAATTAACCAAATCAAAATCTATACTTGAAGGATTATTCAAATGACAATGAATGCCCTACATAGCTCACAGTTTGGAATGAAAAGGTAAAAAAGCCACAAGAATGCAGTCAAGGGGACCCAATAAGGTTATTATACTTTGAGCTTCTTTAAGTTAAGAAGCCTATGCTAGCCCAGGCACATTGGCTATAAACTCCATTAAAATCATAAAGTTAGGGATCCCTGGGTGGCACAGCGGTTTGGCGCCTGCCTTTGGCCCGGGGCGCGATCCTGGAGACCCGGGATCGAATCCCACGTCGGGCTCCCTGCATGGAGCCTGCTTCTCCCTCTGCCTGTGTCTCTGCCTCTCTGTCTCTGTGTGGCTATCATGAATAAATAAATAAAATCTTAAAAAAAAAATAAAATCATAAAGTTAGAATGTTCTTTTTCTCTTCTGTTTATACGTATTTTTAAGTATAAAAATAATTTTAAAAATTTTAAAAAAGATTTATTTATTTGAGAGAGAGAAAGGAGGAGAGGGAGCATGCATGGTGGGAGAATGGGCAGAGGGACGGGAGAGAGAGAAGCCTCAAACCAACTCCTTGCTGAGTGAAGAGCCTGACACAGGGCCCAATCTCAGGACCCAAGATCATGACCTGAGCCAAAATCAATAGCTGGCCACACAACCAACTGAGCCACCCAGGCATGCCTAATTTTTTTTTAAAGTAAACTCTAGGTCCAACATAGGGTTTGAACTCTCCACTCCAAGATCAAGAGTTGCATGCTCTACTGAGCCAGCCAGGTACCCCTCTCTTCTGATTTAGGCTGTAATATCCTGATTTAAGTTTTGATGAAAAAAAATTTCAGTTAAAAATAATCATTCTGAGAAGAACAGTAATTCCTTCATATAGCATTATGCTATGTGTACAACATTTTAAATGCTGGTCAATTTCATTAACACAAACCATTCATTCACTCATTCATTTATTTATTTTTAATCTCCAATGTTTATAATATGAGGGCCAGGGCTTTCTCTCCAACTCAAGTTTATAAATTTTCGATTGGCTTGTGAGGCCAATAAGGATATTTCTTCTTTTTTTGGTGGGTGGGTGGGGGATATTTCTTGTCTAATTTGGTTTCTGGGAAACCTTCATTTAGGTCCTCAGTGGTCATCTGATCAAATGGAATTATGTTCTTCATCTTCTTCAGCTCTTTTTCATATTCTTCAATTCTGGCCTTTGAGAGAGAAAAACTCAGCACAGCTTTTCAGATCTTCTTTTTCCTCAGTATCCACCTGGACAGTGTATTTATCTTCTGGCACAGGAACCTTCAGGGCATTAAACTTCTCAAAGTCATCTACCAAGCCAACCTTTACCACATTGGCCTTGTAGTAAGCCCAGTCCATAGCAGGTGATTTCTCAGGAAGAGTAGTCAACTTGGAGGTAAGCATCTCATTCCAGGATTTCAGGGAGTTGACGATGGCCTTCTGGTTTCGGGGTATGATCTCCCCAAAAGCTACCCAGTCAATGGTTTTTAGAGCAAGTTTTTGCCCAGGCATCTTGAGATCCTTCACTGATCCTGGCAGCCCACAGTCCACAGCAGCAAGAACACAAACTTTTAAAAAGGCTCAATGTGGTATGTTAATATAAAAGATAAATATGGAATCCTAAGGATTCAACTCAGGTAGAAGTAAAAGACAAAAAACAGGGAACAGATAAAAAGCATATATATATAAAAAACAAAACAAAACAGGAAACCATAAACTAAAGGACACAAGAGAAGAAGATTCAAATGAAGAAAATCTTGAATTTTGTAATTTGGAATTACTACAACTTGGTTCAGAAATAAGATGTGCGTTTTTTTTAAGGTGGTAGTTATTTTTATTAGTTAAATTGATTAATTTTTAAAAAAGATTTTATTTATTAGAGAGAGAGAGACAGAAAATGAGTAGGGGAAGAGGGAAGGAGAAGCAGATTCCCTGCTGAACATGGAGCCCAATGTGGGGCTCAATCCCAGGACCCTGAGATCATGACCTGAGCCTAAGGCAGACGCTTAACTGACTGAGCCACCCACGTGCCCCTAATTTTTTTTTTAAGTAATCTACAGCCAATGTTGCATCGAACTCATGGCCCTAAGATCAAGAGTTGCATGTTCTACCAACTGAGCCAGCCAGGCACCACTAAGGCTTGTATTCTTTAGGTTTCATTGTGTGGTTATAGAATGTTACTAGATAGAGGCAAATTTCATGAATAAATGAACAAAGGAATGGCAGAATGAATAAATTTAATAAATAAATGAATGAAGCTCAGTTTGGTATGAAAGACACATAAGTGAAATGAAAGGAAGCAAAAAGAGGAATTCTAAGCAATAGGTAAATACAGTCTCATGAACAAAGTTATAGACATGTGAGAAAGCACAATTTAGGAAATCTCTGGAGAATTTGGTTGGATCACTGGATCCAAGGGTGGGAGAGAGGAGCAACAGGGGATAAAGTTGGGAAGGTAGATGGGTCAGATCTATGCCATTCTAAAGACAATGGGATCAAGTGAACAAATTCAAGCAAGAACGAACCATTTTAGGCAGCGTAGAAAATGTAGTCTAACAGATTTTGTCAAGAAGCTATTTCAGTAATGTGAGAGTAACAAAGATATGGACTATGGTTGTGAAAGCTGGAATGGAGAAAAAAGGGATAAATTCAAACAATATTAAGGAGGCAGAGTCCATTTAATGACAATAGATATGTGGCATCGATGAGAAGATGAAGTAGAAATTTGAATATCTGGGTGAACTGTTGTGATACGAGAATACAAAATGAGAAACAATATATAGAATAAGAGAATCCCCCCAAAAAAGAGAATCCACATCCTTCCACATCCTTGATAACAAAAGGAGCAATAATTAAATACAATGTTCTAAATGAGAACATCATTTAGATGTTCTAAATGCTGAACATCAATTTTTGACAACTACCACTGGCATTTCTCAGGGCTACACTAGAATTTTTGGAAAGATTCATGAGCACGTTTCAGGGCACTTTTATTATCTTAAGAAAACCTGTACTTTTGTAGATTACTTCAGATCATATTTTAAAAGTATTAATTGAAAGAATAAAATTCACTTCTGTATTACTCTTGAAAAGACATAAGGAGACATGTGCTCTGTATAAAAAAATATAAACAATTTCTAACTTACAAACCACTACAGCCACAAACAATTCACAAATATAAAGTGTATTATGGCCAATGCTCTAACTTGAGCAACTAAGGTTTTCTTCCACTTAACTGTTATTAAAACTAATTTTTTAAAAGATTATTTATTTATTTGAGAGAGAGAATGAGTGAGCATGAGCATAAGCAGGGGAGGGGCAGAGGGAGAAAAAAGAGAACCTCAAGCTGCCTGTGCATTGAGCACGTAACCCAATGAGGGGCTTGATCTCATCATGCTGAGATCATGACCTGAGCTGAAATCAAGAGTCAGCCACTTAATTGACTAAGCCACCCAAGTGCCCCTAACTGTTCTTTTTTTTTTTTTAATTTTATTTATTTATTCATAAGACACACAGAGAGACAGAGACAGAGACATAGGCAGAGGGAGAAGCAGGCTCCATGCAGGGAGCCTGATGTGGGACTCTATCCCCAGACCTGGAATCACACCCTGAGCCAAAGGCAGACACTCAACCTCTGAGCCACCCAAGTGTCCCCCCCCCCAACTGTTCTTTAAATTCTACTGTCTTGTCCCTGTTAGGATTCAAAGGTACTAAGTGGACTTGTGGCTTGAGCTATTTCTAATACATCAAATATACTACAGAGTCAATAATTTGCTTATTTGTTTTTCAGAGGCCACACACACAAAAAAAATAGCTGCCAATTACTCTGATGCAATGAAACTAACAACAATAAATTTTTGAAGTCCAACTCATTTGTCAACGTGGTACTGTCTGTACAGTTAATGCTTAGGTATTACAATAAGATCAGAGAATTCTAATTCTGAAAAATGAATATACTTCTTTGACATTCTCCTGTTATAAAGCATCAAAAACAGGAGGTAGGGACAGACAGGTCTGTAGCAGTTCTACAAGTAAATGTGTTCCAAGGCAATATGATTCTTCTTCAATTATTTGCTATCAATTAATAAGCATTCCTGTAGCTTTTTTTTTACTCTTTAGCTACTGACTTTTTAAACTACATTTATATAAAGCTCAAGAAAACAAAATACTTAATTTTCTAATTGTATTTTTTATGTTTAGGTGGCATTCTCTCCTATATATTTATATAATTGCAAATAATAATTTGAATAACATACAAATGAACAAAAAAAAAAAAATACAAATGAAAATTCTTAGAGCCAGTTAGGGTGGAAACATTAAAAAAAATACAAACCTTGTAGGTGTTTAGACTCCATTTTCTAACAAGCTCTAACTTTTCCATTGCAGGATTTTTTACTTCATCTGCTAGAATAACTGGTCCACTTTTGGTCTGTGTTCTCTGGACACCTGCATGATCATAACAAAAAACAAAACAAAAACTAGATAAAGACAAGTAGGGGAAAAAAACCAAACCATTGATTCTGTTCAAATTAAACTACTTATGCACTACTTATGTCTGGTGGCTCAGTTGGTTAAGCATCTGCCTTTGGCTCAGATCATGATCCCAGGGTCCTAGGATCAAGCCCCACTTCAGGGCTCCCTGCTCAGTGGGGAGCCTACTTCTCCCTCTGACTCTGCCTGCCTCTCCTCCTGCTTTGCCTCTCTGTCAAATGAGTAAATAAAATCTTAAAAAACAAAAACTCCCAAAAAACTCCAAATTAAACTACTTATGCAAGTGAAAGACTACAACTTCCTGGATCACTGAGGACAATTTCTAAATACTTAAAAAATATTTCTGCCCATCCAACACAAATGTTATGTGGTTTGACTGTCATCTTAAAAAAAGAAAATGCTGCAACCAGGTTGCCTTCTTTTCCAAATAAGATTTTTACTTCTAGCAAACAAATTTTCCACAATTAATCATATAACCTAATGAACCTAAAAAAACTGTGTCAGTAAAAATCTGGCAAGGTTATGTACTCTTCACAGTGATCTCCTTTCATCATACGATGTAGAACAGAGCAACAACAGAGGTTACTATAATTTTGGAGGATTTAAAAATATAATTCAAATTTCAAAGTCATTAAAATAAATATTCAACCAGAAGTATGAAAGGCTAGGCTAAAACAAGACCTACATTGTATTTCCTTGTTTCCTCAAGAGACCACCCACCCTCCTGCAAAAAGCCATAATTAATAAGGGCATTATAAAGCCCTGACAGTGCATTGCTCCAACAATTAAGAAATAGTGATGTAAAAGCAACTCTACACTTATAGAGTTTCTATAGTAAAATATTTTTCATAGGAGAAAATAGTTAAATGCTTATGATACTATTGACTTATAACAAAAACTATATAATGATTTTAAAAAAAACAGTAAAAGAGAAGAGAAAAATCTCTAAAAAAATGGTTTTTAAAGTCAGAGCAAAAACTTATTTTCTCACTCCTACAGTCAGATCAGCTTTTGCCACAACTTTACCACTACCTATGATAAAAAACAGTATATAAAATAAAAAACATTTAAGATTTAAAAAATTCTCATCGAAACAAAATACAGAATGTTAACACTTCATGTTAAAAGAAATATATAGTTCAGCTTTTTCCTGTTTTATTGTCCTGCAATATTAAAGCATAGAGGGTATTCAATGTAAAGAAATTTATTTTCCCCAATATTTTTCATTGGGCATAACTGGTAAATTATATATCGTTTTGTTGCAATTTGCAAGCTATCTGTAAGCTGTGGCTGAAAGTAGGAAGACACAACATTTTCCACTTGACCCATTCCAAATAATGAACAACCCAATTGTTGAAGGCTCCTTTTTTGTTTAACTGAAAACAGAGAGCAGAGCTGCAAAGCTGAGAGGGTCAAGTAAGTGAATATATATGAGTGAATATATATTTTCCAGAGTAAAGAAAGCATGATTTAAAATAAATCCAATCTTACAATGTTTTTTAATCTTAAAGTGAAATAAATTTCAGGTTTAAGATATATAGTTAATAGCTCTGAAAAGCGAGAAAGATAGGTATGGCTAGAAAGATTATTTTCATTATTGTTAAAAAAAAGAAAGAAGCAACCACCAAAAGACAAAGCCAGATTACCCACAGCTAGGAATATAAAGTAAGGGATTATGAAACTAAGCAAATTGGTTTAGTTTCAGAAGTAGCAAGGGTTTTATCCAATCAGTGCAGTGAATACCTGCAGGAACAATTAAATCACTTCCTTGTTGAGCCAGTCGACTAGCTGCAACCCTGCTGGGAGACATAACAGATGGCAATGGTGGTGCTGGGGAACCTGGAAAGGGTAGACATTTAACTATGAAAATCCTTTTCCTCCTCCACATATTGCACGTTTTGAATATCAGTTTACTGATATTTCCCTTAAAATATTAAAAAACTAGGATTAAAAACTTTAAATATATTTGCTTTCTTGCAGGAATGGACTAAAAATAAATGGATGCTACTCAGGCAGAGTTCTTGTAGAAACTTTTCATGAACTGTTGAAACCAAACAAAACACGTTAACTGTAAGAAGAAACTTGGCAAGAACATGTCTAAACAGGACTTTACCTGGACTCTATTTCCAAACCAATTAAGAAAATGTGATTCAAACTCCATAGTTGAACGACTTGAAGCTTAAGTAAATATTTTATAACCTGCTTCTTCTACATTCAAAGGAAAGCTCCTTAAGTAAACAAAGGTATGTAATAATGTATCAAAATTATAATTAAAATCCACAAAAATGTGAACGAGTCACAACCTTTACGGGAATTGTAGTCTAAAATTTCACATCACAAACCCAATAGCACATAGTATAGATCACTGCTATTCATAGTGCAGATGCAAGGAACCCACATCAAGTATTTGACCTGAGAGCTCATTAAAAATGCAAAAACTCAAGCCCTGCCCTAGACCCAGTGAACTAGAATCTGCATTTTCACAAAGATCCTTGGGTGATTTGTCTGTATTCTGAAGTTTGGAAGTCCTGAGGTAGAGTGCTATTCTAATTAATCATAAGAATGGAACTCTTAAAATATACCTGGGACACTCCACAAGATCTACTGATCATCAGTGGGTATCTGTAGGGTGGCTTTTTTTTTTTAATTACAGTTTTACATTTTTTATTGAATTATTTTTATTAAACAAAATATCTGTATATATTTAAGATTTAAGATGTACAATGTGATATTTTGATATACATATATACTGTGAAATAACTGCTACAAACTAATATATCCAGCACGACTTTTGGTTACTTTTCTGTGGTTATTTGAGCTCTATTTTATTAGTAAATTTCAAGTATATAATACAGTATTATTAACTCTAGTCACATGCTGTACATTAGGCATCTGTAGTTTTTTAAAAAGCCACTCAGATTACTGTCAAATACAACTAAGTTTGAGAATCAAAGGAAAAAAAAATTTTTAAAGATTTATTTATTTATTCACGAGAGACACAGAGAGTGAGGCAGAGACATGGGCAGAGGGAGCCTGACGTGGGACTTGATCCAAGGATCGTGCCTTGAGTTAAAGGCAGATGCTCAACCACTGGGCCATCCAGGTGTCCCAAAGGAAAAAAATTTTTCAATGAAACACCATTAAATTTTAAATTAACTCTGCACTTGAAATGTCCTTCCACATTCAGCTAAGAATATTTTAATGTCTGGTACTTTTATTTCAACTACACTCTCCCAGTTCCCTAGAAATCGTATAATGAATCAAATTTAAAATTAAAATGTTCTAATAGGACAGAAATCAAGATCAAAGTTCTTTACTTAGAGTTTTAATAATTGGTTATATCCCAGATATACTCAGTTCTGATGGAGAAAGTCACTAGTTTTAATAATATGAAAACCTTAATTTGAACTAGATCTAACATTACAATCCAAACATACACTAGACCAAAATAGATTGGCACTACCTTCCAAAGTGAGATATTTATCTCTTTAAATCTGTTTAACTATAAAATTTATTTATTTATCTATTTATTTATTATTATTTTTTGTTTAACTATAAAATTTAAAACTAGAAAGGATGACAGAAATTAACTAAATCTGACAAACTACAAGAGAAACTAAACCCAGAGGGGTTAAGACAGCTTATCAGACTCAGATGCTCTGAATTCATATCCTAAAATCTCCATTATTAAATTCAATACAAAAAATACCAATCCATAAGTTACTTATTGAGTTGCAAGGCATTTTAAAAGGTTATCCAATCCAATTACCATTTTATTTTATTTTATTTTTAAAAATATTTTATTTAATTATTCATGAGAGACACAGAGAGAGAAAGAGGCAGAGACATAGGCAGAAGGATAAGCAGGCTCCACGCGGAGAGCCCGATGTGGGACTCGATCCCAGGACTCCAGGATCATGCCCTGGGTGGAAGGCAGGCATTAAACCGCTGAGCCACCCAGGCATCCCCCAATCACCAAATCACCATTTTAAACAAAGACTATCTCTACTATCTAAGGCACAAGGGTTTCTGTTATATGAGCAAATGTTTAAAAAAAAAAAAAAAAAAAAAAAGACAACTACTATAATTCCATTTCTTGATGATCCCAGAAACAGAGCTCTGTTGTTCTGGTTATTACTGTTTATTAGTCCTGCATAAGAAATAATTCAATGACATAGAGGGAGATGTGTATAATATATGTAACAAATGATACAGAATTTTCCAAACTAAAACAGCAGAAGATGTAGTACCCTGGTAACTGGGTACTTCAGCCTTTTCCTTTTCCTTTCAAGGGTAATATTATCACTTCTCTATATCTTCAACCCTTTACAAAACCCACTAATTTAGACTAAACTAGTTACTAAAATCATTCACTAATATCCAATAAAAAATAATTCTTAAAAATCTAAAATCTTGGGCAGCCCAGGTGGCTCAATGGTTTAGCGCCTGCCTTCAGCCCAGGGCGTGATCCTGGAGACCTGGGATCGGGTCCCACGTCGGGCTCCCTGCGAGGAGCCTGCTTCTCCCTCTGCCTGTGTCTCTCATGAATAAATTAATAAAATCTTTAAAAAACAAAAACAAAAACAACTTTCTAAAAAACAAAAAACAAAAAACAAAAAAACCCCCAACTTTCTGGACGCCTAGATGGCTCAGCAGTTGAGCATTTGCCTTTGGCTCAGGTCATGATCCTACAGTCCTGGGATCAAGTTCCACACAGGCTCCCTGCAAGGAGCCTGCTTCTCCCTCTGCTTATGTCTCTGTCTCTCTCTCTGTGTTTCTCATGAAAAAATAAATGATCAACAATATCCTGTTAAAAAATGTTACATGACGTCAATTCAAAGAAACATAAATTACTGCCATTATCATGAAACATATTTTTTATTTCACTGTGAAGAACTAGGATGTGAAACTAGCAAGTGAAACTCATCAGCATTTCCATGCTTATGCACAACAGTTTATAATGGTCAGTTGATTTTAATCATTGTATAATACTATACTACCTAAGGGAAAAAAGATTAAACCAAATGTCAGTTAAGTAATTTCATTGAGAATGCTTAAAACATCTCAACGGTAAAAGCATTTTTTAATTCTCTATTGACATTGAAATTTGGAAACTGGTGACTGGTCCAAAAATGGTGTCACATCATGCAAAATACGCCTTTTATTCTTTAAGCACTCAGTCAACCCTTTCAAAGTTAAAGTTATCCCCTAGATAAGAATGTCAGAATGCTATATAATGACTACTAAGATATTGACACATATGCTACCTTTCTATGGTTTTATTTTTCTGAACATAAGGATGAAAAAGGTAAAAAAAAAAATGATGTCTCTAGGTAGCTTATTTATTTTATAGCCTAGAGTAGAGATGGTTATTCTGGATTATCCTAAATGCTTATTTGCAGGACCTATTTAGGAAAGAATATATTTCAAAATATAAGTTGTTTTTGAATAAAGTATTGGCTATTAGTATAATAAAAATACAGAATACTATTATCTACAAGAGGGCTAAGGATTGCGAAGCAGAGATTTTTTCATTTTATGAAATTATAATGAAGTGTTAAAAATTAATATACTTCACTGAACATCAAATATAGTAACTATTTTAACTATTGCTCTGTCAAAACAATTCCTTTTTACATCGAAATGTTTACATGATTTTTTGTTTTGTTTACATGGTTTTACTTTCATTCACATGAAAATGAAAAAAACACTTGAAAAAGGTTACTAAATGCAAGAATATTGAAAGGATGCAACTTTTTCCTTTATATTAAAAATAGACCTATATATGAAATATGTGCAGAAAAGAATTAACATAGCACATCTGTTTATCCTTAAAGGGACCAGCCTACACAACTGGCCTTTGGTTGGCATCTGGAAACTTAAATTTTGGGAAGATTCCCTCTATTCTTGGAATGGTTAAGACTGGCTCATTATGCCTGAATGTTTATACAAACAATGTGGTTTATGCTAAGTGCCTGTTTTCCACCTGGGAGTCTGGAATGTTGGTACATGCTAGGCAGAGGGTGCCTATTCGAGCAATCTCCAATAAACACCCTGGGCACTGAGGCTCTAATGAGCTTCCCTGGTTTGCAATAATTCATACATGTTGTCATAGTCCGCTGGGGGAATTAAGCATAATTAACAACTGCCGTCTAATGTCCTGTGTGACTGCACTGCGAGAAGACCCTTTCAAGTATGCCCAGTTTACCAGGCTCCCTCAGGCATCCTTTGCTCTTGCTAACTGTGTTTGGTATACTTTCCCTGTAATAATCATCACCATGAGTATGACTATAAACTGAGTCCTGTGAGTACTCACAGCAAATTACTGAATCTGAGGGTGGTCTTGGGAGACCTCTTATATGGAATGTATAATAGGAAAAATAAAAGCAATTTTTCTAATTGCTTTGAAATAGGAAATATGTATTTATACAAAACAATACTGACTTACATATTTTGTAGTTAAAAGCTAAAATTAAAAAAAAGCTAAAATAATTTAAATTTGTATTTTTGATATAGTGTTTTAATTTTTATTTTAGCATTTTATTTTTTTACTTTAGTATTTTAAAACCAAATCAGTGAAATTCTGCTGTATTTATAGAAATAAATTACATATAAATATATACAAATAAATGTATAAATACATAATGATTTATTTACATAAAGAAGATTACTAAAACAATTAAAATTATTTAAATTGAAGAGAAAAAAGATTATGCTTACAAAATCAGCATTTTATCACAGAATCAAAGGACTTCATTATGCTTTATTAATAAAGGTAGCTTTTGATGCATTTCTCCCATCCTCCATCCCAGCCATTTTTAAAAATAGGTGGGCTCTTACCTTGTAATGCTCCTGCTTCAATAACCCCCTCTTTGGTACTGTCAAAGCCATGAGATGTAATTTGGGTTTCTGAGAGACCAAGTCCAGCTGGTAACGAACGCTTCAAATCCTTGGCAACATTTGAATAAAAGAGAAAATCTTTGTAAAAAAACTCTCACACCACATAGCAATTCAGCATGATGGAGTCCTTTTATTCCCATCTTAAACTATCTTTTTCTCTACTATGTAGAGAATGCTGTTGTGGCATTGTGTAATGGAATTCTATATACATTCTATAATATGTAAACAGCAACAAACTCCGCAAGACTTGTTATTAAGAGGTTATGGTATATGTTAAATACAAAATACTTCCACTATTCTAGAACTAAGCAACAAGCAGATATAAAAATTCAATTTTCAAATTCCTAAGCTATTGATACATCAGAAAAATCATTTTAAAGAACAGAATTAAGATGTCTATTGTGTAAAAACTGATGTCTAATACAATCATGATGAACCTGGCTAATGGTCAGTATAAACAAATCATTCACTTGCAATATTACTTTTCCTTTGATTTAATTAGGGTGAAATAAAGGAAATTTTCTGCTATTTAGATTTATGTTAAACACTGATATTAGTCAACCCAATTGCAAATTAGCTTATAATTGGAACTTAGCTATAATAAATATAATATTCCACATTCAGTCTTATGGTTTATAATGGTTTAAAAAATATATATAGAGAGAAAGCCAAGGAACACAGATTTCCCAAAGTCCTTTCCTTTCTCTGGCTTGGATATGAGGAATTACCCAATTTTCATAATTAGCATCTATGAATGGATTCTACTGGTTTCCCACAATAATGACAAATGATGCACTGAAACAAAAATATTTCTTTGAAATCCTTTAATATGGTACCACATCACATCACATATAATGTACAGTTACAATTCGAAAACTCAGAACACTTTAAATTTTCTAATTGGCAAAGTCAAATTTTTAAAAAAGGTTTTATTCATTTATTTATTTGAGAAAGAGTGTACACAGGAGGAGGGACAGAAGAAGAGGAAGAGAGAATCTTAAGCAGACTCGCACTGAACCTGAACACTTTAAATTTTCTAATTGGCAAAGTCTAAATTTTTAAAAAAAACAGTCACTTCTTGAGTGATCTAATTGATTCTTAGGGCTTTAAAAACCATCTATACATTGACAACTTCCAAACTTAGGTGTCTGACCTAGGCCTCCCTCTTTAACTCCAGTATATCTGGTCACATACTTATTATTTCAACTTGGATATTAAATTTGCATCTCAAACTTAATGTGTCCAAAACTAACTGGTTCTACAGTAAATCCACAATTCCCAACAGACAAAACAAAATAATACCACCTATGTTTTCACTCCTCTCAGTTAACAGCATCTCCACTACCAAACTCTTAGTCCAAATCTTAGGAGTTACCTTTGATTCTTCTTCTCTTACATCCACATCCAAACCATTCGCAGATTCTATCAGATCCACTTTCAAAATATATCCAAGATGAAACCAATTCTCACCACTTCCACGGCTACCACTATGATCTAAGCTAAGCTGTCATATTTTGACAGGATTACTCCAAGAACCTCTTAATTGGTCTCCTTGCTTCTATCTAAGACACACACCTCAAATCCACACATCAACCAAAATTATCCTGTTTGCAAAAGCTCTCCAATAGCCTCCCATCTCATTTGAAGAAAGCCCAGGAATGCCTGGGTGGCTCAGTGGCTGAGCGTCTGCCTTCAGCCCAGGGCATGGTTCCGGAGTCCTGGGATCAAGTCCCACATCAGGCTCCCCGCATGGAGCCTGCTTCTCCCTCTGCCTGTGTCTCTCATGAATAAATAAATAAAATCTTAAAAAAAAGAAAAAGAAAAAAGAAAGCCCAGACTGTTAAATGTTCTCAAGGTATTTACATGATTTATCTCCTACCAGCCTCAGCATTACAGCCATGCAGTTCCTTCAAAAACAATAAAGCTGTCTTTGTTTCAGAGCCTTGTATTTCCTGGGTTTTCTTTTTTCCTGATTGCTTTTCTACCTGTCATCTACAGGGCTTGTTTCTTTTGCCAGAGAGACTTTCCCAGGACAACATATAAAATAGCAACTCTCAGGGCAACTGGGTGGCTCAGTTGGTTAAGTGTCGAACTCTTCTTTTTGGCTCCAGTCATGATCTCAGGGTCATGGGATTGAGCCCTTCACTGGGGGGATCCATGCTCAGCAGGGAATCTGCTTGAAATTCTCTCCCTCCACCCCTCCCCCCTCTCTCCAAAATAAATAAATCTTAAAAAAATAAAATACCAACTCTTATAGTCTCACACTAGAACTCCTTAGTCTGCTTACTCTGTTTTATTCTTTTTATAGCAGATATCACTCAGTATTTGTGTTTATTTTTATCTGTTCTCCTTTATACCGTAAGCTTCATGAGAGCAGGGATGTTGCCTATTTTGTTTTAGCTATATGTTTAGCACCTGAAATAGTGCCTGAGATATAGTAGATATCCAATAAATATGTGTTGAATGAATAAATGAATTTATTGAATGAACTAAAGGACTTATGATTCAATACCATATGCATTAAGAAGCTGCTATAGCAATAAATTTATCTTTAAATTTAATGAGTATTAAAAAAAATTTAATGAGTATTTGCTGACTCCCTCTGTGTTAGACTTTCTAGGCAAAGAAAAAGGTAAGGTATAGTCCTTGCCTCAGTGGAGAGACAAGATATACAAATATTAATGTAAAAGTTGAACTTGTTGCCAAAGTAAAGACAATAGGTATCAGAGGAATTCAGAATAGGGACTTAATCTATGAAAACCAAATATGACAAGAGCAGGTACTGCTTGAGCTGTGGAACATGAAGGATTTATTTATTCATTATGCCAACATTCAATGAACACCAATGACAGCCACTGCTCTAGACACTACAGATGGAACAGTGTAGCAAAGGGTCTCTGCCCAAATTAGACTCACACTGAAGAAGGAAGGAGGAGCAGCCTGATAGTAAACAAATAAATATAAGACAGATAATAAGTACTGTAAGTAACAAAACGGTAAATAAGTTTGTTTTCTTAAGGCGGGATAAAAGAGATATAGAGTGACCAGCAAAAAGTGCTCCTTTGGGTGGGCAGATTCCTGAAAGCAGTGTGAGGGAGTGAGCCAAGTGAGTTTTAAGACACAATTCCCTTATCAGATAAGTGATTTGCAAATATTTTTTCCCCATTCTAGGAGCTGCCTTTTACCTTTCTTCGTGGCATTCTTTGAAGCATAAAAGTTTTAAATTCTGATTAACTCCAATTTATTTTTTTTATTATTATTTTTTAAATTTTTATTTATTTATGATAGTCACACAGAGAGAGAGAGAGGCAGAGACATAGGCAGAAGGAGAAACAGGCTCCATGCACCGGGAGCCCGACGTGGGACTCGATCCCGGGTCTCCAGGATCGCGCCCTGGGCCAAAGGCAGGCGCTAAACCGCTGCGCCACCCAGGGATCCCTATTTTTTCTTTAGTTGCTTATGCTTTTGGTGTTTTACCTAAGAAATTAAAGTGCTTAATCCAAAGTCATGAAGATTTATACCTGTTGTTTTGTTCTAAGAATTTTATAGTTGTAGCTCTTACATTTAAATCTTTGATAGATTTTGAGTTAATTTTTTTAGGATTTTATTTTTAAGCTATCTCTACACCCAATGTGGGGTTCTGACTCACAACCCCAAGATCAAGAGTTACATGCTCCATTGACTGAGACAGTCAGGTGCCCCTTGAGTTAATTTTTGAGCGTGGTGTGAGGTCTGCATCTAATTTCATTCTTTACATATGGATATCCAGTTGTCCCAGTACCATTTGTTGAAAAGACTATCCTTTCCTCATTGAAAACTCCTGGCACCCTTGGTGAAACTCAACTGACCACAAATGTAAGGGTCTATTTCTAGACTCTTAATTTTGCTCCACTGGCCTATGTCTTCCTTATGCTAGTACCATATTGTTTGATTGCTATAGCTCTGTAGTAAGTTTTAAAATCAGTGAGTCCTAAAACTGTTCATCTTTTTCAAGATTTTTCAGCTATTCTGGATATAATGATTTTACATATGACCAGTTTGTCAATTTCTACAAAAAAGAGAATTTGATAGAGATTATGTTGAATATGATCAATTTGGGGAGCACTGCCACTTTAATGAGTTAAGTCTTCTGATCCATAAACATGAGATGTCGTCCTTCCATTTACTTAGATCTTTAATTTTTTTCAACAATGTTCTACAGCTTTTAGTGTCCAAGTCTTGCACATACTCCTGAGTAGTGGATTTTTTTCCCCCTCAATTTTTTTGCATTATTTATCCCCTAAAAATAAACTGGATTCTGCATAATGCTCTTGCATTTCATAACTCTGCTGAATTTATCAGTTCTAATAGGTTTTTTTTTGTGCGTGTGTATTCCTTAGGATTTTCTATATACAAGACCACGCTGTTTACACGCAGAAAGTTTTATCTCTTCTAATGTTGATGCCTTTCATTTAATATTGTTATTCTTTATATCTTATACATTTTGTGTCAATACTCTTTTATATCTAATATTTAACAAAAACATGAAAAAATAGTGGTAAAACCAATGCATACGTAATATGCAGAGTTATTCATTTGCAAAACCAAAAGAAACTGCTGTAAAATTCAATGGAGGTGACAGGTCTACACCAAAACAGAAAACCAATTAACATTAGTTTTACCAAGGACATCTCTTCAAATTGGCCTTAAAAAAAGATACCTACTCCAATGTGTTATCCAAGCAAAGCTATAACAAATTTTTTAAAAATTTTAAGTCTTACTGCTAATCATTATGGGGACAAAAAAATTAATAAACATAAAATAACAACACAATAACACAATAATAAACACAAGTAAGCTACAAATATTTATTCTTGCTTTCTTCATCCTAATTAGAATTCCTTATGGAATTACCTTCTGAATTTCTTATGGCATATTTTAAAGATGTTTATTAATAGCAAAAACTCAAATCATTTTTAAGAGTATCATAATCTAATCAAGAATCAACTATTACTAAGAACATGAAGACCTGGAAAGATAATTTAGACAGACCTAATTTGGATACCAGCTTTCCTAGTTAGTGGCTGTGTGATCCTGGACAAATACTTAAAAACTTGCTTAACCCATGTTTGCTCAGCAGTAAAAAGAGGCTAAAAATTAATTCAGAGTTCTATAAAATCTATGAAAACCAGATGAGCTAGTTAATATAGGCAAAGCACCCAATATGTATTTTTCACCACCTGTTAACGTTAGGCATCCCTCTCCTTTACTATAATTGTTACAACTAATCAATGCTGTTGCTAATAATTACTGTGAAAGACATTTCTTGGACAATTATTACATGCTAGGAATTGTTTTAAGCACTTTAATGAACGTATAGGCAGCCCTCACTCTGCATTACAGGTCAGGACTGTAAAAATGATCAAGTAAGCTGAAACTGTATAAAGTGATTCATGGAAAATATTGATTATTCCATGACCTTTAAAAATTCTTGTCACAGCTAAAGCTCTTTCCTTGTTTATGTTATTCAATGAGGCTTCACTAAGTTCTTCCAGAACAAATCTAGGGTCTCTCCAAGAGTAGCAGTGTCAACATCCCTACAGTCAGCTATTTCTTCCAAAACTCCATTTAGGTTTGATTTGAATTTCACTTTTTCCAGTGTTAGCATTTTTCATTCTTTGCTGCACTTCCATCTTTATTCATCCATTCTCTTTTGATCATCCACTTTTAGAAAATGTCACACGGATTTATGACCCAGAGACAAGAGGGTAATACTACCACAGGGTTTGCTGTCTGTATGAGTTGAATAACACATATGCAGTGACCAATCACCAAGAGACTGTGAAAGAAGTGACATGATTAGTCAATAATCATGATTCACCTCTGTTATTCACATAGTGATTTATGGACTTCAGTGCTAGCAGTGAAGTTTGTTTTTTATTCAATTAAAGTTAATACACTATGGAGACTTAAATCTGAGATGTGTTGTCGGAAGACTGGCATCATTTAATTAAACTGTGGTAACTGAAATTAATGCATATTGAATCTATATAAAACAAGAACCGCCTGTATAGTCTCTCTTTAATCTTGACAATAATACGAAGTGGTATTATCACTACTGCTCTACAGATGAAAAAACTAGGACACAAAAATGTATCACTTAGTTACTAACTAGTAATATAGTTAGGACTAGGCTTTAAAAACACAGTATTAACTGTAACGTATGGTAAATGTAAACAGCTACAAGTAGTTTTTTAGAGACTTGGAATTTATTTTAGCTTCTATGTTTTCTAAAAAATTTAAAGAAATACCTTTTAAAAATCATTATTTCAGAATCTGCTGAAGTTTAAACACTAACACAAATACATTCTCAACCTGTGATTTCCTAATAATACAAAAGCAATTAATTCTTTCTTTCCTTTTCACTTAGTTCCTAGGGTCACTTAAGACCGCTTGTCACAGGACAACATTCTCTTCATTTGAATATTGTTTTGAAGATAACTTAGAATTAAAAACAAAAATCATTACATTAAGTTTTATTTACTTCTTTTTTTAAAACCAAATCTCTGGGTCTGTTCATTTCACAGAATAAATGATCTTTACCTTTCTATTTTATTTTTTTTATAATTTTTAAAAAATATTTTATTTATTTATTCATGAGAGACACACACACACACACACAGAGGCAGAGACACAGGCAGAGGAAGCAGGCTCCACACAGGGAGCCCAATGTGGGACTCGATCCCAGGCCTCCAGGACCACGCCCTGGGCCGAAGGCAGGCGCCAAACCTCTGAGCCATCCAGGGATCTCCTCTAGTTTATTTTTTAATATACTAAGTCAGTGATTTCTAGTTTTAAATATTAATCCTCTTATTCATATTTGCATTAAAAACAGATAATCTTTTCTCTCTGAGAGACATATCACTCACAAAATAAATACTGCCAAACTACCAAGACATTTTTTAAACTTTGCGTGTCTGGTCATTAAAATTAACTATTTTTGGAATGGTTTCTTTGAATGTTGCCTTGCTCAGTCTTGACAACTTTTTTAGCTCTCCCCACGAAAATAACTATCAAAGATACCTCTCAAAATATGAGAACTAAAAAAGCACACATAAACAAAATAAAAATGACATACAGGTCCAGGGCAGTTTTGTTTGCTGTATTCTTGAAACTTATCTGAAAAGAATATAACTCATTTGAATCATCTGTCATATCACAAAGTATTGTGTAAATTCCCAGAAAGGAGATAAAGTAGTAGTAGTTGGTAAGAGGTTACATAGTAAACATGATGGATATCTCTGAATACCTAAGTTTTCAAGAAGTTACAGGGATGCTTCCCACCTTCTCTTGCATGGCCTCTAGAAGAAACAACTACTTGTCTGAGAATATTACATCCCCTCAGACCCCTCTTAATGATCTCCCAGGGGTCCTTTACTCAACAAACAAAAGTTTTTCCAGGAAAGAAAGTCCTTTATGTAAAACAGCTGTGAAATCTGAAAAGCACTAAGGCCTTTCTATGTCTAAACTGTCATCAACAGAAGGAGCCTAACCAAAAGTGGTACAAATGGGTCCATTCAGATTCTAAACAGAATTATCATTTTGATAGTTGTCTAGCAGCTGAGTGCAACACAAAGTGATACATACGGGTTTTGTGAGAGGAATGTAGAACTTGTAAGATAACATTCAGTATTTTGTGAGCCTGTTGACTGTTTTTGTTTTTTGTAAAATACATACACATTCTCTGAGTAATATAATTTAGCATAATTCACAAAAGTCTAAAATATGCCTTTACATGATCAATTTCTTTTTTTAAAGTTTTTCAGTTATAAGGCTGGGCTTAGCTTAGTAACTTTTTAAATAACTGTTACTGCATTTACCCCTATGGTTTCCAGAATGTATTGCAGAGACAGTGAGCCCACTATAACCAACAACATAAAATCTCTAATTTGCATTTTATGTCACTGACATTCAATTCAAAGTTTAGAACTTAGCAAAGTCATGCTTAACAATTATACAATAACATGAAATAAAACTAAAGTTAACTTTCTATTCAAGCATTAGGTTAATACTCAGCATTTAATGTTTTATTTATTCATTTTTTATTTTTTTTAAAGGTTTATTTATTTATTTATTTATAGAGAACGAGAGAGAGGCAGAGACACAGGCAGAGGGAGAAGCAGGCTCCATGCAGAGGGAGAAGCAGGCTCCCCATGCAGGAGGCCTGACGTGGGACACGATCCCTGGTCCCCAGGATCACACCCCGGGCTGCAGGCGGCGCTAAACCACTGTGCCACCGGGGCTGCCCTATTTATTCATTTAAAAAAAAAATATTTATTTATTCATGAGAGACACAGAGACAGAGAGAGAGGCAGAGACACAGGCAGAGGGAAAAGTAGGCTCCATGCAGGGAGCCTAATGTGGGACTCGATCTCCAGGATCAGGCCTTGGACTGAAGGCGGCGCTAAACCACTGAGCCACAGGGCTGCCCATGAGAGAAGTCTTGAATTAGAGTGATTCTCAAAATGTGTCTTGTAACCAGCAACAATCTGTAAGGATTCTCCAAGTGCTCTATATATCACATCAACTCTCTTCTTAGTTCCCTTACCCTATGTTCTCCCTGTTTTCCTCTTACCTTCATCTTTTAAAATGGTCTGCTGTTCTTTACTGGTTTAGGTTCTCTACAAGAGAAAAATCTTAACTCTCACTTCCCTACTTCCCTTGGCAATCTAACTGATCCATCTCTGGTATCTCTAGACTTGTCACCCCTGAAATTCATTCTTCAAACTGTAGGCAGGTAGAACTTTCTAAAATGTGGATCTGATTTCATTTTTACATTATTTAGTGCCCCCAACCCCTTCACCTTTACCCCTTTACCTTTTAGGTAAAATCCCAAACTCCTCAACATGACTTTAAGGTTTTGCAGGATCTGGCCCCTACTTATTTCGCTAGCCTCATTTCTCACACATCTGCCCCACATTCTCCACTCCAACAATAGTGAATTTAAAATCTTTTAAAAGATTTTACTTATTTGAGAGAGAGAGAGAGAGCGCGAGCACAAGCATGCACACAACTGTGGGGTAGAGGCAGAGTCCCCACTGAGCAGGGAACCCATTGTGACTCAGGGAGTCAATCCCAGAACCCCAGAATCATGACCTAAGCTGAAGGCAGACACTTAACGGTTTAACCAACTGAGTCATCCAGGCACCGCCAACAATAGTGAATTTTCAATTCTATAGTCTTACACCTTCTTCAGCTCCTATAATTGCCTCTGATGGGAACATTCCTTACCCTTATTCATTTGGCCAGCTCATCCTTGAGATTCAATTTGCTAGGCAATTCCTCAGGTAATCTTTCCATACTCTTCATACCAGTACTCAGACCATGCTACATTTGGCCTAGTATATTACTTTCCATGTAATATTAAAATTAAATTATAAATTAATTTCTATATTCTCTCTTCTTGCATACTGCAAAAGCTAAGACCAGGTTGCTTATCTACCTTGTTCCCCTTTGGTATTCATTCCTAGTGTCTAGTAGATATAATACTAATACTTCCTTTACTAGCAATTTTATCAATTTAAACATTTTATCTCCTTCCTCAAAATGGATAAAACCTTCCAAAATATTTACATAATTTTTAAGGAAATAAACTGAAAATTTCTGTTAAATGTTCTATGAATTTTGGTAATTTAAAATCCCCTTTGTTGGGGTACCTAGTGGCTTAGTTGGTTAAGCGTCTGCCTCTGGCTCAGGTCATGATCCCAGGGTTCTGGGATTAAGCCACACAGTGGGTTCCTCACTCAGTGGGGAGTCTACTCTCTGCTTCCTACCCTTCCCTCTTCCTCATACTCTCTCAAATAAATGAATAAAACCTTTTAAAAAATCCCATGTTGTTTCAACAGTTAGCTGCATATAAGGAATATCTGCTAGAAGCAAAGCTGTTTTTCTAACAGATCTTCATATCCCCAATCCTACCGTAAACTACTGCAACATCCTAGCTTCCTTGTGGTGGCCTTTCTGCTCCTCCATAATTACCTCAAGTCAAAGATGATTATTCTCCAACATTCTACTTATCAGCGAATAAAAGGCAAGCTCAACATTTTCTCAGCTCTCCACTGGTACGTCTAAATTACCAGGCTCAAACTTTAGTTTGGGTAAGAACCTCCTAAGAACCTATAAAAATTCAGATTCTTCTCAGCTGTCCATGTTGATCTCATTAAGTTGGGAGTGTGACGCCTAGGAGGCAGAATTTCAAACAAATAAGCCAGGTGATTCTGATGCAGATAATCCTGTGCCTACATTTTAAGGAACTCTGTTGTAGAGCTGTTTTTCCATACTTGTACAATATTGACTCCTATCCCGCATTTCATTGTGGGCCACAGGACTTTACTGCCGTCTTCTCCACCCTAATCATCTACCTTCTTTCTAGTCAATCCTAAGTATTTATTGAGGGCTTTGCCACATCCTCAACTATTACCATTATTCTAGGTGTCATTAACCTTTTGCATGCTCTTGGGCACACTTTCAGAGATTGAAATGATTCTATGTTCAGTTTGCAATTCATTTTCAACTGATATGTAAGGTCCAAGATGAGTTTTCATAGCTCATTAAAAACATAGTCTATAATGGCATGGTATGTAGTTTGTTGCTTTTTTTTTTTTTTTTAATTAAGATTTTACGCATTTATCCATGAGAGACACAGAGAGAGAGAGAGAGAGGCAGAGACACAGGCAGAGAGAGAAGCAGGCTCCTCGCAGGGAGCCCGATGGGGGACTTGATCCTGGGACTCCGGGATCACACCCTGAGCCGAAGGCAGATGCTCAACCAGTGAGCCACCCAGGCGTCCCGCCCCGCTTTTTAAAAATACAAACCATGAGACACTTTTTTTTTTTAATTTTTATTTATTTATGATAGTCACACACAGAGAGAGAGAGAGGCAGAGACACAGGCAGAGGGAGAAGCAGGCTCCATGCACCGGGAGCCCGACGTGGGATTTGATCACGGGTCTCCAGGATCGCGCCCTGGGTCAAAGGCAGGCGCCAAACCACTGCGCCACCCAAACCATGAAATACTTAAAGTGAAATAAAATCTATTGCATGAGCTTGCCTACCTATGTTGATACAGAATGATGGGTTGTAGTTATAACAATCTGTAAAGGTGTATGATTTTTTTTTCCTCCTTAATATACTTGTAGGAAGCTCAAAGTTGGAAAAAAAAAAAAAAAAAGAAGCTCAAAGTTGGTAGTTTGATACAGGCTTGGTAATTTATAGTTGGACAATGGTCCCAAAAAAGTGTGAGGGCAGATAAAAGATATACTACACTAATGAAGTACAATCCAATCTATACTTTGGTCTCAGATTTCATTAACCCTTTCATCTTTCATGCCCCATTCTACTTGAGCCACTGGAACTCCCATGGCCATGCTTTGGGATCCTGTTATCCCTCAGGAAGCAACAATTCTGGAATTTAGTTAAGCCTAATAACTCACTTTGTGGTCACAGCCTCCTGTATCTGTTATTCCACTTGATCAAGTTAGCAAATCTGACTTATCTATTTTCTCCATTTTATCAGCACACATGCAAAATCTCAGTCTCCTCTCTCTCTCCCTTCTCTCTCTCATTCATTCAACAAACATTTAGATAGAATCACTATCTTTTGATGGTTTACTGCCTACCCTCTAGACCTCACTCCAACCCCCATACCCCTTTCATCTAGATTCTAAATAGTACTGAAATTCACTAAGAATGAAATCATGTACCAACCTCCATCAAGGGAATGCTGAATTTACTCAAAGACTTATCACTGTGGGAACATTTGTATGTATCTACATTCAAAACAATTCCTACTAGAAATAAAAAAAAAATTATTCTTGATAGAGTTTGTTTATAAGTAAAGGGAGAGTCTACCATCTACCTTATAGGCACAATATCTTAACATAGATGAGGCTTCTGCTCCTCAGTAAAAATTTTATTCACATTTTTCAACAGAAATTCCAATCCAGAATTAATTAAAAAGATGTATATATAATAAGCACATATATTTAAAAACTTAATTTGTTGTAATAGTACTAAGAATATATTCTTTCTTGAAAAGTAAATATTAAAATGGATCTACATTTGCAAGAGTTAAGCAATCCTTGAAAAACATTTGCCATATCTCTGAAAGGGTCCAAGATATACAGTTGGCAAAAACTGGCCTTTGGAAAAAGTCCCTGTCAAATCAATGTTGCCACTGATGGAGTTACTAAATTTTTCAGATGTGAGTAATGCAGAAATGTGATATTGAATAATATATAGTATGGTGACAAACTGTCATCACATGCTATTCAAACTCTAGGACAGGATGGGTGAAGGAGAAAACATGTTAAAATTTTTAAGTTCTTGGGATCCCTGGGTGGCGCAGCAGTTTGGCGCCTGCCTTTGGCCCAGGGCGCGATCCTGGAGACCCGGGATCGAATCCCATGTCGGGCTCCCGGTGCATGGAGCCTGCTTCTCCCTCTGCCTGTGTCTCTGCGTCTCTCTCTCTGTGTGTGTGTGACTATCATAAATAAATAAAAATTAAAAAAAAATTAAGTTCTTATATTGGAATTCATTTTTTAATTGAGCAATTACTGTGAAATCATAAATTGTGCTGTGTGAACACACTGTTTCTGCCCTCAAGGTGATTTCAATCTCTTGGGAAAGGCAGATAAGTAAATGGACAATTACAACACTGAGGTGAGGGGAGGAAGTATATCCAAAATCTGTTTTCTTTTTTTTTTTTTTAAGATTTTATTTATTTATTCATAAGAGACAGAGAGAGAAAGAGAGGCAGAGACACAGGTTGAGGGAGAAGCAGGCTCCATGCAGGGAGCCTGATGTGGGACTCGATCCCAGATCTCCAGGATCACACCATGGACTGAAGGCAGGCATTAAACTGCTGAGCCACCCAGGCTGCCCCAAAATCAGTTTTCTGACAATTTCTATTCTTATGTTCCTCCCCAAATCTTCTCCAGACTGCTAGAGTTTACAATCCAGACTGATAAACACAGGGGAATGGAGAAACTATTTAGCTTACTAAAAGCCTTTAAAGAACAGTAACAACAAAGACCACATACACAAAATTTCAATAACAACAACCATGACGATACATGCTGGGAAATTAAAGATATAGATGGATGTATCAAGTCTAAGAATACAGTACATCTTCCTGTTGATCCACAGAAATCTAGAAATGTGTTTCTAGTCCTCACTTAAACATGTGTTTTCATTCACTCACTTATTCACCAAACATTTAATGAAAGCTTTATCTATATGTGGCAGCACTATAGATAAGGTAATGAATGAAGGAAGCATTTTTGTCCTCACTTTACTTATAATCAAGTCACATAAGCTCTAGGTATAGCCAGCTAATATGCGTAATTCCATCACAACCTAAGGGGCCCTTTTTCTCAACTGTAAAAACAAAGCAGTGGAACTCAGAGATCTCTAAAATACTCCTACTGAACTAAAATCCTGTGATTTAACTCAAAATCAAAACTTGTGGACCAGACATTTTTAAGACCCAGGAAACTAAGGAGCCATAGGCAGGGTTCAGCGAGTCCCTAAACTCCCTTAAAACTGAATGCAAAATTTGGTAGTTTTGTGTATATGTACATTTAACTAGAGAAAAGATCCACATGTGGAAAAAACTAAATTATGGATTTTAGTTTTGGGCCTACCACAGAAAAAATTTTGTTTTACCCATATCTACTAAGATAACTTTGCTAAATCTGTCAAATATAAACATAATTAACAAAAAGTATCAACTATTTGGAGCTTGTATTTGCTTCTCTTTAATTCACGGCATGAATTGCATGTTTTAATCTAATACTTTGACCAGCACTTTAAAGAATAAATTAAAAATAAAATGTGGCTTACAAATCAAAGAATAACCTGTATTCTTTGAGACTGAACTTTACTGATCTTTAAAAAATAAGAATTTTTATTTAGAAAGAAATATTTTTTGCCGTAAAAAATTGTGATAATACTAAGACCATTATTCTATCCTCTATATAGCTGTTGTTCCTCATCTTAAGAGTAACAAACCTCAAAATATTAACATATGTTTAACAAAATATTAACATATGCTACCAAGGGATTTCTAGGACTAGCTTTTACATTACAATCTCTATTAGAATGTGAATGTTGAGTTAGACTCTAACCAGGGCCTTCTGCAGGACAGACTAAGAGGAGAAGCCAAATGAAGAATGAAACATCTGCAATGAGACAGAAAAACCTGGACAGAAACATTTACAATTTCACTGCCTGTGCCACAGTGACACCAACTGGCCAGTCAAGATATGACAACTTAATGAACAATTATATTCAAGACTATATTTTTTAAAGTGTATTATGCAGTATGCTTTAAATAAAACCCATGTGATTTTATTTTATTTTAAAACAGAATTTTTTAAAAAAAATTTTCATTTATTTATGATAGCCACACAGAGAGAGAGAGAGAGGCAGAGACACAGGCAGAGGGAGAAGCAGGCTCCATGCACTGGGAGCCCGGCATGGGATTCGATCCCGGGTCTCCAGGATCGCGCCCTGGGCCAAAGGCAGGCGCCAAACCGCTGCGCCACCCAGGGATCCCTGATTTTATTTTTTAAAAAGATTTTATTTATTCATTTGAGAGAGAGAGAACAAGTGTGGGGAGAGGGGCAGAGGGAGAAGCAGTTTCCCCACTGAGCAGAGACCCTGATGCAGGGCTCAATCCCAGAATCCTGAGTTCATGACCTGAGCCAAAGGCAGATGCTTAACCCACTGAGCCACCCAGGCACACCATTATATGATTTTTTTTTAAATTTTTTTATTTATTTATGATAGTCATAGAGAGAGAGAGAGAGAGAGAGGCAGAGATACAGGCAGAGGGAGAAGCAGGCTCCATGCACCAGGGAGCCCGACGTGGGATTCGATCCCAGGTCTCCAGGATCGCGCCCTGGGCCAAAGGCAGGTGCCAAACCGCTGCGCCACCCAGGGATCCCTCCATTATATGATTTTAAACAACAAACAAGTATAAAGGAAGATATATGTAAGTGAAATACCTCAGAAAACTTTTATGCTCCAATTTTACAGATTTGTAAAGATGTTCTTTACAATTAATGCTAAATAATACATTTTCATACTTATTTTCCATATAAGCTTTTATCAATATTAAAATATCAACAGGGACATGAGATTAAATGCAATTTTCCTTTTATTGCTCAGGAAAATAAAGGATGGAAAGTAAGACAAAATTGAGGTAAATACATGCCTAAAAGATCTTGAGTATAATCTGTTCAAAATGGTCGAAAGATGCTTTTGAAATATTGTTTTCATTCATGGCTAAAGGAATCAAACAGCCAATTTTATTTTAATTCAAGGTTATTAACTATGTAAGAGACTCTCATGATGAATATTCTCTTAATAAGAGCAGGTACAAACAGAAACAAGTTTTATGATGTTGAATTTCTTCAGGGAGGTGAAGTGGGGTGTACTATTTCAAGTAGATTAGTGCTTCTTAAGGAACCCTTTCCCACAGGTAAAGTTCACATCCAATAAAAGGAGACCTCCAGGAGGAGAACATCCTTTTTCCTTCTCTTACCGCCCAATAGAAGTGAAATAACACTGCAGAGGAATGTCCAAAAAGAGTATTTGACGTTAACCAATGTGCAAACTTACAAAGCAGCAAGTTAGCTGGCTTTGACTGTAAGCCAAGAGCTTATACAGATATGTTATGGTTTAATTCACTTCACTCTAATAAGACTTGATTCTGAAGTTAACATCTGAAAGGATAAAAACAACTTTTTTCAGTGTCATTCAAAGGCATATAAAGGTTTTTTTGTCTCTTAAATCTTTTCTTTTTTTTTAAGATTTTATTTGGGGGAAAGAGCACAAGAGAGAGCAAGTGAGGGGAGAGGAAGAGGGAGAAGCAGACTCATCGCTCAGCATGGAGCCTGAGGTGAGGCTCAATCCCATGACCCTGAGATCATGACCTTCCTTTGAAATCGAGATTTGGACACTTAACTTACTTTGATCCGCCCCCGCCCACCCAGGTGTCCCCTTTTAAAAGATTATTTATTTATGAGAGAGTGAGAGAGAGCAGGCACGTGAGCATGTACCTGTGCACATGTGAATGGAGAAAGGGCAAAGGGGGAGGGAGAGAGAATCTCAAGCCAACTCCACACTCAGCACAGAACCCTATGCAAGGCTGATCTAAGGGCCCTGAGATCACGACCTGAGCTGAAACCAAGAGTCAAACACTTAACTGACTGAACCACCCAGGGAACCCAAAGGCAAATAAAGGTTCTTAAGTAAAGAGACACGAATAAGTTTACGACAACACAGAAAAAGAATAGAGGCAGAGGAATTAACTACCAGGTATTAAGGTTAAAGATAATACCTTTTTTAATGTAGTAATTAAATAACAGTGTGGTATTATTACAAGGATAAGAATAAAAGACCAAGGAATAAAACAGAGTCCAGAAATAGAACAATACATATCTGATTACCTAATTAATAGCAGAAGGTCCCAGTGCAGAAAGGATAGTCTTTTTAAAAAAACAGTGAATGGCAATTAGATAGTAATATGAGGGAAAAAAATGAACCTTGACTCCTACATCACACTACACACAAAAAATAATTCAATAAGAATCACAGAGTAAAGGGTGAGAAGCAAAACAAAAAGATGTTTAGAAGAAAACAGTATCTTCCTTATGCTAGGATACACAAAGATTTCTCAAAATGGTCAAAGTCACTAAAAGGAAACACTGATAAATTGGACTTCATTAAAAATTATGAACTTTTGTTCATCAAAATATACCATTTGCAGAGTGAAAAAGCAAGTTGCAGACTGAAAGGAAATATTTGAAATACACATATCCAAACAAATGACTTAAAGAATTTCTACAAATAAACTAGAAAAAGGCAATAGAAAAATGGGCGAAAAACTTGAAAAAGGGCTTCTTTATTATTTATTGATTTTGAAGATTTTATTTATTTACTCATGAGAGACACAGAAAGACAGGCAGAGACACAGGCAGAGAAGAAGCAGACTCCATGTAGGGAGCCCAATGTGGAATTCAATCCTGGGACTCCAGAATCACGCCCTGGGCCAAAGGCAGGCACTAAACCACTGAGCCACCCAGGCCTCTAGAAAAAGGGCTTCTTTAATAAAAGATAATATTCAAATGGTCAATAAGATTATGAAAATATGCTCAATGTCATTAGTCATTAGAGAAACACATAGAAAACCACAATGAGATACCATTATGCTTCCATCAGAATAGCTAAAATTAAAAGGTATGAGAATACTGGGACACCTGGGTGGCTCAGTGGTTAAAAGCATCTGCCTTCGGCTCAGGGTGTGATCCTAGAGTCCTGGGATGGAGTCCCATGTCAGGCTCCCTGCATGGAGCCTGCTTCTCCCTCTGCCTGTGTCTCTGCCTCTCTCTCTCTGTGTCTCTCATGAAAAAATAAAATCTTTAAAAAAAAAAAAAAGGTATGAGAATATTAAGATTTGGTAAGGATGTTTAACCACCAAAACTCTCACTCATTGCTGGTAGGATTCTCAACTGGTCCAAACACTGTGGAAAATTAGTTAACAATATCTACCAGAGCCAAATATCATGTATCTGGCAACTCTATTCTAGGGTATATGCCCAATAGAAATAGGTGATCATGTACACAAAAAGACCTGTACTAGAAAGGTCACAACAGTTTCATTCATAATAGCCACAGACTGGAAACAACCTAGGTATCCATCAACTGAAGAATGGATATATAAATTGTGGTATATTAACACAATGGAAAACTACATTACAATTAAAAGGAATGAAATACTGCCATAAGCAACAGTATGAATAAATGTCACAGAAATAATGTTGAGCGAAGCCAGGCAAAAAAGAATGCATACTGTATAATTCCATTTATTTGTAGTTCAGGAATAGTCAAAAGCAATCTACCATATAAAGTCAGAGTAGCAGAGAGTAGCCTGGGAAGGAGGGTTGTATATTGTCTAGAAGACGGCAAGAGAGACCTAGTTAAAGTCCTGGAAATGTTCTACAGCTAGATGTGGGTGGTGGTTCCACTTTGTGCCTGTTTTTTTTTAATTTATGATCTTACGGGTTTTTTTTTTTTTTTTTTTTTTTAAGATTTACTTACTTGAGAGAGAGAGAAAGAGAGAGAAAGAGAGAGAGAGACCAGGCAAGTGCACACACATGTGTGCAGGGGGTGGGGCAGAGGGGAGAAGCTGACTTCTCACTGAGCATGGAGCCTAATGGGATGTGATCTCACAACCCTGAGATCATGATCTGAGCTGAAATCAAGAGTCGGACACTCAACAGACTGAGCACATTCATTTGTGCTTTTTACTGTGTATAATAGCTATAGCTTAAAACAAAACTAAAACAGCAATATAAGAAAAAGAAGAGGCTTTCGGTGGCAGGTGAATCTCCAAAACAATGCAACATTTTGTATGTACTGCATTTTTCTTGGACAAAAGTCATTAGGCTGTCTATTAGAATCAACTCCCTGATGGCAGGTATTTTTGTCATTTTTATTTACTACTATATCTCCGTGCAAGGTATAAAACAGATACTCCATAAATATTTGAAGAACAAGGGGCGCCTGGGTGGCTCAGTTGGTTAAACGTCTGCCTTTGGCTCAGGTCATGATCTCAAGGTCCTAGGATTGAGGCCCACATTGGGCTCCCTGCTCAGTGAGGAGCCTGCTTCTCCCTCTACCTCTGCCTCTCCCCCACCTTCATTTGTGCTTTCTCTCTAATAAATAAAAACATTTTAAAAATGCAGAATAAGTTTGCAAAATGAGCTGTTCCCAAAAGTAAATTGAAGCAATCATTAACTAAAATATTGGTATAATGAATTATCTGATTTAACAGAAGTTTATAAAGTGATTGCTAGAATCTAATGATGGTAGCATGAATTAGATTATACAGGTTTGTCTTAGTACTTTCAAACACAAGAAGACTAAAACCAGAAGTGAAAATTTCCTTTGTGTACTCATATTTTAAGGTCTCTTCCTTCTATGAATCATTCTATATTAGGCCACAGGGGCTTAGAAACCAAGTTAAAACACGTGCAATTAAAATAAACCTCAACTTTGAAGAAACACTGATTGCTTCCCAAAAAATTGCTGAGGCAAAAATAAGTGAAATCCAGTGAATTTACTAAAATCAATTAAAACAATCTACCTAAAACTGGTTTCTCCTCAACCCTAGCGGTCATTTGATAATGTCTGGAGACATTTTTGTTTGTGAGAGAGTGCTACTGGCATCTAATAGGATCAGGCGAGGGATGCTGTTAACCATCCTATATGCAGAGGTCAACCCTCTACAACAAGGAATTTATCCAGCCCAAAATGTCAGTGCTGAGATTGAGAAATCATGATCTAAAATATCACATTAAAATAAAAAAATTTAAAAAATAAAGGATTTTGTTTTTAAGCATATGAACTAAAGAGTCCTATTTAAACTATAAACTAATTCAAATTTCTTTCAACTATCACTTTGTCAAAAATATGAACACTATATTTTTTTATTTTTTTAAAATACTTTATTTATTTACTCATGAGAGACAGAGAGGGGCGGGGGGGCAGAGACACAGGCAAGGGAGATGCAGGCTCCATGCAGGAAGCCCAATGTGGGACCTGATCCCGGGTCTCCAGGATCATACCCTGGGCCAAAGGCAGGTGCCAAACTGCTGACCCACCCAGGGATTCCGAACACTATATTTTTAAAGTTAAAGTTGTACAGAAGCACCTGGGTGACTCACTTGGTTAAGTGTCCAACTATTGGTCTCAGGATCATGAGTTCAAGTCCCACTTCGGAAAAAAATAAAGTTGTACATATGTATCAAATGTAATATAAAGGGATATTTAATGTAAATATCTCCAGAGATAATAACCATCACTATCATTTCTAAGACTATCCTAGGCATATCGCTTACTTTATTTCATTTAATATCAATATCCCCATGAAAGTAAGATTCTCATTTATAATGATTAGAAACAAAAACTAGAAGAGATTAAATAAATACTTGCCTAGGGTTACACTGCTAGAAATGGCATAGCGGAAATGTGCACCCAGATTATCTCCAAACCCATAGTGTTTCCATATGATACACTAAATTTTTCCTTCTTTTTTTTTTTTTTATATTTTATTTATTTATTCATGAGAGACATAGAGAGAGAGAGGCAGAGACACAGGCAGAGAGGAAGCAGGCTCCATGCAGGGAGCCCGATGCGGGACTCGATCCTCGGTCTCCAGGATCACGCCCTGGGCCGAAGGCAGGCGCCAAACCGCTGAGCGACCCAGGGATTAACCTCTTTTTTTTTTTTTTTTAAGATTTTATTTATTCATGAGATACACACAGAGAGAGAGAGAGGCAGAGATACAGGCAGAGGGAGAAGCAGGCTCCATGCAGGGACCCTGATGTGGAACTCGACCCCAGGTCTCCAGGATTACGTCCCAGTCTGAAGGCAGCGCTAAACCGCTGGGCCACCGGGGCTGCCCAACACACTAAATTTTAATTTCAAATGAGAGGCAAATCAAAATTAAAAGCATCTCAAGATTCATTTTCCACTGAGTCAATATGCCACTTTAGAAAGTATACAGCAAATTCAGGAGAAGCCTTTAGAAAGTAAACAGCAAATTCAGGAGAAGTCTGTTTAGGAATTACATACTAAGGACACATAAAAAACAAATCAGTGCCAATTTTTGAAAGGTTAATCTAAAGTTAATATTTTTTCTTATCACAAATAAAACTAAATAGTTTTATAAAGTTATATGCCAAAGTCATCAGATACACTCTTGCTCTGGTCATAAAAAGAATTACTAATGAGAACATTAAAGCCTAAATGCTTACTGGCTGAGGGCTTAATCTTAACAAATCACTAACATGACCCACCTAGTTATCCCTACATGGTAACAATAGATTCTTAACACTTCAGCCAATCTCAGAAAATATTCCTATATTAAATGCTATTACTTTCTTCTTAACATTTAAGGCCTTAGCATGATTCTTTGTATTAAGAGAAAGAAAAGTATTACCCTATTAAAGCCATGTTCACGAGAGTCATCAACTTCTCCATTACTAGTCACTGGAATTTCTGCTGCTGAATTTTTGGGAGATTCTTGAGCCATGCTAGACTCCTAGAAAAAAAACAACAAAAAAAAAAAAAGAGAGAAGAAGAAAAGAAAGATTAGAAACAGTTGTAAATAACACTAAATCATAAAGGCAGATATTCAAGACTATTCATGTTTATAGCACTTAAAAGCCACTATTATAGCATTTAAAAAAATAATTACAACACGTAATAAACATGACACTAATCTAATAAAAAAAGCATCTGCCCTTTAAAACTGCAATCAACTTAAAATTTCTTGTTTAAAAATAAGTTACTTGTAGATCCCAGTGGGCAACAGCCTTGCCTCACAAATAGTGTTATGATAGACTACCAGCTACAATTGAAAAAAAGTATCACAGAAAGCCAAACTTGATTTTTAATTCCACGACAGCAACTCTACTTATCCTGTTGTACATAATGGGATTCTAGGTCAGCTTTTCTACAGAGTTTCCCCGATAGAACAAAAACTTTTCAATCTCTACACTAGTCTTACACTCTGGTTTTACTGTTCTAAAAGTCAAATAATGTTTGGGGTGCCTGGGTGGTTCAGTTGATTAGGCATCTGCTTTCAGCTCAGGTCATGATCTCAGGGTCCTGGGATCAAGCCCCACATTGGCTCCCTCTTAGAGGGGAATCTGCTTCTTCCTCTCTCCTCTGTGCCTCCCCCCTACTCAAGCTCTAATAAATAAAATTTTAAAAATAGTGTTTAAAAATAAACTCCTAAAAAAAATAAAAATAAACTCCTTAATTTTATAACCATTATTTTCTATAAAATGTAAATTTATTTCAGAAACTTAATATGGTTAATCAGCAACAGAAAGTTCTTTATTTTTTTATAATAAATTTATTTTTATTGGTGTTCAATTTACCAACATACAGAATAACACCCAGTGCTCATCCCGTCAAGTGCCCCCCTCAGTGCCCATCACCCATTCACCCCCACCCCCCGCCCTCCTCCCCTTCCACCACCCCTAGTTTGTTTCCCAGAGTTAGGAGTGAAAGTTAATTCTTGTTGGTAAAAACTCTCCTTGTTCCAACTGCACATGCTTGTAAAAAGCATATGTGGCTACAAGTTAAAATGAGAATTTTATACTGGTAAAGGATTTTTTTTTTCTGGTAAAGGATTTTAAAAATGATCTATTTTTCCTCATTCTAAAAATTAAAAAACTTCAGAGTAAATAGCTAAACCATTTATTTCACTTTTCACAGAGAACAGGTGCCATTCTCTACTCCCAGCCCCCCTCCCTTTTAAACCAATAATGGCTTTAGAAGTGTTAGACACACACTCCCACACACTTTTAACAATAGTGCCCACTAAAATAAAGACTTTGACAAAAGTATGTTAGAAACACAATTGATATTTAACAGTATGTGTTCTAATGTTCAAACGTGAATCCAGCTGCTACCTCTGAATCTGCACTGTACAGAATTACCAAAACTAAACCAAACTAAAATATATGTGTGTGTGGGTGCCTAGCTGCCTCCGTGGGGTAAGCATCTGCCTTTGGCTCAGGTCATGATCCCAGGGTCCTGAGATGGAGCCCTACCTGAGGATCCCGGCTCAGGGGGAGCTTGCTTTTCTTTCCCCCTCTGCCTGATGCTTCCCCTGCTTGTGCTCTGTCAAATTAAAAAAAAAAAAAAAAAAAAAGTATGTGTGTGTGTGTATGTGTTTAATGTACAGACTTGAATCTACTGCCAAGAGTATTAAGAGGTTCTTTGATTTTCTCTAGAAGAATTTTTTTAAAGATTAAAATAATTAAGTGCTGTCATACTTAGCTTATGCATTACTCATTTTGTTTTTAAGGAGTTAAGGACAGGATCAAGGCCAAGAACCTTTAAAAAAAACCTGCACTATACTTTTGTAATTTAGGGAATTCTATTACAGTAAGTCATACTACTAAAAGCAAGCACTAATGCAAATAGGTTTGTGGCCTAGTCTTTACTTTGATGAAACAAAAAGGTCTTATTAATATATTGAATGATACCTAACAATATTTTTCATATGGTGTGTATATCATTAAGTATGTGAGATAGAAGATATTGTCAAGTATATGAAGGCAGGACTTAAAGTACTCTATTAACAGTACTACGGACCAGCAATGCTCAAACTTTTGGCCTCAGGACCCCTTTACATTCTTAAAAATCATCAAGTACTCCCAAAAAGCTTTTATTTATGTGGGTTATATCTATCAATCTTTACTGTATTATAGAGTAATGCTATAAATTTTAAAAGTATTTATTAATCCATTTTAAAGATGTCAAATTGAAATTGGTTAGGCCAATGAAAAAAGAACTTTCAAAATAATGTAAAATCCTGCTAATATCACTTAAAACATTTCACAGAACACTTACTTATTTCCTTGCATTCTTTTTTTTTTTTTTTTTTTTTAAGATTTTATTTTATTTACTCATGAGAGATACAGAGCAGGAGAGAGAGAGGCAGAGACACAGGCAGAGGGAGAAGCAGGCTCCATGCAGGGAGCCCAACGTGGGACTCGATCCCGGATCTCCAGGATCATGCCCTGGGCTGCAGGCGGCGCTAAACTGCTGTGCCACCCGAGCTGCCCTTTCCTTGAATTCCTAAATAGATCATAAAAAATACTGATCTTTTTTTTTTTTGATTTTTTTTTTTTTTAAGCTGTGTTTCAGAGCTTCGGGAGACTGGTTGTCCCTCTCCCTCTGCTCCCCCACTGCATGCATGGTCTCTTTCTCTGCCCTGCTCCCCCAATTAATCAATCATAAGTAATAAAGAAGATATAGGTGGATGCTGTGTTGAGTGGCTCAGTTACTCCCTCTGGGACCAAAGCCCTCAAAGCCTGACACCACGCTCAATCTAAGATCATGACCTGAGCCGAAATGAGTTGGTTGCTCAACTGACTGAGCCACCCAGGCCCCCCTAAAGTAGTATCTGTTTTAAAAGAACTTGAAATGTCTTGTTTAGAGGATATCTGACTACTTTATGCATAAATTTACAGAAATTCACTGATCTCTACTAGAGAAACACTTTTATAGTCCCCAGTTACAGGAATGGCCACTAACTGAACCAGAGAACCAGTGACACTAGGCTGGCTGATCCACAGTTCACACAACCTAAAAGACCAGGTCAGAAAAGTATTGCCCAGCAGAAGAAAGAGAAATTTCCTGAGCTAATCAGACTCATTTGAAGTGTAAGTTAGGAATGCTCAGGGCAGCCCAGGTGGCTCAGCGGTTTAGGGCCGCCTTCAGCCCAGGGTGTGATCCTGGAGTCCAGGGATCGAGTCCCACACCAGGCTCCCTGCATGGAGTCTGCTTCTCCCTCTGCCTGTGTCTCTGCCTGTCTCTCTCATGAATAAATAAATAAAATCTTAAAAAAAAAATTAGGGATGCTCAGAGAATTAGTCACCTGGGGTATTGGAAGACAAATGAGAGCAGAAGAGAAAGAGTTATGTTGATGACAGGTCACAGCTTAAAAATTCACAAACTCTAGTAAAGAAATGTTAAACTTATCAAAGTTTATTGACAGTGTTATCTGTGTCTGGTTCTTCCTTTCTGAATTATGACCTTATGAAAATCTTCTGTTCTTGGATTTTTAAAAAATTGTGGTAAAAAACGCATAACATACAATTTATCATCTTAATCATTTTTTAAAAAGATTTATTTGAGAGAGGGAGATAGAGATTATGAGAGAGATAGCGAAAAAGAGCACATGCAGGGGAAAGAGGGAAAAGCAGACTCCCTGCTGAGCAGGGAGCTCAATCACGACCTGAGCTGAAGGCAGATGCCTGATTGAGCCACCCAGGCGCCCCCATTTTAATCACTTCTAAGTGTACAGTTCAGTAGTATTAAATATAGTCACACTACTGTAGACTCTCCAGAACTTTTTCATCTTACAAAACTGAAACTCCACATACATTAAACAACTCTGCATTTCCCTCTCCCCCAAGCCCTTGGCAAGCATCATCCTACTTTCTGTTTCTATGAATATGACTATTTTGGATACCTTATCAGTGGAATCATATAATATTTGACTTTGTGACTGGCTTATTTCACTTAGCATAATGTCCTCAAGATTCATCCATGTTGCAACATATATCAGAATTATCACGTTTTTATTTTATCACCTTTTTATTTTATTTTATTTTTTAAAAATATTTTATTTATTCATGAGAGACAGAGAGAGAGAGAGGCAGGCAGAGACAGGCAGAGGGAGAAGCAGGCTCCATGCAGGGAGCCTGATGTGGGACTTGATCCCTGGACTGCAGGATCACGCCGAGCCGAAGACAGATGCTCAACCGAGCCACCCAGGTGTCCCCTGAGCACCTTTTTATATGCTTGTTGGCCATGTGTATATCATCTCTGGAGAACTGTCTATTGAAATCCTTTGACCATTTTCTAAATTGGGTTGTGTTTTTATCATTGAATCATAGGAGGAAACTGAATTTCTATATTCTGGATATTAACCATATTGGAAATATGGCTTGCCAATATTTTCTCCCATTCCATAGGCTGCCTTTCCGCTCTGTTGATTGTGTCCTTTGATGCACAGACATTTTCAATTTTGATGTAGTTCAATTTGTCTATTTTTACTTTTGTTTCCAGTGCTTCTGGTATCTTATTTAGGAATTCTTTGCCAAATCCAATGTCATGATAGTTTCCCCCTGCATCTTCTTCTAAAAATGTTTATAGTTTTAGGTCTTATATTTAGATCTCTGATCCTTTCTGAGCTGATTTCGTATATAAGGGTCCAAATTCATTCTTTTGCATGTGGGTAATTCAGTTTCCCAGCACCATCTATTACTGAATACTTTCCTTTTTCCATTGAATGTTCTTGCCATCTTGGATTCTTTTGAGATTCCTACTTTCCTCATTGCTACTGCATTCTTACAATATACCCAGATTACTTGTGGCTGTTGGAATTAAGTGTCTGCTTCTTGCAAATAAGAGACACTAGTTATTTGGTCTCTAATTGAATCTGGAAGACTGAGTTAGCTATCTAAATAATCATCACTCTTTCAAACCGTAAGATATATTCTTTTTTTTTTTAAAGATTTTATTTATTTATTCATGAGAGACAGAGAGAGAGGCAGAGACACAGGCAGAGGGAGAAGCAGGCTCCATGCAGGGAGCTTGATGTGGGACTTGATCCTGGGACTCCAGGATCATGCTCTAGGCCAAAGGCAGGCACCAAATCGCTGAGCCACCCAGGTGTCCCATAAGATATATTCTTACTTTCTTCTCCCTAAAAACAGCAGGTGATTCAACAGGTGTTTACTATCTTCTAGGTAATGTACATAGGATAAAACAAAAATAGAAATCAGGTCTTAGGCTTACATAAACTGTACTGTAGACAAAAAAAATAATTATAATACAGTGGGGGTGAACACCAGAGGGAAGCACTTAAAACGGTTTTATTTATTTATTCATTTATTTATTTATTTTATTCATTTATTCATGAGAGACAAACACACACATACACAGAGGCAGAGACACAGGCAGAGGGAGGAGCAGGCTTCATGCAGGGAGCCCAATGTGGGACTCGATCCCGGGACTCCAGGATTACGCCCTGGGCCGAAGGCAGGCGCTAAACTGCTGAGCCACCCAGGGATCCCCAGCACCAAGCGGTGAGCACTAAGAGGGAAAACTTAATAAGCAATGGTATTTAAGCTGAATCTTTTAGGATAACAGATTGGGACACAGAAAAGGAAAGATTCTAAAAGGAATAATAGCAGCATAGTAGGAAAAGAGTTTGGTATATTCTAGAAATTGCAAGTAAAGCAACTTTGCTGAATGGTGATTACCCATTCATATACTCACTGGTTCAACTAATTTACTGAGCACTTTAATGTGCCAGGCACAAGTTCAGACACACAGAACAGAGTGGTGAACAAAACAGACCCTCATAGAGCTTACATTCTTGTTGGTGAAAAAACAAATAAATATGCCTATCATACAATCATAAGTGTTAATGGGCATGTATATGTACACATATGTTCATGCATGTGCAGTTTTAAAAAGGCTAGGGGAACATCAGAAGTTATTAACATTTTTGTAAGACCTGAATAAAGTGAGGGAGTAAGTCATGCAAATATTTGGGAGTACAACATTCTAGGCGAGGGAATAGTAAATACAAAGACAAAAAGTTGAAAAGAAGCTCAGCTTTGCAGGCAAAGACAGTAGGCCATGTGGCTTGAGGGGAGGATAAGGGAAGAAGAAAGGAAATGTCAAGAGACAGCCAGGGGCAAGAACATGTGTGGCTTTAGAGACCATCATAAGAACCCATATTTTATTTTCAGTGATATAAACCACTTGAGGGTTCTGAACCTAAGAATGAAATGATCGGACTTACATTTAAAAGGAACACTCTTTTCCTGCTGCATTGAATTAAACTATAAGTGGACAAAGGCAGCAGCAAAGAGAATAAGCAGGAGGCTAACAATAATCTAACCAAGAGATGATGGTGGCCTAGAAAGTCAACGCAGCTTTATTAATATCTGTTTTAGTCAAAGCTTCATTAACATAGCTAAGAGGAACATTTCATAATGATAAAAGGATCAATTCATCAGGAATATATAATAACCAGATATATGTATGTTTGTCCCAATAACAAAATTTCAAAATAAATGAAGCAATGACAGAATTAAAAGGGAGAAACACAGAAGTCCATAATCACAGATTTTACCACCAATCTCATAGCAATTGAAAGAACTAGACAAAGAAAATTTGCATAGACATAGAAGATCTGAACACTATCAGCCACCTTGACTTTTATAGAACAGTAAACTCAATAATGTTAGGATACATATTATTTTCACACAAATATGACACGTTTAGCAAAATAGATATTTAGAGCATAAAATAAGCTTCAATAAATTTTAAAATACTAAAACCATATAGTATATGTACTTTGACCACAGCAGAATTAAATTACTATCAATCATAAGATATCCATGACCACATCACCAAAATTTGGAAATTAAATAACACATCTAAATAATTAATGGGACAAAGAAGAAATTAGCTTTAAATGCTGATATTTTAACAAAAAAATCTTAACCCAATGATATAAGGATGCACGTTAAGAAAACAAAAAAAAAAGAGCAAATTAAACTCAAAGTAAGCAGTATGAAGGAAATAATAAGGAAATAAACACCAAAAATCAAGGAAATAGTACAAAAACTGGCCTAATACTTCAATAAGCTTAAGCTCATGAGAAACGAAGAGATGAAATCTTGCATGGAAGAGGAGATTTCAATGACAGCTAAGTACATGTACAATATGATTAGTTCACAAACAAGGAGAACGAGAGATGCAGAGGACATTATTGGAACAATTGTGGGTTAAACAATAGCACTGTGTCAATTTTCTAATTATATAATTTTGATAAATGTACTGAAGTTATGTAAGAGAAAATCCTTGTTCTTAGGAAAAAAGGGACAAATATTTGTAAATCACTCTCAAATATGAGAGTTGTACTCTCAAAAAGGAAGTTGTATATACAGAGAGAGAGACTGTTCAAGTAAATGGGACAAAACAACAGTTGGTGAATTTAGATAAAGAGTTAAAGCTTTCAGTATAGTATCTTATCAAAAGCTTTTAAAATAAAAGTAACAAGGAAGCTATAAAAATATGCAGCACGCTATCATAATGGGCTTCATACTGCCAGACAAGTGTGGACTTCATTTTGAAAAGGATTAGGAAAAAAGCAGCAAGAGAGCTTGATCATTTATTTTAGAGAATAGTCTCATGGGAGATTAGACTGAGGGGAAAGAAGGAAAGACTCCATATAGAAAAACTAATTAAGGGGAGACTCCACATAGAAAAACTAATTAAGGAGGATCCCTGGGTGGCTCAGCGGTTTAGCTCTTGCCTTAGGCCCAGAGTGTGTGTGATCCTAGAGTTCCGGGATGGAGTCCCACGTCGTGCTTCTGCATGGAGCCTGCTTCTCCCTCTCCCTCTGTCTCTGTCTCTCTTTCTGTGTCTCTCATGAATAAATAAATAAAATCTTAAAAAAAAAATCTAATTAAGACACTACTTTACAGTTCGAATAAGAACTAATAATGATCTAAATTAAGATTGTGGGAATAGAAAAAGGTGGATTCAAGAGTTATTTAAAAAGAGGGGTGCCTATGTGACTCAGTCAGTTGAGCATCTGACTCTTGATTTTGGCTCCGGTCATGATCTCAGAGTGAGATCCGGAGATCAAGCCCCGAGCTGTGCTCTGGGCTCAGTGTGGAGTCTGCTTGAGATTCTGTCTCCCTTTCCTTCTGCCCCTCCTGCTTGTGTGCATTCTCTTTCTCTCTTAAAAAAAAAAAAAAAAAATCTTAAAAAAAAGGGGGGGGGCAGAAGAGACAGAGTGACTGGATTGTGGAAGACAAAAAAGTAAAAACCATCTAGGATGATTTATGCCTTTTCCTGCCCCATACCCAATTTGTGGTTTGGACAATTAGAAAGACAAATATGTCATTCACCAAAGTGGGAAAAGGAGAGGTTTATTTGGCTTTGAGAGGGTCAGAAAATGAGTTTGTGTTGTAGACATTCTGAATTTGAGAATGTTTGTGGGGTATGTAAGTCCACTAGCACATCAGGAATTTCAAAATGCAAGTCTGAACACATTAGGTCTGGGAGTTAACAATATAGGGATGTAGGATGGCATGGACTGATAAGAGGGAGAAGAGAAACTGAAGAGAAGCATCCAATGGAATATTAAGGGGTAGAGGGTAATGCAAAAGAGATGAAGAAGAGGGTAAAAGAGTTCATGATGCAGACACAGCAGAGAAAATTATAACAGTAAAACTATGTATTGTTTTAGTGTATAACATGCTCTGAAAATGAAAAGTATGATAAACTAATACCACTTTATGCCATAAAGCAGGTAACAGGAATATTCATTTGCCAAAAGATATACAAATATTCTGGTTATTACCTGTTCACTTTCTTATCCACAAAGAATGACCTATTTTTAGAAACATCATTTACTAAACCTTACAGAAGTGAAAATTAATAACTAATACACAAGTTGGTAGAAGAGGGCTCAAAACCAAAAACTCCATGTCCTCTCCCTGAACAAAAACCATTCATAGTATTTCACTCATGCTTTAAACTGAAATTGAATTTGAATTTAAATTTAAATTTAAATTAAACACTCAAAATAATTATACAAAAGGCTTTGGGGAATAATTATGACCTTTAGAAATAAAATTAGACTCTCTTCTGTTCTAAGATTCCTGTTATTTAAGGTTTGTTATGGTCAGATTGTTTGTATCCCCCACTCCTCAAATTCACATGATAAAATCCTAATACCCACTGTGATGGTATTAGGAGGTGGGTCTGATAGGAGCTGCTTGGGTCAAGGTGTTTAGAGTCCTCATGAATGGGATTAGTGTTCTTAGAGACCCAAAAGAACTCTTTAGAAGAGGGCTTTCACCAGAACCTGATTTTGCTGGTATCTGATCTTAAACTCCCAACCTTCAGAACTGTGAGAAATAAATTTCTGTTGTTTATAAGCCACCCTATCAGTGTTTTGGTCTAGTAGCCAGAACAGAGTAAGACAAAGTCCTTCACAATAGGGTCCAATCAACTTTTCAGGCTTCACGTCTCATAACATTTACCCTTCTAAAGATCTACTAAATCTGCTTGCAGTTTCTGGAATGAAATGCACTCTGCTTTTGTGAACATTTGTTCAAATGGTTTCCAATGTTTAAAATGTTCTTCCATCTTCATATCTAATAACATCTTGCCCATAATTTAAGACTCAAATGTTAGCTCTTTAAAAACTTATTCCAGAGCCTTGGAAAGACAGCACGATATAATGAGAAGGAATAAGGACTTCGAAATGAGACTTAAGTTAAAATACCAGATCTACAATATGGTAGTTATTTTGTGATCTTTGTTACTTAATCTTATTTTTCTTATGCATACAAATTAAAAAAAAAATACGCATCTCAGATAATGCTTGAGGGAGGATGTATTCAAAGCACTTATAAAGAGTACCTAGCCCATAGTAAGCATTCACTGAATAAAAGAAAGATGCTTCTAATACTGTGCCAGTAAATGTTTAACAACCAGTTTTCCAAATTAAAAATAATAAATTTTAGGGGTGCCTGGGTAGCTCAGTTGCTTAAGCATCCAACTCTTGATTTCGGCTCAGGTTGTGATCTCAGAGTTGTGAGATGAAGCCCTGTTTTGGGCTCCAAGCCTGCTTAAGATTCGCTCTCTCCTTCTCCCTCTGCTTCTCCTGCTGGCGTAATAATGTATAGGCTCTTCCTATCAGGAATACAAGGTACTCTCTCCCTTTTCGCTGGGGTCTACAACTGATGATGAATGGTAGGGCGTAAGAACTCTCACTCTGGCCTCCCACCTCCATTTTAGTGAGGCTTCCTATATTAATTTTCAGGGAGTCAATACTCCCCTATGGCAATTTCAAGCTTCTAACATGTCTAGAGATGGGAAGAGATGTGCACTAGCACATCATTATATAGTATTTCCATTAGAGAAACACCATAAACACAAATAATCTCAAGAGCACAGCTAATAGTGTGAAGTACAGTAAAATATTTAGGAACTGACAAGTTTTGAGTTATTTACTGTTTTTAATATATATCTTTACTATAAATTTATAAATCTTTATTTTCAGATAATGCCTGTATTTAAGAACTGGCTTATAAAATTCTCAGAAATTTAACAAACAGGTCAGTAGGAATTTAACAAACAGGTCAGTACATACCTGACCCACCCTTACTGTATTATCTCCAAGTCAGAAAATAAGTACTGGGCACACATATTATACAGTTCAATCTCTGGAAACAATGATGAGATATAAACTTTAAAGAATTTTTAAAAATCCAATATATGGATATCATACACCTTATTATAATGTTATTTGTTTGGAGATGATCTAAAACCATCCTCATGTGGCAGACCTATGTATCTACAGGAGATTAGATTTACTACGATATTCATTAACAAAAAGGTAAACACATTTTATTCACTTTTTATTTTATAAAGCAACAACAAAGTCATGCCTTTTCTTCCTACGTTCTTTTTTTTTATTTTTTTAAGATTTTATTTATTTATTAATGAGACACAGAGAGAGAGAGGCAGAGACACAGGCAGAAGGAGAAGCAGGCTCCATGCAGGGAGTCCAACGTGGGACTCGACCCCGGGTCTCCAGGATCACACCCTGGGCTGCAGGCAGGCGCCAAACCGCTGAGCCACCCGGACCACCCTCTTCCGACGTTCTAAATTCATATGATAATTAAGGAGAGCAAAGCTGAGCAAATACTACACGACTGGGATACTGCTTTGTGTGCTGACAGTAAAAGTGCATTTATTTTTACAGTAAATTATTTTCTTGACTCACATGTACTAGAATGCACTTTAAAAGCAGAATTAGCCTTGTAACATGAAGAGAAATGCAAAACCAAAATAACGAGTCCAGAACTGACCCTGAGAGTTAATATATTCTACAACCAAAAACATGCAACTGGATACTAGCTTCTTAAGTCTTTTCAGTGGATCAAACTGGGGATAAATTAACATAGCATATATCTAACAAAGATTTTATTTATTCATGAGAGATACAAAGAGGTAGAGACGTAGGCAGAGGGAGAAGCAAGCTCCCTCCGGGGAGCCCGATGTGGGATTTGATACCGGGACTCTGAGATCATGTCCTGAGCCGAAGGCAGACACTCAACCAACAAGCCATACAGGCAGGCGTCCCTAATAAAGATTTTATAGTTGAGTGTTTCATCCCTAAAAGGTATACAGCAAAACCCTGAAAAGTTTCATTCATATATGCCAATGATTCTCAACCTTCTCTCCATCTTAGAACTAAGGTGAGAGCTTTTTAAAAAATACCACCACAGAGCAGAGAGGCTTGGGAAATTGGTGGAGTAGGAGGATCCTAAAATCATCTTGTACCACATTTAAAACTAGGTATCACTTACATCCAAGTAAATAAACTGGAGACCCATCTGAAGATTGGCATAACAAATTCCACAACTAAATGTAGAGGAACCATATTGGAGAGGTTAAAAAGGACAGAAACAGTGGTCTGGAGCTGCCAGCTTGGAGAGGGGGAAATGTCAGAAAGCTCAATTGAAAACCAGAGAGGCTTAATTCCATGAGTTTGTATAGCCATAGGACTTGGGAGCCTGGAACTTTAACAGTCAGCTGACTTTGCCCTGGGCAAACTTGAAGGGAGTGTGCTGGGGGACTTCTTCGGGCACAAAGGAGTTGGCAGGTGCCATTTTCCTCCTCTGCCCCCAGCATAAACACAGAGCCGCCTGAGGGAGGGGGTGCTGCACAGACACTTGCTACCTAACCTGTTAGCAGTGTGTTTTCAACAAGTTTTCCAGAGACATACCCACTCCACGCTTGTTGGCCTGGACCCTGAGCGCAGTGCAACTTATGCTAATGTGGCATGCACAGGCATTGTAACTGGGCACCGTATGCACAGATGCCACACCACTAGCCACTGCAGCTGCAGTGCACTGCTGCACCCCCAGGGATCCTGCCTAGGACAAGTGGTTTGATGCAAACTTTGCTAACACCATGGTTCTGACCCCAAGCCCTTCTATGGTTATGCCTCCCTAGAGCCAGCTGCCTGGGTCTCACTAACATCACAGACAGCAAGCACACCCCCCAACAGGCAGGGAGTCAGGGAAGATGTCTGAACTAAAATGAAAAGCAATAGACACAATAGCAGGATGCCAGAAACACACAGAGGAGGCTCCCCTGAAATGCCAGATTCTGGTGAACAGAGGACACTGTACTGCAGGGCATTACAAAATCTCTTCTTCATAAAACCACTACTTTCAAGAGATGACTTTCCTAACATAGAGAACACAAGTAGAAAAAAATGAAGAGACAGAGAAATACATCCCAAATGAAAGAATAGGACAAAATTCGCAACAGGAGAACTAAGTGAAACAGAAATAAGTAATATGCCTGATACAGAATTTAAAGTAATGATCATAGAAGACTTCAGAAAAGGCTGTCAGAAAAGGCTGTGAGGACATTAGAGACCTTTGATGAAAAAAATTAAAAAAATAACCTACCACAGTTGAAGAACTCAATAAATGAAATTAAAAATACAATAGATGGAATAAGTAGTAGGCTACAGGAAGCAGAGAAATGTTATCAGTGACCTGGAGGATAGAGTAATGGAAAGCAATCAAGTTGAACAGGTGGAGACAAACAAATACTATATAATAGAACAGACTTACAGAATTCTGTGACTCCATCAAGCATAATAATAATATTTTCATTACAGGAATCCCAGAAGGAGAAGAGAAAGGGGGGCAGAAAATGTATTTGAAGAAATAACAGCTGAAGACTTCCCAAATCTAAAGAGGGAAACAGAAATATATATTCAGAAATCACAGAGATCTCCAAATAAATTTAACTCAAGGAGGTCCCCACCAAATGCATATTGTAACTAAAACAGCAAAAAATAGTGATAATGAAAGAATTTAAAAGTCTGCCAGAGAAAAGGAGAGAGTAACATATAAAGGAAATTCCATAAAGCTATGAGCTGATTTTTCCCCAGAAACTTAAGTCAGGAGAGAGTGCCATGATACATTCAAAGTGCTCAAAAGAAAAAAAAATCTGCAGTGAAGAATACTTTATCTAGAAAGGCTATCATTCAGAATAGAAGGAGAGATAGTTTTTCTGACAAACAAAAGTTAAAAGAACTCATGACCACTAAATCAGCCCTACAAGAAAGGTTACAGGGGACTCTGTGAGTGGAAAACAAAAAACAGAAATGTGAGAAAAATAGGAAGCACAAAAGAAAAAGAAAAGTATAAAAATCACAAGCACAAAATGAAAAAATGTAAAATATGATACCAAATATCCAAAACATGGAGGAGAGAGAAGAATGAGTTCAAATTTAGGCAACCATCAGCTTAATACTGACTGCTATATGCAGAAGATATATACAAATTGGTATCCACAAAGTAAAAATCAGTGAAGGATATACAAAAAATAAAGTGTAAGGAATCTAAGTATATCACTAAAGAAAACCAGCAAACCATGAAAACGTAAGCATCAAAAAAAAAAAAAAAAGACAAGTAACAAAATGGCAATAAATACATATCTATCAATAATTACTTTGAATATAGATTAAATATGCTATATCAAAAGACATAGGGTCACAGATTAAAAAAAAAAAAAAAAAACTCACGATGCAGGGGTGACCAGATGGCTGAGTTGGTTAAGCATCCAACCCTTGATCCAATCCCCCCAATCATGATCAGCCCAGGTCATGATCTCAGAGTCGTGAGATCAAGCCCACAACAGGCTCCATGATGGGCATAAAGCCTCCTTAAGATTCTTTCTTTCTCCCTCTGCTTCCCCCACCCCACTGCTTGTGATATCTCCTTTCTTTCTCTTACTAAAAAAAAAAAAAAAAAAAAAAAAAAATCCCAAAAAGAAAATAAGTCCCATCTATAGACTGCCTACAAGAGACTCATTTCAGACCTAAAGACAACCTGCAGGTTGACTGAGGGGATGAAGAAACATTTATCATGCAAATGGATGTCGAAAGAAAGCCAAGATAACAATACTTATATCAGACAAAACAGACTTTTAAACAAAGACTATAACAAGACACAATGAAAGACACTTAAAGGAAACAATCCAACAAGAAAATATAACAATTGTAAAAATTTATGCACCCACCATGGGAGCACCCAAATACATAAAACAGTTAATAATAAACATAAAGGAACTAATCAATTGTAATAGAATAATAGTAGGGGACTTTAACACCCCACTTACATTGATGGACACTTTATCCAAACAAAAAATCAACAAGGAAACCACGGCTTTGAATGACACAGTGGATCAGATGGATTTAACTGATATATTAAGAACATTCCATCCTAAAACATCAGAATACACATTCTTTTCAAATGTACATGGAACATTCTCCAGAAGAGATCACAGATTAGAACACAAAACAAGTCTCAACAAATTCAAAATACTGAATGCAGCTTTTCATACCATGCAGCTTTTCTGACCATAACGTTAATAACATTAGAAATCAACTATAAGAAAAAATCCAGGAAGATCACAAATACATAGAGATTAAATAACATGCTACTAAACAATGAATGAATCAACCAAGAAATCAAAGAAATCAAAAAGTACACAAAGACAAATTAAAAAGAAGATGTAATGGTCCAAAACCTTCAGGATGTAGCAAAAGTGGTTCTAAGAGGGAAGTTTACAGCAATACAGGCTTACCTTAAGAAGCAAGAAAAATCTCAAATAAATAACTTAGTCTTACACTTGAAGGAGCTAGAAAAAGAACAAACAAAACCTTAAGCCAGCACAAGGAAAGAAATAATAAAGATTAGAGCAGAAATAAATGATATAGAAACTAAAAAAAAAACCCAACAGATCAATGAAATCAGGAGCTGGTTCTTTGACAAGATCAACAAAAATGATAAACCTCTAGCCAGATTTATTAAAAAAAAGGGGGTTGGTGGTGGTGGAGAAAGGACTCAAATGAAAAAAATATCACAAAAGAAAGGGGATAATAACCAACACCAAAGAAATACAAACAATTGTAAGAGAATATTATAAACAACTATATGCCAACAAATTAGGCAACTTAGAAGTAATAAAATTCTAGAAACACGAATGTGCCAAAACCAAAGCAGGAAGAAATAGAAAATTTGAAAAGACTGATTACCAGCAAGGAGAGTGAGTCAGTAATACAAAATCCCAACAAACAAAAGTCTAGGACCAGTTTCATAGGCAAATTCTACCACAACATTTATAAAGAGTTAAAAACCTATTCTACTCAAACTATTTCAAAAAATAGAAGAAGGAAAGGGGGCCTGGGTGGCTTAGTCAGTAAAGTGTCTGCCTTCAGCTCAGGTCATGATCCTAGAGCCCTGGGCTCAAGCCCTGCATAAGGCTCCCTGCTTAGCAGGGAGTCTGCTTCTCCCTCTCCCACTGCCCCTCCCCCCACTCATGCATGTGCCCTTTCTCTCTCTAATAGATAAATAAAATATTGGAAAAAAAAATAGAAGGAAATCTCCCAAATTCATTCTATGAGAAATCGCCCTCATAACAAACCAGATAGCCAACACAAAAAAGGAGAATTACACGCCAATATCTCCCATGAACATAGATTCAAAAACTCTGAACAAAAAAATACTAGCAAACAGAATCCAACAATATATTTTAAAAAATCATTTACCACGATCAAGTGGGATTTATTCCTGGGATGCAAGGATAGTTCATTACTCACAAATCCATCAATGTGATCCATCACAATAATATGAAAAAGGATAAAAACCATACAATCAAAAAAAAAAAAAACCCATACAATCATTTTGATAGATGCAGAAAAAAAGCATTTGACAAAGTACAACACCCATTCATGATAAAAGTCCTCAACAAAGTAGATTTAGAGGGAACATATCTCAATATAATAAAGGCTACATATGAAAAACCCACAGCTAACATCATACTCAATGGGGAAAACCTGAGAGCTTTCTCCCTAAGTTCAAGAACAAGACAAAGACTCACTCTCATCACTTTTATTCAACACAGTACTGGAAGTTCTAGCCATAGTAGTTAGACAACAAAAAGAAATAAAAGGCATCCAAGTTCCCAAGGAAGAAGTAAAATTTTCACTATTTGTAGATGACATGGTACTGTATATAGAAGATCCCAATAATTCCACCAAAAAACGACAATCACTGGTAAGTGAATTCAATAGTCTCAGGATACAAATACATGCTAAGGGCAATAATGGACAAAATAATGGACAAAAATCAATGTGCATAAATCTGTTGCATTTCTATACACTAATAATGAAGCAGTGAAAAGAGAAATAAAGAAAATAATCCCCCCCAAAAGAAAATAATCCCATTTACAATTACACCAAAAATAATAAAATAGGAATAAACTTAATGAAAGAGGTGAAGATCTGTATTCTAAGAACTATAAAACACTGATGAAATAAATTGAAGATGACACAAAGAAATGGAAAGACATCCCGTGCTCATGAGTTGGAAGAACAAATATTGTTAAAATATATATACTACCCAAAGCAATCTACAGATTTAATACAACCCCTATCAAAATACCAACAGCATTTTTCACTGAGCTAGAAATAAACAATTCTAAAATTTGTAGGGAACCACAAGACCCCAAATAGCCAAAGCAACCTTGAAAAAGAAAAGCAAAGCTGGAGGCATCACAATTCCAAACTACAAGTTATATTACAAAGCTCTTTCCCTCTCTTGCTCTAAAATAAAAAAATAAAATATTAAAAAAAGGGGGGGGAGGTCCTTCTGATCAAGGAAAAAAAAGGGGGAATCACCTGGTGAACTTTTAAAACTATTTTTAGGGACACCTGGGTGACTCAGAAGTTTAACACCTGCCTTTGGCCCAGGGTGTGATCCTGGAGTCCCAAGATCAAGTCCCACATCGGGCTCCCTGCATGGAGCCTGCTTCTCCCTCTGCCTATGTCTCTGCCTCTCTCTGTGTGTCTCTCATGAATACATAATATCAAAAAAAATAATAATAAAAATAAATAAATAAATAAATAAAACTATTTTAAAAACTTACTGGCCAGGGTGCCTGGCTGGCTCAGTGGGGGCATCATGCAATTCCTGATCTTGGAGTTCTAAGTTTGAGCCGAGATTACTGAAATAAAACTTGAAAAAAAAAAAAAAAAAAAAAAGAAAAAGAATCACTGATCTGATGCCCTAGATTCTAAACACACACACACACACACAACTTTAGTAGTGGGAAGGATCTATGAGTCCTTCAGTTCATCTAGATTAAAACCATAAATCAGATACAATCATACACTTGTTGAAATGGCCAAAATTAGAAACAATGACAAAACCAGTGTTAAGCAAGTATGTAGAGCAACTAGACTCTTCTACACTGTTGGTGCAAGTAAAAATTGGTAAAAATTACTTTGGAAAACTATTTGGCAGTGCTATTAAATTTAAATATATACCTATCCTAGGACTCAGCAATTCTACTACTGAGCCACCCAGGCATCCCAATTGGAGCATGTATTTACTTTTATAAGAATTTGCTAAACATTTCTCCAAGTGAAGCACTTTATTACATTCCCTCCAGCATTGTATGCAAATTCCAGCTACTCTTTGCCAACATTTGTCAGTCTTTTTAAACTTCAGCCCATTATAGTGGGTATGTACTTGTATCTTAATGTGGGTTTAAATTTCATTTCCCTGATGATGACGTTGAACACCTTTTTATATACTTACCTTTCATATATTTTCCTTTGTAAAGTGCCTGTTAAAATTTTGGCCATATTTTATTTGAGTTGTTATTACTAAGTTGCAAGGCTCATATATTATTATATACATATTTATATATTTGAATACCAGTCATTTGTCAGATGTGTGTATTTATATATTTGAATACCAGTCATTTGTCAGATGTGTGTATTACATCTATTCTCTTCCAGTCTGTGGCTTGCCTTTTCTTTTCTTTCTTTCTTTTTTTTTTTTTTTAAAGATTTTACTTATTTATTTATGAGAGAGACAGAGAGAGAGGCAGGGACACAAGCTCCATGCAGGGAGCCCAACATGGGACTCCATCCCAGGTCTCCAGGATCAGGCCCTGGGCTGAAGGCGGCGCTAAACTGCTGAGCCACCCGAGCTGCCCGCCTTTTCTTTTTTTTTCAATGGTATCTTTTGAAAACAGGTTTTTAATTTTGATGAAGCCCAGGTTATCAGCGTTTCTCTTTTATTATTTGATGGTTTTTGTGTCCTAAGAAATATTTGCCTACTCAAGATCATTATTTAGTCTAGTAAGCCCATTTCTGTTACAGTGATTTTGATCTTTGGCACTTCTTTTTGGTTCTTTCCAACTATTTCGGTATCTCTGTTTATATTGCCCATCTGTTCATTCATGCTGTCTACTTTGTCCATTATAGCCCTTAGCATATTAGTCATAGTTGTCAAATTCCCAGTCTGATAATTCCCACATCCTTGCCATATCTAGTTGTGATGCTTGCTGTTTCTTCGTTGCATTTTTTGCCTTTTGGTAGGTCTTATAATTTTTTCTTGATAATCAGGATGTAAAAGGAACTGCCTTTTTTTTTTTTTTTTTTTTTTTTAAGGAACTGCTCTTAATAGGTCTTTAGCAATATGGTGGTAGAGTATGGGAGAAGGGAAGCAGCATTATATACCACCATGGTTAGGTCGTAGTCTTTTAGTGAGCCCGTGCCTCCAGACTGTGAACTTCACAAGTGTTGCTCAGTTTTTCTCTCGCTTAGGTGGGACAAGATAGCTAAAGTGTGCTAGATTTGGTTATTTCCCTTCCTGAGGTCAGTTAGGAGCTGATTATACCCAAGCAGGTTAGGTTCTGGTTTCTCCTGAGGGTAGGCCTTGTTAAGAAGAAGAGTGGTGGGGCTCAGTCCATTAAGTGTCTGACTCTTGGTTTTGGCTCAGTCATGATCTCAGGGTCTTGAGATCAAGCCCTGTGTTCAGCTTCCCACTCAGTGGAAGTCGGCTTCCTCCTTCTCTCTTTCCCTCTTCCTCTTCCCTGCCCCCTCCTTGCATGCATACTTTCTCTCTCAAATAAATGAATGAATGAAAAGCACCTGGGTGGCTAGTCAGTTAAATGTCTATATTCGGCTCAGGTCATGATCCTAGGGTCCTGGGATTGAGCACTGCATTGGGCTCCCTGCTCAGCAGGGAACCTGCTTCTCCCTCCTCCACTTCCCCTGCTTGTGCACATGCTCATGCTCTCTCTCTCTCCCTCTCTCAAATAAATAAAATCTTTAAAAAGAAGAACAATGTGGTCGGTCTGGTATATTTCAAAATGGTTCCATATCTCTCCCTACTGGAAGCATGAGGGGATTTTTCTCCAATATTTACCATGGTAACCTGGTCCAGGTCTTGGAGGTAAAATTCACAATTTGTTGGGCAAATTGTCTCTTATGACTGGGTCACCCTGGAATTTTTATCTCTCTCTGTTCTCCACAGTGAGCTTTCTATAATTTGTTGGTTACAATTCAGGTTTTCCTACCCCAGCACTAGTTCCCAGGATGATTTCTACTAGTGAGATTTTGCTGTGGTAAGTCATGACTCTATATTCACCTGCCTTCAGTTTTGAAGGCATCATTTTGCCCTGTGTCCTTGCTGTTTTGCTTCCCTGATGTAATCTGAAATTCCCCCTCCCTCCAAATACCTGGAGGACAGGGAGAGCTGAAGAAAGCAGCAGGCCACTAGAGGTTGGTAGGTGGAAGTTTTAATAAGCAAAGGGAACTTCCCTACGAGGCTTGTCCTGAGCGGCAGCAAGATGAATAGATTCCCATGCCCATCTGCCAAATCTTAAAAGTTTATGAAGAGGCCTTAAATATGTATACCATGCAGGTGTTTTCAACACCATATCACTATTTCAAGGATATGTTCTCGGAGCAGCCTCTGGGAGCTCGAAAGTCAAGCAGAACCCACATTCCAAGGATGGAGAAAGGGGGTAGGGAGCCTCTGAATGCCCAGGTCCAGCTTATGGGTCAGCGGCTGTCATTATGTCTTTTCAGTGACCTCCAGCAATCTTCCTCACTCTTAAAAATTCAAGCAGTGTTGGGATGCCTGGGTGGCTCAGCGGTTGAGCATCTGCCTTCAGCTCAGGGTGTGATCCCAGGATCCGGGATCGAGTCCCACATCAGGCTCCCTGTGGGGAGTCTGCTTCTCTTTGCCTATGTCCCCACTTCTCTCTCTGTGTGTCTCTCATGAATAAATAAATAAAATCTTTAAAAAAAAAAAAAGTAAATACACATTTGACCATATGACTCAGCCATTCTATACCTAACCATTCACCACAGATATTAAAACAAATGTCCAGAAGAGACTTTTATAAGCATCTTCATGGTGGCTTTTATTCATAAGAGCCCCAACTAGGAAAAAATGCCCACTAACAGGTTAATGGATTAAAAAAGACAGATTAATGGATAAACTGTGGAATGTACACATAATGTAATATCCCTCAGCAACAGAAAGAAATGAGTTCCTGATGTATGCAGTAACAATCTCAAAACATTATGCTGAGCCAAAAAAAGCCCAACACAAAAGAATACATAGTAAATAAACTCTAGCACATTTATATATGTGACTCTAGCACATACAAAACCATGTATATAGAACTCTAGCACATACAAAACCTATTAAGACAGATCAGCTGTTTCCTTGAGAAACAGAGAGAGGGTGGGCAGGGGTGGGGGTAAGGATTGACTGCAAAGGGACACAGACACTTTAGGATGACGGAAACAATCTGTATCTTGATTATCATTATGGTTTCCCAAGTTTATACATTTGTCAAAACTCATATTTAAAACAGGTGCATTTTATCATATGAAGATTTTATCTCAATAAACTGTTGATTTTCTTTTTTAAGAAAGGGGAAAATTCCATTCTGTCCTCTCTAATGTTAGAGGATCCATTTCTCCTGTTAGCCCCAAATCCACCCAGAAAGCCCAAGATGGTAGGGGGAGGCTTATGGCCTGATTATAGTACCTATCTATAAAGAAGGACTGACTTGCAGCTCTACAACCTAATAGCAAATAAAGTTTGTCATTTTCCAAAACATATGTCTCCATGACAAAAATATATTAGACTAATAACCTCTCACTATAAAAATCACTGCAGAGTCCTGTCACTTACAGACTTAAATTCCCTGTTTAAGCCAGTCTGAAAATCATATGCACTTGCCTTCTAAAAGAATATCTAAAAAAAGTCAGAGCATTAAAAAAAAAAAATCCCCGTTTCCCATATCCAGTGTCCTTTCTCTTAATTAAAAAAAAAAAAAAAATCAGCAGTAGAGGCAAAAACTGGTTTGCCAAATCAGATTTTAGTCAAATATGATATATATCTCATTCTTTTGGCTGCCCAGCCACAGTCCCCTCCAATAGTGGGGAAAGCCTCCACATGGTAAGGCTGGGGAAAGTGCCTGTGTCTTATTATATAAAAGCTCAAAATGCCAGATAATTAAGTAAATATCTGGAGCCAGATTACTTGGGTTCAATCCCTGACTTATAAGAAGAACTATATGAGTTACTACTATTTGTTCTCCAAGCTCTGGGGAAACTGCCATATGATCTGAGTTCTGTCAAATAAAAGGCACTTGCCCCAGACCTGGAATCAGAAACCAGGGATAAGAAGGAAAGAGGGACGACGGGATCTCACTCTAGAGCAGCCATAACTTGCAGCAAGATCAAATTCTGGGTCAGCAGTGGCCACACAGCACTAGTGGTGGCACCTAGACACCACAGACAGGGGCACTGGCAGTGCTGGCTGCTTCATGTGGTGCTAGGCAATGCAGCATGGTACCCTCACTGAAACAGTGCTGAACCATGATTTTGGGCATAGTTCTAGGTATAAAGCCTGGATTCTAGTTTTCTAATCTTTCTGACAATTCTGTAAGCTACCTTATATCCTCCTAGTAAATGTCTTTTCCATGTAAGTGAGATGGAGTTGGTTTCATTGCTTGCAACCTAAGACCCTGACATAAGAGCTATAAGAAGTGAATAAATGGAAAACTGTCTTATGAATGTTTCTGAGTATCAAGGGAAAACTATGAAATGGCCTAGAAACTTTTCAGAATGTTAGAATGCTATGAAGCTTGTTTGACAGCTTCATGGTTCCCAAATCTAATACGACAATAACTGAAAACCTGATCTTTATCAACTGCTTTCTACATGCAAGGCACTGTGTTAAGCATGTCATATTAATTATTTCATTTAACCCTCACAGGTGTCCTGTGAGGTAGATGGGATTTTCCCAATTTTACAGATGAGGAAACTGAGAACTACGAAGGTTAAAGAATTTAAATAATTTAGATAGTGTATCCTTCCAAATGTATTAAGACCTAACATTTAATGAGTACTTACCATGTATCAGGCACTATTCTGTTTTTCTTTTTCAAAGATTTTATTTATTAAATAAATAAATAAATTCATGAGAGAGCGAAAGAGAGAGAGAGAGAGAGGCAGAGACACAGGCAGAGGGAGAAGCAGGCTCCACGTAAGGAGCCTGATGTGGGACTCGATCCCAGGTCTCCAGGATCACGCCTTGGGCTGAAGGTGGCACTAAACCACTGGGTCACCGGGGCTGACCTATTTTTCATATATTAATTTATTTAGTTCCTTTTTTTTTAATTTAAAAAAAATTTTTTAAAATTTATTTAGTTCTAATTGTTCTGTGTACATTGTCTCATTTAACCCACAACTCTCTAACATACGTACCATTATTATTCCTGTTTTACAGGTAAGAAAACAGACTATGAAATTTGCTTAATGACATGCAGCTAGCAAGTAATAAACTAGGATTCAAATCTGGCAGTCTGGCTTCAGAGACCCCATTTTTAACCTCTACATTATATTGCTTTTCCAAAGGTGACTGAAATATATCACTGGGCCATACCAACCAATATATGTGCATTCAGATATTTGAGTCAAATTTTGCTTTCTTAATGTTGACAACTTATTGTTGTTTCTTCTATTTCCACATCATTGTGCACATTTAAATAGTAGTATTGTCTTTATCTGACTCTCATTTCCAACAACTGAGAATGAAGCATCAGCCTCCCATTATACCACTCTGTTAACCCCAGAGTGCTAGAGACAGCTGTATCCCAGAACTTTCTACTCCCCAACGTGGGCAAATGCAGAATTAAGCTAGGACATGTGTGACTCAGGAGCTTCAGGATACTAAGTCTGTTATTGCAAATGGCATCAACTGCCAGAAAATATGTGTTATCAATGAGCCTGATGATTATGTTATCAATGGTTCTCATCCAGGGCTGATCTTGCACACCCCCTCCCCCAAACATTTATCAATGTCTGAAGACATTTCTGGTTCTTATGGTGGGCATAGTGTGTTATTGGCATCCTGAAAGGACAGGACAGGGATGTTACCAGACATCCTACAATACACAGTATAATGCCCCACAACAAAAAAAAAAAACATCTAGCCAAATATGTCACAGTGGCAAGGTTGAAAGACTGTAAATAGCTTGATGCTATAACCTGCTTCTTACACTAGTGGATCCCATGAGTCTTTCTACTTATTGACTTTAATGTCATAGAGATAACCCATTCCAAAGCACGAGACCAACTGCATTGTGGGGGGAGTAATTCTGCCCCCATGCACTCCTCTGGCAAGCTACTTAACACTGTCCATTACCCCAGCAAAGTTTTTCAACATAACAAGAGCTATAACATGGCTCATAAGTCTGGCCCCTACCTATTCCTCCAGCTGCTTCTCATACCATTCTCTCCTCTCTCTCCAACTTGGCCAATTAGGCAACCAAATATCTATTAACTTCACCTTCACTTTCAGGATGTACAGTAACTCTCCTCCTTGTCTATTCAACTCCTAGTCTATAGCCTTTTCTGTAGTTACTGAAGACCTAGGCTAAAAGAAAAAAGCTCCTGGGGAGCCTGGGTGGCCCTGCTCATGATCCTGGGGTGCTGGGATCCAGCCCTGTGCTGGGCTCCCTGCTCAATAGGGAGCATGCTCCTCCCTCTGCCCTTCCCTCAACTCATGCTCTTTCTCTCAAATAAATAAAATCTTAAAAAAAAAAAAAAAAAAAGCAAGTAAGCAAGCTCCTGCAATTTTTTTCTGGCACAACTAATGCTTTCAAATTCTAATTCAAAATATACTTTGCGGGATCCCTGAGTGGCGCAGCGGTTTGGCGCCTGCCTTTGGCCCAGGGCGCGATCCTGGAGACCCGGGATCGAATCCCACCTCGGGCTCCCGGTGCATGGAGCCTGCTTCTCCCTCTGCCTGTGTCTCTGCCTCATTCTCTCTCTCTCTGTGACTATCACAAATAAATAAAAATTAAAAAAAAAAATCAAAATATACTTTGCCATTAACCTTTAAAAAGACTTTACATATGACAATCAGCATTTATAGGCGAACATCTCATGGAAAATAAAAGATACAACATTAACAAAAATTCACCCAGACCAAAAATCTATCTTAATAATGAGAGAGAAGGCATATTGGAAATACATTTCTCGCTGTTATAAATTTATTACATTATAACGGTAAAACCTAATTTCCACAATGCTTAGAAACAAGGTAGAAATTTTCTAGAAGAGATGTAAAAGAATTTGTCACAACCTTAGACTTCTGCAACTATACAAGGCACTGTATCTCCTAAAACACACACATTTAAACATTGTTCTTTACTACAGTTTACCATTGAGCAAGCAAAAATAAAGTGCTATAACAATAAACTTGAAGTTTTTCCAATTCTTTCCTAAATCTACCATTTAATAAAAGTTATTTGAAAATTCATTGAAAAGTACTGCAAAGGGCACCTGGGTGGCTCAGTCAGTTAAGTGTCTGCCTTCGGCTCAGGTCATGATTTGAGGGTTCTGGCATTAAATCTCGTATCGGGGGGATCCCTGGGTGGCTCAGCGGTTTAGCGCCTGCCTTTGGCCCAGGGCGCGATCCTAGAGTCCCGGGATCGAGTCCCACGTCGGGCTCCCGGCATGGAGCCTGCTTCTCCCTCCTCCTGTGTCTCTGCCTCTCTCTCTCTCTCTCTCTCTCTGTATATCATAAATAAATAAATAAATCTTAAAAAAAAAAAAAATCTAGCATCAGGCTCCCCACTCAGTGAGTTTGCTTTTCTCTTTTTCCCTTTATACCTCCCCCAACTCATGCACTTTTTATCTCCTTAGCTCTCCCTCTCTTAAGTAAATAAAATCTTAAAAAACAAAAACAAAAACAAAAAACAACCAAACTGTGAAATATACAGCTCAGCTCACTGGCTGCATATACTCAGCAGGTATATTGTTCTTTCATGTAGCTACATTTTCTGCTAATTTAAAGGACTAAATTGTTAATTTCAGGCAATCTGAGACTAAAGAGCAATAAAGAAAGTACAGAGTGTCAAAAAAGAAGAGAAAGTAGCCAAAAATATTTAACTCTAATTGTTCTAGTTATGGTTTCAAACAATGAAGGTCACAGTGTTTAGTGGACTACGCATGTTAACAGAGACCATACTTTGTTCCAATACCAAAAAGCACAAATGCCTTCTGTGTCAGATGAAATTATTTACATTTTTGTTTGCCTACAAAAAGAGAAAGCAATTATATTAAACTCATAATTCAGTCTTTGAAATTTCCTTCTGCATTAGTAAAAATAAAACCTTTAAAAGATGCTTACTGTATTATTATAAAGTGTTTGCATGATGCAAAAGTGTTAGGTGAATAAACCTCCTCCATGAAGTCTCAGGAGAACTAAGCAACATATCAGGAAACATGGATTTAAGGACCAGCTTTGCCCTTTTTATAAGTTTATAAAAGTCACCTTATTTTCCTAAGTTTCAAATTTTTTTTTTTTTAAATTTATGATAGGCACACAGTGAGAGAGAGAGAGGCAGAGACACAGGCAGAGGGAGAAGCAGGCTCCATGCACCGGGAGCCCGATGTGGGATTCGATCCCGGGTCTCCAGGATCGCGCCCTGGGCCAAAGGCAGGCACCAAACCACTGCGCCACCCAGGGATCCCTTTTCCTAAGTTTCAATTTCCTTTTTATAAAATCAGATTATTAACCTATATATCATAAAAATCAAATACGAAATTGCTTGGAAAACTGAAAATACCATATTGCATAAAGACGTCATAATTATAGCACACTGGTTTCAGCTCAGCTCCAACAGGACAAATATTGGAGTAGGTCCATCAACACTAATACCAGCACAGCTACCCTTGCTGACTTTTTCACTATGGGTATCCTCACTACACTTTTCTTTTTTTTTTTTTCTCTTTTTTTTTTTTTTTTCTCACTACACTTTTCTAAAACAGACGAATATCAGGAGAGTTGAAACTGTATCCAAATGTTATTGTTTGTAGCTTTGTTCTTTTTTATTTTATTCTATCTATCTTGGCAACTTCGTGGTTTTAAAAGGAAGATGACTCTCAAAACTTATTATAAAGAGATGGCTAAAACAAATGTGGTAAAATATAGATCATTATTGAATCTGGATGATGAGTATATGGGAATTCATTTCTTAGTTAACCTTTATTTTATGTTTCAAGTTTCCCTTAAAAGTGGCTTAATATATTAAATTGGGTGTATTTACACCTATTCTGTCTTATATTTTCAACCAGGTGCTACCTGAACACTGCATTTCTAATCTTCCCCCAACTTTCTCATCCTGTTAATCTCATTTCTATATCAAGCCAATCTCATCTGCCAGCTACCACTACAACCACATTTCCTTCCACTCTTTCCTCACTGACACTCAGCTGTAGCCACAGAGCCCTCACCACTGTTCCTCAAACACACCAATCTTATTTTTGCCCTTGTTTCTTCTTTCTGGAAAGTTCATACTCCCAGATTTTCACGTGACTCTCCCTCATCTCATTCAGGTTTTTGCTAAAACATCATCTAAGAAGGGCCTTCCTTGATCAACCAATGCAAATCAGCAGCCTTCATTACTCCTCAGCCTCTTATCCTGCTTTATTTTTTTATTTTTTTTTATTTTTTTTCTTATCCTGCTTTATAGCAGTAAAGATTGCATTATATTATAAAATTACTTATGCATTTTTTTTTTTAAGATTTTGAGACCGAGAGTGAGAGAGAGCAGGGGGGAGGGGCAGAGGGAGAGAGAGAGAGAAGACGACTCCCTGCTGAGCAGGGAGCCCCAACATGGAGATCATGACCTGAGCTGAAGGCAGACGTTTAACCAACTGAGCCACCCAGGCACCCCTTTTATATATATGTTTAACATCTCTGTCTTCCTCCCCAATGTTTACAACATAAAAGTTAATTCCTCTGGACACTCAAAATCCTTCCATGACTTGGACTATCTTCTTTCCACCAATTAATTATGCTTCTTCAGGTACCCTATTAAGTAAAAAATTATTCACACTTTCTCATACACATCTCTCAATTTCCTTTCTCTATGCCTTTGCTCCATCAGTGACCATCATCACTCATATGCTCAAATTCTACTCACACTCTAAGACTCAGTTTAAAATGCCACCTACACTGATATTCCTGGCTGACACTCCTCCGAACTGCCACAATTTTTATTTGTACCACTCTAAAAACATTATTACTCTACATTTTATTTATTTTAAAATTTCCTCTATTGGGGTACCTGGGTGGCTCAGTGGTTGAGCATCTGCCTTTGGCTCAGGTGGTGATCCCGGGTTCCTCATCAGGCTCCCTCTGCTATGTCTCTGCATTTCTGTGTCTCTCATGAATAAATAAATAAAATCTTTTTTAAAAAAATAAAATTTCCTCTATTAATCAACCTATATCTCAAATGCAGGGTCTGCATTCTTTTAGAAGATCATAAAATAATAAAGTGAATATTTGTATATATTTTTTGGATATTAGGAATTTATATTAGTATTAGTGTTACTATATTGAAGGACAGACAGAAAAGAATAATTCAGGCAATAATCCTAGAACATGCTAGTAAATACCTAACACATCTACTTTTCTTTCTTTCTCTTTTTGTTGTTAAAAATATACCTTATTTGCTTTTTTCCCCAATATCCTTGCTTCTACTTTTAAATAATTTTTCCTACTTTTTCTTTCTTTCTTTTTTTTTTTTTAAAGATTTTATTTTTTCATGAGACACGGAGAGAGAGAGAGAGAGAGAGAGAGAGGCAGAGGCAGAGACACAGGCAGAGGGAGAAGCAGGCTCCATGCAGGGAGCCTGACGTGGAACTCCATCCCAGGACTCTAGGATCACACCCTGAGCCGAAGGCAGATGCTTTTAACCACTGAGCCACCCAAGTGTCCCAGTATTCTCATACCTTTTAATTTTAGCCATCCTGATGGAAGCATAATGGTATCTCATTGTGGTTTCCATATGTGTTTCTCTAATGACTAATGACGTTGAGCATATTTTCATATTCTTACTGACCATTTGAATATTATCCTTTATTAAAGAAGCCCTTTTTCTAGAGGCCTACATGAGACATAGGCAGAAGGAAAAGCAGGCTCCATGCAGGGAGCCCAATGGGGGACTTGATCCCGGGTCTCCAGAATCATGCTCTGGGCCGAAGGTAGATGCTCAACCGCTGAGCCAGGTGGCCCTCCTACTTAGTTTCTTTTTTTTTTTTAATTTTTTTTTATTTTTTTTAAATTTATTTATGATAGTCACACAGAGAGAGAGAGAGAGAGAGGCAGAGACATAGGCAGAGGGAGAAGCAGGCTCCATGCACCGGGAGCCCGACGTGGGATTCGATCCCGGGTCTCCAGGATCGCGCCCTGGGCCAAAGGCAGGCGCTAAACCGCTGCGCCACCCAGGGATCCCAGTTTCTTAAATTCATTTATATCTTCCACTTTTATCTGGGTTCAAATCACAGCTCTGTTTTTCATTAGCTATATTAGCCTTTTCAGGTCTTTGTTGCCTACTCTGTAAAATGAGGGAGAATATCTCAAATGCAAACAGGGTTATTATACTAATAAATGAGATAATATATAGGTAAAACCCAGTGCAGTGTCTAGCACCTAATAGACTATCTGTGAATGGTGCCTATTAACCTATTATTTCTTCTACAGATACAGAATTAGCAGTTTAAACAAATTTCAAGGTATAAAGTTTGAATATTAAAAACACAAAGAAAAAAATTCATCTTCATTTGCTCTAATTAAGGCTGGACTAGAGTACAAAGCAAGCCACGCTCATGTTTTCTTTCTTTTTTTTTAATTTAAAAAGAAAAAAACCTGATGTCATTAAAAAAAAAAAAAAAAACACCACATAAAAGAAGAAAGCATTTTTGTGGACACTGATGAGATGGATATTTTAACAGAAACATCATTTGGTTAAGAGTTAGAAAACTACCCTAGGTACTACAATAAACTAGCTGAGTAATCATGAGCAAGGCAATTCACCTCAAGAGAACCTAAACAAACTCTTCTTGTTCAGGGTTAACAGTGTTTTTGGCTTGGAGTTTTTGCTTTGTTTTTTCTTTGCTTGTTTTTAAAGATTTTATTTATTTGAGAGCATGCATGTGCACACCCGTAAGGGGGGGAGAGCTCTGCAGAGGAGGGAGGGAGAAAGAATCTGAAGCAGGTTCCATATTTAGTGGGAAGCCCAACGAGGGGCTCCATCCCAGAACAGTGAGATCATGACCTAAGCCAAAACCAAGAGTCAGACACAAAACTGATTGAGCCACCCAGGTGCTCCTTGCTGTTGTTTGGTTTTGCTTTTAAAGAAATCAAAACTATCACCCATGTCCTCATATTCTATTCCTAAGAAACCAATAACCATATATCCTTTATATTAAGTAGAGTGAGAATTAATTCATTCACCAAACTGGCCACCAGTGATGCACCAAGCTCAAAGATTAGTCTGAATTACTGAAAAGTCTGATACATGGAACACTTAAGAAGTTAACGGCCATAATACAGAGATGTATTCAAGAAAAATTCTTGTAAGCAAATCTCACCTCCCCAAAAATGTTTTCATCATGAATTCTGAAAAAGAACAGATTTAAATTAGAATACCAATGAACTGAGAATTCTAAAGATTTATTTATTTATTTATTTAAGAGAGAGTGTGCAGGGGGGAGGGGCAGAGGGAGAAAGAGTCCTAAGTGGACTCTATGCTTAGCATGGAGCCTGATGCAGGGCTTGATCTCACAACCCCAAGATCACAATCTGAGATAAAACCAAGGCTGGATGCTTAACTGACTATGCCACCTAGGCACACCATAAATGGGAAATTTTAGTCACAAAATATCCCTAAATCTTACTTTGGTTAACTATAAACTCACACAGTACTTTTAAATTTGCACATAAATTCAGACTATAGCTATGCAGCTGGGGTTTTTTTTTTTTTTTTTTTTTTGACAAATTACAATATTTCCTGTGAACACTGCACACTGGGTATGGCTAAAAATGCAGGGAATGCTTAACATGTATTTTAATGTTAATATACATAGAAATTTTCACAATGATTACTTGGCAGTGGTTTCCTTGAAAATCATCACCCCTCAGGTTTAACTCTCTATTAAGCAAGAACTTTCTTGTTTAGGGGGGAATCCCTGGGTGGCTCAGCGGTTTAGTGCCTGCCTTTGGCCCAGGGCGTGATCCTGGAGTCCCAGGATTGAGTCCCACGTCGGGCTCCCTGCATGGAGCCTGCTTCTCCCTCTGCCTATGTCTCTGCCTCTCTGTGTGTCTCCTGAGAATAAAGAAATAAAATCTTAAAAAAAAAAAAAAAAAAAGAAAGAAATTTCTTGTTTAGCATCTATGTGACATTCACATAGCCAGAACTCACAGTGCTAAACCACAAACACGATACTTTCATTTATTATGAATCTTATAATTGCCTTGGCTGCTGATCCTTCCTGTAGCACACATGCATCAAACTTCCTCTGATCATCTTTCAACAGTACAGATTCAGAAATCTGATCATAAAAAAACAAACCCATGAGTAAAGATAAATACAATACACATAATTCCCTGCTTCTCTGAACAACTATAATTAAAACAGTGCTTTGACAAATAGCAAATAATCAAAATATTTTAAATCACAAAGAATCCTGACTCCTCTACAGGTAATACATATTTTGTCAACCAGAACTCACCTTTGACTTTTGGACTAAAATTAAATTATCTAGCTCTAAATCCCACATTAAAGCTTTCACACAGATTCACAGGGTCTTGGCTTAGTCGAAGAAATACTGCGCCTGGCTGGCACTGTGCATATATATTGACGGCAACCTGGTTCAGAAACACTGCAGCAGGAGTCAGAAGACCCCACGTGGTGTTCCAGCCTTGCCAATTCCTCTCAGTCACTATCTCTAAAAGTTAAGTATGTTCAACAAATAATGGGGAAAATAACAGTTGCTGAATGATACCAAATTGTTCTAAGGTTCAAAGTGGAACAATATGAAAGTGCTACTCTGTAAATTATTAAGCACTATAAAAATGAGAGGTTTTACTAGTATTGGGTATTCAAAAACATCTGATAACTTGAATTTATTTATTTATTTTAATTTATTTTAAATTAAACACACAAAGAGAGGCAGAGACATAGGCAGAAGTAGGCTGCAGCAGGGAGCCTGATGGGGAACTCAATCGCAGGACCCTGGGATCATGACCTGAGCCAAAAGCAGATGCTCAACCACTGAGCCATCCAGGTGCCTCTGAAAACTTGAATTTCATAGAAAATTAATTTTTTCATATCTTACTCTTTAATGAACTAGGGGTTCATAGAACCATCAAAGAAGTGGTTAGAACCACTTGCAGAACTTCGGGGGAAAAAAAAAAAGAAAAAGAAGGAAGAAGGAAAGGAAAGGAAGGAAGGAAGGGAGGGAGGAAATGAGGGCGGAAGGGAAGAAGGAAGGAAAAAACAAATCTCTACGTGGTCCAGTGCCTATCACTGCAGCTTCAGATTTAGTGAGTCAAAAGCAAAGTCCAGAACTCAGGTTTTTTTTTTAAACTCTACACTTGGATTCTGATGCATACCTAAATGCAGTATATAGGGAGTGACAAGCTCAAATATGAACCTATTACTGTACTATTTCAACAGAAACCTCATTTCATGTTTAAATTAAAAGCTATAGCTTGACCCCAACTTTTACATCCATCTTTATGTGACAAATGTATTTTAGAATTGCAGATGCCCAAAGGCAAAGAGTAACTTACTTCCCATTATGAAGAAATCTCTCTTCTCACTGCTTTCCTGTGTCTATGTGTATAAAAGAATTTACTCAGAATGGCACATGTTTAGATCAACTGAGTCAGTTTGGCAGTCTAAAACTTTGATTGGGGGATCCCTGGGTGGCGCAGCGGTTTGGCGCCTGCCTTTGGCCCAGGGCGCGATCCTGGAGACCCGGGATCGAATCCCACGTCGGGCTCCCGGTGCATGGAGCCTGCTTCTTCCTCTGCCTATGTCTCTGCCTCTCTCTCTCTCTCTCTCTCTCTCTCTGTGTGTGACTATCATAAATAAAAAAAAAAAAAAAAAAAAAAAAAAAAAAAAAAAAAAAAAAAAAAAAAAAAAAAACTTTGATTGAAGTGGGCTGATTTCATAGAAATACATAGAAATACCACCCAATCACCTCAGAATTAGACTTGACTTCTTCTGTGCCTGGTTTAGATGCACCAAGAGTTGTAGTATCATTGCTGCAGTCAGACATACCTAAAAGTAAAATGTGTTAAGCACATATTAAATAATTTAGTTAAAAAAGTTATATAATCTCACCAATATTCTTACAAATATTCTGTAACATACTAATCTATTTGCAGTCAGAATGTGCTTTGCAAAGTGATCTACAATCACATGAGTATCTACTAATTATAACAGGTAACAATTCTAAAAAAGCAAAAATCCAAAAAAAGTATTTACGCAGAATGTAAAAATACAGACCTCAATTGACTAAGAAATAATTCTGTAAAATCATTTTAGATATGAAATAGCATTAAAAGATCAAAGGGTCAACTTGATTTGACAGATCAAACTCATATCCAAAGATATCTGAAGCGAAAATATTATTCATGGCCTACATAAACACAAAGTTTTAGACCAGAACTCAGACCTCTTCTACTTCCCTGGCCAGTGCTCCTTCGAAACTTTGATATGACTGTTCATTCTAAGTGAAACACTATACCAAAATTTTATTAAATAAAATTTTAATTAGAAAAAAAAGTTTAATGAGCTATTTTTGCTTCTAACTTATTCAACACCATTTAGAGAATACCAACTATATATGAAGAACTCTGCTAGGCACTAAGGAGAAAGAAGAATAAAACCTAATTCACATTCTATGAGTACTCTGAATCTAGTCAGGGAGACATAATTACAAGACACCATGTTCGGTACTATAATGCAAAGAAACACATTTTTACTTTTGAAATACACTGCAGAGAACAATTTTACAATTCATCACAACTTCATCTCATCACATGGGTATTTTATCATCTACATCACCACAGGAAGAAAGGTGAGTACCATATAATAAGATATTTTAAGAGAGAGAGAAAGAGACCATATTCACATAACTTTTATTACAGAATAGTGTTATAATTGTTCTCCTTTATTATTGTTGTTAACTCTTAATGAGCCTAATTTATAAATTAAACTTTATCATAGGTATGTACATGTAGGAAAAAACATAGTATATATAGGGTTTGGTACTATCCAGTTTCAGGCATCCACTGGTGGTTTTAGAATGTACTCCCCACAGATAAAGGGAGACTACTATAAAGAACCCTTAAAGAAAAAAATATAAAAACCAGATTGAGAGCAGAAAAAAGTCATGAACAGAAAATTCACATACACACAAAAAAATATTAAAATTGCCCTCCAAAATATAAAAATGTTCAAATTCATACATAATTAGACAAAGTGCAAGTTAAAACAAACAACACCAAGATACCATTTCTCACCTATAAGACTGGCAAAAAAAAATATTATATTTAAAATATAACAAAAACATTGTTAGTGCGGAAGTAAGGTAAAACAGACACTATCATATATTGCTGATAGGAATACATATTGGTACAAACATCCTGGAGGGAATTTTGGTGATGCCTAAGAATATCATATATGGATTTATTGTTGGACCCAGTAATCTCATTTCTAGGAATGTACCCTGCAAATATACCTCCATCAATACAAAAATACATAAACATTATTCTTCATAAATGTAAAATGTTGGAAACATCCTAAATGCCTGTACATAGGAAAATGATCAAATAAACTATGGTACATCCAAAGAGTGGAGTACTATGCAACTGTAAACAAAAATTAGGAAGATCTCTACGATATGCAGTGATTTTCAGGACATTTTGTTAAGTGAAAAAAGTAAAATCCAAAAATACTTCATATAACTCTTTTGTTCTTAGTTCATGTAATAACAAAGGGATATATTAAAGTACACGTTTCTGCTCATTAGAACAAAAGAAATACAAGGATAGACCAAACACTAAGGAGATAGGTTTCCTACAGGGATTAAGTAGGAAAGGAGTGAAATAAAGTAGGAAATGGAAATAAGTACCAGGGATAAGGAGGGAATGACACTTCTCTGAATACATATTTGCAAATAATTCTCATTCTTAGGACCATAGTAATAATTTCACATACCCATCATTAAAAAAATAATTAAAACCAAACAGGATTTGAAGGGAACTCAAAATAGTATAAACACACCAACCAAATGAACCTAACAGTAGTATAAATGAATAACTATGGGAAGGGAAGATGTAAGGGGTAAAGAGAAAGGGAGGAGCCAGGGAAGGAGGAAAGAGTATCTTGACTCGATACCTTTCGGCTAAAGGCAAAAACAATCATATTTAAATGCCGTTAATCTAGTGAGTAATCTGGTTTCTCACAAGACTATGGGTTAATAATTCTGATATTATGTGTATACTAGAACTGAACAAATAAGGAGTGTCTGGGTGACTTAGTCGGTTCAGCATCTGACTCTTGATTTTGGCTCAGGTTGTCATCTTGGGGTTGTGAGATTGAGCCTCATGTTGGGCTCTTTGCTGGGCAAGGGGCCTGCTTGAGACTCAGGATTCTCTTTCCCCACCAATCTCTCTTTCTCTCTCTTCCCCTTAAAAAAAAAAAAATTGAACAAATAAGTAAAAAGAACATAGATACTGAGAGCTAGGTTTCTCACTGTTGGAGAAAAGTTATAAACAAAGAGAGAAATGCTAAAATGAACCTTGTGGTGTTGGACTGGAATTGGAATTATAAGTATAAACTCATGGTTTTTAATGTATGTATGTGTGTGTTAGCATGCATGTATGTTTGTGTAGTGTGTGCTATAGGTTTCCAGGCTTTAATCAATAAGAAGGCCTAGAGAGACTGATACCCAGCAACAATGAGTATACCTGGTGCTTGGATCTTGGTCTCTAAACACCATTCTCCAATAAAGGAACCCCAGTTCTTTGGGAGAAGTGGTTGATTCTAAGGCTGGGGCAGGGAAAATACAAGATGAGCCTGAAGCTACTTCTGGTGTCAGAAAGTAAGAAGTTAAAAAAACAAAATAAAACAAAACATGAGAGTCTATCAAAAGAACACAGGAGCCAACCTGAAGGAGTCCCTAATGGCCAATTCTGGAATAAACTGAGCAACAAAATAAATAATATTACTGGATTTAGATCCATAGATTAAAACAAAGGAGCCCATAATGATATAAATAAATAGCCAAATAAATAAGTAAACAAGGATAAAGAGACAATACTTCATACAAGAGAATTTCAATTAATAAACAGAAAAGAGGGAAACCGAATAACTATATGGCAAATATCACAGTAATAAATGTTGCAGACAAGATCCACTGATAGATGCAAAGATTAGAGGGCAAAAGTTTGAGGAGAAACAAGATTTACTTAATTTCCAAGTATCACTCACAAGGTACTTATGAACTGAAAAGGGAAAGATAATAAAATGAAGGAACTTACAGTTCATAGTGAAGAAACTCAACAGATCTAACTTAACCAAGTAATCACAAAACATCATAATTCCCTTGAAACACTGCTCTGAGAAGGACACTACTTTGTTTTTCTGATATACTTGCCAAAAATGCATAAGCTCAGTCCTATCATGAGAAAATATTGGACTAACACAAACATGTATGTTCCACAAAATAATCCATACTCTTTAAAAATGTCATGTTTCCTAGGTAGGATCCTGGAACAGAAAAAAGGGCAGTAGAAAATTTGGTTAAAGTCTAATAAGGTCTGTAGTTTAGTTAGTAATATTACAACGTTAGTTACCTATTCTTGATAATTATAGTCATGTAAAATGCTAGCATTCAGGAAAGTGAGATGAAGAATATAAAGAAACTATACTATTTTTGCAAGTCTAAAATGAGATCAAAATTAAAGTTTTTTAAAAACAGGAAGAAATTCTGAATAAAGGCAGAAGAATTGCCCTCAGATAAAAGGAGGAAATCACTTCCACTGAGGGAAGAATGAGAGGAGGAAAGAACCCCTGGAGATAGTAGAGCGGAATGGAAAACAGAAGAAAGTTAAGGCAATTCACTTTTGCTGTCTTCTACTTTCTTAAGAAATAGGAGTTATTATCTGCTCCCTTGTGTTTATCAGCAGCACCAAATAGGAAAATATATCATTATCATTCAGCTCAAGAAAAGGCCAAATAACCCCAGGCATATAGGGGAAACAGGAAATCAAATTTCTGAGAATTACAAAGATAGGTACTAAATCTGTGTTTTAATCATATTCTTGAAATGCTCTGACCTTCTTCACATTTTTTTTCGAAGTTTGTTCGCAACTTTCATAACTAATATACACAGGAACAAAAAGATTTAAAAAGTTAATGACTTGTAACTTGTACTTTTTAAGTAGTATTTTTTTTTATGGATGTATTTATTCATGAGAGACACGGAGAGGCAGAGACATAGGCAGAGGGAGAAGCAGGCTCCCCGTGGGACTCGAGCCCAATGTGGGACACGATCCCAGGACCTCAAGATCATGACCTGAACCAAAGGCAGACGCTCAACCACTGAGCCACCTAGGTGCCCAGTAGTGTGTTTTTTGATCTTTACATAAATTCAGTTATCTTTAAAAACTGTTTTCAAAAAAGGGGCCCTGGGTGATTTGGTCGTTTAAGCATCTGCCTTCCATTCCGGTCATGATCCTAGGGTCCCGGGATGGAGCCCTGTGTCTTCAGGCTCCCTGCTCAGTGGGGAACCTCTATCTCCCCCTTTCTCTGCCCCCCCTTGCACCCTTTCTCTCTCTCAAATGAATAAATAAAATAAAATAAAACTTTTCGAAACAGAATGATAAATCACTATTACAAAACTATCATTAATGCTCAGGTCTCATATGCCAACTTGTACTGCAGGCCAAAAATGCCTCAAGTCATCTCTGGGGCTCTACTTCTATAAATCAGCCAGAGGTATTCATTAACTAATGAGTATAAGAACAAATGACCTATAAAGTTAATTATTAATTAGTATTTGTAAAAAGTGCATAAATAATATCACCTAAAGTTTATAATTCATCCAACTGCTTGGGGTGGTTTTTTATTTTATTATTAAAATCACATTTTAATTTCCATAAACTAATAAAATCACATTTTAATTTCCATAAACTGAATAAACTAGATCTATGTAGAGGGAAATTACATAAGAACTTTAACTGGAATTTAATTAGGGAGAATTCTATACCCTACAATACTTAAATGCATTTAGATTCTTCCTAGGAACCAAGAAAGAGAAGCCAGAAGGTACTGTACTAGATTTGTCAGGATACCGGAAGTAGAAACAAAAGATTTTGTGGATACCAGAAAAGAAACACTGCATTTAGTTTTCATGATGCCAATGAGTGAAAGACTAGAAGTCTAACACTAAAGGATAAACACATCAGTCTAGATAATTAAAAAACAGAAAGCTTTGACAAAATATAGTTAATTCTCAATTACATGTAATAATGGGAAACAATTTAAAAATCAATATTCAGGGGTTTCTGGCTGGCTTATTTGGAAGAGCATGCAACTGTTCATTGGGGTCATGAGTTCAAGCCCCATCCTGGGTGTAAAGATTACTAAAAAAAATTAATAAACTTAAAAAAAATCAATATTCAACTATTCCCATCTCTACCATCATTACTAATTTTTAATCAAGTAATAAAATTAAAAGTCTTATTTTCCCCGTTCAGATTGTGTTACAGAGAAACTAATGAGAAGTAAAATGGTAGAATTCTCAAAAGTAAATTAAGCTCTGAAAAGAAAACTGGGTGTAAATAAAATCTCAATTATTTAATGTATTGCAGCCTCATTCTTCATAGATGACTAGTTGAGTTCCAGAATATTAGCAGTAAGGCCAACCAAGAACCAAAAGAATTGGAGTACTTTAATTCTGTTCCTAAATTCCAAAACTATATAAAATAAGCCCCTCAATGTTCACAGGTAATATTTTTCAGTGGAAAAAAGTTCAGAGTAAATAATCTAAGAATATAGCTTAAACATAGATACAGATTGTTACATATAAAATATTTATAAATATATGCATTACATGAGTTGGTGTATATTTTTTAGAAGCAACGGCAACAAGAATGAGCACACACAGTTCCCAGACATTGATTTCTTATACCATTCTCCAATAAAGGGAACCAGCACTCCTTGGAAAAATGGCTGATTCTAGGGCTGGGGCAGGAAATACAGATGAGCCTGGAACATCTTATAGTGCCAGAAAGTAAAAGATGTGCTAAAATAGAAACAAAAACAAAAACAAACCCCACCAACAACAAACCAAACAAAACAACAAAATCCTAACAATGATGCGGATATGTCAAAGGAATATAAAAACCAACTGAAAGAGCTCCCAATGGCCAAAGCTGAAGCAATCTGTGTGGGGGAAAAAAAAAAAGTTGTACTGGATTATAAGTCAAAGTGTAAAGTAAATATCCAGGAGTCAATATTTATATAAACAAATTAGGGACATCTGGGTGGCTCAGCAGTTTAGCGCCCGCCTTTGGCCCGGGGCGTGATCCTGGAGCCCCAGGAAAGAGTCCCATGTCAGGCTCCCTGCATGGACCCTGCTTCTCCCTCTGCCTGGGTCTCTGCCTCTTTCTCTCTGTGCCTCTCATGAATAAATAAATATTTTTTAAAAAAATAAACAAATGATTGACTCAGTTAATAAAAGAAGATGAATTTCCCTTGCAGAAGAATTCCAAAAAATTCACACATAAACTCCACTATTAAGGAGATAGAGAATACAACTACTTATTAACCATGTACTTCATATAATAGTGCCTTTCTTCTAGAAAGTACAATATGCAAAAATGGGGGGAAGAGTAACTTTATAGAGGACAAACCTGATAAACCCTATCTCAAGCTAGGTGACCAAGGTTAACAGCAACAGTGGTAAGGCACTCTGAGTATTCACTCTTTATGGATGATGAATATGTCCCTTTACCTCTGTGGGTTTTCCTCCCCAAAACACATTACCCAGTCTAATCCTAAGAACAGCATCAGATAAATCCCAATTAAGGGAAAGTTTACAAAGTACCCGACCAGTAATTCTCAAAACTATCAACCTGAATCAAAATCAAAGTCTGAGAACCAGTCAAAACCAAGATGGCACATGACACTAAATCTAATTTGGTATCCAAGAACAGAAAAAGTTCATTAGGAGAAAACTGATGGAATTTGAACACAGATTAGTACGTATGAATACTAGAGTTCAAGAGTTGTGACAAATGTACCATACTAATGCATATGTTAATAATAGGAGAAACTGGCAGGGGATATACAGGAATCTCTACACTATCTGCAATAATTCTTTTTTTTTTTTAAGATTTTATTTATTTATTCATAGGGACACAGAGAGGGAGGGAGAGAGGCAGAGACCCAGGCAGAGGGAGAAGTAGGCTCCATGCAGGGAGCCTGACGTGGGACTCAATCCCGGGTCTCTGGAATCACGCCCTGGACTGAAGGCGATGCTAAAGCTCTGAGCCACCAGGGCTGCCCTCCAATAATTCTAAAAATCTAAAACTATTCTAAAATAATTCTATAAATCTAAAACTATTATAATATAATCTAAGAGTCCTGTGCTATATTTTATATTATATAAGTTATCATATATGATGTTTTCATGCACTTACAGAACAGTATAACTATCAATTTAACTATTTTAACTACTATATTTATAAATATTCATATTCAAAATCCTGTATTATAAAACTTCATGAATTGACATCTACTTCGAAATTCAATCAATATTTAGGTATTAGGGGCAGCCCCGGTAGCTTAGCGGTTTAGCGCCGCCTTCAGTCTGGGGCCAGATCCTGGAGACCAGGGATCCAGTCCTACGTCAGGCTCCCTGCATGGAGCCTGCTTCTCCCTCTCCTGTGTCTCTGCCTCTCTCCCTCCCTCTCTCTGTCTTCTCATGAATAAATAAATAAAATCTTAAAAAAAAAAAATTAGGTATCAGGTACTAAGGCTAGGTCATAGGGATTTAAGATGAGCCAAAAAAGAAAATAAGATTTGGCCCCTATCTTCATGGAGTTTGAAGGCAATGGAAGAGAAAGAGAATCATATAGTCACACACAAAATGTAAATTGTAACTGTGGTAAATGTATGACCTGGGAGTTAGAGTATCTAATCTGAGAGGTTATACAGTATTCCCTCAGGAAACAAAACTTCTGCTGAAGTGTGAAGTATAAGTAGGAGCTAACAAAAAGTGAAATATAAAGAAGTGATCCAGACACGGAGAAAAAAAGCATGTGCAAAGGTTCTGTAAAGGCAAAGAGCAAGACAAGTACAAAGGACTAAAAAGGTGGCCAGCATAGTTGTAGTGGAGAGGTAAGCAGAACACAGTAAAAGATGAGGCTGGAGGATGAGGATGAGTTAACAATTGTTAAGGGGTTTTATTTTTACCTGAGAAGCAACAGGAGGCCATTGAAAGATTGGGGAGGAGGAGAGAAGAGTGAGAATCAGATGTGTGTTTCAAAATAAACCAGCCTTCAGGATGGTTAATGGATTAGAGAGGGGCCAGAATAGAAGTGGGCAGACAAGAATGGGCAATTGTAGAAATTCAAGCAAGATGATGGTAACAAACTAAAGTGGTGGTAGTGGAAATGGGAAGAAGTAAACAGATTCAAAAGATATTAGGAAAGTAAGATTAATAAAACTTGTTGACAGACTGGATGTAATCAGGAGAGGGAGTTATTAAGAACGATCTAGTTTCTGGATTTTACAACTGGAAAGATAATGGAGACACTCAATGAAATAAGGAACAAAGAAAGAGGATGAACTTTGGGGGGGGGCATGAAGGGGAAATCAATTTAGTTTTAGACATGTTGTATTTAAGATACTTTTAATACACTCAAGAGAGGGCACCAACTAGAAAGCAAGATATACAGGTCTAGAGCTCAGAGGAGATAGAAAACACACCCTCAGAAAAGCTGTCATCTTTATCCTAGAAAAGCAGCTAACTCTAATCCCCAAGTATCCTCGAAAAACATTAGACTTTGACCATCTGGATTTAGTTAAAACAAAAAGCCATGAGAGAATATGGCAGTAATGTTTTCCATCAGCTAAAACAAAAAATGTTAGGCACCATGGGGAATACAGAGATTTTTTAAATCTTGGTTCAATAGTACAGCAATTATGTCACTAATTATATAATATTTTAAAGTTTTAGCAGGGCTGACCAATGTTGGGAATGTTTTATACCTGTGCTATCCAGTGAAGTAGCCACTTAGCCACACGTGGCTGCTGAGCACCTGAAATGTGACTGAGGGACTGAATTTTTAATCCTATTGTAATTAACTTAAATAGCCACATGTGGCCAGTGGCTATGGTATCAGAACTGGTTTAGAGCTTCCTCATCTATTCCATCTAATCCCCAGCAGTTACCCTGTGAATTAACTGACAGTGGGTATGGATGATAGAGGGATTAGAGCACTAGGAACTTTCATTCCGTCTGCTTATGATATTATTTGAATTTTAATTTCAAGAATATGTAGTACTTGTGTAATTAAAATATTTTATTTTAAAAGTCATTAATATGCCATATAAATTAGGAAATACAGAACAAATAAAAATAATTTGTAAATCTACCTTTAAGAAACAATCTATAATTAATGCTTAGTCAGATATGAAGAGGACTATATTTTTTTTAATTTTTATTTATTTATGATAGTCACAGAGAGAGAGAGAGAGAGAGGCAGAGACACAGGCAGAGGGAGAAGCAGGCTCCATGCACCAGGAGCCCGATGTGGGGCCCAATAAAAAACACCAACGGCCCAATAAAAAACTGAGTCTTATTACTTCACTCTTCTATCCCACCTGCATCTCCAAACACCTTGGAAATCCTTCTTTTTGGGGGAGGGGGGGAATCCTTTTAAAAAGACAGCCACTGGGCAGCCCAGGTGGCTCAGCAGTTTAGCGCCGCCTTCAGCCCAGGGTGTGATCCTGGAGACCGGGGATAGAGTCCCACATCAGGCTCCCTGCGTGGAGCTGCTTCTCCCTCTGCCTGTGTCTCTGCCCCCCTCCCCCATGTCTCTCATGAATAAATAAATAAAATCTATAAAAAATAAAATAAAATACAAAGACAGCCACCATGTCTACAACTTAAGCTCAAAACTGCCAAAAATAGACACTTAATAGTCCACTTGCCTACTTTCCCTTACCACTATCACTATCACCTTTTGCCACCAATGTCACACACTTTAACTGGAACCCAATCTCTACCCTACAATGTCAGAAATCATTTATCACTATAGTGAAAAGAGTACAAGCTCTGGAGTAGAGCAACTTTGGCTGTGAGTCTGTGATTCTCCTCCTTTTATAGCTTGGGTGACTACTACTATACCTGTTTCTTTATTTGTTAATAGGAAATAAGAATATCTAATATATAGCATCTATAAAGCACAGTGCCTGGCCAGAACAGCACTTAATAAATGACGACTATCATGGACTTCTCTGTACCTATCACTATCCTAGATGCCCTGAAGGTAGCACTCAAACTCAACCGATAGGGTCTTGGTCATCCTGGAGATTACATGCCACTGACTTAACCCCCAGGGACTCTTTCCACCTGGGATTTGAATTCCTGATCCATCCCTTATTAGGTACATGACCTTATACAAATCACTATCTAAAAATCTTAATTTCTTCATTTCTAACATGGTAATATTTTTTTCACCACCTACTTGATATAGCTGGAGTAAAACTAAAATGAAATGTGCTTTGTAAATTATTATACACTAAATAAACAGAAGGTATTAAACAAAGAGTAACATATTCCTCTTCTCTAAGGCAAAGGTTTCCCACCAGTGTGCCAAGAGTGAATTATATATGTGCTGAAATACTGACTCCTCCCTCAGCCTTCAGGGAGCCAGGGAGAGCCAGGCTATACTCTGGCATACAAGTATATAATTTTCTATGTGTGCCATGATGCAGAAAAGTCTGGAAACCTTGCCTAAAATACTATCTCATCCTAGCAGAAACTGGAGTTGGCCAACTGACCCTCTCTCTGGATATTTAGGCCTTATTACCAACTCCTCTGTTCTTATGATCCTGCTTCAAAAACAGTGCATCAGAGCTCCCTAAAAGAAGGGAAGCCTAAACATTACGGAGCTGTTAGTCCAATGCTATCACAGACATACAAAACAACAACAACAAAAAAACAAAAAAACACACACACACACACAAAAAAAACACTTTTAGATGAGAATATAGCAAAGATACTGCCATATTTTCACAAAAGATTTGAGCTATTTCCAGCAACAGCTGCCTATAACCACCCTAAGACAAAGGTTTAAAAATTATGAAGAGGAGAATAAGAGAAGGAAGAAAAAAGCGAAAAGGAATAAAAGAGAAAAAGAAAACATAATACTTTTGTAGACAATAGCTGAGAATCTGCAAGAGCTGTTCAGTGGCTTCCATGGCTGCCTGAAGCTAGTAGACCAAACATAACAAGATTACTTTCAGATTCTTTTGTTTTATAGTCTTTTTTCATACATCCTAGAACTAATGCTGGTGCGTATCTGACTTTCAGACTGTCATGGTCCCTAAGTCATCATCTTTCATATTATGTGCAACTGCTCTTTCCAGTCTGTACATATATTGTTAGTTTTTTCATCCATAGCCATATTATCTTAAATTCCCTATTGAGGGGTGCCAGGTGGGGGGGTGCAGCCAGTTAAGCATCTGACTGTTTGGTTTCCACTCAGGTCATGATCTCAGGGTCGTGAAATGGAGCCCTGAGTCAGATTCCACACCCAATGTGGAGTCTTCTTAGGATCCTCCCTCCCTCTCCCTCTATCCCTCCCTCTTGTTTTCTCTCTCTCAAAATAAATAAATGAATCTTAAAAAAAAAAAAATTCCCTGTTGAATTTATTCCTTCCTTCATCCTGAATTCCTTACTCCATCCCAAATTTATCATTCTTGGATGTATTTATACCTCCAGACTCTGCTACAAAGTCAAGTTTATTACTTAAAACCTTTTTCTCACTTTCCACTTCTCATGTCATAATACACCCACACACTCTACATACACACAGACTTTATATCCATCCCCATGGGAAAACTCTACCAAATAAACACTCCATAGACTTTCGTCAATTTCATTTCTTTTTGTCATGACTTTTAGATATGACATTCAACAAGGTGTTCATCTACTGAAAATTAATAAGGGGAAAACTATGTAATAGCTGATAGGAAGTAAGCCAAGATACCCGCAATTTATGCCAAAAATAAAGTAAAGGAAATATGGTAGAAGCCGTCTAGAGTAGTTAAGAGCTCAGTCTGGAGTCAAACAACCTACGTTCAATCCTGGCTCCACCAGTGTGCCTCTGAGCAGATTACTTTGGCTTCAGTTAATCACTTAGTTTTAGCTTCTTCATCTATAAAAATGGAGATTTTAGCGACCTTTTAACGTTGCTGCGAGGATTAGACGAGATAATCACATAAAGCACTTAGCATAATGCCTGGCACACGATAAGCAAACAAATGTTAACTGTTGGTATGGCGTCAAATATAACCTATGTGCTGACTTTGTCATTACCTTAGAAAGAAACTAATTCAGGATAATCTACTCTTCATAAAGTTACATTTTCTGCTTCTCCAAGTGAGGATCCTAGACATCAGGAAATTTTTTTGATTTTGTGAGAAGAATCTGGTCACCCTATAAGCTGTATAGGTCTCTTCAAGTTCTAACATTCTAGGAAACAAGTGCCAAACCTTCGCAACCAAATAGGTAAGTTCAAGTACATACTCTAAACTCACAGTAAGTTGGGAGGGATACTAACTTATTTACATGAAAGAACAATCATTAAAATACCTAATATAGAGAGGGAAAGGGGATGACAAGCAGTAACATATCAAAAGTTGAAGAACTACACTACTGAAGCATCTTATTTGCCATTCCTAGCAAAGCCAAAATCTCAAGTGATAAAACAGGAAAATGAAAGCAAAGGACAACTAAAATTAAAGTTTTTAAATCTGAACTGTACCTACTAGTTTGGTGATATTTAATATGTATTAAGTAATAACATAAATGCATTAATTTATAAACCCATTGGATCTCCACAGCATTGGCCACAAACAGCTATCCCTAAAAAGAAACCTCAAAACCACAAATCAGGAACTAATAAACTGGCACTCTCACTTCCTTCTCTAGGTCTAGGATGGAATTTAGAAACAGTGACGTTTTGAAGTAGTTAAGAGATTTCAGTGTAAAGCTAGAATCTCTGCATTCTACTCTCCCAATACAAACTATCTACAGTTTGTAAAAATAATAGCAACACAAAAAAAAGGTGTCATTAACATGAACAAGCCGCTAAGGAATGGTTTTTAATCTATCTGGAGACTGTATTGTCTCCTTTGAGGATGTGATTTTCTTTTTCTTTAAATGGACATTCTCCCCCAACGCACTCAAAATTCTGCACACAATTTCAGGGGTGGGATGAGAAGACCCCTCATGACTGTGGACCCCAAGGCATAACCCAGGATTAAGGCAAACAGATTTATTAATTTGAAAAGGAATACCAGTAACTGAGGCAGAGATGTTCGTTCAAAAAAGAAAAATTGGAAATATTTTCTATTTTCTCAGATAATGAAGGTTAGACGTGGTGGTCAGGAGAGGGTGTTGGTCACGTTGAGCAAAAAAAACAAAACAAAACAAAAATAAGAACCGAGTTAGAGAAATCACGTTCTTTTAATCCAGGAGAAAACAAAGAGAGGAGTTAGAAATGCTAAAGGGGGGGGGGGGTGGCTTAAGGATTAGAAGGAAGCGTAAACTATAAACTTTTTGAGATCAAAGGGTTCAAGAAGGAAACTTAATTTAAAAAAAAGGAAGCAATAAAGTAAAAAGTGAAAAGCGTCTAGAAACTCCTTTAAAAAAAAAAAAAGTCTTTGCATTTCCATTTCCTAGACACGTAAACAGTAACTTGGCAAGGAGGAACGGAGGAGGAGAGGCTGCGCGACTTCGCTCCCCAGCTCCAGCCTCCCCGCCGGCCCCGGGCAGCCAGGCCGGGGCGCTCCGCTGGGCTCCTCCCTGCGCCGCCGCCCGGGAGCCGCTCGCAGGGACCATCGCGCCCCCGCGCCCCCCGCCGCGGCCGACAGGAAGCAGGGGCTGCAGAGCGCGGGGCGCACAGGTGGGGATGGGCCCGGACCCCTCGGCGGCCCGCCCGAGACCTGCCCTCCGGCGCTCGCAACGAGGGGGCAGCGCAGCCCGCGAGGCCAGCCCTCCCCGAGCGCCGGCTGCCGCGGGACGCCGAGGGACGCCGAGGGACGCCGAGGGTCGGGCCCCAACGGCACAGCCCCGGGCCGGGGGTGCCTAGCGCAGGTCCGCCCCCGCCCCCGCCCCCGCTTCCCCGCGGGCCGCTCCGCCCTCACCTGTCTGGGGGCACCCGGCAGCTCGCCCGTCGAGGCTTATCCCTGCGGCCGCTCAAGCCAGGCAAGAAGCGAGCGGAAACGCGCCCTGGGCCTTTCCCTTTGCCCCTCCCCCACGCACCTCGATCCGCGGGGGCGGGGAGCGACGGCCGCTGTCACAGCCTCTCGCCGACCAACCGCGAGGACACCCGGACCCGCCGCCTCCCGACCCGGCCCGCAGCCCCAGCGCCGAGAGCAGCGGAGCCGGAAGTGAGGAGGCCGGAAGTGGCGTTGTCCTGGGCCCCGGCCGGCCTCTCTCTCCCTCCGTCCGGCGCGGCCCGGCCACGTCTCGATGGTGCCAGCGCGCCTCCCTCGGGGCCGCCCCCGCCCCCGCCCCCGCCCGGAGCCGGCCCCGCCCCCCCGCTGCGGCCCTAGCAACCACATCCGGGGCTCCGCGGGCGCTGTTGCCCGGGTAATGGGCTGGCTGCGGCCGGATCGCCGAGGGGCGTGCGCCCGGCTCCTGATGCACCTGCGGGATCCGGGAGCTTGCGGAAGGGCGCGCGGGCCCGGGCTTGAGTGGTCGGAGGTCTCCCGGAGCCCTCAGCATCCCTTGCTTCTCACTCACGCACCCCAGCTTCACGCGTTAGGCGTCCCCCCAGCAGACGGTGAGCCGGTGGCGGGGGGGTGGAGGTGCACGTAGCTCGCCGCCACGCATATCGCAGGAGAGCCGAGCTGCTTCCTCAGCTGCCGGAGAGCAAGTGGAAAGTTTTTCCAGCCCCGTGGGGGGCGGGGGGAGGATGGCGGGAATGCGGGGTGCGGGCGCCCGACCCTCGCCTCCCCAGTGCCTGGAGCGCCCCGCTGCGGCCACGTCTTGCAGCCCACCCTGCTCGGGAGGACCAGACCCCCGGCGCGGCTTCCCTGAGCTCTTGCTGCCTTTGTGGTCGCTCTGCGCCGCTGGATCCCCGACACTTCTCCTTCCTGCTCCTGTTTTCTTATTCTTGATTTGCTCAACCCCATTTCTTCTTAAGTAGATCGCTGCCCCGGGTACGGCAACCGCGGAACACTCCTTTCTCTCTGAGCCCTTTTGTAGTTTGCTAAGTTGAGCCCCGCACTGCGCTGTGGATCCCCGCCCGTCCCCGGCCCTGAGTGAGGGAAGGTGCGGCTGAGCCGGGGGGCTACACAGACCTGAAGCTCATTTGCACACAGAACCTACAGTCGCTGCATCCACGGACATCTCTCATCAAGGTCCTGGACTGCCCTTCCTTTGCCGGCCTTGCATGCTCACTTTTGCAGCCATTTCACTTGTAGAAGTGCGAAGGGTAACTGTGCATCCCGTGGGATTTACTCTTCTTTAGATCGTACCTCTCATCTGCTTTTGTCTTACAAGTAATGAGACGTTTTTAATGGCCAAGCGCCCAAAGACAGAAGTCGGCCTTTACAAATTCTAGGGAGTTGGAGCACAATGAATCATGCATCCCTGGACACATATCTTCCCCCATGTCCGTGAACGGTAAACACCCGTGAGGACACAAACGTTTCAAAAGTAAATAACCATATTTATCTGCTGAGCTCTCCAAGTGTGAGCTCTCACACTTCCTCTGACAAAAACAGTACTGAAGTCTCAAAACATGAATCTGTGTATAGAGGACCCTCATCTTAAGGGGCTCTGTCCTTAACCAAAAGAGCAAATGTATGTGCCAGTTCACTTAAATTATAACTTCAGGACTGTAGTCTTCTGTGGACTTTTCTGTTCAAAGCCATCCTGTTAATCTTCTCAGTTATAAGAAAAGGATCCCAATCAGAATAATTACTGCTCTTCCTGTAGGGGAACAGAATGGAACTTAGTAGCCAAATACAAGTTATTCTTGGTTTCTGAAGCCTAGTTGGAAGGAGGTGCATGGCAGTGCTCAGTGGTGCTTAAAAGATCTGTACTTAACTGGTTGAGTTGGCTGGCACCTTTAGGATTCCTGCCAGGTGTCTCTTGAGTTTGGGGATGCTTAGCGTTATTAGAGTCAGTCTGACTATTAAATTGTTAGACTCAGGTGTTTCTTACATTGGAAAGGTGGACACTTGCATTAATTATTTGTCCTTAGCTGGATGGTTTCCTTTGCAGCTGCTGTTTTTTGATAGAGATTCTGATGGATTCAGAACTGCTTGGAACTCGTGCTAATTTCTGTTTGCGGGAGGTGCTGTTTATCATGTTAGGCACTACAGTCTAGTGTGATTCTGGTACTGCACATGCTTAGTCCTCATGCCTGTGCAAGGGCTACACACAGGATTCGTCTTCCCATGATTTCTGCTGCTCCGAGGAAACTTAGAATGTAAAGTTCACTTGAAGAAAACACTGGCAGCTACTTCAGCTGGTGATGGAAGACAGTGAAACTCTATGTGATTTATTTTGGAAAAAGGAAGCAGTAGCTGGTATTTTTCTAATTTGGGGGAAATTTTTTATGCTGACAGAAAGACCTTCTTTAAAATCTAACCCTGCTTAGATGGAGACCTACCTACCTTTCTTCCCTCCCTCCTTCCTTCTTGCCTTCTCTCCTTTCTCCCCCCCCTCTCTCTCTTTTTTTCTTTGCCCTAGAGTTTGGGGAGTTCCGCCTGCCCATTCTCTTTAGGAAGAATAGAAGATTACTGCTTTTCTCTAAAAACTTGGCATCTGTGTTTGGAGAGGTAAGAAAAAAGGTAATAGTTGTCTGCCATGTATGGTTATGACATGGGGATTATCTACCAATTTACCTTTGTACTGCTATTAGTTATTATTCAGCTTTTGAAAAATCAGGTGCCATTTGTTCACTTGGCTTGTGGGAACTCTGATGCCTGTATTTCATATATTGACCAGGAAGGAAAGGGGCCCAAAGGTTAAAGAATATTATTTTATTCTCTTCTTAGTGAATTAAATGTACACGCAACCTTTTTTCTTTGCTTTAGATGTTGAATACTGTATGCTGCTTATAAATATGATTTCCTCAAGAGAAAGAAAAAGGTGCTACATTTACATCCTTTCTAGGGGAATTCTGGTAACGTCACAATAGTTTTATCACTCTCCAACATCGGTTCCCTTTTCATGGAGACATATTTAGTTAATGATTGCACAGTCTAATTCTTTGGAAACAAATCCTTTGTTACAGGATACTGATAAGTGGAACATTTAAAGAAGCCCGTGAATAATAGTTTGAGTAGAACATAAGAGTAGAAATTGTTTTAACTACAAAGAGAAAAAAACTGAAGTTTTTTCCATTCCATTATCTAGAATTAACATTCAGCATTTTGTCAACGTCTTTTTTCTATGCATATATATTTTTCTACATTTATTTAAGAAATTGTTATTTAGAACCTGTTTGCTGGGCACTAAGCACTGTAGGAATAGCCATGAGCCTCTGCCCTCATGTAACTTTCAGTGTATATTGGTTTTGTTGGCATACAGTTTTGTATTTTGCTTTTTTCACTTAATATATTATGGAATTTTCTTCATACCATTAAATATTCTCCTTCAGTGGCTCAGTAGTATTTTAGCATATATATTTCTTAAATTATTTACTTAATCCTTTTTACACATTTAGGTTCTTTCCTGTTTTGCCTGTAATTATAAAACAACAATATAAGGAATATTGTATGGTAAAATTCTAAGGTGACTTCCAATGATTCTCACTGTGTAATTCCCTCCAATATGAACATGATAGGACATCATTCTCACATGTTATATTACATGTGCAAGGGATTTTGCAGATGTAGTCAATTGACTTTTAAATTAATCAAAGGGGAGATAACCTGGATGGGTCTAAACTGATTATGGGAGCCTTTTAAGAGCAGGGAGTTTTCTCCTGCTGGTTGCAACAGAGAAGGCAGAGAGATTCAAAGTGTGAGAAAGATTTGGAGGAAGGTTCTCTATTGCTGAAATGGAAAGGGCCACAGTCAAGGACCTGAAGGAGGCCTCGAGGAGCTGGGAGCAGTCTCTGCTGATGGCCAACAAAAAAACTCAGGGACATCAGTCCTACAACCACAGGAAGTTAAATTCTGCAAATAACCTGAATGAACTCGCAAGCAGATTCTCCCCCAGAGCCTCCAGATAAGAGTCCCGTTTGACTAACATCTTGATTTCCGCCTTGTGAGATCCTAAGCAAAGGATCCAGTTGAGCTCACCTGGACTTCTGGCCTGCAGAACTGTGAAATAATAAATGGGTATTGTTTTAAGCTATTAAATGCAGCAATAGATAATGGATACATTTGTAAGCTAGATTATTTTTATATGTATAATTATTCTTTGGGCTAACATCCTAGGTATGGACTTCCTGGGTAAAAGTTGTGCACATTTTTAAGGTTTTTGTATAATATTACTAATTTGCCCTTCATAAGCTTTGTACTAATTTATTTACCTCCTCACAACCTATGTTATCACATTCTGGCAAAAACTAGATACTGTCATTCTGATAGGCAAAAACAAAAAACAAAAAGGTATCTCCTGTTTTGAAAAAAGATTTACATTTCTCTTGTTACCAGGAGAATTGACTATTATTTTCTTGGAGTTCAGTTGGTAAGTCTTTTTTAGTGACTTGCCTATTCTTTAGTTAGCTTGACCACTGATATAGAGAAAATAGCATCTAACACGTAGTACAGTATTTTTCTGCTGTAATATTTTCAAGAAGTGGAATGATTAATGAGCTTAATCGAGAGAATGGGTACTTTTGAGATATACTAGCTCCTGCCATTACTCCTTGCAAGAAATATCCCAGACATTATACTGTGGAGAGTGGAAAATGTTAGCTTCATTGATTAAGTGATATTGGTGCCTTGTTCTTTTCTAGGGAAAAAGTCTGGCTTGTCTGGATTGACATTAGACATGTGGTTATTTCAGGAATAAAGATGTATTGTATATTACCATGGAAAATTGTAGATTTCACTACTGTTTTAGAAGGAAATATATACTGTTAACTCTCAGAAAACAACTAATATCTTCTTAAATAAACATATTATTTTCAGTTTGATCAAGATAATCACCAATCTCTGTGTATATTATATTGCTTTATTTGGGAGGGAGTATGGGAGGAAATTCAAGTGACTTTTTCTGTAATCCTTTTTATTTGAGATGAGGTTTATTTCTGACAACTGAAAAAATTTTTTCAAATTAGAATTATTTTAATAGATTAAGAAAAAAAGTACTAAAATACCCACGTGGTTCTGCTATGTTATTTGCCTGAAAGTAAGGGGCCGAGTGAGGGATCCCAGTGCAGCTCAGTGGGCCCAAAGGTGGGAGACTACGGAGTGCTCCCCCTCCCAACGCCCCCTGACTTCTATCCCTCTTGCTATTCCCAGCCCCCAGTTCCTGCAGTGGGAAACCGCAGTGGTGCTGCTTCGGTACTGGGGAGTAGAAGGCACCTGAAGGTTGGGTGACTGAGGATATGTGACCTTTAAACATAAAACACTGCAGAGTCGGGCAGTAGGTTGCGAGTGTCCCAAGCAGCTGCCAGGCCTGCTCCTCTATAGCACAGGCGGGTATGGGATGGCTGTTCCTCCAGCAGGGAAAGAACAGAAGACAGAGGAAAAGTTAGGAGAGTCCCTTTTTCTCTTGGGGCGTAGTTTTGTGTGATTTTTGTCTTAAAAAATTGGTTCTTTCTACCACAATTTCTGAAGGTTTGTATCTTCCCCATAAGAGCAAGATATTTAAAAATGCTTATTTTGAAGTAATACTAGATTTATAGGAAATTGCAGAAAAATGTGCAGGGAGGTCCCATATATAAGCAAGGGTTTTTTGGGGTTTTTTTGCTTGTTTGTTTTTTAATTGAACGGTCAAAGCTTACTTACTTAGAAAGGTCAGCCCACCTTAACAGTGGGATAGAGTTGCTATTCATGTTCGCAGAATTCATAAAGGCCTATTCTTCTGCTCTTCCATGGAAGCTTGATAGTGCTTTTTTGTTTTGGTTAGGTTCAGATAGGCATTGAAAATGCCGCCTTGGTTTGGTTTGGTGCTGGGGACATAGAGTGCATATTATCAGAGGAGGCCACAGCAGTGTGATTCAAAGACACTGTAATATAGTGAAAAGAATGGTAGGCTTTACATTAGTAAGCCTGGATACTGGACTGCATTCAACTGCATTATAACTATATAAGTTTTGAAATTCAGTTTTATCTTCTTCTTGAGTTGTTTGGAATACAGGAAGTGAAGGTGTTTGGAAACTAAAGCCCTGGGCTATCATAATTATTATTAAGACTTTTTTTCAGTAACACAACAAAAAAGCCTCCTTTACTGGTTGTAATTCCTATGATAAAAATTACTTCTTTTAGACAAAAAAGGCAGAGGAATTTTGACAAAAAGTCTTGTCAAAAAATTTTGTGCAAAAAATGCATATGACATCTTGAAACCTGGGAGGACAGAGAGAAAAATTAGAGGGATATCGTGCCCACACTATTTCACACAGTAATAACACCTGCTCATCAAATTAGCTTTTTACTTTGGCCTGCAGTAGGCCCCAAGCCTGTAGATTTTGGTAGGATGAGTGCCACGTGGGAAGGTAGGTGCAAGCCCATCTAGGGCTTTACACTCATTTGAATCTTCTTGAATGTACAATAACCCTGTGAGAAGCTGAAGCTTCAAATGGTTAAGTAAACTACCCAGGATCACATAAGTTGTAAACAGCAGAATCACTTGTCAACTCAGGTGTGTCTGTTACCAAAGCCCATATCCTTGCACTGTAATAAGCCCTTCACCTTACAGATAAGGAAGTGGAGGTCCTGAGACCGTAAGACCCATGGTCACTTTCCTTCTTAGTCTTAGTCTAGGTCTATTACTGCATTATTATATCCTCTTAATAATTTGCTCATTCCTATGCATTTTGTCAATTATTTCTGGCCTCTGTGCATTTGGCTAATGTGTCAAGTTGATAAAAAGTTACTAGGTTTGTAAGCATTTAGATAAAATAAGATTTAGATTTTTAAAATTTGTAATGGAATCACTTAATTTGATTTTTAGTGAAGCATTTTCTATCAGACTCTGACGAAGGGGACACTGTTTCCCATGTGCTATTAAAAGTTAAACCTTGTGACTACTGTCTGACTGTGTTTTTCTTTTAGAGAAGTCAGAGGGGGCAGTCTGTGACTTCATGTGAGAAATAGCCACCAAAGGTCTATCCAGCATCAATTTTAGTTCTTTAATTTTGGTAAGCGCCTGTTTTTAAAACAGATTAAATTTGCCTGAATTATTTCAGAAGTATATATTACAAAGCATTCAAAGCAAGTGAGAATTCAAATGCACAGAGCAGAGCTAGAGGGCTTTTTACAGAGGCCCTTTAGGAGGTAAGCATTTCTCCTAGGAGCTTTGGTTATTATATTTTCAGAAACATGTTCTCATTCTTTTCATTATTATTAAAAGCATAACTAATTAGTAGAAATATTCTTTTTGATATTCAATTGACACATCATTGCTAAAGTAGCTTTCTTTCTTTTTTTTTTTTTTTCTCTTTTCAAGAAGCAAAAGATACACCATCAAGTCCTAGAAGGATTATACCACTTTCTTTTCCGCCCTGAAGAGACTTGGAAATTAACGGGTAACATTTTGCATGAAAATTGCTGAACGCTTTTCCTTCTTATCTCGGCGGCCTTCTGCGGAGAATTAATAGGAGGTTGAATGCGCGCATGGATAAAATGGATCATCTTAAAGGATTGAAGTTCCAAAAATATATCAGCAGGACTGGACAGGTTTGACATAATGAGATTTCTATTTTAGCTTGACTTCTGGAACACTGAATAAACTATAAACTGAGCCGCGCACGTCCTGGGAAGGAAGTTTCTCTTCTACGATATTCTAGCTGCGTATAACTGCGTACAACATTTTTCTTATTCAGACCCTTTGAAAAAAGATATTTACTTATCAATTTCCCGAAAAATAGGACTAATAGACACTTACCAACTTTTAATATATGAAGCAGGACAGAAAGCTACAATTTGTATCATTTTGGAAAAGAAATCTAAAGAAACAGCCACCAGAAAGACAAGCAATCTCTACGTAAGCACTGGTGGAGATGGCAGAGGCTTCTGAGGATGCCTCAGCTCTGCCTGTGACAGTGAAGAAAAAGAAAAGTTTATCCATTGAAGAAAAGATCGACATCATAAATGCAGTAGAAAGTGGCAAGAAAAAGGCAGAAATTGCAGCTGAATATGGAATAAAGAAAAATTCCTTGTCTTCTATTATGAAGAATAAAGACAAAGTTCTAGAAGCCTTTGAATCTCTGAGATTTGATCCGAAGAGAAAAAGACTGAGAACTGCTTTTTACACAGATCTAGAAGAGGCATTAATGAGGTGGTATCGAATTGCTCAGTGTCTAAATGTACCAGTTAATGGTCCAATGTTGCGTCTCAAAGCTAATGATTTTGCCCAGAAACTGGGACATAATGACTTTAAGTGCAGCAATGGTTGGCTGGATCGCTTTAAATCCAGGTATGGCTTAGTATTCAGAGCTCAACCTGTAGAAGCTACAGCTGTGTCAGTAGACCCTTCTGCCGTCTGGCACCAAAATGTACTTCCTTATTATTTAAATGATTATCACCCTAAAAATGTTTTTAATATAAAAGAGACTGGGCTGCTTTATCGAATGTTACCTACAAATACATTTGCATTTAAAGGAGAAACATGCTCCATCGGACAGTTATGCAAAGACAGAATAACTCTGGTGGTTGGGACAAACATGGATGGCTCAGAGAAACTTCCTTTGCTTGTCATTGGAAAAAACAAAACTCCACATTGTTTCAAAGGTATTAAATCATTGCCTGTGTGCTATGAAGCTAACAGAATGGCGTGGATGACCTCAGATGTATTTGAACGATGGATGCGGAAGCTTGATGAGAAGTTTCAAGCCCAGCAACGAAAAGTGGTGATTTTTGTTGATTCTTTTCCTTCACATCCAGAGGTAAAGAACCTAAAGTCCATTGAGTTAGCGTTCTTTCCATCATGTTTATCTTCCAAATTTATAGCTATGAAACAAGGTGTTATTAAAAGCCTTAAAATCAAATACCGACATTGCCTTATCAAGAAATTCTTAAGCTCTGTTGAAGGCAGCAAAGAATTTACATTTTCCCTACTAGATGCAGTTGATACTTTGCACCTTTGTTGGAGGGCTGTAACCTCAGAGACTATTGTCAAGAGCTATGAAGAGGCAGGATTCAAATCTCAAAAGGAAGAAAGTGACAGGACAAATGCAGAGACAGACACTAGTCTTGATTTGGTTGCCCATGCTCAGGCAGCAGGCGTGGAATTTCCTGAAGGCTTATCTATAGAAGAGTATGCTGCCCTCGATGATGATTTGGAAACTTGTGAAGCTGCACCAAAAGGTGATTCAGAATGGCCCGAAGAAAATAAATCTGAGGAAACCGGATTTTATACTTCTGATGAAGAGGATGATGGTGGATCTCTAGGCACTGAACTCCCATTACCATCAAAAACGGAGGCAATAACTGCTTTAGAAACTCTTAAAAATTTTCTTAGAAGTCAAGATATGAGTGATGAGCTTCATAACTCTTTAGCAGACCTTGAAATTTTTATTAACTCATCATCTAAGTAATTATTTGTGGTACAACAAATGAAGAGTAATAGCTTTTCTTAATGTATTTTATTATATAAGGTATATAAAAGGGAAAATACCACTTAAACATAAAAAATTAAAAAAAAAAAAACCCAACCTTTGGTTTAATTGCATATGTCTTTGACCTGAATAGCGAAGTTCCCTAGGTAAATTAAATAATGAGTAAGTAAAAAATAATAATAATAATAATGAGTAAGTAAATGAAAAATATGAATTTTAATATAGCAAGATTTGGGGGAGTAGAAAATATATTTTGGAGGCCTTGTACTTGAAATATGTGATATAAATGTCAAAAATCAAAAACACTCCAGCTATTTGATTATACAGGTTGAATTGGTGATTGCTATTTACTTTTTTTTTTAAGGCAGATCATGTTCTAGAATATTTTAATTCATCTACCTCGTATCAGAAATGAAATATCTATTCCTTAGATATTTATTTTTATAAAAGGCATATATTCTAGCCTTGTAGCAAGTGTTAATTTTAAATTATTTTTCTTGTAACTAGCTTATCTTGCTAAGAAGAAATTATGAAAAAGTACTGAAAATAAAGTGTGACCCAATTCTACACGAAAGTGATTAAAAATATATGTCTCACTACTTTCCAGTTATTTCTGTAGAAAGTCATTTGAAAGAGTATGACCTTATCAGATACTTTTTGTCATCTACAACTGGAAGATGATATGGATTCTTCCTAAATATTTGTATGTATATATGTGTTTAATAGAAAAATACATTACTTAAACATTTGTGAACTCATAATTTCTATTTTAATAAGACAACTCTTGAAAAGCTATATGAAGATATATATGCAGTTATGAGAAAAAGTGTCTTATGTGGTTCTTAGATAGTTTTCTAATTTTAAAGTTGAAACTTTTAATCTATCATTATTTTCCTGGTTTTACTGAATTTTCAGGAAAAGCTGAGTGTCTTTTCAGTATATTTTGATATATTTAATCATTTTTTTTCTTTTAAATTCAATGGCTAACATATTGAATTAAATTTGTTCAAAGAAGTTTTGTCTACAGACTATTAAAATATTGTATGAAATTATTTACTCTCCATAAAATAGTTTTTAAAAGTATAAAAATATAATCTGTCTGACTTTTCTGTTGTCAAATTTTAAATGCCATACTTATTTAACATACATAGTTTAGGGTACCTTTTGAAAAAGTGTAAAATGTTATACAGATTATTTTTATTTTAGGGATCATTATTAGTCTGCCAACAAAAGACCTATTTGGAAGGAAATATTTATAGAAAGTATTTTTATTGTCCATTATTGATTTACTCTGCTTTTGAGAGTTAGTAATAGCAAGCTTTAAAAATATATTCAAATTAAGAAAACTTCTTGTAGAGCAAAATATAGATTACTTAAACTTAATTGAAATCATTTTAATTAATGATTTGATTTAAAATTTCAGCATAGATTGGAACTGTGAACCTAAATCATGGACCTTAATCTCTCTTAAGAGCCCTCGCTATAACTATAACACCTGGCATATATTGAGTTTTGTTCAATAATTATTTTCTCTTTGTTTCTCTATACCATTTTGATACCAAATTTTTATTTAATCATTCCAGTATTCTATGACATAAGAATTATTACCTCCATTTTTATAGATGAGGAAATTGAAATCTAAAAAATATAATTTGGTTAAAATCTCAGAAACAAAACCAAAATGCAGTAGTTCCCTATCACTTATCCTATGTTCCTCTAACTCTGTACCACAATGCTGCTTTTCTATACTCCATAAAAGAAATTCTGTTGTTGTTTCCCTTGAGTTTAGGGCCCGAAGGATGAAATATTTCAAAGAATTTGCTGAATCTGTGTTGATAGCTCTGTTCACAAGATGTCTCCTGAGAACACTGTTACTAATGCAACACTCACACTTTCTGGGTTGGTAATTCTGTACAACTCTTAACACAGAGGTTCCAGTGCAGTTCTAAGGCAAATACTTGAAACAACTATAATATGCCCGAAGTGCTGAAAGTACCTACTATTCTTTTTCTTCTATGACATGATTCATTTTTTATTTCTGGGGCATAATAAATCTAAAAGTGATAAAATTAGGCAAGGCTCCTATAGAGAATAAGAAAAAGATGCCTGCTTATTTAAATTCAGAGATAAACTTTAAGTTGTTAATGTTGTATATACTATTCTGTGTAATTTACAAGCTATATAAATTTAAACAATTTTCAAAACAAAATTTCTTTAAATTCACTTTTCCTAGAACAGACAGTCATGGCATACCTCACTCCTGATTTATCATCTCCATACACAGTTAATGCAAAGTTCAGACTAAATGTCACTTGTCTTTTCGGAAAAGAACTTCACTTAATTCACCTGCTTTTCAGTTAGGTGTGTTATTTTCATTCTTTATAAATTTCTACTGTTGCAACAATGTTTCCCCTTCAGTCTACTTCACCAAATAACAAATACTTCTATTGACTTTGGGACATTGTTTCACTTCACTAGTGAATGGTTTGGTTCAAGATAAAGTAGGACAATGAGTAAACCAAGGCCTGTGGGTCTTATGTTGCCTGCCTGGCTTCTCATTTGGACCTAAGGTCAAATGTAAAACCTCCCATTTACTGTATACAAAGCAGAAGAATTGAGAGGCAAAGAATAGGGGAGGGAGAGTTGAAGGAGAGCTTCCCTAGTAAACACCTCAGATGTCAGGAGAAGCCCTTTTCAATCATTAGCTCAGTAAGGACTCAGTAGAGACTGGCAGAGAGAGATTTGGCTCTTAAAGGAGGTAGTACCCCGCATCTGCCAACAGGTTCAGAGTCCAATGGTGGGCTGGATCTTTGGGGGGAACATAGAGCTACCTAGCTAGGTGCAGTGTGGCATAAGGCAGCCAAGAAGCTATACTAATTGCTGAGAATTCCTACTACTAGAGGAGAGAGAGGCCTAGATTGAGGGACCATAGCTGGCATAGAATAAATTCTCAGAAAAAAAAAAATCATTCAATGGAATAAATTTAATCTAGCCCTAGTTCTATGCTACCTTGCAAAAGATATTTCATTTGTCTAAATATCAGTTTGTACTACCCATAAAATAAGACTGACACTTCATTTGAGTTTATCTTGAGGATGAAAGAAAATTTCTCATGCAAAAGCATTTAGCAAGCTCTAAAGTGTTCCTTGCCTATAAAGAATGACTAGAAAGGCACCTCCATGCTACTACTTCCAGATATGCCCAGGTAATAGCCTGGTGATCACTAAACATCAATGACAATTTCCTCATTGGCATTCTTCTATACGATAAAATAGAGAAGTCAACATTTCTAGAAATATGCAATTTATCTGTAGAACTAAAATATTTTCACTTTGAAGGAATAAAAAAGTGACTTAGAAACCTTCAGTTTTCCTTGTGCAGAGCTTCTGCAAAATATTGCAGATAGTCATCTGCTCACCATATACTCACATGACCTGTCTCTGCCATTGCAGGGAGTTGGGGGCAGAGGAGGAGGAGATTTCTTCCATCTCTTCTTATAAAAGCACTGATCCCATCATGGGGAGCCCATCTTCATGATTTCATCTAACCCTAATAACCTCCCCCACTCCATCTCCAAGCATCATCACAGTTAGGGCTTCCACATATGAATTTGGAGGGTGACAAACATTCAACCCATAATAACCACTTAGTGCTAATAAAGATATGGGGCACGTGGGTGGCTCAGTCAGTTAAGTGTCTGACTCTTGGTTTTGTCTCAGGTCATGATCTCAGTGTCATGAGATCAAGCCCCACATCCAGCATCATGTGCAGTGTGGAGTCTGCCTGAGATTCTCTCTCCCTCTGCCTTTCTCCTTGCTCATTCTCTCTTTCTCTCTCTCTGTCTCAAGAAAATTCACATATTATCAATCTGTGATGTGCTGTATCAATCGGTCTTCAACTTGCTATAAACTAAAAGAGTACATGTATTTCAGAACTTGTTAATCAGCTATAGCTATTAGCAAGGTCCTGAAAGTTTATAAAACCTTAAGAAGACATGACAACATTTTTCATGGCCTTGAATAAATGGAAAAACTCAATATTGAAATGTAAATTCATTTCTTCCAAGTTAACCCCAGTCAAAATCCCAATGCAGATTTGTCAAAAATTTTGTAAAATAATTCGGATTTTTGGGCAGCCCTGGTGACCCAGTGGTTTAGTGCCTCCTTCAGCCCAGGGCCTGATCCTGGAGACCTGGGATTGAGTCCCATGTCAGGCTCCTTGCATGGAGACTGCTTCTCCCTCTGCCTGTGTCTCTGTGTCTCTTTCTCTTTCTCTCTCTCTCTGTCTCTGTGTCTATCATGAATAAATAAAATCTTTAAAAAACAAACAAAAAAAATGATTCAGATTTTTGTAAGAATAAATATGTATCAGTATATCAGAAAATTTTGAAAAAACATAGGGAATATTTTATCTATACCAGAATTTTAAACAATATTGTGTGGGCAAGAGAATAGGTCAATCAAAAGTATAATACATAATATCTAGAAAAAGAATTTGCGTATGATAGGAATGTCTTTTATTTTTTTTAAAGATAGATTTATTTATTTATTTATTTATTTATTTATTTATTTATTTATTTATTTATTTATGATAGACATAGAGAGAGAGAGAGGCAGAGACACAGGAGGAGGGAGAAGTAGGCTCCATGCCGGGAGCCCGGTGCGGGACTCGCGCCCTGGGCCAAAGGCAGGTGCTAAACCGCTGAGCCACCCAGGGATCCCCAGGAATGTCTTTTAATCAGTGATGAAATAGATGGATTATTTAATAACTGATATTAGGGCAAATGGCTAACAATATAGGATTAAAAATATCATACATCAAAATGAATCCTAAAAGAATTAAATTAAAAGAAATGAAAGAAGGAAAGAAAGAAAAAATGAAGAAAGGAAAGAAGGGAGGAAAGGAAAATATTAAATTAAACTTAAAAAAAAAATTTATTCAGAGAGAGAGAGAGAGGTAGAGACATAGGCAGAGGGAGAAGCAGGCTCCACGCAGGAAGCCTGACGCGGGGCTCGACCCCGGTCCCCAGGATCACACCCCAGGATGCAGACAGTGCTAAACTGCTGTGCCACCAGGGCTGCCCAAATTAAAAATCTTTTAAAAGGTATGACACTCAAGAATAGTATAAAAATACTAATAAAGTATGGAAATAGGGATGCCTGGGTGGCTCAGTGGTTGAGCGCCTCCCTTTTGGCCCAGGGCGTGATCCTGGAGTCTCAAGATCGAGTCCCACATCAGCAGCCTGCTTCTCTCTCTGCCTGTGTCTCTGCACCTCTCTGTGTCTCTCATGAATGAATAAATAAAATCTTAAAAAAAAAAAAGTAGGAAAATATGTCAACATTACTAGGAATCAAAGAAATGCAAGCAAAAAAACGGGACATCTTTTGGGGGAGCTATCACAAGACAAGATTATAAAGAATTATAATACTAAATATAGGCAAGAGCTTAGAGAAATGGCTGCACTGGTGTGGGAAACATAAATTGGTACATTTAGTTATTATAGTTGGTGTGTATTAAATACTTATTAATTTCTAGACTTCAAAGTACTTAGCCTGTGTTGGTTAAACTCAGAATAACTCTAGCTATATCATCCCCATTTCAATGCTAAGAAAATTTAAGTATAGCTATAGCTAATAAATAACAAAACTAGGATTCAAACCCAAAAAAATTTGACTTAAAAATATGTTGTACATGATATAAATTTATCCTAACACAATAAAAATACTAAGGATGTTTGTTGCAGTGTATACAAGCCCGTTGTCCCTTATCCAAAACCCAGGGAACATAAATGTTTTAGAATTGAGAATTTATCAGATTTGAAAGAGATGATATATACAAACATATACTTTATGTAATATAACACCCTTGGGAGATACTAGGGTAGCATCCCACTGTCAAACATTAATAATTTTGCAGTGAAACATATTCATATGAAGTCAGGTATATAAAGATTATAAATAGCTTAATAGCTTCATAGTTTTTATTGCCAAATGAGTTTATATCAGGTCAGCTTTTGTCATCAAATGAATTACAAAAAGGTTTTCAGAATAACTCTTCATGTTTCAAAATGCAGATAAAAGATTTGGTCCTATAGTAGCTTAAAACAAAAACAAAAGACTAAAAACTATTTGAGGGGTGCCTGGATGGCTTAGTCCATTGAGCAACCAACTCTTGATTTCTTTTTTTTTCAACTCTTGATTTCAACTCAGGTCATGATTGCAGGGTTGTGAGATCAAGCCCTGTGTAGGGCTTTGTGCTCAGAGGGGAGTCTGCTTGAGATTCTCTCTCCCTCTCCTTCTGCCCCTCCTCACCATCCCCTCAAATAAATAAATCTTTTTTAAAAAGGCTGAAAACTATTTGTTTTTTAGTAGGAAACTGGTTAAACATACATGTAATATTAACTATAATGTCAAGGTCCAAACTTTTTTTAACTTCTTTTACTTGCATGTATATGCAAATTTGCTTGCCTGAACTGGATTTTTTTCTAAATTTGACTTGCAAATAAATTCTGTAATGAAAATCTCCTATTCCTCTGATTCTCCTTGTTGAACATCTTACCGTCACTGCCAGGCTAGAAATTTTTTTGCCAAGTGAAACAGGATCTATAGCATAGTATTGAATTGGTGAAAAACTAGATTTACTGGTTTAATGTACTATAGATTACATGTTCATCTCCATGCATTAGCCCAATTTGAGTTCAAAGAAGTCAGCTTCCTTGTTCAGAGAACTCTTAGCCAATATGTTGGGGAAAAATTGAAAGGACAAGAGCCCCACTTCATTCCATTTTTACTTATTTTTTCTTAGTTATCAAACCCAATAAAATCATGTTTTGTTTTGTTTTTAAGGTGGGGCTGTTGTATAATCCCTTTACGTGTATCTCCCCAACAGTACCTATTAAATACAAACAGGCTATTGATACATAAATATTTGCTCAATTGAAGAACTAAATGCAAAGTTACAGATAGTCTTGTTTCCTGTATTTGTTAACAAAGATTGGGTTTTTGTTTTGTTTGTTTTGTTTCTCCCTAACTTCCTCTTTGTATGCCACTGAACTCTCTTTGTTAATGCAAAGTCACTGCCTGTGTTATTGGCTGATACCAAGCCTTGTTTTCTACGTTGCAAAATAGGTAACTCAGCATAGAGATAAGAGTCACTTTCATGTCACTACCTGCCTAGTTGAGGAACCATTCTCCCAAAAAGCTCTAGAATGGTGATGTTTCTTAACTCTTGCAGAGATGATTGCCTCACTTGTACACTCAAAAGTGAGTAAGAGAATTTCGTATTATTCATGTAATGAACAGTTAATTACTAAATTCAATTAAACCAACAAATTAGTTACTGAAAAAGAAAACGAAATAAAGGAAATAATGACAAGACTCAGACTTATGCAATGGCTTATGCTTACGTTAATTTCCTACATAATTGTAAAGTCAGCCAACAATAAACTTAGGGAAAAACCTCATGTATGATATCACAAGAGTGTTAATCATTAATTTGACATCCTCTAAAACTCTTTTTTTTTTTTTTTTTAAGATTTTATTTATTCATGAGAGACACAGAGAGAAGGCAGAGACGTGGGCAGAGGGAGAAGCAGGGTCCCTGCAAGGAGCCGGATGTGGGACTCAATCCCAGAACTCCGGGGATCAGGCCCTGGCCGAAGGCAGATGCTCAACTGCTGAGCCACTCAGGCGTCCGCATACTCTAAATTTTTTTAAAAGTACAGAAAAGTACATATACTACAAATATCTACCAATTTACATAATTAACATTATCATGTTTACTTCAGATTACCATATACATGCTTTACTTTCTTAATTTATTCCTAAGTATTTTATACTTTAGTTGCTACTGCAAATAGAATATTTTCCTTTCAATTTTCTGATTACTACTAAAAAAAGTGATTTTTGACTGGTTTATATGTAGTTACACTACCAAAGTTTCTTATAAATTCAAGTCTGTTTTCCAGTCAGATCTTTTCATTATCATTTATAAATAGAAATCACTTAATTTTTCTTTCTTTATACTAATTTTATTTTTCTTGTTCCTTCCTGAAAGCCATGAAATATTCTTGTATTTTCTTCTACTAGCTTACAAGTTTTGTTTTCATGTTTAAATTCATTTTGTGTGTGGTAGAGGCAAGGATCTAATCATATTTTTTCCTAAAGGGAAAGCCCTCTTATGTATTGACTAGTTTACCTTTTTGTAATACCTTTGCTATTCATAACAACTTCTTGCACCTGCATCAAGAGATAATTCTGGGGAAGAGTTTAAATCTTATGATGTCTGAATCAATTCTAAGAAATGAAGTCTTAAACCAAAAGACAGTTATATTTACATGGAAAGATGAAATCTGTTGTTTTTTTGCTGCTGAATGGAAATGGGGACTTGTGGAAAACTAAGAGTTTTTGTTGTTTCTTGTTTATTTTTAATGAGAGAGAGATTAGGCACACTTGCCCCCTGGGAACAGGGAGTGGGGGAATGAGAGAGGAAGAGGGAGATAGAGAATACCAAGCAAGCTTCATGTTTAGTGATGAGTCCTACCTGGGGCTCCATCTCATGACCCTGAGATCATGACCTGAGCCGAAATCAAGAGTTGATCACTCAACCCACCAACCCACCCAGGCACACTGAAGCTTTTCATTTATTTATTTATTTATTTATTTATTTATTTATTTATTTATTAAGATTTTATTTATTTATGTGAAAGAGAGAGAGAGAGAAAGCGCGAGCAGGACAAGAAGCAGAGGGAGAGGGACTCTATACTGAGTGTAGAGACTGACATGGGGCTCATCCCACGACCCTGACATCGTGGTCTGAGCCAAAATCAAGAATTGGACACTCAACCGAGTCACCAGGTGTCCATCAAAGCTTTTTTTTTTTTTTTTTTAAGATTTTATTTGACAGAGAGAGAGGGAGAGAGAGAGTATATGAGAGCAAGTATAACCAGGGAGAGTGGCAGGCAGAGGGGGAGGAAGATGCAGCCTCCCTGCTGAGTAGAATGCCCAATGCAGGGCTTGATCCCAGGACCCCAGATCATGACCTGAGCCAAAGGCAGATGCTTAACCGACTGAGCCACCCAGGTGCCCCTCAAAGCTTATATTTTTGAAAATTTATTTTTGCATTCCTGAGCTGTAGGGTATACAATTTAAATCTACTACAAGGCTAACAATCTTTTATATCATCTACTTATACTTAGGCTGTAGAACTTCAACTCTGAGACTTTTTCTTCCAAATCTGATCATTGTCGTGTCACGTTCATTCTGTTAGAGAAATCATACAAAATCCTAGGAAATCCAGGTTAATTTTACCTAATTAATATAGTTGCTCTAGGAGTTTTCCAAATAAAATTGATTCAATCCTAGTGACTCTAAAGATACTCTAGTAAGGGATAAATGACTGTTTATCCCACAAGAACCTATCACAGTCCTTAGGCTAGGCACTGAAGATTTAATGGTGAGACTGAAAAAAAATCCCTGCCATTATGGAATCAGTGGTGGAGGCAGACATTATTAAATAATGATACAGGGATGCCTGGGTGGCTCAGCAGTTGAGAGTCTGCCTTTGGCTCAGGGTGTGATCCCAGATCCTGGGATCCAGTCCCACATCAGGCTCCCTGCGTGGAGCCTGCTTCTCCCTCTGCCTGTGTCTCTGCCTCTCTCTCTGTGTCTCTCATGAATAAATAAATAAAATATTAAAAAAATAATGATACAAACATAAAATTGCAAATGCAATAAATACTCTGAAGGAGCAGTACCTGTTTGTCTAAAATCATATAACCTGGGAATTCGATGTAGTCTTAAGGTCAGGGAAGAGTCACTGAAGAAGTGTCAGGAGCTGAGACCCAAATTTGAATGTTATGTAGGAGTTCACTAGGCAAAGAAGAGGAGAGGAGAAGACCATTCTGGACAAAGGCTCTTAAAGAGAAGGAGTCCAAATGGGTTAAGGAATTGAAAGAATCTAGAGTGAAGAAAATTGTGGTGAGGTAGGTAGAGACCAGGACTTGCAGGGACTGGCCTATAGCCGGGGCTGGGTAAGCATTTATAGAAAAAATGTAGAAGGAAAAGACGTCTTCCATCTTGGTCTTCCAAAGCCTAGGCCAAAGCAGAGTAGTAAGACTTGGAACATACTCAAAATGTTAGCAAGAAAATGGAATTTGAAGGAAGTGGAGTCTCAAGATAAAAAGCAGTCCCTGCCACAGGGAGAAAAGAGATAAAAGCCTGAGAGCAGAGACATCAACACGGCCACAAGATAATGAGGAAGGTGACAGCCAAGATCACTGGGAGGGACATTCTTTGAAGGTCAAGAACAATGAGAGCTGAGTTGGCTTTGCAGACCGTGCAGATCCCACTGGAATGAGCACCAGAATGGGCAATGTCCATTGCCTGGGCCTAGGGCTTATGTTTGCTGTCCTCCTTTCTCACACCTGCTCAGGGAGGTCTTCCTTCCTCTGACAGCAGTGGCCAATACTTTGCTTGGTGATCACCTTGCAGGGATGATGCCAGTCTTAGTCCCTCTAGAGATGGTGAAATACTGACGCCGTTTCCTTTGTGCTAATAATATAAATTACAACTGAGAAGTAAAGAATAAATATATGCAACAAAGAGGTGAGGTCATACTATATATATATCTTCACAAAAACAATTGATTTCAAGAGTCTCTCGTGACTCTTTCCCTTTCTGCCACTTGTCTATAGATACGTATAACTATAATGCATACTAAGGAAGCACAGTTAGAATAATAGCCAGGGTTTCCCTAACTCTCTGTCTCGAGGTGTGATTTTTCATGGGACAGCTTGAGTTATATTTGGGCCAATGCTCTCAGACAGCTTCACGGGCGATTAACATCTCACTTAGAATAACACATCTTCAACACTATTAAAAGAAAAATAAGTAATAAGTAATCCACCTAAAAGCTGTATATTTTAAGGTTCAACCCTCAAATGGGGGATTTAAAAACAAAGAGAAAAAAATGACAAAAGACAAAATAAATGTTTATTTTTAAAAAATGATTCTCTAATAAATGATTTACCCCTCCTTTTTTTTTTTTTCTTGTCTAGTGTAGTACCAAGATATGCTATTCTATACAACAGATGGTTCAGGAGTCAAGAAGGAAGAGTAAAAAGTATGTTTTAGCATAGGTAAGTCATCACAGGCAAGGTTCTTTCCTCTAATTTTTTATTTGGGCATATTTTCTTTGGCATTTTAATCCTATTCTTCAGCTATCCTTAGCATAAAAGATAGAGAAAATATTTTTAGAATGATTTGCTGACCTCTCCAAATACTCTTGTCACTGGAGTGACCACTATTCTCAGCCAGAAGTGTCATTCACTGCTTTATGATGAACACATAAACAGGAATAGGAATCTTTAAAATCACTTCCACTGAAAACATACTTTTCTCACAGTGCTTTACTTCCAATATATCTAATTAACAAGAAACCAGACTTCTTAAAAACTAAATTTATTTCACATGATGCCTCGGTTGGAGGATGGTCTTTTGATTTTTTATTTTCTGTAAGAATTTTTCCCACAAGTTTAGGCAAAAAAAAAAAAATTTAACTTTCAATAATGTGTGTAATAGACATATTGTGCTGAGCAGTTTGAAACCTTCTTTGAATCTAGGAAAGGCACAGTTCCTAATTAACTGCCCAGAGAATGGTTTCACCATATGGGAATCTATTAAGTAGTTCTAGTGATTTCTGTGGGACATAGGGGCAATGATACTACATTTTTAATCAGGCAAGCTAAAAAGCTAACACTTTTTTGACAACTTAGCAGTCCCACTTCTACAAGGGCTCCAGATGTTCAAAGCTCTCAAGAGCAACTCCAGAAATCCTTGTCATGCTCCGTAGGCCCATGGGATTGGTACATGTTTTAGCCTCTGAATAAATACCACCGATGGATTTTTTTTCTTTTTCATTTCGAGACTGTTAAAGGTAGAGGTTTTTAAAATTTACTTGGAAATAGATGAGAAATGCATCGAGACTTGAGATGTACTTGGAATAAAGGTAATTTGGAAGGGTCTTCATCATTCCTGTTAAGCTCAGAGTAATGGAGAGGAAAAACACCCATGCTTTTAGATCTCTTCTGATTAATAGCCTCCTTTGAGAATCCAAATAAAACTTTGGATTTTCTCCAGAAAAAGGACATGTATGTAAAATTTGCTTAAAATGTCAGAAGATTCACTATTAAGAAACCCTGCTTCACCTTCCCATCATATATAGTCTTCATCACTAAAAGTTATGCATATATATGTATATATTCTTTTTAAAGAAATATATATATTTCTTTTCTTTAAAAAGAAAAAAACTCAGTCTCTGAGGAGATTGAGCTCACATCCCACATCTGACTCTTCTTTTTTTAAACGTTTCAATGTTTCCAGTCAATACCTAAAGACATTTTAATAGAATTCTTTTTCTAAACTTGCATTTGAGTTAAGCAATTTCCTCTTCTTTTGCACATTATTTTTTAGCCATCTTCTTTGAATGTTATTTTTAATAGCTTGTTTGTGTATTTTTTACAAGGAATTAACTCCCTTTGCCAAATCCAATTAATAAATAGGACAGTCTGAGGACTTGTGCTCTCTAGAAGGTGAACACAGAGTCCAGAATGTGTACCAGGCTGAACCTCTAGAGCCAGGACTGGCTCATTGCGACACTCTCTGACTGTGTCCTCTCCTGAAGCATCAGAAACAACAAGCTTTAATCACTGAGAGTTACAGACTCCAAGCTAACATCCCAGGAATGACTTGTGTTCTATTTTCAGAGCAAAGAAAATAATGATTCAGTCATACAAGCATTATTAGCAGAGCTATTTCAGAACCGGGAGGAAGAATGTCACATAGGGGTAAAATATTTTGAGAGCCTTCTCTGCAGTCTTGCCTTAGGTTGTGGGGAGTGAGGTAGAGGAGTTAACGACCTGGTCTCTACCCTTGGATTTTGCCATCCAGGTGGGAATACAGAATAAAGACACCAGCTGATGCAAGCCATTATATGCTAAGTGTCCAATCCCTGTGACAACAGAATTCCCAGAGTGCAGGGAAGAGCATGGTGTGAGCTTAGGTGAAGTGCAGGGTAATCAATCCAGGCTGGAAGAATTACCAAAGATTTTTAGTTGGATATTTTCTGTGTCAGATATAAAGAAAGTGCATTTACAAGGCTTCCAAATGTAGATTGTGGAAGATGAGTCTCTTGATTCTCCTAGGGCTGGTGCAGGATGTAGATAAAGCCACCAACTTCCATCCTTGATTACATAAAGCTCCAATTGCCCTTCCATTCTAAATGCTTTTCCATTCTGAATGTGCATATAATCCTTGAAACTTTAAAAAAAAAAAAAAAAGAAACTTTACAAATAATTAAAATATTAATTCCTGCCATAGACATAAAAAGAAAGTCCGGCCTCGACTCATGCTTTCGAATGTAAAATATCTCGGATAGCTAGCATGAAAGGATCAAGTGAGGATCGCCAGAGTCCCAGAGAGCACTGAGGTCAAGAAAATTATTTTGGGAGCTAGAAGTTTATATCGAGCATGTCAAGGAGTGGCTGGAAAGTAATGTGGCTCATGTTTCTCCTTGCTGCCTGCCCCAGTAGCCACAAGTGACTTCAAAGCAGCACAACTCTGCCTGCAGGAAAGGGTGTGAAGAAAGAACAAACCACCTCTCCACTAAACTCACTATTTGGCTTACTTTCCAATAATTCAGTTTCACAGTAACTTTAATATTTACCAATTTAAGTACAACATTTATCCTAAGTAGTATACTCAAACCCGCTTCCCACTCCCCTGCCAAATGCAAGCCACTAAGACTTGAGGTTCCACTTAAAGAAAATTTGTGCTATTAATAAGGTCTGATGTAGGTGAAAAATCTCTAAGTTAATGATAGATTCTGAGGAGTCAGGGCTAGCTGAATTCTTGGATGGAATCAGCTGGTTTTCTCACTGTCTCACAAACTTCAATCTCTGCCCTTCCATTTCTTTTATCATGAAGAAGATGATGATGATGAGATGATGATGATGATGATGATGATGATGATGATGATGATATACTATACTGGGTGCTTATGGTGTGCCTGGAACTGTGCTAAGCACTTTATGTTCATAAACATCAGAATAGCAATTACCCTGGGCAGATAGTATCATGATTTTACAGGTGGGGAAACCAGTGAACATTCAAACTAGAATTTAAGCATAAAGTTAGAGGATGATTCTAACCCCATTCCCAGGTATGTATCTCCCTCCTCCCTGGAATGCCTTCCCACTCCACTCTGCCCAACCAAATTTAGCGGAGGCCCAGCTTAAATCCTGTGTCCTCTGGTAAATACTCCTACTGCCTATATTGATCTCATCATAGAACTCATAAAGCATCTATTTGTTGAACTCAGAAGAACAGCACATTAGTTAAACATGGAGGACTTGAGATTTCACAACCTGATCACAGTTACAGCACATTGAGTACTTACTATGTACAAGGAATTGTTCCGATAATTATGTGTGGATTAACTGACTTCATGATCACAACAAAGCTATGGGGTCAGAACTAGTATTATTTCCACTTTGTAGATGTGCAAACTGAGGCAGAGAGAAGTTAAATAACATTCTTTAGGGCACAGAATTAATATGAATATGTAGTCATACCTAGTACACAGAGCAAATGTTAATTATTACTATTTCTACTGCCCACCTCCCTTAAATTCTCAATTTTATCCAGTTGATTCATCTTCCCAGAAAGAAAATAAAGCATCTTCCATGAGCCAGATGCTGGGCTAGAAAGTATTATAATTGCCATTTCATTCATTCAAAAAATATTTACTGAACGCCTACTATATGCCAGATACTGTTCTAGGCATTGGGGATATTCACTGAAAACAAGGGCCTCATCATAATAATCCTGTAAAAATGATTTATAAGCTCCATTATTACCAATGACAAAACTGGGGTTCACACAGCTGGGGAAAGGCTTAAGGCTAAAATATAATTCTCTCGAATTTAAAAGTTCCAGGTCTCTCTCTTACAGGAAATAAGGTTACTTCTGTCTGTGATCCACCTGATAGCACCTATTCTCCCCCATGGGACTTAATGCATTTGGAAATTAGAAGCTCTTGATTCTCTTTCTCATATTTAGGTTGCAATTTCCCAATAACTCCACCATCACCCTCAGATAGTAATCATAGAATATATGCACGTTATATTACTGGTGAGGCTGCTCCCTTCCTCCCCACAGGAAAGTCTTCAAGCAAATAAACTAATCTGGGAACTATTCTGGCTGGGAGCATGGGGTAGGGTAGGATGGATTTCAAGCCCAATGTCTCTGTCTTCTTCTAAAGTCCCTACAGTGACTCCTAATAAGCCCCCAAAGAACTCTACTACTCCACAGGATACAAGAGAAACCATTGTGATCAAGAGAAAAAGTTTTGTTATTGGAGTCAGGAAGCCTATTTTATTAACATTTTTCATGATTTCCTTAACCCCTCCCCATGTATCACCTACTATGATCTAGACACTATTCAAAGCATTTTACAAATACCAACCCCTCTTAACTTCTGACTCCTGATTTGAGTCCCAATTTTCCATTTACAAACTATGAGACTATGGTCAAGTCAGTGAACTTCTCTGAGCCTCAGTTTCTTTATCTATTAAATGAGGGCAATAAATTGCCAGGATCCAATGAAATGAGTCATACATCAGATTAGAAACTATTACAAGTGTTTGTTCTTGGCATTTTGCCAACTGCTGCTCTACAAAAGACATAGCTGTTTCTTCTCAGAGGAGCTCCTGATCTATAATGCCAGGAGTGGACGAGGACAGGCTTGAGCTGTAGAGACTGGGCAATAGAACCAGTCCCTGCATCTCAGATTTCAGGAGAGCATGAATAGTAGGATACTACTATAATAGCAGTTATACTTAGAGAACCATGCGGGTATATGTGAGTGAATGAGTAATCCACAGAAGAGTTTAACATGGTCCCCTCACATCCCCTAATCTAAATCCTACTTACCTCAGGTCTCAGCTCAGATATTGCTTCCTCCAAAAGGCTTTCCTAATTCCCAAGACCCATATAAGGGCTTATTCTGTGTGCTCCCACAGCGTTCTGTACTTTCTTTCCATCCCCTTTTCTTGATAGTTTTCTCTATCCAGCTCCTCAACCAGACCACAAGCTCTGAGAAGTGTGAAAGCAATTGCACTAAAGAAACATAAAAAAAAAACAAAAAAAAAAAAAAAAAATTAAAAAAAAAAAAAAAAAGAAACATCAACCAGATCACCAGCCATACCTACCTTTTCAGCATTGTATTCTCAGCACTTAACAGATATTTGGGCACTTAGTAGGACCTCAATAAAGAGTTGTGTGAAAAAGTGATTCTGTATCTGGAACTGAAGAGATAGGGAGAACTTAGAACCCTAGTATATTTGTAGAAGACTTCCAGAAAGTTGCTATGCTAAGAATACGGATCTCTTCTTATAAGGCACGAAGAAATCACATGCTCCTAAGGTGGTTATGCGATCCGCCCAACATCCAAGGTCACACTGCAAGTCCTTAGGAAATATCTATTGATTTCTCATTCCTAGATGACCTCTGCTCACTAGCCCGCGAAGGTCCTTCCTGTGACCACTAAACCTTGAAGGTGGGTGTCTGTAATGAAGGCTTAAGTTCAATTTTGAAAGTCAAGCACAGGTAGGACAGGTGATCCTTTTTAGGAACTCTGAAGTGTAGACTAGCTTGGAAGAGACTGGAAAAGAAGCCCAACAGTATTGTATTATGAACCTATTTGGAGTGCGCAAGTATCCTTGTCAGTTTCAGAAGGGTCAATGAGTATTCCGTTCACTGAAGAATTTCATACATTGCTAGGAGATGAAATAGTATTGAGAATGAAATGAAATGTCATCCACAGTGAAATGCAATGTCTGGGAAAGGGAAAAGAAGACAAGGGTGATAGGGCTGACAGTCATGGGCAGACAGCCGTTTAGCATAAGTTAATTTACTGGCCAGCTCAATCCAAAAGGATGCCTATATCTGGCTTACAGTATGATATATTAGACTCTGACACGATGGTAGGAGGGGAGAGGGGGGAAAGGACGTTTCCAAGGACGTAATATATTTTGTGTATGAACTGCAGAAGCACAAGAAAGACCAAAAAGAAACTGGTGTTTTCATCTTTTTAGACTCTTGCCATCCTTGTGTCTGTGCCAACTCCTTCTCTGGGATGCAGGACTCAAGCAGTTTGATGCATGATATTAAACTATGTCTCTCCATGGAGGCAGATAAAAAATGCCATTGGGAATCAGCCAGAGATATGCATATACCTGCACCCCCATATGTCAGTACACGGTTAACTTTCCATGAGAGCCGACTAGAAAGAAAATCAGATATGTTACACATGTATTTCTAAGAATATGACTTTATACTCGGTTATTGGTAAACAAGGCCTCAGGTTATCATTCAAAACATTTTAAATACAATGAATAAGACCTTGATTTCTAAAAGCTCGACAAAAAAGAAGAAGAAGAAGAAAACATGACATAGTGCTTTTCCAATTCTAAGCAGCTGACAAAACCAGTTCCTAGTAAGGCATCTGAAACTTTTATCTTTTTTTCCCTAAGCAGACAGGGAAGGAAGCACAGAAATAATTGCACAAGAGAAGCATCAAGGAGGTAGTGAAGATAAAGCATACTATTAGACTGTATGCTATTCCCCTTGGAGCAACTTGGACAGAGTAGGGACTCAATACTTCCTTTAAATGACAGAGCTGAGAGTTTCCATCTGAAGCAAGACAAGTCTTCTGTCATTCAAAGGCTATTGTAATAAGGATCTAGTGACCCTGCCATTGCTCTCAGCTGTTGTCACATGGCTGTCAGTCAGAGTAAAGGCCTAGGAAAAAGAAATGTCCTGGGCAGAATGACTTTGTCCAGTCTGGGTATGGCTCCCACCTCTCCAGCCACCCTATTTGCGTGATCTTAAAGTGCCTTTGGAATAGCTCGCCTACTGACAGCTGCCTCTGGGGAAAAAGGGGTAGGATTTGATTTGGAAAATGTCTATATTCTTGAAATTTTGGATTTAAATATAAGATTAAATCATATTATAAATGCACTTTTGGAGTTTGTTGTATAAAAGGACATCTCTGGTGTATTTCTCCAAGTGCAAACTCTTAACCTTAAAGAAAAACAATACAGGTGATAATATTGTAATGAATGTATTCTTTAAGTTTGACTTTTAGATTATTTAAATAAATAATGTAATGAATGTATTCTTTGAGTTTGACTTTTTAAAAATGGCAGATTTTCTTAGAGTGAAATAAATACCTTTATATTCTAAAACGTATTTCTGAGATTGTTCTGTTTCTAGGCAATCGATTAATAAATCATTGAAATATAAGATATATTCAATGAATATTTTTTTCAAGTACAGATCCAACAGAAAGGTTCCCCCTTTATATTTTGTGAGGTAGAAATTTATTTTAACTATTATTCCATAAAGGAAATAAGAATTTGACATCCAAATAGTAAAAAGGGCATAGCCTAAAGGACACTTGGTAGCCTGACAACAAACACAGATGAAATATATTTTTTTACAAATATACACAACACTTTTGCATTTAGAAGAATTGCAACCGGAAATCTTATTTTACAAGATGGCATTGCATATAATCATTAGTTTGATGCTTGTGGTTATATATTCAATGGGCTATTCAATGGGCTACCACAAAGTAGAATATAAATGTTCAATTTATTTTCATATTTTACCTTTATCATTTTCTATTAAACTCTGTTTCTCACAGATTTGTCAACAAAACTGGAATAACGCTCTTAATGGGATTTCCCTCAATCTGGAATATTCTGTGTAAACTGAAACCTGTTTACTGAGCTGTGATGCTGTCCTTATTCCTGGGTCCTAAAGAATCTGTGGGGTGGGATCTAGGTGCCTAAAAGGAACTCCTATCCAGTGACTCTTAAGCTGAGGCTGGGCAGCTGGAGGCCCTGGGAGCCTCCACTCACTTTGATTTTGGACTTCTGGCCCCCAGAACTGTGAGACAAGACATTTTTGTTGTGTTTAAGTCACCCAGGCATAGCAGACCAGGAAAGTCATCCAAACATCTTTTGCTTTTTATGACTCAATTCTCTGTCTTCAATAGCCTTTGAGGGGAACCAGGTTGTTACATTAAGCAAGAGATTCTGTGCGGAATCTCTTTGTTGACCAAGTGACACTTTAATCTCTTTGTTGACCAACCCCCTTACTGGTTTTCAGGCTCCATCTGTGGGTCATTCTTCATCATCTTGACTTCTCTCACCCTGGGCCATTTGTCCTGCTTTTTGCTTCGGTTTGCTTCCTTGTGGCCTGACAACTAGCAGGAGTGTGTTTGTACAGGCACATGGGTGCCCTGTCTGCTGTTCTTTCCCACATGTAATGCCTGAGGAGGCTCAGAACCGGCTCAGTGGGTTTATGTTTGGATGAATCAGTTATGTTCAGGTCTTTTTCTAAGACATTTACGCTCTTAATTTTCATCCGCTTATATCAGTATACAGGCATTTGCCACCGGTATATATAATTACTGGCCCTCTTCAGAGACTCTCTCTCTTTTTAACCAAAACAATGTCTCCTTATTTGGTGACCCTCCCTGGTCCCTGTATGTCTGCTCTGGAGCTATAGTAATCCCCTACTAAATTTAAGGCTGAAGGCAGACTCTCACTGCTCTTTTTAAAACAGCTCACATCATACTTTAATCAGTCAAGAAAGTACACACATACTTACTAAGCACCAGGTAAGGGCCCGGCACTGCACTGGAGGGTTTCATGAGTACAAATCATCATGTATCCACTAGAAAGGAGGGAAATCCCTTAGTCTTCCTTTCCAGCCCTCTGGCTCTCCCCAAATGCTGGCCCTCTAAATTCCTCAGGGTATCATCACACCACAAACAGAGCTGTTTCCTTGCTTAGACACTGGAGTTCCTCCAGCTAATGTAAAAACAGAGGAGAAAATATGTTCTCTGCTGTACCCGAGCCCTATTTTTGTCTTTTGGATACTAATTCCAACCAGCTATGCAGCAGACACACCTTAAGGCCTCCTGTCCTGGGCTGTCCTCTCTGGCCTCCTGCCCTGCCTCTGCACACCACCCCCATTCCACACCAGTTCCCAGCAGCAGCAGCCTGCCAGGGCTGAGCAAGCCACCACTAGTGTGGGGACCCCTAGAGTTGCCAGGATACAGGGAGATCTAGAGGGCTTGCAGGGAGGGTGGTCCCAAGCAGGGGTGATATGGGATTCTGAAGGAGCTGGGGCAGCAGCCATTGCTAACCTGTAGAGAAACATTTATCTTTTTAACGATTGATATGGCCACACTGATGGGTGCTGATGGATACCAGCCCCACCTCACTGTGCAGCCAACGCTGAATAACTGAACCTTGCTGAGATCCAAATTTCTCATGTGTCAAAAGAAGCATATCTGTCCTGCCTCCCTACATCGTCCTTATGGGTCATAGTCCATAATGAATACTGCTTAACAGCAGAACTTAGATGACTTTTACTTAAACTTTGCCTTTATATTTACCAGGGCCATCCGAATGGTCTTGAGCAAATTATTTAATGTTTCTATGCTTGCTTTCTCATCTGTAAACAAGAGGTAGAACTAGCCCCCACCTCGTAGGGTCCTTGTGAAGATTACATTGACATGAGTCAATACATGTAGAGTGATCGAAACAGTGACGGGCACCATAATAACCATTAGGCGGCTCTGAGTTGGCAGCTATTGAGTTGGCCCTGAGTTGGCAGCTAATGACTTTCCTGGTCTGCTATGGCTGGGTGACTTAAACACAACAAAAATGTCTTGTCTCACAGTTCTTTTTTTTTTTTTTTTCCCACAGTTCTGATCCCACTTCTCCTAGAAGTTGAAGGAAAGGCTCTAGGCTCTAGTCTCAAGATGAAGGTCCTGAGGATGAGCAGATAGGGAGGCTGTACTTTGGTTTGCTTTGGGTTAATGGATATTTATATGGCTAGATGCTGATCGCTACCAAAATAAACAGAAAAGGCAAAGAGATTATTTTCAACCCTTACATGCCTTCTAAAAGTTGTCCCTAGTTTTCTGAGTCATCAGATACCATGCACCATCTTTTCTTGACAACCTTGTTATTTTTTCCACTATCCCCTTAGGGGACCTTGGGCAAATCACTTCAGTTTCTGGAGCCTCACTTTCTTTTCTGTTAAACAGGGACACACAAGTGAGAATCAAGCCAGGTAAGGTATATAGAAGTCCTCTAAAAATAAGAGGCGTCGTATAAACATTATGGAGGAAGACATTTTATGGTTTATTAAGTCCATAAGTACAAGCATCTCTTTAAGATTGGAAATACTCCTGTAGGAGGCATCCAAGCCTCAAGATAGACAATGATACCTGTGGTCATATTCAAAGGATGAGGATTATGTATTTCAAAGGCAGATAGACCAGAAGGCTGGAGAGTGACTTAACAACGGTGCTCACCTATAGAAAAGGCTAGACAGGATTACAGTCAACTCTTTCCATCTTCACTGATGACAGAATAAAAGAAAATGAGCATCAACAAGGGGGATTTCCAGTAGACATAAAATCTTTTTCTTTGAGTGAGGATTCTTAAACATTGAGTGCAGGGCTCAGTCTGCATGGAGTCTCCTCTCTGAAGGCCCATAGATGTGGTACTTAGTGAGGACATGAGAACCAGCACATGGGGTCAGATCAGGGGTTTGCTAGGACCAAGGAACTCTGTGTTGGAAAAGAAAGATAGCCCCCTTCCCATGCCAGAAAAGATCCGTTGCATTCCCAAACTGCCACGTTCACATCCACACTTTTCTTGAACAAATTTATGTTTTTAGCTTTTGCCAATTTACTGATTCACGTGTATCCTATTTCTAAACTAGCATTCTTGTTATTAAAGGGTTGTTGCATTTATAGGTTAGAAGCACAAACTTGGAATGGAAGAGCCTGGGTTCCCTTCTGGATTTTGCCCTCTTCCAGCTGTGCTGCTTTGGTTAATTAACTGATTGCTCTACATTGGTTTCCTTATCTGTAAAATGGAGATAATAAAAGTTCCTACCTTAGGGGTGGCTGTCAGCGTACCTGGTACAAAATAAATGGCCCAAAGTTGTAGCCAATATTATGCTAAAGCAACCTCCTCAGTTTCAAAGGGGTGCCTTTTAGATCTTGCACTTGGAGATCCGTTTGTTCTATTAGCTTGGAGTTTTAGATGCAACAGCTTTCTAGTCTGTGGTGTATTCCTTTTCATCTTAAAAAAAAATGTATTCTTGCAAGAAAATACATCTCCCTCCTTGTTTACTCTAGTTACCATTCTCTGAACTTTCTCAGACTCCATTACATCTGCCTTGAAGGGAAGTGACCTGGAATTGTCCAAGTGATGTCCTCCCTAAAGGGAGAAAGCTGGGCTGAATAATTTATTAAGGTACCTTCTGGCAAAATGAATCTCTGCAATGATTCTTAGGTTAAAGAATTTTTTTTTCAGCCTGCCTCAGTCTGTTAGCAGAGATCTCTTTATAACACTAGAGGTCACTGTTAAAGCAATATTTCAAAAGCCTAAGCCTTACATCAGCAATAAAATTGAGATAGAATCCTTCAGAGCACGATTATATGGATAGTTCGAGGGCAGCAGCTGGAATTTTGTCAAGTTCCTAAATTGAAATCCACTTCTAATCTCTTCTTGTTTCTCACCCTTAGAAAACAATTCCGCTTTCCCTGTGGTAGTAAGACCTCTACCTGGGAAGACCTGAGACTGAGAAGTCTGCTCTGGCTTGAACTGCTGACTTCCAAATCAACCTCTCCTGCCCTGACACAAGAGCCAGGACTACTTGTGTATTTGTGAGCATCTTCAACTCATTTCCATTTGTCAACACCCCCTGCTTGCACCTGCCACTCCAAACCTGTTCAACGGGAATCTGGGAATCCGCTTCCCAGACCCTCTGTCTCCTCCAATTTCACATCCAAAGAGACTCCCTTCTCAACTTTCTCACTAGTGATTAAGGCCAGATTCAGTCTGCAAATTAAGGCCCTCCATTCACCAAGTCCTGTTCATTTTATATCCTACCTGCCTTCTGAATATGTCTTTTTCTGTACAATCGGGATAACAACTGTATACTTTTCATAGTGCTATGGGGATAAATAAGGCTACCATTAGGCAGCAGCCAGGAGAATGCCTAGTCTTAGGCTACCCCTGTGCCACTATCACACCTTCCCCAGCAGCCATCTAGGGGGATCCCAGAACCTGTCCAGCTCCTGTCAAGATCTCTTGGTCTCTCCCAATCTGCCATGTGAGCCTCAGGACTGACTCACCATGTCCTCTATCCTCTAAGACCCAGGACTCTCAAGTGACCTCTCATCCTCAAGAGTCTAGTCCTTACCCTATTTCCTTTCTTTTTTTAAAGATTGTATTTATTTATTCATGAGAGACACAGAGAGAGAGGCAGAGACATAGGCAGAGGGAGAAGCAGGCTCCCTGCGGGGAACCCGATGTGGAACTCGATTCTAGGATGCTGGGATCATGACCTGAGCCAAAGGCAGACACTCAACCCCTGTGCCACCCAGGGTGCACGCGCCCCCCCCCCCTCCGTTTCCTGACCTCATCTGGCATTCCTCACCCGGTGTTCCTTTCCAACCCCTGCCCTCTGGAACTTGGGTCAGTCATCAGCAAAATCTTCCTTTCCCTCTATCACTTCTCTGAGTGTTCCTCTCACCTCCCCAACTGAAACTTGGCTCTGTCCCCTAGGGACGCTGCTTTCCCCGTGGCCCTGTGCAGTGGTGGCTGGATCTCTCCCCTGGGGTTGAGATGGGGGGATGGGGCTCCTCTTGTTCCTCCTTGCTGCCTCTAGACCACGCTCACGCAGCTTTGATGATCTTATCAACAGACTGTAACGATCTCCAGTTATTGTGACCACATTTTGATTATTTTAATCTGTCTCACCTTCACTTTCCCAGTATTACCCCATCTTGAGTCTTAGCTATCTCCAGGGACCCATGCATCAGCTTTCCAGCACCTTGACTTCTCTTCCAATGACCCTGTCCTCTACCCACCTGACCTCAGCTACTCATTCCCATGGCCTTACCCTAGACAAACGGTGTCCAAGAGAACTCCTGCCAAGAAAACACGGAAATGTTTTCTCTACTCTTTCTGATAGGGCCTCAGTCACAAGTGGTTACTGAATACTCAAAATGTGACTAGTGCAACTGAAGAAAACAAATTTTAAATTTTATTTAATGTTGAACTAATTTAAATGTAAAGCAACTCTCTGTGCTTGTGTTCTTGTGCTCTCCTGCTTGTATCCCTGAAGTTGGCTCCTAGCTAAGGCCAACTCACCCCTAGCGCCTTAGAGCCCACCCCTCTCACTGCTAAATTCTCCCTCCTTTCTTCATCAGTTTTTCCATTTCTACAAGGTCATTTCCATCAACCTGCAAACATGCTGTTATTTCTCCCATTTTAAGAAAAATCTCTCTTGACCCCAGCTCTACATCTGGCACTTTGTATTCCCCTCATTCTCTAGAGCAAAACTCCTTGAGAAAATGGTCCACACTCACAGACGTCAACTTCTTTCCTCTTGTGATTGCTTAAATCTCCACTCAGAAACTGCTCTTAACACAGTACCTGTGACCCCATTTGCTAAACCCAGTAATTATTTCCCAGTCCTCATCTAACCTAATGATCAGCAGCATTGTAGGCTTGCTTGACACTCTTCCTTGGAACACTTTCTTCACTCGGTTCCAGGACAGCACACTTGCCTGGTTTTCTTCCCACCTTGCTGGCTGCTCCATCTTCATCTCCTATAATAGCTTCTTCTTCCTCAACTCTACAACCTCTGAATATCAGCATGCCCAAGGTTTTGTCCTTGGACTTCTTCTTTTTTCTGTTATTCACTCCTTAGCTGATCTCACCTAGTCTCATAGCTTTGGACATCACCTACATTCTGATCATCCTTGTGTTTTTCTCTCTAATGCAGACCACTCCTCTGAAGTCCAGCCCAAATTATCTAACTGCCAGCTTGACATCTCTAACCTAACAGGTCCCAAACTGAACTCCTGATATCCACCTCCTTGCAAAAGTCACTTGCTCTTCCTAAAGTGTTCTCCATGTCAGTTAAGGGCAATTCCATTTATTTTTCAGCTGCTCAGCCAAAATCATTAGAAATATCTTTGGCCTTCTCTCTCTCTGTCTCTCTCTCTCTCTCTCTCTCTCTCCATGGATCATACATATGCACACACACACTGTACCTGATCCATCAGCAAATTTTATTGACTTTATCTTCAAATTATTTTTTTAAAGATTTTATTTATTATTTGAGAGAGAGAGAGAGAACAGGAGTTGGGAGGAGGGGCAGAGGGAGAGAGAGAACCAGACTGCCCGCTGAGCAGGGAGCCCAACTTGGGGCTCGATCCGGAGATTCCGGGATCATGACTTGAGCCGAAGTCAGACGCTCAACCAACTGAACCACCTAGATGCCCAAATTATAACCAGAAACTGATTGCCTCTCACCACTTGCATTGCAACTGCTTTGTTCTCAGCCGTCGTCCTCTCTCTCCTAGATCCCAGCACTGGTGATTTCTCTGATCCTGCCCTTGTCCCCTGCAATCTGGGATGATCCTGGTAACATTTAAGTTCCATCATGTCACTCTTCTGCTCAGGATGCTCCAAAGTCCTAATTATAGCTTTCAAGGTCCAATGAGATTAGGGCCCTATTATTGATTTTACCAAGTCTTTAATTTCTCTTTCCTTCCTTCACTTGAGACTTGCCAGACCAACCTTCCCACTGCTACTGGAAATGACCATATATGCTCCTGCCTCTGGGACTTTGCACGTGCTATTCACTCTGCATGGAGGCTCTTCCCCGAGATCTCTGTGGCTAGGTCCCTCATTTCTTCAAGTCTATTCAAATCTCACCTTTTATTGAGGCCTCTCCTGGCTCTGCCATCTAAATTTTTTACAACCCTCTTCAGCACTGTGTTTCTTTTCCTGTAGCATTTTTTTTCCTCCTTAGCTCTTAGCTCTATCTAACATGCTACTAAATTTTATTTATTTAGCCTGTTTATTGTCTGTCTCCCCCGGTAGAATGTAAGCTCTATGAAAGCAAGGATTTTTGTTGGTTTTATTCACTGCTGTATCTGGATCTCTGTCTGGGATATAGTAGGTACTCAAATATTTACTGAGTGAATTAATAAAATAATCCACATCATGCTCTTAGAACTGTGCCTGGCATATAGCAATAGTTTTATGAATCTTCACTGGTATTTTTATTGCTGTAACCGTCATCTTTTTCATCCCTGCAGCTGTCCCCTCAGACCCTCACTATCTCTTGCCTGACTAGCTCACTGGTCTCAAGAGTTGTCTTCCAGCCACCTTGAGACCAACCTACCCACTGTTTCCAGAGTTATGCTTCCTGAAAACAAATTCGATTTCTTTCATTCCTCTGTTTAAAAATGTTTTGGTGACTCTCCACTGCATTCAGATAAAGTCCTGGTACTGATGTCACAGACAAAGGGGCCACACGTGGCACATGCTCATCTCTCCAGGCCGCTTCCTCCACTCCCTCCTTACTTAAGAAACACAGCACACCACGCTGCTTCTCAACGCTGAGTCTCTCTGCCCTGCCCTTCCCTTCCCTTCTCGGCTGCCTCGTCAGCTCCTTGTCATCCCTTAAAATCCTCTTCGGGGCAACATCTCCTCCCCTGGAGTCGATTATTACCTCCTTTGTGCTCTTTGTCTCTCTTAGACATACATCCTTTAGGAGCTACATCGTATTATCTGTCTTTATGTGTTTTCTGCCCACTTTTTGAGTCTGATTTTCTCTTCTTCCTGTCTGCCTCTCTTACTTGGTGCAAACTGTTTATTCTCTCTCTCTCTTTATGATTTTATTTATTCATGAGAGACACACAGAGAGAGGCAGAGACCCAGGCAGAGGGAGAAGCAGGCTCCCTGCGGGGAGCCCGACATGGGACTCAATCCCGGGACCCCAGGATGGTGACCCCAGCCAACCACTGAGCCATCCAGGCATCCCTCTGTTTTCTCTTTGAGGTCTAGTGATTGTTGAGTTAAATTGACTCCATCCATATTTCCTAACCCACATTTGTGCACAGCCCTCTAGGATTTATGCTTTTTAGACTGGCTATAGACTACCACTCCATGAGGGAGAAAGGTTGTTACTCACGTCTCTGTACTTAGCATCTGGTTAATAGGAGGTGTGTCATCAACATTTCCTGAATGAATGCTTGAAAATTTGCACATTCCTCTGGAGAGTACAAGGCTAATTTGGGTGAGGATGTGTGAAGTCACACATTTTACTTGAAACTTTGAGGGGGAAAATATTAAAGAATCTAATGAGTATGTAACCTAAATAATATATTAAAACAAACACATTGTGAACAAGAATAAGAAATTCATTGGGATCCCTGGGTGGCTCAGCGGTTTGACACCTGCCTTCGGCCCAGGGCGTGATCCTGGAGTCCCAGGATCGAGTCCCATGTCTGGCTCCTTGCATGGGGCCTGTCTTCTGCCTGTGTCTCTGCCTCTCCCCCCACTCTCTCTGTGTGTCTCTTATGAATAAATGAATAAAATCTTTTAAAAAAAGAATATGAAATTCACAAGAACTTTAAAGAATAAACAGGATGCTTATTAGAAATTCTGAGCGTGTGGCCGGTCCCTCTGGGCTTCTTCTTCTGGTCCCTCAGAGGCGAGAGGTCATTCTCTTCTGGCTGCTGGTTGAGCTGCCTCAGTGGAAGATTTAGAAGGTCTACCTTCCACTCATGCCACTTTTCATTTTCCTTGTTCACATAAGCACCATTAGGAGGCTCTGTCTGGACGCCCAAACACCTCCCCACTGAACCTGTGCCCATTCAGTAATCGAGGCTTTCTTCTATTATCCTTCACCATCAAGTTCAAAACTCTAGATTCCATTCTTACTTCTCCCAAACAACACCCACTTAAGGAGGTGTTTGCTAATCTAAGATAACCTAACATCTTTTAAAAATTTATTTATTTATTTATTTATTTATTTATTTATTTATTTGAGAGAGTGAGAGAGAATGCGTGGGAAAGAGTAGGAGAGGGGGTGGGAGAGGGAGAGAATCTCAAGCAGACTCCACACTCACTGGACCCAGGACTTGATCTCACCACCCCAACATCATGACCTGAGCCAAAATCACAGGCCAGAGGCCAAACTGACTGAGCCACCCAGGCACCTAACCTAAGATAACCTAACATCTTATTCTCTTTCCTAATTGGAAACATCCTCAGGGATGCCTGGGTGGCTCAGTGGTTGAGCATCTGCTCAGGTCATGATCCTGGAGTTTTGGGATCGAGTCCCACATAGGCTTCCTGCTAGGAGCCTGCTTCTCCCTCTGCCTATGTCTCTGCCTCTCTCTGTGTGTCTCATGAATAAAGAAATAAAATCTTAAAAAAGAAAAAGAAACCTCTTTATGTGAGTCTTGGTAGAAGGCAGGACCCTGCGCATCACCACGTGATTTGATTGTCTATTTAGTGACCCAGCTGTTCTTAGTTTCTTGATCCTGGTCTTCCTGTTTGTCAATTCTTCAAATTACCTTGTATCCTTCCGACAAAATTATTTCCTGCTTAAGTTAACTAGATTTTTGTTGCTTTTAAGAACCCTGACACACACACACACACACACACACACACACACACACACACACATCTTGCCTTTTTTAAAAAACTAACATTGAATCATGGGGTGAGCACTATGCTAAGACTTTCCGCGCATGACTTACTTAATTCTCTTAACAACCTAATGGAAAATATAGTATCTGGATTCCGCACATGAACAAACAAACACAAACAGGCTAATTGCTTCGCCCAAGGTCACACCACTTATGAGTGCTAGAGGTAGGATTTAAACCTGGGAGTCTGATTCCCGAGCACCCCATGCTCATCACAATAATACCTTGCCTGACTCTCCTGAATTTAGCTCCGTCCTCAACCCTTATGTTCTCTGAAAGCTCAGTTCTCACTTCTTTCATGAAGCCTCACTGTCCACTCCAATACATACTGACAGTCCCCTTCTCAACTCCCATAGCACTCACTGCTGATGCCAAGCAATTCAACACTTGTCAATATACTGTGCTATTATTTCAATTCAATATACTGTGCTGTAATAAATTGTGGTATTATTCAGTAGCTTCATGTAGATTCATTTTTTCCTTCTCCATTCATTTCTGCTCCCCAGTGTAATCTAATCATGCTTCTGTATGCTGCTTTAGCGACAAAGAGTTAGGCTAGGATGCACATTGCCTAAGCTCCATCCACAGCATGGTAGGCCTGAATAAAGACTAGGTCCATTCTATCACACTCCAGCTGAATTTTCAGTACTTACAACTCAAATAGCAGACAGCATATAGGCTTCAGAGCCAGACCAGGCCAGTTCGTTCTAGTTCTGTCACATTATGACCCAAATAAGTGTTTATGGAGCCGAGTTCTTTGCTTGTACAAATGGAGAAAATACCTAAGACACATGGTTGTGAGCACTGAGTACTCAGAGGTAGGGGTGCCCAGCTGGCTCAGTCAGGAGAGCATGTGACTCTTAATCTCGAGGTTGTAAGTTGAAGCCCCACATTGGGTATAGAGATTACTTAAAAATAAGATATATTTTTAAAGTGCTCATGATAAAGCCTAAAGTGCTCAGTATGATTTTATGCTCTCCTCCCTTGCCACCTTCCCTCAACCAAGATGGCTCTTGAGAGACATCCAGGAATCATTTTGTTCTTAATTAAATCAAATAAAGCAGGGTTTCTCCACCCTGTTATTATTGAGACCCTAAGCTGCCTAATTCTGCATTGTGGGGAGCCGTTTTGTGTGTTGTAGCGAGCTTAGCAGCATCCCTGGCCATAACCTCTATCTACTAAATGCCAGCAGCATGCTCCTACCTTCCAGTCCTAACACCCAAAAATGTCTCCTGTGGAGGACAAAATCACACTGGTTAAGACCACTGAGATAAGGTTTATGAGGGCATTCTGTAGGACATTCAGCCTATACCAATGACATACTATCTAACAGTTTACATACAAATCCTTTACAACCAAGAATGACCTACTTGCAGCTTTAGGTAATTAGACCTAAACCTCAGGGATCAGGTAAGGGAAACAGAATTGACAGAGAGGCCTTTGCCTCTCCTTGAGGAAGGAAATTCCTTCTGACCTTTTGCCTACTCTGCCCCTGCCTCCTGTGACAGGATCAGTTGGGGCAGGAGATAGGAGGCTGGACCAAGCATACCCAGTTCCTGTATTGAGTAGTGTCAGAGCAGATAAAATGCCTTCAGGATTTGAGATGCTTTCCTCTTACCATTTGAAGTCAAGATACTAAAAAAAGTAGGAGGTGATCTTTTCTCCTATATGCAGAATGATGTAAAAGTCCTGTTCTTAGCCTGCTACTGTATCTTGTTAAATGTTGTTAAAAACCCTGACTTTATTAGTTATAATAAGTAATTAACATAGTTCATAGAGCACCTGATCAGACTTCCAAGGTGGGCATTTTGAAGAAAAAGGCAGCTTATAATATGATTGCTTTTTCTTGGGACTTAAAGACGTTTTTAATATTTCTGAATCCAGCTTAAAATTTTTATTAGGAAAAAAGATATTAATGTATAGTAAAGGTTTAACTATTTCTACATATAGCTACATTTGTCCATTTTCTAAAACAATGATTTTTTTCTCTTGTTTCTTTTTCCAGTGCAGAGAATTTTAGAATTTCGAAACTGAAAAATGCTTTTGAAGTTTTTAAGTTTTCAATCTTTTTTTTTAAGATTTTATTTACTTATTAATGAGAAAAAGAGAGAGGGGCAGAGACACGGGCAGAGGGAGAAGCAGGCTCCCCGCAGGGAGCCCAATGCAGGACTCAATCCTGGAACCCCAGGATCACATCCTGAGTGAAAGAGACGCTCAACTGCTAAGCCACCCAGGCGTCCCAAGTTTTCAATCTTTTTATATCATGGGTCCCTTTGGCATTCTTGTGATCCCTTCCAGAATAATTTTTTTAAAAGATTTTATTTATTTATTTATGAGAGAGAGAGAGAGAGAGAGAGAGAGAGAGAGAGAGGGAGAAGCAGGCTCCATGTTGTATGTAGCATGGGTCAGAATTTCCCTCCTTTTTATGCTTGAATAATATTCCATTTTGCTTACCATCCTTTTGCTTTATTTTTTTTTAAAGATTTTGTTTATTTATTCATGAGAGACGCACACAGAGAGGGAGAGAGAGAAAGAGGCAGAGGGAGAAGCAGGCTCCGTGCAGGGAGCCCGACATGGGACTCGATCCCAGAACCGCGGGGTCATGTCCTGGGCTGAAGGCAGATGCTCAACCACTGAGCCACCCAGGTGTCCCCATTCATTTGTTGATGAACATTTGGGTTTTTTCCACTTCTTGGATACTGTGAGTAATGCTGCTAGGAACACGGGTGTACACATACCTGTTTGAGTCCCTGCTTTCAATACTTTTAGGTATATACCCTAAAGTAAAGTTGCTGGATCATACAGTAATTCTTTTAACTGGACCTACCGTACTGTTTTCCATAACAGCTGCCGCATTTTACATTCTCACCAACAGTGCACAGGGATTCTGATTTTTCCACATCCTTGCCACACTTATTTTGTTTGTTTGTTTTGTTTTAAAGATTTTATTTATTTATTCATGAGAGACACAGAGAGAGAGGCAGAGACACAGGCAGAGGGAGAAGCAGGCTCCATGCAGGGAGCCTGATGTGGGACTCGATCCCAGGACCCCAGGATCACACTCTGAGCCAAAGGCAGATGCTCAACCACTGAGCCACCCAGACCCCCTGTTTTTGTTAAATAATAGCCATCATAATGGGTATAAGATGGAGTTTTCAACATATTTTTAAAAATAAATTTGTGGGATGCCCGGGTGGCTCAGCGGTTGGGCATCTGCCTTCAGCTCAGGGCGTGATCTTGGAGACCCAGAATCAAGTCACGCATCGGGCTCCCTGCATGGAGCCTGCTTCTCTCTCTGCCTGTGTCTCTGCTTCTCTCTCTGTGTCTCTCATGAATAAATAAATAAAATCTTTTTAAAAATGTGTAATATAGTAATGAATATATGCTGTTCATTAACATATTAATATTAAAAACTCGAAAAAAGTCTAACAATTATCATAGTTTCAAAGTAACAATGAGCCCAAGCAATATTTCAAGATACCTGCAACAATTGCCATATAATTTGAAGATACCTATGGTTTCTTTCTCTTTTTAAGGTTTTATTTATTTATCTGGCAGAGAGGGAGAGAGACAGCATGCACAAGCAGGGGGGAGTGGGAGGCAGAGGGAGAGGGAGAAACAGGCTCCCCACTGAGCAAGGAGCCCAATGTGGGGCTCGATCCTAGGACCGTGAGCCTAAGGCAGGTGTTTAACCAACTGGGCCTCCCGGGCACCCCATTATACGTATGGTTTCTGTTGGTGACAAAGCACAGCTAATAGAAGGCAAACACTACTGTGGTTTGTTGCCTACGTTCACAATGACAGAAAATGCCCATTTTCATTTAAAGGTTACTGGAAACTAAATGCACTATTTTCCCCCATATGAGTTTATAGACCCCAAATATTCCCTTTGAAAACCTTGGGGGGTTGTGGACCCCAGGTTAAGAATTATTGATACAGTTTCTTTGCCATTTGATAGGGGATGATAGTGAGGCCTCCAGGGGTGAAGTGATTTGACAAGAGTGACACAGTCACATAGTTAGCGGCAGAGCCGGGACTAGAACTCAGTTTCCCTGTTCCAGTCTCCCCATTCCTGTGTGCTCCTTATCATAGACATCCTATGCAAAATGATCCACAGGAGAGCCCTCTCTCTGTGCACAGAACCCTTTAGTTCATTCCTTTGCACATAGTAGGTTTTGTAAATAGTCAGAGGATGAATGGTGTATACTACAAGCACGAGAAACCAGAACTGTAATGCCATCAGCCCTTTTTGCTGAGAATCTTTGTGTGGGGCATTTTTTTCTATCCAGCAGCAACAATGAGCTAGAAAATACCATTTCAGCGGCACCTGGGTGGCTCAGTGGTTGAGTGTCTGCCTGTGGCTCAAGGCATGACACTGGAGTCCCGGGATCTAGTCCCGCATCGGGCTCCCCGCAGAGAGCCTGCTTCTCCCTCTGCCTGTGTCTCTGCCTCTCTCTCTGTGTCTCTCATGAATAAATAAAATCTTTTAAAAAAATTAAAAAAGAAATTACCACTTCATTTTCATAAATTAAGGAAAGGGATTAAAAGTTAAAGGTGTTATTTGCTTCCAACCTACATATGTAACAAACACTTTTTCCCCCCCCAAGTGAATTAGTGAAAGCCTGGTCTTTGAAAAAGTTATCTGACTAATACCTGAACATAGGTCTTAGAAAATAGTTTCAGATTTCAAACTATTTTTGGAAATATTGCTATCATTTAAATCATGTGTTTTAGAAACCATCTTGACAGCATATGTTACACATCTGTTCTTACCTGTTCAGTTTCTTAAGAAAGGGCTTGTCCCAGCCTGAAAGCAAAAGAGACAGAAGTAATGACCCAAAGAAGAAGAACCCAGTGAATTCAGCCTTAAGTTTCCTACGTGCTTTCTAGATCCTTGCTTACCATCTAAAGCAATTTGCTTAATCTTGCTAGTAGTTTTTAAGTTTGTTCTTAAAACTTACAATGAGTTGTGATGAAAGCTAGATGACGGTTCTTCTGAAGCAGGTGTCTATTGTTGGATGTGTTTAAATCGGTGACATTAGTCATTGTGTGACATGGGCTCTGCTGCACTTGGTTATCGAAAGCCTGTTTTTCTAGTCCATAGTGGGCTGGTTGATAGAACTAACTTTCTGTTTCTTTTTTTTTTTTTTTTAATTTTTATTTATTTATGATAGTCACAGAGAGAGAGAGAGAGAGACAGAGACACAGGCAGAGGGAGAAGCAGGCTCCATGCACCGGGAGCCTGACGTGGGATTCGATCCCGGGTCTCCAGGATCGTGCCCTGGGCCAAAGGCAGGCGCTAAACCACTGCGCCACCCAGGGATCCCATGTTTCTTTGATTCTGAGAGAAGCTACAGAAACTTTTAGGTTGTCTGTTTGTTTCAGTTTTATCTATCTGCCAACAGGACACTTACTTAGTCATTTGCCAAATAACTAGACTGGTATTTGTTCCTGGAAGGCAATCACCTCCATTTCTGATGCGTCTGTGCACTTGGCATGCCTAGTTTTTACCTGAGGCAAAGGGCCAACTCTCTTAAGAAGCTTTACCTGTGTCAAGGCCAAGGGATTGTTCTTTTTCTCTAAACAGATGGACTGTTCCCTAAAAAGATTTCAAACTCACTACCAGAGAGAAACATTGGAATAATTTGGCATAATTTTTATTTTATTTTCCTGGCTTTGGGGAATGATATATATAAAAAAACCCTTTAGACTTGCAAGCTTCTAGCTAGTTCCTTAGATACTTCCAGTGTGTGCTCTCTGACATCCAAATCATATTTGGTTCATAAATCCTATTTATATGACACGACATGTCCTATTTTTACTTTAAATATTTGACAACCTCAATGTGGTTTAAGATGAATAAATGCACACATTTCACAAGGCGGGGAAGCAACCTCGCAGGTTTGCCAACACCGCATGTGGTGCTGTGCTTTAGAAACCTGCTGTTTCTAAAACGTGTTTGACGGGAGTGCTCAGTCCATGGCATGGATCCAACTCCGGTTTTTAAGGTCCAGAATTATAATTTTATTTGATCTCCCAGACAGTTTTTTCCTTTCCTTTTTTTTTTCTTGGCGCCAGAATAGGCTAAAAATGATGAGAGAATGTGGCCCCAGATTCCTCTGTTTCCTGCCAAATCATCAGCATTCTAGGCAGGGCAGTGCAAATGTCCTGTGCATTTCAGAGAGAAGAACTTTAATAATAATAATAATCAGGCAGTGGGTTATGGCTAAACCTTAGGCGATTAATTCCAACAGGTTGTGAAGCCCCCTGGGGAGCTTGGTGAGGGGTCTTCCTGGCATTTTAACCTTCAGATCTTTGATTTCCTGTTTCTGATGAGAGAGTGCTGGGGATGACATTCCCCCTTCCCCAGCAATTCCTGCACCCTCCCCTCCCACACACATGTAGGAGGGCCCACCCAGGGAAAGGAAGGGTGAGCCCCAAATGCCATTGATCTGGAATGATTGGATAAGCAGGAAAGCTCCCCTCTTTCATCCTACTCCACCCCCCACGACCACCTCCTCCACTGATGTTTGCCATTCTAGCAATAGCGCTAGCCTCTCCCTTGACTTTCTTTGAAATGTCTCATGCTCCTGAGAAGCAGCAGCAGGACATTTGACCATCTGCATGACCGACATCACTGATTCCTTCACGCCTTTCCAGGGCAGCAGCTGCGGAACCAGGGAGCACTGGACCCTTGACGTTCTTGAGGCAAACGATCATTTTGATCATTTGCTCACATGTTGTCACTCGGTCAACAAATACCTGGTGAGTTTCTACTCTAGCTGCACTGTTCTAGGTGCTGGGGTACAGGGCTGTGGGGTGAATGAGAAAATATGGATCCCTACTCTAATGAGTTTGCATCCTAGTTGGGGAAGAAGCAAACAAATTAAAGGACAGGGTAAGTTCATATAGTGGTAAATTCTGCTATGATGGCTTAAAGTGGGATCTGTAAAGGGTACCCTGGGTTTGGAACCTGAAATTTAGGCTTTTAGCTCTGTCGCCTTGGCTGCCTGGCTAGGCATGCTGGTTCAAGGCTTTCCTCCTGTGGTTCCCTGTCTCAGAATGCTCTTGGCCCACATTTCCACATACCTGGTGCATAATCAAGCTCACATACCCCTATGTGTATATTAATATATTGTATGCACACACACACACATCTGAACCATCTGAAAATAAATCACAAGCATTCTGATGGTCTACCCCAAAATACTTAAGCACGTATCTCTTCAGAACAAGACAATTTCTCCACGTAACCAAGTAGGGATCCTGGGAATAATGGTCTTGGAACCTGAACCCCTCTGGTGCCATGCAGTGCAAGCAGCCGTGAAATAGTTCTAGAATGCTCCGGATGCATAGCCAAGGTCTTTGCAGTACTGCATCTGGGTGTTCAAGAGTCAGAAGAGGAGAGGTTTGTTGTGGAGGGATGTAATGTGTCTGTGTCCCATGGTGTTCCACAAAGAAGTCAGTGAGTTCTGGGGTTGGCAGTGCTCTGTTCTGTAGAGACACCTTTCCTTCGCCTGTATAAGGGATGAACATAATAAGTAGCCATCTTCCCATATAACTCTTGAGCATCACAGGTGGGACTGGCTGCCCAGCCCACACAGTCACAGGCTCTGACATCAGAGGGATATGATGCTCAGCTTCATGTTCTGCTATTGCCACCTTGAAATTCTTAATAATTTTGAATGAGGGACGCCGTGTCTTCATACCTGGGCTTCATACCTATTATGTAGCTGTTTCTGATCACAGGTCACAGGAATTTTAACAGTTAAGAAACTTATAGTATCAGCAGCTACTTATAAAGAACCTCAAGAACTTTAAAAAACTTTTAGAAATGGGAGATTTAGATCTATGCAGATTTCTTTGAATCTGAATTCTATGGGGATTCTGTTATTAGAGTGTGCTAGTGAGTATGATAGCACTTTGCAATGGCTGGCAGGCATTCTTCAGGTTGCTTCAGGCGAGGACGAGGTTCTGAAGGCCCATAGCACTTACCCACCTCAAGGCAACACTGGTAAAAGGCTTGAATGTGGCTCTGCCCGGACCAGCATCTCCATCCTTGGTCACACTAACAGGTAAAGATAACTTCTGTTTCATCATTCACTGATAATTGATGTCTGCTTTAAAAACTGCTAATCATTCTGGATCCAACCACCAATTTAAAGGAACTACAGAGTCCAGAGGAATACTGAACCACATCCCAGGAATGCTGTCTGCAAAATCCAGACTGGAAAACTCTTGGGATATACAGTTGATCCCTTCGTCAAATAAACTGCAAGACTTGAAAAAGAGAGAGAGTGAAAGAGAGACAGAGAGAGAGAGAGAAAGGGGGAATTTATGTTTTTTTTTTTTTTTTTTTAAAAAGGACACTGACCAATCACGATATATGGATCTTATTCGGATGCTGATTTAAAAGAAAAATTATAAATACACAATTAGGGAACAATTTGAAATTTGAATATTGATTATGTGCTCTTCAGGATTTATAGTTAATTATTTTAGCTGTGGCTATGGTGTTATGGTTGTTTTTTAAAAATCCTTGTCTTCTAGAGATACACACAGAGATATTTAGGGATAAAATGATGTGATGTGGGGATCCCTGGGTGGCGCAGCGGTTTGGCGCCTGCCTTTGGCCCAGGGCGCGATCCTGGAGACCCGGGATCGAATCCCACATCAGGCTCCCAGTGCATGGAGCCTGCTTCTCCCTCTGCCTGTGTCTCTGCCTCTCTCTCTCTCTCTCTGTGACTATCATAAAAAAAAAAAAAATGATGTGATGTTTGGAGGACATACAAACTCGGAGGTGGGTGGGATGAGGGCTCATTATACTATATTGCTTACTTTTGCGTGTATTCAAAATTCTTTGTAATGAAAACTAAAAATAAAGCCCATTGGTTAAAGTGGTATTGGATTATAACCTGAAGTATAAAATAAATATCTGTGAACCAGTAGTAATAGAAATAATTATATTTATATTGGGTGAATACATAGATAAATGAGAAGAAGAGACAAATGCAGAAGGACTCCAACAACTAATGTAGATACCCTAGCCTGGAGGAGAGGAACTCCCCGTTCTGTAAGTGTGACCTGGGCCTAGCGACTTTCCTCCTGAGACTGGTGTGGAAAGCACGGAGAGAAAGAGAGACTTTGCAGTGGAGAAAACTGACAAACACGACCTCAAGCCAGGCGACCAGGGCTCACGTCAGTAGTAGTAAGACATATCGGTAGCACTGCCCTTCCTAGGATGTGGTGAGAATGGCTCTTGGCCTCTGTGGTCTTCCTCCCCAAAACATATCAACCCAGTCTAATCAGGCAAACACAAATTGAGGGCCATTCTGCAAAAATATCTGACCCGTAATCCTCAAAACTCTCAAGGCCATCAAAAACAAGAAAAGTCTGCGAGGCTGCCACAACCCAGAGATGTGACAAGTAAATATAACATGGTATCCTGGTGGGGATCCTAGAACAGAAAATGGATATTAGGTGAAAACTAAGACAATGTAAATAATGTATGGACTTTAGTTGATAATGATGTGTTAGCATCAAGTCTCTAACTGTAAAAAATGTCCCATACTACTGTAAGATGTTAACGATAGGGGAAACTGGGTATATGGAAATTCTTTGTACTATCTTTACAAAAATTCCATAAATCTGAATTTAAAATAGTGTGTTGTTGGTGCAAGTTGGTTATTGAGTAGAGTATGGTAGTATGATAGGTTGAGCTTCTCACAATTTCTCATTTCTTCTTTTAATGTTCTTTTGCCCCCAGTCTTCTGCATTCCTTCACTAAAGACTGTTTGAAATATGTTTGTGAGAGAAGGAATTGAAATTGACTAAAAGTTGATATTTCTAGGCATTTCCTCTTGTCCTCCTGCTCCTTGAGGAGAAGCAGCAGGTTGGAGCTCACGTCAGAGATACTACTAGCGGTTTCCATCTCAGGGCTGCAGATAGATCTCAGGGGAGTGGAGGGAAGAGGAATGGGAAACTGTGATTAACACAATAATGTTTTCTAAAACTTCATGCGGATTGGGCCTCATCCCTCCTCCCCTGTCTCAGCAGAAGCTTCTTTCATTTATGCCTTTGTCACTTCAGGGGAAAAAAACACTTGCCTGGAGAACTCTCTTGAAAGGTTTTGGTAGTAATTGCAATGGAGAGGGCAGTAGAAATATGGTGAGGTTAGGGGATAAAGATAAATTAGGCAGAGAAAATCTTTTTCTTTTTAAAAAATTTTATTTATTTATTTATTCATGAGAGACAGAGAGAGACAGACAGACAGGCAGAGGGAGAAGCAGACTCCATGCAGGGAGCCCGAGTCTCCAGGATCACGTCCTGGGCTGAAGGTGGGGCTAAACTATTGAGCCACCCAGGCTGCACGAGAAAACCTTTTTCTTTACTTTAACTCAAAGTGGGGAGGGAGAAATATAAGAAGACTGAATTTGCAGGCTCTTTACCCACAAATGGGTCCATTTGCTTGACTGCTAGCTTTTTGCTCAGGCATTTAGGATGTAACTTGTTCATTCTGCACTTGGTAATGTTTGTCTAGCAAGATACTCTATGCCAACAGCGTGGGACTCTTATGAACTTAAATTATCTTTTTCTTAGTTCCAGTGGCTGCTGAGAAGATGCAGCTCAATACACCGAGTCTTCCTATCACTCAGCAAGAATGCCTGGTGGGACTTGGAAAACCTTTTTGTGAGGATCACAGCCAGGTAGAGGGGCAGTTCCCTGGGTGGAACTGCTTGTGCAGGAACAAGGTTTACCAAGCATCTACAAAGACAATTCTCTCTCTCTCTGTTCCTTTTTAAGAAAGGAAATGGAGTCCTTGGACCAGTTTTCCAACGCCTTTGGAAGCTCTGAGTATTTGTTTTTCTTAAACATATTCTTTGGAGAAGCCTGGAGAGGAAAGAAAAGTGGTCCAAGTGCACACAGATGGTAAACCCACAGCTCCCATCAACAGCAGCAAGAAATCATCTGGACTCAAGCAGGCCACCTCTGAGATAGGAAATGAAGCCTCGTGAGAATGAAGAATATAAGCTGAGTCAGAATGATAGGCTGCTCCCAGGAGACCCACAAAATGGCACTAAGTCCTGTCTTTCCCCAAGAGGAACATTTACAAAATGGCAGCAAAGTAGATATTGAGCTGGACAATCAATCAAGTCACGGGATATGTTGTTCTGATTTTCTGCACTTTTCCTCACTGGACCATAAAGTCATGAATGGACATTGTTTAGAAAGAACTGCAGGAGAATATAAGTGAATATTCACCCACTCTTGAGATAGAGAAATTCTTTCTAAATATGTCATTAAAATAGAACATAAGGAAAAAGATCAGTGATTTGACACAGTAAAAACTAAAAAATGTCTGTGTGTATTTTTAAAAACCCTCTAAATAACATTAAAAAGCAAATGGCCACCTTGAATAATGTTTCCAACATACCTTGCAGATATGAGATTTAAAATCTTAATATATAGATAAAATAAAAAGAAGACTCTAATAGGAAATAGTATGTAAATAAACAAATCTGCTATTTATAAAAGAAAAATTCAAATAAATAATTTTATGAAAAAAATTTCTATAAAACTGGTAAACAAAGGGAACCTGGGTGGCTCTATCAGTTAAGCATCTGACTCTTGATTTTGGCTCAGGTCATAATCTCAGGGTCATGAGATTGAGCCCTGCTTAGGGCTCACGTGCTGGGCATGAAGCCTGATTGAGATTTCTTCCTCTCTCCCTCTGCCTCTCCTTCCCTCTTTCTCTCTCTCAAACAAAAAAATAAATAAAAAGTTAAAAAGAAACAACAAGTAAACGAGTAAGTGTACATTAAAACAACCAACAACAACAACCATGAGGAATATTTTCTCCAAATAAGCCACAAAGAAAAAAATTACTAGCATTGGTAAGCATTCATAAAAAAAGCGCAGTATTTTCATATATGCAGAATATAACCTGGTATGTTCCTGAAATTTGGCAATACGTATCAAAAGCCTTAAAAGTAAATTTTCCCTTTGGCCTAGGAATTACCATAAAGAAATAATTGGCATGTTTACAAAAGTGTGCATTCGAGGATGTTCGACTCAGGATTGTGGATGATAGTGAAGCACCGACTGGGATGGGGTTCAGTAAATTACACTGTGGTATGATGAGTAAGTGGCTGAGCGCATTCATACCTTTGCTCCTCACTCAGTAACTTCTCTGTGCCTCAGTTTCCCCTTACTGGTAAACTGAGGATAATTTTATAGCATCTGCCTCATTAAGTCCCAGAATTAAATGGGTTGCTCTTGTGTAAGCCTGCTGACTCTATGTGCCAGCTGCTGTTATCATTACTTTTCTTTCCGTGATACTACACGGCCATTAACTATGTTGTAGACAACTTTGTAAATACCTAATTCGCGTATATATAGGCAAAGGAAGCACACCAAACAGACCAAATGTGAACGGTGCTGATTTCTGGGTGACCTTTATTTCTTCTTAATCGTTTTCAATATCCTACAAATTTCCACCATAACAATACTTTTGCTTTTAATCCGAAATTTAAAAACAAATACAAATCCATGTTTAAACAAGCACGTTCGGATGTAGGCCTGTTGCACACTCCCTTGTCTGACAGGGCCGGGGTGGGGTGGAACACCCTTCCTGCTCCTTTGTTAAAGTCTTGAGTTTCACCCCACCTTGCAGCTGGTAGCCTCGCCTCTTCCTTTCCCTGGCCCAAGGCTGGGCTCCTTTCTGGTCCCGGAGGAGCCCCTAAGGCTGGCAGGATTCTGGGTCCCACGTGGGAAGGAAGAGGAGCTGGAAGCAGGTATCTTTAGGGTGGGAATGGGGTGACTGGGGCCACCACTGGTTTCTGCACGCTATGCGGTGGAAGTCTGAGAAGGCTGTAGGGGCTTCCGCTGGAGCAGGGCCTGGGGTTACATTTGAGTTTCAAATGTTGAAAACACCCATTTTCCCCTTGCCTTGGTGAACAGCAAGACGCATTAGGCAGGTAGCATTCATCCCCACCTCTAGCTTTGGCAACCAGGGCAAGGTCTTTAAATGATTTGGCACCCTGTGCTTGCTGGGTGGCCCCGAATTGCCAAATGATGGCTTTGTTCACACCTCCCAGGGGGGAATGGCAGGTGAGAGAGGCCTGAAATCCTAATGGTTAAGGGAGGCCGCAGGATGAACACATAAAACAGGTTTTTCCCTTTCTCCTTGGCTGAAAGCAAGGCAAATTTGGGTGAGTCTAGGTCTCTGAGTCACCGATGGGCTTGGTTTCAGTCTTTCCTGAGGCTTCTTAGTGTTTTTTGCCTCTGGTTTCTGGAACCTGGCAAAACTGTGGGTGTTTCACGAAACTTGCTGACTGGTAAACAGCTAAACAAGTGGTTGAGGGGATGAGGAAAGGAATGAGCAGGTGGACGGTGGATCTGCTGCAGACCCAGGAGCTGCAGGCAGACCCCTGAACTCCTTCCTCTTCTCCCTCCTCTAAACTTGCTGGAAGGGAGGCATGCAGCCCCTCTCGCAGTCCCAAGGCTCTTGTCACAATTTCTCCCGCTCTCTACACCGAAGCTGAGCCAACAGCAGGCTCAGCTAATCTGGAGGCAGCTGAACGCCAGTTATTTGGTCCAAATAAGGCAGGTTGTTAATAGCTGTGGGTTAAAAAGGTGTTTTCCCGGTCAAGTCTCTGGGAGAAGGGCAACTAGCCAAATTTCCAAAGCAAGTCCTAAATCCTGGGTGTTGGTGTAAATAAAGCTGGGGTTCATAGAAATCTAGGTAGACGAATGGTGGGGAGCTGTCATTGGATATCAGGGGCAACCTGGTGTTTAGGACTAGAGAAACCAGTTTCTGGAGATCTTTGCGACTGGTCAAGAGTTTATTTACAGATGAGAGGCAGAAGCAACTGGGTGTCAGAGCACTAACCCAGCCTCAGGGGAATGGAGCACAAGGGAGAAACCACTGCCCAGGGCAGGCTGGTTCCAGAAGGACTCAGGGTCCAACCGACGGGGGCCCCATTCTCCCCACCAAGGGCTGCCACCACCTGGGTGATTCCAGGTGCAGGGCAGAGACCCCAGAGGCCAGCAGCTGAGATTTTTACATTCTCCTGCGGGGATCTAGGTCATTATTATCTCCCCAGTCTTTAAACATTCCCCCTCCACTGGTTCCCTCTTCCTCTGAGTACCAACATGCCCCAGGCGCTCTTACCGTAAAATAAAAAAAAAACACATCTGAAATTGCTCTCACCTTGAACTACCAGCACTCAGTTTCCTCTCTGATTACCAAAATTCTCAAAAAAGACCTCTCTACTCAGTGTCCTCCACTTCCTGTTAACTAGCTCATTCCTTAAATTTTTAGAATATAACTTCCTCTGATGCTTCTTTACTGAAATTACCACCCAAGGTCACCATGCCTTCTAAGTCCCCAAATCAGTCATCTCTGCTCAGTTCTTTTTTTTTTTTTTTTTTTTTTTTTTTTTTTTTTTAAGAGGGAGAGTGAGAGCACATGTGGGAGCAGGGGTAGTGAGGGGCAGAGGGCAAGAGAGAGAGAGAGTCCCAAGCAGGCTCCATGCCCAGCACAGGCCCAACACGGGGCTCCATCCCATGACCCCGGGATCATGAGCTGAGCCAAAATCAAGAGTCAGACCTTAACCAACTGAGACACCCAGGCAGCCCATCTCTGCTCAGTCCTTATCCTTCTTGACTTTTTGGTAACATTTAACACCGATGACCACTGCTATCATTGAAACTGTTTTCTTTTTTTACTTCGGGGGCATCTTGGTATCTCGATTTCTCCTCCACGTCCTCTAACTTCTCTCCTCTCACACCTAACTCTGGGAAACAAACAAAGGGTAGTGGAAAGGGAGGTGGGCAGGGGGTTGGGGTGACTGGGTGATGGGCACTGAGGGGGAGCACTTGACGGGATGAGCACTGGGTCATATGCTATATGTTGGCAAATTGAACTCCAATTAAAGAAATAATTAAATAAATAATGTCTCTCCTCTCCCTGCAGAGTGCAGACATTAGTAGGACAGTGTGGCACAGTGGTCACAAGTCTATACATCGTGCCTGGCACATTGTAAGCACCCCCCCCCCCCAAATGTAGCCGATGGGAGAAGAGCTTGCTTCCTCATGCCCCTGCCTCCTCAGAACTCTCATCCACTCCGGGGGTTTCCTCCTGGGCAGCACCCCGAATGCCCCCCTACTGTAGCACCTCCCGCATCCCAGGCACTGAAATCTGTTATGGCAGGAGGGGCCTGTTTCCCCCATGGGTCTGAAAACTGCACAAGGGAAAGACCTCGTCTTTGTTACTTTTTCAGCCTCAGTGAGTAGCACTGTGTGGAGTTCCAGTTCTCATGTGTTTGTTTGCTTGTCTCTAGAAGGACCTCTGCGTAACCAAAATGTGTGTTTTCAGAAGGCCTTTGCTTTCAAAGCTACAGATTTACGTTCCTAACTGCCTGCTGGACAACTTCATGTAATGTCTCAGTTTAACTAAAACCAAACTCGTGGTTCAGGATTGTCATTCTCCCAGAGAGACTCAAAGTCACAATGTGACCACTGCCTTCTCTCCATCGTCCATCGCCCCTGACATTCAGAGCCTCCAATTCTGGGCTATCCTACTTCCCTACTCCTTTATCTAACCTGCCTTTTCTATTCCCAGAAGCCCCTGCTGGCCAAGGCCCTCCTACCCAGACTGATAGGGTGGCCTCCTAATTGGACTCCTTACCTTGCGACTCACCTCACTCTGCTTCATCAGAGCATTTGGGGGCCACGTCAACCCGAGAGCTCCATTTTTGTTCTGTTACTTCTGCATCCTCAATTAACCCCTAATAGAATTCAGGGAGTAATAGAGTCAGGGTGGGCCTCTGGCCTCCCTTCCCGTCTTCCTGTTCCATTCCTCCCAACACAAAGACTGGGTGACCTCCTTTCCCTAAAGACAGCAGGCATTCCCACCTCTGCGCCTTTCACTTGGAGCATCCTGACTTTCCTCCTAACAAGTTCCTAGCAATCACCCAGGTAGGAGCCACCTGCTGCAGGCTGCCTTCTCCTATTTCCTGCGGCTAGAGGTGACACTTCCTTGATCTCCTCAAACGTTTAATTTGTGCCTCCCAACATGAATGAGAGTTGATATGTCAGTTTCTGTCTCATTCTTCCTTGATGGAAGGGGCAGTAGCCCTAGAACTTTTGCACATTTTAGGGGATATTCATTTGCATGAATGGATGAATCACCTTATCAAAACTTTGTACTCAAGAGATCTGTGATCTCCACAGTGACCATCACCAGCTCATTTCCACTCTAGTGAAGTCCGTGATAGTTGGTCCCTAAAGAAAAAAAGATTCCATTAGAGTTAGGCTCTGGGGAAGCGTATACAGCCTAAAAAATGAGTCCAATTGGGGCACCTGGGTGGCTCAGTGGTTGAGCATCTGCCTTCAGCTCAGGTTGTGATCCCAGGGTCCTGGGATCGAGTCCCACATCGGGCTGCCTGCAGGGAGCCTGCTTCTCCCTCTGCATGTGTCTCTGCCTCTCTCTGTGTGTCTCTCATGAATAAATAAATAAAATCTTTAAGAAGATGAGTCAAATTAATGAACGAGCCATTCCTCGAACATGGGAATTATTGAGGGCCAATGAAAGGAAGGGTAGGGGTATTTTGTGGGAACAGAGGACCAGGTGAGACCCATATGGAGTTTTTCTGGAGATCTAGGCTCAACTTGAAACTTCGCGCATGGCTCAGATTCACCACCATCCAGTCCTTGGGCCCCTAGCTGGAACAGCCTTGGGACCGTAATTAGGAGTTCCTTTCTCTCCTGTTTGTACCCTTGTTTCTTTTCTCTTTTTCAGTCTCTCAGCCTATCCCATAACCCATTTCTGTAACATCTTAGCTCTAGAACTTAGTATTTCTCAGAAACTAAGGGATAAAGAAGAAAACAAGATAAGCATCAGATATTTTGATTCCACCTAGCTCAAATGCCGGGCCTCGATACCAGAGAGCATTAGAGGCATTTGGTCAGAGGCCCTGGCCAATTCAGAATAGCTGCAGGGATCTTCAGGAGATGGGAGGACTAGAATTAACCTATATTTAGTGGAGTTTTATAGGTAGTGATTAAACACTTGTTAAAAAGCAATTATTAACTGATTGCATACCTGTGAGGGATTACATACCCTTCCAAGAGTGTGGTCTGAAGAGTAGTGGCATCACATTTCCAGGATCTTGCTGGAAATCTAGAACCTGAGGTCCCCGTTTTAGGTCTACTGCATCAGAATCTGCAATTTAGCATGATCCTGTCATGATTTGGGTCCACATCAAAGTTTAAGAAGCACTGCCATAGGTATTTTATACTGACCTCTTAAAAACATGTTCTAAGAGCCAGAATTATAAAAGCTGTCAGCCACCTACCATACTGCAGAGACTCACTTGCCTTTTTCTGAAAGGGTTGAAATGGTGGGAGGTATCACCGTGGAAGATGTTGTTATCAAACTGTCCATTCCTCCCAGTACACCTATGGTCACCTCCCTTCCTGGCTCAAATCAAGGGACTATTGTGATTTAAGAGGCTGCTGGCATGGAGGTGGCGGGGAAGAAGGGGAGAAGTTGAAGGGTCTATGGAGAGGCCAGTTCTCCCCACAACTATGCCCATACTCTGTGGATTGACTCCCACCACTCCCACCATGGCCAGAGAGGTCAGAGCATCTAGAAGCCTTAGAAGCCTGGATGTTTCCTAAAGAACTGCCAGCCCAGCTGGCTTAAGAGAAAGGTGGCCTCAAACCTGGAAACAATTGAAATATCCATCAGCAAATGAATGGTGGAGCAAACAAATTGTGGTATAGCCATATGAGAGGATACTACTCGGCAATAAAAAGGAATGAATTCTTGATAAATTCAGCAACATGGATAAATCTCAAAATAATTGTTCTGAAAGCAGAGAGAGAGAGAGAGAGAGATGGAGAGAGAGGGAGATACTCGTACAATTGCATTTATATAAAACTCTAAAAACTGTGATGTAGTCTATGGTGACAGCTGATCAGTGGATCCTGAGAATGAGGGGTGAGCAAGCAAGGGCAGGAGAGTGGGATTACAAAGTGAGCATGAGGAAAGTTTTGGGGGTGATAGACACGTTTTCTCTCCTGATTTTCGTGATGGTTTCCTGAATGTATGTACGTGTCAAAATCTACCCAATTGTACACTTGAGGATATGTGGCTTATGGTGCTTCAGTCATACGTCAGTAACCCTGAGGGGAGGCTGCTGGTCAGGGTAACCAAGAGCCAGGAAAGACTGATGAGAAGGATCATGGACAGAGGGAGGCCTGGAGCCAGGGCGAGGCAGAAACCAGAGGTAAGGCGGATTCTGGTACCCTCCAGCCCCCACGGTAGGACGGTGGCCTGCCTCGTTGGGCCCCTCCGTAGGCGTGGCACACTAGAAGGGAACTCAGCTCGGGGAGCCATCCAGGCCCTCGCTCATCCTTGGTCCAAAGGATTCTTCCCAGAACCAGTGGCAGGCTGGCTCCCAGGAACATAAGATAGAGGGAACCCCTACTTCCAAACCGGCCCTGAAATAGACTTTGCTCATCAGAGAAACAAAATACAATGGGGGTCTGTCCATTCTTTTTTCTTTTTAAAGATTTTATTTATTTATTCACGAGAGATACAGATAGAGAGAGAGAGAGAGGCAGAGACACAGGCAGAGGAGAAGCAGGCTCCCTGAGGGGAGCCCAATACAGGAATACAGGGTCGATCCTGGACCCCTGGGTCACCACCTGAGCCACCCAGGTGTCTGGGCCTGTCCATTCCGAGCTATACCTGGCTCTGTTTTCTGAGCCAAAGTCAGATGGCTTTCTGGCCAAAGAGTGAGAGAGACATTGCTCACCAGCACAGTGGCCCCGTGGTGGGGGCACCCGGTGTGGTGGAGGGGAGGGACAGAGGGTAATCTGGGGTTCGGGACCTTCTTGAGCTTGGCATGCACTCACCACATGGCAGGCAGGGCTGCCTCCCAACACTTTGACCTCGGAGGTTATCCTAGAGTTAAATGGCTTAACGGTGACCATGTTCGACATCAGTGACTACCACTTACTATGTGACCACTGATTGTGTGACATTGTTTATAAAGGGCAGCCCTGACACAACCCCTTCCAGTTGGATTTAACCGGCCATACAAGCTGACTTTCTTTTTAGGGCCACCTCTTTCAGATAATCAGCAATAGATAATCTCCAGAGCTAGAAGCCTATGAGGAAGCTGCATTTTTTTCAGGGGCTCTGATGTGATCTTTCTTCTACAGAAGGGGGAGGAGAAGCAGTGACATGCCCCTTCAGGAAAGGCTGCCTAGAGAGGTGGTGTCACGGCCACTCACATGGCCTGCTTGAAGACAGATTCCTACTCTGGCTTCCTAGCTTTAAAATTAAGGTATGATTTACATATGGTAAAATTCACCCTATGTGCCTAGTTCAGTGGGTTTTGATGAACATATGGATTTGTGCAACCGCCACCACAATGAAGATATAGAAGAGCTCCATCTTTTCCAGAATTGCCCCCATGCCCCTCTGTAGACAACCCCTCTGCCCCCACACCCCCATCCCTGGCAGCCACTGATTTGTTTTCTGTCCCTATGGTTTTTCCTTTACAAAAACATCACATAAATATCATATAAATGGAAGCACACAGTATGTAGAATTTTGAGTCTGGCTCCTTTCCTGCAGCATGATGTTTCTGAGGGTCATCACGTTGTAGCAGGTGTCAGTACTTCGTTACTTATTATTGCTGAGTCATAGTTCATCGTAGACTTTGTTCGCCCCTTCCTAGTAGAAGGACATTTGGGGTGTTTCCAACGTTGGGTGATTTTTAATAAAGCAGCCATAAACATTTGTATAAAGGTTGTATGTGAACATAGATATTTATTTCAGTTAGGAGTGGGGTTATCAGGTCAGATGGTTTATAAGAAACCACAAAATTGTGCCCTTTTATATTCCCACCAGCAGAATATGAGAGTTCCAGTAGCTTCACAGTCTCACCACTGCTTGGTATTGTTAGTTTGATTTTTTAAGTCATTTTCTCTCACATTTTTTAGAAGAGCTTATTTGTTTATTTATTTATCACCAGGGGAGAGGAGGAGAGGAGCAGAGAGAGAGGAACAAGCAGATCCCATATTGAGCAAGGTCCCCAATGCAGGACTTGATCTTACAACCTGAGCCAAAACCAAGAGTCAGACGCTTAACCTACTGAGCCTGCCAGGTGCCCTTTGTTTTTTTTTTTTTGTTTTTTTTTTTTTTTGTTTTTTTTAATGTTTTACTTATTCATATAGACACACAGAGAGAGGCAGAGACACAGGCAGAGGGAACCCGATGTGGGACTCGATCTCAGGACCCCAGGATCATGACCTGAGCCAAAGGCAGACGCTCAACCGCAGAGTCACCCAGATGCCCCTTGCTTTTAAAGCCGTTCTAATAGGTGTGTGGTGGTACTTCGCTGTGGTTTAATTTGCATTTCTCTAATAACAGATGATGCTGAGCAGTTTTCCATGGGCCTGTGTGCCATCCACCTTGCTTATCAGGTGACCTTTTCAAATGTTTTGCTCTAGCTTCACTTGCTGGAGTGAGGCTGAAGCTCCTCAGACACCAGGCTGTTCCCCTTGCATCTGCCTCCACAAGCAGCTTTAGAAACTGGGGGGGGGGGGGGGGAACAGTGCCCCCTGAGAAACTGGGGGAGAGGGGAAGAGTGGATAACAAAGATCAGTGCAGGGGCGCCCGCGGGGCTCAGTTTGTTAAGCGTCTGCCTTTGGCTCAGGTCATGATCCCGGGGTCCCGGGATCGAGTCCTGCATCAGACTCCCTGTTCGGCGGGGAGCCTGCTTCTCCCTCTGTTCCTCCCCCTGCTCGTGCCCTCTGTGTCTTCAAACAAACAAATAAACAAACCCCCAAATCAGCGTAATGCTGCCAAAAGAAGGGGTGTTCCAGTACGTTGTAGAGAGGCAGGGTGAGGGAGGCCTGGGTGGCTCAGCGGTTGAGCGTCTGCCTTTGGCTCAGGGCCTGACCCCCAGGGTCCGGGATCGAGTCCCACATCGGGCTCCCTGTGGGGAGTCTGCTTCTCTCTCTGCCTCTCATGTATAAACAAATAAAATCTTTCAAAGGGGGGGGGTGGGCAGAGTAAGTGTTTCCTCACCTGAGGAGGACGGGAAGGGGGAAGGAAGGCCTGGCTCTCTTGCAGGAGGGCCTAAGGCACGCTACCTCCAGCTTGGGGGGGGGGGGGAAGATCCCGCTCTTCTAGAAGCCTGCTCGGTGAGGTAGCGCTTCCCGGGGCCTCTCTGGAGAAGTGGGAGGCCAGGGACGATGGGCGCCGACGCAGAGTCACACACACACAAGTGTGGCTGTGAATGCGAGACTGTGGCTACGAACCACTTTGCGCCTCGTGTATTTAGCTTCTCGTCAAGGTTCCGGAGGGATCTTTCCAGGAACCTGCTCCCTCTGCGGATACGAGGTGCGGGCCTGGGCCCTGCTGAGGCCGAGGCCGCCCCGCTCAGCGTTTGCCTCAGGTTGGTCAGGAAACGTCCTCAGGGAGCCGGTGCCCGGGGCCTGGTGTGCGAGGTGCTGCCCCTCGCTCTCCCCGGGGCCTGGGAGCGCTGGCGGGAGGAGGAGGACGACGGTCGGCCGCCCTGGGGGCGCTGGTGGCGTGGCTGGGGCTCGGGGCCGGAAGGCCGGCTGGGGAGGCAGCAGCAGCTTTCCACCACACACATCCCAAAACATCACTTCAAGGCGGACGTGATGTGGGATACAGTCATTCCAGCAACAGGGCCAAGGAGAGACACCCCGGACACCCCTCCAGTGGGGTTGCAGCAACGCGGTGCCTCGCCTTGGCCATCAGGTGTCCAGCAGTCACCATGCACCCACCCTAAGCTCCAGGGCAAGGGCCGGGAAGTGGTTCTTTTCTGCTTTCCCCGCTCCCACCCGGCAGGTCTGATGCTGACAGTGATGGGTGAGGCCGGGGAGCAGCAGCGAGAATGCCAGGGCCCAACGCCCCGGATTGGAAGCACGAAGGGGTTTCATTACTTGGCTCTCCCTGAGGCTCTTTAGAAAACAATCATCCCTTTAAGCGACCAGCCTTCAGGCCAGCCCCGCTAGGCCTCAGGAGGGGTGGCTCCTTTCTTTTCCTCAGGAGGGTCGTCTGGGTGAAGCACTTGGGGCCAGACATTGCTTTCCCTTTCAAGGTCTTATTCTGAAGGCTTATAGATGTTTATCTGCAGGCTCGGAGATGTTCGAGTTTCAAATACTTCTCTTTGCTCAGTGAACGATTCCCGCCCCCTCCATCCTTTCCATGAACTCGTATGAAAGAAGACATGTGCCTTCCCTTTCTGCCTCGAATGTCCGTAGAGGACAGAGGTGGTTCTGTTCTTGGGGACAGAGGACAGCCACTCACTCCCTTTAAGTGGGTGGTGGTTTGACTCAGGGCACCCGGGTGTGACCAAGCGAGTTCATCGGAACCCGGGGCATCACCTGGTGGTTCCTGTTTCACTGGCGAAAGATCTGGACCGGAAGAGGCCTGGCCCTGAGGCTTGCTCCCCAGAGAGCGCTTGCTTCACGCAGCACAATCTTTCTTCAAACTTGCACAGCTTTGAGTCCTCGCCGACCCAGAGTCTCAAGCAGATTCAATGGGGCAGAGAATTGCTAGAGAATTTACTACTCTATCGAGGGCTTCAAACTTCAGCTATTAATTTTTGCACGTTGTTTACTCGCTGGTACAACATAGAAGTTTTGTTCATTGATTTCCATAAGTATTTATTAGAGTAACTTCGCTCTTGTTATAAATCGTCTAGATTTATGAATTGGTGTAGTCCATTCTTAATCATACCCCGCAGAGCCCAAGAGTCCTGAAGAAATAATTATTATATATGTTCAGTTCTTAGATGCCCTTGAATCAAGTGCTCTCACTGCACAGATAAAATGTGAGCCCAGGGAGGTTTGGTAGCTGTCCTGTTTTCTCCTTGAACTATGCGTAAGTGGCCTGCTGGATTTTTTTCCCCTTTCTGTTCCCAAAGAACTCTTATTTTCTGGCATAGAGAGGAAGATAGAGCCAAAGAGTTAATTAAGAGGAGAAACACTAGGAAAATGTAAAGAACTTAGTGTGAAAAAAAAAAAACAAAAAAAAGGAACTTAGTGTGAAGAGGGAGATTTTAAGGATTGGCAAAGAAGGCCTTCTTAACACAAAATAATACATACCCGTGGAAGAAAAATGATAAGCTTTAGAAAAGCAAATTGTAGAAGATAAAAAAGTCACCATATCTCAGCCTCCGGTTCTGAGATAATCACTGTGAATATCTTTGATGTATCCTCTTCCTGAGAGTGTTGAAATGTGAGTCTGTGCATTTACGTGTGTACATGTGTGTTTACAGGATTTTATTTTTACCAAAAAGGTATACCTTTCATGTTTTTCAACTTGCTCTTAAAATTTTATATTTTAAGTTTTTTGATTCCAGTTAGTTAACATACAGTGTGATATTAGTTTCAGCTGAACAATATAATGATTCAAGACTCCATACAATACTCGGTTCTGGTCACAACAAGAGCACTCCTTAATCCCCATCACCTATTTCACCCAACCCCTCACTCCTCTCCCCTCGGCTAACCATCAGTTTGTTCACTCAAGAGTCTGTTTCTTGGTTTCTCTCTCTGTCTCTTTTATTTCCCCTTTGTTCACTTGTTTTGTTTCTTAAATTCCACACATGAGTGAAATCATATGGTATTTGCCTTTGTAACTTGCTTTTTATAAAAAAAAATTTGATTCTGTTATCACAATCCTTCATTTCAGTATGTACTAAAACAGCATCATGAGAACCAAAATTTACCCAACTAATTCCTTCTTAAGTAGGTCTTTCACATCGAATGAATTGGTCAACTAACAAGTTCTAACTGATTCTGGCACCAAAGTTCAGAAAAGATCTTTTTGAGTTAGGAAGAAGTTAGATATAAGGCCACAGGCTGGGGAGAGAATAACTATGTAGGTGGGGGAAAGACACATTGACTAACGTGCTGAGGACCTAACAAAAATTAGGATGAGTATAATGGACATCAGGTAATGGATCTAAATAATTAATGATGTCAAAGAAAAATATTGTTTTGAAGCTGGGTATTCTTCTCTTTCCTTTTTTCAAGGTGCATAACCTTTTGAGTCTCGGTTTCTTAATCTGTAAAATGCAAATAACTGTTTCTATATCAAGGAGTAACTAGGAACACAAAATAGGGTGTTATAAAATACCTTAAAGAAAGCCTGTCATAGAGTAGAATATGTGTTCAATATTTCTTAACTTCTTGCTCCACTTCTGTGTTGTGTGATGGGAAACTGGGAAGAGTTGGCCCCCTACCTTGGAGCAGATGCATGTGCTGTGTTGCTCTGGTAACACAGCTGCCAGATGTTTGTAAAGGTGGTCGGAAGTTAGTGAGTTCCATGGAGGAGATTTTTCAAGTTAAATGCAACTTTTATGGGCCTGTGGCTTTTAAGAATTTTTTCTCTGTTGCCAGTCTAGTTGGCGGGCATGGTAACATGGTGGTTCTCAGGGTGTGGTCCCCAGACAGCTGCAGCAACATTGCCTGGGAACTTTTTAGAAATGCAAATTCTCAGGCCCCACCTCAGACTTACCGTATGAGAAAATCTGGGGGTGGATCCAGCAATCTGTGTTTTCACCAGTCCTGTAGGTGATTTCAATGTGTGCTAATGGCTGAATAGCTAGTGTTGCAAGAGTCCTGGGAACTGAGACTCCTAGGTCAAGTATATACCCTAGCTCTCCAGTTCACTGTGGGATCTTCAGCAAGTGACTTTACTTCTTTTTTTTTTCTTTCTTTCTTTCCTTTTAAAAAAATATTTTATTTAAATTCAGTTTGCCAACTTATAACACCCAGTACTCATTTCATCATCTCTTTATTTCTTTAATGCTACATTTCCTCATCTAGAAAATGGGAAAAAAATATATCCCTGCCATCTCAAATGACTGTTTCATAGACAACGAATTTAGGAGGATGAAAGCTATTCAGATAATGTATTATATAAATGGAAGGTATACTTATTATTCCCTGTCCTCAGGCAGGGCACTGTAGAAAGCATCCCCATTTAAAGAAAAATGGTTCTATTTTTTATTGACCATGCAAAGAAGAGTCTGTGCCTTTCATGAAAAATCTTGGAAGCTTTCACAACCCTCACAGTGTTTTCTCCTGTGTCGATCTAAATTAACTTGTGCATGCACCTCCCTCCGGTGTCTCAAAGATGTTCTGATGATGAGATCATCCAATGGGCATGAAAATTTTGTGGCAAAGTAAAAAGTCCGCAAGAGAGGTAACATTTGTTATTCGTTCTCCTTTCTCAGACTTTGGGGAAAATGGGGAACAGTGGGTCACTGCCCTGTGGCTGCCACCTTCTCATCTACCTGAAGAGGATTATTAAGATGTCCTTCAGGAGATCCCTGAGTGGCTCAGTGGTTTAGCGCCTGCCTTCCGTCCAGGGTGTGATCCCGGAGTCCGGGGATCGAGTCCCACATCGGGCTCCCTGCATGGAGCCTGCTTCTCCCTCTGCCTGTGTCTCTGCCTCTCTCTCTCTCTCTCAGTCTGTGTCTCTCATGAATAAATAAATAAAATATTAAAAAAAAAAAAAAGATGTCCTTCAGATCTTCTGACTTTTCCGGATGAATAGTTCTGCTTTCTCCCCCCAACCCCCCCACCCCGCCCCAAGGCCTTTCTGTACTCCCAATTAGTCACCTTCGCTTAAGTTCTCTGAGCTCTTTCCATGAGACAGCCTCTCATGAATGTGCTGCCCAGGCTCTTGAGTTCTGGAGTGCAGGAATAGACATAGAACCCAGGTCACCACCAGAGAGTGCTAAGAGCGTGGCTGCATGGTTCTAGAACACCTGCCTCCACAATCACAGGGCTCCGCTGATGCCTCAGAACAAGGCCATGGCCCCCAACACAGCTCAGTTGCTCTTCATTTTTATGCTAGTTTACCTAATCATTCATGTTTTATTTTTCATTTCCCTTAGGATGCCATCTTTTATTTGTGCCCAATGATTCTGCTATTCCCCTGACACCTTTGATTTCTCTAATAAAAACAATAAATTTAGCATATTTACATATATACAGAAAATTAGAATGTATGTGCGGGAGAAAATTGGAAGGAGAAACACCAGAATCATAAAAACAGCTTTCTTTGGGAAGTGAGATTACAAGCAATGACATTTGTTTTCTTCTTGCTTCTCTGAATATTTAAATTTTCTATGACTGATGCACCAGTTGTTTAATTTTTTTTCAGTTGCTTAATTTTTTAAAAAGCAAAAAATAAAATTGGGAAATTAACTTCTTGCGTGCTCACAGGGCAACAAATAGGAAATGCTTGCGTTAAGTAAGGTCTCACTGCCACACCTGAGGTTCCATTCCAGAAGAATACAATGCCATGCTTGGCCATAAGACTGGTTTGTCCAAGACTGTCCCAGTTTTAGCACTGAAACTTGGCAAATCAGGTCAGCTGGTCACCCACCTCCCTGTCCTCTCCATCTTCTTCTTCTCACTTGATCTACCATGGCCACCTTCTGGTCTTTCCACGATCCTCTTCTCCTGTATCCAGCTCTGCCTTTGCTGGGAAGATACAGCTCAGTTGAGGCTCAAGGACAGGAAGGAGCCTCAGGAGCATCATTTGTGTCTGTTGGTTCAAGTGAGACTTAAAAGTAGAGGGCAGATGTGAAGAGGCCATTGAACTGTGCTCACTCCCAGGCAGCAAGTGAGAGCAAAGCCTTTGGGACATGATGAAAAGATGAAGGTTCAGGGGAAGAGCCAATGTTCCTAAGGGGGCTGTTAATGGTGCTCGGTGGTATATAAGGGATTTATGTATATTTTTACATGTGAAAGTTTACATAAACGAATTTTATATATTGTAATTACATAGTATGTAATCATATGTAATTAACATATATTACACACTTTCTATAAATTTCTTTATATGTGTAATTATATTGTGCATATATATAATTTCCTAAGGATATATATAAAGGAATTCATACATATGTCTAATTTCATAATTAGATTATGTCAAATATCATAATATCATAATTACATGTAATAGCTAAAGGAATTTGTATATAATACAATTACATGTAATATGTAATCATATGTATATTTTAAATATATAATTAATATCATATTATGTAATATACTAGCTATATTGTTACATATAATATACAAAACATAAAATTATATATAATACATTTTTTAGGAATTCATATATATAGATATTATCATTACATAAAATAAAGGAATTTATGTATAATTATTCTATACATAAATTCCTTTATATGTGTATGAGCTTATGTATTATATGTAATAATACGTTAATATAGATCCCTTTATACATTATTTATGTATTCTATATACATTTCCTTAAGTTACCTTCTTATAGCCTTCTTTGTTTCTTCTCTGCCCTCACCTTCTTAAGAAACATTACTACAAAGCATGGTCTATCTACCTAATCTCAGGTTATGATTGATAACCACTGATACAGACATTTAAGATTTATGATGGGAGGACCTTGGGAGGTGAAGGGAGCTGAAGGACATACTGGGGACATGAATCCGCAGGTCCTATTCACAGAGTGGGTAAGGGCAGGTAGGCAATAAGGCATGCAGAGGAGAAAGAATCTGTCTGTAGAGACATGTAAGTCAAGGAAATGGCTCAAGACCAGTGGCCTGGATTCTGGTCCTTTAATGTTCAGGACTCCAGAAACCTTTCTCCAAGCCAATGGGAAGTGACTTATAAGCCCTGTAGGCACTGGTGATTCAGTAAAGAGTCAGTGGAATGGGCCATGGGCCCCTGGAGTCCACTGCATTAGATTAAGAGATAAGTGATCATGCATGTCAGGGAGAGGATGAAAATGGGCCAGGAAGGAAAACTCGCTAAAACACATGACCAAGATTGAAAAAAAAAGGGTTGCCCATTCTTGGTGAGAAAGCAAAGTAGCAGATGAGCATAGGTAGGGTCACTTTTGAAGGGAGTGCTTGGCTGAGTTATTGACCACCATGGTTTGCTTTTAATGGCCATGCCCAGCCTCTGTGGGGCCCATGCTGTGGCATCCAAAGCAGCTGCCCTGCTCTGACAGCACGGGGAGGTTGCTGGCGAGCCAGGGAACCAGCCCTGGCTGGAAGTGAGGAAGGACCTTGTGTTCCCAGCGGGTGTTTAGAAAACACAAGACATCAGTCAAGGATTTCAGCCTTGGCCTATGCTTTCCCATGCTGGGTGGTTTTATTTGAGGGTTAGATGTGTGTCAGTAGGGTAGGTATATGTAAACTTACTAGAGAAAAGAAATGAGCTGCTCACATGTTGGCTTCATTTTTTCCTATTCTCAGCCAGGCTGTGTGGGATATGAGCAGCAAATGTGAGGAGGTGAAGGGAGCCACAAAGTGTAAGTGGCCCCTCTGACCTTCAGCTCTTAACCCAGAGCCGCTAAACCAGTGGTTCAAAGCTGTGGTTGTACACAGTAGAATCACCTGCGGATTTCTTAAAAATACAAATGCCAGGCCCCCACCTTTAGGGATTCCGGCTTATTTGGTTTATTTAAGACAGCCACATTATTGAAATATTCTCCAGGTTATTCTGAAGTGTACCTGGGGTGACAACCACTGACTTTGCCTTTGGTGAGGCAACCAAATAGGTGGTCAGTCAGGAGAGGAAGAGGGACGGGGTGGGGAGTAAAGAGGCTCAGAGGACCTGTTTGCCCAGCACAAGGGTGGTAACCTTGGAATTGGTCCAGGCACTGGTTTCTGTTTTGCCCTTTTTGCCTATCGATTTTTAAAGTTTTGCAAGTCTTAATGGGTTAAGATATCTATTTTCCTTTTGGATCCTCAAATTTTTTTGTAAGATTTTATTTATTTGTTCACGCGACAGAGAGAGACAGAGAGAGAGAGAGAGAGAGAGAGAGAGGCAGAGGGAGAAGCAGGCTCCCTTCAGGGAGCCTGAAGTGGGACTCCATCCCGGGATCCCAGGATCACGCCCTGGGCTAAAGGCAGGCGCTAAACTGCTGAGCCACCCGGGCATCCCTGGATCCTCAAATTTTAGCCACATCAGAATCACCAGGAAAACTTGTTAAAACAGAATGCTGGGCCCCACTCCCAGAATTTGTGATTCAGGAGCTTGGAGGTGGGGCCCGATTTTTTGCGTCTCTGACAATTCCCCAGGGTTACACTGGTGCTGCCTCTCCAAGAACCACACTTGGAGAACTGCTGGTCTGATTTTGTCATTTCATCCTTTTTGTATTTTAGTTCTCTGGATTTAGTATTTCAGTTAGATCTTGATTTTCCTCAGCTGTTGTTTTCTTCTTCCCATTAAACTATGCTATATTTTTTCTTAATTTATAGGTATTTTTAAATGATTTTATTTATTCATTTGAGAGAGAGAGAGAGAGAGTGTGTGTGTGTGTGTGTGTGTACAAGTGAGGCAAGGGGCAGAGGGACAAGCAGACCAGGCTCCCCATTGAGCACAGAGCCCGGGTACTGGCCAGATACAGGATCTGAGCCAAAGTCATATCTTTGACTGGGCCCCTCAGGTGCCCCTTAGTTTATAGTTTATCTAGATTTTTCTTACTACCTTTGATGCTAATTTATACTCCATTTTATTTTATCAATATTTTAAAATTTTGTCCTCTTGGCCCATGTAACGGACTGTTAGTTGCCCATTCAAGGGTCATTTTATTTATTTTTATTTATTTTTTATTTTTTTATTTTCGAGGGTCATTTTATATCCCCCTTTCCTGTTAACCAGCATCCAATATTGTTTAAAAGTGAGTAGTCATGGGATCCCTGGGTGGCGCAGCGGTTTGGCGCCTGCCTTTGGCCCAGGGCGTGATCCCGGAGACCCGGGATCGAATCCCACATCGGGCTCCCGGTGCATGGAGCCTGCTTCTCCCTCTGCCTGTGTCTCTGCCTCCCTCTCTCTCTCTGTAACTATCATAAATAAAAAAAAAAAAAAAAAGTGAGTAGTCATGTGCCTCATGAGAGCCTCTAAAGTCTCAGGGGTGATCTTTTTTTCAGCTTTATTGAGATGTATTTGGCAAACGATATTGTAAGATACTTGAGTGTGCATCATGATGCGTTGATGTACGTGTGCGCTGTGAAAGGGTTCCTCCCGTCAGGTTAATTAACACATCCATCAGCTCACAAGTTTATCTTTTGTGTGTGAGAACCTTTAAGTTCTACCCTCTTAGCGAATTTCAGTTATACCATACAGTGTCATCAGGGGTAACTTTTAATTAGACTAAACTAATAAAGATAATTCCACTTCCTTGTCGGCAACTAGCATAAAAACGGAAATGTGAAGGGAAGTCAGCTGGTGGTCCCTGGGAAAGTTTTTCTTAGAACAGGAATCAAGAACATTCTGCGTACCAGGCTTCAGACTGTTGCGTGCAGGTTTGATTCTGAGAGAAGAAATAGCCATCTGGCATCTATGAGGGATCAAGCCTCAGGAGCAAAGTCAATCCCCTGAAGATGGCAGAGCAGAAAGGTGGAAGGAAACCAGGTCCTTGATGATGTCCTTGAGCCACTGAGCTAACAAACCCTGGACCCACTTTATTTCCAGACTTTTGGTTATGTGAGATTCTCTTTTTTAAGGCATTTTAAGTTAAGTCTTCTGTTTCTTGGAGCCAAAAGCATCCTAAATGGTATGTTATTTTAGCCATCTGAAGATTATTATATTTTTCTTTGTCTGCAGATATTTGTGTATGGATCTTAAATTTCTTGAGATCAGGAATCACGATTTTTTTTTTGTATTTAAAAAATTGCTTCATTTTTTTTTTTTAAGATTTCCTTTTTAAGTGATCCTTAACACCCAAGGTGGGGCTCAAACCCACAACCTCGAGATCAAGAGTTGCATGCTCCTCCTGACTGAACCAGCCATGTGCTCCAAAATGCATTTTTTTAAAGAGTAATTTTAGACTCACAGCAAAATTAAGACAATACAGAGATTAACCGTATAATCCTTGCCCCCACATATATATAGCCTTCCCCATTAAAACTTCTTCCACTCAAGTGGTGCATTTGTGGCAATTGAGGAATCTACACTGATATCTAAAAGACTGTAGTTTACATTAGGGTTCCCTTTTGGTGTTGTGTGGAGGGATGTATAATAACATAAATTCACCATGGCGGTATCGTACAAAGTAATTTCACTGCCCTAAAAAATCCTCTATGCACTGCCTATTCATCCCTCCACCACCCAACCCCTGGCAACTACTAATCTTTTTACTGTTTTGCCTTTTCCAGAATGGAAAATCTGTAGCCTTCTCAGATTGACTTCTTTCAGTTAGTAATATGCACTTAAGTTTCCTCCACGTCTTTTCATGGCTTAATAGCTCATTTCTTTTTAGCATTGAATACTATTCCATTGTCTGGGGGCACTATTGTTCATTTATTTATCTACTCATCTATATTGAAAGACATCTTGATTGCTTCCAAGTTTTGGCAATTATGAGCAAAGCTGCTATCAACATTTGTGTGCAGGAAGTTTCTGTGCGGACATTAATTTTCAATTTTGGAGGTTAAATACCAAGGATCATGTTTGCTAGATCATATGGTAAGATATTATTTCATTTTCTAAGAAATGGCCAAACTGTCTTCAAAAATGACTATCATTTTGCATTCCCATCAGCAATAAGTAAAAATTTCTATTGTTCCAAATCCTCACCAGTGTTTGGGGTTGTCAAATGGTCCAGATTTGTGCCATTCTAATAGGTATGTAGTAGTATCTCACTGTTGTTTTATTATTTTTTTTAAGATTTATTTATTTATTTATTCAGAGAGAGAGAGAGAGAGAGAGAGAGAGGCAGAGACACAGGCAGAGGGAGAAGCAGGCTCCATGCAGGCAGCCCGACGTGGGACTCGATCCTGGGTCTCCAGGATCACACCCCGGGCTGCAGGAGGCGCTAAACCGCTGCGTCACAGGGGCTGCCCCTCACTGTTGTTTTAACATGCATTTCCCTGATGACAAATGATGTGGAGCCTCTTTTCACATTCCTGTTCCATCTGGATATCTTCTTTGGTGAGGGTCTGTTAAGGTCTTTGGTCCATCGTTCGAACAGGTTGTTTTCTTGTTGTTGATTTTGTGAGTCCTTTATATATTTTGGATAATAGTCCTTTTTCAGATGTGTCTTTTGCAAATATTTTCTCCCAGTCTTCCAACTCTCTTAGTATTGTCTGTTGTATTCATGACATTTTATGCAGAACTTTTCCACAGTCTCAAATACAACATAGTTTGAGAGAACAAATTAATTATTTCATTGCCATAATTATTTCTTTTCCATAGATTTAAAGATTTACTTTGTCTCAAGCTTATGGTCATCACTTGGAACACTAAAATGAAAATATGCACATACAGCTTTTGGTTATTTAAAACAAACACGGGACATCTGACCACCTTTAGAGACAGAGGAGTTATTGTGAGGATGTGTGTGGATGGACCTCTCACATCTCAGAGTCCTGAGCCTGTCCTCTCCCTGCCTCTGGCTTATCAGACCCACATGGGCCTCTCCTTTTATTTTTGTGAGTTCTAGCCTTCTCTCTCCACCAACCGACTGGCCACAGGGGCAACAATTCTTTCAGGTTTCAGAGGGACAAGTTTATCTTATACTAGTATATTATCATCTTTACGGGAAAAAGCTCTCAGGCCCAGTACTTCATGATCACTGGACCGCTTTGGGTCAAGTACCATCTCTGGTCAGCCAATGACTACCTCAAGACAATAACATACTCTGATGTACCCGAACTCTAAGAGGAAGTGAGGAATGAAAAGTACCATTATTAGCATGTTTAAAGGGTTTAAAAGGCTTATTTAGAAAACAACTCCAGAACTAGTATCCTTAGTCGCTGCTGCAATGCCTTCACTGTGCTAGCTGTTTGCCATGTCGTGGAGTGCTTTTAATGATCTCTACCTCCTCAGATCGAAAGAATGGAGTAAAACAGAATCTATATCTCTTTTTTAAAATTAACAATGATTATTGGGATGCCTGTGTGGCTCAGTCAGTTAAGTGTCAGACTCTTGATTTGGGCTCAGGTCATGATCTCAGAGGCGTAGGATTGAGCGTCACACTGGACTTTGCACTCAGAGGGGAGTCTGCTTGGGATTCTCTTCCTCTGCCCCTCCTCCCCATTCATGTGTGGCTCTCTCTCTCTCTCAAATAAAGAAATCTTTTTTTAAAAGATTTTATTTATTTATTCATGAGAGATACACAGAGAGAGGCAGAGACATAGGCAGAGGGAGAAGCAGGCTCCCTGGGGGAAGCCTAATGCAGGACTTGATCCCAGGACCATGGGATCTTGACCTGAGCCAAAGGTCAGGTCAACCACCTGGACACTCAACCACTGAGCCACCAGGTGCCCCAAATAAAGAAATCTTAAAAAAAAATTAGTAACGATTTTTTTTTAAAGATTTTATTTATTTATTCATGAGAGACACACAGAGAGAGAGAGAGAGGCAGAGACATAGGCAGAGGGAGAAGCAGGCTCACCTCAGGGAGCCCGATGTGGGACTTGATCCCTGAACTCCAGGATCACGCCCTGATCATGAAAACAGAGCTTAACCGCTGAGCCATCCAGGCGTCACAGTAATGATTCTTAACTTGTTTTGGGGAAAGTATATGGAAACTAAGTTATCAGGGCTAAAAAAAAATGTGCTCTGTTGAAACAAACCATCAGTCCACAGTGTCATAATTTCTGAAAGACTAACAATATTTAGAAATATTAAAATAGCTTGTTAGGATAAAAGACAGTATATGAGGCACTGTTGGAGTTGCTTTTCCTGACAGCCAAATATTATTGTACATGTAATTATATTCCCAGAGCAAGAGGTTATCATACTGGCATCAACTTCACCAAGAATAAAAAAGAGTTACCTGGTGGATAGATAAGGTTCCTGGACTTAAATGGAAAAAACACATTTTTTTTTAATGATGTGTTTATTTTTATTTTAGTGAGACAGGGCTTGAGCAGGGGAAGGGACAGAGGGAGAGAGAGAATCCTCAAGCAGACTCCCTGCTGAGCATGGAGCCCCACTCAGAGCTTGATCCCAGGACCCTGAGATCATCGTCTGAGCTGAAATCAGAGTTGGCCACTTAACTGACTGAGCCACCCAGGCACTGATGAAATGGAAAATTTCTATTTTTACTTGTTTTCATTTTATTTAAATTACAGTTAACATGCAGTGTAATATTAGGTTCAGATGGTAGAATTTAGCAATTCATCACTTCCTTACAGCACCTTGTTTTCATTATAACAAGTGCCCTCCTTAGTCCCATCACCCATCCTGCCCATCCCACTGCCCACCTCCCCTCCAGCAACCCTGTTTGTTCTCTGTAGTTAATAAGCTGTTTTATGGTATGTTTCTCTCTTCTCTTCCCCCTCCTCCACCATGTTCATCCGTTTGTCTTAAATTTCACATGAGTGAAATCATATGGTATTTGTCTCTGACTGATATGTCACTTAATACACCCTATCTCCATAATACACCCTATCTCCATCCACATTGTTGCAAATAGCAAGATTTTATTCTTTTTGAGGCTGAGTGATATTCCATTATATTTATACTACATCTTCCTTATACACTCATTAGTTGATGGACATTTGAGCTCTTTCCATAATTTGGCTATTGTTGACAATGCTGGTATAAACATCAGGATGCATGTGTTCCTTCAAATTAGTATTTTTATATCCTTTGGGTAAATATCTAGTAGTGCAATTGCAGGATTGTAGGATAGTTCTATTTCTAGCTTTTTGAGGAACCTCCAGACTGTTTTCCAGGATATTTAAAAATTTGTAAATAGAAAAACACAAGTGTGATTTCAGAATTATTCTTTGAAAAAAAAGATAATTTTTCATTATTAATTTGAAAAAACTCTGGAAAGAAATAGTGGGTAATGCTTTTATTTTCTGCCATCTATTGATATGCATTTTCTAATGTTTCTACAGTGACCATATATCACTTCAAAAATATTAAAATGTTGGGGCTCTTGTGTGCTCAGCTGTTAAGCATCTGCCTTTGGCTCAGGTCATGATCCCAGGGTCCTGGGTTCGAGCCCCACATCGTGCTCCCTGCTCAGTGGGGAATCTCCTTCTTCCTCTCCCTCTGCTCTTCCTCTTGTTCGTGTTTTCTTTTTCTCTCTCAAATGAATAAGTAAAATCCTTAAAATATATATATTAAAATGTTACATTAATGTATAAACTGTAACTAAGTAAGAGGAAAATAAAGGAATTTATTTGGTATAGTGCCCAGTGTGGTGCCATGAGTAAATAAGTGCTTTCTTTTCTAATGCTTTTGAAGGTGATTAGCTCCATTCCAGAGTTAGCACATGTAAATGACACTAGATACCTTGGGAACACACTGTAGCCTATTTTGATTCATTTGGATTTAGAATTGTGGTAATAAACCATTTGGGTAAGCGTCAGATGATGGCTACTTCTGAGTATTTGTGCTATGACTTCACTTGCTGTGTATTTAGATTGCACCCAAAAGGACAGCTGTGCACGATGCTATTTTTATCTGCCTCCAATTCGTCCCTAACTTGTTTATCCAAATTGTAGCAAACCACCCAGTCTTCAGTGAAAACCCACCAAGATCAAATGCAATGCTTTTAAAAGCAACCTATTTTGGAACATGGGCAGGGGAATAAATGTTATTTAAAAGAAAATGTTCTTCATGGGGTGGGCACAACTAGAATGCCAGTCCAACCATATTGCTACTGCATTGGTGATGGAATCCAGTTCCATTCCTCTAGAACCTTGTCCTTGCCTTCCTTTCCAACCTTACACTCCACTTTCCAACCGCATGAGCAAGCCAGTCACCTTCAGATCAGCCCGAGCAAAGCTCCAGGAATCACCATGTGAACACTTTCAGATATTCGTATCCAAACCCCCAAAGAGTAAAATCTCCATTCTATTGTGCTTGATTTATTTAAAAAAAAAAAAAAAGAGGCAATGTGTTTTGCAAACAAAACAAAACAAAACAAAACCCTGAAGATGGAGGACAGACAGTTTAATGCAATGGGAAAAACAACTACACCAGACGAGGAAAATTTAGGCAGGGTATGCACTGGGGAGTATATGTTTTCCCTCGCAAAGGTTCTGTGAATCTAAACTCCTGTGGGGAACAGAATTATTTTGTTTCTGATTTGGTAACCTGTGACCATTTATAAAGGCAATAAAGAGATTTTTAAAAATCCCATTTAAATAAGGGCTGTTTTTAGAATCTTTAATTCCTTTGTTCATTCAACATGTATTAATTGGTTTTAGGCTCTCTTGTGGCACAGAGCTTTGAGTTAGAGGAAGTCTTAAAGTTAACTCAGACATGATTCCTGCTTTCCAGAAGCCCCCGGTCAATTAGGACAGAAAGAGATTGTCTAAATTATAAAATCTAAATCTGTTGTGATAAAGGTCATGAGTGAGCTAAAAGGCTGCAGGTGCTGTCACTATACTTCCTCTCCACTAATCACTGCCACGAACAGTGTTTCTAGCACAACTGTTCAGGAACTCAGAGATCCAGGCATATTAGGAATGGTAACATAGCATGATTCAGGCATATATGTTTGCTGGCTCTGGACTGAGCAGTGGCCCTTGCAGTGGGAGGGAAGAAGAGGACAGTGGCGAGTTAAGTGCGAACAGCCCTATCTTTACAAGCCTTATCTCATTACTGTCTACAGTCTGGTGTGACAGCCGCATTATGCAAAACCTCATAGCTTTGCCAAAAACAGCTCTATTTTCTTCTCTGATTTTCTCCATTCGGGTTTGCAACTTGTGAATGAAGAATCTTAAGGGATGCATGAGTCAGCTATAGCTGCGCTAACGCTATATAAAAAACAGTCCTAAATCTCTCCATACCTTATAATCATAAGCCTTCATGTTCATGCCCTTGGGTCTTTAAGTCAGCTGAGGTTTGGCTGAGCTGGGCTGGATTCCAGGCTTCTGACCTTCTTGAGGCCTGCTTCACATTATGGGGCTCATGATCTCAGATCACAGAAATGCAAGATCACAGAAATGCAGGAAGGCAAGCTAGATTTTGCGATGGCTCTTAAAGAATTTGCTTGTACCTGGCATCCTACCTCTTCCCTCTCAATATCTCCTTGGTCAGAGCAAGGGATACGTGGCCTGGCCCAACATCACTAAGGCAGGGAAATAATCTCTGCCTATTTCAGCAGACAGAACTGCCAAGAAGGGCATGGATATAATTTTTTTAAAGATTTTATTTATTTCTTCATGAGAGACACACAGAGAGAGGCAGAGACAGGCAGAGGGAGAAGCAGGCTCCCTGCAGGGAACCCAATGCAGGACTCGATCCCAGGACCCAGGGATCACGCCCTGAGCCGAAGGCAGACGCTCAACCACAGAGCCACCCAGGCATCCCGGGCATGATGTAATTGATGTAATTCAGAGAAAGCATAGAGCTCTGGGAACCGCGATCCAAACTGTTATAAGGCATTGCTGTTTTTCACAAAGAGAGACCCTAACAATGAGTTACACAAGCAAGTGACCTCTTCCTGGCAGTGGAGCTGTCGCTGACCTTTGGGTACTGGCACGTGGTATTGACACCCGTGCCCTGTGCTCCTGTGTGGTTGGAGCTGAAATCATCATAGCCGCAGGCTTTGAGGGCTTTTGTCCCCAGCCTCGAATAAGCTTTGAGCCTGCTGCTTCACGCCCGGTGAAGGAGACCCATCCTGTCTTAGCGCCCTCACTGGCTTGTTCCTGTCCCCCCGCCCCCTGGCACAACTGTCATGCCTCTCCAAGCCACCCTGTTTCTAGCTGCCCTGTCGCCCTCAGTGACACTCAGTTGTTGGGATTCCTGCCGGTCCCCTGCCCTCCATCCAGCCCAGCCCTGCTACGTGGCTGTACCTCGGTGGTGAAGGAAGGTCTCGAGAACTGGGCTGGGCTGTTGGTCAGCAGGTGCTGTCTCTGGAATCAGAGGTCCAGCTCTCCTCTGAAAATACTTCTGTGAGCCTGCCTGCCTCCAAAGGAATCCGTAGCCTCCTAGACTATGAGAGCTGGGACTTGAGAGGGCATCTAGTCAACTCTACTGTTTTAGAGATGAAGCAAATGAGGCCCAGAGAGTCCATTTAGCGAAGGAACTAAGACTGGCGTCTCAGACCTTTTATTCTCAATCCAGGGGCCCCACAGTGTTTCACCACTTCCATCTTTCCCTGTGGGACTTAGTTGCATTCTTAAGAAAATTATCACAAGCATGTGTGGCAGGTAGTAGATGAAACTCTATAAATACAAGGATCTGGGGGTCCTGGTATATGCTCATCTACAGCTCCCCAAACTAACAAATTAGACTATTTGGTCTAGGAAAGGGAAGTCTCAGCTAAAATGCAAAGATAACTATGAAGAGATAATTCTTCGCTTCTGATCTTCTAAAGGCCCGAGGACCAGAACTGCATTTTAGAGACAACCCTCCCTACCAACTCTGGCATTCCCAGGGCAATCTCAGAGAAAACTAAGGATATGGAAGGACCCTAAAATAACCGGTTTATCCCAAATAAATGGGAAATAAACTAAACTGACTGGCTGTATTTGCAAGTGACTATATTCCTCTTACCACCACCAGAATTGAAATTCAGAACTGATATTATAATGGAAAAATAGAGTAACTTACTGTTTTTCCAGACCTGAGTTTGTGACTGTGCATTTGAACCTACAGTCTGTTGGCAGGATAGTAGTACCAGCTGCTGGTACTGGCAATGAAAGTAGGAGTAACCCTGTTAGCTAATATGTATGGAAAAAGATCTGCAACAATTTAAACATGGAATGATTTTGTTTTGCTTATATGCATTTAAACTTTTCCACAATAAACATTGTACTACTTTTGTAATAAGAAAAATATTTTATTTTATTTGAAAAACAAACACCTCCTGTCCTCCACTACTCATTCCTACCTGATACAAATCCTCTCCATTTTTACTTATTTTTGGCACTACCCACATACTTCGGCATGGGAGTTGCTTCTCTTTACATCTTTCATATTCTAATTTGCAATTTCCCCTGAAAGCTTTGCGCCTTTGTATTTTCTAGTTTCATTGGTGTTGAGGATTTAGTTGGCCAGGCCATCAGCTGAATCTCAGAAGTCAAATTAAATAGAAAAATCAATAAAAGAAAAAGCATTGAGAGCACTAATCTGCATTTATCATTCTGAAGTGGATTTTGGAACAGATACTATGGATTTAATAATGTTGTATATCCTGCTTAAAAACTACTTGAAGACTTAGGGGAAAAAAAAGTTATCAAGATAAGATTTGATCAAAAACGAAACAGCAGTGGAAGGAAATTGAGTTTCTTTTAACATGCGTGGGAAGCCCCGATGAGTAAGAGGGGCAGTCAGATGGGGAAGACTTGCCGGTTCTCCTCTGCCCAGCTATGCGGGGGCGGAGATGTGGAAGGGCAAGAGGCAAGGGAGGTGGGAGGCTTCTGGGAGGGCTTCATGGTGGAGGTGTGTCTCGAACTAGGTCCTGAAAGATAAGTTGAATTAGGTGAGGAAAGAAATGTTCCTAGAAGTGGTAAGGGAACTGGGGCTAAGGAGAGGTATACAACCAAGCTTTACCCTTGGTCCCAGGCTTCCTGGCAAATAAGGCAAAAAGGGGAAATATAATGTACTCCTTATCTTTTACTATTTGAGAGAACAGTACGAGAAATAGTAAGGGAAATAGTAAGAATAGTAAGGGAAATACCTTTCTAGGGGCTAAAAATGAAACTCCAGACCAGTGATTCTCAAGTATTAGCACGTATAAAAATCCCCTGGAACATCATGAAACATGCAGATTTCTGGACCCCAGCTCCAGAGATTTTGACTCAGTAGTTCTGGGGTTGGGTTCAGAACTCTGAGATAAACAAGCTCACCCAAATTATTCCAACGTAGGTTCCTCTTTCCACCCACTTAAAAAAACACCACTGTAAAGGCATTTTAAAAAAAAATCCACTTTGCATTCATTTGTTCATTCAAAAAAATATATATTAAGTGCTATCCTCAGTGCTGGGGATACAGCAGCAGAGAACAAGACAGAGTGGCCCTCTGCCCTCAGGGAGACTGGGGGGCAGAGGAGGGCCACAGGGTCTCTCGGCCAGCCAGCCTCTTCCCCTCACGCTCACCACAGGCCCCTCCAGCCAGACACTTGCACCTTATCCCATGTGCTAATTGCAACTTCTGCCCCGACCACAATCTTTCTCACTTTCAGTTTTGGTGATGAGGCCGTCCACCAGGGCCCTGGAGACTCTGTCATGGAGGAGGTGCTCATGGAAGCCCCCTGGATCCTCCAAATGCTGCAGCAGCTTCTTTGAGTGATCAGTTGAAGAGCGTGGCCCCGGAGTTGGTGGTGATGCAGAGGCAGAGACCACTGAGGGTCCGAACAAGTGCAGAGGGGCCCGTCAGGACGGGCCTAGATGCATGGCTGCAGCTTCAGAGACGGTGTGCCGTAGACTGAACATTTGTGTCCCATTCCCCAGTTCAGATGTTAGGGCCCTAACCCTCAGTATGAAGGTATTTGGAGATGGGGACCTTGGAAGGTGTTAGGGTTTGATGGGCTTTTTAGGGCAAGGCCCTCGCAGTGAAAATCATGCTCTTCTAAGATGAGACACCAAAGAGCTTGCTCTGTTCAGGCCCGGTGAGGACACAGCGGGAAGGCAGTGATCCATAAACCAGGAAGCTGCTCTCCTGAGAACATGAGCACGTGGACTTCCTGATCTTAGAATTCTAGTTACCAGAACTGTAAGAAAATACAGTCGACGGTTTGACAACATGGGTTTGAATTGAGGAGTCCACATAGACGTAGATTTTCTTTGATACAGTACAGTACAATGTATTCTCTCTTCCTTAGGATTTTTTTCTTGATTGATTTAAAAAAATTTTTATTTAAATTCAATTTAGTTAACATAAAATGTATTATTAGTTTCAGGGGTAGAATTTAGTGATTCTTCAGTTGCACACAACACCCAGTGCTCATTCCAGCAAGTACCCTCCTTAATGCCCACACCCAGTTGCCCCATCCCCCCAACCCCACCCCTCCAGCAACCCTGTTTGTTTCCTATAGTTAAGAGTTTCTATGGTTTGCCTTCCTCCCTGTTTTTATCTTATTTTCTTTTTCCTTCCCTTCCCCTATGTTCCTGTTTTGTTTCTTAGATTCTACATATGTGTGAAACCATATGATGACTGTCTTTCTCTGACTGACTTATTTTGCTTAGCATAACACCCTCTAGTTCCATCCATGTTGTTGCAAATGGCAAGATTTCATTTTTTTTGTGGCTGAGTAATATTCCATTATCTATCTATCTATCTATCTATCTATCTATCTATCTATCTATCTATCTCACATATTTTATCCATTCATCTGTTGACGGATATTTGGGCTTCTTAATAGTTTGGCTATTGGGGACATTGCTGCTATAAACTTTGGGGTGCATGTGCCTCTTGGAATCACTATGTTTGTATCCTTTGGATAAATACCTAGAAGTGCCATTGCTGGGCCATAGGGTAGTTTTTTGAGAAACTTTTGAGGAACCTCCATGCTGTTTCCCAGAGTGGCTGTACCAGCTTGCATTCTTGCCACCAGTTTAAGGGGGTTCCCCTTTCTCCACATCCTTGCCAACATCCATTATTTCCTGACTTGTTAATTTTAGCCATTCTGACTGATGTGAGGTGATATCTCAATATGGTTTCGAACTGTATCTCCCTGATGCCAAATGATGTTGAGCATTTTTTCATGTGTCAGCCATTTATATGTCTCCTTTGGAGAAATGCCTGTTGATGTCTTCTGCCCATTTCTTGACTGGATTTTTTGTTTTCTGGCTATTGGCTTTGGTTAAGTTCTTTTATCTGATATGTCATTTGAAAATATCTACTCCCATTCTGTAGGTTGCCTTTTAGTTTTATTGACTGTTTCTTTCCTGTGCAGAAGCTTTTTATCCAGATGAAGTCTCAATAATTCATTTTTACCTTTGTTTCCCTTGCCTTTGGAGATGTGTCTAGGAAGAAGTTGCTGCCTGTTTTCTCCTCTAGGATTTTGATGGATTCCTGTTTCACATTTAGGTCTTTCATCCATTTTGAGTTTATTTTTGCGTATGGTGTAAGGAAGCGGTTCCGTTTTATTCTGCATGTGGCTGTCCAATTTTCCTAACACAATTTGTTGAAGAGACTGTCTTTTTTCCAGTGGATAGTCTTTTCTGCTTCGTCGAAGATTAGTTGACCATAGAGTTGAGGGTCCATTTCTGGGTTCTCTATTCTGTTCCATTGATCTCTGTGTCTGTTCTTGTGCCAGGACCACACTGTCTTGATGAGCACAGCTTTGTAATATAGTGTGAAGTCTGGAATTATGATGCCTCCCGCTTTGGTTTTCTTTTTCAGTATTACTTTGGCTATTCAGGGTCTTTTCTGGTTTCATACTTCCTCATGATTTTCTTAATAATATTTTTCTTTTCTCCAGCTTACTTTAATGTAAGAATATGGTATATAGTATACATACAAAATTTATCTTAATGGATTATTTGTGTTATCCATAAGGCAGGCTATTAGTAGTCACTTTTGGGGGGAGCCAAAAATTATATATGGATTTTTGATTGGGGGGTCGATGCCCCTAAGCCCTGCATTGCACAAAGGTCAACTGTAAAAGTCTGTTGTTTCAGCCACACAATCTAAGGCATTTTGTATGGCAGCCCGAGCTAACCAAGACACAGCAGGATTCCTGTTAGTCCCTCACCTGGTTGTAGTCTCTCTGCACATTCTGGGGTTCAGTTTAATCCTTTTGTCCCAGCCTTGCCATGCCCACTTATCTATATGGGCACTCGCACTCCTTTCAGAGCTTGGGACCTTAACCCGCTCCCTACACCCTCTCAATTAGCTTCAGAATGATTTACAGACTGCCCCCCGCCCTGCTCTTGCTACTACCATGTCTGCGGGTTGGCCTTCTTATTAAGCAAGCACTGCAGACCATCAGCTACCACCACCTAGCATGTGGACAAAGAAAGAAGCCCCAGAAAGTATGTGCATGTGTCTCAGTGTGGGTGGAGTTTTTGTGTGAGCATGCATGTGGGTGTGTGTTGAGAGACGATATATAAACAAAGGCCAGACCATATAGGTAATAATAAAACTGTAACCCATGGTCTGTAGCAGACAACTCAGGAACTACGAGCCCTATTTCTCATAACTGGTCCAGGAAGCCAAATAATCCCTGTGACAATGGCCCCTACTTTTATTCCTTTTTTTACAAATTGAGAGAAGCCAAATACACACCCTCAACCAGTCACTAGAAGCAATAATTAGAACTTGCTTCTAGTTCCTCATGCCAACAGCCTCCTATCAGAGCATACTTGAAACCTTCTCTTTTTTTCCACTATAAAGTTTTTCGCACTCCTCTGCTTGCCTTTGGGTCTCTGCCAAAATGCAAGTGATGGTGGCTGACTCCTTTGCTATAGAAAGCTTGGAACCGACAGTCTTTGCTTGTTCTCATTTGGATGATCTTCATGTATTTCCACAGTGTGCAGGAGTGACGAAGCATGTGTACCGGAGTATGTGCATGTGTGAGGGAGCTGTGTGTGTGTGTGTGTGTGTGTGTGTGTGTCTTGCATGTGTTGGGAATGAAAGGTTGTGGGGTAAGGGAAAGCCTGCACTCACTGTGAGATCTCATCACTTTTGGGTTGGTTCCCCTGATATCTCTCTTTCTTTAGGGCTGATACGAAGGAGGGTTGGGCAGGGAGGAAGCAGGAGGGGAGGGAGGAGGATTTGGATGAGAGTCACTTCTGTGATACAGATAGCTGATTATAAATGCCAGACTTTTGTGTGAAGTAACAGAGTCCCTGGAACCTGTAACCAGAGCGTCTCCCAGCCACCATACTTCATTACCTCCCTTTTTCCTTTCATTGTTGAAAGCCAATGGCAGGCACCAGGACCAGGTTACACCTCCCCACCCCCCTGGCCTTTGTGCCTGCCTTTCCCTCCAGAGCCTCCCCTCCCTCCCCGGTGTCTCACGGTCTGTGACTGGCCGGTACAGGTGTATCAGGATTTAATCCGAGGCCAGGCAGCCACTTGCCAAAATTAACGGTTGGTAAAAGGAGAACAAACAGAGGTAAACAGCCCTTACCTAGGACAGAGTCTCCCTGTGATTTTTCACTGCAGCAAAGAGACCAGTGAGGTGCTACACTTTTCTGATTAGGGACGGTAATTTTCACCCCCTTAAGATAAATTTCATCACACTAAGGGTCTTAGGGAACGCAGGACTCAAAAGAAAATTGCGTGGTCGTGCAGGATTTCTCCAAGACCTCCGTTTAGGATGCACACCGTGCTAGCTGCTGTGGTGCTGTGCTGCTCGGGCCAAGGCGTGCACACCCGGGGAACCTGGGAGCCGTGGGGCTCCGCGGAGGCCTGCAGAAGAGTGTGCGGTGGGCCACAGGTACCAGGTCCCCGACTCTGCAAAGCCCCCCCCCAGCTAGAGTTTTAAGATTGAAGAAACTGAGGCTGGTACCCCGCCCTCGCGAAACAGGCCCCTGGAGCCTGGCATCAGCCATAGTCTTATCGGGGTGTGAGTGGCAGCATGACAGCACCCCAGGCTGGGCCTGGTCTCCCACATGTGGGGGTCCCAGCTGGGGTGCCCGCTAGGCGGGGAGGCCGGGGTCCCACCAGGCCATCCCCCCGCTTCTCCTCGGGGACAGTTCTTTCCCTGTTGTTTTCAAATCCAGCAGCCAGTTTTGAGCTCTTCTAGTTTCTTCAGCTGTTTGCTCTGTATTGTCACCTAAGCTGCAAAGCGTGTTTTATCAGTTGACTTAAGCCGGTTTAAAACATTAAAATGGATATTGCAGATCCATTATCAAACTGAACATTTCATGAATCACCAACCCATTTCTTGTGCATAAGAACAGAGATAAACAATGACTAATGGGGGCGCCTGGATGGCTCAGTGGTTGAGCGTCTGTCTTTGGCTCAGGTTGTGATCCCAGGGTCCTGGGATTGAGTCCCGCATGGGGCTCCCTGCTCAGTGGGGAGCCTGTTTCTCCCTCTGCCTATGTCTCTGCCTCTCTCTGTGTGTCTCTCATGAATGAATAAATAAAATCTTTAAAAAAAAAGCAAAATTCAAAACATAAGAGACACCTAACGCTGGGAAACAAACAAGGGGTAGTGGAAAGGGAGGTGGGCGGGGGGTTGGGGTGACTGGGTGATGGGCACTGAGGGGGGCACTTGACGGGATGAGCACTGGGTGTTATGCTATATGTTGGCAAATTGAACTCCAATAAAAAAAATTTAAAAAAAAGCAAAAAACAAAACAGTGACTAATGTCACTGAAAAGCAACAATGCACTAACTTCAAAACTGATGGCCGTGTCAGGGCTGAGGAATTCCAGTTGCCTCCAGTGTTCACACCAACGAGAGCACCAGAGATGAACTGACTGGAGGGGGTGACTCATTGTCCCTGCAGGCAGGGAGCTGGAGACAGGGTGGGTGTCTGATGCGCCTCTCTCTCTCTCTGCCTTTCTTGGCACTACCACAAACATGATTATGAAATGTTATCCTGTGGTGCTTAGGCCCTAAACCTGAACCAGAGGAAGGACTTTGACTAGAACACAAAACCTAACACACTTTACTCTCCCCTGCTTGCTGGTCTAAACAGACACCTCTTTCCTGCATTGTTTCCACTGGGCAGGACTTCCACCCCCATTCTAAACCAAGTCAGTCCTATTTTGTTTGTTAACAACCTCTGAGAAATGTATTCCTCTGTAAGAAGGAAGGAAAGTGAAATGCAGATTCCCCACCCACCCCCCCCTCCCCCGAACATATTCTACTTCAGAAATGGGCCCTTTAAAAGATCACCTCTTTCTTTACCATAGATCCAGCAATCAAGCCCTTTGGTATTTTCCCAAAGGAGTTGAACACTTATGTCTGCACAAATGCTTGCACGCAGATGTTTCTGGCAGCTTTATTTATAATTGCCAAAACTTGGAAGCAACCAAGACGTCTTTGAATTAATAACTGAGATACACTCAGACAATGGAATGTTATTTAGCACCAAAAAGAAATGAGCTATCGTGCCATGAAAAGACACTGAGGAATCTTAAATGCGCATTACTAAGTGAAGGAAGCCTACACAGTAATCTGAAAGACTCCACGCTGCATAATTCTAACTATATGCCATTTGGGGAAAGGTAAAACTAGGGAGGCAGTAAAAAGATCAGTGAGTGCCTGGAGTTAGGGTGGAAGGAGGGATGAATGGGTGGAGCATGCTGTATTTTTAGGGCCCAGATATTATTCAGGAGGATACCATCACGGTGGATTTATGTCATTATACATTTTCCAACTGTAGAATGTGCAACACATGAGAGAATCCTAATGTAAACTATGGACTTGGGTGATTACGATGTATCCGCGTGCATTCCTCCATTGTAACAGTTGTACCACTTTTGGAGGATGCTGATAATGGGAGGCTGTGCATGTGTGGGGAGGGGGAGTATATGGGAACTCTGTGGACCTTCCTCTTATACTGTGAGCCTAAAACTGCTCAAAAAAAAAAAAAAAAAAAAACAAAACAAAAAACAAAAACCAAGGCTTTATAAAGAAAAAATAAAACTAAAAATAATAGAAATCATTTCTCTGTGGGGAAGCAAAGCACATTCGGGCATGTGTATGGCATGTCTCATACCTTCCCACGAGGGAGGTGGCATTTAGGGCCTGGGGACAGTGATGAGCCTGGCCGGGGAGAACTGGCCTGGCATTTTCTGGTGGTACAGGTGCCCCTGCTCTCTAGGCCTCAGCTGTCCAACACAGCAGCTGCGAGCCACACGGGGTTATTTTAATTTACGTTAATAAAAATACAACTACAAATTCATTTTGAACTGGTCTCACTTCGAGGGCCCAGTGTCCTACGCAGCTAAGGGTATTGTACTGGACAGATTCCGGACATTTCCATCATCTCAGAAAGTTCTAGTGGAGAGCGCCGCTCTGGTCTCTGGGCAGCCCCAGAGACTCACCTGGGGTGGAGCAACATCACGAATGGAGAATGCCTGCGGTCCAGGATCCTCAGTGCCCCGGATCCCGGATCCCGAAGCACAAGGGGGCCCTGGGCGCCGTTTCCAGGAGACAGTTTCCGCAGCAAAGGGCTGGAGAGACCTTGCTCCCTGCATCCGCGCTTGCAGAGCCACTTCTCTTTTGCAATCCTTGCTGGTCTGACAGGCTCCTGCAGAATTACATCACTTCCTAAAAAACAGGCAAACACTTCTCCTTCAAGTTAGCACCGACCCAAACAAGCAGGAAACAGGAAATGTTGGGGTTTCAGGGAGGCTGAAGCCCGGCGCCGCACGATGCCGGGGCGCGCGGAGCGGAGGGCTCGGGGGGCTGCCCTCGTGTGCGCGCTGCTGACCGCGCTGCTGCCCCGCAGCCCGGCCCAGGGTAAGCCGCGGCCCGGGGGGCGGGGGGCCGGGGGGGGGGCGGGGGTACCGGGGCCGGGGAGGGGGGGCTGCGCAGCTCGGCCGGGAGGGACACAGCCCGCGCCCGCACCCCCGGCCCTTCCGCGAAAGGAGGGGAGGACATCGGAATTGCGGTGGGGGGTGCGGTGGGGGGTGCGGGGGCGGGGGCGGGGGCTCCCCCCAGCAGCTGTCACTCCCCGTAACTCCCCGCAGCATTGCTCTCCTAGCAAGTTGGGGTCCCTGTAGCTGACCGGCTTTAGCAGGCGCGTTTGGAGAACCACAAACTTGTTGGCAGTCGGTGTAAAAAGAACATTTCAATCAGAAGTGAGGAGGAGTTTGCGTTTAAGAATGCGGGGCTGGGACATCAGCAGTTCCAAAGCCTCCTGGAAAAACTGGGGTATGGAAATGTACACCTGGAAAGTGTACTAAATACTGTAAAAAAAAAAAAAAAAAAAAAAAAAAAAACCAAAACAGTAAACAGGAAATTATCGGAGGAGTTACCCGGCATCCATTCTAACTTAATCAAGAGGCGTCTTTCATCTGTTTTTCTTTGATCTTGTTACTTCGGGGCATATGTTCTTTGCATGGATTGTTGTTACTAACGAACCTTTATTTCAGAAAGTGATGCGATTGTGGCAAATCAAAGGTATTGGAGAAGACAAAATATTAAATATCATGGTTTTGAGCTAAGAGCAGCAATTGATTTATACCCCGGGCAGTTGCTACAAGCGGCACAATCACCCTGGATGGCCTGATTGCCTCCTGTAGCGTTGTTGACATGCCCTTGGGTAAATAAACTCGGGCAACAGTTTCTACCTGCCTCTAGCTTAGGTCAGTATTTCAAGCAAAAGGAAAGTTCTCAAGCTACAGTTCTTTAAGGAGGACCGGGGAGGGGGGCTTGCGGGCACCCGCACTGACCCAGCCACAGTGTGGCAATTTCCTGGAGATTCACCGTGAGTGCCCAACCCACATTGCCCCACCGATCTCTTGCCCTGGGTGCTCTCCACGTGGCCTTGCCAGGCATCGGAGGTGGAAAATGAAAAGTGAAAGGCGAACCATTCCATCTGGAAAGATGTCTGATTGAAATGGGAGGTGGTGATGAAGACGAGCAGGGGGGTGGGGTGGGGGGCAATGTGTAGTCTTAGGCACAGTTTTGGGGCTGGGAGCCAGCATGAAGACGACACAGCTCAAGCTGCCCTGTGGCACAGGTGCAGAAGCTGGGGCAGGGGGAGATCAGATGTCCAAGCCCCAGGACCGGTCAGCTGGCCGGCCTGGGACCCCGGGGTTCCCTCCTCTGCCCCAGTGAGAGTCCTCTGGGCCACACTCCTTTCCCTGCAGGGTGTCCTTGGCATCTCAGGAAGCAGAGCCCAGCCATCCCACTTCCACCTCTTGTGAGTCTCAAGGCTACCACAGGTGCCTCAAACAGGTCCTGAAAGTAATATGTAAGCTTGCCTGAGTATTTTCTTGAGCTTCTCACTATTTTCTTGACGTTTCTGAGTCAAAGTGTCTGCCATCTGGGAGATGCAAAAGGATCATCTGAAGACTCAGTAAAAATTTTCTTTACAATACCGATATCTGATCAGTGGCTCTTCCCCAGTAAGACCTTTGGCTCCGCCTCATTTATGCCCCTTAGACTCTGGTCAACCTCCTTCCCATGGCATCTCCTCCATGTGCCCTCCCGCTCCCAGCCAGTCATACCGAATGGAGCGTGTGCTCCAGGCCTCTGTGGTTCTTGTCAAAAGTGAACAAGTTCTCTTTTTTAGAACCCTGAAGCCCCAGACCCCTACCTCCTCCTTGACGTCTCTTCTCATCTCTCCTTGGCTGGTCACTTTACCTGTGTCATATCCACATCAAACTAGGCTTCTGTAAACACAGCCCATCATGTTGAATCCTAATTGTGCGTGTCTCCCTGTCTCCCACCAGGCTGTAAGCGCTGCCAGGAAGGTTCCTCGGTAGCTCATCCTTGACTTCCCAAAACCCAGTTGGGATCAGCATAAATAAAGACCTCCATAATTCCTGATAAATGCTAAAATCATTCTAGAATGGATTTGAGGCTGATCGCTAAAAATCAATGAGCTCCTGAAAGCAGATAGTGCTAGAATGGCAGAGAAGTCAGAGATGAGAAGCTGGGTTTATCTAGACAATCCAGCACACTTATTGAGCCCTGTCTGGATTTCTAATGTCAGAAAGTGCCCCCCAAATGCCCATTCATAAAAAGCTATATAATCAGAGCTAAGGGGTGATCTCTTATAAATGAAAGATTATGTATTTTTATTTAAAAATAACTTTATTTATTTCTTCATGAGAGACACAGAGAGAGAGGCAGAGACACAGGCAGAGGGAGAAGCAGGCTCCCTGTGGGGAGCCCGATGTGGGACTCGATCCTGGGACTCCAGGATCACACTCTGAGCTGACAGCAGACGCTCAACCACTGAGCCACCCAGGCGTCCCCGATTATATATTTTTACATTAATTTAAAATTTAATTTACGTTAAAATTAATTTAAAATGAGCTAATGATGTCTAAGACTTCAGGATATGAGTTAGTTGATAGTTGTCAAACTCCTATTTCCTTGAATTTTTCAAAAAATATCTTGGAGATGTTTGGTAGTAGAATCCATCCTACTGACTGTATGAAAAATGGAGGCACAGACTTACTCAGGTCACAGTGCTAACTAGTAGATCTAAGCAAGATTCAGCCACAGGAATCCATGCTCCAACATATACTATAATGCCTCTGGGTTTCTGGGCTCTGCTGAAGTATGTGTCTAGTTTCAGGTTTAGAAAAATATGTCTCGGGCAGCCCCGGTGGCTCAGCGGTTTAGTGCTGCCTTCGGCCCAGGTCCTGATCCTGGAGTCCTGGGGTCGTGTCCCACGTCAGGCTCCTGCATGGAGCCTGCTCCTCCCTCTGCCTGTGTCCCTGCCTCTCTCTCTCTCTCTCTCTCTCTATCTGTATCTCTCATGAAGAAATAAATAAAATCTTAAAAAAAAAAAAGAAAAGAAAAATATGTCTCTGGTACCCTTCCAACTATAGATGTATCCCATGCATTCTTAGTTGGGGTCTAAGGTCTAAGGTTATTGCATATTAATAAAGGAGCTGTATCTGGTCGGGTCAGAGACTGGCCTACAGGAAAAGGGTTGGAGAGAGCTGGGGTTAACTCTGGCCTTTAGGGGGAAAGGGAAAGGCTGCAAGGTGCAGAGTGAGCAACAGGGCATCTGGGGATTAGCACAGTTAAGACCAGAAGCAGGAAAAGCGGAATGATGAAGTCATAGGTAAGAGACTTCAGGGTGTGGGAACCAGGGAGAGAAAGCACAGCCTTGTGTCATTCTTTATGGGAGAGTCCTGCGGAGAACTGACCCCAAGGACCAAATAGCCTTCAGAAACCAAACAACAACAACAACAAAAACAGGCAGAAAGGGATTTATTGGGGTTTAAAGTCCCTCCGCGGGATCCCTGGGTGGCGCAGCGGTTTAGCGCCTGCCTTTGGCCCAGGGTGCGATCCTGGAGACCCAGGATCGAATCCCATGTTGGGTTCCCGGTGCATGGAGCCTGCTTCTCCCTCTGCCTATGTCTCTGCCTCTCTCTCTCTCTCTGTGTGACTATCATAAATAAATAAATATTTAAAAAAAAAAAAATAAATAAAGTCCCTCCGCGTCTGAAAGCCTGATCCAAGAAACCAGAAGACGGCTGGGTCTTGGCTGGGATGGGCCCAACTGGGCAAGGAAACAATACGACATGCAATTTGCCTACCTGTGTATAGTTTGCACCGCCCTCTGATGTTGGCAAAGATGAGGAGAAATAGGAACTCTGCACCACTGGTGGGAGGGTTGGTGCAGTCCCTAGACCATCCTGCTGCTTAACCCATTCATTGGGCTTTTAACTTCAGTCATATTTTTCACTCTAGAAAAATTTTTTCATTTCCAGAATAAAAAATGTAGTGTCTTGCTTTTATTTTTTCTTGTTAGTTATTCCTTCTTTTATGTTTTTCTTTTACACATAGTATTTTCTGATAACTTTGATCTGCCATGTATGTAGATCTAATCTTGTTGCTCATTGTATCTGTTGATTCCCATTTGTGAAAGAAATCTTGGGGGCTCTGAGGACCCAATCTGGCACCCAGAAGGTGACTTCACTCCATTTGACCGAAACCCAGATTCTCTGATTCCAGCACCAGGTTACTGTAAACACTTTCCAAATACCATCTAGTCCTATCACCGCAGAATAGTATTTGGAAGATATGGAGGCAGGGATGGGCCAGGCTCGAGGAAAGCCAGTGCTTGGACCTCAGGCTTACAGCCCTGCCTTGGGATGGAGAGGGGACAGGCTGAGCAGGCCTCAGGGGTCAGACTGCAAGAGTTGTATGAGCAGGTGCCAAAACCTCATGAAAGGTACAAGCCAACAAAGCAGAGTCTGCTGTGGGGGCATCAACCAGCAGCAGGTCAACAAGAAAGCCAAGGTTATTGCCAAGGAGAAAGAAGTAGAGAAAATCAAGTTGAAAATCAGAAGGGGGGCCAGGGTCCATGGCATCAGGATGATGGTGAGATCAGCCTGGGGGGGGGGGGGCACACCTGACTCTGACTAGAACTTTGTCAAAATCATTGCTCCCTCCTTTCCTTCCTCTCTTCCTTCCTTCTTTTCTTTTCTTTCCTTCCTCTCTTTTCTTTTTTATTTTCTTCTCTCTCTCTTCTTTCCTTCCTTCTTTTCTCCCTTCCTTCCTTCCTTTCTTCCTTCCTTCCTTCCTTCCTTCCTTCCTTCCTTCCTTCCTTCCTTCTCTTTCTCCCATGGCCTAGTGGTTTTTTTTTATTGGTGTTCAATTTGCCAACATATAGAATAACACCCAGTGCTCATCCCATCAGGTGCCCCCCTCAGAGCCTATCACCCAGTCACCCCCACCCCCCACCCACCTCCCTTTCCACCACCCCTAGTTCGTTTCCCAGAGTTAGGAGTTTCTCATGTTCTGTCTCCCTTTCTGATATTTCCCACTCATTTTTTTCCTTTCCCCTTTATTCCCTTTCACTATTTTTTATATTCCCCAAAAGAATGAGACCATATAATGTTTGTCCTTCTCCGATTGACTTATTTCACTCGGCATAATACCCTCCAGTTCCATCCATGTCGAAGCAAATGGTGGGTATTTGTCATTTCTAATAGCTGAGTAATATCCCACTGTATACATAGACCACATCTTTATCCATCATCTTTCGATGGACACCGAGGCTCCTTCCACAGTCTGGCTATTGTGGACATTGCTGCTATAAACATCGGGGTGCAGGTGTCCCGGCGTTTCACTGCATCTTTGCCTTTGGGGTAAATCCCCAGCAGTGCAATTGCTGGGTCGTAGGGCAGGTCTATGTTTATCTCTTTGAGGAACCTCCACGCAGTTTTCCAGAGTGGCTGCACCAGTTCACATTCCCACCAACAGTGTAAGAGGGATCTCCTTTCTCCACATCCTCTCCAACATTTGTCGTTTCCTGCCTTGTTAATGTTCCCCATTCTCACTGGGGTGAGGTGGTATCTCATTGTGGTTTTGACTTGTATTTCCCTGATGGCAAGTGATGCGGAGCATGTTCTCATGTGCTTGTTGGCCATGTCTAGGTCTTCCTCTGTGAGATTTCTGTTCATGTCTTTTGCCCATTTCATGATTGGATTGTTTGTTTCTTTGCTGTTAAGTTTAATAAGTTCTTTGTAGATCTTGGATACTAGTCCTTTATCTGATACGTCATTTGCAAATATCTTCTCCCATCCTGTAGGTTGTCTTTTAGTTTTGTTGACTGTTTCTTTTGCTGTGCAGAAGCTTCTTATCTTGATGAAGTCCCAATAGTTCATTTTTGCTTTTGTTTCTCTTGCCTTCCCATGGCCTAGTGTTTTAGCTTTGACATTTAGCCTAAGAGATGGACAGGAGCCCCCTGAGAGCATTATATAGCCTCCTATGTCCCTACAGGCCCAAACCTCTGTTCTAGGAAATCCTCATAGGTATATTTGTCTCTGAGTTTAAATTTCTTGTACTATCTTTTGCTTTCCTTCCTTTTTTTTTTTTAATAAACATTTTATGTCCTTGGGATTTCCTTGCTTTTTTGAGATTTCTTTATCAATGTAAAAAGTTGCCTCTTACACTTCATTCAGTAGCTCTAGGTATTGTATATTGGGAGAATTTTTCAGGTTACCAACTATACCAGATTACTCGAAAAGGAAATTTTTCTATATAATCAGTCTGGAGAACAATTTGGAAATACTTAGTCAGCTGGATATGTTTATACCCTACAATCCCAATAATTTAATCCTAGGTATATACCCCAGATCAAAAACAAGTGTGCAGCAGAGTCATGGCCAAGAATGTTAATTTTAGCAGTGTTTGTAAAGATGGAAAAAATAGACGCAACTTAAATGAGCAGAAGAAAAATACATGAATTTTAATACACTCCCAAGATGAGATATCATACAACAGGTAAAATTAAGGAACTAGATAGACCCAAATGTATGAAGATGATTCAATCTCAAATGTAGTTGGCCAAGAGAGCCAATTGAAGATTATCCACGGAATGATTACATTTATTTGAAGTTTTTAGAAACATTCCAAATTATGCTAATATTGCTTAGGGATATAGGCATATTTGAAAATTTGCGACTGATACAAGTTAACTTTAGGATACCAGTTACCTTTAGAGAGGGAGGGAGGGGAATGAGACTGGGAGGAGTACAAGGAGGGCTTTAATTTCATCTGTGATGTGTTTCTTTCAGGAGAAAACATGCTGGTCCTGGAATCAACAAATGAAGACCTACTGGCCCAATTTTGTGAGTGTCTTTTTTTTTTTTCTGATCTATGAGCTTGGAATGGTTTTTATATATTTCAGTGGTTAAATAAACGCTTGTATAATAGCCTGTGTTTTGCCTTTTGGATCTAAAATATTTATTCTCTGCTCTTTAAGAAAAGGTTTACCAACCCATCTTCTGGCCAATATGGAAAAGTGTAAGATAATTGGTAGATATTCAGTTATCTGCTACGTTACTCTATTCTTTTAGGTAGGTAGACATTCATGATGAAAAATTATGAGAGTGCCTCTGAGTTCTCAAGCTTTCCTCCACATTTCCCTTCTATAATTCCCAATCTCTTTGAAAGACAGTCAAGATGCCTTCATCTCAACCCACTGCGGTCCGGCTACTGTATCAAGCACAGGACTCAAATGACTCCATCCGGGCCACCAGTGCCTTCTAATTGCTAAGCCCAAGGGACCCATTTCTGTCCATATGACATGTTTTCCTCTGCATCGCTTAATATAATTAATCAATTATAGAAACGCTTTTCTTCCTCGGGTCTTTTAGTGCCATTTCCTCCTTGATCTCCTACGACACTGATTGTTCCCTTCCCGTCTTTGATGAGGAGTCTTTCTCTTCCACCTGCTCATTTCACAGTAACATCCATCTGTTATTTCTTATTCCTTACACCATTCCTGGGCCACGGCATCCATGCCGATTCCCAAAAAACCACCTCCCTCCAGGCCCAGCTGCCCAGCTCTAGACCTGTATTCTCACCGCCAGCTCTCCTTGGCCATGCAGGAGGGGGCCTTAAGCTCAGCATGTCCAGGAGGGAGCTCCTCAGCCCCCGCGAGTGTAGGCCCTTGTTAGCTCTCACCTAGTTACTTCATTGACTTCTTGACCCATCTCCCTGCCTTTAGTCTCCTCTCCAACCCAATTTCATGTAACATCCAGAGCACTAGCCCTATAACCAAAAGTAATCATTTCCCCCTGCAGTGGAAATCCCCCTTCAGTGGGATTTTGTTTCCTTGAGGTAGATGGACAAACCCCTTGACATCATTACAAGGCCCCTTGTGAGAAGTCCTGAGGTCCTTTCCTGCTTCACCCTTCCCGCCACATGCCCAATGGTACAACTGCCTGAATGTGCCAAGCTCTGAGGCTTTCTATGTGCTTCGACTATAATGTCTTTCCCTGATACCTTTGCTTGATGAACTCCTGAGATTCAATTTAAAAATCTCCTCCTCTGTGAAAATTTCCTGAATCTTCCACCCCCAGGTAAATGAATGCCTTCCTCTCCCATGTCATGTCCTTGTACACAAACAAATGGCTCCTAGTAAACTCTATTATAGTTTCTGATTTATGTGCCATTGTCCCTACTTGCCAGTGTCTTCCCAGGGAGACATACACCTGGTCTCGTTCACCTGTATATCCCAGGACCTAGAATAGTGCCTGGTACATAATAGGCACACGACTCAATGACTGAAGAATGACATGAAATTTATCCAAGATTTACATGTATTTGTGACAAAATCATAATCATTCAAATAATAAAATGAAACTGTGGTAATACTTGGATAATATGATTTTTTTTAGTTAACGCTGTTTTATCTTATTCCAAAATGTTAACTATCTTGAATCTTTTTATGTATAAATAGTTTATTTCTGTCTTCTGGAACTGAAACAGACAACAGTTATTGCTTCCCTTCCTGTGGAGAATACTATGTAGCCACATCTATGAGTAGTCTTGAGAAAGAATTCTTTTTTTTTTTTTAGGCTTTTCTTTATTTATTCATGAGACACTCAGAGAGAGACAGAGATATAGGCAGAGGGAGAAGCAGGCTCCCTGAGGGGAGCCTGATGTGCACATGATCCCAGGATCCCAGATCACGACCTGGGCCAAAGGCAGACACTCAACCATTGAGCCACCCAGGTGCCCCACTGAGAAAGTTTTCTTATCTATCTTCCTCTCAAACTAGGGATGGAGTTCAGACTCAGAAAATATGCATTGAGCAGCATGACAATTTGCAGAAAGTCCAGGTAGTCACAAACATTTTAGGGAGACTTTTGAAAGGAAGACAAAAGGAATACAAATTCCATAGAAGATAAATTTCAAGCCAGTAGGAGCGGATTTGAAAACTCAAAAAAGAGATAAAATTTCTGTAACGTGAAGTGAATAGAAAAATCTGCCTGGGGGGTGGGAGTGGGGGAGGACAACACAGAAGCCTTTCCTGATTAATTAAAGAAGATGGTTTGAAAGGAGAGTTATCTACTGGAGCAGGGTCCAGTTGGTGGTGGTGTTTTTGGTTTCTTTTTCTTGAACAAAACCATCCAATCTAGTTTGTTTTTGAAATTTGAATTTTTCTTCTATGTGTTTTTGTTGTATATGAATAAAACCACCTTTATTATTTCCTGCCTCCCTACTCCATTGTAGTTTTCAGAAATAGGAGCCCCAGTGGTTACTCGGGTTTCCTGACATGTGTTTTTGTCTTCCAGTGACAAAAATATTAATTTAAAAATTCATGTATTTTTTTAAGCATTATGTTTATTTCTGGTTAAGATGACTAGATTTAGCAGATAAAAATATCCAGTTAAATGTAAGTTTCAAACAAACACTTTTTTTTTTTTTAGTGAAAGTACCTCTCATACAATTCAATGTAAATAGAGGCCACACAAATATTGCATGGGACACATTTATACTAAAAATTATTTGTTGTTTATCTGGTATTCAAATTTAACTGGGTATCCTGGACTTTAGTAACTGTGTGAATACGATTATCTCTTATCAAGCAAAGATCATCCCTATGTTGGTGTATCACTAAGACCACAGGCATATTGGCTATGTAGTCAGTTAACAGATATTAGAAGAAAATTTAGGCTGAGTCCTAGATCAAACATTCAAATAACAAGGAAATAAAATTTTTAAAAATTTTTAAAAATTTTTATTTATTTATGATAGTCACACACAGAGAGAGAGAGAGGCAGAGACACAGGCAGAGGGAGAAGCAGGCTCCATGCACCGGGAGCCTGACGTGGGATTCGATCCAGGGTCTCCCGGATAGCGCCCTGGGCCAAAGGCAGGCACCAAACCACTGCACCACCCAGGGATCCCAACAAGGAAATAAATTGTGCTGGAAAAAAAAAAAAAAACAAACCACGAGATAGACAAAACAAAACCAAAAACACCCCAATGCTTACATAGATTGAAACCAGGAATCCAAGAGTGGATCAACTTTAGAGAATCTACTAATGTAATCCACCACGTTAAAAACTAGATAAGAAAAAAAGTGCAGGATTATATTAATAAGGGCAGAAGGGAGGTTGGCAAGAGGTTGGGACTGCCCAGCATCAGCAGCTCAAGCAGCGACAATTCTCAGTGCTTGAACCCTGTTAGATTGTCCAGGATGGAGGGGGCAGGATTGAGTCTCTTTCAAGGTAAAATAAGATCAGGAGCAAGCAGGGCTTAGGAGACCTAGTAAGGGACTTTGCTGACCCCAGAAAATCCAACCCACAATTTGTTCCCTTCAGACACCACTTCAGAGACCTCAGGAGATTACCTCCTTCCTTGGCCTCCTGTCATAAGAACACTTCCCCAAAATAAAACAAACTCTTGCTCTCTGCTCCCCCATAGGCTGGTGATGGTAACTTCTGATTATACTCCCTCCCCCTTCCTCCTGCTGCTCACAGTGAAGGTACATTAGCCCCTGGGATACCAGCCCACATCTCTTTCCCCTGCTCTCTGCCCTCTAATTTATCACAAACATACATCTCCACTCATGTTTTGGCTTGTCCCTGTCTTTTCAGGGGCCTTCTCTGGCAGCTCTGAGCCTGTGCTGACCTGAGGGCACACAAGAGCCCACCTTGTCTCCCTTCCCTACTCAGAGTGGGGCTGATAGCGGGCCAGGGAGAGGGCAAGGGCGTGGCCAAGAACTTTTGTTTTCAACTTACCTTCTGAAGTTGAATTTTTGAAACTGGCTATTCAAAAGCGAGATAGAAGTATAATAAAAACCGAAAAGGATTCAGATTAGTAATGACAATAACTATCATTTTAATAAAATCCTTTTTTTCCCCATTTGCGAGCACTCGTGTGTCTATTATCCCACTAATGGTAGAGAGAGTTGTGGTTTTTAAAATCTGATTCATTTACTTGAGAGAGTGTGTGTGTGCAAGTGGGGTGAGGGGCAGAGGGAGAAGCAGACTCCCCGCTGAGCAGGGAGCCCTACGTGGCGCTTGATCCCCAGACATTTAGAACCCTCGGGATCCCTGGGATCCCCAGACCCTGGGATCATGACCTGAGCTGAAGGCAGATGCTTAACTGACTGAGCCTCCTAGGCGCCCAGTAGAGAGAGTTTTTTTTTTTAATATTTTATTTATTTATTCATGAGAGACAGAGGCAGAGACACAGGCAGAGGGAGCAGCAGGCTCCATGCAGGGAGCCCGACGTGGGACTCGATCCCGGGACTCCAGGATCATGCCCTGGGCCCAGGGCAGGCGCTAAACCGCTGAGCCACCCAGGGATCCCGAGGGTTCTAAATGTCAAAAGTGTATATATATTGCGTCCCATAAAAATACACACATTCTTCTCATGCGTCCCATAAAAATACACACATTCTTCTCAAGCCGCCAGGTGCCCGCAGGCCAGAATAGGTCTGCAGTGTGCAAAACGGTAGTCAGATGGTCAGAACCGCAGCTCCCCCAGGTGAGCAACTTTAAATCGAGACGGCCTCAGGGTCTGGGCAAATCTGAATAAACAGGAGTAAACCTTCTTTTTAAAAGGCATTAAAAAAAAAAAAAAGACATCAAAATAAAACGTTTAAAACGCAACAGACATCAGAGCGTCGCGGGCCCCCTTGGTGGGCCACGTTTTCATCTGACAGTAAATTGCAATCGCAGGTGTGCTTCCCAAGGCAACGGGGTAGAAATGCGAGCAAGCCTCACAAGCGAATGTCTTACCCCATGACCCGCCTCAAAACAAGCACAAGACACTTTGTCAACCTTCTTTCAACGTGAGGCATTGTCACCTCCAGGCATCGGCTGGCTGCGGAGAAAGGTGCAGGGGCACAGGCAGCTCTAGCCCAAGGCCCCTAGAGACTCAGGCCCTGCCCTTGCCCCTCGGGCCTTTGCCCCCCGCCGATGAGCCCACTTCTTCCCACCCCATCCTCTTCAGCTAAGCCAGCCCGGAAAATACACCACACAGTCCAGCCGACATCGTAGACTACGTAGGGCAGCAGAGCTCACGATGGAAACGCCAACCGGGGGACCCAGGGGGGCTCGGCTGCCTTCAGCTCAGGTGTGACCCCAGGGTCCTGGGTTCCCTTCTCCCCGGGGAGCCTGCTTCCCCCTCTTCCCCTGCCTCTCCCTGGGCTTCTGCTCGCTCTTTCCTTCTCTTTCTCTCTGGCAAATAAATAAAATCTTTAAAAAACAACTATCCGTCCAGTTCCCTAATCCTGCCTCCAGAGAATCAGGTCACTTGTGGGAAACTATGGGGAACCCCGGATTCCCCCCTCCCCCACCGCTACCCAAACAAACCAGAAACAGAACCAGAAACATGAAATTTCATCACTCAGGATTCTTAACTCGGCATTAAGCAGTTCCTCTCTTTCTCCAGTGTTTTCTTTACAACTCAGAGAACTGAGGAAACCACCTTAGGTCCCTATTTCTTTGTGACCAAGAATGGACTGTGTGTTTCCTTGGAGGGTGGACAGAGGGAGGAGGACAGGATGTGTATATATATATATATTTTTTTTTTTTTGAGATTGTATTTATTTATTTTTAAAGATTTTATTTTACTTATTCATGAGAGATGAGAGACAGAGACACAGGCAGAGAGAGAAGCAGGCTCCATGCAGGGACCCCGACATGGGACTCGATCCCGGGACTCCAGGATCACACCCTGGGCTGAAGGCAGGCGCTAAACTGCTGAGCCATCCAGGGATCCCCAAGATTGTATTTATTTATTAGAGAGAGAGAGAGCAAGCATGGAGGGGTGGAGGTGGGGGGAGAGAGAGAGAGACAGAGAGCAAGGATGAGCCAGAGGGAGAGGGAGAAGCAGGCTCTTTGCTCAGTGGGAAGCCCGACATGAGAATCGATCCCAGGACCCCAGGATCATGTCCTGGGCCGAAAGCAGACGCTTCACTGTCTGAGCCACCCAGTCCTTCCTCCCCCAGCGATGTTCTTGATAAAAAGGTGAGAGATGCCCTAACATCATCTCTCAGACAAGCCTGGCCCACTTCTATTTCCTGAACAACGCATACCCAGTGGCTACTGAGCAGCAGACAGGGTTCCAGGTGTTAGGGGTAGATACAGAGCCAAACGGTGGAGGCATCGGGTGACAAACAGGTACCTGAATGAAATGCTCTCAGAACCAAGCAAACCAGAGAAAGGGCGGGACACTTCAGAAGCCCATGCGTGGTCCATGCAGGTCGGTGTCCCAACCCCAAGGAGCCCGTGTCCATTTACTTGGTGTTGGCATCTCCCTGCATCAAACACAATTATACTCCCACAGACAGGCTGGGGCCTCATGAGTCTGCTAAGTCAGTGGTTCCCATTTTCCCCAGGCCCATCACAGCCAGATTTCACAGATGCTGAACAACTGCTCTTCAAAAGATACCAGAACCGAAGAGATAGACCATTTATCTGACGGATGCATACACCTGTTAATTTTGCTTTCAGAGGCTTCTTTCTGTGTAGGGTTCTCCAATCATCTTTAAAGCTAGTCAGGACTATCTTCATGAATAGCAACAAATTAAAATAAAGCCAACTGAATTACAGTCTAACTCAGTAACTCTCGGGACGCCTGGGTGGCTCAGTAGTTGAGTATATGCCTTTGGCTCAGGGTGTGATCTGGGGGTCCTGGGATTGAGTCCCACGTCGGGTTCCCTGCATGGAGCCTGCTTCTCCCTCTGCCTGTGTCTCTGCCTCTGTCTCTTTGTCTCTCATGAATAAATAAAATTCTTAAACAAAACAAAACAAAACAAAACAAAAAGTTTAACTCAGTAACTCTCAACCCAGCATACTTACTTACTAAGCTCACTGGGGGAGCTTTTAAAACATATTGTTGCCCACGTGCAGCCACAGATACCCTCACATAACTGCTTTGGGTGGAGCTTAAAACCCACTAGGTGATGTGGGTGCACAGTAAGTGTTGAGAACAAGAGGTGTTATTAATAATTAAACACAACTAAATGAGGTTGTTTGTGCAACTTAAACCAATGGCTGTCAAAGTATGGCCTCCAGAGCAGCAGCAGCAGCAGCAGCAGCCTTTTTTTTTTTTTTTTTTTTTTTTTTTAGAAATGAAGATTCTTAAAAAAAAAAAAAAAAAAAAAAAGAAAGAAACAAATGAAGATTCTTGGAGCACCTGGCTGGCTCAGTCAGTAGAGCGTGTGGTTCTTGATTTTGGGGTTGTGGGTTTCAGCCCCATGTTGAGTGGAGAGAATACTTAAAAATAAAATTTATTTTTAAAAGCCTTAGGGACACCTGGGTGGCTCAGTGGTTGAGCGTCTGCCTTTGGCTCGGGGTGTGATCCCGGGGTCCTGGGATTGCGTCCCACATCAGGCTCTCCTTGGGGAGCCTGCTTCTCCCTCTGCCTATGTCTCTGCCTCTCTCTGTGTGTCTCTCATGAATAAATAAATAAAATATATTTTTTAAAAAGCCTTACAATTCTTGGCCTCATCCCAGACTTACTAAAGCAGTAACTCTGGGAGCAGGGGCCAGCACTCTGTTTGGGAAGCCCTCCAGGTGACTCCGATGCTAAAGTCTGAGGACCCGTGGTGTAACGCTCCCAGCTGTTCTATCAGCAGTGACCTTTGCTGGAGAAGAGGGTTTTACACTCCAGCACACCCTCTCATAGTCAGACTTCCCCTGGATGACATGCCTGTCACAGTTCTCTCTCAGCCTCGCCTGGCCAGAGTCTCCCAGGGGCTCCAGGCTTCAGTGATGATTTTTAAGCGGTTGCATTCTGGTGATCGAGTTGGCAGCTGCCGGGCAAGCCTTTGGCATCCAACTCCCTGACCTCTGATTCTTCTCCAGTTCACCAAGGAGAAGCAGTGAGAACAGGAGGGCAGAGTGCTGGGGTGGCCCAGGGCAAGACAGGAAGTGGGTAGGGTGGGGGCCTCGGATTCACCCTGAGAACTGCAAAAAATACTGAGGCCTCCGTTCACTGCAGATATTATGAGGTGAAGCTTTAGGCCTCAGGTGTACGAGAAGGTGCCCAGGTGATTCCTCTGTGCGGCCAAGGCCGAGAACCACCGGAGAGCTTCTTGGCTTGGTTTTGTCTCACCCTTCGAACACTGGCTGGCTCTCTGCCGTGTGCGGACGTGCAGGGGGATGGGACGTAGGCAGACTTTGGTGCCTTGAATATCTTGAGATCCATATCCTCCAGGTACTCCTCAGAGCAGGGCTGAGTTTGAAGGCCTCACACCAGACTTGCGTCTTCTTTCGTTTCATTATCTGAATTATAAAATTGTTTAAAAAATCAGAAAATAAGCGGAAATAAAATAGTTGACACAATTTGTGCCCGGAGTCGACGTAACAGGTGAAAGAACGGGTCCTCCGACTGAGGCCCAACACACCTGATGCGATCCTGAGCTTAGTGCCCTTCTCTCAGCCTTGCTCCCTTTTACGTTATAACAGCAGCGTGGCGTTCTTGCAGTTGGAGGTGATCCTTGTTGTTCTCTTTTTAACTTAAAAAACTGGAGCTTGCTTGCCTCTTTGTCCCATTCTCGAAAAAGAAGTTGGCTGGTTTGCTTTACCGGGAAGCAGAGTCATTTCCACTTAGTGACGGGCTTTGGAGCAGTGATGGGGCCGCGTGTCCGCTCACCTGCTGGGGCTGCCAGGCTCACCTCAAGCATTGCCCCCAGTTTTCCACAGATGAGGATGTGCCCCCCAGAGTCCCTGCCACATGTGTGGAATGTGCATCCCAGATGTGTTTGCATGGCTGTTGTCAATAATCATTTGTAAGTGACTCCGGGACTGTGCAGTTGATTATTTGGCAATTTGAGGATTTGAGGGTTAAAAGCCAAGTGAAGTAGTGCAGCTTGGGGTCATCCTTCACGCGACCCCTCCCATTATCTGTTGGTAAGGCAGAGGGAGAGGGATGGTGGGAGCGAGAATGCGGCGGGAGGGGGCTGGCCTGCGCTGGGGCCACTTGGGAGGGAGACCGAGCTTTTGCCAGAGCAGCCACCTGCAGCCCTTGCTGCCGTGGTTCCTCGGGCAGGTCACTGCGGGCTCCAGGGCCACGCACTCGGTGGCCCTCCCACGGCCTGTCTGCTTACCACGTGTTGTCCCTGCTCTTTCTTCTTTTCTGTACTTTTGCTGGCCAATGCGGCTCCCTTTTCGCTCTTCTGCTTGATCCTCTTGGTTTCTGCAGCTTTTTCAGTTTTAGTCCCCCCCGGGGCCATACATCTTTTACCCTGAAATATGTCCAAATTTGGGCAAGAAGACACAACAAGAAAAATGAAGACATTATACAGGCAGTTAGTCCCCTGGGAGCAGCAGAGACCCTGGTGAGCCTAGGGGTGGGGGAGGGGGGCACAAAGAGGTGGCGAGTCTCCCAACGCCTGGCATGAGTGGGTGCTCCACAGGCCACCCGGCAGCTCAGGCTCGCCACTCCCTTTGCTCTTCATACGAACACGGTGGGGTGGGCAGGACAAGGGCCTCCTTCTCTGGCCTCTAGGAAAGAGAGGGGTGAACCCCTGGGGGGCTTTCTTGGGCCCTGCTGGTGGGAGCCCCCATCCTGCCCTCCACGATGCCGTGGAGATACCCGCAAATTCCATGAGCCGCACAGGACGTGCCCTGCACATTCTGTTCCACACACGGCTCCAGGCCCACTCCCTGAGAGAGAGTTCTGGGTTCTCCCATAGTAATGCTGACCCAAGAAGGGTCTGTAGGATGTCGCTTTTACCCAAGAGTCCAAGATGGTTCCTGTGGGAAATTGCCATTGGCTCTTACGGGCATGAGCGAGTGTTGCTTGGAAAGGCTGGGGTCGGGCACCATGATGGCTCAGTGGTTGAGCGTCTGCCTTCGGCTCAGGTCATGGCCCCGGGGTCCTGGGGTCCTGGGATCAAGTCCTGCGTCAGGCCCCCCGCAGGGAGCCTGCTTTTCCCTCTGCCTCTGCCTCTCGCTCTCTGTCTCTTAAGAGTAAATAATAAAATCTTAAAAAAAAAAAAAAAGAAAGAAATGGCTAGTATCTAAAGATGTGTCTGAGCTTGAGTGGTTTCAGGGGGCCTTGTGTCCATTGGGGTAAGAGTTGTTGTTGCCCCCAGGCCACAGGAGGAACCTCCCCAGTGCTCTGGGGAAAAGTCCCTTGAGTTGCCCTCTGCACCCCCCCTGTCTGCTCTTGTGACCCCCTGGCTCCCCTGCGGGGCCCACCTTGGGTTCATCCACCTCTGGTTTCCTTACCTGACTCTTACTCTGTCCCCATGCTTGGTTACTGATTCGATTCAATGGCCCACCCTGGTTTTCCAGCTTTCCTTTTGGTGATGTGTAATGCTCCTGGCACAAATTCTTGGGGCTGATCCCCACAATTTGTCAACTTCCCCCCTTCCCGTCCAGCACCCCCTACACACCCAGCACTTTCCTGACTTCGTTTCTGCCGGTTCTCGTTGTGTGAGGCCTGGACTGGAGCGATCTTGGACAAGTCGTGAGGACAGACCACCCAGAGAAGTTTGGTGCTGTCCCCTCTCCTCCTGCACCCAACACCCTCACTCCTGCTCTCCCACACTCGAGACGAAATACAGACAGGACGTGCACGTGTGCCAGCTGAAGGACGCGCAGGGGTGCTTATTGTAGCATCGTTCAATGCACAAGAAACAACCTAAATCTCTATCAATAGGAAGAGGTTATGATACATCCTGGTAATAGGGGAAAAAACAACTCTCTGTGTATAGATATAAAGTAATCTTGAAGACCAATTTTGAAGTGCAAAAAGCAAGAGACAGAACGTATATAAATTTTGTTATCTTTTGTGTTAAAAAAAAGCAAACAGGAAACGATATTTATATATGCATGGAGTTTTTCTGGAAGGCAACAGAAACAGTGGCTGCCTCTGGGGAGGGAACGTGAGTGACTGGAGGAAGTGGTGATAGTGACATTTCCTTTCTGAGAGCTTAGTACCACGTGTCTAGTGCCAACTCAAAAATTCTAATTAGAAGCAAGATGAGCACCCGAATGTGTGGAAATGTGGAAATAGATGGGGTGCTGGGGATCACCGCTTAGTTGTGCAGATTAGGACATTAAGCCACAAGGGTAAATAATTTGTTCAAATTCCCAGAACGACGAAGCGACAGGAGCTGTGACTAGAACCTTTACTGTTATTTGGCATTTATGCTCTAGGAAGCACAGCTTCCAGACCCTATGTAGCAGAACTTAGAAATGACAGGCCTGTACCCCAGGCCAAGACGTTCGAGAATCAGCTTCCTCATCTGTAAAATGTGTACAGTACAGTTGTTGTGAAGATGAAATTAAGTAGTGCCTGTGTCCTAGTTCCTAGCACATACCAAGCATCTGATAAATGCCAGTTACTGTTATTTATTATTTTTGGCTACGATAATGTTGGTTGGGGCAGAGAGGACTGGGAGGAAGGTTATCAGAGAAGTATCTGGAGATGAAGGTGTGTAGGGTGAAAAGAAAAATAAAACAGAGAAGGAAAGAGAGAGAGAGAGGCCACCCCCTTGGTTCTTATTTATGTAGATAGTCACTGGAGATTCTGAGGGAGTCAATGATGCAAAACGTATGTTAGGATGTATGTGAGAGGGATATTGGGGAGAGAAATCCCAGCCCATTTTACTGCAGATTGTCACTAAAGGCCACCTGTGATCAGCACTGCTCCTTATGCTAAAAATAAAAGTATAACCCAGGACCATCTGGTGTGCTTTCTTTCCGTTTCTCTTTTGTTCCTGATTACCCAAATGCCCTTGTTATTCCTGCCACCTTATTCCTTTTTCTATTTTCTCTCCTGGGGCCCTGGGTCAAGTGTTGATTCAAAGCCTCTCTTGGAGGGGCACCTGGTTGAGCATCCAACTCCTGGTTTTGGCTCAGGTCGTGATCGCAGGGTTGTGGGATCGAGCTCTGCTCTGGGCTCTGTGCTCAGGGCATGTCTGGTTGTGATTCTCTCTCCCCTTCTCTCTGCTCCTTCTCCCACGAGCTCTCTCTCTCAAATAAATAAATTAAAAACATAAAATAAATAAATCTTAAAAAAGAAAAGCCTTCCTTGGAGAGGTGCTGAACACACCCTGCTGTTCTGGGCAGCTTTGCTTACAGCACATCTGGGCTGAGTCGCTTAGCAGGAGCCCTACAAAGCCAAGGTTTCTGGGACTCAACCCCCGTCCTTCCCCTTTGTGCCAGGAAGCCACCTCCTTATAGGCAGAGGGGCAAGGACATGGGGTTCCATCTCTTGTTCACCCCGTGATGACTAGTAACCATTCTATTCCTGTCTTATTAGGAAGATACCATGTGAGTGAGGTTTAAAGCTCAGGTTCAGTGACTAGCCTTCGTGGGTTCAAATCCTCCTCCATGATTGCTCTGTGACCACAGGCCAGTTGTGTAACCCCTTTCCCCAGTTTCCATCTGGAAAAATGGTGAAGACAAAATGAGATAATCTGGGTAAAAGGCAGAGCACAAGACTTGGCTTAGTAAATTCTCTATAAAGGTTAGCCTGATACAGTGGCAGCAGCCTCAGCTCTGCACAGCCTCAGCTGTAGTAGAAATAAGCAAAAGAAATAAAAGGCAAGTCTGGGTATTTGAAGAAGGTCCATAAGCACTGACCTCAGGGAAAGGGGTCAGGATCACCAAGTGCACCTGAACCTGTGCCACTCCCCTGCCACCACCACCCCCATATATGTCCAGTTGTCACTGGCTGGATTATCAGTGAAGAATACTATTTGATCCCAGTAGTTCTGCAAGAAGGGTGATGCTAAGGAGGAGATTTCTCTAGTGGACAAATATCTTTTCCTGGTTCAGGGTGATATATGATGCATCGAAGCCTTTGACGTATGTGTCATTATTATTAATTTATTACCTTATTTCAAAGACATAAATATAAAATAAAGCCACTTAACCCAGACAGAGGTCAATAAATAGTAGATATTTTTTTAAAAAATCCTGCTTTTGGCAAAAACAGATGAAGAACACCAGTTCGTTAGACTCTGCAGTTTGTAATTGATTCTGGTGGTTTGGGGTGGCATTTACCAATGGGATTATCAAATGGATTCCCTGGTCTTGGAGGAAATGGAAATGTTCATATGTATAACCAAAAAAAAAAATTAGACAGTGATCAAACAAGCATTTTTATAAATTAAATCAGAGGAATCCATTGTCCTTTGGTCATGCAGGTTGATAAGGTGGGGAATTGGCTCTGCAGGGGCCAGTCTGTCATTGTGTGCAGGGTAGCCTAACCTCTGCTTGAAGCAGCTGACTTTTCTGTTTACATAGCAACTCACACTTTAGAGAGAACTTTCACATAAGTTATTTGATAAGTCTTCTGTGGCCTAAACTCATAGGCCCTTTGCCTCGGTGGGCCCCCTTTGAACCACAGGCAATGTTGTACCCCGGTAGGACAGTAACCCCCCGCTTACTAACTGTGCTCACTACCTAGCCCAGACAAGGAAAGATTTCTCAGGTAATCATCAGGCTAATGGTCCTTCCCTGCCCTGTGATGGTTTTCCAACACAATCTGACATTCAAACAGAATGAACTTGCTTAGGCTTCTATATAGGGAAAGTTCTAAAGATGCTTTTTTCTTAAAAACATTTAAATATTGGTGCAGTTTCCTTAGTCTCTAAGGGAATCTCCTTCTTGAGAATTTTGCCTCACAAATGAGATCTGCACTGTGTTTTTATTTAGAATCCAGGAGGATTTCTGTCAGATAATCTCAGAGAGACTCAGTTCTCCGCAGAATGTGCGACCTGACACTGAGACCCCAGATCAGTCACCCCAGTTTCCAAGAAAGAATTCTTGGAAATAGGTAAACTTTTATTAAAAATTAGGACAGTGTGAGACACCTGGGTGGCTCAGTTAGTTAAGCTTCCGACTCTTGGACTCTTAGTTTCAGCTCAGGTCGTGATTGTAGGGTTGTGGGATCGAGCTTACTGTCAGGCTCTGCACTCAGCCAGAGTCTGCTCCAGATTCTCTCCCTCTCCTTCTGCCCCTCTCCCTCTGCTCCTGCCCTTGCTCACACGAGCATACGTGCGCTCTCTCTAAAGCAAGTAAATAAATAAATAAAATTCTAGAAAAATTCAGGACAGTGTGCCTTCCCTTCTACCCAAGTGTTATGTGGCAAGTAGTTAACTGTTAGTAAATATGGATTTAGATTTATCCAGAAATGTTATTGAAATAGCCTGATACCCTATAAGAGATGTTCTGGAATATCACCCTTGACATAGTAAAGCTTCTCAATGCCAGATACATTTATCTGGTCAAGACTAAACTGCCTGCATTTGTGGAAGTTTATCTCTAGGCTCTGATTCCATGTTCAATATACTCTCAGCTTGAGCTCTATTTACGTTAAATCAATACTCCGTCACACAGAACGAGAAGACCAAATGCAGTGGATCAAGTTTACCACTTGATGCATGTAGGATATATTTAAAAATCATTGAAAACATAACATAGTAGCTTTGTCTCCATGGCAATCTCAATTTTGTGTGTGTCCCTACAGATTTATCTGAGGAACCAGAACAGTCAGCGGATATGCCCTTGGAAGTGTATGGAAGAGAAGATTTTAATACTAATGCTACGTTTCCCACGGTGACCACAGAAACATTACCTGCAAATACAAGTTTTATCGACTTTGACGATGATGCAGATCAGTTAGAATTTATATTAATGGTGTTGATCCCACTGATTTTATTTGCCCTCCTATTTTTATCAGTGATAATCCTTGTAACACGCTATAGGAGAAAAAGAGCCAAACAAGGTAACCATTTCGTATGTTCCCATTTCCAGACAATTGCTTCGTGTGTTAATGAACAGTCAGTTAACAAAATACTTCTTGCTTCTACACAGAGCCGTATAGCCCAGGATCTCAGAGTGCCTTACAGACATGTGAGTATGATCCTGACGCCTGTCTGGAGTTGGGGATGGGGAAGGAAAGAACCAAGGGTTTTTTAAGTTGAGCAACAAAGACTACATAATGTAGTAAGTGATGAATATTCCCTTATATTTCAAAAAGAGAATAGCTTCAGCCTCAATTGAGATTTAAAACACACAGCTGCTGTCTCTGTACCTTATCCAGACGAGGGCCCTGTCTAATACCAGCCAAGAGGTCCATGCAACATTCCATAAGGTGTAGGAAACCAGGAAGATGGCAAAGCGGTGGGTCAGATTGGGGCTGGGGATGAGACCTGGGCTCGTCTCCACCAGAAGAGCATTCTTCTGTGTATATTTCTGTCAAAGATACGGTTTTCTCCTCCATGCCACATCCCAATTTGATTGTGCAAAGGCTGGAGTAAAGCATTGTTCTTATTCTGATTAAAGCCATGATAACTTTTGTATGAAATTCCCAATTGGCTGCAGATTACCATCAACAATCTGAAACCAATCCAATAGGGAGTTCCCTAGCTCAGAGATACCCCCGCGAGTATTCAGTTCCAAATCTAGAAGCAATGAACACTGGGTGTCAGGGTGCTTCTAAGTCCACAGTAGACGTGAGTATTTTTGGCTTGTTCTGCTAAAAGTGACTCCAATTAGATTTTTTAAAAATATATTTTATTTATTTATTTGAGAGAGAGAGAGAGTGAGTGCACATGAACCAGGGGTAGATGCAGAGAGAGAAGCAGGTTCCCCACTGAGCAGGGAGCTCGTGGGACTTGATCCCAGGACCATGAGATCATGACCTGAGCCAAGGGCAGATGCTCAACCAACTGAGCCACTCAGGTGTCCCTCCAATTATATTTTTATAAGTTGAAGCCTTTGGTTATTCCAAAAAATCACTCGAGGGCTGAGACCATCTCTAGTAAGCTACGTATTGATACGTGCATACAAAACTCACTCAACATCCCTCCCACTCACTACTAAGGACCCCCTGGCTTCGAGATCATGCCCTTGGCCTGCAGGCCCGGCTCACTATCCTTGCACCAGGAGAGCCTTTAAGTTCTCAGCAGGAGCTATCAATGATCATTTTCCATTAGGCCAGCAGGTATGGTAAGTAGGAGCTAGGGAAGAAGCACTAATGTGCATTACCTTTCTTGGCAGGAACCAATATAATAGATTCCAAGGGAGTACAAAATGCACATGCCTCTCCACTGCTTGAAATTTCAGGGTCACATGGGCGCTCCTTTGTAAGCTAAAGAAAAACATAAAGCAAACAGGGCTATCTGTACCCCTATTTTTTTAACCTCAGGGAAAGTAAGAATTTCCTGCTTAAACCATAACCTGAGCCAGTTCTACCTAATGATGTCACCGGACTTGGGGGGGAGGATGGGGGTGCCCATTCAAATGTGTGTGCTTTTAAACTCTAAATCCAGGAAAGGATTTTTCACTGACCTTCATTGTGAGAATCTCAAAGTTCAAAAGCCATTCATAATCAAGAACTGGCCTCATTCTCAGATGGCTCGTGCATCCTACACTGGAGCCACACTCGAAGTATTTGCTGTTCCCAGAGCCAGGCTTACACATTCATGATGCTTTCAGGCCTGGTTGACACTATTCTTCTGTTTGGGGTTTCCTTCTTGTCTGCTTGGCAAACTGCCACCCTGTTCCTCAATGCCCAGTTCTGAAGTTTTTATGAAGCCTTGAGTAATCACTCCCCGGGCAAAATTAATCACCGCCTCTTGCTTTTACAGATGATGTTGACACTTACCTGCACTGTATTTATGTATTTATGTTGGGATAAATTGGTGACTTTTCTTTCTTTTTTTTTTTTTTTTTTTGGTCTCTCTTACTACATTATGTTCTCTCTACGGTCCAAGAGAACCAAGAGCTTGTCTTATTTATCTCGTTTAACAGTGTGGTGTGGAGGTTAGAGTACAGGTTCTGGAACCACACTGCCTGGTTGACTTTTTCCCAGCTATGAATTCTCAGACTCTGTTTCTTTATTCTGTGAAATGGGTAAATCCAACACTTGGCTTACAGAGCTGTTGTAACAATTAAGTAGATTCATCTAAGTATGCCACTGAGGAAAAAGAGTAGCTGGCATATTGTTAGCTGCTGCTTCTTATTATTACTGACCCTTGACCTAACATCGTGTCTAGCCCTACACATATATTAGCTGCTCAGTAAATGCCGTTGAATGAATGAGTTAATCAAACAGTGTTAGAACTTTTTTTTTAAGAACACCTCCCTATTCTCAGAGGAAAAAACAAATTTGCAACTCATTCTTAACACAAATTTGCACATTCTCTTTGGTTTGAATATGCCTCACTTTGAGAGAACACAACACAGAAATCTTAAAATTTCAAAACAATTCCTTATCGCAAGTTTGGAGAGAGAGAGCTTTATCTGAATATTTTCTTTAAGATATACACAGCTGGTTAATTGCTTAACACACAGATATCTCTTCAAACTAAATGCTGAAAAGTTAACAACTACTGTCTGCTAAAGTCCACCTGTTTATATTTTACATTATAACACAAGTCAGTAAAAGGAGAGGAACACCTGGGTGGCTCAGTCTGTTAAGCATCTGACTCTTGATTTTGGCTCAGATCATGATCTCAGGGTTGTGAGATGGAGCCCCAGGGCCAGGCTCCATGCTCAGCAGGGAGTCTGCTTAGGATTCTCTCTCTCCTTCTCCCTCTGCCTCTACCTCCACCTTGCCCACTCACTCTCTAAAAAAAAAAACAAAAACCAAACAAACAAAAACAAATAAATAAATCTTCAAAAATAAATAAAAGGAGAACATTACAATTAACAAAATTTGATTTAAATATTCTTTCCAGGAAAAAATAAAACTGTCACACTGGGTCAGACCAGCAATTTTCTTGGAAAGACTCCAAAACAATGTTTTGTGGGAGGGCATGGATGATGTCCGCCCAGAGAGTTCGAATTAGACATATTGGTTCCCTCCACATGAGCAGAGCCTGGTGTGCTCTTCTGCCCCAGGAGGTGAGCCTGTACCTTTGATGACTAGGGAGGGCCTGGCCCACACATTCAGAAAGAACCCTTCTTCCGACTGGCAATCATGTTTTTCCTTTGGGCCTGTTTCAAGTCCAGGAAAAAGGGAGGTGCTGGGCAGTAATGCCAAGTTCCATCGCCCCTCTTCCTAGGCCTCCAGGCGGTAGAGCATTTGCGGTTGTTATTATTTACCATTTATTAAGGGTCTTGGTGTGCCCAGTCCTTCTGAGAGAGCTGCAGGGAGAAGAGCTGGCAATAAGCCATTGCTCTAAATAGGCTGTGGCTACATGACACCTGGCTCAGCGCAGGACATCTCCAGAAAGAGACTCTCTCTCTCTTGCTCAGTGTTCCGCCTGGAAAGAGAGAGAAGCGAGCCCATCCCCTGCGGGGCTCCTGCTCCCATTGCCTGCCCAGCAAGCGCCCCACCGCCCCACCGCCCCACCGGAGGGGCACAGGGGAGAGTAGCTGACGGTGGGGGCGGCGGCAGGCTCAGGGGGTGTAACTGGGAACTGCAGGCAGAGGACGAAGTGGGTCGAATAGTAGGAAATGGAGGGACTGTGGGAGGGGAGGTGGAATCAAGCGCAGGTGGGGGGCTGCGGAGGAGCTACATTTGCCCTCTGGTTGCAGAGGGAGTAGATGGCTTTTAATAAAGAGATCCAGGCCAGGTGGAGTGGAGAGGGCAGGGCCTGATTGCTGGGGACGCGTAATTGGTCTCCCTCCTGGTTTAATGCTCTGCTCTAGTGAGCTCTCCCAGATGTTTTCCTGTTGCCATGGTGGCTGGGGCAGGGCTAATGGTCTCGGAGCAGGGGAGACAGGCCACAGAAGGCTTTTTGCTCTGTTTGAATACTGATTACAGGAGCTTCGCATTTGATGCATCTGGAGCACTTTTGTAATGGGTTTTTAAACTTTTCCATCATCTGCATGCAGGGTTAGGTTTTGCTCACCACAAAGCCTGCAGGCACTCAAATAATACAGATAAATCCATACCCTCGTCAGTGGGGCTGTGGGGCCACTTGTTCTCTGAGAAATTAGAGTGTGTGTGTGTGTGTGTGTGTGTGTGTGTGTGTGTGTTGGGAGGAGGTTACTAAGCAGGAAAAGAGGGGAAGGGAAAGGCAAAACAGGGGGATCTTTAGGGGTCACATCTAGGGGAGGTTCAATTGTGCAGGGACTTTATTTATAGTAAAATCCCTTAAGGAAATAGCATATCAATTTTAGATTAAAAGTATTAATATAGAAATATAAGATGAACGTATACCCGTTTCCCCAGTCCAAGTGTCTGAGGATCAGGTGCCTGCAGGGAGCTTCAGGTTCCTACCAGGGGCAGAAAGACATAGCCCAGAGCCCTTGGAAGGTGAGTGGTGATGGCACAAGGCTTCCCTCTGTGCCCAGCTGTCCTGGATCAGCGATGCCGTGAGAGCTTGCCAACCCACAGGAAATTACGGCGGCTCTCGGCTGCCAGGAGCTCAGTTCCAGGTGCCTGCTGGTTCTGTTTCCTCGATGGGGACCTGCATTTCTGCAGGCCCGGCGAAAAGAGACCTCTGATTGCCAAGGATCAGGAACATCTGGCTCTTCGGCCGACCTCTATGAAGTGGTTCGCTTCTCAATGCCTCTCCCGTCACAAGAGGTGCCGTGGGCCTATGCTATGCACTCACTTGACATCGCTGCCTCATTTCTCTGGAGGCAAAACAAAACAGAGCTTGAGCTGGGGCACTGGGCTCTTGACTCCTGCCACACATTCATCTGAAGTCTGATGGGCATTTGACAAACAGTTAGCTGGTTCTCACCTCAACTGCAGCAACAAACAGCGGGTTTGCTCAAAGCTTCACTTTTATGATATGACTAAGTCCAAAACATTGGGCATGAATTTAACCCGTGTTGGACCATCCAGATCAAGACCTGCTCATTTATTCAATACATGTTTACTGGATGTTTGCCAGGTACTGTGACAGCTAGACGGGAGGTGAGGGGACATCAGGACGGACAGGACAGGCATGATCTCTGTCCTTTTGGAACTATGTTTTAGTGGGCGGGACAGACAAAATTAAGCAGGTGGATTGACCAATGGCAAATTGTGCCAAGGGCTGTAAAGGAGTAAGCAAGGTGCTGAGCTGGGAAACAACTGGAAGGGTGAGCCCTGCTTCAGCAAGAGGGTGCTCCTTGAGTATAAACTGAGACCAGAAGGGCATGAGAGCAGAGTTCCAAGGAGAGACCTTGATGGAATACACCACAGCCTGTCCCGGGACAAAGAGACAGTCACAGTGTTGGGCTTGTTGGGTCACAAGGAGATACAACAGTGATATTTTGAACTGGGACGTTTTGGGGTAGGGGACCAAGGAACAGTCCTTCTTGTCTGACTCTTCCTTGCTTTCTCTCACCATGAAGGTTTTCTCCTTCATATGGATTAAAAATAAATAAATAAAAAGGAATAAACATGTGATTTGAGGTAATAAACACTCTCAGAGGGCCATCATATCTTGAAAAAAACAAACAAGCAGATTCCATATGGATTAGGACCTCATTTCAATACGGCACATGTTTGACTCAGAGGCTAATTGTTGCTCCCTTAAAAATGCTATTGACTTAAAGTCCCCTCTTGTCTCTGTGGAGATTTCAGCTGTTGGTGAAATAAAAAGTTGTTATAAGACAATGAAAGCTAACATAACTTTTATATATTTTTTTTCTCTTTAGATGAACTGGGAAGTGAAAACATCAAAGTGTAAGTCTCCGCTGCCTCCAACCCAGCTCAGTGTAGACAAGGGTATCAGAGAGAAGGGCAGAGTAGAGAGCCACCTGCTTTTTTAAGAATCGTTGTTCTGATACCCTTGGGGGGCCTCTTGCTTCCTGGGCCCCAGGAGAGGGCCCTTAGCAGGCTGCAGGGGGAGGGGGGGTGCACTCTAGTCCCCCAACCTCCATTCAGTAGAGGGTCTGGGTGTTGAACAGGGTCCTCTTCCAAAAACCATCTTGTCTGACTGCTATCAGTTCCAGATGCATTGTAGTTAAATATTCCGACCCTGGGTGTATTTGACAGACATCGGTTTGTTTATTCTGATTAAAAATGTTATCACCAGGAAAGCTAATGTTCACTGGTATTAAAGCAGGAGAGCCTTGGTAGAAGCATAAAGTTCATGCAGCAGAGCCACATTAGGGTGGGAGAGAGAAGAGGAATGGAGGGGGAGAGGAAGGAAAGAAGGAGAGAGATTGAGAGAGAGAGAGAGAGAGAGAGAGAGACTGGAAAAGAGGGAAAGAGAAAACAAGATTCCACCAGAAGAGTGCTCTGGGGCAATGTCACCACCTCCTCCCCCACTCTCTCCCCAGCAACTTTGCCTGTTTAGACATTTTGCTCACTTCCTCTGCACAGGGTCACGCCCATGCTGTGGTTCAGAGTGGGTGGTCCTCCACCCCAGCCCCATTTACATTAACCAGGGGCTTCTTTCCCATGACCGTGTGCTCTGAGCCCCAGTAAGGGAAGGCAGTGGGTTTCTGAAAGCAATGGTTCCATGTCTCCACCATGGAAAAGCCTGGGAGTTGACAGGAGAGGTGATCAAAGTAGCCTGTTCTCAGTGGCCACTTGACCTGGGGCACAGGTCAGAAACCTCAAGAAAAGGGAAGTGAAATTAAGCAAGGCCCCAATGCTATACAGGGCAGCTCCCCTGAGGATGGTCGTGGTGGAAGCCTGGCAGCTCAACTTTGTACCTTCTGGGGAGCAGAGTCTCCTGGGCTCCCTTTCAGCCTGAGAGCTAGACTGTGTGGCCTCCGTCTTTGGATCAGTGATGGATGAAGGCCTATCTGAGTTCTAGCCTTTCCTTCTTTGAGAATTTGGGACATGCGAATGGGGCAAACCCCCAGTCTGCCCTGGAGTGTCACATGAGAAACCAGGTTCATCTTTCTCCCATTCAACAGCCCAGGCTCTTCCCAAATGAACTGGGCACACCAGTGGATTTTTGTTTCAACACTGTTTTTGCTCTTCCTCTAGGCCCATTTTTGAGGAAGACACACCCTCTGTTATGGAAATCGAAATGGAAGAGCTTGACAAATGGATGAACAGCATGAATAGAAATGGTACAGTAACTTAGAGTCGCTTTTTCTGTCTTCTGTCGTATGAGAAGGTGCAAGAGTTTTAGAAACACCCAGTGAATGCTGGAGTGGATGGCGTGAGCCCAATCCACATGAGATCTGCAGCATGTAGATAATAAACCTGGGTCAGACCATCCTTAAAGACTCGGTTTGATTAGGGCACCACTTAGTGCCATTTGTTTTTATTTTTGCACAAGCTTTTGACGTGGCCTCTTTGAAGAAGCAAATGGTCTTTTTTCAAACAAGGAACTCTCTAGGTCCAAATTATCTGGAAGAAATTAGCATCTGGCATTACCTTATATGCTGTAGTATTTAGAGATCTACAATTTTAATCTGTATGTGGTTATAAAACTTCACCACATGTAGTTTACATAGTTCAGTGCTGTCCAGTGCAATAGACACTAGCTATATTTAAATTTATTTAAATTAAAATTTTAAAAATGAAATAAAGTAAAAAATTTTGTTCTTCAGTCACTCTGGCCACATTTTGAGTGCTCAGCAGACTATATTAAACAGTGCAAATCTAGAACATTTCTGTTGCTATAGGAAGTTCTATTAGATAACACTAATATATGTAGTATAATAAAAATTCTCATGAACTTATTTTCCATTTGATATCTGGCAGTAGTTCTGTATGTTCCCTGCTTTTTTAAGTCAGTATTTGAATTTAAAAATGATGGCAACTTGGGGCACCTGGGTGGCTCGGTTGGTTAAGCATCTGCCTTCGGCTCAGGTCAAGATCCTGGGGTCCTGGGATCAAGCCATAGAGGTGCTCTGCTTCTCCCTCTCCCTCTGCTGCTCCTCCCACTTGTGCTCTCTCTATCTCTCTTTGTCAAATAAATACATTTAAAAAAAATCCTTAAAAAAATGATGGTACCTATTTTTTCTCCTTTTAAAATTCCTTTAAAAGGTCAATAAATTATTTTTCATGCTCAGATTAACAAACTCCACCATTTTTATTGTCATATAATTTGTATTTTTTAACATTCATCTTTTAAAAATACCCTGGGGGTTGGTCAGATTCAACAATAACGAAGTCCAAATCCAGAGACCTGTTATCAGAATTATTGCGCCAGACGCTTATCAACATAAGCTTTCCAGAAGATTAAAACCATTCAATGAACTCGTACAATTTTGAACAGAACAGTTTTTTTAAAAGATTTTATTTACTTATTCATGAGAGACACAGAGAGAGGCAGAGACATAGGCAGAGGGAGAAGCGGGCTCCTTGCAGGGAGCCCGATGTGGGACTCGATTCCAGGACCTTGGGATCACAACCCGAGCAGATGCTCAACCACTGAGCCACCCAGGCATCCCAACAGAACCGTTTTTCATAGCCCATTACTGAGGAAAGAATGGCTCCATAAAGCATTGAAGGTTAGGGGCAGGCCACTGAGATAATGCTTAAGGTAGTTTCATTTTGTTGTTTTTAGTTTATAAAATATACATTTCATAATTTGGAAAATGCAAAAAAAAAAAAAGTAGAAAGAAGAAAAACATCACACCACCCAGAGATAACCTCTTTGAATAACTTGACATATTTCCTTTTGTGCCTAAGATAATGTAATACAAAATCAGGACCCTGTTACACTCATTAAATCAGAAACTCGGAACAAGGCCTTTCTATTTAACGACTACAGCAGAGAGTTATTTTGACACATTAGTGATGGAGCCGATGGATTTTGTTTTTCCTTAAAAAATCACTGGCCCTAATAGGAGAGAACTCTGACAGCTTTAAGAAGGTTAGTTATTCCTCACTTTCCCTGCTGCTTTTGGAGTGTGCGTCCTGCCTGAAGTCATGCTGCAGGCATGTCAGGACCTCCGGTAAAGCTATTTTATTCCAGTGTTTAACCTGAAACATGCAGATTCTAGCTTTTGGAGCAACAGTGGGGTTCTTCAGGGACTGAATAACCAAGCAGTGATGAATTGTGCCCTTTCCAACAGGGGCAGAGGCATGTTGAAGTCTTGTATCTGTGCTTCTAATGCTTTTTCCATTTCAAGAGCCTTGCCACCATTAATCTTTTAACCTCTGGAACTCCCTAGTGAGGCCATTTCTGCACAAGTAACTGGACAGATCAGGGACATGCAATGCTCAAATATAGGGGTTTTGTGGATAGAAAAATAAAATTTTGGTGACTAACCATGAGTTTGCTTTTTTTCCATCCTAGCAGACGGCGAATGTTTACCTACTTTAAAGGAAGAGAAGGAATCAAACCACAACCCAAGGTACTTCTAATTTCTACCATTGATTATATGTATGTGGGGGAGGGAATTGGAGACCAGGGTAGAGCACTTTTGCTTACCGTCTCTGTGCCTGTACATTTTATGTGACAATTCACATATGTGCGTAGTGTGGGGAAAAGAAAGCATGGCAAATAGAAAAATATAAAGTAAATATCCTTGTTATATATAGATACAGTCTTTAGAAGTAAATTAGGACTGGCATTTTCTTGCCCTTCTAAAGAGACACCGTTGAAGCGGCTTCTGTTTTAGTCATAAAACTTGACGATTATATCAAACTATAGTTTTGTTTCGCTTGGGTGAATAGATGTTTGGTAAGGAAAACAGATGGGAAGTGGCAGTCTTAAGGGGGATAATTGTGAATAAGAGCGGACAAAATGAACATCTAAAAACCAAAACAAAAGAAAACCCCACCAGGCTTGGATTGTTAGGAGAGAAATTAAATGAGAATTTACTAAGCACATTCCATTCCACCACTAGGTGGCTCTGCCTGATAGAAAATTTTAGTGTCTAGGGCTTGGGTGTTTTTCCGCACACCATGATCTTGTTTAAATTTTGTTATCTTTTATGAGGATAAAAATGTGCATGTTTGGGGTGGTTTTGATCGGAGAATTATTTGGTCAGGACATGGGAAGTGTCATAGGAGAAAGGATTGGTGATTCAGCATTCCAGGGACCTGTTCCACACAATAGCACTGTGATTTGGGGGGCACCAAGTTGTTGGTAGGGGTGACTCAGAGGTGATCAGTGAGCAGAGAACTTGACAGAGTCTGTGACTGACACTTTATAATAAACTGGGCGCCTGGGTGGCTCAGTCAGTTGAGCATCTGCCTTCGGCTCAGGTCACGATCTCAGGGTCCTGGGATCGAGGCCCACATTGGACTCCCTGCTCGGTGGTGGCGGAGCCTGCTTCTCCTCTCCCTTTGCCCCACCTCTGCCCCTGCTCTCTCTCAAATAAACAAATAAAAATTTTAAAAAATTAGAATAAACTTTCAGAGCAGGATTCTATCTTCTCTCCCTCCATGTTAACCAAAGGCTGTGCCAGTCATCTTAAATGCTTCCAGAGTGCAGTCACTGGTCACTGGGCAGTCCAAACGCTGGAGCGTCCCAGGGGAAGATTGAGAGTAGAATGTGGTTGGGGCAGTCAGACGTTTGTCTTCTGGACTCTTCTTCTGCACCTTCCCCAAAACCTTATCGGAGAGGTGGTCACCCCACATCTCACACATCAGGCCCTCACAGTCCTTTTTTTTTTTTTTTTAAGATTTTATTTATTTATTCATGAGAGACACAGAGAGAGAGGGAGGCAGAGACACAGGCAGAGGGAGAAGCAGGCTCCATGCAGGAAGCCTGATGTGGGACTTGATCGTGGGACTCCAGGGCCGAAGGCAGGCGCTAAACCACTGAGCCACCCAGGGATCCCAGGCCCTCACAGTCCTAATGAGCCAAGCCTAGGCTCTGACGTGGAAGTCCACTTTGTATTGAAGATATCAGGCATTTCTCTTAAAGTTGCATCACTGGCTCAGGAAAGATTCTATCCTATTTAAGTGAGATACCAGATACTAACAAGCAGATGAAAGAGAAAAATTCTAGGGGGAGTATCACAAAGGAAATCACAGAGCAGTATTTTCTCTGCAGTTTAGTCTTAACCTAAAGATGAGTCACTGTGTATTTCTGTGTAGGGTTCACTCACATCACCACCAAAACCCTATAAATATCTTATTACCATAACTCTGACGAATACCCTCCAATGATGCGAAACATAGGGGGTTTTATAGACCTGCCTCCTGATCTCTGAAATTATTGGCAACATGGAAGAGACCTAATGTTAGAGAATTACATGGTTATGACAGCATCTTAGAAATCACGTTTCTGAAATACTGAAAGGTTGGTCTTTAAAATAAGCTGTAGCTCATTTCTGCCTATAAGACAAAAAGCCTTAACTGATTTGGGGGGCTGCTTTATGCTAAACTATTATTTTTTCAGGTGAATGTCCACATTCTTCTGTTGGTCCAGAACTATCTGGCTTTGATTCAGAGGACACTGGTCAGGCCTTACCCGCTCAGCGATGTCAGAACCAGGGCTATTCTACCAGCAATGGCAAATCCCAGGGCCTTGGTGCTATAAGGACGTTCTGATTACTCAAAGAGCAGTACAATACTATAAAGCAAATCTAATTTTTAGTCACCAAAAACTCCGAAAGATACAAAGCACTTAGAACAAAGCCTGCCACAAAGCAAACTCTCAATAAATATTGATATTATTATTAAAATTCATAGACATAAATTCACTGCACTTTGGGCTAATAAGCCTGTGTCCAAAGGCCCAGGCACATCCACGTTAGTGGTTGGGGCATTTTTTTTTTTAAAGCTTTCTATTTTAGTTTTAGGTGTATAGCAAAATGAGCGGAAATGACAGGTCCCATCTGCTCCCTACCCCTATACACACACAGCCTCCCTGACTATTGGTGTTCCACGCCAGAGTGGTACATTTGTCGCAATAAGTTAACCTACTTTGACACATCAGTACTCCCAAAGTTCCCCATTGGCTTTAATGTCTGAGACTCATCCTTCCTCTGCCATTTAAGCAGTGAACAGGTGACTGTACTGCTTCAGAAAGTATGTAACAGTCACTGTAGATTGAACTTAGTAGAAAACATACTTCTCCATCCTCTTGCTAAATTAAGACTTCCAGAATGCATTTAAAGAATTCAATTCATCTTGATGCTAGAAAGACACCCTGACACAGAACCTCTGTTATATGTAAAGTCTTTGTACTTCTGGAAAAAGGGGTCAATCTGGTCACCACCCTACACTTAATGCACTATGTGGGGTGTAAAGACTTTTCTCATCAGGATCCATAGTCTCGAGTCTTTTAGAACTCTTCCCACATATCCCATTGACCAGCCATTGTTCATTACTTTGCCCTGTCCTCATTGAATGGACATTTTCTTTTATGTTGTGGAATCTAAAGTTTAGCACAGGATTTTATTAAGGGCCAGAGAACACAAAGCAGTATGGGAAGTTTATACTATGGTTTTCATGTCTTTTGAAAATCAATAAGAAGAGACAACAAAGGAATTGTGTACAAGGGGGAGTTTTATATTCATATTTCCTACCTTAGCATTTCTCCCATAATTCATATCTGTTATGTGTGAGACATTGTAAGTGGAATGCTGTTTAAGGGTTGCGGCAGGGCAGAGGGAGAGGTCTGCCCTAGAGTCGAAGAGAATTTCATCACTGGCATTGTTAAGCTTTGCCAGCACTCAGTGATAACAGAGAGCAGATCTATTGAGTTGGTTATATTATTGTTTAAATTCTCTGTAAAGAATGCACTGCCTTATTGTCTGCCCCTCCCAGCACCTTCCTGAATGCTGCTAGATAGTAGTAACCACAAAGATAGACTCCCTTTCATCATAGTGCTTACGGTCTAGCCAGCCTGTCCCTTCTTCCCGAGGCCTTTATAGTTAGACAATTTCCTGCAAGCGTAGTGTTTCTGTCTCTGCAAGCTTAGGTGACGAACCACAGAAAAGGAATGGCAAATATTAGCCGAGTGTCCATCTTCTTTCCCTTATGCCAATTGGCCACAGTGATGAGTTTATATTGAGTAATAGCATTGGGAAAGACTAGGGAAAAAATTGATTTGGTTCCATCCAAGTGGATTTATAATTTTGAAAGCACATTAATAACAAAAAATAATAAGACATTTATATAGCATTTTATACATACTGGATGCCTGGGTACTATCACGTAGGAAGTTGAGCAGTCAGAGAGGGTAAATAACAGCATACCTGTTCTGGTTTTGTGATAATTCTATTGTTTATTTTATGATTCACATCTGAGCTCAATGACATAAAAATGGATCACTTCAGTATTTCTCGGGAAAATCTAGGTTAGTTTAATAAAGAATTTCGTGAATTTCTTCCTGTCTCTGCTCTTTGTCTTTTTTTTTTAGAAAATTATGATGATGTAATTTTACAAAATATATTTACTGAACAACCCAATATGTGCCTGGCATTGTCTACATCACATCAGTTCAACCAGCTAAAAATGAAATAAACTGTATGAGTAAACCTGGAGCTTGGAGCGGTTCAATGATTTGTCTAATTTACACAGCAGGTTTATGATAAAACTCAATGTTTCTTTTAAAACTACATTTTTGAGACGCCTGGGTGGCTCTGCGGTTGAGCGTCTACCTTTGGCCCAAGGCGTGATCCTGGAGTCTCGGGATCCCCCTGCAGGGAGCCTACTTCTCCTTCTGCCTGTGTTTCTGCCTCTCTCTCTGTCTCTCATGAATAAATAAACAAAATCTTTATAAAAAAAAAACCCAAAATTACATTTTCATTTTCTTTTATTAATTAGTTAAGAGATATTCCACAAATTAGAGATCAAAAAAATAGAAGGAACACTCAGCAGCAAAAAAGGCAGCCACCATGAGGCTAATGCATGAAAGTATTTGGTGAATGATGTATCCATCACCTCATGTATTCATGGATGAGACTGAACCATTAATTGCAAGAAAACAGCAGTTTTGGTGAACTGTGTTGGCCTCTCGGCTCAAGTAAATCTCTGTGGCCCCTTCCAGTTATTTTCTCTATGAGTTTCTTTCCTCTTTTCCTTTCTAGTCTCTCAAAAGTCCTTTTAAAACTCAGTAAGTATTAAATAAGAAGTATATTGAGTGCCAACTGGTTTCCCTCAAATCTGAGCTCTGTATTTTGAGGGATACAAAATAACTGCTTATTAAAAAAAAAAAAAAAAAAAAAGGAACCGCTTATAATCCTGCAGGATGATACCTTCAAATAACATTGTTAAAATGCAAGTGTGTATGTGTATGCGCACGTGCGTGTGCATGTGGTGGGTGAGGCAAGATGTATTAAATTTAATAAACCACAGCATTGCTTGAATAGTGGCCCAGATTATGTCTGCTGTGGGCATGATCTATGTGTGTTGGATGAATGTTAGGCCTGGGTGTGATGTTAGCCAGATGTGTGACCTCTATAATTCTCTCCCTACCCATCCCACCTCCCTCCCACCCCTTCCCTGCCCCAGGGCCAGGGCCAGGGCTACTTCGGGAAGGAGAAGGGATGTTATATTGCTGAAGAGAAAGGGAGCATGATCTAATTGTGAGGTGACTTTGTGCTGTGCTGAGCTCTGTACTCCCCCCACACCAAGTTAGGAAGCATCATCACACAAGAAAGGTTTAGTGCAGGTTTATTGCCATCTTTGGAGCGAGGAAACATTAGCTGTGGTCACGAAGAGGAAGTGTGAGAAGATAAACTGGTCAGGAGAACAAAGATGGCTGCGCCCCGGGGGCACTCGGGAAGGAGGCCTTCAGAGCTGTCCTCATTTCACTGTTAGCTTCCCAATTTAATGCTTTCTTAAAAATCATAAGATGACGCTTTGTCATCAGTTCAATTTGTTTTTACAGTTTGTGGGCCTGTTACTATAAAGGCTTTTGCGAAAGCTGTCCCACATTCTTAAAATATCTGCATAACACTCAGAAAACGTACTCTCTGATGCCGCGGCCGTAGACAAGACGCTAACACTGCGGAATTAACACTGAGGCAAGCAATAGAAGTTTGAGGCAGGATCACTTATTGTATTTGGTGCAATTGTGTGGCAGTGGGCCAAGATATTTTTAACAGGGAACTCTAGGATCTGCCAGAGTTGGAAACGCCTGGGCTTATTTGATCATTTCACAGAGATGATAAGTAGCCACAGGGACAGCAGGGAACACGTCTAACTCGACAGAGGAATGAGCGGGCGAGCGAGAATGCCTCCGGGCGCAGGTCGTGGGCCGGAGCCCAGGTTGCTGACTCTCACACAGGCCTGACGGCCACTGCGCCACCGCCAGTGAACATTTGCGTGTGAGAGTTGCAACACTAGGAATGACCTGATGTCCCACGGCTGAGGCAATTGGTATCCACTTTGGGACAGTCTTGTGTGGCAGGCCCTGTCACACTGCTCGCAGGCCACAGAGCCGAGCAGAGAGTGCCAGGTGTGAGCTCTGGGCTCCTTGGTGCTTGAAGTAAACAAGTTCTGGTTGGTGACGGTGCCACCAGCTAAGCCCTCAAATGCTTGTAGAGCGTTTTAAACAAACCACATTTAAGTACATTCTCCTCAGAAATGGAAAGTTTGGAGGCGCCAAACTTTGGCTCGGTCTGTTAAGCATCTGCTTTCAGCCCAGGTCATGATCCCAGGGTCCTGGGATTGAGCCCCACATCGGGCTCCCTGCTCAGTGGGGAGCCTGCTTCTCCCTCTGTCTCTGCTGTTCCCCACCCCCCATGTATTCTCTCTCTCTCTCTTTCAAATAAATAAATAAAATCTTAAAAAAAAAAGAGAAAGAAATGGAAAGTTTGTTTTGGAAGATTCTTTCTTAAAGACTTTGCATTTTGAAGCAGTCAGTGTTCAAGCTTGTGTTTAACCAAAAAACATTTGCTAGCATAGAATCTGCAAAATAAGAATAACATACATTTGTGTGTTTGTGTCAGGCCGCTAGTATAGTGCCTTACGGAGATTTGCTCACCTATCCTTTACAACAACCCTGTAAGATACATGGTATTATTATGTGTGTTTTGCAGATGAGATAAACACAGAAAACTGAGCCTAAAACAAGGTCAATTTGCCCAAGATCACACAGCCAGGAAGTGGCTGAGCCTTGATTCAAGCTCTGGCTGTCTGACCCTGTGCTCTTATCTACTACGCTGAAAGAGCCACTGTTAGCACATACTAACCTTAGTACTGCCATAAAAACAACACGAGGTGTGAAATACCTAGGCATAAACTTAACCAAAAAATGCATGGCATAATATAAAAAGAAATGGTTCAATTTTATTGAGGGACATAAAAAATTTTTTTAAATAGAGAGACACATACTGTGCTCCTGAAAGACTCCACAATGCAATAAAAATTAAAATTTAGAGCTCTGTCTCATGCCATAGATTAAAATAGACGCCAAATAAGATTAAATGCTAAAAAAAGAAAAAAGTACAGAAAAAATATAAATATTATTATAACTTTGAGGTAGGGACTAGTTGAAAGCATGACACACGAATCAAAAACCATATCAAAAAAGCATAGATTTAGAGGTGCCTGGGTGGCACAGTCCGTTGAGCATCCAACTCTTGGTTTTGGCTCAGGTTATGATCTCAGGGTTCTGTGATCCAGGCTCACATGGGACTATATGCTCAGCAGGGAGTCTGCTTGGGATTCTCTCCCTCTCCGTCTTCCCTCCCCCCTGCTCTCTCTCTCAAATAAATAGATAAATATTTTTAAAAAGAAAGAAAAGCATAGTTTTAAACTACATTAAAAGCTCTAAATTTCTTTACTTCAAAAAACACAATAAATAGAATGAGGAGGAAAAGGAAAACTGGGGAAAAGTATTGGCAATATATGTATAATGAACAAAAATGATTAATACACAAACCAATAAAAAGATAGTCCCATTCTATTTATTTATTTATTTTTAAAGATTTTATTTATTTATTCATGACAGACACAGAGAGAGAGAGGCAGAGACACAGGCAGAGAGAGAAGCAGGCTCCATGCAGGGAGCCCGACGCGGGACTCGATCCTGGTCTCCAGGATCATACCCCGGGCTGAAGGCGGTGTTAAACCGCTGGGCCACTGGGCCTGTCCAGTAGTCCCATTTTAAATGAGTAAAAATTATCAATATTAGCAATTTAGCAAAAGAAAAAAATCAAAATTACCAATAGACCTTTAAAAAATGTTTCTTTTTCTTAGAAATCATAAAAAGTAAAGGTAAATATGACGATATTTTCACCTATTGGATCAATAAAAAATGAGAATAATAATATCCAGGATTGAAAAGGAAATCTCCCTAAAGAGAATGTGGGGAGGAAAAAAATCTAGGGAAGGGGTAATTTGACAAAGGGCTATTTAAGCTTTAATATGAGATACATTTTAGCCTGGCAATTTCTCTTCTAGGTATGTTTATGCAAAGGTAACAACTGGGAGTGTGCAAAGATTTTTTTTATACTAAATAAAAACTGAAAATCAGAAGTAGTCTACAGGTTTAACAATAAGGACGTAGTTTAAAAAATGGTTTTTGGTCTGATGAGACACTAGAATGCTCTGTAGCCACTAAAAAGATACTGTATTTTTATTAGCAAGGAATGATGTCTGTATGTGAATGACAGTGAGAAAAGCAGATCACAGCGTGATATGCATAATATGATTCCATTTTTGTACCAAAGAATGTATATCATGATCAGAGGAAGGAAGTTTGGAAGAGTACAGACCAAAATGTTAACTGTGGTAAGATTGTTAGTATTTTTCGTTTTGCTTATTTGTTTTTGTTTTTTCGTTTTGCTTATTTGTATTCATTTTTTCAACAAAGAGTATGGATTGGTGTTTGTTTGGTTTTTGTTTTTTAGATTTTGTTTTATTTATTTGTTCATGAGAGACACACAGAGAGAGGCAGAGACACAGGCAGAGGGGGAGAAGCAGGCTCCCTGCAGGGAGCCTGATGCAGGACACGATCCCAGGACCCCAAGATCATGACCTGAGCCAAAGGCAGATGCTCAACCACTGAGCCACCCAGGCATCCCAGTTAAAAAGTTTCTTAATCTTCCATCAGCTTTCCATTTCAAATAAGTTTTGCTGTAGAAGTTGTCTTTTGCTCACAACTGCCCGCCTCCTCCTTTCCCATCGATGGTCCGACCTTATCACAGCTTCTTCACAGCACAAACACCAACACATAACCATACACACATTATCTCCCCTCTCCTTCCATGGATAGATCTATTTATCTATCAAATTGCTTCAGTCTTTTTAGAAACACATGCTGGTTCCCTGAGCAGGAGAGCTCTGAAGCAGGCGTCAGGAGAACCTAGCTGTTGCAGACTGTACACACCTGTGAGCTAAGGAGTTGTGAGGTTCTGTTGATTATTATCATCCAGGCACTTTCTTGGAGACAAAGGTCACTTCAAGTAGGGATGTTCTGGAATTGGAGCGAAGGGACACAAAACTGAAGAAAGAAGTGGGAGGAGAGGTAGAGTGGCCTGCTTTCCAGGAGATGTGGGTGGAGGCATGGTCTCAGTGGGAAAAGCTGCAGAGCCAGATATGTGGCCAAGATAGCCAAGTCAGAAACAAAAGCACAAATGAGCCAGCACAGTCATGTCCGAATACCACGTCCCTAATTTATGTCGACTCACACCCCAAGATGCATTAGGCATCATTAGGATTGAATTCTAAATGACACCGAGAAGGCATCTCTAGATCCTTTGTGGATGTGAACAAAATGGGCTTTTGAAAACACGCCAGGACCACGAACTCCTGAGAAAAAAACAATGCATGGAAATTTTTTAAAAAAGGAAGGGGGGAAAAAAAGCAATTTGGCATGTATTCATAGGAGAATGGGATTAGATCTATTTAAAGGGGGGGGACCCCCAACTCCATCTGGTTCTCTCCACATCAGCACAAGGGAGGGATCTTAGAGCAAGAGCTAGGGATTATTTCTTGGCCTTCATGGATTTCCTCCTCAGGGATCAAATATAAAATCCAAACCAAGCTTTGTTTCAGAAATTGTAAGCTGGACCCTGTTGGCTTCCTGATCGTGTACGCTCTCTGGAGTCCCCTCCGTAGTGCAGTGACCAGCTCTCGGTAGCTTCTTGGAAACATACCATGGTTCTGTTTTTTTACAGTGACAGTGAATCCTGAGACTGAATGGTGCTAAGGTTTTCCAAGAGAAGCAGCCCCGGAGGGAGCCTGCCGAGCCTGCCAACAGAGGATGAAGAGGATGCGAATTTAATTAATTTCAAATCAACATAGACACAAGAACCTTTTGCTGTTTCTCCCAACGCCCACTCTTCCTAATGATGGCATCACCTGTACTTGGAAGAATGCACGATTGAGAAGCGCGAGGGAAGAGGCTTGGCTGCCGTCCTGGGCCTCTGAGGGAGGAGGACCCAAGCAGGCTCTCGCCCCCAGGAGCGCCTCTTCTCTCCTCCAGGCCTACCCCTGGCTGCCCGGTCCTCTGGGCCATGCTCTCTAGGTCTTTGTTACCTTTCTGCTTCGTTCCTCAAAGTTTAAATCAGGAAGCTGTTTTATATATGGCTTCCTTCTGGGTCACCTTATTACCTAATTAGCGCTGGATAATTTCCTCTGATTAGTCAAGTCCTCTGATAGGTCATGTGCATTCGGCAGCAGCTTTCCTCAAGGCGAGTTACATCATGGAAAAGACAGAAAACAAAGCGAGCGTTTCACTGTGTGCATCATCCCAGGGGCTTGGTAAGCTCATCTGCCTGCCAAGAAGACAGAGTGGGAGAGGCCGCCGTCCGGAGGAGACGCTCTTTGGGGCCTTGGGGACTCGAGTTGGCCAGAGCCCTTGGGACCTTCTTGGAGGAAAAGGGATCTTCAGTGACAGAGCAAAGTGATTTCCTTCTCAGCTACAATCACCGGCTTGTTCACATTTCCCCAAAGCTCATTCTTACTCTCGCCACACCTCCCCCGCCTGTGGTCTGGGACTAGGACATGGGCACAGGGTGGGTCATCTGTCAGCCTTCTATGTTTTCAAGATCTTTAAGGTCATTTGAGACAGACAGAATAGGAATAGGAAATACCTGTGCCTGTGGCACATATCACTCGTCGCACTCTCCTGTCAGGCTGGGGCAAGCCTGGTGTCCTCCTCGACACGGCTCTCCGGGAGGCCACTATCAGCCCATCAGAGATGACATTCAACACGGTCTCTGTTGACACCCTCGCACGAGTAGCAGCAGTGCACCGTGCAGGAGGGCCTGCTTATCATTCCCACTCACGTAAAATCAATCCTCCTTTAATCCTTAATTTTCTAATTCTGACCTTTAAAGCAATCTAGCAAATCGGAGTCCTCAGGTCTTCTACGACACTTGGTATTTTATTCCAGGGAAGAAGAATGAAAACTTTATTTATTTTACTGTCCTCATATCAACTGCAGGGAGATGAGGCTCACCAAACTCTTGCTGTTGAATGGGGGGGCTTGTGTCTGGAAGGCCGCCTTGAGGCGTAGCAGAAACGGGCCTTCTCCACCCTCTAGCTGGCATCCGCCTTCTGACCTGGGCTCCTCGTTTTGAAGGCAGGGTTCCAAGCCAGGGAAATCTTTCCACACAATAAAAGAAAACTATCTGCTTGTGTTTAACCACTGCTATTATGCTAGCTTGAGACTTCACAAGGCCTTGGCGAAGGACAGTCTTCACGGTATAGAATTTCAACAGATTGATCTGTCATATTCTCGTTAGCACATCCTAATAGGGCATTTTTGTTTTCACCCCTGTTCTGCATATTCATACTCAACCTGCAGTCCACGGTGACTCTCAGATATTTCTGCCAAAATTGCCATTTTCTGAATCACCGAATCTATTTTGTTACTTTGTTTCTTCTCAACATTTTGACTCTCAGAAGAGTCTCAGATCGCTTCCTTCTCTCTCTAGGTATCCAAGATTTTTGATGAACTCTGAGGCCTGTACATTTTATCCAAGTCTATCAAATAATGGAGACTTGAGAAGTTCAGAGAACTATAAGGGGTCTTGGAATCTCGTTTTGATGAAGCAATATTTTATGATACGATAAAGATATTCTCGTTCAGTATTTAAAATCACTTCAAATTCCAGCAAGAGAAACTTCAGCAACACGCCATTCAATTTATGTCTGAAAAATGTACCGGTGTCTATAAGTGCACAGTACACAAGGCATTTGTTTTAAAGGTAGTTTATTCTTGGCCAGGTGTATTAACCAAAGCTGTGAAGGGTCAATCCTAGCGCCCTCTTTTTATTACTGTTCAATTAATAGGTATCATATATTGAGGATAATTTCAAGAATTGCTTTTAAACCCAAAGTTAATTTTATGTTTCAGATTATTGTTAGTAAAAATTTAACTAATTGGCCTTAATTACATAGCCGATCAGAACAAAATCTGGCTTCAGAATATTTTAAAGATATGTAAGTTTCACTGCATTTTTGTACATTTTAAGCAGACTAAGTTAACAATATTGTCAAGTCGAACTCCTCAGGAAACTTATTTAAATGAATGTGTAAGAATATCAATCTGTTACTCTTAACTCAGTGATGTGACTCCTCTTTCTGAGGAGCTCGTTGTTACCCAAACACATACAGCACGGATCCAACTTCTTATCCATTGGGGGAACAAATGCTTCTATCAGTGTAAATGGATGCTTTAAAAAATGCTTTTGTCTATTTTTAAATTTTATCAATTTGTACCATCTCTGGAAGAAGGCCCCTATGATGAGTAAACATAAAATATAGACTTCAGTTCCAATATCTGTCAGAATTAACACAAATTCAGAATGTAGTGGAGTGATAAGACACCGTTTTATACTAAGAAGACACTGCTGAAATTCTCACTGTGGGGAAAACATTGAAATTTTATACTGAATTAAATTTACACATGTTATGTTTTCACTCTCAGGAGATACTCAAGGTAAATCCTGGGGTTCCATTTAATATGTACAACAGGCAGACCAGGGTAGCTTCACTCATAGATTACATTTCCTCGATCTTAAAGTAACCAGAAGAGTCACTGTATAACAGTGTGGAGTGAAATTATTCAAATTGGTTATTAATAATTGCATAATCCAAATAATGAATTGCCTAGATTTGTTTATTTGTTTGAGCAGCTCTGTGACATTACCTTGGTACTGTCCCATCTGGTACTAAAATTTTATTTTCCTCCTAGTCCTTTTGGGGGTGGCTATTTGTAGATACTTGGTGGGGTTTTTTTGGTTTGTTTTTTGCCCTATTACCTTTTCTAAATAACATGTTATATTCATGAGATACCAATCCATGCAAATATATATGAAACTAAAACTTTTTAAAATCAATTCTATAGATACTCTAAGCTCTTCTTGAAATACTTTAAAAAGTTAAATTTATAAACCAAAGTACATCCAGTAATGTGAAGACTTTAATTCCAGTGCCATACAAGTTTAGAAATACAACACTGAAGCATTTAAGACAACCAAAGGTGAATGGATTCGCTTCCATTAGACTTCAGGTGTAGAGGGCTCAGGTAATTATACTCCTCATTTCCCATCACAGTATCATCACTGGCCTTTGGTGCTTTATAAACAAGGAATTGGACCTTTTACAGAAAGCATATTCTTCACATTTTTCACCTCTTTGGTCTGCATGTCAAGAATTCAATGAAAGATATGTAGAAACTACAAATAGTAAGCAACATTTTTTCTAGTGTGAAGATCAGTGGAGAGTGATCACTAGATTACTCTGACTTAGGTGAAACCCCTGAAATTATAAATAACATCAAGAACATGGGAAAACTCTGCATGTTTAATAAATGTCAGACTTCAGAAAGGGCGGAGATTGTAGTTTTCCAACAAGTTAAAAAATAATCTGCTAGATCATTAGTAACTTAGCATGTATACATCTTGTTTTTAAAAGTAAGTGAAAATAGTGTAAAAAATGTATTAGACTCTCTCATTTTTCAAGCAGTAAAGTACTTCCTCAGAAGGTCACTGAGATCATCAGACATTGTATTTACCACTTGGCTTCAATGTATAAATCCTACCTTGTAAGCCCCTTGTAAGAAATGGTCCCATCACTATTGGTTAGAACTGATTTGCAAAACTACTAAAGTTGTTTGTTTGTTTCAGAGAGGGAGGAGGTTAGGGACAGAGGGACTGGGAGAGATGGAATCCCAGTGTGGAGCCCAGCATGGGGTTTGATCTCACAACCCTGAGATCATGACCTGAACTGAAATCAAGAGTCAGACGCTTAACCAACTGAGCCACCCAAGTGCCCCCAAACTATTCTAGTTTTAAGACTGATGAAAGGTTTTAGGGTTTTTTTTCTCCTGCCTTGTATGCTGAGAATAATATATGTAATAATATTTTTCCTTTACAGCTTATGGCTTTAGATTTGTCAGATATACATGTATATATGTGTAAACTGCTCTCTTCTCAGCTGCATGATTTTTTTTTAGAAAAAATGAATAAATCCGTACATGCTTGTATGCTAACTTATTTACTCCACAGTGATAGACTTAAAAGCATTTCTAAATTTAACTGAAAAATAAAGCACTCTAAGATAGGAGTAAAGAATATTTTTGACATTAGTTTCTATGTAATTAACGTATACCAAGATTTAAAGTAAATGTTTATTTGAAGGTGAGGTATTTGTTTACTAAAATGTTGCTGACTAAGGGTAGAGGAGTGACTTAAATATCTTTTTAAAGGAAATTCCTTTAACTTAACTTCTGTGACTTTGAAAAAGAAGGATTGTTACCTTTGATGATTATGCTCTCTTGATCTGTATACCTCTTTAAATAAATGAAACAATACCAATTTTAAAAGTTCTTGTAGAATTGAACCTGCCTTATACAAAATTATCTACCCTAAAAATTAATTAGATTTTCTACATATCTAAAAGATATTATAACACATTCTTGTCTTTTCTCTTTGCAAAATATTTTTAAATTGAGAAATGCGATTTTAATTGTCAATGGAATGTAATTTTTAAAATTATTTTTAATAAAAATAGAAACAGCTCAGAGCTAAAGCCTTCTCTTTTGCCTGATTTCTCACTTTCCTTCATGTCTTTGAGTCTAATTTCATTTTCTACACGTTGGCATTATGATAGCTAGAGCAGGACTGACGAGCAAGTTCATAACACATAGGCCATACGAAGACGTCTTTGAATGAGGATGCATTCTTGCAGGGCAAAAAAACTAGTCAGCACATTGACAGAGAGCAGAAGGATAAAAGGCCCCAGCAAAAATAAAACCTGGTCAGTGATGGCAGCATTGTACCCCTAGAATCTGTGGCAGGGTGTGCTTCCATCCTCTCCTAACCAGAACAACTAAGGGACCGAATGTGGGACAGACCCGCCTGGAGATGGCTTGGACCCAAAGAGCGACAGTCCTCTGGCATTAGAGAAATGAGACTAAGAGAAAACAATAATGTTAACTGTAACTAGCATTTATTGTGTGTATCAGTTCAGGAATTAAGTTTAGCTTCTAAGAGTAGACACACAGAACACAATTGTTTTAAGCAAGATCTTTTCTTCTCACGCATCAGAGTACAGAGGTAAGCTGTGGTGGTAACTGCATGGTCACCTGGGTTCCTTCTAATTCTCCCCCCTCCATCAGTGCGGAGCTCCCATCCTCAGGGTGGCTGTATGATGCATATGCTCTAGCATATGGTGGACGAGGGGATCCATTTATTTCCCACCTCCATGAATCTGTACAGAAATTCCTCCATCTTGTCCCATGTGGTGACTCCTGACTTTCACCTCATGTGAATGTGCCTCTCTGTTTATAACCTGTCCCTGTCCCATTCTGGGTGGACCTCCATTTTTCCTCTTTGCTTATACTGTCCAACACTCTGCCTTCAGAGACCTGGAATAGATATATCTGGAGAAGGAGCCCAGTGAATTCATGTCAGGAGTTGTGTTCTGAGTGGGGCTGGAAAAGGGAGTGAGGAGTATGTGAGGAAAAGCTCTTGGGGGGTTCTCTGGTTCAACAGATGAAACCAAGATTGGTTGTGAAGACCAAAGGGGCAGGATAGAAATCAAAACCTGGGACACAAGTCTGAGCAGGAGGTAGACAGAAGCAGACCACAAAGTGTTGGCAGTGAGGAGGGTGTGGAGGTGATTTCCACAATGGAGCTGAGTTGTCCAGTCTGTTTTCATTGGCCACTGGATGCACAGGGAATGGTGGTCAGCCTGCCTTACTGGTGGAAGGGCAGAAAGGACACTAGGTAATAATACCTTCTCTATGGCAGAGCTGCCCCTCCTCCCTGTTAATTTGAGAAACTCAGTTCTAGAGAAACAGCATGAATATTAAACTCTGGGCTAGGATTTGTGCTCCCACAGCACTGGGACCCGTACCCTGACTCCTATCAGAGCTGTGAGAGTGGTGGGAGCCAACTGGATTGTCTGAGAAGGGCAGACCACCTACATCTCTGGTCCAGGCAGGCAACACAAGGTGAATAAATTTCTTTTGAATAAATACTTTCTTTTGAATAGATTTTTAAAATTTATCCTAAATATACTTTTCCTAATTTTCTGCCCTTATGTGTAATGTTGGTGTGTTTGTTTAAACAAGACTCTTAATTCCATGAGAAAATGTCCAATTCAAACTACCTCAGACCAAAAGAAACTTAATGGGGGGCACCTGGGTGGCTCAGTGGTTGAGCATGTGGCTTCAGCTCAGGTCATGATCCCTGGTCCTGGGATTGAGTCCCAGATCTGGCTTTCTGCAGGGAGCTTGCTTTTCTCTCTGCCTGTGCCTCTCTGTGTGTCTCTCATGAATAAAATCTTAAAAAAAAAAGAAAGAGGAAAGAAAGAAAGAAACAAACAAACAAACTTAGGGGCTCAGGTAACCAAGTTGGGCAAAGGCAAGAAGTTGCTGCTTTCAGAAACAAACAGAAGCAGATTAGGCTACAAGAAAGGGCAGCCGGACTAGATACTCAAACACAAGGCTCCTTCGTATTTTTATCTTTCCTTCATTGTCTGAAAACTTTTTCCACGGGGCCATAACTATTGCAGGTAGTAGCTTCAGGGAGCTTATCTTTCTGTCCTTACCACCAAGGTAGAAGGGAATCTCTTTCCTTTACCCAATGAAGAAAAGTCCCCGAAGGACTTCCATGCCTAACCGGGTGAAATGGTATTGGGACTGACTGGGGTTGACATTTCCCTGTACAACCACAGGTTGAAGTGTGTGTGCGTGTGTGGGTGTGGGTGTATCTGGTACACACATTGGTTGGTTGTTGGGGTGGGTGGGTGATTAGTTCATCGGTTGGTTGGTTGAAGAGGATTCATGAGGAAGCAGTTTTTTTTTTTTTTAAGATTTTATTTATTTAGTCATAGACACACAGAGAGAGAGGCAGAGACACAGGCAGAGGGAGAAGCAGGCTCCATGCAGGGAGCCGGACATGGGACTCGATCCCAGGTCTCCAGGATCACACCCCAGGCTGCAGGCAGCGCCAAACCGCTGCGCCACCGGGGCTGCCGGAGGAAGCAGTTTTTAAAGGGAATCAGAGTGCTATGACCAGCAAGGCAATCTGTATTCTTAGGAGTGATATGGAGTCTCCACCAACTGTAAGAAAGGGAATGTGAGAAGAAGGCTGGGAGTGAACCGTGATGAGGGTGACATGGGGCCACTTCCTCAAGCAGCCTGGAGGGAGCAGCTTTCCTGAGAAGAGTGGGAGCACTTCCCAGCTGCTGTTCTGGGTTTCCAGGGGTCCATAGGAAAGGGAGCCAGTCAGAAACCCCAAAGAGAGAAAATACTAGAAGGCTTCCCTGAAGATGTCACCGGGATCCATTCATTTTGCAAACATTTATTACAAGCCTACTCTGTGCTGGGCCAAAGGGTACAGAGGGGAGGTGGGATGGCGTGGGAAAGGCCGTAGGCTCTAGAGCCTGACTGGCTGGGGTTAAATGCTGGCCCCATGCTTCTGGCCAGGTTACCCAACCCCTCTGTGCCCTACTTGCCTCATATGACTTTTGGAAAAAACCAAGTGAGTCAATCCATGCGAGCGCTGTGAACAGGGAGTGTGTGGTAAGGATTGTATAGTGCTGGCTGTTGCTGTTGTCATCTCTGCCCTTAAGGAGATCACAGTCCAGAGGCTGCCATGACACAAACTGGAAGTCTATGGAACAAGATGAAAGACCTACCAGACTCCTTTGGTAAGATGCAGAGTTGCTGGGAGGCTCCCTGGCTGAACGGCTTGTAGGAAATCACGCTGCCCAGGACTCTGTCCCCAGGCACCATTTTGTAGGTAATTGGGTCACAGAAGGCACTGTCACCCAGTGAGCGCCATTCCAACTGGGAATGACAGTATGATGATGAAGACTTTTCTGGAGCACACACTCTGTGACAGACACTCTTCTGTGTGTTCATGTGAACTAAGTCGCTAAGGACTCTGGCCTGCCATCCTAGTGCTTGTGACTCCCTCTATTCCACCCCTGTGGAGGGAAGGGAGTGCCGGTTGTCGCTGTGTTTTTTGTTTTGTCTCAGTTGGGCAGGCATGGGATAGAGGGGGAGGGGCTCATCCACTCTCTCCAATACTCTCTTCCCCCAACTCCTCAAACTGTCTACCTAGTCCTCCCCTGTCCTCCACAGAGGGGAAGGAGCCACTGAGGATGTCCCAGCTCTAAGCCCACTTGGGAGCAATAGACCTCTGTTCCCCAGCTGACGTAAAAGGTCTTCATCTCCAATATCCCTTCTATCCCCTTCCTTATAGAAGGGAGGGGGGAAGCAGCCAGGATCCTCAGCTCTCTTTCACAGTTGGACACATGGAGGCTTTGGACCCGGGTGAGGCCAGGAGTAGGGTCCCATGGATCTGGGCCCAGCTCTGTGGCTTTGCTGCCTTTTTCTGTGGCCAGTTCCAGAAGTGTTAGCACCACCTTTCTTCCCATTCTTCCTTCTGGATTCTTAGTCCCCAGGTAAGTATATCATAATTACCCTCATTTTATTTATTTATTTATTTATTTATTTATTTATTTATTTATTTATTTATAGAGAGGGCTGGGGGAAGGGCAGAGGGAAAGGGAGAGAGAATCTCAAATAGACTCTGTACTGAGCATGGAGCCAGATGTGGGGCAGCTCATGACCCTGAGATCGTTAACGTGAGCCAGAACCAAGAGTTGGACGCTTAACCAGCTGAGCCATCCAGGTGCCCCCATGACACCCGTTAATAGGGAGGTGAGGCTGCTGGCTTATGGCCCACAGGTAGCGTGTGGTAGAGCTGGGGTTTGAACCCAACTAGTCTGTTTCCAAAAGCGGTCTGCTTGTTACCAGGCTCTCCGTGCAGGTATACCACGTTCATCAACTGGGAAGGACTTGTGTGAAGGGTGACCCTGGATGGCATTCTGTCCGCTTATTTGAGTTTCATTCATTTGTTCCTTCAGTTAACATCTTTTGAGCCCCTTGCTCTAAGTAGAGCACAGTGGGTGCAGAAAAGAAGCCAGGATCCTCCCATCAAGCTGTTTCAAGAGATAAGGCCTCTGCCCCAATGCAGAGTGACAAGTTCATGGGGAGGAGCAGATGTAGGGCTCAGAGACACAGAGGAGGAAGGGTGATGGGCTGGGGACAGCAGGCAGGACCTGACGGAGAAAGTTGAATTGGAACAAGGTCTTGAGGGACAGAGGGTTGTGACAAATGGTCGTTTAAGAGAATGGCATTCTGGTTGCTAGGGGAGAGTATGAGGAAAGGCACGGAACCGGGAGCGCCATACAGCACGGTTTGGCTAGAGCACGCCAGGCATGTGAGAGAGAGTGGCAGGTCAGGAGGGAGGGAAGCCAGGGCCTTGACCTCTGGCTTGGAGGTTGCATGTCGCTTAGCAGGAATGAGGAGCTCTTGAAGACCTTTGGGACTGAGCACAAATGCTCGGCACTGGGGTTTGGAAGAGTGATCCTCACAGGTGGAGGGTGAGTTTCAGGGAGAGATGCGAGTAACAGGAAGTGGGTGCAGCAGCGGAGAGAATTCGGAAAGAAGGAGAAAAGAAAGAGGAAGGACGCAGCAGATATGATCAGGTCACTGCCCCCACTCCTTTAGCTGCTTAAAAACCTTGAGGTGGCTTCCCACTGATGTTTAAATGGGCTCAAAGTCCTTAATACGGCCTGAACACCACCTTTGCCTCTTGCATACCTCAGGTCTCCTAGTGCGTTAGCCAACAGCCTTCTCTTAACTCATGGACTATACCCTGCTCCTTCCTTCCTGGGACTTTCTCACGTGCTCTTTCCTCTGCCTGAAATGCACCCCACCACCTCGTACCCCACCCCATCCTTTGCCACAGTAGCTCCACCCAACCTTCGGATTTTAGCTTAGTCAAAGCCTTCCCTGGCCCCCACTGTGTGTTCTCAGTACCTTTCCTTTGTGGCACATGTGCCACCGTTGCAATTTTACATTTGTTTGCATGATTAGTCAACTAATGGCTGTCTTGGTCATAAGCTTTGCGAGAACAGATAAATCCCTGCCCTTGACTGCAAGCATCATGAGAAGCAATAAATATCTATTGACTTATTCTCATACCCCCGGCACCAATCATCTTTTGAGCTAATATACACTCGAAATGTTAGATCAATGAATGGAGAATCTACAGGATTTGGTAACTGACTATTCAGAGGAATACAAACTAACACCAGGCTTTGAACACCAGTGGCAAGAAACATGGTGTTGCCATTTGCTGCAACAGGGAACACACGAGGAACCATTTTACAGGTTATGTTTTCCAGATTATGAATCCAGCATCGAACAAATTGATTTGGAGGTGCCATCAGGTCGTCAATTTGTCTGGTAGGCCACAGCAAATTTAACACTACAATTTAAGGGAAATATCACAGCTAGAGAAAGAAAGAGGGACAAGTTTGGGGGATATATTAGTAAGAATTAGTTGCCTACATGTAGCAGAAAATCCAAAAGAAAAGAGGTGTTAAATTTGTAAGGATTTATTGTTGCCTCACCGAAAAGAAGCTTGGAGGTAGGAAGCCCAGGACTGGTATGGTAGGTCTGTGGTGGTCTGAGACCACGCTCTAGCTTTCTATGCCACTGTTCATGGTACGTGGCTGCTATCTCAAAGCTGCCTTTGGCCCCAGATAGCTGCTGGAGCTCTGGTCATCCAGCCTGTCTCGCTGGCAGGAGGGAAAAAGAGCGAGGTGACACGTGCTCCCCTAAAAGGCTGATGCGCTTACATCTCATTGGGCCAAACCACTAGAAAAGCAGGGCATCTAGCTTTAAGTAAAGCTGAGAATGTAGCCCTTTAGGTGGGTGCGTTGCTATCTTGAAGAAACTCAGGGGTTTTACTAAGAATAATGTATATTCGATGGGCAATGGCTTCCCACAGGAGCCACAGCCTCGATGAGATGTTCGAGGTCATGCGAGAAGTGCGCAGTTTCATAAATGTTCATCCAGCTGAGCGGAATGAGTGCCCCGTGACAGGTCCGTGGGATTTTAGAGGAGCAAGGAATTTCCATAATCACTTAGTGCAATCCCTGCATTTTGCGGACAAAGACCTGACCCATAGAGACAGAGAGCTTTGGCCAATGTCACAGCACATTGGGGCCAGAACCAGGTTCCCCACATCTAAGACTGTGCGGAGAGTTTGTAGCAGCCCCAGCTCATGCGCGAGTAAGGGCTCCCTTCATGGAGCATTGGAGCGACTCGAAGGAGGGGCGGGCATGGAACAGTCTTGGGTTTAAATCCCAGCTGTGTGAGCCTGGGCAAGTTACCCAGCTTCTCGGAGCCTCAGCTCCTCTTCGATGTAATGGGGCGATGGCACGGAATAGGCACTTTATCACTGGTAGTCATTATTATCATTATTATTAAAAAGAAATGTCTTTAGAATAACTCAGTGAATCAGTGAACAAACCAAATGTGACAACAGACAGCTATCGGTCATCGCCACTGTCGTTGTTTGTTGGCTGAGAGCTTTAGAGCTGGATAGCTCGTGTCTTCTATGCCCTTGTATGGAATTCTATTGCTCTAGCTTTCTGCGTGTGCCCTACTAGCATCTGTGCTTCCTTGGACTCACGCTGGCCTGCCTGCCAGCCCATGCCATTCCCCACCCCACCCCCGCCCGTGACACCTGTGCCACTTCTAAACACACCGACTCTATGGAAGACGAACTAGACACAGACTTCCTCCACTCCTTGATTTCAGTTTCCTTTTCCCACCTTCACATATCCCCTCTCACAATTTCACCTGCCCCCCAACTCCCCTCCCATCCAACAGGCAGCACATTTTGAGTGTTGACACAAGACTGAGCTTAGTGCTTCAGGAGAGTAAAAAGAAGACAATAGTCGTAGACTCTGGCCTTGAATTGTTTTCAGTATGATGACAAATGTGTGAGCCATAATGACATTTTCTAAGGCATCATTACTTTGAGGTATGATGCAGACAGCTGTGCCGGAGCCGTGTTTTCCCCACCTTCCCCCTTTATTGCTGACATTTCCCCAATGCTGTCATTATCGACTCTTTGATACTTTACATAGTTTTGGGTTATTAATTTGTGTGGAATTTTAAAGGCTGGGAAATAGTTATATTAATGATCTCTTCTTTCCTATCTTAAAAAAAAACACTTCATCAATTCAGTATCAACGCTCAAGGTAAAATAGCATTAAGTTACCAAATGAAACATGCGAAATCTATAAACACTATGTGAGATCCTCGTTAAAATTAATTTATTCTCTTTGGGCAGATACCGGGTTCTAGTTTGATTTGGAAATGCAGAATTTATGTCTGTTGTAAAATATGGCAATAAGTCCCATATTGCTGTGGCCAGGACGAGATGCCAGCTGGAGAGGAAACAGTTCAGAATTTGCCTGTCTGGGAGGGTTTCACATCCAGAGAGCCTGAATCCCTCTCTGCAGTCAGAACACTCCTGAATTTCCTCTCCTACCATGAACTAGCTGGGTGACTTGGGAAAGCTGCTTCGCTTCCCTGGGACTCAGTTTCCCCATCTGCAAAACAAAGCAGCTAGATTAAATCATTTCAAGTCAACAGTTCTCACACCAAAGTGTGCACAAAAAGCATCTCTCTGAGCAGCTTCTTAAAAAATTGAAGTCCTGGGTCACCAGGCCAAAGGGGGTTTGACCCATGAGCCAGCAGTTTTAAAGAGCATGTCAGATCATTCAGAAGCAGGGAACCTGTGGACCTCACAGAAATCTGCCACAAGCCCTTATTCAGCCCCCGTATGCTGTATCTTCCTCTGAAATATATTGCAAGTAAATTCTCAAAGAAGAAGGGGCACCTGGGTGGCTCAGCGGTTGAGCATCTGCCTTTGGCTCAGGTCATGATCCTGGGGTCTCAGGATCAAGTCCCACGTCGGGCTGCCTGCATGGGGCCTGCTTCTCCCTCTGCCTGTGTCTCTGCCACTCTTTCTGTGTCTTTTGTGAATAAATAACTAAAATCTTATAAAGAATTCTCAAAGAAGTAGAAGATGGAGAAGAAGAAAGAAAAAGAATAATCAAGAACCCTATTATTATCCCTGGGGGCAGAGGTTTGAAGGCCAAGCCCCGTGGTCCTCAGGGCCGAGCTGCTGGCCCTGGCCCCTCTCTGCCCTGAGCTCCCGAGCCCTCGCAGCTCCCCGTGCACGGGAAGGCCCAGCAGCGGCTGCCTTTCCCACTAGCTTACTGCTCCCTGGGAATGAATGTCTCATCTGTTTCCAAGTTCAAGACCTCTGGCAGCAGGGTCTGCTTTGACTTACTGGGCATTTTTAGCAGCCCCTCCTCAGTGTCAGGTGAGAGCCCCCCAAGACTCAATGAGATAGCAACACAAAGGAGGCCTACCTAGCTTTGAGCGCTGTAAGAGCAGGTCTGTCGTGGTTTTCCACCCGTGGGGAAGTTCGAGCATGGCCCTCTCAGAACCCGGGTGCAGTACTTCCAAAGACCAGCTGCCTGACATATGGCTCTGAGAGGGAGAGGAGGAGGGGCTTCATTTTCCCTGACGAGGTCTTCCTATTGCTAGTGTAGGGTGATGGGCAGAACTGAGCACTTTTTGACATTTATTTTTATTTTTTTAAAGATTTTATTTATTTATTTATTCATGAGAGACACACAGAGAGAGGCAGAGACACAGGCAGAGGGAGAAGCAGGCTCCCTTCGGGGGAGCCCGATGTGGGACTCGATCCCAGGACCCCGGGATCATTCCTTGAGCCAAAGGCAGACACTCAACTACTGAGCCACCCAGGTGCCCCACTTTTTGGCATTTAGATTAGGGACTCCTTAGGACAGGAAGTTGAAACACTGACGACAGTGGCTAAAACTTACTCTGTGCTAGGCAACATCCTAAGTAAGCACCTGTACTAACTCAGTTAAGCCCCTCCACAAACCTGTGAGAGGGGTGTCGTGCATGTATTCAATTTCCAGAAACCGAGGCGTGAAGAGGTTGGATAACTTGCTGAGGGCCACCATCTAGGAAGCAGGAGACCCAGGATTCCGGGCAGGGCAGCCTGACTCCGCAGCTCAACTGCCTCCCTTATGTTCTGGGGAGTCTCAGCTCTCCCTCAGCTGTGGCCTGAGACCACAAAGAGCTCCTTACCCATTCCTTTCTTATTTTTTTCCGTTTACATCATCGGTGTGCAGGCGGGCTGTGTGGAGAGGGGGCCAGGCAGAGAGGGATAATGCTCTTGGGATAATGGAAGGCAGCCTCGATGCCTTCCTTCACAGTAAACACCCAGAAATCTGGGAAAAGCTGATAGCTTTGGTAAGCAGAGAACATACTGGAACTGCTCAGCAGCGATGATCGGACCCTTTGGGACCCTGCTGCAAACAGACCTGCAAATGCAAGTGAGAAGCTGGAGCAGCTGTAAGCCCCTCTCCACCCGCTCCAATAACTTTCAAGGCAAAGGTCCAGTGCATCTTCCTTTGAGGGTTGTCCTTTTTTTCTTTATGCCCGAGTAAGCATGCTCCTCTTAGTCTTCAGGTGATTAGATAGAAAGATAAAATGCCTTGCACATATACAGCTTCCTCCTGCAGGAAGTGAGCGGATGGGAGAGAGTCACTGTAATGATGAGTCACCACCTGGATTTGAAACAAACACACCTACCAAGAGACGCAGGGTGTAGACTCAGTAAATAACCAGCCGACTGGCACTTCTGAAACCCATTGCTGCCACGGATTCGTTTTCCTAATTTTTTTTTCTCTCTTCATTATTCACTGCTTGGGGGCTGTCCTAGGCAGCAGCCTGTTCATTGTCTCCATTAAAATGCAGAGCTATCCTTCGCCCTCTACCTTCAGAGTCCTGGGAGCCAGGTTCAGTAGGAGGGGAGAAATGAGGGCAGGGCTAAAGAGGGACATATAAAAAATTAATGAGCCATTCATAAAAATGAATATTATTACCAAAAGGAGCCGTCTGCCAACATCTCCATATATATTTTCTCTCAGCTGCTGGGCTCTGGAACAGCGCGGAATGAAGCCAATGCATCATCTTTTTAGTGGTTGCTCAGTTGATCTACTATTAACTTTAAACAACCAATTGTGAAATGAGCACTTCGCTATGCCGTGATGATGATGGGCCTTGCCCGGCACTATTTTTTTTTTATCATGTAAGCTTGAAAATTGGTAAAATAAATTCAGCTGTGCTTAGCACAGTCCCGGAGCCCTACAGAACCAGATTTTCAGGTGTGTGTGTGTGTGGGGGGAACGGCTCCACTCCTCCGGCTTCGTGAAGTCATTTTTTTTTTTTTGAAGATTTTATTTATTTATTCATGGGAGACACATAGAGAGAGAGAGAGAGAGAGAGAGAGAGAGAGAGAGGCAGAGACACAGGCAGAGGGAGAAGCAGGCTCCACGCAGGGAGCCCGACGTGGGACTCGATCCCGGGTCTCCAGGGTCAGGCTCTGGGCCAAAGGCAGCGCTGAACCGCTGAGCCACCCAGGGATCCCCCCTCCGTGAAGTCATTTGCACAAATTCTAGAAACTGCCTTTATTTCTCTCCGCCTTAGCATCTCTTTCCCTGAAAATCCCAAATGCCAAGATGTTGGGCTTTTTGCTGTCTCCACGAGCGATTGCAGACGGCCTCCCTTTCTTCCCACTGACACACTTGCACGTGGGATGCCCGTCCTTCCCCCGAGGCCCGGTTGGTCCGGTGACCTTTGGACCCCCCCCCGCCGGACCGACCGGCACCTGCTGCTCCAGGAGCACCTGCTGCTCCGCCCGCTGGCGCTCCGCTGGGTGGCCCGAGGCTTTCTGTCCTTTGCTTCTGGGGGTTGTCGTGCCGGCCCGGCTGTGGGCTGTGACCCTGCAGAACAACCCCGGTGCCCCCCGGGCTGTGGCCCAGCATCGCTACTGGCGGCCGCAGCACCCCCGCAGGCCCCAGGCTGCAGCCGCGCGGCCGCGCTCCAGGACAGCCCCCGCGAGCACCACGCGCCCCGCAGGGCCGAGGATGGCCACCCCCGACCGCCCTCCGCGGGGGACCCAGGCGCCGCCCCGCCTCCCGCGGGGAGGGCAGCGCAAACAGACGGGTATGGTTGGTTGGGTTTTTTCTTTTTTTCTTTTTTTTTTTTTTTTAAGATTTTATCTATTTATTCACGAGAGACACAGAGAGAGGCAGAGACACGGGCAGAGGGAGAAGCAGGCTCCCTGCAGGGAGCCCCAGGCGGGACTCGATCCCGGGACCTGGCATCACGCCCTGGGCCAAAGGCAGACGCTCAACCACAAGCCACCGGCGCCCCGCGGATATGGGTCTTCTGCAGCCCCCTCCCTCCAGCGGTTGCCCCAGGGCTAGTCCATGCAAAGCCTAATCCTGCCATAGACTTAGCACCCTGCGTCAGGGTGCAGGGGTGGGGTGAGGGCGGCTCTGCAGGTCCCCATCCGCAGCTGGACACTCTGCGGGGGTCATCGAGCTCATCTTGAACCTTGACTGTTGCCTTCACATGGAATCAACCCTGACCACCCCTCAATTTGGGACGTCAGGCCTCCTGTGAGGAGATGCGTTTCTTTTCTTTCATGCCACTCCATGCGGTGATGTGTTAGGGCGGCTCTAGGGAACGAATTCATTGGGGGTACCAGCGCACCCCAGGCGGCTGAGAAGACACCAGGTGAAGGCCAAACAGTCTCCCCTTAGAACTAAGAGCTCATTAGCTCGTTTGTGTGAAGTTTTGACACCAAATATCCTTAGAGTTCGTGCTTCAGGTCGCTGTATTGTAAAATACAGAAAGTTTTTATTTCATGGGGTGGGGGGTGTTGAATCCACTCTTGTTGTTACCATCAAAGGAGTCCTGAGTCCAAGCTGGAAGCTCACCTCTGTCCTTTCCCCACAGGGCGGAAACAAGGACGCTGTGACAGCTTCCCCTGGAGGTGACAGTTCAGGGTGTCCTTTGTAACTATTTCACAGTCATCTCCATGTGGTAGCCACGTCATCCTTCTCTCTGATCTTCTTCCCATCCTTCCTTTTACCTTGGCCTTGCCTCATGCAGCTGCATACCCATTTTGTGGGTATGATCCTAAGAATTCTGATGGAAGGAAATCCAACAGTATCCTTTTTTTTTTTAGATTTCATTTATTTATTCATGAGACACAGAGAGAGAGAGAGAGAGGCAGAGACACAGGCAGGGGGAGAAGCAGGCTCCATGCAGGGAGCCCGACATGGGACTCGATCCCGGGACCCCAGATCACGCCCTTGGCTGAAGGCAGACGCTTGACCACTGCACCACCCAGGCGTCCCTCCAACTGTATCTTTAACCTAAAAATGAAAGGGGACACTTAGGTAGCATTTACGCATTTAAGAACTTATTTAATTCTCACAACCAGCTTGCTACTATCCTTTTACAGACAATAAAATTGAGGCCCAGAGAGGCAAACTTGCCAAAAGTCAACAACCACTAAGTAACAGGACTGAGACAGGAACCCACAAAGTCTGGCTCAAGAGCCCTAACATGTAACTGCAGTGCAAACTGCTTCCAAGGTTAGCTACAGACAAAAAGGCCCTACTGGGGCTGGCAGCCACATGCCATCTTCTGCTTCCCAGCGTTCGCCTTCCGTTTGGGACTAACCCACTTGTGACTGAAGCTCCCCCAGAGAACACACCGATCCAGGCAAAGACTCACAGCTCCACCTGTAATTCCTCAGCATCCCCACCACTGAGCTGAAATGGTCAAAGCAAGCCTCAATCGTAACACAGAGGGCAGCATGCCCCAGCTCCTGGCCCTCAGGATGCGCCTTGCCACCTTGCTCCCAGGCTTGCTCTACCATGGAGGCCCTCTTATTCTCTTCCCCAGAGGTGAGGTTGGAAAATTATGTCTACATTCAGGCCCAAAGGCAGGGGGAGGCTGTCAGGAGAAGGGGTTGCTCTTCCGGCCTCCTGCTCCTGGCTCCCTGCTAAGGTCCAGCTCCTTCCCTGGGAATGACCACACACATATCCTACTGGAAAAATCCCCCCCTTTACCCGAGTGGTTGTGGTCCTCTCCCCTCATCTCAACAGGACCTCTACATCCTAATACAACACAATAAATCTGGGATCGCACCCTGAGGCCTGCAGTTCCAGGAGCAAGGGGAGGGAACACCCATTATATCCTCTGCGCTGGAGAGGACAGTCTCTGGTCAGAATAGTCATCCCATCCCCCTATAACTTGTCGACAGACTCATTCTTAGCTCTCTTAGCCATTTCCTCACCGCTCTAATCAAAAAGACATTCCATTAAAGAAGTGAATAAGAAAAAAGGAACTGAATTTAGTGAGTGTGAGAAACATTTGTTTCTTTTGTTTCACACAGTCATTGCAATGTGAAGGCGATGTGACCACAGCTGACTCACAGTGTTAATCAATTAGCCCACAACACGTAGAAGACAAATGTGACAATGACACAGCAGTAGAAGTTCGCACCTGGCTTCCAGGAAGCTGTCCTGAGCCTACAAGCTTTGTTTTATCTGCTCCCCGCTGCCCCAAACATTAGGGCTTTGCAGGCACTGACTTCTGATTCTGTCCCTACAGAGGCTCCAACAGTTAGCTCAAAGCTAGGGCGTGGTGAGTTAGAAAACCATCTCAAATTTATGGACATTTCAGGCCTGAGCAAAGGCCGCATACAGCGTGGAAGCAGAAGGATGGTTTTTGCTTTTGGGACAATCTGCAGCAGGCTTTCTTAAACCGCTGCCTGATGAGAAGGAGATGGAACCCCCACCCCCACCCCCAGGAGAACCCCATTTCTGATTTTGAATTAAACAAAAGTTGTACATTATGTGCCGACAATGAAGTCATCTATGCAAAAAAGAAAACATTTCTGATTCAAAACAGCAACTTACTATAGTGATTATGACAGCGGTTTAGGGTAAAGTTCTTCAAAAGATAAATAAGATCATCTCAAATGTAATTACGTCGAAATATTAAACATTCAAAGCTCAACTTACCAACAGTTCATAGTCTGGACTATTATGAAAGCACTTGAGTCAACCATAGAGTAGCTTCCAGCAGAATCTAGAAAGATGCTTAGAAAATAAAGATTATTGATTTTTTTTCTTTAGTTAAGCAGCAGAAAGAAACCAGTGATTTAGCTTCTTATCTTAAAGATGAGAGGGAAAAGGACATTTGTAACTAAGTTTGAACGAATTTATCAGCCCCAGAAGGGAGGCTTTTTAGGGCTCACATCTGGCATCTGAGTGGCCTGTGCTGTGCACAGAGCTGCGGGGTATTTCTAGTGGCTGACCTGAGCTGAAAGCCACCATGAACCAGACAAGGGCCTTGTCGTCATTTTTAACACCTCCCTTGTGCTTAGCTCCTGGCCGGCTCACTGAAGGTTGGGATATTTCACTTTTTTTTTTTTTTTTTGCAAAATTTTTTCTTTTTTTTTTTAACATCAGAGCTGACTGGTTGCATTAACCATGGTGACCACATTCCTTGTTTTGTTTTGTTTTAAAGATTTTATTTATTTGTTCATGAGAGATACACAGAGAGGCAGAAGGAGAAGCAGGCTCCCTCAGGGATCCCAATGTGGGACTCGATCCCAGGACCCTGGGATCATGACCTGAGCTGAAGGCAGACTCTCAACCACTGAGCCTCCCAGGTGCCCCAGTGAACACACTCCTGCTCAGTCTCCCCAGTGGTGGGGAAAGTCTGGTGTTTGTAGCAGCAGCTCTTATTTGTGTGCTTTCTCTCTCTTTTTGGTTTTTGTTTATTTTATTGCTAACGAAATTCCTCCTAATGTTCTGACTGGCTGTGTTTTGGCTAATCTACCAAGCTAAAACCCAGGAGGCCTGGGGTGAAACTTAATCCCCCTCTTATATAGTCTGCTGGATTTAGGCCCGTCCTTTAATGTCCTCTGTACCTCACTTCCTCATTTGTAATGTAGAATTGATGAACCAAACAATCTTGAATTTGATGAGATCTTAGATGCCTTTTAGTATAGCAAAAATAGGGACACCTGGGTGGCTCAGTGGTTGAGCGTTTGCCTTGGGCTCAGGGTGTGATCCTGGAGTCCAGGATCAAGTCCTGCATCGGGTTCCCTGCATGGAGCCTACTTCTCCCTCTGCCTATGTGTCTGCCTCTCTCTCTCTCTGTCTCTCATGAATGAATAAATAAATAAATCTTTAAAAAAAATTTTTTTAAAGTATAGCAAAAATATTTCCTTTCTCTTTTTTTCAGATGAAGACATGGAAGATTAGGGAAGCTTAATGAATTGCCTAGAACTACTACTCCATAGGATTGAGAATAAAAATAAGGTAATAAGCAAAGGATATAGTAACTTACTGAATACTCCAAATTCACAGTTGTCTTTGGCAAAATACTGAGGTAGATAAAGACTGTTTTCTTGCCTTTCAGCTCCCTACATCTCTCTGGGTACCAATCTTTGGAGCCATTGTCTGCCAAGAGGGACTGGTAATGCAATCATAGCCCGTCTACTGTAGGTTTTGCTATTACGCTTAAGGACAGTGTTTGTATACCTCAGAAAATAGACTACAGAAAGTACTGGTAATTAAGTAAGCTTTAGAAATATGAAGGTAGCACGCTAGTAGCTTCTCAGTGTTAGCCTTTTGCTACTACTACAGAATCTTGAACATAAAAAATTAGTGCACAATGGAGGAAGATGGACAAGATGTTGGCAGTTTATTTTTTTATTTTATTTTATTTTTTTTGTTGTTGGCAGTTTAGAAGACAATCTCTGAGGTAAACATCATTCTCTGTTCTTCCTTCCTAAACTTGATCATTTGGAAGGTCACCCAATAGGAAACAAAGTTAACTTAGTGAATAAAATGTGATTACTTTTCAGATACCTTCATTTCAATATATTTTGGCTATTTTAATGCAAAAATGTTGACCTAAATTCTTTTTTTGTTGTTGTTTTTCTTTTTTGTTTTAATAGATAATGCCTCTGCTTATCTATTTATTTATTTTAAGTAATCTCTATGCCCAATGTGGGGCTCGAACTCACAACCCAAAGATCAAACATCGTGCACTCCACTCTGAGCCAGCCAGACACCCCAAAAAATGTTCAACTAAATTCTTCTTCTTCTTCTTCTTTTTTTTAAGATTTTATTTTTTTATTATTATTATTATTTTTTTAGATTTTATTTGTTTATTCATGAGCGACACACACAGAGAGAGGCAGAGACACAGGCAGAGGGAGAAGCAGGCTCCATGTAGGGAGCCCGATGTGGGACTTGATCCGGGTACTCCAGGATCATGCCCTGAACCAAAGAGAGACACTCAACCGCTGAGCCACCCAGGCATCCCTCAACTATACTTAAAGCAGATCTAGAACTACATCTTGGTTCAGAGCTATAAACAAGAGCCCAGCGTCAGGGGTTCATGCTTGACTTGGACCAACAGCATTAGAGTCATGGGGAAACTTTTTTAAGATGAAGATTTTCTAGGTGAATATTTTGAATCAATTGAAGTAGAGTGGGGCCTGGGCATGCGTATTATTTTACATTTCCAGATGTTTGTTAGTATCTATCGGTGGGATGCGTCAGCCATATGCCCAGGTACTCTCTGAGAGGTACTCTGTTGTTTCAGATCTGTAGAGGGGACAGTTCAGTACAGTTCAGTGCAAGTCAGAATCCTGGCAGGGAATAGATGGCACACTCAAACTGGGTAATTTGAAGAAAGTTCAACAAAGAGGAGAATTACAAAGGCATGGGTAGGGTGTAGGGAAATCCACAAGGGATGGTATAGCACCCTGAGACTAGCAACATAGGGATCACTACCACTCTAGGCCTAAAAAGCCAAAGATCAAACATCGTGCACTCCGCTCTGAGCCAGCCAGACACCCCAAAAAATGTTCAACTAAATTCTTCTTCTTTTTTTTTTTTTAAGATTTTATTTGTTTATTCATGAGAGACACACACAGAGAGAGGCAGAGACACAGGCAGAGGGAGAAGCAGGCTCCATGTAGGGAGCCCGATGTGGGACTCGATCCAGGTACTCCAGGATCAAGCCCTGAACCAAAGGCGTGGTTATTGAAACAGACGGTAGCCATATGGAGAGGACCACCAGACAGACAGAATTTGTGGTCCTGTAAAAGGATGCAGCCATTGTATGTCATTGTTCATAGCAGCGTTATTTACAATAGCCAAAAAGTGGAAACAATCCAAATGTCCATCAACAGAAGAATGGATAAACAAAATATGGTATGCTGTGAAATACTGTTCAGCCTTCAAAAAATAAAATAAAATTCTGACACAGCTACAACGTGGATCATGCTTGAACACATTTTGCTAAGTGACACAAGCCACACACAAAAGGACAAATATTGTATGATTTCCCCCTATACGAGGTTCCTAGAATAGGCAAATTCATGGACACAGAAAGTAGAATAGAGGTTTCAAAGAGCTAAGGGGAAGGAGTAATAGTTGTTAAATGGGTATGGAATTTCTGTTTGGGATGATGAAACAATTCTTGAAATGGATTAGTAGTGATGACTGCACTTAACACCACTGAATTGTACACCTAAGAATGGTTAAATTGGTAAATGCTATGTTATGTGTATTTTACAACAATTTTTTAAAGTGCAGATAGGAAAAAAGAAAAAAAAAAAAACAGGATGCAGCCAACCCACAGCTATTCCTCAGGGATCAGGTCCAGTTTCTTTGTTCTTCCAACCCCCCAATCCTTACTGGTTGGACCCAACCGGAATGCACAGAGCAAGGGGACCCACTGATGTAGTTCGTGAAGATCAGCCATGCAGGGCACAAAACAGGATGGAGAAGAGAAGATCTGAAGAGACAAAAGACAGCTGGATAGCGTGGGTCCCATCCCTCAGTCATCTGCTCTCTAGGGGAAGCATCAAACCTACCACCAGAACAACATCAAAAAAAAAGCCTTGGAATGAGAAAAGCTAGTGGCAGGTGTTTTCCCCTTGCCCAGAAACAACCATACACAACCAGTAAACACAGCGGTATGTTTTCAAATTAACCCAGATAATTTTTGTTTAAATGCCGTGCTATTCACATCCTCTGATCTAGAAATCCCACTTCCAGGAAACTACCTTATGGAAATAATCAGGAACACAGAGTAAATTACACACGAGGAAAAAAAAAAATTACAAACGAGGAGATTTACTGAAACAGTATTTATAATCACAAAAGAGAAACAACGAAACATCTCACATGCACAATATATTAAGTGGGAAAGCAGGCAGCAGCCTGAGTATACGTGTGATGCCGATTGTGGAAGAGGCTGTAAACTATGTTAACACGTTAGAGAGGTTACCTTTGAATGATTGGATTAAGAATGATTTTTTCCCCCTTTTCAAGCTTTTCTATTTTTCAGCATTTCTGTGTTGTTGAATGTGATTTACTTTGATAACCAAGAAAAAACAACACATGTTATTTTTTTAAAGCCTCATGTCTGCCTCACAGATAAATATTCCCAATACGGTGACCTACAGAGTCTTCTCTGCCATCCTCTGTAAAAGGCATTGATTACCTGCTGGCTGCCTATTAATTTGAAGGGAAGCAGCCAGGGGAGGGCAGCCACCTCCTCCAAAATAGACAGCGTGTGTGGCTGAGGGTGCAGCTTCCTTTGATGAAATATTGCTAAATGATGAAATTCTATCTCCTGCAAGAAATTATTTCTGCTGGCTGTGCAAACGTCAGGCTGGAGCCTGCCCTTGGAGAGGCGGCTGTATTACTATGTATTTGTAAAATCAGCAGAGCCTATGCATGAACGGTCACAGTGGTTGATTTTACAAGCTACTCACGACGGGCATCTGCACAGAGAAAGCCATAGCTCAGAGAAGATTTAACCTATTGCGATTCCTTCTGATTTCCTGCTTTGCCATTTTCAAAGGGTGTCGTTTTACCCAAGAGAAAATGCTCTTCGGTAAAATGACTATAGAGGCGCATGAGACTACAATATATTAACCTAAACTTGGTACAATCTGGCCTTTTCTACGTTCTTTAACCACTTCTCTGCCTTGTACCACCCACACTCTGGGGTAATGACTGGCTCATCAGCAATGCCAGCTGTGTGCAGGAATGTGTGTTTCCAGATAGAATTGAGTGCTGCTTAGGATTCAGCTTTGGAAGGCCTGCTCCATGGATGCTCAGCACAGTTTTCTGCAAGACTTCAAGGGTCCTTCCCAGGAAAAGGGGACACTGACACAGGCCAGGGACCCTGCTGGGTCTGCTCGGTGCTGGGCCTCTGCACTTCAGATGACCTATTGGCCATAATGGCCAGGTCAGTATTGGTGGCAGTGGAGCAACTCTGTGCTGCTGGCTTGATACCAAGTCATTCATCAAGTCAGCTCATGGTAAGAGTTTTTAACCCACACAGACTGTGCTTTATTCAGACTGCGACTTGGTGAAGTCCCCCAAATTTTTATCCTATCTGCCCTCCCCCAAGTATCATTTGCTGTTAACTTTACCTTTCAAATCACCCTCTGGGGTTGTGATGTTTTAACTGGGGAAATTAACTTTGCCATCAGTGAAACCAATAAAACAATATAAAAAATTATAGAAGTGCTTCCATGTTTAAAAAATTAGAATGCAAGGGCAGCCCCGGTGGCTTAGCAGTTTAGCATCACCTTCAGCCCAGGGCGTGATCCTAGAGACCTGGGATTGAGTCCCCACGTCGGTCTCCCTGCATTGAGCCTGCTTCTCCCTCTCTCTCTCTCTCTCTCTCTCTCTCTGTGTGTGTGTCTAATAAATAATCTTTAAAAAATTAGAATGCAAGAACAAATCATTCTTAATTGAATGGTTTGAGAGAAATCATTCTTAATTAGGGTAGACACGACAAAAACTTATGAAGCCTTTTCAAATGTTGATTGGATCACATCCCCAGAGACTAACCTGGTAGGTCCTGGGTGGAGAAGGCACACAGGCATACTGAAAATGCTTCACTTAAGAGAGACTGCATTAGAAGAATTACTGGAAGAAATGAGGCAGTTCTAACAGCATTTATTGTCAGTAGAGTATTTTCTGAACGACGGTATATTATTTTCTTTTATATTTGGTTACATCTAGACAAGAAGATGTTTACCCCCTGCTTATTCTTGCCCCAGACTCCTGATTTAAGATTTGCATGAGATCTGAGGAGACATCTTACCTGGAAGTGGAAGGAGTCTCTTCTGTTAATAATGTCTTTCCTAACTGAGCAGTTCATTTTCCCTACAATTCTCCAAGTTAGGCTGAGTTCCTGATCTCAAGCCAGAGCAAGAGGGAATTCATATTTGTTAATGACTATTATGGCATTATTTCTAGAGAAAAATTAAGTGTGAGCATAAATAACTTGGCCAAGGGTACAAAGGATGTAGGCAGACAATCTGCCCAGAGATGCAGAACATAATAGTGTGGATGCATCTGACTCTAACTACTCATCTGTTCACAGAGAGGAAGATAGAATGTTGTTGTTGTTTTTTTATCAGCATTGGGTGAGAACATAATTCTTTATCCCCTCCCCCTTCCATCTCACATAAATGCAACACAGAATTGAGGTTACCAAAACAGTATCAGACAAGGCTAGAAAGGGAGGCAAGGCCGCCTGGGTTTTTTTGACATATGACCAGAGTTCTGAAAAAGTTGTCAAACTACCATGTCAGGTAGTAAACGTTCAGTTAACACAAGGGAAAGTGTTGCAATCAAAGGATCATTTCTTTATTAGCTTAGACATACAGAGTGGTAATTGTATGTTACTATTACTTCATGGCCAATGATTCCATCTCTCTGGGTTGAGCCCTCAGAGAAGGTCTTGATAGCACCTGCTGGGAAGGAAAGGACTCAGATTCATTTTCAAGGAAAGGACACAGATTCATTTTCAAGCGGCAGTGCTTTCAAAACAATGATGCTTTGTGGGCTCTCTGCAGATACAAAGTGATTCATACAGACGAAGTTGGTGACTTCCACCCCCAGAAAGAGATATTACCAACTTGAATGAACCCTTCAAAACTTCCCAGGTGGTTTAGGATTTCTGTCCCCTATCTTATTAGGGATAGGTTAGAAGGCCAGACTTCCAAACAATGTCTGGGATGAAATAATCGTAACGGCTGGACAAGAAACTCCCTTGAAGACGAGATCAACGGAGACTGATTTTGCAAGTGAAGCTACCCCGTGGCTCTGATTCTCAGGACTTCCCTCTAAACTTGCCCCTGTTATCTGGGAGTTTATGTCCAGAGCTTTGCAGCATCTGTCCTAGATCTTTCCAGAAAAAGGATTGCTAGGCAGGAGCAGAATGATCACATCATTCACACTTGAGCTCCATGCGATGAGCACATTTGTTTGTCCTCATTAAGTGCAGAGTAGCAGGCGCTCCCCGACAAGCAGAGGCACAGAGGCAGCGAGCTGGGGCAGGGCCAGGGAGCCAGGCCCTGGGCGCTGCCTGCAGCCTGGGGAGGTTACCGCTTCTCTGAGCGCTCGGGGAACTTGTCAAGAAGAAGAAGAGGCATTCAGGCAGGTGTTTTCCAGAAGCTCCCGAGGTCCCAAGGAAATGCCCAAGACCACCCCAAGGGTCTGGAGGAAAGCCAAACAGCGTCTATACTCACAGGTCCTTGGTCCCATTTCAAACTTGGAGCCTTCATGCATATATATATCGAGGTGTAAGCAAGATTGATTTTAAAGGTGTAAAAACCACGAGACTATCTAGCCTTCACGTTCTTTGCTTACAAAAAGGCAAAGCGAGGAGCCTGTTCGTCTCTTTTCATGGTCAAACACGATGGGGGCTGGAGCAGGGATTCTGGAGCCAGCTCGCCTGGGTTCGACCCTCTCTGCTTCGGTCCAGAGCTGCGTGACCTTCGGCAAGTTTCTCACCTTCCCTTTGACTCAGTTTCCTCCTCTGTAGCATGAGTGCAATGGCAGGCCTTGCTGCGTAGGATTCTGGCGAGGACTGGATGCGGCAATAATCGATAGGAAAGCCTCGGCAGCGCGCCGGGCACACAAACCAGTGTTTCCCACTATGATCGCCCATAAAGCCACGAAGGGAAATGCAGCGGAGCTCACTCACTCCACGTGAAGGTGCTCGGGGGCATAATTGGATTTGCTGAAAGTGGCTGTTTATTATTATTTTTTAAATATTTTATTTATTAATGAGAGATACAGAGAGAGAGGCAGAGACACAGGCGGAGGGAGAAGCAGGCTCCTTGCCAGGAGCCCGACGCGGGACTCGATCCCGGGACCCCAGGATCACGCCCTGGGCCGCAGGCAGCGCTAACCGCTGAGCCACCCGGGATCCCCTGAAAGTGCCTGTTTAAACGGTACTGTTCGTTTCTGATTCACATTTGGGAAGAAGAGCAGAACAGAAGGTGATAGACGCCTTTACGGGGGAGCCTGGCAGGCCAGGCATGCGCCGGGGAGTTACCCACCGGGAAGGGGGCGGCCCCGCCCCGCCCCCCCCCCCACTGCCTCCCTGGGGTTCCGCGAGGCCCTCCCCCCCTCCTCCTCCCCCCTCGGGGCTGCAGCCACCGCCTGGGCCCAGGCAGCCAGGACTCAGCGCAGAGCTCCCAGCTCCTGCGGTCCCCGGGGGGGCCCCCAGGCCGCCCGCCCCCCGACCCCCCCCACGGGGTCGCGCGTGAATCCGGGGCATCGCCGCCTGCTGTGCCCACCGTGGCCTCCGTTGCTGCTGTCCCCTGTACAAGGGCTGGAGCAGAAGTGACCCCAGAAGTTCCTTACATAAGGCTCATTTTTCTAGCCCTGCTGGCTCGCATCTCTCTGGGGAGTGGGCTCCCGTGGTCAGCCCTGCCTCTAATCCAGGGAGCTCGGGGTGACAGACCCCCAGGGATCACCACATTTAAGATGCAGAATTTAAGATCGCAGAATGTATCATTAAGAAAGGAATACCTACTAATTAAAGTCTAACACAAGCTTTTAAAAAAAAATGTTTGAAAATACTCCTTCGGACTTACTAAACCGATTTTTTAAAATCACACCTCACTGTTACAGAAATATGTATATACATAAGAAGGAAAATATCAGGGTAGGGTATTCCTAAAACTTTGACATGCCTAGTCTGAGCCTTCCGAATCACTTTTTTTTTAAGACCTTCGGTCAAAATATCCGTGTCCCTTCGGGTGGTGTCATTCCCTGTGTTGTCAGAGGCAATGGGTATGTAGAATGTCAATGTCAAATCATAGTGTAAATTTCTGAAGACATTGGAGATGGCCTGGGGACTCAGCACAGGTGGTGACAACCATGCCACATCTCAACTGAAATGCTCTACATACAGCTAGGACAGGTTTGTGCCTGAACCAGAAATGACAACTCTTTCATGACTGCCACCAGACCAGCAGCAACTGTGAGATGCGTCCCAAATGAAAGAGCATTCACATGTGGAAAAAAAAAAATGTGTATCTTAGAATCCATGAATTGGTAATAAAGGTTTACACTTGTTTTTTAAGAGGATGGGTTTAATCCTCAGATGACTTTTTAAAGATTGTTGAAAAATGGTACCTCATCCTGTTAGTCAGAAGATAAGCAGCAAAGGTGTGGCCTTTTCCAAGAACTTGACAATTCCTCCCATCAGGGTATGCTGGAGGATCGGAAGTTTCCAGAGACAAGAGCCAGCCTCCGGAGAGGACAGCTGCTCCTGCGGTGTGTTTTACATTCTCCCAAAGTGTTGTCCCCTTGAATGAGTCATTTATTTGTGTGATGGCATTGTTATTCTCTGTTAAAATACAAATGCCCTTAAAAAGGTCATTCAGTGTCACTGGCTGATTAATGATTTCTCCCTTTCAGATTGGATTTTGCCAGAGGTTTATTTAAAGGAGCCAAACTTTTAAACTACAACATATTTTAAAGTAATCTTTATGCCCAAAATGGGTCTCAAACTCATGACCCCAAGATCAAGAGTCGTATGCTATACCAGCTGAACCAGCCAGGTGCCCCTCTAAAGGAGCCAACCTTTTAAAAAGAAGAATCTCTGAATGTTTCAATAGCATAAAGCTTAGATCAGAAAGGACCACATATTGTATGATTCCATTTACATAAAAATGTCCAAAATGGGCAAATATCTAGAGAAAAGAAAGTAGATTAGTAGTTGCCAGGGGCTGAGGGGAGGAGGATGGGAGTGACTGGTATTGGGTCCAGGGTTTCTTTTTGGAGAAGCAAAACTGTTCTAAAATTAGATTGTGGTGACAGTTGCACAAGCCTGTGCATATACTAAAAACATTGAGTTGTGTACTCTAAGTGGGTGAATTGTATGATATGTGAATTATATCTCAACAAGGGGAGTTTTTTTTTTAAATAAAACACTTGTCAGAGTGTGTTGTGTGTGTATGAAATAGCCCAACCAGAAATTCTTTTACACTTATCCCCATGATATTTATTTAATAAAAATTTTGCATTATTTTGTTCAAAGCAACCCAACAGACTCAACAAAGGAGAATGCTAGGGGCTGTAGCAAAGAAGAGCTGATCTCTTCTCAGAGGAACCCATAGTCAAGGAGGGGAAGGAGGGAGATAGATGCATAAATAACTCTGGGGGGCAGGGGAAATATTCTGAGAGGACTTGAGGATATTCCTTGGTGAATTCAGGATCTCGCCTGGCCTCAAAGGGATTGGACTTTGATAGATAGGTATGGGGGGATGGGATGGGGGCACAGGTGGAGAAGTGTCTTAGATCCTCTGCAAGCTGAGAGAGGATCTACCTCTCTCAAGAAGCCCAAGTGCAGGTGAGTTTATTGGTCCAAACCATTGAGAGCTTCTCCAGGAAGAGCTGAGGAATCGATGAGCCATGGAGTGAGGGTAGATGGAGTCGAGCAAGAGAAGGTTCTGGGACTGAGGGGGAGAATGTTGTCAACAATGAGAAAGGAGCAGGAGCATTGAGCAGGGTCACTCAGCCGGCTGCTGGTACAGGTTCTGTTCTTGAATTCAGTCTTCCTAGCTTTCAGCCCTGTCATCCCTCCCCTGGAATGACTGTCATAACACGTTCTGTGCTACTCCTGGCACTGGCCACCAGTGGTCTTGCAAGACTGTAGCCTAGTGAACAAACACCAGCTTTGTTCAACCTCTCATCACAGGATCCGAAGCACTCATATTCCAGTAACATCCGTTCCTGCCCCTCATACCCCTGTTCCCTAAGGGGCATGGTGCTGACCCCTGTCTGCCCGTTCTGGAACCTTAACAGCAACCAGCAGGTGGATTTATGAAGGACAGCTTTCTTCCTTTAACCAAACCCCTAGATTGTCTTTTAATTTGGGAACTTATAAAAAAAATAAATAAATTGAGATTGATTGAATCCCTACTCTATAGAGTTAACCAAATAGTTGACCCAATCAAAATTTATATATATAGGGACGCGTGGGTGGCTCAGCGGTTGAGAGTCTGTCCTCGGCTCAGGGCGTGATCCTGGAGACTCGGGATCGAGTCCGGTATCGGGCTCCCTGGATGGAGCCTGCTTCTCCCTCTGCCTGTGTCTCTGCCTCTCTCTCTCTTTCTCTGTGTCTCTCATGAATAAATAAATAAAATCTTTAAAAAGTTATATATATAAAAATACATAGAACAGTTCTGGTGTTAACTTTTATTCCTTCCTCACTGAGCATTTAATGTGATTCTTAACCAGATTTCACTGAGGTCACCATATCTGTGTTGGCCGGTCAGGAGCTTTTCCTTTTCTGTCCCTGGATATTTTTATTAAGTAATTCCCTACTTGGCTTCGTGCTTTTCCTCATCCATGCTTGTCATCATCATAATGGTTATTTCCTTGCATGAAGGCTTTTCGGTTTCTTTCTCCAGCTGCAGTGGCCCAAAGTGCTCCTTTTAAGAAGAGAATCTTCGTCCCCTGTGTTTCTGTCAGAGGCCAGCTATGAACGCATGCAGAGCAGAAGGCAAGTGTTTGCTCCACCAGGGCCTGCGGTGGCCACCTGTTATCCGGGAAATTCTCCCCCGCCCCTCCTCTCAATTGATTCTTTGCTCTGTGTCGAGCTGTTCCTGTGAGCTCTCAGAGAAGTAAAGAGGATGTTTATAACTTCTTGTTTTAGTATTAACTCAAAAAAAAATCTCTATCCGGCTCAGAAGTCATTGGCTGATACAAACACCCTGGTTTTGCTGTTCACCCTTCTCTGTGTAGTCGCTGCTGGGCCTCTGCTATGGCTGTAAGCTTGCATGCACGTACAGACACAGGCACACATGCCACTTGGGCTGAGGGGGTCACAGCATTTAAAGGAAAGGCTGGGAGGTCTTGGGAAGCCTCACCTGGCCTCTCATCTGCATTCTCCTTAGTCCTGACTTTGCATCTGAATGGTTCCTTCCTTGATCAATAGATGCATGCTAATAGAATACTAAAGCCATAGTTGTCTAATTAATTCAAGCAATAAATATTTCTTTCCATCTGTAAGGCCGTGGTGTGGATAACCAAAAATTGGCATATTTACTTTTATTAAAGAAAAGTATAAAAATATCTTGCTTTTTAAGTCCATAATATCACTCATTGCAGATTCCTTTCGTTCAAAATATTTGAATAGATTGGCCAATTCTCACTATGTGATATTTTAAACTGTTTACCAAATTGGAAGAAGTCCAAACCAGAAGCTTTTAAAAAATACATTCTTTGTAAACCAGGAAAAGATCCTAAACTCTGAGAGAATCCCAGATGTTTGACCATTTGATCTGAACTGTGATGATAAAACCCTCTTGCTACTCATTTGTCAGATCAAATGACTTCTTTATTGCGACTGTTAATTGCACAAGAGCAGCCTTGGCTAATTCCATAATTAACATTAATTTTCCCATAAACACCAGTAGAGGAAAAATCTGAATTACTAAGAATGGGCATGCTCTTTGCTCTCGCATGCTTATTTCTACCAACCTCTTCAGTCTTCAGCTCTATATTCCCAACAAATATACAAATACTGCCCCCCCCCCCTTTTTTTTGCTTCTAGGCCAGTTTACGAAGAGCATTGTTACTTAAAATTATTTTATTGGCAGTTATATCTCAAATGATTATAAACCTGAAGTCTTCCAAGCAAAGGAAATATTTAAAAAAAAATTTTTTTTAGGTTTAAATAGTTTCCTCGCGCAGCCCAGGTGGCTTAGCAGTTTAGTGCCTGCCTTCGGCCCAGGGCGTGATCCTGGAGATCCAGGATCGAGTCCCACGTCGGGCTCCCTGCATGGAGCCTGCTTCTCCCTCTGCCTGTGTCTCTGCCTCTCTCTCTCTCTCTCTCTCTCAAGAATAAATAAATAAAATCTTTAAAAAAAAAAAGTTTTCTCCCCTTTTTAAAGGCCAACTATTTTGTGTTCACATTTGGTAAATTATTCATTCAACAAATATTCATATGCTATTAACTACTGAAAAGATAAGTGGCAGAAGCAGTTAATGGTGAATAAGCAAAAGGAAAATGCATAATTAAATTTGTGATAAATGTTATAAATGAAAAGATGCAGTGGGATATTACCGGTGTGTGCATGGAGGTGCGTGTTTGTGTGTGTGTAGTTAGGTAGAGAGAGGCCTCTTGGGAGAGGTCACACTTAAGCCAAGGCCTAAAAACAGGCAGTAGACAAGCAAAGAGAAGGGGAGCAGGGCCCCAACTAGGAGGAACAGTAAGTACAAGGCCTCAAGGGAGAAAAGATGTTGGTATATTCAGTTGGAGAAAGGATTTCAGTGTGGCCAAGATGTGCAGAGCAAGGGTACAGGTGGGACAAAATAGGAAAAGGGGAAGAGGCCAGAGCATGTAGGCCAGGAAAGAAGTTTAGATTTTATGGGGAAGCACAATCTGTTTGAGGTTGTCAAACAGTGGTGGATCAGGATGCAACTCATATTTAAAAATAACCCTGGCTATCTTTTGCTGGGAACAGGGAAGTCAGACCGCTACTGCAATGATCTGGGGAAGAGTAGAGAATGGCTTACAGCTGGACAGAAACTGTTGGAAGATGAAAAATATTCAAGGAAATAGAAAAGGCAAGATTTATGGAAAGTAAGAGAAAAGAAAGAGGGAGGAACCCAGTATGACAGGGCCTTTTGGATTTAGCAGCTGGATAGAAGACGGTACCATTCAATAAGATGGAAGACAACTCATGATGGGAATGATCTGGGGTAGGGATTGGGTTGGATCAAGAGTTTTGCTAAGGGGACATTGACTTTGAGGTACCTGTTAGGAAAGTTCTGCATTCTTAAGGACGGTCATGCTTTAAGATGCTCCGGTGATTATTTCCATCACCGTCTTCAAACCTCAGTTAAGCTGGGGAAATGGCAGAGGCAGTTTGATAAGTCAACTGAATATATGGTGTATAGGAGCTTAAAGGAGAGGCTTGGGGAGGTATTTAAAAGCATGGGTGTATAATGAACTGCCCTGGGAAGAGGATATTTGAGAGAAGAAATTAGGCCTCAAGATTGAACCTCGACAACTCCAACATTTAAAGATGGTGTCGAGGAAGACAAGTCAGCAAAGAAGCCCAAGGCGTGGTTGAAGAAGTAGGAGGGGTGCTAGAAGCGTGTAGAGTCAGGCGGGCAGGAGAGTGATTTCCATAGATGGAAGTGATCCCTCATGTCAGGAGGACAAATTTCAATAGCACAGCAGAAGCTAAAGCCATATGGAAGCTCGGAAGGACCCAAAGGTCGTGGTGGTTTTAAATGCCTGTTTAGTCCAACTGTATAAAGTTTTTGTTTACAAACTAAAATCCCACTGATGGTGCACATCCAAAAGTCAAGCAAAATGTCAAATGTCCTGCAGGATCCTTCGTTCCTGGAAAGAAAGGGAAATAACAAAGCTTATGCAGAACTTGTCACATAAAAGATTTGGCAATGTGTATAGTAAATTTCAGTAAACAAATCAAAGGACAGGGTTTTGTTGTTGTTGTTGTTATTCAAGTGGGTGGATTTATTTACTATTAAATAGTCCTCCATAAAATGTATGTACACTACGAGTGCAACTATATTTGAACCGTGCATGTGAGAGGTAACAGGCAAAAATGAAGTTTTGTTAGTTATGATGTTGACATGATTTCAGAAAATAATATTTATATTGCTACTATATCATCTTTTTCTAAAAGAAGGAAGACAATTTTTCTCCCATGACACGAAAAGTAAGGAACTGAGGTTTCTACAGTTTCTGCTCAACAGGTGTACATTTTTTGGCTGGCAGACACTTTCCAGACCAGGCAGGTAAGAAACGACCCCAGACCACGCAGTGAGGCGGTGTGGGAGGAACTCTAACAGGTCTCCCTCATCGGTGTGCATATTGCTTTTTCCATTGTTCCTTTGGTATTACAAAACGACCAACCCCTAAAACTCTAAAATCTACTTTTCATCTTATTCCCTAACTTCTTATTTGTGACAAGACTGCAGTTGGCTCTCAAAGCACCATTGTTTATCTGCGTAATTTCCCATTTTGATTTGTACACCTAAACATGATTCTGGGGGTTTGTTTCTCCGGATGGTCGGAGGGGCTGGACCACCATGGCTTCCCTGGCTGCCGTCCAGGCCCCAGCTGTACTGACTGCAGGCAGAAATCAAGGATGGGGACAGGGTAGGGGCCGGGGAAGCAGTTGCCTTAATGTTATTAGCTAATACTTTGCTACTTAATTATTGGCATCTTCCCACCATGAACCACTAGAAAGAATCTTGACTTAGTTCCTGAGGTCAAAGGTGGGGCTGGGCAAGAGAAGCAAGAAGCAAAAGCAATATGGATTGATCTTCACCAGCCTCTCAGCCCGGTGCTTGCTGAGGTCAATCTTAGCATCAGTCTTTACTTACTAAGCGTTTATGGAGTGCTTTGGCTGGTCACCGTGTTTGCTGCTGCCCAGATTCTTTAAAGCACCTCACCGTGATGATCAATTATGAGAGGCAAAACAATATCGGGATGTGTGTCCTTTTGAAATGCAAATAGCTCTGAGAAAAGTAATAAAAATTGCCACTGCTTTTGTAAAAATCAGAGAACTCAGACCCTGCTCCTCTGAGCCCCATTTAACACCTTTTGCACACTCTACCCACTCAATTAGAGGAAACTGGTGAGATGAAAGGCATAGAGCTTGCAGATTAAAATATATCTCAAGAACCCTTTCCATGTTCCAAGGTAGAAATTATTCATAGAATTATAGATGAACAAATCTCTCTCTTTCAAATTAAAAAAAAAACTGTCTAGAATACTTTAAAAAAAAAACTACGAATTATTATTTCTTCTTCCTCAGTTTAAATGTTTTATTTTAGGATCAGCTCCTTCTTGTCTCAGTTACTGTGACATCTGTATATATTTGAAAGAATATAACCAAATATCAGGCAGTGGTGATGTTATTTGAAAGATTGATCATTTACTCGCATGGAGAAAAGACAAATTTTTTAAATGGCCCATTCAAAACGTATATAAACATCTTTAAGGAGCTGCTCCAAGATGACATTACACATTTTCTTTTGGAATAATCTGATTTGGAAGCTCACTCCTCTTCCGTGACTGTTATGTTTATTTTTTGTTTTTTAAAGAGGGAGAGAAGGTGGGTGGAGGGGCAGAGGGAGACAGAGAGAGAGAAACTTAGGCAGGCTCCATACCCAAAGGAGCCCAACTTGGGGCTCAATGCAGGGTTCCACTGGGGGTTTGATCTCACCACCCTGAGATCATGACCTGAGCCAAAATCAAGAGTCAGACATGCAGCTGACTGAGCCACCTACGCACCCCTTTCCATGACATTCTTAATGTTCTCTTTGCACAAAAGATTCTCAGAGGGAGAGTCCACTTTTTAAAAAGGATAACAAGATGCTTCATAAGAGGATAGAATAAAGGCAAAATGGCATGGAATTCAGAGACCTAGATTAAGGCTTTCTGAGCCTCAGTTTCCTCTTCTGTATAATGGGGAATAATAATAGCACCCACCTCCTGGAGTTACTGTGAGCTGTGCAAGGATGGCAGCTGTTATTATAAGGAAGTACATTTGGGATTGGATGCTTATGTGTTTATTTTGCAGGGGGAATATAAACCAAGGGGAGCCCAAAATGATTCAAACCTATAAGGCTGTACATGTATTTTTGAGTCAGTGACAAATTTATACTCAGTATTCTAGTTTATAAGACACGAGAGAAAGTTTAAAGCGTTTGTGGAAAAAGAAATCTTGCTGATGTCTTTGTAAAGGAAACATTCATTTATTCACTCAACAAATAGTTACTGAAACCTCCTATATCCCGAGCATTGTGCTAGGTGCTAGGGGGTGAGCTAAGTAGTTTCTTACCTCACTGAACTTGGATCTAATGGAGAGGAGATTGTGATTGACCAAATAACCACAAATAATTAGTGCAGTCTATAAGAAAAGCTATGAAGAAAAATTCTGACTTTTTTTAAATCTTGGAAAATAGAACAAACATTCGAAAAAATACTTGAGAAGTAGAGTTTTGCCATTTCTCAATCTCATAATGGATAGTTATGATGTTAGTGCTTGGGTTCACTTGTTTGTGTGTGGCGCTCTTTGTTAGGATAAACTGTACCAAATTTGTTTCTCAAATTTTCAAGATTGGATTAAAGCATGGACTCACTAAAACAGAAAACTGATGAATCTCTGAAGCTACAACTTTGTATCATGAACATGATACATTTTGAAGGTGCAAGAAACTCTGGACAAGAAGCCTGGGGAGTGGAGGACTAAGGACTAGTCATGGAGCCCAGAAAGCAAGTCTCTGAGGTGGCCCACTTGTTTGTTTTATTCAAAGAATGTATTCAGGGGCTCCAGGGTGGCTCAGTCAGTTAAGCATCTGTCTTTGGCTCAAGTCATAATCCTGGGGTCCTGGGATGGAGCCCTGCATGGGGCTTCTGGCTGGGCATGGAGCCTGCTTCTCCCTCTCCACCTACCCGCACCCCCCAGCCCCCCACTTATGTGTGCTCTCTCTCTGCTTTCTCTCTTTCTCTAGAAAGAAAGAAAATTATCCAGAAGGTCTCTGAGAAGTATTTTTCAAACAGTAAGTTATGACCCATTCTTGGGTCACAAAATAAATTTGGTGAGTACTCACTGACATTTTTTATTGAAATAGAAAAAATTAAAATAGAAAATGTCAATGTGCACTGTCTGCAGCAGGGCTGAGGTTGTGTTTGGGGATGTATGTGTGCACTAAGTGGCCTCTGGGGCCCAGAGCCTGTTCAGCGGTGGGAATTCCTGAGGAATACCTTTTCTCAGGTTATGGTCTTTTAAAGTTAAAACTGTCTCCCAAGCAAATTGGGTAGGGGCACGAGTTGCAGAGCAGAGCTCCTACCCAAGCCAAAGCCCAAGGATCCATCTTAACTAAAGATGGTGTCTGGATGTGGGGGTTGGCCTGCAAAGGTACAATCTAGAAGGGTCATCCCTTGAAAATGAACGAAACAAAGATCAAGTACTGGACAAGAGCATTACCTTCCTTCTACGGGAAGGAAATATATAGGTCAAAATCTCTGATATTTGGCCATTTTTTTAACCTGCAAAACGCCAACCTCCTCTATTGAAACTAAGAGGTGGGTTGGCTTGGCGTTGGAGAGGTCCCACCTCTCCACTGCCAAGTTGGAGACTCGTTTAGGACTTGACCTGTTAGTGGGAAAGTTGCTGATAACAGAAGAAATGGTGGTGGGATTAAACCAAGGGTTTACATCCATATTTTCTTTGCTAGGTTCTTTGCCCTTGAGCAAACTGCTCTGGGCACCCATCAGCTGTCTGTAATAACTGAGGCCATTGTGTTTTAAACAAGGTATGCTTGGAGGGAGCTTCCGTCTCTTCTTAGCACCTTTATGACTAAGACTGCTTTCCAAATACTGTCAATGTTTTGAGTTATATTTCCCCCATCTGATAAGATACTTCTTTTACTGTGGTTAAAAAATTAATTTATATATAAAAACTCTTTTTTTGGAAGGCTCAAGAGATTGATCATTTTATTTGCAGATTTCATTTCTAACCTCAGATCTTCCCACATGGATTTTGGATGACAGAGAGAATTCTAAAGGAAAGAGGAATGGATAGCTAGTCTTCCATGGAGTCCTTAGGGCATTCCAGAAAGGACTCCTTCAGGATCAACAGGGAGAAGGGCTGAGGGGAGGGGAGTACTTTGTACAGGTTTGGCAAACCGCGGAGTCCTTTTTTGCTGAGAGTTAAGTTGGTAGAGAGGGAGTAAGAGGATAGGCTCTGAGCTGGGGATCCAAATAGATAAATTGTGGGGGAAGAAAGACTAGTTAGCAGTGATGGGAGACACCAACTTTCACCCTGGTGAGGGGCGGGGCTTCTCTGCAAAGGCGGAGAAAGAGTCGAAGTCCAGGGGACCCAGAATGAGGCATAAACTGTCAAGAAAGATGCCAGATCTCCAGGGTAACCATTGATTTCTTCCAAATGACCCACCCTGTAGTTGCAACTTCAGCCTAGGTGTCTGATCTAGAGACTTCGAGTTCTTCCAAAAGCTTTTCTTAGGGCCAAAGGGCTCTTTATTTCATAGGTGGAGAGAAATCTTTCTTTAAAATTCTTACCTAAAACTTCCATGTTGTGGAAAAAGCATGTGCTTAAGAAAAGGCACAGACCTGAGTAGCATTTTTTTAAATGCTCACCACAGACTAGCTGTGAGCCCTTGGGTAAGACAGTTAACGAGTTAAGAATCTCAAAGAACGGCAGTCTCTTAACCTGAAAATTGGGAAAATAATACCTCTTTCATAGGGTTGTTGTGAGAATTACATAAGACAAAGTTTATAAAAGTGCAAGGCCATTGCTGGGAAGGCAATAAATGAAGTTAGTATGTATGTTATGATCTTTCTGGTCCAACAAGCAGTTAAAGGACAACCAAAACAGAATTTGCAACTTTTTTAGAACAGCAGTGTTGAATGTAACATGAACATTTGGAGCAGATTTACAGAATTTATAATTCAAGATAGGGGTCTTTTTAAAAGCTTTTTTTTAAAGGTTTTATTTATTTTGGGGATCCCTGGGTGGCTTAGCAGTTTAGCTCCTGCCTTTGACTTGGCCTTATCCCAGATTCTGGGATCGAGTCCCACATTGGGCTCCCTGAATGGAGCCTGCTTCTCCTCCCTCTGCCTGTGTCTCTGCTTCTCTCTCCCTCTTCCTGTGTGTCTCCCATGAATAAATAAATAAAATCTTTTAAAAATTATTTATTTATTTATTTATTTATTTATTTATTTATTTATTAGAGACACAGAGAGGCAGACACACAGGCAGAGGGAGGAGACGCAGGCTCTATGCAAAGAGCCCCACGTGGGACTCGATCCCGGGATCCGGGATCAGGCCCTGAGCCGAAGGCAGACACTCAAACACTGAGCCACCCAGGTGTCCCTAAAAGCTTTTATGAAAGTGTTTCATGAAGCTGCTCAGACAGTTAAGTGAAAATTCTGTGTCAAGATCAAAGGAAATGTATCTAGTTTTAATTCTTGAGGGAGGATCAAGTCTAAAAATCATTCAAGCACTTTGGTTTTCTTTCTTTCTACTTTTGCTGTTTAACCTCCTCTGTTTTACTTAATTTTGTCTATTATGGTTAATGTGAGTAAGATTTGGAACAAAGGCTTAAAAATCATAGACAGTTTAGACTTAGAGCTAAAACATACCTTAGGGATTATCCAGTCTAGCATATTCTAGATGTGACCCATGCAAAAATAACATGTCACTATTTTGTCATAATCCTATATCATTTACTTAATTTTTCTTTAGGTCAATTGTGTTAAAAAAGAGAATTATTCCGAGCAGTAATATTCATCAATGTCACAGGTTTGATAGGCTAGTAAAATAAGTACATAATTTAAAGCAATTGTCCACATCCCAACTAAAATCATCTCATGTACTTCATACGAGTGGTATCAGGAGGATCGCACACTTGGGTAAACACTGATCAAATATGCCCCTTTATTTTATGAGGACACTGAGACTCAAGGAATTGACGTGATTTGCCCATAGCCTGTGATTGCAACTCTAATAAAAGTCTTAATATGAGAATTTGGTAATTAACCATCTAAGGGGGTGCCTGGGTACTCAGTTGGTTAAGCATCCGACTCTTGATTTTGGCTCAGGTCATGATCTCAAGGTTGTGAGATGGAACCCTGCATGCAGCTTCAAACTCTCTCTCTCAAATAAATGTATAAATCAAAAAAACAAAAAAACAAAAAAACAAAAACCAAACCATCTAGGTATTTCAATAGTACCAATTCTTCCTTTTCATGTTTCCCATATACTCCATAGAATCCAAGAGAATAGACAAAATAAGGATTGGCCTTAGTGAATGAGAGAACACTATATACCATATATAGCCCCTTCAAAAAAATATGGAGATGCGTCAAAGGACAGAAGACTAGATTTTGTAATTTTTTTCTCCCTTAGAACAATTTTAATAATCATCTGAACACAGCCCAAAGCTGAATCATTTACCTCTGCTCATACCCGTTTATGGAGTTTATTTTTACTGACCAGATTAAGGTCAGCAATATTGGCCTTCTGACCCTGAATGCCTTATCCGTTGAAATTCGAGTGTTAGTTCCTGTTTGCACCATTGTACCTTGTTAGAGAAGGTATTTCTATTCTCCAGAGAGTGAACAATAAGCCACTGTATGTTTGGTCTCTTGAGTTCATTTCTTCATGTTTTCATTAGTTTTATTCATAAGATTCTATTAGAGTCAATTGTTAAATTGCTGGAAACATCCCCAACAAAGGACAAAAAGGTTCTTCTATAAAACAAGAACAGCCCATCCCCTGCCCAGACTTGAAGGACCATAAATTGGTGTAATAAATTGCAGAATATAAGCAAGTAACTTTTCTTCCTACTCTCCTAAGGGGCCTGTGATTTGTGAGTCCACATCTGAAAGTAGGTCAGCAGCATAGTAAAAAAAAAAATTCTACTAAATAAAAGTTGGAGTTCACCACTTTGAAAAACTGTGGTCCCATCTAGTTAAATCCGAGTCCATTATGTTCATTTTGATGGACTCAGTTATCATACATAAACTGGAGTAATTGAAATAATTGTTATAATTAATAATACCTTATTTGAGATATTTATTTTTTTTAAAAATTCTCTTTTTACTTCCAAAATTAATAGTTAGAAAAGCATTCCTCAGTTTATCCTAGAGGTTTCATTTGACTCAATTCCATTGTGGAGCCACATCTCCCTAGTGTCTTAAAGATCCTAGAAAGAGAAAGATCCCTTTATCTCTATTTTGAACTCAGGGAAACAGTTTAATACAAATCTGTTTTGATCCATTAGTACAAAAGCACATTACCCAAAAAGGTGCACAGTTTGAGACTATGCATAGTCATGTAATTTCTAGCCAAGAACATAAAAGCACATACATCACTTAATATTTATTAAGAATTAAGTACCCAAAGGGGGCTAGTTACTAACAAAGACAAAAGCACATGCAATTTTATGTCAAATGAGAAATTTGGGCATATTCTTTGGAACAAGCATTAATCTTTTATGAATTGTACAATTTTAAATAAGGGAACATGGAGGAAATTACAATAGAGTGAAGAAATGAGGCAATTTGGGGGAATTATAATGCATTGAAAACACATGCCAAACACTTCCTTCAATACTGATGAATGGGATCGAGCTATATTCCGAGCTTCCCATTGTTTTCCCATCCTACATTCTAGCAAAATCTGAAAACAGCAGCGCAAGGAGTCAGGGATGGAAATGTTGCAAAAATATTTGTTTTACAGTACAATGGATGCTTATCTTATTTTAAATTAAATGTTCCCTAACAGACAGCTGCTTAATGGTGCTCATGAGCTCCCCTTCCCCCTCTCTTGTATAATTTGCCCACAGCATTCCCTCAAAAACTACTAGAGAGAGGCTTTTGATATTCTTTAATTTAATAACAAAACAAAACAATAGCCAACCATCTCTCTAACACACTGGTAGAATGTTCCCAGAACAGTTAAAAGCTCCTTTATTACATATTAGTGCCTTGTTCACTCCATGAACTCCAAGACAATTTCCCAACTATTTATTTCCTTTTAGCACTTTTCCCTGCAAACTCAGAAACCAGCTGCCATTCCCTTTATACCCTTAAAATTAGGTGGGAATGTGTCAAACAATGGGAATATGGGAAAGAGCTCCTAACTTTCCCATTGTACCTATGGGAGAGCTCCTTCAGGACAGATGGATCCTCCAGGGGACCCTGCCCCCCTGCCTGGGCTGCCCTCCAGCCAGTGGCACCTGCAGAATGCCATCTCACTGTGGACGAGAACACACCTGCCAGGTAATGCCAACCCTTGTCACTTGCATTTAAAAATAAATTAGAGGATGAGACTTCTGATTTCTAATCAAGAATCATGTTTTGACATGACCTTTGTAAATGGTACCATTTTAAACAAGCAGGATGGGAACATTGCAAGAGAATGAAGAATAAAAGGCAATTTGGGGGAATTAGAATCTATTGAAAACACATGGCAAATGCTGCTCTCCATGTATGGAGCCAAGCCTCTCTGGTTATCCTTCTGGCACCTTATGCTGAACATACTTTTCATCCACTTTCAGACCCTCTATCTGGACACTTGGGCTCCAGGCTTATCTTGCCTTCTTGCCCACTCAGGACCCTTGGTTTCCACAGCTAGTCTGCCTTGCTCAGAGGCCATACTTTGTCATTCGCCCTGGGTCAGTGAGCTGCCTCCCATCTCATGCTGGCTGACACCTCACTCCCTTCCCTCCTGTGTGTGGCTTTTGCCCATCAGCCAGGACAATGCTGACCTGGGACATCCTGGGTCCTGGTTCCCTCTAGCCTATCCACCTCCCCACCCCCAGTTTCCTGCAGTCTTGTACTGACTCCTATCCAGTTCCCAAATTCATGAATTAAGGAATCCGAAGATACATTGAAATTCTGACCTCAGCCAAATAAGAACAATGTAATGGTGACAAATGGGGCTCCTGAGTGGCTCAGTGGTTGAGCGTCTCTCTCTCTCTCTCATCTTCTCTCTCTCTCTGTGTCTCTCATGCTTAAAGAAAATCTTTTTTTTTTTTTAAAAGGGTGACAAATGCAAAGTATTCATGTAATCAATATTATTGAAAGTTATCATTTACTCCGAGGAATTAATAGCCTAAGTGGTGGGTATTTTTCAGCACTGTATGCTGGAAGGACATCGTTTGGATCTTCAGTCTAAGGGGAGAAAGGAGACAGAGGGTGGCAAGGGCCAGAAAAATGTGAAAAGTTTTGGAAAATGGAACTGACAGGAAAGATGAAAGGATGTGGGGCATTTTGTGTGTGTGTGTGTGTGTGTGTGTGTGTGTGTGTGTGTGTGAAGGAATTAATTTGCAAGTTAATAACTCCCTTTAAGAATGTGATGTTGGGGGATCCCTGGGTGGCGCAGCGGTTTGGCGCCTGCCTTTGGCCCAGGGCGCGATCCTGGAGACCCGGGATCGAATCCCACGTCGGGCTCTCGGTGCATGGGGCCTGCTTCTCTCTGCCTGTGTCTCTGCCTCTCTCTCTCCCTCTGTTACTATCATAAATAAATAAATTAAAAAAAAAAAAAAAGAATGTGATGTTGGGACGCCTGGGTGGCTCAGTGGTTGATCATCTGCCTTTGGCTCAGGGCGTGATGCCTGGATCTGGGATCAAGTCCCACATCAGGCTCCCTGCATGGAGCCTGCTCTCTGCCTCTCTCTCTGTGTCTCTCATGAATAAATAAATAAAATCTTTAAAAAAAAAAAAAGAATATGATGCTATGAAGCACCTGGGTGGCTCAGTGGTTGAGCGTCTGCCTTTGACTCAGGTTGTGATCCCAGGTCCCAGGATCGAGTCCCACGGTGGGCTCCCTGCATGGAGCCTGCTTCTCCCTCTGCCTGTGTCTCTGCCTCTCTCTGTCTCTCATGAATAAATTAAAAAAAAATGTGATATTACTTCATGAGCATTGGATTTTCTTGCCCTTTCATAGCTTCTGTTCAAAATATACTACCAAAGGGACAAAAGATAAAAAACAGAAGGAGTGTGAAGAGAGTGTGTTCATTTTGGTGCTTTCTGAAGGTGGAACAGGCAATGACTTAAACGGCATATCATGGAGATAAGGAAGAGTCTCTTGAGAGTTGCCAGACCAGTATTTCCCAACACCCTTATTTCCTCTCCTGTCGTCAGCCTGGCCCAGTTCACATTGTCTTAGGATAAGTCATGAACTGTTCCTACTCTGAGACCCACTAATTCCCCTTTGAAACATACTCTAAGGACAAAGAAGAAACATAACTTCCACAAACTTGTTCATTGTGGCATCATTCAAATTGTAGTGACGTCTTTTAGGGGTCACCCCAGCCTGTGAGCTGGCCCCACTTTTGTAGGAACTCCTCCCTTCCACCCCCTGGAGATGGCATCCATGTCTGTAGTGGGTAATCCCCCTCATGATCTACAACTCAACCAGGGCTGGATCTAATATAATAATGCAAGCCAGGATGTGGAACTGGGAGGGAAAATTGCAGGTTAATCTCTGCATGTGGTCAGAGTGATACAATAAACTATGAGGTAACTCTATTCCCCTGAAAGGAGAGACAATCAGGGTAAAGGAAAGAAGAATGAAGCAGATTCACCAAGAAAAACAGAGATAAACAAAGAATGGACTGTCAACTTTCTGGCTCCTTCCAGATGCCCAAACTGCATTTCTACCCTTTGATTCTGTGACACACCTCTCTATCTTTGTAATAAATTACTGTTTCAACTTAAAGTAACTTGAATCACTTTTTGTTGTTTATAACCAAAGGCTTAACTAACACACAGTAACAAAAAGTCAGAAGCAACGTGACCCAAAATAAGAAAATAAGTAAATTATGGTATGTTAGCATGATTAAATATCTTTTAAAGTGATTATCTGCATGGAAAGATGCAGGCCAGAGAGCAGAATGAACATATTGCTTCTAACTTTTAAATTGTAGACTTAGTCAACAAGGACTAGAAGGGTATTCAAAGTAATGTAAACAGTTACAAAGGGCACGGGAGTTTTGGGAACATTGTTTATACATTATCTTTGAAATTTAGGCCTCTGGCATTTTGAAGCAGTGATTTAATATCCCACTTCAAATCTTTCTCAGAATGTTCATTATTCTGATTTTGATAACCGCCATCAGTCTTCACCCAAAACTTGGAAGTTGTTCTCGAGTCTGTCTTTTCTCTTATTGGGACGTGGTATTTAGGAGTTACAATTCTGGGTGCAATTTTAAAGTCATCCTTACTTTTAAATGGAGAACGGAATATAAGCAAGCTGAGTGTAATTTGAGAAATGGACTGGAAGATGGTGAGATGGTCAATCGGGACTACCAATAAGAGGAGTCAGGGCTCCTTGAAGAGTAAATCGGTTACAGGTCTGGGGCAAGAAATGTGAAAGACTAGCCTGGCATATCTTGCCATACCAGAGAGAAGTGAAGCAATCCAAGACATGTCAGAAGGACTCAGGAATCAACCTGCAGAGACTTCCACTGGCCCCATATGAGATGATTATGTATTGATAAAAATAATCACAAGAGATTGACACAGATTAAGGCATTTAGATCCATAAATTCATGATATCATGAATTCATAGCATTATACGCACACACATATGTAAAACCTTTGAAGGATACTAAGTCATTATCTACTTCAAAAATCCCGAAGAATCATTTAAAAAAGAATCCTAGAACTAATCAGTGACTGTAGCAAGATTGCAGGACAAAAAGTTAATATACAAAAGCCAATTGCTTTCTTATATAGCAGCAATGAATTTGAAATCAAAACACAATGCCATTTACATTAACACCAAGAGAAACACTTAGGTGTAAGTCTAACAAAATATGTTCAGGTTCTACATAGGTAAAACTATAAAAATCTGCTGAAAAAATGAAAAATCTAAATAAATGGAGAGCTATTTCATGATCATGGACAGGTAGCCTCAATATTGTCAAGGCGTCAGTTCTTAATCTGATCTATAGATTCAACACAATCCAAATCAAAATCTCAGCCAGTTATTTTATGAATATCAATGTCAATTGTAAAGTTTCTATCTGTTCAATACTGAGGAACTCACTTATTATTTTGAAAACCAGTAAATAAAGGGGAAGAATAAGCCAAGAATAAAAGTAAATTGAATGTCACTTTTCAGATTAAAACCTTTCAATTGTTTTAAATCTCATTTTAAATAAAAGCCAATCTGGAAGGCCATGCTTGATCTGGCATCTTCTGAACACATTCATCTTATTTCATGGCACTTAACCCCTTGCTTATGATGTTTCAGCCATTTTAACCTTTAAGTAAACTTGCTTTTCTCTTCCCCAGGAGGACTCCTCTTCATGCTTCAGATCTCAATCTACCTTTCCAGGGGGACCTTTCCTAACCATTTTAGGAATAAATCCTATTTATTTCCTCCCTAGAACCTAACCAATTTCGTAATTTTTTTTTGTTTGTTTGTTTACTTGTTTTTCCCAATACACTGTAAAAGGGGAAGAATGCCTTATTTCCACCCAGGAGCTACCACCTAAAGGCACTTTGTAACTATTCATGGGAACAGTCGAAGTTATCCATCATGTTGTGACTAAACAGTTGAAAAGCAGGTGAGACTCAAATAAACTGGTGAGGGTGATTGTGGGATCTCTAGAAGGGCAGACACACTAAGATCTATGTGTACCAAAGAGCCAGGAAAAGCTGGGAATAAAAAGAAATGTGATTTCGAGGAGAAGATCATTGTGAAGATTGAGAAACAGATGTGATCACCTTAGGCTTTGGGAATACTTTTATGGAGGGCTACATTTTAAAAAATTGTAAATACCACTTTAAAAATAAAAATTGTAGGGGATCCCTGGGTGGCGCAGCGGTTTGGTGCCTGCCTTTGGCCCAGGGCGCGATCCTGGAGACCCGGGATCGAGTCCCACGTCGGGCTCCCGGTGCATGGAGCCTGCTTCTCCCTCTGCCTGTGTCTCTGCCTCTCTCTCTCTCTGTGTGACTATCATAAATAAATAAACATTTAAAAAAATTAAAAAAATAAAAATAAAAATAAAAATTGTAGCGTTCCTGGACCTTAGCCTATTTATTCTCAATTAACTACTCCCATGTTACAGATAATAAATAAAGGACCCTTTTCATTATGTACTTGGCTATGGCATGGGGACAAATAATTTTAACAACCTTTAGTATTATATTTGATCTTTGATATGTCTTGAATGTGAGCTTATGTGGATGTGTAGAAAACCCATCATGGTTATATTTTGTGCTTGGCATCTTTCACAATGACTCAATGCAAATGTATCTCTTATAATTAGGAGCACTGTCATGCCCAACACTCCTTTTTCTTTTTAAAGATTTTTTAAAAAATTTATTCATAGAGGCAGAGACACAGGCAGAGGGAGAAGCAGGCATCATACCATCATACAGAGAGCCTGATGTGGGACTCGATCCCGGGTCTCCAGGATCACGCCCTGGGCTGCAGGCGGCGCTAAACCACTGCGCCACTGGGGCTGCCCCCCAACACTCCTTTTAATTTCATTCTCTTTTCACCAAGAGATTTTCTGAGGCTAGCTGTTAGCAGAACCTATCATTATAGTTCCTGAAAATTAAGATTAGGGTAACTGAAATTCTTCATAAAAAGTCTAGGCGAGCACCTGGGTGGCTCAGTTGGTTACGCTCAGGTCATGATCTCAGGGTCCTGGGATCGGGCCCTATGTTGGGCTCCCTGCTCAGTGGGGAGTTTGCTTCTCCTTCTCTTTCTCCCACTCCCCCTGCTCACTCTCACTCTCTCTCTCAAATAAATAAAATCTTTAAACAAAACAAAACAAAACAAAATCATTAAAAAAAAAAAAATGCTAGGAAGCCTGTGGGTCCTGAAGAGCACATGACTTTTTTCTAGCTGTGTCTTAATTAATCCAACAACATAACTACATTACAGAAAATTTGGGAGATAAGAAAAAAGATGAAAGAAATCAAACATAATCAATCTCCATGACCCTCATGTTACAAATCATGTATATTTTCTCATCTGCTTATTGTTTTCTAGTTGCAATTTCAGTGTGTATGTTTTTTATCCTAAATCTTTCATTCTAAAACAGAAGGCAAAAAAATTAGATAATTTAAAATGGATGTAGTTAAGGGAAAGTAAATGAAGGAGACAGATGTAGAAGGAGTGGTCAGGAAAGGTCTCACAAAAGTGTCATTCGAGATAGAACCTGATGGACAAGAAAGAATCAGCCTTGTGAACTGTCTGAGCCAGATCCTTCTCACACGTGAGGGAGCAAAGACAGGGAAACAGAACAGGAATGAACTCTGAGGAATAGCAAAGTGGCCAATGTGGACAGAGGAGATGAGCAAGAGGAGCATGCATGGACAATGATGGGTTGGGGGAAGGAAAGGAAGGTGTGTGTGTGTGTGTGTGTGTGTGTGTGTGTAAGAGAGAGGAAGAGAGGATCCTGTGGGACCTCAGAAAGCATGGTAGAGATTATTTCCTCATCTAAGAGTGATGTGAAGCTATTGTAAGATTTTACACAGAGCAGCAACATGTCTGACCTACATTTTTAAGAGTACTCTAGTCATCAAAGATACTATATGGAAATTATTTCTGTATGAGTAAGGACACAAATGCTAAGAACCAAATCCCAACTCAAATCACCTTAACCATTTCAAACTGCTTGTCAGGAATGCTCATGTATAGTGGGAAGTACAGGAAGTTTAGGTAGGGCTATTCCCAGGGGTCCAGGGGATGTCCTCAGATCTTTCTTTTCTGTCTCATTAATTTTTCTTCCCACCCTCTCCTTTGCAACTCTTGAACCCAGCCAACAAGGAGTATAGCTACCAGTAACCTGAGGTCCTCCAAATGGAAGATAGCTTCTATCTACTATTTGGAAAAATCTGGGAGAAGACTCAAATTAGTCAGGCAAGCAGAGTATGTCTTTTCTTTGACCAATTACCATATACAGGGGGATGTTACATTGTCACTGGTCCAGCCTGCATCATATACTCACTTACCACTTGACAGAGATGAGGTTGGGCTACCATGACATACATCCCCACAAGGATCACACAAAATTGGGAAGGAGTCTCCAAAGGAAAGAGATATTGCTACCAGGATATTCATAACCATGCTGGGCAGAGTAGGGAGGAAAAAAAGAAACAATCAATAGGTGTACTGCATGGTCATTCAATTTACATAATGATCTTTCTTTCTTTCTTTCTTTCTTTCTTTCTTTCTTTCTTTCTTTCTTTCTTTCTTTTTGCTAAGTAATATTTCACTATTTGTATATTTTATTCATTTAATGTTTTTGTTCAAATGACCATTGCCAAGTTCTATACCTTACTGAAACAATTCCTGGTTGTTCCATAATTTGGTTGTTTCCAATCTTTTATAATCATAAACAATATTCTATGTCCTAGTGCATGTGACTTTTTCTATACCTTTTGTTTTCTTCATCTCCAGAAAAGGGACCCTGGATAAAAAGGCATGAGATCTTCTTTTCTTGTTCATACATTTTGTCAAATATATTACTTTCTATTTTTTTAAAAATATATTACTTTCTAAAAAGATTTGTCCATGAGAAATGTCAGTAGGAGTTTGTAAAGCATATACATTTTTCTGTCCCCTCTACATTAGTGAGTACGATCCCTTTTTCATTTTACCAGTTTAAAAGGTGAAAATGACATACATTTGTTTCGTTCATTGCTTTGTAAAATCACAACTGCTGGTGAAATTTTTTATTTAAGTTGTAATAGCTCTTCTGTAAATGTTCTGTACATGCTCTTTGCTGATTTATTTATTAGAATCTCAATAATCTTTGTATCTCTTTATCTGAACTCTAAAGTTATTAGTCCCTTCCCATCAGTTGATTATGTTTTCCAGTTTGCAGTTTACTTTTTTTTTTTTTTTAAAGATTTTATGTATTTACTCATGAGAAGCACAGAGAGAGAGTCAGAGACATAGGCAGAAAGAGAAGCAGGCTTCCCGCCAGGAGCCGGATACGGGCCTTGATCCCGGGACTCTGGGATCATGCCCCGAGCTGAAGGTAGACGTTAAACCGCTGAGGCACCCAGGCATCCCTGCAGTTTACTTTTTTATCTTAAATTTCAGAATTCTATTTGTTTTTATGTTGTCAATTTTTTATTTCATCTATTGTTTTCAGGCTTAGAAATTCATATTTTTCCAGAGGATTCAAAAATATTTACTACTATTGTATTTTAGCTCATCTAAAGTTTGATTTTTCTTTTTCATTTTTCTACATATCCCCAATTTTTTATTTATAGCATGAGATGAAGATATGAGCTGATTTTTCTCTCAAATGCTAGCTATTCAACCCATTACAATTTATGAACTGATCTTTCCTTCCCAGTTGATTTGTGATACAACATTTAATGTATTTTATGCATGCTAGAACCCATTTATAACCTACTATGTTCCATTGAGAGATTTGTCAATTCAATCCTTATCCCAGCACCACAAAGTTTTAGTTCTAATTGCTTTATGTTTTAGTATTTGGTAGGGCTAGCTCTCCACTTCATTTCTCTTTAGAATATCCATGATATCCATGTTACTTTTTTTTTTTTTTCCATGTTATTTTCATTTGGTCATTCTTCCGGATGAAAGTTAGGATAACTTCCAAAGTAAAAATAAATAAATAAATAAATAAATAAATAAATAAATAAATAAATAAATAAATAAAAAATAAAAAAATAAAAGACTCTGTTTAGCTATTCATTGGAACTGCATAAAATTAGAGAGAAAACTTCTGGATAGTATCCATGCTAGGATCAGAGTTTCCTCTCATCAAGTAGATCAGGGTTCTGATATGTTGTTCTCCTCTGTCCAGTTGCTCTTTTTTGTGGGGAGCAAAATTCATCTACATACAGAAGAAATTTCTGATTTTTGTGGAATTTTTATTTAAAATTTGTATTTTAGAAAATACTTCTTTTGTAGTTGACCTCAGAACTGAAGGTGGGACTTAAATTCTATCAGTAGGTTTTGGACTAAAATTCCTATATGTTTTCTCTCTTTAATTTCAGTATTTGAATAGGTCTTTTAGCACCTAACAAAAAGACTTAGAGTTTCAGGGTGATCATCCCATTCATTCGTTAAATTTATTGTACTTTTCAAAGTTAGTTGAAAATATGAAGGTCATGTGCCACTTGTTTGGAGACCTGGTTTCTGGTTTGCTTAATTATTTATGAGTATATTACAGAGAGTGAGATCTGCAATCTTCCCCCAGTAATCCTTAATTTATAGCTTCAAATCCTGTATGGCCATATGCTACAGCCTTGGTGATAACAGTCTGTTGAATTTGAAAGCAGTCTATTTATTTCCTTCCAAAATCCCACCAAGGGTTGAATTATACCCTAAAGTCATTAGGTACTTTCCTGAGTGCCTCTTGGACAATCTCTTTTTCCAGGAGGGAAGGAATAATGATGACAATGATGATGGTAGTGTACCAATAACTTTTCTCTCATTATCTCATGTTACCTTCATTGTAACTGTCTGTTGTGAAAGACAAGGGCTTTTAAACCTCTGTATTAGAGATGTGGAAAATGAGGTTCAGACTATATGACCTTCCAGGCTAGTAGGTAGTAGGACTGAGCCTTCTGACCACAAAAGCCAACCTCCAGGTCACCTACTCCTTTAGGAATATTGAAAGAATGCTTCCAATTAGATGTGATCTGAATCTTTATAACTTTTTTCAAATATTTTATTTATTTATTTATTTATTTATTTATTTATTTATTTATTTATTTATTTATTTATTGTTTGAGTGAGTCAGCAGGGGGAAAGGGCAGAGGGAGAGGGAGAGAGAATCCCAAGGAGACGCTGTGCTGGGCATGGAGCCCAGCGTGGGACTTGATCCCAGGACCCTGAGATCTGAGCTGAAACCAAGAGTCGGCTGCCCAACTGACTAAGCCACCCAGGCAGCCCTGTGGTCCAACCGTTTAAGATGCTTGTCCAGTGTCTGGAATCTTGGGCAATTGCATGTGTGTGTATGTGTGTGTGTTTACATCTATCTTGAGAAGGCTGTAGTTCCCAAAAGCTATGTTCAAGCTGGAGCTCTCCTGTGTGGAGTAGGATTTAGGGAAAACCCTATTGCTTTCCTTTTATCACTTTTCTTTACCACTTGATATATTGTGACTGGTGTACAGGCAAAACCATCTTAAAATATACACCCATACCAGATTTGAAGAATGAAGGAAGTCATAAAAGCTCAGCCAGAGGGTTGGGTATGGAATCAAGAAGGGGCAGTACTACTTCTCTATCTTTGGTGATGAGAAAGATGTCCTAATTGTACGAGCCTCTGTTTTGCATTGTTTTGTGGAAGCATCAGACTAGATAACTCCTTCTCCTCTACCTTCCATAGCTGCATTCAACTGGCTATGATTTGGAGATCCTTAGAAAGAGTATAGCTTGTGTGTGTGTATGTGTGTGTGTGTGCGTATGTGTGTCTATGTGATTATAGCATATCTGCAATGACTTACAAAACTATATACAAGCTTTCTGTTTCCGGAGATCATAATTCTTATATCCATTTATATGCAACATGGATTGTTTCAACTTCAGTTTTACTGGGTTCTTTTTCCTGTCTTTACACATTTACCTAGTCTTTGAATCTTTTTGTTCCAACTTCATTTCAATTTCATTGAAATTCCCATTTAACGGTCACATTCCCTAAAGTTTTTATTTTTTCTCCTTTCTCTCCTGCAGAATCTTGTGGCCAAGAGAACAAAAAGCTCTTCTTTGTAGTTTGCAAAATAAGGAGCAGTTTCTTTTCTTTCTATACTGTACACTGCCTAGTGCTGGTTTGGTTGGCACTCAGTAGGTATTTATTTACTTAAAATGGATTCTAAAGAATATTAAACACATTCATTCATTCATCTAGTTTTTTTTTTTTTTTTTAGGATTTACTTATTTATTCATGAGACACACACACACACAGAGAGAGAGAGACAGAGAGAGAGAGAGAGAGACAAAGACAGAGGCAGAGACATAGGCAGAGAGAGAAGCAGGTTCCCTGCAGGAAGCCTGATGTGAGACTTGATCCCAGGACACTGGGATCACGTCCTGAACCAAAGGCAGACGCTCAATCACTGAGCCACCCAGGCGTCCTCATTCATCTAGTTTCTGGTAGCTTCTTTTATATTGTCCTGGAGTGGAAGTAAAAAGCATGATAAAGTTTTAAAGATTCTTTTTTTTAATTAATAGATTTTATTTTTTAGGGCAGTTTTAGATTTACAGAAAATGAGCAGAAAGTAAAAAGAGTTCCCAATTTACTTCCTTCCCTTTTCCCCAGTTTCCCTTATTATTAACACCTTGTGTCACTGTGATGCATTTGATATAATTGATGAGCCAATATCAATACATTGTTATTACCTAAGGTCCATTACATTATACTACATTAGGGTCAATCTTTGTATTGTACATTCCATGGGTTTTGGCAAATATATAATGACATGTATCCACTATTAGGGTACCCCACAGAATAGTTTCACTGCCCTAATAATTCTGTGTGTCCTACCTATTCATCTCTCCCTCCTTGCAGAACCCCTGGCAACAATTGATCTTTTACTGTCTCTGTGGTTTCCCTTTGCCAGAATGTCATATAGTTGGAATTATGGCCTCTTTCACTTAGAAATATGCATTTAAGTGTCCCTTGTGCATTTTCAAGCCTATAGACTTTTAAAAATTCATCAACAGGGGTGTCTGGGTGGTTCAGTCTGTTAAGCACCTGCCATTGGCTGAGGTCATGATCCCAGGGTCCTGGGATCGAGCCCCACATTGGGCTCCCTGCTCTGTGGGGAGTCTGCTTCACCCTTTCCCTCTGCCTGCTGCTACCTCTGCTTGTGCTCTCTCGCACTCTTGCTTTGATAAATAAATAAATAAATAAATAAATAAATAAATAAATAAATAAATAAATAAAATGTAAGAATCTTTAAAAAAATTAAAAATAAGAAAACCAAAAATTCATCAACAATATGTATTAAATACCTTCTATGTGCTAGCACAGTGATAGGTGCTGAATATATTGCAGCAGACAAGACAGGCAAGGTTGCTGCCCCTGATTTAATCTTAGTCAGATAGTCTGCCCTCAACACAGCAACAAGTACTCTACCTGTTGTTTTGAAGGTCTTCTTGTTCTTCCCTGAGGAAATCAATTTGCTTACATCATCAACTTGAGGAGATCAATGGTATCCACAAGTGATTTACCATGTTCCTAACTCACCAATTCCCTCCTTAGTGTGACAGGAGTCCTTTGGATAGATAGTCCCTCAGATAGATCCCTATCTAATTCTTGACTATGAAATTCAATGAAGCAAGAGGAAACCAACTGTCCCAAAAGGTGGTTTCTGCCTGTTTTCTCAGCTTGGAGCATATCTAGATCTTCCTCCCTACCTAACGACTAACATACAGAAATTTATTTCTGCCTATAATCAGTAATGAAATCTAAATTTGTACCTGAAATCTAAAATTGTACCTGTAATTTCAAAAGATAACTTAGGAGTCACCAATAATGTAGTTGCACATGAAAATATAAGGCATCCTACAACTTTCATTGATTTCTTTCCCCTAAATTAGCAAGATTCACCTTATATATACTATATTTGATTAGATGAACAAAATGAGGAATATAGTCCTAATCTTAAATCAGGTCTATTTCATTTAAAAATATTTCACATTTTCAGGGACTTTTTTTGGCTTATTATTGTTCACTCTTAATGTGGAACTAAAGTGATGGACTTTCATGATAGTTAATAGTAGTTTTAAGTTTTCCATGAATGTAGGGTATAATCTACTCTAATTTAAGGTATTTATATTCTGATAAGACCAATGTTTGAAATAGGATATATTGCCAAACAAAGCAGTATTACATATATAATTAGAAACAATACTGCTAAAAACATGAAATTGTACAGCAGATCGGTAAAGTACATTAGGGTTCCCCCCCCCCTTTATGCCTTGAGGTTTTCTGTCCTATATGGTGTATTTACAGTCATGAGAACCAAACTAGTTTTAACCAGATTAGGAAAGGGACTACATATGATGATATCATGATGCCTGAAGAAATGAATAATTAAATCTGTGATTAATATACGAACACAATGGGAATACTGAGATACTCTACTTGTCAGCAAATACTTTCACAGATTTTATTTTGCAGTCTTAGCCCCACAAAAGAGGACTGTCAAAATGGTTATTAAATCACAAATATTGTTGACACCCATGAACAGACGATTCTTTTCAACCCTACTGCAAGAAAGACATCTACAACTGAAAGATAAAAACTGGAAAGAGACTTAATTTTTTTTTACTTTATTAGTTTTGTATTAAGAATATGCATCTGTTTATGACAAAAAGTTCTATATTGAGGATAAGAAGGGGGCATGGTGATTTGAATTATTCAGGATGGTTATGGTTGGTATAAAAAAAGAGCATTTTAAAATGAGAAATATTTAAGGTAATAGCTTGTTTTCCCCTTGTGGTCTATATTCAAGACACGCAGGGTGCAGCTGAAGTTCTTTGTCTTGGAGACAATCTGTATTGTCTTAGAGTACAAACCTGTTAGCATTTCTTTTTCCTTCATTAGTTTTCTACCCTTAGACATGTCATTGCAGCTGCTGTTTTCTTTCCTTCCTCGATGAGGTAAGTTTTATATGCGAGAAGCAGAAAATTGTGGTCCGGTGAATGGGTGTGCAGGACCTGCCAGGCCTTGGCATGGGAGCTGCAGGGGATACAGGATGAGTCAGTCCTTTCATGCAGGCAGTGTGGGATTGAGCCAGGGCCCCTTGGAGCCATATTAGAGCCTGAGGCTCTGGAAAAATCAGTCATCCTGATCCTGTCTTTATCTAAAATTTCTATATCATCAACTATCATCTATATTTTGCATTACTTTAAAAAATGTTATATATACTATAAATATTATAAAAATGTTTTAGTATCACATGAATATATAATACAAATATTACAAAATGTACTAGATATGTACAGGTATATCCCATAAGATACATTTTTTAGAAGGTGGTGAAAATATTCTAGATTAAAAAATACTGAATAAATAACAACCAAATGCAAAGAGTAAAACTTGATTAGGTGCTGACTGGAAAGTACTTGCTTGCTGAGTTTTTTGCTGCTCCCTTAAAATTTGTATCTTGGATGGGTGTCTCGCTGGCCTCATTCTGGCCCCAGGGCTGGCAAGGACACATGGGGAAGTGTAAACTGCTGTGGTCCAAGGTGGAGGAAGGCACGTTGGGTTAGAGTGAGAATCAGCCATTTCCTTAAGAAGCCTTAAAGAATAAGGAGTATTTCTGCTTGTCAGAGACAGTTGAAGGAAGAGGAGGAGAGCACCCGGGAAATGCAGAAAGAACAATGTGGCCAAGGGCATGAGCAGTGCAGGCATGAGGTCTGCAAGTAGCACACAAGCCTATCAATCTGGGGATGGAATACATATAGGTAGTAATGGAAGCAGAAGCTGAAGTGAGAGATTTAGATCCTTCTGTGAACTGCCTCTGTTTAATTCAGGAGGCAATGGGGGGCTACTGAAAATTTTTTGTTTTTTAAATTAAAATGCATTTTCGATGTTTTCTTTATTTATTTTCAAGCACTTACATAGAGGTAGTTTAAAACTTAAACCGTATTTTTGCTATATATTATTCTTCTAAATCCACTGTAAAGTGATATGAGTGAAAATAGGATATTGGAGAGAAATTCAAGAGCAAGTTAGATGAAGACTTGGTGACTGATAATAAGCACAATTCCTATAGAGCCTAGATTTTCCAGGACAGTCTCAATTTAAAATTTTCTGTCCTATTATTTTCATTTGTACATTTAGCCCCTCCCCAACTTTTTGCAGCTTTGTTAAGTTGTAACTGATGAATAAATGGTACATTTAAAATGTACACTTTATCAGTTTTGACATATGTTGTCAACTGTGAAACCATCACTGCAATCAAATAATGCACATATCATCACCCCAAGAGTTTGCTCAGGTCCTTTGCAATTTACTTTCTCACCTTCTGTCCCCATCCCCAGGTGAACATCAACTGCTTTCTGTCACCATAGATTAGTTTTCATTTTTCAGAATTTTATATAATTGGAATTACACAATACGTCCTGAATATAGTACATTCTACAAGACACGGTTTTTAAAAAAATATTTTATTTATTTATTCATAAGAGACAAGACTGAGAGAGTGAGAGAGAGAGAGAGAGAGGCAGAGGGAGAGGCATGCCCAGGGATCATGACCTTAGCCAAAGATAAACGCTTAACTGATTGAACCACCCAGGTGTCCCTCAAGACATGTTTTAAAAGAGTAGAGGAATTCTAGATTTAGAAAGATGAAAGAGCCATAACAATCAAATGCAATAGGTGAAACTTGGTTGGATGCTGGTTTGAAAACACTAGAGAGCACACTGGGTATAATCTGAATAGGATTGGATACCACATGACAATAGGGAATAATTATTAATTCTCTTGGATGTGAACATGCTAATCATATTTTATGTAAAAGAATATCCTAAGTATGTTGAAGTGTTAGGTCTAAGTGTCTTGGTTTCAGCAATTTACATTCAAATGGCTCAGAAATATAATTAAATAAAGCAATGGAAACACTTTAACACCTACTGAATCTACATGCTGGGTATAAGGGTATTTATAAAAGTTGTTCTCAACTTCTCTGTATGTTTGAACTTTTTTAATAATAAAAGCTAGGGGAAGGGGAAAGGACAGAAAATGAAAAATCAAGACTCTCCTGAAAAATCTAGGCTATAGTCAGTCATCATCTTTTATCTACTTCTAAATCTCTCGTTGAATCCTCTCTATATACAATTTTATCACCCCACATCTGATTTAGAATAAGCACATATTTTAACCAAGAGCAACAATGAATATCAAACTTCACTTCAGATCATATATAAAAACTAATAAATTTGATCATAGACCTAATTGTAAGAGCTAAAACTATAAAATTTATATAAGAAAACAGAGAAGAAAATTGTAGGAACCTTGGGTTTGGCACAGATCTCTCAAACACATGCAAAAATGCATAAATATAAAAAAATAAATCGAATTTCACAAAAATTAAAGTTTAAATTAAAATCACAACGAGATACCATTATACAGCTGCTAGAATGGGTAAAATTAAAAAGATTAATGATAACAAGTGTTTGGGAGAATGCGGAGTACTAGAACTCTCATGTACTATTAGTGGGAATGCTAAATGATATAACCACTTTGGACAACAGCTGAATCAGTTCTTTAAAGTTCAATGTATACCAACAAAAATGACCCATCATTCAACCCTTAGATATTGACCTAAGAGAAATGAAACAGCTCAAGTATCCAGCAACAGGTAAATACATAAATTGCAATATGCCCACACAATAGAACTCAGCAATGAAAAAGAATAAAGTATTGATATAGGGGGGAAAAAGTTCTCAGAATAATAATAGTGGAGAAAACCCGCATAACCTTGCCTATGGTGACGACTTTTTAGATATAACACCAAAGGCACAATCGATGAAAAAAATAATTCAGAAGCTGGACTTCATCAAAATGAAAAACTGCTTTGTGAAAGACAATGTCAAAAGAATGAGAAGACAAGCCATGAGTTGGGAGAAAATATTTGCGAAAGAGCTTATCCTTCATGGCTCTGTTCAATAAGCCCCTCTTCTAAGACTCTGACCTCCTTTTTGCTGTTTTTAAGCTATATTGAAAATATTACTTCTTTTCATTCATTCACTCAAAAATATTTACTGTGAGCATGCCATGTTTTAGGCATTGTTCTAAGCACAGAGCGCATATCAGTGAATAAATCAGATGAAGTCTTTGGCTTATACTCTAGTAGATGTTTATGTGGTGGGGGGATACTATAAATAAATATAAGGCAATTCCAGGTAGAAATATTACTGTGAATAATTAAAAAAAATAGAAGAGTAAAGGGTGATGATGTGGTGTGTATTATTTTATTTTATTTATTTACTTATTTTGAAGGGTAGTTGACATATAATGTATTAGTTTCAGGTATCAAAATAGTGCTTTGACATTTATATACATTATGAAAGAATAAATCTGGGTATCATCTGTCACCAAAGTTGTTACAATATTATTAACTACATTCTCTATGCTGTACATTTTATCCCCATGACTTTATTTTAAAACTGGAAGTTTGTACCTTTTAATCCCCTGCCCCTGTATTGCTCATTCTCCCATCTCCTTGTGGCAACCTCCAGATTGTTCTCTGTATCTATGAATCTGTTTCTGTTTTGTTTTGTTTGCTCATTCGTTTTGTTTTTTCAGATTCCACATATAAGTGAAATCATATGGTATTTGTCTTTCCCTGTCTGACTAATCTCACTCAGGATAATACCCTCTAGGTCCGAACATGTCACAAATGGTAAGATTTCATTCTTTTTTTTTTTTTTTTTTAGAGATTTTATCTATTCATAAGAGACACAGAGAGAGACAGAAATATAGGCAGAGGAAGAAGCAGGTTCCTTACAGGGAGGCGGATGTGGGGCTCCACCCTAGGATCCCAGGATCATGATCTGAGCCAAAGAGATGCTCAACCATTGAGCCACCCAGGTGCCCCAATTTCATTCTTTTTTATGGCTGAGTAATATTCTATCGTTGGGGTGTGTGTTATTTTAGAAAGGAAGTTGGAGAAGGTGTAGCTGACAGCCACTGGTGCCTCACCCAATTCTCCAAGGTACTCTGGAATGATCTAGTACAAGCCAACCTCACTGGAAGCAGTTTTGATTCTCTGCCTATGGCTTTTCTTTATCTGAATGTGGGGGCAGGCCTATGCTCAGGGAAGAGACCTCAGCCAATGGCAATGGGAGATGAAGGACAAATATCCTAGCTTCCCTGCCTCCTTGGGTGGGACCACTCTGATATGTATTCCACATGTTTCCTAGGGATGCCCTATGGTATTGATCCCCAGTTGCCCTCAGCAGTATCCTGCTCATTAAAGTGTTCTGTACTGTTTCTTTCCCTTTCAGTATTACTTCATTCCTCTGCCAATACTTCCTGATGTCACATTTTCCCTTTCAAACATGCTACTTGTACTCAGATCCTTAGTTTTGGAGAAACCCAGCCTAAGTCAGTGGGTCTGAGAAGTGATGCAAAGAAGGAGACAATCAGAATAAGGTTTTAGAACTGGATCACTTGGTGGTCAGATGGCAATGAAGACTCAATTGCTGTTGATAATCTCTGGCATACTCTTGCATCATTATTACTAAAAGTCTCACCTGTGATGAATTGGGATCATGTACAAGCATGAGTTAGAAAAATGCACTGGCCTATAGAATAGTTCTTGAACTGCAATATATGAGAATTTTGCATTATTAGAATTTTGAAGTTGGTTTATTGTTAGCTTTTGGAGGAGCCACGAAGGAAGAAAATAACAGGCTCTGATCAGATAACCATTAATTTAGAACATAGTTTGAAAGAAGGCCAGAGATCTTCCCTGGCATCTTTTAAAGGGAGTCTCATCTCCTGTAGACAGAGAACACTAAGTTGAAAAACAAGACCCCAAATTTGATCTTCAGTACGGCAGAAGGAAGTTGAATTCACTGTCCAGAAGATTTCTTATGCTAAAGTCAGGGACTTGAAAGGAAAGAACAGGAGCCCTGAGACTCCTGATGGGAATGGTTGGGTGAATGGGATTAAAGACTTAACTCCCCAGATTCCTCTGGATACTCTGGGCCAGAATTCTCTGGAGCCCTTCCTCTTGCTAGAGGAAACCAGTCTCCGATTGGGTGGAGATTGTGCAAAGACTTTACCTAGGGCAGATACCTTGCAAGATGATGCCTGTCTGTAAGATCTTTCCTTGTCTCTCTTTATTGCTTCTAGACCAGTAATTAGAAGTCTTATTATGAGCCAAGCAGAGAAAGACTGCTATATGAAGAAAGGGATTATTCACCAAAAGCACTGCAGAACCTGGCAAATATGTACCAGCAGGAACTAGGAGAATTTGCCTGGAAATGGAATTTAAAGGTGCTGGATCAGGGAGGACAGACTATAAGGCTAGATAGGAGAGAGTTTATTAATAAGGGAGCACTATCCAGTGACTCAAGACGTTATGTTCTGGAAGAATGCCTATAACTGTACCTAGTATGTTGCAAAAGTGGCTCCTTGAAACTTGAAAACTATGATGAGATAGAGGTACTGGAATTTCTTAGAAGAAAGATGAGGTAGGGGTAAAAAAAATTCAAATAGATTAGAATTAGGATAACATTTATTATTTAATACTAGTGAACCCGCCAGCTAGCAACATTCCCTGGGAAGGCTCAAAAGACACTCCCTTCACTAAAGTGATAAGTATTGTACAAGTACATTTTGAGAAGCTCAGAATTGCTTGTCCTCTAGATCAAGATTGATAAGAGATGCTTCAGAGTCAATGGACATAACAGGATTCTAGAGGCCAGGTTGGCAGCACTAAGCCATTAGAGGCAACAGGGATGTAATTATGGTCATGTACATCAACATGAATTCATTTTAGGGACTTAATGTTGACAGGGGGTGGGTTCCAGAAGAACACATGAATTGTTTGGATTTTAAAAACATGCAAAATGAAAATGTAAATGTATGTGTGTGTGACAGATTAGTAAACACAAAACTAGAATAGGGGCGACTGAGTGGCTCAATCAGTTAAGTGTCTGACTCTTGATTTCAGTTCAGGTCATGATCTCTGGGTTGCGAAATCTGCCCTGAGTTGGGCTCTATGCTCAGTGGGGAGTCTGCTCAAGATTCTCTCTTTCTGGGCAGCCCTGGTGGCTTAGCGGTTTAGCGCTGCCTTCAGTGATCCTGGAGACCCAGGATTGAGTCCCACGTCAGGCTCCCTACATGGAGCATGCTTCTCCCTCTGCCTTTCTCTGCCTCTCTCTCTATGTCTCTCATGAATAAATAAATAAAATCTTAAAAAAAAAAAGATTCTTTCCTTCTACCTCTCTTCCTCCCATGCCACCTAAAATAATAGAGGAAAAAAAACTTAAAAAGAAACTAGAATAATGGTTCTGGAAGGAAGAGAGAAAAGAATAGGGATGAAGGGAGATGTATAACAGTACTTCTAAGGAATTGGTAATATTTCCTATCTCAAGTCAGGTTGTAAGTACACAGGTATTCTTTTTATCATTATTCTCTATACACATAAATGATACTTTTTGAATATATTCAATATTTAACAAAAAATGTTTAAAGAAATAAAGCCTAACCGTGATTCCTTTCAGTTGTGACTCACAGTAGAGAGTAGAGGCATTGGATAGATCCAAATTCAAGTTAGGTTGGCTGTACAACCTTAGGGAAGTTACTGAGTTTCTAATAGGTTTCTCACCAGGAAAATGATTTTTAAAAAACATTTTATTTCTTTATTCATGAGACACACACACACACACACACACACACACACACACACACACACACAGAGGCAGAGACATAGGTAGAGGGAGAAGCAGGCTCCTCAAAGGGAGCCTGATGTGGGACTTGATCCCTGGACCTGGGATCATAACCTGAGCCAAAGGCAGACGCTCAACTGCTAAGCCACCCAGGCGTCTGGAAAATGATTTTGATAATGTCTTTCCAGCAGGGTAGAAGTAAGGATTAAATGAGACAATTTATATAAATCTTATAATCAGTGCCTGGCACATATCAGGGCTATTCAATAAATTTGTCCACACTTGCCTTTTCTTCCTTTTTAGAAAATTTCCATCTTCTTCACTTAATTCCACTTTAATTATTTCCTGTAAGCAAAGAATTATGCCGGATGGGGTCTGCCTTCATTTAAAAAAATAATTTAGTTTCAAAAGGGCATCTATCTCATTTGATCCTCTCATTCAGTCCTCATTGCCTAGCACAGGATGGAACATGAAGGAACCCCAATAGATCTCAGCAAATGAGTGAATGTAGAAAGTAGGTATAATGGACTGAATTGTGTTTCCTCAAAGTTTACATGTGGAAATCCCAATCTCCAGAACCACAGATGTAACTATTTTTGGGGATAGGGTCTTTAAAGAGGTGATTAAATTAAAATGAGACCATTGGGGTAGGGCCCCAATCCCTAGTATCCTCATAAGAAGAGGAAGAGCCCCTAAAGATGAACTCCCTGAGAGGAAAGGCCATTTGAGGTTACAGCAAGGAGGGGTTATTTACAAGACAAGGAGAGAGGCTTCAAGAAAAACCAACCCAGCCAAGCCCTTGATCATGGACTTTCAGCCTCCAGAACTGCGGGTAGGGGGGTTGGGGTGGGTGCGGGTGGGTGGGGGTGGGGGGGATGGGGGAATGGGTGGAGGAAAACTTGTTTAAGCTACTTGGTCTGCAGTATTTTGTTATGGCAAGCTTTATAAACTAAGACAGTAGGGCAAGTATTATTTTCCCCAAGTCATAAATGTATAACTGAGTCTCAAGGCTTAAGACTTTCACAGATTTGCATAAGCAAAAAAGGGCAGGATTATCCATGAACCTAGATATCAAATTCTGGTCCTTTCCACTATAGCCTGCTTCTTTTCAAATTGTGCCACATTAAGATATTTTAATCTGTACAAAATTTTTAAATTAAATTTTAATTTTTATCAAAGTAATTTAAGGGCTCATAAAGAACAGTCACAGAAATAAACAGTGGGGCACCTGGGTGGCTCAGTTGGTTAAGTGTCTGCCTTTGGCTCAGGTCAGGATCTCAGGGTCTTGGGATCCAGCCCTGCATCAGGCTCCCTGCTCAGCAGGGAGTCTACTTCTCCCTCTCTCTCTCTGAAACTCTTCCCTGCTTGTGCTCTCTCTCCCAAATAAATAAATAATATTAAAAAAAAATCAAGGGCACCTGCATTTCCTCTCAACTAATATGAATTCTTTAGAGGCAACTACTTTCAACTCTTCCAGTGCTGCTTTTTCCTTTCAGTATTTGTGTCTAAATCATATGCTGATACAGGTAGGTCATGATTTTTCAAGCCAAGATGTCACCTATTAAGTTCCTATTATTAAAGATGAGTCTTTCATTATCTCAACATACACAGACACACAGTTATCCCATTCCCATTAGTCTTTAAAAAGTTTTATCACTGTCTTTGATACTTTTCCTCTTCTGTATTATCTCAGTTTCCTCCAAGTTAATTTTACTTTTGTATTAGACTTCCCTCATGTTTGGTGGTCGTTGGCTTTCCATTATATTTAAGAAAAAGCCTGTTTTCTGCTTTACCCTGCATTTATGCCTTCAGAGGCAACTAGTGATTTTAATTTTGCCATTTTCTTGGGTTCCATATCAGGAATTGGCTGGTTATTGCAGGACACTCTGCTGCAGAGACTTAGATTCTAGCTTCCTTTTCTTGAAGTTAGTTGCTCCTGTCCACCTACTATCTTCTAGAATTTCCTGACATCTCTTTTCTCCTATTATCTTATTTCCTGTTCTCTATGTACTTTTTATAGCTTTTTATTCCTTTACTATTATTTTAGGGGGTTTTGAGAGGAAATAGAGAACAGACATATGTTTTTAAACAGTCTACATTTCTAATTTTGACTTTTCTCAGAATTTTACTATTAGTTAATAAATAATGGTTAGTATCAGCTCAATGCAAATGAATACAAATATCTATGAGTAACTATTTTTCCAGGTGCCTCTGTCAAAGTCTCTTTTATACTGAAAACTTCAGCTTGTGTTATGAGTGATGAATAATATGATATTTCATACTTATGGATCGCTTACTGTTTTTATTAAAGATTTTATTTATTTATTCATGAGAGATAGAGAGGGAGGCAGAGACAAAGGCAGAGGGAGAAGCAAGCTCCATGCAAAGAGCCCAATATGGGACTTGATCCTGGTACTCCTGGTACTCCTTTGCCCTGAGGTGAAGGCAGACACCCAACCGTTGAGCCACCCAGGCATCCCAAAGATCACTTATTTTAAAGACTTTTATGCTTAGAGCCAGGTGAGGAGGGTGAGCACACAGGGAGGACCAGTGTGGAGCTGGATTCTGAGCAGGCCGAGGCATGGGGTAGCAAAGACTGAACAGGGGGAGGAGAAGATCCAGGCAGAGGGGTGGCATGTCGTCAGAAGCAGCAGTGGGGGGTGGGGCAGATCCCGAGCAAGGTGAAGAGGGCATCCATACTGTGGGGTGGCCAGTGGTGAGGTCAGAGCCCAGGTCTGTTGAAGAGGGTGTTTGTGGGGATAGCCTGGCACAGGGGTCCTAGCACAATCAGTTGAGGAGGGCAAGGGAGCAGTGGTAATGGTGTGAGTTTGGTTATATACCAAGGGACTGATCAAATAAGTATGTGTATGAAGGTAATACAAGCGAGGGTTTTTTCTCTAGGAGACTGAAGTCATAAATATGGAAAAGGAAAAAGCCAGAATAACTCCCAGGTGTGGGATTGGAATCAGACACCATCAATGTGAATTTATGGATTACACTGTATACATATTTATATGTCATCAATATAGATATATAAATACAGATGTAAATGTATATGTGTGTGTGTGTGTTCCTTAGCTCAAGAGAGTCTGAGAGCTGTGAACTCAAATTGCAACCAGCAGACCCATCCAGATTGTGGCTTCTAAATACCATTCACCTTTTAAAGGAACCAAGGTACGGTGCCACATTTATCATATAAAAATATAGCAGATATTTAGTAAATAAGAAATTATTGAATGGGACATACCTATGCCAAAATAAACTGAAGTTCAGTTTAACTGATTAACTTTTATTTTATTTGGTAACTCCTATTCCTTGGAGAAAGGGACACTTTCAACACTGGGTCTGGAACATTTTGTTGGGCTAGAAAAAAAAAGTACTAAAAGAATGATGGGACAAAATGACACAGAAGCCAATCTGGAGGAGTTCCCACTAGTCAAATATAGGACAATTTAAGCAACAAAATAAATAACAATAGTAACAGATTTTAACTCATTAAACAAGAGAGAAAACCATGAGCCCATGCTGATATAAATGAAAAAGTGAAAATTTGATAAGGAACGAGATATTTATTTAGATCTAAAGTATCTCCTCACAAAATTAAAACTTATTAATTCCAAGTGGAAAAAACAGTAATTTATTTTGGAGTTACCTAGTTGTGGAGAAGCCTGGCAGACATCATTTTAATTGGGTGATTAAACTGGACATCATCAGTAGTAGGACAAATTGAGCGGCACCTAATGAGATATAATAAGAATAGCACTACTTTGGTAATATTCATGCTAAATACAAACACACTCAAGTTGAGGGATAGTCTCCACAAGAACTAACCATAATCTTCAGAAGTATCAAAGTTGTGGAAGCCAAAGAAAGACTAAGGAAACATTTCAGATTTAAGGAGATTAAAGAGATGTGATAATTGAACTCAACACACATTCCAAAGTGTACCCTTTATTTTGCTATCAAGGTTATTACTGGGACAAGGGATGAAATTTAATGGAAGCCTCAGGATTAGATGGTAGAAATCATCAACTTGATATGCTGATTTTGATGGTTGCACTGTGATTATACAGGAGAATGTCCTGTATATATCAGCTTAAGTATTTGGGGGTGATAGGACATCAGGTTGGCAATGAACTCCCAAATGGCTCAAGACAAAAAAGTTCTTTAAACTGTACTTTCCACTTTTCTGTGAGTTTGATTGTTTGAAAATAAGTAGAATGGTTATTTTTGGTTTTAATAGGGAAATGAAAATTTAATCATTCTTAGACACAGGTCTAAAAAAAGAGCTTAAAAATGCCACTGATATGTCTTTTGCAATGATGATGTAAGAGACTAAAAGCCAACCATCTGGAGATCACAAATTCATTTATTTAAAAGTGCTCTTGAAATCGAATTGCTAGAATTTTTAAGCTACAAGAAGCAAAAAAGATTCAACAGGAAGGAAAATTGCTATTTAAAATAAAAACATTTAGGGACGCCTGGGTGGCTCAGTGGTCGAGGGTCTGCCTTTGGCTCAGGGCGTGATCCTGGAGTACTGGGACAGAGTTCCACATTGGGCTTCCTGCATGGAGCCTGCTTCTCCCTCTGCCTGTGTCTCTGCCTCTTCTCTCTCCGTGTCTCTCATGAATAAATAAATAAAATGTTAAAAATAAATATATAATATAAAAACATTTAAATACCATTTAAAATAAAAATGGTAGCTATTTCTGGGATTAGAAAGTGGTATTTCATCTCTGGGGTACATGGTTCTTCTAAGAAAAACATCTCTAAGGGTGTTATGGACTGAATGTTCACAGGTTGGTATCTTATTACTGCCCCCTGCCCCATTCCTACACAACCGTGGGATAGTACTATCAGGCGGGGCCTTTGGGAGTAATTAGGAGTAGACGAGGTCATGAGGATGTAGGCCTCATGAATGGGATTCATACCCTTATAAAAGTTAGGAGAGTGGTTGATGTTCTCTGTTCTCCATCATGTGAGGCTGCAAAAAAGTTGACTTGTAAGAGGGTCTCTCACCTGACCATGATCGCACCCTGATCACAAACTTCCAGCTTCTAGAACTGTACATTTCTGTTGTTTATGAGCCACCCAACCGCTGGTTCCTTCTTATAGCAGTCAGGACTAAGACAAGTGTGTCATCAAACACTGCTAATTTCCTACTCCTTATCTGTTTTTCCCACTTTTCTTATTAATGGAATTCCGACCTCACTTTGGGCCATAATGCCCAGTAAAAAGACTTCTCAGCCTTCTTTAGATCTAGGCATGGACCCAAGATACATTCTATCAGCCAGACCTAAACAGGAGTGTGCTGGAAACATCAAGGAAAGAATCAGCATTTCCTCCTACAGGCACCACCCTTTCCTCTTCCTTCTAGTCTGCAATTTAAATGTGACTCCTGAGGAATGGCTGCTGATGTGTGACTCATGATGATAAAAGTCCGTGTGGTGTGGATGGCAATAGGATGGCAAAGAAAGAAAAGTAGCCCGGGTAACTGATTGTATTCTGAGCTACTATGCCAATCTTGAATTCCAGACTAGAGGATTTTACACTGAGAGAAACAATGAATCCTCTAAATCTTTATGCCAGTTGGGTTTTCTGTTATTTACATCTGTGAATGTTATTGATAACGAGCTTGATGGGCTTTTTAAAAAAGATTTTTATTTAGTTGAGATAGAGAGCTATCATGTACGTGAGAGCACAAGCAGGGGGGAGGGGCAGAAGGAGAGGCTCTCTGCTGAACAGGGAGCCCAAAGCTGGGCTCAACCCCAGAACCCCCTGATCATGACCTGAGCTGAAGGCAGATGAGCCCTAATGGGGCACCCTAATGGGCTTTTCCATGAGAGGTTGAAACCCAAGAGAGTTGAATGGCTTGCTCAATAAAATAAAAGGAATCTTGTACTTAAAGAGATTGCTTTGGAGGGATGTGAGGAGAATGTGGGGGTTAGAGTAGCAAATATAGGGTGATGGGAAGAGACTTAAGGAAAGATACAATCAGTAAAAGAAATCCTTCAGGTTGTAATTGGCCAATAGTTTTAGGGAAAGTTTTATTTGACATTGATTTTTGGAAGTTGTATCCTGTACTCTAAGTTGGCTCTTATACTATAATAACCAGTTGTTACTCCTCAATCTAAAAGTCCACTACATAGAACACTCTCATGTTGATGAATTAAATAGTAGTGTTCCGTGCAGGGCACAGCATTGAAATAATTTGAGTAAGCCAGCTATAGTGGAGAGAACTGGCTCTGAACTTTTCATAGCATGTAAGATGGTAGGTCATAACATTCTTTTTGGTTATTAAAAGAAATGTCAACCTTGAAATAAAAGGCTGGAGAACCTGAGGATTTCTTCATCTTTGAAATGGCAGCATATTTGTTGAAAAGGCAGCCTTAAACAAATACCTCAAGAGTACTGGTGTTCTAATGTGTGGTACTTCTTTCACAGAAAAATCAATCCCTAGAGTTTTTGTTTCCTTTTCTCTGAAAGTTCTTTTATAGTTTGGACTGGAACTCAGAACTCACGTTTCTATAAAAACAGTTTAACAAGGGGGATCGCATTTTGACGTCAGGTCACAAAAGCTTATGTAACCTAACTTCACTAGACTACAAACACAATGACTTGCTATTCTTTATGTGTCTAAATGCAAACTTGGTAATAAACTCAGAAACTTAATACAACTTTACATTCTGCTCAGTTCACTGTCTGTTGCTTCAGCAACTAAAGAATCTGAACTCTTGTGATACACATAATCCAGTATCTTAACATCCTTTGCTTTTAAGCATTGTCGACAACGGAGAAGTCACAAGCTGATTGTTTCACAGGAGACTTTAGAGTCAAGCTTGGGAACCAGGCCCATTACTTTTGCCCATAGCTCCTGGCCAGACCAATTACATTGCCCCAGACTAATAGCAAGGGAAACTGGGAAACAGTCTTCTCATGTGCTCAAGGAGAGGAAAAAGGAATGTGGGTATCTTGCACCTAGTTTGCAGGGTTTCGTGAAGATTGAATAACTGCGCATTCTAGGTTCTTGAAGATGTCATGCCTTTTCTTTCCTTCAGGGTGGTGGATTCTGATGCAAAGGACTTCTAGTGAAAGGGTTTTGGTAAAGGAAATCAGTGCAGATGCCCATAGAGCTAAGAAGAGGTTGTGGTAGCCTGAAAGGTGTGTAGAGAATAAGAGATTTAAGAACTGTGTAGTTAGATGCTATTGGAAAGGGTTTCTAGGAAGTTAAGACAAATTCAGGGAGTGGGAAAAGAGCTAATAAGGGTTTTAGGTGGGAGAAAAATCAGAGCTTTCTAGGAAAAGCACAGTGGGGTGAAAGGAGAAGAAAGCAGCGTCTAAGAAAATGTATAGGTAATTTTCAGAAAATAGGGGAATGCTCAATATCTCAGAGAATGAGTTCCCCACTTATTAAAGCTTCACTGTGATGTTGAAGGTGAGTGAAAAGCTACTTACTAACGGGAGACCATCCTCTATTAAAAATACATAATACTCTTAGACTTAAAATGTAACATTGTTAAAGAGAAAAAGGATATATTGTAAAAACAATTATTTCCAAATATTATCAGAGTCCAGTTTTTAGTTTCTCTAAAAATATTTACATTTAAATACGATTGAAGAGGGATCCCTGGGTGGCGCAGTGGTTTGGCGCCTGCCTTTGGCCCAGGGCGTGATCCTGGAGACCCTGGATCGAATCCCACGTCGGGCTCCCGGTGCATGGAGCCTGCTTCTCCCTCTGCCTATGTCTCTGCCTCTCTCTCTCTCTCTCTCACTGTGTGCCTATCATAAATAAATTAAAAAAAAAATAAATACGATTGAAGAATGCAATGTGTGAAACATGATTGGATCCAGGTTGGGGGATAGCACAGCTATCAAAAATTTATACCCGACATTGGCTAAGAGAGATCTGAAACATTTAATGTCATACACACAAAAAGGTAACTATGTTAGGTGATGGATGTGTTAACTAACCTTATTGTGGTAATCACTGTATGTATATCAAATCATCACGTTGTATACCTTAACCTTTTACAGTGTTGTCATTTATATCCCAATAAAACTGGAAAAACTCCTTGGGACAACTAGGGAAATCTAAATATGAACTATATATTTAGATATAGATTTTTGTTAACGTTTTAGATCAGGTTAAAGATTGAAGTTAGGTATATCCTTTTGCTTAGGTTGGAGTGAAGCCACACGAGGCCTGCAACTTAGTTTCAAATGGTTCAGGAAAAAGTGCTTAAAGCAAATACAGCAAAATGAATTGAGGGGACTTTTCAGTGTTTCTGTATTTTAAAAACAAAGTCATAATGAGATTCTGAAAAATGACAATAGGATTGAAGGTTTCTAGCATGTGATCATTTATTTGCTTACTAAGAGAATAAAAGCAGTCACTCATTTACTTATAGATCATTGGATGGTATATAGATCAAATCGTTTTAGATGGTAGTGACTGGAGTCAAATGTCAAACCCGGCACATACTAAGGAGTAGACTGTAAGCTCCATGAAGCTAGGGATTAGGCTTGTTTCATCATTAGATGTTCAGCACTCAGTTAAGTGCTGGGAAATATTAGGTGATAAATTTTTGTTCAGTGAATTGTGAATTAAATGTGAAAAGTCTACACTTATGATAGATATTCTAACACCTTTATATTTTCTGTATACCACTGCATTTTGGAAGTTATGGTAAAAATAGTTAATATTTTTGTATCTGGTACCTTTGGCAACTCCCTACTGTTAATTCAGTAATTCAACTTTTAATTTCAAGCCAGTACATTTTAAAGCCTTTGGTCTTCAGGGTTAAATTACAACCAATCCTACCTTGGAAGGATTTTATTAGATAAAAATACTTTGTGACTATTAAGGACAAAACCAAAGGAAGGATTTTTCTGAAACTCTGAGGTTAAATTATCAGATTACAAGAGATTTATTTATTTTCTATTAATACTAGTTTAGTGTTCATTAATAATTCATTTTTATAGTCAGTCTTTTTTGAAATCCAGTTGATGGTAAAGGCAACAGAGGGGCAATATCATCAAGCAGTTGCTAGGTTTTCTAGGTTGATTTGTTCTCAGACTTACAAAATGTCATTAAGTTCTGATATTCATTTTTTTTTTCTTTTTAAAGGTTTTGTTTATTCGTTTGAGAGAGAAAGAGAGAGAGAGAGCGCACAAGCAGAGGGAGTGGCAGGCAGGAGGAGAGGGAGCAGGGAGCCCAATGAGGGACTAGATTCCAGGACCCTGGGATCATGACCTGAGCTGAAAGTAGACGCTTAAACAGATGCTCAACTGACTGAGCCACTCAGGCACCCTGTGACATTCAACATTTTTAACAGCCATTACAAAAGTATTAGGGAACTGATCACCAACTCCAAGGGCCTTTCCTGAATTATCTGACACTACTAACCATTGCTTTCCTTTGTGCAATTATTTTCTCAGATATTAAGGAAGCATGGTGGTTCTCTGAAGATGTAATGGGTTTATTTGAGGAAAGAGTGGAGAAACCTTATTTTTTTAAAACAAGCTTCCATGTGGAACACCTGGGTGGCTCAGTGGTTGGGCGCCTGCCTTCAGCTCAGGTCATGATCCTGGGATCCAGGATCGAGTCTTGCATTGGCCCCCTGAGGGGAGCCTGCTTCTCCCTCTGCCTGTGTCTCTGCCTCTCTCTCTCCCTCTCTATCTGTGTCTCTCATGAATAAATAAATAAATCTTAAAAAAAAAAAGTTTTCATGTAATCCCCTTTTAGAAGTTATTTATAATAATCATTAAAATTGTATTTATTTATTTTTATTTATATAGGCCTTAATCTGATCCTAGAGCTATTGGAGCAAAATGAAACAATCTTATTTAATGATAGAATACAAGGTTTGCCATCTGGAAGTAAACAATCTTCTATAGACCACTGGAATTAATTTATCTTACTGGTCCAGAAGACTGAGTCAGTGTGATATAATGGCAAACAAACTTATTGGAAGACTTGGGGTGGAATCCAGGCATTCTATTTACTTGCTTTTTTGACCCTAGGTAAAATAATTTCCCTGGGTCTCATCTTCCTCCAGCTTTAAAATGTCACTGATTCTACACAAAGAACTGACAGATATGAAAATGATAAAGACGACCAAAGAGAAATTTGCCAGGTACAGGACATGTATGGTATAGTATTTGATATTACTGAGTGAAATTAAACAAACAAACAAACCCCAACAAACCATGTATTTTAGCTGGGACTTCAGAAGAAAGAAAAAGGGGGTGCCTGGGTGGCTCAGTTGGTTAAGCGTCTGCCTTTGGCTCAGGTCATGATCCTGGCTGGAGTCCCTTGGATGGAGTCCCGCATCAGGCTCCTTGCTCAGTGGAAGTCTTGCTTCTCTCTCTGCCCTTCACCCTTGCTCATGATCTCTCTCTCTCTCTCAAGTAAATAAAATCTTAAAAAAAAAAAAAAAAAAAAGAAATGAAAAAAGTCACTGTGACTTTTATAAAATGAATGAAACTGGGAAATGAAAAAAACCCCTGTGCTGGGAAAATAATTTGTTACAGAGTTGCCTATAACATACAAAGTAACGGAACAGAATTCAGTTACATAGATTGGAGAGAATAAAAATCACCTTTTATATACTTGAGGGAAACTAAATTACAACAAAACCCCAAACCACCAGGAGAAATTCCAGCAATGGAAGATGAAAGCATGGGATTATTCTGGAAGGTAAAAATCAAAATATAAAATAATCTTTTCCTATTTTTAAGATGCTTGTAATCAAATTCATAGAAGATAATTAGGTAAGCTATACTTGTATTTTGGAAAGATCTTGTCCCAAATCTGGTAACTCATCTGGTAGCATTACCTTACCTGAAATACATTGTTCAAATGTGGACTATAGAAGGATATTGGAAAATCAGGCATCTCAAATACTGGGAATGAAAAAAGTAACAACATTTCATAAGAGGAAATCTGAATGGCTAGTCAATATATGAAAAGGAACTCAGTAACATCACCAATAAGAGAAATTCAAAAAACCATAATGACATACTAATACACATCCACCAGACTGGCAAAAAGATTGACAACACTCAGTGGGTTGAGGGGGTGGAGGAATGGGACTCACCTAAAATGGCTCTTATAACACTCTAGAAGCAGCTCCCAGGTATATGCCATACGGAAACTGATATAAATGTGATGGACTACACATACGAAGAATGTTCACAGCAGCGTTTTTAACAGTTCCACACTGGAAACAATCCAGATGTCCATCAACAATAGAATGGCTAGATAAATTATGGCATATTGCTACAATGGAACACTGCAATTAACTGAACAAATTACAATTATATGAACAACCTGAACAACATATGGATTAAAAATGATGTGTGAAAGCAACAAGCAAACAAATTACATCCTATGTTGTCCCGTTTAATAAAGTTCAACAGAAAGGGCAAAACTAAACATATTGTTTAGGGATGCTTGCTTGTGAAAAAACAATAGAGAAAAACAAGGAGATGATTATCAGAAAAGTTCGAATAATGGCTACCTCTAAAAGAGAGGGAGAGTTGTGCTCAGGAAGGTCACCAGGGGGGCTTCTAGGATGCTGGCAATGTTCCATTTCTTGACCTGGCTGGTCACAGGGAGGTTTCTTTTATAACTACTTATTATAACAAATAACTGCTTTATGCGTTTTAATGTGTATTCACAATAAAAATGCTCAAAGTAATTGAAGACTCTGGATGGCATTTCTACAAATTTTACCAGATAATTTAGCTTTATGAAATCTCTGACAGTAAAAACCACTGATGTGGGATAATAAAACGCTGATTAAAATAGTTTCTCATAAGAGCTCACTTTCAAGTGCAGGAGAAAAGAACCCTATACAAACATTCCTTTGTTATATTTTAACATTGTACGCAGATCTTTATCACAAACTGATGAAGCAGGAAAAGAACTGTTACCTGAAATTTCAGATTTTTTGGAATTTTGGAACAAACTAGCTGTTTCCTCCTCTGGATTAATAAGTAAAAGAACTAAAGAGATGCAGACCAAGTTGGAAATTCATGAACTTCCTCCTCTCCACTTGCCAGTTCCATCTGTTTCCTCCAGTTACTGTACTGGGTGGTGAGGAGTGTGGATTTTGCCCAGTAAGTTTAGTGCTTCTATTTCTTCATAAGTAGCTGGATGAGGGCTGTCCTGAGTGCTTTTCTGTCTCTCAGTACTAAGGTTCTAAGGTGGAGCCACTTACAATGAAAACACATCAGGCTGCTGAAAAACCCCATGTGGTACAGTACACACTTTTCTGGAGGTGTCCCCTGCTGGGTTGCAGAGCTCTCATGTTTTCCCTTTTTATCCAGTGTCCAAAGGGCTTAAAATCTGAGGTGCTCAGCTTCACAAAAATCTCTTAAATTTGTGCATTTAACTCATTCAATTTCTGCCAGGAAATTAGGGAGAGGCAAAACCATGTGGGGCTATCACTTGGGGATCAGATTCTCTGTGAGTCTTAACTTGGAAGGACATGGTAAAGCAGCGATCATGACAACGCAGTAAAATCCACAGTAGCTTAAACAGGATAGTTAGCCTGGCTCTTGGAACTTCGCATCAAGGACACCTGGGCAAGTTCTGCTTTGTGAGTCTCTTCTTGCTTCTGCAACACCCACTTCCCCACTCCTATCACTCTTTCTGCAGCATTTTAATAAAAATGAGCCCTTGGGTTCGCCCAGTTAGAACCTTCTTTGGTCTACTGTTTGCATATGATGCTGGTAGAAACCCTGAGCTTCCAAAATCTGCCTATAAAAACTCGCTCCTTAGTTCCCAAAGCGGAAAGACTTGTAACATCCATTCATGCTGCTTCGGGAGCAGGTGGGGTGTGCCAGGGTCCGGCGGCGGAACTCTGGAATCTGCGTCCTTCCATCCTTGCTGCTGCTTTCTCATCTCAGTCTCCACGCTATTCACCCGGACAGGTTCCAGGCAGATTCCGAGGATTCTGACACTTTCATCTCAAAATTTCCTTTCCTGGAGAACTAACTACACTTTACAACTTGGTGAGTTTTACTTGAATTTACTTTCCAGGGTAACATCTGTAGGAGAAGCTGCGTAAGAGTAACAATATTTATTTGAGAAAGGAAATAGCCTTTGGATTAGACCTGAAACGCAGGCCAACGTTTTCTCGATGACGGTTGTGGACACTTACCTAACGACCAGAATCAGCTCTCCAAAAGCTTCACAACAAGCAAGAATGATTCCTAAAATGGAGACACTACTAACATCTCCTCCTGAAAAAAGTCAAAAATCTCTCCACAGTCTCCGGGAGGATGGTCCCCTTCCCTCGTCCCGGCCAGCCGCCCCCGCCCCCCCCCCCCCCCCCCTTTGGAGCATAAGGCTCAGATGGTGACTCGGGACTCAAACCACAGCCCTACGTCCCCCGGCGGGGTGGGGGTGGGGGTGGGGGTGGGGGCGGAGAAGGGCTGTCTGGCCGCTCTCGTCTCTCCGACGACGCTACGCAGCTTCCGGAGCGCTCGCGCCCCATCGAGTACTCTGCGCTCCGCGGGTGCCCGGGGGGAGGCGTCCATTCATCCCCGAGCATGTGCTCGGCCCGACCGCACGCTGCCGGGTGTCGGGGGCCGGGCCTCGCCCCGCGCCCGCGCCCCGCGCAGGGGGAGGGGGCGCTCGCTCCCCGGAGCAGGTGCAGCGGGTCAGGCGGCGGGGCAGCCCGCGCTCAGTCCGGCTTCCCGAGGCCCGTCGGGGCTGGATGCCTCACCTTCGGGTGGTGCGCGCCCGAGCATGGCCGCGCGGGCCGGGCCTTCCTCCTCGCTCCCAAAGGAGCAGCCACCGCCTGCCCCGAAGGAGACCGCTGCGGAGCGAGCTCTCCCCGCCGCCGCCGCCGGGTCAGGGGTAAGATCAGGCGGCAGCTTAGGCTCCCCTCGGCTCCTCCCCTTCCTCTCCTCGGTTCTGACGCGGCCGCAGAGGCGGCGGCGGCGGCGGCGGCAGGTCCCGCGGCCCGAGGCGCACCCACCCGCTCGCGGAGCCCCGACTTCCTCTTCCCTTCCCGCGTCATCAGAGCGCGCCGCAGTCACCCAGGGCGGGGTGCCTAGAACCGGGGGAAAAAAAAAAAGGCCCGCGGAGGAAACGTCCCGGCGGAAAGAAAAGGGCGGGGGTGAGGGGAGCGGTTGCTAGGTGACTTGCGTCATCCGGCCGCGCCGCTTTCCTCCCGCCCCTCTCTGGAGTGAGGCGAGAGCCCCGCACAGAGCGAGCGAGACAGCGAGCGGAGCTCCGGGCGCCGCCGCCGCCGCCGCGGAGAGCGTGAGAGCGAGCGAGCGTCCGCGGGACCCGGCCCCCGGGCACCGGCCGCCGCCGAGACCTCCGTCCTGACCCGGACCGGCGGGAGCCGCGGCCGCCCCTCTTCTCCCCCCCTCGCCTTCCCGGCCGGCAGCCGCGGCTGCACACGCCGGAGCCCGAGCCCGAGCCCGAGCCGGAGCCGGAGCCGGCGGCTGGGGGGCAGGGAGGCGGCTACCTCGGGCCGGGACTCGTCAGCCGCTCCGCGCTGCGAAGACGCCGAGGACGGGCCGGAGCTTCCGTCTCGTCCCGGGCCGCGGGGCGAGGGACCCCCGACGTGTAGGGAGGGGGTCCCGGCCGCAGCGACACATGCGGGAGCCGGGAGCGGGGGCGGCGCCGAGCGGAGCCGGCCGGGTCCCCCCCCTCGCCGCCGCCTCGGCCGCCCGCCCGGGGCCGTAGCATCTGGCCCCGGAGTGTATGAGCCGGGGGCCCGAGCTCAGCAGCCACCCCCCGGCCGGGGGGGCGGGGACCCCGATGTGAGGCGGCGGCCCGGGCGCGGCGGGGAGAGCGGGAGCGGCGCCGCCGTCCTTCCCTCGCCTTCCCCCCGTCCTCAGCCCCCTCGCGGGGGGGTCCTCTCCCTCGGCCAGCCGCCGGCCCCCCGGCTCCTCGGCAGGACTCCGGGAGGAGTTCCCAGAGCCCCCTCCCCCGCCCCAGCCCCGAGGGCGGCGGGGCCGGGGGGGACCCGGGGGGCCGGCCGCAGCCTCAGCGCAACAGGAAAACTTGGGAAGAGCAGAATCTGGAGCCTCGCCGACGGGACTGTCCCGGGAGACGCGGCCCGGGGCGGGCAGGAGACGCAGCCTGAAGACACCCAGGAAGAGGGCGGCAGGAGGGAAGCGGGGCGGCCGCCGCCTCCCGGGCCCCGGCAGCGCGGAAGAGCCCGGCTGGCCGCCCGGCTTGGCGCGAGCACCGCTCCGCCCTCACAGCGCCGGAGCCTTCCGCGGCCGCCGCCTCCCCGACGGAGGACGGGCGCCGGCCCGGTTCGCAGCGCCGCGGCTCTCCCGCGAAGTGTGAGTGGCCCGGGGAGAGGGCGCCGGGGCGGGGGGCGGGGGGCGGGGGGGGGCGGGTTGGCGCTGCCGGAGTGGGGCGCGCGTTCGCGGGGTGCGGGTGCGGGTGCGGGTGCGGGTGCGCGTGTGGATGAGGCGCGGTGCATCTGTATCTTTACCGCGGGGGAGAAGGTTTGGGCCGTCCTGGGTCTCGGGACGCTTCACCTCTTTGTACGGGTAACGCGCAAGCTTACAGGTCCCTGTCTCAGGGGAGTTCTGTCTTTGTCCAGAGCGGACACTTGCACCTTTCTGGCCAGAAATCGGCAAAAGGAAATTGAGGAAGCCAAAGCATATGTGCACACAAAGGACATCTCTGTAATACACCTTTTCCTGGTGCACCGGGTGTGAAACAGCGCTGTGGTTTTTGTTTCGGGCAACTCTTAGGGTTCTTGGGAGGGAACCTTTTACCCTGTGAACCCCTGAATTTTACTTTCGGTAAAATTCCTTTCTTGTTTTTGCAGTCTTCCTTGAGAGATTTTCATTTCAGTACCTATTGGTACAGGAGTTGTTTTTTTTTTTTTTTTTTCTTCTTCTTCTTCTTCTTCTTTTTTTTTTTCTTTCTTTCTTTATTTCTTTTTTAACCTTCTCATTTCCTGGGTCCAACTCCTGCGTGTCAGGATACTGTAAGAGATTTCAGGTACTCAGGAAGTTGACTCTTACCAATCATGACTTACTTGGGGGAAGAGCATCTAGTACTTCAAGCAGTTTATAAAAGTTGTTACCTTTTTCCCCCTACCCAAATGCCTTTTCTTTTCTTTTCTTTTTTTAATTTTTGAGTAGCCTATCTTAATTGCCAGCACTTTTTTTTTTTTTTTTAATTTGGCAGGATGACTTGAAACTTTGCTTGTTTGAGTTATCCTTACTTTGCTACCAAACAGGGAGAAACTTTTTGATATTTGATTATTTGAAGAGTGATTCTTTTCTCTTCCCTTCCATTATTAGAAGGTGAGGTTTAGGTATCCCGTCAAAGTGCCCAGGCGAGGTGCAGGAAAGTAAGGACCATTCCATGTATTTAAATAGACCTTAAGTGTTAAGCATAGGGTGGAATTTTATTTAACAGAACATAGGCAGTACCATACTGAGAATTGTGACTCCTCCAGACAACAGTGTAGGCTCACTACCTGTGAAGCCGCTGCTGAGAGAAGCTTTGTGGGAATGAATGAAAGGCTGGGATTGTCTGTGCTAACTTCTCCATTCAGGATCTTGATTTTACATATATTTAAAACTTTCTCAAATAGGGTTTTCGTTTGTACTTTTTCGAGGTAGTGGGTTATACAAGTGTACTAGCCCCTGAAATATTTGACATTTCATTTATTTATCCCAAACCCGTCTCTTTAAAGTCCCAAGGCACCTCCAGCGTTTTTGTTTTGAGAATGCTAGGACACGCTAGAGTTCATCTTTTCCTGGTTTTTTAGATTTCGATTGTTCCTCTTTATTTACCATCATCATGCCTAGTTTTCTGTGTCAGTCTTAGAATGATTTCTTTGATCCCTTGATCGTTTTGCCTCTCCTGGAACTTTTCCAGCTGTTTTGTTTCTCTTTATATATTTGTGCTTGGGATGCTTTTGTAAGGAACCTTAAGTTCTATCTATTTTAAATGGGTAATGACATGAAAATTCTGATGAGTAGATGTAATGTTAGATGTTGAATCAAAAGCAAATGTCTCTGGATCTGTTATCTTATTTTGAGACCTTGAGGAAGTCCTGTATCCCATGTTTCACAAAAGATGGGAGGAAGAGAAATCTAGTCTGGGCATAGGCTGTTTTTTGGGGAGGAAGGGAAGCCATACCTAGCAAACTATAACTTGAGTGTAGATTTGTACTCTGTCGAAGTTGCTTACTAACTTTAAGACTTCTTTTTTATTGCTTTGACTGGAGATTGGTTAAAAAGCACGGTAATGTTTTATTGTATGTTTGGGTAGCAAAGAAACAGCAAAGTATTTGGGGTCCCTGCCTTTGAGATGCTTTTACTTATGGCATAGGCTATGAAACATAAATTCTACAAAATTGTAGGAAAAGGGGGGAATGAGCCAATATTTATTTACAATCATTATATGTCATACTACTCTGGTGCCTTATAGGTATAAATGTATTTGTATATTTTCCATTAGCAAAATGTTGGTGTTGGACTATACAAACCCAATTGGAATGTCTGAACCAAATCTGGGAAAGAAGGTCTCTCTTAGGAAGAAAGATACAGGTGGAGGTAGTGTTTAAGACTTTTGGAATTGGGGGGTGTGAGGGACAAATGTAATCAGGAAGTTAGCTTGATGGGAATATGGATGGAGGTTGTTAAGTGGGCTTAGAGTCAGTTTGTGTTTGTGCAGTTACATGTATACAGCCCAAAGGAGCAATTGAGAACAATGTTCCGAGAGGGTAGTTTTAGGTGATTGAGGAGAAATTGTATTTTTAGTTCAAGAGGCATTATACCTGGAGTAGTTTTGTTTTTCTAGTGAACCAACATTTTAAACCATGGTCATCAAAGAGCTCTACAACTGGAGGAGTGAAAAAGGAGATGTTCTAGTTTGGTGCTAGTGGTTTCTTATAGAAAATAATTCAGAAATAGGGCAATGGACTTTGTTTTTGACATTACATTTTAGGGCAAAAAGTTGGTGCTGATGCAATCTGAAGACAGAAAAATAGTTAAACTAATGAGTGATATGCTGAAAATGTAAAGTTAGGAGTCATTTTCACAGTATTAAGGTTTCTCAGGAGAGCTGAGAAGAGAATAGAGAGCCAAAAAACCCGTGTATTTTTACTTTGGCGGGGAAGGGAATCTGTTTAAAGTTAGCAAAGATATAGTAAGAACAGAGAATGGATGAGACTCTCCCGAAACACATATTTTAGAAGTGTGTAAGATTTGAAGTTCAAAAGGGAGGAACAGGCTTTAAACATGGCTACCACTTCAGTGTTTGGACATGTGAGTCTATATTTGTGAAGTAGCTAACAAGCTTTCTGTAGAGTATATAGGTCCCTTGAGATTAAGTTCAGAAGAGTATATAGGATTTCACAGTTAAGGAACTTCTATATAAAAGGACAGGTTTGTTTTCATAAAATTCATGCTTTTAAAGTTTGCCCAGCATTATTATCCTAAGTTTGGTCTTTAACATGACGAGTGAAGTAGGGCTAAAAATAGCTGGCAGAGAAGGCTGCTTCCCCTGCTTGCAGTTGATGTGTCTTTGTGTCCCATACAATGGAGGGGATATCCCTGTGTTGGCACAGCAGTGCTGAAAATGCCTTTTTTTTTTTTTAAACCTTTTTATTAAAAAACAAACAGAAACAACTTGGCATCGACAAAATTCATCTGTCTTTGAAGCATGAGACACTGGAAGATTTTTTTTGTGTGTGTGGTGAAACCTGCAGCTAATGGGCCTTGTTTTTAGTGTTGACTCTAACAAAGAGTAAGGATTGTAAGGTCAGTAATATATACGCATCCACACTTTTTGTATTCTTTAATTCATTCAGTTTGTCACCTTCCTACTAGCTTCTTTGGTCTCTTCTTAAGAGTTTAATTCAAATGGCAGAACCCTCTGAGGAAGAGATGTATTTAGGTAGGGAGCCAGATCTCAATTGATCCTAAGATGAAGGTACAGGACTGAAATATGTGCCATATGGGTGCCTTCTCCACCCCTCTATTTTCCGCAACATATTTTATGCAGGTGAAACCATGTTTAGATTAACTTTAAGGACAGCATTTTCAGGTTGACATGATTTACTAGTAAAGATAGTGGGAAAGGTGTGACTCTGGTAGGAGGGAGTGGTAACCTCATTGTGCTTTGCCTTGGCACCTTTGGGGTTGATACTGGATGATTAAAGAGGCTTGGGTCTACATTTGTGTTTTAGCATCAGATGATCTAAAAACCTACACCGAGGCTGAGAGCAGCTCAATTCACTTACTTTAGAGATGGTGCTTGGAGACATTATGTGTTGCCTCTAACATCTCATTGTGTGGAGAAGACGTTTTAGGGGTTGGTAAGCTTTTTTTTTTTTTTTTTTGCAAAGGGCCAGTCAGTAAATATTTTAGATTTTGTGGACCACATCTGGTGCAACAAATGAGTTCTGCTCTTGTGGTGTGAAAGTAGCCATAGATAGTATATAAGCAAATGAGTGTGATTGTGTGTTCCAGTAAACAGCGGACCCTCAAACAATGCAAGGGTTTGGGGTACCAGCCTCCTGGGCAGTTGAAAATTTGTGTAGGCCTTTGACTCACTCCAGATGTAACTATTGATAGCCTACTGTTGCCTTGAAGCTTTACTGATAACATAGTCTAATACATATTTTGTAGGTTATATGTATCATACACGACATTCTTACAATAAATTAAGCTAGAGAAAAAATGTTATTAAGAACATTACAAAGAAGAGGAAATATATTGACAATTCTGTACTGTATTTATTGAAAAAAATTCATGTGTAAGTGGATCAGTGCAGTTCAAACTCTTGTTCTTCAAGGGTCAACTATACATAAAAACAGGAGGTAGGTTGGGTTTGACCTGTAGTTTATGGAACTCTAGAGTAGACAACTGCCAAATCTGCCAACAATACAGTATGAGCTTCATTCCATTACAACACTTGGATTGGCTGTTTTAGGTGTTGTCTGTTTTTCTTTTCTTTTCTTTTCTTTTTTCTTTTCTTTTCTTTTCTTTTCTTCTTTCTTTCTTTCTTTCTTTCTCTCTCTCTCTCTCTCTCTTTCTCTCTTTCTCTCCTCTCTTTCTTTCTTTTTTTAAAGATTTTATTTATTTATTCATGAGAGACAGAGAGAGGCAAAGACATAGGCAGAGGGGAGAAGCAGGCTCCTCAGAGGGAGCCTGATACAGGACTTCATCCCAGGACCCTGGGATCACGACCTGAGTCAAAGGCAGACACTCAACCACTGAGCCACCCAGGTGTCTCTCTGTTTTCTAAATGAGATATATTCCTTGGGTGCTGTCTTAAAATGATTGTGTGTAAAGTTGGCTGTTCAAACTACTTTTGCCTCCAGAGTGATGAAAACTATGAGTTGAAGAACAGGGACAGTGCTGCTTATAGCAGCTAAAAAGTAGGGACTACTTGCATTTTTTGATCAAAGATAAATAATTTGCATATAGTGATCTACTGGCTAGGTGTCATAGCCAAAAGTATCTTTGAAGAAACTTAAGGGTGTAATTTTGAGTGGTACTGAAAATAAATTATAAAGCATTTACCTTAGGTGTACAATTATAAGTATTTATGGTTGTTTTGAATCAGGTGAAGATATTAGCCAAATTATAAGAATATTAAGACTTGGTACTTCTGTTTCTTTAAAGTCTTAATGTCTTACAATGACCAGTTCAGTGTGTAGAATTATTGGGTGCACAATTTTTGTTAAGTATTTTTTGTAACAAATCCTCTAGATTATTTATTAATTTTTTAAAAGATTTTATTTATTTATTCATGAGAGACACACATGGGGGGAGAGAGAGAGAGAGGTAGAGACAAAAGCAGAGGGAGAAGCAGGCTCCACGCAGAGAGCCTGATGCGGGACTCGATTCTGGGTCTCCAGGGTCATGCCCTGGGCTGAAGGTGGTGCTAAACCACTGGGCCACCCAGGCTGCACCCTCTAGATAATTTAAATGTGTACTTCAAAAAAAAAAAAAAATCATTGCTGTATTCTTAAGGGTAAATGTAGCATGGATTAATTTATTTATTAGGTGAATTTATCTCAAATATATTGTTTAGAAAGAATAATTCACTTTGTGAATTTTACATTATAGCTAATATCAAAACATTTGTAGGTCAACAGATACCTACATGTATTGGGTGGTGGTGTATTCCTTTCCTTTCCCTTTCCCTTCCCTTTCCCTTCCCTTTCCCTTCCCTTTCCCTTCCCTTTCCCTTCCCTTTCCCTTCCCTTTCCCTTCCCTTTCCCTTTCCCTTCCCTTTCCCTTTCCCTTTCCCTTTCCCTTTCCCTTTCCCTTTCCCTTTCCTTTTCCTTTTCCTTTTCCTTTTCCTTTTCCTTTTCCTTTTCCTTTTCCTTTTCCTTTTCCTTTTCCTTTTCCTTTTCCTTTTCCTTTTCCTTTCCTTTCCTTTCCTTTCCTTTCCTTTCCTTTCCTTTCCTTTCCTTTCCTTTCCTTTCCTTTCCTTTCCTTTCCTTTCCGATTGTAAATACTTTAGGTTGTGTGGACCACATCTAAGGGGCAGAGGGAGAGAAGCAGACTCCCTGCTGAGTGTGGAGCCTGACCCTGGGCTTGATCTCAGGTCCTGAGATCATGACTGAGCCAAAATCAAGAGTTGGATACTTAACTGACGGGGCCCCTCGGGGACCCCTATAAGAGCAGGTTTTGATCACCCGTCTGTCTTATGTCTTCATGTACTTTTAGATTTTTGATACTTTCTCTTTAGACCTCATTGTTACTTTCTCATGATAACCTTGTATAATATATTTAGAGTGTATTTTTCTAAATGTATATGACATTTCCTGAACACTATGGGATATAAATTTTCTAATAATTCTATTACTACACATAAGTATATTTAAAATTTCTCTCATTCCACCTTCAGAATTGTGAATTATTTGAGGGAATGTATGTACTTGATCAGGATTTGAATGACTAATATGTAACAATTTCTCTAAAATATTCCTTTAAAATTTTTGAGTAACATTGGATTTCTCGGAAACAGTAAGCTAGTACGAGAAAAGATGAGAGCCAGTATATGTTGTATTATCCTGAAAGGCAGGTAGTTGAAAAATAATAATCAAAAATGCACAAGAGTATCTTTTGCCCTTTCTCCATCACCTAAGGGATAACTAGTGGATTGGATATTGTGCAGTTTCTGTTGATGTGCTGCATTGCGTCTGCCCTTTCTTTACAGCTGGAGGATAGCTACTAGAAATCTGGGTGGCTTTAGGAAGGAGGTAGCATGTATTGTGTGTGTGTGTGTCTCGGTGTGCATGTACCTTAGTGTATTGTGTTAGGTGCACCTTTCTGCATGACTGCTCTTGGATTTAGGAAATATGAAAGAGATAGTGCAAAATATTTTTTTTAAAAAAGATTTTATTAGTCTATTCATGAGAGACACACAGAGAGAGGCAGAGACATAGGCAGAGAGAGAAGCAGGCCCGCTGCGGGAGCTGGATGCGGAACTCGATCCTGGAATCCCGGGATCATGACCTGAGCTGAAGGCAAACACTCAACCGCTGAGCCACCCAGGTTCCCAGTACAAAATATTTTAATGTCATTTAGCCTTTCCTCTGAGAGGATCAGATCATTGGATAAGATACTATGTTTCCTTCTGGCTTTTTCATCCTACAGCATCTTGAGTGAACCCATTAAAGTATGTTAGTGCCAATTGTGAAGTCTTAAGGCAAATTGCTGGTTTGTTTTGGGAAGAATGTTTGTATCAGACTTTTTAGGGTGGCTGGCATATAGGAACGTGATCCATCCCTTTTTTGCTTATTGAGTTAAAGATCTTTTAAAGTGTCATGTAGACAGAGGGCTAAAGTTAGGTTAGGCCTTATGTTGTCCAGCATTTAAATTCAGCCCTTGAGTTTGACAAATAATCCTGAAGTAATTCTGCAGTGTTTTCAAAAGTATCTGAACTAGTGTATGATTCATGAACATTTTATTTAAAAAATCTTAAAAACTAGAGAAATGATGGACTGCTGTGCTTATTATTTATAGGAAAGAAGGACCGATTTGAACATAACTAGAATTTGAAATCATCTCCAAAGACCTCAGAAGTACTTGGATCAGAAAGGACTCTTTGAATAATTCATTGATTATCTATGAAAGTGAATGTGGTTTAAATTGTTTACTTAGAAATATCAGGATGTAATTCAGTTACCAAGTCTCTTAATTGTCCATCTCTTTAGTGCTTAGGAACAAAATGCTTTAAAAAATTATGATGTTTAACAAGTTTTATCTGTATCATTTAATACACCTCAAATTGATTGAAGGGATTTTATTTATATGATTCAATTTTAACTAAATTTTAGTTTTCTCCCTTTCTTAAAATGATTGGTATGTATGTTTGATATTCTGTTTTCATGCTTTTGTTTATTAAGTACAAACCAATTTTCAGAAATAACTTTTCCTTCAAGTTTGGCATAATCAGTGTTCTATTGGCCAGTATAAAACAAATGCTTCTTGATTGTTTTTATATTTGGAAAGTATTTCTATTTTGAGAACAATTTGGCTATGCCTTCATAATCTGTTTATTTAATAGAATTGTATATTTAAGATAAGTATATGAAAAAAAATCCAAAGGCACAAAGAACATATTGAGATATGTTTCTTAGTAATGATTGTCTTGCCAACTCTTGTCCTCGTTCTCTTCTTTTAAGGCAAGTTTGCTTTAGATTTTACTTGTAAATGCAGAAGTTAGATTGGCTTATAAATTAATGGATCTGTTATGTGGTTAATTTAATGACTATTCTAGTTTAAAAAAAATTAGGTATTTTAAATATTTTCCTGTGTTGGTAGCAGTTATGCTTCTTTCCATTTCAGAGATATTTCAAAGAAGGATTTTATGATTATGACTAGGCTACTGGGTAGATGGGAGAACATAGTCTCTCTGGTGACTTTAACTTATTCCTGTCCATTTATTGTGCATGTAATACCAGAAGGTAAATGAATGTATGGATTATCGGTGTTCTTTTGCATGATTGGTGGTCTCTTTTTTTTTTTTTTTTGAAGATTTCATTTATTTATTCATGAGAGACACACAGAGAGAGAGGCAGAGACACAGGCAGAGGCAGAAGCAGGCTCCACTCAGGGAGCCCGACGTGGGACTCTATCCTGGATCTTCAGGATCACACCCTGGGCTGAAGGCGGCGCTATACCGCTGAGCCACCCGGGCTACCCCGATTGGTGGTCTCTTAATTGACTACCATGTGAATTTGAGACTGCCAACTGTGGAATGCTGCTATGAGTGTTAGGGAGCCTTTTTCTACGGAATATTACATAGGCAGATTTCTTTTCATAAAAGAAATATAAAAATTTTAATTTATTAGATTAGAAATTTATTTATTTATTTTTTAATTTTTTTTTAATTTATTTATGATAGGCACACAGTGAGAGAGAGAGAGGCAGAGACACAGGCAGAGGGAGAAGCAGGCTCCATGCACTGGGAGCCCGACGTGGGATTCGATCCCGGGTCTCCAGGATCGTGCCCTGGGCCAAAGGCAGGCGCTAAACCGCTGCGCCACCCAGGGATCCCAGATTAGAAATTTAGAGCAGGAAACAAAACTTCAAATTTTTTGTAAAGGCCAGGCATTTAGTAGAAGAGGTGGGATGTACAAAGTGGGAGAGACATAGAGCAAAGGAGGGAGGGAAGGGCAGATACCAGGGAGAATGGCACTGGAATTTTTTTTTTTTTTTTTTTAAAGATTTTATTTACTTATTTACGAGAGACACAGAGAGCAAGAGAGGCAGAGACACAGGCAGAGGGAGAAGCAGGCTCCATGCAGGGAGCCTGACGTGGGACTCGATCCCAGGACTCCAGGATCATGCTCTGGGCCAAAAGCAGGTGCTAAACCCGCTGAGCCACTCACCGATCCCAGCACTGGAAGTTTTGAGGTCAGTCTTAGTCAGAGGTCACACCCTGTTATTTCTTTGGGTTGTGGACATGGGGTGTTACCACATGTTATCTACCATCCTTTGAAATGTTGATTAGATTAGTCCCTAGCTTTTCAACATCTGGATTCTTTAAGCCATTGAAGTTTTAATCTGTCTGGGATAATCAATGTATCGTAGGGTGGGAAAATTACTGTAGTACTTGCTTGGAGAAGGGACAAAGGGTCTTCACCTGCACTGGAATTTCTTTTTTTGTTTTTCCCCACCTGCTCTTTGGCCACATTTCCATAGCTTTGCCTAACAGGGATGCTTGTAATTCTGTATATGTGACATAGTAGTTGAAAGGCAAGCTTTGGAGATGAGAGCCCCAGGTTCCAGCTGTATTGCTTTGTGACCTTGGGCAAGTTATCTATTCCCTGTGTGTTCTTTGTAAAACTGGGAATATGAATATTCCCAGGTAGTACCTACCTCTCTCATAGGGTAGTCAAGAGGATTATATAAATTAATGTTTCACGAGGTCTGGCTCAGAGTTAGTGACCAGTAAATGTTAGTTGTTGCATTAATAGTATTGATATTATGTTAAGTTTTTGTTGTTTCTGTGAGGTTGCTGGTTTTTGGAATGCTAAAGGTATTTGTGATCTTCTGAATAGGTCAGGATTTTGAATACTGCCTTTTTTTAGTGGCAGGTATTTACTGAACACCTGTTGTGTCAGGCATTGATCTAAGTGAGCAAGACATGAAAATCCCTGCCTTCTTGAAACTTCTGTTTAAGGAAACAAACTGCACAAAGCAAAATAGATGACCCATCACTCATCTTATTGAAATTTGGTATTCGACTTTGTATATTGAAGCCCGTGTTAAGCAGTCCTATCAGTCTTCACCATTAGATCTTTTTTTTGTTTCTCTTGCTGTGCTTCAGAATGTTTGGTGCCAGGAGCACCTTAAAAGCATGGAACTAGTTTCTTTGTTTCCATCTATGGCTCAGTCTTATTATAAGGCAGTCTTACACTCCTCTTATTTCCTTGACTTACTACTTAAATTGGCTGTTACAAACTTCCCTTTTGATCCTCAAATTTCATTTCATTTCATTTTTTTTTTCTTTTTTTTAAAGATTTTATTTATTTATTCATGAGAGACATAGGCAGGGAGAAGCAGGCTCCCTGTGAGAAGCCTGATGGAGTACTAGATCCCAGGCTCCCATCCCAGGGCTTCGGGATCATGACCTGAGCCAAAGGCAGATGCCTAACCATTGAGCCACCCAGGTGCCCACCGTCCCTAAGTTTCTGCTCTGCATTGTTTACAGAAGGGATGCTCCTCTCCAGTTCATTACTTGTTGCTCAACCATATCACCTCTTAAGAGAAGGGATATTAGAAACCTTTTAAAAGAAATAGTCCCTGACTAATCTAACTATACTTTTCCTTCATCTCTTCTGTATTTTCCACCTTCTATGTATTGTTACCTGAGACATTTAACTAGTTTATTTTCTGCCTTTAAAAACAATATATTTTTCTTGGGCAGCCCCCGTGGCTTAGGTTTAGTGTTGCCTTCAGCCCAGGGCGTGATCCTGGAGACCTGGGATAGAATTCCATGTAAGCTCCCTGCATGGAGCCTGCTTCTCCCTCTGCCTGTGTCTCTGCCTCTCTCTCTCTCTCTGTGTCTCTCATGAATAAATAAATAAAATCTTAAAACACAAAAGACAAAACACAAAAAAATAAAAAAAAGATTTTTCTTGTCTCTTGAGTTAAATTGTAAGCTTTTCCAGCTTAGGGACTACTTTTCTATTCTGAGACTTAGCTTCCTCACTTGAAAAAGAGATATCTATCTCACAGGGAAGTTATGAGATTTTAGAGAGCTAATGTGTGAAAAAGGTCCTGAGCTAAATCCTTAATAAAGGGTAGTTTCTTTTTCTTCGAACCACTCTAGTTCTTCAAGTTGATATTGTGCATTTAGTCAGTGTTTAAAAAATACTTAAGTTATTCTGAATTGAGGTTGGGAGTCTTTTGATTTAACTTCCACTTGTGTGGATAATTTTAGTTTTTACTCCAGATGAGATTCAAAATATCACTTTTCAAGTATCAGATAATAAAGGCTGAGACATTAATATGAGATGGCAAAACAATGACTAGGAGCAGGGCCTCAAGCCATCAGCATGCGGATTCAAATCAGACTACCACACTTATTGGTTGTGTGAATTTTGGCAAGTTGCTTAATTCTGTTGGCTTCAGTTTCTTTATTTGGAAGATGGGGAAAATAATAACCAACTTGTGGTTACTGTGTTGTTAGATTAAATGAGATAATAAATGGAAGCACAGAACAGTGGGCCCCAGGGAACATTTGGCAATATCTGGAGGTGTTTTTAATGGTTGCAGCTAGGGAAGATAGGTATGTGTATCTAGTGGGTAGAGGCTAGGTATAAACAATGTACAGCCTAGCACTCCACAACAGAGGATTATTTGGTCCAAAATATCAGTTATGCCGAAGTTGGATAATCCTACTTTATAAAAAGTCCTGTTTCTCATTTGGATGTTTTCTTTTTAGGGTACTCTGCTAGTTAGATTCCGTATAAATACAGATTATTATTATTATTATTTTTTTTTTAAATATGTTTTTTTTTTAAATTTTTTTTTAATTTATTTATGATATTCATACAGAGAGAGAGAGAGAGAGGCAGAGACACAGGCAGAGGGAGAAGCAGGCTCCATGCACCGGGAGCCTGACGTGGGATTCGATCCCGGGTCTCCAGGATCACGCCCTGGGCCAAAGGCAGGCGCCAAACCGCTGCGCCACCCAGGGATCCCTAAATACAGATTATTGATAAAGATAAGTCACAGAAAACACAGATATAAAGGAAAATTAATAGATTTAAGTTTTTTTTAAGATTATAGGGCACTTACTCCAAAAGTAATCTAAATGTGCTTCCATTTATTATTCAGACACTAGGAAAGATTTTCAGGTGGATTTTACTGATTTGTGTTTTTTTTTTTTTTTTTTTAAATGGCAAACTATTCATGTAAAACTGAATATCAAGAGTATGAAGAGTAGAGGGGCCTATGGGCTCCCTGGATGGCTCAGTCCCTTAAGCTCCTGCTCTTGGTTTCAGTTTAGGTTGTAATCCTAGGGTCCTGAGATCAAGCCCCATGTGGGGCTCCGTGCTCAGTGGGAAGTCTACTTGAGATCATTTTCTTTTTCTTTTTCTCCCACCTCCTGCTCGGGTGCTCACATGTGTTCTTTCTCTAAAATAAATGGATAGATTTCTTAAAAAAAAAAAAAAAAGTGTAGGAGGCTTATGAGATATGAGATATGAATGCCATATGTGTAAAATAGTCATAGAATCAAATATATACTAATGGAAAAAGCAAGTATCAAAGTTCATCATTGGGAGAACCTTGGATCACATCTAAATTTCTTCTTTCTTTTATTACTTACTAAGTTGAGGGCTCTCTAACTTAGGACTACTCTCTCTCTCTCTCTCTCTCTTTTTCCTATCTAAAATTGCACGCTTACCATTCCCTATTTCAGGAGCTTCTAAATTGATTTCTTTGCCACTGTCCTTTAGATTCCTGACCGAATTGACCCTGATTAAGGGAGAGCCTTTCTAGTCTGGATTCAGTCTACCATTCACATGTCCCAGCACCATCCCTTTATTTCTAGGAGAGAATTAAGTGCTAATGCCCTATGGCTGGAACTGGAATGAACTAACTTTTCTTCTTCTTCTTCTTCTTCTTCTTTTTTTTTTTTTTTTTTTTGAAAGACTTTTATTTATTTATTCATAAGAGACATAGAGAGAAAGAGAAGCAGAGACATAGGCTGAGGGAGAAGCAGGCTCCCTGGAAGGAGCCTGATGTGGGCCAAAGGCAGATGCTCAACCGCTGAGCCACCCAGGTGTCCGTAACTTTTCTTCTATATAGTTGTGTATCATCTTTGAGAGTCACATCAGTTTCTGTATTTTTTAGTTCTGTGACTTCCCTCACTTGTATCTAAACACTGATTATATATCTATATACACACATACAGTACTGTTTAATGCATATTTGTGTGTATGTGTATACTTCCGTGTATATTTGTCTCTGTGCCTTGCTATTTCCTCAGCCTGTACAATATTTATCTCTTCAGACTCTACTGAAATATCATCTTTTCTAGAAAAACCTGTCCTCATTAATGTAAGTGGAGTTTGTTGATTTTTCTCCTTGTTATCCACAGTTTCTGTGTGGCTTTTATAGCACTTAAAAAGTTGTATTTTTTTCTTCTACTGGTCTGTCAATTCTTTGAGGGCAAGTGTCATGTGTTATTCATCTTTCCGTTAATCTCTCTTACCCCCAAGTGCCTAATATTTCCTGCTTACTTAGTAGGCATGTAATTTGCTAATGAATGAAAGAGGAAAAAAAGATTAGAAAGATTTTTTAATAGGCTCTGTAAGAGGAGGACATTATCATGTCATCTTTGGTGTTCAACAAATATTTATTTTAAAGATCTTATTTTATTCATGAGAGACAGAGACAGAGAGAGAGAGGGAGAGACAGAGACAGAGCGAGAGAGGCAGAGACGCAGGCAGAGGGAGAAGCAGGTTGCATGTAGGGAGCCCAACGTGGGACTCGATGCCAGTCTCTAGGATCACACCTTGGGCTGAATGTGGCGCTAAACCGCTGAGCCACCAGGGTCTGCCCTCAACAAATATTTATTGAATGGCTTAGAAAGCCAGGTGCAATAGTTGATGGAGATTTTGTGTCAACTTTTTTGTTCTGCAATTCTGGAAGCACATCCTAAAAGTGAAATGGCCTACGTATTTGATACATATGATGCATTAAGTTGACCTTTCTTTTCCTGACTCAGTAATGAAACTTTTGATCCAACAAATACTTTTAGTTGATTTCTATTTCACCTGTGGGGTCATTCTAGTGCTGAGCTTGTTGAAAAGGTAAATGTGTGCTATTAGTGCTACATCATGGATGAGGTATCTTTAAGTAAAAGGCCTCTGTTCTCCTCTGTACATTTAGGCCCAGACAGAGTGATTATGTATTTTCTGTTGAGTATGGATAATGACTCAGGCATGAAAGAGAAAAAAGGTGATTGGATGTGTGGAAGTTGCCTACTAGGTCTCTTTTTCTTTTGATGATGATTGATTTTAGCCTCAGAGCTGCTTCCATTTATTTATAAAGAATTAGCTAGAAGGGAGATGGGTGTGAATCTAGAGGATAAGATACAGATTTGATAATTTGATAAATAAGTAATTTGATAATTATTATATTGATAACCCTTATTACCACTTACTGAATGTTTACTATACGTCAGGCATTATGCTAAGGATTTTTGTGTTAACTAGTTAACTCACACCAGTCCCTATGAAATAGGTATTAATAAGCCTATCTTATGACAGAAGAAATAGATTCAGAGGGTTTTCTAAGAACATATAGATAGGAACTTGAACTCACAACTGGGATTCAAATCAAGATCCATATTATCTATGGTCTGTTTTAATCACCATGCATGCTGCCTCTTAAATTTCAGTGGAAGAGTTTTCTATTGAAAATGGAAGTCATCAGCTGTACTGATAGGGGGGAAAGTAATAGGATTTCATTCTGTGTGTGTTTGTCAGAAGGAAGACGATTAACAGACTCCTGGAGAAGCAATTCCCAGGTTTATGGCCTTATACAATATAATTGTGAAATTTAAGCCTGTAATTTGAATTGACTTGCACTAAACCTGCATTTGTCATTAAATTTAGTCTTGTTCTTGCTATGGCTATCAGGACCCAGATGCGTCTTCAGCAGTAGAAGAAATTGGTCTAGGCCAAATCTGTCTGAAAGATTATGGAGCACAGTGATTTTTATAATTTTTTTCTGTGTACAAAATGTGTTTTGCAGTTACAGTGAACTCTTTTTGGAAGAGATTCTTTGGAGGATGAGCCACAAAAATCTATTATTTAGGATTTGAAAATGTGTAATATGGCATGCTTGGAAGGAATAGCAAAAAATTTAAGAATCAGCACTTGGTAGTCTCTAAGGTGTAAATTGTTCAAGTCAATGAGTATCTGTTGCATGTTTCCATTATGTGATTTCTTAAGCTATTTTTATTTGTCATTTAAAAAAATTCTTTTGGGTACTGGGGTGGCTCAGTGGTTGAGTGTCTGCCTTTGGCTCAGGTCCAGAGGGATCCTGGAATCGAGTCCGGTATCTCCCTCTGCTTAGTCTCTGCCTCTCTCCGTGTCTGTCATGAATAAATAAATAAATAAAATCTTAAATTCTTTTTCCTGCTTTTTCATACTTTGTACAGGAGTATTCCTTACCGAGTTATTCATAGGTGTTATATATATATGTGTAATACATGCATAAATATATGTGTATATAGAGATATATATTAAAGATTTTATTTTAAAATAAAATAAGCCAAAGGCAGACGTTCAACTACTGAGCCACCGAGGTGCCCAGGTGTTTTATATTTAATAAATATAGTGAGAGCATATTATTTTTATTGTTCATAGGAGATTTAAATAGTTTTCACAATTTTATTTTGTTACCTAAATCTAAAATGCTCCTTAAAGGATTTCCTCTTTCCTCTTGATCTTATTTTATTTTTAAAAATATTTTATTTATTTGTGAGAGACACAGAGAGTGGGCAGGGAGAGAGAGAGAGAGAGAGATAGTCAGAGAGAAGCAGGCTCCATGCAGAAGCCCGATGTGGGACTTGATCCTGGGACTCCAGGATCATGCCCTGGACCGAAGGCAGGGGCTAAACCGCTGAGCCACCCAGGGATCTCCCCCTTGATTGCATTTTAAATACTGTATTGTAACTTTAGTTATATACATTTGAATTTTGCCCTTTTCAGAATTTAAATTCTGTGGTTTTAAAAAATTTTCTTCTTTAAAGATTTTTATTTATTCATGAGAGACACACAGAGAGAAAGGCAGAGACACAGGCAGAGAGAGAAGCAGACTCCATGTAGGGAGCTTGATGTGGGACCCGATCTTGGTACTCCACTCCGGGATCACACCCTGAGCCAAAGGCAGACGCTCAACCGCTGAGCCACCCAGGTGTCCCTAATTCTATGTTTTTGTAAAATTTTATAAAAGTTACTTGCAAACATTAAGAGCAGTGGACTGAATGGTGTTCTAGTAAAGATTAAAATTTCTAAATAAAATTGAATTTTGGTAGATAAAGAATTTAGGAGTTGGGTCACAGGGAATTAGATAATCTTATTAATATTTTAGGGTTCTAAAACTTGGCTTATTAGTGTTCTTTTATGTTATCTACCATAGATTGCCTTTCTTTGAAATGAATATTAATATGACACTTATAAAAATAATATTGATATCAACATTTGAGTGCTTAATGTGTGCCAGGCACTCTTCTGTATCCTTTGTATTAACTTTTTAAAATTTTCACCATAGCTCTCTGAGGTAAGTATTGTTAATGTCCCTATTTTGTAGTTGAAAATTTGGTACAGAGAAGTTAAACATGCTCAGGACCTCACCTTTAGTTAGTGGTGGAACTGGAATTGTATTCAGGTAGTCTGGTTCTAGACCCTGGGACCTTGATCACTGTTCTATGTACTATACTTATCATCTATAAATTTATTTCTTACCTCGTAGTTACTGAACAGTGCCTGACACATAGTAAGGTCTGTAGATGTACAAGCTATTTTCAATGGCATTTAATTAAGTACTCTATAAGGCTGGCAAAGTGTACATTATTATCCATTTATTTTTATTTTTTAAAAGATTTATTTATTTATTCATGGGAAACACACACACACACACAGAGAGAGAGAGAGAGAGAGGCAGAGACACAGGCAGAGGGAGAAGCAGGCTCCATGCAGGGAGCCCGATGGGGGACTTGATCCTGGGTCCCCAGGACCATGTCCTGGGCCAAAGGCAGGCACCAAACCGCCAAGCCACCCAGGGATCCCCTATTATCCATTTATATATGTATGTATTTTTTCTTTTTCTTTCTTTCTTCTTTCTTTCTTTTTTTCTTTCTTTCTTTCTTTCTTTCTTTCTTTCTTTCTTTCTTTCTTCTTTCTTTCTTTTTTTAAGATTTATAAGAAAGAGAGAGAGAGAGTGAGAGATGGAGAGAGAGAAAGCGAGCATGAGCAGGGGTAGAGGGAGAAGCCCCAATGTGGGGTTTGATCCCAGGACCCCGGGATCATGACCTGAGCTGAAGGCAGATGCTTAACCGATGAGGCACCCAGCTGCCCCTGTATTTTTTCTTCTATTAATTAGACTCCAGATTTAATTCAGTTTTTTTATTTCCTTTTTTAAAGATAGCTGAGTTCCCTGAGGTTCTTAGAAACTAGATTGTCAAAAGTATATGGCCATGTTAGATCTCAAAATTAGCTTTTCTCACCACACATTCAATTTTACTTTCATTCCATTAGAAATGGATAAGGACTGAGGTTGATGTATTTATTTTTGTATGTCGTTGATTTTGAAAGGTGGAAGCGAATATACTAATTTTATAGCAGTGTATTCATGCTCAGTTGATGGAAGAAATAAACTTTCAGGCATTATAAAGCTTTTTTTACCTGTAAAGTTTTGAGAGTAGTAATATCTTATCCTGCTGACTTGTGAAATTGAATCTTCTCACTCATAATAATGTGAAGTATTAGATATTGTTTTGACGAGAGCATAAACATTAACAGGCTTTGAGAGAAATAATATAAGCCATATTTCCTCAAATCAAAGGAGGCATCTATATTAGCTTTCCATTGCTGCATTGCAGATTACCACAATTTTAGCAGCCAATCTCAGTTTCCGTAGGTCAGGAATCTGGGCATGGTTTAGCTGGGTCCTGTCCTCAGAGTCTTAGAGGCTGAAATCAAGGTGGCAGCCAGGGCTGCAGTTTCATCTGAGGTTCAGAATCCTCTTCCAGGCACACTGTTGGTTGGCACAATTTAATTCCTTGTGTTTGTAGGAATGGCTTTCCTTTTTCTTGTTTGCCATCAGTCAGGGACCACTCCTTGAGTCTTCTACCAAGGAGTGGTTGATTAGGTGGTTCTCTCTTTGGGCAGTTCACAGCACAGTTATTGAAAAAGATGCTGGGAGAATTTCTCTCCCTTGGAATCTCTGCCTTTTAAGAACTGATCTCTTAAAAAAAAAAAAAAAGAAAAGAAAAAAAAAAAAAGAACTGATCTCTTTAGGTCAGGCCTCACCAAGAATAACTCTAATTTAAGTCAACTGATTAGGGATTTTAATTATGGATGTATTATTTCTTCATAGAGCACTTAGATTAATATTTGATTATATAACTTTGAGAAGATGTGTATACTAAGGTGTGGAATCTTGGGGCCATCTTAGAATTCTGCTTACCACATGATCAATTATAAGATAAGTTATTTTGTGTATCATTGAGGAAGAAAAATGGTATATTAAAGTATGATACAATGCATTATTGGTACTGGTATGTTGCCTTCTGAAAAAAAAAATGGAATTGTAGTCATTCTTCCAAGCACAGATATTTGCTTCATGAGTATCAGATTTATTCCCCACTACTGTGTTGATCTAGTTTTTTGCAAGCATAATTTTTTGTTTCAATAATGAATCATAGTGTAATCTTTTCTTTTTTAAGTTAATTTATTTAAGTAATCTCTGCTGTGTGGGCTCAAACCTGTGACCCTGAGATCAGGAACCATGTTCTTCTGAGTCAGCCAGGTGCCCCCATGGTGTAATCTTTTAGAGGATATCTAAAATTGAGAAGTAAACATGACATGTGTGTGCCAGAAGTACACATAATTCAGTAAAAGTTATGGTGATATAAACGATCATGACTAAATTCACAGACACACGGGGAATGGCAGCTATATTTTGACTGCCACAGGACAAATGGATTGCTTTTTTGCTTTTTTTGTTTCCTCTTTATTTTTAATTAGCTTTATTGAGATACAGTATATACGGTAAACTACATCCATTTAAAGTATATGATTTGATGAGCTTTGATAAGTGTTTATACTTATGAAACCGCTACCACAATCAGGACATTACCCCTCACTCTCAGAAGATTCCTTGTGATCTTGGCAGTCAGTCCTTTAGCCCCAGGCAGTCACTGATATAATTTTTGTTAATGTAGATTAACTACCATTTTCTGGTATTTTTAAACAGTGAGGAAAAAAAGGATATGGAGACAGGATATTCTTAATTTTTGTGTTTTCTTCAGATCTTATTCTTGGAGAAATACCACTTTCTCTATTAGGTCTCAGGTTTATTCTTTCACTGTGGGGGTGAAATGATCCTCCTTGAGGTTTTCTGAACACAATTTTGGGAACACAAACCTCTACTTTGCCTAGATATTTTTTCTCACCCTACTCAGATTTGATTGTCCTAAATCGTGTATATGCTTGCATTTTTTCCCCATCCACTTTTCCACTTATTGTCTTTGTTGGGCCAAAAACAGAAGTAATTTTCAACTAGGAATTCCAAGCTCCTAAAAAATTTTACATTGTTATTATCTGAGGTTTTTCACTTGTTAAAATAGTCATAACACCCCAGGAGAATCTCAAAGTGTACTCATTTCAATTCTTTTTTGTTAAAATTTGTAGTACAGTTTGAATTTTAGGAAACAAAGGATTTCTCTCATAGTAGTTCTAATGGTTATTGCGTGTTTCATGTTGCTTAGTGTGTGCAGCGTTTTCCAGTGCAGGAAACACTCTGGATAAAAGTCTTACTTCCTGGAGCATAAGGAAAAAGGAACTGAGGGAGAACTCAAGTGAAGCTCTCAAAAGGTCATTTAGCTGCCATCTAACACAACATTGTCCAATAGAAATGTAGTGCAAGCTAGATATCCAAATTTATTTTTTTCTATATTTAAATTATCTAGTAGCTATATTAAAAAAGCTAAAAAGAAACAGGTGACAATTTTAATAGTTTTATTTAGCATAATATATCCAACTACTATTATTTCTATATGTAATCAATATGAAAACTATGAGAACTTATTAATGGTATATTTTGGATTCCTATTTTAGTACTAACTCTTTGAGATCTGGTGTATGTTTTATACTTACAGCACATGTTAATGAGGATTTAGCCACATTTCAAGAGCTCACTAGGTAATGGCTACCATATGGGACAATGCAGATGTAGATTATGAAGGTTTTTGTTTTTTCTATTTGAAGCAAAAGCATGTGGATTCCACAAGAAATTGGCTTTAGTAATGTTTAGTAAGTTAGGGCTTTCATGTTTCAGGATGGCTTCTATGGTTGAGATACAGAAGGTTTTGTTTATAAAGATAAAAATGTTTTTTATACATTTTCCTCATTATACAAGTAATGTCATTGTTGAAAATTTGGAGAAGTCTGGATAGGAGACTACAAATTGCCCTTTGTTCTTCAATTTAAAAATTACAAATGTTAAAACTTTTAAAATTTCCTCTTTGTGAATGTCTCATTTTAAATCAAAGAGAAAATATATTCCTTTTATGTCTTAATTCTTTTCTCTTATTAAGTATTATTGACAGTCCTTTTGCCTCAAATTTATTCATTCTATTTCTCAGGCAATATCCTATTAAGGGTTCTCTGTGAGTTAGTGTTCTCTGAAACACAGTAATGTGAAGTGTTCTCTGGATTGGAGTTAACAATAGAAATCCTGATGGTTTTTCTGTACTCATTTCTAAACCAGTGTAGTTGCTTTCTGTTTTTCCTGACTGCAGTCTTTTATATATACCCTCAACTTTTTTGTTGAAATATAATTCACATACCAAAAAATTTACCCTTTTTTTAAAAAAAAATATTTATTCATGAGAGACAGAGAGAGAGAGAGAGCGAGGCAGAGACACAGGCAAAGGGAGAAGCAGGCTCCATGCAGGGAGCCTGACGTGGGACTCGATCCCGGGATTCCAGGATCAAGCCCTGGCGCTAAACCGCTGAGCCACCTGGGCTGCCCCCAAATTTACCCTTTTTAAGAAAGCATGCAATTTAGTGGGCTTTAGTGTATTTACAAAGCTTTGGATCCATCTCTCTTGTCTAATTCTGTTGCATTTTCATCATCCCAAAAGAAACCCCATGCCTATTACAGTTAACTTTACATTTCCCCTTCCCTCAGCTCCCTGGCAACCAGGAATCTACTTTCTGTCTCTATGGATTTGCCTGTCTTGGACATATCATAAATAGAATCATATGATTTACAGCCTTCTTTATATTTAGCATCATGTTTTCAAGGTTCTTCCATGTTGTAGCATGTATCAGTACTTTATTCTTTTTTATGGCTGAATAGTATTCCATTGCATGGAGCTATATAACATGTATTTTTGTTTATCATTCATCAGTTGATGGACATTTGCATTTCTAGTTTTGGCTATTTTAAGTAAATCACCCTAGCTTTTGAGATCACGTTTGTTCTCCAAGAACATTACTTTCTTCACTTGATCCCTCATTCTTCACTTGACTTTCAGTGGCTTCCTATTGCTTATGTAATACAACATAAAATATTTGAAAGTCTTACGTAGTGTGACCTTAAGTTGTGTTCCTTTACATTCTTCTTTTCCATTGTGGTGGTATTCTTTACTATTTCTAAATATTGTATTAGGTATGAATGATAGATTATGTAGACACTATTGATTTACCTGTCAATTGAATTCATTAAAAAATTACTTAAATTTTTTAAGAATGAAAATTTACATTAAAAAACCAAGCACCACACATATATATATGTATGCACATATATATATGTGTATATATATATGTATGTACATATATATATGTGTATATATGTATATGGTTGAGAATTTTAGAAAGGCAAATGCTAGAATAGAATAAAAAGAAAAATAATAGTAAAGAAATATTTTTTCCTGTATTTGTCCATAATGTCAAACAGAGACATATTCATCTTCTATTATATGAAAAAACACCTCATTTGAATCAGCCTTTCATACATGGAACTCATTCAAATTAGTTGTTTACTGGTTAACACTATTAGCAGCTTGTTTTTTCTGGGGCCCCAGTTTTTCTTTTTTGTTTTTTCCCTTATTCAGATAGAGTCCATTTTTTTTTCTCCCTTTGACATTTCTGAAATAGTAAAAATGAAATATTTTTACATAAACTTAAAAAATATTTCTGTGATGTCTTTACACATACATACACACAATGACTCCACACAAATACACATAGTGGTTTTCTCTCCCATTTTACTGAAAGAGAACATAGTGTGGGATGCCCTTCCACCTGGACATCAGGAGTGGGGAGGAAGCATTCTTCTCCTCTCTCCTCTCCTCTCCTCTCCTCTCCTCTCCTCTCCTCTCCTCTCCTCTCCTCTCCTCTCCTCTCCTCTCCTCTCCTCTCCTCTCCTCTCCTCTCCTCTCCTCTCCTCTCCTCTCCTCTCCTCTCCCCTCCCCTCCCCTCCCCTCCCCTCCCCTCCCCTCCCCCCTCCCCCCCTCCCCCCCTCCCCTCCCCTCCCCTCCCCTCCCCTCCCCTCCCCTCCCGTCCCCTCTCCTCTCCTCTTTCTTCCTTTAAGAGGAGGTTGGGTGGGGCAGAGCGAGAGAGACAGTCTTAAGCACTCTCCACACCTAGCACGCAGCCAACTCCATCTCAGGACTCTGAGATCATGACCTGAGCTGAAATCAAGAATCTGATACTTAACTAACTGAGCCACCCAGGTGTCCCTCCCACTTTCTTTTTTTTTTATTTCACAGTATATCTTAGAGATCTTTTCATAATAGAACATTGAGAACTTCATCATTTTTTTTCCTGCAGAATAATTCCTCCGAAGTGAAATTACTGAGTCAGAAGGTATATATCCACATGAAATTATGTTACCTGTACTTTTAAGCATAGAAAAAAGGTAAGGAAATACAAATAGGAAAATGGAAACTGTCGATTTTTTTTTTGGACTTTGTTTATAGATGAAAAAATGTAGGATCAAAATTTTAAGTAATTGGTGTCATGGTCATGCAACCAGTGTAGGGATCAGGATGCTAATCCAGGTGTTTCAGATTTTAAATAAGCTCCTGTTCTTTGTGTTATATCCATGTTGCATTCAATGAGCAAAAGGAGAAAGAAGTCAAGCTAGCATCTTTTTGGGGAGATAAAATAGAATTCTAGACTTTATTTTCTGGGTCAGCACTTTAAGAAGCTTTGCATTCTGAAGCCTCTGTGTGCCTTGCAATTTTCAAAAGAGCCATTTCTGATATTAAAAAAATATAACAAAATGACAGTAAATAAAAACTCCAGGATGAATTTGAATAAAGTGCTTAGAAAGAGATCTCAATTATATAACTGTTTATCTCTCATCACATTGGTGGGAGAAAAATGGGTGATTTGCATTATGTTGCAACAACTTTCTAATCATTTGGAAAATAAATGAGCTGTTCATCGCTTTATTTTTTTATGCAAAAGATGATTTAAAGAGTAAAATAAAAGATACTATAAAAGAACTTTGTAAGGTTAGCTTTTTTATTAAATGGACTGAACTCTGAGTACAGTCATGAAAGTTTTATTTTATTTTTTTCCCCAGCCATTGTATTTTGAAGTTTCCTAATTGTCCCTTAACATCATCTTGGGTCAGTCTCCTAGTGTTCCCAATATTTCTTTAGTTGCAGAAAGTCTAGTTCTGCCCTTAATAAGGGCTTGACTTGTGGCTGGAGGGATCTATAGTACTCTTTCACAGTCCTTACTCCTTGTTGTTAGGAATATAAATTTATGCGGCCTTTTTGGAGAGCATTTTGACACTATCTATGAAAATAAAGTGCATATGCCTTTTGAATCAGCAGTTTTACTTACAGGGGTTTAGTATTGCAGATACACAATTTTACATGAAAGGTGAGTCCTTTAGAGATGAAAGTTCTTTGTTCTGATAGAAATTCAGTAAAGCTTGTACTCTTTATTTGTACTTTTTAAAGATTTATTTATTTATTTTAGGGAGTGAGTGTGGGTGCACGGGGAGGGGCAGAGGGAAAGAATCTCAAGCAGACTACCCACTGAGCTTAGGGCCCCATGCTTGATTCCTTTTCCTGTGACCAGAGCTGAAACCAAGAGTTGACTTTTAACCAAGTGAGCCACCCAAGTGCTCCAGTTTAAGCTCTTTTTATAATTTAGTGTTTATTAACAGGAGAGCTGTAAAACTTATTACAAGTCTTCCAGCAAAATGGTGAGATATGTTATAATTTAACTACTAGGTGTTTAAGTTGTTCTCAGTTGTTTTGTAAGTATTCAAAAAAATGCTGCCATGAGCATCTTCGTGTATATGCTACCCATTTCATGAGTGTTGAGAATGTTTCTGTGGCTCTGTTTTGGACAGTCCTCTGCTTTACTTTTTTTTTCTCCTCTCATACTTCAAGGAGTGCAGGAGACCTTAGTTGAAATCACAGCTAATTGCCTGAATGGCTTAAAACAGACCTTTTAACCTTCCTGAACTGGAGGTTCTATAGATCAGGGCCTCACAGACTGACATTTTATAGTAGTAACAAATGTTGACCACTGTCACTTTCTTCAGCATTTTGGAAGGAGTGTTTGTCAGTAAGGGTGCTCTTGGTATTTTGGATAAGGTAACCCATTGGTTAAATGGTCTTATGCTCTCCTGGTCCCCTCCTCCATTGTGATGTCATTGTGTTACAATTGTGTATAACTACGAATTCAGAAAGCAACTTCCAACACTTTTTAAGGGTTATAGTATGCTCCCAATTGAAAACTGCTGTTGTAAAAAATATTGGCAAATTATTTGTGATTTTTGTTGGCTTCTCCTTATATCTTAATTCTTTATCAGCAGGGAACAATGGTATGTTAAGTTACTTAACCTAAATATCTACTCTAGGACACGTCATTTTATTATCCCTGTGAAAGTTTGGGTAAAGCAGTAATTTCTTCAAAGATACATTAATAATTTGATATGATACAAAAACAAGACTGTATTTGGACCTACCAGCTTTGTTTAATTGGCAGTTTTACTGGTTTCTTTTTTTTTTTTCAAACTCAGGAAAAAGTTGTACAAATATTACAAAGAATTCCCATATGTTCTTCATCCAGGTTCCCCAAATGTTAGCCTCTTAAAAACAGTGACCATGCAGTTATCTAAATCAGGAAATTAACATTGATACAATACTGTTATCTGATCTCCAGGTTTTATTCTGATTTCACCAGTTGTCTCACTAGTGTTCTTACTCTGGTCTAGGAGTCAGTGCAGGATCACATGTTGCATTTTAGTTATCATGGACTCTTTAGTTTTCTTTAATTTGAAACAATTCTGTGATCTTTCTTTGTCTTTTATGACTATTATGGTTTGAAGAGTACTAGTCATTAATTTTGTAGAATGTCCCAAATTTGGCTTTGTGTGGTTTCCTCATGATTCAATTAATGTTAGGAATTTTTAGTTAATTTAGTTAGGAATTTTCTGTCCTGGAAACAGAATTTTTAGTCATGGAAGTGATACCATGAATCTTATTAAGAGACACATGATACTGATTTGTATGAACTCTTACCAGTGATAAAAATACATACTTTCTTTACTTGGTTAGGGTGATATTAGTTGGGCATATCTGCTATCGTTGTGCTTTTTCTTTGTAATTAGTAAGTATCCTGTAGGGAGATACTTTGTGTCCAGGTGATTACTTTCATTGATGATTGTTACCTGAAATTATTATCATTAGGGTGTCTGCCAAATGGTGATTCTCTGTCTTTGTCATTCTTTTTTTTTTTTTTTAAGATTTTATTTATTTATTCATAGAGACAGAGAGAGAGGCAGAGACACAGGCAGAGGGAGAAGCAGGCATCATACAGAGAGCCTGACATGGGACTCGATCCAGGGTCTCCAGGATCACGCCCTGGGCTGCAGGCGGCGCTAAACCACTGCACCACCGGGGCTGCCCCTGTCTTTGTCATTCTTTCTGCATTTATTGCTTGGAGTTTTCCTATAGGGAAAAGCTTTCTCCCCTTATGTATGTATTTACTTTTTTATTTATATTAGAATAGATTTGCGGATTTTAATTTTACTTATATAAAATGGATTCATTGATTCTTATTCTATGGATTTAATCTATCACTATCATTACTCATCTTGCGTTCTGATTATCTCAAATTTGGCCCTTGGGAGGCTCCTGGTGCATCATTTTTGATGACTGACTGATTTTCTAGCAGCATATTTCATGCTCATCTTGTACTTTTCTTGCCCTAGCCCTGGAATCAGCAATTTCACCAAGAAATATTCTTTTATTTGAGATTGGGATTCTTCCATGCTTTTCCCCCAATAGTTGTATCTCAGCATCTTTTAAAAATCTTTCTGGCTTAAAATTATCACTTTGGATGATCTGGATATATAACCCCACTGTACAGAAATTAGTTTACGTTCAGTAATTCTCTTTGTAGCAGACTGTTTAGTTCCCAGGAGACTCATTTTGTACTAATTAAAACCAGAGGATTTCTTCATACATTGTACCAAATTCATGGAAACAGGATTGAAAAATTTCTTTGGTTTTGCTAGGTATCTGATAGTAACAATAAACTTTTCTTCTTTACAATACTTATGGTACAGAAGTGTTTATGTCACTCACTCACTCATTCATTCATTCATTCATTTTTTTTTTTAATTTTTTTTTTTAAATTTTATTTATTTATGATAGTCACAGAGAGAGAGAGAGAGGCAGAGACACAGGCAGAGGGAGAAGCAGGCTCCATGCACCGGGAGCCTGATGTGGGATTCGATCCCGGGTCTCCAGATCGCGCCCTGGGCCAAAGGCAGGCGCCAAACCACTGCGCCACCCAGGGATCCCCCATTCATTCATTCATTTTATTTATTGTAGTGGTTTCAGAATTTTTTCTTAAGAAAAATCCTGACTTTGCCTGAAGTACTCTGTTGGCTCACTTCCAAATGGGAGATGGGTTGGCCATCTATCCAGAGTACATTTTTGATTAGGCTTTATAGAGTCTACAAAAGATTTCAGTCTTCTCTGCCCATTTAATTTCTAAAACATGTATTTGCTCTTAGTGAATATAATATACAGCACATTCCCGTCGCAGATTTTAACTTCAAATTTGTAGTCTCTGGAAGGTTAGAAAAGGGAAAAATTGTGAAGCATTATTTACAGGCCGTGAGTTCCTACATATTTGAGCTTTTACACTGTGACATGATGACCCCATGTTCTTAGACTATGCTGTTTTATCACCACATAATTCATCCTACTGACCGATACTTATCTTGATATTATCTTGAATTGGTAAATTACGTTTACCGGCAGTTCTCAAAGTGTGGTTCCCTACCAGCAGTAGTTATCAGTCTTACCTTGAAACTGGTTAGAAATATAAACTTCTCAGGACCCACCCAGAGGAAGCTGACCCTTTTAATAAGCCCTCCAGGTGATTCTGATGTACTTATTTGAGAAACATTGCTGTATACATTTCCTGTAAATTGTTTGTTTGTTGGTGGAGGTAGGGAATAAGAGTGCCACTTTATCTGCTGTGTTATATTACCTCTTTAACCTAGTCTTAGGGATATTGAGATATTTTGAAGAAATGTGTTTGTAAATTAAGCTCTGTAAATAATTTGCTGTCATATAAAGTATTTTATACCATCTTACTGGACATAATACTTTAATGTTAGTTGATTTTGAATTTGAAAAAAAGTTGACATATTAGGCTGTTTGTCAAAATAACTTTTGGTAGCCATATATTAAATATACAAAATTCGCTGCATTAATAATATTCACAATATTGTGTGACCATCACCACTATTTATTTCCAAAATTTTTCCATTCCCAAGGCGAACTCTGTACCATTATGCAATGACTCTATTCTCTTCTCCCCTAGCTGCTGATACCTCTTACTTTCTGTCTCTATGAATTTGTTCATTCTACATATTTCCTGTAGGTGAAACCATATAATATTTGTCCTTTTGTTTCTGACTTATTTCACTTAACATGTTTTCAGGGTCCATCCATGTTGTAGCATGTGTCAGAACTTCATTCCTTTTTATGGCTGAATAATAGTCCATTGTTTGTGTATACCATAGTTTATTTGTTCATTTGCTGATGACTACCTGAATTACTTTCATCTTTTAACTATTGTGAATAAGGCTGCAGTGAACATTGGTGTATCAGTCTGTTTGAGTCTCTTTTTTCTTTTCTTATTTTTTTTTTTTTTTGAGTCTCTTTTTTCAACTCTTTTGTGTTCATACTTAGGGATGGGATTATTGCAGGGTCATATGGTAATTTTATGTTTAGCTCTTTGAGCATCTGTCAAAATATTTTCCACAGTGGCTGCATTATTATACATTCCCACCAACAATGTATGAAGGTTACAGTTTCTGTACATCCTTGCCAGTACTTATTATTTTTATTTAAAAAATCTTTTACTTAAATATTAAAAAATTATAGCCATTCCAGTAATTGTGAAGTGGTATCTTGTTATGGTTTTGATTTTCATTTGCCTAATGACTAAATGTAGAGTACTTTTTTATATACTTATTGGCTGGCCTTTGTATATATTCTCTGGAGGAATGTCCATTCAAGTCCTTTGCCCATTTTTATTTTATTTATTTATTTATTTATTTATTTATTTTAATTTTTATTTATTTATGATAGGCACACAGTGAGAGAGAGAGAGAGAGAGGCAGAGACACAGGCAGAGGGAGAAGCAGGCTCCATGCACCGGGAGCCCGACGTGGGATTCGATCCCGGGTCTCCAGGATTGCGCCCTGGGCCAAAGGCAGGCGCCAAACCGCTGCGCCACCCAGGGATCCCCTTTGCCCATTTTTAAATTAGGTTATTTCTCTTTTTGTCATTATGTTTTAGATATTAAACCCTTACCAGATATGTGTTTTACAGATATTTTCACTTGTATAGTGGATTGCCTTTTAAATTTGTTGATAGTATATTTTGAAACACAAGTTTTTTTTTTTAAATTGGAGTTCAATTTGCCAACATATAGCATAACACCCAGTGCTCATCCCATCAAGTGCCTCCTTCAGTGCCCGTCACCCAGTCACCACCACCCCCCACCCACCTCCCTTTCTGCCACCACTGAAACACAAAAGTTTTAAATTTTGAAATCCAATTTGTTTTTTCTTGTGTTGCTCATACCTTGATGTCATATCTAAGACTCCATTACCATGACCATGGCAATCTAAGATCATGAACTTTTATCTCAGTATTTTTGTGTGTTTTGTGATTTTTAACTCTTAGGTTTAGGTAGTTGATCTATTTTTAGTTAACTTTTGATATGAGCCAGGGATCAACTTCATTCTTCTGCTTGTGGAAATCCAGTTGTCCCAGCACTATTTGTTGAGGAGACCAACCATTGTTTTTCTATTGAATGGGTTTGGTACTCTTTTTGAAAATCAATTGGCCATAGATGTATGGTTTGATGTCTGGGCTCTCAATTATGTTCTATTGATGTATATGTTCTATTGGTGTATATATATTTGTTCTAATATACTATGGTGTTTAATATTAATTTCTCATGCTGATTTTTTTCAAAAATAAAATTTCTTTAGGCAGTGTAAGTGCATTTCTTTTCCTTCTTAAGAAACTAAAATTATGAGTGACTTTGAACTTTTAAAATACTTGGAAAATTCTAAAGGGAGAAATTTAGTATCATGTGATGGATATTCTTATAGGCCTCTGTGGAAAACATGAGAAGGCATGACTTGTTCTTTACCAGCTTAAAATTAAATTTGCTAACTTAAAAAGTACTATACTTTTGCTTTGCCGTTCTGTTTTTGTGTGAGCCTATTATGATGTCCTCAGGAAGTATATATAGAATATGAGATGCCTATCCATGTTAGCAATAAAATTGGAATGTTTAGGTATGATAGTATTCCCTTTTTTGCTTTTGTATTGTTCATGTCCTTACTTTTAATAAGCATCCAATTTTAATATTCTCCTTATCTTTGTATAATTTGCTGTTATATTCTATAACTAGTTTCCTAGAGAATGAGTCTCTCCTGTCTTAGTTTTTATCAAACACTTTTTAAGCTATTGTAACTCTGAAGCTTACCTCTTTTATATTATCTCCTGTTTATTACCCATCCATCTGTAAATGCTTAAAAACATAGTGTATCACTAAATTTTCCTTGGGTAAATTTATATTCTGATGCTGAGACTTGTTTACTCTGTGTTCTGCATATAGTGTGATGGGCTATTGTAACATGAACTTTCAGGATGATGTTTCAGGTGATTGAGAGTGATGTTCTAAACATTCTCTTTGGGGCACCTGGGGTGGCTCAGTTGGTTAAGCATCTGACTCTTGAATTCAGCTCAAGTTGTGATTTTGGGGGTTGTGAGATCCAACCTGCTTGGGCTCTGTGGCTTGGGGGGTGGTGGTTGAAGCCTGCTTAAGGTTCTCTCTCTCTCTCTCTCTCTCTCTCCCCCTCCCCCCCTCTGCCCTGCCCCCCAAAAAAGAAAAGAAAAAAAAATAAAATATTCTTTTCTTGCAAGAACTTAATTATGTTTATATTTAGTTAATTTTATATTTAGTTAATTTTGTCCAGAGTGGCTCAGTGTGATAGAATTATAGTTTGAATCACATATAATTTGAAAATTTCTGGGGATCCCTGGGTGGCTCAGCTGTTTAGTGCCTGCCTTCAGCCCGGGGCGTGATCCTGGAGTGCCGGGATTGAGTCCCACATCAGGCTCCCTGCATGGAGCCTGCTTCTCCCTCTCCCTGTGTCTCTGCCTCTCTCTCTCTGTGTCTCTCATGAATAAATAAATAAAATCTTAAAAAAAAAAAGTTTTTGAAAATTTCTGGTAGCCTCATTAAGAAAACTGTACAAAAAAAGAGCCTAAATTAGTTTTACTTAATCTGATATATCTAATGTATCATCTTAGCATATAGTCAATTAAAAAATATTGAGATATTTTACATTTCTTTTTTGTACAAATTATTCAAAACCTGGTCAGGTACTTTACACCTCAATTTAGTCACTAAAATTTCTTCAGAAATATTTAATCTTCATTTAGATTTCATAAAATTTATGGGTGAAGAAGTAGATTCAGACACCTAAGTTGTTCCAAATATACTTAATGTTTTTCAATGTCTGAGTTAAGTACCAAAAAATAATTTTCTTTTAATATCTGCATCCAAATTGATAAATTGGTTCATATACTTTATCTGCTTCAAAACTACTACTCAAATTAAGCAAATTCACCTACTCTTGAGTTAAACCCAGTACTATTAACATAAAATTCCAAAGGGTATTGTATAAGTTGAAAAGCAGCTCTAAATTTAATCAGCATCAACAAAGTATTCAACTATTTCTTGTCATTTTTGCAGCCAGTTTTCATAACATTGTACACTGTAATTAAAATCTTCTGTATATTGATTCATATTAGGGAAGAGTAGAAAATCTTTATTATTGATTTGTATTATGAAAACTTGCAGTTTTAACATAAATTTCCACATCTGTATAGCTAGGTCATAAATGTTTCCCTTCTTTGATTCTTCAGATTAGGCTTGTGTATATGTAGCTGGGTACTGGTGTATTTTCGTAAAGTATATTGCCATTTTTGTCTTTGATTATTGAATATTGAAAAGCAATCCTTCCTTGAATGAGAGTTAACAGTACAGTAAATCTTTGTGAAATTCTTCCTCTACTCACCAATGAGCAAAGAACACAAGATTATTAAATATATTGTCTTTTGCTTTTTTCCAATCATTTCATAAACTGGCTAGTATACATACCATTTGCATGTACATACTTACTGATTTTAACAATTTAATCCCTGGCACCTTTCAAGTCTGCTCTAGAAAACTGAGCACAGATATTTTCAATGTGTATCATACAGTGGAATAAAACAATAAAGAGAAACATCAGTTTCTTGTTTTAAAGAGAGTAAGTATGGGTTACTTACTTATGGCCAAACATAGTTGGAGTTGCCTATTGTGATAGAAACTACTTTTAAATATATAGGTGAAATTCTTTGAAAGATGTAAAAATTGAAAAATATGCCACAGTTTTGATTTTTTTTAAAGCCACATATTGACTTTTTTTTTTTCTTAAATTTGGAAGTTTTTTCAAACAAAATGTGCCTAAGGTTTTAATTTGTCAGTGTGTTTATTTCTCAAATTTTGAATCTATTGATTTTTTTTTAAGATTTTATTTATGTGTGTGTGTGTGAGAGAGAGAGGGAGAGAGAGGCAAAGACAGGCAGAGGGAGAAGCAGTCTCCCTGGGGGGAGCATGATGCAGGACTGAATCCCAGGACTCAGGATCACGACCTGAGCAGACATTCAACCATTGAACCACCTAGGCACCACGAATTTATTGATTTCTGGTATTTAGAAAGGTCTTCCATATGATGGGCAATTGTTTGATGGTTCATTTTAAGAACTTCATTTCTTACAAAATATCCTCCTTACTATTCCTCATAATTTTCTAGCAATTTCTATAATTGAAATTTCTTTATCATCTCTCCATCTAAATATGGTTCCTTTTTTTTTTTTCTTTGATGCAGGAATTTAAGGCTTTTTATACCTGGCCAGAGTGATCTCTTAAAAATCATTTATTTATATTTTATTTTATTTTATTTTAAAATATTTTATTTATTCATGACAGAGAGAGGCAGAGACACAGTCAGAGGGAGAAGCAAGCCCCATGCAAAAAGCCTGATGTGGGACTTGATCCCAGTACTTTGGGGCCGTGCGCTGAGCCGAAGGCAGATGCTCAACTGCTGAGCCAACCAGGTGTCCCTTCAAAAGCATTTAAAAACGTTTGTTAGACATTTAATTGTTATCAGGTGACTAATTTTGTAGCTTCTCTTTTGATTATAGAGAGGAAACTTTTTATAAAATTCATAATATATCTTAATGTCCACTTTTTTATTTGAAGGTAATTTTTTTTTTTTAACATAAGGAACAGGTTTTTTATTTTGCTCTGCCACAGCTGATTTTAATTGTTATTCATAGTAAACTTTGTGGAGTACCTTCTAGTCTCACTGTTTTGGTGGTAGTACTAGCTTCTGTGTCATCACTTAATTTTGCATTCCTTTTTTTTTTTAACTTAAAAATTTTGTTCATACCTTGCTCTCCCCTTTTTGTTCATTTGTTTTTAAAGAAAGTAACTATATTCAAAATATGTTAAATAATAAAATTACGGTAAAAATGAAAACATATCTCCATTTAGTTACCATTATGATTTAAATAGGCATCACTGCAATTTGTGTTATTTCCAAAAATATTTAAGTAAATGCATTACACTGTTATTACATGATATGTGTAAAAAATCATTCCAGCTTTTTGAAATCATTACAGCTTAATAGTTAATTGTTGCTGTCTAGATCAATTTTATATGTAACTAGAAATGACTTATTATAGTGCTCAGTATAATACACAGTGCAGCGGTTACAATGCAATGTAGTACTATCAAGACAATAACATTCTCTTTAGTAGAAAGACATTTTACACTGCTTTTAAATTTAGATAAAATTAATTATAATTAATAAGAATTTAATTCCTTGGTAATACTAGTCACATTTTAATATATTTAATATATATTTTATTATTATTTTAATACTGGTCACATGCCACTAATGGCCAATATATTGGAAATTAAGCCTTTGATAGTTTTATATTCTAGTTTCAGGTCTGGAAATTAAAACTTTGAGAGTTGGTCATATGCTTGCTTCAAGTATTTTGGCAGTTTGAGACTAGGGGTTAAAGATATTTTTTTTCATAATGCTAATATCTGAATCAAGAATCTTGGAAACAACTGCTTAGAAGGACATGCATTTTCTTTGTGGCATGCATCATAGTTCATGATGGATTAAAAAAACATTTCAAACATTGTTATAGATAAAAGATTATTTAATATTCAAAAAAGTATTTGGAAGGTGGGTGAAATAGATCAAAGGTATTATAGAGTAGGTTACCTTGATGAACACTCAGTGGTGTATAGGGTTGTTGAATCATTACATTGTACACTTGTACCAAATGTAACACTGTGTTAACTAGACTGGACTTAAAGTTAAAAATTATTTGGCTACACATATTTTATTTGAAACCTGGCTCACTCCCCTATCGATAGAGTACTTGAAGAGTGGAACAATATCTGTTTTCTAAAAATGATTTCATCATTTTGGTGAAAGGCCAAAATTAAACAAATAATTTTGTTTGAATATTCTTTTGCAAAGAAAAAGATAAGAATATTTCATCTATAGAGATTTATAGAGGGTCTCATCAGGTTTATAGCACATCTTCAGGTTAGGAAACTCCATTTCTGTTGATATGGATTATGGGAAGATTATTAATGGAGCTCAAATATTTAATATTCTGAGTTTGGATAAATATGAAAATTTTTCATTAAGTATATTTCAACTCATTTTGTGGTTTTTAAAGCTAGAAGGGGACATAGCTCAAGTAGTTATAGCACCAGTCTTTTATTTTATTTTATTTTATTTTATTTTATTATTTTATTATTTTTTATTTATTTTATTTTATTTTATTTATTTTAAATTAAATTAAATTAAATTAAATTAAATTTTTTTAGCACCAGTCTTAAATTTTTTCCCCCATTGTCCTTTGAGCAAGCCCAGCACTAAGCTATTCTTTTTGATTTCCACAAAAATGCTGTTGCCAGTCTTTATTCCATTCTCAGTCATGATTTGTGAAAATAGGGAGACATCTAGAAACTTATTTTAAAAGTCAGAAGAGTTAGTTTATGCATAAAGAAGGAAGTGAAACTTGTCTTGAGCGAATTTGTCTACAAGATTGTTTCCAAAGTGCTTTCTGTAGAAGTAGTCACTAGAGGTGGCTATTGAATAAAGATTTCTGCAATTAATAAGTTCAGAGAAACACCATATACCATAATGATGACTTTTTGAAGATTTATGTTAATATATTAGAGACTTTGAGACAACTTACAAGAAAGAAACTTGATAAATTTTGTTTATCCTGCATTTCTTAAATTCTTTGGACAATTAAATTCCTTTTTAAAGTCAAACTTATGTATCCTATGAGAAATGCTGCCCTCTAGAGGCATAAATTCTATTGCTCTTGAATTTGAGTACATAATGCTCCTTTATTAGTATGTAGAAGTTGTAACAATTAATACTAAATACATAATAGAATAGCCAATTAGAATAATCTTATATTATTTCAAGAAGATTTTGGAGATGAAATAGCAATGTAGTAAATATCTTCCCCCCCTTTATTTGGAGATATGACAGATTTATGGCTGCTAATAATCTTTCAAATAAATTTTCCTTATATGAGGAATTATGGACACATAGTACGTTAAGTCTCCAAATGTCATTAAGTCTCTCATGCTGGCAGAAGCTGTCTTTCTGTGTGTTATTTGAGGACCTTTAACAATCTAGTTTATGATGGTTATCATTTAAGGGGAAGCCAGTTTTGTTATACCCCTTCCACAATCCTCATTGTTTTCAGATCCGTAACTGGAGTAGATTATAGCATGCTATACCTTTGCATAGTCAAAATGGGAAGAAAAGGATTATATATTAACATTCTGATAAAAAGATTTTTGCTAACATACCACAAAGCTTCAGTAATATGTTTAGAAATGGATGCTGATGATGAGAGAAACATGCTTTTGCATTTGGCTCAGTGTATTGGCATGTTGTTGCAATTACTAGAGATTCTATAGTCAGGATTCTAGCTCAAGCAACTAGAAGATGTTGTAATTACTCCTTTCATTGATCTCAGCATTGGCCTATACTAAATGAAGTTGAATGCCTACAAATTTGTGGTGTAATATAGAGGAAGAAGTTGGAAGATTAAGGGACATAATAGGACTGATGGAGTGGATGTTTCATTGCAACCATTCAACCATCTCATTTCATCTTCACCATTATCCATTAAGAGGCCTAGAAGATACTTCATTCCCCAGGTAATGAGAAATACTTTGAGGACCGTGCCAGCATCTGTGATTATTTTGCATTATAATTGCTATTGTCTGTAGGTAGGAGTAGATAGTACCATTGAAATGTTTTTCTGATTTCAGGTGGTAAGATTCTTGTGTGGCTCTAACTTTCATAGGTGGGCATTATTTGCATAAGTTAGCATGACAGGCATGATGATCAGAGATGCACTGACCTGATTGCTTCTTTGTGGCTGTAGCTAAATGATAATGGGATCCCGAGGTCTAAAATAGATGGGTAGCCCATTAAGGTCTTACTTGATCTATATGACAAAAATTTTAGGACTCACAAGTGAAGGTCTGACTTGATCTATTATAAGAGTGAGTTGTAGTTCTTCACATGGTTCCTAGAATTGACTTAGGTCTGTAAAACCTAAGTTTTCCTTCTTTGTTTATATATTTAAAAAAATATTTTCACTTGATTTTCCATTTCTATTCCCCTTTTTAGTTTAGTCCATGGGTTGTAGAAGAAACCAGAAGGGAAGGAGCATCAGCCAGAGATTCTGATGTTTGGAGCTGTGTGCAACAACTAATAAGAGTCTGGTTTTTATCTCCCTTTGAGGAACAGAAAGAGTTTTATTCGTGCAATGTTTAGTTATAATCTATCCGGCTTGAGAACCTTGTTTGGAGCTTGAAGTTTGGAATCAATGTGTATGTTGTTTGATAGCCAAGGCTTGGTCTGTATTTGGTCTCATTTCAAATAACTTCTTAGTGTTGGAGAAATTTTTATGTTAGGAGCCCTATAGAAGGCAAAACTAAAATTTTCTAGCATCCCTTACAGCTAGGACACAGGCATGTGACCTAGCTTCTTTTCATCGGAAGCAACTGTGTAAGACATGAATTCAGAAGAGAGAATTGCAAGGTAACAGCTCTTACTTGGAATTGCTTGCTAATGTGGATGTTAGAAGGTAGGAGATTAAGCTTTTAGAGGCAGCAGTGGGAGACATCCTAGTGAGCCCTTTGTTTGAGGCTCCACTTTCATGGTAGGAGGGCTCAAAGGTGGGAATAGTTTGGTGGGGAGACTTAGGTATTTTTCCTGGCTGTATACCTCCAACCTGATTCTTGGGCTTTTTGGGGGGAGTTCTTTGAATCACCTAATATATTTTAATAAATGCCTTTTTTGTTGAAATTTCCTGAAATAGGTTCTGTTGTTTGCAACCAAGAACCTTGATTAATCTAATTTACAGATTGCTTATTGTTAGAGTGTTTTATTTTTCTTAAGATTTATATACTTATTTTAGAGAGCGAGAGAGTGCATGTGTGCACAAGTAGGGGAGGGATAGAGGAAGAGGGAGAGAAGCAGACTTTCCTCTGAGCATGGAGCCTCCTATGGGGCCTAATCCCATGACCCTGAGATCACCTGAGCTGAAATCATGATTTGGATGCTCAGCCAACTGAGCCACCCAGGAGGCCCAGAGTATTTTACTTTTCTAATTAAGATCCAAAAGTTTCCAAGCATTTACACTTTATATTTTTGTCCTCAGAATCTACATTTCTTTGCCACTTTTTTTTTTCTACCTAGAATGCTAATTTTTATACCATTTGAATTGCTTCCTGTTCTTCAGTACTCAGCTTTAGTTTCACTGCTGTAGGTGAAGCCTTTCGTGTACATCCCAGCAACCTGATGGATTCTTTTCTTCCTTTGAGTTCTAGTAGCACTTGTTCAAGTGTTAAGTGCTAGGGCTTTTTTTTTCTTTTCTTTATGTACAGATAGATCTTAGCTCGCACACTAAATGATAAGTTTCCCGAGAACTGGTAATATATCTCTTTCAGTTCCTTGTATTATTTAAAAAAAAATTTTATTTATTCATGAGCGACGTAGAGAGAGGGAGAAACATAGGTAGAGGGAGAAGCAGGCTCCCCACAGGGAGCCCAATGTGGGACTTAATCCGGGATCCTGGGATCATGCCCTGAGCTAAAGGCAGATGCTTGATTCCTGAGCCACCCAGGCGTCCCATCAGTTGCTTGTATTATGTAGCAGAATGCCTTGCACCTATTAGACTCAGTTTAGTACATTTTCATAATGCATAGTGATCAGAATTGATGAGAATCACAATGATGCCAGGCCAAGTGAGCTGAGATAATAAACTAATTGGATTTACTTTATTTTGGTCCTGTTGAGACAAAATCGTCTGGCCAGGAGGCCCAATTTCTGTTTTCCTCAAGAAGTCTGAGACTTGTTTCTCATCCCGTTTTTCGTCAGCAGGTGCACTATCTTCTGAATCATCTTCATAACATTTTCTAATTTTTTACCTTAACGAAAGTCTTTTTTTCCCCTTTCTAGTTATTTCAGTTGTACTCTAGAATTGCTGTTCATAATCAGCAAGCTTACTATTTTCAATTTCTTTTAAAAATTTGTGTAAATTATGAAATAGTTTGAAAAAAAACCCAAAAACTTACTGAAAGCAATGCAATAAACACCTTTGTACCCAGACTGAAGGTCAAATAGATGTTAACTTTTTGCCTCCTTTGCTTTTTCTCTACTTTTAAAATTCTACCCCCCCCCCCCCCCCGCCGCCCGCAACCTTTCCTCCCTCCTTCAGAGGTACTCATTATCCTGAAGTTCTTGTGCATCATGTCTCTGTTCTTTTGTACATATAAAACATTTACATAAAAGATGACTTGAAAAATTGTCATACATTGTTTTCTAGATGTATTCTTATTGACACATGTAGGTTTAGTTCATTCTTTTTAACTGCTGTTTGGTATTCTGTGTTGAATAAAACTCAGTTTTATACTAAGGTAAGGCCTACCTTTGGCAAATAATACTGTAATGAATAGCTTTGTAAGTAAGTGCCTAGTCAACGTGTAACTTTATCTAGGACAGACACACAAGAGTAGAATTGCTGGATCACAAGGTGTAGGTGCTACTTCATTTTACTGAATATGCCAAGTTCAGTCCAAAGTAGAAGTAGTACTCTACCTCTGGTGGGCATGTTGTGCCCACCAGCATGTTTCCCCATTCATTAATGAAGATTTTGTTTTATCCAGCCACTGATTTTTACCTCTCTGAGAGATAAACTCTTTTCATTACTTTGATTACTGGTGAAGTTGAACATCTTTGTGTGGGTCTTGTTCATTCTCGTCTCCTATTTTGTGAATCTTTTCTCTGTGTCCTTTGCTAATTTTTTTCCTGCCAGGTATTGGCTTTTATATTGATTTATGGCAATTCTTTTTATAATCTGGATATTAATGTTTTTGGTATTAGCATTATAGGTATTTTTTCTATTTGTGGGTTTTTAAAATTTATTTTTTAAATTTTAATTTCAGTATAGTTACCATACAGTGTTTATTAGTTTCAAGTGTATAAAATAGCAGTTCAGCAATTCTGTACATTACCCACTGCTCATCATGACAAGTGAACTCTTTAATTTTCATCTCCCATTTCACTCATCCCCTCACATACTTCCCGTTTCTTGGCATGTCTTTTTTTCTCCCCCTTTGTTTGCTTGTTCTGTTTTTTAAATTCCTATTATGAGTGAAATCATAAGATATTTGTCTTTCTCTGATTTATTTCACTTAGCATTGTACCCTCTAGCTCCATCCATGTCATTGGAAATGGCAAGATTTCAGTCTTTTTTATGGACCCTTGGCGGCTTCCATAATTTGGTTGTTGTAAATAATGCTGCTGTAAACATAGGGAGAGATATATATATATCTTTTTGGATTAGTGTTTTTGTATTTTTGGGGGGTAAATACCCAGTAGCGTGATTACGGGGTCATAGGGCAATTCTATTTTTAACTTTTTTAGGAACCTCCATACTGTCTTCCATAGTGGCCGCACCAGTTTGCATTCCCACCAACAGTGCATGAAAATTCCTTTTCCTCCAGAAACTCATCAGCACTTTTTGTTTCTTCTGTGGGTTATTTTAAATTTTGTTAAAAAGTTTTATATTTACTACATGAGTTCATTTCTAGAGTCTATTCTATACCATAGTCTTACTTGATTTGCCTGCTTTCATGTCGTTATCGTATTGTATTAATTATAACAGTTTTGATGTGTCTTAAAGTTTGATAATGTAAATCTTCACTCTTAATGAATTTTAAGCCAGCTTGTCAAATTCTATCCCCATCTCAAAGAAAATCCAGTAAACCATGTTGGGATTGGAATTGAAATTTCATTGAGTTTATAAGCTACGGTGGGGATAATTGTCTTATTGGAGTCCTATGATATATATTTCTGGTTAAGTATTCTTTAATGTTCTGCAAGGCAGTTATATTGTTCTCACAAATCTTTTGTTAGATTTATTCTTAGGTTCTTTATGATTTTTGTTTTTGTGAATGAAAAATTTTTATACAAATACATTTTGTAGCCACCAGTAACCAATTAGTATGGGAAACAAATTGCTGTTTGTATATTGTACTTGTATATTGTTCAGCAACTTTACTGAACTCGCATTTTAACGATAGATTGTTTTGGATGCCCTATGTAGTTCATCATATAATCAGGGAGTAATAATTGTTTTGTTACTTTCTAAGCCTAAGTCTCTTTACTTTTCTTGTTTTACTGAGTTGTCTAGGTCCCTTTTGCTAAAATTATAGCCCTTCCTGGGTTTTGGCTTTATTTGTATATTACAATGTGATGGAGAAAGAGGGATCTCAGTTCTAAAGTCTCACCAAAGGGGACTCCTGGGTAGCTCATCACTGGTTGAATATCTGCCTTTGGCTTAGGTTGTGATCCTGGGGTCCTGGGATCCAGTCCTGCACTGGGCTCCCTATAGGGAACCTCCCTCTCCCTCTCCTTCTGTCTCTGCCTTTCTCTGGGCCTCTCATGAATAATCTTAAAAAAAAAAAGAAAAGTCTTTTTAACAATCTTAAAAAAATAGAAAAAGTCTCACCAAGGTCCAAAAGGCTCATATGAGTTAAAGGCAAAGGTATAGCTTAAGGCTAGTAACCCATTTTAGGGCAGAAGCAGTGTCAACTTTCAATCCTAATTATTTTTTTCTGTGTTACTGGCACTTGAAGATTTTTTTTTCAGGTAGTTAAAAAGTTCATTTTAAAAATGATTTTGATTTATCTTTTCTGGATGAAATTTCTTTGGGAAGGCTTTTCAGGTGATCTGATCTATTATTGGGACTGGAAGTATAGCCTATACTGTATAATTTTCCTTAATTGGAATTTCACTCTATTTAGGGATTCTTGCGCCCCAGTCATGCTAGTTTTTGATGTCTTATAGCATCGTCTAGCATAGTTGTTTAAGAGAGTAAACTTGATTAAATCTCTTAAAACTTCTCTTAGTTTGCTTCTATATTAGTAGTAGTAGTATCATTTCTTACCTCAGATTATTTGTGAGCATTAAATTCATACATATAAATCTACAACAGTGTCAGTTATTCTTCTAGATTCATTTTAGCTGTTATCTACTGCATTCCTGATAGATTCTCCTTATTCTTGCAAGATAATGACACATTGCTTATAATCCTCTTGTATGTTTCAGGTCTTACAATGATCTTCGATGATTTCAATATCTATAAGGATGATGCACCAACATCTTGATTCTCATTTCCCTGACCTCTCCAAATCCTGTCACTTTGTCCTCCAGTCTACCCTATTACTCATCCCCATGGGAATTATTAGTAATTAATTATTCTACCTAATAAATTATTAATAAGTACCTTGTGTCCTTCATGGTTGTTTGAGTAGTTATATAATTGTTGATTAACCATCATAACTTTACTACCAACTCATTTATACTCCAGTCTTTTGGTTTTTCATTCTTCCAGTCATCAGCCTTCATTTTTCACATCTCTTTTTAACTGAGGGTCTGTTGTGTACTTCTTGTCCATACCGTAAATTCCTCTTGTATGGATTTGTCCTGTTTGATGAAATCCCAATTCTGAATTAACCCAGTGATGTACTTCCTCTATTTCTATACCACATGAATGCTACGGTAGACAATCACCTAGAAGGACATATTTTTCTTTCATTATAAATTCATGATCAAGTGGACCCTGCTACTACTAGGAAATCTATTGCTTTCCTCTTGTCACCTGGTTTCCTCATCTCTACCATCACTGTTTCAGTTAACCACTCTCCTCAGACCTCCAATATGACCCTTCTCTTTCTAGAGAAGGCTTTTCCTATCAATTTCTAGTGAAATAGGAGTACCAGATGGTAACCCTTAGTTGCCCATTATCTTTACTATTTTTTCTTCCTCCTTAATGTGAAAAGCAGTAAATAGTGCTCTTTATCTAAGGCTCTCTTGCCTTCTCTCCCTCTTGGGTACACTATTGATTATCACTTCTTTGTCTTGTATTTTCAGTTTCTTTCTTTACACTGGGTTCTTCTCATCAGTATTTAAACATACCAATTGTCACTATTTAAAAAAACAGTAAGGCATTATGAGCACAACATTACTGATCTTTTGTTCTCTTTTTTAGAGAAATGCTTGAGATCATTATTTTATGTTTGTTTCCATTTCTCACCTTTGTCTCATCTCTCAATTTATTCACTCCACCAAACAGTATTTGCTAATGATACCAGTGACCTCTGTTTTCAATAAATTAAGTGGATATTTTTAGACTTGCTTTTATTTGACCTCTGTATTAGTTTGCTAGGGCTGTCGTAATGAAATACCACAAACTGGATGGCTTAAGCAACAAAAGTGTATTTTCTCACAATTCTACAGTCTAGAAGTCATGGTTTCTGCAGATTTGGTTTCTTTTGGGACATCTCTTGTTGGCTTGCAGATAACCATCTTCTTGCTTGTGTCCACAGTCTTTGTGGGTGTACATCCCTGGTGTCTTTGTGTTCACATTTCCTCTTATAAGGACACCAGGCAGATTGGTTTAGGACCTTGATGGTAACATAATCACCCCTTTAAAGGCTATATTCCCAATTACAGTCATGTTCTGAGGTGTGCTGGAGGTTAGAACTTCAACACTGGAACTGTAAGGGAACACAGTTTAACATAGAACAACCTCTTAGCTTTTAGCATTGTTGAAAACTCCTTCATCCTTCAAACCCTTTGGTATATTATTCTTCAGCCTCTTTCATAGGCTTCTTTTCTTTTTGGTCATTTAAATTGTAATTTCTTGAGTCTTGGTCCTAGGATGCTTTCTCTTGCCTCCTTTTTTTTTTTTTTTTTTTTTCACCATTCAGTCTCAGCACTTTGAATTCCACTTATGGAGGGAATTACATATCTGTTACTCTAGCCCTTACTTATCTGAGTTCCAATCTTATTTCATAATTCTACTTAGCAATCTCAGAGGAGTCTAAATCTGAATTTAGGATAATCTCCATCCATGTGATTTGACTATGTATATGGCCTTATCTCATGCAATTTCCTTTTTATTCCTTGCTCTAGCCACACTGGCCTCTTGGTCTAAATATGCTATATCGATTCCTTCAGAGCATTTGCTCTTGTTATTTCCTATGTCAGTATGCTCCTCTCCTTAAAAAAAAACAAAACAAAAAACAATTTTTAATATGTATCAAAGTCATAAACATTAGTTATTGGGTAAATGCAAATTGAAACCATGAGATAACTATACAGACCAACTATATGGACTAAAATTAAAAATACTGCAACTATACGGACTAAAATAAAAAAGACTGCAATAGCAAATTGCAGTAAGACTGCTAGAACTCCCATAAATTGCTGGTATATGTATAAACTGGTAAAACCACTTTGGAAAACCATTTGGGATTTTTATATAAGTTCAAGCATACACCTACCTTTGGATCCAGCAGTTCTCCTGAGTATTTTCCCAAGAGAGATGAAAACATGTTTACAAAAAGCCTTTTTCAAGAATTTTTATAGTAGATTTATTTATAATAGCTAACCACTGGGAACATCCTGTCAGTTCCTAGGATGGATAATTGATTGAAATGTTCTGGTATATTCTACTCAGTAATAAAAAAGAAAGAGCATATGTAAAATGACCTGGAGGAATCTCACAAAACACTTGAGAAAGATGCTGGACACCCTGCAGTATGATTTCATTTATTAAGTTCTAGTAGAACAGGCAAACCTAGTCTTTGGTGAAAGAATTCAAAATATTGAACAGTGGTCCTAGTCTTTGGGTTGTGGGAAGTACCAGTGCTCAGCTGGGAAGGGGCGTAAGTGTTTCCTGAAGTGATGCAAATGTTCATTAGAGCTGTGGGTCATACAAGCTTATCTATTTGTCAGAGTTGGATAGATGAGTATATATTTCAGCCTATGTAAATTTTACCTAAAAAATATAAAAGTAACAATTGAGTTGAGTGGCAGGAAGTGGAGGGTATAGATGAAACGAGTGGCAGGATTATGATGGATGTTGAAGTTGGGTAATAGATACATAGGAATCTATTAGAGTATTTTGTGTATGTTTAAAATTTTCCACATGAAAAGATTTTTTTGTTTTGTTTTGGAAATCTGGAAGTTATGAATACATGCAAGCATCTATAGTCTCACTACTGATTTACTAAATAAAGATCTTACCAATGTAATTCTTTTCCCTTGTGAACCACACCCTGATTCCACGTCCGCTTCCGCCACCAACCACTATCCTGAATCCCTCTTCGTTTTTAAACATTCTGCAAATATCAATCTAAAAGTCACTTCTTTAGGGGAAAAGTCTTCCTGACTGAAATACTCACTAGGTTAAGTGCCCCTGCTATGTGCTTTCATGGCTTATACCATAATTGTGATTTGTTTGATTACTTCATATGAACCTCTCCAGTAGACTGTTTCCAGAGGGCAGGATATATCTATTCTTGTCCTCGTCCCTTGCATAATGAACTTATCTAATGATTGTGTTGGTGTAGTTTTTTTCTTTTTTTAAATTAAAGATATAAAAATTGAAGAGCTGTTCTGTTATTCCATACTGTGATTGTTATATCGTATGTTAAAAAAAGGTTATGGATATGAACAAATGCTTGATAGGTGGTAATTCTTTCTTATTTTATTGGCATCTGATTAAAAAAAAAAAGGAGCAATAATAATACTATGTTTTTACATTTGGAACCATGTCCAAAAGGCCTGCCACTTGGTTCCCAAAATACTCTTTCTTGAGCTTTATTATGTTGGATTTTCTAATTTGGAAGCATGTGGCTAAAAAGACTCCTTTCCTGTTTACAACGATTATTCTAAATACCTCTTCTTTTCTCTGATGTGCTTTCTCCTTTGCCTATCAGGGAGGATGATCTTTAAGGGCTTGGTTTTAAATTTTTTATGCTGTAGGTATATATTTTAAACCTTGATATGGTTCAACAAATGAAGGTATAAACTAAAAATAAATAATAAAGATTATTGATAAAAATGTTTTGGGAATAGTTATACCATTAAACGTTATTTTTTTTAAAAACATGTTATCTTTAATGCAAATATATGATAAAAGTTTTGAAGGGGAGGGATTGTATTTTTATTTTTGCTATTTTGTATTTCCATGGAATACTTAATGAAATAGCTAAATTTCTGCTCTGATTGTTTTTTTTAACTTTTGCTGTTTGGGAGGCAGCATATTATATGGTTAAGAGTGTGAACTCTGAAGAATCGGATTACCAGGGTATGAGTCCTGGTTTCACTATTTCCTACCTGTGTGACTTTAAGCAAGTGACTTAACTTCTGTGCCTCGGTTTCAATATCATTAAAACAGAGGTAATAGTAGTACATGAGAGTGTTGTGGAGATTGAATGAGTAGTGTGTACAGTGTCTGATACATAGTAAATGTTAGATATTTATTACTATTTGGATTCTCCAGAGTCTAATGACCTTCTTTTTCTCTAAGGGTTTTTTTTTTTAATTGTCATAGAATGCACATAATATAAAATTTAGCAGAGTATACAATTCAGTGGAATTAAGTACTTTCATAGTGTTGTGTAGGTGGTCACCACTATCCATTTCCAGAAGTCTTTCATCATCCCAAACAGAACCTATGCCCATTAAACAGTAACTCGTCATCTTCCTCTCCCCACGGCCCCTGGTAGCCTCTCTGTTTCTGTGAATGTGACTATTCAGGGTACCACATATAAGAGGATTCATATAGTATTTGTCCTTTTATGACTGGCTTATTTCAGATGGCATAATTGGTTTCAAGGTTCATTTGTGTTGTAGCATGCATTGTACAACTTTCGATTTTTATCTTCATTCTCTTGTAATTGGAGGAGATACTTTGTAAGATATTAGTCTCTGAATTTTTTGAGTTGTTTGTGGCCTAACATCAGGTCTTTCTGGGAGAATGTTTCAGCAGGATTTGAGAAGAACATGTATGCTGTTGCTTTTGGATGGAGCGTTTTATAGCTGTTACATCACTTCAGGTTGATGTGAAGAGACACGGGTGTCCTAGAGCTGTTCTCCAAGACTATTCATTTTCACTTTTTTCTTTCTATTTGTCAGACTGGTTAATTATGGATGAGGTGTTTTCAAATTTGCTGATTATTTCTTCTCCGTACTCAGTTCTGCTATGGAACCCCTCTAGTGAGTTTTTCATTTCAGCTACTGTGTTTTTCAATATTATAATTTTTTTTTTTTAATTTTCTCCTTATTGATCTTCTCTATTTGGTGAGACACCATTATCTTCCCTTTAGTTCTTTGTTATGGTTTCTTTTTGTTTTTTGAACGTAATGAAAATAGCTCATTTAATGTCTGTCTAGTAAGTCCATTGTCTGGGCTTCCTCAAAGATGTTTTTTATTGATTGCTTTTTTCCCCTGTATGTGACCTATACTTTCATATTTCTTTGTAAGTCTTCTAATTTATTTGTTGGAAACTAGACATTTTAAAGTACACAGTATGGACAGTTTAAATTTCATAATACAGATCCCCCCCCATTTGTTTTTATTGTTACTATTTAGTTTTTAAGTGATTTTTCTCAATTAATTTTGTAAAATCTGACAAATTCTTTAATTTTGTCTAAACTCTTTATCATATAAGTCCATTAAAGTCTCTGCTCAGCTTTGTTATCAGCTGATGATTGAATAGGGATTTCCTTGAATTCATGAAAGCTGGTAGTTTACTGGAGACATTGATATAAAGTAATCAAACGAATAAATCACAATTATGATAAAAGCCATGAAAGCACATAGCAGGGCCATTTAACCTAGTGAGTGTTTGAGTTGGGAAAGACTTTTCTCCCAAGGAAGTGACCTTTAGATTGATATTTGGAGAATGTTTAAAAGTGGAAAGGGATTCAGGGTAGTGGTTGTTGGGGGCATTGGTGTGTGGAATTAGGATATGGTTCACAAAGGTAAGGAATTATATTGGTAAGATTTTATTTATTAAGCCAATGGTGAGAACATTGGTGCTTTTTATATGTCTTCATAACTTTCTGATTTAAAAAGCCTTTTCATGTCAAAAATTTTAAACATATATAAAATAGAATCATATAATAAGGTTTTTTTTCTTCATGTTTTTCAGTGCAGACTGGCTCTTTTCATATGATATAAAACTTGTGTAAAGAGTCAGTCACAATTTCTTTTTTTAAAAATTAGTTTTTATTTATTTATTTACTTTTTAAAGTAATTTCTCTGCCCAATGTAGGGCTTAACTCACAACTCCGAGATTAAGAGTTGCATGCTCTGCCGACTGAGCCAGCCAGTCACCCTAGAATTTATCAGCCTCTGGAGAGATTCTGGTTAATTTTTGAGTCCTAAGTTAAAGCATTAATAAGACTCTCTAGTGTGGCTGGATCTAATTGGATTGGTTCACTCTAGCCCAGGGTCACATGGGCATTGAGTTCCCAAGGTAGCTCCTGAGAGGAGGGTAGGGTAGTAGGCATAAGAGATAGTACTTGGAAGAAAGCAAAGGTTCAAGGGAGAGAGTACTGTGGATGTTTATAGTAAGGATTATAGTGAGATAAGTCTTATAATTTATTCTCTAAATTCTAACTGCAGTCTCTTTATCTGAAACTCTTAAAATTGATCAGTAATATGACTTAACAGTTCATGAAACCTAATGTTTTTCTAGTATTTTGAAGGGGTTTAAAATGCCAATTACTGGAATCAATATTTTGCTTATTGACTGATACTTCTCTTTCATTAGCAATTACTTAGACAATGCTAAAAGTTAATTGGGAGCACATAATAAATAGATACATAACTATCAGGCATGAATCACATATGAAAATATAGTATTGTGTACTCCTGAGGCGTCCAGTGCCCAAAAGCTTCTGTTTTCAATAATTTCATAATATATAAAGCTTTTAGGCATTCAGGGTACCTCAGGAATGACCTTTCTTTAAAAAAAAAAAATCTGAATACCATCTAGCTTTTCTTATAATCCTTTAATGTCTGCCCATTGCATGGAAAAAAGTCCAAATCCAAAAGTACTTCAAGAACATGTCCTACTAATTCTTCAGATTCATGATACATTCTAGCCTTACTAAGTTGATTAAAAATTTCCACATTTACCATGTTTTATGTGCCTCATTTTGCATATAAGCTATTTAAGCCTAAAATATATATTTTTTATTTCGCCTCAAAAGTCTCCTCATTGAAGACTTTTTATCTCGTCTCATCTCAATTAATTATATCCTTCATGGCGTTACATTTAGTAGTTAATATTATTGTAAGCTACCTTATAGTAATTTTTCTAGATGCTTGTTTTATTTCTTAAATTCAGTTGCTTGAGGACAGGGATTGTATATTAATCTTTGTAGTATCTTTCATGTGTTGCTTACTGTAGTTGACTGATTAATACTTATTGTGTAAAGGAACATTTTTGTTTTTCATTTTTGAGAAAATTACAGGGGTTGTTCCTTAAGGTATTTATTAGAAGATGGCACAGATTTCTACAAAGATCGGCTCTATGGGAAAATAGAAGAGAATAATTAAATATAAGTAGTTTCATTTAGGAACAGTTTTCTGAAGCTCGAACTAATATGTTATTAAATTACCTAGAGTGGAAAGTCAGATTTCTAGATGATTATGTCTTAGTTGTTAAAATAAATGGCTTATAAGAGAACTTTTAAGTTCATATGGTAAAGAGGGAAAAATTGCAAAGTTAGAATCTCTGAGGTTTCTGATGTTTCATAGACTAACAAAAGGTTGCTTTATTAGCAGCATTAATGAACGAATCGCTTTATTGGCTTAGGCATACTGGTAGCTTTGTCGGTCCAAAGAGCTAAGAGTTCTTATTTCAATTCATGATTATGTTAGAGTAGTGAAGTGAAAGCCATTGACCTTCTCTTAAACAGAAAATAGAAAGTTTTTACGAATGGATTAAAGCATTATAAGGAATGTGATGAAGAACTCACTTATCAAGTCACTTAAAATTTTTGAGTTAATTTTTTTTCTGCACCAATTTTACAACAGTAGATTTTTAAAAAATAGACTTAATCGATTGGTATTTAACATAATTTTAATAGGATGGTTTTGTAGAGGTAGGCCAAATGATTGAAAAAAAATGTGAATTATTAGAATGGATAGACTTTTCAGTTCTCCAAATGTTGATATATATTGAGAGCCATATGAGTTAGGTGGTATTAAACTTCATACCACTTAGATGGCATACCTTCCAAGTTATCTTTTATTTAAGTAAATGAAATGCATTTTGCTTATTAGGACCGCTTGCGAGTGCTGATTTGCTCCTATTAGTTTACATCAGAGATTAAAGTAGAAAGAGTTTGAGGTGGGGAGGCTGCTTCTAAGTCGAAGTTGTTCGAAACAATAGTTTTAAACACCAGGAATCACAGAACTAAGCATTGTATAGCTATATAGAACTAAGATTTGTATAACAGCAATTCGCTTGCAGTTTGAAATTTCTAAATTATGAGATAACTTAAAAATATAAAAAATATAGGGAGGAATTTAAAATGCTCATGTATCCAAACTGTCAAAATTGACAAATATTAACATTTTGCTATAATTGCTTTAGAACTTCTTAAATAAAAATACAATTGAAGATTACTGATCTTATTCTTTTGTCTTTCTTGTAAGAGGTAATTACTACTCTGAAGTTACCTATTGTTAATGCACACATTTGCATAAAAATACTAATATTGATTTAGTTTTAAAATGTAATTATTTAATACTTTGCTTTTTCACTTTGCTTGTATCAAGATTATCTATTGTTGATATATGTATGTACTTAAAGTTTGCTTATTTTAACTTCTGCATTACTAGTTCCATTATTTGTGACCTTAAACTGGATTATTTGGGTTAGCTAAAGCTGCCAGATTTCTCCCTTGTAAAGGTATCTTTTTCTTTTTGGTAATTAGTCCGTGCCTGGAGGCTGAATAAATATTGTTTCTTGAGAACCTTTTACTCAATGATTTTAACATTCATTGTTGATTTTTGCTTGAATCATTGATTACATTGATGCTTGCAAAATGATTTTTTAATTCTATTCTTCCCACATTTATTAGCTGCCATTCTTCTGTAAAGAAGTTTCTACTCTCCTTTTTACATTATTGTGGTGGGGTCATGAATTCTATTCAGTGAATTAAAATCATTATTGTTATATTTCTTTTGAAGATTCAAATTATTAAAATTTAGCCAATGGGACTGATTCAGTCTAGTTTTTGTGTCTCTGTGATATGTCCCATTACTTTTAGAGCACTTATTTGCTTTCTGGCACAACAAAATGTTCCATTCTTAACCTTTATGTGTTTCTTACCATAAACCTGGAAATAGATGGCTGTTTCTCTGTGGACCTCGTTCCTCTTAGTGGCTATTTACAAGTTACATTGTGGGCACTGGATATGTTCTGTATTACTGTGTATCATTGTTTTAAGGAACTCTTAATTTGACAGAGCAGGTGGGGTTTAAAAGGACAGTAATATTTGGGGACACCTGGGTGGCTGTCTGCCTTTGCCTCAGGATGTGATCCCAGTACCGGGATCGAGTCCCATTTCGGACTCTCTGTGTGGAGCCTGCTTCTCCCCTCTGCCCTTGTCTCTGCCTCTCTCTCTGTGTCTCTCATGAATAAATAAATAAAATCTTAAAAAAAAAAAAAAGACACTAATATTTGTAACTCCAATCTAGTACTGTCAGATTTTTCTCCTGTTCTATGTTTGGATGTCTCTTCTCCCGCTGTGAGGATCCTGGGTAACAATAGCATCAATATACGTTTGTTCACTTTTCTGTCCTACAGTATATACATAATACAGTTTTTTGTTTGTATAATATGTCCCAGTGAGGGTGCTATGCTTATAAGTTATTTTAAATAATTATGTTTATGTCAGTTTGATAAACATTTCATCTGTTTTTGTTTGTATTCAGTTTTAGTCTCCATTAATGGTTTTTATTTATTGTTTTGAGTATAGTAAAAGATTAACATGGCTAAAAGTCCAAACTACATAAAGAAACATTCTCAAATGTCTTAACTTCCTTCTCAGTCACTTCCATTTTCACTCGTTTTGTAGCTAACCCATTTCATTAATTTCTGGTTTATCCTTGTTTCTTTTTATAAAAATAAGCCTGTTTTGAGTGTACATGTATTTAGGTTTGTACATACTATTCATATTCTTTTTTATACAAACAGAAAAATACTGTATGTACATATCCTTTATGAATGAATTTGCTGGTATTTTTATGAATAATGTTGTTACTCATTAACTTTGGGAAATCAACATTATTAAAAAAAGATTTATTTATTTATTTATGATAGAGAGAGAGAGAGAGGCAGAGACACAGGAGGAGGGAGAAGCAGGCTCCATGCCTGACTTGGGGGACTCCAGGATGGTGCCCTGGGCCAAAGGCAGGCGCTAACCTGCTGAGCCACCCAGGGATTCCTGGAAATCAACATCTTTATAAGAAGTCACCTTTGCAAGAGAATAGGGGGTGTCTATTTGTTCAAGTTTACCTTTGTATGGTTCAGAAGTATTTTAAAGTTTTCCTTTTACACATTAAAGTTTGTTCCTGAATATTTTTATCTTTTATGTTGCTTTCATAAATACTGTTTTCTCTTCAGCCAAATAAGCAATTTGAATTTTTTTCCTTTCATTGGAGAGCTAAGCTAACCTTATTTACATATCTTGATATGATGAGTGTTTTTCTAATTTGTGTGTTGTATTTACTGCTGCTCTGTTATTCCTTTCACATAGGGGCTGTTTCTCTAATTTTTGAGAAATATTTTCTTATTTAAGGAAGGTTGGTATTATTTTTTGAATTTTTTAAAAGATTTATTTATTTATGATAGAGAGAGAGAGAGAGAGAGAGAGAGAGAGAGGCAGAGACACAGGAGGAGGGAGAAGCAGGCTCCATGCCAGGAGCCTGACGTGGGACTCGATCCTGGGACTCCAGGATCGGGCCCTGGGCCAAAGGCAGGCGCTAAACCGCTGAGCCATCCAGGGATCCCGGTATTTTTTTTCTTAATGACTAACTTTAAGCAGTGGACTTAGACTGCTGATAATTGGTTTGTCTACATTACATGAATATCCTTTGACATTTATTTATTACCTATTTAATACCAATGAGCTGATTCTTTTTTTTTTAATCTTTTATTTCATGTTAAAATTCCATTATAATTTGTACAAATATTTAAATATCATTCTTCTGTTCTTGTTCATGCCTTTGTTTTAGTAATACATCTAAGTTTTTTTTCTTCTGGGTTTTTATTTAAATTCTAGTTCGTTAACATATAGTGTAGTATTAGTTTCAGGAGTAGAATTTAATGATTCATCACTTACTTATAGCCCCCAGTGCTAATCACCCAAGTGACCTCCTTAATATCCATCACCTATTTAGCCCATCACCCTAACTACTTCCCCTCGAGCAATCCTTAGTTTGTTCGCTCTAGTTAAGAGTCTCTTATGGTTTGCTTCCTTCTCTGTTTTTATTGTGATATATCTGAAATTAAATGTATTCACTATTTATCCCATTTTTAGTAAAGTTTTTGTCTAGGTTTCATCTTTTGTAGATTATTTATTTATTTATTTATTTATGATTTCATTTATTTACTCATAAGAGAGAGAGGCAGAGACACAGGCAGAGGGAGAAGCAGGCTCCACGCAGGGAGCCCGATATGGGACTTGATCCCGGGTCTCCAGGATCAGGCCCTGGGCCGAAGGTGGCGCCAAATCGCTGAGCCACCGGGCTGCCCTGTAGATTGCTTATAATGGGCTATGCATAATATATTCCTGAGTTCTTGCATGTTTAAATCTGTATTTCTGTAATAGCCTTGATAAGAAAAGGATACCTGACTGGATGTGATATCCTTGGATTACGTTTTGCTTCCCTTTTTCCTTTTCCTTTTCCTTTTCCTTTTCTCCTTTTCCTTTTCCTTAGCATGTGTGCTTGGGGAGGAGGGGAGGAGTAGAGGGAAAGGGAGAGAATCCCAGGCAGACTCCCTGCTGAATTCAGAGCCCCCTGCTGGGCTGGATCTCATCACTCTGAGTTCATGACCTGAATGGAAATCAAGAGTCAGAAGCTCAACCTACTGAACCACAGGCACCCCTGCTTCCTTGGATTTCCTGAAAAAAGGTGCTATAGTGTTGACTCACTTTGAATGTTGCTATTTAGAAATGCCAGCCTTACTTTCTGTCTTTTAAGAGACATATTACTATTTTTATCTGAAGGTCCAAAAGATTTTTTTCCCCCCTATTTACCAGTTAGTTTAGGAGGCTATGTTTTAGAATCTATTATTCTGGAATAGTTTCTCTAAGTATATGGTAGATTTTTTTTTTGTCAAAATTCATGTATCTTATATTTCTTCCTGTTTATATATATATTTGTTTTTGGAAATACTTTTTAAATTATAGTTTTAAATTTTCCTTTATTTTGCTTTTGTTCCTCAAAGTTATCTTTTTTTTAAAAAAATTTTATTTATTCATGAGAGACACAGAGAGAGAGAGAGAGAGGCACAGACACAGGCAGAGGGAGAAGCAGGCTCCATTCCATGCAGGGAGCCTGACGTGGGACTCGATCCCTAGTCTCCAGGACCACAGCCTGGACCCAAGGTGGCGCTAAGCCACTGAGCCACCCAGGTTGCCCTCCTCAAAGTTATCAGTTATGCATGTTATAGCTTTACAGATCTGTGTTTTTTTCTTTGATAATTTTTTTCCTTTATTTTTATTGACTGCTTCCTCCTTATTTTCCCTTTTGTTTTTATTTGAATCTAATCTTTTTATTACTTAAGAAAAAATGATTTGACTTTTTCTTCTTTTTTTTTAATCCCCTGGAGTGGGATCAATTCTTATTTCATATCTTTTGTGTTTTGTGCACTACTATTCTGGGTTTTTGAGTTTTGTTTATATACACACATTATATACACACATATACACATACGGATAATGTATCTTGGAGTATTTATAGTTTTGTGAATTTTTTGTGGTGAGAATTTTCATTAGACATTTTGGACTTGGAATTTCTGTGTTCTTATAGTAGCTTTGTTATGTTTGTCTACTAGTTTTGTTCATTTTTTGGCTCAGCATTACCAGTTGAATGTAGACAGGGATGAGGGATTTGCTTAGTTTATAATGTTTCTTGTTTGAGAACTCTCCCTTTTGTTGGTATAATGAAGTGTAATTAATTTATAGGTTGGTTTGTTTTGTTCTCAAAGGGGGAGGGGTTGGTATATTGTATACCTTTTGAGATTCTTTTTTGTAGAACAGCCCTTCCTTTCTATTCTTCGGTAGGCAGTGCTCTGATGTACCCTGAGACACCTTTTCTGAGTATTTTCCTGTGTTAGCCTTTCACTTTCTGGAGATTATTTTATGAATTCTACCTACTCTAGGCTCTAGTTTCCTTCTGTTTTCCATGCAGTCTGCTTGATTCTTCAGCATTTGCTTTGCTAAAATTTACTCCCTTCCACAATTTATATCTAATTTGGACTCTGTATTAGTCTGCTACTTAAGCTGATGATATGGTTTGTGGGTGGTTTTTTTTGCTTTCTGGGTTGATGTCTTTTTTTTTTTTTTTTGAGGGGTATATGGAAAGATTGGATTTACATGGGGCTGCTGTTGTCCTATGAGAACCTGGAATTAATATGGTCATTTGACTTTTAACTTTGTTGTACCCCTTTTAATACAGAAATTTAAATTTAAAGTTTTGATGACAAATATTTCAATATTTTTTGTTTCTTTTTGTCTGTTTAAAATAACAAGTTCTGTCTTCAAATCTTGTGTAGTAATCCTGTTGTAATCCTGTTGTAATTTAATCTTTTTTCCCCACTTACTGTAATACTACCTTTGTTATGTATCAGATTTCTGTATATACACAGATTTTAATTTGGGCTCTGTGTTCTGTTTCATTGGCTTCTTCGAACTGATAACTGGTTTTTACCAATATAGATATATAGTAAATCTTCAGATCCGGTTGGTAAGATTCTTGTTATCCTAAAATTTTTGTGCTAATCTTAGTCCCATATAAACTTTGAGAGAATTATTTGGTCTTGTTTTTGGCTGTGAACTACAGTAATAGCAACAATTATTTGGATTTACTGAAACAAGGGATAAACTTAGATTTTATCATCTACTATGTGCATATATTATCTTATTTAATCTTAAGCAATTGTAACATGTAGGTATTACTCTGTCTTACTTTGAAGAAACTGAAGCTTAGAAAAGTTAAATAATTTTATTAAATAAATATTAGTGCCTACTGTATGTACTACTCCCATGTGCTAGAGCTGGAGTGGTAAATAAAACTGGTACTAATATGAAAAATTTTAAAAAGACATGTAATGATCCTTGATAGCTATCAAATGTAGAATTGCTTGGTTGTTTTGTTTGTTACATGTATTTTAAATGGTAAAGAAACATTAACTAGAATTGTAAGGTAGACAAAAGGTTAGAAGTCACCTGCATAATTGATTCTCCCTTCTATAAAATATTTTAAATTCGTATCTATGCTCTTCATAGTTTTATGGCATATAATATTTATTACTATATGTTTATTTAATATTTCAATCACGTGTGTATGACACATGATAGTTCCTTTTATATACCTAACAAAATCATATTTAGTTGGGTGTGCCATATTTTTAAGCAGATCTTTTTAAGATATCACTTGACTGTGTTTTAGTAAATAGTTTATTAAAAGTGAACCTTTTTGGATAAGTCTTAGTGATATTGCATGTATATCAAAATAATATTTGTAGTCTTGATTAGAGAAAAATGATCTTCTAACTTTGCTCTGAAATGATATGTGATGGCCTACTGTGGGCCTGGTTTCCACTAACATAATATATCCTAGTTTAGGTATCTACTCTAAGGAAAAGACTTATGATGCTGTTGCTGCTGCTGCTGCTGCTAAGCTTGGAGTGCATATGCAGATTTCTTTTTTGTAAAATAATTCACTTATACTTGGAAGCTTGATTATGTAATTTGGGTTATTTGCTGTGTTAAATGCTTATTTGCAGTGCCTTTTTGAAAGAGATAGGCGAGACCTGAATGTTAATTGAGTATTTTCCACATGGAAGTAATTGAAGATAGGAGATTTGGGAATGGAGACTCAGAACTCTTTCAGTACATAGATGACCAGCCAAATTTTGTTTTTTCTGGCCATATTTTCAAGTATTTACATTTGGAGAACTTTCCAGTCACCTAGTAGAGTTATTTAATTAGAAAGCTTGGAATATGCTATATATTTTCTTAAATACATAAACTTATGCCAAGGTTATGTATATTAGTGTATATTATTTCTTCTCATTGCTAGATAGTTTGTTAGAATCAAGTTTTGGCACTAGAGAAAATACATGTTTCCAGATTTTACTCGTTTATAAAGATTATTCTTAGAATAGAAGACCGGGATCTTGATATTCAAAACTTTTGTAAAATGGCCATATAGATGAATTAAGGGCAGCCTGGGTGGCTCAGTGGTTTAGTGCCGCCTTCAGCCCAGGGCCTGATCCTGGAGACCCGGGATCGAGTTCCCATGTCAGGCTCCCTGCATGGAGCCTGCTTCTCCCTCTGCCTTTGTCTTTGCCTCTCTCTCTCTCTCTCTCGCTCTCGCTCTCGCTCTCTCTATGTCTCTCATGAGTAAATAAATAAGATCTTTAAAAAAGATGAAGATGAATTAAATGATAGGTTTAAAAGATCATTGTTACAGTTTATTCAGTTATGAATGAAAACTATGTAATTAATAGTTATCACAAATATCCATTGTGGTCATATTTAATATTTATATTTAAAGAAAGACTGAACACTAGTTTTAGTTAGTTCCTAGATTAAAAGCTATTATTTTGACAAATTTTGTCAAAAGTGTTAGAAATACATGTTTGTATACATTTATTTCATGTCATTATTAACTTCTGTTTTCTGTCATTATGATCTTTTTTGAAAAGAAACACCTTACTGTTGTTTCTTCAATTTTAAAAGAAATTTCTGTGTCCTACTTTTATACTTGATTAAAATAGGAAATTTATATATTTGGCTTTTCAAAGTGTTTGTGCATCAGGGTATATGTTACTGTCTATTTTGTTTGTATTCCCTTGTTCTTGATTTTGTAAGGTCTTGATTTTTATGTATACTTCCCTAGTGTTTTTTGGTGTGGTCCAGTATGGTCTGGCCTATGTATAGGGAGAGTGGTGCACTCATAGGATGAACACTTATATGTCAGAGCATCAATTTTACGTAAAGATTTGGAGAAGAGAAAAATTGAGCTAACTGTACTTATTAAGGTGAGCACTGCATAACATGTAGAATTGTTGGATCACTATGTTGTACAGCAAAAGCTAATATAACATTGTCTATCAGCTATACTTTAATAATAATAATAATAACCGAATCCTGAAAAAATGTTAAGCAATTTAACTGTTTGATAACTGGAAGATTATTTATATAATGAATTCACAAATAATACAAAGTTGAATACAGAATATGTGTTAATTTTTAATATAAGACAAGTATTCCAAATATTTTGGCCTTCAGTAGATTATTTTAGTCTGTACTCTGCATTGTCATAGGTTCGATGGAGCTAAGGATAGGATGAGATGAGAGAGTTCTATGTTGATTACTTTCACCTTTGGTGGTATTTTGCTAGGGACACTAAACTGGAACATTGTGAGAAGTATTATTTTAAGATATTTATCCTTGACTCTTCAGGTGACTTTGGATACCTTCTTGGTGGCTAGGGATACCTTCCTAGGAAATTATTTTGACAGAATCTGCTTATCATGTACAAGGTTTCTTTATGGGTTGGTAGTTTAATACCTAACGGCTTCCTGTCATGAGGTATATCATCAGGACAACTTTGTCTTCTTTTCTCTAGATCTTTAGAATTTTGATCTTAGGTCTTGATTTTAGTCTTTTTGGTGTTTTGTTATTATTGTTTAATTTTATTAACTGTATTCACATTTTCTTTTCTTCCATTTAGTTGGGCTTTATATATTTCTTTGCATAAATCTTGTGTCCTGAGGAAATTTGCATCTGAGCATTTAATAATTAAATTAATTATTGTGAGTGGATTTATTTTATATGAATAGTGTGTCACAAGTAAATTGTATTATGGTTGACTTCCTTTTGTGGTGCTTTTACAGTGTTGCCAGTATTTTTATTTGCCTTCCCCATATGTATAGGCAAGTAATTATAAAAAAAGTGGCTCTTTGCCAAAGGAGGGCATCCTTGTTTTAGCTCTCTTTTAAAGGCAGAGATTGATGGTTATTTTTTCTTTAGTGGGAATCTTGATTTTTTTTTTTTTGTTTTATGTTTTTAACATTTATCATTTTAAGAATGATAAATACTCCATCCAAATTTATTTTTATTTTTATTTTTTAAAAAATATTTTATTTATTTATTATAGTCACAGACAGAGAGAGAGGCAGAGACACAGGCAGAGAGAGAAGCAGGCTCCATGCACCGGGAGCCCGATGTGGGATTCGATCCTGGGTCTCCAGGATTGCGCCCTGGGCCAAAGGCAGGCGCCAAACCGCTGCGCCACCCAGGGATCCCTCCATCCAAATTTATTTCAGAAATTTATGCAGAATACATGTTAGAACCCATTCACAAAATCATAACACCATATGTGGGAATAAATTTAATAAGAATGAACAGGATTTGTATGAAGGAAATAACATTTTATTCTAGGGCCAAATAGACGTACTGTTTTTCAGAATGAAAAACCCCATACTGTAAAATGTAGACTTTTTCAAAGTTTTATCCATAAAACTAATGCAATTCCAATCAAAGCCACAACTTATTTTTTCTTTTTGAAAAGTGGGCTACACTTGATAACTTGACTCTCAAATATATAGAGTATATGAATGATAATATCCAATAGAAATTTTAAAAATAAAAATTTGACAGCTCTTTTATGATATTGCTTGCTCTACTATAGAGCTGTAGTAATTAGAACATTGATAGTGATGCATGAAGAGCCAGAAAGAGTCCAAACAAGTGAAAAAATAAGGAAATTGTACACACACACATACATAAAGCACAAAGTTTTTTTAAAAAATATCAAAATGTGATGAACCAAAAATTTGAAAACAGATTTGGTTCCATTAAGATGGAACAGACTTCTCTAAGAAAAGATATTATAACAAGATCAGACCAGTCTAGTAGAAAATATTTGCAACCTGTAGTAAAGTTTTAACAAACATAACAAAGAGCTTCTAAGATTAACAAAATTTAGAAAAATGGGTTATGAGTAAGGGGAAATAATTCAAAGAATATACATGAATTGTTTTGAAAGTATGCATAAAGATATATATACAAATGTGTTAATTATAGCATTATTTGTAGTAGCAAAATGTTGGAAACAATCTTAATGTCTACCAGTAAGGAAATGGCCACATAAATTGTGGTACATCCATATTTTGAATATTAATAGATAGACTAAACAGATTAAAATCTATGTCATGATATAGCAAAATCTCTAAGACATTACTAATATATAAAATGATTTATATAGTATGGTCTCATTTACTTGGTAGAACAATATTGTTTATGATAATCTTGAAACCACAAATATCTTTTTCTTTTTCTTTTTTTTTTTAAGATTTATTTGTTCATGAGAGAGAGAGAGAGAGAGAGAGAGAGAGAGGCAGAGATGTAGGCAGAGGAAGAAGCAGGCTCCACGCAGGGAGCCCGATATGGGATTTGATCCAGGGACTCCAGGATCACGCCCTGGGCAGATGGGAGTTGCCCAACCACTGAGCCACCCAGGTGTCCCCAGTCACAAATATCTTATAGGCAGTCATTTAAGTTGATCTATTAACATTATTAGGAACCATAAGTTTAACTTTAAGGGAGTATAGAAAATCTCTCATTATCAATTAAACAGAAATATCGATATGGATCTATGATTATACACATATATTGCTCCTTCCTATCAGAAGAGCTTAGAAGCATCAGCAATTGCAGTCGCAATAATTACTCTTAGCATTGATAACATGGTCTCTAAATATTTTCCTACTGAAAAGAATCCAGGGCTTCTGTGAAAAATTGCAGATCCTAGTTTTGGGCAGAGAAAACACACAGCCAGAAAACAAAAAAGTACTCAAAAGCTGTTGGATCATATCAGCAGAACCCCAACACAGAGGAATTTCTGCGGGCTAAATCTGGAACTATATGAGCATTAGTGAAAGAATGCTTGTAAATAATTATAAAATCTTAAAGTGAAAAATAATTTATGAATCTAGAGTGATAAGGAGAGACAAGGGATAAGTGATAAGGGAAAAGGGAAGCCTTATTTAGAGAAGAGAGAAGTTAACAAACACATTTGAAACAGTGTTAGAACTAGAAAATTGTCATAATTAAAACTCCAGTGAAAACAGTTTAGTCCAGACATATCATTAAGTGCCAAAACCTTTGGGGAAGGACTGCTGGGAACAGGATATATGTATGATACCAAGTTATTATCCCATACATCACTTATTATTACAAAAGGGAAAATGTGTCTTTACAAATAGGAAGATCTGTAAGTCGCCATTTGAATAAAGCTGTTCAAACAAAGGATATATTTCTTGCTGTGATCTATAATACAGAATACTTAAACCTTCTGAGTCTAACTGCCTAGTAGGTTTATTCTGTATCCAATCAGGTCCCCATATCCCATGAATTGTTAAAATCTTTTATTAGTTGTAGGAGCTTTTCTTTGTAGATCGTCATACATACAAACAAAGACCATTTTACATTTCTTCATTTCCAGTCTGTATGCCTTTATTCTTATTTTTTCCTAACTGCACTTGCTAGGACTTCATTAACGATGCTGAATAGAACTAATGTCTTTGCCTTGTTCCTGGTCCTTGATTAATTGTTTTTAGATTCAGAAGTGGCTGTAGGTTTATTTAGAAGGCCTTTCTTTAGTAGTTGAAGGAAATTCTTTTATTCCTACTTCACTCTATTTTATTTTTTTCTTTTTAATGAGAAAAGGATGCTGGATTTTCTCTAACTCCTCTTCTTTAGCTATTGAAATGATCATGTGGTTTTTCTTGCCTACTTCATCAATATAATCTGTTTCTGGGACGCCTAAATGGCTCAGCTGTTGAGTGTCTGCCTTTGGCTCAGGTCCTGATCCCGAGATCAGGGACTGAGTCCCAGCATTGCGCTCCCCATGAGGAGCCTGCTTTTCCCTCTGCCTGTGTGTCTGCCTCTCTTCTCTCTCTCTCTCTCTCTCTCTCATGAATAAATAAAATCTTAAAAAGATGTATATATAATATTTCCTTGTTTGATTTTCAGATATTGAGTCAGCTTTGTATTCTTGTTGTAAACCCTACTTACTTATGAGCTATTGTAAGCTATTATTTTATTTTATTATTGCTGTTATTCATTTTATATTGCCTGGTGAAGGATGTTGTTTCTGCTGTTTTCTTACAATATCTTTGTCTTGATTTTGTATTTTGAGTTGGGAAGTATTGCCGCCACTTCTATTTTCTGGATTAAATTGTGTTTAATTGACATTGTTTTTCCTCTATGTTTTGTATATTTGTTATGAAACCATCAGAGCATGTGTTTTATTTTTTGGAAGAATTTTAACTACAAATTTGTTTTCTTTAGTACATGTCATAAAATTCAGGTTACCTGCTTTTTCTTGAATGAGCTTTGGCAGTTTTCCTCTTTCAGGATGAAACGATCTATTTTAACATGGTTGCTGAATTTGTAGACATCAATTTGTATTCCCTAATTATAAGTATTCTGTAATTATTCCTTTAATGTGTAAAGTCTTTAGTGAGAATCCCTGCTTTCAGTCCTTGTGATGGTAATTTGTATTATAGTTCTCTTTTTTCCTTTGGTTAGTCTAGGTAGAGGTTTATTAATTTTATTGAACTTGTTAAAGAACTAGCTTTTTTGTACCCATTTCTTTTTCTCTGTTTTTCTGTTTTCAATTCCATTGAAATCCATTGATTTCTGCTATTTTTACCTTCCTACTACTTGCTTTGAGTTTATCTTGCTCTTTTTTGTCCATTTTCTTAAGGTGGAATCTTACCAATTTAATACTTTTCTTCTTTTTCATTTCTAGTGTAGGCATTTAATGCCACACATTTCCTTTTAAGAACTATGTTGATTGTGTCATACTAATTTTGATATGCTGTATTTTTATTTTCTTTTAGTTCAAAATATTTTCTAATTTCTTTTGAGCTTTCTTTAATCCATTGGTTATTTAGATGTGTTGTTGAATTTTTAGGGATTTTAAAAAATATTTTTCTGTTACTTATTTCTAGCTTAGTTCCATTTAGGTGATACATTTTGTATTTTATCTCTTTTAATTCTTTTAATTTTGTTAAGGCTTGTTTTATTTTGGTGAATATTTCATTGTACACTTGAAAAGACTGTATATTCCCCTTTAGGTGATTGGAATAATTTATTTTGAATGGAAAGGGAAAATGTTTTAACTTTTAAAATAAGATTAGACCTTAAATCCTAATTACTTTGAAGCCAGTGGGGTAAGAGAGAAGGATATTGATCCTTTTGCTTTTGTTTTCTGTTTGTTAAATAGTATTGATATATTTGATTTTGTGAAATTATTTTCTTTAAAATAGTATGCATTAAGTATAGTGTCTTAAGGGTTAATATGTTTATTCTCTCTTCAGTTATTGTATCATTTTTTCCCTCATTTTTGGAAACTTAATTTAAATAGTGTAGCCTTAGGGATTATGTGAGATGTTAGGGCTCTGTAAAGTTTCAGTTTATTGTAGAATATGCAGATAGCAAGGGGGTTAGTATTTGTTTCTAGATGAAGTTCATTTTTTTGGAAGGGGTTTAGAATTTTCACAGTGTTTATATGTCACTACAATAAAATGATCAGTTGGGACTTGTGTTGATTTAAGGAGTATGAATATGGTGGTGAAAGATATATCAAGCACAGGCTTCATTAGAAGAGCATTGTAAAAATTGGCAATTTACAAGGAATTGTGAGGATTTTATTTTATTTATTTTTTTTGGAATTGTGAGGATTTTAGAAATACTTTTAAAGTTTGTGAGAATGTTGAAGAAAATGTTGGGGGCTTAACTTTATAAAGGTGTATTTGTGTAGTGAAAAGGATTGTAAAAAAAATACAGATAAGTTGTATTGAAACATTTTATAGTGTTGTAACAGGTGGGGCTAATCAGATATTTCAAAGGTACCATGATATACGTTTTAGATTTGTTGGTAGCATCTATGATAATGTCATCAGACTATTGAGGGATTCCTTTCAAATTCTTTGTGGTATCGTATAAGCCTCTCTTTGCAGTTTTGAAGCAATCAGGCAAGATGCTTGAGAGGATAAATACTGAGTGTTATGCCTTCTTTGTTCAGGAAATAGAAATGCAACATGAGATTTTTAAAGTACAAATTTGCATATTGTGTAGAAAATGTGATGGTGTAAAGTTTTTTGAAGACGTTTAAAGGCTATACTAGGATTCACTTCTTATAAGGTGGAGATATACTTGATTTGTGTTGGGTTGATTTGTGAAATATTGTAATTAGACTAAATTGAATGGGTGATGGGAATTTGAGAAATGATTTCTAGTGCTTTGTTCCAGGTAATTCAAATCTGATATCTTTGTGACTACTTACAACTCTTGACTAGCTGAGGCCCTGCTTTTTGTCACTAATCTAGCTCTAGCTTTTCCACCTACAAAATTAAAATAGAAAACAATAAAAAAATAACAGTATCCTAGGGAAATATATCCCTGCTATTTAAAGGTGCTAGATTTTCTTTCTTTTTTTTTATTAAAGATTTTATTTATTTATAAGACACAGACACAGGCAGCAGAAGCAGACCCCCTGCGAGGAGCCTGATGCGGGACTCCATCCTGTATCCTGGGATCATGCCCTGAGCCAAAGGCAGACGCTCAACTGCTGAGCCACCCAGGTGTCCCAAGATGCTAGATTTTCAAATATGAATATTATATGGTTATAGTTCATGAGCAGTCTTCATTTAATTTATTACTGAATGAACAGTGTGAGGTCACTGAATTCATTCTGCATCTTTTATTTTAGGGAAAGACTGTTCTGCTTATGTCCTATGGGATTTTTAGTATTAGAAATCATAAAGTTAAACAATTTTTCTAATAAACCCATCTGTGTCTAGTTCTGCAGGTTCTTTAGATGTCGGATGGGATCTTTGGTTCTCAGCTTCAAAGTAAAGCCTATCTGTAGTTCTTGTCCCCCTAGTACTCTTATTTTGCTGAGATGTGTGATCTCTAGAGAGATTCACTAAGTTGATCTTTCTTTTTTTAGGAAGATAAGGCAAACTTCTCTTGAGGGAAGGTTTTTCCCCCCTCTTTTAGTTCTTCTTTTTTTTTTAATTTTAAAGATTTTATTTATTTATTATGAGAGACACACACACAGAGAGGCAGAGACACAGGCAGAGGGAGAAGCAGGCTTCATGCAGGGAGCCCGATGTGGGACTCAATCCCAGACTCCAGGATCACGTCCTGAGCTGGAAGGCAAATGCTTAACCACTGAGCCACCCAGTTGTCCCTCCATCCCTTTTAGTTCTAAAGTCCTTCTTAAACTAATAGTTTTGTTCATATCAAAAGTTTCCCAAAATGCAAATGGTTAGTCTTATATTATTCTTAGTGAGTAACTTGGTAAATACTATTTAGAAAGATAAGTACTTGAATTAGAAGAAGTGGGTGTCTGGATTGGGGGCAGGGTTAATGGTTAGACTAATTAAAAAAAATCTGTTTTGTGAAACAGTTGCTTGTACATCTTATGTCTCAGAACTGCACCTGAGTAGTCAGCTACTTTCTAGTAGAAACCTGATGACAATTTCTAGCCAATCGGAAGCTTGGAAGAGTCTACAATGCCGGGTTTTTAGGGATAGAAGAACCCAAGACTGAGGAAAGTTATTGTAAGATTTTGATGAGTCGTCTGAAGTTAAGTTTGTCCAGAGGAAGAAGCTCTGCCTTTGGAAATCGTTCAGGGCACTGAACTTTTGGGAGCCTGTACCATTCTGTTCCTCTGAATGATGTCTTAGAGACTCATACAACAAAAAAGTCCAGCAGCTCGAGACAAATAGGTTGTTGTTGTAATAAGGTGGGTTTCCCTCAAGATAAAAGTTTTCAAGTATGAGTAATAATGATATTTAATTCAAAGAGAGGAATAGAAGTTGGTTAGAGTAAGTCATCGTTATTAGGTAAGTACAATGGAAAATAGGTAAGAGGAAAGACTGTACTTTGAATATGGAAGATATTATTGTAAATATCAACCTAAAATTTTTTAGTTATGTAGAAATATTTATTTGCAAGTCTTTTCTTCGAAATGTTATTGACTCTAGAAAATAGTAAAGTTATTTCTTTATTCAAAAAAGTTTTAAGGGATCCCTGGGCCTTAGCGCCTGCCTTCGGCCCAGGGTGGGATCCTGGAGTCCTGGGATTGAGTCCCACATCAGGCTCCCTGCATGGAGCCTGCTTCTCCCTCTGTCTATGTCTCTGCCTCTCTCTCTCTCTCTCTCTGTGTCTCTCATGAATAAATAAATAAAATGTTAAAAAAAAGTTTTAAATAACCCTACATTTTATTTTTAAATTTTATTTTAAGTAAGCTCCTTGCCCTACATGGGGCTTGAACTTAACAACTCCCAAGATCAAGAGTTGCATGCTCTACCAACTGAGCCAGCTGATGCCCCCCCCAATTTTTTTATTTTTAATTGAAGTTAGCTGAGATATTATATTAGTTTCAGATGTACAAGACCATGATTTGACAATTATATACAATATGAAGTGTTCACCATGATAAGTGTTGTTATCCATCTTTCACTATAGAAAGTCATTATGGGGATCCCTGGGTGGCGCAGCGGTTTGGCGCCTGCCTTTGGCCCAGGGCGCGATCCTGGAGACCCAGGATCGAATCCCACATCAGGCTCCCGGTGCATGGAGCCTGCTTCTCCCTCTGCCTATGTCTCTGCCTCTCTCTCTCTCTCTGTGACTATCATAAAATAAATAAAAAATTAAAAAAAAAAAAAGTCATTATGGTCTTATTGACTGACTTTATTCCCTCTGCTGTAGTTTTCATCTCTTTGACTTACTTTGTATAACTGGAAGTTTTTACCTCTTAATCCACTTTATCTATTTTAATAGTTCCCCTCCCCCATTGCTCGGCAACCACAAGTTTGTTCTCAGTACTTATGAGTGTTTCTGTTTTGTTGGTTTATCTGTTTTGTTTTTTAGATTCCACATAAAAGTGAAATCATATGGTATATGTCTTTCTCTGACTTATTTCAGAGAGCATAATATACTTTAGGTCCATTCATGTTGCAAAGAGCAAAATTTTATTCTTTTTTTATGGATGAGTAATATTCTAGTGTGTTTGTGTGTGTGTGTGTGTGTGTGTATAACTCTATCTATCTATCTATCTATCTATCCATCCACATCTTCTTTATCCAGTTCATCTTTCCATGGATACTTAGGTTGCTTCCATATCTACACTATCGTAAATAATGCTTCAATAAACAAAGGGATGTATGTATCTTTTTGAATTACTGTTTTGGGTGTTTTTTTGAGTATATACCCAGAGGTGGAATTGCTGGATCATATGATAGTTCTATTTTTAATTTTTTGAGAAACCTTCATACTGTTTCCATAGTGGTTGCATCAGTTTACATTTCCCCCAATAGTGTACCAGGGTTCCCTTTTCTCCACATCCTTGTGAACACTTGTTTTTTTCTTGTCCTTTTGATACTTGCTATTCTCACTGGTGTGAGGTGGTATCTCATTGTCATTTTGATTTGCATTTCCTTGAGGAAATGAGCCTCTTCGTGTGTTTGTTGGCCATCTGTATGTCGTCTTTGGAAAAATGTCTATTTGTGTTTTCTGCCCATTTATTATTATTTATTTATTATTATTATTTTATGGGGGGAGGGACATAAGGAGAAGAGTGAGAAACTTAAGCAGACTTCATGCCCAGGACCTGAGCTTGATGTGGATAGAGGGCTTGATCTCACAACCCTGAGACCGTGACCTGTGCTGAAATCACGAATCAGATGCTTCATTGACTGAGCACCCAGGCACCTCCTCTCCCCACTTTATAATTTGGATTATTTATTGTTTGATGTTAAATTATATGAGTTCTTTATATGTTTTGGATATTAACTCTGTATTTGATATGTCGTTTGCAAATTTTGTCTCCCAATCAGTAGGTTGTCTTTCCATTTTATTTATAGTTTCTTTCACTGTGCCAAAGCTTCTTAGTTTGATACAGTTCTAATTGTTTATTTTTGCTTTTGTTTTCCTTTCCTGGGGAGACTTATCCAGAAAAATATTGCTTAAGCCAGTGTCTGAGAGTTTACTGCCTATGTTTTCTTTTAGGAGTTTTATGGTTTCAGATCTTACTTTTAGGTCTTTAATACATTTGAATTTATTTTTGTGGTCCAGTTTTATTCTTTTGCATGTAGCTGCCCAGTTTTCTCAACAGCATTTAATGAAGAGTCTTTTCCAACCACTGTATATTTTTGCCTTCCTTGTCAAAAGTTATTGATTTTTTTTAATAGTTATTGATTTTAAAAGTCTTTTAAGATTGTTTAAGCAACAAGGCCAAGTAGTTTGCCTTAAAGTTTTTTTTTTAATAGTTTCAGTGTTTTTTTTTTAATTTTTTTTTTTTTAAGATTTTATTTATTTATTCATGAGACACAGGCAGAGGGAAAAGCGGGCTCCATGCAGGGAGCCTGACGTGGGATTCAATCCCGGGACTCCAGGATCAGGCCCTGGGCCGCTGAGCCACCTGGGCTGCCCGCCTTAAAGTTTTCATTAATGCTTGTCTTGGTCATCGGATTACTATTGAAATAAATTTCTAAGTTAGCTATTAATACTTGTAATATGCATACAAAATTACATATTTGTAAACCTAACTTGAGGCTGTGTAGAACAGCATTAGCAAGATTTTATGTAAAATTTTCTTTAGTATTAATAGAGAATCATAAGGAATCCTTTCCTGGCAAAATTTATATTTACATTGGAACTACTCTTTTTTTTTTTTTTATAAGATTTTATTTATTTATTCATGAGAGATAGAGAGAGGCAGAGGGACACAGGCAGAGGGAGAAGCAGGCGCCATGCAGGGAGCCTGACATGGGACTCGAACCTGGGTCTCCAGGATCAGGCCCTGGGCTGAAGGTGGCACTAAACCGCTGAGCCACTGGGGCTGCCCTGGAACTACTCTTAATACAAAATGACCAGACATATTTATCTTTATACAGTGAGTAGAAATAAATTGAAATACATTGTTAGATAATTCAGATTTTCAAATTAGTAAGTACCTATCATTAGTTATTTTACTGAAGTTCTAGAGAAGTAATTTTTGATCTATTTTTTAAAAATAAACTTTTAAGGGATGCCTGAATGGCTCAGTTGATTATGTGTCTGACTCTTGATTTCAGCTCAGATCATGATCTCAGGGTTGTGATATTGAGCCCTGCATCGGGCTCCATGCTGGGTGTGGAACCTGCTTAAGGTTCTTCTTCTCTCCTGCTCATATGTGCATGCTCTCTCTTTTCTCAAATAAATAAATAAATCTTAAAGAAATAAACTTTTAAAATAATTGAAGTACAATTTATATACAGAAAAGTATAGATTAACTTTTTTATATTGATAAACTTACAAAGTGGACACGTCTTTGTAGTTATAATAACCTAGATCAAGATACTAACTTCTCTGAAGCCTCTCTGTGTCCTGTCCTGATCAAATAACCCCTTCACTGCAAAGTTAACTACTCTTTTGACTTTGTGATCAGAGATTAGTTTGGCTTTTTTCTTTTAGTTTATTAAATTAAAAAAATATATATATACACACAAACCTTCACCCCCTGGCTTGTTTCACTCAGCATTATCTTTGTGAGATATATCTTGTTTTGTATATGACATTAGTTTTCTTGTTTTCGCTAAGGTTTAGGATTTCATGAATATGTATATACTACAGTTTATTTCCCCCCCTTTGCCAATGGACAGTTTGGGTTATGAAGAGTTTGGGGCTCTTTCCTTAAAGCTGCTGTGATAAACTTTGTATGTAGCTTTTTGTGTGCATATGTACACATTCTATTGATTGTGTACCCAGGTATGGTATTACTTAGTCATTGGCTAAAGGTATTTTCACCTTTGGTAAATACTTCCAAATAGTTTTCCAAACTGGTTATAATAATTTACATTTCTCCCTGCAGTGTATGCGAATGCTAGTAGCTGTGCTTTCTCACTCACACTTGTTATTGTCTGGTTTTTAAATAAATATTACTCATTTTGTTTGGTAATAGTTTCTTATTGTGTTATCTGTATTTTCCTGATAGCAATATTGAGTACCTTTTCAGTATGCTTATTGGGCTTTAAAATTATTTTTTGATGTGAAGTTTTGTTTGTTTTTTACCCTATTTTAAAAATTAGGTTGTTTTGTTCTTGGTGACTTAAAATTATTTTTCTAAATAATATTTTGTTTATTAGTCCTTTGTTAGATGTGTGCATTACAAATATTTTCTCCTACTCTGAAGCTTGCATTTTCACTTTTTAAAGAATACAACTTTTAAATTTTAATGAAGTTCCATTTGTTATGTAGATCTTCGTGTCTTGTTTAAGAAATCTTTGCCTATTTCGAAGTCATGAAGAAGCTTTATTGTTTTGAACTTCATTGTTTCAGTCTCCAATACGCTTCTTTTTCTTCCTTTTTCCATGGCATATGGGTGGATGAATTTGATGGATTTTTTTATTTTAACAATAGTAGTGATAGATAATCTGTTGATGTGGCTTACTCAGGTGAAAACATTTTAATTTTTCTATGTGGTATTGTAAATTCTAGTATGATACCATTTTCTGCTAGTAAGGTACAGGATTTGTATTCTGGTCATTCTCTAAAAGGAATTTAAAAACATTTTTTCCTGACTCTAAAAAAGGCAGTCTAGTTTTACACATTTATATTTTATTTTTACATATATATGTGTATATATACATATATATGTGTATATATATGTGTATATATGCATATACGTGTGTATATTTATGTTTATATAAATATGTATATAAAAGATTTTATTTATTTGAGAGAGAGAGAGAACAAGCATGAGCTGGGTGGGGGATGGTACCAGAGGGAGAGGTACAAGCAGATCACTCCTGAAGTGGGAGCTGACTCAGGGCTCTGTCCTAGGACTCTGGGATCATGACCTGAGCCAAAGGCAGATGCTTAACCAACTGAGCCACCCGGGTACTCCTAGTTTTATGTAATATTATGTCTTGTTCTTTTTTTTTTTTTTAAATGCAGATTCCATACCCAATGCAGGGCTTGAACTCACAACCCAGAGATCAGGAGTTTATGCTCTACCAAATGAGCCAGTCAGGTCCCTCTTCTGTTTTGTTTTTGAAGAGTCATAATATGGTGCCTCAAAGACATTGGATTGTGTAGTCAAAGGCAGATGCTATATCTAAGTAGATGACTTATTTCTATAAGGCTTGTTGTTGTTGTTTTAATCATGGAGAGTAAATGAGGTAATTGAAGAAAAATGTGTGTAAGTTTTTTCAAGTCCTGAGCAATGTACCTGGCAAATAATACAAGCTCTATAATATTTAGTGCTTTTTTTCTTGCATTTTGGAACTTTGTTTTGTAGGCTAATTTGACTTGATACTTGACTGAAAGTAATAATATGTTTATTATAAAATTATTTACAACCAACTTTTGTAAATAGTGAAATTAGTTTATACATTTCCTTGTATTGTGGGTAAAATATTTTAATTTTTCTCTGTCAAAAGATTTTAAATGCTTCCTTATGTTAATTAAAAAAATAGAAGAATACTTTGTAAAGAATTTTTCCACCTCATTGACTGTACTTTAACTCTATAGTTAGATATTTAGATTGTCTAGGTGCTGCTTATAAGGTGGTAACTACAGATACCAGAATGTAGTGTGTGACATTGTATGTTGGTAGGTAGAAAGAATTTAACATGAGTGCTTCTCTGAGATACTGTTAGCTTGCTGATGTCTTGGCCTATAAATTTTAAAATCTGATTTGTTATAGAGCTTATTCTTTGTAGTCTTGTAAACTCTGTCAATCTAGTAAACTCTGCCAATATCTTGATAATTCTTAAGCTTTTCCATATACTATATATAAAATTTAAGTTATTTATAAGATTAAGAAAAAATTTCTTATATATTTATCATGTGCCAAAGTTTCAGCATTTGATTTGTATTTAAGTGTTGTAAAAACCCCAAATTATTCTTATATAAATGGGATTCTTGGGTAGATTTTACAGAGTAGGGGTAACTTCTAAAGTTGAAAAACTATTTCTTCTTCTTCTTTTTTTAAAAAAATTATTTAGGGAGTCTCAACCAGCAGGGGGATTTTTAAAAGACTAAATATTTGGTAAGTACATCCTCTCAGTGTTAAGTATTTTGCATGTTATTTAAGTTTGCATGTATGTTACCTTAACGACATTTATAATAGCCTGTGTAAATTACAAATAGAATTCATATTTCTTTTAATTTTTACCTGGTACTAGAATTTCTTTATACTTATTCAGATCCCCTTCTGATTCTTTGTACACATTAGTATCTGTAAAATTCCTTTAGTGTGCAGTCTAAGTCTAATCTAAAGATTTCAAAGAAAGTAGTAATCTTAGTGGACAGAAATGCTAATACTTTGGTGAATGAAACAGGATTGTCCTCATGTAAGATTTTTGTAACCGTTTTCTATTAGCTATTGATAGTAGTACAAATTTCATCTTTAGCCTTTCATTGCTTGACTCCTCCTTACATTAGGTCCTGTTTACCACAGTAAGTCAACATGAAGACCAGTATTCTGGTAAGGCCCTAAGCTGTTTCCTATTTGGGCTCCTCCAGTTCTTTGTAATAATATAATATGAAGAATTTCATACACTATGCTTTCATTAGATAAAGCTTTTACTTTTTATTTTGACTGAAAGTGGACAGTTAATCCTAGAATGTGTTTTACTTTAACTACATAGTATTTTAGACTCTGTGGTGACTGTATAGATTAATAGTTAATAGTGATAGATTTTAAAAATATTAAATATACTTCACCAGTGTGAGGCATTGGTTTGTCAAGTGTCATAATATTGTTTTTTAATTGCTTTAATGTAGTTAGTGAAATATTAAGGATAAATACATTTATTTGATTAGGTAATTGGATTTTTTAGGTACCTGAAGACATATTTAGTAATAAACATTGATTTCTTTTATTCTTTTTAATGTGTTTGAAACAATATTTAACCAAGTGATATTTTTGAAATTCTTTGATAATCACAGTTGATACTTAAATATTGAACAATTAAAACTTCTCAGCTTACTGTGTATTTATAGTAAATGTAACATTTTAAGGAGCAGATGATGTTATAAAAAATCTGAAATTTTGCTATTTTAAAATGTGGTAACTGAATTCTAGAGATATATTGAGTAGAAAAAATTAACAATGTTTTTTTCTCCATTGATGCATATATATGAGTTAATTTGAGGGAAGCCATGATCTTTGCGTTGTATATGCTTGTGTTATATATTTCACCTTTGCAAATTATTTTTAGTAACTGCTTTATTGGAATGCATTTTATACATAGAAATTGCATTCCTAAGTGTACAATTTAGTGGTTTTTAGTATATTCAGACGTGTGCAACAGTCACTACCTTCTAATTTGAGGATACTTCCATCCCCCCATTTACTCATAAGCAGTCATTCCCTTATTCCCTTTAAACACCCTGTCTGCTTCCCCTACCCCATACCCCTGCCTCCAAGCAACCACCAATATATTTTCAGTTTCTATGATTTGCCTAATTCTGGACATTTCATATAAATGGAAGCATATATTGTCTTTTTGTGTCTGGCAGTTTTCATTTTCAAGGTTCACCCATGTTGTAGTGTGTATCATTCATTTTTATGGAAAAATATCCCATTATTACCACGCCTTGTATATCCATTCATCAGTTGATGAGTTGCATGAACTTTCTGGCTAGTAGGAATGCTTCTGCAAATGAACATTTTTGTATAAGTTTTTGTGTGGGCGTCTTTTTTATTTCTTTAACCTAGATATAGGTTTATCAAGGTAGAATTGCAGGGTAATATGATACTTCTCTGTTTAACTCTGAGGAACTGATAAAATGCGCTATTTTATAATTCTACCAACAGGATATGAGGGTTCCAGCTTCTCTACATATTCACAGACACTTGTTATTATTAGTCTTTTTGTTTGTTTTAGCTATCCTAATGAGTGTAAAGTGCTGTTTCACTGGTTTTGATTTTCATTTCTATAATGACTGATGATGAGCATATTTTCATGTGCATATTGACCATTTACATATGTTCTTTGGAGAATTGTTCAAATCTTTTGCCCATTTCTTAATTGGGTTGTCTTTATTGTTGAATTGTAAGCATCCTTTATTATATTCTGAAAACTATTCCCTTATGAGATACGTGATTTGTAAATACTTTCTCCCATTCTGTGGATTGTCTTTTCTATTTATTTCTGGTGTCTTTTGAAGCACAAGAGATCTTAATTTTGATGATGTTCATCTATTTTTGTTGTTGTTGCTTGTGCTTTTGGTGTCATATTGCAAATGTATTTTAAAGTTTTAATAGTTGCAGGACTGTGAAGTATTGACATTTCTTGTATTTGACAGCCAAAGCCCAAAGGAAGCAATTATCTTTGTATTTGTGCTTCAGTTCCTTAGCTAATTGTTTTAAGCAAAATGTTATGTTTTGATCCCATGGGTTACCATGAAAATGTTAGCTGTGTGTGATATATTCATTGATACTAGTCTTGTGAATTCACGTTTAGTTTTTTGGATTGGATAATACTTTAGTTTATAATGGCCTTAATGTGTGTTTAATGTTGTACCTTAATAAACCATTGCCTGTTAGGCTAACATTATCATCAGAGTTTTTTTAATCTTTCCTGGGAAGAGAGAATAGACTTTGAGAATCCTACTGTTAGTATTACGCAGGATATTTGTAGGCAGTAATATTTTGATGTATTTGTAAACTTGCATGTGGAATATGTATATTTTCTCTCTGCTTTAGTTAGATACGTATCTTCTTGACTTTTATGGGGCAGTTTTAGTTATCTTTTATCATTGTGTGGCTTCTATCGATTGAAGGCGTATTTCAGAATGAATTGTTCTGTAATGTCTGATGTAGGTTTTTAGAGAAACAGCATGTAACAATGGAATATCATCATTCTTAATAGTGTTGGCATTCTGCATAAGGACAAGGGATTTGCAATATACTATAATAAATGTATTTTTCTTAGGGAAATTTACTTTTGCTTGTATCATTTGTATTACCTAACACTATTCAGTGTTAACTTCAAAAAAGTCTAACGTCTACTTTAATGAAATTTTACATAGCTAATATTATTGATACTAACTTTTTAGTTGATTTTAAATCATGGTATCCATTGATTAACAATCACTTAAGTGTCCATTGGGTAATATTGTTTTTCACTTTGATATTTATGTAGTGTTATCTATGGACATTTTGCAACAGAAAAGGAAATAAAAACTGACATCTTATTCATGATGGTGTTAAAATATCTGTTATAATAAAAAATGAAAAGATTTAGTTGAGAGTTACTTCCTTCTGTGGTATATGTTGAATGTGGTAATTAAGAGGATTTTGATAACCTATTTACGGCTGAATTAAGGCAGGATGGTTTTTTGTTTGTTTTTTTAGTAGATGACTTGCTTTCTGGTGTTTTTTTCCTTTATTTTTTTGTTATGGATGATTTTTATACATTATATTTTCCTTCTCTTATTCTGTATGCTTATAAACATAATAATTGAGGGTACATTAATTTTCTGAGTATTTATATTTGAAATGGGAGTTTAATGTTAATAGACACCCTTTTTAAAAATAACAGTAAGAAGTATTGCCCTTTAGTTAAACTACTAATTTGTCATGAAAGTCAGTACGGCCTGCTTTATACTATAGGTAGCAGATTCTCAGCCCACGTCCTGGATTTTGCTGTTTTACTGATGTGATTCATAATATACCTTGTCCAGGGTTGTATGGATAGGACAATTAAACTATTCTTTATCAGAAGAGTCTTTCACTACTTAGTAATTTTACTGAGGAGAGTTAAATGGACTTAGATTATTCCAAACGTCACAATACTTTTGTACAAATGTCTGAAAACCTTTACACAGTGGTATTTGACTTCCTTTTCTCTTAGTACAATTTCTGTAGTAACATCTTGGAAGGCAATTTTTCCAAAAGTTTTTTTCCTTCGAGAACTTACCTTTTTTTTTTTTTTTTTTGTGAAAAACTTAACCCAGAGTTAATTTGTCATCTCAATTTTATTCTTATTAATACTCATGGTTTGTATTCCCCTGATCTTTCTTCACAAATTTCCCAGCCTATTAATTGAAATAATTACAGCTGTTCATTTGTTTTGTTCCCTGTTCACGGACTTCCTAGATTTGCTAGTATTCTACCTTATTGCTGTCTTTAGAACTTTCTAGTATAAATCAACACTTTTCCTCTAGGTTTAGCCTCAGTGCTTCCTGGTAATCTTATTTTGTTTTTATCTTCTTTTTCATTCTACATATTAGTTAATTGGAACCTTTCGGTTTCAATTCCAAAATATTTCTATTTTTCTCATTCTTTTTCATTTCATATTTTATATTTTCTTTTCCTCAATGTGTCTTTACTCAAAGAACATGATTTTTTTTTAAAAGAACATGATATTTTTATTTATTTCAAAGGCTAACATCTATATTCTTAATCTTTATTCCTTCTTCCTTTTACTTGAGCCTTGGTGTTTTCTGTTATTCTCTTTATGCTCCATGCTGGGTTTTCTGTCTTATCACACTTAACTTTTACTCTTTCACTGTCCTTCCCATTATCACTGAGCCTGTTTGATTTATATTGATTCTAGGTGTCCAGTTTATCAATTCTTATTCAACTGCCTTCTGCAGTTTGACTATTGTTTCTACTTGCATTCTGTCCTCAAGTGAAAGTAAACTTCCTTTCTTATCTAACCAGGTAGATAGACATTAGTTAGGCTTTATATTATCCCCAAGGTAAGACTGAGTTCCAGTTGCTAAATCTGTAGGTTTTCATTTCTCCTCCTGTCATGCCCATTTTCAGCATTTGGTATTTTGCTTCTTCTTAACATTCACTTCTCCCTTGTCTTCTGAATACTGTACTTTATGATTTTTCTGTGATGTCTTTGACTGCATTTTTGTTGTTGTTGTTGTTATTCCTTTTTTCTTTTACATACCTCTTAGGTATAAACTGAGTTGGGGCTTTGCTCCTTATTCCTCTTCATTACATATCCTTTCTAGATCTCTGTTTTTATTATATAAATAATCACAGATTTGGGAAGACTCATAAATGCCACATATTCCTTCATTACCTATTTTACCTCAGTTATTATCTCCTCAGCACCCCAAAATTATTATTTCTTAAGCTGAAAAATTTGCCTTGAAAATGGTTGCTATATGGTTGAAACTTAGTAAATGCTTTTTGAATTAGTGAAAGAACTCATTATCCTAGTGCCCCAATCTGTTGTTTGTTCTCTTTTTTACATAATGATTTTAACCATTCACCTCTTCTCATGTCACAAACTGTGTAACATATTTGACCAGTTTTTGTCTATGCGTGTTAACATTAATTATTATATTTTAGTCTTAAGTGTAACTAATGGGGCAGATGATATTCTTCTTTGCAGATGGTAGAAGTAGAAATTACAGATTGTGATTTGCTTATAGTTTCACAGATAGTGATGGAGTTGAAAATTAAAATTAGGTTTCTGATTACACGTTTCCTGGTTTTCACACAAAACATTGTTTCTTTTTTAAAGTTTTATTTAAATTTAATTTGCCAACATACAGTATAACACCCAGTGCTCATCCCATCATGTGCCCTATCAACCAGTTACCCCATCCCCTAACCCACCTCCCCTTCTGCAACTCTTTGTTTCCCAGAGTTAAGAGTCTCTCATGGTTTGTCTTTCTCTTTAAAACATTGTTTCTAATGATAAAAGCAGTATGATTGACAAGAAATTACTATTAGTGTACTATGTGAGTTAAGGGAGAAAAGACTGGAAGAAGGTGGGAGTACTTTAAATTCTTATGTGATGAGATGAAAGTCCTAATTTGGAGAGAGGAAAGAAAAAGATATGAGAAGTTTTTCACTCAACACTAATAGAATTTTGAGATTCTGACATCTGATAATGATGCAGTAATGCCTGTGAATTAGTTGAGTGAATCTTCCTTCAGATAACTATGATAAAATCTGGATAAAATATTGTAAGAAAAATTTCAACTGTTTGAAAGCAGCAGAAAATGAGCAAAATGAGGCAGAAGCAAGATAAGAGATTATTCTTTAAAGCCTCCAACTGCAGTGTGTAAGAACTGTATGTTTGTAGCTTTCTTGGCTTTGGTTGCATACCAACCTCCTGTAGTTCTGGTGGCATAGGACAGAAATTAAGGCTAGCCAAGCTATCTACTGGGAGTCTAGAAGCAAGAGAACCATTGAAGAGGTAAACAAAAACTGATGGAATTTTTCACTAGTCCACTGGCATTGCAAGCAATTCTAAAGGAAGCTCATTAGTCTGAAGGGAAAAGGCACCAGATTACAAAAGCCATTCATCTACTAAGGAATCACATAAAAAAAAGTGAATATATGAGTAATTATAAAAACTATACACACTTTTATTAATTAAAAAACTACCTATGATTAAGGCAAAATGTAAGTTTAAAATGTATATGAAAATAATAGCACAAAATTGGGGTATTTCTGGCTTAATTTGTATTTTTCTGATGTTAGTATTGAGCATCTTTTTGTGTGTTGTTGGCAATTTGAGTATCTTTTTTTTTTTTTTTAAAGATTTTATTTTTATTTATTCATAGAGACAGACAGAGAGAGAGAGAGAGGGGCCGAGGGAGAAGCAGGCATCATACAGAGAGCCTGACGTGGGACTCCATCCAGGGTCTCCAGGGTCTCCAGGATCACGCCCTGGGCTGCAGGTGGCGCTAAACCGCTGTGCCACGGGGGCTGCCCTGAGTATCTTCTTTAGTGAAGTATCTGATCTCAAGATTTTGAGAATTGACCTATTATACATTATTTAGTATAACATCATAATAAGGAATTATGACAAATTGACATATTAATATTTAATATTCGGACTTATGAACATGGTGTATCTTTTATTTAGGTTATCTTATAATTTCTCTCGGTAATATATGGTAGTTTTCTTTTTTCCTTAAGGTGATAAGAAATACTGAACTCTCTATACTTATTAAGCAATAAGTCCTCATTTCCCCTTCTCCCAGGCTCTGGTAATATCTATTTTGCTTTCTGCCTATTCTAGACATTTCATATATGTGGAATCATCTAATATTTGTCTTTTTCACTTGGCATGTTTTCAGAGTTCATCTGTGTCATAGCATACATCAGAATTTCATTTCTTTTTATGGCTGGATAGTATTCCACATTTTGTTTATTCATTCATCTGCTTGTGGTTACTTGGGTTGTATCCCCCCTTTGGCTATTGTGAATAACACTAGTGAACATTGATTGACTGATTGATTGATTGATTGATGTATCTGAGTCCTCTTCTCTGTTCTCAGTATATAGCTAGAATGGAATTGCTGGGTCATGTGGTAGATTCTATATTAAGCTTTTTGAGACATTGCCAGACTGTTTTTCACAGTGGCTTCACCGTTGTATATTACTATCGCCAATTTACAGGGGTTTCAGTTTCCCTATATCCTCACCAATGCTTGTTATTTCTTGTTAAAAGTACATTTTTTGGTTAGATTTCTTAGGATTTTTTTACATAAACAGTCATATGTGAACAGAGACAGTTTTACCTACTTTTGATCTGTTTTTTTTCTCTCACCTTTTTATACTAGATTTCTACATTATAAGTATAAATAATGAGAGCAGGCATTCTTACTGTGTTCCCAAACCTAGGGAGAAGGTATTTGTTACTTCACTCTTAAATCTGTTGTTAGCTATAGGACTTTGATAGATACCCATATCTGGTTGAGGAAGTTACTTTACTGAGTGGCTTTATTATCTGTTTTTAATCATTAATAGTATTTGATTTTGTCACTGACTGTTCTGCATTATTGCTATGATCATTTAATTTTTTCCCTTTTAAGCTATTACTGTGAATTACATTAAATATTTTTCATGTTAACTCAATCCTACATTTTTAGGTAAACTCCACTTTGTTAGGATGTATTACTGTTTTTATATATCACTGGATTTGATTTAGTAAAGTTTTGTCAAAGCTGAAAGTGTCCTCTTTTCCTGTTTTGTATAACACTGGCCTGTCTTTGTATACCAGACTTACAGTTTATATAAGGCTTGACATATGGTTTTCTTAAATATTTGATGGAGTTCACTAGTGAAAATTTTCTTGAAGGAAGGTTTTGGGTTTGTGAATTCAATTTTTTCCCTTGGCAGTATTGTCATTTTTCATTTTTCACAGTACTTTTCTGTTTCATTTATTTTGTTGAATACCTTAGCACAAAGTTGTTCATAAGATGTTCCTACTGTTTTTTAATGCCTGTAGGATCAGTGGTGATATTAACTCTTTGAATGTTAAGATGCTACATTTTCATATCATTTAGTTTAAAAATATAATCTTATTTTCTTATTTTTCATGGATTTCTTCTTTGACCAGTGGGTTATTTATAAGTGTGTTGCTTAATGTCCAGATATTTTGGATTTTCTTGATATCTTTGTATTAATAATTTCTAACTTAAATTTGTAGTCATAGGATAAACTATCATATCAGTTCTTCAAAACTTACAAAGACATGCTTATGGGCAGTGTTTATTCTGCAGTTTTAGGTTATGGGATTTTGTAAATGCCGCCCATTAAGTCATGTTAGATAATAATGTTTGAATCTTTTTTATTCTTCTTGAGATTTTTTTGTTTTCGTTTCATGTAGTAATTGCTACTTACATGGTTAATCCATATTTCTCTTATGTATCTGGTTATTGGATTTGATATTTTTCTCTCAAAATAATAGTTTTATTCTTCATTTCGTTTTCTTGGGTTATACTAATGAGAGATACTTGTTATTTTACAGTGATTAAAAAATATATATAAATTAATGTAATAATCTGCACACCCATATGTCACCTCGGTTTTTTACTTCTTTTTCTTCCCTGTTGTATTTTTTGTTTGGATACTAAAGAAGACTGTAGTTTACTAAAGAAGACTGTAGTTTATTGTATACTGTGGGATTCTTATAATAGCATGTGTGTATATAGCCCTGTGTTGGATAGCATTGCCAGGGAAAACTTGGTTTTGTTTGGTTGAAGTCTGGTGTAATAAAAACAAATTTCTGTCATTAACTGTAGTATGAAATTTTGATCTATAATAGTTTTAATCTAAATCATCTATACAGTAGACAAGTTTGAAAAATATTCAGAAGGTTTGAAAAATGGTTATTTAATATATGGTCTCAACAGTAAAATAAGTTAAAAAAATCCTGTTGTTGTCTACTATGAAATTGGATAGGCAATTTGGCTTTTGAAAAGTTTTAAATCTTTAAATATATTGCTTATTTAAGTCTTCTCTGCATTGGGACCTTTAGTAATAGGAAAATCAATGTAGGTCTCCACTCCGTTTTTGAGACAGCTGGTAAGAGTAGAACTTAAATTTTGATGTCGAGCGCGTTAAAATCCTACTTCTTATTATAAACTCTTCCCATTGTGAATTTAGTAATATTCTGATTATATTCTCTGTATTTTCTTAGACATCCATTTCTAATGTTCTTTTAAAAGGCTTCCTGAAATTTATTGGTGTAATGGTCCTTTCTCTCTCTCTTAATTTTAGATTTTATTTATTTACTTGACAGAGAGAGAGAGAGTGCGTGTGCAAGAGAGCACTAGCAGGGGGAGCGGGAGAGGGAGAAGCAGGCCCTCCCCCTCCCCCGCTGAGCAGGGAGCCTGAGGCAGGGCTGGATCCCAGGATCCTGGGATTATGACCTGAGTCAGAGGCAGACACTTAACCAACTGAGCTACCAAGACGCCCCTCCTCTTTCTTTCTCTGTCTCTTTCTCAATATTATGTAAGATTTGCATTCCTAGAACACAATTCTATTTGATGATGGGTAATTCTTTTCATTTTGCCACTTTTCCTCTTACTCATTTATGTAATTATTGCTAGGCAAATATCTGAAAAGATGTCTTAACACAGATTTGAAAGTTTTGTTAACTGGGACATCTGGGTGGTTTAGCAGTTGAACCTTTGGCTCAGGATGTGATCCCGGGATTCAGGATTGAATCCCGCATCAGGCTCCTTGCAGGGAGCCTGCTTCTCCCTCTGCCTATGTCTCTGCCTCTCTCTGTCTCTCATGAATAAATAAATAAAATTTTTTTAAAAAAGTTTTGTTAACTTAAGTATAATTAACAGGTAGTTTGTTTGGTTCTTGCTAAAATAAGCTGAAGTGGGAATATATCTCAGTTTGGGTATAGTGGTATATATTTAGATGGAGATCAATCATTACCATGTATAGTTAAATCATTGCTAGCCATCCCACTGTAGGAATCTGTTCTAGTAATGTCTGGTGTCTCACTCATCATGACCGGAATGTGTAAAACTAAAGGGAGTATTACACTGTGAATGTGTAATACTAAGTATGAGGCCACTGCTAGTAGAGGAGGAGAAACTAGGTTTGAAATGTTAAAGTCAGAACCAAGTGTGTGGAAACATTTTTAGATTATTTAAAACCATAAGATTCAGTTTTCATCCCATTCATTCAAAATGTTAGTGCTCTTATATAGAAAATAATTGACAGTTTAACGTATATAATTGTACATGTACCAATTTTTTTCTATTTTAGTGGAAATAATATATTTGATAAAATTAAAATATGTAATTTCATTTGCTTATTGGAACACTTTAGTAAAGCAAGTAAATGATAGACTTCTGATTTGGATGTATGTTAAGGACGTATTGTATTATACTTATCTAACAAGAGAAAATTCAGATAAAAACTAGTAGAATAGGAAACAAAAATGACTAAAGAATTGCCATCAATAATTAGCAATTATTTTGATGTTGTGATGTGAATTGTGACATAAAAATGTTCTGATCACACAAAAGCAATTATTCATTTTAGGGGAAAAATAAATTTTAAACAAATAATGAGTAGGCTCTTGGTTTTTTGATAAACTAATTAATGAAAAAGAGTGAATCATGTAAAAATACTGGAAAGATACCTGAATGACTGACTGACTTGAAACCAGATTCTCTAACCAGTGAAACATAACAATTTCATAACACAACAACAGTGGCATTGATGATTGGTTAATAAATGGTTTAAATTTAGGATAAATAAGGGTAGTTACTGCACAAGAAAACTTGTATTGGAATCTCAAGTTTTTATTTGAGAGAAGCTTGGTCACATTTATCAACTCTTTAGAAAATTTGCATCATATTTCTGATAATAGGTTGTAAAGTTCACAGTTGCCACAAATTTTGAACAATTGTGCTAGAGTAAAGGACTAAATTATCCTCCTTGTCTCTGTATAGGGAACCTTATAAAATCTTGTCATATGAAAAGTCAAGCAAAGAGTACTTAACAGTAAATATAGGAAATAAGGTATAACAGAAGTGTTTCAGACAGTTAATTAAAATAAATGGTTTTTTTCCCTAGGTCACGTGATATTTATATTTGTTAGTATTCTGTTGATTTTTTTTTTCATTTCAAATATGTATTCACTTTCATTTCTAATTTTTATTCTTTCTTTTAAATCCTCCAATTTTTAGAAGCTTTAGGCCCCTCAAAACCTAGATTTGCCCTTGTTAAGGGACTAGAGCATGGATGAAGGTGGGATCTAATGGGTTTGTTGGGGGATGGTTTAGAGGGACTGTGTCTTTCTGAAGAGGTGGCACTTGAACAAAGATCTGATTAAAGGCACAGAGAGTGTTTGATGGAACGAGCAGTTCAAGTAGGATTCCTGTAAACTTAAAGGCCCTCTGTAGGAGAAGTCTGGTATATTAATTAAAAGGAGGCAATGAGGCTGGGGGCCTGGGCTTGGAGATGAGTTTGATAAGGAAAGCAAGGACCAAATTACATATGACCTAGATAGGAATTTAAGGAATTTAGATTTTGGTTCTAGTTGTAATGGGGTTACTGTTGGAGAATTTATCATATTTTCATACTGTCAGTGAAACTCTTTGATGTGCTTATTTGGAGACGGAGGCCTCTTTCATCTTTTAGGTTTATCATCCTGTTATGCTTTATTTTCAAGTTCCAGCTATAGCAAGGAGAAGTAACCTGCATACCTGCTGTCTTAAAATACCAAATGCAGAAGGGCACATACGTTACTTATAAAATTCATTTTCCTTTGATGAGAATTTAGTTACATGTAATTGCAAGGAAGCCACATACCAAGCTATAATGCTGTTACTGTGGATGCTGAGAATGAATTTTGGTTAGGAAATTTGGTATCACTGCCACGTTAATACTTAATGTCTTAGGGCTTCAGATCTGATTTATTCTAACTTATACTTAGTATTCCATTTTAAGGTTGTACTAAGGTTTAATATTTAACCATCCTCTTATTGCTAGATTAATTTTGAAGTCCTTGGTGTCAAAAGCAAGGCTGTGACAAGCAACCTTGTTACATTTCCTTGAACATTGTTAGTTGAACAAAAAAGTATAATTGCTACCTAATAGGGTATAAGCATTAAAAAAAACTGAACTAAGTACTGTGAAATTGTTCTTCAAGCATTACTCTCAGAGAGTATATATTTATCAGTGAATATGTTTATTTCACTACCCCCCTCATTAATACTTGATTTTGTTTTTGATAATCTTTTAACTGAAAAATGCTTTCTCATTGTTTTGATTTGCATTTTCATTATTGGTGAGGCTGAACATCTTTTTGTAAGTTTCTGGCAATTATTTCTATGAATTGTTTATATATTACCATTTTTTTCTCTTGAAATTGTTTTTTTAAGAAATCTGGTTATTTTAATCCTTTGGATCTTATATCTGTTTCAAGAATATTTTCCTAGTTTGTTGCCAGTTAAACTTTTTAAATGGTGTTTTTATATTGTATGTTTCTGTATTGTTTCATATAGAAGTGAGAAATTTTGATATCCTGAAATTTATATTACTAGTTTCCAAACTATTCTGTAGAAGCAAATATCACACAAACTTTATAAACTACTTTTAAAAAAATATATTTATTTTTTATTTTCTCCTTTTTGTTTAAAAATTTTCAGATCCACAGTTGAGAAAATAGTACAGTGAACACTCACCAGTTGTTGACATTTTGTTACTATTTTGCCACTACTTTCACTTTATATATTTCTATTTCTATTTATATCCATATCTACATTGACAGATACAACATAAACTTCTTTTGGTTACACATTGAAAAACACACATTTATGTTTCCTGATACTTTAAATACTAAGCATGAATAATGTAAAAAATATTTTTTTTCATTTATGAGCACAATACCATTATTATACCTATGAAAAAAGGTTGGGTTTCATTTCTCCCTTGATACATTACTCTCATTTTTATATTATGTAAATCTTAGCTCTCATAATGGTCTGTGCAGGGTGCATAGTTTTGAACCCACATTTCCCAAAGAACTTTGGGACATCTGTCAGTGGATACATGACATTGTTCCAAGAACAAACACTAGAAGGCTTTCACAATGCAATACAAAGCTCAGTTACAGAAATGCATCCTAATATTTGGAAACTGATACCTCTTTTACTAAAGGAGGAAACTTTAGGGGAAAAAACAAGTGTGATGCTGAATGAGGAAGGAGATAAATCAACAAGCAAAAAAAAAAAGTTTAATACTTTTATGTATGAAAGACTTTGAAGATTAGATAGTGATTAGATATGGTCAATAAAATAAAATCAGTTATTTGTGCAATATTGCCATGAATCAACAGTGTCAGTTCTAGGTAGTTTTTGCCATAAGCATCTTTGAGAAATGTAAAAATGCTCACCGCGTTGTCAATAATGTTAATAGTCATTTGTGTAGTTAATGAATCAGTAAATGTGTCTCATCTTGAGCATTTTGTATTACAGATGATACTAGTACTCATTTTAAGTTTGGGGCGTTCTTTTTAGTTTTATACATTTATGATAAGTTAACACTTGTTGGAAATTGTTAGTGATTTAGCTTTGGATCGAAAAGTTCCAATAGATCTTTTAGAAATTTCTCATTCAACTACTAATCTTTATGCTTCAAGATTTTCTTGATATAGTATAACCAAAACAATATAGAAGTAAGTTACTGAAACTGATAAAAACTCAGTGATTCCATATTTTTATATTTATTAGTCTTAACTTGGTTTATTAATTTTATTTATGAAAATATAACATGAAATCTGTACTCAAAAATTTTATGCTAAAAACATTGTTCCTATGTTTTAAATATTGGAGTTCCACATAAAATTTCATTTGGAAAGGGTTCAATTAGGGGAAAATTGTTGAAGATCTCTCTTACATTGTTAATAGGGTAAAGTAAACATTTTCTATTTATTTAGTATTATATTTTCTGTTTTTTTTTTGTCATGGATGGCTGGTTACTTTTTTAACTTCAGAGTAAGTGTAGTACTAATTTATTTATATAGTAATATATATTTATATGTAGTACATCCTCAGACATTGCTCCTGAGGGTTTCTGACTTCTCAGAACCCATTTATTATAGAAAATAGCAATTCTAGCTCCAAAGTGATTAAAAACCTTATAATAAAATAAAAGCTCCAAAGAATATGATCTGGATAGTAAAACAATTTAAAATATTTTTTGATATAACTATTTTAATAATATATACTTAACTTTTTAAGAGGTGGTATGTTATGACCATAGTTTTATTTTGGATAATTTCGTGTTTCCAGTTTGAATCTCAGTTACTATAATAAAGTCATGCCATTAGAAGAGAGAGTTTATAGTTTAACTCATCTCTGACTTTTATAGATAGGTCAGCTAGATTCCCTCCTTTCTCACACCCTCTAATACCTATTAAAACCATTATTATCCTCCATTTTATAAATAGGGAAGAAAGTTTCCTTTCCCTTACCCATACTTATTATCATCTACAAACAAAAGGCTTTATTAGGGATATTTTAAGGCATTATTTCTGTAGTTTGTAATACAGGGAAAATTGGTGTATTTATTGTAGTATTGACTGTGCTTTTTAAAACTATAGTCCTGCCCTGCCCCTCCACTTGATTTGGAATTACTGCTTTATGACTGTAAGGGCAGTCTGTCTTTGATATAACTCCCAATTGATCACCAGGGTTGACTGACTAAACTGCTATCTCTAAAAACAATCTTGGGAATGACTATTGGGTTTTCTCTTTGCATGTTTTGGCTACTCATAGTTAATTTGCTAGGATACCACAGTACTCTACTTGGTCTAAAAAGATGGAGTAATAACACCATCTTGCTTATTGGGCAGAAACGTGTAAAAATGGGCTCTGTTTTACTATAGAATCAGCTTAATTGGAAAAAAGTAGACATGCTAATGGTTTTGAAAATATGATTCTGAAGTTATCTCTCTGGCTTGACTATTTTTCTTACAGCATTAGTGGCAGATTGAACGCTCTTGTATGAAGTGTAGATATGTTGTAATCTGAACTGGCTTTCCATTTTGTCTAGTAATTTAGAGAGAATACCACTCAGAATTCCTCACTTCTCTCTTGGGACCATTTCATTGCACCTTGAAGTAAATATGCAGAGAGGAAATAACTAGACTGATTTCTGTAAGTTAGATTACACTAGTTGGGGAATATTTTAATTGTGATTGTCTGGCTATGTTAAGGTTAAGGCTGTATTGGTTTTGCTTTCAGCTAAGCTACAAAATGGAAAGATTGAATTGCTTATCTATCTATCAACACATGCTGAAACTTTTTTGTGATAGACAGAAGTTAACATAGCAAATTGAACATAGCTGGGTGGTTCCCCAAATACACCCTTCTCCTTCCTCTCTTTCTTTTTTTTCCCTTTTTCTCCCCCCCCCCTTTTTTTTACATGATAAGTGGTTTTCCTCAGATATAAGTAAGTTCATTCTTAATGGAGCTGGTTTGCAAAAAGAGAGGACTATGGAAGCAAGTCAGAATGAGATTATTCTGCTATTTTTAAATGAGCAAAAGGATGTTTATGAGATGATGGCTTAAGGTAGTATTGTGTACTGAGAATTGTCTTACCTAAAACCTAGATGTGTTGATTTCCCAATAGTGTCTCTGAGCTATGATGGATCATACATATCTGGATCATTCTTTTTAGTTGACTAAGTTGATACATTCAGTTAAAAATGTCAAAAGACAAGTCAATAATTCATTAGCTACTCTTTTAGAAGGTGAAAATATATGTGCCTTATCACTAGTAAAGTTTATTTTTTACCATTGTGTCAATCTTCTTAGAAAGTTTATTTTAAACATCAAATTATAAAAGTTTCCTGAGCTTTTTCTCTGTCTCTCTGTCTCTCTCTTTTTAATGGGGTTTGTGATGACTGTACTGGTAGAGAAATCCATTGGAAACTGAGTACCATTACCTTTTTCCTTTACCTTCTGACCAGGAAACATCATAGACTATATATATTTATTCTTAAGATATCACTATTACTAAAGTCTTTTTGCAGTTTCTCTTTGAATAAATGGATATGTAAAAGTAATTTGCTATAAAGTATTTCTGGATTTTCCTTTAAACAATTTTTAAAAACATACTTTGCACTTATAATTTTGAACTAAAATATTATTAAAAACACATAACATTGGTTTATTTAGATACATTTTTATTAAAGAAAATTATGTAAAAGGTGGAAGTGCATTGTTAGAATAATTGAATGTCTAGCTTTGGTTAAATGGCTGTTTATTAGTGTACTAAAACTTAAACATCTCTGCATTCAGTCTTTATTTTTCCACATCTTTTTCTTATGTTCTAGGGCTGTTTGTTGGAAGGGGATATATAAAAAGTTATCATTAATATATTTTTAACCATTGTCCACTTGAAAATCAGTGCTTAAATTTAAAGCAAAATTTAGTGCTATTTAAGTGTAGAATTCTTAATTGTATAGTTCCCTCTTCTGTCTTTTCAGAGCTATTGCACCATATTACAATTTTCAAATTGATGTCAACAAGTGTTCAAAAATTACCAGGAGACTTAAATTGCTTTTGATTCTCTGGTGTTTAAAGGACTCCTGTGTCTGCTACCTGTATATCTAGTGTTTCTTTTGGGGTTAGAATTTGGAATAGGCATTATGAGAAGTTATTTGTAGGAAATAGGAGAGATTGGGGTGCAAAATAAGTGATACAGTGAAGAAGCATACAGACAATTTTAGAATATAGGACAGCTAATGTGGGGAATGCCTGGGTGGCTCAGCGGTTGAGAACCTACCTTTGGCTCAGCGGTTGAGCACCTGCCTTTGATCCAGGATCAAGTCCCACATTGAGCTCCCTGTGAGGAGCCCGCTTCTCCCTCTGCCTATGTCTCTGCCTCTCTCTGTCTGTGTCTCTCATGAATAAATAAATAAATCTTAAAAAAAAAAAAAAAAGAATAGCTAATGCGGTTTCTCCAGGTCAGTGGCATGTAAAAGAGGGACATGGGGAGTTACTACTAAGTAAAAAAAGATGTAAGAAATATAACAGCCACATACAAAGTGGTTCATGTTTGTTTTCTTTTTATTTTATTTTATATATTTTTTATTTTTAAAAATCTTTTTAAGAGATTTTAATTTATTTTGAGAGAGAGTGCATGAGAGAGAGAGAGAATGAGCGGGAGTAGGGGCAGAGGGAGAGGGAGGAGCAGACTCCCCGCTGAGTAGGGAGCCTGATGTGGGGCTCAGTTCCAGGAAACTGAGATCAGGACCTAAGCCACAGGCAGATGTTTAACCAGCTTTGCCACCCAGGTGTCTCTGGATTCTTTTTAGATCAAATTATCTAGAAAAGACATTTTTGAGATGATACTAGAAATTTAAATTTGGTTGGTATTAGTTAATACAATGGAAACTTAAAAAAAAAAATGATTTATTTATTTATTTATGAGTGACACAGAGAGGCAGAGACACACAGGCAGAGAGAGAAGCAGGCTCCCCGTCTCGATCCTGGATTCTGGGATCACACCCTGAGCCAAAGGCAGACACTGAACCACTGAGCCACCTAGGTATCCCAGTACCATGGAAACTTAATTTGATGAGTGTGATGTAGTGATTTTGTGATTATATAAAGCAGTAGGTTAATTATTTAAATATACATGATATGGTAGGTGGGTAGGAGGGGGAGTGACATTATGTCTAGCATTTACTTTAAAATACCTCAAAAAAGAAAAAAAGACAAAGTAATATTGGTAATATCTAGAATAATTGTTGAATAGGAGTGATGAGTAGATATACAGGAATTCATTATGCTTTTCTCTCTACTTTTATATATAATTAAAAATTTTCAGGTATGCCTGGGTGGCTCAAGCAGTTGAGCATCTGCCTTCTGCTCTGGGCATGATCTCGGGATCCGGAATCGAGTCCCATATTGGGCTCCTTGCAGGAAGCGGGCTTCTCCCTCTGCCTATGTCTCTGCCTCCCTCTCTCTCTCTCTCTCTCTCATTAGTAAATAAATAAAATCTTTAAAAAATTTTTTCCATTAAAACAATTGAGCTTTTGTGTTCACTGACCATATTTTTTTGCCACTACTTCTCTCCCAACATTTAGAAAATATTCTTAAATCTTTGAAAAATTTGTTTTTCTAATAAAATGAGTCATTCCTTGAATATTTAATCGTTCCTTCTTCTTTTTTTTTTTTTTTTCTTTTTTACCACCCTTGCAGTTATTACTATCTGCTGTGGCATTTGTTTTGTTTCATGTCTTCTCCCCGTGGACCAAAAGTTCAAAAAAGGTGGTAGGAAGGATTTTTATGTTTCATGCTTTGCTTCATTTTCATTAATCTATACCTGCCTAGCAGTAGGTGCTTAGTAAATAGTTGAATGATTGAATGAGTAGGAACCAGAGCTCTTGAAGGCTAAGGACATTGGGTTTGGCAAAGGACAAAACCAAGGAGAACCTCTTCGACAGTAACCATGTGGGATTTAGACAGGGAAATGTGGGGCTAGCACATAAAAACTTGAGAGCAGGGGTAAGAGGCTTTCTCTTTCCTGTTTGACTGTAAAGCCTTATTTAACATGCAGCTATTCTCAGCAATAGGAATGAATTACTCCAAAGCTATTAAGTTATTGTACTGTGAGTTCTTTAATTGTCTTTCATACAGTCTTGAGAGGTTCCCCCCATAATCATCTTTTTATTACTGAATGGCATCCCTTTCTTGAAATATATTTTATTAAAGTTTAGATATTTCTTCTCAGGGAAAAAATTATTTAAAACCAGTGATTTTGTACAGGCATGTTGAATTTTAGCAACTCCTTATGGTTTCTTTTTATATTCAAAAATACATAATCTTATATTTTCATTTTCCTAGCAACTGTTTTTTGTCTCTTTTTCAGTGTATATGTTTACCAGCTAGATTTTAGTATCTTTTTGCATAGACATCATCATTATCGGTTATCTACTAATTAAAGAAGTAGTTTTTAGCAGTGCTGTAAAACACAGCCAATAATAACTGTACCTGATAATTAAGGTGACTGAAAGTGAAGTATTAAAAATGACATCAGTGAAAATTCAAAACATTTTATATTTGCTTTTGTAAAATGAATGTTTTTAGAATCATTGTTTTGAAAATTACTGGTCATTTTTATAGCCAAAACTGTAAGCCTTGATTTAAGGGAAAAAGATAAGCAAAAATTCTAGTGATTCTCATTTTTTTTTTCTGGTCTTGGTACCCAGTTACACTCTTAAAAATTATTGAAGATCTCAAAGAGCCTTGATTTATTTGGACTATATCTCTCAGCATTTACCTTGTTAGAAAACAAAACAGAAGTTTTGAAACCACTTATTAAGTTCATTTAAAAATAACAGCTAAATTGCATGTCACATTGTTAACATATTTTGGGGGAAAATAGCTGTATTTATTGAAACAAAAAAATTAATGAGAGGGATGATATTGTTTACATTTCCTTAAATAAAGTCTAGCTTAATGGAAGACAGTTGGAATCTCATATCTACTTGTGCATTCAGTCTATTCCTGTACTACATGCCTTACGGTCTGAGGAAAACTTCATTGTCTGCTCATGAGAGATGGGGAGGGTTGGAATACAAATATCGTCCTGGTATTATGAAAATAATTTTGATTCCACAGACTCCATGTGAAGGTCTCAGAAACCCCCAAGGTCCATATCCTGAGAACTGCTGGAATTACTTCTCATTGGCATGTTATATGTGGCAGTGCAGTGTGTTAAATGAACTGGGTAGTTTTAAATAGTGTAATAGTGTCAGTTTGATAAGTTTCTGTTTGATATATTTTACTTTAAGGGAACTATTGAAGTTAACTTGTGTGTGTGTGTGTGTGTGTGTGTGTGTGTGTGTATATATATATATATATATATATATATATAAATTTGAGTGTTAAGGAATGATGCCTTGACCTACAGGTTTATATTTGTGGATTTCATATCTTTTGGACTATCATGTAATTAGAATGGGCACCTTATTTCTTAGAGAAGTAGAAATTCAATAGAAAGGTTAAAATCTTTATTTTTTTTTTTTTAAAGATTTTATTTATTTATTCTTGAGAGACACACAGAGAGTCATAGAACATAGGCAGAGGGGGAAGCAGGCTCCTGTGGGGATATGGGATTCCATTCCAGTACTGCAGGATCATGCCTCAGAGAAGGCACATGTTCAACCACTGAGCCACCCAAGCGTCCCAAAAGGTTAAAATCTCTAAAACAAGTTTTTGATATTCAGAGTTACTTGCAATTAAGGGGCGGGGGGATGGAGAACACACTTTAAAATGCAGTTAGTTTGTTAAAAACAATCATGTTGCTTAGTTGTCATTAGTGAGCAAATATTAATGTCTCTATCTCATTTTACACATTAATAGCTAGACAAAGATACTATTTTTCTTACTTTTTTTTATTTTATTATTATTTTTTTAATTTATGATAGTCACACAGAGAGAGATGAGAGAGGCAGAAACATAGGCAGAGGGAGAAGCAGGCTCCATGCACCAGGAGCCGGACGTGGGATTCAACCCCGGGTCTCCGGGATCGCGCCCTGGGCCAAAGGCAGGCGCTAAACCGCTGCGCCACCCAGGGATCCCACTATTTTTGTCTATACTGTATTTATCTAATACTCTTTTTCTCTTACTTTTTTTTTTTAAGATTTTATTTATTTATCGAGACAGAGAGAGTGAGAGGCAGACACACAGGCAGAGGGAGAAGCAGGCTCCACACTGGGAGCCAGACATGGGACTTGATACCGGGTCTCCAGGATCACACCCCTGGCTGCAGGTGGCGCTAAACCACTGCACCACCGGGCTGCCCTCTCCTGCAGTTTTTAAAGCTATAGTTTTTAAAGCTTTATTCATCTTTTTTGATTTGCTTTCTTCCTCCATCTGTATGCAAACTAGGAATCAATAGTGCATTAGATCAGCTGACGTGGAAGGAAAAATAATAGATAATGAAAACAGTCTTTATTGCTTACATCCTATTTTAGTTATAACTAATATAAGATCCAGAGGTTATTGGTAGGGGAATGAAACATTATACCTCAAGTTATTTCATGAATAAGCTTTACTTTCAGATTTATTTATTTCATAAAGCTTTTAAGAAAAATAACATTAATGCTGAGTAACTAGTAAAATAATTTACTCTCAGTAGCAGTATGCATTTGGTGGGGATTTTTATTGATGCTTGTCTGTAATCTTAGACATAATGATTTACTTATAGGCTTTTGTTAATTATAAAGCTAATAAAAATCTCAAATTATTTTGGGCATGTTATACATTTGTTGACTATGTAAATTGTATGTGGTTTTAATGCTTGGCACATTGTTCTTATGTTAGGATGATGTTTTAGTTTTTTCATACCTGTCTTAGCTTCCCAATCTCACACATTTGCTAGGAGGAGTACATCAGCAGTAATAAGACCTTTTTCCCCAAAGTGTCTGACATGCATCTGAAAATATGACAGAGCAGAGCTTTAGCTAGATTTTAGAAGTTCTTTTGTTAAATCATATAAGAAACTTAAACTGATAGTACTTCACATTTTTCACATAGTGTGTTCTATTGATGAATAGCTGTATAGCAGCAACACAGGAAAGCAGAGTTCTTGGCAATACCAGCTCAATTGCATCTGCAGATGAGGATTTAAAATTCTGTGCAGCAGACAGTACCTCCAGCAGGCGAGTAAAAGGTTACTGCATTATTTTGCTTGTTTGTTTTCATAGCCTTTATCTACAAAAGATTTTTTTTAAAAAATTCAGTGTGAAATGCATGCCTGTTTTTAGACATTTTGGAAATTGATTTAGGTATAACATGAATATCAAAAGGGCAGTACAAGGTGAAGAAGAGGCAATGCAATACTGGCACTTTTTAGCTTTAAATCAAGGAAGAAATTGAGCATGAGGCATACACAAATAAGGAAACTTTCAATGCCACAGAAAACAGGAAGTTTTAAAAATATACATTTTCATTCAAAGGGTTTCTTACTACATTTAGTTTTTAGACTGTCATCCTCAAAAAAGGTGCTAAAAGAGATTAATAATCATTGGTCTATGAATGTTCATTAAGTTGCAGTTATTTGAAGTATGATTATTTGGGAAGACTATAAAGTGTTTGTATTAATGTGACCCTTTCTTGTCCTGGAAATTATAATGTGGATTATTATTACATGGTATAAATAAATACCTTTATACATTATTGGCAAAAGAGGATTCTTAAGTATAAAAGATACTATAGAATGGCTGATATACATAATTCAATTGCTTATGTTATCAGGGTGGTTTGTGGTTTTTGCATCTATTTAACAAGATGCAAATAACCAAGTGAGAGAAGATTGAGTATCAAAACAACCAGGTTTTAGATGGCTTTTCCCCATATTGTCCATACCTATCTATAGCCACATAACCTTTTCTTCTTATTAGAACTCTTCTAACATTTATGATAGCAGGGATCTCCTTGGATTACATTGCTTATTTGTTCCATCATTACCTACACCCCTAGTTTTCCTATAGAATTCTTCCACTCTGTATTTCTCAAGTTTAAATACAGATTCAGAGGGAGTTTTTTACTTCTCATATCAACCACTGCCCTGTCCTCTTCCAGCAATACTCAAAGATTTTTATCAGCTACTGTCTAAATTTTGTTTTAGAAAACACATACACCTATCTATGTTTTTGTATTTTAGATTAAATAATAAGGTAGAAAACAGTTCTGTAAATCCATAGCATAGAAGTAAAATCAGTAGATTATTCTTACTGTGAGTGTTTGGCAGGCTTCTTGAATCGTGGAGTCATAAAAGGTCAGGAGTTCTGATTGGTAAGTTAAAGAATCCGTCCAGTAATTTGCTCCCTGTTGTTTCTCAAAGCAATGCAGCAGCCGTTCTTTTCCAGATATTGAGCGGTTCTTGAACAGTGTGTGTGGAGACAGGGAGGGGTGGGGCTCATTCCAGTTGGTTGTTGAAATAGTGTGCATTTACAGAGGGAACAGGTTGGATAGGCTGAGCTGAAGGAGTAGGCAAACAGATCTAAACTGATGGAGGACAGAAAGAGTGGTTAGTATAATTTTGGGGTATAATATCTCGAGTTTGCTCCTTTGTTAAGTACTTGGGCTTTAATAGAAAACAGTATGAAATATTAAAGCACCTTACCTTATTTCTAAAGAGTAGCTGGGAGACTTCTGTTTTTGATATCGACTTTTTCTTGGCGATGAGTTTGTGTCTGGTATCTTCTTTAGAGAAGCTGATGTTTTATTCTTTTTTAGCAGTGTTTCTTTCAGCCAGAGAGCTGCAGAATGAGGCAGTTAGCCAATTTTGAGTATATATGGGACATTACCAGTTCTGATTTTTAAAGTTAAGTTCTCATCTAATGAACAAGTCAATGTGTGGCTGTGGCTGCAGCATTATTTCTTCTTTAATGAAGAGGTTGAGCCGTTCGACCTGCTGCTCCGATCTGTTCTCTTGTAGCCATACCTCAGACCAGTTGCAGAGATTATCCATCGAATGTCCCAGGCAACCAAAGGTAACTACATAGATTTATTTCAAATAAAAATATACAATTAAAATGGATGCCTTATAACTAGGACCAAATGATTAAAAATAAAAGACCAATTAAAGATGTTCTTAGCAGTTTTCTTGACCTTGCAGTAGCTATCCAATATCATTTTGTCATCATCAGATTGTGTAGCAATGGAAATGCACTGCAGTAATTGATTTTGTAATAGGATCAGGTGATTTACTAGCTGCACTGACAACCACTTGCTTGCTTGCTCTGAGCTGTGGAGCACTCTAATGGATGTTGTGATTGCAGCCTGGAGTTGATGTGAGGCTGCTGGTCACTTAAAGCAGCAGTGCTTATTTTTAAAATTAGAATAATAAATTTTCAAAAATTTTCCTTTGCTTTAAGTTTTGGGTAGCCTCAGTAATTTTATAGTTAATTTGAGTGCCCCCCTCCATGAAATTGTAGAGATTATGTTATTTCATTCATCAATTCATAAAAAGTTCATTGGTGCTAGTAGTCTTGAGTAGAAGGAAATGTAAACTCTTTGCTCCCTATGCCTAGCTCAGCATCAGCAAGTATCAACATAATCTGGTATTGATCATGAGAGCATCTCTCTAAAATACAGGATTTATGTTAACTATCCTGTGTCATCCAAATGAAATAATATTCTTAATGCTTGTAAATTTTCTCGGTTTCAGACTCTAGCTGTAATTACAATAGTGGAATTATGGTAAATTCTTGTGCTAGTGAGTTGTATTAGAGTCGTTTTGTATTGTTTTTGTTCTGCTTTTTTTAGTGGTTTCATAGATCAGCAACACTTAGGAAGTCTGAGTTGAACCAATTTTAAAGGATATTGATGAAAACATAGTTAGCTATTTTTAAAATAATATTTAAGAATACAGGAACTGAAAAACATCAATTTTCAGTGATTACATTTTAGTAATTATTTTCATTTTTCTCTATACCTTTTAAACAAATACAGAGATACAGGACTAAAGCTTAAAGCAGAATAGAACTGCTATTGCAGAAAAAACGGTGAGACTCAGTACCCAAGACTTTGCCTACTTTAGAGTTTTGCTTGGGGCTTTGCATAGGAAAGAAAATGATCTCGCCTCTACTCACCAACTCTACCTCTCTATCTAGTACTTAAAATGTTTTGTACAGAACATGACATAAAAACACTGAGTTCTCTATTCCCTAATTTATGTTCTTTAATCATGTTTATGTTGTTGCCACAATAGGGATACTTTTTCTTTCAGTCACACCCAAAAACATTTGTTAATTAAATAATGTTAATAGTTTGCTATAGAAGGAATTGAACATAAAGTTGCCATTATATATGATATTCAAACCACTATATGAAGAGAGCTTTTCCTTCTCATGTACTTAAATATTTGCCATTAGTGTTTCTTGAAAGATGTGAATATTACCAATATCATTCTGTACTTTATTTTGAATTCAGATACTTAAAACGTTAACTATGGAGACTGTAATATAAATTAAAAACTAGTGTTTGTTATCTTTTAGTCAATAGATAACAAGTAAAAAGTTTACTGTGCTCTCCCCAACCCCCCCAAGAAAAGAAAAACAACCTTCTGTGAACACTGGTAGTATGAACATAAAGGATGTTCATATCATTTGAGATTTGGTAAAGGATATATCTAAATTTCATTTACATTGAAATGTTAAGTGGTGAATTAACAACAAATTAATCATTAATAGAAGTTTTACTGGAGCCATGTACATGAAAGCTTTTTCAATGTGTTGAGGGAATAGGAGGAAAGGAGATATCAGAAGAGTTGACCACTTGTTAGAAAACATTAGTTATAAAAGAAGATACTGTGATTATTCTACATTAGACATTGTGAAGTCCAAGCCCTAATAGAACTTACCTCTTTTTTAAGGGCCCTGGGTCAAACATTAATAAGACCTGGATTTAATTAGACTGACACAAATCTACTTGATGACCTTGATCAATTTAGATGTGAACATTTTTACTTAAGTTCCTTAAACATACTCCTAAAATGTCCATTAAAAAGAAATTAATTTATTCATACTAATGTGAGGTATTCTGATACTTGACCTGGAAGCTAGAGAAGTTGGAGTTAAGAAGAAGGATGAAATTTCTTAAAAGAATCAGGTTCTAGATGACATTGAAATATTTCCATTCACCTTTCATGTCCTTTTTGGGCAGGGGAAGGGAATGCATATTTTTGCTAAGAATATGATTTTATCTTTTTCATATTCAGTATTCTCTACATGTTTAAAAGGATAAGTTTGGGATTAAATTCTAGCACTGCCAGTTTTTCCTGTGCTCTCTAACAATGTTGTTAAAGGGTTTAATTCAGTTTCTAGCTTTTTTTTTTTATTAATTTTTTTTTTCTTAAAGGTAGGCTTTATGTTAGTAGTGCTCTTTCTGTATATGGCCTATCAGATAAGCTGTATACAGGCAGTCCTCTTTGTTGCCTAGGCAAAGTGGTTGGGAGATTGATTGAATTAGGTGCTTTCAAAGTGATGAGCATATAATAATAATTCTAACAAACATTTATTGAACTCTTAATTTGGACCAGATGTACTTTTGTGTTAATTATGTCACTACTGAGATAGGTATTATCTTTTCTTTTTAAAAGAGATTTTGTTTATTTATTTATTTATTTATTTGATAGAGCAAGAGAGCGCAAACGGAGGAAGTGGCAGAGGAAGAGGGAGAGCTGAGCAGGGAGCTCGACACACAGCTCAATCCCAGAACCCCAGGATTATGACCTGAGCTGAAGGTAGACATTTAACTGACTCAGCCACCCCAGCACCCCTCTTACTATCGTTTTTAAAGGTGAGGAAACTGAGGCCCAGTGAGTTTATATAACATACCTTAAATCACACAGCTGGGAAATAACAGATCCAGTGTTAAAACTTTACATAGAAAAATATATAGGGGTGCCTGGGTGGCTCGGTTATTTAAGTGTCTGACTCTTGATTTCAGCTCAGGTCATGATCTCAGGATCCTGGGAGATCAGGAGGAAGTCTGCTAGTCTTCCTTTCCCTCTGCTCATTCTTTCTGCCTCTCTTTCAAATAAATAAATAAAATTAAATACATACATGTACCTATATGTATTATATGTTTTGCTATAGAAGAAATTAAGCATAAGATATATATTATTTGAGGTAAAATACTGTGCTTTAATGTATTTTTAAAATATTTGCACTTTTAATTAAGCAATAACTGCAGAAGCCAAGCTTTGGTCTGAAGTCATTATGTGATCGCCTAATATTTGTATCTTGAATAAGGAGTAACTGGTATATTTACCTCTTACCTAGCTATTTGGAGTATACTTTTCAGTATATGGAAATTATTCATATAAAGCATTTGTACTTTGCAGTAATGCTTCTTGAAGTATAGTTCAGAGATCAGTTTGCATCTGTGTCATTTGTGGTAGTTTAAAGTACAAATCTACATCAGAACCTCTTGACAGAATCACTGGAATAGGATCCAGGGATTTTCATTTTTAAACAGGCCTCTTGGATGATTCTTATGCATACCAAATTTTGAGAACTGCTGATATTGAAATGTGCTCCTGTTTTTACCTTTTCTGTATATGTTGTCCGTCACCTTTCCTTCCTCTAGGAATTCGTTTACAAACCATAGAGGATTTGTAAAATCATCTCTTACACTGTTAAAAAAAAAAAAAAAGCTTTGAAATGGAATTAACAATCTCCTTAATGATAAAATGTAAATTGGTAATGCTAATTCTTTCTTGGTAGGCATTTTAGAAACATGTTTAAGTAGTAGTTAAAATGTTTCTAATTGTTGACTCAGTAAGCCAGCCTCTAGGAATTTATCCTAAGGATATAAATCATAGATTTATAGAAAAATTTAGGCATAAGAATGTTCATATCAGCATCATTTGTTAAAGTGAAATCAGTTTCAAATATCAGGGAAATGGGTAAATATATCCATTTGTTTGAGCCACCCTTCAGCCTTAAAATATCATTCATATTGGGAAGAATATTGAAGATTTAGAAAAATACTCATGATAATATAACGTTTGAAAAGAATATAAAATTGTATTTATATATCCATACACATAGTGCATATGGTATGAGATTAAATTATATGAAATTACCGTTTTTTAAGGTCAGTGAGTAGTTAGGTCTCAACATTTTCATTTAGTTTATTAGTTTTGAAAATATGTGTTATACATTTTTGAGAGAGAGACTAGAAGAAAATACAAGAGATTTATAAAGTGGTTATCTCTAGATGAGATTATAGATAACTTAAAGTATTTCTTCTTTATTTTTTATTTTTTTTTGTATTTCTTCTTTATATGTCTATATTTTTCAAATTTATTAACAAAGTCCTAGTTATGACCTTTATAATAGAGCAAAATAAGTTGCTAACAAAACCAACTATTGGAAACCATTGCTAAGCTTCTGTGGAAAGCACCAAGTAATATTTCTATAAACTTCTTTTAAGCAAGCCTAAGGGCTCCATCTATGCTGATTCTCTTACCTGTTTTATTTGCTGTTGAGTGTTTTAATGAAAACATGCATATACACTTGTATCTATGTACCAAATTTTGATTGGATTTAAATCTGTAATGGAAGAGTATACTTTAAAAGGAAGAAAAACATCAATTTTACAAGGTTTTTTGTTTGTTTGTTTTTTTGTTAATGAGCTTAAAGACCACTATACATATGCCAGGAGTAGGTTGAATAGCTCTTTAAGGCCCCCCCCCTCCCCCGCACTCCTCCCAAAAAGCTGTTTTAGGCTTTGGCTTAAAATTTTATAATTAAGCTGATTAGAAATTAATGTGATTTTAATGAATTGATAGAACTGAGTAGATTTTTTAAAGTTAGTAATCTACATACTATTTTTAGTTTTATAAAGTTACTATATTTATCTGAAAGATATTCCTCTCCACCCTCATTTGCTTTATTTTTTTTTAAGATTGATTGATTTATTTGACAAAGAGGGAGCCAGAGGGGGAGGGAGAGTCCCAAGGGGACTCCACACTGAACATGGATGGAGCCCAATGTGGGGCTCAGTCTCAAGACACCGAGATCATAACTTGAGCAGAAACCAAGAGTCAGATGCTTAACTGACTCTGACACCCAGGCACCCCAGTGGTGTGCTTTTAAGCTTATGGCTTAATAAGAATAATATCTACCATGTTTTGATTATCACCAAATGACAAATATTAGATGGTTTTAATTCTTACCGAAAACCTATTCCTTAAGTATAAGCTTCATTTTAGAATTGAGACCATTAAATGCTTACCTGAGATCATATTAAGTAGCAAATCTGGGTTTTTATTTAAGTAATTCTTACATCAAGACCTTTGTTTTTATCCTTGATGTTATCCAGGTCCACTGAAAGGTATATATGTGTTTATAAATGGGAAACAAGGAAAACTGTAGTATAAGCCTTCTCCTAAATCAGACTGTTACAAAATAGATAATGAATAATTATTTATTGTTTTTATTTAAACACTTCTTATCCTCTGATCTGGATAGTACATGTGGGATTTCTGGCATTTACTGATAGCCTGCTAATAATTAGTTTCTTGTGCAAATCATTGGACATTGTAAAAAAGAAAAGCCCAAAGTTGTCTTCTGGGAGTTTTACAGTCCTAATGGGAAAGGCAGACAATGAAAGAGTTAATAAGGTATTTCAGAACATAGGTATGGAATAGAAGCTGTTGGAGCATAAAGATGTTAATTAATTTACTCTCTGAGAGTAGCGGTAAGAGGTACTTGGAAACCTACCTTAGAAAAAGTGGGTTTAGAAGGAGCCATAGATTTTATTCTTGTCATGGGTCCTGGGAATCTTGTATTAATATTAATAAACACTTTTGCCCCTTAAGTGTTCTTTAAGCCCATTTAAGTTGAGAACCATCATTATAGGTGGCAGTTGAAGCAATGAGAGTGTATATAGTAGTTTGAGGAGACTATGTAGAGTGAGAAAGAAGAAGTCAGAAACCTAAAAAGCGGTAGTGTTTTAGCAAAGAGAGGGTAAGGCCTGAGAGGAGAGTTTCATTGTTACTATACAGGATATATGAATTAGGCAGTGGAAGGTCCCAGAAAAGAAAAGTAGGAATTGGAAAGAAAAATGCATCAAAGGAGGGATAGGTTGTGATAGTGAATTGGGTCAAAAAGGCCATAGATTTTATTCCTGGATTTCCTAGAAATTATCCCCATGTTCTTTGCCAGATAAAAATCATTACTTTGGGCTTTACAGTAAATTGTGTCTTGTCTCTTTAAATCAGGATTACATGTGTATCATGTACAAATTGACATGAGTATTTTGGATATGGCCGCCAAAGTGGTTTATAGAAAGTAGTCTGTAATGCAGCATTGTCATTGGATCAAGATGCTGTTAGATTAATGTAACAGTTATGATTTATATATAATAAATGATTTCTTTTAGTGTCTAGGGATAGGATTGGAGGGACATGACTTAGACTTTGTGTGAATAATCAAGAAAGTAACAAGTTATTTTAAGCTGGAAGAAGAGGGTGATAGAAAAGGAGTTACAAGTATATCCTTACTGTTTTGCTCATGCTTCCACATTTTTAAAAATAAATTTATCTGACAGCACAAATAGGGGGAGTGGGAGAAGGAGAAAGAGGCTCCCCACTGAACAGGGAGCCCAATGTAGGCCTTGATTCCAGGACCCTAGAATCATGACCTGAGTTGAAGGTATATATTAGCCGACTGAACCACCCAGGAGCCCCTCATGCTTCCACATTTATAAATTTCTTAAATATATATATATATATATAATTTTAAAAGATTTTATTTATTTATTCATGGGAGACAGAGAGAGAGAAGAGAGGCAGAGACACAGGCAGAGGGAGATGCAGGCTCCATGCAGGAGCCCGATGTGGGACTTGATCCCGGAAGCCAGGGATCATGCCCTGAGCTGAAGGCAGATGCTCAACCACTGAGCCACCCAGACGTCATTTAATTTTATAATTTTTTAAAAAACCAGTATGTTTAAGTTATAAATACATACAATCACAAACTTTGAATGAAAAGTCTCAGAATTCTGATCAAGATTACAGTATATAGGAAGAAAGTGTTATTCTTTACCCTGAGATTAACAGTAAATAAAAATCACAGCATTAACCTTTTAAAGATAATGTTTAGGCAACAGTAGTTTCAGGGTGCCTGGATGGCTTAGTTGATTAAGTGTTGGACTCTTGATTTCGGGCCCATGTTATGATCTCAGGGTTGTAAAATGGGTTCCCATATTGGGCTCCGCCCTGGAGGCTGCTTAAGATTCTCTATCCCTCTCCCTTTGCCCCTCCCCCCACCATGTGTACATACACTCAATCTTTAAAAACAAAACAGATTAATTTCTAAAAGAAAAATTAAACATAGGTAAGCACAGGAGCAAAAGACTTACAACATATTCTATATCTCTATATAGGAAGGAAGTTAATTCCTAAATTTTGGAGTTGACTGGTTGTTGAAAGTCATAGCAGTCCACCTTCTAAAGAGCTTCTTTTAAAAAAAGGTTTATTTATTTATTTGAGAGAGAGAGAGTGTGTGCTTGGGGTAGGGGCTGGAGGGGCAGAGGAAGAAAATCTCAAGCACACTCCCGGCTGAGTGTGGAGCCCTGTATGGGTCTCAACTTCACAACCCAGAGACCTGACCTCAGCCGAAATCAAGGGTGTGACACTCAACTGACTGAGCCATCCAGGCCCCCCAAGAGTGCCTTTTAAAATTCATTTCTTAGAATCTTATCTGGGATAATTTTTAGATACAATTTGGCATAACCAAGAAGTCCTTGATTATTGAGAAATTAAGGTGAAAAATCATTGCCATTCACCATTGCTCATTACATATTTTATGATACTGACTTTTGCTCCTTTATTTTCATTCTATGACTGGAGCTTTATTGAAGAGTTCAACTTATTGAACAAATAAGTTGAAAAGAAAACTTCATTTTATTATTTTTCAAATCTATATAGTTGGAGTGATTCCCTTTCTATTTATAAGGCTTCAATTATATACATTGTTTTGTATCCAAAAACTAACATATACTTGTGATTGTTCATGGAAAGGTAAGGAGGAGATTAAAGAAATTGAACTTTTTAGCTGGAAGGTAATGATAAATAGAGCAAGTTTCTGGAGGAAGTGTAGGGGTAGACAAAGAAAGACTGGTGGTATTAATCTTTAAAATAATAGGGATTACTTTTTTGCTTCAGAGATGAAAGGGGGAAAAGGAACAAAACCTTTGGGTTTGAGATGTTGAAAATTGACAAGACCCCGGCTCTGAAAGCTTCAGTTCTCTCAATAAGGAGAACTATTCATTTAACAGTATAAATTTTAGTTGTTTACTAAACATTTTATGTAGGACAATTTAGTTTTGATACCTCTTTTCTTTTGGGTCACAGTGGAAAATGTTCTTGATCGATATATTTTTTTTTTCAGCAGGAAAGATAATTTTGCTACTTGTATCTTAAAAATTTTGCATTGAGGAACATGTTCCATAGTGAAAGTCATTGAAAGCAAAGTATGTAAACTCAGAGCAGTTACTGACCTTTTGATAATCCCTAAGCCAGAATTTGATTCAGAGTGTTACAGCAATAAACATTGAAATGGCAGAAAGACTAGAAGGTAGTATGAGTGGTCAAGGTCCAACTGACATTTAATATAAAGTAGATAGGATGTAATTTAGGGTGGTGGTGGGAGATGCTTAGATTGCATTGGTTTACCAGATTGGCATACTTGTTCTGTTCAAGATACCATTTTCTTCCCTTTTCCACCAACTCTTATACTTTTTCCTTCCTTCTATTTTTAAAGTGGTAGGCATGCTCTCTAATTTCTGACTTTTCGTGATTTGATTCTTCAGGATACATTTGTTTCAGAGCATCATAAAAAGTATGTTGAAATTCCTAATGGACTAAGTGTCTACTGATAGATGAATGGGTAAAGAAGATAGGGTATTTTTTACAACAGAATATTAGCTCTAGATAAGAATGCAGTCTTTCCATTTGCAACAACATGGCTGGATCTAGAGGGTATAATGCTAAGTGAAATAAGTTAGAGAAAGACAAATACTGTATGATTTCATTCATATATAGAATTTAAGAAACAAAACAAAACAAAACAAAAAAGACAAACAAAAAGCCATACTCTTAACTAGAGAGAACAAGCTGGTAGTTACCAGAAGGGAGGTGGATAGGGGGATGGGGAAATAGGTGAAGGGGATTAAGAAATGCTTATCTTGGTGAGCACTGAGAAATGTATGGAATTGTTGATCACTGTATTGTATGATTGATGTTTGATGCTACTAACATATGTTTACTACACTGGAATTAAAATAAATTAAGATAAAAATTTCAAAATATTCTTAATGTAAAACAAAATTTTAGGTAAAAAAAATATGAAAGCTTTTAGTAACTTTTAATAACCTTTATTACCAGAATTAAATTTTGGTAAGGATTTGGCATTTTTAAATTATTAGAAGTCTTTTAGATATATGTTGCAGACAGATATTAAATGCTAAAGTCAATTTTTGTTGTTCAACTTAGTAAAGAAATATATTCTCTTTGACCGACAAGGTGGGCAAATAATGTTTTCTCCTTAATACTTTGACAGTTTCATAAAGAAAATAATTCAGATTGGCTGTACTGAAAACTAAAAAGATCATTCCTAAGGGAAAAACCTGTATTACTATTGTAATGAATTTTACCCTCCTTGTGACATTATTATAAAATTGAAAAAACTGACTCAAAATGTTATTTTTTAATACATAGTATATACTATAATTTTAATTTAGCAGTTTTGAGGTTTTCTATCTTTGTTATTATAATCTGTATTTTTAAATGTTATTTCCAATTTGTATTCATTTCGGATATTTGCAACTCTTTATTAGTGATACTTAAAGCAGAAATAAAAATGGGCAGTATTTTGACCTGACAACATAATTCTTAAATTGTTTAGTAGCAATAAAGTTTAACCTATCATTACAGATTGGTTTTATCCCATAACAGCAAATGCTGGAGAAGTTAGGCTTGGCCTAAATAAAGCAAGTGGTGACACTGGTTTTCTTTAAATACAATAATAGAGGCAGTTCTGTTACAAAGCAATATATATATCTCGGGGGGAAAAAAACAACCCCTAGATTTCTGCAAAATTAGACCCTAAAAATAGGGACAAGCCTCTCAGAAACGTATGCAACTTTGTAATTTGTGTACTCACAAAACTGGTAACAATTCTGATAAAAATAATAATACAGCTGAAGATTTACCTGAGATCAGTTATTTAATTGAGTCCCTAGAATTTATGCCTTCTCCTTTGATGACATTCAGTTCCACTTAAGATAAATGGTCAAAATAAAAAATTCTGACCAGGATATAGACTTCTTTATCAGTCCTCCTCACCACCCCCCTCCTTTTTTTTTTTTAAGGAAAAAAATGGGAAATATTTTCATGGCTTCTGTATCTGTACTTGTAGCTTGATCAGATAGCTGTGCATTATGGAAAGCCTTGCATTTCTAGAAGCCATTAACCAGCCCTCTTCTACAGGAGTTTTAGAGTTTTTCTGTCCTCCCTTAAGGTTATTGTATATTGCTAAAGCTCTCCGTGTAAGAAATCATCCCTAATGACTCTTTAGCATTACTGTGTTGGAGAAAATTCTTTGTGGGCCTTTGTGACTTTCACATTGTACTGACCTCATCCCTTAATGATGAACAAATGAATGAATTTCTGCTACAGAAACATGTTTTGTAGAAAAGTAGACTATAGGGATCCCTGGGTGGCGCAGCGGTTTAGTGCCTGCCTTTGGCCCAGGGCGCGATCCTGGAGACTCGGGATCGAATCCCACGTCAGGCTCCTGGTGCATGGAGCCTGCTTCTCCCTCTGCCTATGTCTCTGCCTCTCTCTCTCTCTCTCTCTCTCTCTCTCTGACTATCATAAATAAATAAAAATTTAAAAAAAAGTAGACTATAGTCTCTACTTCCATTTGTTTTGTCATTAATGCTTCATGTATTGAATTTGTACTTGTGTGCATTCATGTTTATATTTTTCCCCTGTGCTATTAGTAAGTACCAGGCATCTCTCCCATTTAGGGAGGGGAGTAATGTGATGGAATAGCTTTATCAATAGAGTATATTTATCCCTTACTCTTGTATAGCTTTTTGTTTTAAAACAGTCCATGTGTACATTATGTCATCTTTTTTGTTAGAATTATTCTATATTCTGAATAGTTAAGGTATTAATTTAGGCATTATCATTATCATGTAGTAAAGGAAAGGAGCTTTGCAGTGAAGCAGACATGTGGTTGAATCAAATTTAAGGGACTGAGTTTTGGTTATGTGAGAATAATACTAATTACCTGGTAAGATTCTTTGAAGATTCAGAGATTATATATATAAAACATGTAGTACAGTGATTGCCACTTAGCTGATAAATACTACTTCCTTTATTAGTGATGAATCTTGAGACTGCAAGATTAAGTGACCTTGCCCAAGGTTACTTCTGTATGTAGCAAAAGTCAGATTCACTGAATACCATAATTCAGATCTTTAGTTTTATATGGAGAAAAGCAAAACAAAACTCATTTATAAGTTCAGAAATGAGCCATAAAGGGACGTCTGGGTGGCTCAGTGGTTGAGTGTTTGCCTTTGGCTCAGGGAGTGATCCCTGAGTCTGAGGCTCGAATCCCCCACTGGGCTCCCTGGGAGGAGCCCGCTTCTCCCTCTACTTACGTCTCTGCCTCTCTGTGTGTCTCTCATGAATAAAGAAGTAAAAAAGAAAATTAAAAAAAAATGAACCATAAAGATACATACACATACTCATGGGTACACACAGACATGCAGATTTTCCTGATTTAAGGTTCATTCTTCCCTTCATTGATTAATATGTTTCACTTGTTCATAGTCTTTTCTATTCCCATATTGACATATTGATGATAAAGCATTGGTAGGGAAGCTCTTTACTCTATGTAAATTTTTGCCCTAATTGGAGGCACTTTCAAGCAAAGGGTACTGTGCTTAAGGTTGTGTCAGCAGTTTAATTCATACCGCTTTGCACTTTTCTAGCAGATGATAAAGCATTTCCCCAGCTAAGCAGTAGTACTTGGGCATTGTCAAATTCATTGTTTATTTTATTTTTTAAAAAAGGGGCTTCTCTTCCAGTCAAAATAAAATATACCATGTTGCTTGTTTTCTGCTACTGCTTTATGTTGACTGTATTACTTTTACTTCTGTGTAATTTAGAAATGAATATGAAATTAACCCCTTTCTGTTTTTTGGGTAAAATTTCTACTTTTTGAGGTAGTTATTATATTATCCTTCTACTTACAGATAAAAATACAGCAACAGATTATTTTCTTTTTTTTCACCTTACTACCTCTTTGGGCAAGAAAGGACTATCTTCAATATTTCTGTAATTGAGGTTTATTTATATTACCAGCTGTTTTTTACCTCACAATAAGCTTTGCAGTAATGTTAGAGACTGTGCATGGGATTTTATGGAAGATGTGTTGTATGAGTTTATAGTGGTTGTTAATTATGTTCTTTTATGTTTTGAAATTAAGAATCAAAACTCAGGATTTGGCATTGCAAGTTATCTGGTTTCCATTATTTTTGAACTGTTACTTATAAAAATTGAGATTAGATATCCAAATGTGCATGTAGTGCATGTAGTAAGTGATTACTTTTGGAATCATTTTACATATTAAAGATATATTTCTTTTTAGACTTAATAGATAATGTTTGATCAAATCTGAGAAACTTGGGGTACATAATTATTTTAACTACTAGAATAGAAAAAATGCTGCTGTTTAAATGATGGTATGCCATCAATTTCTGAGAAGCTAAATTATGAAGAAAATGTGTGCCTGTTGTATATTCAGATTTTAGGACTCTTTTTTGGGCAGGGAGTAAATTTTGTGTTGCTAGTTGTTGAGGGACCCTACTTAAATTCTGTATATATGTGTAACTGCACCAGTTCTTTTTGTTCTTTCCTTTGTTCCTTCCAGTAGGATTTATTAAGTTTCGTCATGTGCAGAGCTGTGTTCGGTTTCTGGTCACATAAGATTTCTTCCTTCTTGGAACTTTTATCATGTATCTAGAGCATAATATAAGATCAGGTAATTGTTTGATAATACAAAGTACTAACATATCTCCAACTAGATTTCAGGCTCTCTTAAGGATATGATAGTTGTCTTTGTACATGTCACATTATCTGTTTCATTGCCTAGTACATAGTTGGTAGTTTATTGTAATTTCGTGGTCAAACTTTGGAGTGGTAGGAAAAAGAAACAGAGCATATATCTCAAAAGAGTGTCTGTATAACTGTTTTAATGTAATCAGGGGTTTAGAATATTGGAAAAATATGATTGGACTTTCTAACTCTAAAATGAGACACCAAAAATTTCTTCGGATTGCCAATTGAAATTGAGATGAATTTTTACAGAAATAAGGTGATTATGGCTTAGTATTTATTCACACACATACTTAATTTTTAAAGAGAAATTGAAGTCTTATGTTTATACAGTGAGGGCGATATCCCTTGCACCTTTTGGTTGAATTCTTATGGCTTCTTTGACTTTGGAAGAAATCTAGAAAAGCCAAGTGATCTGGCAGGTGTGACATGTTCCTCAACTGCACAAGTGAATTATGTTTTGCACAATGCTTGTGGAATAGTGGCGTGAGGAGATGTCTAAAAGTAGATTAATTGGCTTTGAGCTATGTGTTGCATTCCCAAATTTGTTGAATTTGTGAAATTTGGCAGCTGTTACATTGCAGCAGGAACAGTGAGTTTGAATATTGTCCTGAATAGTTTCTATTAGAATCATCAAGATGGGCATTAGGCATGTAAAGATACTTTGTCAGATTCTGTATCTCCTTTTGCTTTATTTTGAGATCCTACTTACTGTGACAGTTTGGAATGAAAGCCGTTGTTGGAAATAATCCAGGTGACACTGGCCCATTGCTGATGAATCTGTAGGGGAGTTCTTATATTAGCAGATCTTTTCTATAATCTCAACTTTTTAAGATTGTAAAATATAGATATAGAAAATATAGATATAGAAAACTATAACATAAACCTTTTTGTGTTAAGATAATACATCTTTGTAACTACCACACAGCTCTCAATGCAAAGAAGTTTGCCAGCTATGCCAGATGCTTCTCTGTGTGCCCTGAAACAATCATATTCCCTTCCTTTAAGGAACTCCCTCTAAATTACTCTTAACACTAATCATTTCCTTGTGTTTGTAATTCTCTCACCCAAGTGTGTCTTCCTAGATACTATTGTTTAGTCTTGACCATTTTAAAAATCGTTGCTATTTCTTTGTCTTTTTAAATCTACAGATATTTTCCATATCTTTCTCCTCAAATTTATTTTTGACCTGTATTTTCATAGTCTAGATTTGACCAATTGTATACATTTAGTACAGTTCAGCACATTCATCTGTCCTTTTATTTCCTCAGGCTGGCAGCAGGATCTAGAGGCTTTATTAGATGTGGTTTGACCCCTCTGTCTAGTGGGTAGTGTTATTTCATTAGAACTCACCCAGTGTCTGGCATCCCTCCTTTTGTGATGTTAGCAGCTGCTGATATTTGGTGCTTCCGTCCATTCATTTATTGATGGTTACAAAATGATGGTGTTCTGATTTTCTCATTTCTTTTTCATTTACTAATGAGTAATTTTATAAAGAAATGCTTCCCCTTGTTATTTAATTTCTTAGTGCTATAGTTCATTTAGGAGAGGGAGTAATGCTGTATTGCTGCAGCATATACTAGTAGAACTTTTAGAACTGTATTTGAAAGCTGAAACCCTATATGTTGTCAGAGGGAATTAAGCAATGGTAATTTTTAAAATTTTAGATTGGAAAAACAAAAACTTGCCAAAGGTACAAGAGTACATATTTTTCTAAATAATGTATAATAGCATTATGGTTTGCATACAAATGTGGTGGTATACAAATACCCATCAGAGGTAGAACATATAAATAGTATTTTTACTCTTGGTATTTTTATACAATAGAAATTACACAGGAATGAGAATGAAAATGGATCAATTACAGATAAGCAATGTAAACAAATTTTAAAGACACAATGCTGAGCAAATAAACCTCCAAACAGATATAAACTCATTATTTCATTTAAATGGAGTTCAAAAGCAGGCAAAATTGATCTATGATGTTAAAAGATATTATGGTGGTTACCTTTGTGGATCTTGAGTTAGTTTCTAGAAGTAGTCACTAGAGGGGGTTCTGGAGTATTAGAATGTTCCTTTTTTTTTTAATTTCAGCTTCAACAGGGTATAATCAACATATAAAATGTAGGATATTTAAAGTACATCATGGTGATTTTTATATGTGTATACGTTGTGAAAAGATTCCCCACATCTAGTTCATTAACACATCCATAACCCTTCATGCTTTTCTTTTGTATGTGTTGAGAGAGAACATTTAATTTCCACTCTTTTAGCAAATTTCAATTATATAGTTGTGTTATCAGCTATAGACACCATGTTTTACATTGAATCCTCAGACAATATTAATCTTATAGCTGAAGATTAATAACTTCTCCCTATTTCTCCCACCCTTAGCCTCTGGCAACTACTTTTCTGCTCTATTTCTATGAATATGACTAAAAACATTTCTTGACATATGAGAGATACCATGCAGTATTTGTCTTTGGTTAATTTCACTTAGCATTCCCCAAGATCCATTCATGGTCTTGCAAATGTCAGGATTTCCTTTTTTTCTCCGGTATGAATAATATTCCATTGTGTGTTTATATATATGTGCTGCTTTTCTGTATGTGTTTATCCACTGATGGACACTAAGTTGTTTATGTATCTTGGCTATTGTGAATAATGCTGCAGTAAGTGGGAGCGTACATATCTTTTCAATATCCTGCTTTCATTTCCTTTGGTTATCGACCCACAAGTGGGATTGCTGAGTCGTATAGTAATTCTATTTTAATATTTTGAGGAACCTCCATGCTGTTTTCCATAGTGGCTCTGCCAGTTTGCATTTCTACCAACAGTGCACAATGGTTCCCTTTTTCCATATCCTCCCCAACACTTGTTATCACTTGTCTTTTGATGAAAGTCATTCTAACAGGTGTGAAGTGATAGCTCATTGTGGTTGTGATTTGCATTCCCCTGGTGATTATGATGTGGAACACCTTTTCATGTATCTGTTGGCCATTTGTCTTTTGAAGTTCCTCTTCCCACAGATTTTTTTTTTTTTTTTGCTATTCTGTTGTATGACTTTTTAAATTTTTTAAAGATTTTATTTGTGTATTTGAGAGACACAGAGTACATGAGTGGTGAGAAAGGTTAGAGGGAGAGGGAGAAGCAGACTCTTTGCTGAGCAGAGAACCAGCTGCAGGACTTGATTCCCACGACCCCAGGATCATGACTTGAGCCAAAGGCAGATGCTTAGCTGACTGAGCCAACCAGGCGCATGCATTGATTGTATGACTTCTTTATGTATTTTAGATACTAGATATTTAGATATTTTAGATACTTGGAAATATTTTTCTCATAAATTGCCTTTTCATTTGTTGATGATTTTCTTTGCTGTGCAGAAGCTTTTCAGTTTGATGCTGTCCCACTTGTTTATTTTATTGCTTTTGCTGTTGGTGTCAAATCCAACATTGTCAAGACCTGTGCCAGAGAACTCACCCCCTATGTTTTCTTCTAGGAGTTTTATTGTTTCAGATTTTACATTTAAGTCTTTAATCTATTTTGAATTGATTTTTGTTTATGGTGTAAAATAGGGTTCCAGTTTCATTCTTTTGCATGTGGCTGTTCAGTGTTCCCAGCACCATTTAGTGAAGAGACTGTCCTTTCCCTATTGTATATCCTAATTTCTAGAATAAAGGGCTAATTTCTAGTCAGTAGAGGGGTTCTAGACTATCAGAATGTTCTATTTTTTTTTATCTGGTGCTGGCACATTTTGATGTCTCTCTCTCTCTTTTTTTTTTTTAAGATTTTATTTATTTATTCATGAGAGATACTCAGAGAGGAAGCAGAGACATGGGCAGAGGGAGAAGCAGGCTCCTTGCAGGGAGCCTGATGTGGGACTTGATACCGGGACCTCGGGATCGCACCCTGTGCCAAAGACAGATGCCCAATCACTGAGCCACCCAAGTGTCCCTGATGTATGTCTTATATTCAAATAAAAAGTCAATAAATGAACAATTAAAATATCCAGATTTGGGGAAAAAAACAACTTGTATGTTCACAGAATTACTTGGAAACTGCTTATTAAAAATGCAGATTTGGATTCAGTGGATCTAGGCTAGGACTCAGGTTTCTGCATTTAAGGCCCCCATCTCCCAGTGATTTTGATGCAGCTTACTTTGAGAATAAGACTTTTTTTAAAAAGCACTTTTCTAAAATTTGAATTCTGATGATAATATTTATTCAATTTGATGAAGTGGTTCAAATATATTACGCACTTGACTTTAAGTAGGAATGTAGCTAGAGACTTTAAATGAAACACCGAAAATGCAGAATAGCTTTATAGCTTAGAACTCTCTCCATTTCTTACAATAATTTTTAATTAAAAGCATCAAATACTTAGACCTTTTTACTTCTATCACTAAACAGAAGGGTTCTTCCCACTCCCTCTACTATTTTTTTTTAAATCCTTGAGAGTTACCACATGTGTAACAATGAGTGGAAAAATAAAAAGCTACTTTGAATAGTCTACTGTTCACTAAATGTTTTGTTCTTAGCAGCATGTTAATGGGCTCAAATTTATGTCACAACTAAATAACTAATCACTACATAGCATACGTCTATAGTGTCAAAACCTCAAATTTAAACCTAACAATTTAAGCCTATTAAGGATCTATGATATTAATAGCTTGTTATTAGACAAATAAAGCAACACTGAACATCAAATGAATGTCATGTACTCCGAATAATTAAGATTTTTTTCCTTGAAATTTAAAATAAAGCTGTGTTCACTGGCTTTGCAGATCATTGTTTTGACATCAGTTGACTTTACAGATGTATCACTGGGGTTCTGGTTACAAATGAGGTTTTAATTAGGTAGATCTGGAGTAGGGCATGAAATTTTACATTTCTAACAAGCTCCAGGTGATGACAGTCCACTGCTGGTGGAAGACCTGATTTTGAATAGAAAGGCTCTACTTTCTTGTCTCTTCCATTTGTTTTCTTTCATTTCTGTTAGAATAATCTTTTTAATGAATGTATATGACAGTGTCAACTCCCTGCTTATAGCCCTTTGGTGATTGCCAGTCTCAAGTTCATCTTCCTTATCATGGCATACAGAGATTCTCAAGGGTTGGATCCTCTCTGTCTTGAGCCTCATCTCCTAGTCTATCAGTTTCATTTCTAGTAATTCTGTACCCTACAATTTAGTTTTAAGCCCAGCAAAACCAAACATCTCACACATCTTTATTTCTTTAATTAGCTACTTTTATACTATGTTTTTCCTTCTCCACCCCAGAGTACCACCTAACAAGTACTTTAGTATGCATTTTAAATATTATATTCGTTGTAAAATCATCCAGGGTCTCCCTGCAAGGAATTATGACTTCTGTTCTTGGCAGTAATGTGGAATACCAAATAGGTACTCTGAAAACTGTCTCAAATGTAACAACCAAAGTGCCAGATAAAGTAAAGAGATAGGTAGATAAATGTATTGATTTAACTGCAGTGCTGACATGACAACAAAGAAATCCATTGTGGGCTAAAATAAGAGACGCTGGGAGCTAAGAGTGGGCAAAAGCCAGTTTTTGCCCTGGGAGTTTTTCACAAGGTGGAGACCTTGGCCTTCTAATTTAAGGGCAACCTTAAGTGCTGGAGACAAGGTGGTAAATCAGAAGGCCCCCAAAAGATGAGTGTCTAATATGAGGCCCACATATAAAGTGAGAGCCCAAAAGGTTCTATAAGGATGAACAAAAAATAAACCTACCACATGAAAATGGACAGTGAGGGACTTTCAGTCTTAGTTTTAGTTTTGGGTATAGGATCCTTCCCCTACCTTCTGAATTTGTAACCACAAGTAGCTTCTCACATAGAACTGTATGTATTTCTGAAATCCTCAAGCAGTGAACTTAAAGTGGTAATCAGAAGTGGTAGTGTTTTTGAGCAACTAGCTGAAAAAACCCGAGTTTTCTCTGGAGCAATTGTTAATTTACCCCAGGGCTCAGAGAATTCTACAAAGTTCCAAAGAAGAATGCATCTTAAGAGACAAGTAGATGGGGCAGCCCAGGTGGCTCAGCGGTTTAGCACCGCCTTCAGCCTAGGGTGTGATCCTGGAGACCAGGGATCTAGTCCCATGTCAGGGTCCCTGCATTGGAGCCTACTTCTCCCTCTGCTTGTGTCTTTGCCTCTCTCTTTCTCTCTGTGCCTCTCATGAATAAGTAAATAAAATCTTAAAAAAAAAAAAAAGAGACAAGTAGATGAATAAAAAAAAAAAAGGTTGAAATGTGGAAAACAGAATGTAACAGTCTAACACCTCTAACTGGAGTTTCAAAAAGAAATGATAAAAAGAAGGGAGAATAAATTCTCAAAGAGAGAATGGCTGTGAATTTCCTAGAATTATGGAAGCTCATTCAGGAAGTTTTGTGAATCTCAAACAGGATAAATAAAAATGAATTCGCATCTAGATACATGATAGTGTAGAACACATAGAACAGTCAGGATAAAGAAAGTATTTAAAAAACAACTACAGAGGAAAGACAGTTTCCTTATAAAGGAGCTACAGTTTGGCATTTGGCTGAATTTTAATAGCAATAGTGGAGGCTAAAAGATAGTGGAATAATATCTTCAATTTGCTGAAAGAAAACTGTCAGTCATATATCCATACCCAGTGAAGCAGTCATTCAAGAAAGAGGGCAAAGCAGAAACCGTTTCAGGAAAAAAAAATTGTGATAGTAATATGTTATTCCCAGGATGATCTATGAGATCATCCTTTTGAGATAGCTCCTTAAAAAATTAGCTTAAAACTTTTAAGTTAACTTAAAGCAAAAATCTGGAAAGAAGACAGCCATCTAGTTTTGTGTCTTTCTGAATTTATGTATAAGCAGATAAACAAGGTACCAAAACAAAGAACTTGTGGGCCATATTTATCCCTGACAGTGTATATTCCCTGAACCCTAAAATACCACTAGGTAAAGGGCAAAACACCAATAGCTGCAAGACTTGACTATATCATGTATTAGTAGGAAAAAAGCGAAAGGGAAATAATGGGGATCAGACTTGGCAACAAGAGAATTCCTCAAATAGTTAACTGGAAAAGCCAGCTGGCCAACTAGCAGATGAAACTGGTAGGTCTTTTGCCTACTCCAACAATGAATGAGTGCAGTGGGCCCTCAGTAAGGACTATGAGGGCATGGGTAGTTTAACCCCTGCAAACTCTCAAAACTGACCTACCAGGGGTGTCTTTCAAAATAGGGCCTCGTCACCCTAAAGGAGAAAATGCAGAAATGGAATCAAAATGGCAAGGAATCGGGGACAAAGGAAAGAGAAGTGCCAAGTGAAAGTTGGGAAGAATAGGGCCAAGACATCTCAGAAAGCAAGCTGCATGTTTGTTTGTTTGTTTGTTTTTAACACTGTATATAACAGAAGAGGGAGCTCTGTAAAATTAGAAAGACCAACTACATTAATAGATCAACAGTATCCAGAGGAAGGAAAACCAGGGACCTAAGTATGTGGAGACCACATGTGGAAGACTGTTTAGTTTTGAGTATTACACTTTGAGAGGAGTAATCATTTGGAGCTCTTAGGATGGTGAGAGAGTCCAAGTCATGCCATTTCAGTAATGATTTAACGAAATTGGGGTGGTTATGCTTGAAAAATAAGGTAGGTAGCATTGGATTAGATTTCATTTATGTAACAACCATAAAGTCCATACTGGGTAGAAATTCAAGGAGGGAGATTTCAAATTTAGTAAAGGAGGAAGTAAATATAAAATTCATCAAAAAGTGCAACATGTCCAGGTTGTAGAGGTTGCTGATCTCTAAAGGTATTTGAGCAGAGGTTTGGTCCTCTGTCATCTGTACTACTACTATTTATTGAACAGCTGCTGTGTGTGAGGTGCTAATATAAGCACTTGACCAGTATTCATGAATATTTACAATATCCTTTAAGGCACATTTTTCATATGCCGTGCTTATGACCAATTAAAGAGAATCTGGGAGTCTAAAGACCTCACTTCCAATTGAGCTCCTCCCTTCCTCAGCTGTTTTGATTTTGGCAGGGTACTTAAATTTCTAGAGTCAGATTCTGAAGCTCTAAAATAAGGTAATGAGAAAAGAATACCTCTAAAGCTTTCTGGTTGAATCTCTTTGCCTTTGCGTGGCTGATAACTTTTCTGACCACCTAGAGCAGCAGTTTTCAGATTTTGGTCTTAGAACCCCTTTACATTCTTGAAAATTACCGAGGACCCCAAATAGTTTTTGTTATGAAAATTCTATTTATTGATATTTGTTGTATTAAAAATTAAAACTGAGAGGTGCTTGGGTGGCTTGAGGTTAAGTATCTGACTTCAGCTCAGGTCATGATCTCAGGGTCCTGGAATTGAGCCCCATGTAGGGCTCCCTGCTTAATGGAGTGTTTGCCTCTCCCTCTGCCCCCCCACCCTAGTGCTCTCGCTCTTTCTCTCTCAAATAAATAAAATCCTAAAAAACACCCAGCACTTAAAAAAAAAAATTAAAACCAAGAAATTTTAAAAGCACAAACATAGTTGAATCAGCCATTAGAGTAATGGCATCATCACAAGTTAAGCAGTCAGAGATTATATACATTCGGAAGAGAATAAGTGCAAAAACCAATAACTTCTTTTATTTTTTATTTTATTTTTTAAAAAGATTTATTTATTTATTTATGATAGACATAGAGAGAGAGGCAGAGACACAGGAGGAGGGAGAAGCAGGCTCTACGCCGGGAGCCTGACGTGGGACTTGATCCCGGGACTCCAGGATCGCGCCCTGGGCCAAAGGCAGGCACCAAACCACTGAGCCACCCAGGGATCCCCAACTTCTTCTTCTTTTTTTTTTTTTTAAAAAAAAATAACTTCTGGGAATTATGAAAGTAGATATGACCTCAAAGATCTGGAAAGTCTCAGCATGTTAGGGGCCTGCCCACCACACTTTAAATACCACTGACCCTATTCCTGTCCTTTGAGAGATTAGAGAATGGTTTTCCTGCTATTGAAAAAGAGTTGGAAATGCATCTTTCCCTATGTAACCAACCTTTGGTATATTTTAGTTTGGAAGATAGTTTAACCTTGTGAGTACTCTATCTCAAATTGAGTAAAGATTTGAATTTGAGGGATCCCTGGGTGGCGCAGCGGTTTAGCGCCTGCCTTTGGCCCAGGGCGCGATCCTGGAGACCCGGGATCGAATCCCACGTCGGGCTCCCAGTGCATGGAGCTTGCTTTTCCCTCTGCCTATGTCTCTGCCTCTCTCTCTCTCTCTGTGTGAATATCATAAATAAATAAATAAAATTAAAAAAAAAATTTTTTAAAAAATAAAAAAAAAGATTTGAATTTGAGTATCTTTCATGATTGCTGAGCTGATCTCCTTTCTTCTGTTATACTTAATTCATGATGAAGTTAGCCTATTTAAGCCTTCTTAAAATTGAAACAGAAAGTTGTTTAATAGCTAATAAAAATAATGTATTAAGTACTCACTTAAAGCTGTCAGACACATCTTTAAACATTTTGCGTATGTTGTCTCTCTAATCCTTACATAATCCTGTAAAATAGAGGTACCATTTAAATAGAGGTACCATCTTTTGCAGATGAGGTAACAGATTTAAAGACATTAAGTCTTTAGAATTTGTATAGTCTAACTACTGAACCTGGGCTGTTAACCCAATGGATTTTTTTTTCAAATTTATGCAGCTGTTTCACTGTCAACTTGGTTTTGACATTGTGCTGAAAGGATACCCTTCTTAATGTTCTTCATTGGTATTGATATTATTCCTTATTCTTACCTCAAATGAAAAACTCTTCTGGAGCCAGGAATGGTTTATCTTTAATCACAGGACTGTGTGATTTCCACTGCCCTGGAGTGTGATTCAGAAAGATAGAGGTTCTGAGAAACTGTGTATCAGATGGACAGTGCTTAAGAGGCAGCATAGCATGCTTTCTGAACCTCATCATCTTTAAAATAGAATCTACATCATAAGTTTGTTTTGACAATGAAATCTGATTTCATATGTAAAACATTTAGCAAGGCCTGGCATAAAGTAATATTCAGTAATAGGTAATACTTATTTTGCAGTTGTGTTGAGAATTTTTTTTTTAAAGGTTTTATTTATTTAATCGAGAGAGAGAGAGAGAGAGAGAGACAGAAGCAGAGACACAGGTAGAGGGAGAAGTAGGCTCCATGCAGGAAGCCTGATGTGGGACTAGATCCGGGCCTCCAGGATCACGCCTTGGGCTGTAGGCGGTGCTAAACCACTGAGCCACCCATGCTGCCCTGTGTTGAGAATTTGATGAAGAAATGAGACTACAAAGTTGGATAACTACTTTGAATTCTAGTCTATACAATTTGATTTCATTGTTTTACCTAAAATCTTACCAATTTAAACTGTCAGAATACTTGTAATCATATGTAACTCTAGAGCTATATTTACAGATTCAAATATAGCTTTAAGAGCACTTTGTAACTAGTGGGCAAAAGCAATTAGAGTGTTTTTGGGTTTTTGGGTGAAACGGAGATAAAGGGTGTCCCCTTTTTCCTGAAAGGAGCCTAGGGAAAATCTCATATGATTTCTTTTACTTTGCTAGGGGCAGCCTAAAAGTCTTTTTTTTTTTTTGGATTGGGTCTAGACCCACTGTCCAAGGCCCTGATTGGAAGAAAGATGGTGTTTAGGGGTCTGACAAAGAAGAGTGGTCTTTATCTTAAGAAGGTGCTTTTATATCAAAGAGATCCTTGTGATGGTGTCCTGTTATTGTCACTTGTGCCTTTTGTTTCTCTTGCTGCTGTAAGATCCTTGATTATGCCTTGTTGGAAGACAGGCTGGTCTAGTGGAATGAATATGAACCTTGGTTCAGGCATTGGTTCATTGTTTTAACATGTTGGTAAATCTTGGTAACTATAGATCGTAGGGCAAGTGACCTTAATCTGAGTCTGTTTCCTATTTGGTAAAATGAGAATAATGATCTCAAGGTTCTCGATTCGATGAATAAGCTGTTAGTTCCTAGTGGGCTCTCTGTAAATGTTTGCTGATTATGGGAATGCAGTAGAAGCATCTTTACTAATCTGAATATAAAACAGGCTTCTTAACTTACAGGATTTCTTCTTAACAATTTTTGTTTCTTTATCTGGAGTAGGTGAATTGCTGCAGTAGAAAAAGGCATATTTTTATGAGTTCCAGTAATTATTCTTTGAGTTAGTGATCTAAATTTGTCTGGGTGGGAAGAATAACTTCAGAGTGAAGGAATCCTATTAGAAACTTGAAGTTCTAAGAAATATTCTTCCTAACAGATCTGAAAGTCACTAGTTTTGAAGAGCAGTGACCACTGTTACTGTCTTCCCAGTTATTTGAATGGCTAAGTTTAGTGGTAAAATCCTTAGGCAGTCCTCATTGTGATAAGGAATTTGAGTTGTGACCATCCCACAATGCTTCCTCTTAGTTTTAGATTGAGTGTACAACACAGCATTGTACTAAGATTGAGGGTGTTTGGAAGTTTGAGAGTGTTTTACAACCACTGCCTTGTTAGGTTTGTCCAGAAATACTGTTTTATAACCTGAAAAATTTTAAAAATTTCTTGTCTGAAAATTACAGATCATTATGTAAGGGATCTAGTTTACTAATTTAATCATCATGACAGTATTGCTTTATTTCTACATAAATAGAGGAGATCTTTGTAAGAAAATCATGATACTTCTTATCATTTAGAAAATAAAAGCTCTCAGTCTGAACTAAAAAGGAAGAAAAAAGGAATGGTTTTAAGTGGATTATAAATATTTCTTGTTAGAATTAATGTTTTAGATTTTTTATTTTCTTGGTGGTGGTAATGGTTTTTGTTTTCTTTGCTTTTTCAGTCACCGTAGTATTGACAGATAAGGACATTGCTGGGCAGTGGTGAAGCTGGCTGGAATGAAGTTTATTTTATTTGGTTTCACTATAATTATACAGTTTTAGAAAATTTTCTCATTTGTATGTCTTACAAAGATCCAACTAGGGTAGATTTTATTTTTCATAATTTTTCAAAAACAGCATATTTTAGCACTGCACTCTCTCTTTTTTTTTTTTATTCAGACCTTATGACTTTGGTCAGCATTGTATCACCAGTACCAAGCTCATGTTAGAGTTAAAATATTTCTTTTTAAAAAATATTTATTCATGAGAGACCCAGAGACAGAGAGAGAGAGGCAGAGACATAGGCAGAGGGAGAAGCAGGCTCCATATAGGGAGCCGGACATAGGACTCCATCCCAGGTTTCCAGGATCAGGCCCTGGGCTGAAGGTGGCGCTAAACTGCTGAGCCACCCGAGCTGCCGGAGAGTTAAAATATTTCTGTTTTTCAATTCAAATACACATTTCTGAAACTATACTGTGTGCAGTGTGGTCAGGCAGTGTTTTCCCCCAATATGCCTGCTCAACCTTCCAGCCAAGAATTTGAAGAGGAAGATGGAATGATTGTTTCTTAGAGTCTTCTATGAATAGTGATTTTCTGATATATTCATCTAAATTGAGGTCATTGCTTTTTCTCAGTGAGCAAGAAAAGAAATGCAGGCAGCAGGTACCTGAGTTCTAACATACTGACTGAAACCCTCTAAAAACTCAGGCAAGGGGGCATCAAGCAGTAGCAAATGAGAATAGAATTCCTAAATTTAAAAAACAGATAACGAGAAGACATTTTTTTCCCTTTGTGGTCCACATTAACTACCGTGCTAAAACTATGCTAAGATGGGAACTCTATTAAAGAAACAGACTCATTAGTTTTCTATAGACAATATGTTTTCTGTATATAGTGGTGTTTTTCTGAACTTCAAAACTTTATTGTAAAATGATAGAATAGAGGCCAGAGCTACAAGGAGTTGAGTCAGTGCTTGCTGATAGTGGTGCTGTTGTTTTCCTTAAAGATGCTGAGTTATTTCTGAAATTTAGCAGATTCTTGTTTTCTTTGGTCCTGTGGTCATTGGCTCTTTAGGGTAGTGGCTTCAAGATTGGTTTTCCTTCTGATACAATTGCTGTTTTAGCTCTTTCTCATTCTTCATTCATTTAAAGTTCTCTCTACCTGCTATAGAATGTTTCACAGTGAATGATGTGCTGATTCCCCAGTGCGAGGAGTTGTGGACTCTGCAAAAACTGCCACCTTGCCTCTTGAAGTGGAAAAATCAGTATTCTGGGCTTTTATCCTGCCTCTATAATGTGACTGTATCTGCTATTAGTGTAGAGAAGATCCAGTGAATGGGCCCAGAGCTAAGAAGTCCAAAGCCTCTTTCAGCATTTAACAGGCTCACAATGGGAGAGTCAAAGAAGGCAGAGAAATTTTTCCCTTGTCCTCAATTAATACATATATTTTTAATCGAAGTGCTTTTTATGTAAAGTACAATCCATAGATGAGTTTTGACAATACATATGCCTATGTAACCAATGCCTTAGTCAGGATGTAGAATAATTTGTCACTCCCTGAATTACTCTCCATTCCATTCAATCCTCACGTAGGCAACAACTGTTCTGATTACTATTCTGATTACTATTACTGTAGATTAGTTTCTTGTATTCTTAAACATCATATAAATGGTATCTTATAATTTTTTTTTCTGGCTGCTTTCACTCAGCACACTGTTTTTGATACTCATTTTGTTTCATGTATCAAAAGTGCACTCTCATTTCTGTGTACCATTCCATTATATGAATATGTCTCTATCCATTCTTCTGTTGATGAACACTTGAGTTGGGTTCAGTTTTGGCTATTCTGCGTAAAACTGTTACAAGCATTCTTGTACCAGACTACTTTGGACTTTTCTGTTGGGTAAGTACATAGGAGCATACGTGCTAGCTCACAGGCTGCCTGTTTTTATAAGAAACTGCCAAATGGTTTTCTACAGTGGTAGTAACATTTTACAATCCCACTAGCCATGTATGAGTTTTAATTATTTCCTATTTTTATCAACGTTTCCTGGCAGTTGGTCCCTTTTAATTTAGCAATTTTTGTGGATGGAAAGTTGTATTGTGGTTTTAATTTGCATTTCCTTGATGGCTAATTTCACCGAGTACCTTTTCATATGTTTATTCTTTTATATCTTTTCTAGTCAGCTGTTTGTGTCTCACCCATTTTTCCATTCTGTATTGAATGGTGAATGACTAGTTAGTACTTGAATGACTTCTCTGATTGTTGACTTTTGTCACACAGATTTTAGCATTTATATGCAAACTGACACTCCTCCTGCTGCAAGCTATAGTGTCAGCACCTTTCTACCTAAAAGAGGTGGGATCTATTTGTTCAGTGACAGGGTGTGTTTTCCAGAAGTAGACTTCAGTCTTGAACTATTACAAATAGAAATATCTGGTAACAATGTAAGATGAACACTTACATTTCATACTTAAAAACTGTATTCTTTCTGCTTTTTATTTTACAATGTGCAAGAAAAGTTACTGAATCTGTTCTAGGAAATGGAAAAATTATCCTATGAATTTTGTATGTATTTGTTGGTTAACAGTTTAAGAAATTATATGAAGTAATAGATTATATGGACTGTAATAAAGCTATATGTTCAGTTGAGTATCACCTCCTAAATGTGAAGAAAGCCTATATATATTGTCCGTGTATAATTGTTGGTATATCTCTGCGTTTTAAAGCGTAGCATTATAATATATACTTGGTATGTATTTTCGGAACATCCAAAGAGAAAAAAAGCAAAAGTAGTTCCTGTCTTCTTCATGGAATTGGAAGGTGAGACAATTGAAATAGCAAACATGTTCACTTTTCTAGCCTACTTTTTATAATATACATTTACAAAGAAACTCACATGTCAGCCCTCTGTGCTCAAGCTTACTACCCCTTACTATGAACCTGATAGTTACGGCATTTCTTTTCTTTCTTTTTTTTTTAATTAATTAATTTATTTATGATAGACATGGGGGGGGGGCAGAGACACAGGAGGAGGGAGAAGCAGGCTCCATGCTGGAGCCCAACGTGGGACTCGATCCTAGGACTCCAGGATTGCGCCCTGGGCCAAAGTCAGGCGCTAAACCGCTGAGCCACCCAGGGATCCCCATGGCATTTCTTTTATTAGAAGTCCACGGTCCCAACTTTTTCCTAAATGTTTTACCACTATCTTTTTTTTTAAAACAAGTAGAAGAGGGGAGGTCCTTATATTTAAGACCTGTGCTTGCCAATTTCAGCAAGTTCTGTGACAGAGAATAGAAGAATGAAGGAAGGTGACTTACATTGCCAGATAGGGTTCGTAAAGGGTGGGCAAAGAAATGTGTCAGAGAGAGGAAGACATCTTTTACAAAGATATAGACACATAAGAACATATAGTGTATTAATACAAGTAGATCAATATTGTTGGGTAATATCCAGTTTAAGACAAACAAGTTTGCATTAGGATGGTTAGAGGTGGGACCAGATTAGGAACATCTTGTGTACTGTGCATAGGAGTTCAGATTTTATTCTATAGAATAGTACTTTAAAAAGTTTTGCAGAATCACTTGGTTGCCCATTCTTTCTGTATACACTATTCTCTCCCTTTCTCCAGTTGTCTCTCACAAGCTCTTTCTTTACTTAATATCTTGCCTTCATTTGAGCAAGGGCTTCAGCATGTAAAATGTTTGGAAACTGCCACTTAGGTGTTGACATTTCATGTTCTGGCAGCAGTATAGAGGGTAGGTGAGAGGCATGGCATACAGAAGATGTGAAGATCGCTAGGGATGTGATTCAAATAGTTTGGAGGAAGAGGCACATAGTATCTGCTTATTAAACAGCACTAGAGAAGGGGAATGGATTGTAGATCTATTGAAGAGATACACTTGGGACTTAGTGATGATGTGAGTGGGAGACAAAATTATCAGGACAAAGCAAAGGTAATTTGTAGCAGAAGTGGGAACCAGAATGTTGTCCAGATTTTTCCCTCTTTACCACCTTTTTTTAAACTTTCAAAAAAGTCCCAAGTACACTATTAAGAACTTACTTAGCCCCAGAACCATTTGATAACTTGTCAACAGGATGCACCATCACCCCTAAACTCTTGAGCATGCATTTCTTTTTCTTTTTCTTTTTTTTCTTTTCCTTTTCCTTTTCCTTTTTCTTTTTTTAACCTTTCAGTTTATTGTGGTACTTTTTAGAAAAGACAACATGTTGACAAAGCCATAACCAAAAGCTTTAACCATTGGAGCAAAAAACTAATCCTGCCAACTGGTTAATTGGGTAAGACATGGAAGCCCACAATTTTTGATAAGCTGACTTGAAAATGCCATTTAAATAAGGTATGACTGGAGTAAATACAAACACCCGTATTTTGATGGAGAAATAAAATACACAAACCAGGAGAAGTACATTTATTATGAAATGTTAAAATGACTTGCAAAAGATCTCACCAGGTATTTTACAAAATAAAAGAAAAATTAATTGAGCAGCAATTTTCCTGGTTGATGTGCTTCCTCAGGCTACTTACTGATTTACTGTTTTCCCCATTGAATCTCCAGTCCTACCTGCTAGGTGGCCTGCAAGCTTCCTATCAATGCACTGACCTATGTTACTACCATCTGGGGAAAAGACTCATGCCAGCAGACTGCCTATTAAATAGTAGGTTCAACATGTAACTTGAGGAGGGAAATAATAACATTAGGCACTTTTTTACTGAGCACTTGCAATGTCCTAGAACATTGGGAGTGTTTTCCATATACAGGTGATTTTAGAATGATACAGGATTGAAATGCATGGGTCCACTTATAGGTGGATTTTCATTGATAAATACAGGACAGTACTGTAAATGTGTTTTCTCTTCATTTTGATTTTCTTTTTAAAAAATTTTATTTAAATTCAATTAACATATATTATTAGTTTCAGAGGTTAGAGGTCAGTGATTCATCAGTCTTATGTAATACCAAGTTCTCATTGCATCACATGCCCTCCTTAATGCCCATCCCCCAGTTACTCCGTCCTCCTACCCCCTCCCCTCCAGCAACCCTCAGTTTGTTTTTTACGATTAAGAGTCTTTTAAGGTTTGTCTCACTATCTGATTTCGTCTTGTTTTATTTTTTTCTCTTTCCTCATGATCCTCCATTTTGTTTCTTAAATTTAACATGAGTGAGATAATATGATAATTGTCTTCCTCTGATTGACTCATTTTACTTACTAGTTCCATCCACTTTGTTGCAAATGGCAAGATTTCATTTTTAATGACTACATAGTATTCCATTTGTGTGTGTGCGTGTGTGCATGCGCGCGTGCGCATTCACACATACATTACATACACACTACATTTTCCTTACCCATACATCTGTCAGTGGACATCTGGGTTCTTTCCATAGTTTGGTTATTGTGGACATTACTGCTATAAATATTGGGGTTCAGGTGCCTGTTCAGATCACTACATTTGTATCTTTGGGGTAAATACCTAGTAGTGCAATTGCTGGGTCATAGAGTAGCTCTATTTTCAACTCTTTGAGGAACCTCCATACTGTTTTTCAGAGTGGCTGCACCATATTGCATTTCCACCAAGACTGTATGGGGGTGTTCCCCTTTCTCCACAACCTCACTGCATCTGTTGTTTCCCGATTTGTTAATTGTAGTTATTCTGACTGGTGTGAGTTGGTATGTCATTGTGGTTTTGATTTGTATTTCCTTGATACCGAGTGATGTTGAACAGTTTTTCATGTGTTGGCCATTTATATGTCTTCTTTGGAGAAATGTCTGTTTATTTCTTCTCATTTCTTTTTTTTTTTTTTTTTTTATTTTATTTATGATAGTCACACAGAGAGAGAGAGGCAGAAACACAGGCAGAGGGAGAAGCAGGCTCCATGCACCGGGAGCCCGACGTGGGATTCGATCCTGGGTCTCCAGGATCACGCCCTGGGCCAAAGGCAGGCGCTAAACCACTGCGCCACCCAGGGATCCCTTTCTTCTCATTTCTTGACTGGATTATTTCTTCTTTGGGTGTTGGGTTTGATAAAGTTCTTTATAGATGTTGGATACTAGCCCATTATCTGATATGTCATTTGCAAGTATCTTCTCCCATTCTGTAGGTTGTCTTTTGGTTTTGTTGACTGTTTCCTTTGCTGTGCAAAAGCTTTTCATCTTCATGAAGTCTCAATAGTTCATTTTTGCCTTTGTTTTTCTTGCCTTTAGAGGTGTGTCTAGTAAAAAGTTGCTGTGGCCAAGGTCCCAAAAGTTGCTGCCTGTATTCTCCTCTAGGATTTTGATGGATTCCTATTTCACATTTAGGTCTTTCATCCATTTTTTTTTTTTTTCTGAAACAGCTTTTTATTAAACAGCAAAGCAAAATTGCAACACAATTTTAAATGTTTGTAAATTAGGTCACAAAAGGGATGCAAAATATTTGCAGTATAACTATTATATTCCTACAGCTAAAGTCATTCATTGAATCTTACACCAATACAAACATATTATTCCATGATTAAAAGTAGCCCAAATCTAACAACCAAAACTATATTAGTGGACGTCTTTACCTAGTTAATATTTTAACATTACTTCCGATACTAATTTCTTACCAAATGGAATCTACAAACTAAATTCTTACAAACTGTCAAAGGGTGCTAAAACTCTGCAAACCAAGCAGTTAGGTTTACAGAAAATTCTGGGATAAGTAGTGAGATTAAAATACTGAGAAAATATCAATTAGTATACATGTAAAACTCCCATTTATTATTCATGATTCTGATACCAAAACACTCTTCTAAAGGGATTTTGCAAAAGTTGATCTGCTGGGTGCTACAAATAAATGTTAAGACTAAACTCTGTAACTGTTCTCTTCTATATGTGGTTGACATAAGGTTATTTACATTTAATCTACCTTCGTGTGTGTGTGTGTGTGTGTGTGTGTGTGTGTGTGTGTGTACCACCCAAAATACCTAGTCTGTGCTAGAGATCACACAAATCTGGAGTAAAAACATGTGGAGTTGGTTACTACTGTTTGCCAAGTATCTTCCCATCCTATTAATGTTTTTCTCAAAATACTCTATTCCAAACGTATAACCAGAGCTCATTTTTTCAGATACCAAGTGGGGTTATTTTGTGCAAAAATTAAGTTTTTAACCAAACCTTCCCAATTTGATAATTCAGTTACAAAGAAAAGTCTTCATACTTATAGCCTCTGTTTTCAACTGATGAAAGAAAAATCAACAATCCTAGCTTATTACTATGACAAACCCTAACTGAGAAAGTATCTTATTTTAGATAAGTTTCAACAATTCAAGCTCAGGTTACTCTCACAGATGATTAACTATTACCTTTACAAATGTGAAACCAATTTTTTCCTTAGAGGAAGGGAAACGAGAAGGAAGAAGCAAATGGAGAAGAGGCACAACATGGTGGGCAGGGTACATAAAGCTTTGCGTTCAGTACCTGATTTTGGTCACTTTTCACAACACGGTGGTTCTTCTATCTCTTACTATGCTTATAATAAAAGATAGTGCTAAACCTATAAATCAAATTTGATAAAACATTCATTTTCAAGTTTCATAAATATATGCATTTCTAATTATAAAGTCTACAATACATTTGCACCTTTTTATAGACTAACATATTATACACAAACTCATGGAAGTCTTCCGTTATGCTCTTAATTTTGCCTATATCTGATGTTATCTTCATAAATATTCAATTAAGCCACAAACAAAAGTACTATAACTTTTTAAATCTATCCAAGTTTTAAAGAAAAAAAGATCAGCAGCAATTCCATGAAATAGAAGGGATGTCAATCCCTTACTTTCTTTTGCTTTTTGTGTCAGTTGTTTGAAAAACACTAGAAGCAGACATGAGGTTTTCTATATATTGTCCAAGAACTTGGTTTTCTGATTTTAGCTTCAGATTTTCTTCCTTAACCGCATCTACTCTTGCGGAGAGGTCTTCAAGTGTGTGTTGCAGTTCCAACACTTGGTTAATGAGTCGTGTTTTTTCCTCCAGTTCCACCTGATTTTCAGCATCAACTGCATCCATGTCGGCATTCATCATCTCGGGTAACAAGCTTTTGGGCCTTGGATACAAAATCCTTGATGAATGGTCTGCCGTCGGAGGCGCCGGGAGCGGGAGGGAACCGGGAGGACCGCTCAGGCCCCGAAGCCTGGACCAACTGGCCCTTTCATCCATTTTGAGTCTAGTTTTGTGTATGGTATGAGGAAATGGTCCAGTTCCATTCTTCTGCATGTGGTTGTCCAATTCTCCTAACACCATTTGTTTTTGTTTTTGGTTTTGTTTTTGTTTTTTGTAACACGATTTGTTGATGAGACTTTTTTATTACATTGGATATTCTTTCCTGTTTTTGTGAAGATTAGTTGACAATAGTTGGGTATGCATTTCTTATAAATGAGGATATTCTCCAGCATAATCACAATAAAACCATGAAAATCAGGATATTGGCATTAATAAATTAGGTTTTCTATTCCTCAGACCCCATTTGAGTTTCACTAGTTGTTCAAATAATACCTAACATAATAAAAAGATTCCATTCAAAATCATGGACTGCATTTGTTATCCTTTACCTAGAACAGTGCCTTGATCTTTACTTTCATTCATGTGAAACTTTTGAAGATTATACTGCAGGCATTTTGAACAAGGACCCTTAATTTGGGTTTTTCTAGTGCATCCTCATTAGTGGATTCAGGTTATGCGTCATTGGCAAGAATTTCAAAGAAATGATACTGTGTTACTCTCATTACTTCTTATTAGGTAAACATAATATCAATTCATCTCATTATTCACTTCAGCCTTTCTCAATCTTTTTACATTGAGGAAACACTTAAAATCATCTTATCTTGGGATTCACATAAAAATTGTATTTCCTGCACACAGTACCTCAGCTTGATCAGTAAGTTGTAGATATATTACTTTTATTGGTGATTGTAGTATTCTTTTGAGCAGAGAATGTTCTTTTTCTGTGGATCTGTTTATATTGGCTAATCCATTAGTCCTCTTTTTTTTGTGGGTTCCTTTTTCCACAAACTGTATCTGTCCTAATATAAGTTAGTAGAACAGGTAGAGGAGATTCTATTTTTTTTTTTTCCTTTACTGCTCTGTTTTTTTTTTTTTAACCTTATTCAAATAGGCAGGCCTTATCCGAACTTCTGTATGAGATCCATGAGATATGGTATGTGCAAAAGTAGTTTTCTCTTCATATTTGCAGCTAAAAAATGATATTTTAGCTAACTTTTCTTGGGGGAAAATACAACCCCCTGGTAATTAAGCTTAGCTTACTTTCCTTGGGATAAATCGCTTTTATCTTTGCATAAATTTTGCAAACTCCTATAAAATGTGATAAATTTCACATAACTACCTTAAACCAAAAATGGGACTTAATTATTCTTAATGTAGGCTCAGCAGATTTAATTTAAATAAGGGTTGTAAATTGATTTTAATATTATTTACAACATGAAATTTTTTGACAGTGTTGAATAGTAAAGCTTCTAAAACCATAAACTAAAGCAATATGAATAAAAATATTGCCTAGACAATCTTTTACACAAGACTTAGAAAAAATAATTTCTTAGTGATATCACATTTGAATGTAGTCCTACCAGTTAGAAAAGTACTTCTTGGGCAGCCCGGGTTGCTCAGCAGTTCAGCGCCGCCTTCAGCCCAGGGCGTGATCCTAGAGACCTGGGATCGAGTCCCACGTTGGGCTCCCTGCATGAAGCCTGCTTCTCCCTCTGCCTGTGTCTGTACCTCTCTCTCTCTCTCTCTCTCATGAATAAATAAAATCTTAAAAAAAAATAGTACTTCTTTCATTAGGCTCATGTATACATAAAATGTGGTTTTTTGAAAGCCAAAAATTATTACTTCATTAATATAAAAATTGTATTTACCTCATGTACTTGTTTTATGTATCACAAATGTCAATTGAGGGTCAAACACGAGATAAGCAGACACAAATTTCCTTTTCAGCTGAAATGAGACTGTTTCTTAGCTTACTCTTGATGTTCATTAATAAGAAAAACGTTTTTTGAATGTGTGAGAAGTTGAGAACTGCAGCATAACGTTCATTGGTTTCTGATGAATAGCAGGATATTCTTTTCTTCGTAGAAACCCAGTACTGGTCTGGGCAGATCAGTAAAATCATGCTGTATATGACTGCAGCTCTTTCTTTTTCTCAAGGCAAATTCTCACAATCAAAAGATTCAGAAAAAGAGTTCTGCCCAGTGATCATTTATTTTGAACAGGAAGAAAATCAGTTCACTTTTGTTCTGTAGCTTCTCCAGGTGGTTTCCAATAGGACTTGAGACTTGATGATATCCTTCTTTAGTTAAGCCTAAGCAGCAGTGGAAGTGTTTCACAATCTCTTTTTGTAATATGGTGTTTTCCAAAGGTGCATTTTCCGTTTAAATTCAAGAAACTTGTCCCTTAAAGTCAAAGTATTTTCTTCATATCTTACAGAGATTGAAGAGGAAGTGCTACATTGGCTAGTTTCTGCAGCTATTCTTCATCTTCAAAGTATTCAACAAAATCTAGCCTTCTGTTGTCTTAAAAGGACTCGTGTTGAGAACTTTTCTTCTGCTGAGCCACTGGATTTCTTTGTGTAGTAGAAAACATTCTTCAACATTCTGGAGTGAAATAACCTTTGTTTAATGAAGTTAGCCATTTTTTAGTATCTTCCACACTTTTTAATTTTTTCCCAGGAGTTTTTTTATACCAGTACATCTATGTCAATGCAGGTCTCCAGAGAAACAGATAGCAAGCCAAGATATGAGGGGCAGGTAGTCCCCATCAGAATTGGTTGTTGGAGCATTCCCACCATGCTCAGTCATTTGCTGGGAGAAGCATAGAGGTATTATGGCCAGGTGTGAGTGTTGCAATGGATTCCAAGATGAGGTAGCAGGATCTATTGAAGGGATATCTGAGCAGGGCACCATTGTGGCCACTGGACCCTCCTTAACCCATTTGGACTTTGGTACCATCCTGCCCTGTGGACACCTTTCTTGCCCTGTTCACATTTGATACCCTCACCTAAACAGATGTTCTCATTCTGCTCTACCTTTGACCCGCTGGGCTTTTCCAATCTTGGATCACTCTTCATCCTTTTATTCAGCCTTTGACACCAGTACTGGTCCACTTTCTTTTCTCTGCCATTCTCCACATACAAGTAGGCTCTCCTCACTCTGCTTAAATTGATCCCCCTGTGCTGGACTGCCACCCTGCCCACTACATATGTACCTTACTTGCTTGGCTCCACCAAATGGCTTTAGGACTGAATTGGTTTGTTGTTGTTGTTGTTTTAAAGATTTTATTTATTTATGCATGAGAGACATACACACAGAGAGAGAGAGAGAGAGAGGCAGAGACACAGGCAGAGGGAGAAGCAGGCTCTCTGTGGGGAACCCCATGTGGGACTCCATCCCGGGACTCTAGAATCACACCCTGAGCCAAAAGCAGACCCTCAACTGCTGAGGCACCCAGGCGTCCCTAGGACTGAATTGTTGAGGGAAGGGATAGTAGGAGGAAGAGGAAGAGCCACCAGGTTTCTTAACTGTGCAATTGGCTAGAATATGATTCCATTCACTGAGAATAAAGAAAATAGTAGGAGAATCTAAGAACGTGTGTGTGTGTGTGTGTGTGTGTGTGTGTGTGTGTAAACGAGTTTGGATTTTAGGATAATGGATTTTGGGTGATTGTGAGACAATTTGGTAAAATTAGTAGGCTGAATAGAGGAGTTTGGAGATCATAGAATTGGTTGTCATTAGTTTCTATGATAGTTAAACCCTAGGTTTCAAAGAAGCTGCAGAGAAGGAAGGAGCTAGCAACAGAGAACAACAGTACTGCTTGAGGAATGATAACAAGAAAAAGATGCTAACAAGGGAAACTGAGGGACAAGAGAGTTGTAAAGAAGAGGGAGTGCTTGTTAAATAATGTAAAAAGCTACAGAAATGGTAAAAGATCCAATGGAAATTAGCAACCAGTTTTTTTTTTTAAAGATTATTTATTTATTTGAGAGAGAGGGAATGAGTGAGAGAGAGAGAAAGAAAAATCACCGCTTGCAGAAGGTGATTCTAAGCTTTGAGTTATCCTTCAATACAATTTGATTTTCCTGCCGTCTATGTCTTACAGCTTCTTAAATGACTTTGTAGCTCATATCTAATGGATCATATCCTGCCATGTAATTCTAAAAATTCTAAAAATTTCACAGTCATTTGGAGGCTTTGGCCATTTGCTTAAGTCACCTCTTGTTTTATTAGTGTAACTAGTGTTTCCCAGTTACTTAGATTTCAGGTAATTTCGAGGTCGGTGTTTGCTATGGAAACAGCTCTAATTCACTCTGAAACAGGCTTTTAGAGCTCAATTTGTTTAATATGTGTACTTGTCCACATTGATTCCTTTAAGCATCCTAAAATAAGTTCAAATGGTTTTGAATAATCAAAGATCTTTTGAAAAGCAGGGTTCATGAGAAACTAGTTAAAAGATTTCTGAGAAGCTAGCTTGGAAAAAAGCATTGAAGTTAGGTCTGAAGTGCCACTAAATCAACAAGGTATAATAACTAATAAAAGTTACCCAATATTTTCTAGGACTTGAGTAAAGTTCTAGAGTGATTCTCTTCCATCACAGTAACCTTATTTCTGAATTTTTTGAAGAGCAAAATTATCATAATACTTCTTCATCCTGTATGGCGCTGACTATAGAACTCTCTTCTTTTGCATCCTGAGATTCAGAACTGTCACTATAATGAAAGACACGGCAAGAAGAATCCTGTTCTCATTTACAAAGGGAAAAGTGATGCCTTTCTCTTCTCTTTTCTTTCTAGTGGTTACTTTATTTAAAGTATAACTTTAAAAAAAAAAAAAAAGTATAACTTTATTTAATGTGTGAGCTATCTAAACTTCTGATTTTTTTTGAAACATTTAGTGATGAATATCTATTAGAGCTTTCAATTTCTTTGATCACATATCCTTTGTTATATTTCCAGAAGCAGCCAATAGGTAGTGGTGTGGATTCTTTGTTGATACCTCACAATACTGTGTGAATCTTGCATTACAAGTAGTGCTCTGTCTAGAGGATTTAGATAAAATAAACAGTCCACTCTCATTATTTGTAGATTTTGTGTTTGTGAATTTGCCTCCTCACTACAGTTTATTTGTGACCCCAAAAATCAATATTCATGATGCTTTCACAGTCATTTGTGAATGAGCATGCACATTGCCATCTGAGGTCAAACAAAGTGATGCTGTGCCTTTTTGTTTCAGCTCTCATATCCTTTTTATGGTCTATGTAGTGAAATATTTTTCACTAAAAGCTTTCCATTGGTGATTTATTTGGCTATTTAAAATGGCTTCTAAGTATAGTGGTAAGGTGCTGTCTAGTGTTGTGATGTGCTCTTATGGAGAGCATATAGGTGTTATAACCCTTGTTCAGGGATGGGTTTATATAGTGCTGTTGACTGTGAGTTCTATGTTAGTAATAAATTAACAATATATATTAAGTATATGTCTTTAAGTAGAAATAGACACATGAAGAGATTTTGATCGGTTGACCAAAATGTTGTGACCAAAGCTTGCAGGAAGTTAACCCTGTGTTTCCCCTAAGGACAGTTGTTCAGTATTTGTGATAACTTTATGGAACTCAGTTACTACGAATAGTGAGAATGGACTGTAGTTAAGGGTGGTGATTTACAGAGATTTTTTAGGTACCTGAAATATTTCATAATTCCCTCTCTCTAAACCATTGTTTTAGGTTTGTTTATATACATACACACAAAGTTATTTATAATTAAAATCTGATTTTACAGTGGGTTCTGGTCAGGTTAAAAGTCGTTAATTAAAACTTGTAAAGAAACATTTCTAAACATTAGCTTCTAGAAAATTAAAATGTGCCTGAAACATATTGCGTATTCAATAAATATTGTTTTATAGTAACAATCTTTGAGCATTGTAGTGATTCTGATTTTGGAAAAGGCAGTATCTGCCTCTCACCCTGCTTACCCACACTCACGCATGCGTTCTCAAATTAATAAATAAAATCTTAAAAAGGAAAATCCAGTATTTTGGGTTAACATTTTATTAACTTTTCCTATATGACAGTTTCAAGTTTTAGGTCCTTTTGTTTAATGTGGGGCTTCATAAACTATTTTAAAAAGGTTCCTCCCCTTATAGATTATTTAGTTGATTCTGATTTCCTATTATTTATAGGATAAATGTTTATCATTTTAATTAGGTCATTAGCTTACTTAATAGATCGTTATTAGAACTAATTTCATAAAAATACTGGGTTCTTTAGTTTAAATTTGAGTTTATGAATACCAAGAGAAAATGAAATTTTCGTTCACTTTCCATTCCCAAAGTAGGTCAAAGAAATCAATCCAATATATATACTACTTCGACAAATTTTTATGTAAGTCTGTCAGATATTTTCAGCCTCTTCAAATATTCTCAGATTCTTAGAATCTGACTTTTTGCTTTGTCATTGTATATTTTATATTGACTGTGTTTTAAATCTGATTCTTCTACTTGGATTTACCATTTTTGACCAACTCTATCTGTAAGAATCTATATTATTTTGAAAGCTATTTATATGCCATGCTTGTAAATATGAGTCAATTAACTTTATCGGCTTAAAATAAAGATACTTCTCTGTTCCTCCCAATAACTAAAGTTACACAATATAGTGATTTGAATTTTTATTATTTATAATTAGTAACAGAAATGTTCACTGATGACCAGTACTAGTACTATTTTAGAAATGCCAGTCATAAACTTTCTATTTGTTGGTAGGCTACTTATCAATAGTCTCCTCCTTACTTTACACATATTCCTTATGATTAGTTTTATGACACACAGGGTTAACTTCCTGCAATTAGTTTTATGACCTTTGCTCTTTCAATTTACAATCTTGTAAATTGCTCTTACTGTGTCGTTTAACCTGTTTAAATCTCTTAAAATATGCCTGTTAAATTGGTATGCAAAGGGCAATTTGCTTGGGGTCTGCATTATTCCAGGCAGTGACCCAGATTTCATGCTGTTCAATCTATAAACATCCAAGTGAAAAAAGAATGTTGTTAATGTTAGGAGAGCTAGACTTTAAAATATGATTACTAAAGTAAAATTTTGATTCTTTGAAGGAAACTTATGAATGGTTGATTTACCTTTACATACATTGGGATATTATATATGTTCTTTTGCATAGGTCAGTGTTTTTCAACGTTATTTTTAACCTGCTTTTTTGTGATGTTTTCATAGTTTTTCTTTTATATATATGAGCCAGTAAGATTTAGATCTTAATTTCTGTAGTTTATTCTATTTTTTTTGTAGAGAACAACAGACATATTTAATGTGCTTTTAAAATGTGCTTTCTACCTCAGAAATTTTGTTATTGTGCTTATCTGAGTTGTAAGGAAGAACTACTTGACTTTTAAAAGTCACATTTAATATATATTATATCATGATTTATCGAATATATTTGATCATCAAAATCTCATGCACCTAAGAAAGTTTCCTTTCTCTCACCCTAGAGGACTATTTCAAATCCCTTTCTTCAAATTTCTAACACCTCTTTCTTCCAAGATCACTCTGATGATGCAACATTGCTTCCTATTTTAAAAAGAAAAGGAAAATAATTGAAGGAATGAGTAGGGAATTTCCAAAGACTCCACTTATAAAAATCCATCTATTTCCAACTGTTTCCACCTTGGGAACTATGATAAAAAGAAACAAATTTAAAGTACCTATAATACCACTCTTCTTTCCCATCATTGAAGTATCCATTTTTTAAACTAAAATTAGTCCTTCCAATTTTGAACTCATTCTCATCATTCCCTTTTAATTTCACTATTTCTTCTCTTTCATGATTACATTATCAATTTTTTGTTTTGTAGTGGGTCATTCTTGTCAGCATACAGCATACAGATATACTGCTAGTCTCCAATCTTACAGAATCTTAAAGAATAAAAAATTTCTTCTTTTGACTGTTTTCCCTGACTCCCTTTCATTTTTTTTTTTTTTTGCAGCATACTCCTAACTTGTTCATACCCATCATATCTATTCTGTTTTCCTAGTCTCTTAGATCTACTTTAATCAGATTTCAATTAATAAAACTCTTGTTACTAGTGACTTCCACATTACTAAATCCAGTGGTCAGTTCTTTCTCTTCATACTATTTGATCTATCATCAACAGATGTCATTTTATATTTTCTCCTCCTGGGTATGCTTTCTTTACTTCAACACTTCGGGGATACCACTTATTTCCAGTTCTCCTTGTTTTAGTCATCTTTGTTGGTTACTCTTTCACTCAGAATGTTGGAATGTCTTATAGGTCAGTTGTTGGAACTTTTCTTTTTCTATACTTCTAGTGGTAATTAGAATTAAAGAATTTCCCCACACACACTACACCTTTTTTTCCTGGAAAGTGGAGATTATAGAAAAGAAAATGAAATACTGCTATTTTAAAACTACTTTTCAGACTTTCAGACCCCATTTCAAAACTTACAATGAGAACTATGGACCTTTGGGGAATTTACCTCTTGTGGCAAGGGTTTGAAAAGTAGATAAGGCTGTTTTATCTGAAGACTATTGTGATATAATGTCCTTATTCTTAGGACATGATAGAAAGATGGATATTATATTTCTTAGATCTCATAAACCTTAAAGATATTTTTAAAAATTTTATATGAATGTGGGTGGTGTGTTGGCATTATTTTATGTAACCTCAAACATGTCCATATAGATAATCTGCAAAGGATGAAATTTAAGACTGAGCATTATAAAAAGATTCTATCAGATCAAATTTTAGAGTCTATAAAACATGAAAGCAGATGTGTTTGATAGAAAGCATTTGAAAAATATGATTAAAAAGTAAGTTTAAGGCACTTATGATACCGCTGCCTAAATGCAGTTTATATTTTGAAATATTATCTTCTAGTCTTTATGCAGTTTAAAAATCATGCTATGATCATATAATTACTTGTGCTTTGCCCTTAGCATAATATAAACATCCATGTTCTCACATTTTTAAAAAAAAATGCACATTGGTTTAGGGATTGCACTATAAATATCCTATCTCATGGATTCCTTTGTCTTGAACATTTGGGTTTTGGTTATTTTTATTTACGTTTATTTTCATTTTTTGCTTTTGTGGATAAAGCTGCAGTGAGCATCCTTTGCATAATTTTTTTTTCTGTTTTAGGATTACTTCCTTAGGATAGATTGCCAGAAGTGGAGTTACTGGGTCAGAGGGTATGAACTTATGAACTTTTTTTCCTTTTTTAAAAAAAATAAAAATAAGATTTTTTTTTGTTTATTCGTGCTCCTGTTGTTTATATTCGTTGTGAAAAATGAAAACCATAATGATTATACTTGGTACCTGTCAGAAAACCATGTCTTAAGGCAAGGTTCTATGATTAGAGAAGTTTGGGAAATTCCTAAAGTAAAAAAAGCCTTTTTATCTTGGTTTACCTGAGCATTTCCTAAACTTAACTGATCACTGGATAGTTTTTTATGATATACTTCATAACATTTTCTGGAAGTTTTATAAAAGATAGTTTATGGATTGATAATTGAAAATCATTTTATTGGTTAAATTATGTTTTATTGGTGAAAGCAATTAAATTATGAAGCTTCAATTTAAAATTATTTTTTAAAATATTAAAATAATGTTTACCATGTGATTTTTGTGTATATCTATAAAGTCTCATAATTTCTACATTTTAAACTTCCTGTTTATTCCTAAAGAACACCTAATGTCTCAGTAGCATCAAATACTTTTTATAGTCTTTAATAAAATGTGGAATATAGACCTAGAACATAAAAATGAAAGATAATGTAAATTGTACAAACCTTTTTTCCCCCCCTCATTTTTCCCTACAGAATGTGAAATCCTTTGCATCTTCTGATAGTCTAGCCAAGGTCCAAGAAGTAGCAAGCTGGCTTTTGGAAATGAATCAGGAACTGCTCTCTGTGGGCAGCAAACGACGACGAACTGGAGGCTCTCTGAGAGGTAACCCTTCCTCAAGCCAGGCAGATGAGGAACAGATGAATCGTGTGGTAGAGGAGGAACAGCAGCAGCAGCAACAGCAGCAACAGCTCAGACAACAAGAGGAGGAGCACACTGCAAGGAATGGTGAAGTCGTCGGAGCAGAACCTAGACCTGGAGACCAAAATGATTCCCAGCAAGGACATTTGGAAGAAAACAATAATCGATTCATTTCGGTAGATGAGGACTCCTCAGGAAACCAAGAAGAGCAAGAAGAAGATGAAGAACATGCTGGTGAACAAGATGAGGAGGATGAAGAAGAAGAGGAAATGGACCAGGAGAGTGATGATTTTGATCAATCTGATGACAGTAGCAGGGAAGATGACCATACACATAGTAACAGTGTCACAAACTCCACTAGTATCGTGGACCTGCCTATTCACCAACTCTCCTCCCCATTCTATACAAAGACAACAAAAGTGAGTATATTTAGTCTGCTGTTCCCCTGAGACATTTACCTATTCATATGAATTGTGATGAAACTTTCCTCACAGTCTTTGTTACTGCTGCAAAATTAACTTCAGATGTGTAATAATAAAATGAACTAAGTTTTGTTTTATGGAAGGTATTAGAAATAGAAATACTGATAATAGGACAATCTTATTACAAATCGAAGGTAATTAATCCTATTACTATGAAAAATTATTGATAACAAATTTTATCCCTACGACAGAGGTTAGTAGTTTGTGTGCAGTGGAGAGGATTGGAGTGAAACATGTTTTATGTAAATCAAGTAGCAAAGAATCTTTTCTTATTTAAAAAACGCAGGTGGTTGGGGTAGGCTGTTTATTTACAGGTGTTACTCCAAGGCACAAATTATTGTTAAGTTTCTGTCACTACTTCCCTTATTTGCAGTTTTCATTTTCTTTCCCATTCCTAAGAGACAGCTCTGTCTGTCTGTTGTATGTGCCTCCTTATTCATTTGGCCAGTAGTAGCCCATGGAGTTAGCCATAGGCATGGTTTTTGTTTTCATTTTTAGAGAGAGAGTGTGTGCATACATGAGCAGCAGGGTGTTGGGGGAAGGGACAGAGGGAGAAAGAGAATCTTAAGCAGGTTCCACGCCCAGCATGGAGCCTGACACTGGGGCTTGACCTCATGACCTGAGCTGAAATCAAGAGTTGGTTGCTTAACTGACTGAGCTACCCAGACATCCCTTAGCCTTAGACCTATTTTAAAAGGTAGACAATTAGACTTTTGTCTAAATCAGAGAAATCTTATCAACTCTGGGACTTGGTGATAATCTAGTGCTGAGAAAAACAGTTCCACTGGACATTGTCCTTTGAGGCTCTATCAGAGAATAAGGACTGGAATATCACTGCTCCCTAGGATCATCTTTGCTACTAGATAGGCAGGGAGGTCCTGAACATTGAAGTGTGTCTGAAATAGAAGGAGGAAGTGATTGGGCAGCTGCAGTAAATTTGGAATTGCCAGTGCTTGTTCTTTGGGATGGCATGTGGGCTTCTTTCCTCAAAATATTCTTGGATATTATTATATCCTTTAAAATTATGGTTATGACAAGAGGTGGGCATTATAGAGAAAAAACAGCAGTGTTACTTCTCTCCCTAATTTTCCTGTATATTCCTCGCCCCCAGCCCTCCTTCAAATGATAGTCAAAATGAAATGATACAGTGTCTGGGCTTTGCTTCAAAATAATCCTGAAGGAGAAAAGGAAAGAGGATATAGATTGGCCATGAGTTGCTGAATATTGAAATTGGGTTCCAGAGATGGGGATGGTTTGTAGGTGTTTTTCTGTGTGGTTTTTAAAGTATGTTTAAAATATTACATAATTGAAACATTTTTAAGTTGTGAAGAATATGAGCACACACACAGACCTCAGAAAATGATAATCAAAGTTGGAAATAGGAGTTTTCTTTACATATCTTGGTCTTGTTGACTAGCTCCTAAGTCAAGTAAGTGCTGACTTCTCTATGTTGAATTTTATTTTCTTTGTATTTTGGTGCTATTGAAATTACAGGAAATTCAGTAAGACATCATGTACTTTTTGCTGGAGTTAGAATTTATTTTAATCAATATTTTAGGCAGTGTTGCTATATACTAGTCTATTTAAAGAGGAAAGAAAGTAAAAAGAATTATACTCAGAATGAATGAGGTATGTAGCACAACTTCTATCCTTTTCTTCCCCCTCAGCCTTCTACATTCATAAATCTTTATGTTTGCATGCTTTTTGGTTCTTTATCATTTGAAAATTAGATAAAAATCATGAATATCCATGTAGAGTAGACTTATAAGTCAAACATTTCTTTGGAATGGAACATTTTAATTCAGTTATTCAAAATTAAAATAATGTTCATGTGGTTTATCCACTTACTCTTATTTGCTTATTTTTAAATTGAAAAGTGAATCATCTGTTTAGCCCATAATATACAAACACATGTAACATCATCTTCTTTAATGTAACTTGACCTAGAATGAATAATTTTGATGCTAGGTTTAATACTTGAATTGCTGTATCATTTTTGCTTCAGGTTGTAAAACTTTAAACTCTTCTAAAACATGTTTATCCCTGATTTCCCTAGCCTGTCTGCAAGTTTAGATTTTATTTAGTTGGTTTGATCTAAGAAGAAGCTCTACCTCTAATAGCTACAGCCCTGCTTTTTGGTAAGGCTAAGGACTTTTATAATGCAATCCTGCCAGCTTCTATCTCCCTGATCTCTTGATCTCTCTCCCTCAAGGTTACTACATCTAAAGAGGGGGTTTATGTCTCTCTTTTGTCTGAAGGTTCAGGTTGGGGAATGGGGCTTAGTATTTGGTTGTATTAGCTTATTTAAGAAAGAAGTTTAATCAAAACTAAGCCTTGTTGAAAAATGCAAAGCTATCAGCAAGTTGTGCTATATTTTAAATTAAAAACAAGAAAGCCAGCTAGACAAAACATAGCTTTTTCCAGAAGGAAAAGTCATCAGATTATTCTGCAGGAAAACTACTAGTACACAGATTTGACAGATGCTTTATCATTCTTCCCCCCCACCCTTTAAGATGAAACTGTAAATAGAACTTTTAGATATGTCTTCTTATACAGTTATTTAGTTACATCCGTAAAAGCAAAGTAACAGGGATCCCTGGGTGGCGCAGCGGTTTAGCGCTTGCCTTTGGCCCAGGGTGCAATCCTGGAGACCCGGGATCGAATCCCACGTCGGGCTCCCGGTGCATGGAGCCTGCTTCTCCCTCTGCCTATGTCTCTGCCTCTCTCTCTCTCTCTCACTGTGTGCCTATCATAAATAAATAAAATAAAATAAAATAAATTAAAAAAAAAAGCAAAGTATCGATTTTAGGTCAGTTTTTTTCTAGTGTCTCTTGAGTGATGAATGCATATTATTGTGCTGTACATACAAGGCCATAGGAGTAGACTGAGTACTAGTGACAGCAGGAATTAGATGTATATATGTGCATAGGTGTTTGTGTGTGTGTGTGTGTGTGTGTGTGTGTATCCTGGTGTACACACTTTGGATGTATTTATTGTTTATTTTGAGGTCATTTTCCTGCACAGATATGGCAAGAAGAATATAAACTATTTGACTGCCAAGGCAACGATGCCCCTCTGCAGAGTAGTATTTCAGGTTAAAATTGGCCCATTTTCCTTTTTCTCTTTTCCTGGATCTCTTCTTTACAATTGTTCCCAGAGTACTTTATTTTTTCACCAACACTTTAAAGATGTCACATATTACTTCATTGCTTATAAAGAAAATGTCAGTCACCCATGTATATAAATCTTTTTAATACAGTAAATGAGGAAAAGGTCTCATTATTTTATAGATTTTATTTTAGAGCAGCTTTAAATTCTTGATTATTATAAACATAAAACACTTCTATAGACATTACTCTGGGCCACAGTTTTAAGACTTCTTAAATCGTGACTTTTGAAGAGAGTAAAGGTATAAGAATCATTTAAAAAATCCCTTTCTTTTCACCTTAATATGGGATTAGCAGGATGCCTGAGTGCCTCAGTGGTTGAGCTTCTGCCTTCCGCTCAGGGCATTATTCCAGAGATCAAGTCCCACATCAGGCTCCCTGAGGGGAGCCTGCTTCTCCCTCTGCCTGTCTCTGCCTCTTTCTGTGCGTCTCTCATGAATAAATAAATAAAATCTTTAAAAAAACATACGGAATTAGCCTGTAGTTTTACCCAAAATAGCTTTCAAGTGTGGTGTTTTTCTTTTGGTTGTGTTTTTGGTTTTGTTTTGTGTGTGTGTGTGTGTGTGTGGCAGTTTCTTAAACATTCCCTGTGGACAGCTATGCTTATTTGTTGGTCATTTCTGAACATGTTGTTTTTCAAATATGGTAATGAGAAAAACCATTTTTGTCCTTCCTGGCATTGGTCTTTTCTTTGAAAACATACTAAAAGTATCAGTCTTTTTTTCTCCTCTAGTCACCAAAGATTTGTTTGTATCGGAGGCTATGCAATAATATACATTAAAATTTCAGACCATTTTAATGTTAAAATTCAAGGGTACTGGCAGTCAAGAATTGGTATTTATTAAGTCCATACTGTTTGCAAGTCCCTACGATAGATAAGTAAATAAAAGTAAGAAAGCCCAAATGATTCACCCAAAAATCAAACTCAAAGTGACCAGAGATTTGATTTGATTTGATTTGATTTTTTTTTGAGGGCAGTTTTGTTTTATTAGGCTTAGAGTAGCATTCACCATTTACATAGCCCTTTAGAGTTTACAATTTACTTCCACATCCTTAATCATATGACAAGACTATGACCAGCGATTTTAATCCAGATCTGCCTAATTTCAGAAATCCCCCTTTCTCTCCATGTGCTATGCTGCCCCCTGTGGTAGAATTTTGCCAACATTACTACATGAGATTTTCAGCATAACTGCCGGTGTGTTTAGGTTCTAGACTCTGGAGTGTGATGTCTTTCTAATACCATGTCATATTTGAAATCATCAGAGCTACCCTTTAGTGAAGGTTCAGAGGGTTCAATTAACTGCTTTACTTTGTGGTATCTAACAAAGATTTTTGAAGATATGAAGGCTTGAGGCTAAATTGTAACAAGAAGAAATGATGGTGAAATTTGAGATTGGAGAACAGGTATCACTTTTTCCAGAGTACATCAAACTTATTTCTTTTTTTAAAATTTTATTTATTTATTTATTTATTTATTTATTTATTTATTTATTTATTTATCTATCTATCTATCTATCTATCTATCTATGTATCTATCTATCTATTTTTTTATTGGTGTTCGATTTGCCAACATATAGCATAACACCTAGTGCTCATCGCATCAAGTGCCCCCCTCAGTGCCCGTCACCCAGTCACCCTCAGCCCCTCACCCACCTCCCTTTCTACCACCCCTTGTTCGTTTCCCAGAGTTAGGAGTCTCTCATGTTCTGTCTCCCTTTCTGATATTTCCCACTCCTTTTTTCTCCTTTCCCCTTTATTCCCTTTCACTATTTTTTATATTCCCCAAATGAATGAGACCATATAATGTTTGTCCTTCTCCGAGTATTTCACTCAGCATAATACCCTCCAGTTCCATCCACGTCAAAGCAAATGGTGGGTATTTGTCATTTCTAATGGCTAAGTAATATTCCATTGTATACATAGACCACATCTTCTTTATCCATTCACCTTCGGTGGACACTGAGGCTCCTTCCACAGTTTGGCTATTGTGGACATTGCTGCTATAAACATCGGGGTGCAGGTGTCCCAGCTTTCACTGCATCTGTATCTTTGGGGTAAATCCCCAGCAGTGCAATTGCTGGGTCGTAGGGCAGATCTATTTTTAACTCTTTGAGGAACCTCCACGCAGTTTTCCAGAGTGGCTGCACCAGTTCACATTCCCACCAACAGTGTAAAAGGGTTCCCTTTTCTCCACATCCTCTCCAACATTTGTCGTTTCCTGCCTTGTTAATTTTCCCCATTCTCACTGGTGTGAGGTGATATCTCATTGTGGTTTTGATTTGTATTTCCCTGATGGCAAGTGATGCAGAGCATTTTCTCATATGCATGTTGGCCATGTCTAGGTCTTCCTCTGTGAGATTTCTCTTCATGTCTTTTGCCCATTTCATGATTGGATTGTTTGTTTTTTTTGCTGTTGAGTTTAATAAGTTCTTTATAGATCTTGGATACTAGTCCTTTATCTGATACGTCATTTGCAAATATCTTCTCCCATTCTGTAGGTTGTCTTTTAGTTTTGTTGACTGTTTCTTTTGCTGTGCAGAAGCTTCTTATCTTGATGAAGTCCCAATAGTTCATTTTTGCTTTTGTTTCTCTTGCCTTCATGGATGTATCTTGCAAGAAGTTACTGTGGCCGAGTTCAAAAAGCGTGTTGCCTGTGTTCTCCTCTAGGATTTTGATGGAATCTTGTCTCACATTTAGATCTTTCATCCATTTTGAGTTTATCTTTGTGTATGGTGTAAGAGAGTGGTCTAGTTTCATTCTTCTGCATGTGGATGTCCAATTTTCCCAGCACCATTTATTGAAGAGACTGTCTTTTTTCCGGTGGATAGTCTTTCCTCCTTTGTCGATTATTAGTTGACCATAAAGTTGAGGGATCAAACTTGCTTCTTAACCAGGGGTTGTGTGGTGGCTAATTCTGTAAAGTTGACTATTCTGCCTACAAATTCTAAAGTCAGCTTGCTTTCTCAGATAGGAATGTCCATCTTTTCAGTTTTAACTCCCTCCCTTGGCCTTATTGTATTAAAAAAGGTCTTGTTTTCTAAAGAGATACATAAGAGTCCTTCTGTGTTTAATGTGGAGTAGCAACTCATTTCCTACTAAAATGAGCAGTGGATGAAATTACTCTTGGGCCAAGGCTTGTATCCTCCTGGTCTTTTCATGAGGAGAACCATGTTTGACCACCAATTTCTGCTTTTTCCATGTCTGTCGTTGCCCTCTAGCTTTCTCACAGTTCTGTTCCTTACTTCATTCCAAATCAGTTTTTTTTTCCATCCTAATTGTTAGATTTCTCCTGGCAACTAAACAGCTTTTTTTATCCTTTTTGTATCAAATAAGAAATAAATGTCTATTAAAATAGACAAAAGTCTGAGGCTTTTTCTTGTTTTTAGGTTCTAAACAATAGAGAAATTAGACACAAGGGTCACAGTGCTAATCAGGAGATCAGAATAATAGTTGTGTTTCTAGTTCACCATTCTCTAACCACTCCCTTGGACTAGAGCTCCTGGGAAACTTTGTAGGACACTATGGCTAACATCTGAAATCTACCAGGCTCTAAATTCTACTCTGTTGTAGGTAGAGTTCTAGAGAGTGCTGGGTAGTTCAGGAGTCCCTTGCCTTGTCTTGTGTTTTTTTTTTTTTTTTTTTTTTTTTAAGATTTTATTTCTTTATTCATGAGAGACACACAGAGAGAGGCAGAGACACAGACAGAGAGAGAAGTAGGCTCCATGCAGGGAGCCCGACATGGGGCTCGATCCCAGGACCCTGGGATCACACCCTGAGCTGCTCAATCGCTGAGCCACCCAGGTATCCCCCTTGTCTTATTCTTGCTAAGACAAAGAACTTAAATTCAAAATCTGTTAGGTGTAAATACATCCAGAGAGCAACAAGTGCTATGTAAGGCAGTTATCTTGAATCCACTAGAAAACTCCGTGAATAGAGTCATGCTTCCCACTTTTGTGAAGGATGACATGCTAGAAATACTCATTCCAGTTTAACCTAATTTGAAACATGTGGAATCTAAGAAATAAATGAGCAAAGGGGAAAAGAGAGAAAGAGTCAAACCAAGAAACAGACCCTTAACTATAGAGGACAAACTGATGGTTACCAGAGGGGATTGGTTAAAAAGCTGATAGGGATTAAGGGGTGCACTTGTGATGAGCTCCGGAAATGTATGGAAGTGTTGAATCACTATATTGTATGCCTGAAACTAATTTAACACTATATGTTAACTAACTAGAGTTTAAGTAAAAACAAAACAAAAACAAAAACGTGGAGAGGATAGTAGAAATGGAGGGAAGGAAGCATACTGGCAAGATGAGTTTTCCCCAAACATGATAGAGTGATAAGAGCTTTTCACATTTGAACTTGAATTCTGATTTTGTCACTTATTATATGACAGTAAGTATGTAATATCATTGAACTGTTTTCTTTTCTGTAAAATAAGACTATAATACCTCTCAGGGCTTTTGTAAGGATTAAGTAAAATAATATATGTAAAGCAGGTAAAATAGTGCCTGGGACACTCAGGTAGTTTATGGATGTAAACCAAGTGAGGATGTGACCTTATTTTGTTTATCCATCTTCTATTCCACACCCCTAATTTCATAGAATACACTTCATTCCCCACAGCAGATACCAAACTTTGTATTTTTAAATGACCGTTAGAGTTCAGTCATCATATCACCCTCTAGTGGAAAAAAATATAAATAGAAAAATGGTAAGTACTTTGAAGAGTACACTTGAGGATTGGGAACATACTGTTATAAGCTGAGCCCATCTCTAATAAAAATAAAAATATGACATAAACTCCCAAGGGGTTATATTCACAGATCTTCACAGTTGATGGTATGTACCATTTCCTTTAATTAGAATTTGTCAAGTTTCTCTAAACTTTCTTTTAAAACATCTGTATATTTAAATGCTTTGTGAATCAATCTTAGAGTTGGATGCCAAAATGCATTTTAGTTTATTATCAATATCTAATTAATTCCTGTTAGTGCAGTTTTTAAAATATTTGTTGACATTATTTTAAACTGTAGGAGGTCTAAATGTTAGACATGTTTAACTCTGTATCTATGTTACAAGTAATTAAAAATTATTTTAATTATGGATTTTCATTCTACACCAAAAAATAGTCTTTCCATAGAATGGACAATTAAAATAATTTTTAATAGTGTTCCATTGGTTTTTGCCTTATGCATATGATAAACTCTGAAGTATCCACAAATGGTTATCCTCAAAATGTTCCTGTTTCATTTGTGTATAATTACGATGACCTGATCTATGTTAATAGGGTTTTTGTTGGTGAAGGGCAAGATAGTATGAAGAGGATAAACGAGTGTAGTAAGTTCTGCTTTCGCTTTGGTAGATAACTCCAAATTTCTGTCTCAAGCTCTTATGCATCACCCAAACCTGAGTCTTGCATTACCAGCTGTCTCTTGGGCATTGTCATCTCAGTGATCCACTGAAAACTAAAATTACTCTTTCTTTCTTCATACTAATATTTTATTTTCCTCTCTGGATTGTCTAGTCTCTGTTAGTATCCTGATCTTCTGGTCATTTGGTGGAAAAGGGCTTGATTTTTTTCGTATCCTCTAAGCCTGTGGGTCGGCTGAAGAGTTTTAACAGATTTGAATACTTGGTCTTCTTTTTACTTACCCCCAGGTGCTTGTAAGATCCAAATTGGAGAGTCAGCGTTTAAAATGTTAACAGTATCTGCTTAGGTTTCTGTTTGTACCAGGCTATTATAATGCCATGTGCTTGACAATGAGTAAAGCATTATAAATGATTGAATGAATTTTTTAAAAATGGATTTTTTAGCTCCATAGAGATAAGTAACCTCAATATAAATATCTAATGGCCTATTTCCCACTAATGAAGTCAAATCCATAAGTAGACGACACTTGAAGTCTTTCATAGTCTTATCATGGGTCTTTCTACCTGATTTCATTTCTATGCCTCCCCTTGATTTTAATGATCTCTGCTTTTCTCCCACTAGCCAAATCTTTCAAAACCCAGGTCAGATTCCACCTCTATTTTTATACCTTCTTAAAATTGGAAAAGTCCTTAAACCAGTTTTTGGCTCTTTACATTGCACAGTTCAGTTGCTTTTGCCTTGTGACTTTCAGGGTAAGTTTTGTCTTGAGTTGATATTTATTTCTTTTATTTTTTTTGAGCAGTAGAAATTTGATGTGTTTGTCTCTAGTGCTGATTTGGGTTGAGAGTTACAATTCACCAATTGTAATGTGAACAATTCTCATTTCACCTCTTAAGATGTACCCAGGCTAGACTATAAATTATAAATAGGCATGCCATTTAGGTTTAGATTAAAATTCAAATATTCATTATAAGGATAGTTACACTGAGAAATGTTAATAATACAAGTAGCCATTCTAGGGTAACATTCTAATGAGAAGTTAGAATCCCAGTTTAAGAACCATGTTGCTAAGATGCAGAAATTAATTTATAACCATTAACAGTCATCTTTTTGAAGAATATTTAACAGCAGGAAAATGCTTAAAAATCTAATGTTTACAAAAAATGTAGAACTCGAATTGTATATACAATATGATCTTGATTATAGAAGAAACATACATTAACCTGTATATGCATGGAAGAAGATTAGAAAGAAACCAAATGCTAGAAATTCTCTCTGAATATGGCTCAGTTATTTCTATTATATATTATATACTTTTCAGAATTTCCTAAGCTTGCTACAATAAGTATTACTATGATTTAAGAAAAAACCTGCATCACTTGGAAATCCATTCTTCTTTAGTCTTTTTGGAAAGTTTCCATAATGGTAATCCTCCAGTGGAGGATTGGACAGAAATAATTCTCATAAGGAAGAGCATTATTAATGATTGCTTCATGAAAATACAACTGAATATAATGGAAATGGCAATGAATTCTTTAAGACTAGTTCTTTGTGTAACCAATTCTTCATATCGCTAGTACTCAGGTGCCACCCTGACAATTTTCTAAGGTCAACTTCCCACATTATTATAAGAGTAACAATTAGTATGATGGTATCTTTATTTTTAAGGTATTTATTAAGTCTCCTGAGACAGAATTTGAATTGGAGGGAACCTTTGAGATCACCACGTCCAAACCTGTGCCATTGGTTTTAGTAGTAGTCTTGGGCTTAAAAATGAAGTCCTCACGAAGAGAAACTACAGTGTGAAGTAATGTATTTTTATACAGTTCTTTATGTTGACATCTGTTACTCTGCTCTGGTCCTTGTTCTTCCATCTAGAGCAGTAACACCCTTTATTATAAAAGAAGACTGCTGTCATATTTATCCATAATTTTTTCTCCAGATTGAATCCCTTCAGTGAGTTTTCTAGGGTCACCATCCTGTTGCTTTTCTCTGGACAAGTTATTCTTGAAGTGCCCTGTCCTGTAGTCAGTGTGGTGCTGCTGGCCTGCAGTAGAGCCAGACTCAGCTGTTCTTATTCTGAACCTCATCAATATAATTGAAAATAGTATTGATAATGATATTAATAATGATGATTTAAAAAAACATATATTGAACCCTACTTACTATATGCTAGAACACTATGCTAAAATCTTTCCACACAGAATCTCATTTAATCTTAACAGTCTTGATGTATAAATTCTAATTTTTATCTGTGTATCAGAGATGAGAAACAAGTGAATAAAGGTAAAGTTATTTGTCAGTTGCCAGTCAGCTGATTAGTAGTAGTGGAGCTAGGATTTGAACCCAGATCTCATTCTGGGTACAGGTTGCACTTTTGTTAAAATTTGGAAAACAAATTTTAGTGAAAAACAGTAATTTTGAGAGGAGTTGGGCTATTGAATAATCCATAAAGCTATGACTATACCATCTGTTTTCATGACCAAAAGTTACCCCAACTTAATCTCTGCTCCCATGGTATATTTATTATGAGTCATATCAGATTGTATTAAAATTTTTTGCTGCCTTCCTCCTATGCAAGTCCTTTGATTTCTTATTTATCTTACCTAATAATATGTATCATGTATAAGAAGCCCCAATACCTAGTAATTTGTTAGTAAATAATTAGTGAATAAATTTTTACGTATTACTTACCTTGACCACATGGATACATATTTTGCATAAGGATGGTCACTGTATACACTGTTTTGCTGTTTTCCATCCCTGCTTCTTGCAACATTTATGTGCAGGTTTTCGTTTAGGCACAAGTTTTCAACTCCTTTAAATAAATACTAACAAGCATGATTGCTGGATCATAGAGTAAGAGTATGTTTAAGTTTGTTAGAAACTGCCAAACTGTCAGAATGTCTATACCATCTTGCACTTCCAACTAGCAATGAGTGAGAATTCCTGTTGCCATCTTTTGTTGTCAATGTTTTGGATTGTGGTTATTCTGATAGGTGTGTAGTGATATCTCATTGTAGTTTTAATTTGAAATTTTATAATGACATATGATGTTCAGTATCTTTTTTGTGTGCTTATTTGCCATCTTCTTTGAGATGTCTGTCTAGATTTTTGTCACCCATCTTTTAATTGGGTTGTTCATTTTCTTATTGTTGAGTTTTAAGAGTTCTTCATATGTTTTGGTTAACAGACTTCTATCATATTGTCTCTTGCAAATATTTTCTCCCAGGCAGTGGCTTGTGTTCTTATTCTCTTGACATTATCTTTCACAGAGCAGAAGTTTTTAACTTTAGTAAAATCCAGTAAAATCAATGATTTCTTCCATAGGTTGTGCATTTATTTGATACTGTATCTGAAAAGTTCTTACCATACCACCAATGCCATCTACGTTTTCTTCTTTGTTATCTTCTAGGAGTTTTCTAGTTTGTGTTTTACATTTAGGTCTGTGATCCATTTTCAGTTATGTGTGTGTGTGTCTGTCCAGTTGTTACGGCACCACTTGTTGAACAGACAATCTTTGTCCCATTGGATTGCCTTTGCTTCTGTGTCAAAGATTTGTTGAGTATAGTTCTGTAGGTCTTGTTTCTGGGCTTTCTCTTATGTTCCTTGTTTGTTTGTTCGTTTCTTCTGTCCACAACATTTTTCCTGGGTGACTTGTGGAAATCGACTTTGAATAACTCTTCTCTGTTGAATCACAACTCTAGTGTATAGTTCAGGTAGGTAATATTAGGCAGAATTATGTGCTGAAAAGAACAGAAGGTAAGAAGAGCTATCTGTCTGCTCTCTCTCTCTCATTTATTAGACATAGTCCTTGGGCTCATCTACTAACCTCCTTGAGCCTCAGTTTCTTCACTATTAAACAGGAATAGGGATCCCTGGGTGGCGCAGCGGGGGATCCCTGGGTGGCGCAGCGATTTGGCACCTGCCTTTGACCCAGGGCACGATCCTGGAGACCCGGGATCAAATCCTATGTCGGACTCCCAGTGCATGGAGCCTGCTTCTCCCTCTGCCTGTGTCTCTGCCTCTCTCTCTCTCTGTGTGTGACTATCATAAATAAATAAAAATTTATTAAAAAAAAAACAGGAATAGAGTAGCTACCTTTACTGCAAAGTGTTGTATGGAAGTTTAAATGAGGTGATAAACGTGAAATACTGCACAGATTTTAAAAAGCTATGCAAACATTTATGATCATTTATATTGTCCTTATTATCTCCATGTTAGGTGACATGCCCATAATCAAGGCATGGGTTTATCCAGTGTTGCTCTTTATATATTTTTTCTTAATCATTTACTGATAGGGTTTCTTTTTTTCCAGTCAAGACAAGCATCTTTGTCTTTGTGATCAGTGAGAGATTCTTTCCAACATGAAAAGAGGTAAACCTAAATGCGGATAAACTTGTTACTGCAAATTTCAAGACTTGCTTATCATGGAGCAATGCTTGTGCATTATCAAGTAAGCAAGTTTGGAAAGGAAAGTGAGGATATTTTGTTCCTTTGATCTGTGTGTTCTCTTATCACTACCATACTGTCTTGATTACATAGCTTTTTAGTAAGTTCTTGAATTGGGTGGTATCAGTCTTCTTATTTTATTCTTCTCCTTCAATATTGAATTGGCCATTCTGGGTCTTTTGCCTCTCCATACAATTTTTAGAATCAACTTGTCAATATCCATAAAATAACTTGCTGGGGGGATCCCTGGGTGGCGCAGTGGTTTAGCGCCTGCCTTTAGCTCAGGGTGCGATCCTGGAGACCCGGGATCGAATCCCATGTCGGGCTCCCGGTGCATGGAGCCTGCTTCTCCCTCTGCCTGTGCCTCTGCCCCCCTCTCTCTCTCTCTCTCTCTGTGACTATCATAAATAAATAAAAATTTAAAAAAAAATAACTTGCTGGGATTTTGACTGGGATTGTATTGAATCTACAGATAAGGTTGGGAAGCACTGACATCTTGACAGTATTAAGTGTTCCTATGAAAGAACATAGACTGTCTCTTTATGTAGTTAACTATTCTTTGATATCTTTTATTAGAATTTTGTAGTTTCCCTCATACAGGTCTTGTACATATTTCATTTAGAAATCTTTCATTAATGAGGGGTTCTAATGTAAAAGGTAATGTATTTTTATTTTCAAATTTGCTTGTTCATTGTTGATATATAGGAAAGTGATTGACTTTTGTATGTTAACTTTGTACCCTGCATGCTTGCTGTAGTTGCTTATTAGTTCCAAGAGTTTCTTGCTTGATTCTTTCTTTCAACATAGACGTTCATGTCATATATGATTAAAGGCAGTTTTATTTTTTTCTTCCTGATCTGCATACCCTTTATCTCCTTTTCTTGTCTTAACTGCATTAATGAGGACTTCCAGTACGATGTTGGAAAGTAGTAGTGACAAAGAACAACCTTGCCTTGTTCCTGATCTTAGTGGGAAAATATCCTACCAGTAAGCATGGTATTAGCTGTATGGTTTTTGTAGATGTTTGTCAACTTGGGGAATTTTCCCTCAATTCCTAGTTTGATGAGAGCCCTTCTTTTATTCTTTTAAAGATAATTATTGTATGTATAATATATATAGAATTAAAAAGCTTTCTTATTTCCTTCATCTTGTTTCTACCCTTTCTACTCAGCAACAGAGATTTATTTGATATTTCTGAATGTAGAGAAATTTAGGTTACTTTGGTATCTTTGCTGAAACTTTTTCCTTATCTTTTAAATGTTTTTCCACTCTATAGTCTCTTACAAATTTCAGTCCTCTTTAAGATCCATTTTAAAGCTCAACTGCTTTAAGAATATTTCACAGAACTTTGAGCAAATCTGTATCTCCATTAGTTCTTTGTTTTTAACTTATGTTGTGGTAATTATAGTCAGCTTTTTTTCCTAAAATTTATATGTATTTAGATTGTCGATAGACCTGATTCTCTAAGAGTCTAAGAGTCTCTTGTATCTTATAGGACCTTGTATTTTGTGTATAGAGAATGCTTTAAAAATTTAAATGGAACTTTCAGAAAACAAAATATGTTTTGTTTTTACAAACACTGTCTGATTTAATCCTGTTCCACTTAATGTGAACATTTACAGGGTTTTGAACCTAAGTATAAAACTTTAAATTTGTCCCTTTTAGATTTTCTAATTCATTATTTCCACTGCCGCATCACTAATTTCCATGCTCCTTTATGAGGTTCCTCCTTACCAAGATTATTTTATATTAAGACTGTCTTCTAGTATTTTCATTGTCCCTCCCAGCTGTGTAGTTCTCAGTGCATATGTATATACATCTAGATAATTAAATCAATGATATCGTCAGTGAGGAAATGAAGGTAAGGTTGAGGCCTAAGGGATAGGTAGGAAGTAGTGTTGTGGGAGGCCATAAAGAAATAAAAATAAGGAGTCATAACTTTGAATAGTGGCAGAATTTTTTTCTTTCAAAATTTTATTTAAATTCAGGTTGGTTCACATATAGTGTAGTAATAGTTTCAGAGGTAGAAATTTAGTTATTTATCAGTTGTATATAACACCCAGTGCTCATTAATAGTGGCAGAATTTTTAGAAATAAGCATAGAGCTAAACTAGATGACTACTTGAATATATTATAGGTATTTATATGGGTTTATATTGAGCAAATTTATTTAGATTTCTTTGTTTATATTGTTTCTTTAAAAAAAAAAAAAAGATCTTATGTATTTATTCATGAGAGACACACACAGGCTACCCCTGCAGGGAGCCTGGTATGGGACTGGATCCTGGGACTACCAATCACACCCTGATCCAAAGGCAAAGGCTCAACCACTGAGCAACCCAGGCATCCCTGTATTTGGTTTCTTACTGGTTTATGATAGCTGATTGATTCTTTAAAGGGTTATACAGAGTTTCCATGCCATAGTCAACTTCCCTTTCCTTGACAGCTAGAGGATTGATCTTGATGCCAAGTACAGGAACTTCACAATATCTTCCTATAGTTTGTAAAGTTTTATTTTTTATTTTTTTATTTTTTTTTTAATTTTTATTTATTTATGATAGTCACAGAGAGAGAGAGAGAGAGGCGCAGAGACACAGGCAGAGGGAGAAGCAGGCTCCATGCACCAGGAGCCCGACATGGGATTCGATCCCGGGTCTCCAGGATCGCGCCCTGGGCCAAAGGCAGGCGCCAAACCGCTGCGCCACCCAGGGATCCCTAGTTTATAAAGTTTTAAATTGGAAATATTATTTGCTTAATGTTATATGAAGTGAGTGACAGAGCATGGAGTTTAATTTAGATTTTGCTCATACACCAGTCATCTGTTCCCCTCTTTACCTCCCCCAAACTCCAATATATAAGAAAATAATACATTTAAAAAATATTTTAAAAATCTATAATAAACGTGGGTTTATTATTTGAAATTAGCGTTTGACCAAATTTAATTTAGACATTAGTATCAATTTGAAAGCCTTTTCACAAAAAAAAAAAAAAAAAGAAAGCCTTTTCACCAGTGATCACAATCTTAAAAACCTTATTAACAAGATTCTTTTCTGCTTAAAAGTCTGCTTTTGACTTTGACTCCTATCTTAAAATGTCATACCTATCTTTGACTTCTCCTTTAGGCAACACAGTTTTTACATTACTTCCTTGTATGGTTGCTGTAATGACTCTATAAATTATGATAAAGAGAAAAGCCAAGTTGGATGACTTATAGACGTAGAACATAGGGAAAAGAAAATATGGTTAGAGAATATAAATTAGGTGTGTTTTAAATACCTAATTTGTAGTCATGACACTATTTTTGTTTCTTCTTTGGAAATTACCTTAAATTCAATACTGAGTAGGTTTATTGAGAAATGCTGGGGTTTTTATTTTGTTTTGTTTTTAATTGGTGTTGGAATTTTTTTATGGGTAAACATTTAAAAGCACTCCAGAATTCTTTCAGTGAGTACTGTAAATGTGAATAGTAGAGTAGTTCAAAAGAAGGCACAGAGAAGTCAAGTCACAAGAGATACAACTTATTTAGGTTTTTATAGAAGTCATATATAAGTATGTTTAGCATATTTAGTAAATAAGAGAAAGTATTTTTTACTATTAAATGTCATGAAAGAATTAAGAATTCATCTGTTTCTTCATTGAACACTAGAGGGCCATATAGTACCTTATTGATAACTCTTCTAATGTGTTTAAATATATTTAGTAATTGCTTGTCTCTCTTCTAATTTGTTTTCTGGTACACTGTTTCTTGCTCAGAATTTGGAACTAATATTTGGAGTGGTTATGTGCATTGATATGTGAGTTGTCTTTTTCTTTTTTAAACCAGCAACAAGTATAAGATATACTTATCTTCATTTTGCTATTTTAAAATAACAATAACAACAAAAAGTGAAGAAAGAGTGAACCTGTGCACAAACTTACTCTGCTTTGAGAATATAAGGATGTTTTTAAGAAATTTCTCAAGTATCTGCACATGAATACAGTAAAAACAAAAAGTCTTGTCATTGTTAACTGCTTTGGGCTTCCTCAGCATATATGTGAGAAAAGAATGTTTCCTCTAAGCTGTCTTGTCCAAATTTCCTCTTGTGTGAGCATTGAAGGTAATTTTGCCTGGTGTAACCACCTCAGCATCCTAAACTAAATGAATATTTGAACAGATGATTGTTCTTCCTCAATTTCTTTTAGTTGCTTAGAGTGAGGAAATGAAAAATATGATCTACAGGGTCCAAGTAGATAGGGTGAATGAGTGTGAAGAAAGTCAAAATTGAGCCAGTAAGATTGCTTAGGGTCTTATAAACTGCAGGGTGTATGTATGTGCGTGCATGTGTGCCCATGTGTGTTTTCCCCAAAAAGTACTAATATTCAGTGAAAAAAAGAAAAAACATTGTGCAGGCCTTGAAAAAAATGGTTTTGAGCTACATTTAACTTATAGACTACTACTGATCTTTTTTTGTCTTTTTTTATTCAAATATAATTGACATAATTGATCTTTGATACCTTATAAAGAAGTTCAACATCTTAAGCATAGCCTTGGTTAAATTTTTATTTCTCCCCTAGATACACTTTAGAGAGTACTTGTCATTATTAATTTTTATATTCTGTTTCAGGGGGAAAATTAAGGACATTTTCTCTTTAACTACTTTTTTTTTTTTACTTTTTTGTGTGTGAAGAAAGATTAGGTTGAAGTTGGGAAACACATTGTTTACATTTAGTAGAGAGCATGTAAGAGGATCATGTGACAGATGGGGCAATAATACATTTAAATACTTAAAAGAACCTTATCTTTTGAGTCTCTCCTCCTTAGATTTGCAAATTTTAATACCTTAAATCATTACCTCAAATTAGTACTCTAATGAAGTGATAGAACTGTGATCTTTAGTTCTTTTACTGAGGAGGTAGTCCTATCAAATATTGATGACCTTTTCAGTTTAAAATCATTGCTATATAAATAGTATTTTTTAACTGTGATAAAATTGTATTTTCTTTGTGATGGCTGTTTTTTGTATCAGTCTAGTTTTCTGAAAACGTTATTGCTGTATTTTGACAGATTGACGTGAGTTCAAGTGATTAAATACTAAGCTTGAATTCTGATCTTTTTGTTTAGGTGATAAAATTAGTTCTTCATAACATAATCTGCTTGGCGAATGTTATCTGGTCAAGAGTGTAAAACAAGTAAGAAAGAAATCAGAATCTGGTTATGGTGAGAGATACCTGAACTGCTTCTTCCTTAAGAAGGAGAAATATTAGATACTATTGATGAAGACGTTATTGTGTTTTTAACAGGTATCTGGAAGAAAACATTGTCTTACTAGTTAAAATTTGGTTCAGTTTAGCAATTATGATTACACCAAAAGAAAGTACTGGCAGAGACTATGAAAACAAAGCCAAGAGAAAAGATAAGGAATGAATTATGATGAGAGGGAATACGCTGTTAAGAGGATACAGGTTGCCCACTCATAAGGGCCTATACCAGTATTCTTCAAAGTGTGACCCTAGACTAGATGTGTCAGAAGCATCTGGAGTTATTAACAATGCAAGTTGCTGGGTTACATTTCAGAGCTACTTAACCAAATCACTAGGGTTGGGATGTGCATTTTTAATAAACTAACATGATTCTAATGTAAAGTTTGCAAAACATTGGCTATTACTTTACCTCTCTGTTTCCTTGTGATAAAATTAAGAGGAAGATATGCTGAGTCCTCTCTCAGAAAACATGTCAGTCACATGTGCACACACACACATAACCCCTTTTCTTAAAATTATATAAAAGGAATTTCTCACTTGGGGGCTTCATGAGTGATCGAGTAGACTATGCCCTTAATAGTGTATCTATAACAAATGCAAATGCTTATTAATAGCAGTAAATAGAGACTGTGATTTCTGAAGTTTTCAAATGTTAGCTCTGTTACTTCAGGTCAATTTGACCTCTTGATTTTAAGGATGGTATTAGTATCATCAATAATATAGTATTATTGAGAATATTCAGTGAGATAATATCTGTACAGTACTTGGAAAAGTGACATATAGCAAGTCCTTAGTATTAGTTATATTTTATAAGGTTTATTATTTTCATGTTAAAAGATTATATTAAAACTAGCTTAACTAACTATACCAGGCTATATAATACGCTCTGCAAAATATTTTTAGTTCTAAAGCTACCTGCTCTCTTAGGTTGAAACCGTTCCATTGATTTTTGCCTAAATTACTGTGACTTTTAGCGTAGAGTCCAGCTGTTTGATATTGTAAATTCTGCCACTGCTAACCATGAAGGACTTTTGCATTCTGACAGGGTTTTTTCCCCCTTCTAACTGGTTGTTAATGTTATACCTAGAAGAAGTTTGAAAGAGAGCCTAAAGTAATCTTAGTAGCATTGGGACCTTGAGTCCTCACGTGAAAATGTTCGGAAGAGATGGAAATGCTAGTTCTATAATGATTACGTGGGTGCTCTTGAACTGAATAGCTGGAACTAGAATAAATACAAGGGAAGATCCTCTTTAGTGCTTCTGTAGAAATCCTAGAATTAATGCTTAATACTACAGCAATACCTAAATTTCTCATAGTTAAGAGATTATAATGAAAGCAGTCGTTTGTTTGTTTTTTTTTTTAAGATTTTATTTATTTATTCATTAGAGACATAGAGAGAGAGGCTTAAGGAGGGAGAAGCAGGCTTCATGCAGGGAGCCAGATGCGGGATGATCCAGGGACTCCGGGATCACACCCTGAGCGGAAGGCAGAGGCTCAACTGCTGAGCCACCCAGGTGTCCCGAAAGTAGTCGTTTTGAATGGAAGAAGAATCAGGCTGCAATTATCTCTATTTAGGACGCATTTTAGAGAACACATCTTATGAAATGTTGATATTGCTACTAGCTGTATCTGATACGGAATGCTAACTTGATTCCTTCTAGTAGTAAGAATCGTTGTCAGGGTAGCATCTTGCATGTAAACTTTAACTTCAAATTATGTAAAATGTAAGTAGAAGAATGATAATTATTTTCATAGATCACCAGGGCTAAAAGTAATATATAAGATTTTTTCTTGTATTTTTTTCATAAAAGGATTTATTTTGTTCTGTTCATTTGGTCTTAGCTAATGCTCTTATTGAAAGTAACTTCCCTGCTTTAGAAATAACTATTGTGATTGGAGGCTGCTTTACTTTCAAAGAGAAAATGCTTAAATTTTCTGTTTTTGGTTGGTCTTAAGTGGAAATTTGTGGTTATTGAAATCAGATGCAAATGAGGAATGAAGTATGAAGAAAGTACTTGGGAATTTGGGAAGTAAGTGCCAAGAGTTATTCATTTGCTTAACTGCAGATGTTGGTTTTATAGGTCTATATTATAAATTTAGTTTTTAAGAATGAATTGTTTGTACTTTACCAATATGCTGCCATCTGTCTTAGGGTCTAATGAGTGAAAATTTTAAATATGGTGAGGTACATCTGTAATGTTTATCACTTACAGTTTTAGTTTTCAGGTTTGCTTTTTTATTCTTTCACTGTGTTAACTGGTATAGGAAAGAACATTAAAATTTTAAGAGTCATTGTATATCATTTAGATATCAGTAATCTTATATTTAATTTTTATGCTGCTTTACCGCATAACAGAGCAGAGATTGCAAACTGGTATCTAATACAGTATTTTTTAACACATTTAAATTTTTAAAATTTTAAAAATATTTAAAAATCTGGAGAGTTCATGTAAAAATATTGACTTTTTTCTTTTGCAAATGTGTAGTATCTGTCTTGTCTCATGTGCTTACAAAACAATAATCATTTGTGCCTTTTAAACAGGCTTTCCAGGTCTTAAACCTGATCTGTAACCTTCCTTTGCCCTGTCTGCTCCTCTAGTCATTTGAGTTTGCTTAGAATAAAGACAAGTATGATTGTAGGAAATTCAAATATAAGTGGAGCTTTCCTCTGTCACATATCAAACTAGTTTGGATATAAATTCACATTAGTGTAATATGTAACAGTTTGTCAAGTTTATTATTAAAACAGCCAGAGACTTGTTTAACACCTCATTTCAAATAGGTATTATCAAGATGAAAATTTGTCACCAAAACTTTTGCCACCCCCAGATACCCAGATTTTCATCTTGGATCTCCTGTTATCTTTTCCATTCTTGTTGAGGTTTGAAGTTAACACTCCACTTAGAATGACCATTTATCCTATCACAAAAGTAAACCAGTGTTCTTGGAGCTCCTTGTCTTGTAAGATGTTTCAGTTATCTGTTGCCACCTAACCAGTCACTCCAAAACTTTATAGATTATAACAGATAACTATTTTATTATTTATCATTGTTATTGTATGTATGTATGTATTATATTGTATGTATGTAATACATATCAATGTATTATTTATCATTGTTATGAATTTGGGAGGGACTCACTCAGGCATTGCTAATTCAGGCTTTCAGTCAGATGGTGGCTAGAGCTGAAATACCAGGGCTTTAGAATAGCTGGGTGCTGGCAAAGAATCTTTTTCTCTTCATATAGTCTTAAGATATATCTGCATATATGGTCTTTTTACCTGGGCTAGTTTGAGGTTCTTCACAGCATAGTGACCTCAAGGCAATTAGACTACTTAAAACAGGGCTACCATAGGAGTATTTCAGTAAGGTGATAGTTGAATCTTTTGTATGACCTATCCTAGGAAGTCACATAATGTAACTTACAGTTTCTTTCTTGTTTGAAACAGACTCCATTGCCATTGAAAGGAGTATCAGAGTACATTATAAGAAGAGCATATAAGATGGGGGATATTGCTATGACCATTTTTGGAAAACACAGGAGGTCATAATATCTTTGCTCTTATAACTGTTTCTTTTTTTATTTGGACTTTATAAAATTCAGGCTCATTAAAACCAATTCCATATATAATATATGTGTCTTACAGAATACTGTATTTCTATTATCTAGAATTCAGTTATCTGGCAAACTTACGTACCTGAAACATGTATAATAAAAAGTAAATCTCCAAACAACTAAATTAGAAAGTAACACAAGTTAGGCTTAACATTCTATAGAATAGAATATATATTCTAGTACAAAGCATGAGTTTAGGAATTAGACACCCGAGGGTAAAAATCTCAACTCCACTGCCTCACAGCCCTGTTGCCTTGAGTAGTTTTTTAAACCCTTTGGAACCTCAGTTTCCTTGTCTATAAAATATAGGATAATGATACCTCCCAGTCTTTTCATGATATTTAGGTAAAATAAAGCATGATCTACTAGGAACCCTGTCAATGTTTAATCCTCCTCCACATTACTATGCCAGTCTGAAGTAATACATCATTTTTCCTAAGTCTTAGAGCTGCACACTTTCTTTATTTCTCCTCTTTGTGTCTGAGAGTCCATCTCCTAGCATCCTGGAACTTCCTGCTTTCATACTGAGATCTTTCCATTTCAGGCATTATCAAGAATTACAGAGATTGAGTTGTATTTTAATCTTCCTTAATAACAAGTTAGTTTCTTGTTTACTGGGAAGGATGAAAACTAGAACTATCTGCTTCATTTAAATTTCAGCCATAAAATTAATGTTGATATTTACTAGTATATTTTGTTGAGTGTGAATTTTAACAGTGTAAAAGCCCAGGGGTATCATTTGTCAGCCCATACAAGAATGAAATCTCTTTTCTGTAGTTTACTTCTAAAAGTATTTTCTATGCTTTTTTTTTTTTAATTTATTTATTAGAGACAGAGACAGAGAGAGAGAGAGAGAGAGAGAGAGAGAGAGGCAGAGACACAGGCAGAGGGAGAAGCAGGTTCCATGCAGGGAGCCCGATGTGGGACTCGATCCCGGTTCTCCGGGTTCATGCCTTGGTCTGAAGGCGGCGCTGAACCGCTGAGCCACCCGAGCTGCCCAGTATTTTCTATGCTTAATGAGTAATTCTGTTCTTAAATTTGATGCTGAAGTGAGTATTGATAAATGAGTATCAATGAATAATTTATCAATCGCTAAATACCGAGATTTATTGGTATTCAGCGAATATTGATAAATCACACACTCTCATATAGCATGTTACTGAGAACTATATAAATGAAGTTTGTGGAACTATGTTCATTTCACTTAAGTAATGGTTTTTTATTTATAACTGTGTCAAAACTCAACAGTGTAGTAAACATAATTATCTTCCCTCCCTCATTTTACTTTTTAAATTGTCAACATTGTCAAATACCTTATTTTTCCATAGGTTCAGCTTTTTAGTTTTCACTGGATAAGTTCCTATAATGTGTTAAACCATCACTTTGGTGAAATTCCTGCATTGTAGCTTAGTTTAATTTTTTTAAAGCTGCATTGAAAAACCACCTGCATGCCACGTTATTATCATTATTATTAAAAGACATTTTAGTATTATGTCCCTGTTTATGACTTCCTAGCCCATAAACTCTTCAGGATTTTTTAAAAGATTTAATTTATTCATGAGAGACACACACAGAGACATAAGCAGAGGGAGAAGCAGGGTCCTTGCAGGGAGCCTAATGCAGGACTTGATCCCAGGACCCTGGGATCACAACCTGAGCCAAAGGCAGACACTCAACCACTGAGCCACCCAGGTGCCCCCAGAATTTTTATAGGAGAAATAAATGATTGATGAGTAACATTGACCTTAACTGAGAGGTTAATGAACCTTTAATGCTTAAGCTTGTTCATAAAAGTAACTTAAATGATGGACCTTAAAAAACTGATATTGAGGGAATTTGTCTTCTTTCTTACACCTAATTTTAATTTTTGAGGATTGTGGAAAATTAAGTTGTTTTAAATCCTTACTCTGTCATCACATGAGGCTTTTGCATGACTGAAATACCTGTAATGACTGGGTCATTTTTGTCATAGTTGACTTAAAGGTATAACTATAGTAATCATCAACTAAATTCTTGGTGAGCAGCTGTGTAAGACCAGTTTAACAGCTGGGGTTAACTCAACATAGACTGTAAGAGTTAAACTTAATCATGAGGCAAGGTATGTTAAAGTCATTAAGGACTTCATACTGAGCATTTCTGAAATACTTTAAAAATTCAATAGTTGGATTTTTTGTTTTATCTCAAATATTTTTTTTAAATGTTTAATAAAAGAATGAGGAGAAGTATCATTTTAACACAATAAAAGTTTTAAGACACAAATATGGGAGTAGAATCCAAACTTCATTCCTTTAAAAAAATCATATATATTCTGATGTCACTGTTTAGGCCACTATGGTAAGTAGGAAAGAAAAATATACACAAATTATTATGGTATAATATGGAATCAGAAAACTTCAAGATTATTTTTCTTGAATTTCCTCTTGAATCATATTTTAAAAAATAATTTATGCCTGAAACTTTTTTCCAATGAAAATATTTTATTATACAACACTAACATATATTCACAACAAATGGATAAATGTCTATATTTAGAAGGTGTACACAAATGATTTGAAGCAGTGAATTTTTTTTAGATACATTTTTAAAACTTTAACTACTATTCACCAAACTATAATAAAGAAAGGCTCACCAAACTGACAGTCTAACCCTATTGCAAGAAGGCTCTATACTTGGTACTATTGGAACTGGAATATCCTTTTAAAGCTGCAAGGGACTTCATTCTCAGTCATCTAGTCTAGCCTCCTTGTTCTAGAAATCTGAAATAGTGGTGAAGCTGAAACTAGAACTTAAAATTCACCCAGTATTTTTCATATGCTGATAAATTTACCTGGAGTATGAACTTAAGGTAATTTGCTTGAGAGTTGACTGAGGCAACATTTAGTCAAGAAAAATTTAGTTGTAAATAAGTTAAATAGTTGGGTTTTTGGATCATGAAATTTCTGGTGTACCATAGGGTAGTGTAGTGATCATTTTGAAGGACTTGTTTGGTTGGTTTTTCTATATCTTACTTTTTATAACTTTATTTTTAACCAATTATTCAGAAATAACTAGAAAATTCCAGCAGAATTCAGAAACAACCTAAGTGTCCAGCTGTCAGACCTTGGGTATGTATATCAAAGCAGTTACAGCACTTTAACCTGCTATTGTAGCATTTTTACTTTGACAATGTAAAAGTATATACAATGATTATTTATACATAATGCTTTTATTTTGCAAATGACAGATCACCAGATCACATTTTTTATAACATTTGTATAAACTGTTTGTGCTATTTCGGAACCCAAGCTAATTTCTCTTAAGTACTCAGGGGCTCCCTCGGTGCCCAGATAAAGAAAATTAGCAGGAGCTTCCTCGGTGCCCAGAAAATAGAGCAATCTCCCTTTTTCCATGAAGGAGACATATGTTCCAGGAGTCCCCCAGTGGATGCCTGAAACCCTGGATAGTACTGAACTCTATAAATATATATAGAGTTTTGTCCTCTATATACGATAAAGTTTATAAATTAGGCACAGTAAGAGATTACCAATAATAACTAATAATAGAACAATTATAACAGTATACTGTAATCAGAGTTATGTGGATATGGTTTCTCTCTGAAAGAATCTTACTGTACTGTACTCACCCTTCTTGTGATGATGTGAGATGATTAAAAATGTCTATATGATGAGATGAAGTGAGGTGAATGATGTAGGCATTGTGATGGAGTTTTAGGTACTATTGACCTTTTGGCGATAGGTCAGGAAGAGGATCATCTGCTTCCACAGTTGACTGTGGTTAACTGAAATGGTGGATAAGGAAGGGACTACTTACTATACAATAATAGGTTATAACTTATTAAATGTATAGATGAATATAATACCTCAAATACATTATAATTAGAAGTTGTAATCTTTTTTAGAGAACACTAAATATTTAAATGTCTTTTATAGGAGTGTCAGGGTGTCTCAGTTGGTTAAGTGGCCAACTCTTGATTTTGGCTCAGGTCATGATCTCACGGTTGTAAGAATAGCCCACCATGGACCCTGCTTAAGATTCTTTCTCCCTCTCCTTGTGCCCCAACCCCCTCTCCCTCTCAAATAAATAAATAAATAAATAAATAAATAAATAAATAAATGTCTTTTAGAATTTTTTAAGGAATCACTTCGAATGTTTTTAATTTTTATAAAATGTCTCTATTCATTTCACCTATGCCTTTTGTGAATAATAAAAATTTTAAAGCAATACCATATATTTATCTTTTTTTTTTCCTTACTAAATCTGATGGCATTTTTGTTTCTACAATTGAAGTAACAATCTTGTTTGGAATTTTTAAATTTTTTTGCAGTTTTTTACTATTATAAACTTGACCATTTATCATTAAACAAAGAAACTTAATCGCTTGATTTATCATTGTTTTCCTCTGTTTAAATTGCTCTATCTTTGTATAGGGATTGCTTGGACTAGGAAGATCTTTAACACTCTGGTATCTAAGGTGTTAGGAAAGATGGAAAAGAATGAGTGAGATAAAGAAGATAATCTGTCTCACTCTGTATCCTAAATAAATGAGTATACTTGATAATACCATATTCTTATCTCAAAGGGATATTGATTCTGATTTATTTCACCTTAGTAGTGGTATAATTTTAAGCATCTGGAATTTTTTCTGTTTCTACCAAAGAATAAGCCAAGTCACTTGTTGGTTAAATTCATGGTAGTGAATAATACTGGGTTTAAAATGACAGGCTGATATTCTCCCTGTCAGAAGTGTTTGGTATGGGGCTTTGAAGAATCTTGATATACAACCATTATTACTTGTAGGTAAACTTACCTTCTAAGTGAGTTTCAGCTGAATCAAGAATAGTTTATGAAAATGGAAATCTTTATGCTACTTATATGCTATGGCCTTTAGTCAGGAGCAGTTAAATCCTAGCCTTCTGTATAATAAAGAATGAAAGAAAAGGTAGAAATCCAGAATAAACAGTTGTAAATCTTTTTGTCATCATAAGAGAATTAGAATGTATGGGACTATAATACATTTTAGAAATACCCATATTAGGGATATTTGGTGCATGAGCTTTTATCTAAAATCCTCTTTGACCAGTACACATTTTTAGAAGAAAATCAGAAAATGGTAAGTGGGCAAAATACCTTACAGAGAGATCTTCTCTTTATCACAAGTTCACTAATGTTGACTTGTTGGATGAATAATTAGTGACATCTGAAATTTTAAAAGACACCACAGTTAAGATATTGCAGATTAATTTTTAGGTAAAAATTTTGACAATTACGGAAACCTTTATAAAACATATAGATGATGTTTTAAAATATTCTACTTTGAAGTTGAATATTACAGATGGATTTTAGAATCTCTGCTTGCTTTCCCCGCAACTTTTAAAATTGATATATATTACAAAACTCTATGTGGATTTTGGTCCTATTGTAGCAGCAACAGTAGTAGTAGTAGTAGTAGTAGTAGTAGTAGTAGTAGTATCTAATGTAGCAATAATAGTGGTAGTAATGACAGTTAACAGTATTGAACACTTACTAGATGTGAAGCATTATTATATGTGCTTCACTTACATTAACTAATTTAATACCTATAAAAACCCTGTGAGGAGGTTTTGTATAGATGAAGTTGAGGCATAGAGGCATTAATTTAAAGTCATACTACAAATAAGTAGTAGGCTTTGGACTAAGGCAGTTTGGATCCAGCATTGATGCTCCTACCTATTATATTACACTTCATTAGTATTTGTTGGTATCATTTTAAAAAGAGTTTGTCTGTTTTGCAGAGTTGCAGCTTGAGAGAGGAGGTTAATAATTAAGAGTACCTTAAATGTTTTTAAAAATATGATTGAGACTAAGACTCTATTTATTTTTTTGAGCAAATGTAACTAGGTACATTGAAAGTTAACAATTAGGATTCTTCTATGCTTTGTCTATGATTTCCCTCATTGACTGGGTTTTTCTTGTGTATTTGAAGTTTTGGTATTTTCTGTGTTTTCCTGCTGTGTGAGAATATTGCTTTAGAAGTAGTGTTAACTTGAATCCTCCAAAATGATGAAACTTGGTAGTATATACTTTTGAAAATTAGTACTCAATCGCTAGGAATGTCTCTCTTTTACAGAAATACATTGTAGACACGTAATCAGATTTAGTATTTGGTTTGCTAAAGTTGCAGTGCTCTGTACTATCCAGTTGAGGGCAGCTATTTACTGATTAAAAAAATGAGTTGGATTAGAGTGTTACTATGTGTTCACCAAAACTTGGTTATCTAATGTAAAACATATTTAATATACAAATAGCCCTAGTTTTTATTCTTATTATCATCACAAATAGTTTCTTGAAAGTGAAAAACTAATTCTACTTCCATAATATTTTTTGCTCTCTTATAAGCAGGAGAAAGAACACTGTTCATTTTAGTTTTAATTTTCTCAGTCCAAATATTTTTTAGTTCCAAATCTTTTTTCCTCTTTAGGATCAGACTCCAAGTTGATTAAAGAGTTTCCTGTCTTCCTTGTCTTTAAACTATCTGCATGTAAATACATGTAACTCTAAAATTCCTTAAGGGTTTAAAAAAAGTGAGAAATTATAAGTTTCAGTATGTTACCTCTATTTCTGGATTAAGTGAAAGTTAAGTTTGGAGTTGATCTGTTTCATTTATTTTCTGTGCAGAATGAATATGTTAAACTTGTGGAATGTAGTGTGTTCTTTTAATTTTTCTGTAACATAGTTTAAGTTACATCTTTGTGGTTCAGAGAAGGAATTTTGAAGATTTAATAACTGGGGCAGCCCCAGTGGCGCAGCAGTTTAGCGCCACCTGCGGCCCAGGGTGTGATCCTGGAGACCCTGGATCGAGTCCCACGTCGGGCTCCCTGCATGGAACCTGCTTCTCCTTCTGCCTGTGTCTCTGCCCCATTCTCTCTTTCTCTCTCTCTCTCTCTGCGTCTCTATGAATAAATAAATAAATAAAATCTTTAAAAAAAAGATTTAATAATTGATTTCAAAGATATCACAGAATTTTTTTGAGAATAAAGAGTATCAGTCTACAGAAAACTATATATAATATTAACAAAGATACTAATAGTTATTTGGAGAGGGGGCATTCCATGGAACTGCAGCGAAGGGATTTTTCTAATAAAGAGTAAATATAGCATATGATTTGAGAATATATTATACTGAAAAAAAGTGTTAAGAAATAAAGGGAGCATCAGAAGAGATGCTGAGACTAGAATGATGCTACAGATGTTCATCTCCCCCCACCCCTCTAGTGGGGCTGTATACATTGTGATCTTAGATAATAGTCTCACTTTTTTTTTCCCTTTTCATATCAAATTAAAGATTTCCAGCATACTCTTTCTATCCCTATATCTCTGTTGTGTGTGTGTTTGTTTTGTATTTTGGTGTTTATGGTTCTAAATTGTTTACTTTTTTTATTAAAGTGATTTTTTTTTATTGTGGTTAAATATCCATAGCATGAAATTTATCATTTTAACAGTGTTTAAGTGTGTAATTCAGTGGCTTTAAATACATTCACAGTGTTGTGCAACCATTACCACTATCCATCTCTAGAACATTTTCATATTTTTCTAACTGAGACTCTTACATCATCCATTAAACACTAACTTTCCAGTCCTTTCTCTGACTTGCTGCTGGCAACCATCATTATACTTTCTGTCTCCATGAATTTAGCTATGCTAGTACCTCATGTAAGTGGGATTGTACAACATATTTCCTTTTTTTTTTATTTACATATTTCCTTTTTGACAGACTTATTTCATTTATCCATTATGTCTTCAGGGTTCATCCATATTGTAGCATGTGTCAGAATTTCCTTCGTTTTTAAGACTGAATAATATTCTATTGTATGTATGTACCACATTTTGTTTGCCCATTCATCTGTCAGTGGTTACTTGGGTTGCTTCCATCTCTTGGCTGTTGTGGATATGTTGCTATGAACATGGATGTATAAATATCTGTTTGAGTCCCTTCTTTCAGTTCTTTTTTGGGGAGTGTATACCCCAAAGTGGAATTGCTGGATCACTTAATTTTTTGAGGAACCTCCATACTATTTTCCCACAATGAGCTACCTATATTTTATGTTCCCAACCAGCGATACACAAGTATTTCAATTTCTCCACATCCTTGCTAACACTTATTATTGTCTGTGGTATTTGTGCATGATTGATTGATTGTTTTTATATAATAGCCATCCTAATGGGTGTGCATCGGTGGTGGTTCATTTCTGGTTTTGATTTGAAGTTACACAATGATTAGTGATATTGATCATCTTTACATGTACTTATTGATCATTTGTATATTTTCTTTGGAGAAATTTGGTTGTTTACTTTTGTATAGTTAAAAATGTCATCCCTGGTATTGATTCTGCTTTTTTTTTTTTTTTTAAGTGGCTTGAGCTCATGGGTCTTGAACTCATGACCCTGAGCTGAGATCAAGACCTGAGCTGAGATCAAGAGTCAAATGCTTAACCAACTGAGCCGCCTTCGCCCCAATGATTTTGCATTTTTAACTACATTTTAGATTATGGTGTAAAAGGAAAATGTACCTTAATAAAAAATAATAATAATAATAAGCATCTTGGTGGAACTGGGAGTATGGCCTGGCTTCCCAGTTAGCCCACTTTACATTTAATAGGACATCTCTCCAAAGTTTTAAAAAAAAATTACTCATTTCTGACATTCTCCTTTCTCTCCATATCACATTCTAAGTTCCCTTACAGAGATCAGTAAAAGCAATTGGAAGAAGAAATAAGTCAGATGACTGGCATTTGGAAGGGGACAATAGAATGGAAGGAGAGAACAAACTAACCAAGGATTGTGAACAGACAGTTCATATCCATTACTTACCATATATCAAGACTACTCCCTATACTTAAACTGAGCTTTTTTTCTTATCATCTTCATAATAGTGTAGTTCATGGGTTTGAATATGAAGTGTCGTATTAATTAACATTGATATAAGAGCTTAATTTAGGGAAATATTTGAGGTAATGCTGAAAAGATTAGGGCCATTTTGAGGAAAGCCTTCATCTCCATATTTTATCCTAGGAGTTGGGGACCCATTGAAAGTTCTTGAGGAGTGGATTGTGCACTATATTCTCTCTGTGTTTTAGGAAGATATTTCTGACCATGATATGTTGGAGGAATTCGGCACTAACGATTTGTGATGAATAGTTATTATTTTACTATAATTAATACCCATCACAGGCTGCATTTATAAATGCTTGGGTTTTAAAAAAATAATGTATCTTTAATCACATGACTTATACTTTGAAGTGGAATCACTGAGTTTTTGAGAATTAAAGATTGAATTGACATTTGCAAACAACTAAAATGTCTACTGATAAGATTAATGTGAAGTGCATATTAATAGCTTTGGAGAGAGAGTCGATTTAATGTCTTAGTACGAGGTAAAGAATGGTATGTATGGAAAAGGAAAAGAGCATGCTTAAGACAAACACTTGAAAACATAATGCTCATTCTGAATATATCTAAGAACAGATGTGTGTTTATATTTTTTGAGTATGAATGAATATTGTCCTTAAATTTGAAGCACATTTCAAAACATTCCTAAAATATTAATTCTGATATTTGGGTAAGGAAGACTCAAGATATTTAAGAGAAAATACCATGTTTATTTTTTTGGATTTTTGTAAAGAAAACTTTACTTTCACTTTCTAGGGAATACCTGAGTTAGTAGTTAGAGAAGTTTAAAAGGGACCTACAGCATTGCCCTGCTTTGGTTGTATTCACATTACTGACTTTGTATGGGAGGTTCACCAGCTGTTTGACTGGCAGGAGCAGCAGCTTTCACTTCAGTAGTTTATAATTCCTGGCTATTCTAGGATAGTTTGCACTTCACCAAGCCTCAGACAGGTCAGGACATTTGGTAGGAGAAGGTTGAAAGACAAAGCAGCAGGCCTTGGGTTCTCGACCTTTTTTTTGTTTTTTAATTAGAAAATTATATTTTAATTTGTGCTTAGAGTTTTTAGTAATGTGCTTGTATTACATGTAGAAAGCATTCATCAACCTAGAGGAGTTTTAAAATGTCAAAACCAGGAAAAGCTACTTTAAACCATGGCTTGGTTCCTGTTGATCTTAAAAGTGCAAAAGAGCCTCTGCCTCATCAAACTGTGATGAAGATCTTTAGCATTAGCATCATTGCCCAAGGCCTCCCCTTTTGTCGAAGACGGGTAAGTCTTGCATCTGAAAAACAGGAATGTTTATTTAAATCAAGTACTTCTGCTTCCTTTAGTGAAGAAATGCTTCAAATTTCTATTGATATTTATAAATAAAATTATCAGTGCATTCTGTAGCCAAATAAAACTTATATATAAGCGGTAGTTATAATAGTATGATAGAGGCCTGGAAGGCAGGGTTACTCAATCCACTTTTTTTCTCACTTATTTTTCTTGATATTAGAATCATTTAAATTTATTTAAAATTGGTAAATGTAAAAAGGATGTTTTAAAATACGTTAGCAAATACTAAAACCCCCAATTTGTAGTTTTTATTCTGTGGGAAAAGCAAGAAACTGGTGATATTCTTCTTATATATATATGGGAACTACAGCGTTTAGCTCTTTTAAAGAGTATTCCAAGTTCCCTAGATTTATCTGGCCCTTAGAGCTGTGTTATTTTAAATTGCTATTTTTTTTTAATTCAAGCTTAATGTAATAGGTACTTTACTTTTAGCTGTTATATAAAATAAAAATAGCATGCTATTGTGTGGCAGTTACGATAGAGTTTATATATAGACAATCCTGAACTAACAAACATTTTGTAGAACTTGTGCTAACGTATAATCGTTATGATCTATTAGATATTTTTCAGGATGACATTCTCTTCTCCATTACCAAGTTCTGATCCCATTAATATTAGCAGTTTTATTGTATTTTTTTGTGTTAACTTGGTATTGCTAGTTTGAATTATTAACCAGAGTGATACATTTTTAGATCTAAAATATGTTTATGATCCTGAACTCATTAAACCAAGAAAACACCATAAAAATCTGAGATCAAATGGGTGTTTGCATCTAACAGTGCTATTAATGTTTTAGTTCCCTTTTTACCTTTTTTTTCAAAAAAAAAAAAAAAACTAAAAGGGAAATATTCTACTAAACAAGTATATTAACACACAACGCCTAAAAAATTTTTTCTCCTTAGTGAAAAGAATCTTTTATTTGCTGGGACTTATTAACCTTTGTAAAAATATGTTTTCAAATTATCTTAGTTCCTTTTGAGTAGTTTCCACTTCTACTCCAGACAAGTGGTAGCCATGTTGAAAAACATTTTGAATGAGGTTTAAATGTAATACAGTTTCAGCATTGAAAATGGAATACAAATATCTCCATCACTCTTTAATTTTCTTCTTTAGTATGTTGTTAGAAAGGGTTTATTTTGTCTTCTTTCACTTTGTCACTTTTGTAACTTCTGAATGAGGTCACTATTCTGATTTAAGCATTTACACAGGGACCTCTAATAGCTTTAAAGTCACTAATAAACTAATTTATTATTTTAACACTTCCATAAAGGAAAATACCAACACAAGTAAATTTTTAGATTGAGGAAAAGAAATGTGAGTTTTTTAAATGAAAGGATTAAGATACTTAAAAACAAGATAATCTGGTTCTTTGTTGTTATTTCTAATAAATTCTTAGGTACAATATATGGTAGATTACTTCATTATGTCATAGTTAATGTTTTCTACCTTTATTTTCTAATATACGTGAAATTTAAAAGGCTCAGAAGCAGCTTCTATAAGAAAAATTAATAGAAAACTTCAAGGCTTTCCCTGAGGGCTTCATAGGGTCACTATGCAGCTTGACTTTTCTAGGTTACTATGTTATGTTAATTTATAGCCTTGCATTTGTAATAACTGAAGAGAACTAAATTTGAAAAATAAAAATCATGAGAACATTTTCTTTGGAAGATAGTTAAAAAACACATTTAGTCTTAGACTGCCTGCCTGCCAGGAACTTGCTATTGCATAACTCATTGACTCTGAGTACTAGAAATATTAGAGAGATAGGGTAATTATATATACCCCCCCCCCCATTTCAGGGCTGGTTAATTTAGATAGTTTTTAATTGATTTACATGTTCTTTGTTATTTAATTTATTCACTTTCCTTTGGTAAGTTGATAATTAACATTTTTAAAATTTTATTTTTCTTTATCAAAGATTTAAGAAAACTTTTGGTATGATATGTAATTAATCCTTTTTTTTTTTTTTTTAAGTAACATCCAGTATATTGCTTACACTGGGTATATTTTGCTTTCAAGCCACTTTTTCTACACTGACAACAAAGTACACAAAGCAGAATGATTTCTGTATTTTGTAGGCAATTTTTTTTTCCTTTTCAATAGTGAGCTACTGTGCACTACAGTGACCTCTTACCAAAATGTAGCAATCTTATTAAAATTTGAAGAACATGATACATTCCTCCAGCCCTCATAGAGGTTCATCCACTTAATGTTTGCACAATAAAAAAAAAACTTCAAAATTTGTGAAAAATCCTTTAGTTGCTATAACTTCAATGTACATCTCTCGAAATGTTTTCATAAAATTTATTTACCTCACTATTAAGTATAATATTGGTATTGGTAGTCGAATTTATTTTTATATAAATTATTCTAGTCTTTCATCAGAGGTATTTTGGAATTATACTAACAATTGTAAAGAAATAGCAATCTAGCTGTTAACTGGTTACTGTAAATCAAAATATTTTTAGTATTAAGGTCCTCATTATTTATTTACATTTGCTTAGACATTCTTGGTAATAAGTTTCACTTGGAATACTTTTTAAAAATGTAGAATCCTGGGGCATCTGGGTGGCTCAGTCGGTGAAACGTCCAACTCTTCATTACATCCAGCTCTTGATTTTGACTCAGGTCATGATCTCAGGGTTGTGGAATTGAGCCCTTGTTGGGCTTAACACTTTGCATAATCTGCTTGGGATATTCTCTCTCTCTCTCTCTCCCTCAGCCCGTCCCCCTGGTTGTGCGCTCTCTATAAATAAATGAAATAAATAAATAAAATCTTTAAAAAAATGTAGAATCCTAGGTTCCCCTCTTTTTGGATAGTTTTATGTAAGCGATCTGGATTAAGGTTCAGGGATCTATGTGTATTTTTAAAGCCCTGTAGGTAATTGAATCAGATAATTTGAGAGTACTAGTTGAGTACATAACTTTTTATTCTAAAAGAACTGATTCTCCTTGAGAGTAAGAGAAATTTTACAGGAAAAACTTATTTATTCTATAAAATCACTGGATATTTTCAATTTTCTTTGAAATTGGAATGCCCAATTATGGTAATACTGTCTTTCTTAAATCCTAAGGTATGTTATTTTTTCTCATTATAAACATAAATAGGAATGTTTAAAATGTGAAAAAATAATGTACCTTAGATAGAGTTTGATGTTATTTTATAGCTTATTTGGTAGCATTTTTTTTTTTTTTGTAAGAGAAACAACATCTTAACAATAATAGTAAGAAAATGTATTTCAGTGCTTGAATCACATTTCTTAACACCTTTTGTTTGGGAGATTTTAAAACATTTACAGTATTTTCAGAAGATTACTCTTCATTGTTATTTCTTGGTAGAAATTTCCAAATGACATGAAAACGACAATGGATATTGGGCTTTTAAAGATACCTGACTGTGCTGGCATATAGACAAAATATCATTTTTAGAGTGCCATATATATGCTAGGTTTAAACCAAGCATTGGCAACAGAGCTAGTCAAAATACCACATTTAAAATAATTTTCTTTAAAGTGAAAACAGAAATAAAATTAGAATATTTGTGTCATTTGAGAAAATGTTAATAGCACTCTGTGTATTGTTATTATTGCAGGTTAGCTTAAGTGAAACTATTTCTGCAAAGGGCCAGTAAATATTTTAGGCCTTGTGGACTTTAAAGTCGCTGTTAGAACTACTCATCCCTGCCACTGGAGCATGAAAGCAGCTGTAGACAATACTTAAATGAATGGCTGAATGGACACAACTGTGTTTTAATAAACATTTACCTGCAAAAGAGTGAAATCTGGATTTGTATGCTTATAATGATACTATAATAAATCTCCTGCGTATGTCTTTTTTGCTTGTATATAAGTTTCAGCTCATGGTAAATTTTTAGAATGAGGTTGTTAAGGCTGTAAGTCTTACATTTTCTTTAAAACTATCATCCTCTCTTCTAATTCTTTGTGGTTATGTAGAAAAAAACTTTGTGTAGCTACCTGCTAGAATTTTAGCTACTACTTAGTATTTCTCTTCATAATATACAGTATTAGTATAATAAAGCTATTAATAATTGCCATCTTTTTAAAAAAACTCACTATGTATTCTAGGCACTGTTTTAACTCTTTTGTATATCTTAACCAACTTAATGCTTAAATGACTTAAATGTTTAAGTACTTTAAATCAGGTATTCTCTACATTCAGTAGACTAGAAAACGGAGGCTCAAATCAGTTATCTTTCCCAGTTTTCTTGGTGAATAATAAAGCTGATATTTAGTAGAGCTCACTAATGCTGCACCTAGTAGCAGTAGCCATTCTCTTTATACATTTGTTTTCATGTGAACTTAACACTTTGCAACTATTAGTATTTTGGAGGGTAAGCCTGGGACCCTATCATTGTTGACATTGTTTCTGTGAGAAAATAGATTCAAAGATTAAAACAAGTAACTTACAAATAACTTTTGATAGCAGAGAACTTTTATAAATACAGGGTTTTTGTTGTAATCTCTTTTAAGAGGTTTTATTTATAAAGTTATCCTATAGATTATGCAATAATTATAGTAATAAAAAACTGGAAATATTTGAACAGTATGCATGTTTGTCTATTGTCTTTGTAAGCTGAGGGATGATCCCTTTTAAAAAATTATTCATGACACTTGTTAAAATGGCAAGATAGACTTTATTCAGGGGCACTCTAGTGATATATAGGTATAGGTAACTACTACAAAGTGAGTAGGGGAGTGAGATTGGGCTCAACCCAAATACAACAAAGAAAAGTGAGAATTTATAGCCAAGGAACAGTTTGGTGAGCAGTGGTAGAAAATTACTAAGAGGAAACATCGGTAGGGGGATTCTGGCTAAACCAGTTTAACAACACCTGGAGGATGATAGAGGATGAGGAACCCAGCAGTCATGAAAGGTGATCATATACCAAGATTGGGAGGATTCTGGTTAAACTGAGTGGGATTCTTGCTGAAATCCCAAAGACAGGGCCTAGTTGAAAAAGAGCTCAGTGAGCCTATCTAGATTTGGTCAAGAAGAGAATCTTTGGCAGGCAACAACTGGACAGATCAACCATCCTCAAACTACAGTGCAGTATCATTCTCATCAGCTTCTTCAACTAGCACTTTTGACAACGAGGACAAAAATTTAAAACAACATTGTACCTCTCTGAGCTTCAATTATGTTTTAAGTTTTTCCTTCATTGTTATCGATGATGATACTAGACACCTATATTCAAAATTCTAACCTCATAAATAAGGTTAATTTAATTAGCTGTTTTTGTATGTGTACTATTCAGTTAGTTTAAGCTGTCTATAATTTTAATCTATGCCCCTCTCATGACTGTTGACTAGTCTATTAGTACCTTTTCAGCAAAGATCTGCCAGGTTTATCAAATAGTTATATTACCTTTGTTTTTAAAAACATCTATAATTGTTTACAATAAGTTTCATTTGTGGGAAGATTTTGTATATATCCGTAAAGTTAGACCATCATAAACTCTGTTGCTAAATCAACCTGTGAGTTATTATCCTTCTGAATTTACTAATCCTGCAAATTCTCCAGATTGAATGGTGATACAGGGAATTTGAATTTTCTTCCAATAATTAATATCTTTTACTTTTCTTTATAAAAATAAGATGTACTTAGTATATACAATTTAGAAAAAATACAATTTCCTAAAGTATTAGTAATACCACTGCTCAAAAGAACCACAGTAACAATTTTAAGTAAATAATTTTTTAGCAATATTAACTTTAATTCATTTTTAGTATATTGCTGGTGGTTTCCCATAATTGTAGTTATTCAAAAATATATAATCTAAATGAATGTTCCATAATTTTCCCACTATTATTGATTTAGACAGTACCTGCTTTGAGCCTTTTTATATATATAAATCTTTACATCTCTTTACACTGATTTCTGGAAGTAGAAGTATTGGGTCAAGGAGTATGAACTTTTTTAGATTCTTGACAAATACTGCTAAATTGTTTTCCAGAAAGTTTGTACCAATTAAAAACTGGTATGAGGGATTTCTAGTGTTGTTTTAAAGAGAAAGAAGTCATATTCTAAGCAAATTTATTCCTATGTGGTAAAGTTTTGTGGATTTTAGTAAATTCTCTGTTATTGTATTTCTAATTGTATTATTCTAGGTTTTTATCACAGGGAATTTTTTTTCTTTTTGAGAAAGTAATGAGATAGGTTTATGCTTAACAGCTTCAGGAGGAAAATATGTAAATAGATTAAGAAATTATTAGTTCATGTGATTTTATTTTTTATTCTTTCTGAAAAATATTTGTCATGGACCCATCACCCACATAATTTTCAACTATAATTTTCTTCTCCTCCCAGTTCTAAAACTCAAATCTGTGTTTCTATCTAAACAGATGAGCTGTATGTATAACTTTATGATTTATTACATTATTTTCACTGCAAGTCTTAGGATCATTTCAGTTTTTGTGTCACCTTAATTTATCCTTTTATATTTCTGAATTTTAGTGTGATATTTGCACTGTATAAATGACAGCCTCTCCCAAAGTATATTGCTATTAATAATATCTACGACAAGAGTACTTCTCATACTAACAAGAGCAGCTGCCAGAAATACTTGCCTATTTCTTATAACACTACTACTTAGTTTTACATTTCTGACATAGCTTTGCTGTTAGCCCCAGTCCAGGTTTACCTTTTTTTTTTTTTTTTTTAATCTAGTCCAGCCATGATTAATTCTTATTGGAAGTAGTTGTAGCAAGTCTGCTCTTTTAAAATGTCTTGATGCCTGAAAGGCATTTCATGAAACTCAATATCCATTTCATGGAACTCTTAGCCAATTAGAAATAGATGGATGTTTCCCTAACATACAGAAATATGAAACTTTAAAAAGCCAGCATCCTCCATCTCTTCCCTAGACTGGTCTATTCAGGTGTCCACCAGTTACATTTGTGCCTCTTTCTTTCTAGATCCTTTCCATGACATCACAGTCTAGCTTCTCTCTCTGGTTGGAATGTTTCTCCTGGCACTGATTGCATCCACCGTAGTCCTCATCCATCAGTGGAATATACTGTAATTGTTGCGTTACATTTGGCCCTTAGGCAAATTGTGTACTGCCTAGTGATGTTATTTGATAGCTTTATATAGTTATCTTGTCTCCTCAATTAGGCTATAAACTCTTTGAGTTCAGAAATTATCTTGAATGTCTTTTTATGCTCCTAGTGATATGCAGGAGAAGGTTAATATAAATATTCTTATGACTAATGTGTTGAAGTATGTGTTAAACTTGGAAGATTCTGAAGGAGTTTTTGTACTGTTAAGAATATGGCATGTTTTTGTTTACTAAATGTTTTAAATGACTGTGCAGCTGTGATTTTGAATATTTCATTTTCTAAATTTAAATAAACTCAGATACAGTTTGACACTTAATTTTAAAAGTAATTACTACTTACCAATTTTGAAAACGAAGGAGAAACAAACATAGGGTAAAGTCATTTCAGTGGTACTTTTGAGATTCTACAGTAGCCCAAAAATGTCAGAAAGTGCTGAAATAAATAAAAAATATTACAATATGTTGGAGAGAAGGAAGAACAGGGTGGTGATTTGAACAAGGCTGGAGAGAGATTTTAATAGAGTACCTGAGTTTTTGTTTTGTTTTGTTTTGAGTAAACTAAAATGTGACTTCCTAAGGCTCTTTTCCTTACATACACATTCCATTGGAACTGGGGGAAAATTGTCATTTTCAACTGATCTGATATGCTTTATTGTCACTACTTATTTTACCAATAAAGGAATTAGTTACCACATATCAGACCATTCTATTTTAAATCCTATCAGTCTTTGTCTTCTTAAGAATGTTTCATGTGTCATGCATAAACATGAGTAAACAATGTAAATTATAAATTTTCTTGAGGTCTTACTCTCTGTACTATGCAAGGTACTAGCAATAAGTAAAAAGGTGATGACTCTTCATCACCTGTACCTGAAGATATACAAAAGTGAAAAATCACAATCCTTTATGCATTAGGTAGTCTAGTGGTAAAAACCAAAAACAGATCTTCACAGTACAAAAGGATAATTGCTTAAATGTGCCCATGTACAAAGTACTGTGGGAGCGTGAGAGGGTCACCCAAGTCTCAAAGTAAATGACTCAGGAAAGGCTTCACAGTAACTTTGAAGTAAAACATGAAGGATATTTGCTAAGCAGATGATCAGAGAAGTGATGGACAGAAGGAACTTGTATTATTGGTTGGGTTCACTCACATCTTGGCTTATCACATTATTTATATTGCTGCAAATTATTTGCTTATATCTTGACATGACATTTTTCAGTTATTAATAACAGCCAAAAAATATGTATTGAACACTTAGAGTCAAAATTTTCTAGAACCTGTGGATATTAACAGTGAACTAGATAGATAGTATGCCATCATGGAGCTTAGGTTCTACCTTATAGAAACAGAAAGGTAGTTATGCGAATGTTTTGATGACAATAAAATAATAATAGTAGTCTAACTTGAGATGCAGAGGAAGCACCATACCTGCCACATATGAACTCATATAATCTTTAAGATAACCTTGTGAAGTAGGTATTGTATCATATTATCTCTATTTTACAAATGAGGAATCTGAGGCATAGCAAAGTTAACTTGTCTTAGAGCTAATAAGTGATGGAACTGAGACTCTACCTCAGACATCTGGATCTAACATCACAAACACTGTGATACACTGACCTTGGTAAGGTTTGTTGAGTGAACAGATCCTTAGTTTCCAAATGTTGTAAGGGTTAGCTTTTGTTGTGTAGTCCTGGGTTTTTAAATGTGTAATTCTTATTTGTTCTCACAATTTATGATGGCCTCAGTATTTAGTTACTGATAACATTACTTTCTAAATATTTTCGTCAAGTGATGTCTTTATTAGGTTGTGCCTATTAGTTGTCAGATACGACTGTAAAACAAGTTATGATGTGATTTATAAGGCTACAACTACATTGTAGAAATAACTGCCATCAATTGTCATCTCTTTCGTTGATAAACAACGATCTGTTCAAATAACTTAGTACCTTTAACATTACAGGGCCAGGCTATTAAGATGTAGTATGGGAGATAGATGAAAAATATGCTAAAAAAATAATAAACTTGGTACTAAGTCCTGGCAAGGCAAACAAGTATGAAATAAACCAACTGTGCCTTGTCTGCAGACCAGATATCCAGCAAGTCCTGAGAACTAAGAATTTTTTTAAAGTTAGCCAAACCTAACTCTAAGTAACCTAAGATATAGTCAGTTTTATTATTAATCTGAATAGTCCTAACTTTGCTGCAAAAAATACTAATGTATAATATACTGGAAGTGTTCAGTAATATATATGCACCATATTGCTTTTCTAAACTCCAAAAAGTTCTGAAGTCAGCAACACAGCTTTCTCCAAAATTGTGGAACTAACTCCACAGACCTTTGAGTTTTACAGCTATCTCCCACATACAAAAAATGAAATACACTTTGAAATGTCAAAGTAGTCAAAGCCTTAGTCTCTGAGTACATGCATATTTAAATGCTTTAAAACATACATTATATAAATGAATACCTAAATTTTACTAACCTTATTGTAGGCAACTCCATTTAATATGATAGTTCAGAGTTTATTTTTCTTCAGTGATTAAATGTAACTCTTGTTAGCAGACTTTATACATTAAATGAGGAATGAGAATCTCTACCACTTATTTTACTTCTTCCAGTTTTTTCACAGAAAATTAATACCACTAAATTAATTTATATTCTGCTAATATGTATTCTCCATAACTCCCTGTATGTGTTGCTAGTGTAACAAAGATGAGTAAGGCAGAAACCTGCCTTTCCTTAAGGAGGCTACGGACACTTGGCTGTCTCTGGGAGACTTACTCATTGTCCCCATTTTACAATCACACATCAAAATCAGAGGAACATGGATTAATTAACTTATTCAACAAATAAGCATCCATTAATTGCCAGGCACAGTTCTGGGCACTTCAGATACACTAGTGAACAAAGCAGAAACAGTCCTACTTTTTTTTTTTTTTTTTATAATTTAACACTTTAGTGACCCTGAGAATTCTACCTAGAAGCGGATGGCATATTTGATCTGTTCAGTATGGGGTGTCTCACCCGACTCTCTTATTTACTGGTACACTTTACTAAGTCATCTGGTGGTAGTTTGTCTTACAGCTTCTCCATATGTATGTAAGGCTGCCTACATACATGTGCATGCAGGTACAGACACACTTTGACTTGACAGGACTATGTTGGTGACTTTATATGTATAATCTATTGGTTTTCAAATACTATTAGATAGTATTTAGTACAGAATAGTATTTTGAGGTTCTGAAAGATCAAGTATGATTCTTTTTATTCTTTTTATGTTATTGAAAGGAAACTTTATATCCTAATGGGCACATCTAGTGATTTCTTTCTGGGCTGTTCCTGGGTCAGAATTAGAGCTCTTGACTCTATCTCTGACTTGTGGAAAGTTGCATAAATTAATGTGTGTCTCATGTATAAACCAGTTAAATAATGGTTGATATAGTTAATAGTAAATATGTTTATGGTAGGTGTAAATAATGATAGATAGAATTTAAGGTTTTTTTAATTTATTAGAAATTTCACCATAGATGTAATAGCAGAAAGAACTACCATTTGCGGTAAAGCCAATGACATTCTAAATGTTAGGAGTTACAGTTCAATTATTTCCATTTATAAGTACCTATTGATGCAGTGCATGTACTTATTTGCATGTACAATGTTTTGTTTCTAAGTTGTGAGAAGTAAAATAGATTTTTTTTCAAAAGTAAATCTAAGATTAATAAAGTTTTCTCTTGTGACTTTGGTAAATCCCTAAATGTTTATGTTTATATTTATAAATTTTATTGACATTTATTTGGGTCTAGAGGAAAAGCAATTAGGAGTATTTCTCAAACATTAATACATTAATACTGATTCCAAAATCACATGGCTAGTTATTTATCATTATTATATGATATTTCATAAAATAATAGAGAAATCTATTTTGAGAGAAAAAATGTAATGTTGGATGCAATTTTCTTAAATTTTTTCTCCTTGCTAGTGGTGAAAATGAAAATTGAAACTTGTGGGTTATTCCTATATTTAATTACATTTTTGTGTGTGAGTGATTTCATAGAGTTCACTTGGGAGCAATTTAAGCTTAAACAGCTTTTCTAATAATCTACAGAAATCTCTGCATTATCACCTTAGATTTTCAAATGTCATTGTTACTACTAGTTTGAACATGTAGGGGCAGTATAGTACTGTTTTTGTAAACCTTGTCTGAATTTGTGGGATTTTGAATCTGTAAGTAGTGTTAAAAGTTCGTTCTTCTTTGCAAAAAGGCAGCTATATGCCTTACTTTTTAAAGGATGAATGGGACTATTTCATTAAGTTGAAACTATTCTTTCAATTCAGGTTCTTATGTATATTATCCAAAAGCTTTTATATGATGTAGGCTCATGGCCTTAATCTATATTTGAAGTCAAGAAATATGTTAAGCTACTTAACAAGAAAAAAGTGCACTTTTATCATTAGACAATAAAAATGATAGGTAAGTGGCTTTGCAAAAATAGCAAAATAATTAAAATCAGTGCAGTTTTCCTCCTTTTTAAAAAAACATAGAGAATGCTTCATGAATTTGCATGTCATCCTTATGCAGTGGCTATGCTAGTCTTCTCTGTATCGTTCCAGTTTTAGTATATGTGCTGCCAAAGTGACCACTAATATTTGTGCAATTTTACTCTTAGTCATTCTGTATCAATCTTTTCAAACACAGAGGTTTAACTATGAGAATTTTTTAAGTAAAGTCGTAATTTTTCAATCTGACAACTGAACAAAACTTAGATTACTAAATAGTCTTTTTTTAAGATTCAGGTATTTTTTTCAGTATCAAAATGATTAGGGTTATTACAAAGTTGATAGTTGATAGGTTTTTTTCCATTTAAATTGATTTACGCTTAAAAACAACTGAGTAGTTTTCTTTTCCATTTATTCATTCAGTAACTTCTGTGAGTCAAGAACTGCTTTAGGCATTTGGAGTTACCACCACAGTGAATGAAAACAGACTCCAGTCCTCACCCTTATGGAGTTTATATCAGAATAGTGGAGTGCTTAACAGCATAGATGATAGTCATTTAAATTTGGTATTATATTCTTAGCTTCACCACTTAATAAGCCTCGTTAAATGAGATAATATAAGTACCTACTTCATAGGGTTGTTGTAAGAATAAAATGAAATAACTTATACAAAGTATGATTATATAATAAAAACTTTAATAACTGTTATGAGGTCCACAAAATAGTTTTTTAGATATGTTGGTAAAAATTATAATTAATTCTCCTGACATGATAGTACTTATTTCTTTTAAAGTTAGTGTTTTGAATATTTTTTTCACATTTAGTTTCTTCAAATTGTGAAAGAAAATGCATAGCACCAATTTTGAATAGTCATTTTTCTTAAACAGTTTCCTGAGTGACTGTTAATCTCTAAATGGAAAGCTACTGCACGTAAAAAATTAATGTGATTTGGTTCTACTTTCGTTATGTAGATTCATTCAGTGTGACTATCATATGTTTAAAAATTAACCCCATTATGTCTTACTAAATTAAGGTAACATGTCTATCTTAGTATTTTGTTTGGAGTTTCTCAGATGTTTAGAATAAATATGTTGGCTTCAAATACCATTAAATTAAAACAAAAGGCTGTATATGAATTAAAAACAGTTTATCGATTTACATGTAAGCTGCTAAAATGTCTAGCAAATAGTTTTCATTATGATTTTAAGCTCTGACTCCACTTCTTTCCCTAGAGGCCCCAAAATAAGTTAATTAGGAAGTGGAACATACTTGTTAACATCTTTGAAAACTAGCTTGTCAAAATGGCCCCTGGAATATCATTACTATATAAGAATTGAGACCGTTAAAGAATTGATTCACAAGTCTTAACAAAAATGCTTAGAATTGAGATCTTTCTTTGGTGTGCTAGTTCTCTTTATTTTTTAATTATGTGGAAACCCCATATAGTACCCCCCCCATACACATTAATGAAATTCTCACCCACCCCACCTCTGTATAGTAGCTTATCTGCTGTGTTCATGCTGCAACTGCTGCATTGAGGGGAAGTAGTGTTCTGCCGTTTTCATATTAGCTTTGTTATCATGCAGTATTTTCAGCTGCTCATACTCATTACCATACAGCTGGTATGTAGAGAAGAGAAGGAAGCAAGCAGAAGTTGTACTGTCTACAAGAATAAGAAGCTCTCTTGCAGATGGGGTGCTGGCAGATGGGGCATGTGTTTGAACAGGTTTTACTAATAACAGAGTGCATTAAAAATCATTCTGAAAAAGTCCTAAGGTCAGTGCCATGAATTCAGAGCTTGAGAGGTTGTTCAGCTTTTTGTAGACCTTATTAGAATATTAATTAACTCTAATACAAAAAAGTAATAAATGGCCAACCACAACCTCTTCCAGAATATTTTTATCAGTTTTTTCTTTTTTCATTTTAGAATATTTTCTCTTCAGTGTAATTTAAAAATCATTGATACTGTTCACTACTGTCTGTCATTGTCTTGCACTGTATTTTGTACTTTTCAATATAATTACTTAAAATTCCCAGACTATGGTTATATACAGAAGTATATATACTTTGAGCAATGTAATAACATTCTTCAGCTTTAATATATAAATGTTAAAATATTTCTTAGAAGATGAAAACCAAAGAGGATTTAGAAATGCCTATTTATATTGTTGACTACATTGAAGTTTAAGATGAATTATGTTCTATCTCCATTCAAAGTTAGAAGTGAATGTTATATCCCAAAATGAATCTTTTGTTAAAATTATTACTTACAGTAAACTTTTCATATTCACAAAACCAAACGAAATAGTAATGAAATAACAGTAGCTTTAAAAAAAAAAGTATTTCAGTAGGATCTTATTCCTTTTGATCTTTTTCATTAATTGTAGTGTTTCTTGGTAGATCCTGTCTCAGTGGGAGATCATGATAAAAAGCAAAATAAAGATAGCCAATTATATGTAAAATATGCAGTATTCAGTTTAATTTTAATGGAAATGGCACTTAGCCTGTTATTTTGTTCATAGAGATTAAAATATATATTGCCAAAGTTTTTTTTTTAGGTGATATTTTAATGCTTTTGGTTAACTCTGAAAAACTTTCATGCTTAAGATTTCTTTGTCAGTAAAATGGAGATACAAAAATGCTATCTGTTGTGTTAATACCAATGAATAAATAAAATACTTTGAGATCTGTGGGAAATGATGTACATTAAGTGTTGTTAAAAGTGTGTATATCCCTTTTAATAGTAAAAGTTTATATTCTGTTGGGCATTTTTAAAGGTACAGGAAATCCTAAGCCAGGTTGGCTTTTAATAGCAAAGATAATTGCATTTTGTTGCATATCAAACTATGTATTTTCTTCCAGTTTAGTTTATGCTTTAATTGTGTAACTGATAAATATCCAGAAAATTTTAATACTCTTCCCTGAAGGGGAAATATATGTATATAAATATATAAGATACTATAAATAATACTATTTATAACACAGTACTAAATAAATAATAAATATATAAAATGTGTTGTTCACCTATATTACCTTTCCTTATACTGAAAATTATGAGTTTTTCAAATTATGCTGAAAATTAATAATTTCCAGTTATTTCTGTAATTCTGTCATTATTGATTAAAGTGAGTGCTATGTTGTTCATTATCTCATGTAAATATTATTTATTGATACCCTGATAAGCATAAGGACTATGTGAGGAGATGAGGTAAAAGAATCAAAATAGAAGTGGTCACTGCTTTCATGGAATTTGCAGTTAAATGGGGGAAAGATGGACAAATAATTAATGTGTCTACACTGTGACAAGGCATTGGTTCAAGCACTGTGATTAACAGCTTTAGAATGGGGAGAAGGTGGCCCTGAGAAGGGAATTTGAAATGACCTATACATGGATGGTTCCCATATTTTCGTCTCCAATCTAGACCTTTGTTCTGAGCTCTGGAGCTAGTTGGAGCATATCCTCACCTGGATATCTCAAACCACATAGGATCAAACATGTAGTTTGTCACCCTCCCTCCCCCAGGAAAGAAAAACAAGCAAACACCGACTCTTGTCCAGTATCCTCTCTCATGTCCCATCCAGTTGCATAAGAAACCTAGGTGTCATCCTTGATAATTCCTCCTCCTTTACTCTTTATGACTAATTGATCTGTCACCAAATCCTATCAGTTTTGTATCCTAAACATCTCTTAAATGTTCACTTCCATCTGTCTTTGTTGCACCTAGCTAGTCTAAGCGACTATTATCTCTTGCCTGGCCTGGTGAAGTAACTTCCTGACAGTCTCTCCACATCCACTCTCACTTCCATTCTGGTTTTAACATTACATTTAGAATGATTTTTCAAGAGACATATCTGATTATTCCCTTCCTGTGACCATGTCCAGCATTAGCTTTTCATTACTCCTACAGCAAAGACCAAAATCCTGTATGAGATCTTGCATAACCTAGGTCTTGTGTACTTCTCTAGCCTCATTTTGCACTATCTGTAGAACTGGTATTCTGGGCACTGCAGCCATAGGGATGCCCTTCCCCCACCACAACACACTTTAGTCATTCCTTCAGAGGAGTCTTCTCCGAACCCCCGGACTAGCCCCAAAACTTAACATGATGGATGCGTTGTCCTAACACTGCAGTGTTTACCACAGTCTTGCTTTTGCCTTGTTTTGTTTCATTTGTCTTCCTCTCCTACCATATTGTGAAAGCTCCTAAATAACCATTTAAATCTACATTGGTTGTAATTATGTATCCCAGATAGAATAGAAATAATTAGTTGAAACAATGTAGGATAGAATCATGGAGGTATGTATCAACACTAATATTTACTCCTAGGGAGTGATAACTACACATGGCTGAAATTGACATTTTTTAAAAGATAGATTGGCCCTTACAAAAAGATCTGTGTGGGGCAGCCTGGGTGGCTCAGTGGTTTAGCGCCGCCTTCAGCCTGGGGCCTAATCCTGGAGACACAGGATCGAGTCCCACGTCGGGCTCCCTGCATGGAGCCTGCTTCTCCCTCTGCCTGTGTCTCTGCCTCTCGCTTTCTCTGTGCCTCTCATGAATAAATAAATAAAATCTTAAAAAACAAACAAACAAACAAACAAACAAACCAAAAAGATCTATGTGATGAAATTAAGAAACAGGACCAAAGTGATAACCACATATTGAAGTATATGTTGTATACATACTCTGAACCCCCCCCCCCAACTATTACTTAGTTAATAAATATTTTAGGCTGTCTTATTAAACTAAAAAATTTAAAGTCAAGTAGAAGTCATAATTCCCCATTAAGTGTTTTGAGGTCGTAATAACAGCATTTAAAACAGTTTCTTTAGTGTTGGGATACATAACTTTTGCCAGTTTTCTGTAGTTTTCAGATCATTTGGGTAAGGGAGAAAGACCTAGTACCTTTTCACAAGGTCTTTCCAGTGAGTTACTTGGTGTGTTCTGTTCTAAGCTTTTTTTTTTTTTCATTATTTCATGTTTTAGAGATATAAAGTATACGGCATGAAGGAGAGGATAGGATATAGTTCGGGGCGGGGGGAGTTAGAAAAGGAAGCAAAACCCATATATTATTGTAAGCACCTTTCATCAGATTTTCTTTCACTATGCCTACTGATGCCTGCTTTACTCTCAATATAATGTCAAAGATAACAGGAACAAGGCTTCACCAAGGAGGCATTGCAGTAGTGAATTAATTCTTTGTCAGGCTGCTCTTGGTAAATTCCCAGAAGTAAAGTGTATCAGAGTATACAATTAGCTACCTACTTTGTCTCTTCTTTCTCGTGTCTTCTGTGACTTAACACAGATTTCATCTACACATCGCACATTTGCATACTGAAATAGCTCAGGAAACATCCTAGAGATTTCTTAACTACCAATACTACTTGCTATGTATGTAGAAACCTTATTTTCATTTTCTATAAACTGGAGACCAAGATTTGTCTGTGTTCAAATCCTAGCCATCCTATTTAGTAGTTATATGCCCTTGGGGAGGTTATCAAAACTCTCTGCGCCTCATCTGTAAAATGGAATAATAGCATGTACTTCATAGGGTCATTAGACAGCTTCAGTGAATTTATATAAGTACCTTGAAGAGTGCTTGTAAGTTCTCTGTATACTTAATTTTCTTAAGAGAACTTCTTTAAAAAAAAAAAGTTGCTTATTCTTTTTAAAGATTTTTTTTTTTAATTAGGGACAGAGAGAGAGAGAGAAGGGGGGGGGTAAGGGGGGAAGCAGGCTTCGTGTAGGGAGCCTGACATGGGACTTGATCCTGGGTCTCCAGGATCATGCCCTGGGCTGAAGGCAGCACTAAACCGCTAAGCCACCGGGGCTGCCCACAGTTGATTATTCAAGCTTGAATTAGTTCACGGTATTTTTGATGGTGGGCAGTAAACGAACACTCAAATCAGATTAAGTATAGTGTTTATTTTCCCTTTTCTTTCTTTAGGCTTAAAATATTGCCTTGTGTTTCTTGAAAGTATCTCTTCCTCTTTCTAGCTCTATGCATTGTCATATGAATTGAGCAATTCCATTTATCAATTATATTGATCTGTAATTTTTTATTGACTGTCCTTCCCCCCTGAATTGGGAGTTCTTCCAGGATAGAGATTATATCTTGCTCAATTTTGCCTACTTTTTGCTTTGTGTCTGGCTTTCAAGAACCCTGGCTAAATATTTCTTGAATGTAGCAGATGTAGATCTATCAAAATAAAATGTTTGAGTCACTGTTTAGTTTTTTCTTCCCATCTTGTTTCATCGTTTAGAAAACAGGGAACCCTTATATGAAGCAGGATTCATTTGGGTGAGACTAATAATATTACAGTGGAATTTGGGGTTAGAGTCTCACCAGAAGTTTTTCTCACAGTAATTTCCTTTTTCTATGCTACCTATATAGAAAAACAAATATAGTACGTTTCACAAAGTTAAAGTCTTTGAAAGAAATGAATTGGAGAGTAACTTACATCTTGGTCTAACAGAATCCGTTTTTTGCAATTGTCTAATAAAAGCTAGTTGAATAAAGATATCTTTAAAATACCAGTTAATGTTAATATACTCCCTACATTGTGATCATGATGATTAACGTCTCCATTTAACATCTCTTGAAAAATATGTTCTTAATATGCTGTTTTATCTCTTGATAGAATAACTTTAAAGGAAGGGCTGAAAATGAAGAAGGGTTTGTGTGTGTGTATGTGTCTTTATCCCAAGGGCTAACAAAATATTACAACTTTAAGAATATTCCATAGTTCAACATCTTTTTGCTAGCTTTGACTTTATGTGTATTAGATTTAAGTTGTTCCTCATAGGATTTTTTTTTCATGTTGTAAAAGTTTGAACATGTATTGACTCAAAAAGAATTTAAGATTCAGTTTTCCAAGAGTGTTCTCAAATCACCATGTAACAGTTTTCAACAGACCAGCTGTGTGCACAGAGCAGATCTTAAATTGTAATGCACATTTGTTTATTAGTCATTGTGCCATCATTACATACCATGAGTTCACACAGCTGGAAGGAAACTCATGATATCCGTCCTGCAGAAAGAACTCTTTAGAATCATGTATCAAGTGTGGCATACTTTCAAAGTTAGTTTTTAAACATTTAGAGGCTTTGAGTATTTATAGACAAATATGTTCTTAGATATGAAGGAGCTTTTTAATAAAGAAAATGAATAAAATATTTCTATTATAGTAGTTTTGCCAAGATGCCAAAGTGCTTCTGACCATTGTTCTTATAGTTCACTGCAAATAAAAAAACTACTATAGTTTGTTACCTTTTCAGATTAATAATTATTTTGAAAATACTTCCACGACAGGCAAAATTATGTCAAACCCTACTCATGACCCATCTATTTATAGCATTTTTTTTTGTACTCTACTTTTATTTACTGAATCTTCATAGTCTGTTGGAATTTCCTGAAAAGCCAGGGGATCATGTAGGCATTATGCTAGTCAGATAATTCTTGATTCTTTCAAAGCAAAGAATGTGGTTTGTTAAATTATATATACAGTAATTGCTTTAAAATGTAAATTGATGTTTCGAAAATGCATCTTTAGAATCCTCCTTTTTAAATGTAGTGGGGGCATGATTACTAGGTTCTTTCCTACTTGACAGCTACATCAAACACAAATACTTAAAGAGTAGGCAAGCTACTTTAAGTAAAAAAAATTTATTAAAGATCACCATGATGCACACTTTCTAGAGTAAGAACCTGGGGTGATATATATTTCTTACTGCCCTAGCACCCAACACTTATTAATTTTAAGTGTTTTTGAATAAGTGAAATAAGTTCAAGTCCACTGGCTTTGATTCATAACTAGAGTTTGTTTTATTATTTATTTATTTATTTGTTTGTTTGTTTATTCATAACTAGAGTTTTAAAAGATCAGTTAAAGTTATCTCTTCTCATTTTGAATTCTTCTGGAAAATTCATAAGATGACTGAGATGAGATGTTATATTTTAAAAACTACAATAAGTGAGAATCTGGACTTTATCTGCTAGTCAAATTTTATAATTGGACATAATTATCAGAATTGGGAAACGAACCAGTAGAAGATTACAGAGTTGAGAATAATACATATTTTAGATTAAGCAGATCTTAGATGACTACATGCTAATGAGGGTATACCTGAGTAGGATTGTGTGTAAGGCTATACTAAGCTTTAGTTGAAGGCTTTTTTCCAACTTTGAGATTCTGTGATTATGTTCCAGAATTTTTTATGATCACAGAGATGTAAAAAGTGTACCTTGGGTAAAATCCCTTTGTCTCGAATAACTAAAGGTAACCATATCTTTTTACCATTTGCTAAAATAAGGCTGACAGAGGCCTTGTCCATCTACAGAGATCTGAGACCAACATCTTTTTCTCAAAAAGAATAAATTATCAAATGTAAAGATAAAATTGGAACATAGAAAGTGGAAGAGCAAGGAAATAGAGATATGACACAATAGATACTCCTCCATTCTATAGAATTGAGTTACTAGATATAAAGATTTAGAATAGTGCTTGGCACATGGTACAGATTAATTATTACCTGCTATTCCAATTCTCTTTCCTAAGTTTAGGAATCTTTTTGAATAGGTGCTGAGTTTGAGAGTAAGTATGATGGAAATGGAAGAGTAATTGCTGCATGAAAGAGTTGAAAAGAGTTCAAATACAGTTATATATTCTTTTCTCTGTATCTCTAATTTCAGCAAGTGAGAATTACTTTGTTGTGAGCAATCTTTAATTTTATATACATTTTTGTAAATATAAAGATTATAGGCAAATCTATATACAAAAGTTGTGTCATGTTTACTCTCATTCTAGACATCCTCTAATGACTTCATGTTGCACTTTGAATTAAATCTGAACTCTTGACCATGACTTACAAGATCCTACATAATCTGGCCCTTGGTTACCTGTCTGACATCGTCTTGTACCAGTCACTTCATCCTAGCCAGACTGGTCTTATTCTTGCTGATCCTAGGCTCTACTCTCTCAGTTTGACTTAAAAGTTGTTTCCTGGAATATGCCATTCAAAATTAGCCACACTTCTCTACTACCCTTAGTACCTACTTCTTTCATAGCACCTTGTTTTATTTCTCTCTTAGAACTAAGCATTATATGAAATTGTCTTATTCATGTGTTAGTTTACTTATTATGGGTCTTCCCTCTCCCCCCAAATGTAAACTATATGAAATTAGAAAGCTCATCTGCATTGCTTGCTACCTTATACGTAGAGCCTAGAACAGATATTAGCACATAGTAAGTGCTCAAAAGGTTATGCAAGTGAATTTGTTTATTGACAAGTAAGATGAAAGAGGGAAAAGCTCTTATTAAGCCACTTAGATGACCATTGTGAACATTTTTATGTATTTACATAGGCTTTTCTCTATGCATGCACACAGACACTTAAATATTTGCATGTATATTCTTTATATCATGTGTTTGAATCATAGGTACCTTCTACTTTACAGTAGCCCTTCCCCTAGTTCTGGACATGATGAACAGTTTCTCTGACTTTAACATTTTCTACAATGAAGAATTTTCCTTAAAAGGAGGCTTGAGTCTGGGGGTTGGAAGGGGAGGGAATCAGGAGAAAGAGGTGGGAGTAGAACAAGACAAACCTTAATTTTCCAAGCAAGTCATTCGTTTTTGAATACCAGAGGCCCTTTTCCCACATATTGATGAAAGTCAATGAATCATATAGCCTACTGCCCTGAGTTATGTTTTTTATTGTCTTTTCATCAAGTTTTTGGGAGATTATAAGGTGTGAATGAATATTTATCAGATCTCTTCTTTGTGCATCATTCCCCCCTGTATTCAAGAGAACAAGCTGCTTGTCTGTATGATCTGGTGTAAGTGCCTGCTGAAACAGAAGGACCCCTTTATTAGTCAGTGTTTATAACTAAATAAAAAGTCAACAGTCCTTACACCCACACAATAAAGTTCTCCTTGTACAGAAAGACACATATTATCCCTAAAATGGGAGAATGAGTCATGGCAGAAAGTACTTTTGAAGAAACCATCACTAGTAAGTTAAAGAATATTTTAACAGTATTATTAAATGTTTGCATTAGGAGATATATTACTAAATAGGTTACACCCTAACGAACCTTATAAGACCAATGACTACTAGAAGTCTTACAGATGTTGTTAATTCTTCAAGCTGAGGGCCGTGGTAGTTCCACGAATATCTTTGGTCCACAGACAGTAATTTCCTTTTTACTCAACATCTACCAAAATTCTGTCTTTTAAGCTTAGAAACAAGACTGTTTTATATGACATCTTCTCAGACTATTTGAATGATTTCTTCATTTTCTGACCCCCTATCCTACCCAATTTGGCACTATAGATACTCTACTAGTTTCTTGCCAGCTGGATTTTAAGTATCTTGGGGGTGGGGGTGAAAGGCTATTATTGTAATGTTCTAATTTGTCTTTAGTAGCATTTTGCAAATATTGGGAAATAGGTGATTATTTCTTAATGGTTTTCTTTTAACCGAAATCTTTCAGTTTCTTTCACTTTTTCCCCAATCACTACCATGTCTTTGCCTCAAATTTCCCACATGTAGCAGAAGCATAGTCATATGGACCCAGATAATTATTCTGCAAACTGAATAATCACGATTTAGAGTTTGCATGTATAATTGCTATTTGCAAAATAGGACACTTTTTTTTTCTTTAGTAATGTCTGACTATTTTTTTTTATAGCTTATTTTGAGCTATCACTTATCTAATAGAAATCAGTTAAAAGTAGTAAACTTGGGACCAGGGTATTAAGGTTCTAATATAGCTGTATAACCCTGAGCAAAACATTTAATTCTCTCTCTCTCTCTCTCTCTTTTTTTTTAACATTTAATTCTCTACATCACCTTTCTCTCCTGTTGGTAACAGTTATTATTTTATAGGACATCTTTTATACCCTGGGCATCTACTAGATCCTCGTGATGACTCTGTGGTTTAGGTTGGTAAAGTAAAAGATAATTACCATTACAAAAAACAGAACTCATAAAGTCAAATAACCCCTACCAAGGCTGCACTCTAATAATGGCAAAGCTGGTGTTGAAACTCAAGTTTCTCCAATTCCAAAGCTCATGTTCGTTTCACAAATGAAGGGGAATTAGATTACATGACTTCCAAGTTCCCTTCTAGTTCTAAACATATGGCTTCCTGCTATTAATGTTTTTTGTTGTTGTTGTTGATTCACTTTTTTACTTCTTAGCCTTTAGCCTTTTTGGTCATGACTAAACTTAAGTCATGAACAATGTAAGAAATTAATTCTAGAATTTTAAACAAACCTTGAAAGGTTATTTTAGTACTAAAATATAAGATTGATATACCGCACCTATAGAAAATTTTTCTCAAATCAGGTAAATATATTTGAACATCACAACCAGCAGCAGTAAATATAGAACTAGATAAAGTAGAAGAGTGAAGGAGTCCAGGCCTTAAACTAAGGGAAAATTGATTTCATTCTTTTTCCATGTTAAATTCTTTCCTGGGTCATAGTTGCTGCTTCATTTTTCTTGAGGTCAACATTATTTTTTATATTTTCCTTACCTTATTGGAGGGATTGCTATAAAAAATTTATAACAGAATTTTGAAAGGAAACTTCTGCGTATGAATTCAAGATGCTTACTGATAGTTTATTTTGGATTTGAAGCATGAAGTGTAAAGATTAGTGGATTTCTGAATAAATCAGAATGAACTCCAGAGTGACTTACCAACTTTGTCAAATTGTTACAGGTATTGCTTGTCTGTATAGAGGTATTATAAAGAGTGTTTTGGTATATCTATTAAGTTTGATAGCTCTATAGCAATATGAACTTCAGAAGAGCAAACAAGCACAATTCCCATCTTCATTGTTCTGTGGCTAGGATAAATAAAACTCAGCTTGTGTTATTTTGTCAAACTCTTTATGTTTGTATATTTATTATATACTGGTAGATATGTACATATGCACTTATATTTATCCGATAACTAATTTGGCCCAATTAGTAGGGATGAAAAAAACTTTTACTGCTTGAATTAATGTTGCAATTTATTTGTGTCAAATCCTCATGGGCTGCATTTTTGTAAATAGAGTTATAAATACTTTAAACTTGAAAAAAAAGAAAAATTTATGAAAGTTCCACTCCTACAATTAGAGTTATCTTAAAAATTGTTTAAACCAGTCTTAGCTATAGCTTGATTTGTATTTTGATTTATTGAGGTCAGGATTTTATATATTATTATTATAAGCACTACCTCCATCCCCAAACAATTTTATTTTAAAGTTACATATATTATAGTGTTTGTGATTTTTCTAATCAGTAATATTTCAGTATTTGTTTACTTGGATGGTAATTTCAAACTAAATCTGGCTCACCTTGTTTTATTTTACATATTCTCAAAAAACAACTATTTTCAGTGTGAGTTCTAAAAGTCATATACACATATGACTTTTGTTCTGTGTCATAATTTCAATAGAGGAAGAAAAAGTTTTCTTAATGACATACTATCCTGTACCTGAAAAATACTAGATAGTAAATAAATGCTTAATTAATGAATAGAGTGGGAAGTAGCTATTGATCAATACTGCCACCCACTTGCATTAGGGAAAATGTAGATTCTGGGCATATATACTATTTTAATTTGTATTACCTGTGATAGGACAAGCTATAACTAGCCAATTTCAGTTGTGAACCTTTTAATAAGAACTCACATCCCAGAAAGTTAATGACAGTGGGTTAGCATGAGTTCAAAGTTTGTTTCAGCCTCAGCTTGCTTGACATTCCTTTCTTTGATGTTGAAGATTTGAGCTGTCTCTAATCTAAATTCTATGCTGGGGCAAGACAGCTAATTGTGTAGGTAGCTTTTCTAGTATAATATCAGAGTAATGAATGTTGTCATAATAATAAATAAAATCACTGACGTAAGAATATAAACATATTCTTCTATTATAAAATGGAAGTAAATTTTTAAATGTTATCTAGATGGGGTGCCCAAGTGGCTCAGTCACTTAAGCATTCGGTTCTTGATCTCAGCTCAGGTCTTGATCTCAGGGTTGTGAGTTCAAGCTCTATGTTGGGATCCATGCTGGGCACGGAACCTCCTTAAAAGAAAATGTTAGCAAGATAATGAAAAGAACCAATAATAATATCAATTAATTCTAATACAATAGACTTTTTAGAACTAAGTATAACATAATTATGCTTTAGAAAAATGATGCCATGGTTGCTCTTTTTGCTTATATGGCCAGTTACTCAAAAGCATTAATTATTTGTTATGTATCATTTTTCTACTGTGTCTTAGAGTAAGATGGAAACCTTCAAGGAGTAAATAGTAGTGGAGAAAGATGTATAAAAATAATGACAATGAGGTATGATAAGTGTAATAATATAAGAATATATTTAAAATAGAAATAATGAACTCTGAGAGTCAAGGTGGAGAAAAGTTACTTTATCACTCCTTCCCCTGTTGACACTATGTATAAAGATACATACTTCTCTGAAGATACATGATTCAGTGAAGACTACTGTTTGTATTGTTCTCAGTATTTACATGTAGATTAGTTTTGGTTTCTGCCCATAAGTACAACTTGCCCTTCTAAAAACTTAGTCAGTCCAACTAATGTGTCAGAAGGAGCCACTTCTCTTGTGCTAGTTCACAGGTTAATCATTCTTTTGCCTTATTTCCCAGAGGCTTAGACTCTGGGACAGTACATCTTCATATCTTTGTGCTGATTGATTGATCAATTGATTGATAGACTTTGTTAAGTTGCTCCTCTCATCCATTCTTCTTATATATCTAGCTCAATAGGAGATAGTGATGAGATGAACATTGGGTCTGAATTAGCAGTCACTTCCCTTGCTAATAGATTTCCAGTAAGGTTTATAGGTTTATAATCAGCACAAGAAATACTTTTTTTATAGAATGGAAAATTTATTACTTAGCTTAAATTACATGAAGATTTACTTTATCATAGTGAAAATATACTTAAGACATTGAGGTAGTGATTCTAAAAATTTAGATGACAAACACAAGTATTGTCTAACAGTAATAGTTGACTAGCCTTTTTTTTCAGTGGACTTACTAGTTAACATTCTAGCATAGAGCATAAAATACTTTTTTTTCCTGAACTTATTTAACATAGACTATGGACTGATCTCAGTTTTGAAATGTTTCTGCCTACCACAAAGATAAAAATAAATAACACACATAAGGCTTTTTCAGTCATACTACTAAAAAACCTAAATCTCTGAATAAAGTTTGAACATCTGTATTTTAGCCAAGATGCTCATAAATAGGAATGGAGAATGGTTTTATTTGCTTTGTTCATCTGTAGATCATGATGAAATTAATAGATCACAACTTTCATTAATAGTACTTCAGAATATTGACAATTATTTGTATTCATTTTCTTGAAATCTGGGTAGAGATTTGGTTGACTAGTTTTGCTTGCCAATTTCTTTCTTCACAATTCAAATTAACATTGTAAACAAGATAGTAGGGAGAATTGTTGAAATGTTGGGAAAATAAAGTCGTGAGCACTTATAAACATACACTTTCTCACTTAAAGGACAAAAACTAATAAAAATAATTATCAAATGGGACCCATGGAAGATAGGGATGTGGGGTGGTGGAAGGTATTTTCAATATATATATATTTTTATTATTATTTTGATTTTTGAATCATGCAAATATTTTGCCTATTCAAAAAATGAAGCATGCATATATATATATATACCTACGTATAAGTTATGCATTTGTGAGGGTCAGATTTTCTCATAACTTCATACCATATAAAGGAGCTATGTAACCATAAGATCATTTCTTTGAATATACACTTATAGGTCATTTTCTTCTTTAAATATCCTAAGTTTTGAGACAGTGTCCTTGGTTTATTAAAGTTGGTCTATGTCCACAACTAAGTAGACTTAATTTGAAAAATTTACTTTGTTTAGAGAGAGGATATGATTGCAGCTGAAGTCAAGGTATGTACTGTTAGATGACTGATGTGTAGTCCATTTGTACTCTAATAATCTAGTTACCAGTGACAAGTTTTAGGGAAAATTTCAGGTGTTCATTTTATAAAAAGTTTCTTCAGATAGCCCAGAATCGAGGTGGATAATAAAGAGGAAATTATTTTTCTTTACTTTGTTTTTTGTTTTTTGTTGTTTTTTTTTTTAAATCTTGAATTCTCTGAATCTTCTAACCAAAGGGTTTATGGGTCCAATCCTAACAGTTGAATTTTTTTTTATTTGCTAAGAGAGATTTCTTTTTAAAAAGAACTTTTCTTTGAAGTAAGCTAATTGTTTATTTAGAAAACTAACTTTTTGCTGTGTACATATATATACTCTTTCTGAGAGTAAGAATTAAGAGTCAGATTTTTTAAAAAGATAATATAATATAGAGAATGTAATTTCCAGAAGATCCAAGATGTACATCTTCATAAAATTTTAGATCGTCTTATTTCATTTATGTTTTAAAGTAAAAGACATTATACTGACTTAATGTCTTAGTTATAAAGGTAAACATTTATTTTTTAAATTATGATACTACTTTATGTAGCATTTCGAATCATTTACCTAATGAAAGTCATTTGTTAACTATAGCAGAGAGTAAGTCCAAATAGTATTTCTTTTTTTCTCAAGAAACTTAAGTACTTAAATCACCATAGGCACGCAGTTTACTTGTAATAAAGAATGTTAATGGGGAGGGTAGGAGTTAATTAACTAGACCCTTAATAATGGGCCTTTCTAGTCCAAGGAATCTTATAATTGCTTCTGAAGCTAGTCATGTAGCAAGTTGCAAGATAAAATATCTAGATTTGTGAAGTAGTCATTCTGAGAAAAAGGTTGCCTTCAGGCAAGTTTTGGTATTTTGTTATTATGTAAAATGCCTTTTTAAAGATAAGCAATACACACTGTCAGAATAATTTTGGAGGTCCAATACTTCCTGTTTACTCAAGATTAAATTCACAAATGAGGGTAAGACTCTCCAATGAGCCCAGTTTTTGCTGTCTTTGGAGAAAGAGTCTTTTGGCCAAACTTTATATACTTAATACCAGTCTGATAGTCTTAAAAATATATTGTCATGATTACTAAGAATTGATGAAGTGTGTGGTAATTTTCATGATATGTTTTACATGAGTGAAATGGAAAAACATAGGGAATATTTTCATTAAATGTTAGTATAAGAAATATGCATTTAAAATGTAACTTATTACATAATTTCTGCAAATGTTGTTTGCTCCAAACTGGTTTACTTTAGCATAAATCCCCCCAAAGAATATTTAATTTCTCCCTTTGGGATGGCTCATTTTGTACCATCTAAGCTACTTGAAAAATGTGATCAGGCTGTGCCAGGACTGCAATAGGATAACAGTTAGTGGAAATAGCCTGCTTAGCTTCTGTTGGGAGGACTGTATGGAAAATATATTCCATTTTCAAAATGTTTCTGAAAGCACTTATTTGTGGAAAGGATGCTTGCCATTTAAAACTCTTCGGAAATGCAGGTTTTACAAAATACAAAATAATCTCCTGAAAGTTTGAAAGGGGAAGGGGGCTGTCGTGCGGGGGCGGTCTCATTTGCTGCCCACATCCTCCCTCTGCTCGGTGCGTTGTGTGCTTACGGGTTCCCTGGAGCGGATCACCATATAATTGATGTGCAGTCTGCATTGCTGAATCCTGGACTGCACCATTCTGTGTTCAAGGGAAGATGTAATCTGATCCCTCTGCTGCTGAGGGAGGAATCTGTTCAGTCAAGGCTTTGACAGGGCATAGTCTCCTCCAATAATCTTCTCGGTTCTCTCTCATTATTCCCTCGAGTTCTCCTCAGTCAAGCTGCATGTATGTATGTGTGTCCCGAGAAGCGGTTTGATACTGAGCTGCATTTGCCTTTACTGTGGAGTTTTGTTGCCGGTTCTGCTCCCTGATCTTCCCTTTCTGACGTGCCTGAGCATGTCCACATTAGAATCTGTGACATACCTACCTGAAAAAGGTTTATATTGTCAGAGACTGCCAAGCAGCCGGACACACGGGGGCACAGAATCACTGAAGGGGAAAAATACAGAAAATATGGGTTTCTACGGCACACTAAAAATGATTTTTTACAAAGTAAGTAATCTGTTTTCTTCCTGTGTTGTATGATTGTGTGTGTGTGTGCCTGCCTGAGAAGGAAAATCTGTATCATCAGAGATGGCTGCAGTATCCTCTAATTTTGGTGGGTGGCTGGATGGCTGGTATTCTGTTTTATAACGTGAATGTAAGCAAATAATGCAAAGACAACGTAAGCTGTAAGCAGCTTTAAATTGAAAATAAAATGTATATTTTCATCTGGGAATTTTTCACTAAAAATATATTTAGACTTCGGAGATGTGGCTCCGTTAAATGCTGACCTGGAAATACTCTACCCTTAGTTGGCTTTTAGTGAAATCTTTTGCCTTTAATTTTTCTATACCTTATTTATATTTCTTTTCTTTCTTCTTTTAGTTGACTCTTTTAAAGTCTGGAATCACTAGGATATTTAGGACTTATAATTTAAAAGATCGTATTTACTTTCTGTGCCCTTAGAAAATTGCAGAATTAATATTTGGTTCTAAAGTCAAGATTTTCAGTAAACAATATAATATTTAAAAGACTTCTATAGTCCTACAGAAAGTGCTTTATTTGGTAAAATATTCTGAAAATAAAAAATCCTTTTTAAATGGTTCCCTCGATATGTCTTTTTTGGGCATTTTTTATTCATTGAAGGATTTCTAAGATGGAAATAAAGTTTGCTTTTGGTGGCAAATGGCATTTGCACCAATGTGTATTTACAAGATACCCAGGGAAGTTCTGAAAGCCAGTATCACAACTTAATTAGAATGAATATCAAAGTTTCTCATGTTAATTTTGAAAATAAGAATCTGTAGAAGTTATGAAAAAACTAGATTTTTAAGGTAATCTGTACTGACCGACCTTCTTGATAGATATATTTGCGTGTATACATGTATACATGTCTATAATTTATATACGTGCAAGCACGTGGCTGTCTATATATTAAAGCTTATATATTTATTTTTGCTTTTTATTAAAATTACTTGGAGAAAGAAAATAAGGGTTTTTGAGAGGAATCACTCTAAAACGATGTAATGAGTACAGAAACTTCTGAAGGGTTGAAATGAGACCAGTTCCATTTCTTTCCAGTAGGTATTTCTTGAACTAAGGTATAAATTATGGATTAGCTTGTTATACCCTCTTTCTAGCCCTTAATGTCATAAGATCATCTCTGTATTTTGGAAGACTTTTTCCTGATGATAAAAACGTAGTCTTTATTATCCATACTGTGGCTCAAAAATTTTTAGAGTCTTGTTGGTTCTCTTTGGTATTTATAATGTAGCATGCTGTGTTATGATGTTCCCATGTGAGGCAGTAGGTAAGAAGTCTGCTGCAAAGCAAGGGTTTTCGCCTTGCTATAAAAATGACGATAGCTCTCTATCACTCTGGATACCCCCTCCCCATAATTTTCAGTAGTACAGTAATTAATTAGAAGATACAAATCTCAGGGGGTTGTTGAAATAGAAAAAGTTGAATCTTAACAGATCTTATTTTCTAGTTTTATAACAGATGTATAGTTAGGTAACCTCAGTTAACAGATGGTAAAATATAAAAAATAAATATTTCAATTTTGATGTTGACAAAATGCAACTCTAAATGTATTTACAGTATTACACATATATAGCATAAGGAGATTCTTGAAAACTATAGATATTGGATATACCTTACAAAGATGATTAACTCGTTCTTTTTAAATCTTTTTGTTGGTGTTGCTTTTCAACTTAGAATATTTTGTCCTGAGTGAGCATCTGTGAGTGAAGTTATATTCTGTGTAAATATCAATTCATGGCTTTTTCCCCACCTTTATTATACCATCTTTAGACTTCTCTCCTCTTACATATATACTTTTTTTTACTCCCCTCATTGCCCATATTCATTGTTTATGCCTTATTATAATTGCTTTTCAAGATCATTTTATTTACATTGTTCTCTTTATACTTTTGTAATAATCTGTGTGTTTTAAATTCAATTATTGTTACTTCCATTCAGCTTTTGAAATTTTAAATTTTGCTATTTTATCTTGAGCTATGTTTCTAAAGGAAAATGATGATCACTAAGAGAGACGTGTTAAATATGGTTCTGTAATGTGTGTATTAACGTGTTTTTTTCCCCTGTGTTGGTTCTTAAACTGGAAAACGTGAAAGGTATATCACTCTCAAGGAATATGTATGATGAATATCAGTTTTTAAGTCACCATATGCTATTCTTCTAGACAAAATATTGGATAGGAAGGAATTCACCTTCCTAGTCTTTAAAGAGTAAAACAAAGTACAAGAGGTAGAAAAAACCATGAAGCATTTATTTTCTATATACATTATCTATGCCTAATTAGTGAAAATTTAGGCATATGAAAATTAAGAATTTTTTTCAGTATTGCCAATGCATATGTTAAGATTTAGTAGTTGGGACAGGTGACTTTTTTTTTTAAACCTATCTTATTTGCTTTACCTTATAGATGAAAAGAAAATTGGACCATGGTTCTGAGGTCCGCTCTTTTTCTTTGGGAAAGAAACCATGCAAAGTCTCAGAATACACAAGGTAATACTGAGTATAATAATTAATTCTCTTATTATTCTTATGTTTCTTTAAAGAAGTGATGATTCCAAAAACATTTCTTCCAGTTTATTCTCATAGAATTATAAGGTAACGAGTACTGTTGACTCTATAGCATATTTTGAGATCACTAAAAATTGAGAAATACATAATTTTAAATAAAAGAATGACTACCACTATAGCTTATATTTTTCTTACTAATACTTTGAAATAAGACACAAGCAAAATTTCTCTTATGAACAAAATTTCTAAATCACAAATTTTAAGGAATTCTAAAAAGTAAATTCTAAAATGTGAATATGAGCAAATATATCTTGTAACTATAGCAACAGCTATTCTAGGGTAGATATTTATATATGCAGAATTGAAGATACATTTATTAGCAGTGAAATAAACCTCACAGTTACTAAATAAATCTTACTGTGTTAGAAATCCCCTTTTATTTGCTTGGTAGATCTTATGTTTTTAACACATACATTTCCACACTGGTAACATAGTTTCCATAACAACTAAATACAATTGTAGTCTTGTTTTGTGCACCATTCTATCATTTTTGGATTTTACATCAATATAAAACTTTTCCAACTCTCATGCTAATTAGGCTAACTTAAACACAATATCTGTTACCCAGCCAATTAAAAATGGCTTTGGATGTCATTCGGAATTTGGTATTTTAAAATTTAAATGACAAAAGTATCTTCAGAGCTTTTTTGGGTCTTTTTTGCATAATTGTCACTTTTTCAAATTACTGATTAAAAGTTAGCTTATAGAAGCCATAAGAACTTCATGATGGTGACATTTCATTTCCCCTAAATATTTTGACTTAAAGTTATGTTTATTATATAAGAGGCAACAAAATTAACATTGCTCAGACTGAAGTTTCTGTGATTGAGCATTGTTAGAGATTGCATCTCTTTTTTTTTTTTTCAAAGAAAGAGTTTATATTTTTATTTCATTCAGTTGTAGGAAAATTTTTTTTTCAATTGCTCTTCCCTGAAATTTAGAAATCATAATAATTCGTTTTATGTGCACAAAATACAGAGATGATATAGACGAGAAAAATAAAACTATCTCCTTTTTATTCAGGAAGTGCTTTCTGTGTGATTCCCCCTTAATGATTGTCCCGTCCCTTTCTCTCTTACCTACCCTTTGCTTTTTGACAGTTTCACTGTGTTTTGGGCACCTCCACCAGAGGGTGTGGAGTCATAGACAAGAGGAACTCTTCACTTCATTTTTACTTTTACCTTCTAGTCTTGATAAAGTATTTCTTGGTTGAGAAAGTTGAGTTTAATGTAAGAATGTGCTATTTTTAATATGTAGATTCCAGTCAACCATATCATTTTGGTTTAATATTAATATGGCTGATACCAAGACAAAGGCGTTAAATTATTCAGTTGTGTTTAAGGCAGCTTGTAAATAAATGCTGAATTTTTACTACAGAACACAGTTTAATAAAATTTGCCTTTAGTTGCTCACTTTTTATATTGAGAAAGCACTTGAAAAGGTACAAGTTCTGTTTTCAGCCTTTTAACATATAATCTTACCAAAGCAAACCAAACAGTGTATTGATTTCCATGTCTTTTTGGAGAGTTTGTCAGGATATATTTGGTGTTTTTAAAAATTTTTTGACAGATTTTCTAATAAGAATGAAGCTATGATTTTCCATCTTCTTTATTAGAAAATTTCAGTTATGATCCCATTCTGTTTCAGTCTGGAGAAGAAAATAGAGCTTACCTTTGAAATTTGATAGACAGGAAGATAAAATTTAATTGTATGTTAGAGATTATCATAGATGTATAATGCTAAAAGATTTAAAGGTGGTAGATACATAGATTTTTCTGTAAAACCTGGTGATAAGACTTATTTTTTAACAAAATAATGAGATACACTGGATAGAGAAGGATTGGAGGAGTTGTTTCATTAGCAACTTATCAGAGCTAGGTATTGTGCTAGTAGTATACAATTTGTATGTTCTTCGGATCTAAAATACTTTATTATCATAGCTCAATAAATTGAAGATTATTTCACAAATGTAATTATGAATCTCCTTGTACTTTTTTTCCAAATGTCCCTAAAATAGAGATATTCAGTATTTACCTCAAGATTAAATAATTTAATTATGTGTTGAAATTAGAAAGTAAAGCTTAAAATATTAATAACTTGGTTATAACTATACTTTTTCTGCTATTCATCATTTTTAGGAGAGTTGGACAATTTTAGAAATAGATCTTCTAGTCTTGACTCTTTTATTTTGCTAGTGGCAGAACTAAATTTCAGGTTGGTTTGTTTTCTTTAATATCTCAGAGTTTAAATTATTGGATAGAAGTGTTAGATCATCTCATTTTATTTAATTTTACGTATAATATAGTAAGTTTTCAATATTTAACTGTTTTGAGTAAATCTATGTCTAATCAAGACTTGTTCCTGCTAAGCTTTATAAATGACAGTGAAAAGTTGGAGAGAAATAGATAAATATTGTAAATAATTTAGAATGCATCTTGTGAAAAGTCCAAGATATTTGAGCATCCTACTTCTACATATGAATCTTTTAAAGCATTAGTAGGTTTTACAGCTCTTTTTATTAAGGAAATTTAAACTTTTATTTAATTAAGTTACTGAAGACCTGTCACAAAGAGAGGTGGGACCTGTATCTTCTAAAGATATATTTTAGCATTATTTGTATGTATCAACAAGTTGCAGTTTTGCCATAGAGATTCTGTCATTTGGTTGCAATTAGCATTGCTGGGATAATAACAGGTGGCTACGTAGGAGGGAGGAAACCAACTCTAAGAATAGCAGAATAGATTTTGTATATCCTTGCTCTCTGAGAATAAGCAAATGAAAGTGATAATTCTATTGATATTTGAAACATGCCAGATCATTATTATTATTAAATTAGAGCCCATTACTCTTAATAAATGCCTATCTCTGTTTCCACTCTTGTGGGTTTGTTTTTTTGTTTTGTTTTTTTGTTTTTTTTTGTTTTTTTTGTAGTACCACTGGGCTTGTACCATGTTCAGCAACACCAACAACTTTTGGAGACCTGAGAGCAGCCAATGGCCAAGGGCAGCAACGACGCCGAATTACATCTGTCCAACCACCTACAGGCCTCCAGGAATGGCTGAAAATGTTTCAGGTGACATGTCTAAACACAGTACTTGAAATGCTTTACTTAATCACTGCAAAAAATAGGGGATTATTCAGCCATGAAAAGGAACTGTTATATGCTACATCATGGATGAACCTTGAAAATATTTTGTTCAGTGAAAGAAGCCAGACACAAAAAGCCACATTTTGCATGATTATTATTTACATGAAATATCCAGAACAGGCAAATTGATACAAGGGAATGTAGATTAGTGATTGCTATGCGATTGGTGAGGGGATATTGGGACTAACTGCTAATAGGTACAAGATCTCTTTCTGGGGTAATGGAAATATTCTGGAGTTGATAGTGATGATGGTTGCACAGCAAGATAGGTATGCTGGGAACCATTTAAGTGTACATTTTAAATGGTGAGTTTTGTGTTATGTGCAGTATATGTCAATAAAAAAAATGCTATTGAAAATAAGGGAGCTCATTTTAATTTTTAAGTGTATTAATCGAGAGAATCCAGTGCTTATTTTGTGTTAGTGTGCGTTTGCATTTTTTATTGCTTTTTAGATAATAAGAACTTTCTTCCTTTTCTCCTTTATGTTTGGGTTTCTGGGGTTGCTGAATGTACTTTCTAAAATTCATTGCTTAAGAAGTACCTGGGTGGCTCAGTCAGTCAAGCAGCCAACTCTTGGTTTCTGCTCAGGTCATGATCTCAGGGTCCTGGGATTGAGCACCATGACCCTCGCACGGCAGGGAGCCTGCTTGAGGATCCCTCCACCTCCCTTTACCCTTCCCTCCACTTGCGTGTGCACTGTCTCTCTCTCTCTCTGAAATAAATAAATATTTAAAAAGATAAATAAAATATATTATCTGGAAGTTAAACATTTAGGAGTAATGTAGGAACTCTGCTAATTAGTCACTGGTGATGACTTACCCATCACTGTTACCCTAATAGTCTCCAGGAGTTGATACAGCTTCTTTTCATCTGTGCCATGCTTACGCATGGCTTATCATGTTCAAATTCTGGTTACTGTATTTTACCGGCATTTAAATTCTCTGAAAGTTTACTGGGAAGTTTGGCTATAACCAAGCCTCTTTTATGAATTTTATAACTCCTAATAGTGATAGTAAATTGATATATCTTTTTCCAGTGAGGTAATACATATAAATCAAGTATTTAGACAAATAGTTGACCTAGAGTAAACACTTGCTTAATTATTCTTTGTAAATACCAAATAAAATAAATTATGTAAAGTGAAGCTGTCTCTGATATTAGCCATGGCACTAATGTAAAATGAATATATTTCCTTACCTCTTCCTGCTTGATTGGTGGTATTTTATGAATGCATAAGGGAATAAAAATACATAAGGAAAAAAGATACTTTACTTGACTTTATTTGATATTTTAAGTTTTTAAGATGTCCATTATGTAAATCCTTATATATTAAATTCCTGGGCAAGAACTAAATAAATGTCCTAATCTTTTTCTTCCATAGTTGGAAAATTCACTTGAATCAGTGTTGCTTTTAAATGGATTTTAAAAATTGTCTTCTGCCCTTCAGGTGATTTCAGAGAAACTAGGGTAACCTTTTTTCTTCAGTTGGTAACTGAAAGGTTAGAGCAGTGGTTCTCAACAGGGGGCAGATTTTTCCTCTGTTGAAACATTTTTGGTTGTTGCAGCTGGTGAGGTGGAGGGCAGGACACTGCTGGCATCTAGTGGGTAGGGACCATGTAAAAGACAGCCTCCTATAGCAAAGTGTTATGGAGCCCAAAATCACCAGTTGCTGAGATTGAGAATCTGGATTAGAGGACTTAAAGTTAATATACTATTCATATTATAATGTTATGAACAACAATTACAAAGAATTTTTTTTCATTTTCATAGGCACATATTGATTAAACTTACCTTTCCCTGAGGATTATTCCCTCTCCTCCTCCCAGCTCTTTTACCTTAGGTTCTTGATTTTTTTTTTAATTTTAATTAATTCTTTCCTATGCATGCATTCAGAACTTTAATTTTTTTTATTATATCCTTTTGATAAGAAATTTACCCCATCAGTAAGAGGTGAAAGTAGGACTCAGACATTCATACTGCCAAAGAAATACTGTAAGATTTTTATTATCTCTGGTTAAGCCAAAGAGATGGAAATACAGGTATGTGTTGTCATGCTTGCATACGGAGGACTTGAGAGCAATGCAGAAGACATCATAGCATTTTTAAAAGATTTATTTATTTATTTATTTATTTATTTATTTATTTATTTATTTATTTAGCTAGCAAGCGTGAGTGGAATGGGGGTAGGGAATAGAGGAAGAGGGAGAAGCAGACTCCCCACTGAACAGGGAGCCCGATGTGAGGCTGGATCTCAGGACCCTCTGATCATGACCTGAGCCAAAGGCAGTTGCTTAACTGACTGAGGCACCCAGGTGCCCCTGATTTCATATCATTTTTACAAGAAAGTATCAACATGATTGAAAATTAGGCTCTCACTGATAGTTTTCTCATCATTGTGGACAGCCTGCAAAATTTTTATTTTATATGAAAAGCTTTATTTCTTATCAGAAGGTCATAAAGTGAGATTTATTTTGTATGTGATATGGGCCCATTTTTTCCAGTGTTATATTTATTTTGTTATTTTTTTAAAAGATTTTATCTGTTCATGAGAGACAGAGAGGCAGAGACAGGCAGAGGGAAAAGCAGACTTCTCTGAAGGTAGATGCTCAACCACTGAGCTACGCAGGCATCCCTTTCCAGTGTTTTAGAGTACCAAAATATTCTTTGCTAGTCATTTAGACTTTTCCCAATTTTAAGAGAACTCTCTCAAATATTGATGTATAGAAGGGAGCATTTGTGCTTTATTTTGTAGTGAGGATGTTTTAGGGAGTTCTTTGTATAATGCTTGCTTATTTAGCTAGCTCATACTTCTTTTTTTTTTTTTTTTTTTTAAGATTTTATTTATTTCTTTGAGAAAGCACAAGCAGGGGCAGCAGCAGAGGCAGAGGGAGAAGCAGGCTCCTCACTGAGCAGGGAGCCTAACAACAGGGCTGGATCCCAGGACCCTGAGATCATGACTTGAGCTGAAGGCAGATGCTTAACCAACTGGGCCACTCAGGTGCCCCTAGCTCATACTTTTCTTAATGAAATGTCCACATGGTACCACATATTGTATGTCATCAAGTCTGAGATACCATGGGTTATTAGATGCATTCCATCTTCAGAAATGTTACTTGTTTTTTAAAAAGTCGTATCCTAGGATTAAAGAGATTCAATAAGCTAAAGAAAATATTACATTAGCTTTTGTTCTGTAAAAACAAACAAACAAAAAACTCCATTTGATTACTTTTCATATGACAAGTAGATGCAGTGAAGAAAACTTGTTCTTAGCTAATAGGAATAACAGGTAGAGGGATCCCTGGGTGGCACAGCGGTTTGGCGCCTGCCTTTGACCCAGGGCGTGATCCTGGAGACCCGGGATCGAATCCCACATCAGGCTCCCAGTGCATGGAGCCTGCTTCTCTCTCTGCCTCTCTCTCTCTCTCTCTCTCTCTCTCTCTTTCTCTCTGTGACTATCATAAATAAATAAAAATTTAAAAAAAAAAAGGAATAACAGTTAGAATTACCCCAAAGGTATATAGTACTATATGTATTTTTTCAGATAAATATTCTGCAGCAAAGAAATCTACTAGCAACAAAAGGCCAACTAGACAGGTATATCAGGACCTTAATCCTTTGAATACCATATCCATTTCTGACACACCCAAGGCCTCATTGTTGGACATTGCCCTTTCTTTTCAGGTCTGGCGCCAAAGGAACTAGAGATGAATCACTTGCCTAAAAGCTTACAATGCTTTCATGCCTAACATGTAGAGAGATATAATTTCATAGTAAAATGGGGGGGTCATGAGTTGACCTATGTGCTATATAGTTGAGGGATAATTAAGCTGGCATGATTTCTACAGATGTGCTGTGGGGGTATTTAATGAGGACTTTTCCGTTGCATAACAAGCAAAATGGGAGAGCTTTTCCCCTTACTGTTCTGCTATTGCTCCTAAGGCAGTGATACAGCATTGTTTTGGTCCAGCTCCATCTATTCTAACAAAGTACCCTGTACTCCATTTATAAATTGAATGAGAACAAATGATACACCATTTTGGATAGAGGGAAATTGAAACAAAACACCACCGCAAAATAGAAGTAGAAATTCAAAACATAACAAAAAAAAACAGAAATTTTGTACTGTTTAAATTTTTAGTAGTCATTGATTCTGCTCTTTTTGGCAACCAGATTGATGCTTCATCCTGTTTATTTGGGGGCAGAGATTGGTCATTTTGTATATTTGTGTATTTGGGTGTTAACACATAGGTTTTTTTACTTGAAAATTTTATAGCAAGAAAAGGCACCAATAACAATAACATCTTATGTTGAAATTTACATAAAGAAGTACCCTGATACAATGAGAAGCACATACAATTTAGAAGAAAAAGATCTTAGTATGTATTTTGGCTTTACCTCCTAATACTAGGGAATTTTGTTGTTATCATGTAACCGCTCTTGCCTTATTTTCATTCTTTATAAAACAGATTTAACACTAAAAAGTTGTCAGATAGAAGACAACATGTAAATGTGCTTATGTATTTGTATTTATGTATGTGTATTTGGAAATATAGTGGAGACTCAGTAAACGTTAGTTTCCTCTTTTGGTCAAGAGGTAACCTTTACGAGCCTTACTTTTCTCAGTTCTAAAAAAGGACTATTAAAAACAGCTTCATACAAATGTTACTAGACTAACTGTATTAGCATTATTTTAATCAAAACAAATTTGCATTGCACTAAAACCGTGAATGTACTTTGAAAATACCTTCAAAATATTTTTAAATAATGTAGAAAATACTTCTGCGTTTTGAAATTAAAAGTGGAATAAAACTCTTTTGAAGGATTTAATTAAGTTCCATGTTAACACTTAGAAATTGTACATGTTCTCTAACTTATTTTATATAGGTCTTTTTATTTGCTAGTCAACAAAATATTGATAATGCCAAAAGAAAATGAATTCAGAATTACTTTGCAATTGTATTTGAGGCAATATGATCAAGAAACCCTATGTGAGGAAGAGTTTAAAAAAGTTATAAGAAGTGAGTTCTTGACCACATGAAATTCAGGCACAGTACTGCCCAAAGTCATAAAATGTTTGTCTGAATGGGCTATATAGATGTCATCCAGACTAGTAACCACTACTGGTATGTGAGTCACTTGCATCAATACTGGATGAGTTGTTTGTTTGTTCATTCATTCATTCATTCATTCATTCATTTTTGAGTTGTTTATTTAAAACATAAAGTGTCCTCAGCTCCACCTTGACCACTGCATCAGATTCTTTGATGGTGAGTTTTAGGACTGATTCTTATACTCCTCAACCAGCATTTGGATAAACACTGGTCTGGACCAAGCCCCTCATTATACAGATGGGGTCTCTGAGACAGATTAATTAGGGGACTTTCATAGTTCCATGGTGAATTTACTGGTGAAACCCAAGCTCCTGATTACAATTCAGTGTTCCTTATATTCTCTCCTACCTTCATTCTCTAATTATCTGAAATAAAATACCACTTCCATGGGGGAATTTTCAAGTTTGCATTTGCAATTATATCCACAAAGTAAGTTTTGTTTCTCATGATCCTCTTCAAATTTGGAATGTTTTTCCTGTCCCCTTAAATATGTTTTCACATAACTTTACCATAAAAGACCAAAGGAAGATGCTTTTATCTGGGACAAATATTTTTCAGGACAGAAATAAAATAATTATCAGAATTACCTATCACTTGTGCAGATACAGAAACGAAGGCCTGCAGAGGTTAAACTGTAATCTAATTAGTGGAAGTATCTTCTCCAAGGGTTGGGTTTTTTGATCTCCAATTCAGTGCTCTTTCCACTATTCCTCATTAAAGTTTGGTGTGGGTTGTTGTTATTTTGTTTTAATATACTCATTAACTGCTAGGTCTTCAAGTTAACACATACTTCCCATACTGGTAAATCATGTATCTATACAAAATTTGGAACCAATCTTGGAACCAGACTAAACAAGTTAAGTTCTAATAATAATGTCAAATATAAGTATCTACTAGAAATACTCTGGAGAGAATTTTGAGATGGTGGTGGTGTGGTACTTCCTGACTCTTTGGGGGTTCATTTATTTATTCAATAAATAGTTACTGAGCACCTGTCAGGTGCTAGGTTCTACTTTGGATTTGGGATACAGTAGTGAACAAAACAGACCAAAAACCCTTTCTCACAGAACTTAGACTATAGTCTAAGAGGGAGAGGGAAGGAATGGGGTTTAGGGGGTTTGGAAATGGTTTGCGATTTTAGACAGGTTGTCCAGAGTAGGTAGATCTCAGAAGGAAGCAAGCCATGTGGATATCAAGGCAAGACTGTTCCAGGAACAGCAAGCGGAAAGGCTCTGAAGCAGAGCATGCTTGGTGTGTTTATGGCTAAAGCGAGTAAACAAGAGGGAAAAGTAAACAAGAGTAAGAAATTAGAACCTTGTAGGCCAACCTAAAGACTTCAGTTTTTTGCTTTGAAGTAGGAAGCTACTAGAGAATTTTAAGCAGAAGAGTAGGTATCACTGACTGTTTTGTGGAGAATAGAACGAGGAGGGTAGAGATGGGAAGTTGAAAGACTGGGTAAGAGGTTATAGGAATAATAAGGTGAGAGATGATAGTAGCTAGACCAATGAATGTAGTTAATGGTCAGATTCTGGATATATTTTGAAGTTTAAGACCTTAAAATTTCTTGATGATTCAGAACCATCTGATGGTGGTGAGAATGGGAGAGTCAGGGATGACTCCAGAGTTTTTGGCCTGAGCAACTAATAGAATAGAATTACATTTTACTGAAATAGGGAAGATTGTGGATGTGCATATCAGAAGAGAAGGATCATGGACATGTTAAGTTTCTGTTACATATCTAAGAATACATACTGAGTAAGCAATTTTATATAGTGGTCTGGATTTCAGGGAAGAAATCCGGCTAGAGAGAGGAAAGTGTCTATATGGTTCATACCTTTGTTGGAACCATCTGGCAGATGTGACTTTAAGTAATTATTAGACTATTGGATATGTGTAGTTGTGGAAACAGCCTCATTTACTATCAGTTTATAGCCTATGTTGCTAATGCTTGTCAGTGGTGATACTTTTCAATAAAATGTCACAAAGTGCCATCTGCTGAATGTATGTATAATTTAAATCAAGGTATACTTTTTATCTGACTTGTTAAATCAAATAGTGTTTAATGCAAAAACATTGTTTAGAAATATTTTGCTATGCAGGCATAATTTTTGTCATGAACTTTGCCTTAAATATGTAGAAATTTTGACACAGTTTTTAATGTTTAAGATTTTAATGTTTAAGATCTGAATTAGTTTTTGTCTTCTGATCTGACTTGTTTCATTCTAAACCCCATCCCTAAAATCCTTGAAAATAGACATTTGCCATCCATTAGCAGTTCTGTATCATGTATTGATAATGTTTTTCTCTTCCTTTCTTTCTTAAGAAAACAGTGACAATACGTTAACTGAAAAAAAAAGAAAACGTCAAACATGTATATTACCTTAAAACAGAAATATTCATAGTAGCTATTGATGTTATTAACTTATGTAAAGTATATAGAGGAGTAATATGTTGAAAGGTATTTCACTCTTTTCACTGTAGAAGATTATATAGGATATCTTTATTTTTATATCAAAATTGAACCACAAGCACTTCCAAAAACTATTTCTAAGGCAGCCATTCACATATGCACAGGGGTTTAAGAAGTTTGCATTAAAATTATTATGCTATCAAGTTACTTAATTAAAGCTGCATTTTAATCTAGTCACTGTATGTTGTCCATCACCCAAATTGTCATGTCCTTAGAATAGTGTCCATGAATCCTTATGATGTAGATGCAGAAGAATAGCATGTTATGAATAGCATGTTACCTTCAGTCCTGTGAGGAATGTAAATCAATAAATCAGAGTTTATAGTGTTGATACTAAATGATCAGAGATGAGTGGAGATTGATCAGTGTAAGTTTTTTCAAAGAAGTAAGTTTTGAACCAGGATTTGAAGCTATATAAGGAAAACTGAACAAAACAATCTACCTTCAAATGAACTGCTTTTAATTGGTCATGTGTATGCAGATACATGTATATGCGTATTTTTTATTTTTATTTATCAGTCCTCTAACTAAAAAGGATACATGATGAGTATTCCAGAAGAATGTTCTGGGTATGCATATATATAGAAATAAAAGAAAAAAAAGGATTTGTTAGAGCCTGTGTTTCCTCATATTTGGTGATAAAATGGAAATGTTTCCCAGAGTTTTCATGGTTAAATAAAATGATGTTTGTGATAAGTACAATGGGAGGAGTACAACTGAAGTGTTTGATAGTATTAACATAATTTACACTTTATGATAGAAAAGAAGAAATGAAATTCAGTGTAGATTCTAAAGGGATACAGATTTTTTAAAGTACTTTTAAAAAGTATTCTAAATAAGGCTTCCTGGATCCTCGGTATCTCTCAGTTTGCAGTTATTATCTATTTCACATATTATAAAAATCCAGATTCCCAGTTTAAGCAAGAAATGAAAAGTCAAAATCCAGATCTTTCTAGCTCTAAACCCCACCTACTGTTCTCTCTTCACCCACTTCCAAAATGGACATAATAATTCACAGAGGTACTGAAATCAGCCTGCTCAAGGATGTTCTTTCTCTTAATTAAATATCACAAGGTTACTTAAATGTTTTACGTGATTATCATGAGGGGAAATTCTAACTTTTTTTTTTTTTTTAATTCTAACATTTTAAATTATTCACATGGTTTTTAAATTTTTCCTTTTAAGAGTCATGGCTCTTTTGTGCAGATGTTCCTCACCGGAATAAATAAATAAATAATCCCCTAGTCTAGTTTAAAGTAACTCATATTTTAAAAAATTATGATGTTTTTTTGTTTTTCCATAATGTAATACTTTGTTTCTGACCCTTTTGTTTATACTCTAATTTTATTACTAAGTCAGTTACTGTTTCATACTTTTGCTGGTTTTTACCTGAAATTATTTTCACATGGTAAGTCAAAGATCTTTTATTTTGTGGAAGACACTTGTCAGATGTGCAGTATATCCACTTATTAATTTTTCTCTAAATTATGCTGCCAGTATCCTAACCCTCAGATGAGTGCCTTATTGACACCATCATATTTTATGGTACCCACTAGAAAGAATATAGAGAAAGGAAAATCGTCTTTCAAAATATCCTATTTACTCCATAGCCCGAGCTGATATTTCCAAATAAAACTTTGTTTCTCAACCAGTGTCTTGATGGTAGATGAACATATAACATTTATAATAATGTAGTGCAAAAATATTTGTCAAAACCATGGCTTTAGTAATTTTACAAAATAAAGGTAGCTAGTAAATTTGATGAGACTAATTGATTATCACTTCAGTATTCTGGAGAAAACTTCACTATAATCAGCCACTTTTATATATAAATGTGGTTTTTCCTTTATGAGTTTGTAATTTGAGCATCTGTTAAAATACTAAAAATTTCTACTTCCTTTTTCATAGAGCTGGAGTGGACCAGAGAAATTGCTTGCTTTAGATGAGCTTATTGATAGTTGTGAACCAACCCAAGTAAAACATATGATGCAAGTGATAGAACCCCAGTTTCAACGAGACTTCATTTCCTTGCTCCCTAAAGAGGTAAGGATTATCAATTATATTTTTCATCCGGTGCTATATGAAAATATAACTCAACAGCAACCACCTTCAAACATGGTCATGCTAATTCAGTATTGTTACTTTAACACTCTTAATTAGTGTTAAAGAGAGCTGTAAATGATAAGCTGCCATGACTTAATATCATTTTTAGATTAAAGTATATTTATGGACTGATTAAATGACTTGTTTCCACCTCTGCAATAAGTCATATATGAGAGTAAGCTATTGAGTTCCATTAATTTGATTATTTCTTTATCGCAGTTTTTTCCCAGGTTATTTGAAGTCCAACCTTTAGTTGTGGTACATTTATTATATATAGTAGGAGATTTTTTAGAAATTCTAATTTTATTAAAACAGCAACTTTTTTCTTATTTTGTGTTTGTTTATCCAAAGTCCCTAAAAGTCCCTAATAGGTTTTGTGATTCTATGAATTGTAGTTCTCTGTTGACTTACATTGTGTGTTTTGAAATGTATGGAATTTCACATGTATATCTTTTTTTGCTAATCCTCCTTTTTGCCCCCATCGCTCGCTCGCTCTCTCTCTCTCTCTCTCTCACATACACACACACATACACACACACACACACACAATCACAGATTTCCTGCACTGATTACATCCTTATAGCATTTCTTTTGGAATTACTTATGCCCATTTGTTTTTATATCTTTCTGTGAACTGACATTATTTTTTATCATAGATTATGATCATATGGCCATTCTTGGCAGTATAAATGAGGCATAGCTTAGATGTAGTTCTTTTATTGATATTATAGGCTTCACAGTTTCATTTCTGTCAGCAAACAAGTAATAAATGATTAAATAATCAGCATCACCATGGTTTATATTTTCACAAATTATATATTTCCCACTAATTATATGTCACCTAAGAAGAAGATATATAAAACAATAATATGCCACTGCAAATGATCTTAAAACTTCAAATATGAAGAGAAAAGGAGTCGGGTTTTTTAGATACTTATTCTAAATATCCTAAGGGCATTTAAACATAGTCTCAATAATAATTTCACATTGGATATGAATAGAATAGTTTTATCATATTTAATGTATGAAAATAAGAAAAAGCAAATTGAAATGTTTGCTTTGGAATCATGTTTCATTACTTCAAGAAAAAGCAAACTGAAATGTTTCTGCTTTGGAATGATTTTTTTAAATGGTTTAAAAAAAAATTGCATTGTCCCAGAAAAAATTTTTTTATTCTTCCTGGCGCATGCTAAAACTGAACCCTTTGAATAGAATTGGCTTATGAAATGACATAAGCTCTCTTTACTTCCAGAAGGGCATTCATAATAGGTAGCACTTTTATAAGTACTTGACTGAAAGTAGTCACCTCTAATATATTCTTCATGGTTTCCTTGGATATCCTCCTTATTTTAGAAGGTAGTATTTTTATTAAAATGTAGACTTTTCTCTTAGTCTCATTTGTCCCCTCATCCCTAAGAATGGTGAATTTCTTGTTTTGTTTTACTTTATTTGTATTTCCATAGTAATCTTTGAACGTACAAAAATGTGATTTAAAGTCAGAAGAATATGAAATATTTTTAAGAGTCTAAGAATTAAGCACAAATTACCAACAGCTGGTATAAATGCAATAAAGATTTTCTTGGATTAACTGTTCTTTTAGAGATTCCCTGAGGGAAAAGAAGGGAGGCTAGACAAGAGATTGAGAGTGAACCCTACCTAGGTCAGTAGATCATCTGTGTATTCCCTTTTTTTCAACTACTAGGAAACATTTCCTATTTTGAAAAAATGCTTTATCTTATATGTGGAGAAATAATGGTATAGATCTAAATCCTTAAGGAAACTATTATCTTATCAGAGACTAAGTGCTATTATTTAAAACACCATTACCTTCATGTCAGGAAATGGACTTATAATAAATTTCTTATAATTTCTTTCAAGAGATCTCACATCTCTTTACCAACATGTATTAACCTCAAAACCTTGATAAAAATCTCACTAGTCTCACACAGGAGGCTTATGATAAACAGCATTATCCTTATTTTATAAGTAAATACCAAGAAAAGCATAGTGATAGAGTAAATGACCTAGAACAAAATCTAGAATTCTTAACATAGGATCAACCAACATTTTCTTTATTCTTTTTTTTTCCCTCCCTCTTTCACTAGTTTAATCCATGGAAATACAGCATAATTCTGGGAAAGCATTAACTTCCTCTCAAGTATAACATGATGGTCTCTTATGTAGGTTATAGAGAAAAACAAAAAATAGCAACTGTCACTGAAATTTCAAGTTTGGTCAAGGAAAAGGTATGAAATAGAAATATGAAATAGATTTTCAATTTAAGACCTTCTGTTTAGTGGAAGTCTTTAGGAGGAATTACTAATCTAGATTTTACCTTTAAGACAAATGAACAGAAAATTGCATTAGCCAGATCATTTTACTCAGCTGCAAGAAACCTATAAGCCCCTGCTTTTGTGTTATAGAGATGTAGTCAGGATAGTGACCATTCTCTGTCCCCTATAAGGAACCCCACGAGACAAAACCTTGCTTCCTTTGAGGAACTGGTATACTTCCCCCATAATAAACACTAAGAATTGTGTGACTAATTGCCGTTCCCTTTTTGCTTGACAGTTTAATTAAAAAACCATGTAAGATATACTGTTGCCAGTATATTTGTATTCTACTTTCCCCTGGTTTAAACCTTCTTTTGATTTATATTTTTACTGGTTCTGATTTTCTTATTTATATTTTTTATTTTGCTGTTGTATTTTCTGAAATACTTAAATGTTTTGAATAGAACTGATTGGATTTAAATAGAGTAAGTTGAAGTTCATGGTGGAGTTAGGGTCTTTGCTATTTTAAAGGAAAGTGTGCCAGTTACCTGTGGAGTTAGCACTTCAACGTTCTTTAGCACATAAGTGTTTCTTTACTCTTTATTTTTATTTTTTTTCAAAGATTTTATTTATTCATGAGAAACAGAGAGAGAGAGAGGCAGAGACACAGGCAGAGGGAGAAGCAGGCTCCATGCAGGGAGCCCGACATGGGACTCGATCCCTGGTCTCAAGGATCAGGCCCTGGGCTGAAGGCAGCGCTAAACTGCTGAGCCACCCAGGCTGCCCTTCTTTACTCTTTAATGCACACAAACATTGGACTAGGTGATCTCAAAATCACCAGTAATGAAAGAAATTATAGTTGATGATTTGGGATATACCTTTGAAATCGAAGGTGCTCTGGATTTGTTTTCTAGCCTTTAAGATCCATTGACTTTTTTGTGAATTACTTGATTTCTAACTCAGCTGGATAACTCAAGCAGCTGGATAACTAAAGCAAAGAATAGAGTTTTTCATGCTACTATATTAAATATCTTGGGCATTAAATAGCATCTCTTTTCCACAAATATAACTTTGTGCCTGATAATTTCTGTGTGAAATATCAATTTCACATAGAAGAATATGGTGTTAACCCATCACTGTTTATACTGACACTTAACAAACTTGCCCAGGTTTTGATTGATTGATAATTTCAAAATTAAGTGACTTATAGAGTATCCATTAAAAAATGACAATGTTGAGATATATATGTGTTTATTTATATATGTATATGGATATACACATATATACCTAGCTTGTTGAATCTGGTTATGCCTTTTTATTTAAAACGATACAGTTTCTAAATATGATACTGAATGGGCTTCTCTGGTAGACCAAAATAATTATTCCACAAAACGGTTTTCACTGTCAATTAGTAGTAATAGTATTAAATTGAATACGGACTGGTTGGAGTACTTTCTATATAAAATGTACTCAATAAATATGTGATTAATGATGAACTCTCTATATACAAAGTTCTTGGGTAAACGTAACTTATGTCATGTAATTACTGTTTAGCATCAGAAAATAATTCAGATTGTGCTTTTACTCCCTGTATGGCCTTTGGTCCTTTGAATGTTAGTTTGTTTTAATTCTGTAATTTAATTTCTGTGGAGAATAAACTTTATTGCTGCATTTAGATCATTTTGATTCTAATATCATAATTTAAATTTTTATATGATTAGTGAGGCTTAACTAGATAAGCCTTTTCAGGAGCTACCATTCTCTTCTTTCTTCTTTCCTCTTCCTTTATTTACTTGAATTGATTATACATGCTAGAAAAAAAAAAACTGATGGTGTGTAAATCTTGGAAACAAAATTTTAAAAATCAGTGATATACCAAAGAGCTAGTTTAAACATACAAACCTATCTGGCCTGTTAAGAAAATCCTCATAAGCAATGTAAAGTAATTAGAACCTAATTACTTTTATATGTCTGTGGAGCAGTTTAGTAGTTGTCCCCTCTTGTCATTTACAGTAAAAGGTATAAATATTTGAGAACTTTATCATTGTGACAATAAACACTTTGATGTGATAACAATTATATCTATCAGAAGTGATCTAAAATCAAACTACACAAAATATCTAGAAATCTCAGTTCTTAATTTTAAGTCTTGTCTTCAGTGAATTTACATGGTAGTGGGGAGAGAAAAGTATAAAATCTAAACAACTAATAAAGTATACCTATATACATGAGCGATGGAGTTATTGAGGCTCACAGAGCAGAGGCAGAGAGGCTTAATTCCTTGAAGAGGTGAGGTTGGTAGAGTGAAGTTCATAAAAACCAATAGAGTAAGCTTTTTAAGTCTGGCATATATTTAAGATTGACTATTAGAAAGTACTGCCTTTTATAATTTTAAAAATTAGAATGTACAATTATGTTACATTTACCTAGAAGTACTTCATTCTATAGAAAATAATTATGTATAAGTTAAATATTTATATTCTTTATTATTTATATGTTAAATAAGTATATATTTAAAATATGAGTATACTATGCTTTTTTCCTTTTCATAGCTGGCACTTTATGTGCTTTCATTCCTGGAACCCAAAGACCTGCTACAAGCGGCTCAGACGTGTCGCTACTGGAGAATTTTGGCTGAAGACAACCTTCTCTGGAGAGAGAAATGCAAAGAAGAGGGTAAGGTTCAAAATCACAAAGAGAAAATTTTTATACTTTGAAAAAGCAAAATGATTCTGAAAACAAAAATAGAAAAAAGTAAAAATTAGAAGTTTTATATCCACATAGAACAAAGTAGTGAATAATTGAAAAAGGGGAACTTTGGCAGTCTATCAAAGAATCAAGAATGAGTCTTCATTTGCATTCACCTACTTATATAAAATCCACAGGTTATTCCACACATTCAAATGAGCCAGATCTTGGAGCTAACCCATTTAATGAGCCCTAATAACTAATGGCAAATATATCGGATTTGCTTCCCAGTCTCTAATACACTTAGTAAACAATGAAAATATCAAGATGAGGATGATTTTAAGGGAACCTAAAAAACAAAATAAACAAAACAAAACACAGACCTATAGCTACAGAGAGCAGATTGGTGATGGCCAGAGGGGAGGGGGCTTGGAGAGGCACAAAATGGGTAAAGGGGATTAAGAACTACAAACTTCGAATTATGAAATAAGGAGATAATGTAAGCATGGGGAATATAGTCAATAATATTTTAGTAACTTTGTAAACTGACAGAGGATAACTAGATTTATTGTGATGACCATTTTGCAATGTATATAAATATTGAATCACTATGCTGTACACCTGATATTAATATTGTATGTCAGTTATACACCAGTTAAAAAAAAAAGACAAACCAAAAACCTAAATATGAATTTTTACTTAAAATAAGATAAAGATGAATTTCTACCACCGATTTCATGGAAAAGAAACATGTCCTGCCTCTCTAATACAATTAGAGATAAGGTTATAATTTTCACTGTCCTTTAGAGAGAAACTCACTGGGCAGCCCAGGTGGCTCAGCAGTTTAGAGCCACCTTTGGCCCAGGGTGTGATCCTGGAGACCTGGGATCAAGTCCCACGTCAGGCTCCCTGCTTGGAGCCTGCTTCTCCCTCTGCCTGTGTCTCTGCCTCTCTCTCTCTCTCTCTCTCTCTCTCTTTCTCTGTGTGTGTGTGTGTTTCATGAATAAATAAATAAGATCTTTAAAAAAAATAAGAGTTTAAAAAAAAAAGAAACTCACTGGCTGGAATTCATTCATACTCAGTCACTCACTTATTAAATAAATTAGTTAAATAAAAGAAACCCAAAATTATATTAACAGTACTCAAATATTCCATATTCTATTCTTTTCTTCCACAAATATTTATTGAACACCTCCTATGGGCTAGACATTCTTAAATGCTGGGGATATAGTAGTGAACTCCCATTTTCTTCTCATCTTGGAACTTAGGTTCTTGAAAACTAAAAAAGAAAAAAAACTGCTTTCTTAGTAGAGGAGAAGGTATCATCCATAATAATTAAAGAAAATACTTAGTTTTCTAGCAGGCATATATAAAAATTATATTTTTGAAAAAATATAAAAATATGATTTGTCTCAGATAAGCAAAAATTTTAAGAAACAATCATAGAGCATGAGACAGATATTCTATACGTTATCTTACCCTTCAAGGGGGTTACAGTTGAGTGAGAAGTATAGATCCAAGGTACTTGGTTTCTAATCCTGCCTCTGCCTGTCTATTGCTCAGACTAATTAGTGAAACCCTCTCAAGTGTCTATATTATATAAAGTGGGATTAACAGTCCTTGCCTTACCTTCTCTTATAGAATCATTATTTTAATGACTTTTAAAAAAAATTGTGGTAACATATACTTGAGAATTTATCATTCTAACCATTTTTAAGTGTACAGTTCAGTGGCATTAAGTACAGGCATGTTATTATACAGTCCGTCTCCAGAACTTTTTTTATCTTTCTTGGCTGAAAGTCCATACCCATTTAACAGTAACTCCCTATTCCTCTTCCTGCAGCCCTTGGCAACCACCATTCTATTTCTGTTTGACTACTTTGGGTGCCTCATATAAGTGGAATCATATGGTATTTGTCTTTTTGTGACTGGCTTATTTCATTTTGCATACTGTCTTCAAGGTTTATCCATGTGGTGGCATGTGTCAGAATTCCCTTCCTTTTTCAGTCTGAATAAATATTCCATTGTATATATATACACACCACATTTTGTTTATTCATTCATCCATCGATGGACACTTGGGTTGCTTCCACCTTTCAGCTATTATGAATGATGCAGCTCTGAACATGAGTGTACAGATATCTGTTCAAGTTTCTGCTTTTAATTCTTTTGGATGTGTATCCAGAATTGGAATTGCTGGATCATATGGTAATTCTATATTTAATTTTTTTTGATGAACCACCATACTGCTTTCCATAGCAGCTATACCGTTTTATATTCCTACAAGCATTGCATAAGGGCTCAAATTTCTGCACATCCTCACCAACATTTCACAGAATTATTTAGAGAAAGAAATTAAAAAGTCAATATGAAAACATGCCATAGAAAATGCAGACTTTACATTATTGTTTTATAATAACTATTAGAAATTGGACAATGTCCTGTATTTCAGTGGTTTTGAGCATAGGGGAAAATGAGATATATTATAAAATGTGTAATTTTTACTATTGGTGACTCTTTAAAATTTCAGGTATTGATGAACCATTGCACATCAAGAGAAGAAAAGTAATAAAACCAGGTTTCATACACAGTCCATGGAAAAGTGCATACATCAGACAGCATAGAATTGATACTAACTGGAGGCGAGGAGAACTCAAATCTCCTAAGGTAACTGAACTCTTGCACAGTGTAACTGAAAGCATTAATCAGTGTTGCTACCTAGTATGTTCTTCTTGGCCAGAAGTATAACTTGACCCTATCTCCTGTAGAACGAAAACAGTATATTTTGAAATAACTGAAAATGTGTAACGGACAGTATTCCCCTATTGCTAATTTCTCCAGTCAGACAACTGATTGTACTTGAATAAAAGAGGAGTTGAATTGCATGTCATTCTATCTTAGGAAATGAAAATTTCTGAATATCTTGTTGAATTTTGTGTCATAGACATTTTACCTAAGAATTTGCTTGCTCTCTGACTAGGTAGTTAGAACATGATTTTTTGAGGAGTGCCCATGTTTTGTGTTTTGATGTCCCTTTTGAGGGACATTTATTTTTATAAATTTAATGATAATACCGATTTTTTTGTCTTACTGTAAGTATGTAAATAGTGGCAAAAATGCTTGAAATTCTTAGATATATTTATACAACTGGAAGAAAGCAATTAGGGGAGATACTGTTATATTAATAAGTAAACATTATAACAGGCTTTTTTTTTTTTTTTTTTGAGAGAGTGAGCGAGCACATATGAGTGGGAGTTGGGAAGAAGGGGTAGAGGGAGAGAGAATCTCAAGCACATTCCACACCCAGTGAGAAGCTCTGCTCAAAGCTCAGTCTCATGACCCTGAGATAATGACCTGAGTCAAGAGACACCTAACCGACTGAGCCATCCGGGTACTCCCAGGCTTTTTTTGTTTTACATTGAAGAAGTTGATAATTTTTATTACTCGTCTTTCTAGTTTGTAGGTGTTTTTGTCTTTGTGTGTAAAAATTGCAGAACATAGATGTATATTTTTTTGGTTTGAACAAATAGATAATTATAAAATACATTTGTGTTTGAACCATCTTTATGAGGTCTTGACTCATAAAAGTCTTGATTCACTCAATGTTAATAGTTGATATCTCACATAAAAGTCATAGAATATGGAAAAATAAAATCCTTAATAGTTGATTCAGCATTCAGGAAGGATGGTACTTTGTATTTTATATAATTGTAATTTTAAAAATAGACTTTAGATTGCTGCTCCTATTTGTGGCTTTACTTTTTTTTTTTTTACCAGTATTTTAAGAAATATAATTTAATAACATATTTCTAATCTGTACATTTATCTTGTAGGTTCTGAAAGGACATGATGATCATGTGATCACATGCTTACAGTTTTGTGGTAACCGAATAGTTAGTGGTTCTGATGACAACACTTTAAAAGTTTGGTCAGCAGTCACAGGCAAAGTAAGCATACTTCTTTCTATACTTCCCATTTTGTTTATGTTTTTGCATGGATCAATCAGGGAAACCATGGGTTCATTTTTGACTGCAGCGTATTTTGTTAACAAGTATCAGAGCTTCTAATTTAGTTTTTTCCTTGGCACAAAGATAATGTTTCTCAGGTTGGGGATGTCATTAATTTCTTCTTGTAAATAATTTGTCTATCTTTGTGATTTAGCTATTATATGATTTTAACAAAATGCTTCATCTTTTTCTTGGCTTACTTTTTTCCCACCTTTATTAACCATCACAGTTATATTGTCCTTTTTAATATTCTTCAAAACTGTGATTGAGGGATACTTACTTTTCTTTGTAAACTGCTCTGTTGATAACTTACCTATAGTTTAGAAGTTAAACAAATCATGTTAATTTAGACTTATTTCAAGCCCTGTGAGATGAAAGTAAAGCAGATACAGTATTTAAATAGGAGTTTGAAGTAAAAAGCAGTCCAAGCAATCAATTTCACTGCATACAGTATTTTGCTTTCATGTTCTATGGTGAATACTTATTTTTATCTGTCCACTGGAGAATGATTTCATAAACTAAGTAACTGATCAGCTAAAAAAACTAGAGGAAAATGTGAGGGGAAAAAACCCTGTCTTTTAAAATGTCTTACAGCATGTTGATTCTTGGCAAGAATCTTCTAAGTATTCCAAGTCAGATGTAAAAATTTTTTAAAGCAGCTTCATATTTCCATAGTGTAATTATTAGTTTTGGATTTATTTCAGAGTTTTAGTATCTGTCTTTACTTGTCTAGAAGTACCTTGCCTGGCTCCTAACTACTGCCTTGGGGCAGATTCAGATGAAATGTGGTATGTAGCCACACCTAACATGGTTGGCATTCTTTCATTGAATCCATTCCTATGGGAAGAATCCAAGTTGCAATTTTAGCATTATTTTATCAAAGAGACCAGGCTGGAGCTGTCATATTTTAATAAGTGTTTTACTTTCTATCTACTTGATCCTCAGTAGTGTATGTATGTTTAATATGTAATGCTACTGAATAAAAAGAATAAATGGTGATGGTATCATGACATATTGGTATAAAAAGTTATTTTCTGATTTGCGAAACAATCCAATTTTATAAATAACTTTACCTCAGATTTTAATAAGCTACTGAAATGTCATGTAAATTGTTTTTCTTTCTACCAAAAGTAATCATCTTAAGTGTTTTTCCAGTGTCTGAGAACATTAGTGGGACACACAGGTGGAGTATGGTCATCACAGATGAGAGACAATATCATCATTAGTGGATCTACAGATCGGACTCTAAAAGTGTGGAATGCAGAGACTGGGGAATGTATACATACCTTATATGGGCATACTTCCACTGTCCGCTGTATGCATCTCCATGAAAAAAGGTAAGGGAAAATCCTGTAATGGTTGGGAATTCTTCCTCTGTTATTTGTGATTTGAGGGCTTTTGTGTAGAGTTCAGTTGTATAATTCTGTTTATTAGAGAGATAGTGGTAATGTGCTCTTAAATTAGGCTTTAATTATTAGACTTCAGATATTTCTATACTAGCAAAGCAGTACTATATTGGCTTAAAATTGGAGGATTGTCTTTAAATTTCCTTCTTCATTTAATGGTTTTGTTGGCTTCCTCCTTGAAATTCTATTCTCTAATCTTGGGTGGCACTTTATTATTCTGCATCTGATGACTCATCATCTTCAAAAAAACCTTTCTCTCTCTCTTGCTTTGCATTTACATCTCTACTAGTGGGACAAATTCAGTTACTTAGGCTTCAAACTTCTGGGCCTTTTTAATTACCCACATGCCCTACCCCCACTCCATCATATCCCCTTCTGTCTAGACAAAAGCTGAGGCCCATGGATTTCTGTTTAGTGTCTCATTACCGGTCCCCTGAACTAGTTACATAGCTTTCACACTTGGTTTTCTCACCTTTTACACAGCTGACAGAGAATCCTTTTCTAATTATGATAGTATCATTGCCCTTTTGAGAGCCTTCTGTTGTCTATCGAATCAAGGAAGAAATGCTCAATCCAGTTTTCAAAATAGTTCCAGCCAAACCAGACTGCTTGCCTTTTTGTCCTCTCGGTGCCTTTGCCGTTGCTTTGATCTCCTCCTACAAAGCCCTCCTGTTAAAGTCCTTTCGATCTTCTATCTGCATGTCTTCACAGTACCCTGGTAAACAGATGTGATTTTGACTTCATTTGTCAAAAAAGGCCTCTCTGGCAGACCTTACCATTAATCCATCCACTCCTTACCGTTAATTCTGTCCACAACATTGTCTTTGTGAAAACCATTACCTTAAGCAGATTTCATGCTCGATTTGTAATATGTGAAGAAAGCTACCTTTTCATTTGTAATTTGAATCTACTTTGAACAGTGTGTGCTATTAAAATTTGGGGTATTGATATTAAGAGACCCTGTATTTCAGTTTTCATTATATTCTGACTTAAATCTCTCAATGCTCTCCTCTACTCTTCCAAATGTGGCAACTGTGGCCTATCTTTATCTCTTAAGAATGACATGAAGATACCTGAATTTTCAGCTCTGCTTCGTAATCCAGAGGTGATTGCAATATTTGTATCACTCTGGTCTTCAGAAGAGCATAGCTTTATTAATGTTGGGCCAGATTTTTAAGGGATTTCTATTGCCTCCCCGGGTGTATCTTCTAAAATCTGTGTATCTTAATACCTCCATAGCCTGTTGACTATAACTATAAACATAAGCAGCCTTTGTTAGAGGATATGCTACAACAGGTTAATTTTACCAGAATTATAATGGTGTAACACACCCATCTCTAACTGTTTAAATTCCAAATTCAGATTTGCTTTGTTGAATAACATTTAACAAATTTTTTCCCTAGTCACAAAGAAAATATATGTTCATAATTAAAATTTTGGGAAATGGCAGAAAGAATAAAAAAGAAATATAAAATTTTTCAAAATACTACCACCGGAGTTCTGCCATTAACATTTTATACATGTTGCTCACGTTAGCATTTTATTTCTAAAATCAAGATCTTGTATTTATTGGAGCCGGCGGCAGCTGCTGCTGCTTCTGCTTCAAATACAATACAGCGGTTTTCAAACCGTCCCCCAGAACCCCAGACACTATGCAGCCGCTTATAAATGCGGGACACTAAGCAGGTGGAATTCTGGGCTTCCCAGCTTCCCATCCCAACCAAAGTAGCTTGACTTCTGTATGTTTGTGTATCAAGGTTTTACATAAGATTTCTTTGAAAACAGGTATTCCTGCTTAAGTAAGAAAGGAAAAAGTTCAGTAACCACTGACTTTATATATCATATTTTCTCATGTTATTAAACATTCTAATACTTCTTTTTTTCTGTCTTCCCCACTACAGAGTTGTTAGCGGTTCTCGAGATGCCACTCTTAGGGTTTGGGATATTGAGACAGGCCAGTGTTTACATGTTTTGATGGGTCATGTAGCAGCAGTCCGCTGTGTTCAGTATGATGGCAGGAGGGTTGTTAGTGGAGCATATGATTTTATGGTGAAGGTGTGGGATCCGGAGACCGAGACCTGTCTACACACGTTGCAGGGGCATACTAATAGAGTCTATTCATTACAGGTAAGGGATCCTATCTCTTGTATCCCTTAGACGCTTCACTGATGAATCATGAGATTGTTTTGACTAAAACGATAATCGCTGTCAAATTGCTGATTTAATACAATCCAAAAAAAGACAAATCAGATTATCCTGTTGTTTACATATACTTTAAAATTGGCATGAAGGAAGTGTAAATTTTGAACTTATTTAAATAACTTGTTTCAGCTTTTCTGTGATCTTTTTCCTCTAAAATATAAATATTTGTCTTAGAACCTGAAACTTTGTAGCCCTGCATTTCCCTCTATTAATTAATGGGTAGATAGTCTCAAAGGAAAATAACCTGGATTTTAATAAACTCCTTAGCAGAGGATTAATTTGGCCAAAAGCTGTCCCTTTGCCTTGATAGCTGAAAGTTGATGGACCATGTAATTGCGATCCCATTCCCACTCAAAGTGGAAGTGGAGCCTTTCTGCATCAGGCTCCTCTACCATCAAAGAGCTACTGATTTGTAGTCATAAGGAAGTAAATTTGACTAAACTGATTTTTTTTATTTACATTTGAACATGATATTCTTGAGTGGGTTGTCATATTTGAAATAGCTAAATTAATAGCAAATTTAGAAAATGGGTGTTTCATTTTCTGAAAGATAGCATTTTCAACTTGAAAATTTTTCTATTACTTATATAGTTTATTTGCCAGTTACTGCCCATTACCAATCAGCAGATTAGTATATAGTCCCAGTACTGACAGTTCTCTATTCTTGGAATATTTGTTTCTTAATTCATGGAATACGGCCTATGTCACAAAGTATTGATAGGTAATAAATATACGTGTTAACTTAGAAAAGGTTATACATTTGGAGGAGAGGGAATTTGGCTGAAGTTGTTTTTATATTTTGTGATATGTTCAGAACCTTAATGCATATAATATTCTCATTTAAGTAAACAATTAGATTGAGAAAAGAGGTAGCAATATTATTATAGATCTTCTAGGAATTGATATTTATTTACTTTTGGTATAGCTGGGAAGCTGGAGAAGAGGTGCTGTATCGCTTTTGTTATCAAAATTGTTTCTGCATCTAGTTTGAAGCTACTGGCCATAAAAAATTAGCAATTCTGGGAGCACATGGGTGGCTCCCAGAACTTATTTATAAGTAGGTTGGGTGTCCAACTCTTGATTTCTGCTCGGGTCATGATCTCATGGTCATGGAATTGAGCCTTGCTTTGGGCTCTGTGCTCTGCAAGGAGTCTGCTTGGGATTCTCTCTCTCTCCCTTTCCCTCTGCCGCCCCCCCCCCCCAAATAAATAAATCTTTTTTAAAAAACTAAGCAATTCTAATAGAAGCTTCTAAGAATGTACACTGTAGATTTGCTTGATTACCTGCACTTTATCCTGTTACCTCATTTTGTTCCTGGCATTACCTGTTTCCCATGCTTTATTTTTCTCCCCCATAGGATTAAAGTCAATAGATATCAAGAATATCCATATTTGTAGTCTAATATGCTGTGTCTGTTGCAGTTTGATGGCATCCATGTGGTGAGTGGATCTCTTGATACATCAATCCGAGTGTGGGATGTGGAGACAGGGAATTGCATTCACACGTTAACAGGACACCAGTCGTTAACAAGTGGAATGGAACTCAAAGACAATATTCTTGTCTCTGGGAATGCAGATTCTACAGTTAAAATCTGGGATATCAAAACAGGACAGTGTTTACAAACATTGCAAGGTAAGTCTTGGCTACTCAGCATTAGTTGTGTTTGTTAAAAATGAGATTGTTAGTCAAAAGAGAAGCATGGAGCTTTTATGTCACAAAAAGAATTAACCTCCTACAATATGAAAATGCTTATTTTGGATAAGTTTCTGAGCAGTTTCACTCTGACTTGACAGAACTAGGCTACCCTTGAGAAATTGTTTCAAATTGTGTTTTTAATATAAAATTGTTTAATCACTTCCTGCATGTACAGTTAACTCGACCTAACCTTAAAGAACAATGTGAAGAAAGATCTTGGCTGTATCATAGAAGCAACAGACTCATTTTGGTTTTTGGGTGATTTTTTTTTTTTTAATTTTGAATTTGTAGCCCAATTTTAAATTAAAGAGCTACCTTACTGAGGGGGAAAAGAAAACATCTCTAATCTGATAGAAAATTGCTTTGGCCTCAACTTAGACCCTTTAACCATCTGCTTAACTAGGATGGAAGGAATAATAGCACCTAGTAAAATGAAGAAAGAAACATGTGAAAGCCACTAATATTAAATGAGGCACAACAGTGTTAACATTTTATGTCATGATTAACTTCTTTTTATTGGTCATAGCACTGAAAAGTGGTTTTTTTTTTTTCAGTGAGGCCATCTGGTGGGCTCTACTGCAGCTTTTTACTCACTGGTTGTATCTGTTTCTCAGAATTTTGGAATTGTGGTCATTCAGCCTTTGCCTTTGAGTGGTCAGTTCAAAGTGGTAAGGGTAGTAGATGTGCCCGTTCATCTGTTGGCAGAATACATGGAGCTGGGCTATCTACATCACCACTAAGAAAGCTCTTATTTACTAAGAAAGCTCTTTTTTGCACAGCCAGAAAACAAAACGTGTGCCTGGTAGTTAACCAAGCTTCCTGGAAGACAGAAGTCTTGAAAGTTAAAGTTTCAGTTACAAGTAGCTACAAGATTTTCCTACAACCCTACTGATCCTAAAATACTCACAGTTTCTAAATATGCAGCATTTTAAATATTTTATTTATTGTACGTTCTAATGTAGAAGTCTACAGTTACCATGTAACTTGCCCATACCCATGATTTCTAACCAGTAATTGAATTCCTTTGGTTTTGCCTAGGTCCTAACAAGCATCAGAGTGCTGTGACCTGTTTACAGTTCAACAAGAACTTTGTAATTACCAGCTCAGATGATGGAACTGTAAAACTATGGGACTTGAAAACGGGTGAATTTATTCGAAACCTAGTCACATTGGAGAGTGGGGGGAGTGGGGGAGTCGTGTGGCGGATCAGAGCCTCAAACACAAAGCTGGTGTGTGCAGTTGGGAGTCGGAATGGGACTGAGGAAACCAAGCTGCTGGTGCTGGACTTTGATGTGGACATGAAGTGAAGAGCAGAAAAGACAAATTTGTCCAAATGTGTAGACGATATACTCCCTGCCCTTCCCCCTGAAAAACAAAAAAATAAAAAACAAACAAAAAAAAAACAGAAGAAAAAAGCAAAAAAACTCCAAAAAAACTCACAAAACACAAAAAGAAAAAAAAAGAAAGAAAAAAGAAAAGAAAAAGACAAAAAAAAATCCCTTGTTCTCAGTGGTGCAGGATGTTGGCTTGGGGCAACAAAGTGAAAAGATCTACAGAAGAAGAAGGAAAAGAGGAAGACAAGACAAACCGTAACTGACACGAGAGGCGTCTGCTGTCTCATCACATAAAAGGCTTCACTTTTGACTGAGGGCAGCTTTGCAAAATGAGACTTTCTAAATCAAACCAGGTGCAATTATTTCTTTATTTTCTTCTCCAGTGGTCACTGGGCAGCGTTAACGCTGAAGCTTCGTTACAGATTCTGCTAGCCTGTCCTTTTACCACTGAGACCTAGGAAGGGGCTGCAATAACACCCAACCAAGGACTGGCTGACTTTCTCGTTAGAGAGCATCTGCAACAAAAAGTCATTTTTCTGGAGTGGAAAAGCTAAAAAAAAAAAAAAATTACTGTGAATTGTTTTTGTACAGTTATCATGAAAAGCTTTTTTTTTTTTTTTTTTTTTTTTTTTTTTTTTTTTTGCCAACCATTGCCAATGTCAATCAATCACAGTATTAGCCTCTGTTAATCTATTTCCTGTCGCTTCCACATACACTCTTCAATGCATATGTTGCTCAAAGGTGGCAAGTTGTCCTGGGTTCTGTGAGTCCTGAGATGGATTTAATTCTTGATGCTGGTGCTAGAAGTAGGTCTTCAAATATGGGATTGTTGTCCCACCCCTGTACTGTACTCCCAGTGGCCAAACTTATTTATGCTGCTAAATGAAAGAAAGAAAAAAAAGCAAATTATTTTTTTTTATTTTTTTTCTGCTGTGACGTTTTAGTCCCAGACTGAATTCCAAATTTGCTCTAGTTTGGTTACAGAAAAAAGACTTTTTGCCACTGAAACTTGAACCATCTGTGCCTCTAAGAGGCTGAGAATGGGAGAGTTTCAGATAATAAAGAGTGAAGTTTGCCTGCAAGTAAAGAATTGAGAGTGTGTGCAAAGCTTATTTTCTTTTATCTGGGCAAAAATTAAAACACATTCCTTGGAACAGAGCTATTGCCGCCTGTTCTGTGGAGAAACTTTTCTTTTTGAGGGCTGTGGTGAATGGATGAACGTACATAATAAAACTGACAAAATATTTTAAAAATATATAAAACAAATAAAGTTGCTGGTCAGTCTTAGTGTTTTACAGTATTTGGGAAAACAACTGTTACAGTTTTATTGCTCTGAGAAACTGACAAAGCAGAAACTATTCAGTTTTTGTAGTAAAGGCGTCACATGCAAACAAATGAAATGAATGAAAAAGTCAAATGGTTTGCCTCATTCTCCAAGAGCCACAACTCAAGCTGAACTGTGAAAGTGGTTTAACACTGTATCCTAGGTGATCTTTTTTTCCTCCTCCTGTTTATTTTTTTTTGTTTTATTTATAGTCTGATTTAAAACAATCAGATTCAAGTTGGTTAATTTTAGTTATGTAACAACCTGACATGATGGAGGAAAACAACCTTTAAAGGGATTGTGTCTATGGTTTGATTCACTTAGAAATTTTATTTTCTTATAACTTAAGTGCAATAAAATGTGTTTTTTCATGTTAGTATGCCTGTTTCTTCCACTGAAGTAAATAATATTTCATTATAAACATTGAGGGTTTGTCTCTGCTATTTAAGATATCAAAGTCTTGGTTCCTTTGCATTCCCTCTAGTGTGACATAGAGATCAGTACTTCCAGGCCTGTTTCATACAGCTAAAGCAAGAAGAATGTGCCACAAATGTAAATTTTGTTTATCTCCTTGGACTATAAAGAAGGACATTCCACTGTGCCTATCTCTGTGCAACATTTGATATGTAAATGTGAAATATGGGTCCCTCAAAGAGTTACAATACTTTTGTGATGGGTACAACTGGAATTCTTTTTTTTTTTTTCTTCCTTTTTTTAAAAAAGTTCATTTTCAAATTTGACCACATATTGAGTACTTACCAGGAACGTTTTGTGGATTATCTCTGGAGCTCCCACCCTCCCTGAGAAGTAGGTACTGTTATCTCCATTTTAAAGATGAGGGTGGAACTGGCTCAGACTGGTTAGGTGATTTGTCAGAAGTCGGAGAACTAGCAGAGAGCAAGCATTCACACTCATGCTCTTTAAGAATAAAGAGATCAGGAATTTTGACAGTCTTTCCAGAAGCAGAGTTTTGGAAAAAATAAGTTACTCTTGTGATACTTTCAGGCTCTTCTGTTGCTGTTTCAGTCAATAAATCTAATATTTTAAAATATGAATGAAAAAACAAAGTTCAGTTATTCAAATTATGTAGCCTCTCAAATAGCAGGTTCCATCTCCCACTCACCTCTTCTATATATTTAAAATTTTATTTAATTCCCTATATTTAATCCCCAGGCCATAGCTGAAAATCTAAAACAATAAAAACAAGCTGCTTAGAGAATACGTTTCTCACAGTCATAAAGTGTGTGTTCTTTACTCACAGAGCAGCAATTCTTGGGCCTCAAGCTCCTAGAGCTACTAATGTTGAACAGCAGGGAATGGAGCCCAAGAATCTGCATTTAAACCAGCGTGCCAGGTGAGTCACATTTGCAACCTAGAACCACTGCCTTAGATCCCTGCCATTGCACATGCAGTTTATTAGTCCCCAGCACATTACAGGCACAGGACCGTCAGAAGTGACAGGGGTTAAAGGAGAAGACAGAAAACCACATGGCTAAACACAGGCAAACATCACATGAGGTCTTGAGTTCAGGGGCGAGCAGCCCTGCCTGCTTCAGGATGAACCAGGGCATAGCCAGTGCCATTACTACTGTTCATGGTCGACAATCCCAAATGATCAAGAAGTCGTAATTCTGTTTGGTAATCTGGAAACCAACCGCTTTGATTTTTAATAATACAAAAGTGGCTTAAGTATAATTAAAGAAAAACATCATCTTTAAAATGAATACATTATATAATAGAATTGAGCTCATAGGATTTGCAGGCAGATAGGTGGGAATTCAAGTCCCAGTGTTGTAATACTGTCTAGTTACAGGAATCTTATCCAATTTCTGAACCTCCTGTTTCCTCATCTTTTAGAATGTAGGCAGTACCAACCTACTAAGGTTATTGGAGGGATTAAGTGAAATGTTAAAAAGCATGTAACATACTGATGGTACTTAAAGCTCAATAAATAGTAGCTACTATTAAAACTTTAGGAAAATAGACCCAGATATTCCTATATTTGGGCATAATTGAAAGTGTTTTGTGACTCATTCAGGTATGTAACAAAAATAGCACTTTTCTATATATAACAATTTATATTATTTTAAATGGAGTCACATAGATTTCTCATTTGAGTCCTATGGAACCCTTGTGAGGTGGACTGGTATAGGGCACCTACCAGTGCTTTTGAACACACTTAAGTGTTCATTAAATATTATTTTATGAGTAAATGAATAATCTTTCTCTCAGTGGATCTGTTCCTGAAAGGGAATATGTTAACCTCCTTCTACAGGAATTAAATTATTGTCAGTGTAGTAAGAACGGTCACGGAGAGAACCTTGCTTTGTAGCCCCCTCAGTGAAGAAGTTCACCACCTTATATAACTGAATTTTTAAATCTTCCCACCAGAATACAGGCAGTCCCCACATTTATGTGTTACACGTCTCTAAAGATCAACCTTGCCTGAAACTAAAGCTAAAGTTGGGGCACAGAAGTAACCCACAAAGGCCCATAACAAGTGCTCCGTAAATACTTGTTGGATTGATCAAAGCTTACTGTCTTTCTTTTATCATTGGAATTGTTTATAATTTTGGTGCTTTGTAACTCCCTCACTGAGATTGAGTAACCACAGCTATTTCATTAATCGGCAACAGTCAATGCACACCAAATGGTTAAGTAAATGTTCTAGTCTATCTATTTGTTTAATTTCAAAAAGTAATTGACATTCAATTATATGTACTGTTTTTAAGCCACTTTCTCTATACTTTCTGAACTAGTCTATTTTAGTCTCCTTTGTTTATCTGAATTGATTAGAAGCTACAATCCAACAACAAAAATGACTGTTTTTCTCTTCCCTGAGTGAAACAGGAAATCAGGGCAGCCTCTCCAGACCAGGCAGTGTGCCTTGCTTTCTGTACACTTCTCCCCGACACACTCACTGCACTTTGCGAGTCCAGAGGTAGACGAGAGCAGACACCTAGGAGACTGCCTGACTCCATCCGGGCTCCTGTAACTCCTCCCACTCCAGACTGCAACCAGGTACCAGCAGGTCTGCGTGGCAGGAGTGGATTGACATTACATTTTTTTCCCGAATCCTTCTCTCAGACACCACTTTATTCATTTTCCTTCTGTTAGTTGTCTTCCACCCCCAATGAAAAGCAGTTGGATTATGACCCATACTCCATCAGATTCATCATCCAGTAAAGGATTCAGCCTTGTGCTTTACAGCAGCTCTAGGAGAACCTCCTGCTTGTAGAGCCATTCTACTGATAGTAAAAGGGGCTTAGTGTTGCTGATGAATTAATTTGAATAAATGCTTCTGACACAGGTTTTATGTTCCCTGCCTTACTGCATTTTAAAGATTACACACACACTGAATATATCGGAACCTCAGAATAAGCCTCATGTTCTCAGTCATAATAACATCATTTCCCATAAGCCTTTTCCCTCTTTATTAAAAAAAAAAAAAAAAAGGAATGGGCCATATAAAAGGAAGGTCTTGGTAACCAAGAGGAGATTTCTTAAGTCTCTTCCAGGATTGATCAGTGGCCTCACCGGCTGAAGAGGATGTGTGTGTGTTCACACACTGTTTCTAAAGTCCTGCATTAAGCAACCGTAGGGCAATTTGAAAAGTTGATGCCTAATTTTTAATGTTGGCACTTTCTACTGCCTAGGAGATGAATTTTTATTTGTTTAGGAGATGGATTTTGAGTTAGATTCAAAGTGGCTGCACCCAGCTCCCTTTTATTGGGAGTGCCTAGTCATTGCTTTGAATTACAAACAAAAATAACATGACATCGTTCACTAGCTAATGTGTTTCCTTATCCATTCGGTTAATACTAGTGGTGCCCAAATGAGTGAGGGTCTCACCAGCTTCATTCTTCTGCCACCTTCTCTTTCTAGATGGAGGAGATCAAGAAATATTGAAAGGTAATTTCAAAGGTTCTTCAGTTTCAAAAACTGAAAGGATTCAGAATGCACCTTTCCCCAAAGTATAAAGTATAAATAAATTCTAGATTCAGTTCCTAGGAAGACTCATTGCAGAGACGAAAGCCTGGCAACGTCCCGATTTGCAATTGGGTATAAAAATAGCAGAGTTTCTATTTCAGATGATCTGATTCTCCCCAGGATTTTTAAGGACAAGGAACCACTGAGTGGACGTTTTGACGTTTCATTCCTTGCTTTGAAAAATCTATCGTGGCAAAACCTATGAAAGCTGTTTATCTTTGGGTTTTGTTTTGCTTTAGCAGTCATGGTTTGCAGAAGAAAAATTATGTTGAAATCACCCTTGCAAATCAAAGATTAAAATGTAATAGACCACAAAAATATATTGGCAATTTACCCTTTTTCTAGGAGGTTCAGAGATTGTAAAAGAGACGTCAAGCCACTATTCACCAGAAAAAGAAGGTTACTTGCAAGACTTTTTATATTTATATTGATGAAGCCTATTAAGACTTTACCAAACACTTATGCCTTGCTAAATGCAATCAGCAAGACAGTATAGTCCCCCACTACCATGGGCCTTTCAACATGAGGATGCTCTCTACCTCTGTAAAGTGAGTTTGAGTAGCTTAAACAAATGCAGCAAGGACATGGTAAAGTATAGAGGTTAAAAGTAAAACTGCATGCACATCTGGTAAGAGATCTGGGTTTGGGGGACCTGAAGCTTATAAACTTAAGGACCCTTATAAAGAAAATATCTACATAATTAGATTCAAAAGTGATTATTTAGAAAAATAAAGATTATAACAAATTACTGGAGCCTTAATGCCGCAGATTCCTCTTGTCTGAGATCTCTGTAGGCAATTGCCAGAATTACTTTAATAGAAGTGTTTCTAATTGCAGCCTGGCTTCTCCTTCCCACCTGGAATACTCTGACCCTCAGCAACCCGTCGCTCTTGCAAGGATCTGTTAAATGAGGGACCCTGAAGCTTGGCTTCATCAGTTCCAAAGAAAATCCACCTCTGCCTCTCTCAACCTCAATTCCCTCATCTGTCAATGGGGTAACATGTTATGGGGATTATGTGAGATGTTATATGTCAAGCACTTATCAGAGTGCCTGGTGTATAGTAAGTATTCACTAAAGACTTGTAGTTATTACCAGTAATAAAGTGTGGTAACTAGCTGCCATTGTACACTTAGGTGCACTTTCTAAAACTTAGCATGGTTATAAGTTATTTTTATTTAACTAGGTTCCATGCAGGGCATGGAGCCCAAAGCAGGGCTTGAATTCATGGCCCCAAGATCAAGACCTGAGCCAAGATGAATAATTGGAGGCTCAACTGACTGAGCCACCCAGGCATCCCTAAGGTTACAAGTATTTTTAAATTCATTTATTATTCATTTAATCTCAACAGTCTCATGTATTATTATTAATCCCATTGTACAGATGAGAAAATAGATACAGAGATGTCAAGTAACTTACTCAAGGCCATATAGTTAAGAGGAAAAAAACCTTGGAGAAATGGAGATTCAGACCTAGGCATTGTAGCTCCAGAGCACAAGCTCTTAACTAGTATATTACATATATTGATTCACAACTGCCTTGCAAGTAAGTATGGGAACATGTAGGTTGTCTTGGGTCATAGCAGAAGGTGATGTAGCCCTCAGTCCCAACCTGTCCTCAACCTGGGAGCTAACATGATGCCATAGAAGTAGGTAAGGTCCTGGATTTCATGTAGGGATGCCTGAAAACTTGTGTAGTAATTCCTGGCATGGCTTGGCTGTAGTGAATCCTCTCACTTTTTCCAATTGCAGGATTAAAAGAGAGTGAGTTGCTTATATAGAAAGGACTTATTGTAAAAGGTTCACATAGCAATGAGAATACAGTCAAGGTGGGTAAAAAAAAAAGGGTTACTTATGTAAGAAAATGTTTTTCTTTTTTTAAAGATTTTATTTATCCATTTAGTGAGACAGCACATTCATGTAAGCAAGGGAAGGAGCAGAGAGAGAGGGAGAAAGAGAATCTCAAACAGACTCTGCACTGAACACAGAGCCCAACTTGATCTCACAACCCTGAGATCATGACCAGAGCCAAAATCAAGAGTTGGATGCTTAGCCAACTGAGCCACACAGGCATCACCCACCCCCCACCACCCCCACCCCAGTTTTTTTCTTTTAAAATCACCAGTGATGTACCATTGATGCAGCATTCATGCCTACCGTCTCAGACAACTAAGCAAATGAGGAGCAAGATTCACACTCAATTACAGTCACAAAGAGAGAAGTTAGACTGCTACTGCAAATCCATGGTAAGTGTTAGCAGCCAATAGTAGTAGCAGCAGCAGCAGCAGTAATGAGAGAGACAGTTGGGATCAAATTCTATCTCAGCCATTTGTGGAACGGGAGAGTTTAAAAATCTTTTCTCAACTGCTTTCATCATCTGTAAAAAAGAAAGTAACTTGTGAATGTCACAGGAAATAACACAATGCACCTGGTATGGTGCTGCACACCTACTCAATGAACGGTAGCCATCTGCATTACTGTTGCTACTGCTCACAACAGTATTGGTGACTGTCTCAGGCCATCATTTAAAACCTAATCTGGAAGATCTACGAGACTCCCAGAACACAATGCCAAAACCACCTCCCAAAATGTGCCAGGGACCTGAGAGCAGTCTCACCTGTTAGAAAGTAATATGCAATCCAGCTTAAAATGACAAATTACTTCTTTCTCTCCAAAGACCTACTTATAAATAATAGAAATTAAAAAGGCATAACCTCCAAAGAGGAGCAAGACAGGAGAATCAAGGAGACAAAAGATTTCAACAACTTTGGATGAAGGAAAGCAGATGAAGAAATTGTGTCTAGACAAGTATGAAACTTGGCTCCCCACCCAATCAAAGGAAAAATGCCTCATTCAGTGAGCTCCAATCACAAACAAGAGCTTTCTATCCCCTTTACAGTGTCTGTTTCTTAAATAGTCAAGAATCACCAAGTATCTGAGAAAGACCTCCACTTTGAATGACTAAGCCAAAAAATCTATGATACAAACTTTGAAAAAGAACTATAATGACAACCTCAGACAGATATAATACTGCCTTTTATAATATAGGAATGGGATACAATTTTTAAAAGGCATCATAGAAACTAAAATGTGGTAGAAATTTTAAAAGAAAAAGAAAAACCTTCATTGGAAAATAAAAATTGAGGAAATCAAAAGTTAAAAGGGATGGAAATTTGTAGAGAAAAAAATAGAGGATCAGTCTGCGACATGTAACATCTACATCACAGCAGTTTCAAACAAGAAAATAAGCAGAGAATAAATTATTCAAAAGTAAATACAAGAAAAAGGAACAGAATTGAAAGATAAAAAGCCCCTAAATTGGAGTGTCCTTTGAATAAATGAATAGGAAAAAAATCATTCATCATTACAAAATTTTGGAACACTTGGGCTAAAAAGCCCCTCAAAACTTGTGGAAAGAAAAATCGGGGGAAAAAAAGAGAATTGCAATTTTAGACTTCTCAGTAGTAGCAACATCTGCTGCTAGAAGACTACGGTCTGCAAGACTCCACAGGCAAATAATGTTCAAGTTAGGATTACACACCCAGCCAAATTATCGATCAAGTGAGAGGGAGAATAAAGATATTTCCAGACATATGACAGCAAATACTACCTCTTCACAAACTCTATCTTAAGAAGCTTGTGGAAAATACAGTCCAACAAAACAATGGAATGAGCCATGAAAGAGGAAAACATGGCATACAGAAAATAGGGATTTCAGTACAGGTGAGGGGTTCTAGGACACTAATAATGCTTATTGGGACTGGGAAACCACCAGTGGAGGTGCAAGCAGGGAGGTCCCCCACAAATACAAAGGAGAATGATAAATATCATCTCATTATCATGATAGATCATGTAAAGAACAAAAACTCAGTATTCAGGACATCTGATGATAAAGTCAGAAAAGCTTTTTAAAGTTTCAATATATTAAGAGAAATGCAACAGATAAAAATGAAGCAATTATTAATTCAAAGTAGTATGTGAAAAAACGTAGGCATAGTGCACTATTTAGCCCTGCAGTAAACCATGATTATCTAGCCATAAACATGTAAATACTAATGGAGGATTTTGCTAAAATGTATGGCAGGGGGAGGGGAATGGAAGGAAAGAGAGTTAACTCCTCATCAACCAAAATTAGAAGTTGTCAGTGTCTAAAACAAACAAACAAAAAATTAGAAGAGAAGCACATTTTATAGAAAGATAGGAGATACACAGAAGAATTAGCTAGTTGCAAATGTTTGCCTCTGTGGCTGGGTGTAGGAGAGGATGCAGCATCTTGATATGCTTTCCTATTTGGTGTTCCTTTGCTAAATCTCAAAAAGGCCAGAGCGGGGCAAGTGGAAGAGGAGGAGCAATGAGTTGGAGGAACTTCCCTTGTGCCTATGTTAGGTTCTGCTCACTGGAATGCCCGGGGATGTGCACAATCTCCTCGATGCCAAAGGCCCTGTCACACCTGGGCAGCTTGCAGGTACTGGTACTCAGTGTGGCTGTGATGGGTGTGCTGTCACCGTGAGTCACTCCTGACCTTCCAAACCTACCTGGAGCCAACATCGGCATTGTCCCTGAGTTCTCCATGTCCCCTGGCTGCTCTCTCTAACGGCCTTAGAGCCAGGGTGAGCCTCAGAGGCCACAGGCGCGGGAGGACCGGGTGGGTGGAAGGGGCTTGCCGCTGCCGGCCCAGTAGGCCAGCCTGATTCCTAAGGCCTAAATGACAGGCCAGCTGCAACCACCTAATCCTTTCAAACACATCCTAAGTTGCCAGGAAGCCCCCAAACATCAGACATTCTGTGTCTGCACTTGGCGGTTTGTGGTGTTTGGGTGCGTAGGCTACTCATTAGTGTCTGTTTCACTGTGGCTTGGGTTGGCGATCTGGATTCTTACCCAGCAAGATTCTGGAAGGTTTCAAAGCAACTAGGGAGACTTAGCAAGTTTTTCTGTTTTGAGAGCTACTACTTAACCATCACCTTATCAAATAAAATGAGCTATTTGTTAAAATGGGCAGCTTCTTAATTTTCTGGCCCTCAGTGACTATTCATAAGATGTATCCTCAAGTTTTAAGTTAGTGTGTACAGATCAGGCCTAGTATCACCACCTTTGGTGCATTTGGTTTGTTTGTTTGTTTTTGGTTTTGTTTTTATATTAAAGCAGCCACCAGAGGCCCAGGATCTAATTTAAATAAACTATTCTGCTTCATAACCAGGGCTCCAAAGGAAGGATCCCTCTTTTTTTTTTTTTTTTTTTTTTTAAGGAAAGATATCTTAAGTATTGATTTGCTGCTTCTGTAAATCGGGTTCCCACACAGGTGTGCCATGTTGGAAGAGAAATGCCATGACATTTCCTCTTCTCTCAGAATACAATGGCACCAGCTTCGGTGAGTAGAGTTTTTTAAGACTCCTCCTAGGAGAGGGCCTCCCATTCTTGCTCTCCAGGGCCTTCCCACCCCTGACCACACAGCCCCCTCCATCTGCAGGGCCTGAGCCTACACCCACCGAGTGTTTCTGTTCATTTCCCTCAGCCAAGAAGTCATTGCAATGGGTGAAATAAATTAGAGCTAAATTAGACTGAGATTCAGCGTCCTGGAAGCATGACTGCTGATAAGCGTTACTGGTTGTTTTACGGCTCCACTGCCTGGAGGAAGGGGGTGGCCTCCCACATCAGTAACCAGCAATCTGGCTAATCGGTGCACAGAACAGAAGTCTGGAGAGGGGCCCCACTCCACTGTGAGAGTTTCTTCCTTCACATTGTGTCCACCCCTAAGAGAAAAAAGTCTCCTACCTACAGCTCATTCTCAAATTGTTAAAAAGCTCTTACTTCACTCTTTTCCCTTGTTTACCCTGGAGAAATCCAAATTAGAAAACTTCCTATTTAAGATAATCAACAGAGGAGAACAACAGATCAACTTGGGCTAATATCAGTAGCAGGAAGACCAATTAACAAATTCATGAATTGTGCTGTTTACACTTCTATTCCTAAGGTTAATTATGTGATCAAGTAATAGCTTTTGCCTTGATTATGGGACCCTTAGGAAATAAAAGTGTGTTTCCACTTTACAAGTATGTTTGCATTTCGGTCCTACTTTGATACCGTAGGAACTGGATTCAGCAAATACCTCCCATACACACAGCTATAATCAAAGGACAGATTTAAATAGCCTCAAGACTCGAAGTATAAACAGAAGCATAATTCATAAAAGTGCTAACATCCACCTATACATTTTTTTCCCCTCTCTGCTTTGGACTATTTATAGTTCAATTCTTTCCAGATGTTGGGGACCAGAGGGTGTCGAGTGATGGATCTTTTCTCATTATTCTCTGTTGGGAAGAATCAGTAAAATTGGCTACTTGGCCTTAAATACAGAAAAAAAAGAAACGTCACCTACGTTTTTAGGGGACACTCGCAGCAAGGCCATTCCAGCTTCCTATTAAGAATTGTAGCTTCTCTCTTCTGAGGGATTATCCCATGCATCGAATCCGTTCATGTCATTTTCTCTCTAAGCCCATGAGGCAGATGCTTTCATGATCATCATCTGTCCTTTACAGGTGAGGGAACTGAGGCACAGAGAATTTATGCAAATTGCCCAAACCCGCAGCAACTAGGTAAGTCAGAGTTTGAATCCAGGCAGTTTGGCTCCAGAGCCTGTGCACTTAACTAGGTGGTATTGTTTCTCCCTTTAGGTCCCAACTTGGGTGCGCAGTGTTAGAGGGCAGTGAGTTATCCCACAAAGTGGAGAAGCAACACGGGAAGGTGTACTGCGCCACTAGCTATCTTCAAGTGAGGTCCCAGAGTTACCTCTTCCACCTGCCGTCCCTTCTGAGGAGCCTGACCCAGAGTAATGGGAAGGAACATTGGTTTCTTTGGAGGCTGCTGAAAGTGATGGGTGTGACCAGAGATCTCTGCCAGGTCATTCTCCCCCTGCCTTGGCCGGAGCTCCCGGCTGGCCCTGGTCAGGCCCCCAACCAGTGCTTGCCGAGCACGGTCTCTCCTCAGGGCCACACAGCCGTGCCTGGATGGATGCAAACTTTGACAACGTGGAGAAATGAAGAGATGGCTTATTAGCTTCGTTAAGGACTAACCACAGAATGCTCTGCAATACATTGTATGAAATTCATTGTATTAAGTTTTGCATCTACCTTTTCATAAGAGCACCTGCTGGAAAAGAGGGGAGGTACTCTAGGAGTTGTGGGTTTAGGTTACAGAGTCAGACTCTGCCCTTTACAGCAGGTGACCTCAGGGGCGTGATTTTTTAAAGATTATTTATTGATTTATTCGTGAGAGACACAGGGGGAGAGGCAGAGACACAGGCAGAGGGAGAAGCAGGCTCCATGTGGGGAGCCCAGTGAGGGACTCGATCCCAGGACCCCAGGATCACCATCTGAGCCCAAGGCAGACATTCAACCCCTGAGCCACCCAGGCGTCCTTCAGGTGTGTGACTGAAGCTCCTTGCGCCTCAACAACCTCATCTGGAAAAGATACCTACCTCATAGCTTGTAATGAAGACAAATCAGATAATCCAGGGAAAACAGCTCAAAGTGTGGTTCTCGGACCAGCAGCAGCAGCAGCAGCAGCCTTCTCAGAAATGCCGACTCCCAGGTCCCACCCCGGACTCGCTGGATGAGACTCTGTGTTTTGTCCTCGCAGGTCATTCACCTGCATGATCCTTCATCACAAATACTGAAGTTGGAGAAGCCATGGTAAAGCGAACACAGGATTGTTATGAGTTGTAATTTTATCAGTTGAGATCACCTACCATCAGAGTAAATTCAGCATCACTGTTCTGGGAGTGAGCTGTGAGGCCCGGGTTGGAAACCCCTCTCCTGTCTCCACTGTTGCTCATTTCCTAAATTCTCAGACACGAAGAGAAATCTCCTGAAGAAAGAAAGAAACAGAGACTTTCTGGAGAAACTGTTGGGGATCCCAAAGTCAGGGAAACAGCCATAAACCCCACAGCTGTTGCACCAGGCAGTGATGGAAGCTGGCACGTTGCACCCAGTACCGAAACCAGAAAAGCCTTTTTATAAAAATTGCTATTATTATTATTTTCAGCACAACCCAAGTCTCCTGCCAGATCATGGCTTTTTTTTTTTTTTTCATGGCTTTTAATTTAAGTGCACAGTTACTGCTCAAAAGTGATTCACAAGCCTTTAAAGAGCCACTCTCCTTTGGAAGTCGGCGTAGAATGCGGAGGGTTTGAAGATTAGTGTTGGGAGTGAGAGCATTTGACTGCCTAAGGATTCAATCTCCTAGGTACTTAGATACTTCGCAGCGAGAACTGATGTTCATTAAACTGTAAGCAAATTAGAGTTCAAGCCAAAGATATAAAGGAAGACATAATTAGTGTACAGGAGCCATCCACCATCGTTAGACTTCTCTGAGGTGAGAAGTCCTATCCTGGAGAATTAGTTCCTTGCACAAAAGAAAATTATACAGCTGCTTTACGCAGCCTGCCGATGCTGTGTTTTATCGCACTCAATTTACAATGAAATGAAGCAGAAGTCTGCAAGACTGCATTAAAGCGTTAATTTTCCTTTTGGGCTTTACCTCCATTTTATCTTTAGAGGAACCCAGAATGGTTCAGTAAACAGAGCATTTTGCCAGTCAATAAATTAAAAAGCTATTTTTACCAAGTGGACACTGACTGGCTGCCACACGCAGCAGAGGCTTCCTGGGAGTTCAGAGGATGGGAGGGTCCACCATCCGTCAGCAAAAGTGACTTGGAGGAAAAAAACCCACCGCTCCCCGTCCTCCAAATGGGACCGCCCCGAAGTAATGTGTTTCCATCAGCTTCTGAAATACTCTGGGTCTGGGTTCCAGGCACAACTTTAGGGGCACAGACAAGGGACTCAAACTCCCAGAGGAAGACAGATCCATTAGATGTAGCGCCAATCCTGCAGCTCCAAGAGGAGCTTCGGAAGAAGTGAAATGCCAGTTGTCCCTCACCCACCCTGACAAACTTTATTTGTAGACCGTTGAACTAGAAATGCCGAGGAGGCCATGTTTACATTGGTAGAACTACCCCTTGCCCCTACCCTCACCCCCTCCAACATTCCCTCTGCACGCCTTGTGGTTTGGAAGGGGGGGCCAATTTGGAAAGAGCTTGGCAAAGGCCCTCCCTTGGATCTGGAGGGCAATGGTAGGCCTGCGGGGTCGGTGGACAGGCTGTGGACCAGGACCCCAGTTCTCTGGGTCTGCAGAGGCCCTGCTCCAGTCTGGACTGAAGGGAAAAGCAGTGGGCGTAACAAGCAGCCAAGCAGATCCTTGAGGAGGAGCAGCAGCATGGTGGCTTCTTGGAGGGGCCGAGGAGGAACCCAAAAGCTGCCCAGTTGGTTGGGGCTCGGCAGGTGCATCACATCTAGGCTGTCCTCCATCTGCAGCTTTGTAGGAAACGTACTATTGTAGCTCAGTGGGCTGGGAACACTGCTTTGGAAGCCACCTAATAATGATAGCTACCTCTCAGAGAGCCCCCCCCCACTTTTTTTTTACAGTGAGTCTGAGAAATAGAGGAGTTTTCTCTCTGTTTTACCAATGAGCAAGCAGAGCTAAGTGCATGTCTGCCATTTGCCTAAAGTCACCTAAACAGATGGTGGTGGAGATTGGAGATTAGCCTCCACGCAAGGATACTAAAGAACATTCTGGAAGCTGAAAATGCATATGACACAAGAAGAAACTCGAGATGTTATTTCTGAGGGAGGGAGTAGAATGTCCAGAATAACGGAGGAAGGAGGCATGGGAAAACAGGGAAGAAATGAAAAGAAAGAAGGAGACAGGTGTAAGCAATGGAAGGGAGTTTCACAGCCACAGGCTCTGGGCCGTGACCGGGAGGCTCTCCACTTCTGTCCCCATTGTTTGAGTCAAGAACCTAGGAAGCTTCCTGGAACCTTGAGGGTGGGAACCGTAAGCCAGGATGGAGCCTGGAGGCACACGGCACAAGCCACTCTGGACAGTCCTTCCCATCATGGAATATTGGGCCGTGGGGCCACTACCGGCCTAGTGACAGGACCCCAGTTAGAACCTGAGACCCCTCACCCCCAATTTCCTCTGCCCAGAGGATACTAGGGATACTCCTCGGGGACACTCCTCAAAGCAGTAGGGAGCAGCCGTGACACCCATTCGCTGTTTGCTTAAATCCACGTTCCAGAGGAGGCTGCTGCTGGTGCCTCACTGGCCGGTGGAAGATGGAGATGTTGGGGCCCCTCAAGGACAGGTGTGACCCCAGGGCCAGATCGCAGGAAGCTCTTCCTTCTGGAACTCAGTTAACGGCGACTTGGTTTCACACCTGTCTTGCACACCATGCCTTCTTCCTGAAAGCACCACTGTGCGGTGTGTGTGTTTGTTTGCTTAATAAGGTATACATTTTAAATTTAATTTTTTCAGTGGCTCTTAAGATATTTGCACCAAGCCTTTGGACTCACCTGCTGAAACGTTGATGGGAGAAGGGAGAGAAAAGTTAAAAAAAAAAAAAAAAAAAAGCCCTTTCTGCCAGCACTGTAAATGAATCATTAAAAAAACTCCCAAAGCAGCAACATATCTGCTGTTTTGCTTGGGAACAGCAGCACCTGGCACTCGCAAGCATTTCCCGGGCTTGGTCTGTCCGTGGCTGGCCCCCTCCTCATCCATTACCGGTTCCAAAAGGCCCCCCTAGTGTGGCAGGGGAGGGCACTCAGCTTGCTGTCTGGGGCATCAGGCCCTGATCCCTGGCATTTTGTAAAAGGAACAGTTTCTGCTGCCCCTATTGGAGATCCAGGACCCTTGGGAATCAAGAGTGGGACCCGCAGCAGAGGCAGGTCCTGCCAGGCACCAAAAAGGACTCAAGGTAAGCCTCCAGCCTGGAGCCCTCCTGGGGGGACAGCAGGGAAGCCACCAACCCTGGAAGCCCCTCAAGGGACTGTCAGGAGCTACAGAGAGAGAAACGGGGCCTCCGACCTACAGATGCCAAAGGTTCTGAGATTTCTGGGACTGCCCTGATTCCCTATCATTCTTTTCAGTTCACTTCTGCTCTAAAGTCACATACACATTGCTAAAAACCCCAAATTCTTACAAAATGGCATGCTAAAAAATAATAGGGCTTATGGGAAAAATAGAGCTGGGACAGTCCATAAAAATCTGTGGAACTTGGTAACCAGAGCACTAGCAAAAACAATCACAACCCTAAGAAAATATGAGCCTGGTTACGTGTCTCCTGGCATTTGCTCTCGGCATCACGGGCTGTGGATTCTTCTGAACGCGGGTCCCGGAGGGCATGAGTTTCCCCTGGAGACAAGTGGAAGTTCCATTCATGGTGTAGCCTGCCTTGTTAGGTGTTTTGAACTTTGGGGGCAATATAATCAAGCTCCTAGGTATAACTCTTCTTTATAAGAAATATTGAAGGTTGGGGAATATTTGGTAAGTACCACAAAGATAACAATTAGCCAAATCCAATATAAAAATGCTTTGAACAAACCAACTGCAAAAATGGCTTTTTTTTAAAGGGAAAATTGAGCCAAAGGGCTCACCTTGTAACAGGTGATAGTTAGGCATTAGTATTCATGTGGTTGGGTGTGATAGTGATATTGTGGCTAAGTTTATAAAATACCTGTTAGACATAAAAACAAAATCAAAACTAAAAAAATGAGATAGATACACCAAAAAATGCTGAAAGTTGTTAAATCCAAGAGATAGGTTTGTGAAGTTTCTTTCTACTATTCTCTTTACTTTTCTGTTTGAATGAGATATTTTTGTAATTAAAAAAAAATGGGATCTTGTACTTCAGAAAGTGAAGAAGAGTTCAAAATAAGAAAACAAGCCAAAAACCTCACAATTACAAGAGCAGGCCAACTGAAAGAGCTCCCGATGGCCAAAGTTGGATCTATTTGAACAACAATAACAACAAAAGTAGCATTACATATAACTGAAAGCATAAAATACATATCTGTAAGTCCATACTGATATATATATATTTTTTTAGTCTATACTGATATTAAAGAATGATTGTGTAAGTCAATATATTGGGGAGAAGAGAAATCTTCTGTGCAGAAGAATTCCAAATTTGTGTTTACGTATTCTCTGCACACAAGGAGGTGGAGCGTAACAGCAAGGGCTGCACGTAGAGTGAATTCTTCCAAAGAATTTGGGAAAGGAGAGGAAAGGAATAGTTTCACAAGTGGAGAAACCTGGCAAATATTACCTCCACCTGAAGGTGATGAAGGTCCGCATCAACAGTGGGAAGGTAGCATGATCCTTTGATTTATGAGAAATACCACTCGGCCTCTGTGATCTTCCCCCGAATTCCTATAACCACAGTCTAATTATGAGGAAAACATCAGACAAATCCCCATAGAGGGACATTCTCCAAAATACTTGACCAGTGCTCTTCAGGTTTTGAAGGTTTGTCAAGGTCATCAAAACCAAGGAAAGTCTGTGAAACTGTCACAGAGAGAAGAGCCTTACGAGACTTGATGACTAATCAAAATGTGGTACCCTGGATGGGATCCTGCAATAGAAAAATGACATTGGTAAGGAAGCTGGAATGGAGTGTGACAAATGTACTGTACTTTACTAACGTAAGATGTTACTGATGGAGGAAACTGGATGTGGGCTATGTGGGAACTATCTGTTCTATTCTCATGATTTTGCTCTAAAAAAATAAAGTGTATTTTTAAAAAATAGGAGGAAATACATAAGCAAGATACAATTGCCCCTTCAATTATATTTCAATTATATTTTGATTTTTAAAAATGTCCCGGAACATTGTGACAATTAAAGTTCAGATCAGTGCACGAGTGGAGCAGATGAGGCAGGATGGGGACCCCTACCCTCTTACCTGCACTCATCTTTATTCATTCCCAGCTCTTTCCACACTTCCAGCCTCAGCACCTCTGGAAATGCCCAGGGTTCATTCCCACAATCTTACTATTGACTTACTTGATTGTTATTGTTTTTAAGCAGGCTCCACGCCAAGCACAGAGCCCAACTCGGGGCTCGAACTCACAACCATGAGATCAAGACCTGAGCTGAGATCAAGACCTGAGCTGAGATCAAGAGTCAGACACTTAACCAGCTGAGCCACCCAGGAGCCTCAGGAGGTAGAGTGATTGTTGGTTTGTTTTTTAATAACAACTTTACTGTGATATGATTCACATACCAAAAAGCTCTCCCTTATAAAATGTACGAGTCAGTTGTACTTAATGTATTCCACTCTGTGGAATTTTTATGGCCAAGTAATTTCCCATTGTATGGATATACCACATTTTGTGTATCCATTCATCAGTTGATGAACATTTGGGTTGTTCCCATCTTGGGGTTATTATGAATGTTACTATGAGCATGCCATGTGCAAGTTTTGTGTGGGCATGTGTTTTTCCTTTGGGGTCAATACCTTGAAGTGGAATTACTGGATCATATGATAACTCTGTTTAATTTTTTGAGGAACTGCCAAACAATTTTCCAGAGTGATACATCATTTGATAATCTCACCAAGAACGTATATTAGAGTTCCAATTTTTCCTCACCAAAACGTGTTATTGTCTCTTTTTTTACTGTAGACCTCCTAGTAGGTATGAAGTCAGGTATCTCAATTGTGATTTTGATTTGCATTTCCATAATGACTAGTAATGTTGATCACCTTTTCTCTTATTTTTCCAGGTTTATTGTGGTATAATTAAAAAACAGAAATTTTGCATATTTAGGGTGTACAGCTTGATGTTTGGGTATGTGTATACATTATGAAATAATCACCACAATCAAGCAAATTAACATATCCATCATGCCAGATGTTAAGCTCCTTTTCATATGCTTATTGGCTATTTGTGTATCTTCTTTTTAGAAATGTCTATTAAAATCCTTTCCCAGTTTTAAAATTGGATTTTTTGCTTGTTTTTTTTTTTTATTGTTGAGTTATGAGAGTTCTTTATTTATTCTGGACACATGTACTTATCAGATATATAATTTGCAAATATTTTTCCAATTCCATGGTTTTTCCATGTTTTTTTTTTCCCCATTCTTTAAATGGTATACTTTGAAGCAAAAAAGTTTTTCATTTCAATGAAAGCCAATTGATTTTTTTTTAATTTCTTGTGCTATTGGTGTTATATCTAAGAAACCACTGCTTAACTCAAGGTTGTAAGAATTTTCTTACGTGTTCTACTGAGTTTTATATCTTTAGATCCTGCAGTTAGGTCTATAATCCATTTTAAGGCAATATTTGTGTATGGTGTGAGGTAGGGGTTGAAATTCATCCTTTTGTATGTAGATATCTAGTTGTTCCAGCATTATTTGTTGAAAGTCCTGTTCTTTACTCTATTGAATTACCTCTCCAGGCTTGTTGATACCAATTGACCATAAATGTAAGGGTTTACTTCTACTTTCTTGTGTTTTAATAACTTATTTTCTTGTTGCAAAGAAATATTTGTTCACTGCAGAATTTTTAAAAAATATGGCAAAGAACAAAAAAAAACTACATTAAAACATGCTGTAGTCTCATCATCTAGAACAAATTAGGTTTTTGAAAACCAGTTTCAAAGTTCTTGAAATATTTTTTCATGTAAAACAAAAACCTGGGGCAGCAGGTATAGATAGGTGTTTTGACAGCCTTAGTATCCTAAAGGCTCCATGGTGATTCTTATGTGCAGCCATAGTAGAGAGCCACATGGAGAAAGACCATCTTAGGTTGTGCAGATGTGTTCAGATGAGCGGTGGGAATGAGGGTTGCACAAGCAACCTGGGAGCAAGCTGCCATAGGACAGCATCTCAGCAGCTGAGCTTGATGCTGAACAGTCAGGGAGCCAGGGTGTGTGGAGTCTCAGATCTCCCTCATGCATGCCCCCTCCCTTTCCACTCTTGCCATTCTTGGAGAAGCATTCCCATGTGCTCCTACTTTGGTGACCCACCAGACACAAGATTTAGCCTTTCTCTGTCAATGCTACTACTGTTTCTGCTGGCCTTTTTTGATTTCTTCCTAATGCCTCTGTTTCTCTAAGTCTTAAATTTACAATCTTCCAAGAGAAGATCTGACTAAGTCAGTGATTCACATCCAACCTGGAGCAGCATGAAATCCTCAGTCCATCACTGGAGATGACTATATAATTTGTCATTCCAGTTGACCTTTTTGAGAGTGACATGAAGGCTAATTGTAGTTAAGCTGGAGCACTCAAGGTATAAACCAAGACTGTTCCACGCAGACTAGGATGCACAGTCACTACTTATAGGGCCATCAATCTTCCTTAGATTTCCTCTAGCATTTTCCAAAGTGTGCTCTCTGTGAAACACTATATTACATCTTTCCTCTTCACACCTCTTTTTTGGTGGTTTCCAGTACACATTAGCATATTAGCATTAGCATATTAGAAGCTGAGAAAGATTTGAATAACTTTATTTAAGATTTCCTATACTTATTAACTGGGTTCTCTTTCCATCTGGATTCCCTCTTTCCCTTCTCATGACCTGGCTGGGGCATCTCATCCCATCCCCTTGAATTCACTGGGTCAGGGATGGTCACATGACAGAAATTGGGCAAAGGAGAGCACTGATCCTAGAGCTTGCATAAAAACTACCAAATATTTTCTCTCTTCTCCTCTGGAAGATGTGTGGTAAAGATGGAATTGCTGCTGCTATAAAGTGAAAATAAACCCAGGCGTGCCATCAGCTCCCTGGAGTGCAGAGAAAGCCTCTGTACCCTGCACCACTTGGGGGGATCACTAAAAGAAAGACTACTAGTGGAGGATAAAAAATGGCAATTATCTCTATCAATGACCAACTCAGTGGCCGTTCATAAGGAAGAATATGGGGAGAGACAAATGACTGCCCCAGGAAAAAACTGGGTCTTTGGTGCCATTGTCAAAGTACAGAACAGTTTCTCAACTGTGCCCAGCCTTGACTCTGGATTATTAGCTGATTACATACCTTTGCCTGTTTGGTGTGGGTTCTCTTTCACCTACAGCTAAATATATATATATATATATATATATATATATATATATATAGTTTAGGGAAAGTTGATTTTCATCTTAATCTTCTAGACCACAGACCTCTGGACCAGGGTAGTGGGGGTAGCAGGAAGAGGTGTCACATGTCACACATGAAAGCAGCTGTTGACGAGTACTTGCTCAGGAGAGGGCGGTGGTAGTGGTTGGCTAAGTGGTACTTTTAGTATCTTATTTGATAATTAAGCACAATTTTCTATGGCATTAGATACACTTCTGTAACATGGCCTATAATCCATTGTATGCATTAATTATCCATTTACTAGCTCAACCCCCTAACTTATTCTTTTTAAAAATAATATAAATAATGCTTTGATGAACATCTTGTACGTCACTGTTCACGTTCATCTCTGATCATTTCCTTATGATTATGATTGTTACTAGAAGTGGAATTGCTAGGTCAAGTGGTATGGTGTGGTCTTACAGCTTTACACACCATTGCCAAATTGCTCTCTAGGACCGTTGCATCAATTCATACTCCCAACATGTGCCCATGAGGGGATGTATGCCTGCAACTCCACAGGTGGCCATTTAAAAATCTCTGCCAACTGATGGGTAGGAAATAAGATCTCCTTGTTCTGATGTGCCTTCATTTCATTGTTAAGTGGCCATCACTGACCTGTATAGGTTATTTCTAGGTCAAGAAGTAAGAAGGTTGGAGCACCTGGGTGACTCAGTAGTTGAGCTTCTGCCTTTGGCTCAGGTCATGGTCCTGGGGTCCTGCATTGGGCTCTCCACAGGGAGCCTGCTTCTCCCTCTGCCTACATCTCTGCCTCTTTCTCTGTGACTCTCATGAATAAATAAATAAAGAAGAAGCAGAAGAGAAAAAGAGGAAGAGAAAGAGGAAGAGAAGGAGGAGGAGGAGGAGAAGGAGAAGGAAGGTCCACAAAGAACACTGACCCCAAGCAACTGAGGAAGATGAGCCCGACCGTGAGGGCACAGGGCAGTATGGGGCACCCTGTGGGCTGAGAGGCTGAGTCAGGGAGTTAGGTAGATGTGTGGCCTCCCACAGGTCTGGAGCGGGCTGGGGATGTGAAAGGAAACAGCTGAAGAGAAAAGATCAGAGCACAGAGGGAGGGGAGGCTTTAAAGATCCAGCAGCTTCAGGTAAAATTCTCTTTTCAGAGAGACACGGGAGAGGAAAGAGGAAAAGACGAAAGTCAGATCCTTTCTGGGGGAAAGGGTGCCAGCCAGGACTTGCTTTTAGTGAAGTCGTCGAGCCCTGCTGTCGAGGCTCTTCACCCCATCTCAAAGGTGCTCCTGGAGGAGGAGGAGGGCCTTGTGGCCCTGGAATGTGAGCCGCCCTGCCTGCCCAGGACAGGGGGCGCCTCTCTAGATGAAATGCTTGTTCTCATTTCGGAAATAAAATTATATGGGTTTTGGTTTGTTGGTTTGTTTACCTTTGGCCTGCAGAACAGATCCCAAAGGGACGAGCCCGCACCCATTTTTCCTGGACTTCTCTGGCTGCCCTGGGGACCCTTGTCTCCTATTCGAACTTTCTCTTTTGCCGGCATTTGCCTGTGGCTTTGGGGTCCTGCACACACACCACATCCCAAAGGCAGTGGGACCTAAGATTGATTTTAAAAACTCAGGTTTTTGTGTTTTTCCCAACCATAAAATCCTCACAAGAACAGAGAATACAAACTGCTTCTACCGCCAGAGAGAGGGACTACTAGCATGTTGTTCTTCCATTAGTTGTCCTTGGCATAGGTAAGTATCTAATCCCTGCAAAATGTGATTTCTAAAGGAATCATCTTCCCAAGTCCTCCCCACACCTCTCCTTTCCCCATTTGCTCCAAATAAATCGTGTGCCACAGACTCATGAGTTTATGGGAGAAAGGGAGAGAGGAGGTTACTGCTTTAGAAATTATCTGTGATGAGCATGAAGGAAATTACTACCTCACCACACATTTCAAAGATTTTCTTTTGTACAAATATGATCTGTCAGATGGCCCCAGCTTTCTAAGCTTCCAGGAGGTTAGTGTGAAAGAGATTCTTTCTTTCTTTTCTTTAACAATCATAAATGGAAAATAAGATCCAAGCTGGGTTAGTTCCGAATCTGAGCGGTTTCTGGGAGAATGGGAGGCGAGCCAGAGCAGACAGTCAGGTGGTGGAGGTGAGGGGTCTTCCCTCTGCGGGGAGCAAGCAGAGAGGTTTCCAGAGCAGGCCTCTCCGGAGAACCAAGCGTCCTAGGATCTGGGATCCCAGATGCAGCACTTATTCTGGTAGCCTCTTTGGTCTCATGTGCAAGCTTACCCATGATGCCCTCAGGACAGATGAGGGAGCCCCAGGGATGGTGGCTGCTGAAGAACTGCTAAGGACCAGGGCACCCACTGCCTGACCCCAGGTGGCCCAGACAGTCCTGCCAACAGGTATTTCCTACTTGGGAGGATGAGCTCTGGGTCTAACTCGCTCGTTTGAAGGCCCAGAAGATTTCTGGAGGGAGTTCTAGAACTGTAGTTGACTCATCTAATCTGATAAGATTTCTTGAAAATGAATAATAAAAGTGCTATCCTGATAAAAACCAAGGTGGTTTTTATTCAGATGCTTTATTGGTCCTGCAGTGCTCCTTAAGAATACTTTAGAGCAGCGGTTCTCAAAGCCTGGTCCCAGACGACAGCCTCAGCTGGACAGAAATGCAAGTTATGTCTCCCCCAGACCAACAGCACCACCACTTAGACCACCACGCAGTTGTGACTATGCGTGGCTGAACGCAAAGCCCTTTCTGGTGGAACTTTACTTGGGAAGACTTGGGACAAAGACTAGCTCACACGCCCGTCAGGGACCCAAGTGCACACTCAGAATACAGTGGAGAGAGGGTGGTGTGGCTCATCCTTCTAAAACAAACTCATCCTTCCCCTGGCCCTTGCTCCATTTCCCTTTCTCCTCATTCCCCATCCTCACGCCCATCCCTTTCTTCCCACCCTTAAATTTTCTTTCCTTGCCCCTGGATGTCCCCTCCTTACTAAAGAATGCCTCCTTTCAGGGACTAGCTACCATGAAGCCTACCCTTATTCTCCCCTGTGGGAAGCTTCATGCCCTTCACTGAACCCCCATGGCATTCTATCCAAATGATGTCCAAGCCCTTGGGGCTCCAGGACAGCAAGCTCTGGGTGCTAGTCACCTTCGTCACCCCCACAATCATGCCTGCTCCGGAAGGAAGGAGAACCCCATAAGCATACCATGAGCAGTGAGTGGGAAATCACAGTGAGGAGGGGTGGGGAGGACTCTGAGTGAAGGAGGATGAAAGCCACAGAGATAAATCAGCGACTAAATGGTGACGTGATCGACCAAGACAAATTGGCCCCCTTGTTTCCAGTTGAAAGATTGATTATCACATTAATGTTAAATTTTATTTAAATGAGCCTATTTCTCCACAGTGGGCATTCAATAAAATGTCCCTATGGAACAGAATACTAGGAGAAAAAGAATAAAGTCTCAATGAAAATGGGCACCACTAAAGGTAAAACTATATCCATAAAACTCTCTCTTCCAGACTTCCTTCCCTAGTCTCAAAGATACCCAGCCCTAGGTTTCTTTTTGCGACCAGCATGGATTGCTCCATGGATTGTGCTCAACAATGAGTTCTTTCATTTTCTGCCACGTGCCCATGCTCCGTTCAGCAAGGTTCCTCTTTATCTCCCCACCCTTCTCTGACATGGGCACCTCTCATTTCAGGAACCTAACTGCTGAAGGGCAGACTCTGGATCCCGGGAATCTAGAATGACCTCTGTTATTCCAGCCTCCGCCTCATTCCCTGTTGTGTGTAGGTCTGCTGAACTCAATCCAACACCAGAATGTCCATGACATCTTGCCCAGACTGTTGGTGGGGAGGTGAGACCTCAGGGAGTCTGTTCACGTCTTCTCCAGATGTGAGAACTGGCCCATCCTTCCCGTCCCGGGCCAGTTGCTGCTGCTGTTCATCTTAAACTGTGTGAAAAGAGCCATTCAAATTCTAGTCATTTCCACCAGAGCAAGTGGGTTCAGAACCAGCTGTGTTTCTCGATGCCCGTGCTCCCAGATGTGACTAGAGCCCTGGGGGTCCGTGAGAAGGGCGGGTGGGAGCCATCCTGGGCTGGATTCCTGCCCTAGTGCTCACTAGCTGTGTGACAGGCACTTGGAGCTGAACTGCCCATGGCCCAGTGTAGCCTCCCCTGGAAAATCCCCACCTCCATGGCAGGTTGTGAGGATCGAAGAGGAGAAGCAGGGAGAGTGCTTGGCACAATGTCTAGCATGTAGTAAGCACCCAATAAAAGATACACTTGGCCAATAATTACAAGAGCAGACCTCCTAATTGGCGTTCTGCTGGGATCCCTGGTACCCGTGTTTTGCCGTGTTTGCCGTCTCCTCTCTAACAGGCTCCTACTGGATGGCACTGAAGCCCATACACGAACACAGCTCCTGGGGGAGTCATCTCAGATGGCTTCTCGAGGCTGGCTTCTCCCCCAAGCACCTGAGTATCACATCTAGATCACCCTGAGAGCCGGACCCCCTGGCTTCTCACACCTTGAGAACAGGGACTGTGTCTTTACTGTGTCTTCTAGGTCTGTATCTTAACTCTCAATAAATCTGTGCTGAATGAATGAGTGAACGAATGAATACTAAAGGACCCTGCTCCAGCTCTCGTCGGATTTGCACCTCCTCTCCAGCTCCTGCTGGGTTACCTACCTCTTGATGTGACTTCCCTGTCCCTGGGCCTGTCGGTGCTCCCGGGAAAGGGGCTCTCTCCTCTCCTGGCTGCCCGTCCACACCCCAGCCTCCCCCCTGCAGCCGCTGGGCCCTCCCTTGGCGGGAACCGTGGCAGCCCAGGCAGAGGGGGGCTGGGGCTCCCTGATGGCAGGGGATCAATAGAACTGCCTCCGCCAGGGAAAGGTTCCAGCAACGAGATGCGGCCCCGCCCTGCTTAGGACGGTAACCTAGAGCCTTTCTTTCTCCAATCTAACTTCACACAGAAGCAAACACTTTTATTTGAATGTCCTTTGATTTTAAACATTATCAATCAGTGTGCATTTAAGAGCACCAGATATGCGTTTAGCATCTCACTATGTGCCGGGGCTAAGAAAGGAGGACCGCGCTGCTTTGAATATCAAGTAGGTCTCCTTTACAATTATAAAATAAAACATGCAATCCTGGCCTTTGCTTTACTGGTGACCCAGGTCCCCTACGCTCTCCAACTTCATCTCCAGGAAGGGAGCAGGGGGTCAGAGGACGTTGACGTGGGAGGAGGTGATCACAGCACACGTTATCTTACTCACGGTTACTAACATTTTCATATATTTCATAGCAGCTCAAGTCAATAAACGGGATAGCATTTTAGTAGGAAGTAAGCATAGAGGTACGAACTAAATATAATCACATCGAAATTTAAATGGTCATCAATTAATGTTAGGCTCTGGGTTTCTTGTACATTTGAAGAAAAATATTTTGGTGTTTCCATGTTGATTGGGCGCAACTCCAGACCTTTCAGCTTGCGCGGGGGTGGCTGATGCATGGGGCAGACGTGCTGGGGCGCTCCCGGCGGGGTGGCCCGGGGGTCCGGCAAGGTTGCAGGTGGGAGTGAAAAGGACAAGGCCTCCCGGGGGCCTGGCCCGGGCACAGAGCAGAATGGAAGGATCTAGCACAGCTCTTGGGGCTGGGTCCCCTCATTGGCCTCCCTAGCTGGAGTCTCTTGATCTTAGGCCATTAGGCAGACTCAGGCCCGCTCTGCCTCGACTTCTCCTTCTTGCCTTGGCAAGGAGGGCCTAGCCCGTGGCCGGGGCCTCCCGCCCCTCCTGGAGCTGGGGTCCTCGGTCCCCACGCCACTTGGGTCGCCCCGTCCTGCCGCCCGGACACGTCCGTGCGGGACTTGGATGCGGATCTCGGTTTCGGGGGGACGCAGCAGGACACGGGCCGTAGGCCCCTGGGGGCGCCCCGTGCCCCCCAGGCCGCTCCCGCCCGCGGGTCCCGAGGCACAGCCTGCAGCGCGTTCCTCCCCAGTGGTTTTGCGGGAGGTTTATAAAGTCAGTTAAGGCCTTTCAGTGTACAGGGCTGGGGGGCGGGGGCGAGCCGGGGGCGGGGGGGGGGGGGACAGGGGCCACCTGGGGGCCCCCGAGGACCGCGCCGCTCGCCGCCTCCCAGCAGCCCCCGCCCCCCGCGCCGGGCCCCGCGCCCCACACCTGTGGGCAGTGCCTCCTAGCTGGCTAGTATTTTCGTCAAAGGCAAAACCATTCTTTTGAGACATCTTTGTTTTTTTAAGATTGATTTATTTATGGACAGGCCGGGTGGTTCAACGGTTAGCGCCGCCTTCGGCCCGGGACCTGATCCTGGGGACCCGGGATCGAGTCCCGCGTCGGGCTCGCTGCGTGGGGCCTGCTTCTCCCTCGGCCTGGGTCTCTGCCTCTCTCTCATGAATAAATAAATAAATTTCTTTTTTTCTAAAGATTTTATTTATTTATTCGTGAGAGACACAGAGAACGACGCAGAGACACAGGCCGAGAGAGAAGCAGGCTCCCTGCGGGGACCCCAACGCGGGACTCGATCCCAGGACCCCGGGATCACGACCTGAGCCCAAGGCAGGTGCTCCTCGGCTGAGCCACCCAGGCCCCCCTCTTTTGAGACATCTTTCCTTTACCTACTTACCTACCTACTGACTGTTGTCCATTTCGGCCACCGCGCTGGGCGCTGCGCATGTGAGGTCGGATATCGTAGCGTCCTCGTTCCTCCTTCAAACCAATGAGGAGATCGGGATCCCTGGGTGGCGCAGCGGTTTGGCGCCTGCCTTTGGCCCAGGGCGCGATCCTGGAGACCCGGGATCGAATCCCACGTCGGGCTCCCGGTGCATGGAGCCTGCTTCTGTCTCTGCCTCTCTCTCTCTCTCTCTCTCTGTGTGTGACTATCATAAATAAATAAAAATTTAGAAAAAAGAAAACCAATGAGGAGATCCATCGTTTTCCCATGTAACTGATTTGTGACCCCTAGTTGGAGTGAGAGAGCAAGCAAGGGAGGTGTACTTGGGCCTCCCAAGGTGAGGTATGCCTGGATGCCAGAAATGCCGCTACGGTATTCCTAAAACATCACTCATTTAACCATTGTCCACTCGTGACTGTATTGATGGCAAGGAAAACAGCTTTGGCTGTCTTAAGGCAGCTGATAGGCCCGAATAACGTTTACATGGGGCTTCGGAGCTCTTTTTTTTTTTTGAATGCAGCAGAATCTCATGTTCTGGGAATTTATTTCAAACAACACGATGAAGCAGAACTGGAAAGACTTGACTCGGTTGGGTCTGGGAATCCATCCAGTTTCCCCCGCCTGCCCCTCTGTTCAAACCTTTCCTCTAACGTCTCGGTGCTGGGAATAGACTCTTCATGCATTGGATTAATGCAAAGCATCACCCAGAGCACGGCTGCCCTTACCGAAATCTTTCTGAGAGTTAGAAATATCATTAAGTGTTTCATTTCCACAGGGTTTCCCTGTTGGGATCCAGGGTTTTTAGAAAATCAGAGCAACATGCAGTTGAGGTGACAAAGAAAGAGAGAGAAAATAGTCAGTACCTTGAAAGTAGAAAAGATAGAGCCTAATCTGCTGACAAACCTTGAATCGTTTTTATGTCTCTATTTTCTCCCCTGCCTTGAAAGAAAAAATAAAAAAAAACTTTTCTTTAGCTCTTCTGAATCCCAAGTTTGCTCAAAGAATAGCCATTCTTGGCATTCACCTCTTGCTAGGCACCAGGCTACAGGCCTTCCCTGTGGTATCTCACTGGATCCTCACCTAGCGGTCTCTGGTTTGTCCTTGAATTCTGGTGTGACAGGCGAGAAGACGGCTCCGAGGCAGCAAGGGAGGAAATGTGCGTAAGGCCACATAGGCAATGAGTCAAACTGTGCTTGTTTTCACTCCAGAAATTGTGTGCTCCCTCTTATCCTATCCTTACACAATACCAAAGGACAGGAGAGTAAGTTCCAGGAACTTTCTTGTCCTTTTCAGCATTTTGATGGCCTTATGATCTTTCGCATCCTTATACGACTTCAAAATTGGATCCCTTCTGATTGTTTTCAATGGCTAAGGCCCGAAGTGCTAAAGTCTACCCATGATATTTTCACTAAACGTATTCCATGGCAGAAAATCACAGTCTCCCTACATATGGCTGGTTTTATGTGGTGTGTGTGTGTGTGTGTGTGTGTGTGTGTGGCTTCTAAAACATGACCATAGGAGTCTGCAAAATAATATCCCATAGGTCTATGGTGGTTTTTTTTGTTGACAAAGGGATCATGAATCTATTACCTATTTTTAATCACAAAGCTACGAAATAGATATTAGTATTGAATTTTACACATAAGGAAATCAAGATTCAAAAAGGGTAACGCAGCAGGTCGTGATTATACCTGTGAATTTATATAAGCGGCAGAGCCGAGCTGAGTGCAGGTGTCCTCGGACCCTGGGCCCTCTCTGTGACTGAGATGGCCCGGCTGCCTTAGCCCCAACAGCTCACTTGGGGAAGAAGACCCACCAGAAGCGACAGACCATCAAAAACAGGGCTCAGAAAGCTCAACTGTAATTTCCCACAAAAGGACAAGTCTTCGAAACAGGCCACAATTAAGTTTCCAGTGGCATAAATGTTCCTTACAGCGAGTTTCGAAAACACAATAGCAGCCAAATGACTGCTTTTCAGAGCTAGTGGAAGAACAAAGTGCAATTTCACAATTTCGAACTCACTTTTTACATTTTTCAAATAGCTTTCTGGAAAGATCCGTGCATCTTGGGGGTGACTGGTGCCCACATGTTCTGGTACTTTATGGCCTCTCCGAGCTGTGCGGAGAGGTCTTCATGGGCTGGTAGATAGTGCTTTCCCCTCCTTGGCTGATTGCTGCACCACTTCCCACTCTCTGTAAATGGCAGCTGACACAACTGCCAAGGAAACTTCTCATGGCTGTATTTGTCCGTCTCAAGAGAAATGAAAATACCCACATTTATATGCTCTGATGTTGAGGATTCATTTGCATAGTTATTTGAACACACACGCACACACATACTCATACATGGTTTTCTTTCAAGAAGGAAAACGCATCAATCTGCTGGCACTTACCTGCATGACCACATGGACACTTAGAGGAGGTTGGAAACCCCCAGGAGGCAAAATAACATAGCAAACCCCTGAGAGCAGGTTCATTTCACAGCTTTCTCTACAGTTTGAGTTACTAGGCTCAAACTTTACCCAGTAAAACCAGTCTTACAATTGTAAGCCTTGAGCAATGAAGAGTCTCCACACCATTTTTTTTCCTTTGTTCTTTTTTAGATCTGGAAGTTCTCTCACAAGTACGGGAAAACCCCAAACAGAGGAGAGGGCAAGAAGAGAATTTATTACATTTTCTCGGGCTTATTGCCTGACATCTTTAGGTAGACGGTTTCTGAATAGGTAGATGAGGAAAAAATATGTGACACGTACACATATGTATATGCATGTGTCCCTCTCTGCATATTTGTTTTTATTTAAGACTTCAGGAAGAGGAGAACTACAATTACCCTCTTTTGGTTACCCTGTCTAGCATTGGGAATTGAGGTAAGTCAGGACTTGAAGACTTTGGAACAAGTGTCCGGAAACCCAACTCGTTAAGCAACGATAAAAAGAAAAAGATGTCTTCAGCTCATTAAGCTGGAAAGTCCAAAAGTAGTGAAGCTTCAGGAATGGCTAGATCCAGGGGATCACACAGTGCCATCAAAGCTTGGTCTCTTTTCTCCATCTCTTTGTGCTGATATGTGTCTCGGCCAGACTTTCTTTATCTCACTCCCAGAAGATCTGAGCTTATAACTTAACCAGCTTAGCCACTCCAGTGCAAAGAGAGTGTCTTTATCAATAGATTTATTAAAAAGTCCTGGGACCTGGGTTGGATGTAAGAATTTGCATTTGTTGTGCTGATGTGGCTCATCTGAAGTCCACACTGTGAGTTGTGCTGACTGGTCCATCTTGACTGATAAACCTTCTTTCCTTTTCCAGTGACCCTACCCTTGAACTTTCCCAACTTGTTCATGTCTCTTCTTGTAGAATCCAGAGCTGGGCCTGGAACCATGCCGGACAGATACAGGCGCTCAGTGAATCTGTTCAATATAGAGCCCAGTATTCTTGACAGAACCTAATCTACCAACTCAAATGAGAAAAATGATCTTTCTAGCCTTACAGTCCCAGGAAAATGATTGTGATCTTTAAAAATTGTGCTTATTTTTTTCCTGATTACAGAACAAGAAAATGTCTATTGTAGAAAATTTTACTTCAAACACAAAAATAAGAACCAACCCATGACCTAAACACCCAGAGGAAGCTGTGTTAAAATTGTGGTACACATCCTTCCTGTTTCATGGTGCCCACAGTTCTGATAGAGCTGCCTACAGCACATGTCCAGCTTGTGTTGTGTTGTCCAGACGTCTTGGCTTCCTTTTATTCATAACTGTTCTCATCCAGTCATTTCCCGTCTGTGTTTGCACAGTCTTCCCCAAGGCTTTCACCAGGCCCTGGTCCCTAATGTTCTTTGTTCTGATGTCTAAGATATCGGAAAATGACTGACGACCCTTGCCCTTGAGTTATAGAGTGCCTGAAGAGCTTCTCATGCTGGTGTTGCCCCACCTGCCCGGCCCCCCAGGGCCTGGGCGCTCTCCTACCTGGCATCTCTGGCACTGTGACTCACCAGAGAACCAGGCCAGGATACAAACCTCCGCAGGTCCTGATGGGGTCTGTGTGGGAGCCCTCAGAAGAGGAATGTCTGCCCTCTGTGCTCAGGAGGAGCAGGGAGATGCCAGACATGACCATAATCCAGAAGCCCAACAATGGAGACAGGCTATCACTGGAAGTCCAGCACAAGATGGAGAGAAGTAAGCTTTATTGAGTACCTACTGCATGCCATGTGATGGGCTTCTACGGAGGCCTTCCCATGTCTTCACAATCCTCATGTGAGGCAGCTTTTAGATTTTGCAATTTATTTATTTTAAAAGATTTTATTTATTTATTCATGAGACACACAGAGAGGCAGAGACACAGGCCGAGGGAGAAGCAGGGTCCCTGTGGGGAGCCCGATTCTGGGACCTGGGATCACGACCTGACCCAAAGGCAGACGCTCAACCACTGAGCCACCCAGGCACCCCAGATTTTACATTTTATAGAGAAGAAGCTGATGAGAGTTTACGAGGCTTAGATAGTATTTGTGTGACCAAAAGAAAGGAGAGAAAAATTCTGGTTTATTTCTAGGGTTTACTAGACCGGCAAATAAAGCAAGGAACTTTTACTTAAGGATAGACTGGCGTGCTCATACTTTACAGCCCAGAAAGTCTGAGGAAGGATACAATCAACGTGAAACAAAAGCTTGCGCTTGACCATGGACAGGTTCTTCCAATCCCAGATCCCTACAACAGAAGGAGACCCCATATATCCCAGCTGGCCAGGGTGGGGAAGCCGTTAGGCCCTCAACCTCCGGAGCCCAACTTCTCAGGTTCAAGTTCTTGTGAGCTCTGTACCCTTCAGCACTCCATCTGACCTCACCTCAGTTTCTCACCTGTGTAAGAAGGATGAGAGTAATCGTTGCCACATCATAGGGGTTCTTTAAGGATTAAAAGAAACACATATAAAGCACTTTGTAGAGCGCTTGGTACCATAGTAAAGATTCAATAAATATTAGCTATTATAATAATTAGGGAGCATGTTGTACAACCTAAAAGAAGTAACTATAGATCAAAGAAAAGCTTACTTCGGCAGGATGGGAAGTAAACTCTCTGCACTTAATTAGCCCCAAAGGTGGCACAAACTGAAACTATAAATAGAATAGAAAAAGGTTAGATCATGAGTGAGTAACCTTTCCTCTACCATAAGCCAATGACATACAAGGGGGAAAAAAATCCATCTCTGGCCCTATGTAAGTCATAGAAGCCATCATGGGCTCTGAAGGGAACTCAATTAGTCACTGGTTGCCATGCCAATGCAAGCATCACCCTTCCACCTACACCCCCATCAACACATTTGAATAAGTAACAATCATAATAGCATGCACTAAAAAATGCTATTTTTAAAAAAGTTAAGTGTATTTCCGTCAAAAGTCTGGTTTTCAGAAATAATTGCTGTGGGCCAGATCAAGATTTGCATAGAATCCCTAAAATGGGTTGAGTATAATAATCACAGAAGAGAAACCTTCTGTAGACCATTAAGGAACACAGGGGGTTTTGGATGGGACGAGGGGAATCCTAACATTCTGGGCTTGACCAAATGCCCCTTGTGCTGTAAGAAATTGAGCTGGGGTTAGACAGTCCTCAGCTGGCTCTGCCTTTTCCACAGCCCGAAGCCCGATGTGGGCCCTGGCCTTCATCATGTCTTCTTGAAGTATTACCTGAACAACTACAGTTTGGTAACGTGTATCTCAAACCTAAAAAAAAAAAAAAAAATTGCTCTAAGAATTTAGTTTCTCATAATGAACCCGAAGAAAAACCATAACTGACATGCAATAAGATTTATAATAGCAAAAAAATCCCCCCCCAAATCAAAAAGAAATAACCTAAATGTCCAAATTAAATTGCTGTGCATGCATATGCTAGAGTATGATGAGCTATTGAAAATGAGATGGTTGAGCAGCCCCAGTGGCCCAGCGGTTTGGCACCGCCTTCAGCCCAGGGCGTGATCCTGGAGACCCAGGATCGAGTCCCACGTCGGGCTCCCTGCATGGAGCCTGCTTCTCCCTCTACCTCTCTCTCTCTCTGTGCCTCTCTGAATAAATAAAATAATAATAAAAAAAAATCTAAAAAAAGAAAGAAAATGAGATGGTCAAAGTACATTTGATGATGTGGGAAATTATTATATATTGTTAAGTGAAGCAAGCAGGTTATACAGCAGGGGAGTTGGTAAAATCCAAATTTGATATATGCAATTTTATGCAAATATATGCATAGGGAAAACTAGTAGTGTGTTACTCTAAAATGTGAATGGTTATTTCTGGATGATAGGATTACAGGTAGCTGGTATTTTTCTTTTGTGCCTTTCTATATCTCCAGAAACACTTCTTATGATAATTGCATATTTCTCCTGTAATCAAAAAAAAAAAAACCAGTAAGTTTTATAGGCAGAGAACTGAGGGCCTGCTCTGAGTCTGGTGTGTGAGAAGGTGGGACCTCAGGGAGGGCTGCGCTTGGCTCCTCTTGCAGCCAGGCCCCGCCTCACCCAGGGCAGCAGAGGTCACATCTGAGGTGACAGCCAAGGTGACTAAGTTCACGTCTGGGATGACTTGGTTTCTCAAAGGATTTGTCAGCTCCTTGAAGAAGCATTTTGTGCTTCCTGTGTTTGGCCTCACTCGGCTCCCCAGTTGGTCTGCACATTCTGGTCCCAGGCGACCACAGATGCTACCCTGATGCTACCTTTTTCATGGAGATTTGAGGGCAGAGGTCATTATTGGGCAGGGGATGACCTGCATAAGTTTTTTTTTTTTTTAAGATTTTATTTATTTATTCACGAGAGACACAGAGAGAGAGGCAGAGACACAGGCAGAGGGAGAAGCAGGCTCCCTGCAGGGAGTCCGTTGCAGGCACTTGATTTTGGGACCCCGGGGTCACGACCTGAGCCAAAGGCAGACGCTCAACCACTGAGCCACTCAGGCCTCCTGACCTACATAAGTTTTTAAGACCAAATAAGCCCTTCTCATTGCTGTCTGCCCGCCCCCCCCAACTCTCATCTATCCCCCAGGCCCAGGAACGCCATGCGAGAGGAAGCCGTAGCCCTGGGAGCACAGTGTTGTGGATCATCAGGTAGGACTATAAAGGGAATTTCTCAAAGATCAGCTCTTCAGCCACCTGCCCTGAATTTCTGGCATGAAAATACACATTCCTGGGGCCACCCAGGGCCTACCAAAATCATAAACTCTGGGAGGGGGAAGTTATTCTATGTACCCTAGAACTGGGGCCCACTTCCCCAACAGCCAGAAAAGGGGAAGTCAGGATGCCCAAGCAGCGGGACTAAGTGCCGTCGGGGACACCACACCCATCTAGGCTCCCACTTTGGGACACTCAACTCGAAAAAGGCTCCACCATTTACTCAGTACTCACTGTATGCCTCACACAGCCCTGGTCCTCCATGTTCTTTATCTCGAATGATCTTCTCTACCACCATCCTGGGGAGCTTTTATCCAGATGAGGAAATGGAGAGAAAAGGTTTATGAGAACTCACCTGAAGAGTCTTTATGTGTCAGCTGGACCCGTGCTTTTCTCTGAGAAGAGACTCCCAAGACTGGCCCACACCGCACCCCCTGGACGTCCTCCTTCCCGGCCCGTCCACGTCTGGCCCCGGGTCAGGGCTGGTGCGTCCCTGCCGGCGAGGCCTGCGCTGGAGGCCCGGGTGCGGAGTCCGCCCCGGGGGGACTCGAACCGGGCGAGGGCGGTCTCCGGCCTGGCTCCAGGGCTGCCGTGTTTCCCGGTGCGGCCCCCCAGCCCGTTCCCAGCCCCGCCGGCAACTGACTGGGTGTCAGGGACTTGGCTGCTCAGCACAGAGACACCCGCCAGGCGACCCTGAGCCGGGCTTGGTTATGGGGATAAATCCCGGCCTTGGGAGTGGAGGCGGGGCCGCCCTCCTCCGTCCGGGGTGTGGGGTCGGGGTGGGCCTCCCGGGTGGGCCGGGCGGGGTGGGCACGATGGCCGTGGAGGGGCCGCGAGCCTCCATCTCCTACGACTGTACGGAGAAGAGCAGCCACGAGCCCACGGCCTGGCACAAGAGAAACGCACACTTTGTTTTATTTGTTTTGTTTTGTTTGTTTTTAAAGATTTTATTTATTTATTCATGAGACACACGTAGAGAGAGAGAGAGGCAGAGACGTAGGCAGAGGGAGGAGCGGGCTCCATGCAGGGAGCCCGACGTGGGACTCGATCTTGGGACTCTGGGATCACGCTCTGAGCCAAAGGCAGAAGCTTAACCCCTGAGCCACCCAGGCGTCCCGAAACGCACACTCTGGTTTAAGCCAACTGTCTTTTTGGGGTCTCCCTGCAGCACCACAGTCATATCCAAAAAATGGCACTGAGCTCACCAAGGTTCCCAGTGACAGTCCAGACGGTTCTGGAAGGGCCCGGGTGTGTATCTTGCTTTTGAATGTTCTAACGCTGCCCTGTGCTCCTTTTGTTCGAGCTTCCTGTGCTGTGGTAAATGTCTTATTTTTTCCCTCTCCGAGCTGTTGGTCAGTCAAGGCTCTGTCTCAGGCCCACCCTGAGGTGCCCTTGGTGTGGGGTGTGGAGCTCCTCGGAGAAGGGCTCGGTGCGGCCTGGCCGGGGCGGGGCGGGGCGCCCGGTGAAGAGCAGCGAACGGAGTGACCCAGGCGGCCACGGGGGGCTCTGAATCGGGGAATTACCGCGGGCGGAGGAGCCCCCCGGGACACTAGCTCCCGGATCCCAGCCCTCTCGGAGAAACCCCCCTCCGGTGCCTTAACACCACTCGGCCATCTCCGTCCCCCTCAGGAATGGCCAGTCATCGTGGGGCTCACCAGCTGGACCGTTAGTTCCTTTGGGGGCCACATCATAACTTTTCTTGTGGCCCAGAGGGCGCACGGGGCTGGGGGCTCCTTCCCCCATCGGCTGCCTCGTTTACGTCCTGCTCTGAACGTGGCGATGGCGGGGAAGCCGGCCCAGGGCGGCCTCGGCCTCCGCACGCAGCTCTCCAGGCTCTGGAACGCGGTGGGGGACAAGCTGGTTCACTGACAAGGGCAGGCACCGCCGATGGTGCTCCCGTAGCCGGCCCGTGGCCCCTCTTCCCACCCGCTGAGTCGGGTTTTACCAGGCCCCATGCCGGATGCTGGCGATATTGGGTCTGGACCAAGTCAGATCTGGTCCCTGCCCTCCTGGGACCTGAGGCGCCAGGGCGAGGGATGCCCCAGGGGTGAAATCCAGGCCTCCTCTGGAGGGTTCTGCTGCAGGGGCCGGGCTGGGACCTGCCCGCCCCCTTGTCCTTTGCCTGAGACACCCCCCCCCCCCCCCCCCCCCCCGTTCCCATCGTGGCTGCAGTTTGAAGAGATGCCCGTTCAGAGCCAGGTGTCGGGGGACTCAGGCCTGGGGACCTGCTTCCTGCCCCAGAGCGTCGGTCTCAGCCCGTGGTCCCAGGCCCGGAAGGCCCAGTCCCCTGATCCTGCAGGGAAACTCTACGCTCCCCGTGACCCTGCGTCTGAGGCTGACCCTGGGTGGCCTGGGGAGGGAGGGGAGACTGGACTGTCTCCCCGCCACGTGGAGAACGACGACAGCTCGGGCAGGGCCCTGCCCGGATCCTCAGGAGTGGGCCTTCCCCGGCCAGCCCGCGCCGAGGGGCCACTCGGGCTCCCCCTCCCCTGGACCTGATAGCACCAGGGCCGGGCAAGGGCGGCCGGAGACAAGGGCGGAGGACGGGGGTGAGCCGGGTCGCAGAGAGGCCAGTTCGGGCCTGGGCAGGGCGGAGGAGCAGAGGAGGCCTGGGCGGCCTTCGGGAAGGTGCTTGGGGGAGCGGTGAGAGGAGCCAGGGTGCCCGGCCAGGAACTCTCCGGAGGGAGCGGCAGGACCTCAGGGTTGGAAGGGCCTTGGCCCCGCGGAGCTCCTGGGCAAGCTGGTGGCCCAGGGGCAAGGGTGCCCGGGCGCCCCCAGCCTGGCCTGGGAGCCTGCAGCCTGAGGATGATGGGGGGGGGCGCGCGCTGCGCCTGGAGCTGGCCAGGCAGGTGTACAGAATAATTATAGGGCCCCTGTAAAGGCTGTTTGCATATGATTTGCATGTGATTTGCACATGAATAACCTGCACTTTCAGTTCCCGGGCAATTTTCAAGTTAAATATTAATTGTTGTTGCCCTTGGGGTTTTAAGATCTTGCTCCTGGTTTTGAGGTTTCTTCCTGGCCCCCACGGCCGGAGTGACCCATGGGGAGGCACGGGCTGCGGGGCCTTCCGCCGGGGCTGGGGGCGGGGGGCGGGAGCACCCCGGGGACCGCGCCACGGACCACCCCACCCCGCGCCCCCGGGCTGCCCTCGCCTGGTTGCCGAGGCTCGCGGCCCCCCGTGGGCCCGGCTCCCCCAAAATAGACCGGCCGAGGCTGGCCTAGGTTGGCCCAGAGCCTCAGTTTCCAAACTTTTAAAATCGTCCTCCTTTCTCTTAAGAAAACAACAACAACCCACAAAATCCTTTTGCGAAAGTCCAAAGGACAAGACAGAGGAAGGCAAGCTGCCTCGGGAGAATTCTCTGGGGATGGGTCCCTAGAGCCCCAGGACAGGTCAGTTTGGGGACCACCCCCTCCCTACTTCATCTCCAGATGTCCCAGGCCCGGGGGAGCCAAAGGAGGCTCTGGTTCTTGGAACCTGAGCTTAGCCCAGGGAACTTGGACATCCCCCTAGATAGGAGAGGGAGCCGGTGCTGATAGAATTTTTCCACGCGTGCTTGGTGGTCCCTCTCCTTGCTTCCTTCTCGCCTTTTCTCCCACCATCCCATGCTCCTTCTTTCCTTCTCCTCCTGGCATCTGGAGGCAGGGCTCAGCACCAGTTTGGCTTTCACTGTGCTGCTGCTGCTGCTGTGTCTTAATCTAGAAAGCTTTCCCAGGCCTACGGAGAGGACTACACAGCATTCCTCAGTGGCGTCCCCAGACAGGGGCCCACACTAACTGGACCGTGGGGTCCAGCATGCATGAGTCAGGAGGGGCTGCCAAAACAGGTCTTTATTTCCAGAATTTATTACCTCCTTTACCTGAGGTGCAGTGTCAATGTCGCTGGGAGAAATTTCTTTTAATGTCCTGGATCATTAAAACCCAATAATCTCTTTGAAATGGCCTAACTGCTTCCTGCCAGGAGATAAAGTAAATAAAACTGTCGTCTCTGGGTCTGCTGTCACTGTATTGATGCAGTGTTTCTTTTCTTTTTTTTTTTTTTTTTTTCATAACTGCATTCATTTTAGTTCAGGCCAATGCATTTATGCCATGCTGGTGGTGTATAAATTTGGTAATTAAATCCTGTTATCTTGACACCATGGGCAGAATAAGAAGCAGTGTGATGCTTCAGAAAGGAAAAACACTGTGAGGAGAGAGAAGGAGATGTGTTTGGTATTTTTTTTTAAATCATTTTCATGGAGAGCTTTTTTTTTAGTGCTAGATGGTTGACAGATGCCCGACTAACAGAGAGATCCTCGGGTGGGGAAGGACTAATGAATCCTGTGAAATTACTCTCCACCCCAGCAGAGTAAAGAGTGTGCTATTTGTAATCCCACATACCTGGAATTTGATCTGAGCTCTACGGCTTACTAGCTGCGGGACCTCAGGCAAGTTACTCACTTTCCGTATCTGGCAGGGTGCTTTTGGCTGCAAACAAGAAAAATCCCAACCCAGAATGATTCAATAATTACAGAAAATGTTTAATATCCTATAATAAGAAGTTCTGGTTTAAGGTAACTCCAGGGATGTCGAATTCAGCGGCTCATCAATGTAAATGAACAGGCCAGATTCTTTCCAGTATTTTCCTTTGCCATCCAGTGGATGGGCCAGGGCTCCTAACCTAGCCTCGGGCTTGTAAGATGGCAGCTTCAGTTCCAAGAATCACACACACACACACACACACACACACACACACACACACACAGAATCTCACACAGACCAGACAAGTACAGCAGCAGCAGCAGCAGGTCTGTCTCTTTTATCAGAAAGGAAGTAGTTTCTGGAAGCTGTCTAGGATACACAGCGTCACATCCTATTGGCTGGAAGTGTGTCACATGCCCACCTCTGAACCAATCACTGGCAAAGGGTGTGGAATAATTATGATTAGCTCAGAGAAATTGTAGTTACCTTCTTCTCCCTCCCAGGCTGGTGATGGGATCCCTGAATTACATGGCCATAGAGAAAGTCGGGATGCCTAAGCAAAACTAGGATCCTCTTAGAAAGGGGGATGATGGGTGAGTGGGTGTTGAGGTGGTGACCAAGGATATCTGCTATAATGTCTTTGGGCCTATTTCTTCATCTGTAAAACTGGATCATAAATACCTGCCTTAATAATTCTGTTGTGAGGATTCAAAGAGATGAATATTAAGTGTTAATTCCAAACATTTTTGTTGTGGGCAGAGTGTTAGCAGGATAGGGAGCTGACAACTTCTCCAGGGGAGGCTGGTTGATAGGCATGGATATGCTTCAGTCCCAGGAGGCCAGAGACTCAGACCTCCACTAATGATGGAACTTTGTGCTGGAATGCTCTCATCAGACATGGGGCTGGCCTAGGCCAGTCCTCCAGGTGGTCCACCTATAGTCTGGATTTACTTTTTCTAAGATGCTCATGACTTAAGTAACTGGAGTATGGGCAGGGTGACCTTGTTTTCCATTGTAAAGGGTGTCTCCAGCTAACAAATGGTGCCATCTGGGCTTATTTCTGATTCCGGTGTTGAATCTGCTTTACATCCCACAGGAGGAATGATGCAGGTGAAGGTCACACCATCTTCAAGCCACCGTGTCTCATTATTCCCCAAGACTAGAGAGGCAGAAATACCAAGGAGGTAAAAGAAGTTCTCTCCTGAATAGTCAGGATGTTCTCAGATTAGTGGAGTACGGCGGCCAGTAGTTAGAACCCTCATCAATTTGATCAACACCCTTGTCCAGACCTAGCTCTTGGGAAAGGGTGTCTACTGTGGATGTTCCTTCCAGACCAGCCTCTCTCTGGTAACCTCTTGCTCTTGAAGTCCCCTCTTCAAGTCCCTTGGTTGACTATCTTCACCTCCTTCTCTGGAAGACCCTGTAACTTCTTGTGGAGCAAGAAATTCCATTCTCACTCCTTCCTACGTCTTGTTGGCCATGGCAGGGGAGAGACTGGCTTTCAGCAGCACAGCTGTGGGTGACAGAGGAGGTGTGTGGATGCTAATTCACTGCTTCCTCTCTAGGGCACCTGAGAGGTAAGCACAGCTCACCTAGGCCAAATTTAACTTGCTTGGAGACTACACAATCCTAATTTGTGTAAGGGACATAACATTGCTCCTATTAGGAAAGCTTTGTTCTTGGCCTTTCCATGACATTAGCCCCTGCCATTATTGTACTCAAAAGCATTTGGCTTTCTCTTGAATCTGCTATTGTATTACATTACAAGGGCCACACACTGACAATAAAATGGCTCTCTCTGTGGTACCCAGGAGGGACGGCACCCGCTTGGATTATATTCTTTTGGATTCCCTAGATGAAAGAGGGGGGAGGGTTTCACTGTGTGTGGTTGTGCTTTTGGTCTGTGAATGAACTGCTTATTCCACGAAAGGTAGAAGTAGGGCAAACATGAGCCTGTTCACCACATTATAGAATCTCAGAACTAGTGGGTAATAAGGGAGGTTTCTACACTTAGGACAAATAGAAGGAAATACCACATTATCCAGCAGAAAATGAACTTTTAAAATTCCTTATCCAAAGAGGTGGAAAAAATTAAAGTTACAAGTAGCCTTTAAAAGACTAGTTCTGCATATAGTACAATTGTTTGCCAGGAAAACCCAAAGGGATGAACTAAAAAGCAATTAAAATAATTTCATCTAAAGTTCGGTTAAAAGAAGAAATCAATAACATTCCTGTGTTACTTAGAATATTCGGTCAGAAAAATACAAGGGACAAATAAAGTGTTGGCTTGGAGCAAACTTCCTTCTTCATGGGATTTAATCAGGCTACCTCCTACCTATTGACTAGGTGTAACTGTAGAAACTATGCCCTCAGGAAGGGCTTCCCAGGTCCCTTAGACTGGTGAGGTGCCCCCTGTAGTGCGTTTTGAGAGCATGCCCTACTTACTTTGGCCATTGGAATGACCAGTTATGGCAGAAGTGTCTATCTTTCCTACTAGACTGTATCCTGAAGGTAGCATAGCGGATGTCTCCCTCACTGCTAGTCTTAGTGCCTTGCATAATACTGTTGAGTGAATAAAAAATGAACAAAACAGAATATTTCTTAGAAAAATCTCTCCTTAGAGAAATGTGTGTGCCCTGTATGAAGCAACATGACATACTTTACAAAAGATCAAAGACAACTTGAGAAGGTGTGGCCAGATGCCCAGTTCCTAGGTGGGACGGCTGGGTATGGTACAGCTGCCCTTCTGCCCAAAATAATGTATAGACTTAACTGTAATATCAACTAACGTCCTCACAATATCATTGGGAGAAATGTTATGCAATGATTCTGGAAGGAAATGTCCATGGAAAAATAAGCTATGAGATTCCTGAAGGTAACATCCTGTCTCCTCCTCTTTCTCTCCAAGTAGTCTCCCCAACACAGCCTGGCTCCACACCCCACCTGCCCTCCCTGCCTGCTGTGTTCTATCAGGGGGCAGGTGCTTAGAGATAGCAGGAAGTCCCAGGACTGATAAATCTCTGTCTGGTCTTGGATTCCAGAAAGCAGTAAGAGTTCAGCATAGACAGGGACAAGGTGCTTCTGAGTGCTCCTTCAGAGTCTGGCACTAACTGGCTACCGTGATGGGATGGTCACCATCTGGGACCTGGACAGGACGCAGCTGGAGCTCGTAAGTTTCTGTGCAAGCAATTGGGTAACCTCCAATGTCCCTTCCCTGAAAGAGTCCCTTTCTGAGGGCTAGTCTGAGAGTATCCATCCCCCCATTGTCCTGCCTCTGCTTATTGTTTCCCTGGCCATTGCCTCCTTACGGAACATCCTAGAGCAGCATCTCCTGTGGAGGGGTGACTCTGTGCCTTGGTTCTCTGTGATGTCTTCAAGAGGGTTTGTTGACTTCTGCAGCTCTTCCAGGCTTCTTGCCGAGTAGTATCTGTAAGTCAAGACCATCACAGTCTTGGTGAGGATGTCCCCAGCTCCCTTGGATACATCTGCTCCATTGACTCAGTGCAGGTCTCAACACCAGGAGTCAGAAAGAACAATGGAAAGCACTAGGCAGTCACACATTTAAATAACTCATTCTTGAACCAACTAATCAATCAATGCTTAACACCTTGCTCCCTCACCTCAAACTTCATTAAATCAAATTTGATTGAATGCCCTATAAAATATGTCACTTTACTTTGTCCCTGAAGTTGGAACATATATTGTAAGTCATAATACCTAACTCCATCCTCTCAAACATTTAAACCCATGAAAAGAACTCTCATAACTATTACCAAGTCCCAGCAGACAGTTCCAGTGAATTTCCCACTGGACACAGGACCACAGGTACTCCCACTGGATGCAGTTTTAGTGATATTTTTAGACCACGCCAAGGGAATAATTTTTCTCTTTCCCATTTTTGTTTCTAAATGGTCCCAGCTCGAAAATGGACAATTAGAATAGGAGACAGAGGTCAGGAGTTACAGCGCAGCAGGAAATCAGGTTGAGAAATTTAAGGTCTAAGAAGTAGTCTCCCTCTGCCTGTGTCTCTGCCTCTCTTTCTCTCTCTGTGTCTTTCATGAATAAAGAAATAAAATCTTAAAAAAAAAAAAAAGTAGAGGAGGAGAGTCTGGTGGGTTCTGAGGTAAAGGGGTCCAACGAAGCCACTGGAGTGGGGAATTCAGGGGGAACTGCAGGGAGCAGTGAGGAGACGCTCCAGGGAGTCATCAGGAGCAGTTGCCTGGAGCTGGTCCTGCTGTGGGCTGCTCCGTCAGGTCACAGGGGAGTTTGGATACACCTGGGATGGGAACACATTCTCTCTCCCTCATTCCCTGTGAATAGTGAGCTATTTGCAAGCAGGAATTGGCTAAGACCCACAAAGTCAATCTCAAAGTGACTAGTTTGGGGCCATATATTCCGTGAGCACCAGTCACTTTTGCCTAAGTGAGAGCACACTCAAATTCAGACCCTGGGCTTAATTTGATGAAGACTTGTTCTTCCTTCACCTTCCCTGGGGGAATTGCACGGGTGTGCATCCTAGCCACAGACTAGGAAGCCCATCCCCTAAAATTGTTCTCGAGTACCCTTTCCCCAGAGCTTTCCTTGACTTCTGCTATCTTTTGTGTTTGGCTTGATTGACCTGCTGGAAGATGACCCAGAATCCTCTTGTTCATGGAGAACCCCCACTGTCTAGAAGTCCTCTCCTGGGGCTCTGTACCAGCTACCTTGCACATTATGGGGATCTGAACAGTACTCAGTGTAAGGGACCACTGGTTTCTTCCTAAGGAAAGGGGATTCACGGTCTGCTCGAGGTGGTTCCTCCAGCCAATGCCCCATGCTCTCCCCATGCTTGACCTTGGCTGGCTTCCTTCTCACCAACTGAAGCTCTGAACCACTGCATGGCTGGGGCTGTGCATTAGTTGATGACCAGAAGTGGTAAGAATGGGATTGGGAACTTTAGAATCCCAGATTTACACCCCAGCTATGCCGTGTACTCTTTGGGTTACTTTGAGCAAGGCATGTAGCCTCCCTGAGGTTGAGTTCTCCCAACTACAAAGATGGGACTAGTAATACCTACTTCCTGAAGTTGCTGTGTGAGGAATAAGTGAGATACGATGTGTGAATACATCTGGCATTCAGTCAGTAAATCCTTAATCCCATTCCTGGATTTTGTAGGACATAGTACAATTTATCATTCCCTCCAGATCATCCTCATCTAACCCTGTGGATCGTACCTGTTTTCTCTTTCCTCATACCCTATGAGTAAGTGAGCTACTAGCAGGCAGGAATTGAGTGAACCCACAAAGTCGATCTCAGAGTGCCTGGTTTGGGGCCTCATATTCCATGAGGGCCCAGCCACTGTTGCCCTTGTGAATGTGCACTCAGATACCTGTGGAACAGGCCAAGGGACATAGCAGATTCCGCATTTACATTGTGCAGAGTCAACCTGCCAGCAGGTTCATCCTTAAGTGAGAAAACGACTGCATAAATATGCTCTATACACACCCCCACACGGATTAAAAATATAGGCCAATATCTACTTGCCAAGGAAAGGACTAAGCTCTTTTCTTAAAAGGATATATTTAGACTTGACAGTGAATCGGAATATTTGCTGAGAGAAGGGGCCTGGATCTGACATCATAACTTCCCCACCTGTGAAGGGCTTGTCCTCCACTGTGCCTTCGGGCTCATGCTCTGCACAGCTATAGGTTTGACAGGTGAGGGGAGGCAGCCTCCACAAAGCCTTGTTAATTTTGGAGGTGGACTAGCAGGATTGACACTTGTGGTGATTCCCCACAATAAGGCCATTGAAATAGTGTTCGTGAAGGGGGTGAATGGAAATGGGTTCTGACATCTTCTGTGCATGGTGAGGATGGATCACATTTAATAACCATTTTATGCCTGTCTCTCTGGGCTCGTCTAGTGTCTTACTCTTCTCTTGATATCAGGACATGGCTCCTATTAATCTTAGAGAAAGAAAGGGGGGAAGTCAAGAGTACTCAGCCTCTAAAGAGGAGCTTTTCCCTCTTTGGCTTGAGTTTTTCATGGATCTAGTGGTTGGCCAGAAAGTTTCCTAGAAATAAGAATTATGGGGTGAGTTTTAGGAATGAATTCAATTCTGCACCCCCTGACTCTTAATCCTACTACCTATGGCACAGAATATTCAGAGGTGGACTTCCTAAAAGGAGGATGGAGAAGCAGAAGTAGTAGCCTGAGAGCCCTCACCAGGACTTTTTACAAGAGGGCAAATTTAACTCTATGTTTTTTTGTAATAGGCTGTTTGTTTGTTTGGTCAAGTGGGAAGTCTTTCCACTTAATTTTATCCTTCTTGGCACTGATGGTTGGGTTAGATTGAGGACCACATTCAGACTTGAGTTTATTCTCAATTACTTGGCTTAATTGCTCATGAGTCAGGGCTTGCCCAGAAGCTCAGAGTTGCCAGGCCAAGCACATGGACTGTTGGGTCTGGCCTCATTTTCTTATCAGCTTACCTTTCTGGAGGCCATGTAGTAACTTCAGCCCCACCAGTAGCACCTCTCATGGCAGGACCCTTAGGGGATAATACCTTCAGACAGTGGATGAGGCCAGAGGCCCTTGTTTTCAAAGTAATCATTTTCTAAACCTGCTTTAAAGAACCGCAGGACCCAGACTCTGGAAGGATCCTGGAAACGCTCTCCCTCCAGGAACTGAGGAAACTTTGTCATAAGGCACATATCCTGAGATCTACCCAGGGCTTGGATTTGGGTGGAAATGGATGACCTGAAGTCATCCTGTTAGTTTTTAGTACCTATGCCTCTAAGCCCTGTGCATGTGGGTGCGTGTCTTCATTTCCCTTTGCTGAAAGCATTCATACACTGTTCTCCTTTCTTTCTTCCCCTCTGGCTGCAAGCAGTAAAAGTGAGGAGTCCTTGCTTTTAAAAAAAACCTTTAAAACTCTGCCACTGTCTACTGGAAAGTGCTAATTCCTGAGTCTCCCAATGAATTTCACCTCTTTGTGGATCACTCAGAGCTTTGGTGCTTTGGGCTGTAATCAGTCTTACTTTTCATCTTTCATCTATTTCTTGCCTGCGACACATGGTGTTCCCTGCCAGTTTCCACTTCCTCTATCATCCATCTATCTCTATCTACCAGCCTATCTATATATATCTACCTGTCTGTCTCTCTATATATATCTCCATCTCTTTGCTCAGGGTTGACAGATGCTAGCGAGATCCATAAAGAGCCCCTCCAAGTTTAATGCACGGTAAATACGCTTCAGTATATACCTGAAATGACCCACATTAGATCCTCCACCACACCTCCTCAGGAGACTGTTACTACCGCTTCTAATCCTCTGAGAAGAGATCAGAGAGTGAAGGCAATGCCATTTCTGGAGGCCTTCTTCAGAGGTGGTGGGTCTCTGCTTTTGAAAGGCTATTTTTTTGAAAAGCTAAACATTTCTTAAGTTTATTATTTCTTGAGCATTTTTAAGGTGCTGGGCACTGTGCTGGGCCAGAGGTTCAAAGACAAACAGGTCATAGCCTCTGACCTCCAGGAGTGGCTAACAAGTCTAGCAGATGAGGGATCCATCTGAAGACATTGCAAATTGCTGAACTTTTACATGCTGTTGCAAAGTGGTCTAGAGGAAAAAACTCAGTGGAAAGCAGATACTCAGCTTGAGTAATCCAATTGGGAGAACAGAAGATAGCCAGGTGGAGAGAGAGAAAGAAAATCTGGCAAAATGGAGTTGGAAAATAGGAATTATAACCAGACCGTGAGCTCAAGGAACTTGTCTCTTTTCTTCATTATTTTGTTCGTAGGGTCTAGAACAATGCCTGAAACATTCTATGTTCACAGAATTATTTGTTGGATGAAAGGATGAATCTCAGTGGCTCATTTCTCTTTCCTTTTTGGCTGGGCCATTTGCTGGAAGGAATCCCCCCCTCCTCCCCAAGATAGGACAATGCCATTAGACAGGTATATCTTGGGAATTTGCACCATCTGTTTGGGGCCCCATGGAAAGGATGCACCAGATGGACCCGGGGTCTATTTTGGTCTTTACTTTGCATGTTTCTTGTTTTTCTGCATCCCATGCAGATGGATACTGTCAGGTTATTTATAGCAGGAGTTTGCATACAATAATAGAACAGTTGCTCTAATACCAATGCAAATTGAATTATTTTGGCTTTGCATTCTTCAGAGGACTTGTAGCAAACACAGTGTTAAATAGGTGTGGCACTAAGACTGGTTCCATATAGTATCAGCTGCCACCAGTTGACTCCCTTGTTCAAGACAATTCTCCCTGAAACATGGTACATGATTTTATTTGCATGCATTTGTCACAGGTTTTAGTAACAGCCCATGAATAGATACAAAACTTCTAAATAAAATACAGTGCTGGAAAATTTAATTTAATACCGTATTAAATAATTAATATACACAGCCAAGAGAGTAAATATTGTTCTTATATCTTGGGATGTTAATGATTTTGGGATTTATAATGATGAAAAATTGAAAACTGTTACATGTTCAACAATAGGGGGCTGATCTAAAAAATCATGGTACATTAAAATGTTGTAATACCATGGAGCTATCAAAAAGCATATTTCAGGATAATACTTAATAATCTGAGAAAATTATTATGATAGATTAAGTGAAAACTTGCAGGTCATATTATATATACGCATAAACATATATCATAGTCTAATCTTATAAAACTATGTATGCCTACAAGAAAGCCTAAAAAGGTACAGTAAGTAATTCTTCAGTGAGAAGAGCATGCGTGACTTTTATTTTTTCTTCCTGCTTTTCTGTTTTTAACAATATTTCTACAATGAACATTTATTACTTTTGTAATCTGGGAAAAAATGCAGTAAGTGCTATTTTGAAAAATTGTCCCTTTGGCTTCTTCCAGTCGAGACTTTGTATCTGGAATTTATATTAAAGCTTAGTTCAGGGCATCTGCTATTAGACACAACCAAAGGGAAAATATAAAGTGTGCAGTCATGGTTTTTAAAGTAGGCATTAAAAAAGTTGCTTTTAATTTAATCTCAAAAGAAGGTGGTGTCTTCTCTGCAGAGATTTATTAATGCTGGTTTGTACATCACCCAAGCATCTCACACATGCCCTAAAGCCCATCTATAAAAAGCTAGCATGTATAGGCAGCACATGCGTTGTCCAGATCCGTAAATTGTATGTTGCTCGAGGCCAGTTGTCTATCAGGTTCTCCCAGGGATGAAGACCAACCTGTGGAAGCTCAGGTTTAAATTAACAGCAGCAGAGCTTTGGGGGGGAGGAGGTTCTCAAGGAGCAGAGCTTATCGTCTCTGATTTTGTGGATAGCCTCTTGCTTTCCAACACGCTGTCTTGGACCTTGGTCCCAGATCGGGCATTTGGAGCAACCTCTCCATGCACAGCCTTATGTGTGAACCCCTCTTGGTTAAAGACACAAGTTTTCTAAAGCCCGAGGGGAGGAGCAGTCTGACTCATAGCCACTGTTTTAACTTGAACAGTCACACTATAATAGTTACACAGCGGGCTCCAATGATTAGTGGCAGTATTTATCTTTCCTAGTTTGCATTTACAGTGACACACTCAGTGTGACCCGCCCAGATCCAGCATCTATAAAGTCAGCTGCCTCATGCGCACTATTTTTAACTATAAGAAGAGCCATATCTAATGCAATCTATGATAGCACTGTAATTAAAATGTCCTGTATAATGCGGAGATCTAATAAATAAAGTACAGCAAGTATTATGTTTCAGAACAAACAAATGCTAGGAGGTGGGTTGCCTTAAAATCCAGCTACTACTACCTAGCTTCAAAACTTGTCACTGCAATTGAGAAATGAGTAACAGCCTTTGATATCAGAGAAAACAAGATTAGGGACAATGTTCCCCACCTGGGACTGTGACGAGCGGTGGTGAGAAATACAGAGCACAATTTACTTGACAAGAACTGGTAACCTGGGACCACCTGGAAAGACAAAAAGAAAGGGGCTAGAGATTGAACCTACCCTGATTCCACTGTGGGATCTGATAACGGGTTTTAAAAAATAATGGTACATCAGTGATAAAAACATATACTCTGCTTAGTTCTTTAAGATCAACTTGGTCACAGCTCTAATTGTATCGTGTTACTGTGTCACTGCAAAAGTGAGGAAACATTGGCTGTTGTCCTTCTATTTCCACTTGAAATTTGCTCCAGGGAAACCTATCAATGTTTTTGCTTTCCTCTTATGTCTCCTACACGATCTTTGAGATAGCTTCTAGACAACCAGAACGATCTACCCTTTAGTCCTATGATACTTTTCACTTTAGAGTGGAGAGGACATGGAGGAAAGCTTTCCTGCCAATGAGAGAATGGGAAATATGGTACACGAGGGCAGAAAGTCAAGAAGACAAAATATCCAGGGATGCTCTGTATCACCTTTTGGTTAGAACAATTCCAGTATCTGTTGTCCCTCTGAGCGTGAGACTCTTGTCAGTGCCTCTGACCACCAGCAGAATAGTCCTGGGAAATTTATAGCCTACGGTGTCCCCATCACAAGAGAATCTAAATTCCAGGCAGCTCTTACAGAGCAGCAACTGGAGAGCGGAGTAGACTAGATCAGGATTTCCATTTTGGAGCTTTTAGCGATTACAGCTGTTCACAGGAGCTAAGGCTCTGCAGCCTCCGTCTATATGATTTCACAATGCCAGATTAAGCATTTATCGAATGAGTATATAAATCAATGAACTGCGTAATTGGAGAAATGAAGAAAAGCTTCAGCAAGCCCCGAGGGCTACAAAATTCTCTCTCAGTACCACTGTCCACATTCTGTAAGTTTTAACATGTAGTACGACCATTATAGTTCATAATGGTTTTATTATAGTTTCATGATTATTTCATTCTTGACGCAGGAGTAATCTGTAGATAAATTTTTAATTTTAAAGTGACTGTTTTAAAAAGTTTATCTTTTTATTATTTATTTTTAGGCTAATTGCATTTCATTATAAAATATCTGTAAATAAACGGATTCTTTGAAATATGTCAAGACTTGTTTACTGACCCCTATTTTGAGGTTAATTTTACACACGTACCATTTCACAAATGGTCTGAAATAAATTTCAGACGTGTTGTCTGATTTTCGATCCAAGGCTCAATATATGTCCATAAAATCTGGTTAGTTGTGTTGTCAAATCTTCTATATCTTTATTAATTTTTTGTCTGCTTTATATATCAGTTTCTAAGGGAGATATGTCAAAATGTCCCACTAAGTTTCTGGATTTATCAATTACTCCTTATAATTCTATCAAATTTAATTTTTAAAAACTATTTATTTCATTAATTTATTTTTATCGAGGTATAACTGACATATAACATTATGTTAGTTTCAAGTGCGCAATGTAACCATTCAATATTTGTATATATTGCAAAATCATTACTGTAGTAAGTCTAGTTAACATGCATCACTGTACATACATAGTGAACTTCCATCACTATATATAGTTACACAAAATTTCTTTTCTTGTGATGAGAACTTTTTTTTTTTTGATGAGAAGTTTTAAGATCTACTCTCTTACCAGTTTTCAATTATGCAATCCAGTATCAACTATAGTCACCATGATGTATATTGCATCACCATAACTTATTTTATAACTGAAATTTTGTACCCCCTTCACCCATTTTACTCACCTCCTATCAAATTTGATTTGTACATTTGATGCCATATCTGATGCTTGAATTAGTCATACAAGATTAAAATTATAATTTTTTTTGGTGAATTCAACATTTTATTATTATGAAATAGCTTTCTGATATTTAAAAGGCTTAAAGTCTATTTTATCCACATTAATATAACCATATATGATTTCTTTTGGTTAATATTTACATAATATTCCTTTTTGATAGGTTATTTTCAGTCTTTACATTTTTATGTTTTAGATATGTCTGTTGCATTCTTTTTTTTTTTTTAAAGATATATGTATTTATTTTGAAAGGGAGAGAGGAGGTGTGAGTAGGAGGAGGGGGAGAGGGAAAGAATCTTAAGCATACTCTCTGCTGAGTGGGGAACCTGACGAAGGGCTTGATCCTATGACCCTGAGATCATGACTTGAGTGGAAATCAAGAGTTGGATACTTAACTAACTGAGCCACCCAGGCACCACTAGATATGTCTCTTATAAAACAGCATATAGAGGTGCCTAGGTGGCTTATTCGGTTAAGTGTCTGCCTTCCCCTCAAGTCATGATCCCTGGGTCCTGGGATCAAGGCCCACATCTGGCTCCCTCTTCACAGGTAGCCTACTTCTCCTTCTCCCTCTGCTGCTCCCCCTGCTTCTGCTCTCTCTTTTTCTCACTCTCTCACAAATAATAAAACCTTAAAAAAAATGAAAATAAGACAAATATCCTGCTGGATACTTAAAATATAATTTGATGATCTCTGCCTTTTTAAAATTTTTATTTAAGAGATTTTCTTTATTTATTCATGAGAGACACACAGAGGGAGGCAGAGGCATACACAGAGGGAGAAGCAGGCTCCCACAGGGAGACCAATGTGGGACTCGATCCCAGGACACCAGGATCACCCCCTGAGCCAAAGGCTGAGTCACCCAGGCATCCCTGATTGCTACCTTTAATTGGCAACTTTAGTCCATTTACATTTATTGTGATTGTTGTTATGTTTGAACTTATTTTTTATTTTTTCTATCTTGTGTTATTTATTTGATTTCTTTGAATACCTTTTTCCTTTATTATTTATTGCTTTGAGTAAGGATTTTTTTTTTTATAAAATGTTTTTTTCCTATTACTTTTTGGAAATTATAAACTCCATTTTCATTGTTTTAGTGGTGACTCTTAAAAGTTAATTATACTTAACAAAGGCTAAAGTTACTTAGTATTTCTCATTCTTTTCTTAACCTTTTGGCACATTTAAATCTGACCACTCTCATTACTATTGACTGTTTTTTAAAAATCTCTAAATTATGCATTATTTTTTAGCCCTATACAGTAACTATTTCTTTAGATTTATTTGCATGTTTGCCTATTCTAAACTTACATTGCTTCTTGTATCTTAGATCTTCCCTCAAAGAGAATTTTCTTTCTTCCAAAAGTATATTTTTTAAAGTTCCTTTCATGATAGTTTGTTGGTGATAAACTCTCTCAGCTTTTATGTGTCTGATGGAATTTGATATATCTTGGAATGGAGTTGGCAGAGTTTGCTGATGACTGGAATAGAGGGTGATAATGAGGGAAAGAGGGTAGCCAAGAAAGTTTCTAGCAGAGTACTCCCCCATAACATGCACATAAAAGACACTTACAGATGGTGCAATGAAAAGCAATGAGGGGTAGTGTTGCTAATTATAATAAATTCTGCCAAACAGATATGTAGGTCCAAGGATTGGATTCTGGATCCCCAAGACCTTTGTAAACAATTTCAGGTATTCATTCACCAATTCATTCTTGAACTAACCAGATCTACTATTCATTTATCTGTTCCTTATTTAATGTGTCATTTAAGTGGACTTTTAAAACACCTACCCATGTGGTAGCTATAATGTTCGATGATGAAGATATGAAAATGAATAAATCCTTACATGGACTCTGCCCTGTGGATCATGCAGCCTTGTGGGAGAACAAATCGTAATAAGCTAATCAATCACTCAAATAACTAAATCTGTGATTGTGCTAAGTGCTATGGAGAAAGACACCTGGTGTTCTCAGACCCTATAATGGAAGATTTGACTGTCAGGAGGTCAGAAGAGATATCTCTGAGGAAGGAAAATTTGAGCTGAGAGTTAAAGAGAGACAAGGAGTAAACTAAGCCAAGAATGGGTAAAAGAGCCCTTCCGGCCAAGGAAATGGCAAGTGCAAAGGCTCAGTGGCCAGTCATGGCAGACACAAAGTCCTGTGGGAGGGAGACAGGCATAAATAGGGGAGCAAAGGGCAATAGTGTGGCTGGAATAGAGAGAAGAAAAATAAGGATTTAGATAGAGTCTGGAATGATGAGGAAGGGACAGAGTCAGGCCCTAATGGGCCACTTCAAGGAGGTGTCCTTATCCTGAAAACAATGAGGGCTGCTGACATAATTTAGGAAGAGGGAGCAAACGACTGAATTTATGTTTTGAAGAGAAACCACACAAGCTTCCTGGCTTTTTTTCTCCTGTGCTGGCTGACTCAGGGACCGCGGAGTGACTCCAGCTTCTTCCAAATAGCAACTCCTGCCTATGCAGGAGGGAAGTCCGAGCACTGGCCACCCAAGGGGCCTGCTAAAGATGCTCATAAAACTTTCAACACAGGTGAAAAAGGACAATGGGAGGCTTCCTGGGTCAGACACAGGTATTGTTGGTTTCCCCTTTTGTGCTCTAAGCCAACTCTCAGAAGTATGCACTAAGTGCCTCCAGGAAGCAAAGGTATAATTAATGAAGAACAGCCAAAAGGGCCCTCAGGAAACTTTGATCCTGGAGGGACGAGAGGCTGAAGCAGTTGAGGCTCAATCAGTCCAGGGCTGCTCAGTGCAGTTTCCTGTGACCTCCCTTCCTAGAGGGGTTTCTCTCCACTCTCCCCTCTGAGCCCTCTGGAGCCCCAGTGGGGCTGGGAAGGGACAAGATGGGATAAAGGAGAAGTGGTCAGTGAAACAGGGGAAGAGGAAAAAAGCATCAGGAAAGAAGAGAGCTCCCAGCGTCAAATGCAGGGCGTGTGTGGGGAAAGGGTCGAAGGAGAGCTTTGGTGCCGGGTCTAGGCTTCACTCGCTACCTAACCCACTGTGTGACCTCAGGCAGATGACATAATCTCTCTATTGGCCTCTGCATCCTCATCTATAAATAAGGGATTTCCCAAGGATTTCCACACACCTGGGGGTATAGGGAAGAGATCTGTGAGGAAAGATGACATGACTTCCTATGGCAGATCAAACTTACTAGAAGAATTTTGAGGAAAAAATGTGTTAGTTTTATATTAAAACAGATACAGACGTCTTAACTTAGAATGCAAAATGTACATTTAAAAAAAGATAAAATAGGCAAAATCAAAAACTTGGTTCCTTTGTTTTCCTCTATTATTCAGGGTACTTGAGTGAAGAAGGTGGAGAAGCACAGGATTAGATGTGCTCTAAGATGCCCTCCAGCTCTTTAACATTATGATTCTTTGGTTTTATGATGAAGATCAAGGAGAGGGAGGATTAAGCAATCTGTGAACTATAAAAGGATTTAGGCGACCCTTTTAGGTTTAGAAGGAGTGGGTATTAATGTAGGCGGTCAGCTGTGCCTCATGCTCTCTCACACTCTGGCTTTGAAACCTCCTGTTCCTCTCTTGGGAAAGCCCTCGTCTTTCCTGCCTGCCTGGCTTACTCCTCCTTGTTCTTTAAGAACTGTCTCAGTGTCCCCTCCCAGGGGATGCTTGGTCACTTCCTTCTTCCTTCCTGCCCCAATCTTCTAAACTGCTGCCTTGGACACTGGTCCCACTCCCTCTATGCCCATAGAAGTCAATGGGTAGTTCAAATTTTGTACTTATGGGGTTATAACATATTACTATTTTCTTCCTTCACCATGTTAACTTGCTGCTTCACTAACTTTCACACTATTTGGGGAATGAAGTTCCAATGCAGGAGCAGGCCCTTCATGATATATACCCTTGCTGACCTCCCTTACTCTGGGTCTTGTAACTCTACGATACTTGGTCTGGACTGTGGTCACATCCAACAACACTTTGTAGTTCCTCAAAGTGCCTCACTGTCTTCTGTTTTTTGTTTCTATTTCCCAGAATGCTGGTTTCTTGAATGCTTTTATCCTTGCCCATATAAAGCATTCCTTTTTATCTTTCAAGACTAGGTTCAGTCAATTCCCCTTGGAGAAGCCCTTCCTGACCTCCCATGACTTCCCTGTGTGGACTTCACCTCTCCTCAGACACAGCTCTACACCACTGTCTACCTCTTTTCTAAGGTTACATGCTTGCATGTCGTCTGGGTAAACACTAACTCGTGGAAGGCCATGAGTTTGTGCACCATTTCTAGCATGGCATAAGCTCATTAGTGAATGCCAGTTGAGTGAATACATGCACAGATGAGAAAAAAGGAAGAGAATGATCATACTCTATTTCTAAAAATGCTCCCTCTCCCCCAAGCAAAGAGGGCAAGTTTTGGGTCCCCAAGATTGTAAACACAACTCCAGCATGCATACACTAATTAATTTCATCATTCTCTCATCTTTTGACTCACCTTATGGAACACTTAGCATTCATTCAAAACTATTTTTATTGTCTTAGCTGTTGAAGATTCATTTTGAATGAAACAAAGGCCCTGCCTTCAAGACTCATATTCTAGTGGGAAGAAACAGACAATAAAAGAAATATTTACTATGTCAAATTTTGATACATTTTTTTTTTTGGGGGGGAAAGGAAAAAACAGTAAGGCCAAAAGCCAGATCATGTAGGGCATCTTAGGTCACTGTAAGGTGTTACTGAGTGAGCAGAGGAGTCATCTGGTCTTACTTACATTTTAAAAGGCTCACTCTGGCTACTGTGTTGAGCACAGTTCATAAGGGATAAGGGTAGAAGCAAGACAGGAGGCTACTGCCTTTAGATAAGAGATAATGCCAACTTCCCCCAGGATATAGCAGTGGAAACAGTGGAAAATGGTAAGAATCTTGATATATCTGGAGGGATAGCCAACAGGTTAGGATGTAGGATCTGTGAGAGAAAGGAGTCAAAGATGACTCCAGGGATTTTGGTCTAAAGAATTGGAAGGATGGAATTAACACTGATGAGGAAGGAAGACTCTGGAATGAGCAGATCGGCGGGGAGACCAGGAGTTCAGTTTGGACTATAGAACTTGAGGTGCAAATAGGCATATAAGTGTCACTGGTGAGTGCACAGAGGGAGAGACAAGGGTGGAGTTAAGGGGAAAGGGCAAGCTGTACATGAGAATTTAGTGTCACTTAGACACAGGTGTACTATAAGCTCTTGAGACCGAAACAGATCAGTTAGGTTGTGAATGTAGACATAGGAGAGAAGAGGCCTGTTCTGAGGCTAAGAGCCTTAGTGCACCCAGCAGTTGGCTGTTGGGGAAATAAGGAGGACTCAACCAGGACCTGAGAAGGAGCGACCAATAAGGACACAGGAGAACTGAATGAGGTAATAATCAGGGGTTCTTAGGTAGGGGAAAAGTGCCAAGATAAATGGGGGTAGTGGTGTTGGCAACTATCAATATTGGAAATGAAAGTTAAAATCATAGGGACTTAGGAATGTATGAGAACTTTTTAGGAAGTTAATGTGTTTGTTTTAGGTATACTTAATAAAGTATTATTAGCAAACATAGAGCTGAGATTTAAAACATTTTGTTTTCACTCCTATAGAAGAGAGGAAAATAAAATATATTTTGATTATCAGCAAATCAAAAAGATGTCCAATATTCAATATCGCCAAATATGGTCTCCAAGATAAAGCCTGCACACACAAAAGAAGAAAGCTCATTTCAAAAGTATCATTTCAGAAATGTCACGTTGTCCAGAAAACCTTCAGAACATGCATGCCAGCCAGAGACCAGAGATCTAACAAATACCTGGGGATGGTAGATGACAACAAAGATGAAAAAATGACTAAACACTACCCAAATGTGTTATAGAAAGTATCTGAGGTTGTGTTATGGCCCAATTCAGAGTTTACCTCCTTTCTCTGAATCTCCCTCCTACTCTGGGTGGGCAGAAGTTCTTGCTAGAAGTTGGCTGCCTTCTGGCTAAGGACCAAAGCCTTGAGCCAGGACAAACTCAAGTGCTACTTCCTGTCATTCTCCATTAATCCATCTCCCTTGCACAGAATATCAGTGCTGGATTAGAGATCATCTAGATCAGCACTGTCCAATATCGTGTCCTAAATCATGTCGAAATATCCAACAAGCCATACTTAGAAGTCACACACATGACTTAAATTTTGTAGTAGCCACATTAAAAAGGTAAAAGAAACAGGGAAAATTAATTTTCATTTACCTTAATTTTATTTGACCCAGTATATCCAAAATACTATCATTTCAACATGTAGTCCATATAAAAACATATGGGGACATCTTACATTCTTTATGTGACACGAAGCCTTTCAAACCCTGTGTGTATTTCACATTGCAGCAAATCTCAATTCAAAATAGCCACATTTCAAGTGCTCGATATTCTCATACGGCTAGTGACTGCTGTACTGGACCATGTAGATCTAGATCATGCCCTTCAGTTTATAGATGAAGGGGCTGAGTCCGCGAGTGAAAGAAATGCAATGAAGACTATTTAGCTTGTCAGTATTAGCAAAGTCTCTTGGCTTCCAGTCTAAAGAGTTTCTCATATGTTCTGCTGTTCAAAAGAAATCTCCGTTTAACTGTTCCTTGGCATCTTATTTTTATGCTTTGGTCATAAAAAGCCCATCCTAATCCCTATCTTTCCATCTTTTCCCTTATATTTTGTTTGGTGACCCTGTGTGCATCAGAATCACTATGGGTCATGTTCATAAAGCAGGTTCCTTGATCCTGTCTTCTGAAATTCTGATTTAGTTAGCCTGCTGTCAACCCCAGAACCCACTTTTTTAGCAAGTGCTCAGTGATTATAATGCCATTAGTCCATGGATCAACTTGACAAACATCCTTCTAGCTTCTTAGTTATGAGTCCTGTAGTTCTTGAGGGAAATCCTGAAAGGATTGCCACAAGGCAGTTCAAAAACTGCTTCATCTTTCTTTCCCATATTCCTTGGGTGTCTGGGGCCCTCCTGGCGCTTACTGTTCTTTCAAACTGGAAAATTACCTTTATTGTATCTTCTCTAGTCTAAGATCTTTGAAGGAAGGATGGAAAGCTTTGTTTCCCAGTTTTCTCCAGGGCTTAGCCCACAGTGCTGGGAGTAAATATTTGTTGAATAAATGAGGAATGAAGGAAAGAGTGTGTGGAAGCTTTCTTATCAAAGGTGCAAAGGAACAAAGGAGCAGATTCTTTGTCTCTGGTCTTGTTGATTCAAGAGCATTTGATGAACTGCATGAAGGAAACTAAGCAGATGACCTAGAGCCAGAAGGGGAACTAAGGAAGCTATCATGAACTTGTCCCCAGCCTCTGACCTGGCTCAGGTCCCTCTCTCATCCAATCGTGACCATGATGGCCTTTGTAAGAGACGGTGAGCCTCCACACAGGGATCACAGGAAAGGTCTCAGGGCAGAGGAAGGTGGTTGCTGTGTGAGCCCAAATCACAAAAGCACCCCAGAGATACCTACAGAGTCCTGGCCTCCACAGTTTGGTATCTTTGAGCATGGGGGGATAATCAGAGCAGGGTCTGGCACATTATAAGACTAAAAAATATTGCCGAATAAACAAATGGATCTGCCAAACCGACCACTTGCTTTTTTGCCTTTACATTTATGGGTTCATTTGCATATGCAAATATAGACATACATTTATGTGTGGCTCTATATTTAAATTTAAGTGTTTTCTTTTATCTTCTCTTAGTTTTCTTTTTTCCTCCTGTTTCTTTATTCTCCTTGCCCTGAAAATCCAGCCTCCGTGATGCGAGTGTGCACAGCAAGCTCCCAGAAGCTTAAAGGTGAGAAGGAAATCCTCTCTTAGCAACTACCTTGGGAGCACAAACATGGAGCACCCTGGACACATTTGAAGAGTGACAGCCACTGAGACCTTCACTTTCACAAGGTCACGGAGAACAAGAGGCCTGTTAGATTGCTCTTCCTTATTCAGAAAGAAAGGGAGAAAATGATCTCAGGGGAACTGGGCTGGCAGCTGGGGCGGAGCCTGGGGGAGCTGGATTCTAGAGCAGTCAGTCAGCTGTGACCCCAGATAGAGTGTTCACTGCCTCTGCAGAGAGACTCTGGCTCTGGGATGCTCAGCCAGGCTGAGTAATTTCTACTCACAAGCTTGCCAGCTGGGGCCTGGGGCCACTGGGTCCTTGGTGGCAGACGAATGACTTGTTCCTCGAGTCTGAGCTGGGGACATGCTGCCTTTTGCTGAAGCCGGTATTTGGGAGCAGGGTTCCTTGATGAACTAAGGAAAAAGCAGTGAAGAGGACCCATCTGTGGCCCTTCCCTTGTGGCTCTGCTGATCCCCTCCTGGAAGTTGGCCCAACTTCGCCGGTCACCTTGGCCCCAAGACCCAGGGCTCCAGGCTTATTTAGGTGGCATGCACCATGTGGCCCGAGCCCTGTCCTATGTGGGGTGCAGGGGTCTGTCTGAGGGGGCCGTGAGTCTGTTAGCAAAGTCAGCGGGAATGCCTCAGACCCAGCGGAAGACAGGCTTCTTGAGGAGCAAGCGTGGTGTGGGACACTGAGGACGAGCTCAACAGCAGACGCACGCTCCCTAATTCTCATCTAATTTAAAGATCAGGGGTTGCTTGGCATGGTCTGCAGTGAGCCTTCCTGGGAACGAGGACAACACGAGGGGGAAACAGCAGAGTTTCTCTCCAACGCCGCTTTCTTCACGTTCTGGACCCAGCTGGGCCTTCCAGCCAGGATGCACCTCCCACCTGCTCAGAGTTCACGGAGCCTCTGCCAAGCCTCTGGCGAGCAGCCCTGAGCCAGCAGCGTAGCTGTTCCCGGCGAGGGTGACAGGCGCTTCCTGCTGGTGCCACCTCTGCTGTGTACCCTGTGTATGCAGCTACCTTGACCTTGCCCCCCAGAAAATTCAGAGAAAGCAAATGCACCTTGTACGTATGTCTCTCCTGGAGGATTTGGCCTTTTTCTGTAACTGCTCCCACAGTGAAAGGCCTTTGCTCCTTTCAGGCTTGTCAGGATGTTTTTCTCAGTCTCCATCCCGTTCTTGTCAGGGAAAATGATGTGAAGTTGTTTTAAACTGGGAAGCACCTAAATTATGAGGTTATTATATGGCACAGTCGTGGCATCCGCAGATTAGCCTTCTCACTTTTAGGGTGGGTTGGTTTCTTTAGTTTCCAGCCTCAAGGCCCCTTGTGCCAGGCTTGCCTCTTTGCTGAGGTATGAAGCTGAGTGTCACCAAGGTGTGGGGACCCGAGTCTGCCCTGCCTCCTGGCATCCACACAACAGGCCTGCTTTGATGTTGTCTCCTTACTGGGTTTCTGAGGAAGGTTTATGAATTTGAGGATTCTGGAGTCTCCTAACATACAGCTTTACTGTATTGTCTCTCGGTATGGAAGGATATGGAAGTTTGGAAGGGTAAGACAAGCAGCCAAACAGGCATACTTCTCCAACCATAATCCAAATCAAAAGGACTCTGAGGTTTCAAATAGAAGATACTGGAAGCCTCGGGGTATTTGTCATGTGCTTGTACCATGGGTGCCCATGTCCTAGTGGGATTGTTCTGGTCCTCCTGGTAATAATTTTGGAGGAGGTCCCAGATACGAATCCCATTAAATACACATTATGGTAAATTGGGTGGAGGGAGAATTCAGTGGATTGACTTAAATTAAAAAAAAAAAATCAGTATAAAGTGATGGCCTGGTAGAGGAGAGGCCGAGGGAGAGGATTAAGTCCCAGGAGTGAGCCTTGAGATGATTGTACATTATTAGCTCAGACATTTGCTCCAGAAGGTATTTCTTTCTTCTTATCCCATGGTTCTGTTTCTGACATATAAACAAGACCTTGGGAAGTTTAAATAGACCAAATACCTTTGGGCAGAGTTTGCTTTCCTGGTATTATTTGGGTGCATTCTGTTCATAGTGAGCAGCTGGGTATTGATCTGATTAGCTTTGAGTTGGAAAAGTTAAGACTTACCCTTCTATCTCCTGAGTAACGGGGACCATTTGTGATTTCTACAAAGTAATTTAACCTTGCCTGGATGAGAGAGCTTTTCTTTTGGGTTTTGCCTTTGAGCAACTTCAAACTTAACCCAAGGACAATTTAAGGCATTCACCCACTCAAAATGAATTTATTGAGTAGGTTAGACACTACGGGAATGAAGAGATACCAAAGTATAAAACCATTAGAAAAGTCTCCCAGGGTCCTGGTGAAAATATCACATGTGTCCAAGGATCCATGATGGAAAACACAAATATTTGGATAGTCTGATGAAAAGCCATTCAAAAGGGACATTCGATAGTCTGTAGAAAAATTAGTTGTCACATTGAATTTTCTCCTTTTCTATCAGCTCCGTGGTCCCGCCCAGTAGGGCTTGAGGTGGGGTGAGGCAGGATTGAATTGCATTCCAGTGTCTCTGTGAGGGACTCATTTTAATTGAAGGATTTTCTTTTGGTTTTGGTTTTGCTCCTGATATAAATCATTCATGGATTCCATTTCAGCTCTTCTCTTTCTACTGACTTGTCCCTCACCATTTTCTGTATCTTTTGCATTGAGTGGGTGAAGGAGAAGGGGAGAAGTGGGGGGAGAGGCAGGGAGCTTTGAGTCATGGCTGAGGCTGGAGATCGGAAAGCCAGGGCCACAACCAGGACTGAGGTGGACTTGGAGACAGAGCATCAGGCCGGCTCCGGGGTGTCTGCAGCTGGAGCTGCTGGACGGGGGTCCCACCCTACTGTACACGGGGCTGGGTTGGGGGGCAAGCCACTGAAGGGGCCTTGGTTTGCTCTCTCTTGCTGCTGCTTTCTCTTCCTGGGTCACTTCCCTCTTTGTTTTGTGAAAGAAATACTGCACTCCTCCTGTGTCTCTCCTTTCCTCATGCGATTACCACACTCACCACATTCTTGATGCGAGATAATGGGGGGCTTTCCCCTGTCCGACGATCCCCTGAAACTACCAGCTCGGTCCTACAATGCAACCCAACTTTGACACTAACCGGAGTTAGTGAATTCCGCACAGGTTAAGGGCTCGATCCCACGAGACCCTCCTCCCCACTTCAGACACCAATCAGAGGTAGTGAGTCCCAGGGTTACCCACAAATTCTGCCTGACTTGGCTACAAATCAGAGGTTCCCATGACGCCTCACCTTCGATTTGGGTATTTGCTAGAACAACTTGTAGAACTCAGGGAAACACTTATATTTTCCCAGTTTATTGTGTAATAAAGTATATGATAAAGAGTACAGACGAATAGCCACATGGGGAGACACATATGACCCCAGAAAGTTTCCAAGCACAGGAGCTTCTGTCCCTGTGGAGCTGGAGTAGATCACCGTCCTGCATGTAGTCGTGAACGCTGACCCAGAAGCTCTTCCAATGTACTTTGGGATTAATGTGGAGGCTTCATCATATACGCTTGATTGATCATTAACTCAATTTCCAGACCCTCTTTCCTTCCTGGAGGATGGAGGTGGGTTGAAAATTCCAAGCTTCTAAAATCATGACTTGGTCTTTCTGGTGACCAGCCCCCATCCAGGAGCCATCCAGGAGTCACCTCATTAGAATAAAAGATATTGTCACCCAGGAAATCCCAAAGGAGCTGGGAACCAGGGTCAAAAGCCAAATATTTGAACAAAAGTTGTTTTCCTAGCACTCTTATCATGTAGGAAATCACAAAAATCTTGGGACCTCTGTGCCAGACACTGGGGGCAGAAACCAATATATATGTTTTCTATTACTTCACATTTTGCTAAAGCTGATTGCCTCCTCTTCTGAGAGGCACCTGTTCTGACCTCCAAGTGCCCCTCCTGTGTGTCGCCCCCATCCATGCTTCCCCTCATTCTGGTCCTCCCCGTACACTACACAGGTGTCTCTTTCCCACAAGCAACCTGCAAGCTTCCTGAGGGAAGGGGTCTCATCCCTCATGCTCGCCACGCTATTCCAAGTACAATGCTCAGCTCAGGGAATGTGTTCATGAATATCTGATGAGAGACTGTCAAATAAATGTCAGGCCCTGATGTATGTTGCCAGAAAGGGAAATGCATCAGCCCTTTCCCAGAGAAAATAAATTCCTATCATAAGACTTCTGCCCTGTAATCCTTCATCTATCACTGGGCGAGGCGAGCCAGCTATTTCCCATCCATTCCGATTTCTTCGCTGACCTGCCAGGGCCTGGTACTGCGCTGGGCAACGTGCACACGGCCCTTTGAAACACAGTTGGATTGCTCCTTCCCACTTTGCCATCTGGAGCCTTCATATTGTTAACAGAACATTCTTTAGACATTTGTCAAACTCCCAGCATCAAGCAGCCCAGTTCCAGCACATGACTTCCTGTAACCGCGTCCTGCCGACTTCTCACTAGTACATTAAAAATAAAAAGCACACACAGAGTGGCTCATACTTCCCCTTTCCAGTGACCTCAACCCCACAACTGGGGAAACTGTGATTCAAACTCAGGGAAAAAAAAACAAAAAAACAAAAAAAAACCACTGTTGGTGTCACCAATAGCAATGAAGGATCCTCCTGGGCTGGTGCTTGGGATATTAATAAATCCATTAGATTGGATCATTTGCACCACCAGCTCTCTTTTCTTTAGGGAATTTGAATGTTTGAGTGCTTTAAAGTGGAGATAAAACGACCCATGATTCATGTCCCTGTCTTCTGAAGAGTTTCCTTGTATAAGCTCCAACAACCTCTGCAGTTACTTGAAGGTTAAAACTATTCTTTCCCAAAAAGGAGAAAACCATTTCACTTTTCTGTTCATTGCTTTTCTCCTTCAGCACCTGAAAAGGAGGTGAATCCCTTCCTCCCCCAAACATTCTTACTAAGGGAATCTTGTTCCTACTCCCACTTATCTGATGATTTGAATGTTGAAACAAGCAGAGTAGGGACGCTTGGGGGGCTCAGTGGTTGGGCATCCGCCTTCGGCTCAGGGCGTGATCCCAAGATCCGGGGATGAGTCCCCCCCTCGGACTCCCTGCGAGGAGTCTGCTTCTCCCTCTGCCTCTGTCTCTGTCTCTCTCTGTGTCTCTCCTGAATAAGTAAATAAAATCTTTTTTAAAAAGCAGAATATGATTCCTTAATCCTTCAAGAGACTTTGGTGGGGTTTTTCTCTCCCTCTTTTTGTTTATTTGTATTGGTTATTAGGCTAGCAAATTTGGATTTGAGTAGCTCAGATCCTAGGCTAGTAGCATGCTGAGCTCATTATGTAAAGCTCATTCACGAGAGAAAACGTATTGAACTGTCTGGGTCTCAGCACAAAGAGTTTTTTAGAGAAGCTTTGGTTCTGTTTTCTTAACTGGCCTCCTGCAGCTCCGAAATGGCATGTTTCAAGTCAGCATCTGGTCTCATTGGAATTGGGGTAAGAGCATCCAAAACCTTGCATGTGTCTAGAAGTTCTGACAGAGACCGCAATTCTGGTATCTAGGAATTAGACAAGGTCCAGGAGGTGGGATGTTCTGATTCTCAGCATACTTGCAGAGCACTGAAAGATTTCCGGGGGTGCCTGGAATGATTTATCTGTGACTTCCCAGTGGGACCAAGGACGAATGACTGTGCTCTCTAACCCACCACCTGGGCCCTGCTAGTGGAGGTTGGGGATTGAGGGCGTCAAATGCCTTATGTGACCCAAGGCAAGCTGAAGAGAAATTCCAGCTCCCAGAAGCACTCATAGGAAAAGGTCTTGAAGTTTCAATTAAGCGATTTTCTTTGAAGATTTTTGACTTGCATTAATTCCCTGAAGAAGTTCATTCACTTTCCAAAGCAATTTCCCTCCAAAGGGTGGTTTGCTCTCCGAAGGCGAATTTTAATACTGATGTATGTCATTTATCCCCCACATCCTTTCTGAGACGACATATTGTAGAAAAGCCATTAGGAAACACTTCATATAATAGTTCCTTCACCCTTGAAACATCTTCTGAGAGGTAGGAGGAGGAGCTGAAAGTATAGTCCTCCTCCACTACTTGCCCCATTTTAGAAGCAGAGAAATTGAAACTCATGTGTGTCCAGCGACGATCGGTGGTGTCCAGCTTCATAGCTGCCCCTCCATCTGACCTTGTCAGTCTTCTCAAGATGAGGACTCTGTGCTCCCAAGAAGAGATTGGGATTTTCCCTGGTTTCAGTCATTGTCACAGATGCCATTTCTATGCATATCACAAGGAGCTCCCTCCATAAATCTGGTTTTTTATTAAATCTGTAGCATAGGAATTCTGTTTAAAAAAATATATATATAGTATTAAGAACAAATTTACTGTAAAGGACACTCATTCTAAATCCTCCGACCCTTTTTTCCTTAAAGGCTGCGATACTTTCTTTAGTGTCCTTCCAGAAATAGTCTATTTACAAGCATATTAAGTATCTGTATACACATACACACAAACACACACACACACACACACACAGCTTACATTTCAAAGATTACTTTTCCCACATGAAAAAAAAAGCCTTCAGAGTTCTATTGAATAAATTTTATAATTTTTAATGCTTGTTTGGCATGGACAATAATAAAATAACAAACTCAATTACTCATACTCTGTGGGAAAAGGGTATTTCTGTTTTTATATATTCTTTAAATGAGTATTTTCTATATTCATATGCATACATATTCTTTTATTTTTTTATATGCATGTTAACATATAGTTTATTTCCCTTTTCAAAACTTTGTGATAGTTCTTGGATTTGAATCAATACCTAGAAGTTTATGTATCCATACATAAGACTAAACCTACCTCATTCTTCCTTAACTGTTACATGGTATTCTTTAATTAGTTCCTAATCGTTGGACAAGTTAGGGTTTCCAGGATAATGCTGTGATGCATAACCCTGTACAAATTGTTAAATACGTAAGCAGAGTTATAGAATAAGTTTGTAGAAATGGAATTGCTTGGCCAAAGAGTGTGTGCACTTTAAAAGTTGAGATATATGAACAAATTTGCTTCCCAAAGAAGTTGTATCACATTATATTTCAATTACACGAGTGTATCTCGGCATCCTTCCCAACACGATGTATTACTACACTTTCTGATCTCTGTCATTCTGTTAGGTTACAAGTTGTATCTTGTTATTATTTTAATTTATAGTTATTCAATTTTAAATGAGTTTGGGCATCTTCCCCGTGTTGGAAAGCGATTGGTATTTATTTTTCTGTTGCTGCATTTGCATGAACTTTGCCCATTTTTCTACTGAACTGTTGATTATTTTCTTATTGATCCATAAAAGCCCTTTATACATTAAGGAAATGGACCAATGATGCATGCCCTGTAAAGTCTCCCCCTTTTTACTTCTAATGATCAATTATTGCTCTTATATATCGCTTTCCTCACTCTCTCTCCTACTTTCTCTCCTATTTACTTTCTTATTGAGTTACTTATATATCTTGTTTATTTGGACGGGAAAGAAGGATGAGGGTCAGGTTTGCAAGGAAGTCTACTTTTGAATATCTAGTGAGTAGATATTTTCCAGAATGTATAGAAAGAAAATGTGAAGCCAGAAAGGCCCTTTACCTGACATTTGTATCAAAAGTTTGTTCTTCCTCTTGATTCACTGATGGACACTTGGAAGACTCGCATCTTGCTCATTGACTATAAATTATTGCCTGCATTCAACAAACTTCTTAAGTTTATATTTACACCCTCTTATTTTTTGCTTTTCTTAGAACTCTCTCTTCCTTCTAATTTACTCTCAAAGAGTGATCATTATTTGGCTGGTACAGTTATCTCTAGACTCTTACCTCTTCATTAAGTACCTGGATCAGGACAATTTGTGTGGCAAGATTCTGATGGGAAGAGAGACGGTCTCAGGTTCTCGCTTCAGGATTTATCCCAGTCTCCTGTCTCAGAATCCTGGGGCCATGCTTTCCTCTGACAGATTCAAGGAGGTGAGGCCCCTCATGAGGCATACTCCTCTCTCTGTAGGTTTCTGTTGAGAACCCACTTTTCCAAATCCTGCTAAAACCAATTCAACTTTAGCTAACATGGTAATGATTTGTGGGGAGCAGAAGAAATTCCTCTGTAATTATGCGTGAATTGATGTGTGATTTCCTAATGAGCTTAAGTGAAGAAATCATCATTTTGTGATAAATGCTTTATATCTTAAAATGCTGGAAACACATATCTAATAAATTCAATCAAACCACTCTCATTTATATAACATTTGCAATTATTATTTAACATGCTGGCTTTCTTTGCTGCTTTACTGCTTTGGGTAATTGCAGAATCTAAAAGTTCCCTATTCATAAACAAGGCCACAGAAAACTCATTACATAGGAGTTTTTCTTAATGCAATCATAAATGAGTTCATTTTGAAATGTATTTGCATGCTGTGTAGGCTAAGACCCCCTTACCAGAAAATGTTGTAGTCACTGAATGAGCTTGCTAAATCAGGGACATTTGCCCCTGGAACAAGCTAGGTTATTCTCTGATACTGCAGCTTGGGCATCTAACAATGTCCAGACAAGCTGGGAAGAGCATCCAATGATAAAAATATGGTTCCTCTTCATCGAAGAAATGAGACCCAGTGAGTTAAGTGGTCACAGGGCCGCAATGGATTCAGCGACTGCAGGACAGAAGGCAACACAATATATTGATTGAGGACTCAGTTCCAGATTCAGATTCTGGCTATGTCACTTAGTAGCTGTGTGACTTTAGACAAACTACTCAGTCTCTCTAGGCCTCAGTTTACTCATCTGTCAAAGGGAGACAATGCCTATTGTTGTTGGCAGGATTAAATGAGATGGCATATGTGGAAGTTCTGGGCACACTGGCACAGAACACATGACAGCAAATTGTTGCTAGTCAAATAATAATTAGTAGCCTTAAACACTGATAAATAACAGGAGCAAAACTGACCCCCCCCCCCGCCCTTCCACACTCCAAGCATTTTCCTAGGTGGCCAAGGTGGTAGTTTGTTTCATTTTTATCTTCTAGGGAGCTGAGAGAATGACAGGAATTGATAATGGTTTACTCCCTGGGACCCAGGGCCATTTCCTGATGGGTTATACTGAGCAGGTTGTTCAACCCTAAAAGAATCCTTTTTCACTGAGATGTGTTAGAATTTGGGGTTTGGTAAATGGAGACCCAACATGGTAAATGGTTTTGAGACTCATATCGAAATTAGCAGCAGTTGACCAAGGGTTGACAGAATGTATTAGAAATCTGTACAGGAGAGTCTTCCCAGGGCTCCCTCTAAGGATCTCTGCCTTAACCACAGGCGCTGCTCAAGGCGCAGCCATGTTTTTTGCTCTGTAACTCAGCCCACTTCCCGTCAGGGCCACAGTTGACTGGACAAGGATAGGCCCCTGGCCAGGGCAGTCCCTGGGGTCCCCAATGGCCAGGGGAAGCAAGGCTTGGCCAGTCATATTTCTTCACTCGATGATAGGTGGGGAGAGAGCAAGGCCATGGGCCTGAAGAGGCCCTCATGGATCTTGTGTGAGCTGAAGTGAAGGCTGCACAGAAACTCAGGGAAAGGAGTGGAAATGTAGGGAGTGGAGAGGAGAACCTCTGCACAGAAGATGCAGGGTCAGTGGGAGAGAGAGCCAGGGAGTCTAATGGGTGCTGCTCTGGTTCCAGATGGGTTTTCTAATTCCAGATGTCTTTACCTATCTCCACAGACCTTTGCTCCCTGAGGCAGCTTGAGGAGAGACCCTTCACAGGCACTTGTAAGAGACCACCTTAAGCCCAGTCTGGGCTGCAGCGAGAAAGCAGAGGTTGGAATAAATAGGTAAAATAAAGGTCTGAATTGATAAGTAGTGGCAACAATATGGAGCATTGTTAATTATTCTACAAGGAATCTTGTTATCCATTTATTTTATAGATAACAGTGCAGACCTTGTAAATTGTAATAGAATGTTTGGTTTCTGAACATAAATGAATAAAAAGATGTAAATTCTCAAGGTATTTAATTCTAATGAAATTCAAAGAACTTAAACTTCCATTCAAATAGAGAAATCTATTATCTTTTTAGACAATTGGCTTGTTCATCGGTCCTTCCAAGGACATTAAATAAAACATGTATGAATGTTCCTTTGTTGGAGTCTGCATAGATTTCACAGTGCCTAACATTTTTCCTAATAAAGAAGCAACTTTCTGTCCTTTTCTTTTCTGTATTTCCACTGCTACCATCGTAATTCTACGTTGTTTTTCACCTGGACTTTTGCAGTTTCCGGCTAGGTGGTGTCACCACATTATGTATACAGTAAGTATCCATTAAATGCTTTCTGGAATGCTTCTGCTACACTTGAACTAACCAGAATTCCTCACACAAGGAAGCAAAACTTAAATAATTTTATTTATTGTGTAATAAAAACCCAAACGTATACAAAAGTAGAGAGTGATGAACTGTTATATAGCCATTCAAGGATGATCAGGAATGATCACTCAGGACCTATATTCTCTATATTCACATATTCCCCTGTTTCCTCTATTCTCATGCTAATTTTATCTTTTTTTTTTTAAAGATTTTATTTATTTATTCATGAGAGATAGAGAGAGAGGCAGAGGGAGAAGCAGGCTCCATGCAGGGAGCCCGATGTGGGTCGATCCCGGGACCCCAGTATCATGCCCTGGGCCGAAGGCAGGCACTAAACCACTGAGCCCTCTGGGGACCCCCTCTCATGCTAATTTTGAAGCAAATCCAAGATATCATATTATTTCCTTCATAAGTATTGTTATGGTATCTCTAAAAGAAAAAAATTGTGATGTAACCAAAATACCATCATTACAGCTAAACTAAAATAATAATGATTTAATATGATAAATATCCATCTATGTTCAAATTTCCCTAATTGTCTTATTTTTTACAGTTTGTTTGAACCATTTTTGAAATGAGCGTAACACATTATAATGGTTGACTTATCTCTTAAATAAATCTCTCCCTCTTTCATTCCCTCCTTCTCTCTTTTCCTGAGATTTATGTGTCAAAAAAAAAGGGTCATTGTCCCATAGTTTTCCACAGTCTGGCTTTTGCTGACTCCATTTTTGTGTTATTTCAAATGTTCCTTTGTCCATTCTATTTTCCTTGAATTGGTTTTTAAATGTCGACTAGGCCCTCACTTGGATTCAGATTCAGGGTACTCCGTGAAAAGGCACGTGATGTCAGCTTGTTTCCCTTCGCCAGCAGTCATTGATGATTATCGCCTGGATCCATTAGATCATTAGGGGTTGCAAAATGGTGGTGTCCTAATTCTGTCATTCTTTCTCCATTTATTAACAAGTCTACTTTTAACTCCTCATCAACTGGTTACCCTAAGGTATAGTTCATATAGAAAGGGCAAGATAAATGTTTGATTTAAAATTGTTTGTTGGGACAAGTGGGTGACTCAGTGGTTGAGCATCTGCCTTTGGCTCATGTTGTGATCCTGGGGTCCCGGGATCGAGTCCTGCATCATGCTCCCTGTAGGGAGCTTGCTTCTCCCTCTGCCTGTGTCTCTGCCTTTGTCTCTGTGTCTCTCATGAATAAAATAAATAAACTCTTTAAAAAAAATAAAAAATACAATTGTCGATTCCCTTAGCATTTTAAATGTGCCCAGTGAGTTTCTTTGCAAATTATTATTATGGATTAAATGTATTTGAGATGTTTCAAATTCATTGCATTTATTACTCTTATGGATGATCATAATGTTCTACCTTTGGCTCCTAGGAGCTTCTTCAAGTTGGCTCCTAATTTTTTTCATCTGGATCCAGTGGTCTTTGATGTGTTCCTTGCTCTCTGTAAAACAAGAAGTTCCAGGCTCACCTTGTAGATTTCCTACTTTAGAACCAGAGTCAGCTTTTTCTCCAACAAAAATCAAATTTTTCTTCTGGTTCTTTTTAGCGGAAATGGCATCTAAAGACCACAATCTGGGCACTAGGGATGTTCATTGGTAGATGATTGGTTTTCATTTCTTGGTCTTTTCAAAATAAATTGGTCTTTTTTAAAGATAAAACATTTTTTTGAGTTCATATTGATACTTTCCATTCAAATGTAGAACTACAGAGTTTTTACTTAATCAATTTTATATATTTTGAATTCATTACAGTTTTTTCATCTTATATTTCTTTTCTTCTTCCTTTTCTATTTTGCTATGATGCTTTTGTGAAATACAAAAGGATTTTATTTTGAATTGTTAGTCAGATTTATCACCCTTTTCCTTATTGCACCCGAATTTTGAGTCATAGCTAAGAGAGTTTTCCCCACTCCTATGTTACAGGAGATTTCATCCATATTTTATTCTAATATATGAATGGTTTTATTTACGTTTAAATTTCTGACCTATTTGAAATTTATCTCCTTGTGTTTGAATGAAGAAGAGATCTAATTTTATCTTTTTCCACATGACTTTTCATTTAACCCAACATTACTTATTAAAAAGTCTATCTTTTTCTTCTTGATATAAGATGCCACCTTTATCCTGAATTAAATTTCCACTTGTGATTGGTCTTATTCCCATACAATCTTTCTGTCTATTTATATGCCAATACCACATTGTTTGAATTATGGAGGCTCTACAATCTGCTCACCCTTTTCAGGATTTTCCAGACAATTCTTGGTTAAGCAGAACTTTTGAGTGAGAACCTATCTTCATGTTTCCTATCAGGGTTCTGATATGCCTACTTTCTAAGATAGCACCTCACTGATTTGATAAATAAGATTGAGGGAAGGCATGAATGGGCCCCTTAAGACAGGAATTGGCAAACTGTGGCCCATGAGCCACATTTATCGGTAAATGAAATTTTGTTGAAATATAACTATATTGCCTAGGAGTGCTTTTGTGCTCCCATCTTCAATGGGAGATTGAACAGTTGTCGTGAAGACTGAATGGACTGCAAAGCCTAAAATATTAAGATACCATTTCTGGACCTTTACAGAAAAAATTTGCTGACTCTCTCTTAAAATAATAGATTGGTATACTAACAGGTCTTCTAGAGATAATGCTAAACCCCAAACAACCCACTACACAGTTTGTGAGGTTCCCTGCAAAATAAAAATTCAACTCCCTTCATTCAAAAAGCAGGAAAAAAGTGCTGTGAAGGTACTGGAATATAAAGTATTTTCCTCCAGCAGTTGATATTTCATGTTGTTTTATTTGTTCTTTAATGTCATTTTAAATAAAGACAAATTAAAATTATTAGCATGAATTTTACCTTTCATCTTTACATTGTACAATATCTATTTTAAATGTAAACAGAAGAGCACTTAACTTGTATGCAGAATCACTGAAATTACACAATTCCTGTTTCCTGACTTGTCCCTGAAGGATGCCTTCAGTTGACCAGGGGAGACAAACACAAGCCAGGAGGGTTGGAAGTGGAGAGAGAGAGCCTCCCAGGCATGGAATGGGCCCAGGAGAGCAAGTGCAGAGTCTCGAAGGAGACCTGGGGCACAATCAGGACACCAGGGGCTTGATGTCTGCCTCGTTCCCCCTCCCACAAGCTGCTGGACCAATACTCCATTTCTAGGCCTAGGGTGAGAAAGCCCCATAAGCCCACCACTACAGGAAGAAGGGACCCTTCAAGGGTACTGCAAACAATACTCCAGTACAGCTATGTGCCTGGATAGGGGTGGGCAAATCACCCCCTAATGTGGGGCAGAGCAGAGAGACGGTGGTGGTCATGGGGCAGGGCCAGGGGAGGGGGTACTGGGTGCTAAGGACCTGTCCTAGGGAGGTGTGGGGGCAGTAGGAAGTCAGACCTTGTGTCAGTCCGGCTTTAAGCCCCCAACACATGTTCCATTGTCTCATTGTATTTCACTTACAAAACATAAACTCAAAGATAAAATAATTGTGACTATCAAGACTACAGCCATAGAACGTCAAACCTCAAATTTGGAGCTCTGGATAACCACACTGCTGGCACACCCTTGATGCCTCCCCATCTCAAGTAATTACCCTGTCCCCTGGGAATGTCTGTCAACACTATAGCTAGAAGGGAATGGGTGGGAGTATAGATATTGTGGGGAGCCCTGCAGATGGGTGGCACCCCTCAGTGATACCTTAGAAGGGTTGTCTGTCTGCTTAAGTCCTACTTTTTTTTTGGGGGGGCTTTTTTTAACATGCATTTTTTATTATGGTAAAATATGCACAAAAAGTTTACCCTTTTAGCCATTTTGAAGTGTACAAATCAGCGACGTTAAGTACATTCACATCATTGTGCTCCCATCACAGCCATGCATCCTCAGAATTTTTTCATCTTGAACTTTGAAACTCTGTCCCATTGAACAGGAACTCTTCATTTCCTCCTCCTCCCAGTTCCTGGCAGCTGCCATTCTACTTCCTGGCTTTATGAATTTGACTACTGTAGGTACCACATTTAAGAAGAATCATAGAGTATTTGGGTTTTTGTGACTGGCTTATTTCACCTGGCATAATGTCCTCAGGGTTCATCCATGTTGTTGCATGTGTTGGAATTTCCTTCTTTTTTAATGCGGGAAATTTAATGTGGAAAATATACCACATTTTGTCTGTCCATCCATCCGCTGATGGCCACTTGTGTTGCTTCCGTGTTTTAGCTATTGTGAATAGAGCTGCTGGGAGTGTGGGTGTGCTATTTATTGTCCTTTAACACTTGGTTCCTATATCACAGAACACACCTTTACTTAGGATTATACTGATGTTGTAGCTACTCTGTGGGGACCTGGAGCCTCAGGGACATTCCAGGGTCACACTTGATGCCCCGCTGAGGATTTGGTTTCTAGCCTGCATAGATTGGCAAGAACAAGAAAATGTTTCAAAAGGAGAAGCCACTGAAGCACTATTTTTCTTTGTTTCTGCAAAACAACTTTGGTTTATTTTCTCCCATTTGAGGCTTTGTTTTCACCTATGCAAATGTGATTCATCTTTCAGCGCTAGAGAAGGGCCTTAAATAACATAATTACTTCACCAATCATCTCCTTGGCTATTGGAAATCATCTTTTCAGTGAGGTTGACTGCATGCAGTTGCTTGAGCTCTATACAGACCCCAAATAATGAGCAAGCTTCTTTTCTTAACATGCTAATTATTCTCTGAAGCGAGTGTTGTTTTAAAAGGGGGACTTAATTGGATGTTAAATCTGCAATTGAAAGATTAAATTATGAAATAAACAAACATATCAGTCTAATAGGTCTTTGGAAAAAAATTAGTCATTCTACTCCAGTTTTTGTTAAAGTGCAAATGCATTCAGATATATATTTAATTCTCTGCCCATTCTGCTGCGCTTTGTAGCTCTCAGCCCGAGCTCTTTCCTGGGCTGATTCCAAAGGAAGTCATCTCAGGAGGCTGAGTAAGCTCAGGATTCTGTGAGCACTGGCCCCAAAATAACCTTTTGCTTAAAGACTTTACCTGTATAAATGAAATTCAAGAAATGTTGAGAAACCATTTTGAAATGAATAATACCAAAGCAATTCCAAGGGGTATAATTTGGGATGCATCAAAGGTGGTGGTTAGAGAATACATTTGCCTCACTGTAAGTTTAAAGGAAATCAAAGATCAAAACAGGTACATGTTCAAGAAGGAAATTAAGAAATGAGAAGTACATCATAGCTATATAAAAATCCCAAATGATTTTTTTCAGAAAATTATTTCAAGGCAAAGTAATACCCTTTCTAATGGAAAAGAATGTGAAACCCCCCAAGTTTATAAAGCAAGCTTCCCGAGGATAGGAAATAAAGATGAGTAGCTCTTCAGCTTTACATTTTAAAAAGGTACAAGAAAGCAAAGATTTTTTTTCTCCCCCTAAAATAAGTACCCATCTGGGAGAATGGTAATACAACCAGAATATGAAGTTTCTTTTAACACAGATGCCCAGGGCTGGGGGAAATGAGAGGAATATGCATTACCCTCCATCACATTTCAGTTACACTAGACTGAGTGCACAAGTAACCCCGGGGCAAGACGGCTTCATCCACCAAGCCTGGGGGGTTGGGTAATGAGGGGGGCTGGGCATATTGATAGAGTGTTCTTGAGGTTAGGAAATCCTTGCAAACATCCTATTAGGTAGGTACCTTCAGGGGAGAATTCTAATACATTGTTTGGAGAGAGATATTGTCTTTCATTGACAGTTTATCAAACAACTATCATTATCCCTAAATCAGATTAATTTTTAACACATTACTTTTTCCATGTTTTAAAACTTGGTAATGAGATTTTCTTAAGGCTTTATTCCAGGGGTAGTAAATTTATTTTTTGTGGCTGAATCCTTTAATTTTCATCTAATGAAATTCCTTGTCAGTCTTATTTACCGTCTGCTTGTTAGGTGATGGTAAAACATGTTGACAGCACACAGTGACCAGGTCTGGACACTGAAATGCAGAAAATTTGTCCTTATATTGTTAGTTTTCTGGTGTGGAATGGCAATATAGTTATGCTTAAAAATATGTTTTTGTCTTTTAGAGATGTATTGAAATACTTCCTGAAAAAAATGATGTAATGTTTTGGATTTGCTTTAAAAAGAATGTAGAACATAGGTAAGTGGGGAGTATCTATTTTACATATGTTTGAAATTTTCCATAACAAAAATTTTTCTTTAAAAAAAAAAAGCAGTTCTTTACTTAAGAATCTTCTACCCATTTCCCCAAGTAAAAGAGTGAGTGCAAAGGAGTGATTCTTCTTGCAAGAGGATCCCATGCTGGATCTATGTGGGAGCTGTGACTCTTCTGTGTTTTCTCTTCCAGCCACACCAGCACTAGTGGGGATTCATTGCCAATCCTTTTTTAAAAAGGATTTTATTTATTTATTTGAGAGAGAAGCATGAACAAGAAGGAGAGGAAGAGGGAAAAGCAGATTCTCCACTGAGCAGGAAGCCTGACTAGGACTCGATCCCAGGACCCCGGGATCATGACTTGAATCTAAGGCAGCTGAGCCACCCAGGCACCCCAGAAACTGCCAATCCTTTTAGGGGCAAATGGAATGGAAAAGAAAATCATCTACTAAGTGCTTATTTATTACATGTAAGGTATCATGCTAGACACTTTATATGTGGTATTTCATGTCATCCTGTGAGGTGTACATAATTTTAAAAAATCCCATGAGGCAAGGTTATTTAAAAAAAAAATCCTATTTTGGGATGCTTGGGTGGCTCAGTGGTGGAGCGTCTGCCTTTGGCCCAGGGCATGATATCAGGGTCCTGGGATCGAGTCCCACGTCTGGCTCCCTGCATGGAGCCTGATTCTCCCTCTGCCTGTGTCTCTGCCTTGCTCTCTGTGTCTCTCATGAATAAATAAATAAAATCTTTAAAAAAAAGAAGAAATTGAAGGAGGGGAGGTTAATTAACGTGATGGTCTATATAGCTTGGAATACCTTTGGCTGCAATATAATAACAAACCAAGCTCAAACTGTTTTAAACAACAAAAAGTACTTATTGGCTAAGGTAACTCAGTAAATCCCAAGATGCTGCAGGTTTTAGGGACAGTTCTGTCAGGATTTTGATTTCTCCATCTTTACAATTCTCCATGTTCTGCTTTCCTCCACACGCTGGCTTCCCTTATAGCGAAAAAAAGGCTGTGGCAGCCTCAGGTCTTGTATGTGCATAACACACCAATCGGGGCAAGATAGGCTCCCGTCTCCCCAACATAAAGTCAGTTCTGGAGTTCACTTGGATTGGACTAACCAATTACTATGGACAGAGAAGGCCATGGGACCAGTAGCCCAGGCCCATCCCTTAACCCTGGCCTCATGGATGAGATGATGCTGAGTGGTTTTGCCTGTTAAGGCCCACCTGTGGGCCTGGAGCTGCAGTTGATCTTACCCAAACCGCAAGACTACTACAGAGCGTTATGTTCATAAGATTTCCAGAGAAATAATTTGATAGAATTAGATTTCACAGGGGTCTCTGTGCCTGTCCATTCACAGGGAGGAAGGACCGGGAGAATTGAGATTGCCCTCTTTCCACTCATCTAAGCCGACCCAACTTGGTGGTTGAGCAGAAGGAAAATGTGGGTGGTCGTTTCCAGTTTGGGGAAAAGCAAAAAGGAATATGAGAATAGAGAGCCAATGGAGAACTTTTGCCTTCCATCTGGGAGAAGTTGCGAGAGGCTGAGATAGAGAGGTAGGCTTTGTTTTGTTTTATTTTGTTTTTGGTGGTGCTGCTGTGCACCTATAATTCACTCTTTCCTTTAACATTTGCTAGAGAGGTAGAGCAAAGAATTGAAATAGTCGTAATTAAAGTTGTTGGGTTGTGTTTTTTCTGAACATGACCCTGAGCTGAGAATAGGCCATGTGAAGCTCTAGGTTTTATTTGGGTTACATAGTAAACTGAGGTAAGATAACAAGCAAGAACCAAAAAAGAATGATATGGGCAAAATGTGTCCAGTGATGTGTCCAAAATGTGTTTAGACACTGAGGGCTGCTGGAAGTGAGAAGGGCTGATAGAGGAGGCAGGATTTGATATTGAGGAGGGCAGAAGGTTTGGTTGGTTAAGCCAGTCAAGTAAAAAGATTGGGAATATGCATAGAAAATCACCTGCACCTGGGGACAAAGCAGAGAGTTTGTGTTGGGATGCAGTAGGGTGAGTGGTAACACAGACAGCTAACGTTTATTGAGCGCTTACTATATGCCAGATGCTGATCTAAATGCTCATTTAGATCCTTGTTAAATGATCCTAAAAACTCATTTTAATCCTCGGTAAAACATGGAATGGCTAACCCGTTTGCCAGAGGTCACACAGGGAAAGGACAGGAAAAGACAGGGCCAAGGTATCTGAGTGACCAGGCAGCAAGAGATCATCGGGAGGAGAGCTGGGAGGACTCCCCCCAAATTCATTGTTTGCTAGCAGAGTAAAGCCTCACGTGGTCTGTGCAGCTAGGGCTTCATTGCAGCAGTTAGGAGCAATGGATTGGGTGTACCTATAGCTCCAGGGGTAGGGCTCAAAAATCCAGGGGTGAGTCACAACAAAAGAAGCAGAAAGAAGTCTGTAGCATAACACCATTGATGTCATTGGGAAGCCTCGGACACCCACAAAGCCAAACCACACATTTTACAAGGACACGGTCATTCAGGGATGTGTGTGTGTCAAATTCATTAGGGTGGGCACCCACAGGAAGGAAGGTGCTGGGAATGGGGGCCGGGATGAGGATACCTCCGCTCGGTCGGCGGGGGGGCCTACGTGGATGGATGACGATGGCGTTGCTTGAACTGGGGACAGGGCTACCTCAGCAGCCCGCAGCTTGCCCAACAGGGGCAGAAGGCGAGAGCTCACCCGGGCTGACAGCACGCTTTGCCGAGGGCCGGGCCGGGGGGACAGTCACTGTGGGCACAGGCCTGGCTCCTTCTGTCTCCCCTGCTGTTGGGGCTGTGGTGGGGGGGGGGGTCACAGATAATCCACAGCCCAGAGCTGCTGGGGCAGGCAGCTGAGGGGCAGCAAGGTGCTGGAGAGAAAGGAATGCAGGGGGGCCGGGCCCTGACCCCCCACCAGCCCCCCCTATGGGACCCAGCCAGCCCATGTCTTCATTCCGGGCCTGGTTTCCTCATCTCTGAAATGGAGGGTTTGCACTGCACATTCTCTAAAGCCCCTTCCAGACTGAAAGCTCCTATCCCCCCCTCACCCTAGGAGAGAACTCCACACATCCCAGGGAAAGCCGACATCCCCCTTCTCGCACCTCTGGGCCATCCCAGGCCTGGAATCAGGCCCCACAATTCACTTCCACGGTGAAAATAAGACAGATCTGTCAATGGCTCCTCAACCAGCTGGCATGGGAATTACAGCTAAATTTCTATAGATGTTATTCTGTGTTTATAATGTTGTTTGTGTGAATTTATAGAACTTGCGAAACCCAAAACATTTGTTTTTCTCTAAAGGAAGGAGAGGTTAGGTTTGGTAACCAAAATGAACTGTGTGTGTGTGTGTGTGTGTGTGTGTGTGTGTGAGTGTGTGAGTGTGTGTAGGGGAAATGCGTCTGATTGCTCTAATTTTCCTTTCAGTAATGGACTGATTTCCACATCTAGGCAGGAACACTCAATCGATAGAGTTGACCGCTGCCACAATTGCCACGTTTTAAGACATTACTCCTTTTATTTGGACTCCTGTGTACCTCTTCTGTGTTTGACAACCTCTTTCTCTGAGTAATAAAGGATCGCTTCTAGTTCCCTGAAATCACTTGTTTTGATCCTATTGTTCATTACAATGCAGGTGCGAACTGTTTATGAGTTTGCCTAAGTAACACATTTGGAGGCAGATTACTTATAGAGCCAAGATCTGTTATTTGTGGAGCACGGAGGAAGCAGCTCAGACTTAAAGGGAGTACGAGACACGTGTCTGCTGGAGCCCGGGAGGTTCTGTCTGTGGATCGGGAAGCTGGTGACACAGGTACATTCAGTTTGGGAAAAATTCATCAAGCCGTACACCTCCGTGCACTCTCTGTATGTGGATTATATTCTAATGAATGTTTCCCTTTTAAATAAAAGTACTTGAAGTCACCGATATCTCTCATCTTTGTGGGGATGTCTAGGGGTTCATTATCATTAGTGGATTTAAATTAATGCTGGTCAAATTGAATCTCAGATTCATAGAATTTTAAACTTGGATCTCAGAAATAATTTAGCTCAACTCTTATCTTTTTACAGCTGAGGGAATGCAGGCCGGGGGTGGGGGTGGGGGTGGGGGAGCAGGGGGGAAGCGGCTTGCCCAAACCCACGCAGAGGTGAAGCCTTGCCACTCCTCCTGGCCTGCTACAGGAGCAGTAATGGGACCGTCGAAAAGAGCTGTTGGAGACAAGTATTATACCAACTCACATAATTCTTTGGTGGTTTCAGGTCCCAAACGAGGAATTATTAGTCTTGCAAGTCATCTCCCAGACTTTAGCAATCTGTGGCGCTATTAAAGCTCATTTGTAGGTTCATACTTCTTAAGTCAAAAGACCATCTGAATTAAGGCCAGATGTACATCCGTGAAAGAGAAAGAAGATAATTTGCCAGTGATTGAAATGTGCGGCTGCTTACATAGAGGAGTAGTTTGATTTTAAAATTAAGATTAAGAACAAGGCAATGGCCATTCGGGTTTCCCTCCTCCTCCCCCAGGGCACGAGACCCTTGGAGGTGTGGGAAGCAGGTGGCAAAGGCCCCTAGGGGAGGAGGCCGACAAGAGGGGCATGGATGTCTGGCAAGTCTCCCCTCGTTTCCATGCTGCCAGCCAGCCTCCGCTCCTCCATGCTGCCAGCCAGCCTCCGCTCCAACCTCTAAACCAAGGGCAGACCGCCCCCCCCCCCCATTGGGGAAGATCTACATCCACTCAATTATGCAGAAGTATGAACTCACTGTGGCAAACTTGCATTTTACTCAGGACTTTTTGCGACCTGTGTTTGCCTGGAAGAGGCACATAGAATAAATACTGTGAGTCATTTGGGCAGTGGACTGGAAACTCACGATCTATAACTCAGGTTGCCAGGGTCGGTGTGGGAAATGCCCTACTGGTCATTTCAAACGAATAAAATGGGTTTGGGGAAGAGGATAGTGTGGAGAGAAGGGAAGGGGAGAGAGAGGCCGCTGGAAAGAGAAACTGAGTGAGAAAGGAAGCCCCAGATAGGGAGCACTGTCGCTGAGGTCTGTGCTTACAGCCGAGCAGAAGGCAGGCCTCTGTGTAGTAGGGCAGGTGCCGAATCCCACAGGCAAGGAAGGGAAAAAGCTTTAAGCAAGGATTCAAATAGGGAAACTCCTATCCCATATTTGTTGCACTAGAATGAAAAGCTCGCCCATAGAGCTGGGTACTTTCCACCATTGTAATTGTCTCTGGCAGCGCGTAGGGTAGGAAATACCAAAAGGGGTGGGAATGCCAGGGCCCTGAAGATTCTTCACCTGATAACTGCGGCCTGTCAGGCAGGCCTAGAGGAGGCCAACAATTCACCTTGTCAGGCAATCAGATAAGGTGGCCCAGGGATCACCGCGAAAAGCCTCTGCCAAGTTTTTGTCACTGTTAAGACGCAAAACCCTTTTAGTGGTGGGGGCCCCGGCCAGGCCTCAGGAATCCACAATGGACATTGTTTTTGGAATCCCCATTCCTAGTCCCTTGCCCAGATGAAAAGGGATTTTGCTTTCTCAAACATCATCTCATCAAAGCCCTGGAGGAGTCCGGCCCTGCCTCCCCATCACAGGCTCCTCTGGCTGGTGCCTTCCCAGCTGCCCCTGGCAGGACCCTCCCTGATTCAGCACCGCCTGCTACCTTTCTCCTCCTCTTGTTCTCCTCAAAAAAATTTTTTTTTCTCTGCCTAGTGGGAGGAGCTGGAGGAGCTACTGGAAATTTCGGATTTAGACCCTAAGGCAAGGCCACTCTTCCAGGGGTGACAGAGAGTGCAGGTGGAGAACCAGGATTGCTCCAACATAACCCCCTGCGCAGGGTCACCATCCCTGTGGCCGGAGGGCCGGGTATGCTCCTCTGCTCAGCTCTGGCTCATTTCAGGTCCTTAGAGGACGGCTGTGGGGGCTGTGGGCCCTGCTTCCCCCACCCAGTCGGGGTCACAGCGGGGGACTACAACCAGAAACATGGTGCTCCATCCTCAGGACTCTGGCCACCCCTGCTTTCTAGAGCCACCCAAATCTAGCAAGGAGGAGGCCCGGAGGCTTAAGAAGCATGAGCAGTTGGGAGGCCTCTGTGTAAGTTTGCACTCTTACCTAGAATATCTTGCATGACTATGTATGGTCATTATCCATCTTTGGATTTTTTTCCTTTTCCAAAAAAACTGGGCTGTAGTGGAGTGTGTGTGTGCGTGTAGTGGGAGACGGGGGCAGTTGTGGCAAGTGTGAGGTCTGATGCATTCTAAAACCTAGCAAGGTTCCAGTCATCCTAAGACACAATAAATGTTTATTGAGCTCCTATCTTCTGCTGCGCATCTCTCTAAAGCTTATGGAGCAGAAATGAACACGATAGATCTTGGACTTCATGGAGACTATATTCTAGTTCAAGCGACAGAAAAAGTATTAAGTAACTTCAAAAAATTAAGGCACTTGCTCTCCTAAGGAAAATACAGCAGGGAGAGGGGTAGGGAGTGCTAGATTGGAGAGGTACAGTTTTCAATAGGGTGCACAGGAAAGGCCTCACTGATCACCCTATAGTTTGGGGATTGTTGCTGTTTTGAAATATTTCCATGTCTGCTTCTCCTTTGCCAAGTACCTGGATGATGGAGATAAAGTCAATAACCCAAAACCGGCCTCCATCAGTCTGGGTCTCCAAGATAAGACATCCAGTCCTCTCAAATCCCCAAATCACAAATGTCTGGGCCCCACCTGTCAAATCAGTAGAAAGCTCAGACTTTTCTTGGGTTTCCCTCCCAATCAGTCATTGGGATGGATTAGTTTTGTCTATTAATCAGTCCCTGTTTTGCCTGCCTGCTGCCACCTTCTAGGAGAGGGCATCTTGCAGGTCCCTGGGGGCTGAGGAGGCCCAGCCTGCTTGGCCTTCACCCTGGCCTAGCAGGTGGCCAGTTCTGTGGTTCAGTTGCTGATGAGTAAAAGTCCCGATGGACCCAGATTCATTTTCATGTCCATGTTGTTCCTCTACTACTCTTGCTGATCTCTGATCATTGACTTTGACATCACCTTTCTAAGCCTCTGGGCCAGCATATCTCTTTAACTCCCAAGTATGGATCATCTCCCTTAAGTTAACTTTCTCTTAGGACTGTATTTAAAAAATGTGCCATTTGTCCTTGTTTGGGAACTTAGTTTATCAAACATGGTCCCGTATCTTTGAACCTCTTTTCTCCTCCCTATGTAAATTGGGGGGGGGGGGTTTCAGGTGAGCATGGGCACAGCCCAGCTCTATCTCAGCAGCTTCAGAGGCCCAAATGCAGGTAAATTCAGAGGGTGGTGACATCTTACTCCTCCTACAACAGGACCAAACCAAACAATGGGCTATTCACTGGCAGAGTTATGTTTGAGTTGTGACTATAAAGGAAAGTAATGAAATTTATTTCTATAAGTTGTTGGTGAAAAAAACAGTTTTGTTAATATTTGAAATATTTAATAAACACAGAGGTGCCCAAACCAATAATAATGATATTCAGTATTCTAGGGGAGGATAAAACACCACCTCCCAATAGGAAAAGCATGTGCGTACAGGGACAGAACACATGAATGGTGACCATCTTTGGAGAAGGCTACCACACTGTGTCCCTTAACTCTTTTCTCATAGTCAGTATTTCTTTGTTTTGTTGTGTTATAGTCTGGGTGATCTCTTTAAGACCATTTTTCCACGCACTCATTTTTGACTATATCCAATCTAAATGTGATCATGTCGACTGATTCTTTATATTTTAATGACTTTTATTTCTGAGATTTCTAATTGGTTCTTTTCCCTACCCATCTATTCTTATAGTATTGCTTGTTTTTGTTTAATGATTTCTTATTCATTTTTATAGATTTTTAAAATTTTTCTTTTTTTACCTCCCTCTCCAAGCATAACTATTTTGGACTAAGAAAAAAATCAACCAGTTTGAGAGATATCTGTAGGCTCAAATTGATTGGATTTGCTGGTGGTTTTGGATGTGATGAGGAATTAGGAGTGTGAAGAATAATCATAGGTTTTATGGCTTATTTAGGTGGAGATAGGGAACGTGGAAGAAGTCCAAGCTTACAGGAGAAAGTTAAGAGTTCTCTTAGAAGCTTGAAGCCTTTTTAAGGCAGTTGAACACAACATAATCATTGATATTAATCCTAAATATGGAATAGGAGAAATAGAAATACTCTACAATGATATGTTTCAGTCATTGATCCAAATATTCAATAGCTATAATCTCAAATCTACTTTCATTTAACTATGAACTTAAACTTTTAATTCTATGTGCAAATGAATAGGTAATTTTAGCAACTTTTATACTTTCCTTAAAAATTTTCCATTATTTACTTCTGATCATTTTTATATTTCAATCACTATCATTGATTCAAACCCCCTACCCTAGAAGTATTCTCACATGATTAGGAATGGAAATGAGGGAAATGACCAAGAAAGCGAAGGTAGAGATGGATGTGAGATCCCAAAGACATCTGTGTCTTTTGCCCTTTCTATCAGGATGAGACAAATTCTGGTAACTTGTCACCCATGTCTTCCTTTCTCTGGATGTCTAAATGTATTTCCCATCTTTGAGATGCTCTTCTCTTCCTCTGTATCATTTATCTCACCTGCTTATTCTGGCCTAGACTGGGATTAGGAGAGTTGACAGGAGTATATGGTAGTCTGATCTCTGATAAGACAGTAGAGGAGGGGGATGCTGCACACTCACCATGCTCCCATGGATGACCAGCACATTCAGGAGGCAGTTCTCCCCAGATATCATGCCAGGAGGGCATGTTTGAGAACTACTGGAAGAGCGATTAGCTCACGTAATCCCAGTTCTATAGACTAATAGCATTATAATTGAGGCTCAGAAACTTCATCTGAAGTTAATGAAGTGATTTGAGGTTTCTTCAGAAGCATTGGCAAATATTCATTAAATCAATGGATGAAGAAATAGATTTGGAGAGATTGAATAACGGCAACACAACAGCAGCAGCAGACCCAAACATCAGTGACTGTGTGTTCTCAGTGCATGCTGTCCAAAGCGTTTTATGAATTTGGAATTTTCTGACCCTCACAACCACCTTATGAGGTAGGACTTTCTTATTTTCATTTTCAGATAGGATCTGAAACCATATACAAGTATTTTTGCAGCTGGCAAGTGGCAGAGCTGGGACTCAACCCCCTACAGTGTAGCTGTAGCTTTTAGCACCAGTATACTACCCTTTCTGTCTAAGTAACATGCTCAGGGTTGTGCATGGAAACCACTTGAAGCCAGATCTGTCTGATGTCACACCATGTGCTCTCAACCACTGCTATGTTTGTGCCCTCTATAAATTCATATGTTGAAACCTAACCCCCAATGTGATGGTTCTAGGAGGTGGGGGCATTTGGGAGATAATTAGGTCATGAGGGTAGAGCCCTCTCAAATTGGAGGAGTGCCCTTATAAAAGAGGCCCTAGAGGGTTTCCTCACCCTCTTCTGCCATGTGAGGATGCTGCAAAAAGACAGCCATCTATGAATCTATGAACCAGGAATTGGATTCACCAGACACCAAATCTGCTGGTGTCTTAATCTTGGACTTCTAGCTTCTGGGACTGTAAGAAATAAATTTCTGTTGTTTTTAAGCCACCCAGTCAGTGGTATTTTGTTAGGGCAGCTCAAATGGACTAAGATAGCCACTATTCTATACTATTTCTCTAAAGGATCATTGCCTATCAAGAAAGTTTCTATATGGCAGGCCATTCTCCAATTTCAGGCTGCTTCATTTACCTGATCAATGAGTCTATTTCCCTCTCTCACAAGAGAAAAGGCAGAGACAGGAACTGTTAAAACTAATTGCTTGTTGTCATATAGAAAAAAAAAAAGATACAGTTGTTTAACTAAAATTTCCACTCATTCATCATCCTGGGAAACAGAACCAAAAAGTTATTCTCCAAAACTCACAACAGAAATCTTTAGCAAAGTCAGGACTTGCAAAGGTGCAGACCTCAGTACTTATGGTTGAAACAGATGATGGAGGCCACCTACCCCAATCCTCTCATTTCACAGGTGAGAAAACTAGGTGCAGGGAGGTTAAGTGAGCCTTATCCCAAGTCATGTGCCTGGTTAGTGGCAGCGAGGAGGAAGCAGATCCCCTGACTCACCATTTAACAAACCCCCTGTTAGTCCCATTTGGTCTCAGATTTCTCTCTGTGGTCTGAAGTAGTTAGCATTTAATCCACTCATCAATCAGTCAGATATTCATTCATTCATTCACCCCCAAATATGTATTGAGGGCTTTCACTGTGCTAGACATGGAATGAGAAAGAGGACAGATACAATTCCTGCTTTCATGGAGAGTACAATCTATTGAGTAGACAGGCCATGCATACATACATACATTCACACACTGAGAAATAAAAAAATAAAGAATCAGGGAGTGAAAATTGCCATGATGAAAGCAGAATGTGAAAAAAATCTTGGGGTCCAGGAAGGTTTGGGGGAAGTTCGTTTAAATGGATTCTCCAGTGGTGATGGGAAGGCAGCCATCTGGAGGGAGAGCGTCCTGGGGGCTGAGGCCCTGACAAAGCAGAGGTTAGGAGCTAAGGAGAGTCTGAAGAACATGACAAAGGCAACACAAGAGAGGGAGTGAGAGGGAACAATCTATGCTATTGAGTCGGACACTTGAATTAAAAAGTCTGTCAAACCATTAAGAAAATGGCTCTAATGCTATGCAGCAAGCTAGAAATTGATCATCGTATAATGTTGTGGGGGAAAAAAGCAGGGAAGAACAGTATGGATGCCATGACAACAACTGTAAAATTTTACACATGAAAATGCTTTGAAGGACATGATTAGAATGATCTTGTGAACTTGTGGGATTATGAGTAATATGATTTCTTTTTTTCCCATTTCTTTATTGTTTCCAATTTTTCTCTAATATGCTCATTACTTAAATGGTACAACAAGCTTTTAACTGATGCTTTCAAAATAAAAATGGGATTAAGGTTCTTGGGAGTTCTAGATTAGATTTGAGTTAGACTTTTTTCACTAAAATATTTTTGAAGTAATATATGCATATAGATATTTCAAAATCAAATAGTACTATAAGACATATTGAAAAAGAGCCATCATGCCCTACCCGTACCCACACTCAGGTTCTATTCTCCTGAGGCAATCGCTTTCAAATTTTTTGGATATTTTAATTTTAATTTTTTTTCTGGCATCCATCCGTGAATTTCTAAATAACATGCCTCCATTTTTATTGCTTGATTTTTTTTCCATCACCTTAGAAGTTCCTTTTATCTTTCTCCTATGTTAGATTCTATTTTTTCTTAGCTCACATATTGGTTTACTTCTTTATTTTACTGGAACACAACTTCTTATAGCTTCCAACAAAGAGTGCATGCAAAATAAATTTGCATGTTTGAATAAACTTTTATTCTGTGCTCACATTGGATTGATAATTTGACTGGGTATAAAACTCTAGGTAGGGATTCCCTCCACCTCTCCAGTTTTATGAAGGCATGTTCCACTGTCTATAAAGTTTCATTGCAGCCATTGAAAAGCCTGATAATATTCTCATTCTTGATTCTTTATATATGACCTCTTCCTTCTACTCCTTGCACCAAAGCTTTTAGCATCTTCTTTTTATCCTTATTTTATTGAAGTTCCACTCACTACTTCACTTGCGGGGCGGGGGGCGGGGGGGCTTTTTTTATTGAGGCCTTTTCAAACTAGATACTTGTGTCCTTCAATTTGGGAATTTAAAACATTTTTTAGTTATTTCTTTAATAATTTATCTTCTTTGTGTTCTTTTCTTCTCTCTTTTTGGAATTCCTATCTCTGTGTTGGACTGATACATTTTCTCATTTTTTCTCTGCAACTTTTCATCTCTTTTGTCTTACTTCCTGCAAGAGTTCCTTAAGTTTATCATCAGTACTTTCTATTGAATTCTGAAATGTCTCCTTTGATATTTTTAATTTTAAAGAACTTTTTCTTGTTTTATAGTTCCTTTTTGTTACATGTTGTCCTTCATATTTACAATATTGTCTTTCATATTATTTCAATCTTAATTATAGTTTGTTGTGATGGTTTCCTCTGGTCCTGTCTTGTTTTGTTCCCTTCAACTTACTTGTTTTTGTTTTTGTTCATTTTGGTGTATGACTTTCATAATGGGAGTTTTCCTCGAATGTCTGTTAATACACGATTACCAATTTACTTTTAGGACTGAGACACAAAGGAAATGATGGGAAGCTCTGGATGGGAGGGGTCAAGGCTTATGGATAGGTAGACTTCCTTCATAATAGGATGGTGTTATGAACTGAATTGTGAACACCCCCAAATTCATATGTTGAAGCCCAACCACCAAAGTAACTATACTGAGAGATAGGAACAAGGTCATAAGGATAAGCCTTATAAGACGAGGAAGAGACCCCAGAGGCTCTCTGAATATGCATAGAGGAAAGACTATGTGAAGATAGGGTGAGAAGGCAGCTTCTGCAAGCTGAGGAGAGAAGTCTCACCAAAAGCAAAACCTGCTGGCACCTTGATCCTGGACTTCCAGCCTCCAGAACTGAGAGAAAATAAATGTCTGCTATTTAGCCACCCAATCTGTGGTATTTTGTTATGGTGGCCTGAGGAGACTAATACAGATGGTTGGGTAGGGACTTATTCATTTCACTGCCCCTGCCAAAATCTATAGATGTTTTCTTTTGGGTCAGCCCATTTCTTTAGACACTTATCCTCCAACCTCTTGTCTTAAAGTTAGAGTAGGAGTGGTTATCACTGTGGAGGCTGGAATTATGGGAGCTAAACAAGGTGAGGGGTTATGGGGCGGTGGGGTGGAGGCTCTCTTAAAACAGTGGGCTTTCAGTACATTTATCAGCTAAGTCCAGTGTCCCCATGGCCAGACCCTTTAGATTCAACTTCTCCCTTTTGACCCTGCCATCTCCTGAGGTGAAGGAAGGACAATCTTCTGGCTGAGTCTGTTGGGGGAAGGACTCTGGGCTTAATTATTCATTATATAGACTTTTAACCACTCTTCTGGTTTTTAGCCTCACTCCTCACCATTCCTTTCACATGTATGTGGTGCCTCCAGCCTCTGAGACTCTCCAAGGGCCTGGTTCACAAAGACTTGCTTCCTGTTGGCTTCCCAACCCTTCCCAATCTTCGGCAGGAACTTCACAAAGTTCAGAAAGCTGAAGCCAAAGTGGTTTGCACTTATCCAAATACTTTAATTTATTAAATTATGTCATTTTGAATATATTTTGAAGACCACATTTAATACATAAGTACCTTAAAAACATAATAATGTAATGAACACCCACACATTTACCACCCAGCTAAAAAAGGAGGAGATTATCAATACCAGTGAATTTCTTCCAAGATGAATTGTTTCCTAGACCAGTATATTCATACTTTTCACTAGTTTGGTTACATTTGCGTTTCTTCTGTCCTCTCTAGCCTCTCTTTACAGGACTATTAAGTCTTCTCAGTTTGTCTTCTACTTTTTTAAACCTCCCCTCATATTTTCCATGTCTTCGTCCCCTTATGTTTTTTTGTATGTCATTTATCTAAGATCTCAGTGTATTCTGGCAATGGAGTTTGTCAGAGTGTCTAGTCTGTCACACTGCTGGGAAGAGAAGTCCCCAAACCCATCCCTATTCTTTCTATCTTGTAATGGTTCACTGACATCATTGGTCTCCTGCCACGTTCTTTACTGTTTTTTTGTTTGTTTGTTTGTTTCCTTTGGTTTTGTGATTTTAAACACTTTCAATTCTTTTTTTGTCATTTTAGAGGCATTCCAAGAGAAATTTGAGATAAACACGTTTCTTTAATCTGAAATGTTTAAATGGAAGTTGGTTAGGATTTTCTTTTAGAATTGTGTGGCACTGCACTAGGTCTAATATGACCAACAGAGGAAATTCATGCAGAAGTCCATTGAGACAATCATTTAACATAGTTTTTGCTCAGAGGAAATTATTGAGACAAATTCCTAAGCAGCATGACAAGTGTTCGCCTTTATGTTCCCTGTTGTGAACCATCCTGTAGATAGAAGGATGTACTCTAAGACTTGTTCAGATGGAAGACTACACTTTGAAAACACATACTTGCATTTTCCAACAAAACTTTTAGAAAAGATACATGTCATCTTGATTAAAGAACTGAACAACTTAAGCTGTTTAGAGACAAAAGACCAAAACGTTCAGATTAAACCTGTTGTTCTCCTGTCCGTGAAGAAAGAGTAGGCCTTGAAATGGCCACTTCTTAATTTGAGGTGACTGGAATATCATTCCACCAGGGCATAATTATTGCTGGGTAACTACTGGTTGATTTCCCAACTTCTTTGAACAGAATGTATTTTTGTAAGCCTAAATTCTGGGTATGTGACTATGAAAATATTTCATTGCAGGGCATTAGCGTGGGCCAGTTTTATATCCAGGCCCAAGCCCTGAGCTACACCCACACCCATTATTTCCTTTGTGAGCTAAGACTGCCCACGGAGGCCAGTCCAGGTCATGCCTTTGTTATGATCAGGTAGGGACTTCCTGGCAAGGCCCTGCCCCCTGCTGGCCCTGTGTAACTACGGGTAGTGTGGCCCCAGGGCTGGACATGTTCCCCTGTTCCACGAACAGTCATCTGTCTTAAAGCACAAGCTCTAATTACCCCTGCCATTAGCCTGCCTGGCAGGACTGCAGATGTTATTAATGGTCATGAAATTATCCAATGCCTTTCAAAACTCCAGAGCCGGTTGATGTTTGTCCCTATGACCTCTCACAGCACTTCATTTCTTTGTCCATTTTGCTGCTGTTCTGAACCTTAACCTTGAGCACAAAATAAAAAATTAGGAGAATGTCACCTTTCTCCATTTTCCTTTTCTTCCCTGATCAGCCCTCTAATCCCCTACTTATTTGGGGATATAACTCAAAATGTTGCTTCATTGCCAGATTGTTTATTTGCAGGGAGTTCTTGATTGTATGGATATGCCATTCTCCCCTAGTCCTATCCATCTCAGAGATCTTTTTTTCAGAAATTAAAAATAACTTGTTGCTCCTTATTAGAAAATCAGCATATTTTCATGGTTGGAAAAATTAGAAGAATGCAGATAGAAGAAGAAAAATCTGTAATCTTACCTTCCTGAGATATGTACTGTTACAGTTTTATGTTATATCTTTACAGACTTTTCTATACAGATATTAGAGAAACATGAGATAATACTGTTATAATAATAATGATGATAATAATAAAAATTAACATTCATTGACTACTTAATATGTAACAGATACTATCCAGATTGCCTTTCCATGTATGAATTCACTGAATCATCTCAAGAATCTTCCAGGGTAGGTTTAATTTCTATTTCCACTTTGCAGATGAGGAAACTAAAGCATGGAGAGATTAAAAATACTGCCTAAGGCCTCATAGCTATTTAAGTGGAAGAGGGGTGATTTAAACCCAAGCAGTTTGGTTGTAGGCTCTAAACCTTTAAACAATATGTTGTATTGTTAGCTAACTTTCCCTTCTCTTTCCTTTCCTCCTCTTTTTTTTTTTTTTTCCTGAGTTTGAATATTCGTCCTTTCCTTCATCTGGAAATTCCTCAACTGTGGAATCCAGTATCCAGAAACTCTATTGTAGCTTCTATCTAATTCCTGTTTCCAAAGGACATTCTTGGCATGCCATTTTGGCTTATCTGAGTTATAGGCTAGGTCTATATTTGGCCCGTAAATGCACCATGGGAGGATCTATTTAGAATTTGTAGCTGATTATCAGCTGGTCTGTGTAAAATGTATTTGAGTTGGTCTCTGGCTGATAGGACAGACTGAACTATCCAATTTCATAATAGACCTATCCTTCCATGAGTAGGGTGCAGATGCAGCTTCCAGGCAAGTAACCAACCGACTGATGGATGGGCTGAAACTGTGTCTGTTCTTTCCTTTTTCTGCTCCATGTGACAATGCCTACCACACAGAAGACAGTGGGTACCTAGTTGACAAGGAAGTCTCAGGAGATCCGGGTCCCAGCTTCAGGTCCACTACAGTTTGGCTGTTGGAGTGGAGCAAATTACTAATCACTTTGCCCTCAATGACTTCATACATATTATGCTCTTATTAAGTCTTGCAGACCCAAGGAATATCATCCCTGAAGATCTTGAATTCCTACAGAAGAGTCATCTTATAGGTTTTCAAGTTTAAGAGTAAAAATTATTGATTCCCTTTCTTTTTTTGAAAGACATGTGATTTAATTCCAAAAAATTGCTAGCGGGCAAACAGATGGACTCTCAGATGTTTTAGTCCCCCCCCCCCCCATTTTGGCATATATTACAGATGACATTTACGTGTAAGATACCCTCCCATGGGTGACCCAATGTGGGAATCATGGCTTAGCACAAGGATAAGACAGTCTGTGGGATTATGTATAATTCCCAGTCTACAAAATGTAACCCTACTTTCTCTCTCAAGAAAACACGTTGACTAAGACATATTTCAAAACTAGCACAATAAAATTGTGAGGTAGTTGTTCAGGAACAGGCAAACTGACCAGAATGAGAGAGAGAGAGAGAGAGAGAGAAAGAGCACAGAGCACAGAGACCAAACCATGTACCCATGGGAAACTGGTATATAAGAAAACTTCCTCCCAAATCAGTGGGAAGAAGATAGATCGTTGAGTAGATAGTGTTGGGAAACCTGACTCACTACAGGAAAAAATGTTGAATTTCTATCTTATAACATATACAAAAAAAAAAAAAAAAAAGCTCCAAATGGGTGGAAAACCTAAGTATGAAGGGAAATATAGACACATCCCATAGAAAAGTATATATAAAAATACCTTTGTGGCTCTGGGGTATGGAGCAAATTTCTTAACCAAGATCCAAAACAACATAAAACTCAAAATTGATGGGCATAGCTATATCAAACATAAAAATTTCAGTTGAAAACAGTTAACCTACCTGACAGAAGGCATTGTGGAAAGATGTTTGCAGCATCCAAAATCAATAAGGAATTAATGCCCCAAGGAACTCGTACAGGTTGGCAAGAAAAATATAGGAAACCCACATAGGAAAAATATGGGCAAAGACATAGGCAGTTCATAGTAGGGGAAATCCAATTTTGAATAAGCACATGAAGAAGATGCTCACTTCACTAGTTATTGGTGACATGCAAATTTAAATCACAATGCAATCCACTTCAAAATCATCAGATTCTCAAAATTTGGAAATCTTATTAGTATCAATTGTTGAAAGGGTTTCGGGGCGATGGGAGGCCTCTGGCTCAGCTGGAGGGATTGTAATAGCCTGTGCTTCACCGATGCCACTCCTATGTAGACCCCAAAGATGGGCTTACCCAAATCTGTGAGAGGACAGCTCTGTGTGTGCTCCTGTGGCACCATTTGCTATAGTCAAGAATTAAGCCAACCAGGAGTTCATCCTTAGGACAATGCCAAGCATCTCTGGTTTTGTGTAAAGCGTTCAGCAGTAATAATTAGATTTACATAAAACAACAAGGATGGATTGCAAAGGCATCACGTTGAATGAGAAAAGTAGGAAATAAATGAGATTTATGGCACATTGCGTTTGGTAATGGAACATGCACACACGGAGCAATACTATATATTATTCCAGTACATACATATGTCTAAATAAAGGAGTGCGGGGTCTGGAGCAGGGGAAGACTGCAGGGAGGATCAGGAAGTAGGAGAGAAAACCACAATAAAATAAAAAAAGAGGCCTTTTATGTATTGATGAGTGCACTATGAACTAAAGAGCAGAATTAATTCAACTCTGTGGCCCAAAAGAGAAGAAAAAGAAGTAAAATCACCCTGGAATTCAGTTAAGTAAGAGATATCCTTGAATATAATAACCTTGAAACATTCAGTTTATAATCTGTATAGTAAATCATTGATAAACTTTAGCTCTTCAATATTTGAAATGGATTACTTGCCATCCACCTCCCAGCTGTCAGGACCCCAGGGCTGAGAGCCATGGTGGGAGCTGTTTGTGTTCACAATCCTTTACCTCACATAATCCTACAGAGGTGAACATAGCCATAGAGAGAGGCGGCTTCAATATTTGAGACATGATTAAGAAAAAGTCTTAGAAAAGGTTTGCAATTATGAATCCATAAAGACCTAGTGTGAATGCCTCTTTATCCATATTTTATTTCCTCCATGTAATATTTAAAATCTTCCCCTTATATTTGTAGAATGAAGAGCAGAAACCTAAACAGCTCTCACATCGTTTCCCTAATTCCCATAGCCTGCATCGCTCGGATGTCAGTCTCTAAATTCTTAATACAAATGAACAGAAGACAAAATCACTTCCCGGGATTCTGAAGTGAAGTATTTCAGGGGAACACAGAGAAACGGTTAAATTTTGCAAAGCTGTGAAACTGGAGAGGGGGCTGTCCTCAAAATCCACCAACCAGAGACCTGGAAGGAATTACTTGCTGGAGGTTCATTTCTCTCTCATTTCTCCCCACCCATTGCACCAAACTCACCTGTCAATTTCATCAAAGAGACATTTGAATGAATTCTCTAATCTGCCCCCCCCCCAAATCGATCAGTTAATTCCGGTGATCTCCATGAGCTTATTAAAGAACCAGGTCTCATCCTTTCATGTTATGCGGTTCCCAGTGCACTCCCTTTACAGTGATGTGCTTATCAGAGGCATCCAAGAAGACGAGCATTCCTTACTAATATTTTATCCTGTGCACAAATGGATTTTTTTTCAATGTGAATTTGGATTTTTTTTTTTTTAAAGCACACTTAACTACAAATGCATTATGCAACCTCTTGCTTCTGGGTCAGAAGTGAGTGGGTTTCTGTTTCTTATTTATTTACTATTTGTCTTTTAACAATCTGAGATTCTTGGTCTCATACAGAATTGTCATAGATTTACTTGCTCCATTTGCTTTGAGGATCAGAGTGAAACTGGTAAATAACATGATCATTTCCTGCGATAATTGGAGGCAATGTGTGTGGCTTGTGGCCACACACGTGAGGTCACTCCTTGGATCCAAACCCGGGAGCATTGACGATAACCAGAATTACTTTAGGAGGAAGTGAGGCTAGTGTCCCGGGTACCATCTCCTTCGGAGGGCCCTCCAACCACTGGCCGTCCATTATCTCATTAGGCTCAAAATATCCCGGTGAGGAAGCAAGGAAGGAGGAGGCTAATGGAGTCATGAAATGGAATAAAGCACTTTGCTAATGAAATAATCACTTCCTGTTCCCCTGCTCCAACCCCTAAGCCCAGATGCAGAAACTGAGGCAGAGGAAGCCGAAGTTGCTGACCCAAGATCCCCAGAGAGAGTCCGCAGCAAAAGCCAGGCAGAGGGTGGAAGGCTGCCTCCCAGCAAGCTGATGTAACCTGTTTTTTAAGGAAATGCCTAATAAGGGCTAAATTGCTCACTGAAGATAACGGCCCCTTTTCTTCCGAAACCAGCCGGGGTGTGGGTAGCTGGGGAGGGCAGGAATGTGCGGGCGCGGGGCCCAGGGCAGGCCCCAGTCGGGCCCCAAGAGTGGGCCCAGGGCACAGCTGGGCTTCGCTGGGCAGCACAGTCCCATGTGGTTTGCGTCTTCACAGACACACACAGCACATAGTAAACTGACCTCATTTGGTCTAATTCCTCAGGTTTTTAGCAAGACCTTCCAGGCTGTTTGCTTAAAGAGCTGCTTTGATAAAGGCTTTCCTTTTTAAAGGAGCTGTGTTTTCATTTCTTTCCTGCTTTAAAATGGTGAGCCCACGACTTACTGAAAGTGTTTCGAGAGTCACTGGGACACTTCTCTGTCCTTCTTTTAAAAAAAAAAAAAAGAAAGAAAGAAAAGAATTAGGGGCACCTGGGTGGCTCAGGGGTCGAAGGTCTGTCTTTGGCTCAGGGCATGATCCCAAGTCCTGGGATCCAGTCCTCCATCAGGGGCCCCGTGGTGAGCCTGCTTCACCCTCTGCCTGTGTCTCTGCCTCTCTCTGGGTCTCTCATGAATAAATAAGTAAAATCTTAAAAAAAAAATAAAAAAAAAGAATTATTCGAGGGCTCCTGCTGTGGAACCCGGGTTCTCTACAGGCAGCACCCTGGGCTATCTCTGTGCCCTCCTGGGAGGTCCCCTGGGTTTCTCTGCTCAGTGTCCATGGCCTTCAGGCTTACTCTCCTCAGCTCTAGAACGTCTTCCTTCCTGGAAGAAGGGTGGACTAAAGTCTAAATGGCTGTAAGACATAAGGCACATGGATAAATCTTTAATTGTGGAATTGTAGGCATGTGTGAGAATTTGTGAGCAGAGGGAGTCTTATGACATTCTTCCAATAGCCTCCTTGGAAAGGTCAACCCCACCAGGAAAATAAAGCATTGTTCTTGAAAGAACGCAGGTGCTGTTGCTTTCCCCTTCGAGTCAACCTAACCTACATTTTTCAAATTGGTAATATGAATGAACACATATAATTCATTCATTCATTTATTCGTTCAGTGACTCATTCATTGAACAGACACAAAAGTGAATAAGTAATGGCCCCTCACACCAGGGAGCTCACAGACACGTTAAAGAAATGATTGCCGTGCCAGGTGCTAATAAGAAGCATAAAGGAGGTAGTATCTCTAGATAGTAGAGAGCAGAGTTCCTGGCGTAAAAAGTGGAAGTATCCAGTGAATCTATATTTAATCAAAATTCAGAAAGACATTTCTATGTTCTTAGTCCTAGGTGGGACTGGCAGAAATAATATTTGATGGAGATAAATATGCAGCCCAGCATAGACTGAAAAACGTCAGTGGACTAATTACAAGGTCAGGGATACCTGTTGATACGATGTGGGGGGCAAGAACATAGACTATGGTGTTGGGGAGGCCTGTGCTTCAATCCTGGTTCTGTCACTGATGTCTGTGCTCACAGACAAATCTCTTCACCTCTCTGTGTTTTGGTGTTCCCAGCTGTAAAATGGATGTGATAATAGATCCTGCCAGAAGGGTTGTCGGGAAGATTAAATGAAATAATGCATTCAAGTGCTTAGAAAATAGCCCGGCCAAAAAAAAAAAAAATGCTCAGTAATATTTAACAATTACTATTGTTACCCATAACAAGTTCTTTTAGAAAAGAAGAAGGAAAAAAGATGCCAAACTCTCACTTTGCAGCCTGGCCAGTTGTAATCAGCAGTCTTTTCATAAGTTCATGGGGTTGTGTGCTGGTCTCCCAAAGGGCTGGGAGGCATCAAGGCAAATCATTACTTTAGATCTCATGTTCTGTCCCAAAGAAGAAAGGGGCTGTGTCATCCTAGGGTTCTTGATAGGCAAGAAGGGAACACCTGGGTATGACTGGACACAAACTCAAACCACAAGGAAAGCACACGACCAAGAGTGATCACAAGAAGAGTATTGGGAAAGTGCAAGTCTAAACAAGCTGAGGCATGCAGAAAACACTTGAGACAGCTAAAAGAGAGAGTTTAGGCAAGAAGATCAGAGTGGGGAGTGGGGAGAGCAGACCTAGCCCTTTTAGTTGATGGCCAAATTGTGACTGGCCTGGAGAAGGCAGGGTTCTGGAAGACATGCTTTTGCCTGTTTTCTCTGACCAGGAGAATGTGGAGGAAGGGAGAGCTCTGGCAGGTGACAGTACAAGCCAATAAGCTTTCAAGCAACATGTACCTGCTCTAAATGGAATAAGATCTCTGGAATAATGATGTATTGCCCAGTACTGAGGCCACATGCAGATGAGATTCTGCAAGTCATGATGGGTTGAAATTAGAAGAATCTTAGAGAAAATAATGTGTGTTGGAAAAATATGCTGGTGAGTCCATTTGCTCTTTTTCAGAAATGGAAAGGAAGTTGATTTTATAGACTACAGACAGGTAAGCATGTTGTCCGTCTTCGACGAAAATTGGTTCTAGAACGGTGACGTTGTGAGCACCTTGAAGAGAATGTGGTGATCACTAAGATACGCCCTGGGTGACAAAGATTGAGCCCCATCACCCTAACCCCACTTTCTCTGAGTCCTGTGGTATTCTTGGGCCAAGAATCCTGAGAAGTCCACTGAACTACGCATTTGGATTTCAGCAAAGCGTATGATCAACCTCTCATGATGTTGCTGAAGATAAGGAAAAGGGGGGGGGCGCTGGATTCACAGATACTTAAGAAACTTGGAAATTGCTGGAAGGCCTATAAAGGGCAGGGATAATGGGAAACCTTAGCCGGAGAGTATCTAGTGGTGTGAGATAAAGCTCTGCACCCCTACTTGTCCGGGGCAAATTATACGTTTGCTCATGACTACCATTTACTACATGCCCACTAATGTCATATAATATATATAAAATATCATTGATTATTATAAAACTCTGTGAGATATTATTTTGCAGAGAGATTAAGTAACTTTCCAAAGGGCACCTTGGCACTAAGCCAGAGGCTGGGGATTTGAGCTTCAGACTGATTCAGAACCATTGCTCTTTCACTCATGCTAACTGGCTCCAATAGCCAAAGTGGGAGGGAGAGATGCTGAACACATGGGATGGAATCATCAGGACCCAAGATGACACTGTCAGAGGTACAGACTGAGTCCAACAAGAAGTAATTTCACCAAGTAAGTTTAGGACTAGAGTAGTCTCTTCTCCTCCCACTAAGAGCCCTGCAGATATATGGAACAGCATAGACACGGCTTTGGAAGAGTTTGGGCGATCTGAGACATTAGTGTGATGTGGCAGGCCAAGGCCAAACAATACAGCCCCGCTAATTAGATTTTGGTCCATCTTGAGAGAATATCAAGCTAAAATGAGATTTGGAACAAGAAAACCAAAGAAGGGCTATGTCTGCTGATGGGAGCCACTCGTTTGATGCTGATGGAGTAAGGGGAGAAGACCAATCCCTGTAGCAGCAGAGTAGGCTGCTGTCATTTCCTGGAGCCACTCTTGAAGTGGGATGTAGGCAAAGTTCAAAGGGACAGCAGCTGACAATGGCATCACACGGGGACAAGGGAAGAAAGAAGCTAGAGATGCTTGGCTGGGAAGAGACAGCTTTGGAGGCCATCTTGACTGGTCTTGGCCCGCTACAAGGGCCATCGTGTGAGGACACATGTCTATTAATTCTCTGGGACAGTGGCTTGCAGACTTGCGTGGCTGTTACCTATGGGAAGAATTACATTTTATATCTAAACCCAGAGGACACATAAATACCCACATATTACTATGTTCAATTGACTTTGATATTTTCTATTGTATTCTTATTTTATTCCATTCTTTTTCATTTAAAAAAGTGTGTTGAGCCCATTAGGCTGACTTACTAGTGGGTTGAAATTCCTACTTTAAAGATCCTCGTTTGGGGATCCCTGGGTGGCTCAGTGGTTTAGTGCCTGCCTTCGGCCCAGGGCGTGATCCTGGAGTCCCGGGATCGAATCCCACATCAGGCTCCCTGCATGGAGCCTGCTTCTCCCTCTGCCTATGTCTATGCCTCCCTCCCTCCCCCCCCCCCCGCCTCTGTGTATGTCTTTCATGAATAAATAAATAAAATCTTTTTTAAAAAAAGATCCTTGTCATAGAGACCAGAATGAGGGTCCCCAGATGGGAGCTATTAGGTGCCAGCTCTTGCTTCTGGATCGCAAAGAATGTCCACCAGGCTGGAAGGACGGAAGATGGGATTGGTGTCCTCAGGAAGCACTGAGCTCTTGCTTCTTGCCGTATTTAAGCTTAGGCTGAATGAAGGTGTGATGTGAGAAGAATTCAAACATCAAATGGGACGAATTAAGTCGACCATAAGGTCCCCTCTGTTTCTCAGAGGCCACCATTGGATTAGTTCCTGCCCTTTTAGGCGATGCTCACAGAAGCATGGTGTACGTCTCTCTGGAGGTGAAGGAGGAGTTGCTCCTTGCTATTCAGACCACACATCAGAGGATCAGAACCAATCTGGGGATGCACTGGAGATCTATTTTTGAAGCTATTCACGTATTTTTTCATTTGTCCAGCAAGTATTTGCGGTGTGTCCAGTACAAGCCAAGCACAAGCTGGGCTCTGGGCATCAGAATGACATGGCCCAGGCTGGGTGGCACTCACTGTGGGAAAAGTGATAGGAAAAGATAATCACTCGACACATATTTTCTGAGTGCCTCTCTGGCAGTCACTGCTTTGGGTGCTGGTCATGCATCAATGCAAAAAACAGATTAAAAAAGAATCCCTGCCTTCCTGTGTGTATGTGGGGCGGGGGGGGGGGGGGGATTTAAAAATTAAACACAACGAGTACACAAATAATTGATGGATTTTGCCTGGGGTAAGGGCAGAGTACCCAGAGAGGGTAGCGGCCAAGTGCAAGAGTCAGGGACATGTCCTTGAGGAGATGGCATCAAAACTGCTGCATGAAAGACGAGTACTGCGAGTCTCAGGGAGAGTGCAAGAGAGAGCAGGAAGGAATGTTCCAGAGGAAGCAGCAAGCATCTGGGGATACAAAAGGAAGCTTGTTGGGGTTTGGGGGCAAGAGAGGGCTGACCCCATAGGGTCTGGAAGGGAGATTTAGTGCTAGGAGCAAGGGTGGAACCCCTAGAGGGATATGGAGCTCTAAGGAGGGGCCGGGATGGAGAGATCTCAGAGGTGGAGGAGTAGAGACAAGAGAGAAGATGGATTTGGAAGACACGTGGGAGGCAGACCCAGCCACATCTGGGGCGCCACTGGAGGGGGGAGCCAAGGAAGACCCCCAGATTCTGGCGATGGTGGGTGAGGGAGGGGAGGAGTCCTACAGGTGGAGGTGAGCAGCAGAAAGGACGGGGGCGGAGAAGGTGAGGGTGGTCTGGGACATCTTTCCGCCTGCAGTTTTCGCTCCTAAAATATCATCATCCCACTCGTCTGCTGGGGAAGCACCTGTTGGGCCTCCAGCACTGCAGCTCCCACGACGCCTTACTTAACCCTCGTCTTTGTCAGACACCAGCGATCCTCCCCACCTCGCATCCCGTTCTCCCTTAGAAACTCACCGCCGCCTCCGTAATGCTCCGGCGCATTTCTGTGTTCGGCTACAATAATATTAATCATGAGGCCCAGGAACACGGACTGCCAGCCTGGCACTGTTGTAGGCCTTTTGTACGGACGCCCCACTTAATCTTCACGGTACCCCTTCACGTCAGTACCATTCCTGTGCCCATTTCATGAGGAAACGGAGGCTGGGGCGGCCAGGTAACCCCCCCTGGCCACCTGCACTACTGGTCAGGGTGAGCTGGGGGGATCCGAGCCCAGGGGTCTGGCTCCAGGGTCTGTGCTCTTAATCACTATGCACATCTGTTTTCTTTTCTTTTTTTTTTAATTATTATTTTTATTGGAGTTCAGTTTGCCAACACATAGCATAACACCTAGTGCTCATCCCATCAAGTGCCCCCCTCAGTGCCCATCACCCAGTCACCCCAACCCCCCACTCACCTCCCCTTCCACTACCCCTTGTTCGTTTCCCAGAGTTAGGAGTCTCATGTTTTGTCTCCCTCACTGATATCTCCCACTTAATTTTTCTCCTTTCCCCTTTATTCCTTTTCACTATTTTTTATATTCCCCAAATGAGTGAGACCATGTAATATTTGTCCTCTGATTGACTTACTTCACTCAGCATAATACCCTCCAGTTCCATCCACATCGAAGCAAATGGTGGGTATTTGTCATTTCTAATGGCTGAGGAATATTCCACTGTACACATAGACCACAGCTTCTTTATCCATCATCTTTCCACTGGATTATAGATCCTTGCATTAGGGACAATGTAGTAGTACGAAGAAGAAGAAGAAGAAGAAGAAGAAGAAGAAGAAGAAGAAGAAGAAGAAGGAGAAAAAGAAGAAAAAAGCACACATTTTGAGAGTTTTAATTACCAAAATAAGAAAAAGAAACACAGTTGCCACTTGTAAACAAACCCAAAATGAACAGCCATCTAGATTCTTTCCCCCGCGAATCCCAGAAGGTTTGTTATTTGAAAACCAAGCTGTGACCACCATCATTGAGTTCTTGAGTTAGATCTGGTCCTACCTACTGATGTGAAAGATGAGAGACTGAGGCTCTGGGAGGCTGAACGTTCAAGAAGGGAGTTTGAAGCCATGACAGAAAGGTAGGGCCAGGTACCAGGTGTCGTTGGTTGTAATTCCATCACTGCTGAGCCTGCAGACAGGGGAGCTTCCTCAGGTCGCACTCTGTTACCTGCCTTCAACCTCGGGTCCCTTCTTGTCCTCTATGAACCTTTTACTCCAAGCTCATGGTCACCTGAATGCCATTTCCACCAGAGCAGGATCCTTGCCCACGGATGTATCTCAGGACCTAGAATCATGCCTGCCGCACTGCCAGCCCTCTTAACGTATCGGATGAGTTACTGGGTTCTCTGAACACATCACAAACTTTCCTGACTCCAAGGCTTTAATGGGATTTTTTTCTTGCTAAAAATGTCTTAGTTTTCTCCAGCTTTCCAAAACCTGTCCCATTCAAGCTCAAATTTCCTTTTGTGAAATCTTTCTGAAATGCTCCCTCTGAATCCCTATGGTATCTCTACATATTGGTTGTGTGTGTGTGTGTGTTTGTGGTCAGAACATTTACTATCTAGTCTCTTAATTTTTTTTGTTTTGATTTTTAAAGATTTTATTTATTTATTCATGAGAGACACACACACACAGAGGCAGAGACACAGGCAGAGGGAGAAGCAGGCTCCATGCAGGGAGCCCAACGTGGGACTCGATCCCGGGTCTCCAGGATCAGGCCGTGGGCCGCTGAGCCCCCCGGCTGCCCTCTTAATGTTTTTAAAACATTCCCAGTGCCCAGCACAGCACCTGGACCATAATAGGCCCTTAAAAGAGTTTGGTAGAATGAGTCAATGACAGGAAAATACTTACACATTTAAAGAGTGGTTACGATTGCCAATGTAAAGTTGGGGTTGGCAACATTTTTCTGCAAAGGAACTGATAGCAAATATCTTAGGCTTTGCAGGCCATAAATTCTCGGTTGCAACTACTCACCTCTGTTGCTGTGGTGTTTAAGCAGCCACAGACAATATGAAAGCAAATGTACTGTGTTTCAATAAAACTTTATGTATGGATACTGAAGTTGGAATTTTGCCTAATTTTCACGTGTCATGAAATACTATTAACATTTTTTTCAACTGTTTAAAAATGTAAAAACCATTCTTAGCTCACAAACCATAAAAGCCAGGTCTGGTCTGGGGGACGGGGTGTGGATTTGGCACATAGGCCATAGTTTGCCAACCCCTGGTCTGGATGGCAGGTCTGGGGCTGGTGGGTGGAAGGGACTTCGACTCCCCGGAGTTCACTTCGGTCCCCTCCCTTCAGTGGGAGGGGCTGCTGCATGCCCTGGGGAGTGCTAGGGAGCTGTCCTCACCAGAGATGTCCAATCTGAGGGTCTGCAGATTATCTAGGGTGGGATGGACAATGGGGAGGAGAGCCCCACCGAGGTGGGGCCAGGGTGGGGCACTAAGTGTCCTCTAAAGCCCTTTTCTTTACAAGATTCTCCGCAGCAGCTTCCTGGGCTGTGGAATAAAACCACAGGAGCCGAACTGATTGGAGAGAAGAAGGTCATTCTGAATTAGTGAAAAGGTCTGAGTTATAAAATGGTTTATAAGAAATTATGCTTCATTGTGTTCAAGGACATTCAGCAATCAAACGAACACTTAACAAAAGGCTGTCAATAATCCATTTGAATTGCACTTTGTATTTTTCAAAGTGCTTTCCAGTACATTATCTTCATTGATCTGAGCAGGAACCCTAGGAGACAGACAACCCCATTTTACAGGTGAGGTCACACCAGCTGACATGGTCAGAACCCAGTCTGTGCTGCCCGATGCAGCTTCCAGAGGCTGGCTGTTGAGTAGCTAAAAATGACAACTTTCTATTTTGTACCAAGGGTGTATTCTTGAGTTTCAATATGGAGTTTCATTTATATTTGTATGAAGCTTAAACATCCTTAACTCAAGCTAATTTAAAAAATTTTTTTAAGTAATCCTACACCCAATGTGGGCCTCGAACTCAAGACCCCAGGATTGAGAGTCCCACGCTCCGCCCACTGAGCCAGCCAGATGCCCCAACTCACACTGATTTTTAACCCTTGAGTGTGTACTAGAAATATGGCCACAAATCTAGATTAGCAGGCAGGCTTTGTCAAACTATATTTTAAAAATATAGCCAGGGGATCAGCGGTTTGGCGCTGCCTTTGGCCCAGGGCGTGATCCTGGAGTCCCAGGATAGAGTCCTGCGTCGGGCTCCCGGCATGGAGCCTGCTTCTCCCTCTGCCTGTGTCTCTGCCTCTCTCTCTCTCTCTCTCTCTCTCTGTCTCTCATGAATAAATAAATAAATCTTTAAAATAATTAAAAATAAAAAAATAAAAAAAATAAAAATATAGCCAAAGTTCATTAAAAGCTGACAAGCAAGAACAGGAGACTATACCCTGGTCCCTCACGTCAGAATGACAAAGGGTTTCCACTGTGTTAGGCTTAAAGGTAAACAGAAATATGCTTGGAACTGGAAAGGTATCTCAGGGTCTGAAATCCTTCCATCTGGTAAATTTGTAGTTTAGAGAAATTAGAAGGACTCTGACATGGGAGGAAATCTAATCCAATTGCCTCGTGGTGGTTTTTCCCTTCCTCCCTGTCTGGGGGAGAGTATGACCTGGGGGCAAACCCCGAGAAGCAGCCAGCCAGCAAGCCCTGATGATTTAGGGGATAAATCTGCTTCTTCTCCCCCCCAAATCGGGGCTCTCATCAGCATTTCCTTGCCAAATTAGGCTTTGGCACAGCTAAGGATGCCTTGGCAAACTTTTTTAATTTCCCGAGAGCAACTTCCTGGTTCTTAATTAGGCCTTTTATGCCTAGATGTCTATATTTAACTATGCTCTGTTAGCGTTGACCCCTTTCGGATACTGCCAAGAACTTCAGGGAAGTGGCGGTTGGGTCTAGACAGGGCAATTACTCAGATAACTCAGTTCCCCAAACCTGTTCTTAAAGCAAGACGCCACGAGGAAATGTTCAGTTATCCAGTGACACCTGCCTGAACCCAGTAGGTGACTGCCCGGGCCTACCTCGCTTCGCCAGGGGGACAGGGACAGATACTTAGCCCAGGGAAGGAGGCGGGCCTGGTGCCCTCCAGGTTGTGCCTTTGAACTTGGCGGGGTGGTGGACAGAGAAAAAGTCCTAGAGAAAGGCTCTCGGCCCTACAAGCGGAAAGTGAGAGAATGTTCATTCTACCTGGTCGTAAAAAAGAAAAATTGAAAGTACCCTGCATGTCTATCGCCAGAGAACTGGGTGGATACACTGTGATGCACGCCTGCAACGGGATGCCAGGGAGCAGTGTGAGAAAGGCGGGCTGGGCACACGACGTCGCGTGGATACCTGTCACAGGTGCGGCGCTGAGCCCGGACAGCAGGTTGCACGTGGCTACCACTATGTGAGAACAATCGCAAAAGTTTGAAACATCAATAATAGTTATACTGTATATTGTTTATGGACAGCATGTGTGGAGTGAGAGCATTTTAAAAATCTGTGATTTTAAAAAAAACTAATCAATCCTTTTTTTTAAAAGATTTTATTTATTTATTAATCACACACACACACAAACACACACACACACAGAGGCAGAGACATAGGTAGAGGGAGAAGCAGGCTCCTTGCGGGACTTGATCCCCGGACCCTGGGATCACGACCTGAGCCAAAGGCAGATGCTCAACCACTGAGCCACCCAGGAGCCCTTCCCTTTTTTTTTTTTTTTTTTTTTTTCTTTTTTTAGAGAAAAGAGAAAATGCCTTATGTTCAGGAAAGCAGTTCTCTCTGGGGAGCGAGGGACGGAGAAGTGAGTCTGGGCAGGGCTCAAAGTCTTCAGCTGAGTCTGTCCCGGTTACTTTTTTCTGCTGGGTGGGAAGTGACCCGTAATATTGTTAGCACCCTCTTTAGCTGGCCTGGGATCATTCATTAACAAATGAAGAGGGGCGAGGAGAGCCAGGGCTAATGTTTGTTGGGGGTGGGGTGGGGTGACAGGAAACGTCTCAGGACAGGAGAGCCCAGGCCTTCTCTCCTCCCTGAACTGTGATCAGAAACCCTTTCAGGAAAACAAGAGTGTTTGTGGGACCAGTTCCAGAGGGAAGTGCAGAGAACAAGATTCTACAAACAGCTCTGCCTCTTTTAGGAGCTGAGTGATCTGACCTGCAGTGAGCCGGGTCTTTCTCAGGTCCCTCCTCTGAGTGAAGGTTCTCCCCAATTTCCCCAGTAGCTGCCTTTGGTTGTGGAAGTCCCCAAAAGCCCTGTAGGGACAGTGCGGGACGAGGAGGGAGCGGGCTTATAAACCCTTGGATGGACAGAGCTGGGTTAAAAATCGGCTTTCATAGCTCTTGACACTTTACAAATGACCCTTGGCAACGATTTCATGGAAGGAGAGTGTTTTGCTGCTGTTGCTGTTGTCTTATGATGGAGAATTTTGAAGGTCCATACAATTAGATACTATTACTCCAATTAAAAAAAAATACCCATCTCGCAGCCCCCAAAACTGTTAACTTATGATCAATCTTTCCCTGTCTACCCACTGATCCACTCTCCATCATTTCTCATATCATTTTGAAGCAAATCTCAAACAAAAAAGCCACAAAAGACCACCTCAGCTGGGGTTCTCCGGAAAAACAAAACTGTAGGATTTTTCTATCTAGATTTATTTTAAGGAACTGGCTCATTCAGTTGTGGGGGCTGGAAATTCAGATAAGATTTAACATTGCAGACTTGTGTCTGAATTCTGCAGGCTGGAAACCCAGGCAGGGTTCCTTCTATACTGCCATCCTGAGGCACAGTTGCTTCTTATTTTAGAAGTTCAGTCTCTGGTTTTAATGCCTTCGACTGATTAGGTGAGGCCCACCCACATCACGGAGGATAATGAGCCTTACTAAAAATCTACCGACTTAAGTGTTCAATCACATCTGAAAAAATCTCTTCACAGCAACATCTAGACTGGTGTTTGACCAAACTGCTGGGCACCATGGCCTAGCCAAGCTGACACAAAATTAACCCTCACAGATTATTTTATTAGTAACTGCTTCAGTATGTATATAAAAAATAAGGACTCCCTGGGGCACCTGGGGCACCCAGTCGGTTAAGTGTCTGACTCTTGATTTCAGCTCAGGTCGTGATCTCGGGGTGGTGGGATGAAGCCCCATGTCAGGCTCTGCGGAGTTTACTGGAGATTCTCTCTCTCCCTCTCCTCCTGCCCCTCCCCCTGCTCTCTCTCTCTCTCTTTCTCTGAAATAAATACATCTTTAAAAAAAAATAGACTCCTGTTTTTAAACAACCACAATATTATCACAGTACATTAAGTTAATAATTATCTTAAAATCCTCAGACATCCAATTAAATTAACCTTTAACTTTCCAATTGTCTCATAAATGTCATAATTTTTATTTTTATAATTTGTTGATTTTAGTTAGGCTCCAACCAAGTCCACAACTTGTGATTGGTTTTAAAAATATGTTTAAAAAATTATGTTTTATGTCTCTTAATTTACAGGTTCCCTCAACATCTTTCTCTTTCTCTTCCTTGCAGTTAATTTCTAAAAAATATTCTTTTGTATTGTAGAGAATAGGAGGTTTCAGTTTGGATTCTGCTGGTTGCATTCTCTCAGTGACATTCGTCATGTTCCTCTATCCTCTGTGTTTCTGTAAACTGGAAGGTAAATCTAGAGGCTCACCCAGCCATTTAAAGAGACACCTATTTGCATAATTTTAAGGGCTCCCTGAAGAATTCCTTGTTACCCATTCTGCAAACAAATAAACAAACAAACCGGAGCAATATACCTCCCCTATCAGCTTGCTGAGACTAAAATTGCCCTGCTAAAAATAATTTTAATTCCCAATTAAAATGTAATACTCCTAGGGGTGCCTGGTGGCTCAGTCAGTTAAGCGTCTACCTTTGGCTCAGGTCATGATCTCAGGGTCCTGGGATCAAGCCCTGCATCAGGCTCCCTGCTCAGTGGGAGTCTGCTTCTCCCTTTCCCTCTGCCCCTTCCCCTGCTCACACTTTTTTTTCTCTCTCTCTCTCTCAAATGAATTAAAAAAAATTAAAAATGTGATACTCCTAGGAAAGGGAACACTTATTAGACATTTCACTCTTAAGAATGAATGCTTTAAAAAAAAAAAAAGAATGAATGCTTTTATGAAATCCTTTCCCAAGTCAGTTTCTGAAAGTGAGGGAAGTGAGTGGAAAGTCAGTGAGAAGAGCACATGGGCAGTAGGTGTGTGTTTCATAGGGAGGGGACAATGGGGACACTATGCAAGGGAGAGAATCAGTTACAATGGGACTCATCTTCAAAGTCCCCTCAGCTATGAGCATTTGCTGCTCTATGGGCGCTGTATTCAGTGCTTTCAAGCAACTATTTAGTTTCAATCTTATAACAACCTGGGGAAGTAAGTAGAGTTTACACCCATTTTAAGGTTAGAAACACTGAGGCTCAGCCAAGCTTAAGCAACTGGTTAAAGGTCATGTGGCTAATAAATGTACACAAAGATGAAGGATGTGGAATAAAGATTCCTCCCCATGTTCCTGGCCCCTGTGCTCTTTCCACCAACCCACAGCTTCACTCTGGCCCCCCTACTCTGTTACTTCCAGCTCTGGGCTCGCTTGACAGGAGAGGTGAGAGATGATCCCTCCACATGGGTGCCTTCCAACCTCCGGTGTAGCCTGTTCCTGGACACATTCTGGGGATCGTGCCCAGAATTGGGCCATCACAGGGGGCAGTCAAGGATCTTCCCAGTGGCTTCTGATTTAATAAGTCTTTCTTTCTTTCTTTCTTTCTTTCTTTCTTTCTTTCTTTCTTTCTTTTTTTTCTTTCTTTCTTTTTCTTTTGCCCTTTTCTGGGAAAAAAAAAAAGATGGAAACACTATCTCTGGAAACCCAGCCCACTGATTCGACAGGAATGATACTTAGGACTTCTGGGTGCTGCCATGAGTCAGCAGCACTTTGAAACAAATTTTATTTGCTTATTGTAGAAATGAAATTGTAAGAGTAACAGAAGTAATGATTGAAAAAAAACCCAAAAAAACAAAAGAGGCAGTCTCCAAGAATCACACCACCCCAACAACATCAACCGTTCCCATGTCATCGTGTTCCTTGTCAGCCTCTGGCTGGAGGCATGTACAATTTTTCCAGTTCTATTTGGTTCCTCTCTGAGCCTACAAAACAGGCAGAGGAAGTGGGGGAAGAGACGGATCTCCCCCTGTCCTCCTCTGAATCATGGCCATTTGAAATGACTCAATCGGAAGCATTAACCTGTACGACTCTGCATCCAGGGAGCCAAGGAGATGGGCCAACAGAGCCTTGTTAACTTAGAGCTTCCTCATTTTCTTCTGCCGGCCTAGCACACAGCCGTGCACCTTCGTAGGGCAGCTCTTTCTTTGAGAACCAGACGTGGAAGCTCAAAACTAGCCAAGGTAATTGAGAAAGGAGGAGAAAGAAACCAACTGTAACCTATAAGCAGTTCCGATCTTCCTTACTGCTGAGATCACACACAGCTGCAACCCTCTCTCATCTCTGGGTGACTAAAGCCTCATTATTTAGCAAAACGTATTTTGGAGGCAATTTCAACTTCCGAAGACAAAAGGAAGTACATGGAACCAGTCGAACCTTGGAAAATTGTCAGCTGTTTATTCATGTTATATGTGCTCATTGCATGCTGGAGGTAGGCACTGCTAACGTCCATCAATTTTGTGCGTTTTTAGACAGTTAAGTTATGCGGGGCACAATCTCTCGCCTTAGCCAGCTAAGAGGAAGGTGGAGTGCGTTTACCATCATTACCTATGTACGCTGAAACCTTTGAGACATCCTTTTTTTAAAAAATTAATTAATTTATTTATTCATGAAAGACAGAGAGAGGCAGAGACACAGGCAGAGGGAGAAGCAGGCTCCATACAGGGAGCCCGACATGGGACTCGATCCAGGGTCTCCAGGATCACGCCCTGGGCTGAAGGCAGGTGCTAAACCACTGAGCAACCCGGGCTGTCCCCTTTGAGATATCCTTAAAGAGAAATGCAACGGGGAGGGGGAAAAAAAAAAGTTAAGTTTTTAGAAGAAGTCATTTGTCTTTAGCCGAATTCATCTGGGTACGATCCGGGTTGCTGCAGACATAAAACTGTCTGGAGTCTGGCTTCAGGGTTTAGAATTATAAAATATTCATGGCGTATAATTTTGCATAATTTGTTTAGCTACCAAGACATAATTTAGTTATTTGGTGCATGAATCCTTCAGGAGGCCTAAAGAAGAGGAAAAACGGACTTTAGGAAGCTAAATCCAGCTTTGGTGCAAATGCAGATACACTTACCGTCTGTGTCGTCCATACACAGAAACACACGTAGGTAGACACACAAGCGTGTGTGCGCACGCGGGTAATTGATTCTTCCCTGTGATGCTTACAGGCTGCCCTGGGCGTCTTACATAAATCACTCCCCTAGTTTCGCTCTGCATGTGATCACCTAGAAACCCGAAGGGAAGAGCTCCAGAACATTTTCGATTTCAGCAAGATGCGTGTGGATGATGAGACCCCTTCGTTGTAAACGATCGCAAACGTGGGCGTTGATTTATCCAGAGCCGAGAGCTGCCCTCCGTGACCGCTGTGTGCTGAGCGCCGCGGGGCGCACTGGCCGGCAGAGGCCCCGACCCGGGGCGGCTTGGGGTCTGGGGGAGGGAGGCCGCAGGAGGGCCCCGCTGTCCGGGGTCGTGTAAGCCGGCAGGTGCACCGAGCACCCAAGGGAGACGCAGAGCCATGCACATAAGGGAAGGCGAGCGTGCTCGCTGCCCCCACTGCCCCCACCAGGCTGGGCCCTGGGCCCTGTCCCCTGTCCGGGGCTGCGGACACGGGATCACTTGTCCTTGTGTCTGCGGTCTTGCCCCTGCCAACCCATTCTCGTCCTGAAGCAGTAGGGGGTCTCTCTCGGGGCAGATCTGACACTGGTGTTCCCCTTAAGCTCAAGAAAAAGCTCAGATGCTCCAGCCTGGTACACAAAGTCCCCTCAGGCCCCAGGCGAGCGGCTGGCAGGACGCAGGACGCCTCCTCGGGCCTCTGGGCTGAGTCTCTCTCCCCCTGCAGTGCTGTCGCTCTGTGCCCTGCTCACTCCACTTCTTCAGGTTCAGTTGAGGCTTCATCCCTTCCAGGAAGCCTCCTCTCACTCCCCGAGATGGGGCCAGTCCTCCCTCTGTGTCCCTCATGGCCCTGGAACTTTCCCTGGCCCATACAGAGCATTCTCAGTGTCAGTAACTGGAAACCAACGACGTTAGTAGAGCTCTGAAGTCAGAGCTTCTGGGTCTGAATCCAAGACCCATCATTAACTAGTTTTGTCATCTTTTTGAAAAAGATTTGTCTATTTTATTTTATTAAGATTTTATTTACTTATTTGATAGAAGAGTGAGAGAGAGAGAGCCTGAGCAGGAGGAGGGGTAGAGGGAGAGAGAAGCAGACTCCTCACTGAGCCCAATATGGGACTCGATCCCAGGACCCATCATGACTGAACCAAAAGCAGATGCCCAACCAACCGAGCCACCTAGGGCCCCATAGATTTATTTATTTGAGAGAGAGAGAGAGAGAGGTAGAGCGTGTGTGGGCAGGAGTGAAGGGAGTGCAGAGGGGGAGAGAGAGAGAGAGAGTCTTAAGCACACTCTATGCTGAGCACAGAGCCAGACGTGTGCTCAGCCTCACCACCCTGAGATCCTGACCTGAGCCCAAACCAAGAGTCGGACGCTTAACCAACTGCACCACTCTGGTGCTCCTACTAGTTTTGTAGTCTTAGGGTAAACTGTTTACCCTCCTCCTGACACTGGTTTTTAATCTGTAAAATGCGGATGATGATGGTACCTCCAACACAGGACCATTGTAGGAATAAATGAGATTATACACATGAAAGTACTTAGACTAGAGCCTGGCATGTACTCAATAATTGCAATAATTTGTGATCTATATGCACACATAATGCATCCATAATACATACATTATATATAATGGATAATGTTACGTCATGTAACAGTCTTGTCTGTTGCTATGATAATTATTGGCTGGTATCCTCCTCAACACTGTAAACCCTCTCCCCAGTGGAGCAAGCCACTGCACCCAATCCCCAGGGCTGATGGATTAACCCCCGGGGCTGCGTGTACCCCCCACAGCATGCTGTTTGGGAGCCTATTCTAAAAGAGAAGGGCCGGGACTGGGTGTTTTTGTGGCCGTGTCTCTCCTGCTCCTGAGCACAGCACCCGGTGTGTAGATCATGTTCAGTCATCATTTTCCGAATGAATGAATGAACTGAGTTGTGTAAGGTTTCTTCCAAGAACAGAATTTTTGGTGGAGAATGGGAGAAAATGCAGGATTGGGTTTGTCAGAGGTAAGTGGGGGAGCCAGGCCTGTCTGAGGGAACAAACAACATGATGAGGCCAAGGAGCAGAGTGCATGGGAGGTCAGGAAAGAGCACCTGTGCCTTTTGTGCTGTTGGAATTGCTTCCTGTGACACACATATCGCTTAAACCCCCATGCGCAGAGTGCCTGACTGGAGGGGGTGGCTGGCTTATTAGAGCATTGAAAACAGAACAGTAAAAACAGAGATGGGGAAAAGCATAAAGGTAGAACAGTGAAAACAAGAACTCTACATGTAAGCAAAATAGATTTGATTGCAAAATGACTACCATAAAATTGTAATTTCATATGAATTTTAAAACTAACCTTTTACAGATTATAACAGTAATACATATTCATTGCGGAGAATGTGAGATATGCAGAAAAGCAGACAAAAAATAAAAATCACCCATAATCCCGCTGTCAAAAATAACCACACTGATGTAGTAGTTATGCCTCTAATGCTTTTCCCCCCCATGCACGTGTACATTATTGAATATAAAGTTTTGCATCTTTATCCCTCCATTATCAGGAATATCCTGGCCCAGACCCTTCATCCTCTATTTAGCTCTGTTGCCGGGGATTCCAGACTATTACAACAGGGACCTGAGAGGGTTAGAAGATAAGTGTGCTCTCTACTGGGCCTTTGCTGGCTGGGGGACGTGCAGGTCCCTGCTGGGACTGTATGAGGGCCGACTGCAAGCCAGAGGCCACTGGTCACTGTCAGCCTCAGAACTATTTCCAGGCAGCCGCTGGCTGCCTTCCTGTTGTTGATCATGAGATGACACCACTTCTACAGCCTGGGCCTGCTGGGACTCAGCTTTGGCTGCCTCTCCCAGCACTGGCCTTCTGGCTGCGGGGCTCAACGGCCTGACTTTCCAATGTGTGCTAGCATGGTCTTGGTAGGTTCACGGAAACTCCTCAAAGTGTGGTGACCCGGGGCTTGGCCTTGGCAGTGGACTCTGTGTGTGAGTGTGTGTGTGTGTTTGTGTGTATACGTGGGCATGTGGACACAGTTTTGGTTCTTGACTGCCCCTGGCCTCTGGTGTAGGGGTAGCTTGAACGTACTTGTTCTCCCCTCTCTTGGCACAGGCTCCCCTCGTGGCCACCCTGGAGATCTGATAGAAATGAGGCCAAGATTCCGTGTCCAGGACCAGGGTACACAAAGGTGACTTGATCTCAGAAACGAAGGAGCATCCCAGATGTCACAAGTAGGCTGAAGTGTTAACCTGGCCCAGCAGCGTGGCTTCTTCACTCTGGGTTCCAGAGTGCTAGGTTCAAGCTCCCAAAATCCCACTGGGCTGAGCTCAAAGTTTGTCCTGGAGCCTGGGTCAGGACTGAACCCGGAGTGGGGTCCTCAGTGAGAGTCAAGGGATGACGGGACTGAGAGGAGGAGGGGTTCTGGGTCAGAGAGGCAGGCTGTTTTCAGCAAGAAGAGGTTTTAGAAATTACAATCCATTTCCCCCACAGAGTGTGAGAATCCCATCTGTAAATCTCCTGGCAAAAGATCATGTAGCATCTACTCAGACATGTCCAGTGACAAGGGCTCACTCATTCATTAATCATTTGGGCTCTCAGAATGATAATTAGGAAATTCTTCTACATTAAGCTGAGATGTGCTTCTTGGGCCCATCCATCCAGATGCCCCAGTTCTGCCCTGGGAGTAGCCCATGGCAGACCCAGGCTTGGCCCTCCCTATTGACAGTGGTCCCTATGCACTCCTTTTCTCCTTCGAGGCCAGGAGCAAGCCTTCTGCCTGTCTCTGAGTGCCAGCCCGGCAGAGAAGTGAGGCTGGGATAGATCGGATCCAGGGACAATGTAGTTGTTACCTATTCTGGTCACAGTGGAGTCTTGGGGTTTGTTCGATGGCAACAGAGGTAGATGTAGGATAAAGCCCTGAGCCAGGACCAGGGTAAGACCAGAGAGACAGATTATACTCACCCCTCTGGTCTGTGGCCCTGTGGGGTTAGACACTTGCTAAAATCAGGGATGAGTCTCTTCTCTGCATCAGGCCATTTTTGGTTCTTTCTGTAATAAACCATAATTAGGAAATTTCAGGATGGCAAGAGACCCATATAGAACAGGCTTTCTGCCCCATTATTCTCTATGCAAAACAAAATGATAAAATTATTTCAATATTACCTTCTTTGTTTCAGCCCTCTACTTATGGGTTAAATTTGTTTTCCTAGTCTCAGTGAATTTTAACCCCTTATCTCCTTTTTGGGAGGGAGACACACAAGTTTGGGTCACAGTAGGACATTGGGAGCAAGGTATTGGACCCTTTTTATAACCTTTAGGGCAGAAATCACCAGTGGGTGTGGCATTCAATTACAACCCATTAGTTCAATTAATGGGTTTCCCGGGCAGGTCACTCTGTTCTTTTGTAGCAACATTAAACAGTGAGCAGTTTTCTGACTTATTCACATCAAATTTATGCATACTATATATATCAATACTGCAGCAAAATAAAATTTAGCCTGTAGAGATAGGTGCATGCAGATTTTGGTGTGACTTCAAATAGTAAGCATTTTCAGTTGGTTATTTCCATCCCCTTACATCTTTTCCCGAGAGAGAATTAAAACATGTGGTATCAAGGGAGCTTCAAGGCCACACTTGACCAAAGACCTCCTGGAACTAACTCAAAATCAGACTGGATCAGATCAAGTTAGAAACCATCCCATCCAACATAAGAAATGACAATTCCAGCTAAGAGAAGAAAGGGACAATCCTGTTAAAAATCAGGTGGGTGGATTTTAATGAGAGTGGCAATGAGGAAGTCTCAGAGCTTTTGTGCGGGAATGCAAAATACCTAGCTTGGCTGTTAAGCAAGATCTTTTGAAGACATATTGGAGGACTGGAGGCAGAGACACCATTTATGAGGTGTGTTAACTAGGCTACTAGCTAACTAGGTTAGCTGTTGTAACAAAGAGACCCCAAACTATAGGGCTTAAGTAATATGGAAGCAGTATTCTATATCTTGTTTGGTGTGACGCTTACATGGGGACATATAACTGTCAAAACTCAGTGAAGGGGACCCCTGAGATCTGTGCATTTTAGGGGTGTTAATTATGCCTCAGTTAAGAACAAATAGACATTCATTTCTCTTTTACTTAATAGTCCGAATGTGGGTGCATCAATCATTGTTCTGTTTTGTGACCAGTCAGCTTGGTTGTTCTAAACATGTAACTCCATCTCTGCTGCCTAATAAGGGGGACAGGGAGGAGTGGCTTGTCTTCAGGTGGAGGCGAACTTGGAATTGGACATTCCCCTTCTGCTCATATGCCACAGGTGCAAACCCAGTCACGAAGCGACATAAAGGAAATACACACCCAAGCTGAAAAGCCATGTGACCAGCTGAAACTCCTGAAGGTGGGACTCTATCCTAGTACAGAAAGAACAATGGGAGAATGATGCTGGAAAAAGTTGGAAGCCTCCACCACTTGGGGAAACCCTGATCCGTGACAGCCATGGAGCAGAAGGGCAGACACCAGAGTCATTCAGGGACAGAACTGACCCAATTGGGTCTCACTGTTTGGACATAGGGACAGAGTTAAAAATAATTACAATTGGTCATTGGTTTCAATTGGTTGGATCGGTAGGTCAGCAAACAGTGGAGCCATGATGGCAATGGGGAAACCAGGAGACCAGCCGGTGTGCTGGGGTGGGGCAGACAGAGGAGATGGCCAACGGAGACTTAGAGTCTCCATCCTTACGGTTGCTTAATAATAGAAGAGGCACTTCTCACTGCAGTGCAGGGCGTGGCTCGGCCTGAAACCAGGGAGCTTAATGATATTGTTTTTTCTTAAACAGGAGGTTGAGCATTCTGAAGGTAAAACAAAGCAGGAGCGGGTGGCCGAGTGTGGCGAGAATCTCTAGCCATCAGTGGTCCCCCACCACAGTTCTCTGCACCAGCTGCAAACATCTGCAGAGCATCTACTATGGGTGCATCGCCCGCCACCTTCTCTTTAGCACAATCCATCACATGCCCTTTTTGGGATCTGTGCTGCTCAGACCTCTGGCCACAGCCCGCTGCATGACCATTACTGAGTTGGATGCTGCATTTTAAAACACAGTGGCAGTACAACAGTTCAGGGATGCGTGTTTGACTCTTAGGCACTGGGGGCATTTGATGGCGGGGAGTGGCCAAGGGGCCCCACTCTTGCTCGAAGTGACCAGACGAAAAACACATGTCAAAAATGTGTTGCTGTTCAGCCCTGTGCTGTTTAAATTGAGAGCAATGAGCTTTCTCACGGAGAAGATTAGAAACGCCTTAAAAGTGGGGCCCGCACATCCTGCTTCTTTGCTTTCCTTGCTACTCCTGACAGTGCTTAGGAAGATAGCTCTTTGTTAAATTAATAAGCATGTGGACTTAATTCAGTGTCAACAGCTTCCATGCTGACTCTTTAAGCACAGGGTGAAAACTAACCTCCTCAAATTCCCCATATTTACTCCCCACCAGATGCAGGTTCTTTTGATAAGTCAAGAGTTCATAAGGTTTACGGCAACGAGAGGAAAGGTAAGTAGCGTTCATCAAGGTGTGGGACCTCAGATAAGCCTTTTCACTTCTCTGGGCCTCCCCATCTGAAAACAGAAATAGGAGCTGGATGAGGTGTTAGCTAAGAACACTTTATAACATGAATATTCCACGATTCTTCTTAGATCAAGCTGCTTGTCATCTAGGCATTTTTCCAGACATTTGAGTTTGCAACTCCTCCACCACCTTTTTAAGGTAACAGCATTCCCTGTGCATGCTTCTTGCCCTTAGGTGAAAGCGGTTCCTCTGTTTCTGGTTTGGGTAGGAACATGAGCACAGATATGAAAGCAAATGATCCGGCACAGACACCCTTGTATTCATTCTCTATTGCTGCCTAATGAATTGGCATTAACTTAGTGGTTTACAGCAATACAAATTTATTATCTTAAAGTTTTTTGTAGGCCAAGTCCAGGACAGGTTAGCTGGACTCTTTGCCCAGTCTTATTGGCTGAAGTCAAGGTTTGGCTGGGATGGCCATCTCAGCTGAGGCTCGGCACACTTCTAAACCCATTCTGGCACAAGCAGAATTTAGAACTATGTGGTTGTAGGACTATGATCCCGGTCTTCCTGCTGGCTACAAGCTGGGGGTCACTCCCCTGTAGGGTGACCTCAGGTACTAGCCATGTGGTCCTTTCCCATCAACACAGCAGCTTGATTCTCCAAGGCAGGCAGGTGGGCAGCTGTTGATACTTCTTGTCTATTTAAAGTCTCACCTGATTAGGTCAGGCTCACCCAGAATAATCTTTCTTTTGATTACCTCAAAGTCAGCGATTAGGGACCTTGATTACATCTGCCAAGTCTTTTGCCATAAATCAGAGAGTGGTGTGACCCATCCAGCAGAGAATCATATTCAGGGAGGGCTGTGTACACAAGGTGGTGGAAATTTTTTATGGGGAGTATCTTAGAATCTGCTTGTCACGGCTCTTCAGGCACGGTTGCAATCTCAAATGCCTACAACGACAGGAGTGGCGACCCAGTGAAACTGCCAGAGTCTGTATGTAGAGAGTGGTGGGGTCTGTGGCAAAGTGAGGACAACATGCCTTCCCCTAATGACAGCAACCTGGGCTCCTACCACACTGATTGCCACGATGAGCCAAAAATCCTGATATTCATGTGAAAACTCCTGAGTTGTAGATTTGAACAGGCATTAAAAACAATGGTTTTACAATTTCAAAATGAAAAAAAAAAAATTAAAACCCACAGCGTGGGTCAGAGGTGACCTGTTGCCCACCAGGTGGTGGGCTCTATGGTAGAGACAATCAAATCTGGTTGAAGGGAACAACAAACTTGACCTTACCTAGGAGAAATCCAACTCTAAGGGTGAAATAGCTTCAGGAAGGATGTGATTGTGGCAGCCAGCCAGGGCCCTGGACGTGGCAATGCATCTTGGGCACCAGAAGCTGAATTTGGAAGTCGGACCCCTGAGGTGGCGTGGGGCCAGCGGAGGCGAGCAAGGAGACAGGCGTAGGCCCCCCTGGGAGCGCTGCACTAAAACAGTGTTTACCCTGAAAAAAAAAAAAAGACTTTTTTGGCCTCGTAATGCAGTTCCATGAGCAGCCTGGCACGTCACGTCACATTTGTAATGCAACACCTTCCATGGTTTGCTAGAAAATTGCTCCCCAAATTATACTTCTGTGAAGACTACACAGTAATAAGGCACCACAAGGGCAGGGAAAAATTTATTGCAATTGGATACATTGAATAATGTAATGTTTCAACAATACCAAAAAGAATGTTGTATTATTAAATTACCCCAGCAGTTTTAAAAAGCAGCATTAAAATCACCATGAGCAGGCATTAAGACTGAGAATAACAAATATTGAGTTTTCCTCAGGGTTATGGTGGGGCAAAAGTCCTTCAATCCACTTAGACCTTCAGAGAACAGACAGGCGCTTACAGGGAAGGAGGACTGGAGTGAAATGAGCAGTCACTTTGGCTCCCATTCGATGCAGGAGTGGCAAAATTATAAAAGTTTAAACATCTCTTTAAGCAATCTGACAGGTAGGGTGAGGCGGGGGTGGGGGCCAAGCAATTATACAGAGAATGTGATCAGCGCAGGGGGCCCTTCGGGGTAATTCAGGCCCCCAAATGCCTACTTTTTCTGGAACTGCCGGGCTTTGAGGGTAAAATAGTCAGGGCTTTCAGTCCCCTTAATGACCGTCATTTCCTGTAGAGCTGACCGGTATCCAGGTGCGTTATGAATTATGTAAAGCGTAACTCGGGTGCTGTTTCTGAGCCTCACGTCGTCTCTCCCCCTAAACTCCCTCACTCTCACCCCAGATCTGTTCTAGATGACTCCCAATTCCTACCTGGTCCAGAGATGACTTTGCTGTCTTATAACTCAATCCACCTGCATCTGAGGCTTATTTAATGTATCAATTCCCCAGATTTGATGCCTTCTTGGTCTACTCACAGTTGAGACCTGAAAGAATTATCCTGATCAAGGCCCTTTGAGTTCAGGAAAAAGAAATCCAGCAAAACTAGTTCAAGACAAGAGGGAAGCTCAGTGGACAGAGAGAGGGAATTTCTTAGTCTCCAAGGGCAGGTTGCACCGCGGGGCCTCACATGGCCATGCAACCAGAACCGGGATGTCTGCAAAAACAGTTAACACGCTCCTCCCCTCACTGAGGGTCTGCTGGGGGCGCTGCACGAGCGGAGGGGGCCCTTGGTCTGTAACGAATGCTCAGGGTTTCTTGCTTCATCTCTGCGCCTCAGCTTCATTCTCTTCTCTCCACCAAGGGGGAAAACAGCCACCTCACTTGTAGGTCTGGGGGACTCATCAGCAGTAAGACCCAACAAGGATTGATGAGAGACCCTGAGTCCCTGAGTCCCACGTCCAAACTGGAGTGAGAGGAAGTTGGATTGAACCCACTCTAAGCCCAAGGGGAATCACTCCAATTTTTGTTTTCTTTCCTGCCAATCTCTTACTCATTAAACTTTGCATTGTTTCAACACTGTGACTGACCCAGAGTGGGTGGAATGGGGACAAGGTTGGGATGTGCCACCATCTGAAATGGAAGCCCCAAAGGCCTGCCATCGCATGGTTGAGATTAGCCTCTGCTGAAGAGAGGACTTGGAAGTGTGCTGCGGGTAAGCTAGGGAGTCTCTTGGATGCATTGTGGGGTCACAGTCTGAATGCCATTGATCTTAGGTAAACAGTAAGCGTGGAAATGGTACCACACTAATGGTAGAAATGAGCAGTTGCTCTGCTTGGGATATTTAAAAAAAATGAAGATAAGGAATGGGTTGAAGAGTTACCATTTGTCTCTGGCTCTGTCCAGGGCAACTTGACTGGCTTTAGGGGTTTCCTGGCCCATTTGGTGTGTGCCATTGATTAGGGCAGATGCTCCTTAGAGCTTGATGATGCCAACCATTAAAAATCTTACCATGCCCTGCCCTGTGACCTCGCCTTCAGTTAGTAATTTCATTTTTCAAAAATATTTTCCACTTAAAAAAATATCTAGTCAGCAGCTGTCAGCCAGTCTTATGAGTCTGATTAGTCTGAACCAATCATCCAGAACTTCAATGAACTCACGAAATTGAGCTCCTGAACCCTAAGATCTGAAGACCCTGGTGAACTTGTCAAGGCACCAACCAATGAGCTCCTACCTTGCTTGGATGACGCCAAAGAAGTCCTTACAGCCGAAGAGAAGCACAGTGAGAGTCCCCGTGACAGCTTAGAGGATCAGTAGTTCAGGGACCTCCTTTTCTCCAAATGTCTATCAGCAAGTTTGGTGGGGAAAATTCTCGGCCAGGTCACGGCATGTGGTAGTTGAAACTCTCAGAATCCTTCAAGTCACCCCAAGAAGGTGGCTACTGCGTGTGCCTATAATGATGGCAGGGACGGCCTGTGGCAGTCTGCCTTGGAAGGGTGGGACAAGCAGAAATCTGCCTTCTCGTGAATAGGCTGAACAGTTTGATTAGGGCTGACCACTGGGTTTTCTCTTCTCCTACTGCTCCTATCTGTAGATCTGTCTACTAGGGCTGCCACAGTAAAAGAGCATAGACTGGCTTGACCAGCAGAAATGTGTTTATTTTCTCATGGTTCTGAAGGCTGGGGTGTCCAAACCTAAGGTACAGTGGTTAATTCAGTTTCTGTTGAGGATTCTCTTCCTGCCTTGCAAACGACTGCCTTCTGTCTCTGTCCTCACAGGGCAGAAAGGGAGGGGGCACTCTGTGTCTCTTCTTTTAAGGGCAGTTCTCTCATCAAACCAGGGCTCCACCATCATGACCTAGTTCCTACCAAAAGGCCCATCTTTGATTCCATCACATTGTGGGTTAAGGTCTCAACATATGAATTTTGGAGGGACAAAACATTCAGTTCATAGCCATTCTTTTCCTTCTTTTCCTTATTATTGACCTTTCCTCAGGGTCAAGAGCACATTGCTGGCTCCCAGGACCTGTGGTGAAGTGCAGGGCTGAATAGTGCGAAATGTTGGCTCCATGTCTGTTCTGAAAGGAGGTGCTGAGAGAGAAGGGCAGCTCATGAAGTTTCCCTGGATGGAGCTGCTCCCTTAGGAATATGCCTACACAAGGTGTTAAAGCTCAAAGACCAAACCTAAGGTGGTACAAAGGAGATGTGTTGAGAGGTGACCCAGACCAATTTGTTCATGCACAACTCTTGGGCTCCTTTTTGGTAGATAATAGGTGATTTGAGGTGCATAAGGTTCTTAACATCTCACAACCTCACTACATTTATTAGCAACCAGCATAAAACCAATCATACAACCTTTCCTGAAAGCTAAATGACATCCTAGAAATTATACCCTTAAATGCTTCAACTGTCACCTTGGTTGATAGTTCATTTGAGGCAGATGTGACAATAACTTAGAAGTAGGGTGCTATTGTCTTTCTGGTTGGCATCAGACAACCAGACCCTCCAACTCAATGGATAGTCCCATGCCATTTAGAGAACGTGCTCTGGGTTCCATCTATAAGAATATCACTACAGATTTCACTGGACTTTTGTTCTCTTTGCACATAAGGGTGGGGAATGTCTCTAAAATATGTTGGTCAGTCAGTGTGCTCCTCTGGCTTTGGCACTCAAGCCTCTTTCTCTGATTGGATTTAATAGTCACCCTTGGGTTGATATTGTAGCTACAGTCCCACTGCCCAATACTATTCCCTAACACCCAAACTAACCCAGCCAACTGTGCCAGACCTCCCTGCCCTGAAGTGAGGTCAAGAGGTAGCATTGGACAAATATCAAACAGGTATGGGAAGCAGAGTGACATGAACAGTAATGTGGACCTTGAATCCAGTTAGACTTGGGCTAAATTCTAGCCCTTTGCTACTTTCTGTGTGACTTTGGGCAAGATGCTTAACTTCTCCAAGCCTGTTTCCTCAATTGTCCAATTGTGTGAACATTAACTTCTACAAAATTTCTGACACATAAAAACAGCACAATAAATGCCAGATACTATTACTGGTAACATTAGTGTTGCTGTAATCAATAGTTAAGCAAAATGCAGTGGTAGGGACCTTTTTTTTAGGGATCCTGGTTATCCTGGTAGCTCTTGGACTAAGTTCGTGCTGGGTTGTTAGTCTCTGTAAAAGAGGGTAGCAATGCCAGAGCAGACAGGCCATATTTTGGGAAGAAAAATGACATACTGGGAAAGTAGTCAGAAGGAATCCAAGAAGAATTAGAGGCAGAAACCCCACCTGAGAACTGGAACCCCAGGGTTCTGGGTCTCAGCACAGTGGAAACCCAGTGCTTATAGGGAGGGGACAGCAAAACCAGGCTCCGGTGGCAGGAAAGGTGACTCTGAACTGTAACAGGATTAGACAGGACTGTTCACCCCAGTAAGGATTTATCCTGAGGAATAGGAGTACAGAGGAGCTGGGGATGAATTCCAACCAGACTTTCTCAATATGCAAAGCTTGGAGGGTGGGTCAGAGTTGGTGTCTGGGATAAGAGGAACACATGGGATGAATTTCCCCAGGCCAGATCCTCAGCAGAGATCCTCAGTTCTTGTCCCCAAGAGAAAATTCTAGCTAAAACCCAAATTGCTTGTTTATTAGCAAATATGAATAATGTACAAATTAAACCACCTGCTCCTGTTGAATTAATTTAGGCTATACTGGGGCTGGGATGGAGTGGCTGATGGTTAGTTAACACAATCATGCAAATTAACACACGCCTGACTTCCAGGCAGATCCCTACTGTCCACAGCGGGGGCCCTAAGGGAAATCAGGCAACAGACCTTCAAGAAAGCAATAATCTCTGCTTTATCTGTTCTGACAGTTTTCAGCTATTTTCCATGGGAGTCTTTTGGGGAGAATATTCAGTACCTTTTTTTCTTAGCCCAACGATGCAGGAAGCAGAAACTAAAACATGGGAAAGAATAATGTAATAATTATTGTCTTGGGCCAGTGTCCCTCTGGCGACCTGATGATGTTATTTTGTGTATCTCACATTTCCATCAGCCCTTGGGACCTACCTCTCAGAGACTGGAATCTTTCTCTACTAGGTGGGTTATTTAAGTTTCTCAAGAAGACACTTACCTGGACCTCATTGGGTGAATGGGGCTGTATTTCTAAGACACAAATAAAAGGAGTAGAATAGGACATCTCTTTCTCTCTGGCCACAGATATTTAGGGTCTCAGCTCAGTTAGGACTAGAAAGTGGAGAGCCTGAGTCACTTGGGATGCAGCTTGAACCCACACACTGCATTCATATTTGCCAAGAGAGGTGTCTTATTAGGTCACCTTATCACCATCCAATACAGTACCTCTCTACGGGATTGAGTTTGTGCAAAGGAACCTCAGTGGTGGCTGGCCATCCATTGGCTGGGGCACCAATGCTGGGTATAATCAGTTGTGGCCCACATAGCATGGTTGGCCCACTAAAAAAAAGTACAAAGCTGAGGACACAAGCATTCTTCAGAAGAGGGCTGAGGGCATGGCAGGTCTTTACTACATTAGAAACCCAGCTCTAGAATACTGCTGTGATTTTAAGTTTAAATTTTGGCTTGGATCCCTATCGAACTAGCTGTGAAAGTTTTTGAAATCTAGTTAAGGTTTCTGGTGCTTAGTTTCCCTATCTATAAAATGGGAGTACCAACCTAACCTTAAAAAGTCTAATGCGCATCAAGTGAGAAATTTGGCTATAAAAGCATTTTGTAATTCTAAAACGCCATGCAAATGTTTTGTTTCAAACTGTTGCTTTTATGATACTGCTCTTGCTCGGTATGCCAGAAACTTATTTAAAAATGCGATATTACAATGTTGCCAGAAAAAATAGAAGAAAAAAGATTAAGGTTAAAATTTCTATTATAGATAAAAGCTAGGATATACAGACAGCTAATTGGATAATATCAAACCCTTTTTAAATTAGATATTCAAATCTCCATTCAGTAGTTGACTACGGAGAAATTCCCCCAGGAATCCTATCAAACAAAGTATTAGCCTCGCAACTTCATTTTGTTTTAAAGTTTGCATCACATTCCCCATGGGTTGTTGCATGTTACATTGAACATATGGTAGGTTGCATTAATTAATTTTTGTTAAACACCTTGAGGAAGAGCAACTATATGAACAGCTGCTAAATCCATGTATTGTGTATGTGGATGACTCTACTCAATGTGTATAAACAAATACACGCTCTAATTTAGAGTTGACGTTTAAAAATTGGTAATGGATGTCACAGCACAATATCAGTGGAGGCAAGAGGATTTTTTAAACACTCTTCTGGAATGTGTGCCCTTTCTCATGGGCAATTTGTCTGTCCCTTCCTGATGTTCCATTTGTCCCACTGGCTCTGGGAGCAGCATCAGGGCCTGAAGTTTCCTATAGGCAAAGGCACAGAGCAATGATCCTCTGTGCAAACAGCTGCTTGGCTATGCTTGAGGTAAACACAGTGATGATGGGCAGTGTATCCTGAAAAAGGCTCCAGCTTGATTTGAAGAAATCTTGACAGTCTCTGTTGCATAGGCCTCTGGCTTGCTCAATGAAAAATCTGCGTGGTGGGTATAATTTGGTAGGGCTGCCCCAATGAAGTACCACAGACTGAGTGGTTTGGACAGCAGACATTTATTATCTCACAGTTCTGGAGGCCAGAAGTCTGAGATCAAGGTGTTGGCAGAGTTGGTTTCTTCTGAGGCCTCTCTCACTGGCTTGCAGATGGCTGTCTTCTCTCTGTGTCCTCACATTATCCTCCCTCTGTGCATGCCTGTGTCCTAATTTTCTTTTCTTATTAGGATACCAGTTGTACTGGATTAGGGTTTGCCCTAGTGGCCTCATTTTAATTTACCTCTGTAAAGAGCCTATCTCCAAAAAACAGTGACATTCTGAAGTACTAGGGATTAAAACTTCAACATGAGAATTTAGGGGTGACATTATTCTCGCAAGAGTGGGGAAATTTGTTTTTGATTTAAGGCATCAATTCAGCTAAACCCTTCCCCCCATTCCTCCGTCCTGATTTGCCAAGTAGCAGCCTTTTCCAAGAGCTTCCATTTTTCATCCTCATTTCTTAATTTCCAAAACCAGTTCTGAGTTTTTCCTGAGTTTTTCCTGGTCTGATGGAAGAGAGCTTCTGTGATCTACAGGCCATAGAGGAGTCATGTATGACCCCCATTTATGCTGGTGCAAGAAGATCTGGGAAATGAGGACAGTTGTAGTAGAAGAGCAATTACTCCAGCCTGAAGTAAGCTCTCAGGCCCATGTCCTGGCTCCCAGGTCCCCAGAACTGAGTGGTTGAAAGTTGAAATGCTACCCAGTGAGTCCAATAAAACTTCCTGTGATGGTTGGGATGTTCTAGATCTCCTGTGTCCAGTACAGTTGCCACTCATCACATGTGGCTCTTAAGCATTTGAAACATGTCTAGTGCAACTGACAACTGAATTTTTAATTCTACCTAATTTTAGGTAATCTAAATTTCAATAGCCACATGGGGATAATTGCTGCCATACTGGACAGCACTGTCCTAGACGGAAGATAACAAAGAGCAGCTCTGGTATTTGTGAAATCCAGTAAGAGTGGGGCACCACAAACCACCCCCTTCCACACACATACTCTCCATACCCTCTGCTGTCAATTTGAACGGCCTTTGAAGAAAAAGTTATTGCAAAAGTTGGCTGCGGTATTCACTCCCTGCCACTAGTTTCAAGTTGGGGGCCCCATAAAAAGCTAGCTTGGTTTATTGCTTTGCATCCAAAAATCTCCAAGAGACCGGATGAGTACAGATAGGAATGTCCCTTAGCCACAGTGGAAAAGTTTCTTACTAAGAAATATACCTCTCTGGAAATATTAACTTGGCAGAGGGGTTGGAAGTAATTTTGAGCCCATTGTGGCTTTCTTTGCAAATACTGTTCTTAACTTGGAGGGCTCCATCGGAGCAGGGCTTTGGTAAAAATAGGCAGTATCCATAATGCCTGTTAGTTTTTAGCAGGGGCTAGTAATATCCCACAGTGTCAGTGGGATAACATCTTTGGAAAACCAAGTCACTGTTGCTCACTTCGATCATGCCTCTGGCTCCGCAGAGCTCAGGTAAGTGCCAATTTGGAGACCTACCATTTTTATTTGTTATTTCACAGAGGTAAGCAGGGTGGGAGCTGCCCAAGACAATGAAGGTAGCCATTACCCTTCGTCGGGCTAAGTATATAATTTCCCCAGTGATCCTCTGAGTAATAACAAAAACTTATGTGAGGTACATGTAGTGTTATATTCCCTGGGGCTTAATATGGCTCTCAGTAAAATTGATTTTCTGAAATCTTGCAATATGCCTCATCAAACTAAATGAAACCTGCACTGGTTTTATAAGATGTGATTGGATTCTGTGTGATAAATTAACCCTCACCGTCAGAGAGGCTCTGGGTAATAGGCTGGTTCATTTTAGCCCCCCACAGATGCCATCCAGGATTTTAATTTTTCCACAGGTCCTTATTTAATTCCCTCTGGAATTGGAAGGCGCTTCCACCCAACAGCCTCTGTGGGCTTAGCTGGCATGGCTGAAAATCATTTCTCCCAAGATGACGATTTATCTCTGCCTCCACATAAAGGGAGCTTGGCTGTGGTGGACAGAGGGCCTTGCAGGGCAGAGAACAGAGGTGAGGCAGATGCAGGAATTCTAGGGCTTTAGGGAAAAGGATTCTGTAGGTGGTCAGAATTGGACTTCGAGAAGAAGATCACTTTTGCTCCTCTGTGACCCTCCCCGCAGCAGTGTCATTGGGTTATGTTAGGAGGTGTTAAAGATCCTGTCCTGATCTGCTTTTTAAACTGTGTGCGTGTGCGTGTGTGTGTGTGTGTGTGTGTGTGTGAGAGTGTATTTACAACACCTCTAGAGTGGCTGAAAATAGCTTTGCATTTCTGAGGGAAAATGACTGCCCATCTGAAACTGAGCCTTTCCTCTGTCAAATAAACAGAGTCGTACCTCAGCAATCCAAGAGGGACATGGTCTTTCCTTTGGAAGAGAAAAGTAAGTATGGTTGCACATTGATTCAACCTATCCCTAGGAGATGGGCTCCTAAGGAAAGCCCTTGAGAAAAATTACTCAGAGCAAATCCTAGGGGAGGAAGACAGTCTCTTCTGTGGGAGTAACTGAGATCCATTAGGCAGGGATACCTACATAAGCATTTCCAGAAGACCACTGTTTTTCATGACAATATTGAAATCCAACTAACATTATGCACCAAGTACCTGGGGAAATTGACAGCAAGATTGCTTATCAAGCAGAAGGATACTCTTGATGCAAACACTATATTGCTAAAAATCCAACTCTGTTTAGACCGACACTCTGAGGGGTGGAAGTAGCAAGGGTTTAAGCAAACCAAGTGCCAGATTCCCTCTCTAGACCCACCACAGCTCAGAGCATATTTATTCCTGGCCCCACTCCCTTCTCCTTTTTCCTAAGGCCCTGCCCAAGCTAATAAGTCTCAGGAAAAGCAAAGAACTGACAGTGTTCCCCAAGCAGACTGTGTAGTGTCTTGTTTAGCTGAAGGGTAATCATTTCAGGGAGGAGGACCAATGTGGGAGAAGAGAGATTTGGGATTTGTGAAAGATTTGGGGGAAGGGGATAAGAAAAATGTGAGGGATGTTTTCTGTTTGGGAGAAAAATGGAAGTCAATATTTCTCAACCCAAGAGACCAAATTACTTAGCCAATAGAACAGACTCCAGGGGGTAGTGAATAAAGTTGCCTGGGAATACAGAGAAGTAAGTTTAAGAGCAATTAGGTGTCACCGAGGAGAATTTTGCAGTGGCACGAAATAATGGGCCAATTTTCATTGTCGAAGATTAAAACAGTCATGATATAGGCTTTGTTCGTAGAAGTGTTTTTAGCTTTGTTATTCCAATGAATGTTTTCTTTGTTAAAATAATAAATAAAAAGATCCTGGCATACAATTGTCCTTGTCTGGCTCCTTTTTTATTTTTCCCCATTCTTATTTATTGCTATAACCTGGGTGTCAAGGTACACAATAAATGCTCTGTTTTTCACTGGGAGGCTTTCTGAAGCAAAAGGTGACCCTGGACAGGTTCAGGTGGAAGGCTGCGCCCAGCCAGCTAGGGTAGTTCTTCGGGGCTCTCATGATGGTCTCTCCATTCCCTTAGCATCTCCAAGTGGGCCATTCTCCCCCACACGTTACTGAGCAGTGACTATTTGCTGTTGGCTTTGTCTGACCTTGTCAAGACCTGGAACATGATCCTTGGCCCCTGAATGCCTTGTTAGGTTTGATGTAGTTCTAGACTCACTGGAACTCCCTCACCTTTCATTTCACCCTTGAAATGGAGAAAATAGAGGTAGTAAGCTTGGGTTAGCTAGGATCTGCCACTTGTTTATCTTTCTCCTCTGACCTCAGTATTCTAAATATACTGAGGTATATGGTGTACACGTGTGTGTGTGTGTGTGTGTGTGTGTGTTTGTGTGTGTGTGAGAGAGAGGGAGAGGGAGAGGGAGACTGTAACTAAAACAGAAATGCTGTAACCATGGTATAACCTCTTTCTGTTTGTGAAGGGCACCTTCAAAGGGAGTCCTAGCCCTTTGATAGCATACTAAAATGTTCATTTTTAATTAGTTTCTACTTTCTTCATATTGCTGCAATTAATCCTGCTTCCTAACTTTCATCTCTATAAATAAAGGTATTTAACAGAATTGTAGGGTATTTATATCCTCTGTACCTTCTGTTCTATCTTGCAAAAGCACATTATTCCAGGAGATGCATGTGCTCTGACCTTATTCCAGAAGGTGCAGAAAGAAGCAAGTTTCCTACCGCTTATAGCTTAAGAGTTGAATCTCTAACTCCAAGATATTGGTGGGCCCAGATTTGGCCAATGGGGTTGTTTATTGGTCCATATGCTTCAGCATGAGCTTTTCCTAAAGGCCATGATGATCTCAGAGACACACTGAAGCAGGCCCAGTGTGGCTGGCCCAGCACTGGGATGAGGACCAAGGTGAGCACTTCACAGGCATTGTAGCTATGAGGCTCAAACAAAGGTTCTCAGCCACCCCCGCCCCCAGATCTGCAACTTTAGAACTAAGTCATCTTCAGAACTAAGTCTTCAAGGGAGACTTGCCAAGGTATTAGTGAATAAACAATTTGAATTCTACAGGCCCTATCCCTAAAGTTGATGTGTTTGTTGATTCCTGAAAATAGGATTTATGATAGTTTGGTCTTATTTTGGTTTCTAATCTGAGTCATATGGCCTACATTCCTCTGCTCAGGAGTGGGTGTGACTAAAATCTTGGGGGCTTGGGGAGGACCAGGGCAAAGACCCTGGCAATGTCAGCTCGTGGGCCACTGTCCTTGGTCCTGAACACAGAAGTCAAGGCATGTTGGGGCATGGTCACATTTCACTACCTGGAGATGGTTAATATTTCCTGCTCAGCCTTTTCTAGAAATTCTGAGTGAGGTCAAGGAAGAGGCAGAGAATGAGAGAGGACATCAAAGAGATACAAAGGGCTTAGTTTATAATGATAAAAAGAGATTTTATTTGGCAATTTGTTCAGGTTTTTCTTTTTAGTATCATCTTCAAGGGGAAAGTCAGTTTCTTCCCTGCTATTGAAGAAACATGGCTGTAGCTTATGCTTTACATTGTGGTTTATGTTGTATAATATCTGGCTGACTTCATGTAAATGTGACAGTTACAAATAGTTTTTCCTCTGGGATGTGGATGAGGGTGTCACATGCTGCCTCTCCCTGGGTGTCAGCCTGACACAACTAGAGTCGAGTAACTCCCTTACTGATGATGCTCTTTGCCATGATCATGAGAATGTTTATTGACCCCCCATCAAGTCCTAGCTTATAGTAACGATTCTCCTAAAAATTCAGCTGTGCTGTCTACCTCCTCTCAGATATGCACTCTGCTCTCCCCCTGCGTCCCTGCAAGCTTTCCCCCAAGCGCTCAGAGCATCTTTCATCTAACCACAATTCAACCCACAATCTCATGGCCTTGGAATGGGTTCAGTACGGAGGAGAGAAACCAAGAATAGCATTTGAAAGTCTCATGCCAAGGCTGACAACGTGAGCAGGCTTCTAAGGACTGTGTCTTTTCAGATGGAAACCAAAACTCAAGATGTTTTTAATTCCTTGGCAGCCTGTTTCCACCTTGACTTTTCCATGCAAGGAGGTGTAAGAAGTCTATTTACAACTATTGTATAATGTAAAGGCAAATTATTTTGTTGCTATGTTTATTCCTGGTTAATTGAGAAAATTATTCCATTTAGCCAAGAGTAAAACCTCTGAGATTTTTCTTCTCGTTTCTCTGCATGTCTGGGGAAACAGGCAGCAGTAAACAATCATGCCCTATTTTATTCCTAGTTAAATGAATTATCATAATAATAATTACCAGTAAAAACATCTGGTTTTTGGCACAGCTCAACACAGGGACTTCTCAGGGCAAGATTTGATCTTTCCCCTCAATTTTTAACCTGGCTTCCCAGTTCCTTAGGCTGACCTCCACAAGATTTGAGTGTGGGACCTTTGAAAGCTAGAGCTACTTTCAAATTTAGATGAGCTATCCCTTAAGAGACTTTGCTGCTGTTGTTATACACAATACCTTTTTTAATGTCTTTATTTCTAATTTAATTTTCTATGGAAATCATTTGCATGAAAACAGAGTTTTGTTCTTTACATCTGTTCCTGTTGTCTCTTCTCAGTGTGACCACCTGAACTGCTTGTCCAGCTGCTGTGGAATTCACCAGGATGCCACTGTGAGAGCAAGACACCTCCTGGGGTCCGATGCTCTGAACCTGGGGAAGGTTGATAATGCTCCTGTCAGATTTGAAATTTGTTTAACAGTTTATGGTTCCTAAAATATAAACAAAGTTGAGTCATCTAGGAAAAGCTTTACAGACAAAGAACAATTAAAGGACTCGAAGCATGGTCTGGGGACTACTTCATCACAACTACCTAGGATTGTTGTTAAAATACAAATTCTGGGGTCATCTCCCAAACCTACTGAGTCAGAATTTCTGGCACCTGTTTTTGTTACCCATCCCAGGTAATTCTAAAGTCAGGCTACAGTTGGAGAACCACTGAGTTAGAGTACAGGAATATTTCCTCAGGCAAATAACCTTAACCTCCTGTTTTGGGATCTGACATCTGGAAATCTGCCTCCAAATTCTGGGCACTAAAGAGATTTGCTTAATGTAATTGCTGCTGACATATGTCTGGCCACACAGATGTGTTTCTGGTGGTGAAAATTACAACTGGCTAGAGCATTGAAGCTGTCCCAGGACCCAATGTGTCAAAGAGGAAAACAAAGTTAGTATGAGCAATACAATGTGATGCAAGCAAAGTTCATGGACCAGGAATCAGAACACTTGGGTTCTGGATCTGACCATGTCATCAAATGCTTAACTTTGGCCACAGCAATGTTGTTCATCTGGGTCTCAGTTTCCAAATCTGTAAAATGAAAGGATTAGAATAGATCTGTGGTTTTCTTTTTTTTTTTTTTAAGATTTTATTTATTTATTCATGAGACACACACACAGAGAGAGAGAGAGAGAGAGAGAGAGAGAGGCAGAGACATAGGCAGAGGGAGAAGCAGGCTCCGTGCAGGGAGCCCGATGTGGGACTCTATCCCAGGACTCCAGGATCACGCCCTGGACCGAAGGCAGACGCTCAACTGCTGAGCCACCCAGGCATCCCAGATCCATGGTTTTCATACTGTTTTCCTCAGATTCCTAGGTCCCAGAAAAATCAAGAGGCAGGAAGGAGGCTGAGTGGATGAGGTTCAAGATTTGGCATGCCCACTTCAGCCAGAGAATCCCAGCTTTTATCTCTTTTATGTATCACGCTTTTGCAAAAAGGTTGTTTTTGAAAAGAGACTTCTGCTGCTTAAAAAGAAAAAAAAAGGTAAAAGCAAACTATTCAACTAGATGATGTGTAAGATCCCTTTGAGCACTATGATTTTAAGATAATGTTTTAGTGGGTTCTAGTTGGTTTACCTAGGAAAATACATCTTCTTCTCTTTGAAACAGAGGATTATGAAAGACTACACCAACCACTTTGCATGTCAGATCCATCTTACAAAATGTTAATTTAACATTTGCAATTTAAAAATAAGTCAAGGATATAGAAGTTCTATTTCTCCCACAAGAATAGATATAAACTTTAGAATGTTTCTATCAAAGAGAAGTTTGGGCTTTTCCAACCCCAAGATATTTTATGAATAGTTAAAGATAATAGATGAATTCATAACACTACTAAGGTTTTCCTCAAAGGAAAACAGTAGGGGTTGATGAAGTCTGGAGTGTTTGAGCAGGTTGACAGTAATGGCTAATATTGGGTTTTGAAATATATGTGTATTTTAATTTTCTGTGTAGGCTGTATTCACATTAATAATGGACAATCTGGAGTTGATTATTCTTTGCAAATATCTGGTTCATACTGAGTTTCCCACCGAATCACTCAGACTGGAGAACAGAGCTGCAGCCAGCAGACAAGCAAGAGGGTTGTGATCAAACCCATCCATCCTCGGGTCAACTGAGAGACCCAGGCCACTAGTCTTTTCCTGCCCCACTTGTACCAATTGAAAAACAGGAGATTTGTAGCTGAGTAAACCCTCCTTCATGTTAGGGAGTTTTTTTTTTTTAAAGTTCATGGGTGTGTTAGTCTGCTAGGGCTGCCACAGGAAACTACCACAGACTGAGTGGCTTAAAGAAGAGAAATTTTCTTATAGTTCTGGGGACAAGAAGGCAGAGATCAAGGCATAGACAAGGTTGGTTTGTCCTTGGCTCGCAGATGGCCGTCCTGTCTCTGTGTGTGTGGATATGGTCATCTCTCTGTGTGCGTGTGGGTCTGATGTCTCTTTCTTTCTGTGTCCTAATCTCCTCTTCTTCACATTGGATTAGGGCCCACTCTAATGACCTCATTTTAATTTAATTACTCTTTAAAGAACTTGTCTCCAAATACAGTTACATTCTGAGGTTCTGGGTGTTAGGAACCTTCAATATAGGAATTTTAGGAGAACACAATTCACACAATTCAGCCCATACCAGTGGATTAGTATGAGTAGAGACCTTTGCGTTGTACTGAGGAATTATGAATATTTTTATTACTGGTTTTTAAGATTTTTATTATTAGCTTGCTACTACTGAGGACCCATTTTGCCTTAGATGATCAATTTCCAATCAGGCCATCTGGAGTGCTGGTCTCCAGGTTTCTTGCACAGAACTGGCCGGTTCTGGCCCAAGCCTGGCATGAAGAGTGTGTCTGGATGTCCCTTCTGAAAGGAGTCGAGGCCATGAGAGTAGAGCAGACTTGACTTTCCAAGTTGCTGGTTTTATAAATTCTCCACGCAACTGAGCTCTTTTACTTCTGTCCATTCAGTATAAGGTGTTTAGTGATGAGATCATTTAGATTTTATCCTGAGGTGGGAGAACAAGCCATAACAATTTTTTTTTGAAGATATCAAGTAAATAATAATGGCTTTGCCAGAATAAGGATCTTAACAGTGGGACAGTACATCTCATTTCGATTCATACGGGAAGGATAAAAATAGCCCAGCAACAATGGGAAATTACAAAAAGTGCCTCTTGAGCCGTCACTAAAAGCCTAGTAGGGCTGGGAAGGGAAATAAATGCATATCGAGAGGCTATCTTCCGTTCTTATTTGCGATTGAATATCTTTTTCGGGTGGGCATCTACTGGAGCTTGATAAATACTTGGTGATTGATTAATAGAGAAAGATTAGCTGAATACAAGGCTGCAATCCCAGACTTTTTGCTTTTAATATTTAAAGAAGTCTGAGCTTAAAGCTTCCTGTGTCATAATAGCTTAACTTTGGAGCAGGAAAGGGAAGATACCCCCTGCCATTCAGGAATGCCTATGGACTCGGAGTTAATGACAGTCATGGTGTGTCCATGTGTTCAGTCCTAGGAGGACTCAGACATGTGTCTGGAACAGTTTCAATGCTTACAAGCACCCTTTTCAATTCCAATTTTGGAATTATTTCCAAAATAATGTATGTATAAACTCTGACTATATTGTTAATTGGCCATTTTTCCTGAGCTGGGTCTGGGGGTTGGGAGGCAATGTTTCCAAAACCTTTTCATCCTCAAATGATATTTGTAGGGCACACTGGGATAACCAGGCATTTATATCAGGGTCTGTTCAGAAAATCAGAAACTTGGGACACCTGGGTGGCTCAGTGGTTGAGCGTCTGCCTTCGACTGAGGGCGTCCTGGGATCTGGGATCCAGTCCCACATCAAGCTCCCTGTATGGAGCCTGCTTTTTCCTCTGCCTATGTCTCTGCCTCTCATGAATAAATAAATACATCTTAAACAAAGAAAGAGAATCAGAAACTGCTCTAGTTATTGTAATAGAGAGAGTTGAATACAGGGAATTAGTTAAATAGGCACCAGAACTGAAAGGTGACCCATATAAGGCATTACTGTTGACCCCTCTAGGATGGGCACCAGAAGAGAGAAGCTGGGTACTCTCAGACCTGGAGCTTGGAAGAGAGTCCCAGACAGCATGGACCAGTCCTCCGAGGCCTCCTGGTCATTGGCCTCTGGTAGCAGAGGAAGGGAGAAGAGAGCCCAGCATGCTGGAGATTTGCTTCCAGTAGGAGCAGTGCCTGGGTGCTGCTGGTCCTTCTCAGGGGGGCAGTAAAATACATTCTGGGATGGTGGATGGAAGCTGAAAACAAACTCACTGCTGCTGCAGAGTTGAGGAGCCAATGCGAGGTCACTGATGGCTGAACAGCCAGCAAACAGTCAGGAGCAGGTCCTCTTCCTCCTCTTGCTTTCCAGTCTCCTTCTCCTGCACCTTGTAGTTAGAACCCTCCAGGGAGTCATCTGTAAAAGGAGAAACATATTTGCAGCTTCCCAGCCTCAACATCACAGAGCAGAGTACTGAGGGTAACTTTGGAGTCTGGAAGCAATAGCTTCATAGTTGGCACCCAGGACCATCCATCAGTGCAAGGGGTCTGACCCCATTGTCCCATGGAGGACGGGGAATCAAATCTCAGCCTACTTGTAACCTGATAGGTGTTAGACCAGTCAGGAAGTGCTGCTTTAGGGGCATAGGCATCAGCAAAAAGAGATGCACTAGTGTTGTGGGGAGAGGGTGCTGCATGGGGACAGAGGCAGGACCTAGTGAATGAGATAAGAGGAAGGTCAGCGGGCTGATGCGAGTATGGAAAGAACCCAGTGTTCTAACTAACGTGGGCTCTGCAGATTGACTGCCAGAACTAAAGGCAGGTTTCAGCCCTCAGAGCTACTCTGACCCGGGGCAAGCTACTTAACCTTCCTGAGCTTCATGGTGCTGCTGTGAGGATTAAATGAGATAATCCGGGTAAAGTGCTTAGCCCAGAGTTTGTCACAGGGTGAGCATTCAATAAGTGTTAGTCCCTATTATCAGAAAATTTGTGGAACTCATTCATCCGCTTTCTCTGTGATGGTGATTACTGTGCATGCACATGATGACTCACTTTCTCATCCTGACAGGTCTGTGCTACCTAAATTCCATGTTGGATACAACTTGATCTTTACTGGTTAGGTAGATGATTCATCCACCCTTGCAAATCTGGTAGGGAGAATGGGTCCACACAGGGTTGTTTCATCCGGGAGGACTGTCTCTTAATCTAACTGACAGTGTGGTTCTAGCACGTGGGATCAAGTTAGCTCCCCTGTTATCTGGGAGCTTAATTTTATGTATGATTGGAATTAGTCCCTTATTTATAAATAGCGATGTTAGGGCAGACATTACTCAATTCCTTGTTACTGTTCTTGGTGACTGTGGGCATCTAACCAATACCTGATTATATAAGGGCTGGCTCTATGGTTTGTCTTGGGAGGCACCAGTTCCCAAGGCCATGTGGTGTTATTAAGGCACTGCAAGGCTGGGAATCTGCCCATGGGACTGGCATGGCAAACCATCAGATGGCAAACAAATCATCAAAATGAATCTCATGATCTTGGCCCTATGTCTTGTTCCGTTGTTCCATATCCAGCTGCCATCCTTGGACTTTGAACCCTTGGTCTGAACAGTTGGTCCCTCCTTAATGTTACATGCTTCCTTGAACCAAATTTGACTCTCTTATCCCTGACCTGGGCTGTTCTGGATTTTGGAACTGTGCAGTAGCTCTGCCTGGCTCAATTAAAATGTGTGTTGGCAGGGGAGGTACCTAGAAGGAGATAGATGATCTTTGTCAATTTGACGATACCTAACATCTCACCATCAAAGACACATTGCTTTAGTCCAATACAGAGCTTGAGATGGTAATGGTTTTCACATGAAGGTAGGGTTTCATAATAAAATCTTTGGGGAAACAGCTAAACAGGTTTCCTTACCCCACATCATCTCTGAACTGCTGAGGTACTGGTGTTAGTTGGTGAATCTCCAAGGTATAAGTATTAGGGGTTCCCTACTACTATGTAATCATCAACTCATTTTTGAAGGAGTAGCATTTGGGACTGGAAGATGTGGTTAGACACTGACCTTTCCTTATGATCTTTCTCTTCTTGGTGTCTTCTTTCTCGATAAAAGTACTTCTGGAAGGAAATATATATCAGGTCTCTGTCACCTTAGTGAGACTTAGTTCTGTGAGTTTCCAAGCACTTTGGATTTTCCTTGCACAAAGACTCTCACAGCTGTCTCTTCCCAACTGTCTGCCTTGGTTTGGTGTGGCATGTGTGTAAAGGAGGTGGGTTGGGAGGGACTGATGTGGGAGATGGAGTTCCTGAAACACATCTTCTCACCAACTTTCCTCTTTATTCCTTACTTTATTTCCTTAATGACCTAAATTTTAACTTTTGTGTCCCTCTCGTTGCATCCTTTGGCTCATCCACTGTGATGCAGATGGCTTTCTCTGCCTTTCTACCTGGTCTTCCTTTCCTCATCTCTCCCTTTCTCAGGTCAGTCTGGATAGTCATTGATCTGGTTCAGATTAAATCATGGAATATTTGTGATGCAGGGGGTCCTTGTGCTGACTCACAGCTGCTTCATTACTCTGGAGAAAGAGCGAGAGGTTAAATGCCATGTTCATGGCTCCTGATTCCAAGGTCAGTGCTCCTTCCTGCACTATGCTGCCCTCAAGATTGTAGTAATCATGACTTTTTATTCCATATTTTTGATGCTTTGACATCTTGGGGAGCTTGCAGATGCAGAAAGACTGCCCCTCTCAGAGCTAGCTAATACCTAGAGAGAGTAAACAACTCATCTAGCCTCCAGTTGTGATTTTCACATGCAAACCAACCAATCTGGGGCCCACATCCCCATACACCTCCTATATCAGGTTCTCACACTCCATGTCACTATCTGCATGTTCTCGTACCCCAGAGCCAGGTACTGATATCGGAGAGCTTGGTTCTTTGTCACAGAGTCGAAGAGTGTATCTCACAGACAAAGGAGAGTGAGTAAAGGGATAGAAGTTTATTAAGTGAGGATACAGAGAAAGCCCTCAGAAGTGAGAGGGGTCTTGACAGGGTTGCCACAGAGGGCTTGTAGGGTTGGTCCTTTATTGAAAATCAACCAGGGAACCTAAATCCTTTTAACATATCTACTGATATCACCACTGAGGAAGGACTAGTGATGACATCTTTAGTGGCTTACTTCTTTGCGGTCTGGTTATTCTTTGTTGGTCACAGATGATTGTCGTAAAAAAAGACACCTTCTCCGCCCACACCTAGGGCAGAGTGGTCTGGCTTGTTCCCTTATCTCTGGTTTCCTTACACCTCGGCATTTTTGGGATCGTGAGCCTGATTCCGTGGCCCCCTACCTATCTCTCCCTAGCTACCCCTGTTTGTCCCTAATTTAGTCCCAGGTAACTAGGGACAGCCTCTATGCCCCAGAGCCTACTGAAATTATCCAAACTTGCCAATCTTAAACCTGTTTACCCTGCCTTGCCCATTCTTCACCATGGAAACCATAATAAAGGCTCTTGCCAGCCTTTCCCACCCTCTTCCCTGTGACCCTGGTGCGTCCTCATCTGATGCCCCTCCCTGGATGGCACAGCATTTGCCCTCCTCCTGGGGTCTGTGAGTATAACAAACTATCTTTTCAATGACAGTTGTTTATTGATCTGTACTATACCTGAATAATAATAAAACCTATATTTTTAAATAGGGCTCGGTCCTAGGAAACTGCCTAGATTTTTGGAAGGACACAGAGCCCTCCAGGGTTTGGGCAGATGGAGGTCATGAAGAAGGATCTCCTGGTGGCAGAAAGTTGTGTGGGGGGAGCCTGCACTTTTCTATTCTTGGAGACTGACTCCCCAAGGAAGGCCCTGTCATCATCGCTCCCAGCCCCGAAGGATTTCTCTTTCTTGGGTCCAACACTGACAAAGCCACAATCCTTTTCCCTTGTTCCCTTTCACACAAGCCAGACAAGCCAGATTTTCAAAGGGAAATTGACTTCAAAAATAAGGGAAATCAAAAGGAAGATACACCAAGAAACAAACAAACGCCACCAATGCTCACATATGCATGAACAAAAACCAAGAAATCAGGCAAAATAAAGTAAAATGAAGGGAAGAAAAAGCAGAAAACCTAAGAACGGGCAGCTTCAAAGCTCTGGGCTGCAGCCACCCTGGCTATGATCCAGTCGGATCCTCTTAGTCTGTGGTGCGATGAGCTGTTTCTTGGTGACAGTGAGCCTCCCCTTCCACAAATGCCCCATGCTCCAGCCCTCCCCCCACAACCCTGTTACATTATTGATCTAAAAAACAGCCTCATTATGGGGTCCATTTGGCAGTAACTTCTCCCTCTTTGGATACCGTCCAAGACAAACCATTGCTACACTCAAATATTTCTCTGGAATATAACTATTCCATCCAGTTTGCACCCTGCCTTAGGTCTCAGGCCATACCCCTCCCTCCGGTGCCCAGAACCCCAGTACCCACCAAACTCCATCTGCCTCCTGCTGCCCCTCCCCACCCACCAGCTCACTCTGGCGATTTAGCTTTGCTGCTTTGTGGGTCTTCTCTTCCTGTTCACTTGGCCATGACAACCCAGTTCTTGCTTGTCTGAATCTGTCCTGTGATCTTAATACTCCAGAAGACCTTGCCATAAAAAAATTGTCCCCAAACTGCAGTCTAGGCTTTTGGAACACTGTTGAATAGAGCCCTGAACTCCTGATTATCGAAGGGACATTGTACAGAAACCATGTTATTGGGGCACCTGGGTGGTTCAGTGGTTGAGCATCTGCCTTTGGCTCAGGTCATGATCCTGAGGTCCTGGGATCGAGTTCTGCGTCGAGCTCCCTGCGTGGAGCCTGCTTCTCCCTCTGCCTATGTCTCTGCCTCTCTCTGTGTCTCTCATGAATAAATAAATAAAATCTAAAAAAAAAGAAAAAGAAGAAGAAACCATGTTATTAGAAGCTATTTGCTAAGTCCCTTGTATATAGTAAACAAACACCATCACTCCCACTACAAACAAAACAAAACAAAACAAAACAAAACAACAACAACAAAAAAACCCTGCTAAATTAACAAGGTAGGAAGGGTAGACGCAAAGGCAACCAAGAAGGCCCATTCCTTCTACTGAAAAAATATTTATGAAATGCCAACAATGTGTTGGGCACCATGAGTTCTAGGCACTGGGGATATATCGGTAGATAAAATAGACAGAAATCTTGGTCCTCATGGGTCTTATATTCTAATGGAGGGGAGAGAGAGACACTAAACTTAATAAAGAGGCAAATTAATTAGTATGTTAGAAGGTTGTAAGTGCTAATGAAAATCAGGGAAGCGGGAGCACACCAAAGGAGAAGGGCTGGCTAGAATCCTAAAAAGGCTGGTCAGTTAAAGGCCTTACTGAGAAGGTGTCATCTGAACAAAGGATATTGGGGAAAGTGTTTTAGGAAGACAGCACTAGAGCAGCCAGTGCAAAGACCCTGAGGCATTCCAGCAATTGAAATGAATTCATTGAAGCCAGTGCGGTTGCAGCAGAGTGCAGGAAGGGAGAGCACTCAGGAAGAGAAGGGTGGGGGATCCGGGGTCATGGATGTGTTATCCAGTAAGACCTTTGGCTTTCGCTGAGCAAGAGAGGGCACCAAAGCCAAGTTTGGAGCAGAATACTCTGACTTACAGTGCAAAAGAAATACACTTAAAAAAAAAGATTTTATTTTTTAAAGATTTTATTTGACAGAGAGAGAGAGAGAGAGAGAGAGAGCGAGCGAGCACGGGAGGCAGGGTGGCAGGGAGATGGAGAGGTTTCAAAAAAGCAGGTTCCTCACCTAGTGAAAGCCTGACCCAGGTGATGCCAGGTCTCTGGGATCATGACCTGAGCCGAAGGCAGATGCTTAACTCACTGAGCCACCATGGAGCCCCTAAAAAGATTTTACTTTTTAAAGCAATCTCTACACCCAGTGTGGGGCTCAAATTCACAACCCCAAGATCAAGAGGCACGTGCTCCACTGACTGAGCCAGGCAGGGGCCCCGAAAGAAGTACATTTGTAATTTTTTGAACACTTAGGCGGTGCCAGGAATTGTGCTAAACACCATACATGCACTATATCTTCAAATCTTTGCAGCAGCTTTTGGGGAAAGCTTCTGTTATTATAATCTAAACTTCAGGAAGTGGGGAAACTGACTCAGAGATCTAGGACACATGTCCTATAGCAGCTGATAAATCAAGGCGGCTGGAGTTGAACCCCAGTCTTTCTGGTTCTGAAGCTAGAACTTGAACCACTTGCTTGTGCCTTGGGACTTGTCACTAATGGAACCCTTTTCGCAAGCTTTTGCCTGCGCAGCCTGGGCCTGAAGTGACAATGGGTCCCAACCTCAGTTTTCTTATTGCATGAAGGACATTTTGCCTCCCAAGCCCATGACCACCCCGCGCCCCCTGGCTGAATTTAGGTCCTTCTCCTTCACACATGAAGCACTGTAGTTCAAAGTTCATACTCAAAGCTCCAATGGGTGCACCGTGAAGGTGCCGAGGCCAAGCATATGAACACGGCTTAGTAACTTAGTAATTACCTCCTCAAACCTATGGCCCCTGGGGCATACATATGACTCCCCTCCCCTACTACTATTCCCGCCTGACCCTCGTGAGGCCTGGGTATCATGCAGCTCACAGGGAACCTTCCTTGGCATCCAAGAGAGAACAACCGATCCATCATTCTCTGGGTGCCCCTCAGTTTCCAATAGCATCCAGCGTCCATGTCCAAGTGGCTTAACCTGGTCAGAATCTAAAACACGGTCTACTGAGCAACATCTGGCCCATATAAGCCATTTGAGTGTGCATGTGAGGTGTGTACGCAAGGGATAGAGTTCCTAAGAAGGAATGGCAGTTCTGCTGGGGAAGGTGTGGTGAGGGACTGTCGAAAGAGCTGGGACGAGGGGCACCTGGGTGGCTCAGTTGGTTAAGCATCTGTCTTCTGCTCAGGTCATGATCCCAGGATCCCTTGAGGTCCTGGAATGGAGTTTGGCATCTGCATTGGGCTCCCTGCTCAGCAGTGGGGGCTGCTTCTCCCTCTGCCACACCCCCCCCCCCCCGCCCCTTGCTCCCGCTCCTTCTCTCTCTCACGCGCGCTCTCTCTGAAATAAATAAATAAAATCTTTAAAAAAAAATAAAATAAAAGAGCTGAGATGAGAACCCAAAGGGCTTCATTTCTCAGCCTCCTCTGGTGAGGTGCCCTACGACCCAAGACTTTTAAACAGCCAGAAGAGCAAAAAACTCTAAAACATAGTTAGTATTTTAAGTGCATATGCACCTGTGATGTTGTGATTTTAAAATAAGAAATTTTTCTTTGGTTTTGTCCCTGTTCCTGGCACTGAGTTCTTAAAACCATTGGAATTTCTTAAGTGGTGACAGTGATCTTTTGTTCTGTGAATGAGGTGACTTTTGGCAACCTAAGATAACCTAAGAGGGAGGTGGCGGTTGCCAGGGGAACCAACCATGTGATTACTGGTTTGGAGCTTTCAGTTCTACCCCAGATCTCTGGAGTGGGACGAGGGGCTGGAAGTTGAATCAATTGCCAATGGCCAATGAGTTATGAGTCAATCTTGTCTATGTAATGAAGCCTCCACAAAACCCCTGAAGGATATTTAATTATACTTCAATAATAATAATATAAAAAAGCTCCAAGGACAGACTCAGAGAGCTTCTGGGTTGATGTGGGGAGAGTGGTGTGCTTGGAGGAGGAAAGCCCCGCCCTTTCCCCCTCATACGTCTCCCTCTGCATCTCTTTATCTGGCTGTTCCTGAGTTATTTCCTATAATAAACCAGCAATCTAGTAAGTAAAATATTTTTCTGGGTTCTGTAAGTCACTCTAGCAAGTTAATTGAACCCAAGGAAGAGGTCGTTGGAATCTCCAATCTGTATAGCAGATTGGTCAGAAGCACAGGTGACAACTGGGATGTGTGATCGTGTCTGATATGGTGGGGAAGCAGTCTGAGCTCTTGACCTGTGAGATCTGATGCTATCTATGGGTAGATAGTGTCAGGATTGAATTGAATTGTAGGACATCCAGGTGGTGTTGGAGAATTGCTTCTTGTGTTACACACACACGCACACACACACACACACACACACAGGAATCGAATGCAGAATTACAGCACTTCGTTGGGGTGGGAGATAGTGGGAATGGGGAAAGGGCAGGAGAAATGCTGATTTGAGCTCTATCAGGCTCACGTGAGACTCTTCCCTAGGCCATTCAAACAAGAGGAAGTGGGCTTCTCTGGGGAGAGACAAACAAGATTCTCTTCTAGAAAAGTGAGTCTGAAGGAGAGGGCAGCCATTTACCCAGGCCACTGCAGGAAAGCCCACTCTTGCACTGCAGAGGAGCAGCAGGATGCATCTGCAGAAGTTCTGTGCAACATGTGACCTTGACTTTCACCCAGACTTCATTCCAAGTGCACTCTCTCACCTTGAGAGGCGGGGAAAATGCCTCAGGCTTCAGTGACAAAGCATCTGGTAACAGAACAAATACCCGGCTTGTGTGGGGTGCTGCCCCTGTGGAGCCACTGGCTCTTAACAGGCCAAGCTGGAATGTTGTCATGTCTGGCCAGGGCGTGGGCACCTTCTGTCTACACTGACACAATTCTTGTGTCTACCCTACCCTGAGGAATGGAGCAAACACCGACCCAGTGATGATTGCATATGCAGCTCTGTCTTTCAGAGGCAGACAATCATGAAGGCTTCAGAGTTTTCAGTGAGGCTGGGAAAAGGTGGGTTCCTGGAGCCAAAGGAAGGAAAGGAACAGCAGCTGATGTCTGGGGAGGAGTAAGTGGTATGGTGACAGTGACCGCAGACATTGCCACCTGCATGAACCCACAAATCACTGGGCTGAAAATGAGTCAGAACCCCATTGGAGCAGTTCCTTCAGAATAGATGATTCTTAAGCCATTCATTTCTTTATTCAGCAATTTCATTAATTTACTTAATTTTGCATGATGATTGGCTTGGTACTAGGAACAGAGACAAATACGGTACCTGGTTTGTCTTCAAGGGGTTTGCAGTTTACAGCAGCACTGTTCAGTGCACCTTTCTGAGGTGCTGGAGATGTTCTATAATCCTGCACTACTTACATGTGGCTATGGAACGCTTGATATGTGGCTAGTGCAACTGAGGCACTGAATTTTACAACTTATTTAATTTTAATTCATTCAAATTTAAATTTCACTGAGCCTAGAAGAATAAGATGAAATAACCAAGTCAAGTGAGCCTTGAAGAATAAGATTAAATATAATCACTTTACAGGAGCATGGTTTAGCCAAGTTCTGCCAGGAGGTGAGGGGGTTTCCACACTTCTCTGGTACAAGTGAAGTTTTTCATGTTACCAGGACTTAGAGAAATGACTGCTGTTCCCAAGCCATTCTTCCTCTTGCTCTCATTTTTCCCCCTCTAAAGATATAGAGGGAGGTCTGTGGAACCAGCAACGAAACACCTCCTTCGTTTCTTGCTCTGTGTAGTCTCCATCCACCCACCCATTCAACCACCTGTCCACCTATTCAACCCTCTTCTTTTTTTTTTTTAAAGATTTTATTTATTTATTCATGATAGAGAGAGAGACAGAGGCAGAGACATAGGCAGAGGGAGAAGCAGGCTCCATGCAAGGAGCCCGACACGGGACTCGATCCGGGACCCCAGGATCATGCCCTGGGCCAAAGGCAGGCGCGCCAAACCGCTGGGCCACCCAGGGATCCCTCAACCCTCTTCCGATTCAGCTTCCTTCTCTTGGGAGAGCCGAGATGGAGGAACATGCACACGCGAGAGGCAGTGTACAGAATAAGCACGAGATGTGAGACCCATGTACACATACCGTTTCAGAGACAATATCTTCAGGAGGTCCCTAGGAAGTGACATCTCTGCTCCCAAAAGGCAACAGTCGCTGCTAATGGTTCTGATGAGGCCATCTAGATGCATCTCAGTTACAATGATTACTGGACATATTTTTCAAGAGTCAAGCAGGTTGGAGTCAAGGTAAACCATTTGCAATGACAATGACAGTAACAGTAACAACACCAGAGGTGGATGTCTGCCGCAAGAACACTCTTATCATTTTTGTCCTGAACACCCCCAGTTCCTACCTTGAAGATGACTCTGCTCCCTCACCAGCCAGGGGCTGAGCTGTCTCTGTTGGCCAGGCCTGGGGCTCATCAGCATCCTCTCTGGGGAAACCAGCCAAAGAAATGGTCCTGTTGTTGCTTCAACTGGAGCATCCCATGAGCCCCATCATGCCTTGAGTTGGCAGTTGAGGGACTTCCCATCCATTTAGTGAGACATCTGAGAGAGAAAAGGAGTCTAGAAAGGTCAGCTACATAACGTAAGACGTGTGCACCCATTTACCTGTGCTCGCGCACACAGGGCTACCTACTGTGAGCTGTCAAACGATTGCTTCTCTCTACTGTTGCTTTTTCTCTCCATTCACTAAATTTTGCTGAGAAAATGTGATGACTGAGAAAGAAGAGTTAAGTGGTCTGATGTTGGGGATAGAGTGTGAGGGATGCTATTATGCCAACAAAATGTTGAGAGTCTTCTAATTTTTAGCCAATTGTTTAAAAGCCGACAGACGGTAATGCTTATGAGATGTATAATTCAAGGCAAATCTGTCCAGATAGAGAGGATAAAGCATCTTTAACTTGGCTAACAAATGGTGAGCGGCATTCAGATAAATAAAACTGACAAAACCCAAGACACATAATTGCAACATTGGAGAGATGAAAAACAATCGTGTTTTTTTTTTTTTTTTTTTTTTAAGAAGTATATGTACCTGATTAAGGAGTTGGGATCTTCCTATCCTTCACTGCTGCTGAGTTATGTTATCAGTCACGTGAAGGCACGATGTATCCCTAAATCTTAAATATTTGACATCTGTCTACTCTCCCCAAGGTCATGCTGCGTCGCCAGGTTTTCAGTGCTCCCAACTTTTTGTTTTGTGCCAAATAACATGATCTTTGTTTCATTAATATTTAAGAGTAATTTAGATTGTGCCAGATGATCTTAAAGCTCATTTAAATCAGCTTGAAGATAATATTAAGCTTTCTCCCAGCATAATCTACTACCATAAATGATAGTGTCATCTGCATATAAATGACGAGCTAAATATGATAATGAATAGCAAAGATTACCAATATAGAATGACAACTGCTTTTGATTTCAGATAAATCTTTCAAGGATCCATTATTCTGTTTTCAGAGTTAAAGATGCATTGTTTTGTCCAAATCATCTAAGGAAAACATAAAAGGTTTTCGTGAAATGAATCTTTTATTGTGTTAGAAAGGGAGGGGGGGGAAATGTCCACAAATTACACACATATTGTTTTGCAAATACAATAATTAGAGTTTGCACAGATCATTACTTTATTGGATTGAGGAACTGTCTCTTGGCAATTGTTGCATTTTCTCCATTTTTTTTTTCCTCTTCCTTCTCCTTCTTTGGATAATGATGAACACTTTTAAATACTGTTTTACTTGAGACTGGCTTGAACCCTTAAATTACCATAAACCTAGGGGATTTTTGCCATGCTGCCTTCGAGGGGACATCTTTGCACACTCTAAAAACATTTGATTTTAATAAATCACATCTTCCTTTTTTAAATTATCCTAGAACTTAACTGCTATCAGTTATTTGAATAAGATACAAGTTTTGGATAACTGTGCATCAAATATGATTTGTAAGAACTGAAGTAAGGATGTATATTTCTGTCCTAAGAGATTATTTTTGAAGTCAAAGGGAAAAACATAATGAGGAGAAATGAAGAAATAGACAACAGGAACAGCCAATGCCTGTAAACACGTATTGCCCTTTGTGTTGGTGAAGACGGAGGCCACTGGCGGACGGTGCAGCCATATTTCACTTTCTTCATGGGTGCTGGGCAGTGTTAGGCAAAATAATGGTTCTTTCTTTCCTCCCCACTCTCTTCTCTTCCTTTTATCCAAGTATCCTCATGTGGCTTCCCTGAAACACAGAGGTCTCTCTAACCCCATTCAGGAGTTTTACAGGGTGCTCTTGGAGTTTCAAAGCTCTGATAAAGAAGGTGGAGTTTGGTTTTGGGCTGGGAAGGAATGGTTTTCCCACTTTTCAGATTCAGTAGAGCTGGTCACTGTTGTGGGTCCAGGGAACATGTCAAAAAGCTTCTGGTGAGTAACTGCACGTGTGTCTGGAATCTCCTCCCACGGCCTCTGGGACTCAAAGATCCTCTGTGTTTGTCAATTGAATGAGTGATTGGGAATATCATAGTTAGAGGAAGTCTGCTACGGTCGGTAAGGGCTGCTCATCCACACTGCTGGATATGTTCAGGCAAGCAAACAGCCCTCTTTTTAGGCCCTCCAGCTTTGCCTGCACTTGATGAACTGCTTCCTTGACTTATCAGTCCCGGAGAAGAAGGAGCTTAAGATGAAGGAAAACCCGGGAGGCAGAGGTGCCTGAGAGGTTGGGAGGCAACAGGTTATAAGAAGACTCTAGGTGTGATGGGGAGATCGGGGGTGGAAGTCAAGCCAAACTATTGTATATGAGTCACCCTGTCCTGTGTCTTCATACGTTGATCTGGACTGTGCTTTATATCTGGAATGTTCTTTAACCAATTTTTACTTTTCTTCCTTCAAGATTCCCAAATGTAACCTCCTCTTTGAAGTTTTCTCATTTTTTGGACAATGTTAAAGTTTCTTTTTTTGCTTCCATAGTATTTTGTATATAACTTCATTGTATATTTGTATATTTTGTATATAACTTCATCAGTCCTGGATATTTATCTCCAGCTTCTGTCTTCTCCATTAGACTATGCACTCTAAAGGGTGAGTTTTATTTGTCTAATGCCTAGTGCAGTGCCTGGCACATAGTAGACATTTTACAGGGGTCTGCTGCTGAATGAGGATGATGGCACAGAGCATTGAGAAGGAGCAATGGAAAGAGTTTTGGGAAGGCCACTCTGTACAATTGTGTAGGTTGTGTACTGTACATCTGTATGCATGACTCATATTTCTGGATCCCTGACAGCTGGGTGGAGAGGTGGGGAACTTAGAGCTTAGGAAATAGATTATCTTAGAGCCTTTTATGTCCCTTTTCACCTGGTCCACAGGGCTTTAAAATGATGTAAGTTCTTAAGTATAACATGTTTTCCAGACCAGAGGACTTCCCTATTTCCCCTCGAATCTTCCCATCTGTGAGTAATGTCTCAGTTTCCATCAATAGATACTGCACTCTTTTATTTCTCCAATAAGTAAACAGTAGTGTTTTGGTGTCTTTTAATTTGAGAGTCATATTGAGACCAGATCGTCTCCTGTTGGGATCATTTGGAGAAACTGAAATATAGGAAATCATATGCCCAGTGGAGTGGGATGGAGGTAGAAAAATTGCAGAGAGGAGCTGCCACACAGCTAAAAGCTGTGTTTGGGTAGAAAATAACATACACAGGAGAACCAAAGGGATGGCCAAGTTTTAACCACAAAGGGAGGGAGGCTGAAGTTACAGGTGGGGAGGGGAGGGCCGGGCTTTGAGATGGTGATGTAATTGACAGAACAGTGGCTCTGCCCTTTGAGAACCTTTTTTATTTGTCCCATGGTCAGGCCGCTAAGCTAATTTTCTCATAGTTCACACTGCTCTCTCTGAGATTGGCTTATCCTATTAACAATGATCAGAGCAACACGTTACCTTAAGACCTTTTGCCATCTTTAATGAAGGCTGTTGGAAAAGCTCCCATTTTGGAGAAGGTGGTCAGAGGGACAACAGTGACACCAGCTCTGGTCTTCCCATGTGGCACTTTCAGAGTGACACTTGCTGATCTTCTCTGGGCATCCAATGTCCCCCAAGTGTGACTGCTCTCCTAGAACCCAGGAGTCCTTTGACAGTGAAGCAGGTGCAGGGAGATCAAATTTCTTCCATGCAGGGAGGATGCATTCTTGGTGGCTCTGCCCAAAGCCAGAGCTTCCCCACCTGAACATAGGGACTCCTAGAGATGGATTAAAAACTCCATCTCACCAGGCAGAGAGTCAGTGGTAAAAAATTCTCCTTCTGAAAGGATCTGGACAGAGGGTGGGACCTGGGCATGTGGACAATGGCAAGAGCTGGTGAGGAGGCTCAGTGAGAGAAGAGGAGCTCAGAGGTAAGGACGGGTGGGAAGCACACTCCCCAGTATGCTCTGTGCCTGCCATCCTTACTGATGAAAAGCCAAGGAAAGACTGACCAGTTTTAGTGAGCAGATACAGCTAATTTACCTTATAATGATCAGTGCATTAGGCAAGTGTGAGTCTACTTATTCACTTATGGAAGCTTCTCTCCGTAAGTGCTAGCCACAGTTCTCCAAGGATACAGCCAGGCAGGGCCTTGCCACCACCTGTACCTCACATTGTCATTGGAAGCTACCTGTGGGGAAAATGATCTCCTTTAATCCTGTAATAGAACCAGCCTGTGGGCTAGATGCCATTATTACCCTCATTGTACAGATGAAGAGACTGATACAGAATCAAGGTCACAAAGGTCATAAGCAATGGAACAGGAGTCTGAATCCAGGGAGCCTGACTTCAGAGTCTGAGATCTCATTGATAGCCTTAGCCCATCTCACCATTTTCAAGTAAACCTGCCCCCCCCCATTATTATTGAGATATAATTGATATGTGATATTCTATTAGTTTGGGCACACAAGATATGTATATAATATATATATATATATATATCCCACCAAAAAGGAGAATTACAGACCAATATATATATATTTCTAGTGGTCACCACAAATCTAAGTCTAGTTAACATCCATTGTTTGACTAGTTATAATTTCTTTTTTCTTTTGATGACAACTTTTAAGATCTCCTCTCTTAGCAACTTTTCAACTACACAGTATTAACTATAGTCATCAGGCTGTACATTCTCAGGATTTATTCACCTTGCATCTGGCAGTTTGTGCCTTTTGAATACCTTGGCCCAACCTAATCCTAAACCTGTTAGATGAGAGACCATCTGGATCCTGGGTCTCCTCACTGGCCCTCAGGTATGGGCACCTGTGTCCCTACTTACTGAGGAGGTAGAGGGGGCTTTGGCCTTCACATCTGTCTGGGTGGGTAGCACTGAAGGTAGGAAACCAGGTGTGCAAACCCCTAAGCAGGAGTTATTCGTCTGCTGCTAAGAAGCATGATTCCTCCTTGCCTTGTCCATTATCTGCACAGGGTCTCTCTCCCAGGTGCCTACTTCTCATTTTGCATACTGACCATCTGCTGACTATTGATTTGTCTGACAACCTTAATAATGCCCAGTGCAAAAAGGAATGCTGGGCTCTTTCCTTCCCTGTATTCTTTATTGTCTTCTGTTTGGACTTTGTTGAGAAAAAAAAATTCCATTAAAAAATATTATTGATGGTTAGTTCTTTTAATTTCCTGGGCACCTACCAATGAAGAATGCATCAAACTCTCCAAGCCCTGTCAGCTCGACCATGATCATGCCAGAGACCAAATGCCTGATGCAGATGAGAGAGGGAGCAGTGGAGGCACAGGTCATGCCACACCTGAGGTTCTTACCTTTGGCAGCATGACACACACCTGAGAGATTTTACGGCTCCCAGAGCCCAGGATACTCTCAGGCCTATTACGGCAGAATCTGGGTGAGGGATCCAGACACTATGCCTTTTAAAGTTTTCCATATGATTCCATTTTAGGCTTTTGGTGGCTGTATCGTATTATTTATGCAAAAAGACTTGTGCAACCCCAGCCCAGCACTTATTGTGGAAGTGAGGGGTGGCCTTGTATAGGAAAATGGTCTTGCCAGCCAGCTCACATGAACTCCACAAGAAGGTTCCTTGAACCCTTTATTCAGATTCCAGTGACATCTGATATCCATGGGTGGTCATTGTCTATCCCTGCATAACCAATTATCCCATACTTACTGACTTAAAACAGCCAGCATTTATTATCTCAGAGTTTCTGTGGGTCAGCAATGTGGAAGCAGCTTAGCTGGGTGATTCTTGCAAGCTGACTCCCTCACATGGCTGTTAGCAGGAGGCCTCAGTTCTTACTAGGTGGCCCTCCCAGAAGGCTACTCGAGTGTCCTCATGACATCACACATGGTAATTTAGGAGAGAGAACAAGGAGGAGGCCACAGTGCTAATCTCAAATGTCTTATACCCTTGCCTCCACCACATTCTATGTGTTAGAAGTCACGACATACAGCCCACAGGTAAGGAGAGGGGAATTAGATTCCACCTGCTAAAACAAGAGATGACAAAGAATTCACGGACATATTTTAAAACAATCACAATGAGTAAGGGAAATTAGTGTCTTTTCTCATTTTATTTATCTTTTTCTCAGGCAGAGGCCTTAGTTCTGCATTCCAGAGATGCATCAGGAAGCCAAATGCACAGCTGGCACAGACAGTGTCTCCTGGGCCAACTCCTTAACTGTCTTCTCTTTCATTGTGGTCCTTGACTCATCTCTTCCAGGAAACCCACAGGTACCTGTCCAGCTCTTGCTCTCTCTTGTCTGGCCTCAGTGTGGTTCTGCTGCTGGGGGTGGACATGGTGGGTAAGGAATGATTTGGACTGGGAAGGAGGCGATGGTGAAGGAAAAGATGCCCTCTGTGTGGTCTGGTCCCACAGTCAGCACTTTCCTTCGGTGAGTCATAATCTCCCAGGAGCACATCTCCTATTATGCTAACGGAGTGTTTGCCTTATTGCCAGACTTGAATGATATTATGCAAGGTCTGGCTTTGAGCTCTTAGAAATTGGAGTCAGAGCGGGAGGGGAGGATCTTGTCTACCACACTGGAAACCTGGATTTTAAATTAATTATACATAATTAGCATAACTTAATTACACTTAGGACAGAGGTTTTCAAAGTGTGTTCTGAGGAACCCAAGATTCTGTGGAGATCTTTTGGACTTCTGCAAATATCCTATTTGTAATCCATTTAAAAATTTAAAATACCATATGTTTTTAATTGTAAACAAGTAATATACACCAATTCTTAACAATCAGCACATTAGCTTGTGCCTGCCAGGCAAACTTGGTGTGGATGAGCCCAGATATTGGAATCAAGCTTTTCCTGTTATCACTATTAACAGAGAAGCATCTTGAGTTTGCAAAGCCAGTGATTGTTTTTTTCAAAACTGCTACCATTTGCAGCTACTCATTTGGGGGAATCAGACTTTCCTCACTATTAAACAATCAAAACAAAATCCTAAAATAAATTGGATGCTTAGATTGATATGACATCACTTTACATCCATAACTCGCCATTTTAAATTGCATGCTGCAAAAATTCATGTCACCATTATCTTCTTGATTGACTTCTAATACATAAAAATTATGAGTTAAAACCTATAAAATATATGTTTCATAATTATTTGTCAATTTTAATCTGTTTTGTACATCCGTGCATCCAAATGCTTGACATCCATGTCAAAATGATTTAAGCATTAAGAGGATTCATCATCTTACAAAGAAAGAAATTTCAGGGTTGGCCAAGTTGATGGCTCAGCGCCGTCATTGAGGACGCAGGTTCCCTCTCCTTTTCTGTTTAGCCTTCCTCAGGGTGTTGTCTTTGGACTAACTCCCCTCAAGATAGCAAGATGGTTGCCATAGTTCCAAGTATCCATGCACACACAGGAAGTATCCAGTGAGGAGAAAACATCTCTCCCTAGGAGCAAGTAATTTTTTCCAGAAGCCACTAAACAGGCCTCCCCTGGCATTTCATTGTGCAGAACTTGTTTACACCAGTTGTTGCAAAGAGAAGGCCCAGCATAATTGGCCTTTCCCGAATTGTGGAAGGGAGATGTGGACTCTGAACAAAATGTGGGCTGAGCCAGCACGAACATAGGAGAGAATAGCTCTTGGGACTCTACTAACAGTATCTGCTAGGATTTGGATTCCTTATATGAGTCATTTAATAAAACTATTTTGCTACTAAAAAATAAAAATGTTCAGAAGAAAACTTCTGGGTGTTTGAGAACTCTTCTAGGGCCAGGCCTTGGGGACTGTTTTTGCTGCCAGCCAGTTTTGCAGGGAGGGAGGCGAGAGCCCACGCCTACGCTAAACCCAGAGCTAAGCCTGCCCTTCAGCACACTTCCTCCCCTCTGCGACACTGGCTGACCTCTGCATGAAGATCGACCACTTAGAAGGTGCTTTCCCGTGTTGACCTTGTTCATCCTCAAGCTGTGATGCTGGCTAGGGACTCCAAAATCTAGTCGGCCTTCTGACCATCCTCCAACATCTGGGGGTGTCTTGAACAGAAGAGTCATTGGATCCACTGAATCAGAACCTCAGGAGGTATTTTTTTCCCCAAAGCTCTCTGGGTATTTCTGCAATTGTGGGAAACAGTGCAAGGTTTGACATGGCTGGAGAGTTGGTGTAGCTGGACAAGAGACCGCAGGTGTGGGCAGGGGGCAGGTGAAGCCAGGGCCGGGAGTCAGGGCTGGGACTTTGTCCCATGGGACACAATCAGATGAGCACCTTGCTATCGCCATCCAGGTGATGGACATTAAGCCAACACCATGGGGACAGAAAAAAGGAAAGAGCACTCAAGGGAGGCTAAGGAAACACAGTCAACGGGACTTTGTGTCTAATTAAATTGAGAGAAAGAGAGACCCGAAGTGGCTCCCAGGCATCTAGCTTGAGGGATTTTCTCTCTTAGCAGGTCCCTTTTCTCCATCGCTGGTTTTCTGGCCTAGGGAGACAGCTCTGACCAAAAGAATCCTCAACTCTTTCACCTCAGTGGAAATTTTCTTCCCTTCCTCTGCTTCCACCCCCACTTGTTCCTCTGACAGCTGAACTGCCAGCACTGCCTGTGCCCGGGGCTTCTGAATCCTCCCACACAACCCAACAACCTGCCCATTCATCCTGCAACCCGCAAGAACAGCCGGAAACCACCAGGCTTCCACCAAACTGATACGTGATAGATTTTGTCCACAGGAACAAAATGAGTAAGTCCAGCCCATCTCAGCTGGAAAGGAAATACCCATTTACACTCTCAGCAACGAGAGGGGCAGTATGGGACTAATCTCGAAGTCAATAAAACGTTAATGTGTAAATGAAGAAAACAGTGAAAGTGTATGATGAGTATCCAGTCTAGGCCGGATCAGAAGATAATTGAAATCTCGAGCTGTGTTCTTGAATACTTGTATTTATTCTACTACACTGTATTCTAAATAAAGTAAATTCTACTGTTTTGCTGAAACACTAATGGAAACTGTGAGAGAAGAGTAGGAGGGTAAAAATGAAAATCCTTGAATTTCCTGAATGCTAGCACTTTAAGAATTTTTTAAAAACCACTCATGAAAAGCTCTGGCAAGTTTACTTTTTTGTTTTGTTTGTTTTGTTTTCAGGCAATGTTTTATGAGCACTATCTCCATCTGACCACTTCTGTTCTTCTGAGACCTCTAGGCTAACGCACCTTCTCTTCCTCGGGTCTGCATACAAAAATCCCTACACATCTCCACTCATTGCTCCATTCCTTAAAAACCTGACGTGTGGTTCAGTTGCTGACAAATCCTGGATGAACACAGGGTACCCACTTCTTTGCCACTTCAGCAAAACACATTAAAGGGAGTCATTTCGTCTATAAAAGGGTGAAGGACTCTCATGATTGCAAATCTACCATTCATTCACTGAAGAGCAGGTGGGAACAGCGTTTAAAAAGAAACAGAGGTTTGGAATAGTGAATAAAAAAAAAAAATTATGGTTTATCTGTCCAGTGGCATTTTCTTCAATGACAGCAAAAATAAACTATTATCTTGATGTATGCAAATATATGGATGAATTTTGAAATTTTTTTTTAGGTAAAAGAAACAAGACCAAGATGGATGTATTACAGCAGATGATTCCATTTTTATAACATTTTATAAAATGCGGTGCACCTGGGTGGCTCAACGGTTGAGCGTCTGCTTTCAGGTCAGGGTGTGATCCCAGGGTCCCAGGATCGAGTCCCACATCCGGCTCCTTGCCGGGAGCCTGCTTCTCTCTCTGCCTGTGTCTCTGCCTCTCTCTCTCTGTGTTTCTCATGAATCAGTAAATAAAATCTTAAAAAAAATTTTTTTTATAAAATGCAAACTAATCTGTAACGACAAAAAAGACCCTGCATTGTGGTTGTCTAGGGCCGATGGATGGTAAGGACAAAGTACAAAGGAGTACAGGGAAACCTTTGGACGTGATACATTGATGATCTCGATGGTGGTGAGCATCTCACGAGCATATGCATATGTCAAATATCATCAAATATACACATTAAATATATGTAATTTATTATGCCTCAATTCTATGTAAATAGAGCTGTAAAAAAAAAAAGAAAAGCCAGGGAGAAAAATGATTGAACCTTCCCAACTGAAATTTTTTCAATATGGGAATGCTAATCATCTTCCTCTAAGGTAATTTTTCTTTATAATTTTACAGTTATTTTTGCAGATTTATGTTTCCACGCTAACCCCGCAAGTCATGTCAGGAGGTCCTTTCTATTTACCAGACACTTGGGCCTAATGAGGCTTCTAGAGGCACAGGCTGGCGGAGATGCAAAATTCGCCTTTTCTGTTTTGCTCGGTGCCATTCTCAGCTTGTGGTGGTTTCAAGGAGCCCCACTCCCAGCTAGCTGCTCAGGCAGGCCCCGGGTTCCCCACTCGCTGCCCTTTCTCCCCCCTCCTCGTGGGCTGGAAGCTCCATCGAAGTGAGTGGCAGCTGTGTATGTGGAGAAGGTGAGCAAGAGTTCAGGTGGCGGGGAGGGGACTGGCTCCCTTGGGGAGAAGCTGCACACAGAGACCAAATGCCTTTGCTGAAGAGAAGCATGAAAGAGAAGTCTGCGCAAGGAGAGGGTGAAACTGAGGGCGCCCTGCAGAGAGAAGAGGCTGTTGCAGGCAGGTTTGGGTCCCTGAAAGGGAGGGCTTGTCGGAGGTGAGGTCCCAAAGGCCCCCTTTCCTCCACATCTTTGTCTGTCTGCCTTTTCCATTAACGGATGTCGCTGCGGCACTCGTGATAATGATGTCTCAGATCTCCAGGAGCAATCCTGCTCACTGCAGACCCAGAACTCATGCCCTCAGAGTGTGGGCTAAGGCTCATCAGCTGATCCCTAAAGTGCACTGACATCAGTGCTCAAGGAGATGAAAAATTGTAGCCAGAATTATTTTTCCCAATAGCCATGACTCCAGTGTCATTGTATGTATTGAGAATATTTGCAATAATTCATGGAGTGGCTATTCAATAGCACTGCACCAAGCACTTGTACATAATATCTATTCAAATCAGTCAATAAGCCTGCAAGGGAGTTATTGTGATCCACATTCTAGAGATGAGAACACTGGAGCTCAAAGTCACAGTGACTTCCCGAAGACCATGTGCTTATGAAGTAGAGCTGCTAGGACTTGAGTCAAGGTGTGCCTAGCTCTAAAGCCAGCTCCTTTGCTTCCCTACCCACCCATTCCCCAAACCATGTTTTGTTGGACACAATCTGCTCCCTCACACCTCTTCTTTCTGTGTCCTACTCTGAGTTTTGTATGCTCTTATAGTCCAGCCTCCAAACAGGTTGTAAAAAGAGTTCAGTTTAGGCATAGCACCTCATTTTCAAAACAGAAGTGCAGAGATAAAAAAAAGCAGTCGGGGCATCAATGAATGCATCAGGAAAACTCTAGAGTTTTCGGTACATTTCCGTGCACATTCGAAATCTCTTTTTCTGGTCCTTGGAGACACTGCTGGCCTCTGAGCTTTTTCTCAAGGCAGTCCCAAGCAATCTCAAGGTTGGGCAGACAAGTTTGGAGGTGGGAGGGGCATGAGAGAGGTCCTAGGTAGGACACCCCAGGGTTACATAGGTGGATGCTGATGCCAGGCCTTCCCTCTGTTCATGCAGCTAGACACATCTGCCCCACGGGGCTTGGGACATTAGTTTATTTCCCTTCCCTAGTCTGCCAGGGAGGGTCTCAATGTCCTCTCATAAAAAGCAAGGGCCAAGGGAGTGCAGAACACGGAAACAAGAGGAAATGAAAGCTCTTTGGGAAAAGGCAACTGTGACAAATTGAAAGAGTGGAGAAAATACCAGGACAAACAAAAGAAGGGAGAATAGTCTGCGGGAGAGTAAGCAAAAGAGGTCTGTGTGTATAGCCCTGGGACCAGCAGAGTGCTGATTTGTTTTCTATAAAAAGAGATGTGTTATTTTCCCCCCCTCTTTTGGCAAATAATGACAAAGAAGAATGGTTGCGGAGTTTACTGAAATTGAATAGTCTGCGGGGTATTCTGAGTGAATGAAATGTGCTCTCAGATATCTTATCATGTTCCCTACCAACTTGTTTTTATTTCAAATTGCCTGCAACAGGTGCCAGAGTCTGGGCAAAGTATAATACCGTACCTTGCAACAGCTGTGTGTAGAACGCACATAGAAATAGTAAAGAAAGGTTACACAATGTGACCAGTCTCATATGGCCCGGAGCAGCTCTAGAATTTAAAACATTTCCTCATTCTCGAGTTAAATTGGGCCCCCATGATATATGTTCTGTAACTCAATATGAAAGGCTGCTGATGGATGGGTCGATAGCATGGCCACCAAAGCCGGTAGAAGGCACCTGCAAGGAGCACGTGTGCTCTTGAGTGCTCTTGTATTCCGCAAGTCCAGGCTCTCTGAAATGCTGTTTGCTCAGTGTGTGCAAGTGGGTATTCCCCCAGCACATGGGAAAGAGGCTACAGAGTTTAACGCAGATAAACCTGCACCAGAGACACTTTTTCGGCTGCAGCCAAAACAGAAGCAGCTGTAGTTTATAAGAAAAAAAAAAAAAAAATTCAGCACCTGAGTTCCACTCTTTTCCTTCACCCAGGAAAACACTTATGAGGTGAGTGGTAGGGGTGCCATTAAACTTGTTCTAATTGAAGAGGAAAACAAAATTCCTAAACTTCAGTTCGTATCAAGACATGATCTATAGTTGCTACTGTATGAACTAGTACTGCAGCTGAGAACCACTGGTGGAGAGGACCTTCTTAATTTGATAAAATATGTAAGAGCCATAGAGAACATAATCCTCTTTTTCCCTAGGTATTTTTCTGTGATTCGAAATGGAACAGGATGCTCCCAGGGGGCAGAAGTCTAATCATATGTATTGGTCAGGATTCTAAGTTGCAAGCAACAGAAACAGATTCTGGACACTTTAAGCAGAGAGGAATGTACTGATGCTATAACATTTAGCTCGGAGCTGCTAAAGCTCCATAGAGGATGCACATTCAGAACAACGTCCCCAATCACACTGCAAAGCTGTAGCCAGTCCCATCCACACCGCCAGTACCGGCACTGCCAACACAGCAGCTCCATCTTTTTGCAAACCCTGCCACTACCAGAGGGCATGCCTCATGGTCCCTGAGCCTATGAGGGAAACTCCAGATGATTGGCCAAGTGGAAGGCACAGGTTGGAGTCCCAGAAAGGGTTTTGGAGTTGATGTATTATGAAGGAAATCAGTGGATAATCTTCATTTCTGATGTTTTGCTAGACTGCGGGCAGGGCCATTATGTGTCTTGTTTACATATCTATTCCCAGGTCCTAGCATATTACCTGGCATGCAAAAAGGGCTCAATATGCCTTTGTTGAAATGAATTAAAATTGAATTTTAAATTTAGAAGAACCCTTTCCAAGGGCTGACTGCCAGTCACTATTGCAAATTAGTTCTAGTAAATCAAAGTAAATTAGAAAGGCAATCAAAAATAGATTCTCCAAGCCCAGCAGTTGCGTATACTTAAGTACCACAGAATTTCCCTTAAACCTGTTGGTTAGTGGTTTGTTTGTTTATTTGTTTTTTTCATCAGTGACAGCTTTATTTTTTCTAATAATAACTGTGTTTGCCTGTGTCTGTCCATCCACATTGGCATATTGACTAAATGTTGTTTCGCTATTGAGAAATGAAACTACCATCAACCCTTATCTGGAGGCCAGAGTATTTGCTCTTGTTTTGTGAGACTCCTCTCTTTGATGGGGGAGGAAAGAAGGAAGGATCTTTTCCTATAGGCAAAAAAATATTTTCAAAGGTGTATTTGCAATGCCTGGACCATTACATGGTTCACACATTATGTTCTTATTGAATTACCTTAGATGTTTTGCCCTGTTCATTTCTTCCTGGTCCTTTGCAGAATTCCTAAGACTGCAGAGTAGAAAGCACTGTAGAAGATCATTCTTCAGGCCGATTCAAGGAGATAGTCACTGCTAACACACAATGATGCAATTAGTGTTAGAGCTGTGCTTAAAGATACAAATATGGATTACTTCTCATAGTATACATGCCAGAAAAAGTTTTAATTGATTCTGGATGAATCATAAATTTTTATGCCCTTGATTCAGGAATATGTCTTTAAAGTTTAAAGGTCTAAAATCTCATTGGGTTTGAAAAATTGAGAACTGCTTAAAAATCATCATGAACTAGATTCCGTCTGTTTTTACTTCAGTTGGATTAAAATATTAACGTGCTTATTCTCTGCCATAAAGAGATATTTTCTTGGGGCAGAGGGGTTATTTTTTTGGTATGTGTGTAAGTTTTTCTATGTGTATTCTCTCCCTCACTGGTACAGAAATTATTTTTTCAAAATGATTTGCATTGTTCAGTTTTGAAAAATGTAGCATCATGATTCCAATTATACTTAAAATATGTATATGTTGAAATAAGTATATGTTGAATTGAAAATTACCTCTGAATGAGATAGTTATTATTGAATTTTTTCCCTTTTTTCTGGTTTGCAACTTTTCAATAATGAGCATGTATTGCTTTCATGATTGGAAAAAAAACCCCAACATATAACAGGCATTTTTTTTTGCTATATTACCATACTTGAATTCTTAAAAATTCCTCTTTTGCAAAATCATGTACCAAAAATAACAGAGCTTATGGGGAAAATAGAATTGGAATAGATCACTCAAACCTACAGAAGTTGAAAACCAGAATATTAATAAAAATCAGTGGTAATTCTAATAAAAATACTGGCATAAGTAAATAAACAAACATATGAAACCTGTAGCTCATACTTCCTCTTCTGAAATATATGTCTTGGAGGGCATTAATTTCTGATAGAGAACATTTTGCCAATATTAAAACTTGGATTTGGGGTATATAGCCTTTTTCATTAATTCATTGTCTTAAGATAGAGCATAATATCTTTGTAGTTTCTTTGTTTTCACTCTCAGTTTGCCCAGAATAACTGAAGGAGTGGAAACGTAGGGTCTTGGAAGCCACTGAACCATACAATATATGCACTAAAAAAAAAATAAAGACTATAAAGTTTCAGGTTTTTTTTCTGAAGTTTGGCAAACATTTGTAAGCCTTTAATTTGTTTTTAAATGTTATTTATTTATTTATTTATTTATTTATTTATTTATTTATGAGAGAGAGAGAGAGCCTGAGCAGGAGGAGGGGGAGAGATGGAGAGGGGGAGGGAGAGGGAGAGGGAGGATGTCAAGCAGACTCTGCACTGAGTGCAGAGCCCAACTTCGGGCTCAATCTCATGACCCTTGAGATCATGACCCAACTGAAACCAAGAGTCAGACACTTAACCAACTGAGGTACCCAGTGTCCCTATAAGCCTTTAATTTTAACTTTGAGAAAGTGTATCTTAGATTGCTTCAAAGTTTTAACATGCTAGTGGAAATTACTTAAGAACTAACATGACTTCTGAATTATACTGACCTCGTCCCTTACTTGCTGATCACTTGTGAGCTAATATATATTAGAGAGCTATGTCACAGAATAGACTATACCAAAAATTTTAGGTCCATTAGATATGGTACCTAGACTGTAGATAACTGGAAAGAGAAACAAGAAGAAAAATCTGGATAAACTACAAAATTAAAGCTTTTCTTGAACCATGGATAGCTAAGGTTGCAGAGTAACCAAGAAGTCTAAAATCTATGGAAAGATGGGCTTCTTCTAAAAAAGAGGGGGATGAATACTAAATCACCTATGGCAGAGCATGGGAGAAAGAGATGTTATGTGCTGTACTCAAGGGTAGAAGAGGAGCTGAAATTTTTTATGTAAGAGCATAGAATTCAGGGAGCCATAAACATGAGACATTGCATTCACTTCCAGGCTCTACTTCTTGAAACTTTTCAGGGTGCTCAGAAGATTGTGGGTGGGATGGGAGACCTGAGAAAGCAGCCTGGAGGAAGGAGCAACTGCCCTTGCAGGGATGGTACAAAGCCTTCTCTCCTATGGAGCAAGAGCCTTGAGCACCTAAAAGTGGTGAACCAACCCTGATACCCACAGGGCATGAGGGAAAGGTAAGGAAAAAATTCTTCTACTTCTGGAAAAGGGGAAGGAGACATTCTGGGCTAGGATCCTACACCAATACCACAAGAGGTCTCTTATTGCTGACAGAGGGCAGGAAACTCTCTTCCTGCAAGACCCATCAAAGATACAAGGCAGAGTTTGGCTGCCATAGGGAGGAGGGCCAGGATCACTGAGAAAGCCCCAAACTGAGACTCAGAACATAGAGCCTAGCTAAGATTGAGGGGAAACCAGAACAACAAAGACACCATCCCCCTCCCACCATCCACCACCATTCAAGTAACAAGCAACAGCTGTCTCCTCTTGGATGAGAAGGAAGAACGATGAAATAGAATCTCTTTGAGGCCCAAGCACATAAGGAAGGCTGAAACTTGAGGGTAGAGTACACAACACTACAAGCATAAGACAAAGTTCTCAACCTTGTCATTATCGACATTTTGGGCCATGTAACTCTTTGCATTGTTGTTCTATGCATTGCAGGATGTTCAGAAGCATCCCTGGTTTCTACCCACTAAATTCCAGTATGATCCTCCTCCCCAAGTTGTGACAATCAGAAACATCTCCAGAGATTAGCATATGTTCTCTGGTGGCAAAGTCACCTCTGGTTGAAAACCACTGCATTAGAGAAATTTGAAGATAAGTAGTACATTACAGGTGACCATAAGAATAAAACTCAAATCCACCTCACCTTCTGATTAGACTGATTCAATTTCAACACTAAAGACCTAGCCGAAGGGGCACCTGGGTGGCTTAGTCTGTTAACCATCTGCCTTAGGCTCAGGTCATGATCCTGGGATCTTGAGATGGAGCCCTGCATTGGATTCCTTGCTCAGCAGGGAGCCCACTTCCTCTCCCTCTGCCCTTTTCCCTTGCTTATGCTTGCTCTCTCTCATGCTCTCTGTCTCTCTCTCAAATGATTATCTAAAAAATAAAAAAATAAAGATCTACTAGAAGAAAAGTTACGCCCATTTCCAGACATAAATAATATTTACCTCAGTCATTACTAATCTACATCTGAAGTCTAGCATTCAACAAAAAATTGTGAGATAGAGAAAGAAACAAAGAAAAATAGCTTTAATTTTAAGAGAGAAAATTATTACCAGAGTCCTACAGAGACAACCTACATATTGTTACTATCAGACAGAAAATAACTATGATTAATATTTAAAAGCCCTGGTGAGGGGTGCCTGGGTGGCTCAGTCAGTTAAGCGTCTGACTTTTGATTTTGGTTTAGGTCACGATCTCAGAGTCATGAGATTGAGCCCAATGTCCTAAGTGTAGGGCCTGCTTAAGATTCTTTCTCTCCCTTTCCTTTTGCCCCTCCCACCCCACTTGCACTCATTCTCTCTCTCTCCCAAAATAAATAAATAAGTAAAAGCTCTGGTGAGCTAATGGACAACACGCATGAACTTGGATGGAGAACTTGAGCGGTGGGATGGAAACTATATGAAAGAGTCAAATGAAAATGCCAAAAGTAAAAAACAAGGTAACCGAGATAAAGAATTCCTTTGAATTCACAAATAAAATTGACACAGCTGAGGATCAGTGAACTTGAAAACAGGTCAATAGAAATCTCCCAAACTGAACCATCAAAAAGAAAAAAAGAAAGAGAAACAGAATAGAACTGTGGGGCAATACAAAATGGTCTGATGTAACTGTAATTGAAATTCCAAAGGGTAAGAAAGAGAATAGGGCAGAAAAAAAACAAAACAAAACAAAACAAAAAAAAACAACCCTGAAGAGATAATGGCAGAGTTTTCCAAAAGCAAACAAGAAAAGAAAAAACAAAAAGCAAATCCCCAACATCAATTGACAGATCTAAGCAGCTCAGAGTAACCTAAGCAGGAGGAATAAAAAGAAACAAGGGAAGAGGAAGAGGAGTAGAAAGTAAAGGAGGAAGAAGGGGAGAAGGAAATAATACACCTGACATATGATATGCAAACTCCTGAAAGCCAAAGATAAGGAAAAAAGTTAAGAATTACAACTGATTTCTATTCCAAAGCTACACAATCTAGAAGACAATAGAATTAAAATTTTTAATTAAAAATTAAAATAGTAGAATTAAAAATTTTAAGAAAATCTCTGTCAACTCAGAATTCTCTACCTAATAAGACCATCTTTCAAAATGAAGATGAAACAAGTACTTATTTAGAAAAGCAAAAGCTGAGACAATTTATCACCAGCAACTTTCACTTCAAGAAATATTAAAGACACCTCATCCAGGAGAATAAATATGGTATCTAGCAAAAACTTAGATCAACTTCCTCCAAAATTAGAGCTACCTGGAAATGGTTAAAATGTAAGTAAAATGTTTTTTTCTTATTTTTAATCATTCTCTAAAACAAAAGATAATGACTTTCTAAAACAAAACTGTTAGGAAGATATTGTGGGTTTATTGCATCTGTCAAAGTAAAATATATGACAATAATAGAACAAAAGACAGGAAGGAGGATTTGGAAGCTTACTGTTATAAGACCCTTACACTATATATGAAGCCTTATAATATTACTTGAAGGTAGAATATAATTAATTAAGGTGTAATTATAAACCCTAGGGCATCCATAATTTTTTTAAAAATATAAATTATAAGCTGATACTGGAGATAAAATGGGATAAAATGTATTCAGTCTAAAAGCAAGCAGAAAAACAGGAGCCAAGAGAAAAATTATAGATGGAAAGAATTTTTAAAAAGTAGCAAAATGACAGATTTAAGCTCAACAATATCAATGATTACACTAAGTGAAGTGACTAGACAGAAATTGTTGGATGGGACAAAAAAGCAAGATCCAACTAGTAGACTTTACAAGAAACCTGTTTTAAATCTGAAAATACAGTCAGGTTAGGGCAGCCCAGGTGGCTCAGTGGTTTAGCGCCGCCTTCAGCCCAGGGCATGATCCTGGAGACCCGGGATCGAGTTCCACGTGGGGCTCCCTGCATGGAGCCTGTGTCTCTGCCTCTTTCTCTCTGTGTCTCTCATGAATAAATAAATAAAATCTTTTTAAAAATATATTTTAATATTTAATATTTAAAATATATATTTAATTATGATATTTATAATTATATTAAATATAGTTTATTTAATATTTAATATTTTATAATATATATAAAGTGTATATGTATATGTATATATATATATAATCAGGTTAAAAGTAAAAGGATGGGAAAAAGATATACCATATCAATGCTAATCAAAAGAAAGCTAAAGTGACTATATTAATATCAGACAAAATAGACTTTAGAGCAAGGAATATTACCAGAATTACAAAATGAAGTAACATAAGAATTAAGTGGTCAACTCATCAAGAAAATGTAATAATCCTAAAGAGATTTTTACTTAATAATAGCACTCCAAAATACATGAAACAAAAACTGATGGAAGTAAAAAGAGACATAGAAAAATCCAAATAATAATTGAAGATTTCAATTCTTATCTCAGGAATAGAATAAGTAGGTAAAAATTAGTAAGGCGTTAGAAAATTGAACACTCCATGAACCAACTTTACCTAGTCATCATTCATAGAACACTCCACTAACAATAGCAAATATATTCTCTTTTCACGTATATATCAAACATTCACAAGATAGATAATATTCTGGGCCATAAAATAAACCTTACCAATTTTGATAAATTGAAATAATACAAAGTATATTCTTTGGCCAGATTTCTAGTTCAATAGAATTAAACTAGAAATCAACAATAGGAATCTATCTGGAAAGTCAAAAATATTTAGAATTTAAATAACACAGTTCTACAAAACCTATGGTCAAAGCAGAAGTCATAAGGAAAAAAGTAAGTCGTAAAGAAAGAAGTTTGAATGGAATGAAAACAAAGCACATAAAAACTTTTGAGATGCAGCTGAAATAGTGTTTAGAGGGAAACATATAGCTATAAACACTTAATTAGAAAACAAAGATCTCAAATAAATAATCTAATAAGCCTTTACCCTAAGAAACTATAAAAAGATTAAACCTAAAATTAGCCGAAAAAAGGAAATAATAAAGATAGGAGCAGAAAACAATAACATTGAAAACAGAAAAATGAGCAATGGAACAAAAAGTTGGTGAAGATCAATAAAGCTGATGAGCCTCTATTCATATTGAACAACAAAAAAAGTCTCAAATGCCAATATAAAGAATGAAAAAGGGTACGCCCGGATGGCTCAGCAGTTGAGCATCTGCCTTTGGCTCAGGGCGTGATCCCTGGGTCCAGGATCAAGTCCCGCATTGGGCTCCCTGCGAGGAGCCTGCTTCTCCCTCTGCCTGTGTCTCTGCCCCTCTCTCTGTGTCTTTCATGAATAAAAAAATAAAATCTTTAAAAAAAAAAAGAATGAAAAAGGAAACATTATTACAAATCAGACAGACATTAAAGGGCTAATAATGGAATATTATGAACAGCTTTATGTCTATAAATTCAACTTGGGTGAAAGGGCAAATTTCTTCCAAGGAATATTCATTCAAGAAACCATAGATTACCTGAATCATTCTATATCTTATTAAGGAAATTTAATTTATAGTAAAAGCCTTCCTATAAAAAACAAAACAAAACAAAACTTTAGCCTAAAATATTTTACTGCAAAATTGTACCAGATGATTTTGGAAAAAAATAATACCAATATTCCACAATATTTTTTTCAGAAAATAGAAAAGGAGCAATCATTTCCTAATTTACGATGCCAACATTACTGTGATATCAAAAACAAAGATCTCACATGAAAAGAAAAATCACACACATACCCCTCATGGAAAAAAATGCAAAATTCATCAATTTAATATTAGAAAATTGAACTAACAACATATGAAAGGGATAATACATCACAATCAAGTTGGGTTTGTTCCAGGACTGCAAGATTAATTTAGCATTTTAAAAATTGGTCAATTTATTTCATCATATAACAGATTAAAGAAGAAAAACTATAGGATCTTCTTAATACATACACAAAAGGCATTTGATGGTATTTGAATCTATTCGTGATTTTTTTTTTATTCGTGATTTTAAAAAGTCTCAGAAAGTGAGGAATAGAAGTGAACATCCTCAATCTGGTAAATGGCAACTACAAAAAAACCTATAGCTAACATTATACTTAATAAGCCAAAAAAAAAATAAGCCAAAATATTTTTTACTTTTCCGGTCAAATACTTAATGAAGAATAATATTCCCCTAAGACTGGGAACAAGGTAAGTATGTCCATTCTCACTACTTGTATTTAAAACTATTCTGGAAGTCCTAGGTAGTGCAATAAGACAAGAAAAAGAAATTAAAGACATATAGGTTAGAAAGGAAGAAATATATTTGTAAATATCAAAATAGACTATATTGAAAGTCCTAAGAATCTATGAAGAAAAGCTACTAGAATTAGTGAAGTTAGCAAGGATGAATGATACAAGGTCCATACACCAAAAGCAACTGTATTTCTTTACAATAGCAATAAAAATGTGTGAATTGAAATTAAATAAACACCACTGAAAATAAAGTCTCATTACTTAGGTTAAAATCTAACAAAATTTATGCAGGGTCTGTATTCTGAAAATTACAAAACTTTCATGAAGAAAATTGAATAACCCCTAAATAAATACTATGAGGCATACTATGCTTATGAATTGGAAGTTTCAATATTGTTAGGAACATAATTCTGCCTAAACTGATCTACAGATTTAATGAAATCTCAAGTAACATCTCAGGTAAAAATTTAGCAAGATTTTTTAATAAAAATCAACAAGTGGACTCTAAAATGTAAATGGAAACCAGAATAGCCAAGCCAATTAAAAAAACAAAAAGTTTGGGAATCCAATGCTACCTTCAAAGCTCATTATAAAGCTCTAATAATCAAGATGCAACAGTGATAACATTCACTCATACATCTATGACACTTCAAAGAAAACATAGAGAAAAACCTGTGATCTTGAGTTAAGCAATGAGTTTTTTCTTAATGCCAAAACAAAAAACACAATCCAATTGATAAGTTGGACTCTATCAAAATCAAGAAATTTTACCCTTTGGAAGACCATGTTATCAAACTAAAAAAAGAAACCATAGATTGGGAGAAAATATTTGCAAGGCATTTATTTGATAAATGGCTTATATGCAGAATATATAGAAATCTTACAATTCAATTATAAGAAAACAACCTCATAAAATATGGGTAGAAAATTTTAAGAAACCTGTCACTGAAGAAGCTCCATCAATGGTCAATAAGCACATGAAAAGACTTTCAGTATCATTAGTCATTATGGAAATGCAAACTAAAACCATCATGAGATACAACCATGTATTAGGATGGCTAAAATAAAATAAGATAAAACCTGACAACAAGAAGAACTGATGTAAATGTGAACAACTGGAAGTCTCAACATTGTTGGGGAGTGAAATGGTACAGCCGTTTTGGAAAGACAGTTTGGCAGTTTCTTATAAAGTTAAACATCCACTTACCAGAGACCTAACAATCTCACTCTTAGGTACTTACCAGAGAGAAATGAAAACTCCATGGTCACACATAAAATTGCACTTGAATGTTTTTAGCGACTTTATCATTAATCACACTCAAAAAATGGAAATAAGCCAAATGCCCATCAACTGGTTAATGGTTAAATGGACTGTTGGTACATCCATTCTTGGAACAGTTCTCAGCAATACAAAGGAACAGGCTGCAGATACACGCAGCGGCGCATATATATCTGAAGTGGATCGTGCTAAGTGAAAGAAGTCAGATTATAAGGCTACATACTGTATGATTCCAACTCTAGAACATTCTGGAAAAAGTCAAAACTATCGGGACAGAAACTAGATCAGCAGTTGCCAAGGAGCCAGGGCTGAGCTATCAGGATTGATGGCAATGGGGTCCGAGGGAACTTTTGGGGATGATGAAAATGCTTTAATATCTTGATTGGGATGAGAGTTACGTGGTGGTAAGTGGTGGTTAAAACTGATAGAACTGTTACATTAAAAAGAGTAACTTTACTGTCTATAAATTATATCCTAATAAAATGTAAATCTGAAAAAAAATGTCTATAACAGTGAAAAGCCACACGAGTCCCCTCGTCCCCCAGTGATCTGACATCTCCATCTGATGAGGGGTGAGCGCTACTTTCTGAGTGGGAGAAGATTGGGGATCCACAGGGCTCAGGGTCAGTCTCTCTGCAAACAGACACAGGACAGGCTTCTGGGGGGCAGGCAGTTTTCCGGTCTCGGACTCTGCTCCCCTCACCGATGTCTTCAGACCGATGCCCAGCGGGAGCTGAGTGCCCACCACACTTATTTCTGTAGGTATCCTTGTGATGGAGGATTCCGAGCCGCCTTCTGATGCACACGTGAGGTGTCAGTGGTGACCCCCACACTGGTCTCCAAACCTGGGGGTACAGCTCAGGTCGACTGCTCATCATTCCTCGAAGCACAGGCTCTGGGCACGTGCAGGGGCCTTGCAGCAGCCAGGGGCCTGTTTGGGTGACAGCTTAAGCTCATTTTGCAGCCTGTGGAAGGGCCCCGGGCCAGGAGCTAAGACTCCTGCTGTTAACTGTCCCTGTATCCTCTCCGCCCACTCGGCCGAGCCTGGCAGGAAGGCGGTGGGGGCAGCGGGTCCACAGCTGTACTCTGGCTGCCGAGTGGAGGCCCGGAGGCCCGGCAGGGAGGCTTCGGGCAGTGGATGAGGCCACTCTGCCTGGAGCTCCGAATTTCCCAGTTTCCTGGGGGTTAAGCCTAACCCTGCTTGCTTGGGGAGCCCTTCTTCCTCTGCATTTAGAATCCTTTACTCCTGCATTGACTCCCCCTAACTGCCAGGTAACTAGCTAGACGCGAAAATGTAGCCTTTAATTTGAAGGCCTATTCTTGAAGAAATTGCCTGTCTGCATTGCTGAGGTTCTGGGAAGCTAGCAATGAGGAGGGGGAGGAGGAGGAGGAGAGAAAGGAAGGAGGGAGCAGTCCCAGATGGAACGACGGGGTTCACAGCTGAACACTGAATCCAGTACTTCCCCGTCCATAACCTATGACCTTGGCTTTCCAGCTGCCCCAGGACCTTGACTCGGCCAAAATTATTGGGCCCTTCCCAGGCACTTTTAAGAAATGTTTGGCCGGGGACACCTGGATTAGACTGAGGGGACTGGGTCATTTAAGAGACCCCCCCACACACCCCCTTCAGGAATAAGATGTGTGTTTAAGGCTGGTGGGTTCCTCCATTGGCACCCATCCGATGGCAGAGGGGGAGCTTCGCAAGCTTTCCCACAGGAGAAACCTATGGGGAGGCAAGGCCACCTGGCCCCCAGCCCAGTGCGGGGAGACGCTGCTCGGGAGAGACAAGGCCACCTGAGCACTTGCACGGGCTCTGGCACCTGGAACAGAAACACGCCGAGCAGCAGAGTATGGCTTTCAGACGTGGCCACCGCCACCTGGCAGGCGGGCAGCTGTCGACGCCTTCCTCGCTGCCGTGTGCGAGGCAGGTTATGTCACGTGGCTCACTGTACACCCTAGCAGCAGTGTCCCCAGGGGGTGACAGGCCGGTTGCCGAGACCCAAGGGGGAGAGCGCGGCACCCCCCGGTTGCATCGGGCCGCGTGTGCCCGCGTGCGGGTGTGCCCAGCCCTGCTGCAGGCCCCAGCTCCTAACAGCTGAGGGCTTCGGCCTCCCGGTGACAGGAACTTGTCGCCCGTGTGGTTTTCTCATCTCGCCTGGCTTCCGTAGGCCCCTCTGCTGGCCCACCTGCCGGATCCTTCCTCTCCCCCTCCCCTGCTCCTCTTTGAGGTGGTAACTAGACCAACTCGGCAATGCCCTAGTGGCTCCCCTTTCAGGCTCTCAGCCTCTCTCAGATTAATGGAACAGGAACATGTGCTTGCATCTGATGCCAGTAATCATATCCTGAGTGACCACAGGGAGGGGGATTAAGCCGAGGTACTGGCCTGGCCCCAGGGATACGGTTACAGGAAGAAAGCGTTTCTTGACAGCAGCAGCCCTGGCTCCCTCACACTTGCCCCCTCCTCCTCGCCAGGCTCATTAAGTCCCTTGAATATTTTCCATAAGAGTAATTAAGGTCTATGCAGCAGTGGTGGGAGACTGTCAAGAACTGGATTTTGATCTGCTTTCTGGATTTGCGCTCGTGGCTGCAAACAGAACACATTTCCATATTCCTGACCTTGATGTGATCCTGTGATGCTGTACTTGGAGCGTGCATTTTCAAGCAGCGAAAAGGAAGCAAACATATCCTTAGCTAGCCTGAGGACCTAACTCAACAAACACCAACCCTGAGCAAATTACTCGGCCAGTAGGACAAAAATCCCTCCGCGAGGTGGCCCTGGGTGGAGGCAATAATGCACATACTCAAATGCTGTGACACGAGGTCATATATGATGAGTGTGACGAGAGAAACACAAGTCAACTCAGGGAGCGTGAGGAAGGGAAAGCGTTCCTGGCTGGGGAAATCCAAGGAGGCTTCAGGGAGGAAGTGGCATTTGGGATGAGCCTTGAAGGGAAGGTAGGATTTTGATAGAAACAAGTAAAAAGTACAGGCATTCCATGAGAAATGATCCAGTTTGAGCAGAAGCCTCGAGATGGGAAGGCACAGAGTATTCAGAGAAATGAGTGAGAACCTGAGCTGAAAGGCAGAAATTTGCACCTAAAGAAGAGACAAAACATAGATCCGCAGAACCTTGACTTATGAAGAGTTTAATATCAGGCCTAGGAGTTGGGAGATTATCCTCCCAGCAATGGGAGCCGTTGGAGGTTTCAGAGCAGGGGAATGACAAGATAACACCTTCTGGACTGAACTTTAAGAAGTGTACTTTTGAAGACGCTCAGAATCCAGATTATGGGGAGAGGCGTGTGGGAGGGGTGGTGGGGAGTGAATCGGTTAGGAGATCAGTGCAGTGATCTGGGGAAGACTAGAAAACGAGCATGTGACGGGACTGGAAGGATGGTGACGGAGGTGGGGCGAAGAGAGACTTGGCAAATGGTTGGGTGTGGGAGGCGAGACGGGTGGGCAGGCCAGACATAGTACTCAGGGCTGAGAATGGATCCCCGGACCCTGGTGGCGCCCTGAAGAGAGGTGGCACCAGCAGGGGATGAATGGGTTCGGAGCAGTGAATGCCCCTTTGGGTCTGGGACAGTCAGATGCCCAGGAGAGACCCGGCTCGGCCTGCAGGTGGGTGGGAGGCCATGGGCTGGGAGGCACCAGGGGAGGCCCCAGGGCGGGGCAGGAGGCAGGAGTTAGGGCAGCTCCGTGGGGAGGTGGCACATGAAGGAGGTAGGAAACGAGGAGCACTTGCTGTCCCAGGAACCAGGGGGGGAAGGATCTCCTGTCATACGCTGAGGCTGAGGCTGAGGCTGAGGCGAGGCTGCTGCTCTGTGGCTGAGGAGGAGGCCCGTGGGGTCCTTCCTGAGGCTCCAGGAGGAGCGAGGTGGGGCGGAAGCCAGATCAGAAGCCAGTGAAGAGCGAGTGGGTGGGAGGAAGTGTAGGCAGCAAGTGTATTTCCTGGAGGGCTTTTAAAAATAGGACTGAGGCCCATCATCCGGGGATGGTTTAGGGGCCTCCTGCCTCGTATCTAGGAGACAGACACAGAGGCTGCAAGGAGCCAAGAGCTGAGATCTCTGGGAGTGCTCGTCTCTCTCCCTCTGAAGCCTGAAACCTGGTATGTGTCCTCCTGGTTGCCGGCGAGGAAGAGTCAGGTGCTCGTCAGAAACCAGGCCCCCAGCACAGGCCGGCGCAGGTTACCCCAAGGCGCTGAGACCTGACTTGGTGGCTTCTATGCCGCAAGTGTTAAGTCTTCTTGAGTCTGGTGTCAGGGACCAGCCTGGGCTGACTGTCGGCCAGCATCGCTTCTCCAGGACCCTGAGAGAGGGGAGTGGAGAATCAACAAAAGGATGTGTCAGCTTCCAGGGTCTCTTTTCTAGTCCTCAGAAGAAAAAAGAGTCTTTCCTTTTGAAGACAGGCTTGAGGTTAATTGATCTTTCCTCAGGAGAGGCTACCAAAGAGAGAAAAAAAAAATCCCATATGTGGGGTGACAGTGCCCTAGGGAGGCAGCCAATTATCTTGGTTTAGGAGGAGCATGCCATTGCCTCCATTGCCTGCCATAGACATGTGTCCCCTGGCTCCTCACAGGTGACCCTGGCTAGCACAGCTTCACCATCCCAGACCACTCTCCTCCCTCCCTTATGAGAGCAAAGCCTCCAAGATGCTGCTAGATCCACCCATGTATGGTCTTAAAACAGATGCCCTGGCTTTGGCCAGCAGCTGGCCAAAGAAGAAGCTTCCAGAGTCCAGACTTTGGGTGTATGGGCTAGTTACCTGTTACTGAGGGGAGTTAGTGAATCTCTGTCACTATTTTGGGAATGAGGCTGCTTCACATTGACACGTGTTGTAGCTATCTATAGAGGGTTTCTGACTTCAATCAGGAATAATCTTTCAGTGTGTACTACCCTGGAGGGTCTCGAAGTACTGCCTTCCCCTCTGGAAGCCAAAGCTGAGGTGAGGGAAGCGGGGTGGGCCTGTGACTCAGGCTGAGTTGATCCACAGGGCTCTGAAGACAGAAAGAAAGAGGTATGGTTTACAAATTGTTGCCATTTACTGGAGGTTTAGAGGCAGCCGCACTGAGTGTCACTGTAGGGACCTCCTACTGGTGTCCAACCACCCCTTCCCATGGTGACCTGGGCTCTGGTTCCAGCTCCCTGGCCTCCTCAGCTTTCTATATGTCTCTTGGGCCCAGCCTGGCCCTCCAGGCTTTGTGTCTCCCAATGAACTGGCCTTTCACCCACGTTGGTCTGACTGGGTTTCTGTTGCTGGCAACCAAGAACCTCCACACAATGGAAAACAGCTAAGCCCTCAGGACCTTGGAAATGGGCTCAGCCGGACCTGAGGGGCAAACTCTGTGTGCAAGTCACTTTCCAGCAAGAACTCAGAATGCCACTCTTGGAGTGGGAGACACAGAATAAGCAAACAAATAAATATTTAAACACACACACACACACACGTATCAGATGGTGATAAGAGAAACATCAAGTGCTATAAGGGAGTAGAGAGCTGAATGGGCTCTATGTTTCATAGGGTGGTCGGGGAAGACTGCTTGGTGGAGGCAGCATTGAGCACTGAATGTAGTGAGGGAGCAGCTTGGGAAAGACACTTGGGAGAAAAGCCTTCTGGGTCATTTGGGGGCACGTGAATGTTTGTAAGGAAATGGAGGATGAATGAATGCCCAAGTGGCAAACAGGGCTCCCATATTCACAACATGCCTTGCAGCCCTTCCCTGTGTGCCTTCAGTGGGGGGTAGGGGTGGAAGGCACTCGTCAGGAGCAGGTTTAGGATGTGGGGCCTGGGCAGGGCCGGATAGGTTACCTGACTCGTCTCCTGATGTCAGGGGATTAAATTGCATCAAGAGCACAAAATACACTCTCAAAGTTGACTATTATTAATATTTATACTCTCCTCGAGCAATAATAGACTATACATCTATATATATCTATGCCTCCTTGGACTTGGCCTGTTATTTCTTTGTGATGAATTTAAATTACCAAAGATTCATGTGATTTATTTGCCAAGGCACAAATATAGGCAGCCCTGTTCATGATACTCTTATTCTTTATTTGATGGGACCCCAGACTCTTGAAAAAGTCTTTTCTTGATGCACAAAGGAGATGGACGTCTCTGGCCCCTGGGGCACTTGTTTATTTCCTTGAAGGAAGGAAAATAGAATCCAGCGTGTGCTTCCTCAGTAAGGGATCCCTGCTCCCTTCCAGAATGTCCTTTCTCCTTGACCCTGTCCATTCAAGTTAGGGTCATAGACTGGGGGCTCTTCACAGGAGAGGAGTTTCACAGGCCCCCAGCCACAGCTCTGGCTTCACCCTCTGCTCCCTCTTCCTCCTCTGCCCTCCCTCCCCTTTCTTATCTAACCCTCTGTCCTAACTTGCCCTGGCTTCTCATTTGCACCCCAGTCCTGCTCTGATCCTTTCTTGGCTGGGTGGAACTATTCTCGAAGGAAATGACCTCACGAAGAGCCTTATATGACCATCCACTGTTGTTTACTGTACGTTTGGCCTTGGGTAAATGAGGTCAAATGAAACAAAATTCCAACCTGGTGGCTATCACCTCATGTCCCATTGTCAGACACTCCTGGTGACCCCCCAGTGAACTGACTCTGAAGCTTTCTTCTGTCTTGAAAACAGGTCAGTTTTCAGGGCTCAAGAGGTGTGACCTTTCATGCACCTGGGGCTCCAGGGCAGCCCTGGAGAGGCTGATTCTTCCTTCCAGAATCTTCTCCAACCCAGGGATCTCTCACTAGATCTCCAGAAGGCAGTGCTTTTAGTAACCTGCATCATAGATTAATTAACAGGTTCTCCCCAGATTAGAAACTCGATATGCGTTGCTCGTAGACATTTAAATTGGTATAATAGCCTCTTGGAGGGCTATTTGGCAATATATATCAAAAGCCTTGAAAATGTAGATTCCCCTGACTCAGTAATTCCACCTCTGGGAATTTATCCAGAGAAAATAATCAGAGATGTAGCCAAAAACTGTATGTATAAGAATATTTACTGCAGTGCTAGTTATACGGTTAAAAAAAAATCAAAAGAATCCACAGGGATTTGGTTAAATAATTTAAGGCACTTTCCTCTAAAGGAATACCAGGGAATACTAGGCAGTCCTGTTTTTCAAAGTGTATTTAAAGCATCTATGAAAAAAAAAATAAAGCATCTATGATGATATGCCTCAGAGATGCTCTCCTTTTGCTTTCCGGGTCCACTCTGCACCATCTGGGCTCCCTGCCCTGGACCGCTCTCTGGATCTGTGGGGTGGAAGGCACAGCAGGAGGAGCGTGGAGGTGGGGTTCTTGATTCCTGGGCTGTTTCTCTCCTGGGGGGCCATTGACTGTGTCAGCCAGCACCTCCCCTGGCCCTCCCACCCTCACCCTTCCGGTTCCAGTGGGGAGGCCCCCCCCCAGACCCTGCAGGCTAAGCAGGGGGAGCTCTTCACTGGGCTCTCCAGCACCCCTCCAGGTCCCTTCACCTGTCCTCAGGAGGTTGGAGGGAAACTGTTTCCCGGAGGCCCCTAACTGATGTGAGGCAGGAAATAAAATGCTTACGATCTAAAGTTAAGTGGCTGAATCAGACCAGGACACAGCATAATCTCGACTCTGTACTTAAATGAATGTATTTAGAAAAGGAAAACATATCTACACATGAGAGTGGGGAGAGACTGGGAGGAAATACGCGGGATGATTAACTGCTCTTGCCTCCGGGTGGTGAGATTGTAAGCACATTTTCTGGTCGTCTTGATGCGATTCTGTATTTTGCACATTCTCAAAAGTAATCACGTATCATCTTTACAGTGAAAAAATACTTAGGTTAATTTACATTTTAAGACACAACTGGTAAAACAGCAAAATTACTCAATAACAGGATAACAGCGGGCCAGCCGCTCACAAATACAGTGTAGGTAATAGATTTTAGGTAAATATACGATGATGTAATTTGAAAGGAGATTGAGCTTCTCGGGGTGAAGTGTAACGGGCCTTGACTGTTCCCCATCAACACCTCGTCTAATGCTGAGCGATCTTCTAAGACTTGGTCCCGCTTTAGAGACTTCCTTGCCAGGCCTGGAATCTCTCACAGGTGCACTTGTTCTGGGCTCTGGCTTCCGCCCTGCCTCCAGCTACGCTCAGGTGAAGGGTAGGAAGGGGCAGGGGGTCTGAGGATCAAACTGACAGATGAGGCCTGAGCAAGCCAATACTTTGGCACCTTCCCAAGTGTATCCTTAAATATTGTTCCGCATCCACTTAGTGGGGGGTAGGGAAATTCTGTGAGTAAACCTCCTATGCTCAAATTAAGAGTCTTACAAATACCAAACACAGCATGGCATTTTGACTTAACTTAAAATGATCTTTCACAGATTCTCCAGCACTCGTACCTGGAGAGAACTCAGCTACTTGCCCACTTAGCATGGAAGTAATACATACAGGGCTACGATGACAAAGACCTGCTCGACATTTCCAAAAGTTACTTGGCTTTTTTTGGGGTGAGGGGAGTGGAGTGGGATTCCATGTGGGTGACACTTTTCTGTGATACTGGACCTTGCTCAGATTTATTCTATATTTTCTAAATCAGGTGGTTTCTTTAAAAACCTACCAAGGGATTTACATTTCTAAGAGAGTAAAATTAATTACTCCTACGTAATAAATGCTTCTTATGCAGGACTTCCAGAGTTTCAGGAAAGGGAGCCTGCAGCTTCGGAACATGCAACTGGCTGGCCTCAGATAAATGTGCAGACTCAAAAAGCACCAGGCAAGTTGCTTGAGCTGGTCACAAAAATAGTAAGGAAGAACTAACCCTTAAATAGTGACGGCTGCATGCCGGGCTGTGTTCTAAGCGCTCCATGGGTGCCTGTTTCATCCCCCAACCAGAACTGCTGTCACCCTCATGTTCTAGCTGAGAAAGTAGGAATGTAAGCGGGGCAAATATCTTGCCCAAGGTCACACACGAATAAGCAATGGAGCCTGGATTTGAACCCGGACCGGTCGGTACTAGGCTTGAAAGCCACCAAAGCTTCTGCACCCACCAGGAGCGTATTTTAGGTTTTACTCAAGGATGGGGTGTACTTTGGCTGAAGTTTATGTTTTGCCAATTATATCAGGAGTCATGCATGGAAACCTGAGTTAACTGGCTCTGTGTTTCTGATTTTTTTTCCCCGTGATCTTTTAGCGCCTTTCATAGATTGGTAACTGGGACAGCTGCCCAGTTCTGCCTCTAAATCTGACTCTGCTGGGCATCCAAGTGTCCCTGATCACCGTGTGTCAGGGAGGAAACATCAGACATGATCTCCCAGGATCAGAGCCAAGAAAGGCTGCATCCCGTGGTCCCATGAGCCTTCGGTTACCACACACTCTCTGTCTCCTGATTCGCTGTAAGAGAAAATAGCGTCTGAATCTATAGGCATCCTTTGTGAAGCCCAGTGGCCTCCCGATCTGGACGAGGTTACTCCAGCAACCCAGCGCCCTCACACTCCCTCCAACTCCAGAGGCAAAGGTGTTCACTAATTAGCTTCGTCTGTAAAGACCGCATCTCTCTGAGCGGCGTGCCCTCAGCAGGACTTTTTAAAAACCTGCTGCAGGTTAAAAAGCAGACCTGCTTTTAATTTATTAAAAGACTTGGCTTTTTTTTTTTTCTCCCACTGAGCATTTTAAAATGCAATTAGACAAAATGGAATAATAATCAGGCAAAAGTACTGAGGAGTTTTCGCAGAGGGGGTCATCCTTTCTCATGCTCCTTTCCCCTTCTGGGCCCTTCTGCGGGGACAACATGCCTGTGGAGCTGACACAGATGACCCCCTCACTCCAATCCCACATTCCCGCAGACCTGAGTTCTCAAGAATCAGCCACTGGATCTTCACACAACCTTTGCTAGAAGACAGAGGGCGCATGACCCTAGCAGCCTCACCCCAATGCCCTGGTTTGTCTCCTTGTTTGGGACATTTTTTAATCTAATTATTCTTAAGATCAGGCTGAGGATTTGCATCTTTTTTTTAGTATATGTGCTGTCGAAGCGAGCGCTGATTTGCATCTTTAAATAAGTTCCCTAGGCCAAGTTTGAGAGCCTCAGTAAACTCTGAGAAGTAGGCCCTTTCCCGTCATCCTCTCTCTTGCACCAACAGTGCTTAGAAAATATGCAAGCATCAGGTGAGTATTTGTTGAATGAATGAACAAAATTTCATGAGGCATGTCAGAAGGTTTTAGAGAAACAAAAAGGTAAGAACAGTCTCACCTCCTCACCAATGACTGGAACAAAGGAAATGGATTGTGAGATATCAGGACTCCTATCATGAGTTTCATTCCTACAATCAGGTGTGTATAGTGCACAGGATTTTGTACTGTATGAAACATGCCGTGGAAAGGGAAACCCATGAAATAGTCACTGTTGGCCTCTTACTACTGGCATCACCAGACTAGAAGGACAAATGGCTGCCTTGGCTGGAAAGCCCAGGATTCTCCTCTGGCACCAGCATCTTTACGGTAGGTCTCTAAAGAGGTGAAGGTACGTGCATTCTTTGATAGGCCAAAGCCTTTGGATAGCATCACAGCCTCCCTCCCCCGCCCACCATCCCCAGGCTGGTGGTCGCCCCTCCAGGTACCCATGGAGCAGTCCCTGTGCGCAGCTGAACATGCTGATTTATTCAATGTGCCAGTGAGCCTCACTGGCCTGAGAGGGCCTTGACGACAGCATCTCTACAGCATTTGCCCCTGGGCAGCCTGGTGCCAGCTCACACCTAATAGGCATTCTGTAAATGTTTGTTGAACCCCTTTGTTCATCAGTCAACGTGGATTTCAGTAATTAAAACTGTTTTTGATGCACTGGGATTTGTTAACAGGAAAACAATGAGTTCAAAGCACGTTGTGGGACTTGGAAGGGAAGCTAGTCCCCGTTTTGCCAGCTTCTGACTGTCCTCTCTTCCTTACCCCTGCCCTTTCCTTATGATTTCATGGGCAACTAATCAAATGCACCTTTATCCTCTAAAAGGAAGCAGGCCTGTGTGAAGAGGCTCGCACCGAATTCCTTATCCCATCAGGGCACTTCATACCGAGAGGAAGAAACTGGATTTGGAAATAGGTCAGATTAAATATCTATTCAAATTCTTTCTCTTCCCTTTCCTCCTTCCTTTTCCCCCCTGTCCTTCCTTTCTCCCTTCCTTCCTTCCTTCCTTCCTTCCTTCCTTCCTTCCTTCCTTCCTTCCTTCCAAACTCTTGCCTTCCACATGTGCACTACATCTGAAGCAGGGTGACATTCTCTGTTGTGGACAGCAGACACCAGATCAATTGCTCTAAGTTCAACTTTTAAAATATTAAAAGAGAAATTATCACCTGGGCAGTTTGTTTAGATTGCAAACCTCTGGAGCTTGGCTGGCGCAGTGCCGTTTTCCACTGGAGACCCACCGGTTCACTCTCTCTGGCCTATGACAAAAGTCTTGGACATTGGGCTTGCCAGCCAGACCCTCCTCCAGCTACACGGACACCGGTATGTTCCTGCAGACCTTATTTACCCATGGACGGGCCAGCTTCCCATACTGAGCCTTGCTCACACTCCAGCTCATGGCCCTATAGGGAGTGAGTCCTCCACTTCTCCCAGCCAGGCTCATGGCACTCGGCCGGCAGACAATTCTTATAATCCCTAGATAGGACGGACCCTCTGGAGTTGACCTCTTGGCTTTTTATTTCCTAGGTGTAGAGAGTGGTTAGACTTTCTTTTCTGGTCACCATTGTTCCTTCATTGTGGGACAAAGGTTCACTGACCATTCACATGACCGCCTGTGCCAGGCAGGGTCCAGGGTGCCCAGCTTCATGCCCAGGAGCAAGCAAAGCCCAGGCAAGTTTGGGCATCCCATGCAATGCACCCATGCAGTTCTTACCAGAAAGATCAAAAACTGAAGAATAATACATAATCATGTGAACATTTGAATCCAGAGGATGGTTCAAAACTGGGCCTTAAGGTGACCCTGTAGCTTCATGGAGTCAGCTATGGACAAGCTGCCCAGGAGTCCCCTTCCTTCTGGCTGTGGTCTCTTTTTCCTTTCCTGGTCCTTTGCTCATCCCCAGGCGGGAGCTCCATATCATCACAGCTGATAAGGGTGCCTTGTCAGCCTGGTCAGTGGATCCTTACAAGATACAGCCTTAACCTTCTCCACGGTCGGAGGTGGAGGCCGTTCCTCCAGAGGGGGGCATCCATGAGACAACCCGGCTTGTCTCTTGCTGTTATTTCATGTTGCACACCTCAACCTTCATACGTTGTTATGCCAAGGGATCACCCCCATTCCACTAGGGATAAAAGAGAGAATGGACAGGGAGGATGAATGAGGGACACAGGGTAGGGTTGCCATAAAAAAAAAATAGGCATCTTTTAGCCCAATATTTGGAAAATACACTAGAAACTTATTCATCATTCACCTGAGATTCAAATTGGATCACGCATCCTAAATCTGGCAAGGAAGTCCAGATTGGACTTCCAGTCCAGGAAGTCCATTGCCACTTCAGGAAAAAGCCTCCTTACTTTGCTGCCATCACCTACAATCCCAGTGCAGCTGGTCTGGGAGTGGGGCTGGGAGGGCACTCTTCAAAAAGGAAGTGCCCCTTTGAAAAATGACTATTTTTTGGGACCTCCACTAGGTTGAGTAAATGTTCTCCAGGCAAACTCATGACACAAGGAATGACTCGGACTCCTTCTTCTCCATCTGTTGCTGTGGAGTATTTTATGATGAGGTGGGATCACTTTACCTTCCCTGAGTAAATGAGAGTTTTCGCTAGAGCCGTGAGTGAGTTGAATGGCTTAAACACCAGAAATTTATTGTCTCTCAGTTCTGGAAGCTGGAAGTGTGAGATCAAAATGTCAGCAGAGTTGGTTCCTTCTCTGGGCTGTGAGGGAGAACCTGCCCAGGCCTTTTCCCCAACTTCTGGCATTTGCTGGCAATCTTTGGCATTCCTTAGTTTGTGAAAGTATGACTCCCATCTCCGCCTTCATCATCACATGGTGTTCCTGTGTGTGTCGCTGTGTGCAAATTTCCCCATTTTATGAGGAAACCAATCATATTAGATTAGGGTCCCCCCTGAGGACCTCATTTTAATTTGATTACCTCTTTAAAGACCTGCTTTCCAAACAAGGTCATATTCTGAAATATCTAGAGTTAAGGACTTTTTTAGGGAGAGATACAATTCAACCCATAAAAATGCACCTTAGTCTTGTGTATATGTGCGTTTGCTAAGAAGATAAGGGACTGTCCTATTCGGAGTCAGTGATTCGATTCCTTTGCTGGCTTTGGTTGATAGTGATTTAAGGACTTGGAGTAATGGAAGATAAACTGCTTGTCACTGCCCACTCTGTGCTCCAGGAGATTGCGTTTCTGAGTGAGGCCAACCCCCGCATTGCCCTGCAAAGGGCTCTTCCATTATGTTAAGAGCTGGTGATGATAGTTGCCATTAATATTCAGCCCTTTGGCCTCCACCCTCTCCCATTCCCTCAGCCCTACACACTTCCTTCTGACCCTCCGGGAGGTAACATCAGGACTCTTTTCCCCCAAGAGACCTCTGTGATTGTTTGCCTACAGCAGGGAGCCTGGCGATGCTTCGGGAAGCATGTGTTCACGGAGGGGTAGGAGAGGGAGAAAGGGAGTCTTTTTTTCGCAGGTCTTCACCCTCCCCCTTCCAATCCAATATTAGAATAAAGTCTCTGCTTCCTTCTTATCCTCCATGCAGATGCTGGGAGAACAATATAAAATTCCTTCTCAGTTGGGGCCCTAACTTCTCATTTATTTATTAAGAAATGATGCCATTTTCTCCAAGGAGCCATCTATCCTGTTTTCCTGGGCACTGTCCATTACTACAGAAACGAAGGGAGGGAAAGATCCACTTTCAGCCGTGGGGGTTGTAGTGGCTCTCAATGTCTCTTTCAGCAGAGAGAATGTTTTTTGAAGCCTGTCCAGGAAATTTGGTTCTAAGAACAGCCTGCTAATTTGAGCTTCTTCAGAGCTGACTCGTGTGACGAAGCTGGCATGATGTCCAAACCAGGCCGGTGCCATGGCAGTGGAAAGTGCCTGCGTTAGGCTGCTCAGGTGCCGTGACGAAGTGCCACAGGCTCGGGGAATTCAACAACAGACATTTCTTGTCTCACAGATCCAGAGCCTAGAAGTCTAAGATCAAGGTGTTGGCAGGGTTGGCTCCTTCTGAGGCCCCTCTCCTTCGTGTGTGGCTGTCCTCTCCCTGGTCCTCACACGGTCTTCCCCTGTGCATGACTGTGTCCTGATTGCCTCCTCATGTTGGATTAAGACCCCCCCCCCAGTGACCTCATTTAACCTTAATCACCTCTGTGGAGACCCTATCTCCAGAGTCACATTCTGAGATATTAAGGGTTTTCTTTAACATGTGGGAGGGGGGAGGCGGGGAGCACAGTTAAGTTCATAATGTTGCCCTTATATGAAATTCAGGGGCACTTGGGTCTCAGGCTTAGCTCTGCCTCTGGGTAAGTGACTTTGAGGAGTGTGTCAGCTGGAGGTTTTGGTTGTCAACGGCAGAAACAATCCAGGCTCATTTGAGCAACAGGGCAATTGAATTAGGACGCTATTGGGTGCACACTGACACAGCGGGAAGGCTGGGAACCAGACAGAGACCCTGGCACCCTGGGGGATGGGAAGCAGAAGCCCCAGGAACTGCCCTGTCATGCAAATGCTTGGATCAGGGTGTGGTAGCTGACATGAGTGAGCTCAAGGGTGCCAAAGGGCAGCTCCTTGTTGGGTTCACCACTGTGCTGGGGGAGGAGGAGGAAGGACCCTGAGCCTTGGCCTCAGTGGTGGAAACCAGGCACCAGGGTCCATAGCTGTGCAAGACCTCCCCTCTTCGGAGGGAGTGATTCCTCAAGAGAAAATCAGCAACTGTCCAAAGAGGAAGTGGATGTTGGGACAAACAACTGTCACATGACTAATCCCTTGCTTGAGAAAAGGGGGCTGGACCAGGCAACCGCTATGTCTCTCTTCATTAAACATTTACGAAAGCTCCCTACCACTTCTTTCTTGAGATCTTCCCCTTTCTTTGTCAGGTGGGTGTTGAGACTTCCACTCCTGGATTCTTTATTGCCTGTGGTGCCTCCCTGGCCTTTGACTTCTCCCCGATGTCTCCCCAGTGGAGGCGTTGGCCTCTGTTTGTTCAGGAAGGTCACCAAGGCTTATACGGCTATAAAAAAGCAGAGTGAGCAGCTTTCTGGTATGGATCAGTTTATTAATGTCTTCTTTGTGATTTGTACTGGTAGTAAATATTATATTCATTATAAACAATAATTCAACCTGCCATTCTTTCTCTGGTCCTCAGTTACCTTGTCCATAAAACAAGGAGGTTGAATTAAATGATTATTAAGGTCTCTTTCAGCTGTAGCTCTGTTGGATTCCATGAAAATTAAACTCCTTAGGGTAGGTAGTCTGTGGGGGTTGACTGTGAGGCATCCCCCTAGAACTTGGAAATGGAAAATGTAATTTCCCTCTCAGGGAAAAATTATAAAACCAGCTGGCACCAGATCAAAGAAGATATATTCAAAGTCTCCTTAAATGGACAGGATGGATCGCAGACCAGAGAAGTCTGGATTGACAACACAAACATCCCCAGGGACAGAATGGCCTGTCAGAATGGGATGGAGCATCAAGACATGGAGGAAAGGGAGGCTGGAGAGCTCCTCGGGATTGATTCAAAATCTGGCCAAGGTGAGGCTGGGGCAAGGCAGTGGGCAGGGTACCCACATGTTAGAAGACTCTGGACTGCTGTTGGCTGCCTCATTGTAGTAGAGATGGGGAGGAGATTCAAGCTGCTAGCACTGGATGAGAGTCCACATAGCTAACAATCCACTTGGCACAGGTGCCAATCAAACAGGAAGGTCTTTAGCTACAGCTGGAACAGGGCTCTAGGGTCCTACATATCCTGCATTTACACATTTATTTCCTAATGTCTGGGACGTCTATGGGGAACTTAGTATGGGAAGAGCAGTGAGTAGGAGCATATAGAAGGCTCAGGGCAGAAGCTATTTATCAATCAGCCCAGAATTATTTTGTTATTTTAATAACTTACATGTTCGAATCATTCATTCTCTTTATCTGATTCCAACTCATCAAGCAATCCTTTGATTTGAATGTGGTTACCCATGTTTCTACCTATAGGGAAAGAATGGGCATGACAGGCTTACACGATTATAAGATGACTGTATTCTTCAAAGTAAACGAACAGATTTTCTGTTTTATCAGTCTCTTGGGAGCCTGATCACATAGATCAAGTGACATCCCCCTGTGAGAGAAATCCTTTCTTGGCTTGCAAACAAAGTCAATTGTCCCAATTAAAAAAAAAAAAAAAAAAAAAAAAGAAAGAAAACAGAAAGACCCAAACTTGCTGCATAGAAATGCTTCTTAGAAGTAGCCAGCCAGCTCCTCTTTCAAAACTAAAATCAGTGGTCCAAGGGTTTCTTCAGTATTTTTCCACAGGATTTCTGGCTGAAATTCCAAGGCATGTAAAAATTCAACTATAGACAGGTTAGATATAGTGGTTCTCTCTCTCTCTCTCTCTCTCTCTCTCTCTCTCTCTCTCTCTGTCTCTCTGGTGTGTGTGTTTAACAAATTTTTAGTAACACATTTATTTTCAAACAAAATCTTACAAAGGACCTGAAGCTCCAGATAAACATACCCATATGCCAGGCATCTCTTCTTGGGTGTGTAATAGGCACCTCAAATAAGAGGGATCCAAATAGCATTTTTTTTAAAGATTTTATTCACTCATTTGAGAGAGAGAGAAAGAGAGCAAGAGGGAGAGAGAGAGAAAGAGAGAGAGAGAGAGTGAGCATGAGCAGGGAGCAGAAGCAGAGGTAGAGGGAGAAGAAGACTCCCTGCTGAGCAGACTCCCCAATGTGGGGCTCCATCCCAGGACCCTGGGATCATGATCCGAGCTGAAAGCAGATGCTTAACTGACTGGGCCACCCAGACACACCCGAAATAGCTTTCTTAATGACCTGCCCTTCTCCATGCCTGCTCTTCTTCATCAGGCCAAAAACCTAAAATCATTCTCAGGTCCCCTCTTCCCAAACTCAGGCTTCTCCACACATCATATATTTAGAATCCCACCCCTTCCAGGCCAGGGCCCCTAGTCATGAAACATCGTTGCCGGCCAACATCCCCTCTTACCTGGGTCACTGCACTAGCCTTATAATAGGTCTTCCTGCTTCCACTTCTGCATCTGTGTGTTCGTTGTCTACGTAGTGAAGTACTATCTTCAAAACTGTGGATTAGATCATATTCCCCTGTTCAAAGTGCTCCAATGTTTCCCAACATACTTAGCATCAAAATGAAACTCTTTCCCGTGGTCTGCAAGGCCCTCCACCATCTGGTTTCCTGGTGTGTCAGTGATTAAACCGCTCTCCCCCTCATTCTCTTGGCTCCAGACACACTGGACTTATTGTTGTCCCTCAACTGTGCCAAGTTTGTTCTCTGCTTTGCATTCCCTGTTGTGCCTGCTTAGAACCACTGGTACCCTTGACTTTGAATGGCTCACTTCCTCACACCAGTCAAGTCTTTGCCCAAATGATACCTCAGAGAGGCCTTCCCTCACTACCTTGTCAAAATAACTGCCCTGATTCATTCCTACCCACTAGCTCCTTGATTAATTCCCACCACCACCCCAGCATTCTGTAGAGGACCCTGTGGTGTGCTACCCAGCTCCCCCTTGGGGACTGAGTGAAACTCACTGCTTTCACTGCTCGGAGTGTTGGCTGCCATCAGTTTACACCTGAGACACTTTCCAGGCATTGGTCTTTGCCCGAAGAAGCTGCTTCACCTGCATTTATGTCCATTCCCTGGAGGCAGCCTGTCTCCAACAGCTCGTCATACAGGCGTACAAATTCTCAATCCCCTGCTCTCAATGGAGACAACTCTCCTAACCAATGCTCCAGAGCTACCGTTAGCACTGGATGAAGCTTCTGCTCCCAGTGCTTCACAGCTCAACTTTTCCCCTCTGCCCAGCCTGTAGAACCCTGCCCAACCCCTCACCCCTCACATGTGCTGTTCCTGACAGGATTTCTATAAATCTCTGTCTCACAGTCTACTTCCTGTGGAAGCTAACCTATGGGCCACTACCTAAAATTATGTGTTTGTTTACTTATTTCCTGTCTCCCCAACTAAGACTGAAGTTCAGTGAGAGCCGTGATATTGTCCATCTTCTTTGCCTCTGTATCCCACCTCAGATGCCTTGCATGGTGCTTAGCATACTATAGGAATTCAAGAAATAATTACTGAATGAATGAATGAGTGTGTCCCCAGTATATATCATAGATGAAAGTGAAACTGCTGGGCACGGGGACAGTCAAAATAGGTGAAGGCGATTAAGAGGTACAAACTTCCAGTTATAAAATTAGTAAGTCACAGGGATGTAATAATGTACAGTGCAGGGAATCCAGTCAATAATACCGTAATAACTTTGTGTCCTGACAGATGGCAACTAGACTTACCTTGGTGATCATTTCTTTCATAACGTATATAAATGTCGAATCACTATTTTGAACGCTAACATAAATGTCAATTACACTTCAGTTTTAAAAATTCTAATATTGGACTGATAAAAAGAAAAAACAACCCTGATACATTGGATTTCATCAAAATTACAAATTTATGTATATGATAAAGAACTTGTATCCATAATGTATAAAAACCCAACAAATCAATAGTAAAAAATAACTCGGTTAGAAATGGGCAAAAGACTTGATACGCAGTTAACAAAGAAGAGATATGAAAAGCCAATAAGCACATGAAAAGAGGCTCATCATGATTAATCATCAAAGAAAATTGAATCAAAAGCACAATAAGTTAACATTTTATACCCACTAAAATGCTAAAATCAAAGGCCAACAATACAAATGTTGGCTAAAATATGAAGCAACTGGAATTCTAACATACTGGTGGTGAGAGTACAAAAAACAGTGTAAGTATTTTGGAAGCTGTTTGGCAGTTTCTTATAAAGTCAAGCATACATTTACCATATGACCTGGAAATTTCATTCTGAGACATTTATCCAATATAAATAAAAATCTACAAAAAAGAGTTGTAGAAGAATGCTCTCGCCAAGATTATTCATACTACTGCAGGTTCGAAACACCCTGAATGCCCATCAACCAGAAAGTGCAAAAGTGAATTGGAGTATCTTGATACACTGAAACAGCACTCATCATGGCAAGGAATGAGCTACCCATACACAAGACAGCTTGCTGAGTGAAAGCAGCCAAATTAAAAGTACATATTGTGGGAGTTCATGATGATGAAAGAAAATTCATGTATGGCGATACATGTCAGAGTGGTCTCCCAGAGGGAAGGGTACCTTCTGGGAGAGAGTCATGGTAAAGATGGACTTAGGGGGCAATTCTCAACTGGTCTGAGAGCTCCTGCTCCACCTCCTTTTTACCCACATTTTTAATAACTCTTGGGTGAAGGTTACCCAATGTACTACTGGAATACTGCCTATGCAGGGGAATTGCTTTGAGAAGGAGCATGTAAGTGTGTAGACATGTATAAAATGTTATCTGTGCTGTGGAAACAAATGAAGATCAACCAACAACAACAACAAAAATTGAAACTACCTTTTTGAAATTAGGGGGGAAGAAGGGAGATGGGAGGCGCTCCTCCCTCAATCACTCCCACTCCCACACCATTTGAGAAGTGCCTGAGGGACCTTGCAGGACCTTAGGGCAGAGCTGCTTCTTTTTTTTTATTATTATTTTTTAATTTTTATTTATTTATGATAGTCACACACACAGAGAGAGAGGCAGAGACACAGGCAGAGGGAGAAGCCGGCTCCATGCACCGGGACCCCGACGTGGGACTCGATCCCGGGTCTCCAGGATCGCGCCCTGGGCCAAAGGCAGGCGCCGAACCACTGCACCACCCAGGGATCCCCAGAGCTGCTTCTGAATCAGGAAATTGAGATTCATGGCCAGGCCGCATCACTAAGAAGGCATTCACAAGGCCTCCTCAAGTCAAGATGTGGCCTTACAGGTGCATGAGCCCATTTGGCAGGGGCAAGGAGCCCCACACTCTGCTCTGGGAAAAGAAGAGACATGGGAAAAGAAGAGGCCTATCTCTCTGAAGTCAGTCATAAATCCCAGGGATCTGGAGACGATCCTAGGGGATTTAGTATGCCCAGTGAGATTTGGGGTTGGAGGGATGACCCGAGACTCTGGAACCCCAAGTCAGGAGAGGTCCCTTTTTGTGACAGCTCCTGGAAGGAAGACTGCTTGGGCCCGGCCCTGGGGCGAGTCCTTTATTCCAGTAGAACGCCCAGGAAGCCATGGACCCTGGTGACAACTCATTTCCTCCTGAGCTTTTATAGTAACTCTCCTCTATTTCCAGTATTAGAATTCCCTGGAATGTTCAAGGCTCCGGCACCACAAGGTCGTAAAGGCCATTTCTGGGTCCAAGAAGGTGACATTGCCTATTTGTTCTGTTCCCATTTCTTCTGCAATTGCTCCCACATCTGACTGATCTTTTTCATTCTACTCTGCATTTTTGACAGAGACAGGAAAACAAGGCTGTCTGCCAGTTTCAGATGTCCTGACTTCTTGCCTGGGTGGAAACACACTGGGTTGGAATGAGATCATGCCGGGGAATCTTTCCCCTGAAACCAGGAGGGAGACGTGGCCAGGTGTGCTCGCAGACTACTGCCCGGTGAAGGCCCCGGAGTCGCACAGAGGCTCAGCCCATCTCTGCTCGACCCATGGCCCAGGGGGAGAGGAAGTTCCCAGGTGGCTGGCCCCAGACTGGCTGTGAGAGTAGCTGCAGCCCGGGTTTCAGCTCCTTCAGAAGGCCGCTGGAGCAAAGTCCACTGCTTGGTCCCTAGGAAGAGGTTCCGGGGATTATCTGGCAATCTTTTTCCTCCCCTGAAGCCCTTTCACAAAACAAAAAAGGAAAGTAGTCCACCCAGCAGATGTCCAACAGCCTGCCAGACAGTCCGGACATACCCATCGCAGCCTGGCCTGGCTCATGACACACCCTGAGGAGACCTGTCCCAGGTCCCTAAGCAGGTTGATGCTGGCTCATAGACAGGAATGTTCAAGAAGGATACAGAGCAAGAGGAGCTGAGCTGGACGGAGTGCATCATTGTCCTGGAGCCTGCCAGGAAAGACAAATCCCTTCCTCAGCACTACTGAGGCCACGCACCCAGGGAAATGCCTCTGAGGACCTCAGGCATGCACGTCACTGGCCTAAGTACAAGCAGTGCTGGACACCACTAATAGCCATTGATGAGCAAACATCCTCACAGAAAAGCAGATAATGCCTCATCCCTGCCATGGCTAAATTGTTTTATAACATTCTCATCACTATTCTAAAAGAATAAAAACATTACTAGCATGTAATGTCCTCATCAGGGTTCAGGACAGGCCCAGGCTTTATTCTTGGCCCTGGCACTCATTTACTGGAGAATTTAGTAATCTTGGGCAAGTCCTCCCACCTTTTTCTTTTTAATTAAAAAAAAAAATTAACTTCTAGGCTTTGAAGTCTGTTTGTTAGTAATAATATAACAATTACTACCATTACTCTCGAATGCCCACTGTGGGTTAGGCACTATTCGAGGAGCTAGAAAAAGCAAGTGGCAAGTAAGTAAGCAGACAAAATGTGCCCCCTTCAAGGAGACAGGAACCACACAGTTATGTTGACCAGGATGCTTTTATACAAAGAATTGTTAACTATAAGGGAGAGTTGGAATTAGCAACACATGGAAGCCTGGAGGAAGGGCACCGCCATTGATCTTCAGACCTTCCTGTTTTCCCCATTCTGTGCTGCAGCGAGTAGGAGTTACAGAATTTAGGTTGTGACATGTAAAGTACTTGCCACAATGTGTCTGTTGTTAAGTCCTTGCCTGTTAGGTCAAGATCCCCCTTCAGTTCCACGCTCTGTGATGCTGGAGCGGCTCGAGGCCCCCATGTTAATTTTGCCTTTGCCACCTGCCGTCTGGTAAATTCTCACCATGGGGGCACTGGAGGGAGGCTCGGAGAGAGAGGGACTGCGCCCTCCGGGGTGCTCTCTGAGGGCTTCCTGGCTGCTTCTGTCCGTCAGTTGCCACTGTTTGTCCTCCCTCATCCAGGGGTGGATGAGTCCATTTTGTGGTTCTACCAGCAGTTGCAGAACCAGCCACTGTGCACTCCTTCTGAGATTCCAGCACCCGCCGAGCAACAAGCACCCACTTGTCAGAGGTTTGCACACCACCAGTACCTCTTCTGCTCCTACAAGCTTTTGTGTGTTCCTAATTCCAACTCTTCCCTATAGTTAACAATTATTTTTATAAAATCATCCCAGTCAACATAACTGGTGTGGTTCCTGTCTCCTTACTGGACCCTGCTTTACGACTGTGGGTGCTCAGATGCTGGCCTCGCCTCGCTGGATCTAGGCCTTTGTCCTATCCACTGTCTCCCCCATGACGTGTGTCCATCTGCAGGTCTGTGGGAGAGAAGGGTTAGCTCTGACCACTGAACACCCCCCCACACACACACACACACCACCACCACCAAGAAGACCTGGCTCACATTTTGTGATAAAGAAGGAAGACAGCACTTGGGTGGTCACTCTCCAGGGAGCAGACACTTGTTGCTAAAAAAAACGAGGTCAGTCAGCAACAGCGCATTTGCCCGCCCCCATCCCTTCTGAGGGCAGCTGATGGCACTCTAGCACTCTAGTCAGTGCTTGCCCTACAGCCATCGTCTCCCTTCATTCCTGCTGATGGGACCTGGGATTTGGGTCAGACCAGAGGTCTCTTGGTCTTGGGCAAAGTAGACCCTTTCTCCAAGCCCAGGAATGGGTCATAATTGGTCTAAGCCAGCCAACTTATCTCCCTCCCTTCTGCCAATGATCGGGCATGTCACTTGGTCATGGCCAATGACACAGAGAGAAATGAGGCAGAAATCCATGGGGGCTTCCCAGTGGCTGGACTTCAGCAGCCAACTTGGGGCCATGAGATGGCACTATTGAGGATGAGAAGCGAACCCCTAAGAGCAACAAAGCAAAGAATTAGAAAGAGCCAGGATTCTGCATGGCACGCCACAGTCCCGACTCCTATCTCCACGCTTCTCGTATGGTAATCCATGAACTGCTTACGCCACAAGCAGTGGTTGGCTATTCTGCTGTTTGTGACCAAAGCATTCCCATCTGATAGAAAATAGCCATCCAGATCAACCCGGCGCCACTGTCTCCTCCACCGGCGTCTGCTCAATCGTCACCCTGGCTGCTGCAGGCTGCGCCCCAGAAGGCAGTTCCCACCCGACCTCTGCGGGTCAGCGGTCTGCTCTGCAGCGGTGCCCCCAGCACACCACACGTGCCATGTTGTCCTTTGCTAGGCTCCAGGGCGACCTTCAGAGCAAGAGGGCATGTAAATAAAAGGTCTTATGTTTTATATGCTGGTCAATATTTATTCAACCCCCAGAGCAGTGGCCTGGAAGGAACAGAGAGACTATAAAATGTCTTCTGTACTGAAGCTTGAAACTGTGCAGGAGCAAAGGGGCCTCTCCGTGCTCTCACTGCCAAGCAGCCTTCAGCTCAGCAGAGCTTGGGAGCCCTTGGGGAGCAGAGTGGCTGGGGCAATCTGGTGCATGGGGACAGAGACAGCCCAGGGCTGTGGACACATGGCAACAGCCACGCTCTCGATGCAGCTCTAATCTGCGCCTTGAATGGCTTATCAAATGCAGATGGTCCCGCGTCCCCAGGGACCACTCTCCTCCCCTCCCTTAGAGGAGCCATCTCATGGGGAAGCCCACACTTTTAAGGGCTGCAGCTGTGGGGTCTTTGGAGGGGGGTGTGTGCGTTTGATGGAAGGCTCCCCTCCCCATATCTTGAGCCCCTGCTTGGCCTTGCTCTTCCCTGACCTCTCCCATTGCCTGTGTTGTGTTGATTTTGCCATTCTCGTGCTCTCTTACCTGTTTGTCGTCGTCCCCCACCTGGCCTTGTTTACACGGCCTCTGTTACTTGCTTCGGACAGGGTGGACGATTCTCTCTCTATGGAGAATTTTTAAACCTCCCCCTGGACGACTCTCTCAGGTCCCAAATCTGTTGCCTGATATTTTAGAGCCTTCCCCGCTCTGCCCTCTGGTTTCAGCTTTATCTCCATCTCTCCCTTCCACATACATTGTGTGGCCACTGGAAATGATGCTCCAAACCTGCTCCATGACCCCTTTCTCCTGTGCCTTTGCTGAGGCCGCTCTTGTTCCAGGGTAGCTTTCCTCTTCAACCACCAGGAGCAATCTAATCAAATCCACCAAGGCTTAGCTTAAATGCCTCCTCAGTGTCCTTCGATCTTTGCTTTTCCTCACTGGGAGAGAGTTTTTCTGCATCTGGATCACTAACAATTCATACTCCTTGCACTAGAATCAGAAGAATTTTCTGTGTCATGTATGATTGTTTCCCCTTCTCTTACATAATAAATCAGTGGTCTCAACCAGGTAGCGACTTCCCATCCCTACTCCGGGGCACATGTGGCAATGTCTGGAGATGCTTGGTTGTCACACTGTGGGGGAGCTCCTGGCATTTGGCAGGTAGGGGCCAGGGATGCTGCTATAAACAGCCCCCCACAGCAAAAAATAATCCAGCCCAAAATGTCAACACTATCAAAACTGAGACACCCTGAGTTAGCTTATAAGCTTCCTGAAAGCAGAAACCACACTTCCTCTTCCTTTTATTCTCCACAGTACACAGTTTTGAAATGCAATTTTGTTCAATTATTTTAAATGAGCAACTATAAATGTTTAATATACATTTACTCACTCTGTGTCGAACCCGTATATAGATGCCAACCACCCAAAGAGCGATCTGTCCTCTGCATCACGCCCATAATAGTCCCATTAGCCACCGCGTGCAATACATAAAGGGTGTAGCTCTTCATCATTGACATTCTCCGAGTCTCTCCCTGCATTGCTGGGTCCCATAAAGCAAAATCCCAGCTCATATTCACTTAGCTCCTTATAGAAATTCCTTCACTAAGCTATGCTTTAGTGTACTATGTCTTCTGTCTTTATGGAGGGTCAATAAAAGTGGCACTCTGTTAACAGTGTCCCTGTGCCGTGGAACTTCAGTTATCAGGATTTTGTACACTCCCCATCCTCGAAGGTGACTGTAAAGCAGCTCCTTTATTTTACAAATGAGGAGAGTTGGTTTCTCTGTTATTCAATATCCTTTATCCAAGGGCCTATGTGATACATTTTTACCTAACTTTAATTTCAGGAAAACATGTTGTAGATGTCATATATTGTCGAGAAGACAGAAATCTAGGCACCTTAATACGCTTCTCTTTTTGGCTTAGCGAAAAAGCTGTCAGAAAAGTTAGAACCAAATTAAAAGTCCAAGTGTTAGAATCTGCTCCACTCAGGTGTCTGAAAGCATCTATTTATTTCTTCTGCTTTCTTCAGCAGGAGTGCTATCCTTAAATACCTGCTCTTGTGCTGCGTTTTAATCTTTAAGCTGCCTCAAGTCTTTCGGAAGTGAGTACAAATCTTAAGTGAAACAAATAAAGACTAACTTAGAGCTATTGTGAGCCACCTTCTATTATCGAGTGCCAAGCGCCAGGGTGCTGGGGCGGACGCAGCCTGGTTAGAATTTCAGCCCTACCACTTGTCACCTATGTAACCTTGGGCTTGCTACCTAACCAATCTCAAAGTTGCTACCTCATAGGGTTGGTGAAAGGATCAGAAGAGAGATGACGCATGCATGAGAGCGTCTTTCTGTGTCTGCCCATAATAGATGAGTCATGCCCATAGTTCCTGCTTCAATGTCCAGCCTTGTTTGTGAAGTTCACCGTTCGGAATTTGTTCCACTGAGTATCTGGCTCAGCCACTTTTCAGTAATAGTAACAAATTTGCACCTTAACATAGATTCTTCTTCTTCTTCTTTTTTTTTTTTTTAAGGGAGGAGGAGCAGAACGAGAGAGAGAGAGAGAGAGAGAGAGAGAGACTGAGAATCTTAAGCAGGCTCCATGCCCAGTGTAGAGCCCAAGGTAAGGATCAATGGCCCAACCTGGAAATCATGACCTGAGCTGAAGAGTCGGACACTTAACAGCCTAGGTACCCCTAACATAGATTCTTAGAGTTATCATTTATCTTCCCTTTAAAGATAAAGTAACTTATACAAAGTTATCACTCTCTGTCCCTGTGATTTTCTTTGGGAGGATAAATCATGTAAACAACAGCACAACACTATACTTTGGGTCCTTTGATTAGCTGTTCTGGTAGCTATTTTCAGAGTTTGGCACTGTCTGCACTTCTGTCACTTAGGCTTACACTGGCCTTGAGGTTTCACGCTGTAAATGTAGGGAATAAAGCCAAAAAAGGCTACTTGTTTTTCTTCTTTCCTTCGATGGGATGAATTTAGAAACTAATGAAGAATACCAACTATTCTACGTGTCTTTATCATCAAACGGTTTCCCATTTATTGGGAAGCCCAGAGTCCCTTGAAAAAGTTAAAGAAACGTACAATTTCTTCAAAAAAACACTTCCTTTTTTAGAGTAGTTCGATTCTCATAGGTCCTTGTGAGGAAGTCAAGAACGAAGGCTCAGAGAGACATCAGGGCCTGGCCTCGTCCTATAACTGGAATGGCTGCTCTTATTCCTCTAGGACTGTTGCCATTCTCATGGAGCCAAGTGGCTCACTGGTCCCCTGCCCCTAGACTCCTAAAACTGAGACCCCAAGCTCAGGGACACTTATATTCCTTACTGAGTTGAGAGGAGGAGATTTGGGATTAAAGTTTGTGAACCTTCCAAAGCTGTGTTATCCCGATAGGGTGATCGCTAGGCCCATGTGCCCCCTTTGAATCAACATTCCAGCTAATTAAAAGGAAATAAAGTTAAAAACCCCGTTCCTAAGTTTCAATGGCCACATTTTAAAAGCTCAATAGCCACCTGTGGCTGGTGCTACCCATCCCGGGCAGCCAGAGGTAGCACACATGCATTGTCACAGAAAGAGCTGCTCAACAGTGCTGTTTGAGACCCTTTCCTACCCACAGGGGGATTGGTGCAGAAGGGAGGCATTGTTGTACATCCACCACTTCTTACAGTTCCAAGACAGTGTTCTTTGTGGAGGAGGGGCTCTCAGTGGTGATGCACCCCTGGGTCTCCCTTTTTTGGTGCTTGCTTGTTTCGCACCCCAAGCCTCTCTTGCAATTACAAAGAGCTACAGACAACAATGAATCCAGGGAGCAATAGGCGACTGTCTTTTGCTCCAAATACGTGTGTGCATTGAGGGGTGTGATGCAATCAGTGACCAATGGGCAATCTCAAATACCTCAAAGAAATGTTGCTCTGGAAACATTCACTGTCTCGGGGGGGCTCCCTTTCTAGCATGGCCCATGGCAAGAAGTCCTAGTGTCTACTCCAAACAGAAAGGGTGAGAGATTCTTTGGCTTCTGCAAGGCCAAACTTGCTTTATGTTTGCTCCTTTTATATTGATTTAGAGAAATAAAGTGTTCAAGTTTTGCCTGAGATGCTTATGTAGTTCCCAACTTCCCAGGGAGGTTTCTATTTTATATATTTCAGTACATAAAAAATATACAAACTAAATGCTGTCGCTATTGTCTCGCTGTGTCCCTGAAACCAGCTGACCTTGACTTTTCTTAATTCTCTGCTTCTCTGGAGGCTTTGGCATGGGGACAGATCCCTCGCCGTAGTACCCGCATGGTGCCTTTGAAGCTTAGAACAATCTTTTTCCCTGGTCCCAAAATAGTGCCTCTATGATTACCCTGATGCCCCGGCTGTCATCATCCCAGGTTTCTGGCTCTGCCTTCTCCTGATCCAGATAATGTCTGGCACATGGAACGTTGTGTCTTTTTTGCCCTCAATTTCACACTTTTCCTCACATACTTTGTTAATATTAATAAACACATGGCTATCCACTGAGCTCTTCCCATATGCCAGAAACGGTGGTGAGTACTTTACCAGGATTGCCTAAGTTTCATTTCACCCTCCCCTCTACCCCTGGCAGCTACCACCTTGTTCCAAGCCACTGCTACCTCTCACCTGGACCATTGCAAATGCTCCCAACATGTGTCTTTTCCCCTGTCCTTATCCCCTTTGGTCTACACTCAGCCGAGTAGTCAGAAAGAGCCTCCTAAAATATGAGTTAGATCATGTCATTCCTCACGGCTCCAGCATCCTCTCTTCTGACTCAGAGCCAAAGTCAAATGGCCTATAATACCCTAAGTGATCTGTGGCCCGCGCCCTGTCACTGCCTTGAGTGTGTCTCCTATCCTCATCCCTTATTCTAATCCAGCCACACTGGCCTCAGGGCCTTTGCACTGGTTTTCTGTCTGCCAGATGTCCACGTGGCCTGCTCCTTTGCCTCATTCAAGTCTCTCTTTATTCAAGTACTACTTTCCCACTGGGGGCTTCCCTGGCCACCCTATCTAAAACCATATATGCACATATATACACATACTCACACACACGTCTTCTCCACAGCACTTGGCACCATTAACAGGTCATACACTGAACTTATTTGTTTCTTGTCAGTCTTCCCAAATGATGGATCTAGCTAAGCTCCATGAGAATAGGGACTTTGGTCTTTTTTGTTTATGGGTGTACCAGCACCTGGCACATTATAAGGTACTCAGAGGGTATTGTTGAGTAAGTAAATGAATTCTCTGAGATTTGTAGTCAATCTGAGTTTATAGGCAGGGAAACTGAAGTTTAAGGTTAAGCAACCAGCCTGTAGTCACAGGGCTGGTCACTCCGAAGCCCAACACATGCTCCCACCCATGACAATGACTAGCATTCCATCAGCACCCTCTGGAGGGGCCCCTCCGGGCCTCACCTCACACCTGCTCCCCTGCCCACCCGTGTGTTCAGGCGGAGGGCTTCCGCAGCGCGCCAGCCTCCACAAAAGCAAGTTCAGCAAATTCCTCGGATGCCAGCTATCGTCAGGCAGAACTTCCAGAAACGGCAGCATCTCTTTCCCATCTGGGCCAGAAAAGCTCAGAAAGTGCAGATTCTCCAAAGGCTCGGGTGCAAGCTCACCGTACCCTTGGGTAGCCTGATACGAGGTGAGCCACCTATCAGACAGGGCTGGGAATAATGAGAGCAACCTTTTCTTTCGACCCAGAGTGGAGGGTGAAGAGTTCAGCAAATAAAGCCTGGACTGCCAGCAGATTTCTCATTGTTATGGTGAAGAGGTTACATTTAATGTTTAATTTTGATAAGCTATGTAGAGGAGAAAGAAAAGTGTTTTAAATATTAGCTAGTGAAGAGAGAGAACAAAGCAAATTTTTTTTAAGGAATGGGTTTGGAACTATTGGCACACTTTTTAAAAAAAAGTTTTTTGTATGTGCTAAAATGTACATAACAAAATTCACCATCCTAGCCATTTTTTTTATAAAAAGATTTTATTTATATATTAGAGAGAGAGAGAGAAAGAGAGCACAAACGGGGTCGAGGGAGAAGCAAGCTCCCTGTGAGCAGGGAGCCCAACCGGGGTCTCGATCCCAGGACCCTGAGACGATGACCTGAGCTGGAGGCAGACGCTTAATGACTAAGCCATCCAGGGGCCCCCATCTTAGCCATTTTTAAATGTGCAGTTCAATAGTGCTAAGTATATACACGCTATTGTGCGACCAATTTCTGGAATGTTCTCATCTTGTGGATCTGAACAACTCACCTTTCGCTCCTCCCCCAGCCCCCAGTGACCACCATTCCACTCTTAGTTCCTACAAATTCAACTACTCCAGATCCCTCATAGAGTGGAATAAGGAACAGTACAGTATGAGTCTTTTTGTTCCTTGCTGATGTCATTTAACATAATGTCCTCAAGGTTCACCCCTGCTGTAGCTTGGGTACACTTTTCAAAACCAGTGTTTGTGCCTGCTTCCTTTGATTAGGCTGGATGTAAAGTCCAGGACTATTTTTAGAGATGCTTATTTTTTCATAAGCATTCTGTTTGCATTTATGATGTGTAAAAATAATGCTTTGTTTACAACCACCCTGTTCAAATGGTTGAGGCTTGCCACAGAGCTGTACTTTTCCATTCAATTTTACTTTTTTCCATTAAAATAAAATAATCTAGTAAAACAATTGTCAATAAATAGAGAACACTATTTAAAGAAGATATTCAGTGCAGTGCATGCTTTAGAGCAGTGGTTGTCAGACTGTCCCCAGGAATCCTGGGTCCTCTGAATACATGTCAAGGCCACCAAGGAGGTGTCTGTGAGGAATGAACTTTGACCTCAGCCCTCCAGTTTTGTTCAGAGCAGCTCTAGCTGAAAATCTCATGTTGAGGTCCTGCATAATATTTTATTTGAATAAAAAAGTTTCCATAGTGTGGAGACATTATTGTTGTCCACCAAATATTCTGATTCTTCCCCTCCCATCCCACCCCCATCAGCATTTGTAGAGTTGTAGTTCTTGACTTTCTGATGATTGGATAGAGCCATAGGACTAATTATGGCCAATGAGGGTATGATCCTGGCCTGGAACATTCAATTCCCAATGCATGACCCTCCAGACCACCTCCACTTTTGCCTTTTCTCTTTGCCGTGGTATTATGGATTGCATGTCCTCCCAAAAGTGATATTGAATCCCTAATCCTCAAGGTGATACTATTTGGTGATGGGAGTTTGAGCAATAACTAGATCATGAGGGTGGAGCCTTCATGGTGGGATTGATGCTTTTATGAGAAGAGACAAGAGAGAGCTTGTTTCTCTCTGCTCTAGGCCATGTGAGGGCACAGCAAGAAGACACCATCTATGAACCAAGAAGAGAGCTCTCGTCAGACACTGGATCTTCCAGCACATGATCTTGAAATTCCTTGGCCTCTAGAACTGTGAGGAATAAAAATTTGTTGTTTAAGTCACTCAGCTTGTGGTATTTTGTTATAGCAGCCTGTGTAGACTCAGACAAATGGCTACAATGTAGTGGCTACTCTATCAGCATGGATCCCAGGATGAGAATGAGGAGGATAACAGAGAAGAGCATTCAGCCATTTCAAACTATTCAGCATGAGCTAGGAATAATTATTTGTTATCTTTTTAAAAAAAATTATTTGTTATCTGAAGCCATTAACATTTTGGGGTTGATTTGTTACTGCAGTATAACCCAGCGTGTCCTGACTGATACACATAGTTTTTGCAAGTGTGAAAATAACCATTTTGGAGCTATCTAAATGGTGATGTAGATTTAGATTTCTTCACTAACTTTTAACTCTTTTTAAACATTTCTTAATCCAGTCTCATGTTCTGTGGTTTTAGGTTGGGCTAGGGTTTATTTATGGCTTCTTCTTAGATGCTCACCTTCTACACTTGATTGTGACTCTAGGAATTTTAGGAGTTTCATCAAATAGTTAACTTTTGTAACTTTTCTGCTGCTGCAGATTTTAACTTTTCCCCCCCGGAAAGGAATCTTCTGATTACCATAGGTTTTCTCATTCAGCAGTGCTGCTAATACTTCTTCCTAATGCTCTACTCCTATCTCAGCTGTTTACATGGGGGAAACAATTACATATTCATTTCTTCTCCTGCCTCATGGCTGAGTCATATTGAGAGAGACACAGAGACAGACAGAATGAGGAGGAAGACCACAAGGAGGAAGGAGGCAAATAATAATAAGAAGGAAACAAGAAATATTTTTGGCACTTGGTTTATGTTGCTGATCTCTTTTTCTAATCAGGGGCTTCTGAGTTAGTGTTTATCAAAGTGTGGTTCTCCTACATCAGAATCACATGGTGAGCTTGTCAAAAATGCAAGCTGCTGTTCAGCACCCACCGGGGATATCAGGGTTATGCCCATGTACACCAAACTTTGACAAACACTGGTAAAAATCACTCTAAAACTCCCTGTTGGCCAAATGTAGCATCAAAAGCAGTCTTTTCTCTGTAATATTAGATGACACCATTTTTTTCAGTCCTGGCTCAGTATCCAAATTAGTTTCTGTTAAAAAAAAAATGTTGTAGTCACTAAGTTCTCAGCCTACTCCAGAACTCACTTTTTCTAATATATAGTTAAACAGAATATATCAATATTTTAAAATGGAGAAATAAAATGATACAATCACATTTTGCATTGCTTATCCTTTATATAGTTTAAAGTGTTGCATTCTTAATTTAAGGGCGACACACACCCAGACACACACACACACACCCCAAACCAAAAAAGACAACCTCAACAATTAATTGTGATGAAGCCAAGTGAGCATGAGGCAACCAGGTCCTGAGCTCCAGAATTACCATAGAAGCAGCACATTAACGTCGATCATCAATCAAATGTCCACAACTTGGCATATATTATCTCATGTAATCCTTATAGCCACTCTTTGAGGGAGGAATTATCTTGTTTATTTTACATGGAGGAGACCTAGACTCAGAGAAGTAAAGTAAGTTGCCCAAGGCCACATAGCCAGTATGTGGAAGAGCCTGACTTATATAACTTATATCCCAAGGCCACTGGCCTTCAAAAATTCAGATCCTCTACACCAAGCCATTCTCTCTTATAAGGAGCACTGAAACAGTGGAGGGAAAATTCAGGCAGAAAGGGGAAAACTGTCCCAGAGGGTATGTCCACCTAGACCAAATCACCCTTAATTTGCAAGAATGACCATAGCTTATAGCATGAAAAATACGGAAAGATTATGGTGCAGACTAGCATCATCTATGAAGAGAATTTGCTTGGTCAGGAAAAAGAAACAAACCAAACCACTTCAAATCTGGATGTTATTTCATTTGGTCAAAGTAGGTCAGAGAGTTGGGCAGAGTGATAGGTGGTTCTTTACCGGGAGCTGTGTTTGACTGAGGGAATTAAAGTAAGATGGAAAGAATACAATGATGCCACAGTGTTTCTCTTCAACTAAGTGATATTAGGAGTCTCTACTGAAGTAGGGACATTTACAGTTTCTATATGAAATGTCACCAAGACAGGTTGGCCGACAGAGAGTATCCTAGAAATAACTGCCTACAAGGGGAAAAATTCTATATGCAGTTGCATTTCTAATTCTATTTCTGCAGGACTAGGATGGGAAGTAAATAAGCTAGGAGGGTAATGTCCTCTTGTTCACTGTCATTGTCAACTGAAGGGAAAGTACACGTTCTGGTTCATTCTCCCTTCACCTGCCAGAAAGCCCGCTGGATTTTTCATAACCAGAGCTTGCTCCATATACCCATACAACCAAGCCTCGTGCATAATTTTTGTTAATATTCCTTTATTTAGATTTTAATTTAGCTGGGTGTAGAGTTCCTCACTACGTGTATATCCTCTTCAGCAAGTCGCATGCCGTGGGGATGTAATAAATGCTTATTAATAATAATGATATTTCTCTGTTGTGAGTTTTCTATCCGTATAATGAATTGTCATTGGAGGAGAAATGCTCTGCAATAATATGTGTCAACTTTTTAATGAAAACTACTATATTGAGTGTCTGCAAAGAGCTATTCCAATGTAAGTTATTAGAATACCATAGCGTTAATTTTTAGGAATTGATATATACTTATGTGGAGTGGCTTGAAAGTACCTGAGCTCCTGGAGCACGTTGAATTGCAACTTAGACATTTTGCTACTTGACATGCAGGGGGGCTTCTCCATTAGCATCAAAGGCTTCTCATGGTGTGGTTGCTTTGCTGATTGAGTCATGTAGATCACTCAAATTCGTTGTGAAGGCTTACACTTTAATCATTCTCTCACGGTAATATAATGGTAATTGGTGTCATTTAATCTACTGTGCTGTTTAATGCCCTGAGACTTCTGGGGATTTCACACAACCCATCAAATGTTAACCTACACTATTTATTTACTCCACGAAAGAAAAAAACTCCCCTTTTCCTCAGGTGCCCCAGCTTTTAAAGAACCTGCCTGAGGTAGAATGCACTCAGTTGGGTGTGGCCCCACACCAGGGAGAGGTTTTCCCTGTCTACATTCTCTTGAGCTATGTGGCTTTTGCACTTCTCCCCAGAAATTCTGTAAGTCACTAAGCTGATTCACTGAACTGATTCACTTCCCTGGGAAAATTAATTCCCGGGCCTGTGAATTTTCTGTCATTTCATATGTTAGTATTGGAGGCCTAGGTGAACCAAGCACGGCAGTGAGGCGAATTCCTCTCTAAATCAGGCACTCCTGGGACCCCACTCTAGGAAGCACAAATGATTAAAAACACAAAACAAAAGCAATGCTCAGAATTGTCAAAAAACAAAAACAAAAACAAAACGACCACGACTATGATGACAACACACCAACTTGGGGAGAGGATGTGGCTGAGGGAATGACAAGAAATCGTAGACTGCTCAGCTCCTATCTGTTCCTGAGCTGGGTATCCTTGAATTTGGTCGGCCTTCCCAAACCCCCATTGCTCCTGCAGTACAAACATGCCTGTGCGGCACCTCGTGGAAGCCAATACTGTATGTATCACCCTCCCATAGAAATAAATGACCCTAGCAGAATGGAGGACATAAACTCACCAAGCACATAAATAACCATTATGGGCAGCTCTGCATGACTGCAAGGCACTGGATCCAGAACCTGACAAAACATTAGAAAGATTTGTAAATGGTTGTGGCTGTTGAGGTGGGAACCAACAAACCACATATCTCTAGCATTTTCAAATTTATTTTATTTTTGTCAAAATGGAGTACTTGACCTTGATCTTTGCTTTCTGAATGGAAAAGAAATAAGATTTTAGCAGGCATCCCATGCCATCTGAGGTGCAGATAGGATCTTAGCGGGGATGCAATGGACCCTGGTTCTGGTAGGATTGTTGTCTTTGAAGGTGCTCCCTGTGGGTGGGGGTATGGAAGAGAAGGTGAAAATACTTTAGCTAGACATGGCTCTCAGCTTTCATGTAGACGAAAAGCAGATTGGAAAACCAGCAGCACTGGGTGGGGGTGGAGTGCAGACAGGGCAAAGGCTGGCTCTGTCTTAGGCAAATGGATTATTTCTTACATAGGTTAAGCAGATTGTTTGCTTTTTTTCTTTTGCTTCTTCCCTGCTTTTTTTTTTTGCTTCTGTGATCTGAACAGAAGCAACTGGGTACAGTCAATCTCCAGTGCACCTGCCCTCATTTTTCCTACCTACAGTCACAGCAGACCCTAGTTGTTGATCATGAATGGTACTCTTTCCCCTGAGTTCATATGTAGTCCCAGAACATTTCTTCCACATGCTCTACAGCAACCTTTGACCAACAGAGGAAGCTGGTTTTCTGGATGGAACTTACTTATTGAGTAAACCCAAAAGAGACTGTGTTTCCTAGCCACAGTTTTGCTCTAGTTCACCCCATGCTCAAAAAATATTTGTTAAGAGAATGGGCCATGACTGGTGATAGAAGCAAATAATCTTGGAGGCTGGAGGACAGGACTCTAAGATAATATTGTTGAATTCTTGATGTGCTTTATTTTATCTATTCCATTCTTTGCTCCGTTTAGTAGCAAAAACAAAACTAATATAGTTAGAAAATACACTAACAACACATATATACATTATTATTCTAAGAAACCAACAATATAAAGTTTTTAGAAATTGTGTAAGAGATTAGTTAATGTCAGCTAAAATAACACTTTTAATAACATTAAAGAAATACTTGTTTATTATAGAAAATCTAAAAAGTAGAGAAAGTAAGTAAAAGCAATTAAAAAAGTATATATAGTTCCATCCACAATAAGTATTATAGCGATTTTTACTATTTAAAATCTCTAGTGTTTTTTGGAAATAAATATATCTTTAAAATGATTTCTTTCTTTTTTTCTTTCCTCTTCTTTCTTTCTTTCTTAGCAAAATTAATATCATTCTATGCACAGTTTTGTAACCCACATTTTTTCACTTAAAAATACATGCTGAGCATCTTTTCAGATAAATGTCTACAATTTAGTGCTCGGAAATGAATTTCTAGTTTTCCATCAGGATGCAATTTTCTCTTGGGGTCGAATGCTGGATAGTAACAAACCAACATCTTTCAGAAAATGCTTTTACATAAGGCATTTTAAAAAGAACTATCAAATTTTCTACTCCTCCTTCCCCATCCTCCTCCCCTCAAATAACTAAGAAGTTAAAGATTCCTGCTACCATTGAGATGACATTTAAATACTGATAGATCCATTGGAAGGAAGTTTGTGGTTGTGCGAAAAAGGGGGGCTTTCAGCTGTTCCATGAAGGAAATGAATGCTTGTTTTTCTTGGAGGTCTTTTCTGAATTAGAAAGGAGAAAGTGTCCTTTCCTCACAGGAAGCAGCATACGTGGGATCTACCAGCCTTTCAGGATGGGGACTGGCCCTGAATTTTAGGAAGTCCATCCCTGACCATAGCAGGAAGGCTGAAATAAGTGCTACCTAGAAACCACATCAAAACAGAGCCAGAGCCCTCAGAGTCTACATGTTCTACAGCAGAGTTGACAAGGCTTACTCAGGATCAATCTCCCCTGCAGGTGGCAAGAGTCTGATCTAAAAATCTTATACCACTTCTTCAATAAAGCAGAAAAGAAAAAACCTGCAGTTGGAGGATTTTGTGGAAAAGATGCTTCCAAGAAACCAGAACTAATAAATGTCAATGGACTGACTCCATTCCATGCCATGAAGCAGAGCACTGAAGCCTGTGGACATAGAATATGAATAGAGGGATCATGTCCAGGGTTTTCTTCAGCTTGGTGATTTCTCCTTTGAGGGCCAAGAGATGTCTTTAACTCTTTGCTTGATCTGACTGTTTGATTTTCCAAAGGTACCACGTCTCACACATCCGAGATTTAAGCTTTGATGTCCTTGTCTACAGGGAGGGCCATACTGAACTAACCCAGCCCCTAAAGGCAGCTGCCTATCTTGCTCAAATGATTTTTAAGAAAGGAGGTTGGTCAAAGACCCCTGGCAACCTTTCCAGTGGTTCACGACCTAAACTATTCACAGCCTTCTGCTACTGACAAATAGTCTCTGGGCCTTGTCATCAGTGAAAGAGAACACTGTCCTTGCAAAATTCTTCCTTCGTATCCTTAGTTCAAGCATCCTTGTCCTGGCAAGGGATTGCTTAATCATTGGCAACAGAAACCTACGCAAGCTAGCTAAAGACAAGATATAAAAAAATTTAAGATACAGAGATAGCTCATGGGATTCAAGGGCAGAAATATAGATGGGTCTTAGGAAGGCCAGGAATTTGTAACTTGTAAATTACAAATGTGTTTGATATGAGTGACTGAAACAAACAACCAACAAAAACCCAACAGAATAATAACCAAAAGCCAAACCATAATATTGGCTTAAATGACCAAAAGGCTTATTTTTCTCATGAAACAATTTCAAAGTAGTCAATCATTCCTGTCCTTAGGTATCCAGAGGTGGGACATTTGTCCTCATCGGTGCAAGGTGGCTGCTGCCCATCCAAGCATAGCATCTGCATCCTAGTCTGGAAGAAGAGGGAGGGGTAGAGAAGCAAAGGGCTTCTAGGAGAAAGGAATACTGTGTACCTTTAACCTTTTGGAAAACTTAGCCTGGAGTTTCTACCTACTGGTGGTCACCTTGAGAGACAGATAAAAGAAAAGTCAACTGAAAGAAAGAGGACTAAGTGTGTGTGTGTGTGTGTGTGTGTGTGTGTGTGTGTGTGTGTGTTTTGTAGACATACTGCTACCTAGAGTACAATCTGATTCCTGCTGGTAAAGATGAGGGAAGAAGGGACATCGGGTAGCAGTTATCTCCTGCTGTGCAGCAAACTACCCCAGACATAGTGGCATAAAACAACACCACTTTATTTTCCCTTGACTTTGTGGGACAAGGCTCAGGATGGATGGTTTGTCTCTGTTCTACAGTGTCTAGGGCTTCAGCTGGAGTGGCTCAGACCTGGGCAGGCTAGTATGGCAGGATCAGCTGAGATGGCTAGACTGGGGCTGAAGGATCTAAGACAGCCTCACTCACAGGTCCAGGGCTTACTGGGCGCTGTATGTTGCCCTTCACATAACCTGTCTCTGGCTCACAGGCTTGGATCATGCAGCAACCTAGTCCAAGCATCTTTCCATGGTGATTGGCTTCTAAGGGGATTGAAACAGAACCTACAAGGCCTCTGAAGACCTCTTCTGGAAGTCATACAGCATCAATCTCCACACCTGTGACTGATCAAAGCAAGTCAGAAAGCCAGCTGGACTTCAAGGGGAGAGCAGATAGACCTTACCTCCTGCTGGAAAAAGCAGCGTACACACCTAAGATGGGAGGAATTGTTGACAAGGTAATTGCGGACAATCTTCCTAGCTAGCCACAGGTCCTGAGGCTAACCTTTCTTCCTCCCTGTCTACCTGGCACTTGCCTCTGTTTTTTTCTGCAGATCTGTTCATTCTTCCTTAGCACCCAGTTCTAAGACAGTTGCCCTAGCATGGTGCCATCAGCCCTGGAGTCCCCTGACCTCTATGACTTCCGACTCCATAGCCAAGTAACTAGAGTTGCTAAATCCCTGTTCTCCTCTGAACCAGCACAAGGGCAGGTCAGAAATCACTGGGCAGTCCTTTTCTCTAGACCATAAATCCCAACCCCTTGAGGTATTTCATGAATGTTTTTCTATAGCTCCCTTGGGAACTAACCTTCAAGAAAAAGGCACAATCTTATAGTAGGTATTTGACAGTGGGTGGGATGTGGATGATGTTGAATCATGGCATAAAACCATTTGGAGAGCTTTTAAGAAGTAGTTCATGAAATGCAGTTTATATTTTTATCTTTAAACCCTTACGTCAATAGAAAAAACAATTTCCATCAGATTACATTGTTATCTGGTGGGTGAGAGGAGTGATTTTTTAATTCTGATGCCTCTCTACATATACATACTCTGTGGTCTGGCTCCATTCATTCTTAGGTGAGGCTCCTGTTACCAGTAAAAGCACTGTTTCCCTAAAGAGCAAGGAGACAAGCATCAAAGAGGTCATTCTCCCTGCCCAAGCCCGAGGTGGTTGAGTCCTTGGATAATCACTGCCTTTACCAAAATGCTGCACAAGTGCAGAGATCTAGGCGCCTTCCTAAGTTTGAAAATAACTGAAGCTAGAGTTCCTTTTTTTTTTTTAAAGATTTTATTTTTATTTATTTATTCATGAGAGACACAGAGAAAGAGGCAGAGACATGGACAGAGGGAGAAGCAGGCTCCCCACAGGGAGCCCAATGTGGGACTCTATCCCAGAATCCCAGGATCATGCTCTGGGCCAAAGGCAGACGCCCAACCACTGAGCCACCCAGGTGCTCCCCTTTTTGTTTGAAGTTAGAGTTCTTAATCTGAAGTTCAAAGAATGTGCGAGCCCCCTGAAATTATATACAAATTTTAGCATGTGTATTCATTATTCTGTAGCTGGAATTTAGCTTTCATTGGATTCCCAAAGGGGTCTATGAACAACCCCCCCCCACCTGACACACACTCCACCACTAAAAGCCAAGACCTATTGAATGAATACACACCCAGAAGTTATGATGTCTGAACAATGATATGGGATTTACTGGGGACACTTTTTTTTTTCATAAAGGTCTGCTTGTTCTGTGGTGCTAATTTCTGGTATGTGAGGAATTGATGTAAAAACAATCAGCATCAGGGACCCCTGGGTGGCTCAGTGGTTGAACGTCTGCCTTTGGCTCAGGTCGTGATCCTGGGATCTTGGGATTGAGTCCCGCATTAGGCTTCCCACGGGGAGCTTGCTTCTCCCTCTGCCTGTGTCTCTCTCTGCCTCTCTCTCTCTTTGTGTGTCTCTCATGAATAAAGAAATAAAATCTTAAAAAAAAAAAAAAAAGCAAACAATCAGCATAAGAAAGAGGTAGTTGCAAAGGGATCTGGAGTCCAGTGAAAGCATGAGGCCGGGAGAGAGGGCTCAGCATTCTTTTGCTGCTGAAACAGAGAGGAGAGGAATAGCCTGGTAATCACAGCAGCGCCTGTCTGCTTCCCTGCTTCCCTGAGGAGGGATGAGGGGTCTCACCCAGGAGCCCTCCAGCCTGGCCTCATCCGGGACATGTCTGGCCTCAGCCATTCCCCAAGAGGGGCCCTGCAGTCTCGCATAGTCCTTGGGTCCTCCTATGTCCCAGGATGGGGACTGTGAGAAGCAGGGGTTGCCGGACTGGGCCAAGGGCTTTCCTCCAGCCCTAGTGATTCCGCTTCCTCTGCCAAGCGTGGCTGGGACAAATGTCCTAATACAAGCAGAGGGGATCTGTCCTGCCAACAGTCACCACTAAGCCCTTCTGCTCAAGGTACATTCATGCTGCTCCCAGATTGCAGTTTCTCATGAGAGATCTGGGTCTCTGCTGGGTGTCCCCTGCCCTCCTTTGTTAATGCTTCTGCTACTTTATGCTCTGCATTGGAGGTCAGCTCAGATTTACTGAGGTAACCAGCACAGAACCACGAGGAAACTACCAGAAGGGATGCTTGGGGGGGGGGGGGGGGATGCGAATGACAAAGGAGGAAACTCCTTCAGTGGAATTGGTTTTCTTCCTCCAACCACCTGCCCCTCCGTGCCTTTCCCGGAGGTCGATCTCTGAGAACTAATTTCTGCTAAGTAAATAGCAACGGCCACATCAATTTCCTGTCAGCCGCAGCAGCTTCGACGGTTCCTGTCCTTCATTCAAACACGTGAATGCTTTGCCTAAATTGCACATTTCTCATTTAGCGCACCTTGAAGCCGGCCCTGTCGCTTGCCCGCAGTCTCGGGGCCCACTGTTGATGGCATCCGTCGGCTCCACAGAGGCGCGTCGGGGCGGCGCAGAGGACACACTCGAGCACGCCCAGTGACTTCAGAATGAGAAGTCAGCTTCGGAAATTAGGCTTTTAAAATCTGAGGAACAAATGTAGAAACTTACCTGAATATATGTTAGAAAGTCACTCTTTTTTTTAAGACACGAGCCAGAAGTCTGTGGCATTTTCTAAAGGAAAGGACTACATAGATGGCCACATCCTATGAGGTGAACACTTCACGTCTGGGCTAGCTCTGGAGTTTCCACCTGACTTCTGGGGTATGCTTGGCTGGACGCCGGGGCTCTGGGGGGAGCCTCAGCAAGTCACCTGCCCCTTCAAGGCACATGTGACCCAACGGGTACAAACATGTCTGCAGCGCTTTCTTAGATCTTCCTACAGGTAGTTCTTCCAGCAAACCCCCCATGAGGTAGGTATTGAATGCTCTGTCCTTCAGAGGTAGGCACAGAGGCTCGAAGACCTGAGGGTACTTGCCCAAAGCCTCACAGCTCGGAAGGGACAGAGCCTAGCTTGTTGTCAGGCCTCCTGAACCGGGTCCAGGGTACAGCCCACTCCACTCAAGGCAGCCTCGCTCTCAGATGCCTAAAACAATCTGGAATCTACTCTTTTCTGCTAAATACTAGGGCTGGAGGAATTTCTTTCCCCACTGTCTTGTCCTTTGGCCTCGACTGGATGTACCTATTCTTTTGTCTCTTGGCCTGGAGAGGAAAAAGACAGTGATGACAGTGTTCTGAGACTTAATTAACTAATCTCTTTAACATTCGGCTGCCGTGGGCAAGAGGGCCTGTGCTACAAGAGTCCCAGAGAATTCTACGCTCAGAGAATATAGCTTTTCGATGGCAAAGATCCTTTAATGCAAAGGTGGGTGGGGGAGAGGCCCTCCCCTCCAGCTGGGGGGGAGGAAAGATGGGCGTCAGGGAGCAGGGGCCCGGTGTGAGCCGGGAAGTGAGCTGGAGGGAGCCTGGAGGGAGGTGTCAGGGGAGCCCCCCTGCAGCCCCCAGGAGCAGCTCCAGCGGCGCCACATGACTGATGGGTGACCTTGGCCCGGGGGCGCCTTGTTTCCTCCTCGTGCACCACGTGGCAGTGGGGGCAGGCTGCCTCCCCCTTCCCCCCCCCCCCAGGTTTGACGTCTCAGCCTTCGCGATAAACCAGGCTAAACGAATTAGCCTGGAAAAAAAAATTAATTGAATTTTAGAGAGAGAATGTTTTGCTTATCTCGTCTTTGCTAACAAACCCGAGACAATGCCGGCGTTGTCGTGGCTTTTCTCCCTCGTCCTTTACAAGTGGCCCGCAATGTGGGCAGGAGCGTGTCCTGTGGGTCACACCCCACGTCCTGAGCCTCCCCGTTTTGCAAGGCCTCCTCGGAGTCCGCTTTTTGTTTGGCATCGAAGCCTGGGGGCTGCTTCCGTATGCTGGCCACGGGGCTTCATATCATTTCTCACCAGGACCATAATCCTGGCTCACTGATTAAGAAGCGGGGGGGCAGGACCTGGGGGGTCACCAGAGTCGGGTCCAGAACATCATGTTTGCATTAAAGTCTCCAAAGTGCCACCTTGTAGTCTCAACCTTGAACGAGCCCCCACTTTCAGGGTAGGGGAAGCAGGAGGCAGCAACTGCAGGGCTGTTTCTGTGAGGCTGAAATTTCCTTTGAGGAAGATGAAGTGATGAGGTTGAAAATAAGTGATGAGGGTTTATGCTTCGTTTATGCAGCCGGACAGTCGGGTCTCAGTGCTCAGGGTGCACTCGCTGGCTGTTATCAGCAGTGTCTGTGATGATGGTGGCCCAACCACACAGGCCACAGATGCCTCTGCTAGACACTGAGAAGCGCTGTCCCCCAGCACGGTCTCCTCAGCCTGTGCATGAATGCTCACCGAGGCACAGTGGTCCTGGGGCTCAGGAGGGGGCTGCTGTCAGCCACAGAAAGAGGCGGCCCATGCCATTGCAAAAGCTGAAACTGAGGGAGGTGCTGGTGGGGCTGGGGGCTGGAACAGCAGAATTGCTCAAAATTAGGTGGCTCTGGTTAGAGCCCCTGGCCCCCCATGCCTTCCCCGAAGGGATCACACAAGTGACAAGGGGAAATTTGGCCAGCTGCTGGCTACTGAGAAGAAGGAGCCTGGGAAAGAGGGCTGAGGCAAGAGCAGTGGGAAATGAGGTCTGTGGTTTCCTCTTTAGAAAAATCCAGCTCTGTAGCCACTGTGATTGCTTTTATGATTTGGGCAAGTAGTCTAAGGCTACTCTGATCAAGGTCAGGTCCCGGGGGAAGCTAACGGACATGTCTTACCTCTAGTGCCTTTCCTCTTCTCATTATCAAATAGGGCTTAAGAGTGTTTGTGGAAGTATTTTTGCCTCTCTTCCATTTATCCCACTTCTGGCAGAGGGAAGATTCTCTGCTGACTGGGAGTTCTAGGGACTCCGTTGCTGTTTTTTTGACTGTGGCACATTTTGTCTGAGACGAGTCAATGCCAGGTGAGATCCTGGGGAGTTCAGCTTAGAATTCTAGCCCCACATTCATCGGGGTGTCCAAGATTGAAAAGTGGGAGGGCAGACATGTGTGGGGAGGCGAGTGGGGCTTACAGGAACAGGCCCCAGGCTCCCAGGCAGGGCCCAGGAGGGCTCAGCCCTGACTATGTTTTTGTCACTGACTCACACACATGAGGAAAGACACGGGGTTCACTCTCTCTGGGTCTCCATTTTCTTGTCCATCAGAAATGTCTCCTAATCCTGGCCTGTCATCCTCATGAAGTCGTTTTAGATTGATTTTGTAAAGCTGGCAGGCAGGATTAGACCATGCCACTCGGCAGAGCTGCTAGGGAAAACTTGCTAGAAGTGATAAAGACTGTGAGGTTATGGGTCAGCCGTGGCCCATGGAGTCCAACACGTTAGCGGAGCTGTGGTCTAGGGAGTGCTAAGTTCTCTTGTTCTAGATGTGAAGGCAGGCTCAGCTTGCATCTCACGGGCTTGGATCGCTAAGCACAGTTAAACTTAACAGAGGGATTTCTATGAACCAGAAACTGTTCCAGTCTCAAAACTGTGTGACATACAAGCAATTATTCTCCCCACTTTGCGGACAAGGACACGTTGGGGCATGTTGAAACCAGGGATCTTTCCCGTATTCGGCAGTATTCAAATCAGGAAGCAGTATTCCAATCCAGGAGGTCTTGCTTTCAGAACCTGAGTGTTGTAGGGAAAGCTCTATGCAAGGGTTGGGGGACAGGAAGCACATGGGAGCGAAGCCTCAGTTCCACTGCTGACATCAATCACTTTAGGCACATCTCTTCACCGCTCTGGGCCACAGGACACCCACCGGTACAATGAGGGGTTTCACAAAGGTCCCTTCTTTCTTTAAAATTCTAGAAAGTCATAGTTTGCCTCTAGTTGGGGACAGAGTCTCCTCTAGAGCAACTGGACAGCCACCAAAACAGAAGCAGAAGAAATCCAGATGTTATCATAACTACCACAAGCATGGTTACCATCGCAACAACTAGCATTTATGGATACTCGCTAAGTGCCAGGCACTAAGCCCTTTGTAGTCCTGTCTCTTAAACAGACTTATTAGTTAAGTGCTAATTTTGCAGGTGCAACAACCACAGCCCAGAAAGGTGAATGAACTCACTCAAGGTCACATAGCTCATAAGTGATAGAGATCTGGGGCATTTCTCGCCGCCCTCTGTCCACCAAGCACACTCCCTTCCAACTTATGACTGACGCTGCAGCACACCCAAGAGCTCCAGAGAAGGTAAAGTTGGGGTTATCACTAGAACAACCTCCCTAAATGCAATTACTGCCCCCAGTTGGGGATAGATATTTGGCCTATGGAAACCTCTTTCAGGCCACCTAATGCTAAAGCTGGGTTCTGGGAAGGACAGGACAACCCTGGGACACCTGGCTTCTACCGTTAGCCACCTTGGGGAACCAGACCTTGGAAACTCATATTGGAGGGATCTGTCCCCACTTTATTCCCTTTGTATTAAATACTGAATTTAAATGTCAGCAGAGAGGTGGAAAATAAATAGGCTTTGCATTGATGGTTAATTGCAGTCCACATTTTCCAGGCAAAATTTAACTGCAGACCAGAAAACTAGTGTAGGTTCTGGGGAGCGGGGGGGGGGGGGGGGGGGCGGGGGGCGGAGAGGAAGGGCCTGGTTTCCAAGTGCTAAGAGGGATGGTGCAGAAAGTGGCGAGAAGACAACAAACATGTACTCTTTAGGTCACAGAACTGCCTCTGGGAAGCTGAGAAGAGGGAGGAGGACGAAATGCTGGAGGATCTATCCATGTCATCAGAGCCAGCAGTACGCTGTGACAGACACCCAAAGCTTGGTGGTGACGTAGTCTCAAACGTTCTTTTTCTCTGGCATCACTGACATCTTACATAGCCCAATGTGAGTTGGAGCCTGGGGGGGCGGGGAGGGGAGGATGGTAGGCTCTGCTCTCTGCTCCACCTAGTCATTAGGGACCCAGGCTCCTCCACCTTGTGTCTCTGGCATTACCCCCAAGGCTGGGGCTCTTCACTGTGTCCTCTGCCTCCAGCAGGAGGAAAGAGAGATCTCATAAATAAGACAGCCTTGCTATCATTACCTGGGCAGTACACCATACTCCTTCTCATATTCCAGAGTGGGAACTAGTCCCATAGACTCACCTAACTGCAAAAATACTAGGCTTTAGAATATTGGTGCTGCCAGGAAAATGAGAAGCAGGCTCAGTGAGCCTGTGGTATTGTTTCTGTCACATTAAACTTCTGGGTTCCCCAAAAATTGATCCCCAAGCCCTTCCTCAAATGCTAATAAAACCTACTAGGTGAAGGTCTCAAGGAAGTCCCAGGAGATTTCATCCTTTTCCTTGGCATATATCTAAGAGCACACAGAAAAGCTATTTAATGGTTTTGTGGTGGCAAACGGTGCTGTAATACAAATTCTTTTGGTTCTTCTGATCACCATATTTCTGTGGACGAAGACCGAGATCAGTCCATGCATTATGAACGTAATGGTACATTTAATATGATCTATAGCTGATGGCTGCACGTTAGCTTTTTGAGTCTGGCTACTGCATTATCAAAGCTTATGATGGTCATGTGTGCTCATCTTAAGACAGGTACGTTCAATGAGTGGTTCTCAAACATTGAGGTCTTTTAGGATTAGCTGAAAACCCTGTTAAAAATGCAGATGTTTTCCCTCCTACCACCCCAGAGATTCAGATTTGATGGGTCTGAGGTGGGACCCAGAATCTGCATTTTTAAGAACATCTGAGGTAAGTCAAAGCACAGTGAGGTCCTGAGGAGTCCAGCTTGAAAATTCTAGACCAAAGATTGCAATCCTTCAATGAGACCATAGTTCAGTTCCTCTTCAAGGAGATCATTTTGGAATATACTTGAACTCAGAGAACATCATACAGCTGTTATCACCTTAAAAAATAAATAAGCAGATGGGGCACCTGGGTGGCTCAGTCAGTTAAATGACCCACTCTTGAACTCAACTCAGTTCTTGATCTCAGGGTCATGAGTTCAAGCCCTGCATGAGGCTCCATGCTGGGTGTGGAGCCTACTTAAAAAATAAAAACAAACAAACAAACAAGCAGATATATAACTTGACATAATACACTTCAATGGAAAGCACTCAGTTTTGGCCACAAGTCAGACAACACGGGACCAAGTCTTAACTGTCACTAACAACTCAAACCATGTAAACTTAGCTCAGCAAAACACTTAAAAGTATACTTCCTGTTTCTTCTTCAGAGAGTGGGAGTAACAGCAGCCCCACACTTACCCTACAGAGTCATTTGGATGATCAAATACATTTAAGTAAGGTAGTGCTTTGAAAAATATAAATTTCTATAATAGCAGCAGGTAATATCAATATTAGATAAACTGAGGGAGTTATTTACACTACAAAGCAATCATTTGCCTTACAAAGAGATTCCTTAACATTCTTTAACATTTAAATGCTTGCTTACAAAAAATTAATTGGGGAATAGGGCCAGAGGAATGCACTATTAATGCATTGTTAAAATATTAAGTTAATAAATCAGAACTCAAGTTTTCTGCAATGATGGTCTAAGCCAATAGGTTGATTTTAAACATTCAATTAACATCTACCCATTGCTAAAAGCAAGGTAGAGCTCTAAATAGATCTCCTTCATAATTGTTACTAGTAAAAACAGAATTCCTCCAATTTCTTTCCAATGCCTGCTTCTCAAGAACAATTATTCAGAAAATAGCAGACAGGCTTATCCCCAACACTTGTCTTTGCTCCCACTAATCCTCATCCTGGTTCCTAAACCCACATCTCAGAGAAGCAGGACTGTGCTGTGCTGGAGAAATTGGAGAAATAGCATTAAAGGCCTCCAGTCCTTCCCCTCTGCCTTCTGCCACTAAGGTCAGGGATGCGGAAAGTAGCATTGTAGGTTGTAGCTCTGTCATTGTAGCTAAAGGTGGTGTGAGACACGGGCATCCTTAGGGGAAATGGTAAAGTGAGTATGAATGAATAGAATGAAATAGAGACCAGGAGGACTGCTGCGCTCCATCCAGTTGGGTGGTATGGCTACCTGGAGAGCTGAGCTCAGAAGAATTCTGAAACCATATCTGGGCACATCAGGAAAGACGGCCTTCGTTAATTAGTGATTTCTTGGGCAAGAAGTGAGAAGGAACTACAGAGTGCCATCCTTGACTAAGACGATGGCCAAGGAATAGGGAGGGCTGGAAGAAGGGATAGATGAATAGATTTCTGACACTATATGTTGTTTTCTATTAATATTTCCCAGACCTTCATCCTCCAAATCCCATTTCCCACATTCCTCATCAAAACTACAACATGTCGTGCATGTTTATAACTTGTTTCCTTGTCCTTATCTCTCAGCTCCAATCTCTCTCCCACTATCACCTTTAATCTTGTGAACCCTTGAAAAATCCCCTCTGGCCCGTAGAGATATCTTCTGTTCTTTTCTTTCATCTCAAAGTTCACAGTCTGTGATAGTAGGTAAGGTGTTTGTTAACTGGTTTAATTTTTATTTCATTTACTGTACATTGACTATACATGACTCACCAGTTTTCCAGGCCAGATTTTGTCATCCTTGGGTAGCGAGGCCCAAGAGGGCAGGAATCTTGCCGAGTGGTGTTCTCTGTACAGCACTTTGCTGTGGATCTCTGTCCAGGTCCCTGTTTTAGTATTGAGGCACTCATTTTCCCAGAATCTGGCAGTGTTGGCAGCTGACAAGTCTTAGCTCCCTGATGGAGGGTGCCAGCTTCTCTACACACCCATTGGCTATGATGGTGGCTTGGATAAAGAGACTGACATGGATTCTAGCCCATTCTCTTGGGTTCCAGCATAGCCTCATAGGTTCCAGTTTGTCCTACTCCCCCCACTTCACTTTCATCTTCTATTCTGACCACCTGTCTTGCAGACTTCAGGCTCCAGCCCCAGACACAGAAACAACAGTTTCACAGAAACAGTGTAATCAGCTCCCATGATAGCATAAAGCCAGATCCCTTTAATAAATGAGTAAATATCATATCATATCATCTTGTTTCTTTTTTTCATAATTAAATCAGCTACAAATGCTATCTATCATTCATCCCTCCATCCTTCCATCCACCTATTTATCATAGTGGTTCTCCTTCTTGATCAAACTCTGATTGATGCAGCCACCTTCTGAAGTTGCCCTCAGGGGAAGGGGGTTGCTGAGACCAAGACGACACCCTGTCTTCCACATTGAATGATGAGTTAATATGGGCATATAAAGGCCCAGCCCTCTTGCTTCCAGGTGGGACAACTCAGAGGGTCTTTCCAGCTCTTGCACTCACTGTGGGGCTGGCTGAGGTCTATTACCACTGTACCACTGTTCAGTGCCTCCATCTATCGAACCTTGCTTTCCTCACGTCCCCATTCACCTTCTTGCCCCCTTGCAGAGACTGATCCCCAACAAATTTTCAATAAACTGCCTACATGTGAACCCTGCCTCAGAGTCTGACTCCTAGAGAACCCAACTGAAGACATGCTTAATTCATTCCCATTCCTTTCAGTCTAACACATTTTTATGTGGCATCTACTTAGGGCCAGGTACTGTGCTAGGCACTGAAAGTACAAAAAATGAATTCATTGCTGCTCCAGGAGAACACATATCTAATGACATAGGCAGAAATATGAGCAGATAATTTCAAGATCTAGGCATGCCCAGGAAACCTGCAATGGTAGCGAATGGCCCCTAAGGTTCAAGAAGGGCTTCCTGGTGCACCTGAACAGAGTCTGGAAGGATCAGTAAAAGCCAGACAAGATGGAAAGTGCATTCCAGACAGAGGGGGTAGCAGGAATGAAGACATGGGGTCCTACAAGAGCAGAGAATGCACCCTGGTGCTACCAGCGGGTTGAGTGTGAGTGGTTGGCGGCATATGGTGGAAGAGAAGCCAAGCCAAGGAACTTGGACTCACTTTATTTTGTGAGCAGTGGAGAATCACTGAAAGGATTTCAACAGGAGGGCAATGTGGTCAGATTTCTGTTTCAGATACTTCACTCAGGTGACCATAAGGAAGGAATGGTAGATGTAGTGGGCTTGCACATTTATTCTAATCTCCTGGAGAGCCTTCCTACACTGCAGCTCTGCGGTGGCTAGAGAGCTCCAAGTGCACTTGCAGGACTCCACTGAAACTAGGGTTCTGGGTACGACTTAGGTTATATTACACAGAAGTACTCGCCTGAGATTTGGAAGGTGGAAATGAGGCAAGGGGCCTGTGCTGGTTTGCTTGCCAACTCACTCATGGAGGTGCTGGGGTTTACGGCAGTGGTTTCCCGGTCATGGCTGCTTCTCATCATGGCTGTTTCCTAATTGTCATGGCTTCCTGGTTGTACTGGAATCCTGATTATGGCAGTGGCGGCGTGGTTCTGGAGCTGGCAGCTGAAGCTCAGGCTTCTGTATTTGGCACACAGCTTTGTGATTATAAAAGAGGCAGTAGTTCCCTTGGTGTCCAGGTTTGAAATGTGGCTGTCAAAGCCACTTTCAAAAGCTCAACCTGTTTATTCAGCTTTCCAACAATTCTGTAAGCCATTTAAGGCCCTCTAACCAATCCCCTTCCACCCAAACTGGATGGAGTAGATGCTTTTATCTGTGCCTGAATTCTGCTTAATATGGGGACAAGACTAAACTTGTCATAGGGTTGTTGCAAGTGTCTAGGCTGATGAGAAAGAGGGCCATGGGGACAGAGAGGAAGGGACACATTAGAAAAACATTTGGAGGGTAAAAGTAGCAGTAAGCTTGGTGATTAATTGGGTGTCAGGGGTCAGAAGTGAGAAAGAAGCAATTTGCTAAGATGACTATTTTCTGACGTGGGGAACTGGTTGGATAAAAATCCAGCTAAGATGAGGACTTCTGGGGAGAAGCAACCTGGGTTGTGGGAGGCAAAGACTGATGAGTTCAGGTGCCCATGGGGTATTCAAATAATTTCTTTTTTCATAATTAAATCAGCTATAAATGCATAATTATTTATTAATATCCATTTCTTCCCTGAATCTGTGAACTTTCCTGACAGTAGGAACCACATCTTGTTCGCATCTGGCACCGTCTGGTACAGAGTAGGTGCTTGACAGACATTTGTTGAATGTTGAATAAGTGCGTCGGATAATAAAAGTCGTAATGATCACACCCGGCACTATCAAGATGAGCAAGCAGTCTCAGGCACTGCGGCTCTGAATAGTGATCACTCAGGAGCCGTTGTTGATGATGATGATGATGATGATGATGATGATGATGATGATGATGTGTTTGACCAGGAACATCTCTATGGTTAGAAAATCAAGCCAGAGGTGTAGGATTTCATCAACATTCCTCCAAAACCCAGAAAAATAGGCCAGAATCTCCTCCTTCAATCAAATTGTACTTCTGTTACATATTCATTAAGTGCCAATCGTGTAGTAGGCCTATTAGGAGGTTTTCCCAGGTGCTTTGCAAATGGAAAGACTTCTGTTGATCTGTCATATACTTAGTGCAATTGCCAGCTCTTGTGAATCAAAGCCAAGTTGACTCCAGTAACCCAGGGTAAAGCATGCCCTCAGCCAGACTGATTTCCTGCAGCTGCTCGCAGGGTACGGCAGCAAGCTGATCATTATCTGCAACGTGGTAATTAGGCTGGGCTGTGATTGGGGCAGGCTTTGTCCCTGTTTAGCTCCCTCACTACAGTACTGAGGGTTTGCTGTACATGCCCTGCCTCCTTCTATGTGGGTGCTTGAGAGGCTATTCTCTGATCCATCAGTCCTGATGATGTTTTTTAAAACCGTTTATAATGCCCCCTTATCTTCCCAAAGTGAAATCCACAGACAACGTAACCTATATGCACACATAATTTCGAGTAAATTAGTATCTTGCCTAATGGTAATATCCAGGCACTCAGAAAAATTGATGATGATGATGATGATGATGATGATGATGATGATGAGAGTTTGGCCAGGAATATCTCTCTGGTTGGAAGGTCAAGTCAGGGGTGTCAAATTTCATCATCATTCCTCCAAAACCCAGAAATAGGCCAGACTACATAAGGAAGGTAACTCACAATAAAATCATGTGTATCTCAATGCAAAAGATGTACTACTAGTTCTGGGGAAGTGCTCCATGCCTGCACATGTGAAATCCTCATGGATGCGCTTGCTTGCATGTGCTTACGGATGCAGACTGGGAATACATTAGTAGACTGGTGACTGGAAACTCTGACTGGGATCACTGTCAGTGATGTGTTTACTGGAATAGTCAATAGTCCTCTGATAAAGTTCCAAACAAAATAAAGAACAGCCTTTCCTTGATTTGCACAGTAGTTGAATTCCTTGGAAATTAAGTGTACGTTATAGTGTAAACAAAATAAAACCTCCCCAAACTCCAAAACTTCAAAACTTTGTGGTAAGGTTCCATGATCAGATGATTAAAAACAGGTCTCTTAACCACAGGAAACAAACTGAGGGTTGCTGGAGGGGAGGGGGAAGGGGGGACAGGGTAACTGGGTGTGGGCGTTAAGGACACGTGATGTGATGAGCACTGGGTAAGACTGTTGAATCACTGACCTCTACCTCTGAAACTAATAATACATTATATGTTAGTTAATTGAATTTAAATGAAAATAAAACAGGTTTCTCATCTGTGTAATTGTCCAGTAGGACAAAGTTATGTAGGACAGACAATTCTTGGCTGTGACAGCAGTCCTGGGCTGTGGTCCACTCAATGCTGGTAGAGTCACTGGATCACTGTGACCACCCAGGAAACTGCTCTCTGCTTTCCAAACGCCCCAAAGGGGCAGCACTACCCCACTGGAAACCACAATATGTCCAGCAGGAGCTCCCCAGTTGGATCTCTCCCTTCAGCAGACTGCCCATTTGAAAAAAATATGGGGCAGGAGGTGTGAGTGAAGGTTTGGGAAGATAACAGGAAACTGAAGTGGCCGTGGATCTGCAATCTGGGCACAAGGGTGAGAGCATAATTGGAATCTACTCAGTGCACATTTTGCAGGAGACTCACCTCTGGGAAACAAACAAGAGTGGGAGTTCAGTTGCCCTAATGGCTTCGGGTTCTGCAGGGTTTCTGTCTGGGATAGTAGTTTCGCCCAATGACTTGAAGTCACTATCTGGTTTGAAGTATCCGAGTGAAAAGATCATTAAAAAAAAAAAAAAAAGACAAAACCCTTTGCTGCAGACATTTTACTAAGGATTAGGGAATACCTGCTTTGGTTCAAATCTCAGCTCTGCTACTCACTAGCTGTGAGCTTGGGTAAATGACTTAACATCTCTGTGCCTCAGCGTTAGGAATAGTGCTCTCATTGTGTTTTTTGAGTGCATAAAGGGTTGTTACGAGAATTCCGTGAGTTCATATTCGTAGAGTACTTAAAATAGAGCCTGGTTAACATAGTAGGCAAAACATATATGCATGTTAAAACAACTGAATACAGTTGACCCTTGTCAACAACACAGGTTGAACTGCACAGATCCACTTATATATGAACTTTTTCCAATAAATATAGCATGGTACCATCAATGTATCTTCTTAGATTTCTTCAATATATTTCTTAGATTTCCTAAATAACATTTTCTTTTCTCTAGTTTGCTTTAAGAATATAGTGGGTAATACATATAACATACAAAATATGTGTTAATTGACTATTATTGGTGCTGTTATTGTGTATTATCAGTAAGGCTTCTAGTCAACAGTAGGCTATTAGTAGTTAGGTTTTGGGGGAGTCAAAAGTGATACGTAGATTTTCTATACCTCGGCCCCCCTAACTCCTGTGTTGTTCAAGGACCAATTGTACATACATTTTCAAAACAATGAAAATGTCTCATTTCTACAAAAAAATATTTGAATAAATGAGGTATTACCAGTAATAAAAAGGGTGACAGATCAGTGACACAACGATTGGCACAACAGTGAAGATACCATAAGCCATTTCAGTGAATGCAGTGACAGTTTGGAGGAGAGATGGGGCCCCCTGAGCTGCACTGGGTGAACCAGTCTGGGCCACCAGGCCCGAGTGATCAGAAGAAATGGAGAGACTAAGGCAGCACAGCCTCCAGCCCATGGGACTGCAAGTGCATCCTGCACCCTGGGGACTTGAGAGATCTTAATTCATGGACCCTCACTGACCAAGCACCTACTGTGGGTGGGTACCATGAGAGAGATGAATGCACTCTTAAGTGTGTGTGTATTATCTTGTGTGTTCTGACTCTAAGGAACTTACAGGGGAGTATGGGAGATGAGATAGTCTGCATCCAAATTATGTTGAGTAACAATTGAATGTTGCTGGTAAAGAATATGGAGTTGGCTTTTGGCCACAGTCCCTCATTTCTGCCTCCAGAGAAGTTATAATAAAGGAATCCATACATCTTCCTCTCTGTGTCTGGCTCCCTCAAAAACTGGGGAATCTCGAACTACTCAAACTTCTACCAATAAAAAGGAGAACAAATCTCACCAGTAGAAGCCCCAAACTGTGTAGGTAACATCTGATTATTGTTTTTTTGTTTTTGTTTTTGTTTGTTTTTTTAGTAATGCTTGGGATTGGAGACTAAAAGGATAATAGAATAACTCCTCAATGATCTAAGTCTCTTAGCATCCTGAAATTTCTACTGCTTTGTTATTTTGAAAGGACTGAAATTTGTCCTGGTCCAACTCTAAATAAAAACTGAGTTTAAAAAAATGGATGTTAATAATGTGTGAGTACTAAGGGAAAAAAAGGAGGGATCACTTTCAGCCCTATTTTTGTCTTACTCTGCAACTTTTAAATAATCAACCCACTGACAGTTGGGACAATACGAAAGTTGTGATCTTGGTAATTTCCATGGCAAACAGTATTGCTCACCAAATATCCCGTATGTGCTCCCACAGTTCTCAGCCTGCCTTGTAGGGCCCGTGAGATCTGTGACTAGTTTCGGCCAATGGGCTAGTGACTCTGGGCTGGAGAGTTTCATGGCTGCTAGTTACCATACCCACTGTCTCCAATTCTCCCTCCTCCAATCCCTGTCACCATGTAAACCCAAAGACTCAATCTTGGAGACATACTGGAAAAGTCTAGATCCCTGAGTCATTGAAGAGAGGAGAGCTGCTCTGAACAGTCACTTGAACTCAGAGAAGATTTTTCATGAGCAAGAAATCATCTTTTGTTGTCATAAGCAGCTGAGATTTGGGGAATTATTTGTTACCATAGCCTGTCCTGACTAATATAATTCTGTCTCCACGATGCCTCCAAACCACCCCTGTTCTGTTCTCCTCTCTCTTGCTTTTCCCATTTCCTTAATTGCCTCTCACTTTGAATCCACATTTTAGTTTCTCTTCACTCTGCTGCCTCAAGACTTAGGAAATCAGGGGATTTGGCTTTGTTGTTCTGGTTGACCCAAGCAAATTCAGTGTGAGACTTCTGGCATCTGCTCTCTGAAGGTTGACCATGGCCAAGGCCAAAACCTGAGGGACCTGGAGGCCAGGCAGTTCTTGACATCTCCTGGGAGGTAGAAGAGTGAGCTCAGATAGGAACTATCACAACTAACTGTCCTAATCTCATTTGGGGACCAGGTTCTGTAGGAGCTAGAGTGCAGATAACAGAGGGGGCAGGACCTCCTTGACTTGACTGTAGCTCCTAACATAGGCTCTGGGACATAGAGGGGCATGATAAATACTGGAACAAATTGATTAGTTTTTTGAGGTTCTGGTTTAAGCAATATGGTGCAGTATGAGATTATGTGTCACTTAACTCATCCTTTACATATCTAGAGAACACAGAATAGTAGAAAGAACACTTGGCTAGAGGTCAGCCAACTATAGTAAAATCTGGCTTTGTTTAATAAGTGTGTGACCTTGGTCAAGTAACTAAGCCTTTCTGGGACTCATTTTATCCATCTGCAAAATGAGAGGATTGGAACAAGCAAATATCCAGATCCTTACTAATTTTAATTGTCTTCGATTCTGTAAGTCTGAAACCTACAATCAAGCTAGTGTAATAAATATGTTTGTATGCCTGTGAATTCTAGTGGGTCCTATAGTCCCTTTCAGGCACTGGCTATATTTTAGGAAATTATAATGTTTATTTAAACTTTCATACTTGTTTATTTTTTACTTATATTTTCTTTTTTTTTTCAAATATACATTTGAGTTACACGAATCAAAAACAAAACCAAGGGGCACCTGGGTGTCTCAGTTGATTAAGCATCCAACTCTTGATTTCAGCTCAGGTCATGATCTTAATGGTTGTGAGAGCAAGCCCTGTATCAGGCTCTGTGCTCTGCTTGAGATTCTCTCTCTCCCTCTCCCTCTATCCCTCTTCCTCACCACATCCTCTCTTTCTCTCTCTCTCTCTCTCTCAAATAAATAAACCTTTAAAACAAAAGCTTCACTTCTTATCATGATAAGCACTGAGTAATGTATAGAATTGTACCACTATATTGTACACCTGAAACTAGTGTAACACTATGTGTTAACTATATGGAAATTTTTAAAAAGTCTCACTTCTATCTTTGTTTCTCTTCATTCAGTTAGGTAACTATTTTTATTAGCGTCTTATCTATCCTGACAAGTTTTCTTTATGTTATCAATTAATATTTTGAATTCCCTCTTTTTCTTTGCATAAAAGGCAACCTTTAAATATATTAGTTCCTTGTTTGCTATTCTCACTTCAGAAAACATGCTGGGACTCTTCCCATATCAAACTACAAAGATCTTCATTTTGTATTGCTGCATAGTATTCCATTGCATGATGGACCATAATTTATTTGACTAGCTCCCCAACCAAGGAATATTTGGGCTGTTACCAATATTTTGTTATTTCATTGCTATAATATATAATCATATATGTGTATATATATATTATATATATAATATATATATATATCAAGCATGTATAAGAGATTTCTACAAGTAGGATTGCTGAGTGAATACATAAATAATTCTACATTGTGGTAGCTATGGACAGATTCCCTATCACAAAGTAGTGCCATGCTGCATTCCCACCAAAAGTGCATGACACATCTGTTTCCCCACAGCCTCACCAACAGAGGATGGGGTCATACTTAGACTTTTACTAATCTGATAGGTGAGAAATGGTATTTTCACATAATTTTTCATGTGTATTTATGTTGTCTGTGAGGCCAACCACCTTTTTGTATATTTCAGAACAATTTGCATTTTACCTTCAGTGTCATGTCCTAGGCTCATTTTTCTATTGAGTTTTTGGTCTTTTCTCTTTTTAGAAGCCCTTTATATATTAGAAACATTAATGAGCTGAAATCATTTTAACACTTTTATTTTGTGGTTTTATGGCTTTAAATTATTTTAAAGAACTAATAACTATTGAGATAATTTATTTAATAAATAAATATAAGGAATTCTACTCTATGCCAGCTGTTGATGAGAAAAATGAGTAAGACAAAGACGAGGGGTTCCAAAAAGTCACTGGGCCAGTGCAGTTTAAAATACAATCTAGTGTAAGATATAATAATAGTATCTAGGGGCACCTGGGTGGCTCAGTGGTTGAGCATCTGCCTTTGGCTTGAGTCATGATCCCAGGTCCTGGGCTCGAGTCCCACATTAAGCTCCCTGCGGGGAGCCTGCTTCTCCCTCTGCCTGTCTCTGCCTCTCTCATGAATAAATGAATGAAATATTTTAAAAAATAGTATCTGATAATTTTTAAGGTTGTATTAGTTGGTGAAGAAAACATAAAAATAACAATGCCTTTAGCAAAACAAAATTTCTGTCCCATAAAAGTCTAGGTGAGTGGTCCAGGACTAGTATTGGGCTCATGGTGTCAGAAACCTAGGCTCTTTATGTAGCCTCAGCTCATGGCTCAAGACAGTGCCAAAGACTTCCTATCACTTAAGGTAGTTCTAGGGAGTTGCTCTAAGGCCGTTCCACTTATAACCCATTTCACCAGAACTTAGTCACATCAAGTTGCAAGGGAGGCTAGAATTGTTCCGGGTTACTGTGTGCCTGCTAAAAATTGGGATTCTGTGACAAATTAAGGAGAATGGATATTGGGGTTCAGTCTGAATCTGCCAAAAAGTAAATGGGAAAAATATTGGTATTCTCATTATAAAGGATAAAAAAATAACTTTCTATCTGTTCAAGATGCTGGACTGAGCACATTTTCTACCTGTTACCACACACACATGCATACACACACACACATACACACACATAGAGAGAGAGGAAAAAACCCATAAACACATAACAGCAAAGAACATGGAGAGGGGACACTATAAGTGGATGAGTAGTTTTAGCAAATTTCTTGCAGCCAGAAAGTACATGCAAGAAAGTTTGGTAGGGTTCACAGTAGAGAATGGATTCGATCATCTAGAACTTGGGAGAAGCTCTGGGCCTGAATTGGCAGGGAAGGCAGGAGAGAAGACTGAGAACTGGAACTGAAAAATGAGGACTGATTAAAGGTTCATATATGAAAGAATTGCTCCCCACTCCCACCCACCCCTATTCCCAATATCTACACATAGATTGCATGACTGCCAGGACATGATGTGATCACCACTAGAAAAGATAAAAAGAAAAAGATTTATATATCTTATAGAAATTCTAAAAATGGCATGAGACGAATTTAACTCGTGTGATTATTAGTAGCACGGAATACAATCCTTCTTATTCTTTCTTTCAGAAGTCTCCAGAACAGGAGTCAGTTCCCTATCCACCCCATTAGAACAAAGCTCATTTAGTCAACAAGCCCTATATACCCAGAGCTACTAATTACTACTTCCTCATTCTTAATTATCAATGGACAATCAAGGTTACAAAAAACAATTATCTGAAAATCGCACCCTGATGAAACAAAAATAACTCAAGAACACAAAAAAACTTTAAAGAAATTCTCATCAATATCTTGAGAGTAATAATGTTATTTATCACTCAAGCTGGGACAATGTAGAGAGTGATACAGTGAACTATTAATATTTATGCCAGGACAGACAGGTATAAACTATGACTATCCTCAACAAACCAAGATAGACGATTGCTGTTATGGACTGAATATTTGTGTCCCCTTAAAATTCATATATTGAAATCTTATCCAGCAATGTGGTGGTACTAGGAGGTGGGCTCTTTGGAAGGTGATTAGGCCATAAGGGTGGAGATCTCACCAGACACTGAATCTGATAGCATCTTGATCTTGGACTCCATAGCCTCCAGAACTGTGAGAAATAAATGTTTGGGGATGCCTTGGGTGCCAGTGGTTGAGTGTCTGCCTTTGGCTCAGGGCATTATCCTCCAGTCTGGGGATCAAGTCCCACATCAGGCTCCCTATGAGGAGCCTGCTTCTCTCTCTGCTTATGTCTTGGCTTCTCTCTCTGTGTTTCTCATGAATGAATGAATAAAATCTTAAAAAAAAAGGAATAAATGTTTGTTGTCTTAGCTACACAGTCTGTAGCATGACTAAAGCTATCACCCTACTCCTGAAAGATCTGAATAGGTATAATATATGTAAATGAGAACAGGACGCTAAGAAAAAGGAACAATCAGAAACCAAGATAGAATTCTCAGAAATTAAAATATTTGATTGTAAAATTTTAAGGTTTAATAGAAATGGTAGAATATTAAGTTGAGAAAATCATCAAAACATAGAGAAAAAGGAGAATAACATGGAAAATATGAAGAAAAGGGGGACAAAGATATATAAAATATAAATATTTATATTCTGGACACCTGCTTTTTTTTAAAGAGTTCAAAACAGAGAGCAGTGAAAAGAAAAAAGGATAATAATAAATGAAATGCTAAAAGAAATGACTCAGAATTTTTTAAACTCAAGGGCTATCGAGTAACCAACAACAACAAAAAGAGAATGTTTCTGTTTTTACATACTCACTGTGAAATTGCAGAACACCAAGGGCCAGAGATTCTAAGAGTTTCCAAAGGGAAAAAAAGTAAGTTCCTTATTTTTCCAATCCAACTGGTATTAGATTTCTAATCCAAAACCACCCATGCCAAAATGCAGTAGAAAAAAATCTTTTAGAGTTCTCAGAGCAAATTATTTTAAAACTAGAAATCTATATCAAACCAAATATTTAAGCATGAGCATCTAATGAAGTCTGTTTCAGATATTCGAGAAGGAAAGAAATGTATTCCCACACATGTTTATTGGGGAGGTTACTTGAGTGTGTCAAGTCCAGCAAAGGTAAAGCAAAAATCCTAGAATGGAAAGTTTTTAAATAGAAGAAATCATAGAATTTACTAAAAAAAAATCCCTGGATACCAATTGTCAGTGACCTAGTAAATCATTTGTCCAAATTAAAAGAATATCAACAGGCTCTAAGAAAAATGTTTTCAAGAAGAATGGAATGGATTCCCCCATCCTCCTCCTCAACAGAGTAAGATGAGTAAAGACTAAATATGATAAAGGAGGCATATGTTTCTTCTACCGGAAGAAAAAAATACAATCAGTAACTCCAGGAAAAACAAAAAATTGCACAAATAGGAACTAAACTAAAATGTAGCAGTATTTTGAGCAATTGGATGAGTGTGAGAAAGAAGATGCTATTTGTTCTTGAAATATTTTTCTTTGAATGTTAGTGGAGTCGTGACATTGGAACCATAGAAAAGAAATGCAATCATGGTGCTCTACTTAGCTCTGTAACAATATTTACACAGCCATATTGTAAGCACTGTTTTCTGGTTTTCAATTTTTAGAATCAACCTATAAACAAAGCAGAGGAAACTTAATTGTGGTTACAGAATAGATGGAGTTTGGGAGGTAGAAGGAGTAGAAGGTGGAAGAAAGAGACATTTGGCTTCTATCTTCATCTTACTGAATGAGCAGTCAAAGGTATCATTGACTGTTGATGGAACAAGAATTAGAGGTTTGTCTACAGTTACAACAGTAACAGAGAAACTAAAATAGCTAAAACTTTCAAAACTTAGCAAGGAGTGGGGGAGACACAAATTAAAACCTTATCTACCCTAAAAGGAAGTGGATAATGTCTACTGAGGTTGTTGATCAAGACATAGCCGGGTAAACATATTATTTGAAGATGCAGAAGAAACCACAAGCAGAACTAAAAACAGAAGCTGGTTAAAGGCTGTCGTCTCTGGGAAGTGGAATGGTGGTGAGGAGAGGTGGGTCAGGGTACTGTCTCTTTACATGGCAAAACCTTTTGGACCATTTGATATTTTAATCATGTGCATAAATCAGTCTGATAAAATTTGAATTTAAGTCCTGGAGACCCATTTCTCTGCCACATCATCAAAATACTAAAACTGATTACAAAATAAACGAAATATTCACAATAAAATGAGAGAAAACAGAGAAGCTGATTTAACACAATTCACACTAGTCCATGGCTAAGAAATGGGAGATATGGAATTTGGACAAAAGCAACTATATATCCACTGGGCTAGCCACCACTGGGCCCATATGACAAAGATGTCATCTCTGCTATCCAGGGATTTAGGGTCTAAATGAGGTATTACCAGTTCTACAAGGACTTTCCTCTTCTACGTGTCTGCTCCAGGTCAGCCCCCAAGCTCAGTCCTGAGTCTTGCACACAGCAAACCTCTTGTTTCCTCCTCCTGGAAAAGATAGACCATCAGTCACAGGTAGAATTTGAATTCCTCATCTATCCTTTGGTGGTTTTGCCTTTTAAAAGGAATCATTCCCATCCTGGACCCAGCTTCTTACCTCATTCATTGCTTCCTGGTTAAGCAAGAAGGATTAGAATATTGAGAACTTCCGCTTCCAATGGAGAGCTTGACAGAAAGCCTTAAAGACTATAATCTAGAAACATAAATCAAGTATGTATTTTCATTGCGAGGAGGCCATTAGGGAAGAAATACAAATTCCTAGGAGGTAACATACAATCACCTAGTTGAGCCCCGAGAAATAAAATACAGACTGACAGTGTCGGAGTTTGGAAGGATGGAACCTCTTTCCTGAACGTTGAAAAGATTTGGTGTAGTTTTTGAATGTTGAGTTTGAAGTAGATCAGACCATCTGGAGGTAAATAAATTCTGCCAGGGGGTGGGGACGTGGTACCTGGCCTTCACTGAGTGTTGATATGAGTCCTGATTGGGAAACCAGGATTTTCTTTAAGATCTCTCCTGAGGAGCCCTGCTTGTTGCCAGGAGATCCCATGGGGTATTCTGGTTAAGTGGCCGTCAGTCCTCTGGGAGACTGGAGAGTTTGTAGACTATCAGGTGTCCATGTACACATTCATATGCAAAGCAGGCATGGATTGTAACGATTGTAGACATACAAACTACCTTTTTCCATATGCATACACATGTGTTGTAATTAGTAAAATACAAATGATTTTATTTTATTTATTTTTAAATGTAAATAATTTTAAAGCGTTATTCAACTGACAGTAACTTTTTACATTATGTGGTTTCACAAAAGACATTAAAAGTACAACCACAGGCCTTTTCTGTGCTCTATTAGGCTTCCACGTTTATAGTCAGATCTCTCTGCTTTCTTTTAAAGCACTTAACACAATTTCTAATTGCATTTTTGTTTTTGTGGCCGTTTATTTCATGTCAGTCTCTCCCGCTAGACTATCTGCTTCATGGGGGCAACGAATGCATCTGTTTTTCTCACAAATTGTATTCCAAACTCCTAGCAGAATGCCTGGCACATAGTAGGTGCTCAGTAAATATTTGTTACGCAAATGAATGAAGTGGCAGGGCTGGGGGAGGGTGTTCAATAATTATTTGTTTGATGATTTAAAAGTCTGATTATTAAAGGAGGCAATGATCTGGTTATTTTACAAATATAACCAAGACCCAGCAAGCCAGGAGAGTTACCAAAGAGACAGGTTGGTTCACTGCAAATATGGAGGCAATCTGAACCCAGGGATCTGCCTAGTATCATTGCCAATTTCTAATAGCATTTATTTTTGAGCTTATTTGTAAGTAATGTGATGCTGGACATGATTCAAAGCACACCAAGCAGAGGCTCAGCCTCTTTAGTGATTATAATCTAAAAGAGTGTCCAGTGGAAATTTTACATAGGAATGTTTATGTTGATGCTTTCTCATAAACTATATACTTAGCTCCCTCAGGATGTATGATAGTGTGGGTCACCAACAAGGGATCACTAAAAGGAAGGGACTCCATTTTCTGAAGCCCCCTCCTCAGTCCATTTACTCCCAAGTACCCCTGAGCCTGAAACTAGACTGTGCTATTTATGGAATGCCAATCACCAGAGAGAACTATTCTAGGTGCTTTGGGGAAATACATAGGACTTACCAGGCATGGTACTTGCTTTAGAGGGGAAAACAAGCAAGTCTACATTTATTTTCCTTTGTCACTAGGGTTCTTTCTCTCTAAAGATCTATTCTGGGTACTCAGCAGCTGCTGAATTGACCTGCAAATAAATTCGACTACATTCACAGTTCCTAAAAATGACTGTGACCAGTTCAGTCACAAAGGTGAGAAGAAAATATTTTCAGAGAGAGCAGGGGTACATGAGAAAAAGTCACATAAAATAAGTAGAAAAGGCTTGAGATTGCATAAATCCAACACAAACTGTTGGTTGTGAGGAGGTAGCAGTCTCTCCAGTTATGAAGAAAAATCTCAACATGCATCCTACATGGGACCCTGCCAGCAACCTATGGGCATGTCACTCCCCTTCTCCATTTATGGCTACCGGTTGCCATTGCTTGGCAAGTACAGTAGATGGGAATATTTAAAGACCCTAAACTCTACTCCCAATGAACTGGGACTCCAGTTCTGGAGGTCACAGCAAGGAAATAGAGTGACCCAAACAAATTTCTTTAAGATAAAATTTCCTTTCATTTTGACAACTAACAGCAAAATCTGGATTTCTAAACTACTCTTCCTCCCATCATTTAGGTTGGTGTGCTCAGAAAAGGACAGAGTGGTAGCGATAACTAAGCTACTTGTGGTGGCAACGGTCCTGTAGCTTGCTCGGGTTTGGGCTGCAAGATAGTGCATTTCAGCTACCTTTCACGTTCCTACCACCTAACAATGCTGGCAGGTGAAATTGTAGGAGAGGAAAAATAGTTTCAAAAATAATTTTTTGGATGCCTGGGTGGCTCAACTGTTGAGCATCTGCCTTTGGCACAGGGCGTGATCCTGGAGTCCCGGGATCAAGTCCTGCATCCGGCTCCTTGCATGGAGCCTGCCTCTCTCTCTGCCTGTGTCTCTGCCTCTCTCTCTGTGTCTCTCATGAATAAAGAAAGAAAATCTTTAAAAAATATATTTTTTTCTTCTACCATTCTTTATTCTTGGCTGAGATCCCCTATAATAAAAACACATTAACAGAAGAAAAATGAAAAATTTTTAAAGATTTTATTTATTCATTTGAGAAAGAGAGCATAAATGCACAAGCAGATGTAGGGGCAGAGGGAGAAGGAGGGGGAAAGAATCTCAAGCAGACTCTGCTCTGAGTGTGGAGCCTGGCTTGGGGCCTGATCTCATGACCCTGAGATCATGACCTGAGCTGAAACCAAGAGTCAGATGCTTAACCGACTGAGCCACCCAGGCAGCCCAGAAAAATGAATTTAGTTACATACATATGTACATCCATCCACCCCCCCCCCCCCGGGATACCCATCCCCCTGGGATACCCATCCCAGGTATGGGACGCCAAGATAGCCTGGTAACTGAGTGGTAACTGAGGCTTATATACCACCCTGGGAAAAGGGATAGGGGTGAGCCTCTCTCTTTTGGTCTTTGCTATTTGGAAGGGGAAACAAGTTTCGTGGGAGAGTTGCCATGTGCCAGGAGTTATATGGGACATTTTACATGTAATAAGCCACTTAATCTACCCAACCTGTCAGCGAGGGGCTTAACATTCTCTTATTCTTGCAGATATTAAGAATAAACAAGTGCAGATATATGAAGTTCCTTGCCCAAGGTCACACAGCTAACACATAGTGGAGGCAATATTGGAAGCCATAATCTGCTATTATCAAGCTGAGGCTTACTTACAGGCAGGAAGTGTGTTTATCTCAACCACGAAGCCCCTCCAGACACTCTGGACAAAGTAGAATCGTAGCAGAAGATAAGGAGAAATGGGACCCTCCTGCACCCCATCTTTTGCACTTGAGGAGTTGCTGCTTCCTGCCTCGTGGGGCAAAAGGGCAGAGCCCTGCTTTCATTCCTCTGCAGAAAAAAAAGCAGGTCTATGCCAGACATAGAAAGTTCACTCTTCAGACCTTTCTGCGAAACTGCATTATGTTCTGTTTCATGTTTCCTAAATTATTTGCAACAGGCAGCTGTGCTTGGTCAGAATCTCTGAGGTGCTCTGGGATTCCAGACAGGGTGGGGGCTGCCGCCCTGCTCTCTCCGGCTGGGAATAATACAATTCACAAATGTGGAGCATCTGGGGAATTTAGGGGCTAAAAAAGAGAAGCTCCTGGCTGGAAGTGGCTAGGATTCCTGGAACTTCGTGGTCCAGGGATGTTTTGCTTTTGCTGTGTAGCTAATAATACAGCAGCCCTGTATTGACATTACCGTGTCGTAGGCACCGTACGAAGGACCTTTTTGCAGGTTCTTGACGCATCCGTCTGGCAATCCTGACAGCACTTAGTCCTCGCAAAGACCCTGAGAGGTAGATATTAGCCGGCACATGTTATATGAGATGAATTAATGGAGGCTCAGATATAATCACAGCTTTTCCACCAAGTTGGGGTTCAAACCCAGGCTGCTTGGCCTGAATGTTCATATTTTTAACAACAGTATGTTGCTGCCCATGAATTTACTGTGAGGTTAACGAATATATCGGACAAGCTTTTCTCCATCTCACACGCTACCCACCAAATGCTTGAGCAATTGAGATAGTTTGAGTTCACTGATGAGGGGAATGGAAAAACAGCACTTGGGTTTGTCCCAGTTACATGAATTAATTCTGTCTTGGGGTTCTGATGGCAGCATAAACCAAAGAGCCCAGAATCCCATGATGAAATTATATCGTTAAAGTCCTTGGCAGCTTAGCTATTATTTTATGTAAAATATATGCATGGCTTCTGAGAATTCTTCTCCACCAGCAGACAGGATGAAAAAAATATTAGCAATGATCGGATTCTATGCTATCACGCCGGTATTTATGTGCCATTATTGATAGGAATGCTGCTTGTTTGGAATCTGGAAGGTAAACAGAGTTTCAAATTCCAACCCTCTATTGTGGAAAGTAATAACCCTGCAGCATGGCCATGCAAATTAAGGAACTCTGAAACCCCAAACCTCCAATCACAGCACCGGGCACACCAACATTCCAAACACGCCTCTCTCCCCAAAGAGAGCCTGGCTCATGCCACGGAATCTTTTCAGAGCCAGCATCAAAGGCTGCGTGAGGCCCAGTATGTGGGACATCTCATTGCAGCCCAAGTCCCAACGTGGGGTGAGGTCAGTGAGGGCAAATAACTAAATAGTTTTCTCCAAAACGCCATAGTTGGAATTCCCTCCCCTGCCCTGGGTTCCTCGCCCCTCCTCGCTGTCATGCATGTCTTAGTCTTACAAAGTCCTGGGGGCTCAGTGCCTGGCTGGCCCCCCGCCCCACCCACCTGCTGCACAAGGCGGTGCCCAGCCCAAGCATAAAAGAACTCCACCACCACCACCCCCCCTTCTGCAGAGAGGGACAGAGCTCGAGACACGCCCAGGCTATCTATAGAAAATCCCTCTGGGGGTTCTGCTGACAAGTCACTCGAGATCCCTCCTTGGGCTTTATTATGTCACAGGAACCCTGGATGGAATGCAGAGGATTAAATTCCGAGCCCTTCCCAGTCGGCTGGCCCCAAAGGAGGGGAGCCAGCCGCTTTCTGCCTGGCTCTGGGGCCAGCTGCGCTCTCAGGTGCCCCCTACTGCATGTTTTTGGCCCTCTGGTCCTGACGCCTGCAGAGGCGCAGGCCAACCTTCCAGGGAGGCTGTAGGAAGGCCTGGGGGCTGCAGGCAGCTCTACCCGGCTGCTTTCTTAAAGCCTGGAGGGAAAAGGATGGACGCTAAGGATGCAGCTTTGACCCTCAGAGCTCACCGAAGGGATCTGGGCAAATCACTGCTCCCCACTGAGCTTTGGTTTCCTCCCTGGGAAAACCCTGGCCCATGAAACTGCTACTATCACTACCTCGCAGAAGCTAGGGGGTGGATGCCACGGAGGGCTCTCAGCAGGTGCTGAGGGGGGATTTGGAGGCCCCAGTGGCAGGCACAGGTCCATGCCCATTGAAGGATGACAGAAAATGCCAGAAGATGCCAGAGCGAGGAAACACTTCAATTGTGGGCTTATTCTTTTTGAAAGGCAAGGATATCATCTGGTTACTTAACCTGACAATCTTGTGTGTTCCTCACCCATAATATGATGAGGTAGGTTCCTACCTACTAGGTAGGTCTGTGGTGATGAATAAATGGGTCAGTTCATTAAAAGGGCTTCAGATGGTGCCCGGTGTGTACCAAGACGCCTATTTTTATTATTATTCTATGGGTTACCTATGGTTGTTGTTGTTCTTATTATGAGATCCCGGAGCTTTTACAGCCAACAATGCTTTGCAAAGATCACTAGTGTTGATAACATTCCTTGCATATTTATGACATGCCAGTCATTCTGCTGAACATTTAAAATAATCCAGCATTTCAGAACAATCCTGTGCATGAAGTACTATCATTTCCATCTTTTAACACTGAAGAACCCGAGTGTTAGGGACCTGCGCTAGGTCAGAGAGCCGGTGAGTGACAAGCATGGTCATACCTGTCCCACCAGAGCTTGCCCAGACTGGAGTCCTCTCCAGCTGTTGGAACTCCCACGCACCCTTGACCTTGCTGGGTCTCATATGGAGCCATAAGGCAGATACTTACACCCGCTTTCTTTCCTTCACACGGTTGTCTCCAGGGAAGTGCTGTGCCAATTTACGTTCTGCCCAGAAGTGGGAGGATCTAATCTTCATACAGGAAGGTAAGTCAAAGGAGGTGGTAGCGGACTTGGACAGTCCCCGGGAGCTTGCAGATTCATGGGATTGTCCTGCTCCTTCTCAGAGAATGAGAAAGGACAGAGGGGACATAGTATACGTTTGATCTAAGCCAAAAGCCCAGGGATGCAGGCTCCTGTAGTCCTGGGGAGGCCACTTGTGTTATGAAAAGTAGATGGTTCCCCACTTTCAGAACCTGGCAGGTCTTGAATCTCTCCGTGTGTGTCCATGCGGGCGCACACGTGCACGCACCACACACACACACTGATGCTTTCAGTAATAATGCATCACTAGGCTTCCACCTTAGCCGAGTATGTGAAACATGTAAACAAATAATAAATTATGCCTGTGCCAATGGGGCATAGAAGCAGTAACTATAAAATACTACCCAGGGGAGAGAAAGTTTATTGAGACTATGATAGAATGCCCCGATCTCATTGCCAATGGCATTATTTCACACCCAGAGCAAGCTGGCAGGGTTGTTACTTCTTGAAGGAGAGTTTTGTCTTTCTCTTTAAACATTAGATTTTTTTTTCTCCTTTAAACAATGCAAATCTTTCCTTCCAAAGGGATCTTGAAGAGCAGATTCCTTCCATTGTTATAAAAGGGATTCGGGATCCTCAGAATGAAGGGATTCCTGATGACAAGGGCTTTTGTTGTTGTTGTTGTTTGTTTTGTTTGTTCGTTTTAAAGATTTTATTTATTTATTCATGAGAGACCCAGATAGAGAGAGGCAGAGACACAGGCAGCGGGAGAAGCAGGCTCCATGCAGGGAGCCCAACATGGGACTCCATTCTGGGGCTCCAGAATCACGTCCCGGGCCAAAGGCAGGTGCTAAACCACTGAGCCACCCAGGGATCCCCATGACAAGGTTTTAAGTACTGCTCATTTGGCACGGTGGGTGCCACCAAGGCTTTCCTTTACATGGAATGCAGACCTTGGTTCCTAGGGGTAAGAGATCCTTTGAGGGACATGTCCCTGCTGGACCCTGGGTTGAGAGATGATGCATCATAACAGACTAGAGCAGTGGTCTCCAAGGTGGGGTGTCATACCCAGAGGGTGCTATCCCCAAGCAATTCATTTGAAGTGAAGAAAGTATTCACTTTTTATACTTATTTTTTATGTTATCAATACAAAACCATTTTGGTTATTAAAACTTTAAATATATATAAAAGTAGAATAACTTAATGAACTTCCCATGTACCCATGTAGTCATCATCTGACTTCAAATATCATCAATAATTCGTGGCTAGGCTGTTTTCCACTATTCATCCACCTACTTGCTCCACTCTCTTCTCCTCCCACATTCTTTGAAGCAAATGCCACCGTATACATTGGGAAAAGCAGTCTTGTACATGCAGTCATTGGACACTCCTCACCACCCCGTAGAACATTTCTTACCAAAAGATAAAGCACCCACACAGCCTGTACTGGGTTTTATTGCCTTGTGTGGGAATAGCTTTCCCTATTTTAGGTTCAATGGATGTTCCTTTGCTTAAGCATGCACATCAATGGGTCACAGGTCCTCAGTCTTCAGTATTTCAGACCTCATGGGAGAGAAGTTGGGGTCCTTCCACTCTGAGAGGACCTACATATAGATCAATTGCCCTTTATTGGCTGCTGGGTGAGACCCAACAGCCATGAGAGACCAATCTATGTTTCTTCTCTATGTAAGGAAAATGTTCCACCTTGCATTTTCCTTGGTGATTCCAGCACCACAATAAAAAGAACTGAAGAGTTTGGAGTCCATCCTTGGATTGGTAACCAGTGTACAGTGTTCTGCTCCCTAGAACTGATAACTGCTGCTCTGTGTTTTGCTGTACACTCTCTCATTATGGCCATAAATATTTCAATATATGGATCTAAACAAGTCCTCCATCTTTAAAAACATAACCATAATACCATCTTTATATTCTGAAAGCATCAATGATAATCCCTCCACATAATTGAGTATCTAATCACTGTTTACTTTTCCTCAATTGTCCCATTTTTTTACAGTTTGAACTGGGATACAAACAAAGTCAATACATTGTGATGGATAAATATGTCCCTTATATCCCTTTTAATTTATTGATCCCTTTCTCAACCTTTTATTCTATTCTTGCAAATTTTGTTGAAGAACCTGGATTATTTTTCCTGGTTAATCTACAGGTTGGATTTTGCTGATTACATTCCCATGGTATCATTTATCATGTGCTTTTATCCCTTGTATTTGCTATAAATGAAAAATCAAGAGGCTCTCTCAGGTTCAAATTAAATATTTCTGGCAAGAACACTTTGTAGATGGTGCTGTGGACATCTATTGGGAGAACATAATATTTGGTTTTCTCTTTTTTTGTGATATCAGCAATCTGTGATGATCATTGCTAAATCCTGTAACTCACTAAGGATTACAAAATGTGACATTCTATATATCTGTCCTCATTTATTAGCTGGAATACTTCTATAAGGAGAATCTTCTCATTAGCTTTCTGCTAACCCCGAGGCATAACTCTTATAGGAAAGGCAGGACAAATGATTTTTTTCCTGGACCAGTTTTCAAAATAATAAGTTCATCATCTAGTATTTTCCAAAAGTGATTACCACCTATCTTTCAGTAGCTATAAGCATATGAATTTGCACATATATAATGTGATTTAACCCATTGTGGTTACTCAAAGTCCCTAATTTTTGGCCAGTGGAAACCTATTCAAGTTGGTTCCTGAGTCCTTTTGACATGACCCCACTACTAATTGATAGCTTCTTTGTTTTCTGGTATGACAAGATGTTCCAAGCGTACTTCCCAGACTTCTCCAAGGAGCTGATTCCTTTTAGTGGGAAATAGTATTTAAAGACCACAATCTATACTTAGGGTTAGATTATCCTTTTTAAAAAATTCTTTAAAACTATTTAAAAATAAAAATGTGCATAATATATTAATACTATGGTAAGTAGATAACATTTATGAATGACAAAGAAACATACATACCAAATACAATTTAGAGACCTACTTATTTAAAGTATATATCTGAGAAATGTGCTTGAATTCCAATTCTGAGCTCCTTTTCTGGCTCTTTGGCCTTGGTCAAGTACTTTTTTCTCTCTAAATGTCATTTTCTTCAAGTGTAAAATGAACAACAGTCATAGCTACTTCAGGGAATATTATGACGAGCAAATAAGGTAGATGGTAGAGAGAGATAGAGATATTGGTAGATGATAGGTTAATAGATCCATTGTTAGCATAGATCAATGTGCACACGTACATACCCTGGCTTCACTCAACAAATGGGAGCTATTCTAGTATATCGACTAAGACCAATATTGGCAGAGCCCCACTCTTATGGAAGGTCCTGTGTCTGCCCCTCAAGGATCTTGCAAACCAGAGGACTAGAGAAGCACTGCTCATAGGTATGCACATGCAGCAACCATTCTCCCAAGGACTTCCTGAGCAATATGAAGGGTGAGCCTTCTGGAAGTTCAGAGGAGAACTCCTGGGCACCTGGAGAGGTCTGGAAGTCTTTGTGAGAAAGATAGGGCTTTACTAAGGAGGTGGACATGGGATATGAGGTGGCAGAGAAGGCATGCCGGGTGGGGCAGATGGCCAGGTACAGAGAAAAGGGGAGACAACAAAATAGTAATAGGAGGAGAAGCTACTGGAAGAAACAGTCGCAGGAAAGAATGAATGTTCCATAGTCCCAACCCTCCATAGAGGTGAGCCAGAGGAGGATAAGAAACAGGACCCTGTTGGTTTTAAGAGTATATTTGGTCTCTCAGTAGTGGAAGGAAGCTGCGCTGCATCTGAGAGGAAAGAGGGAGTGGGGGCTTGCACAGAGGGCTCCCTGTGGGTGGTCCTTAGAAGGACAAAGCCACCCAGGCACTAGACAACTACAGAGCAACCTAGAATCCCATAAGCTGCCCTAGTGTGTGGCAGGCATCCCCCCACTTTCACAATGGCTTTGATGGCCCAAGCCCCAGGAACGCCAAGACTAGGCTGGCAGCAGCAAAGCCAATGCCAGGAATAACTGAAACTGTGCATGCCTCTCAAAAGCTTGGTGGGCCTCTGGATCCTGTCTGGCCGGGCCACGTCTGGAACTCACATTATCACGATTACGTGTCCGACACTGTGTTAAGTGCTTAACACACATTCTGCCATTTAGTCCTATGGTCAGCCTCCAAGACAAAGTGTTCCCATTCAACAGATGAAAACACTGAGGGTACAGAAGTCCAGCAATTTAGTGCAGGTTAAATACAAACTGAAGGTGGAATTCAAACTTAAGTCTGCCTCTAAAACCCTTTCTCCTACTCTTTTCACTCTCCACTGTTACTGACTATCCCTTAAAATGATGGTCAGATTCATTTAGTACAGCATCTATGGTCGCCCATGGTAGAAGCTGCTGGAACATTCCACATTTTTTACACACATTAACTCTTTTAGTTCTCTCATGCCTTGTGGGAAGCTTTTCTATTATTCTTATTTTGGAAACGGAGGCACAGAGAGATTAAAAAACCTACCTCAGGTCACACAGTGAGGACAGCGCAGGGTTCAAACCCAGGCAGTCTGGATCCAGAGCCTGCAGGCTTGATCTCGTGCCATAACTCTGCCTCACATGGGCCAGGTTTCCTCTCCATCCCACGTTTCCTTTCTAATGCAATTATGTGCCTGCCCAGGAAGCACTGTCGGGGAGTGGCAGGAAGGCTGAAATACCCCGAGAACAAGATGTTGGAGGTGGCAGGTGGCAGTTCTATGCTAACAATGTCTGTTCCCCTTGCAGCGGCACCTCTGATACTTATGTGAAGTGAATGCACTTGGCTCTGGGAATCAGAGAATTTGGAGTTTTAGGGGTAACAGTGCACGTACCAGGGAGGGATCCTATTCCACTACTCTGGTGTCAGAATTTTCTTTTTTTTTTTTTAAATTAAAAATTCTTCTTAGGAGATTTTATAGGGAGAGCACAAGCAGGTGGTGTTAAGAGTAGGGGAAAAAAATCTTCTTTGTCCCTTAGGGACTAAGAGCAATGCCTGTTCTACTGAGATTTGTAGTCCAATTTATCTTCCTTAAATGACCACATAGGAAAATGATCACAGCAGCGAAGTGACATTAGAAATGTGAAATGGATAAATAAAACGTTGGCGAGCGCTCTGGCTGCTGAACCCACTTGAAAAATGGAGATCTAAAGAGTACACAAACTGAACTAGAAGGAGCCTTTAGAAGGAAGGCAACAGAACAAAAATGTCAAATGTTTATCTGGACAAAAAGAGAAACTGATGGGCAGAGGCCCTCAGGCCCTTGCAGGATTCTTTCTTCTTGAGCAAGGCTGAACATTTCCACGGGTCATTTCCCTGCAGTGGTCACAGCCACTTCTAGTGATGACGGCATACCACGGAGCGTTCCTCGTGGAAGGGCCTTTGAGGTCACACTTTGTAGTCTGACCACTTCACTGTGCAAATGCGGAGCCAGGCCCAGAGAGATGAAGTGACATGGCCTGATACTTGATGTGCATTGTCTTGTGCAATGTTTACAAAAATCAAACCATTCATCAGATTGGAATGCAGGTGAAAACAGCAGCAACCACTGACATCCCCGAACCCTACTGTGTTCCAGATCCCAGAGAGCCTTCTGCAAATGTGATGTCATCTCATCCACGCAACAACTTGGTGAGATTGGTACTAGCACAGCCATTGAGGCCTGGAGAAATTAAGTGTCTTGACCAAGGTCACATAGCTAGGAAGTGTCAAAGCCACGTCTCAACCCAGCCCTGGCACCAAGTCTCATGTTCCTTCTTTACTGCCTTTTGACAAGAATGGGGAATAGTAAAATAAACCAGGATATATCTCCTGGGATATTATTTCACAATTAAAAATTGTTATGAACTTTATGTAGTAACATGGTAAATGCTCATTATACAGTGTTTAGTGAAAACTGTAATAGTCGATGTAACTATGCAGAAGAAAAATGGAAGTAGAATGTTTAAATACTAACAGTGGCTGAATAGCATGATAAGCTTCTCTTTTTTTTCTGCTTTTTACCCATTTTAATTTTATGTAATGTGGTATAGATCTTTTTGTAACGGAAGAATGAATATAACCATTTTTCTTAAAGAACCAGCAGTATACTCTTAGAATCGATAAGGAAAAGGCTAAAATGAATAGTAATATATTTTCCTTTCCTTGGCAATAAAAGCTAATAAGTAATTGATTTGCAGTGTGAGATAGAAGACCATTATACAAAGTCCATACATAACACCATTCTCTTCTTACATTTCATCAGATGCAACAAAAACTAAAACTCAAAGAATTAAAATCTGAAGCTACCCTATTTTTATGGCTTGCGTAGCCGAGTCTATTAATAAAACGAGATGATAACCTTCCTATGTTTACCAGGGTGGTGACTAATCATTCTTTCCTCTGTCTGTAATTGAGCTCCAGCCAACATTGAAGCCCGTGGACACATTGGGTTAGAAGATTCCTTCCCGTCCACTCTCTCCTTCCACGTGTGAAAGCTCAGGCAAAAAGCAGCAAGTCACTTGCTCAAGATCTTGTGAGTCTTAATATTTAAATCCTGAAAATAAACTCCAAACCCCCCTTTTTGGTTTTGTGCCGATCCCAGCAGCCAGTTCAGAACCCTTCCTTCTCTGGATGAGTTAAGGCTTCAGTGAGGGCACAGGATGAAAAGCCCAGTTTAATAAACATGGGCATTAGCAGTAGCTTAATTCCCTGAGTGCTTCCTAGGTGCCAAGCACCATGCTAAATGCTTAACACGGCCGATTTAGCCCCTAACGTAAGCCTGAGGTACAGGTAATAACATCAATCTTATTTCTATGCTGAGGAATAGGAGGGTCCGGAGGACCAAGCCTCATGCCCCAAATGTATAGCCAGCTGGCAAGTGGGCCAGGGCTTTAGCCTGGATTGAAGGCCTTCAGAGCCAGGACTCGTACCTCCTGCGTCTTAGCCCAGAAGGGACTCACAGTGCCAACAGGCTCTCACCCACGGACACAATGTTATTCCCGGGGAGTTAAGAAACTTGCCTGAGGTGAGAAGGGGTGTTGGAAAGAAAGCCAGATGTCTGTAGTCCAGAAACATGACCAAGGCTATTTGGTAGCAATCCAGAAAGCCTTGATTTCAACCTCAGAAAAGCAATCTATCAGCTCCTCCTTCTTCCTTCTTCCCACCAAAGTGTGCCTCTTGGTAGCCTTGGCTTTTGCTTACTCAGCTTGCACACCCCCACCCTTTTTTTAATAGAAATTGTGATCAAATGTAAGCTCGGCAACTCATTCAACAGATGCATGGTGGGTTTCAGGCCTTGGCAAGGCCTGAGGGGAGGACAGGGTGCAAAGTTCTTCTCCAATGTGGTACATGACCTCAAGAACCTTCAAGAACTGCACCAATAGGCTTACTTTGCCAGACAGACATGGGGGAGCCCGAGAGGGGATGCCTGTTACTCTTTTATTTTATTTTTTTTTCTTTTTTTTTTTTTGCCTGTTACTCTTTTAAAGTGAGCAGTCCATGCTCCTATGTTTGCCAGAGGAATTACACAAACATTTATATATCCTAATACCCAGCAAGGCAGGCCTGAAGCTCCCTGCACTGAATGGCTCGAGTTCTATTTCCTCTGTCAAAATTAAGTGGCCCTGGCTGAATTGAGGGCACACTGTATTAGCCAGTCAATGAGCAGAGCCAGGAAAATTGGTATCAAAGGAAAGAAGAAGAAAGGAATGAGCAGACATTTAAGATAAGCCACTGAAAAGCACATATTGGAATTCAAATGTATCAAGAATAGGCTTTGGAGCTAGTTGTGTCTGATTCTGAATCTTGGCTCCAAACAATCACAGGCTGCGTGATGTTGGTAAGTCCTGTAGTTATTCTCAGGTTCTGTTTCAAAATCACTAAACGAAGTACTGATGCTCACCTTGCAGGGCTACGAGATTCATGATAATGCATGCCTAATGTCTAGCGCAGCGCCTGCCATTTTGCATTGCCTACTGTGTGGTGACTAGTATTTATAATCCCTGGGCATTTCCACTAACTGTTGGCTTGGCCCACAGTTGTAAATTAAGTTGAGGATTTCCAAAAGTGAGGGAAAATAATGTCTTAAAGCAAAATTCAACAAACAGCTGAGCAATATTTACTGAGTATCTGCTCTGGACTTCGTTGGGGGTGGGGAGGCAGGGAGGACTGCCTGCTTTTTCCATGACAGTGAGAAAATAAAAACTCAAATTAAAATAAAAACTGAACTAAGAAAGCTTGTTTTCAAAACACTAGGCTCAGCCTCTGTGGAGAGAGAAAATGAACTCACCAATTTGTTTCAGCTCCAAAGGCAAACTACAAATGAACGTGGATATCCAGTTTTGACCGGAGTTGATCAACTAAGTATGCTCTAGAGCCAGGTGGAGTAGCCCAGGTAATACAAGCTGCTATAACAGAAAAAACCCCAAAGAAGATATTTCTTTCTCATTCACAGGAAGTCCAAAAAATTGGAGATGGAAGAGATGTGAAAGGGGTCCTTCCAGGCTCTGGCTGGCTGAGGCTTTACCATCTTCAGCGTGAAGCTCCCAAGTCTGACCTGGCATCGACTTCCAGCCTACAGATGGGGGAAGCAGGAAGGCACACTTCTCACCTCTATCTCCACACTCCATTGGCTAAAATTTAGTCATATGGTTGTACCTAATGGCAAAGGAAGCTGGGAAAACGATCTGTTAAGCAGGAACTGGAAATGGATTTTCAGAATAGCAGTCAGTTTCTGCTACACAGTGCACCTGCAAACACCAGGGATTCCATGTTTGGGAAATCTAAGACCCATTCTTTCTTGTTTTCATTCTTGTAACTCACCCCCGGTATTTAGTCCTTTGGTCCCCAGGTTCATAACTACAGGCAAATTTTCACAGTGCAGGGACAAAATAGAATAAAAGGGAGAGTGGTAGATATTAAGGACTCTCAAAGGGAAAAGTCAAACGAAATTTAAGCCAAGAGGGAAAAATCAACATTCAGCCTCTCTGCTTATACAACACTCTGAAGGTGAAGCCTCTAAGAAACCAAGGCAACATTCACAGAGCTGCATCAGCAGATTTGGGATGTTTTGACACAGTTAAATTTAAGCTAAAACTTGAGTCTTCCTCAAAATAAGAGCATTTAATTGATTGTTTATGTTTCCTGGCTATTGTAAACTCAAGCCTAAACCACCAAGTCATACTATCTGTAATGATCATACCTTGTTCTGGAGCGTTCAGTTCTTAGAACCTCCAGAGCTTAGAGAAATGGCTTCCTTTATTGGCATGTCCAGGACAAATATCCACTATTCATGTAGGTCTACCTCTGGATTCTTGTCCGTTCTCCCGGACTCCATGTGGCTCAGACCACAAGAAGCTCAGGCTGAGATTTCCTGTCTCATCTTCCACAACTTTTCCACCTTCCTGCGAAAGTTCTGCTTTGGAGCTCATATCATCTTAGTGTCAATCTTTCTTTGTCACGACCCGCAATAATAAACACATTTTATATTTTGATCCAGTACACGCACACACATACACACTTAAAACAAAAGTTTCTTGAAACATTTTTATTTTATTAAGAATTATGCATTCAGATAATTTCTGTTTAATTCTATTTCAATCCATTAAAAAATGCTCCTTGAGATTACTAAATTGTTTAGATAAACCATAGATTGGTTATGTTTGTGGTCTACTAGCCTACAGTCATCAGCCTACATTAGCAGAATTATTTTTTCTCTCCTTGAAGCCAGGGAACCTCATCTCTGCTCCATTTTTCCCATATTTTCCTAAAATTACACCCTCAGCTTTTCCCCTTGTCACCTTTTGAATCTGTAACTCCTGTATCTCCCTAGACGTCAGACTCCTATTCTTATAGTCCTCTAGCTTGTTACACCCACTTTACCTACACTTCAAGATTAATAAAGAGTTTTAGACCCTTACTCTTCCATTGACTCTTCTTTATTAGAAGCTTTCTGGTCTTGTGTTTCCCAGGCTACCCATACTCCATCACTACAACCTTCTAATTTGCCTATTGGTCCACCACTTGGCATGAGATATTTTGGTTCTGTCTTCTTGATAATCAGGCCCACAGCTTGGCCATCAGCCTGATGGGCATGGCCAAGAAAGTGTATACATTAATGTGTCTGAGCCAGGCCTGTCAACTGGGATTGATGTCTCCACTGAGTCATGACTGCTTAGTTATTCTTTAGCCCACTGTAATCCTCCCACTTCTAATCCCTCTGCACTGTTATAGACTGAAAAATACAAAGCATACTTGTTGGGCCTTATTTTACTCTGTCTGCAGCATCTGAGACTATCAACCTTCAAAATCTCTCCTCATTACTTTGAACGCTCCCACTTCCCTAGTTTTTTGCATCTTCTCTGGCCACTCCTTTTTAAGCTTCTTCATAAATTCTTTCTCTTCTCTCTACCTCTTAACTGTTGATGTCTTCACATTCTACAACATTCTAGGGCAAAGTCATCCATGCACATGGTTTCCCCTGCATGATGATGACTCTCACCAATATATCCTAAATCCATGGTCCTTGCAGCTTCATATCCAATCCTTATTGCATCCCTTCACCAGGATGTCTCACAGAGCCTTTCATTTTTTTTTAAGATTTTATTTATTTATTCATGAGAGACACAGAGAAAGAAAGGCAGAGACACAAGCAGAAGGAGAAGCAGGCTCCTCGCAGGGAGCTCGATGTGGGACTCTGGGATCAAGCCTTGAGCCGAAGGGAGATGCCCAACTGCTGAGCCACCCAGGCATCCCTCACAGAGCCTTTCAAACACAACATGTCCCAAAATGAAGTTGGATCTTTCCCCCTACTTAGTGTTCTTCAAAGGGTTGCCGTTGCATTTAGAAAAAAAAAATCCATAATTATTATGGTCTTCCAGATCTAAATGGTCTAATAACCTCTAGCTCCCTTGTCCACCCCATTATTTAGACTTTTCTCATGACTCATTCTGCTCAATACAAACTTGAAGTTCCTCCAATACGCCAAGTATGTACTTATCACAGGGCTCTGCCTGAAATGCTATTGACCCAGCTGGAAAAGCCACAAAACTCTCTTCCCCACCTCACTAAGTTTTCTACTGAAATACCAGCTGCTCACAGAAGCCTCTCCCACCAGCCTGTCAAAATAATATCCTTATCCCCTTCCCCTGCTTTATTTTGCTTCAAAGTAGTTACCATGACATTACATGAATGTGTTTATTTCTGTTTATCCTGTTCACTAGAATATAAGTTTATTTAGCTGAATCCCCAGCACCTAGAACAATACTTGAGACAAAGTAAGAACTCAATAAATAATTGATGAACAAATGATTTATTTATCTCCTTCTTCTCTCTTATCTGCTGCCCCCTAACTGTGCTTTCTCCAGGATTCTAGGTAAAAAGTGCATGATTTTCCCAGTCATAGCCCAAGCCAGAAGCTTGGCCTGAAGCATCCCCTACTTATTCTCTCCACCCATATCCCATCTTTCATGTTTCTTAGTGTATCCTCCTAAGTCTCTCTCCTGTTGCACTTAATTTCTCCATCTTCGCTGCTGTGACCTTGTTTTCAGTATCATGGATCCCTTTGTAAATTTAATAAAAGCAATGGGTCGTCTTCTCAGGAAAACATGCATGGAAACAACATATTCTTCATAAAAGAGTCTTTAGATTTTCCAAAGCCCAGCATGGATGTCCCTCCCCAAGTGCCACTATATCCAAAGGTAAAAATCTCTGGCTCAATGACTCCTTATTTTTTGCATGAATAACTGTGATGTGTGCTTGGCTCTGAATGTTTGTGCCCCGCCCCACCCCCACCAGAAAATGCGTATGTTGAAATCCCAACTTCCCATGCAACTGTATTATAAGGTAGGCTTTGGGTGGTGATTATGTGATGAGGGCAGAGCCCACATGAATGGGATTAGTGGCTTATGAAAGAGATTCTGGAAAGCTAGCTCACTTCTTTCTCCATGTGAGGTTACATGGAGAAGACAATGGTCAATGACGGAGTAAGCTTTCATCAGACACCAAATCTGCTGGCACCTTGATCTTGGACATCCTGACCTCCAGACCTGTGAGAAATGCTTGTCATTTATAAACCACTCCATGCATTCTGTTACAGTAGCCCAAGTGGACTAAAATAATGTCCTCTGATAGTTCCCTCTGCCACTAATATATTGCCCTTTATCTGACACACTGCCTAAGTAATCTTTTAGCAGTGCGGGTTTGTCCATGGCCTCTTAAGTGTCCTGTGTAACACCTGTTGATGGTCCTCCATCACCTTAAGAGCAAATTCCTCTATGTTGGTGCTGTTTATTCTCCTAGCTCAGCCCTTTAGTGTTCCACACTCACACTTGAATGGAGCTATTCTCTCTCACACTATCTCTCACACCTCCATGCCTTTGAATGTAAAATTTCTTTGCCCTAGCTGACCCTCACCTTCCATCTACTTGGCTACCTGCCACTCATCTTCCCCTGAAAAGCTCAGGGATTGTCATGAAAGTATTCCCCGATATCCTGGGGTTTAACTAGGGGCTCTTTCCTTACATCAGACTATATTGTGATAATTATTGTGTCCATTTCCCCTAACACATGGTGCATCACAGAGAACAGGGACTGTTTTGTGAATCTCTGTGGCACATAGTAGGTGCTCAATAAAAGTATGCTGAATGGATGGAATGATCAGGTAAAAGGAGGGAGAGGTGGAAGCAGCATGTTTTGGATACATATAAATGGGGCAGGTATAGCCAACACAGCTTCCAAAATGGGAAAATCCATATTTACAGACGAGATAAACCTGATAGTTCTTCCATTTACAAAAAGGATTCACCACAAGGGGCCTCTAAATAGCAGGTACTTTAGCCAGCCTATGTAAGTGTTTGTTTACAGATCATTAATCATTTTACAAAGAGGCCAAGAGCTCAAGTGCAGCCAATCAGAGCCTTTAGAACTTCTGAATTTACTCTAGAAGTTAACAGGAAGAAGGATTCTATGTTTACAATTAACACATAACTTTTCAGGAACAAGCCAGAGAGAGAGAGAGAGAGAGAGAGAGAGAGCAAGAGAGGGAGAGAAAAAGAAGAACTACAGTGACAGGAGCAACAATTTTAAGAAGTCTAACTGGAAGTCCTTAACCAAGGACATCTCCATTCTTTTGTGCTGTGGTGGGATGGGTGGGGTGCTCTAAAATAATTGGACACTGACAAGTAGGCCTTCACGTAGTTGGTAAAGACAAAGTTCTCAACTTCTGGTGAAGACAAGGATTCAGAGAGATCTTGTTTTGGCCATCAATGTGCATCTAACAAGTCAAATAGATTTATTCTGACACAAGCCATAAAGTTCACTCATCTATTCACCAAATATCAATTGAATATCAGCTGAGTACCTGGCACATGTCAGGCCATGTGAGATAAAATGCTGACCAAGATCTGGGCCATCCCTTGCTCTCAACGATCTTGCATTTTAGAGAGAAGAGCAAGCAATCAACACACAAGGTAATTTACTACAGTGAAAGTGGTAGCACAGGAGTAAGAAGGTGATATGACAGTGAGGGTGCAGCTACCAGGAGCTACTCTAGGCAGAGAAGGCAAGTGAGGCCTCTCTGAGAATGCATCATCCTGCTGAACCTGATGGATGAGAAGAAGGCAGCCATGGAGAGACCTGGAGAAAGGCATTCCTAGAAAAGAGACCATCAAAGTCCTAAAGCCTCCAGATGAGGAAGCTCTAAGGGCCAAAGAGCTTTTAAACCAAAAAGAAGCCCCTATAACTAGAGTTCAATGGAGGAACAAGGCTTGTAGGAGGTAGAAGATGACAGTGGCGTGGATCAGGGTGGTGGCAGAGGCAGACAGATGTGGAGAGATTGCACATTAGCTGATATGGGGCATAGAACTGTAGTATATGATGACAGCTGAGATATCTCTAAGGTCCTTTCACACTCAGACATTCTGTGACTGTAATCTGGGAACCATGGCTATCAAAGTGGAACCCTTGGACAGCCCAGTTGGCTCAGTGGTTTAGCACCGCCTTCGGCCCAGTTGGTGGTCCTGGAGTCCCGGGATTGGGTCCCACATCGGGCACCCTGCATGGAGCCTGCTTCTCCCTCTGCCTGTGTCTCTACCTCTCTCTCTCTCTCTCTGTCTCTCATGAATAAATAAATGAAATTTTAAAACAATGCAAAGTGGAACTCTTTGTTGAGAGAATCTGCCTGGCATGAAAGCTAGCAGGAGCCATGCTTGAGTCACACTGTGATGATTATAGGCCCATGGGGGTTTGGGGTGAGAATTCCTATAGACCCATCACTTGAGAAACCCAGAAGAAATCCATTCTGTGCATTCTAAAATTTCCCAATCCTGGAGCTAGCTCTGCTCGAATCTTCTTTCTTGTCCTGAGCCATGAGCACTCTTTTGGGGATTCTCTATATCAGCGAATGGCATCACCCATCCAACCAGAAGACAGCAAACCATCTTTGACAACTCAGTTGCAAACTGACCAAACTTAGGTTCGTTGGTCACAATTACTCTGTACTGAGTAGCTAATGGCATCTCTCAAATGAGAGAGGATAATAAGGGCTGTAAGTCCCTTTCCCCAACAACCTCACAATCAGAGCATGTCTCAGACCAAATTCTGCCTCACAGACATTGACTGACAGACAAGCATAAAAATGGTCACACGGCCAGTTGTGTAAGCTCAGTGGAAGCCTAGCTTCCTACCGACTAGGCACTCAAAAACACCTTGCATGGAAAGCTCACCTTGAGGCTGATGCAACTATACACTCCATTGCAGGATTCAGATAACCTAGGCCAGTGGTTCTCAACTGGACCAGATTTTGTCCTTCAGATTTTGCATTCCAGGAGATTTATGGAGATATTTTTGTCTTTCACAACTGAGGAGGCACTCCTAGCATCTAGTGAGCAGAGGCCAGGGATGCTGCTAAACCTCCTACAAGGCATTTCATCTATCTCCAGTGTCTATATGTGCCCCTTCCTAAATAAGTATAGAATTAATCACTTGCCTCTCCCTTCTACTGCCCTAGTTTGGGCTTTGAGCATTTCAGACAAAGCTTTCCTCCCACCTGCTTCTCAGCTCCCTGTTTCCTCTGGTCCAGTCTCTCATCCTGCTATCAGATTGATCTTCCCAAACTAGGACTGGTGTCCTGTTTTTCTAAATCCTCCAATGGCTCCTCCTTGACTGATTAACTCTCTGCTTTCTCTCCTGCCTCTTCTTTTTTTTTTTTTTAATATTTTTTTCTTTATTTATTTATGATAGTCACACAGAGAGAGAGAGAGAGAGAGAGAGAGAGAGAGAGGCAGAGACACAGGCAGAGGGAGAAGCAGGCTCCATGCACCGGGAGCCCGATGTGGGACTCGATCCCGGGTCCCCAGGATCACGCCCCGGGCCAAAGGCAGGCGCCAAACCGCTGCTCCACCCAGGGATCCCTCTCCTGCCTCTTCTATTGGGCATTTTGTTTTAACCTGGTATTTTAGTTGCTTTTGTATACCAAACTCCCCCAAACCTTTATGCCTTTGTACGTGCTATTCCTCTGCCTGGAAAGCCCTCCTGTCCCTCTTTCATACTCTCTTCCACCTTTCTGGGCATCTAGAGCTTGAGCCTAAACTCAAATACTATCTCATCCTTTGACAACTCTAGGCCAGCTCTGGGGCTCCTTATTGACCTTGCCCTACTCTATACAAACCTCTATTAAGGCAGATGTCCCGGTTGTCCTGTTGTACTGTAACTGTTTGCAGGTCCGCTGCCCTCCTGGACTCTAAACACCTATATGACTAGCTCACTGGGCCCAGCATGTTATCTGTTACACAGTAGGCAGCAGCTAAATATTTGTTCAATAAGTGACCACTTTCTATGCCCTGGTTTTTGCTTTTTGTTTATTTTGGTTTTTAATATTTAGATTCTTCAAATTTTCAGTAGATAAAGTGATATAAATGAGATGCTGTGGTTTTCAAACCTCAATGTGCCTAAGTATCATTTTGAAGATTTGTTTCAAATGCAAATTCCTGGGCCCTAAATGCTCAGGTAGTTTTTTAAATTAATTAACTTTAAAAACTGAGATATAATGAAATTCATTCTTTAAAACTGTATAATTCAGCTGTTTTGTAGTATATTCACCAAGTTGTGTAACCATCACCACCATCTAATTCCAAAACGTTTTTATCATCCTAGAAAGAAAACTGTATCCACATCCACATCCACATTAGCTGTCACCCTGCCATTTATCTCTCCCTCCAGCCCTTGGCAATCACTAAACTACTTTCTGGTCTGGGGATTTGTCTAGTCTGAATATTTCCTATAAATAGAATCATACAATATATGGTCTTCTGTTACTGGCTTCTTTCATTCAGCATAATGTTTTCAAGTATCACCCATACTGTAGCATGCATCCGTACATACTTCATTCCTTTTTATGGCTGAGTAATATTCCATTGTATGGATATACCACATTTTCTTTATCCATCCATCAGTTGATCATTTGGATTGTTTGCACTCTTTGGCTAGGGTGAATAATGCTGATTTGAACACTTGTATACATGTCATTGTATGGACGCATGTTCCTAATTCTCATGGGTCATGAGTAAATGCCAAAAATGTTTTTCACAGCTGCTTAACCATTTTACATTCCCCATCAGCAATGTATGAGGGTTCCAATTTCCCCATAACCACATCAACCTTATTATTTTCCATCTTTTTTATTATAGCTATCCTACTAGGTGTGAAGTCATAAGTCCTTGTGGTCTTGATTTTTATGTCTGTAATGACTAGTGATGTTGAACATATTTACATGTGCTTATTGAACATTTATGTATCTTCCTTGGAAAAAAAGTTTATTTGAGTGCTTTACTCATTTTTTTAATTGGTTGTTTGGATATTTTGTTGTTGTTGAATGTAGTTCTTTATGTATTCTGGATATTAATCTTATCAGATATATGATCTGCAAATATTTTCTCTCATTCTATGTGTTATCTTTTCATTCTCTTGATAGCCTTTTGATGTGTAAGAATTTTTAATTTGATGAAGTCCAATTTATCTATTTTTCTTATATTTCTTGAGCATTCAATGTCATATCTAACCCAGGATCACAATGTCTACTCCAAGGTCACAAAAATGTACGCCCATGTTTTCTTCTTAGAGTTTTATTAGCTCTTACATTTATATCATTGATCCATTTGAGTTAACTTTCATATGTGGTGTGAGGTAAAGATCCAACCTCATTCTTTTATATGTGGACATCCAGTTGTCCCAGCATCATTTTTTAAAAAGGCTATTCTTTTCCCCATGAGATAGTCTTGACATCCTTGTAGAAAATCAATTGATGATAAATGTAAAAGCTTATTTTTGGACTTTCAATTATATCCCTTTGATACATTTGTATGCCAGTGCCATACACTTGGATGGTCAAGCAAGACATTTAGAAAATCCTTGATCTAAAATTACAGTTTTTGTAAATAAGAGCTAATCCAAAACAATGGTTCCCAACCAGATTGAACATCAAAATCATTACAAGGGTTTCAAAGAGAAAAAGTCTTGATCTCTAGGTGTCCTCTCCCCCCAGCTTCCTCTCCTGCCTCGGGGTTCTGTTTCAGCAAATAGCTATGAGTCTAGGGAACTTCTGTTTTTAAGAGTCATTCTCATTGATCATCCAGAATTGGGACTTGCTGGTTCCAGGTGATCATTTAAAGTTCTTTCTAATACATGGGACCTATAATGTCAGGTAAAGAGAAAATATAAGGTAGAAGTTTGACCCCAAAACATGATAAATGATTATCTTGTGTGTATTTGGCCATCAGAAGGCATCTCTCTGATGAAAAAAATTGAATATGATTTTATGAAAAGTGACTGATGTCAAAGGACCAGTTTATTCTAAAATGTATAGATTGCGAGGAGATAATCCATAGTTCAGTATTAATGCAGGTGTGGAAACTTGGCCCAATGCCAGGCACAGTGCTCTCCTTGGTGGTCCCACAGCCCCATGCTCTGTCAATGACATGTCTGTCTCTCCCACTAACCTCTGGGTCTTCTTGAGCAGAAACAGGACTTTTTCCACTTTGGATTTCTAATGCCCATCACTGTGCCTAGAAAACTGCAGGTATTCAATAAAATGCCAAATTAAACTAAACACTTTCTATATTTAGTCAAATGCATAGATGAGGTCAAATAGCAGGCTTTATGTAAAAATGCTAGGCATGTGATGCCTTAAAAACAGAACTGGAAGGGAATTAAGCAATGGGATTAAAAAGATTATTTTTTAAAAACCAAGCAATTATTTTTGCACCATGTTTATTGTCACGTGCCTGCCTACTGATGGTATTCCTCAGGGTCCTGGCAGGAAACAGATGGTTCACCAGAGCTAAATGGAGAAACTATTTCCAGAGGACTGGGCAAAATTAAGGCAACAACAAGAAATAAAGTTCCTGATCATCTCTAGGCCTGAAGGGATGAGGGGACAGAGAAGAGTGGTCAGAATCTAGTGAGAGCTGGAAGCTGGACAGATGACTGCACAACAGGACCTAAAGCCATTAGCATGAAATGGGCAGTAAAGGGCACAACATTCCTCGGAAGGCCAACCAGAGAATCACCAGCATATTCACCCATGGGGAACAGGAAGACATGGATGTTCAACAATAATCCATTGGAATTAAAAAGAAATGTAAGGAACTGAGGTGCAAAAAAGCTTCTTAGTCTGCAGCTCATCTGACTTTCTGGGAAGGTTGTGCTTTCATTAGTTCTTCTACCAAATATTTGAGTCTTTTTATGCTGTAAGATGCTGTTTTTGGCACTGGGGATGTAAGGATGAATAAGACAATTCTCCTGCCCTTAGGAAGCTTACAGTGGGGAGTGAGGGACACAAGCAGTTAATGACAATACAATACAATAGTATGATGGTGGGTGTATTTGTTTCCTAGGGCTGCCTTAACTTGCCATAATAAAGTGCCACAAACTGGGTCGTTTAAACAACAGAAATGTATTGTTTCACTGCTCTGGAGGCTAAAAGTGTGAGATCAAGGTGTCAGCCAGGTTGATTCCTATGGGCCTGTGAGGGAGAATCTGCTTCAGGCCTCTCCCTTAGCTTTTGATGGTTTGCTGGCAATCTTTGGTATTCCTTGGCTTGTAGAAGCATCGTCCCAATCTCTGCCTTCATCATCACACAGTATTCCGTCCTGTGTGTGTGTGTCTTTGTCCAAACTTTCCCTTTTTATAAGGACACTAGTGATATTGGATTATACCCTACTCTAGTATAATACCATCTTAACTAAATGCATCTGTAATGACCTTATTCACAAATAAGATCCCGTTCTGAGGAACTGGGGGCTAGGACTTCAACTACCAATTTGGGGCACAGAATCCAACCCATTGGGTTGGCTCAGGGTATTATGGGAACCCATATGACATGGCTATGGAGGAGGAATAAAGAAAAGGCACCTAATTGGTCCTAAGGAATAAGAGCCAGCCAAGTGAAGAGATGATGAGTGGGCAAAGGAGGAGGTGGACTGGACACATGCGGAAACCAGAGACAACACTTGCAGTTTGGTGCTAGAGCAGAAAGCTCAAGGCCGCACAGAAGGATCAGCCCTCTGGTGACAGAGGTTCTTTACGACCTGCAGAGTCCAAACCAGAGAGCAATGATGGAAGAGTCTTAAGCAGGGACTTGACAAGTCTAGTTTTGCCTTTCAAAAGGGTCACTCCAGCAGCTAGGTAGAAGATAGTAAGGGTTGCAAGTGGGCCAAACGTCCAGGAGGCTGTAGTGTTGGGCCAAGTGAGAAAATGGTAATAGGGATAGCAGGAAGAGAAGGGGTAAGTTTGAGGGATACTGGAGGGTCTTAATGATTGCAGTGGCTGAGTATAGAGGAGTAGGGTAGCAACATCCCCACCATTGCAAGGGAGGCCACGGTGCCTTCAGCAAGGTGAGAAAGAGGTGGTTTAACAAAAAAATTGCCCCCAATTGCCACTCTTGAAATACTGAATCAGTGGTGCCTGTGAGAGATAGAAGCTAGGGGTAAAGATCTTGGTTATAAAGAGAGATTTGGGAGTTCCCTGTGCATCCCATAAGAGAGAATGAGCTTCACCAGGGAGTGGGTGTGGCAGAGCAAGATGAGCCATGAGTCAGAAAAGAATCCTGGAGAACACCCACGCACCTCTGACAGAGGAGGGGGAAGAGGCTTTTCCAAGGGACAGTGGAGAAACAGAGAATGTAACATGTGGAGGTTAAGGAATCATGACACTTCAAAGAAGGGCCCCCATATTTTTAAATGCCTCAGAAAGTTCTAGTAAGGAAAAGACTGCAGCTAGTCTTTTCAATTTTCTGTCAGGGAAGTTGCTGGCCACTCAGAGACAGCAGTGTTAGTATTGTGGTGGTGGGAATGGAAACCAGAGGACAAAGAGCTGAGGATGAATGGATGTGTAGACAGCAAGAAGTCCGGAGTGACTGGAGGAAGACATGCAGTATGAAACTTGAGTAATTTAGAAACTTAAAGGGAGGTAGAAGAGATTTTATCAAAATGACACAGGGGATTGACTCATTTTGTTTAGCATAATACCCTCTAGTTCCATCCACATCATTGCAAATGACAAGATTTCATTTTTTGATGGCTGAATAGTATTCCATTGCATATATACAACACATCTTCTTTATCAATTCATCTGCCAATAGACAATCTGGGCTCTTTCCATAGTTTGTCTATTGTGGACAGAGAAAGATAATTATTATATGATTTCACTCATATGTGAAATTTAAGAAACAAAACAAAGAATCATAGGGTAAGAGTTGGAAAAATAAAACAAGAGAGGGAGACAAACCATAACAGACTCTTAATCAGGAAAAAACTGAGGGTGTCTGGAGGGCAGGGGAGTGGGGGAAGGGGTAACTGGGTGATGGGCATTAAGGATGGCACGTGATATAATGAGCACTGGGTGTTACATGCAACTGATGAATCACTAAATTCTACCCCTGAAACTAATAATACACTATGTGTTTCCTAAATTGAATTTATTTGTTTTATTTTATTTCTTTTATTTTTTAAATTTAATTTAAATAAAGAAAGAAATTTAAAAAATGGAACAAGGGATAAGATCAAAGTGTGTGAGTTGGCATCAAGGGAGACAGTAAAGGGCACAGAAAGGGGCACACCTGTGACACAGAAGGTGAAGATGGGCATGCACGTGGAGCTGTTTGTACGAAGTAGGTGGGAAGTAGCAGAATGAGCTTGATGACCTTGAAGTTGGAGGCAAGTTTATCTGCTTAGTGTGACGGAATAAAGGTTGAGTAGCTTTGGTGAGAGTGTTGGAAGACTCAGAGTGGTCACCTGGGAGCCCAGAGATGCAAGCTCTTCAAGGACAGGGAAAGGCGACATGGGCAGCATGAGGGCCTGAGGAGGCCAGGGGCGGTGAACTTGTGGTGGTGTAGCCTATACAGGAGTGTCCATTTCCCCAGGAGTGTTCAGTCTCAAAGATAGAGCAAAGACAACAGCAGTGAGAATTTCTGTACATCCAAGTCCATATTTGGCTTGGTCAGAGTTGGGGGGCACTGAGGGATCCGGTGAGACCTATGAGCCACTGGGTCCAGCTAGGAGATGAAGGAAGTTTGATGAATGGGGAGAAGACGGAGGCGTCAGGGGAAGCAGGGATGCAAGAGAGCTGGAAGGACCCACAGAAGTAATCAGAAGAGACGTACTTACCCCACTCACAGTTTTATGAGTGCGGCCTACGAGTGAACAGCAAACCCTAACATGTACGAGTCCGGGCTCCCCTAGGCAAGCTGCTCATGTAAATCCACTGAAGGTGGATTAAAGGAGAAGCTACGTAAGATGCATGCCAGTTACCTTGGTCAGGGCCCTTTGGACTGGGTCCCAGAGTCATGTCACAATTATTATTCTTGGGGTGGGGATTGTTTAGAAAATAAAGGAAGATACCATCAGATTTTGTTTATCTTTATTAGAATCTGGTGAAGTATTTCAGCCCTTTTCGAGGCAGAGTCTTGTAGCAGATACCAGAGTCTGTCCGTGAATAATGAACCCCCACTTCACAGGGAGAGTCTGTGGCTGAAGGGCAGTACGGAGAGAGCTCTCCCAGAGTCTCCAGCTGCATTTTCTGAGCCCAGCAAGTGACTGATCAATGGCAGAGAACCCCGCAGTTGACCAGATGCAGTCATCCCCTGCCCGGGACACGGAGCCCCCAGTTCTGATATGCAAAGAGGGCCTGGGACTCTTGTCAAATCACCGAACAGGATGTTGGCCATGCAGCAAACAGGCCTGCGAGCTGTTGACAGCCGAATGTCAGGCTGCCAACACCGGGCCCCCCCCCACTATGGGCACTGCCCCCAGGCTTGGCGGCAATCTGTATTCCAGCACACACCATCAGCCCTGCTGCTGGCGCTCCAGCCCGACGCACCACGCAAGGCCCGTGCTCCGGTCTAGAGACACTGCTGTGGCCGCGCACACAGGCCCCTTTGTTCAGAAACACTGCAGGCATGAATGGAGGCAGCTTCCTTTGGTTCTTTCCTCAAGGCCTGGAAAGAAAGGCCTCACAGTCAAGCTGCCTGACTGACCAGCTTTGAGAGTGGAGGGGGCTCCTGCTGAAAGCTGGTTAGTTGTAGCTCGTCCAAATATGGGGCTTAAGGGGCTTGGCCAGAGCTGTGGCAAACCTCACTCAGGTGTCCCCAGGCCTGCGTGAGGCTGGCCGAGGGCCCTTGGCAGCCCCTGCTCATTAAATGTGTTGAGAAAGTATCTCCAGCAGAGAAGGGTCAGTCAACACTGACGCTCCGGTGCAATCTTTTCAAATGACAGCCTCTTGCTTTGTGTGTGGAAAAGCCTGAAGAGCAGGATAGATTCAACAGGGGGCCTAGAACCAGTTGAGTAATTACCATTTTCTCCTTCTGTGGCTGCTTCCTCTCCCCTGAAGTGATCTTCTGGCCGCTGAAGGACACTTGGTGATCGGGTGCAGGGCCATGCTCTCTCTGCCTCCGGTTGCACCACCTGACACGTGGATGCAGAAGGCAGCCAGTGGGGAAGATGGGTTCTGAGAACATTTTCTCTGACCCTAGAAAAGTCCCTAGATCATCATCTCCCAGGTCTGGCGTGGTGCTGACAAATGGGCTCCATTCTGGCAGAAGGGAAAACTAGTTTCAATTCACAGTGGAAAACCACATCCCTTTAAAAAAGAAAAAAAAAGAAAAAAGAAAATCTTTGTGATCCTACAGGAATGATTTCCTTATTTGTTAGCTCCAGAAAAGACTGCTGCATAAAGCTTTTGAGTGATCACAAAAGCTTTCTGCGTGCCAAACATCCTGTTTGGTGATATACAATTTCCCAGCAGGGTGGACGGCTCAAGGGAGTCCCCCGAGTTCCTGGCACTAGGCACCTCTGGCACCCCCACAGGCCAACGGTGACACAAGAGCAGTGGAGAGAAAGGTGGCAATACCAGGTTTGCCAGGTGGCAAGGGCTGTGTTCTTCCCCTGCCAGGGTCTGTTACATTGTTGCCTCCTCCATGGGTTTTCCTCATGAAAAAGAAGTCATGTTCCCCCTGCTTGAGATCAGCACAGGGTATGATTCATTTTATGTCTCTCCAACACCTAGTGCAGCACACAGCAGGGACTTCACAGGTATTTAATGGATGGATAGATGCTTGGGGGACTGGGAAGATAGGTTTCTTTGCACTTTAGCTCTAGCAGCTTTGTTTGGAGACGAGGCCAGGGCATGTGTCTCTTGAGAAACTCCCAAATCTAGAAATCTGGGCATTCTTCTACCACTGTTCCCAGCAGCTCAGCAGCACCCCGCCCCCTCTACCCCCACCCCAAGGAGAGGCCAATGCAGCTGAATTAAGCCTAAACAAAGAGCATCTCCTTCCCTCCCTATCCCCATCCTTGAGGCTGGCCCAGGTTCAGGAGAGTTCTAGGACTTGGGATATGAGCCATAGGAGTTAGGAGAGCATATACCCTAGTTAATTTAGCTCCTCTAGTTGTTCTCCCTGACTTCTAAGAAAATGTAAACTTCCCTAGGGATCTAGCCCATCCCTACTTTACTAGCCTTCATACCTTTCTCCTCCTTGCTTCCCACCTTATATTCATTCAACACACATTTATTCAAAGCATACTGGATATTGGACATTGTTGATTACTAGGGATGTAAGATGATTTGGGTCCATCTCTGAGTTTACAGACCACTCTAAGAGGGTGAGATGCAAATACTCACCATTAGTCTTAAAGTTGCTGACACGTGATTACGTATGGGGTTACACTGGTGGGGCAGCTCATGGTTAAGAAACATCAGACCTTATTTTTGTATTTGGGGAATTTAGTGTGCTGGTATCGTCCTATCACCTTGAATTGGCATTGCAGCTTATACTGTGTTTTTTTTTTAATACATTACCTCCTTTAATCCCCACAATAATCCTGAGAGCAGAGATTTAATCTGGTTTAAAAATGAAGAAACTGAGGCACGAACTAAGTGGCGGTTCAGTCTCAGGAGTAACAGAGGTTTTGAATTCAGGATGCCTGAGGGCAGCCCTGGCTCTTCCTACTCCACAAAACTGCTTTCCAGTGGGCCAGCAGCCCCTCATCTTCAGTGCGGAATCTGGTCAATCCTTTTACAGGAGATGAGAAGAGAACTCCAAAGCTAGAGTGGAGCCCCCACTTCCTTTCTTTGGCCTCAGCTGCTTCTCTGTTTTTCAGTTCTCAAACTATAAAACAGAAATAAAAATAGGGATAAGAGTGTTCTGTTGCTTCCTTAATGAACCCACCTGCTGGCTATTGCCAGAAATTCCTTTAAAGAAGCACAAATCCCTTCATTCTGCAGGTATAAATAAAAAGCTTAAGATGCAAATGCCTTGAAGCCTTAACACACAGATATAAATAAGTTCCACTCAAGTCCAGATGATAATAGAATATTCTATCCTGCTTGTTCTGAGCTAGCAAGAAGAAATAAAAATCTCCAGTATTCCCTAGGCTTTGCAGTAGTTTTGTATGTAAGAATTATATATATAATGTTTTGGAGCATCTACTAGGTGCCAGGCACTAGGTTGGGTGCTAGTTTCAATGGTAACCCAAACAGACATAGTACCTTCTTCCGCAGTGCTGTTGAAAGAGAAATACAAAAATTAGGTGAATAAATTAGAGCAAGCTTGTGGAGTGCTGTGAAGAGGGAGTAGAAGCCTTCTTGGGTAGAGGGAACAACATATTCCAAGGCTCTGGGGCCAGCATGAGCATGTGAAAGGACCCAAGAGTGGAGAGCTGCGAAGGGCAGTTAACAGTGGCAGAAAGGTATGAGAAAGGCCTTTGGTTAAGGGCCTTGGGACTTGAACTCAAGCTTCCAGGGACCCTGACCATATTGAAGGACAATGGGAAGACATTTAAGCCCTTTACAGCAGGAGGGATAATAATATGATTTATATTTTTCAAACAATTTAATTTCCTGCAGCATCAGGAATGGACAGAAGTATAGTAAGGACAATACCATCGCAGTCATTCAGGGGAGGCTATGACGGAACAGTGGAGGTGGGGGATAGACGATCCAGACATGTTATCATCTTAGAATCTTAGAGAAAGAAATGGATGGGATTTGGTGATGGGATGGGGGGATAAAGAAGAGAGAGGTGAAGGATGACCCTCATCCCTGAAGCTAGGTTGACCTGGGTAGGAGGCATAATGTCGCAGGCTGACGGAAGGGCCTCTCCAGAAGGATCAGGCCTCTGAGGGAAGATGATGAACTCAGTTTGTTGGGGTTTGGGTCTGCATGAGCATGGAGACACATGGCATGCGGGTGCCATCTCTGCCTTTTAGTGCCTGAAATTGCCTTCCCTGCCCCATGTGGCTGGCCCACATCAACACTCAGCCATCTAGTCTGGTCCCCCTCCTGGCTTCCCCGCGTCCACCAAACACAGCACCTAGAGACAGTGAGACAGAAGCCAACATTCCTTATGCACTCAACATTCCTCTCTGTGTGGTCCTCACATTCCGGCAGGAGGGCAGAGGGAGAAGCCAGTTTCTGCAGTTTGCACATCTTGGCCAGACCCCTGCTGTAGCGCGGGTCACTGCCCGTCAGCAGCCCATCACGGGCGCGTGGGCCACAAGGAGAATTCCAAAGAGCCCGGAGGGGGACCGCCCCGCTCCGTCCCCATCTACCGGTGTGACCTCTGCCCCTCAGCCCGGCTAATGGAGTGACGGGCTGCTATTGACACAGCCCCATTTTTCAAAAGGCAAATAAAATTAAGCCACCTGGAGAGAAGCAATGCAGATAAAAAGTCCATCTCAAGACTCCTTAAGGACTCTGCAGCTCTTTTTTTTTTTTTTTCTAAATCCTTTCATTGATTATATCGTCTTGAGAGAGAAAGAACAGAAGTCTTTTTTACAATGGCTGAACTGCACCTGCCTTCTCCTTTCTGAGCAAGTGTTTTGTCGATGGACAAACAAGAGCTTTTCCCAAGCTCCTCCCAGCCTGGAAAAGGCTTGTCAAACTGTTCTCTCTAAATCCCACCTCGGTGAAGACTTCTGTGCTCCAGGCCCGCCTGTTTCTAAAAAGCTTGGGAATTTGTGTACAGACACATATCAGAATTCCCCTTCAGGATAAAACAGGGTCTGTGACTGAGCTTTTAGGAGCGAGTGAGGGACCCTCTGTCTCTCCTCCCCCATCTCAGAGCTTCCCTTCCTCCCTCACACCTCTTCTTACCTGAATAACAAATAGAAAGACCCCAGGTAGAGATGTCTGTCTTCTTCTCCCAGAAGTACCTTTGAGGAGAAGTAAACATGTGTGCCTTGATCTCACAATAAAATAAAAAGGTCATCTTTGTCCTTGTCCCCTAGAAACACAGAGACCAGGGCAAAAACAATTGGGAGGTACAAGCTGGGTGGTGAAGGTCGAAGGGAGGTAAGTCAAGATGAGAAGGGATTCCATTGGATGTGCTTCCCCTCTGGTTGGGTGCCAGCTGAGAAAAACAGCCAGAGGCTTAACAAAGGTCTTTACTTGACATGAGGGACTTCTCAGGGAAGAGTACAAGGAGAAACACATCTCATACCTCAGAATGGTACACAGGGGAGAGAAAGGAGAGAGATTAATCTATAGGGCTCCCCACCTTTCTCCCTCCTCCCATTTGTCAGGTCTCACTGCAGAAGAAGCTACTCCCCCAGACCTCCAGATTATATTATTAGACCCTCATCTTGGGAACCAAATGCCATACCTTCCACAGTGGTATTTCAGTCAAGGGCAAAAGTGGGGGGTGAGGTGGAGTATGTGGGGCACTGAGAGGGAGAAAGGGGAAGAGAGAGAGGGAGAGGAGAAGGAGGAGGAGGGAAAGGAAAGGAGGGAGTGGAAGCAGCTTTGGCTAAGGAAGTCAGAGAAGGAACATAACATCTCTGTCCCAGGACAGTGGGTATAAAGGGTGGGATGCTTTTCTTCCCACAGAATAGGTTTTAGTAGAAGTGGAAAGGAAAACAATGGAGGGCCTGGGAGGGGTGTTCATAGCAAAGGTCTGAAGGACATACCAAGCGTCCCTAGGAGGAAAGCACTGAAGGAGTAAGGCTGGGTATGCTTGTGCACTTTGTGTCTCAGGAACGTAGGGGCAGTGAGCTGTGAGGGAGGCCGGTGGAGGGAACCATGGAGTGAGGATCTGCACTGTGGAAGATTAAGTTCTCAGAGAGGCACAGAGGTGCTTGCTCAGAGAAGAGTGCTTATAAAACCAACCACAGTGATTGGTGATGAGAAATGATGCTCTACATCCCAACCTGCCTGCTCAAAAAAGGCCCAGGGAGATCTCGAGATGGTACAGAATGACTCACTGTCTCTCCAGCTGATCTGAAGGAGAGATTGTGCATGTATGTGTTTGAGAGGAGGAGGGAAAATGTCTAACTGAGCACCCCTATTTCCTGGACGAGGGCAGGACTGGGCCCCTCTCCTTGGCAGAGAGGGAACCAAGCCCCCCCCCCATAAAGATGTCCCATGGCCCATTCCATTTGTCCACATGGCCAGAGGAACAACAGCACACCCTGTAATTTCTTTCCCAGGCCTCAGGCCTGACTGGGACTTGTCAAAGCACTCATTTGGGGGGCAAGGTTTGGGGATCTCTCTGCTGGCCACATGTTGCTCTCTCTTGGAGGTAAGTTCATTGGCCCTTTCCTGGCACAGCCCCATGAAGGCTCCTGGAGGCATCCAAGCCTCCAGGACCCTGTGCCGGATCCCTGTGAAGTCAGTTATGAGGGAGACAGGACAGCTTGGGCAAGATCGGGGTATCCATCGGAACTGGCCTATGAAGTTTTGGGCCTCTCAAAGCTAAACCTTGGTTATAATATTATTTGTAAAGCATTCCACGGAGTGCAAATTGTGTTCACCTTCACTTTTTCTTTTCATTTTATAACAACAAGAAGGTGAAGTTGATGATGAACCATCTAGACCCAAGAAGCTAAAGATAGCTTTAAGGGTATCTTTATCCAGAAGATAAAGCCTGGAGCCCAGACTTTTCATTCCTAAATTCTCCTCCAATCCTGTATTGGAAACCTAAAGAAGAGCCTGAGAGATGAGACTTGTGCATTTTGATTATTCTAATTTAGAAACATGGTTCTAAATTCCTGCATCTAAGGTGGCAAAGGAAAGTCTTTTAGGACTTGGTCTTCAGATGGCACCTACCCCACACTATCGTGGGCAACAGCCATGAAATCCTCACTATCAGGCGTTTTCAGCCCTCACTTACCACCCCTCCCACCTGAACTATTTCGAGAAGGAAATCAACAAGCATTTTCCAGGCTGCTTCTTTTTCACTGTTTTGTGCGCTTGCGTGCTCTCTCTCTCACACACACACCCTACACTTCCCCCCCACCCCCCCCAAGTGCTGCCAGCAGAGGCTCCCTGGGAATTTTAATAGCATCAATCAGCCTCACAGCTGGGGGCAGAGATAAGGGTGCGGCAGTTCTTCCCTTAGAGCCCTTCCCCTGGATTTGTGAGTATAACTCTCACTTCTTCAATTTGGGAGCCCTTCACACAAAGACAAACATGTACAATTACCAGTCTCCAGTGTGGAGAGAGGGGAGGAGAAATCAGCCCAGCTCCCAGCCTGCCTGTTTATCTCTTTACCACAAGGATCCCTCCGTTTCCTCCAGGATGCCTCCAGGTCCTGAGGCCAGGGGGGATCTTGGGGAGGGTGTGATTGCCGGGGCACAGGGAAGCCTTCTCCGAGGATCTGGGTCACTCCTGGACTTGAGGCTCAGGTGGACCCAGAGCAGCGAACGGGGCCTGCTTCCTGACCTTCCTCTTCCCTTGGATGTCCTTCAGACCGAACAAGCAGAGGTGTTGCCATCCTCCTGAAAACATTCGTTTGGTCCTTTTTTGTCCCTTCTTTACACAACAGGCATTCCTGGACTTCTTCCTCCATCTCCCAGATTTTTCATGGCTTGAGGGAGAAGACACTGGCTTATTTGCTATTTTATAGTCAATATTTTCAATGGGCTAAGCGGCCCCAGGATGTAATGGAAGGAGATGATCAGAGGAACTGTCTTGAAATACTGTTTTTTCCCCTTGCTGGTGTGTGCCTAGGGTCCATCGCATCACTGCTTTCTACCTCAGCTTCTCCATCTATAAAATGTGACTAATTACTATCTGGAAGAGTCATGGTAACGACCTAGTGAGATAGTGCATGGGAAAGTCATTGGCCTCCTGAAGGACTCAGTGAAGCGTAGGTCCCTTCCCAGACACAGGGTTCCAGAGCAGGTTCTCTGTGCCTTCGTTCTGAATTGAAAACCAAAGAAGAATATCACCTTTCACTTTGGCAATCACTTTGTCCTTGTGTTCTTTATTTGTCCTCTTAAAAACATACGAACACACTGAAGACTCTACCCTTAATCTTCTTACTGTTACTCATCTCATTTCACTTAGAATCCAAGTAAAAGTTCACCTCTTCTCCACCCCAAGTCACCAAGTTAATTCTGTTTTCTTCTTCCCATGCCCCCCTTCCCTACACACACATGCACTGTAAGAAGAGAAAGAGGTCAGGGAATTATCAGTTTATTCATTCATGTATTTGTAACTGCTCTACCTCTAATAGGATTTCCATCAAATCAACATGGGCCTTTATAGTAAGATACACATTTAGATTGAGTTAAAGTAAGCTGGTGAGGACACTGGGACATGGGGAAGATGAGTTGTTGGAGGGGTTGGGGGGAAGCCGGGAGTGAAATCAGCACACAAAAGCAGCTCGATTACATGAGCAGCTCTGAGAAGAGCTGGAGAGTTGACAACAACCCACAGACCTCTTCTCCCTGCCCAAACTGGCACTTTCAAGGAAAGGATTGAAAAAGAAAGCCACCGAAAATGATGATCTTGGCAACATCCTCTGTTTTTCCATGGGGAGAAAAGTGTGTTGGGACCACAGAAGTCTCTGTGTAGGGTTAGGAGGAGGCGAAACCATGGTTGCTTTCTGGATAATCATCTGTCAGAGGCGGATCACATGTTGGACACCTAGGGAGCAGATACTTCTGGTATAAATCACCAAATCAAAATAACCTGGGCCTTTGCTTGGAAAATGTGGGCCTACCACAAATTCAAGCAAGCTCTGACTTTATGACATGGAACCACTGTAGACATCATAGCAGCCCAATAAATTAAATCACAAGCAATTATCAAGTTGTCCTCAGAGTTCAAAAACGAAGATGACTAAAGCTGGGCAGCCCTACACACGCACTCACGCACTGTGCAGGCTCATTAGGATTCCAAGGACTTGAAGAACTGAGGGGAAAATCCAGAAATATCTGTTGTAAGGAAGGACAAAGTCTTCTTTGGCCCTCTTTGGGTCCCTGGCTGGTTCTAAAAATTAAACTGGAAAAAAGATATTAATAAGAGATAAGCATCATCTTTTATGGAATTTCATCCACATCAGTGGGAGCCTTCACAGGAGAATGAAGATACAAAGAAATGGCCAGAGCAGGAGGCTTTTATACCTTTAAGACCATGAAACAATAAATGTGTGAAGAATTGGCAAGACCGAGGGGTTTGAGCAGGGGAGGAGGGTGTAGTCCAACTAGGGCTAGGTAGTCCTTACCTTCCTTGGTTAGGAAGATAAGAGTTCGTTTAACAAAGTGTGTTTGCAGATTCCCCTGGTGTCTTCTCTGGGCAGAGAGTAGTGGGTCTCCAGTAGAAGAAGAATTTATTTCCTGCGTTTGGGAAGAAAAGGGGGAGCTTTTCCTGCATTTACTGCTCCTAAATTGCCTTCAGCTCGAAATAATTTTTACGTCGAAGAGGTATATTTGGGGTGACATATGCCGGTTTCCATCTCTGTCCTCCTCATATGGATGAAGATCCCAAGGCTACTGGCTTGAGCCATCACGACAACACCTGGGAGGCAGCCTGGAGATGGGCAGAGGTCTGGATGCCCATTCCAAAAGGTGTCTCTCCCACATTTCTCTCCCTTGTTTCTTGACTCAGGCCTTTGGCTCTGCCCGTCCCACCATCAAATTCAGATCCTCAGCTTCCCATCTTTCTTGTCTTTCCCCTACTGACAGCACAGCCACTGCAGGTGTTTTCACTGCTCACTTGTGGGCACGCGCTGCTGCCAGGCCCTCAGAGGCCACAGCACCAGGAGTCTGATTCTCCCCTGTTTCTAAGGTGATACCTGGATTATTTGCAATACAGGTGTTTACACCACATACCCAGCGTTCACACTGCTTGTTTCTGTTAAACTATTGATTCTTTCTCTTGGCAGCTGACAGGAGGCTTTGATGTGGGGCTCTGTTGTAGTTTCTAAAGGAAGGAGAAGTTGGTGGGAGGATTTACAGCTGTTTGAAGAATTCCTCCGCCCTAGCAATTGTTCTGGAGGGAGGAGCCCGTTGAGCATTTTCCCGGCTGGGGGCAGCTTTCCTGAACCCTGTTTCTTTCAGAGAAGGAGAGAAGGGAAACTGAAGTGCTTCCAAATAAAGATCTGAGTAATGAGATTTGATCTGAAGGGATTTGTTCTTAAACTTGAAGAATTTCCAGATGCAATCCGTAGCACCAGCAGATTTGGGTCCTTCCAGACGAGCAAAGGGTCTGCTCTACTAGGGATGGGGCCAGAGGGGAGGCGTTTATTGACCCCTTCACCACCCTATTTCCCCCTTCAATTTTTCTGCCATAAGAGGCTTCCCCTGTTCTGTTGCAGCAAATCTCACCAAGTGAATAGTGCTTTCTGGGGACCTCGTCTTTGTTAAGTAGATCTGCAGTGATACAGTAGAGATTTTAATGTGCAGTGCTGTGTTTTAATAGTCTATTAAACTACAGCATTACCCATTAGCTGGCTATGGCACAATTGCAGAAATATCAAAGATGTGCTCTCGGGAAAGCACTCTTTAATGGGGAGATGCTGCTATACTCTGAAAATCTCTGCAAAGAGAGTAAAGGCGGAGGAGGGGAAGGGAGGATGTGGTTGGGGGGGAAGGTACTGTGACCTGGGCTGACTCAAACCCTCTTCTTATTCCAGGACCCCAGTCTGAGAGGGCAGCCCTTACCTACTGGCAACCACCCCGGGACCAGATGACTTGTGGCTCCCTGTTATGGAAAGATTTTTCGCCAAGCTGTGCATTTCAAGGTCGTTGGGCACTCGAGGCCCATTCTTACTGGTCTCAAGGTTGGAGTGACTTTGAGGCATGTGGTCATTTGTCTTAGTTTATCAGGGGCTGGAGCTTTCATTTTTATGGTTTGCTCTGTTCTCCGTGGCCTGAATGACAGAAGTATGAGGTAGATGATGTTCCTCTTTGGAAAAGTCATTTTGCTCCAGGATTTTCTTCTCCAGAGCATTCCCCTCCTCCCTAGCACACATTCGCCAGTATGTGCATCCCCACCAACTTTGTGTCTCAGCCATAAATAAGGAAGTTGGGAATTCAAGTCTGCTCCCTCTCATCATTTCAGTGGCAGCTGGGCTGAGTCTATCCCAAGGAGAAAATGAGCAGATTTCTCATCAGCCCTGATGTCGGAGATGGACTTAGTAGCTAGAGGACTCTATCTAGCCATTATGCAAAGTAAAAGTCCAGGCAGGTCGCTCTCACCTGTATTATTCTGCAGCAGAAATAAACCTCAAGACCAGAGCCATCCAACCAAGCCTTACCAGATGAGAGCTATGAACAGCATTTTCCAAAAAATCTATCTTATCTCATAAGCCTTTTCCTACTGTGCCTTCCCGCTGTACAGCAACATTTAAAAACCAAATTGCAAATTCCAAAAAGAGGCCATTGCCTTCCCAAGATTTGCTCCCCCAAACACACTCTTTATGCAAACGCAGGCCCACAGGAAGCCTGGAGGAGGCAGGAAGAAATGGAAAGACAAGGGAAATAACCCCCAAATCAGTAGTACAACAAAACTTCCCCCATCTGCCTAAATGGTTTGCTCATTCAGCCTTGGAAGTAATCGCTTTCTTACTCACTCAGTGACATTTTATTCTAGGTGAGCGGATGAGAATGTTAATTTCATTCATGCTCTCATCTATGTATTGTTATGAAGAAGGGTGAATTGCCTTCTTTTTCCCTTTTTAAAGTGGAGGCCTTGTGAGTAGGGTAGGCAAGCCACGTCCACAGGGTAGGATTTGATCTCCTACAGCCAATGCCTGTCATGCCACCTTTATAGCTTCATCTCTCTGGACTTGAAAGCACACACACACACACACACACACACACACATACACATACACACAAGAATAGAGTTTCACAGATTGTGCATTTAAGCCTTTAAAAAATGTATTATGCAAACAGCATTCATGTGGTTAAACATTTTTCCCCGGTAACACGGGAAGGTATAATATATAAAGGAAATCTCTTCTTCATTTATTTACCCCTAGACTAACTCCTTAGAGGGAGCCACTATTAACAGTTTGGAGGTTTTTTTGGTAGTCATTATAATTTTAAATTATATATATTGTTTATTTCAATTCAAGAAACTCTCTAACCATTTCCTATGAGAAAACGAGACAGAGATGTACCTCTCCACCTTGGTTGTCCCTGTACTTCTTAAATTGGCTCAACATCTCAGGCAGCACTTAGAAATCAATTGCAGGCTTAGCAACAACTAGTTAAGAGTGAGCTAAAAACACTTTGGCTAGATGCTGGAAGGGGCCCCCAGTGAAGGCTGGGGGGAAGGAGGGAACCCTAGGGGGCAAGAGAGAAGGACCACAGATGAATTTCTTTGACTACATGGCCTTCTCACATCATGTAGATGCTTTATCCCCATTAGTTAAAGGATTACAAGTATGGGAAGGAGAGCCTTGATGGACAATATGAGGGCTTGCTTTAAGAAACCCACCTCTCACATCTGTCTTCATTCATTCATGAAACAGGTGTATTTGTGCCAGCAATAAATAGTTCAGGGGATCCCTGGGTGGTTTAGCGGTTTAGCGCCTGCCTTCAGCCCACGTCATGATCCTGGAGACCCAGGATTGAGTCCCACATCAGGCTCCCTGTATGGAGCCTGCTTCTCCCTCTGCCTGTGTCGCTGCCTCTCTCTCTCTGTGTCTCTCATGAATAAATAAATAAAAATCTTTTAAAAAAATAGTTCATTGCATCCTGTCATAGGTTGCATTAATGGCCCAATATTTCCCCTCCCTCTGCCCATGTCCTTTGCCATGTAACTTTGCAGCATCCTTCTGCTCTGTCGGCAGAGTGAAATCTCCATCCTCAGTTTAGCCATGAATCTTTTTCTCCATTGATCAATGGGATATCAGTAGGTAAAGAGTGGGCATACTGGTCCTGCTCCCTCTTGTGCTAATATTATCACCATGAGATGGAAAAGCCCAGCTTAGCCCTTAGTCACCGAGGCAGATGAGAAACCCATGGCCCAACCGAGTACAGAGGCATGAGCCAGCCAGCCTGGGCTAGATGGGCCAAGCCTGGGCAAGATCAGCTAAACCTGCAGACCTGTGAAAAATAAATATTGGTGATAATTAAGCCATGACCATTTTCCAGTTTTTGTTATGCCACAATTTGGTGGCAATAGTCATGGATCCACATCCTTGCAATCTTCCAGGAACTGCTGAGAACACTGGAGAAGGCAACAGTGGATAAAACAGCCACAACTCTCATGGGACTTACATCCCAGTAGCACACTTCACAGTGCATCACACATATTACCCACTTCTTCCTTTTGACTCCTATTTTTGAGATGGGGAGACTGAGGCTTAAGAAGGCTAAGTAATGTCCTAGTGACAACAACCTAGTAAGTCACAGAACTGAGATTTGAACTCATACCTTCTGACTTCAAGTGCTTTACTCTTTCCATGACTCCGTAGCATCCTGTAGAGGTCAGCACCTCTCATGCGAGTTAGAGAGAGACCTGAGTTGAGTGGGAAGACAGATGGGAACTGCAAATCTGACCCAAGGAGGACTGCTCTGTTATCGACAAAATGAGAAACAACTCTCATTTTTATCCCCTGAAATTGTTCCTCCTTGCAATTAAACCAATCTCTGTTTACAAGTATTTAGCATGATTCTAGAAATTACATTTTGAAATTATGCGAACAGAGAGAGAAGGCAGCCCACACAGTGAGCGATTTCTTGTGGGTAATTGGCTGCTGGTTCTGGCTCCGATGATGCCTTCTCTTTTAGAGCATAATTAGTGATTTCAAAAGAAACTGTTAGAAATGGCCTAGGTCTCCAAAGAAATGCTTTTCTAGCTCCTAACATTAGGAGATCTACTCAAAAACATGCTGACAAATTTCCCTTTTTGTTTTTTTCCTTCTTTTCATAATGACCTCCCAAGCTATTTTTCAAAGGTTGAAAAGGTTGTGGGTGTATAGAGCTCTTTCAGACATGGGAGAAATCCCAGATTCCCATCAGAAAGCACAGAATCTCTTTCTCTTTTCTTTCTGTCTCCCTTTCTTCTTCTTGAGAAAGACACAGAGTATTTGGATTTTAAGAAGGTTCATTGATAGATTCAAAAGTTTGAACAAAATAACTTATTTCTCTCTCTTGTAAGAAAATATTTAGGCAGTCATGGACTGCTATGATGATTTCATGTTCAGCAAAGACCAGGCCCCTGGAGGACCTTTCATCCTCAAGGTCACCTCATGATCCAAGATAACTGCAAGAGAACTGGTGACTCAACCTTGATATCCACATTCAAACACCAGGAAGGAGAGAAGGCTAGATCCACTCAGCTGAATCACTTTTAGGGAGGTTTGTCTGAAGTTCCACAAAAAAAAAAAAAAAAAAAATGACTTACAATTCATTGGCCATAACAGAGGCAGAGGCGCCTGGGTAGCTCAATCAGTTAAGCATCCGACTCTTGATTTCAGCTCAGGTGATGATCTCAGGGTCATGGGATCGAGCCTCGAGCTGGCTCTATGCTCAGCTGGGAGTCTGCTTGTGATTCTCTCTCTCTCCCATCCCCCCACTTATGTTCTCTCTCTCTCTCTCTCTCTAGCTCTAAAATAAACAAATAAATCTTAAAAAAAATTAACAGATGCATATGGCCATATCTAGCTTTGAGAGAGTCTAGGATCCATGCAGCTAAATATGGGCTTCTGTCACTAAGGAAGAAGAAAAGAATGGATACTGGGACAAGAAACTAGTTCTGCCATAAAAGGAACAGTGGAGAAATGTGGACATGTAAACTGAATGAAGGTATGGTTCGGTTGGTTTGAAACTAATATTAAAACCAAAGAGATCTGGTTAATGTATTAGCTTCATATTAGGAGCTTAGGGTGAAAAGGGGCTTTATCTTTTGCCCCATTCCATTCAACAACGGAATTATCTGGGATTCAGGTGAAGACTTTGAGAGCCCTTTGTCTATCTCCGCTGATGGGCCATACCAGCAAGTTTAGCTACCATGTAGGATAATAGATAGAATCTGGATCCACAGCTCTGGAAAGACTGAAGTGCTGGGCAGGAAATAACAAGAGACAATTTAAGAGGTAAAGATATAAAATTCAATATTTAGATCTAAAAACGAACTGCACAAGTGCAGGATGAAAGAGACCTGGCTTAGCTGCAGATTTAGTCTCCGTGTGTTGAAAGTGAGATGTGGCTATCAAAAGATATAATTGGATCTGGCCTTTGGCAGAAAGGAAAACGAAGCTAATATTTATAGAATATCTACAAATGCCACACCCTTTGATGGGCCCCTACAATGATTCTAGAAAGTGAGTGTTGCTATCCCCTGAATCATAGAGAGACTAAATACTGGCCCTGTTTCACACAACTAGTAAGGATGGAGCTCTGTTCTTTCCTCTCTCTGCAGATTTGGTCCCTCTAGGGTAGGACTGGAGAGACGGAGAAGCCCTATTGTTTACTACTGGCCCTATGTGAAATTCCCTTTGTAGGGACTGCTCCTCAGGGAATGAATTCTAACTGGCTTGGAGAACACTTCAGCCAGGTAGTGTTAACAGCAATTAGTTCATCTGATTAAGCAATTAGCAGTCTTTGTCACTTAGCAGAGATGAGGAGCCCAGAGGAACCAAGCATAACATAAGCTTTGAAGGGAAAAGATGGGAGGGAGATAACCCAGGGAGCAACACAGCAAATTGCAGAGGGAACCAGATGCCTCGGAAGAGGTAAGAGACGGTAGAAGTGTAACCACACTGAAGACCCACATCACCTCTGCAACATCCTTCAGCACTGATAAGGAAATTGAGGCACAGTGACAAGCAGGGACTTCTCAACTGTTACTTCCAACTGGTCAGTTGAATGGTTCTCAGCTCTGGCTACATATTAGAATAAACTGAGAACTCAAAATACCTATACTGGGGCATGCTCTCTAGACCAATTGAATCAGAATATTGGGGAAGAGGATGGGCACTGGTATTTGTAAAAACTCCCAGGTGATCTGATATGCAACAAGGGTGGGTGGGCTCGAACACCCGTGCAGTGGGCCACTCAGGCAGGAGGTACAGCTGCAGTCAAGGATCTCCGGGGGAGGGGGCTGTAGGGCCCCTCTGGTTTGCTCGGGAATTTCATCACTATCACACAGCCTTCCCTCTGCCCAGGTTCATGGCTTTGGGATGAAAGCGCTTCTTTATCAAAGACTGAGAATCCCAGGGGAGCGAAGGATCAGAAATCCTGGAGCCCTTCAGTCTGGCCTCTCTATTTGTCCTAGGGAAAAAAGGATTCTCTCTTCTGAATCCCAACCTGGCTTCATTTCTTTCTCAAATGCCCCACTCCTCCATGAGCCCTCTTCATTCAGGCTACTCTGATATATCCATTCCTCCATGAATTGTTCCCCAATTTCAAGAAAGGGACACTTTCTCTGCTTCTCTTACTTTGCACAATTATGCAGTGTTCTCAGCGCATTTTTTGCTGTTGTAACCTATCCCAGTTTTTACACCTGAGCCAAGCAAAGCACCAAAGTTACCTAGACATAAGAACTCTACAGGCTTATCCCCAAAATTGAGGTCCAGGGTGTGCTCAGGAATCTGTATTACTAAAAATACTGCCCAGATTAGCCAGTGTTGCCCTTTGGCTTTTATCATACGGTATAAAAGTCTAAGAAGGAACCGTTCTTGGCGTACTGTGATTTTGTGCAATTGTATGTATGTATGTGTGTGTGTGTGTGTGTGTGTGTGTGTGGCGGGGATTTTTGTGTTACACTGGAATCCCCAGTTATTCATATTTCTGCCCTGAGGGAGGGAAGTTGAGGAAATTAATTTTGATTTTACGCCCCAACTACAAGTGACTTTTTCCACCAAAAAAATAAATGTGACATTTCCCTTCCATCTTCACAGTGTGGAGTATGCTGATCGCAGCAGAGGATGAAAAGAGAATCCAGACACCAAGCAAGGGAGAGAAAAGAGGTGAGCTGTGGACAAACAGCATTCTGTAGGGGTTTTGGAAAGACTAACCCTTAAACAAATTAGTTGATAGTGAAGGCAAGGTGACATTAAGGATGTCTTGCTAATGAAACAAGAAAGAGATACTCCAACTGAGATCTCCACAAGTTAATCATACCATAGGATGAATGAAAGAGGTACTGGCAAAAACTCCAGGAAGAAACTATTTTCTGACTCACCAACTAGAGGTCTGCATATGTTCCCTGGGGAACAATAAGTGAAGACTGATATCAGGTCTTCAAGATATGACATATGTAGCTGTATGTAAATAAATGCTGGAGTAACATATTTCCAAAATGTTCACATTCTAGAATGTGGACTCAGTGGTTGTCTTCTTGTCTTTGAGTAAAATCTCAAGATTAAAAAACAACCACCACACCACCTCAGGCGCTGATTATAAATATGTCAATTAAGATATTGTTTCATTGGGACGCCTGAGTGGCTCAGCAGTTGAGCATCTGTCTTCAGCTCAGGGCATGATCCTGGAGTCCAGGGATTGAGTCCCATATCGGGCTCCCTGCATGGAGCCTGCTTCTCCCTTTGCCTGTGTCTCTGCCTCTGTGTGTGTGTGTGTGTGTGTGTGTGTGTGTGTGTGTGTGTGTTTCTCATGAATAAATAAATAACATCTTTAAAAGAAAAAAAAAGATATTGCTTCATTATTACTGTCAAGATTTAGTACCCAGGAAAATAGGAAAGCAGTAGTCCTTACACTCCCAACTTGTCTATGGGCCTGTACACATTAGATTGGTACATGTAGCAAATGCTTTATCTAAAAGCACATTGGATGGCACTTAGCCATTGTTTTGCCCATGTATTTCTGTTAGTAGAAACTTCTTGAACTGAAAGTTCTTTGAGGAAAGGAATGGTGCTCAGCTCAGGCTTTTCTCTGGTAAAGCCTGCATTGGTTGGATGCTACTCAGGTTTGGAAAAAATGTTCTCTCCCCCACAGCCAGCTGTTTATGCCTGGGACTTCTCCACTTCATCTAGATCTCTTTTGTGGGTAGTAATCGTCCTCCTCTTCACTTGAATTTTTATGAGAAATGGAAGATAAAACAAATATAGCCAATTGGGAGAAATAAAGCCTATGGCTAAAATTGGATTGATCTGCATTCCTTTGGGTTTGGTGTCTTACTCTCCATATTTCTCTAAGAGTTGAATCTTGTCTAATTATTTTTCTGGGAGGATTATGATTAAGAGTGAATATGTTTGAAGGCACAAATAGTCAAACAAACATTTTATTCGTTGCATGTAGATAACCAAAGGAAATCCAAGGTGGAGAAGGGATGCATGGGGGAAACAGATTAGAAGAGAGCCAGAGCCTGTTTCAGATGGGATTTGAATTCCTATTGAAAGTGGGGCGGTTAGAGGATAGTCCTAAATTCGAGTGTCTAATGCCCTGGTCTTCATGCTCTGCACTGAGCCTTTTGCCAATAAAGCCCTGTGGAAAGCAATCAGAACCTTTTAAATCTGACATTTCTCAAGCTGAGAGCAGCCCCTTCGTGCTCCTGTGTAGCTTTGCCCAGGAATTTCCTATCAGAGAGAGAGATAACCTCAGAGGATGTTTGCATCTATTTTGAAGTTCCTAGGTGTCCAAGGACCATAATGGATTGCCTCTCTTTCTGGCACTTGGGGAGGCCTAACACTTCGGAGAGGTCCTTGAGCCTTTTCCCTCAATGACAGTCTATTGGTTTTCCCAGAAGAGACCTTGAACTTCCAAGTTCCTCACTTCTCCCCTTCAGAGCCTTTGTAATATCCTGTTGCTAAATGTACTGAACTTCATTATGGGCTTTCCAAAGATAAGTAGATTACAATGTTCTTAGCACCTCTCTTGCAGCCCTTGGCATCTCTCTCTGCAAACCCCTGTCCCTTCCTCAGTCACACTATAATGTGTAGAAGCCTCAGAATCATCTCCTTGGGTCTGAACTCAAGTGTGAAGTCAGAGCAATCCAAGAGAACACATGAGTGTAGTTGGGGGAGGCTGCACTGAAAGGAAGGGGCTGGGTGACTGGTCATGAGCTGAGGTGACACTCACCCTTACATTTGGGGGCCATGAGGAAGTTGACTATCCGGGGTGGACAATGCAGAGTTGCATAAAGAGCTTCCCAAGCAAGGAGGTAAGAGAAACAAAAGTAAAAATGAACTATTGGGTCTTTTTCAAGATAAAAAGCTTCTGCACAGCAAAGGAAACAATCAACAAAACTAAAAGGCAGCCTACAGAATGGGTGAAGATACTTACAAATGACATATCTGATAAAGGGTTAGTATCTAAAATCTATAAAGAACTTATCAAACTCAACACCCAAAAAATTGGTAATCCAGTTAGGAAATAAGCAGAAGACATGATTAAACATTTTTCCAAAAAGACGTCCAGATGGCTAACAGACACATGTCTCAACATCACTCATCTTAAGAAAAATACAAAATACAAGATATCACCTCACACCTGTCAGAATGGCTAAAATTAACAATATGGGAAACAATTGATGTTGGCGAGGATTCAGAGAAAGGGAACCCTCTTGCACTGTTGGTGGGAATGCAAACTGGTGCAGCCTCTCTGGAAAATAGTGCGGAGTTTCCTCAGAAATTTGAAAATAGAACCACCCTATGATCCAGCAATTGCACCACTAGGTATTTACACAAAGGACTCAAAGATACAAATTCAAAAAGGTACATGTACCCCAATGCTTATCACAATAGCAATGTTGCACTATCAACAATAGCCAAACTACAGAAAGAGCCCAAATGTCCATCAACTGATGAATGGATGAAGAAGATGTGGTATGTGTATACAATGGAATATTAGCCATCAAAAAGAATGAAAGCTTTTGCCATCTGCAACGATGTGGATTGAGCTAGAGTATATTATGCTAAGCTAAAGAAGTCAGTCAGAGAAAGACAAATACCATATGATTTCACTCATCTGTGGATTTTTAAGAAACAAAATGGGAAGGGAAAATATGAGAAGGAAAAAATAGAGAGGGAAGCAAATCTTAAGAGACTTAATGATAGAGAACAAACTGAAGGTCGATGGAAGGAGATGGGTGGGGAATGGGCTAAATGGGCAATGGGTATTAAGGGTGGCACATGTTATGATCACTGGATATTACATGCAAATGATGAATCACTAAATTCTACTCCTGAAATCTATATTACATTATATGTTAACTAGAATTTAAACAACTTCTTAAGCATGACAAGAAACCTAGAGACCAAAAAAGAAACTATGGACAGATATATTAGAGAAAACAGAAAAGTTTTTATACGGCAAAAAAACACTACAAACAAAATTAAAAGCAAATGACAGACTCCTAAAAATATTTATAATCTACACAATGAGAAGTTAATAATCTTAAAATACAAAAAAAAGTCTAAAAATTGGGAAAAGACCTGAAAATTTCATTTACAAATGAGGATATGCAAATGGCAATAAATATTTAAGAAGATGCACAAACCTCCCTAGTGATTAGATACATACAAAACAAAACATAGACACATTTCTCACCAATTAGATTGGAAAAATGAAGATCAATAATATCCAATGTCTAGTCATAAACTGTGTGGGAATATAAACTGGTGAAACATTCTCAGAGAAAAATTCAATAGTTTCTCATTAAATTTAAAATGCATATAATTTTTGTTCCAGAAATCCACTGACACTTTTTTTTCAGAAAAGTCAGGCAAGTGTGTCTCTGCCTCTCTCTCTCTCTCTGTGACTATCATGAATAAATAAATAAAATATTAAAAAAAAAAAAAAAGAAAAGTCAGGCAAGTATGTACAATGTTTACTGAATCAGTGTACTAGGAAATATCTGATGGCTACATGAATATTAATTAATAGTAGAATGATTTAGAAAACATTACAGTTGATCTATACTGTGGAATACTATGCAATCATTTAAAAAGAACAGTGTTGCTTTTATGTACTAATGGGGAAGAAGATCCATGTTATACTACTGTGCTTAAAAAATAACTTTACACCATAGTATGATCCTATTTTATCTTCATTATAAACTACAAAACAATGTGAATATGAGTGAGTAACGTGTATATTCACCAACACACATTTCCTATGGGCATAGCCGAAGTTCTGGAAAATATATATATTTATCTATTAAATTTAGCTACATGATTTATCTATTAAATTTATCTCCCTCTGACATTTGGGACTCACTTTTAAAATCCATTTTCAGTGTATTGTTGAATTTTCAACTTCCATGTACTACTTTTGTGATTATAAAAGAAATACACAAAGACTCTCCTTAGGAGTCCATCCAACACAGTAGTAACAGAGGCTGTCTTGACCCAGTTTTGAGGCCCTGGGTAGAGGTTGGTCAGGTCCCCTTCTTGAGCTGACAATTAATTCCACAACCCCAGCTACCTCCTTTATGGTGCTCTCCACTTCAGACCACTATACACTTGTGCTAATCACCCCAGGGCCAGGTACCACACCATCAGGGATAGGTCCTAAGCCCCAGAGCCCCATTACTCAACTAGTCAATCCTAAGTTGGTTTAACTTGTTTCTCATGTTCCTTCCCATAGAAACCACAAGGGCCTCTTTCCCACAGTTCTACTTTCTCTCTCTTCCTTGTGACCAACCCTGGTGCTTCCACATAGTGCACTATGTTCTTCCCAGGGAACTGTGAGTATAACTATAAAACACTCTTCGGCTTCTCTCCCTTGGTCTGCATCTGGCCTTACTATATCTCACCTGAGGTAACATGGTTAAAACACTAGTTTGGGTGCTTGGGTGACTCAGTTGGTTAAGCAACTGACTCTTGGTTTCAGTTCATGTCGTGATCTTTGGGTTGTGAGATCAAGACCTGCATCAGGCTCTATGCTCACTGGGAGTCTGCTTCAGATCCTCTCTCTCTTTTCCCCTCTCACTCTTTCTCCCTCTGCCTCTGTCCCTCCCACTCATGCTCTCTCTATAAAATAAATAAATCTTAAAAAAAAGAAAACAACTAGTAAAACGTGCTTGGTTGTGCTTTTAAGGAACATCCCATGGGTAGATGCGCAGTGGTCATAGAGGTAACTCCAGAACTACCTCCATTTTATCTGACTTTGCCTGGCATCTCCCCTTGGCTTCCATCCTATTGACCTTTGCACAGGTTCTGATGCCTTTTCCCTTCAGAGTCTGCACCTAATGTACCTTTGGCTCCATTTCCTGGCTCTGACTCTGCTTTTCCCATCTGGTCCAACATCTCAATGGAGCAGTTATTGGCTAATGACCTGCTGTCTGGCCCAGCTCCCAGCAAACATGACCCAGCTTTATGGACAGTCCTCTAGCAAACATGACCAATGGAGCTCAGAGACAGAGCAAAACTCTGAGACTGTCAGATCTGGTGCAGGTTGAAGTTGGGGTCAGAAAGCAGGAAGATAGACTGTCGGAAGTTTGGAAACCAGCAATGACCACCACGCTCTCTGGAGCCCTTCCTATAAGCTAAAGGGGAGCACATGTGGATTCTAGGGCGTGGCAAGCAGCCTTTTAGGACCAGATGGACACAATGGAGGGCAAAGCAAGGGAGGGGCCCAGTGGGTAGGTTGACCAGAAAGCAGCCCACCTATGAAAGAGGTCATGTAGGTAATAAAGTGCTATGAGAGGGATATTAAAAGGCTCAGGTTTGAAATGTGATTCTGTGGATTCTGTGCTTGCTGCGTAGATGTGGGCATTTAAACTGTTCAAGTCTTAGGCTCTTTATCTGGTAAGCTGGACTTAATGACGCCTACCCATGTCCACCTCATAAGTAGTTGTGAACTCCATGCCCTGTGTCTCCCCTCACCAGACACCGGAGATCTACAAGGTATAAGAACTGCAGGTGGAAAAACAATTGAGAGGCTCCTTGTGGTGAACACCTTGATTCAGAGCCAATAAGCTTCTTCTCTGTCACTGCTCTGGCTCTTCTAAGGCCTCATCCTGAGCAGGAGAACTCAGGATGCGGTGGCAATTGAAGACATGGGAAGAACCTCAGATGAGGGGTTGGAGATATTTAGTTGGGCATGAATTTCATCCCCTGAATCTCTCCTCATGTTACAAGTCTAGCCTCCACTGGCCTCCAATTCCCATGCCCCTCCCCCCACTATCCCCCTGTCCCACGTACCTACCAACTTTGCTTTCACCCCTTCTTTGGGGCTGCTAAGTTAAGAGCCACACACCTGTGTCCAAAATCTCAAGCCAAGACATGAACTCCCAAAGCTACCTCTGCAACCCCCTCTCATTTGACGATTCCTTGGAAATCTCAAGCAATTTCCATTATTGGCAGACACGGTGTTTCCTTGTTGCGTTCCACTTTCATACAACTGGAGTTTGTAGACAAGAAAAATACAGCTGTTATGCTGCACTAACTGGGCTTTTATGTTGCTTCACAGGCAGGAGACTGGCTGTGGAATGCCACACACCTCCTTATCACTGCTTGCGTGCTGGGACCTCTATTCATTTTATGCATTGTGTATCTCAGAATTTTCCAGGATGTGGTGAAGAGTCATGTTGCTTGCTCTCAGAATTATGCAAAAAGCCATTCTTTTTCTTAAGCCAGAAATCGTAGGCACTCCAGAACCCTTTTGACTCAGGCAGAGCTATGGGTTGGGTTTTCCACAAAAGGCAGAAGGAATGAATTGACACTGACTACGTTAACTAGCCCTCCCAAGGGGAGTGGGAGCCCCTGCTCCAAGCCAAGTGTGAGAGCCATTCTGAGGCAGGAAGCTTTTAAAAACTCACAGTGAACCTCAGCTCCTTTAGCTTTGGGGCTCCATTATATATTGACTGAGAGAGCTGCAATCATTAGTTGCCTATTTTTTAAATTAAAATCATTAAGCCAATGTAATGTCTGGAAGAGGGCTGGAATTGGCAGCCTGGGAGAGCATAAGCCTCTCTTTGTCAGCAGCCAGGACCAGGAGGAACTGAAGCTATGTAGGCACTTTGGGACCAGCATCCCATGAGCTGAGAACCAGAGATGATATTACCCCCCAGGTAGGAGGAGCAGTAGAGGCCTTCCTCCTCGAGAGAGCTCTTGGCCTCCTGCAAAGGGGGAATAAGTCATGCTTGTCCAGCCTCTGGGAGCACGCTGGGAGGCTTGTGTTGCCCTCTGCTGCTTTCAGACCTTAGGTCCCTTAACTGGGCACTCACGCAGATCTACCTCCACATTTACCAGGTAACCACCGTAGCTGCAAGGTCCTCCCTGTGGGTGTTAAGGGATCCTGCTCATTTCCTCTCTAAGTATTTATGATGTAATGGAGGGAAGGAAGAGGAGGAGGACAAATGAAGCAAAGTAAAGTGCTTGAGGAGAAAACCTTCTGGTTGATGGGAGAGCATGGCAGCTTCTGAAAGGAAAGCCTGACATCTTCTAGGGTCACTTCTAGCTTTTGCCACTCAAGGGGTTAATATTTCCCCCAAAGTAGGCTATGGGGTGGATGCTGTATTTGCCCTGTGGGTGTCTAATAGACCCTCCCCTGCCTATCACATCCTCTAAAGCTTGGTGTGGAACTGCAGCCTGTAGGGCTTTTGTCCTACAAATTCCATTAGGATGTAAGCCAAAAAAACAAAAACAAAACAAAACAAAACAAAAACAAAAACAAAAAACAAAAAACAAAAAGGATGTAAGCTCAGCCTCATTTCTTGTGCCTAACTTTGACATATTAACCTGTAGATCAGATGTTCAGAGTTCCTACTGGACCCATGTCTAATTTTCCCTGTCCTTTGTTTGAATTAGTTTCATCTAAGTGATACCCTTTTGGACACTCAGGTTCAAAGGATCTTTCTGTCAAGAACTCAGATGCTCTTCTTGTACCTCTTCTGATACCCTACTTCGTGGCTCTATAGGGTCTTGTACACAGAATGTCCTTAAACAAGACCCCAGTGTTCTCAGCACAGAGCTCAGCTCTCTGTTACCCAATCCTCCCTCACGTTCAGATCCACAGTTTTATCAAAGCATAGGCTCACTACACTCCTCCCATTATTAGACATGAACCCTCAAGAAACTCCATCTTAGACTTCCAATTATCTATTCTTATCTAAAGAGCCTTCTAAAGTGAACTGTCTTGTGGCCTGTTGCCTTTTCCTCAATATCAACATTACTGTAAACATGGCCAGACTCTTCTTGAGAAAATGATTCAGGGTTGGACTATAAAAAGACAGAAAATGGAAAGGCAAATTTTCTTTCCTCCATCTTCTCATTCCACCCTAGAGCAAAGATTTTCATTCTTATTGTAGTCACCACTATAATTATAAACGATATGCTTATTTCTTTATCTGGATTCACCAACTTCCAGCTGCATCTATTGCTTCCAGCCTGGTGTCATGCTTATGACACAGTAAGTTGGGAAAAGTTGGAGACATTGCTTTCTCTGTACTTGCAAATAAATCTTTTTTTCTTACAACTCCTCCCTACCTCCTGGTACCACTTCTTTGATGCACTTTGTCTTCAGAACCAGTGGGAGTTTACGAATGTGAGGTTCACATTGGGATGGGCTCTGATGATGGCTGGCAAGGGAGGAAGAGGATCCCACAGAGTCTCACCTCTGGTGGCTGTTTGGGATGTGTGCTAAAGGGGAGAAACAGCGGAGTGAAGCCGGCATTCCCTGTAATTTTGCATTCTTTCACTGTTTCTCCTGCCCAGACAGCACTTGGCTAGCTGGAGCAGGGTCCTTGGGCTGTGAGTAAAAAGCAGATCAAACTCCATCTCCCTTCTCCCTATCCAGTCAATGCTGCTTGTGAGCTGTGGGCTGTCAAGTATGCCCACTTCCTTTCCCAGCCACAGCCCCACCAGTTCTCACGGCAACCAAGGGCCTGGTAGTCAGAGACACTTGCCAAGCATCAGGGGCCTGGAGAGATGAGGCAAAACCAGGGGACCAGATGTGCAGAGAGATATGTCTCTCCTGAGTCTCCATGCTCACCCTCTCATCAGCTGGGCCAACCTCCAGCCTTCCTCTCCCATTGTCCTACAAACCCAACGTCTTCCTCTTCCCTTCTCAGCTCTGCATTGTGGACTGTGGTGAGCCAGGACAGAAAACCAAAGGCCTTCAGCCATCCTCAACAGAGGCAAATTTTCACTGGCCATTTTCTTCTGAGGCCCTAACTAAAATTTGCTGGAACTTCTCATCTTGATCTACACTGTCCAGTAGGATTATCACTAGCCACATGCGTGGCTACTTAAATTTAAATGAATTTAAAGTAAATAAAAGTGGTCAAGTGGCTGTGAATTGAACAGTAGAGAAATGAAACCGTTCCATCCTTGCAGAAAGTTCTGATCTAGACTCTCCTAGCTCCCGACTGCCCTTTCCTCAAAACCCCATTCCTTTATAATACACACAAGAAAACACAATTTCTCTTTGGCTAAGCCGCCTCCCTAGTCAAGGCTCTACACATCTCTATGTAAGGAAAGTTTGTTTAAAGGTTTTCCCTATGACAAAGGGCCACCTCTCCACCTCTGATCAGAATCTCCTCTCTGCTAGAATGCTGAATCCCTGGACTGATTTTTTTTTTTCTTTCGGGGACAGGGAAGCAAGCCAGCCTCCATGGGGGCCAGCAGACCAAGACCAAGGAGGAATCCGAGTTTTCAACTTAGGTGGGCAGCTAGAAGACTCTGTGTACAGACACTGATGATCAGAGCTGAGCTAATTAGAACCAGGTTCTTGGGCAAAGCGTGAAAGACCATATCTAAAGATATGCAGACTGACAGATGGAAGGGAACAGAGAGGTCAGTAGGGTCAGTTCTCTCATCAAAGAGGAGAACCCCGAACTGGTTAAACAACCAACATAGTTAATGATGAAAGGTCTCAAATCTGTAGTGCCAGAATGTGGCAAACAGATTGACCCAGGAATGAGAATAAGTACACCAAGGAAGGTGGAGGTGGGGGATTGGGGGTGGGGGGCAAGGCCTCACCAATGAAATAAACACACTTCAGAAAAAGTTTACTCTAGAAGGGAATTATGTTAAATAAATCCCATTTTTCTTTTGACTTTCAGTGTGAAATGGGAAAGTTATCCTTAACAAGAGCTCTTACCCAGCAAGAGTATGTGACTATCCGTGAGTGAGTGTGTATGTGTGTGTATTTTAACCAGGAATAAAAGTCAGGAACTTTTTTGTTGTTGGTGGTAAACACCAATAATGATACTCCTGTTGAGAGCAATGCATTGCTCTACTCAAAATGAAAGCAGTGGTGGGCACATGGTAAGCAATCAATGAGTATTTGTTGATTGATTGAAAATAAATCACAAAATAAAAATATAAATTAGAAGTTCGTGCCTCTGCTGACCATTCTTTCCCCGGACTAATGAGTTGTTTATTTCACTGGTGACAGCTTCTCCTTAGGGGTTGTTAGTACAAAATGGTGTTTACTGAGGCTGGGGATGTGCTAATCAGTATTAGAGGTTAGTCTGTGCCTCAACTAGTGGCAGCTACAGAGACAAGATGGCAGGCACAAAACTTCATTTCTTTTCATTTTATGGTGGGTTCAGATTTAATTCGTCAGTCCCATAAAAAAGGAATTCTGTGATTGGCATCTCAGTAAGTGGAAGGGATCCATACACTGGGGACATGTCCTGCGTTTGAGGGTCAGAGAAAGAGGCACTTGCTGGTTAGGAATTTCAAACCAGACAGTCTGGTCTGTAAGCAGGAGCTGTGAATACTTGCAGCGCATGTGGCTTGTGCATGATGATCATATCGCCAATAATAGCAACTATTGTAATAGGCATTTGTTGTCTTTGCTTCCACGTGTCCGTTTCTCCTTCTTTGGATGAGAGTGTCCCTACAGATTGCTTTGGGGGGGGGGATGTTTCTCTTCACACCCCTGGTATAAAGGTGAAGCCTTACTAGCCCTAACAGAAAGACTCCAAAATGTAATGTCTCAAACAAGACACGAGGTTATTCCTCTCTCATATAACAATCTGGAGCCAGGAAACAGCCTCTGCTCCACAGTGATCTGGGGACCCAGCTTAGCAGGACAGATCTGTCATCCTCAGTGCATGGTTTCCAATGTTGTCCCAGTCTTTGCCCGTTCCACTCAGTGGGACGGAAAGGAAGCACAGAGGAGTGCCAGTCCTGTAAGTGGCTACGTATCACTTCAAGTCATATTCCACTGGCATGAGCTTGGTCACTTAGCTGTACTTGACTGCAAGGGAGACTGGATCTTAAAGTTTCTAGCTAGGCCCCATGTGTTCCAGCCACGCTCCAGGCAAAAGGTGAGCACACAATCCAAGCTAAGGTCAGGGACAGTCTACTGCAGACACTCTTCCTAGAAATTTGAATCTTGAGCAGAGTGGCAAAAAGGCTGAAAATGGTTGGAGCCGATCCAAGCCAGTGGCAGCATCTGGAAGAGATCCTCAAATGATTCTTGCACGTGAACTCCTGGAACTGCCCTAATTCTTGTCTGGCTTTTCCACCTGTCCCTGAGGCATTGCTCTAAGTACCCACTCTGCTTTGGCTACCCAAAGTTGGTGTTCACTGCTTGCAAGAACCTGAGACAGCTACCTCTTAGCGACCACCTAATGTCTGACCCAAGGACAAAGTTCTCTTGCCCATCGACTGTGTGCCAGACACTGTTCTAGGCGCTGGGATGGTACATCATGCCCTCACTGAACTCTACTTCACAGCTGCCACCCCTGATTTCCTAAGAGCAAACCTGGTTTTCAGGGCTCTCCCCTCAGTTGCTGCCTGGCAGCCTGGAACTCTGAGTCATGCTCAGCGAGTTTCCCACAAGGGCGAGTTCGGGCAAGGAGATTATCAGCGTGGGTGAGGAGATTATCAGCGTGGCTTGTGCTTTCCGTGGACCTTCTCACTTTTATTTTGCCTGGGTTTTTATGCTTGCAATATGTAAATTAATTGCCAGTGCATCTTGCAAGTAGGTTATGCCCGGGCAGTGATTTGTCTATTGCTCGGCAGCCTCTATGATGATTCCACCAGCTATCGGCATAATTTTGGTGACAAGTTGGAATTTGCATATTTAGCGGGCATCAGTGTACTGCTTTCGGGTGAACTCAAACGAGAATTCCATCTTTCCTCAGGCTATTATTACAGGCATCCAATACCAACAAGCACATTCACAAACAGATGCCTTCATTAAGGTCTCCCCCTTTACTTCATTGTCATGCAAATAGCCCAAATCAAGGAGTCTAGAAAGTGCTGGAGAGGTGACAGGAGAGCATCTTAAATAAGTAACAAATCAATGTTCAGGGCATTCCTTGATTAATTGGGAGTTATAGCAAAGTGCTACAGGCTTCAGCCAATGGGAGCTTGCTGACACTAAATTATCTTCGAATACCCTCCAGTAATGCAAGAAACTCCCTCTCGCTCCTTCAGTCAATACTTCGTGGGGTTTGTTTTTTCCCCCACTTTTCCTTTGCAGAGTGGAGGTGGGATGGAAGAAGGGGTGGGGCTGGCAGGAGTTGCCAGTTGCAAACATTCAAGCTGATTAGCAGAGGGCTGGGGCCAGGCCTCGTGGAGGGGCAGGTGTCTGGGCCGGAGGGGAGTCCAATGGACCCGTGTGCTCAGTAATAGCCCTCTAACAGGTTTCAACCCCAAAGAAAAGTGCTGGAAAGACGGCATGAATAATTCAGCGAGCACGAGGTCCTGAACCCACGTTTTCTCTCATAAAGAGGAAAGCCAGGAGCCTCAGGTACCGAGTTTCAAACCTATCAGAGCTAAATCTCGCTCTTTCAGAGCTTGGTTACTAAGTGCTGTGTAGGTGTGAAAAGCCTCATTACCATGTAATTTTGTTGGGAGCAGACTTCCAAGTACCTGCTTTACTTTATATTCACATACACACAAAAAAAAGATCAAAATGCATTTTATTTCCTAACAATAGCCAATTTGGCTATAATTATTGTGGAATACTGAATTTTAAGGCATAGCACCCAAGTGACTCCCCACGTCGCTCCCCTCCATACGCGAATATCTTCTTATTTATTGCCTTCCCCATAATGAACTTTGAGATAAACAACAGAAAAAGTAATTTGTTTTTTGACAATGCTGAACCTTTGAATAGAGAAAATCACACAGTTGAACACAGAGCGCAGTCCTGTGTGGTAAGTGGTATCCATGGCAACCAATAGATTTTATGCTAAGTCTGGCCTTTAAAAACATTTCACGTTTACCACTGAGAAAAAGATGGCCTTGATTTAAAAATGATACAACAAGTACCTCGAATGGGCATGCTTTCTGCTCTGAGCTGCAAACACAATTAAGAGGCATCTCCTCAGCACCGGATCACCTCAGTAGTATCTATGTCATCCTTGAGGAACATCCTGGCCAGCTTGAGAAAGAGAAAGAGGTTGGATATTCTGTATTCTGCTGCAGGGGTTGTGAGGCAGTTTGTTTCTTTTTTACTTGTTCTCCTTGTATTTAACACCAGGAGTAAAAAATAGGGAGTAAAAAATAGCACGTTTGCCTCTTATCTTAGTCTATGATCATGGTGACAGTGAAAATATTATGGCCTGCTTATCTTGGGAGTAGCTCCAATCACGCCCGCTTATTATAACTTGAAATAATGGATGGAGAAATACCTACCATACCAGCTTCAGACTGAGCGGCTCTAAATTAGTCTCTGTTCACATTTAGAAAGTTGGATACCAAAAATGGAATGCAGTTGTGGCAAAGAGAGGATGTCGCCTTAATGATATACTTGAATAAAACGAGAAAGGACAAGCCCCCTTCTTCTGTAAGAAGAAAAGAGAGAGATTTGATCAATGATGCATCAAAGGAAGGAAACATAATTAATGTCTTTGGGAGGAGTTTGTTTTGCCAAGCTATTTGTAAGTGCTTTGATAACTCCCTTAAGACGGCATTTCTGTTGTGTTTTTTTTTTCTTTTTCCTTTTTTTTTTTTTTTTTTTGCAAGATGAGTTGTCCTTTATTCCTCAAAACGGGATTTTCTTGGCCATACCAAGAATTAGAGAAACCTCGATATACTTCCTCTGGAGGTATTTTCAGCTGGAGTGCTCTTACAATTGACTGGTATTATGGACTGAATTGTGTCTCCCCGCAAATTCATATGTTGAAGCCCTCACCCCCAGTGGCTCAGAATGTGACTTTATTTGGGGAATGGGCCTTTAAATAAGTGATCGAGTTACAATAAGTCTGCTAGCATGGGTCCTGATCCAATCTGACTGGTATCCTTATAAGAATAGAAGATTAGAACAAACAGAGACACCCAGGGGGATGTGCGTGTGCTGAGAGAAGATGATGTGAGGCCATAGCAAGGAGGTGGCCATCTGCAAGCCAGAGAAAGAGACCTCAGAGGAAACCAAACCAGCCAACACCTTCATTTTGGACTTCTAGCCTCTGGAACTGGGAGAAAATCAATTTCTTCCGTATAAGCCACCCAACCTGTGGCATTTTGTTATGTCACCCTAGTGCGCCAACGCATCTGGGGTGGGAGTGAGGCATCCTTTCATGGAAAGAACAGCTTTTCAGAAGGTGTGTTAGTCAATACATCGGGGAAGGAGGTCAGGATGAAGAAAGCCTCAGTTGTTCTACCTGCACTGAAGTGTGGGGGTTTTCTGGAGGACAGGGGTGTCAACTTCATAAACACATCTCCTACCTCCTCTGACTCAACCATCCACACTTGTCGGTGGCAAACAAGATGATTTGGTGACACTTCACTATTGGCTTTAAATAAGCAAGGACACTTTCTGAGTCATCAACATTTTATAAAGACAAAAGCTTACACTGCTTTCATGTTGCCAAATATCTGAGAAGTGACATAGACCCAGGAGAGTGGTGATGCCAGAAAGGATGTATGTGTGCAAGGGGGGGGGGTGGTTAGGGGAGTGCAGTACTATGTTCCTAACATTCATAAGCTTTGCTTGATGCCTGGGCCTCAGGCCCAGGACCACACATCAGCCACCTGCCCAAAGGCACGGGCCATTCATCTTTCTGAGATAATTTTCTTCTTTCAGTCCACAGAGAGCTCTGGGCTATCTTTGGCCTGGGAAAGAATGTTGACTCTTTTACAGACTGAAACATAAATCACTCTCTCTAGGCCTTGTTAACTTTTACTTATAAACTGTTTTAATGTAGAACTGTCAGGACCCTGTGAAAATAATGGGTGGTGACAGGTTTAGGATTAAAATCTTCTCAGGTAGTTAGGATGGTGAGTTAGGTTATAAATTGCTTTTAAAGAGCTGAGGCATGGACTATGAGCTTCATATGCTTACTCCAAATGGACACCAATGAGGCAGCTGGGACAAGTATATGCTAGTAATTCATCTTAATTATTTGTCAGCAAAGCCATCATAATAAGAGATGTCTTTCATTTTGATTAAAATGACCCTTGGTAATCTCTAAAGGGTCTTGTCTGAAAAGCACTATTGAAAAAGAGAAGTTGAGTCTTCTGGGGCTTGGGATTTTATGTCTCAAGCAAGAAGGCCTGAATCAGAAAAATATACCAACGGATGTGAAGATATATAGCTCAAGTGTCCAATTATAGACACATCCATAATTCTCTCAGATGACCTCATTTGCTTCAATGCCAGGGCATCAACGGGCTCATAATTTCTCTTAAAACCTATCATGTCTCAGGGCTTACTGGATAGAGATGGCTGTTTATTCACAGGGAGGTGGGGCTTTGAGGAAGGACCAGGACCTGTCATTATACCCACAGAGAAGGTATAGATTGTGTAATATAGATCAATGAGTAGATGAAGCAAACAGCAGCCATCTCCAGCCATAGTGAAGCAAACAGTTTTCTTGGGATAAAAAGAGTGTATGGATGTCCATCAGATGAATGAAACTTGAATGGAAATCTAGGCAAGAATCAAGTTGAGCACTGGGTGGGGAGAAAAAAGCAGATGGCTGGTCTTTAGAAGTCAAGCCCGGGAATTGGAGGATTCCATCCCTCCTGACAGGAATTTCTCAGTGCTTGGGGAACCTATGGGAGCACAATGGTCACACAGAGTCATCCTCAAGAGATCAGACTCTCAGAGTCTTTTATTCATTCATTCAATGAACACTTGTTGTATGCCTACTATGTACCAAGGCTACTCTAGGGCCTGGGTATGTCTATCAACAAAACTGACAAAAACCTATCTTCTCATGGAATTTATATTCTAGGGGAATCTGTCATGCTGCATCAAGCCTCATTCACCAAATGGGGCAAAGACTACTTACCTGGTTTGTTCCTTGAGGCACGAGTTGCCTGGGAAGGACAGCCTCAGGCAGCTGGGAAAATACGTGCCATGAAAATGAGATGGAGGGGTTGCTGCCGCTGAATCACACATCCTCTCTGGCCAATGCTTTTGGGTGGAGAAGACTTTCCACATCTTGGAGACGCTATACAATTCAATAACAATTCACTAAGATGTTTCTGACTCTTAAAACATGTAACTATAGCTACAGACAAACTGCATTACAGGGTTTCAGAGAACCATCTGCTAGACTTTAATTTGCTTCTCAGAACTGAGAGGATTATAAATCATGCAATAACACATCCAGGAACATTCTTTCCTCCATATATTCAGCTTAAAAAAGTCATATGTAGTAGCATCAATTTACTTTACCCTCACCCAGAACCTCTCATTGATGGACAGAAACAAAATGGAATCTCATTAATATGGCATACAATTTTACTAATATGATTTACTATAAGCAAATATAAATTAATTTGAAATATTTTTCTGTAGGAAATTTTAACAGTTTTTTTCTCTATTAAATTTATAAGACTATGGCCATATCATTCCGAGGAGTCATTGGCAGACTCTCAGACTTAATAGTTGAAGGATCTATAGCATGAACATCTAAGGCTCATGGATAAAATGATGTAAGAGATTTCCAGCTCACTATCCTTAGGAAATGCATGTAAGTTTGTTTCTCTAATAATCAAATTCTCCATTTATAAACATTTGTTGAGCACCTGTATTGTGCCAAGCCCAGTCCCCTGTTTGGAGCTCCCAATATAGTGGAGGAGAAAAATGTGAACATGAAATTCCATAAAATAAGGTATGGTATAAAGAACAATATTTCAAGGTACCATGGGTGCACAAAGGTGGGAGCCCTTAACTATGCCTGGTGTGTGCCTCCCAGAGGAAAGAACATTTGCTCTTCCTTAAGGAATTCCCAGGAACTACAAACAGCATATGTAAAAATCAGAGGAGAAAGAAGGAGCATGGAACATTCTTAGAACTGCAATGCATCAGCAAGATGCCCAGAGCCCAGAGTACATGAGAGAGTGATAAAAGATGAAGCTGGAAATATTGACCAAAGCTAGATCATTGTATGTCTTTTCAACTCTACTTGGGGTTTTGGACTTGATTTTAAAAAATAAGCAGCCTTTGGAGGAAGGTCATCCATGACACAAAGAGAATTTGGTGTATCCATCTAGGATCAAGCCTTGTCCTTGGCTTTATGGATCTATATCTTAGGTGCTTGGACTTGGAAAAATAGTGATCTCGTAAAGAAGTGGCCCTGTCATGGAAAAGGACAGTTATCCCAAATGAGAAGCTTGAAATCCAAAGTCTAGAAAGAGCAGATTAGTATCTTTCTGACTTCAGAGACCTGAGGTTCCTGCATCTGAGGCCCATTGGCTCAGACCATATGTCTTAGGGAAGTCCTTAACCCATACAGTGTGAAACTCGTAAGTCTAAAGCTAGGCATGAGGAAAGGGACTGATAGCCAACTAATACACTCTGGTTTTTCTATTTCTCTCTGCCCCTTGGCACTTTAAAAAATATATAAAGAATAATGTCCAGGAAATATTTTTCTTTAGATCTTGCCCAAACTACTTTCAGATGTGATGAGATGGCATTCTGCTTTATTTAACAAGCCTGGAAATGAGAAGTAAATGAGTCGATATGATTGGAGAATTTTGAAACCCTTTCTTTAAATGGCACTCATTTGTTTTATAGTCTGGATGGGATGAAATTTAGCAAATCATACTTGCCTTTCATTGTGGAGAAGATTGGAATCTGTTGACTGAACATTTCTACTTGGACTGTCATAGTTTTACCCCAAACATCTATCAATTGCTTTACGTTTTCCTTTCACTGCCATTTGCTGATTTCCACCATGGACATATTTTAGCTAACTAACACCTCGGTGGAAAGAGAAGGTGTTGGTGGATTGAAAAGAGCCCTGTCAATTCTCTCTATTCCATTCTGAGTTCTGACAGTCTCTTGATTTGTAGGGTGGGACAAAGCACTTAACCTTTGTGTCTCCAAAAGCAAATGATAAATTTTGCCCCATTTACACTGTTTATTAACAGATGGGAGTTGCACATGATTAACTGCTCTGTTCCCTCATTTCCTTGACCTTAAGATGCCAGCCTCGCGCGAGGGGTTGCTATGCAGCGATGTATAGCATGCAGAGCCTCAGAGGAGGTGAGCAGCAAATGTTTGATGATGATAATGATGATGATGAAACTCACTTGACTTCTCAGCAAATGCCAAATTCCCTGCAGGATAACACATGTGGAAGCTAAGCCCTATCTACTTTGGAGCGCTGGAGGAGGCTATGTAAAGCAGAAAATGAAAGTGGGGCCTCACCAAAGCTGAACATACCCTACTTTACCATAGCAAAGTCACTGATAATAACTAAATTGGTTCAAAACCAAATAGCAGGTCAGATCTTTGATGAATTACTAGAGATTAAATCAGCTAAGTGCTGTCGACACTTGGCCACTAAGCCCAATGGGGATTCTTTGACCTGGGAAAACACTCATCATCAATATCTTGGCAGTTGAGGAGAGAAGCAATGAAGTCATGGAGAGTCCAGCCTTCCACTTTCCATTCATTTTATGAATCTGTTTGTCAGGCTGCTCCCAAAGTCTCCTGCATAGCAGCAAAGGATACTTCTTTATCCCCAGATGAACTGTAATTCTCTCCTGCATTTGCGTGTGTATCTGAATCCACATGAAGTTGCCGGGAAAGATTTAGAGCTTTCTCTAAACTCATATTTTCTAAAATGTGTTCCATAAGAATACTAGTTTCCAAGATACTCTTCAAATTAGAATTCCTTCATCAAGTAAGTTGGGGAAATGCTTTCAAAACGTATTTCGTAAGTGCCAGGGATATGGTGATGAACAAGTCATTCAATGCCTGAACTCTCTTGAATCATGGCATGAGGTAACATCAGGAGAAAGGCAGAGATGCATCATAGAAAGTCTTGTAAACCATGGTAGTAAGAACTGTGGCTATGGTAAGAACAGGCTGTCACTGGAAGGTTTTAAGCAGTTTTTATCCAGTATATAATGGAATATTAAAGTCTCTGGGAACTTCTGAGAGGAAGAAATCTGTCAAGCTTTCTTTTACCCAAGTATTCCAGTTTACTTGACTCATAGTAGCTACTAGAACACTGGAGAACACAACTTTGAACTTAAGAGGATTGCTCTGCCCAATTTTGATGTCCCGTTTAACACTAAGACACTGTTCCTGACCAAGGATTTTCCCTGCAAAATTGTTCCAATTTTGAACCTTGGCTTCTTCTATGCCTTTTTCCACTCCTCTGTTCACGATGTTGAATTATTGTTTTGCAAATACATTTCTTTCTCCCCTTGTACTAGTGTAGGTGAACTGCTATAATTAATAGACTTACAAAATGGGTACCAGCTCAAATATCACTGAAAGATATTTCTTGTTGATATAATAACTATACAGGGCAGGTGAGTAAGTCAGAAGTTATCCGTCCTCCACACAGCTCCACATAGTCATTCAGAAACCCAGGCTGATGGAAGTTTTGCTGTTTCAATGCATGATTTCAAAGGTTTCCCTGGGATTCATCTTTATTTTGCCCAGACAGTAGAGGAAGAGAGCATGAAGAAGTATATATATGCATATGTGGGGAAGTGGAGGAGTCATGGGACAGGGCTAGAAGACATCCAACAGTTCTGCTCACATTTAGAGCTAGAAATTGTCACACAGCTCTACTTAGGTGCAAGGAAGCCCCTGGTTGTACAGCAACCTCCCAGTGATATCCTATACTATGGATGGCTTACATGAAGTGTGTTGAATAGCTACTCATTTCTGCTACACACCTACCACACTAATAGCTCTTTGAAAGAAGGACTATAAGTTCTAACGTATTCATCTTTGCTAGTTTCATAAATAGACCATGGTTCTGGCATAAAACATATGTCCAATAAGTTGGTTGAATTAAGCAATAGCACACCCAAATTTATATATCTCAACCAGGACGATTGAAAAAGTTGAAGAGCCATCAAGAAGCAGAATAAGGTAAGTGTCTTGGTATTTCGGTCCCAAAGAGATAAACATTTGCAGAATGTTTAGAAAGTGGTTGAATTTGAAGTTTAATTTCTCCCGTGATTTATCTAAAGGAAGCCTTAAGCAAAGCAGAGGCAAATTTAAAGACAGGCATGAGATCTTCAGAGGCTTATCTACAAGTAAGGAAAGTTCCTTCTACATTTCTTCATTGTGCTTTTGGCCTGGAACCTCTCACAAACCAGGCTGAAATGCTGTCAGACGTCTTCTGGGTCATAAATCACACAGAGGCATGGTGAGCACTAAATCAATAGAGTTTCTAATTTTTGAAAAAGTGGTAAGGTGCTTATATAACCCTGCTGGGGAGAGGGAAAGCCATTGGCAGCTTGCCTTGTTTATCCTGAATCAGATTCACATTTGGAGGCCTCTCCACTCCCTGGAAACCTTTGGCTCAGGTGGTACTAGGGAAAATGCTGAAATCTGCAGTCCTTGGACACCCGATTTCCCCATATTATCTTGTTCTAACCATAGTTCATTTTGCAATTGGAACTGACTGAAGAGAGGTGTTTACAGTGTTGCACATTGTCGCACTGCTAACATTTTCTCTTCTGTAGGAGTAAGAAGAGGTGGGAGCTGGAACAGAATGAACATTTATCATCTGGGACACCTTCCCTCCCAAATGTGATCATCATACCTCTTCAGAGAAAGAAAGCATTTTGGGTGCTTATTTTGTATTATCCAGAAGTTTTCGATCCCTAGCCCACAACACCCCCATGAGATGATCTCAAAGCAAAGAACATCCAAGCAGAAACAGCCTGTACTTCAGCTCTCTAAGCTTGCTCTGCCCCCTCTCCTAACCCCCCCTTTTATTATCTACATCCAAAGATAGCTGGATGCTATCTTTGCTCTGGGCTTTCTTTATCAGAGAAGTGAGGTGAAAATGTGTTATTCTTTTGAGCAAAACCAAGATGGGGAGAGGCACCAGCAGTTTAATACGCCACACACATGGTCTGTTGAACCAGTCCAGCAAATTTCAACAGAGCTAGATATCAAAACTGCCCTTCACGGACCAGGGAGAGTTAAGTGGGAGAGAGATAAAAAGATGTGACATAAATGATCAAAGCAATAAAACTCACTGCTCAATTAGTCACTCAGAGAGGCAGGAGGCTGAGGGGATTGGTGGTTGAGGAAAAGTTATATATTTGCTCTGTGGGGATAATATTCATTTCCCAGTGTCACCCAATCTGCTTGGCTTAGCTGCAGAATTCAGGCTGGTTGTTAATTTTATAGGAAGTCCACCTACCTCACCCCCTCCTCTTCTGTTACTTTAAAATATTAGCCGGTGAAACTAAGGATATCCATCATCCTATGCAAATCATGTCTCTCTGTTTTGATGGTAGTAGGAGAAACCAGCATTGCACATACTCCAACTATTGCTGGTAATTTGAGTTTCTTTCATTTTCCCAAGCTGCCATTATAGGACACATTGAGATCAAAAATCCTTTAAGATCCATCTGGTGACTTCTAGACACCTATACAAATACATATTTTTACAGACTTAATGCTATAAGCAAGTCCTGATATTAGGCATTTCTGACAGCAGCTTCTAGCCTGACCCCAGAGGGTGTTCTAGGAAATCCAGAACTAGGGCAAAATTAGCTGTGCCCCAGAAAATCTGGTCTGTCATCGAGAAAGAACAATTTATATTTTTGAGTTTTTCCAATCTGGTCTAAATTAGCCTTGGTACTGCCAAGGTCTAGCTACCTAATGAGAACAATTATTTCTGGATTTCAATTAAATTGAATTAAAGAAGTATTTTATTTGTTTTTATTTGCAATTTTTTCATTATAAACGTAATATAGCCACATTGTAGAGAATATGAAAAATATATTGGAAAAAAAGACTCTCATAATCCCCTGCCCTAACAAGACCACTCTATCAATCTTGGTGCAACTGCGTAATATTTAAAGGAGCATCCATAATGGTAGCTGCAGTGTGGTAGAACAAAGAATTACACAACAAAGGCATAAAGTGAGAGGTTTGCAGGCTAGTTGGGATGTCTGTACATGTGCATATAACTCAACAAATAGAACGGTACTGTGTATGATATGATCCAAATGACCAGTATAGACCTTAGAGGGAAGAAATGCATACGGGTTAACAGTCAGGGAGAGCTCCACAAAGGGCATGGGAAAAATGAGTCGTTCTTTAAAGATGGATGGATATGGCAGAGAGAGAAGCTACTAGATGAGCCAGGCAGGGGCAGGGGGATGGTGGAGCCTGGACAGAACTAGGAAATTAATCTAGCATGCTTGTAAGAATAAAGCATTTTTGCTAAAGGATTTAAGTGGAAGAAAAAGCCCAGTGTAAGATTTGAGAGAAAGTATGAGCCCCTGTAGTGGAGCCTGAAAAGTGAGAAGGGATTGTGTTATCCTGCTCGCCAGCCCAGGATCTGTCACATAGTAGGCACTTAATAAATTGCCCTATTATTCACTGATAAGCATCTTTAGACCCACACAGTACCTGGAATAAAGGGAGTGTTCAACCAGTGTTTTTTGACCAAATACATCAAAGGATGGGGTCAGGTTATAGAAGACCTTCTTCAAATTCAAGGATAATAAAACCATAGAGGCCTAGTGAACACTGGGCCTTTTGAGTTAGAGTTGGGGGAGAGACAGAATGAGACTAGCAGTGCAAGAAGGTGATGTGGTGTCAGACTGCATGAAAGATTGGAGAAGGGGGAGCTTAGAGGAAGGAAGAACGAGTGGGAAATTATTATAATAATCAAGGAGAGGAGGTGATGGAAGGCTGGAGGAAGTAGTAGCAGGGAAATGGAAAGAGATGAAGAAAGAAGAAGCCTAAAGAAAAAGTGAATATTGCAGGGAATAGTCTTGCAGAAAGCAAAGTCAAAGCTCTCCTAACAGCCTTGAACTTGGAAACCTGGAGGGAATCAGTGAGGGATACTGGGCAGTCAAAAAGTAGGTTCTCTTAGTAGGGAAGGGATATATTCCATTTTGAACTTACTTGGTTCAAAGTGACATTGGAACACTGAGACCAAAATGCAAGGCCACAGGACTATGATTAGGCTCATTTTAGTGGCACTCTCTGGACCAATAACTTTCAAACATTTTTCATCATATACTCTTGTCAGCACAAAAAATCTTTGCCATTATTCATTATTATTAAATTATGTTCATATGTTATTCTGCTACTTACTTGATACATTACAAACTACACATAAAAATTGAAATTAAAAGAGGCTAAAGATGAGAAAGACATTATTTTAAAATATTTCACTAACATAATGACCTCATTTGATTATTTAATGTTAATAGTCCAAAGGGCAGTAAACGCTAAGGGTGAAGTTTTTTTGTGAGTGACAGTGAATATGAATTCATATTTCAAATATACCTTTTATTTTTTATTTTAATTCCAGCATAGTTTTTATACAGTATTATATTAGTTTCAGGCATACAATACAGTGATTCAACAAATCTATACATCATTCGGTGCTCATTACAGTAAGTGTACACTTAATCCCCGTCACTTATTTCACCCGTCCCCTCACCCACCTCCCCTTTGGTAACCATCAGTTTGTTCTCTATAGTTAAGAGTTTATCTTTTGGTTTGTCTCTCTCTCTCTTTCTCTCTCTCTGTCTCTCTCTGTCTCTCTCTCTCTCTTTTTTCCTGTCTCATTATTTTATTTCTTAAATTGCATGTATGAGTGAAATCATATTTTATTTGTCTTTCTCTGACTGATTTTTTTCACTTAGCATCATACTCTCTAGCTCCATCCATGTTGTTGCAAATGATAAGATTTCATTCTTTTTTGTGGCTGAATAATATTCTGTTGCATATATATATACATCACATCTTCCTTATCCATTCATCTATTGATGGACACTTGGGGTACTTCCATATTTTGGCTATTGTAAATAATGCTGCATTAATATGGGTGCATGTATCTCTTTGAATTAGCGTTTTTGTGCTTTTGGGACAAATACCTAGCAGTGCAATTACTAGATCATACGGTAGTTTTAGTTTTAGTTTTTTGAGGAAACTCCATACTGGCTTCCACAGTGGCTGCGTCAGTTTGCATTCCCACTAACAGTGCAAGAGGGTTCTTTTTACTCCACACCCCTGCCAACATTGTTTCTTTTATTTTAGCCATTCTGATAGGTGTGAGGTGATACCTCATTGTGTTTTTGATTTACATTTCCCTGTTGGTGAAGAATGTTGAACATCTTTTCATGAGTCTGTTGGTCATCTGTATGTCTTCTTTGGAGAAATGTCTTCTGTCCATTTTTAAAATTAGATTATTTATTTTGGGGGTGTTGAGTTGTCTCAGTCCTTCATATATTTTGGATACTAACCCTTTATCAGATATATTGTTTACAAATATCTTCCCCATTCAGTAGGCTGCCTTTTAGTTTTGTTGATTATGTTCTTCACTGTGCAGAAGCTTTTTATTTTGATGTTGTCCTAATAGTTTATTTTTGCTTTTATTCCCCTTGCTCAGGAGACATATCTAGAAAAATGTTGTTACAGCTGATGTCAGAGAAATTACTGCCTGTGCTCTCTTTCAGGATTTTAATGGCTTTAGGACTCACATTTAGGTGTTTTGAGTTTATTTTTGTGTATGGTGTTAGAAAGTGGTCCAGTTTCATTCTTTTGCATGTTGCTGTCCAGTGTCCTAATGCCATTTGTGGAGGAGACTTTCTTTTTACCATTGGATATTCCTTCCTCCTTTCCCAAAGATTAATTGACTGTATAATTGTGAGTTTATTTCTAGGTTTTCTATTCAATTCCGTTGATCTATGTGCCTATTTTGCGCCAGTATCATACTGTTTTGATTATTGTAGCTTTGTACTATAACTTGAAGTCTGGAATTTTGATACCTCTAGTTTTGTTGTGAATGACACTGAATATGAATTCATATCTCAAATATACTTTTAAATAATTTTAAAACATTCTATTTAGCTTTTGGACAGATTATATATATATATATATATATATATATATATATATATTTAAATTTAAATTTTTTACCTTACATGTGGCTAATGGAAAGTTTATATCTGGAAGTGAGTGTCAGCTCTGCTGTTTTCTTATTGTTTGCTTGTGCTTGTATTCTTAGTAGGGTGAATATATGTCCCAGTTTGCTTAGGAGATGCTCATTTCACACCAATTTTTTGGCACAATGATTCATAGTGTTACCTTTACTCTCAAAAGCATCCCTCTTTGGATGATAAATTGGAAAATTACCCTATTAGTATTGTCTTCAATTTATTGTTTTGTTGCAGGAAACATTTTAAGCCACTTGACCATCGTGGGTGGGGTAGTTTGGCTAAAAATAAGTGATACAATCCATAAATCCACTTCATGGGCATGTATAAAGGAATACCCTGCAACTGCATTCAGGAAGTGCTGGAACCACTGTCAATCTCTCTTCATGTGGTATTGACTCAGCCCTCGAGGGCCACTGTGTACTTCATATGACCCATGACTGTCTGACTTGTACACTGAGTGAAGAATCACTGTCCACAGAAATACAAATTACTAACAAAGCTTAATTTCTATCATAGTTTTTACATAAAAAATAATTAGATCTTTGTTAGAATATTCACTTTAGTGAATTGCCACGTGCCTTCAGTGAGGCTATCCATTCTACTTTGAGATTTCGAAGGGTTTGCCTTATTCTGCCTCTATCCACAAAACTTGACACTGTCCTGGCACACAGGATGCTCATGGGTGTTCAAGGAATAACATGAATGAATGAATGAAATTCAGGTAAAATGCTGACCTGAAGGTGGTGAAGAGAAATTAGTATCTATTGAGTATCCTTCTTGAACTCAGTGCATTCTTTCTTTTCTTTTTCTTTCCAAGTTTTTACTTAAATTACAATTTGTTAACATACATTATAATATTAGCTTCAGGTGTAGCATCTAGTGACCCAACACTAACTACACTAGACCCAGTGTCATCACAAGTGTGTTCCTCAATCCTCATGACTTGTTTAGCCCATTCCCCCACCCACCTCCCTTCTGGTAACCATCAGTTTGTTCTCTATAGTTAAGAATCTGTTTCTTGGTTTGCCTGTCTTTTTTATTTACCCCCATGTTCATGTGTTTTGTTTTTTTAATTCCACATATGAGCGAAATCATATGGTATTTGTCTTTCCCTGATTGACTTATTTCGCTTAGCATAATACCCTCTAGCTCCATCCACATTTTTGCAAATGGCAAGATTCATTCTTTTTGGTGACTGGGTAATATCCCATTGTGTACTTATATATCGCACCTTCTTTATCCATTCATCAATAGGTGGACTTTAGAACTCAATGCTTTTGCTAATGCTTTCATTCAGGTGTGCGTTGTTATCCCATTCTTGTAGATGAAACTGAAGCTCAGAGGAATTACATTATTTGTTCAACATAGGTCTGCCTGACTTCAAACCCATATTCTTGCCAGGCATCGGAAGCACAGAGGCAATATTCACAGGCATAAAAATCAATGAGCTCTTCAATGAAGAGAATATAAAGTCAAAGAAGAAAAGGGTTCTTGATTGAATTTGGGGAAATGCCTACAGGTAAGAACCAGAAAGAAGGAGAGAGTGAAGAAGTTGGAGGGAAATCAGGAAAAGTGCTGGATGATGACCTCTGCCAAGGGAGAAGAGTATTTCCTTACAAAAAGAAGGCTGACACTTTCAAGATTTGCCACAGACCAAAGAAACAGGGCTGTCGGAAGAGAGACTGATGACCTCTGTGTGTGTGTTGTAATTAAATTGTGTGAATAAAGTCCACACCATAGGGAGTTTAAAGAAGGAAAGATTGGTAAAGAAATACAGAGAGAAGCACACACTCATTTAGGAAGCTTCTCACTGAAAGGAAATTGAGGGCCCCAAGGACCAGGCAATGTTTTTTCAAGTCACAGGAAATTTGTACATTTGTAAAGATGTAGCAGACATGAATGGGTGTTCACGGAATAGTCCATATAGCCTCCCACATTTTCCTGTATTCTTTGCAAAGAATTTGGGGCTATGTGATTATTTCTGGGTGTGGACTATGAGCAGGGGTGACATGAAACTTGTGGTGGAGGCTAGTAAGAGCTGACAAGCCTTCTCCATCACCCTTTCACTGACTCAGTGTGCCTGAATGTCACATTCCAGAGAACATCACTTCAGAATGAAGGAAGGTCATCCAAACTTCCTGAATTTTGTGAAAGTGAAACATAAGTCTTTGCTGTGTTAAGCCACTGAAATTTGGGGTATTTTCTGAAAAAGCAGCTTATGTTGATTATCTTAACTAAGGAGAGGATGAGAGAAAAGAGAGGGAAAGAATAGGTCTGGGAGCAGTACTTTTGGGTATTCAGGGAAGAATGGAGTTTTGAAAGAATACTTTGTCTCTTGAATCGGAAGAAGGTCCAAGAGGACAGGAGTCAAGCCTTCCAAGGAGGGCTTCCATTGGATGATCCAATCTCCTTGGCAAACTGAAGGTAAGCGGTTAACCACGGAAGCTTCTGGGTGCACATGGGCTTCGAACTAGAGGTGAGGCTGCAAGGTCTGAAACAATTGCTGTCCTCCCTGTGCTAACTGGAGAATCAGTGAGGGATCATTAAAGCAAGTGCTTACCTAGAGCCCAGTTAAAGTTGGATTTCTCCTCAAGAAAACTATAGAGAGCCACAAAATGTCCAGAGGAGTAGACCTAAAATGATCAAGGAAATGTGATTTTGTTGGAAGAGAAGCTAAAAGGATTAGAACTCTCAGCCTGGAAGCACAGTCTCAACAAGATGTGTTCAAAGCGTTTCTATCATGAAGGGGACAGAGGAAGAGGGACAAACCTGCACAACCATACAAGGACCACATCCTGAAACCTGGAGGAGGTAGTGTTAGGAGAGAGAACCGCAGTACTACTTTCTACAGCACATTCATTATCAGCATAAGGTATGGCATAAATGTAAATATAAATATAGCAGGAAATTCACTTCTGAGATTGGATTTCCAAAAATTTACACAGACATTAAATATAAATAAACAAGGATTTTCCATGATCTAAGGCAGAGTGGAAATAGAATGTGGCTTTAAGACACAGAGACCTGGTTTTAAACTCTCTTACTAGCTGTGTTCCGTCATTCATTCAACAAATATTTAGTGAACACCAGCCCTGAGCTACACAACAGATTCTAGCAGCAAACAAGTTGTACGTGCTCCCTGCCCTCATAGAGTTTACAGCCTAGTGGAGAAGACAGATATCAAATTGAAGTTTTCAGAAATAATTATTTAAGTTAAAATTGTGATAAATTCCTCAAAGAGCAGGTCCAATGTGCTCGGAGAGCATCTGGAGGGACTGGAGGAGGAAGATTTCCTCAAAGGAGTGACATGGGATCTGAAATGGACACCATCAATAAGAATTGGCCAGGGAAGAGAGAGGAGAGGAGAGTACCTGGCAGCGATGAAGGCCCAGGTCTTCACCCACCCCGAGCCTCAGTCCCCTTATCTCTGGGAAATGCCATTGGTGACTCTCACAATTACACAGCTCCCCTGCTGCCATGAGAGTGGCCGCCAACAGCTCAGAGCTGTGCAGGAACCTCACAGACACCTCAGTCTGTGCAGGAAGGGATGGGTGCAGCCCCCAGCCGAGGATTGGGTGTGCAGGTAAGGGACAGCAGGCCCTTCTCTCCCCCGGTGCCATCTGTCATTCACACCCCAGAGCTTGGGCTGGACCTCACCGAATCTGGACTTTTTTTTTTAATTTTTAAATTTTTTTTATTGGAGTTCAATTTGCCAACATATAGCATAACACCCAGTGCTCATCCCACCAAGTGCCCCCCTCAGTGCGCATCACCAAGTCTGGACTTTAACTGATACCATGTCTTTGCCTCATTTCCCCTCCCGCCTTATCCGGTGGCCCCCACTTCCTTACTCCCTGCATAAACACTCAGAGGAGACTCTCCAGCCCAGGCTCTGCTTTGGGGAAGGTAAGTAGAACGGTTTCCTTGGATGCGGAGAACTTGAACCATAGAGCGAGAGCCAAGGGGTGGAGGAGCACCGAACTGGTACAGTGCGGGCGTGGGGAGCACCCCTTCACACCTCCCCCCCTCCAGGTATTTGGGGACCTCACTCTGCGCAAAGACATGAACCAGACTGTTGACAAAGTACATTCACATCGTTTGTCTAATTTGGCCCCTCAAAAAATGCCATAAGCAGGAAGGGGCATGCTTTCATGTTCTTTCATGCTCTGCAGCTCGGAGGAGGAAAACAGAGGTCGGAGGGGTAAAGTGACCTGCTCAGAGCTGCCACCCCGCTTCCCAGGCTCTCCCACGTCCCCAGGGCTGGGGGCCCACCGTTGACAGGGGCCCCCAGAGAGGCTACAAGATGGAGGACTTGCCTGACTTGATGTGGCATGTTTATGCTCTTGTGGATTTGCTTTCAGAATCTTTGCTAATTTGACCTTGGGGGCAAACATGTGACCCGTGTGAGTGCACACAGCACTTTTCCGAAAGTGTAACTGTGTCCTTTTTCCAGCCTGAATCATACGTGCTCTTTCTTTCCTTTGACTGCTGAAATTTGTCCCCCACTCCTTCTTCGAGTGCAAAAAGCAGAAAATCTTTTAGAGTTCAGCTAGTGTGTAAAAATCTACAGGAGAAAGGAAGTGAAATGGGGTGGGTATCATTTCAGTTAGGGAATTAAGGAGGTCTTCGGTAAGTTTGCTGAAAGGGGCTGAATGATTTCAGGGAATGAGTCCCACCCACCCTCTGCCCTGGTGAGCTCTGAATAAGAGGCCAGAGTAACCTTGTGAGTCACCTGTCTGGTCCCGACATTCTATGGGCAGAATAAAGGATGCTTTGGCATTTATGTGATAACCTCTGGATTTTTCTTTTCCTACCTCCAAGTGCACAGAAACAGGACTTTCATTTCTTGAGACTTAATTTCCTTCAGCAGCTTATTCTCCATCTGAAGTCACAATCCTCTTTGGGGAAGCAATTGGTTATTGTGTAAAGGATTTTGAAGTTACATACTAAGGATTATGACTCTATTTGGTGAGTAAGAAGCAATGTCAGGAGAACTCTTAAGCACCAAATACCCAGTTTTGATGAAAATGTTCCTACTGGAGATGAACAAGGGAAGGAACGGTAAAAATCTATGAGGTTGCCATTGGTGGGAGAATTGTTAATGAGAACTTCATCCAGTGCGGCCTCTCGTTTTATCGACGGAGCCTTGCAGTGTATGTCGGCCTTGTGTGATCACTGAGCTTCACTGGTTTTAGGAAACTCTTTGTTCCCATTATTTGTATCCCATCACTCCTACCATAACCCGAAGCCCTGCTCTGCCTACCTCAGAGGCTGTGGTGAAGAACACAGGGCAGAGGGTGCTTTGCCAGGAAAATACTTCCAAGGTTGAGGAGACCTTCTCATCTCATCACGGGCAGCAGCCCTATCACCGCACACAACAGAAAGCCCACGGCGGGAGTCCTTTCCATGCTCCTGAGTTCTGGCATCTCGACACGGTTCTCCACCAGCACCTGAAACGTGTTTGCAAACCTGACCGAAAGGACACTCATGAAATATTAACCTGCAAAATGTAACCCGGGATGCAAAGAGGTGGGACGATTGCAAATTTCATAATGTGGACCATTCAGTGTCTTTGGCTACTGTTTACTTTTTTATGGAAGCTCCATATTTGCAACCAGAACACGCAGAAAGTTAACTTCAGCCTCGTGGGACTGCTCAGAATCAGTACGGGGACCTCAGAGAGCTGTGCTCATCCTCACTCACGGGAGGGAGGCACGCTGTGGCTCTCTGAATTAATTCACTCTGCCAGGTAGTGTGTGTTAGGCCGCCTTTGCTTATGGCTCGACACAGCTTCCAGCCAAAAGTCATTTTGATTATCCTCCTTGCTTTGGTTGGAAAATGCACTGGATGGGAGAGAGCTCCAGCTACGCCCTGCAAGTGCAGGGCTCTGCCGGACCAGAATATGCTGCGCAGCTAATAACAGGATGGACCCTGAAGCCCTGAAGTCCATGTCACTCCTACTTAGGGCCCCTTTGCTGTTGGACATAATAATACTTTCATGAGGGAAACAGGTGCACTATTGTGCTCTCAGTAAAAAGGTTTCAATTTCATCTGCATTAAAGTGAATTTTTGACCATTTCAAGCTCTTATTAGCTCCCATGTGTCTATTTTCAGAGTGAGGAGTGAGTGCTCATTTATCCCAAAGTCCATGTGCAATGCTCAAATGATCATATTTTTGCTGCGTGGTGACAAATGATGCTCTTAATGATGATTCTGAGTCCCATGAGATCCTGGGTCTGTGGAATCATCAAGGAGACAGACTTAGGGGTTTGTCATTTTGTTGCGATTCTTTGCAAAACTGTGACTTCTGTTGATATGTAGGTAACTCCAATTTAGATAAAATATTAACACGCCATCCTGCTATTATCAAATAAGAAAAAGAGAAACTGACATCTTTCAAACATAGAAGCTAAAAGAGCCACTTTTAAAACAAATCACCAAAAGAATCAGAATTTTGGTTTTTAATAGATGTATTCATAATGAAGTTAACAGCCTTACTCACTTTCTTAAGGCAATAGAGATACATATAAACACATAGCCTTTTCTGAGAATTCAAGTCACAATCACTGGAGGACACTGAATTTGTCACTTACTAATAGGGATAAAGTCAAGGGGTGGCTTAGGTCATAGCTCTGATGAAAAAAAACAAAAAACAAAAAACAAGAAGGCACATTTTTATGAGGCTTTGTACCCAACCCAGAGGAGTAACCCAAGCCGCTTCTCTTTATGGAAATAGTGTTTCTCCATTGGACAATTCTGTAAGCCTGTTTCTATGGGGTCCTCACCATACTGATCTGTTGGCAGATCCTACTGCCAGCTGAGACTCGTGGGTTTAAGATGACTTGTCAGTCGGATCCACACCCTTGGGGTACCCAGCAGTTCAGCATGTGTCAGGACCATCCTAGATACCAGAACATATCCATTACCTTTCAGCAACTATAGAATACTGGTTAAGTGCATGGACTTTGGCATTAGCTAGACCAGATTTAAACTTCCTTTTTGCAATTTACCAGCAGTTAAGTTACCTTGGTCAAATTGTGTAACTGCTCTAAATTTCTGTTTTCTCATTAGCATATCTAGGAAAATAATGCTATCAATAATGTCTACTCATAGAGCCACTGTGAATTAAAGGAGGTAATGTATTAATGTCTTAGGCACAGGGCCTGGCACATAGGAAGTCTTCAGTCAAGAATGACTATTATATTTATCTGGCTAAATTCCACAAATACACACACACACACACACACACACACACATACACATGCAGGCTTCCATTATCTTTATTGGTTTAATAACCTAAAATCATTTTCTCACTCATTATTATAATAGCAATCATTATTGCAATTACTGTTTGTTCATGACACCTCACATTATTATAATTATTATTTTTATCCTACTCTCACAAATGTCATCAATAACTACCAGCCATTAGTTGTCATTAATAATTACTAACTCCATGATATCCCACCCCACTGTTCTAAATAAATGAGTTTGTTTTATTAGTACTAAGGGCCAGCCATAAGTGAAGGATTTGTCTCCATTAAACTAAAAAAATCCTCAGAATGTTCAAGGTGAGTTTGTTTTCTGCTCTGAATTTAGCATAATAATTGACTCAATTTAATGTCTGACTTAAAAGATCTGAAAAGACCATGTTCTGAAGGAGAACATTTCAAAGCTCTGAGACATGCGTGAAGTCATGTGTACCAGGCAGGAACTTGCCATCCACTTTTCTGTGAGGCACCATTCTAGAAGAAATAACTGAATTAGTTGGCTAGTTAGCTGGTTAGTTGTTTGTTTTAAAGTCACATGAAGTATGAGCTCACTTTAGTAAACTTTCCATATTGAACACATGAGTATATGGATATGTAAGCTAAATCTCACTTTTGGTTTTTCTCAAATTATTTTATTTGCTTGGATTTTATGAAAGTTAAATACAGCATATGGGATAGAAGCCAGACCATGGGGATTCAGCCTCCAAGGAAATAAAGTGCACTGAGATGTGGCTTCACTTAAGCCATGAAACAATGAGCCTTTAAGAGTGACAAATGAGATAAAAAATGACCAATTTCCTTTTTCAGTTCTTGACCTTTCATTTCCTTCTTCCACATGTAACTTGCTACTTTCTTTTGTCTCCAGGGTGAAGAGCATCTGGAAATCAGGAGGTTCTAGAAGGGATGCTGGTTGGGCCAGCTGCCCTCTTCTCACCTCCTCTTTGAGGCGCTACCCATGCTGGGTCAGCATAACCATCGCCATGTGAGCAAAGGCATTTCAGCAAATCCCTGAAGTGATTTTCTACTCATGCAATTTATATATGTTTGATTTGTTCCCTTAAGAGTAAGACTGCAGACTTCCCAATGTCACGCACCAAGTTGCACTCAGGTTGGTATCTCCAGTACTTCATGCGGGAGCTGTTGCACACATAATGCCCTATAAAGATTCTTGAATAGAAAGGGGGATGCGCAGAGCACACGCCAAAGTGAGTGGGAAGGGCATGAAATGAGCAGGACTGGAGGTGAGCAAGAGCAGTGATCTGGGCTCTTTCTGTCCTACAACAGAGGCTCAAGTCACCTTGGATCAACTCTACCTTTTCCTATTCTGATTTCGGTACGGTAGAGAAGTATTAGTTGAACTGTATAAACTTCCATCTTTGTTGGTCGAAAATGTACTATTATCAGCAATATAAGTTTCAACCTAACAAGAAGCAGAAGGGCTTAAGGGTGTTTATTTGAGACGCAGAGATGTGTATTTGATTTCCGACCACTGTTTAGAACCTGTGTGACATTGGACAAGTTGCCTCACAGTTCCAAGCTTCCCTGTCTTTGTGGAAGTGGGGATGCTAACACTTGCTTAGTTGTAAAGATTGAAATAAGGTAATCCATGTTGACCGCTGAGCTATACGTTCTCCAAAGGTCTGGAGCGCTCAGACCCTGTTCGTTTGCATCTGCTTCTATTGTCCTGAACACAGAAGCTGGCTGTCTTTCCTCAGTCACCCTGCCACGCTGCAATGTACTTTCTGCATGATGCTAGTTATTATACTGTTTGCCATTTTAAAACAAGGTTGAAATAGGAGCTTAAAAACAAGGCACTCAGTTGGGTTTTTTCCTAGTAAATTCAGAAATTTCAATGCATAGGGAAAGCATTTTTTTGTATTTAATTATTCAAACTAATGGGTTTTATTGTAATGAGATTTTTAAAAACCATTATGATGGGCAAAGGGCTGAAGCTTAAAATATTTTCATTTACAGATAGGTTCTGCTTTAATGAAATCCAATATGTAAAAATCTAAACTTAGGTAAATTGGAAGCTTTATCTACATTTATATTGTTTACATTACAAAAGAGGCCTTCTGCCTTACAAAAGCATTTATTTCAGTGTTCCTTTCAACAGCGAGATCCCTATGTTGCATTTAGAATACAACTTGAATTATTACCGTGTTATTTACACACAGATGTTTCGCGTAAAGCAAGGTTCACCTGAGGAGAGTGTTGGGTTGCAGTAGGAATGGCTCTGAATTTCTTAATCAGTCAGAGAAGAGGGATGGAGGGAAGTGATTTTGAGTGACATCCTCTGCAGAAGGTAAGAAAGGTTCAGCATTAGACTTTCAGGGCTCCTATCTAATCTTGATGTGAAGGCATCTGTCAAATGCACCATTATATCTCTTTAGCTTAAACGGAGTGGTGTTTAGCGATTAAAGTAATGGAACATGAATCAGGAGTCGTGTTTTCTGCTTCTGTCTCTTCCAGGTTCAGAGTAGATACTCTTGACATATTCACTCAGAGGCCAGGTTCCCATTTACGAAGCAATTATTTCCATCCTAGGGGATGCAGTGAAACCTTGTTAATGTTCTAATAGCCTGGTGAACGCCTCAGACTGTTGAGGATTTGGCCTCACTGCCCTCCCCAGCTTGGGAACCAAGAGCCAGACCACCCTCTTCACCCACCACTTGTCTTTACCTTGAAAAATAAAACGAGTGGTCATAAAAGCCAAATCATCACTTATGGAATTAAGAAACCAAAACAACGTGTCTCCCCCATTGTGCATAAAAACTTTCTTGAACAGCTTTATTAAATAAAACTTTAAATGGACAGGAAGCATTTGCTAAAGCTATTGTGTGAGCTATTTTACTCAAAAGAATGTGTTAAATGCATCTTAGCAAAGCAGGGCCAGTTTGTATAGTTAATGAAAAGACAGAAAGATAGAGATGGACAAAATACTGAATATACATCTCACAATCTGCACTGTGAGAGTTTGAAAGCTGAGTTTTGATGATTTTAGACCTATGGTCTTTGAAAGTAAATACTAGTTGTAGAATTATAGTAGAGCCAAATCCTGGATACAATCATTTAAAAATACAATTGCTTTACTTTATCTGTTAAGGGAGGTTGAACTATCTTTAAAAGAAAACAAGGATGGAAGTGCTAGATGTGTATTTAAAGGGGAAAGGAAGACACCATTATGAATTGAAGCTAAGGCTTCATTATATAAGTTATCCCCTTTCCTTTTGTTACTGAAAGTAGAATTCATTCAGTTATTCCTACTTTCAAAATGTAATATGAAGCCAGTCTCCCCAGGACCTGAAACTGTGCCTGCAACAGAGTGATCACTTAATAAATGAGTGAATTAATAAGTAGTCGCCTAATAAATGAATGAAATGCATAGGATGAGTGTAGTCTATTATGAAGGTAGGATCTGGAATTATAGATCAGGCCTTATTCATAGTCCCATTCTCACTGGCAGTTAGCACTAGTGGTTGGTTAGCAGAGGGCCAGGACCCGGTCACTGTATGGGCTATAGGATTCCCAGGAAGGCATTGGTTATAGTAGGATTTCAAGTCCCAGAGAGAATGGTGGCAGAGGTGCTGAGTAAGGGGCTGAGTGCAGGGTCACAGCCAGGCTAGAAACCAGCAAGCCTTGATCCAAGTCTGGATGCTTGAGGTCAGGATCTGCCGTGGGAACTCAGACCATGTTGAATCTGAAGAGGAAGACCACAGTTCCTAGCTGTGGGCCAAAGAGTTACATTAAGGCTGAAAACTTGGCAATGCCATGGAGTTAGCCTGTTTACAGCTTCCTCGAGGGTGAAAGAAACACAGAAGAAAGACTTTAAAATCTATGATCCACCAACATCTCGTAAGGTGCTACTGGTTTACATATCAGAAAAGCAACAATTATTAACAAGGGTTATTTGAATGAAGGCTTCCTCGAAGCATTCCATTAATACTGATCCCAGAAATAATCTAGAATAGATATCTTGATTTTTCCTTTAATGAAGAAATCTTTCTCCCTCTGCATCAGGAAGGCATGAAACAGATGGCACCATGAAGCTAGGTAATTTGAAGAGAGTTTAATAAAGGAACTATTTACAAAGTGGGGGCTGGATTTAGGAAACCAACAGATATTGCAGCGCCCCAGAATATCAATAGTGAGGAGCCCTTTTGCCCTGAGGCATGAAGGGTGGTGTTTGGGGAGGGTTCCCTACAGCTCTTTGTAGAGAGATGCCCAGAGGGGGAGCTAGTGAAATAAACACCCTCCCCTGTTTACCTCCTTCCACGCGCCTAGCATTGGCTGAACCCAACCAAAAACCAGAGGGCACGTAGGCCTGCATTTAGGGCAGGGGAGGGTGGAGGAGGACAGACAGTAGACCTGGAGGGACAACTAGGAGATAACCAGCAGACCTTCACTAGGAAATTAATTCCAATTAATGATACCTCAAAGATGCTGCAAAAAAGAATAAGAATATTCATTTGGGAGAATTGATGAAATCAGCTGCATTGGACTCTTTAGCATACTGTATGTAATATTGGTGATACACTCTTAAAAGTCCCCAGGCTCTAAGTAGCTTTGCTTACTTAGACTGTGAACTTCCCAAGGGCAGGAACTGTTCTTTATTCTGTATCCTTAGCAACTAGTACCGTTCCTGGAACATAATATGTGTTCAATAACCATTTTTTGAGTGAGTGAATAAGTTACAGTGAATAACTTTGTGAATGAAATATATTCTGGTTTATATAATTTTCTCGTCACAGGAAGTCATATCCAAAAAGAAAAACAATCACAGAAAGCCTCTTTGATCTTCACCCTCGATGATTGAAACTTCTTCCTAAAATATAGCATTGGCTGTTCCCACCATTCTAAGAGGATTACACTAAGCATGAGGAATATTTCTTTGATGACTGAGAAGCTAGCAACACTCAGGGCTGTCATTTTTAACCATAGGTGTCAGCAACAGAGCTGACTTTCAAGACACTGAAAGTTTTTAAACACAAATAAATAAACACGTGGAAATTGCCATATGAGATCAGACTGTTAGTTGGGCTGCCAAGTATTCTCTGCTAAGGCTAAATGTTCTACATTCTTCCTTAAGCGTAAACTCTTTGATTAATTCAGGAATGAACTAGTTAGGTTCCAGCGAGTAGAGATTTTATTTCTTCATCTAAAAAATTTTTTTCTGCCACTGTCATATTTTGACTTTTGTTATTTTTTTGATTTCCCCAACTGATTTATTATTTTTATGAAATTAAGTCTCTGGACTTTCTGTTTTCTACTGTCATTCAAAGACTGTTTTTCTCTTTTTTTTCTTTTTTAATTATTTTACGCAGAGAGTGCACACAAGAGAGGGAGGTGGAACAGAAGGACAGGGAGAGAGAATCTCAAGCAGATGCCGTGCTGAGCACAGAGCTTGATGTGGGGCTGGATCTTATGACCCTGAGATCATGATCTGAGCCGAAACCCAGAGTTGGAGGCTTAACTAACTGAGCTGCCCAGGTGCCCCAGTTTTATTCTCTTACATCAGCCTGATAGGGGTTAAGCAGTCTTATCTTATTTCTTCCTTCAACTATCATTTTTTTCTGGTGAAATAATTGCAATTCTCTCTCAAATGTTCTGTATAATCTAAGTTCCTAGCAAAATTATCATTTGGATTGACAAACTCCTCCAAACTTCTCATAATCTTGAAAGAAAATGAGGGTCATTGATCCACCCCCGTTTGGTGTCCTGGGGAGTCTGACTAAGGTACACAGGTACAAATTGTCACAGGTACAAATTGTCCAGAGAACACTGACTTCCACACCCCAACAAGAGGGCTGTAACTCAATGTGAGTGGATTTTTCCTGGATGATTTTCTTTATCCCTGGAGTAATTTCCTGGCAGTGGTCTCTGGTCATTTCCAATGGTCCAGACCTCTTGTCCCTTCAGAAATCTGACTCTAAACATCAGTTCTGTCCCATTTCTAAAGTAACAAACCATCACAGACATATAGAAACTCCCAGCCTTACAGGACTCATTAAGTGTCCTTCTCCAGGGCTTCCGCAAGTGAAGTTCTCCCCTTGACCCTTACCCTAGACTTTGAAGTCACTCTTTCCTCTGGGTCACTGTTAAAAGACCAATACTCCTGCTCTGGAAGAGAGCCTTTATATACCCAAAGACTGACCAGATCTCTCCTCAGTTTTCTTTGTAGAACTGAGTACTGAGCGCCGTAGCCCTGTAGCTTGTCTTTTCTATCCCTTCCTTCCCTCTTCCCATTCCACCCTCCCCTCCTGTCATCCACAAGCCATTTTTGTGGCTTATCCTTGAACGCCCTGCAAGTTCTCTGATTCCTTCCTTAGTTTAGTCCTCACTTCCTAAAGAGTGGCAAATTATACTTTTATAAGAGGATAAAGTTTATTTTTAAAATAAAATTTAAGTTACACTATATACATGCATAAACATTTATGAATGTGTATGAGAAGACACATACAAGCAAAAAAATTAAAATCACAAAATAGATAAGTGAAAAAATAAGAATTAAAAAGATAAAAATCTCTTTAATCCTATCACTGAGATAGCCAGTGTATCCATTCTGATGTGCGTACCAACAGTCTCTTGGAAAAAACCCATATGTACATGTTTTTGGTAAAATGGGACAATACTATTTATAACTTTCTTTTTATCTCTGCTAAATAATGCATTAGGGATATTTTTCATGTCATTAATCTTTTACATCATTTGAAATGACCACATAATATTCCATTTCATCAATGTTCATAATTTATTCAACAAATGTCTTCTTGTTTCCGATTTTTATCTCATTACTGATGTTCCCATGGCTACATTTATGCCTAAATATTTGCACATACCAATATAAAGAAATAATTCTGAGTGGAATTACTAGATCAAGGAGCATGCAAAAAATGGAAGATTGTGTTACAAATCAGCCACATGGCTAAGGTCTGGAATCTGATCTGCTAAAAAGATTGAGAACTTGAGGTAAGAGGAAAACTAAGAAGAAAATGAGACTGTTTGACAAGAATGCGAAGAACATGACTAGTAAGGGAGGCATATAAAAGAGTGGATGCTTACATTTTGTAAACAAAACATCTAGAGGAATGGGGTCCAGATAATACTCCAGAAATCTTGTTAGTCTCCTCCCTAACTTAACTGAAAACTAACTTTGTAGATTGGGCACCTCAGCACTTCTCATTGTATCTCTTGGCATGTTTCCTCAGCGAAGTATTCCTTAGATCAAAATCGGATAGCAAGATCAAGATAGCAGGGATTAATAAAAGGAAGTTTGAAAGTCAGCATTGTTGATTTCATGTAGTATTGCAAATTTTTCCCAACACATCAAAGCTGAAGTAGGATATATAACCACTCCCATCCTTATGACTTGTGAAATAACTGTTGTGACATGTTTGTCTCTTTGAGACAAGTCCGGTAAGGGTGTTGTCCCAGTTGTCTCAATGTCTGATTGAAATAGAACGTTGGAATAAATATAGCAGGCTGACTCCCCTTTCAGAAGGGTTCTGAAATACAACGAGGTTTAGGGAGGGATTTGGAGATTGTATCGAATGATGCCATTTTAAACATAACTTGAGGAAATTAATAATAAAAATTATCCGATGTCTTGGGTGGCCATGGAATCTGCCCTCAATTCTGGACTGCATATTGCCTCAAGCCAGGATAACTCTGGAGGCCAGAGGAAACACATGGCATACCAAGCAAAGAAGGAGATAAAGAGCAGAAGAGTAAAGAGAAGAGAAGGCAAGAAAAGAAAGAGGTGCAAATGGAGAGAAAGTAGAGAAACTGGTTCTTGCCCACAGTGGCACGAAAATAATGATTTGCTAACCATGTTCTGAAGACTTCTGTACCAGGGGTCTTGAAATACTTCATTCTCTTCTCCAGAAGAAAAAAAATATTTTAAAATTTTATGTCAGCACGCACAGCATTGGCTCTTAATGCACGCGTGTGCACACACACGCGCGCGCACACGCACACACACACTCACACACATACTTAAATAGTCTCCCAGGAACAAAACAGAGTGAATGTCAGTCCTTGACGGATTAGTCTGCGATGAGTCAAAGGTAGAACCTCATGGGAATATACTTCTAGGAAATCCTTTCATGGATGCTTCGAACACAGCTCAAGTGCAGGTTCTTTGATGTCCATTCTTTCTGAATGGGTTCTTGAGCATAGACCTCTCCAGAAATGTAAGCCCCACTTCTCAACACTGTCACCAGGATAGGGAGATGCTACAGCTAACAGCAGTGACTGGCAGGAGCCTGGGAAAGTACAATAATATTCTAAGTTGTCTTTCGTCTTATTTTTATTTAGGCTAATTTGCATGGCTGGTTTATGCCAAACGAGGATATTTTTCTTTCTCCTTGGAATAGCTTCCTGTTAAAATATCACTCTTTTCAAAATGCCCAAATATTACTGAGATGAATAATAAGACAGATGGAAAATAGGAAGGGTGGAGCAAGTTCAAAATGCTTTATACTTGGCAGGATAAATTAGCCTTGCAGATTCCCAACCTCCATCTACTTTACTGGTCCGAGGGCACCTCCCACTGCACCCTGTGCAAGGACCAGAAAAGCTCTCAGCTTCCACAGGAGCCACATCAAACTCTACTGCTCCCTACCCAGGGCCTATTCAAAGGGCACGTGGCATCTGTCTTAAGCATAGTGTGATATACTCTAAGGAGGGAGCAAGCCCAAGGAAAGCTTCCAGGCCTGGGGCTTTACTACCTGCAGAACTCTGCATGAAGCATCAACCATTTTCCAGAAGGAGTACCAAAAATCCAGTGCAGTGTGGATTTTCAGAAAATGGAGGATTGCAAGTTCTTTATCCCTTTCGGAGCAGACAAAAGCAGGAAGCCACCACCAGCAAAATATTTGACTAAATCAGATTCACAGCTTTGTGTTGCTCGTAACAGGGGTGTGTCTGTTTGATCCCCATGATGGCAGCTGCCATCCTGATGGATTCCAGTGTTGTTCCCCTAGCTATAATGTGTTTCTGTCTCTCCTTCCTCTACCAAAACCTGGCCCAGCCTCCCAGGCCCACGTGAAATGTCAGCCGCTCTCCCAGGAAGCCTCTCCTGTGTAGATGCCTCCTTTCTGTACCAGTTCTTCCCTCCACTAAACAATTTAGAGATTAATAATGTAGCAACAGGAGAGATATTAAAAAGCCATCTGGTGAGCAGCCCCTGACACAGCTTAAAATACCTACAAAAACAAAGAGATGACAGCTCGCAGTGAAAGCGAGGACTTGGACTCAGAGATCTGAATTCAGTTTCTCGACCTACTACTTACTGGCTGTGTTGTTTGGGGAGTGGTTATTTAACCTCTTCAGGCTTCAGTTCTAGAAATAATGATAACACCTACCTCATAGGGTTTGAGAGATGAGTTGATTATAAGTATAAACAGTGTAAGTGGCATGAATGTTAGCTATTTCAACTACTGCCTTGCAGCGGGATAGACCACCTAGTGCCATGGTCCTGGGGGGTGGTCCACTAACTTACTGACTGATGAACCAGATTGAAAATGCACTGGGTGGTCTACTCACGTCTTTCTGTTGCAATCAACAAAAGCCTGTGAAGGGGCAGAAAGACTCACTGTTCCTGACTTTTGGTCTGTCCCTGAGTACCAAGGGCTCACAGTACCATAGTTTCATTCATTCGTTCACTGAACAAATATTTAGTGAGTGCCTAGTAAAGTACTGAGTACTAATCTCGGAGCTGGATATACAGCAATGACCAAACCTGAAAAAAATCCCTGCTTTCATGGAATTTATAGAGAAAGCATAAATAGAAGTAAACTATATGGTAAGCTAGAGCCACAAGGATATCTCACAGGGTGGGTCTCACGGTTGAGCAGAGGAGCATCCATTCCTCAAAGGGTGATGACTGCAAGTCCTAAGAGTGCCAGATGCCCCAAAAGCACCAAAACCCTTCTTAGCCAGCACCTTTTTGGGAAAGCTAACAAGCCTGGATGCTACTGAGGCCCTGCAGCTCTGCGGGGTTGGACAGGCTTAGCCTGGAACCCCAGGTGGCCATGGTTCCTTCTTCCTCTTAACTGTCCCTTCCCCCGTGGTGGCTCAGAAACCATCTGTTAAGAAAAGTGCCTCATGTCATTTTTATTTATTAGTTTTATCTTCAGTCTCAGGGACCTGTAGGCATGTTGAGGATAGAGCCCAATTCTTATACTTGAATTGCACACAATCGTTTTCTTAGGGCTCATTAATAATAATAATAATAGCAAGTGCTGACCTGAGTGCTCACCACATGCCACTGTGCCAAGCACATCAGGGGTCTTGATTCTTTTAACCCTGTCTCCACTCAATGAGGTGGTGCTCTCATTAACTCCAGATGAGATGGTGGAGACACAGAGAGATAAAATAATCTTGCTTACGGTCACTCAGCCAGTCAACAGCAGGTAAGCCTTAAAGGTACTGTTATGGGCTAACTTATGTCCCCCCCACCAAAGTCCTATGTTGGAAGTCCCAGCCCCCAGTGCCTCAGAATGTGACTGTATTTGGAGATAGGATCTTTACAAAGGTAATTAGTTAAATGAGGTTGTGTGGGTACATCCTGATTCAGTATGACTTTATATGACTTTATAAGAGGAGGAACTTGAAAAAAAAAATAAATAAGAGGAGGAACTTGGGTATAGACACATAGAGAGGGAAGTCCATCTGAAGACATGGCGAGAGGGTGGCCAACAACCAGCCAAGGAGAGAGGCCTCTGCCAACACCCTGTTCTTCAGACTTCTGGTCTTCGAGACTGTGACCAATAAACTGGTGTCGTGTTAAGCCCCCCAATCTGGCCCTGCCATCTCTCTGTTCAACATGATGAGGCAACATCTCCAGTCCCCTGGGCATCTGGTCCAAGAGCTTGAGACGCTTGTGGTCTCCTCAGTGCTGAGCACATCAAGAGAGATACTCATCCGCATCACATTGAAGCTGTGATTCACTGGCCAACACCCAGCACAATTTATGGAATAAGACTTCTTCCTTCACCAACTCATCGGTTCATTCGACCCGTGATTATTGATGCCTGCTGTGTCCCAGGCACTGTCCTGGGTCCTGGAAACATAAAGGTAACCAGAATCACGTTAGAGTCTCCAGGTTACAGTTGAAGTAATCATACAAATAAATGTAAATTTCATTTAAACCAAGGAATTGTACTAATAAAATCGAAATAGCCAATGTTATTGGTGGTGAGAATGAAAAAAGAAGAGCTATCCAATGCCATGGCAACAGTTAATAGGGGAGGTTGTCCTAGTAAGAGAGGTCAGCAAAGGTTTGGGCCTTGTGAGATGCCCAGGATGATGCAGCTAAGCAAACCCAGAGGGGAAGGACCAGGGCTGCAGGTGGAGGAGAGAGCTGAGCAAAGATTTACAGCAAAGCATTCAACACACCCAGCCCTGCTTCTCAGGTGCTTGTGAGATGGAGGGAGGAGAGATGGAAAAGGGGGAGAAGCAAGGAAGGAAGGGGAAGCGATAGAAAAGAAGGGAAGTAGAAAGGAAGAAGAAAACTAACATGAATAGAAACCTGGTATATGCCTGGCAACGTGCTTGGTGTCTTCACATAACCCAGCCCATGTTTTCAACCGTAAGAGATGCAGCTTTGCAGGACTAGAGTGAGGCGGGAGACGTGCGTACCTCTGTTGGCCCCTGCATCCCTCAGTTTTACACTACAGGTGCCTCCTGCTAGCCCAGGCCCTGTGGCTCCACTCTACTTGCGGTACCCACTATGGTGGCCCAGCACCCCCCACCTCCCACCCCCAGTGCTGTGCTGCAGGGGACTGAGCTCTCTCTCTCAGAAGCATTGCACCAAAAGCTTGCACAACCCATCGTACTCCTGGACAGTCCCTGCAGCCCTCCTACCACAGTCTGTGCATTCCGCTGCCTCTGCAGCCTCCCTCAGGACTTTGATGGAAGCCCAGGGGGGCTGGCCAGGACAGCAGGAGGTCAGGAATCGGTGGAATGTGAAGGGGTGTGCTGGAGGATTCACATTCTCCGGCAAAGTCCAAGATAGCAGAAATGGTTTATAGCCCAAAACCAAGACCGGGAATATAAGCAGAAAGATAAACTAGGCTATTTTAAATTGCTGCCCAAGAAGTGCTTTCGTGCTATGTATAAACCAACAGAAAAAGAGAAAAGCAAGTGCCTCAGCTCAGATCAAAAATATTTTAACATACATTCACATGTCACTTTCCAAAGGCCTAGCAACACTTAGGTAAGAAGGAATTTCTTTTATTTTCTAGAATTCACCAGCAGATTTAGCTCTATCACTTCCCCTCTTCCTTTGCTAATGAACACAAGTAACAGCTAAATGAATTTTCCTAACACAATATCCCTGCAAGGATGACCAAGAGTCTTGTCTTTTCCCTAGGCTGCCATCTGTATTGGAGTCCACAGGAGAATTTTGTTTTACCATTTGATGTAGGAAAAGCTTTGTTTCCTTTTCGGTAACAAAAGCACTAAATATCCCCTTTTACCATGGCTACTAGGAAACTCCAAGTTGTGCTTAACATTTAACTGTTGCAACTACGTTGGCCCTTATGCTTACAATTACTATTCTTCTTGTCTGGTCCTGATTTTCTGTCCTACTTGTAGTAATAGTTTCATTGCACATATTTTTATTATAAACTGCTGTGCATTCTTTGGGAAAAGAGAGTATAAACAAAATCATACAAGTTGTATTAGCTATCCCTGAAAGTAGCTTCTCAAACCAAGAATTTCTAAATAACTCCTGTCTTTGGCCATTGCTTTAATAGCCTGAGCCACTTCCATGTGACAGGACATTGCCTTAGCACCTCTAGCCTCCATGGGAAATCATTTGAGTTCAGAATGTGTTATTTTTCTATTGCTACATTTTCAAGAGCTTAGCAGCTTAAAACAAGAAACATTTGTGATCTCACAGTTTCTGTGAGTCAGGACTGTGGGAGTAGCCAAGCTGGGTGGTTCTGGATTATAATTTTTCATGAGATCTTGGGTCAAGATGTTGCCCCGGGGCTGCAATCATCTGAAGGCTTGACTGAAGCTGGAGGGTCAGCTTCTTGGAAAGCTACCCTGTTCCTGGACCTTGTACAACAAGTGATCCCGGAGAGAGCAAGGCAGGCCTAAGCCACAATGCCCCCTTGTGACCCAGTCTCAGGAGTCACACGACATCACTTCCATTATATTCTATTCATTGGGAATGGGTCACTAAGCACAGACCACACTCAGGGGGGTGGGGGGGAATGAATCTCCATTTTTTGACAGGAGGAGTATCAAAGAATTTGGGATATATTTTTAAAACACTGCTCAGAATACAAAGCTGCTTTCATTTTTTTTTAAAGTACATATAGCCAAGGCACAGCTTGGTATTCAATGCGCCTTTACCTAGATGCAAACTAGGACAGAAAAAAGGATGAGAAAGAAAATGCTTTTCTCAATTGATGCGTTGCCAACAAACATCCAACCACTGCTGGCTCCATGAAGTTCCAAACACAGGCATATGTGGGAGAGAGAACATGACCCCAAAAAGAGTGAGAATAAGAGAGAGAAGGATAAAAATTTCAAAAGGAAAGAAAGAGAGCTATGTTCCTAGCTAATCTTAAAAGTCAGCCCCATTTGAAACCACAACAGAAGACTAAAACCAAAGTGGCAAGGTCTAATGCATCTAAAAATTACTCTCATCTTTTGCCAAGCCTTCTAGTTAGACCCCAGGTGAGAAAAATGAGTGGCGACTCAGAAAGCAAAGTTAATAGGAGCTGGAGGTGATGAGGGTGCTGGGGAGGGAGGGGTGTCAATCACGGCTCAAATTGTTATAGATCCATGTTGCCAGGAAAAATCTAGTAGGCCAGATGCTGGGTGCCTAGTATATCCCCCTGCTGTTCTGGATTTTGTTGCAGGAAAACTTAGCTCCTCATGAATCTAAAGATTGCCCCCTGATAGTGCAAGAGGCAAACAGGAAAATAAGCAAGCTTTCTAACTCACCTTAATATGCTTACCTCTGAGAATGAACACCCTAGTGCTAAGACTGATTCACAAGTTGGGTTTTCCTTCTCCTTACAGTCATCTTTGCTCCAGCAAAATTGGCATAAAATACTCCAATACATACCAACTAAGTAACCAGCTCTGTGAGGTTTGTAACATTCTTGTCATGTGAGAATTAACTAGCCTAAAATATGGGCAGCCGAAGAGTATATTCGGAATAAAGAGTGCAGCTTAGAGCTTTTTTTCTTTATTAAGATGCCCAGATGCCTAAAGACATTAAACGTGTTCATTCAGTAGCATTTAACTGCACAGCTCCCCCCACCACCCCTCAGCCCACCATCCCACCCACATGTCAGCCTTCTGACCCAGCAGAGGATACCTCCCTGACCTCCTGAGACTGAGTTCTATGCCCTCCATGGGCATCCATAGGAACCCTATGCATAATAAATGCCTACGGTTTTATGTTTATCTGACGATGGGTCTGTTTCTACTTCAGATGTTAGCCCTCGAGGGAAGGGATTCAAACTTAGTTACATCTGTGCTGAGTCCGGGATGGTGCTGATGTAGGTGCTTTACTTTGGGAAGGGATCCCAGGAATAGGGATGGAATGTGCGAAGAGAAAAATAAGGAAGAAAGGGAAACCAATACGAGGGTGTGTTCTGGAAGTGGTCACCACTGGATAAGGGAGAACATGAATAGACACACACCCACCCCTCACAGGTGAAGAGCCGCAATAAATCTCTCACCCTTCCTGGTCCTGTGGGATGTGCATCAGTGCAGGGCTCTGTGGCGGGCACTGAACACACATGCAGGTGAAGCCTTAGGGCATCAGAGACATGGTGCTGTTGGGAAGCCAGTTACTACAGCAGTGGCTCATTTAAAAGGTAGACAAAGGATGTGAGACAAGAGACAAAGGATGACCAGATAGTAACCAGATAGGAGAAAGGGGTAATAATTCAGAGCCCATCGCAGTAATCTAGCAAAAGGTGATAGGGACTTGAATTCACACCATGTGGGGGACATGGAGAGAGCTATTTCGGAGAGAGCACTAGTCAACCTTGCACACTTGATGTGGGTGAAGGGAGACAAAGGCAGCGAGACAGAGGGTGCCTCTCTGGGTTCTGACCTGGCTGCCTGGGCAAAGGGGGAGGAGGGTGGGAATGGAGAAGCCCAGGGGGGTTGTAGTAGTCATAGAGGACCTTGGGAGTGGCTGGAGACCGAGGCTTAAGGAGAGGGAGTAAAAAGCACCAATGAGGGCCCAGCTGAAGTGAGAGGCTGTGAATTCCGTGTTTTGTCCACCCCAAGCTGCATGACGCCAACAGTTTCTGTAGGCTGGATGCAGGGATAAATAATGTTGACAGCAGATCCAATCCGAGCTTGGGATTTTGCTGGGTGGGTCTGGAAGAGCAAGGGAACAAAGGAATTGAAAATAGGCCAACAGTGGAGAAATACTAGCTCATATATTCCTAGCTCATTTTATAGCAGGTTCTAGATGATTTTGGCAACTTTTCCACATGGTCCAGATTCTTAAATTAATACGTGTAATATGGTGATTTCTCCAGTCTGTGACCTGAAAAAGAAAAATAATGTATCTAGTGTAGTTGCTATTTAGTATTTATGGCCAAAGTTTTTTTTTTCTTTTTACTGGCATTAGTCAGAAACTCCCAGAGTCTTCCCAGGCAGCTGTAATGAGCTCCTGGTGACTCCGCAACAAGAACTGAGGTACTGAACATTTATAAGGCACAACTGACTTGGCTTCCACCCCCAGCACAACTGTCCTGGGGATGCTGGACATAGAAAAGCCGGAAGGGCTTTGAGTGGTCTTTTCCCTATTCAGGACTCCATTGGCAGAACACCTGGGTGGCTCAATGGTTGAGCATCTGCCTTTGGCTCAGGGCATGATCTCGGGGTCCTGGGATCGAGTCCCACATCGGGCTCCCCATGGGAAGCCTGCTTCTCCCTCTGCCTACGTCTCTGCCTCTCTCTCTCTATGTCTCTCATGAATAAATAAGTAAAATCTTTAAAAACAACAACAGGACTCCACTGGCATGCGATTGCTCCTCAGCCATGTTTTATTTCTCATTTTCTATTTTCTGCATTTCTCCCCTCCCCACCTCCCCCGCTCCCGCTCCCACCTCTTCTCTAGCCCCGCCTCACTCCAGTCCCTGGTGCTGTAAGGTGACAGGAAAATATTCAAATCCTCCCCAACATGCTCCTGTGGGACATTTCCTTGAGTCCTGGACTGGTTTTGCAAGTGCTCCAATTACCCAGACGAGAGTGGAGGCCACGGGGCATGTCTGGCCCTCTCCACCATGACATGGTGTATTCCCATTCGGGTGGGAAGTCACTGCTGTTCTTCCCCTGGTGGGGTCGCAGGGTGGGGGACAGGGCCTGAAGCCAACCTGGCTGAAAGCTCCAGGGCCTTTGTTTTCTTTGGTTCTTTTGTTAAGGTCTTCTCTGTCTATGTGAACATTATTCCATCTAGAGTGAGTTTTCAAACTCTTGACATTTGCTTTAAAGGTAAGTCTGCTTTGAAGACTGGTGGAAATTTCAATCATAATCCTATTCATAGTCAAGGAGTGAGTGGGAACTAAAAATATCAGCTTTTTGGATTTTTTTTTTTTCTCCTGAGGCCCTGAACAGAAACACAGCAAGTCCTCCCAGGAAGGTGGTCCAGCTCCCCTGCCTCATGGCCAGCCCACTCCCCCCATGTCAGCACCTGCTCCAGGAGGCCCACGGCTCTCCCGAAGAAGCACCCGTGAGTTTTCAAGGCTGTTTTTCTAAACATGTAAAATGAAGTTCCCTAAATACATTACAAATTTAACAGGCAAGACAATTTGGCTACGGAGAAACCTCAGAGCAGTCAGGATGTTCGAAGTATTAAAAGCCAAATTAGCTGACAAGTATCATCTCCACTCTACGTGCAGCCTGACATCAAGCAGTTCTAAAAGTTATTAGGAAGACGTTGTGGCCAGAGAGGGCTACGTGCTGCTTTCAAGCCCCCGTTCATTATTCATTGGCTGGTTCTGCCTCTGCCCTTACAGGGCAGTTACAGTCTCTAGGCGTGAACAAGCCAAGCAAGCGCAGGGTTGGAAAATATTTTACTTGAAAGGCAATTCTAGCATAGACACTGATTTACCATTGATGGCTTCTTGTGAGTCAGTCTTTCTAAAAGAGGAAAGTTTCCTTTAAAAAAAAAAAAACCTCCAAAATCTGTCAACTTCTTTTTAACCAGATCTGTCTTCTGGAGTTAGATTTAAATTAAGACAAGATGACTCACTCTGCCAATGCCTCATTAAAATAGAGATATCTTAAGAAAGCCAGAAGTTTGGACGTTAAGAGGTTGGACACAAATTGTTCTTCCATTTCTGGAGTCCTGCTCTCCCAAAGACAAAGACATCTGGTGAAGCTCTTATTTCTTGCCCAACAGCGTCAGGTTACCCCCTCAGCAATGTGGGCACACGTTCTGATTGACAGGCTGAGTTAACAGTCCGTAGCCAAGGTAATAGCCATTTGGTAGGCTCATACCAAAGCTAATTATTAAAGTTAATTAACAGGAAGCTTAATTAAGTTATTAGCCATCCAACAGTGAAGAAATTGCTAGAGGGTCGCGAAGGGACCGGTCAGTCCTCTGCTATTTTATTTTAGGGTAAGGGCAAAGCAAGAAAATATTTACCAATGAAACAGAACAAAAGGAAAAATTGCTACAGATCAGAGGCACCATGGTAACACTCCATTCTGAATGCTGTGCTGCGTCCAGAAGACAAGCGATAATGATAACAATTTCTGGTAAATTGTATTAGATAATGCTTGTCACAGATATACAAGCAACTGAGCCATTGTTTCCCTACTATGAACTTATCTATTCCTTTCATTTAAAATCCAAGGGGAAGGAATTCATCCACATGAAAACACATTGCATTCTGGACAAATTGCCTAAGAGTTTCTGCCGATGCAGAACGTGGGAAACTGGTGAAATAAAAGTGGATGATCGTAGTAGGCATTCAAGAAATGTTAATTACCCAGTCATCCTATCTACCCACCCCCACTCAGGCCTGTCTTTATGATTAGGTTCATCCTTACTCTCTGGCCAAAAAATATTAATGTGACATAATATGCAACCTACTACCTGTCCAACATTGGGTAAATTTATCCAAATCTGTAGAGACCATGGAGGAAAGAACAGGGGTTTGTGGGCCAGACTGAGATAGATTCAACACTTGGCCCTGCCACCCCGTTGGTATGACTTGGGCAAGTCCCTTGGCCCTTCGAGACCTCCCTTGTAGCACTGTTGTATGGAATAAAGGTTATAGCGCTAAACGGCCTAACAGTGTCTGGCATGGAGCCAGACATCCATAAATCATATGATGGTGTTGAGTGAGATGTTTAAGTGACAAAGAGCAGGGACCTATTTATTCATTAATTCTTTTCTTTATATATGAATATGGAGGATATTCTATGTTCCATATCCTGAAGGAGCTCCTGGAATCACCCTGGGGCTCTGGAGAAGACTAGACTAGTCTTATACCCATGACCCCTGTGGACCATGGAGAAGGATCTGAGCCATTCCACTCTATCTGGGGTCTAATTTGGTTGCAGCTGTCCTCGGTTTACCACAGGGTAGAGGTTCTCAAATTTTCTGGTCTCGGTACCCCTTAACACTCTTTAAAAAATCACTGAGGATTCTGTATTAGTTTTCTCCTTACTGCTGTAACAAATTATCACAAACATATGGCATAAAACAATGAAATCATATCACCTTACAGTTTTGATAGAAGTACAAAATAAGTCTCTCTGGGCTAAAGTTAATGTGTCAACGGGGCTGATTCCTTCTGGAGGCTTTGAGGAGAGTCTGTTTCTGAGTTTTTTGCAGCTTCTTGAGGCCACCTGTACTTCCCGACTCATGATCCTGTCCCTCATGGCTCTAATCTCTGCTTCTGTAATCACATCTCCCATTGCTCCCTCTGATCACCTGCCTCTCATAAGGACCTGTGTGATTGCATCAGGTCCCAGCCAGATAATCCAGGATAACCTTCATCTCAGATCTTTAATCATATCTATAAAGTTCTCTTTGCCACATAAAGTACCATTCATAGGTTCTGGGGATTAGGGTGTGGACAATTTTAGCGGGTCACTATTCAGCCTACCATAGATCTCAAAGTGTTTTTGTTTATTTGGATTATATCTATCAATGTCTGCCATGTTAGAAATTAAAGCAAAGTTTTAAACAGCATTTATTTATTAATTCACTAAAAAAAATAATAGCAAACCCATTATAGGTTAATGTAAATAATAAATTTTCATGAAAAATAATTTTATTATCCAAAACAAAAAGTAAAGACAGTAAGAATGGCATTATATCACATGTTTACAAATCTCTTTAATGTCCAGATTAATAAAAGACAGCTGTTGTAATATTTTTTGATTGAAGTCTATAAAAAAAAATCTAGCGTCATACAGATATGTAGTTGGAAAAGGAAGATATATTTTAATTGCTTTTTTCATGTAATTGTGGATATTCTTCTTTGATACTACACTAAAACTCAACAAGTGGCAATTTCTTTTTTTTTTTTTTTTTTTAGATTTTATTTATTTATTTGAGAAGGAGAGAGAGAGTGAGAACACAAGAGCAGGGGGAAAGAGAAGCAGACTCCCCTCTATGCGAGGAGTCTGACAACACAGGGCTCAATCCCAGGACCCCAGGATCACAATTGAGCTGAAGGCAGACATTTAACCCACTGAGCCACTCAGGCACCCCTCAACAAGTGGCAATTTCTAAAGGTTAGTTGCAATATGGGAACTGAAAACATACCCATGAATTTTTCATACTGTGTTATAGTAAACACATTGATCTACTTCAAATCCACTTTGATGAGCTCTTTTACCCATGGATGATTTTATAATATTGTATTAAAATACTAGTCATTGGAAAATATTGGTTCACAGAGTTATGCAGATCTTCTACATATTGACACATTTCATCATATGAAATTTAAAAACACAGTCATTAATATCACAAGTTTACCAGAGAAGTCTTTAAAAATTAGAAAGCTGTCAACAAATTTTCCAAAATTCTAACTTTTCTACTTTTGATAGAAAACTCAAATATTATCTTTGGCAGCTAATACTGCTGGTTGACTCCCTCAAAGTGACAGACTCACTTAGTTTATTTTTGAGACAATGTCTGCCTAATACCCAAGTCCAAATAGCCATAGTTAGTCAGCACTTCTTTCAAATAAAAAATGATGATCCATGGCGGGGAGGAGGGGTGGAACTTGGCTAGTTAGCTTACAGCTCAAACAATCACAAAGTGTTTTTCCTCAAAACAATCACCATATTTTGGTACACCATGTAAGGGTTTATACTTCCCATTTTGTCACACAGAATATTAAAAAGGCATGCACTCAGGGATTGAGAATTAATAAAATTAATACTTTTTATCACTTAACCAAGAACATTCTTAAATGGAAGTGGCTTTGGCTTTATAATGGTCTTTAGCATTTATTTCTTTTCCTGTGAGTTCCTGGCAATTTGGTGTCACTGCCTGATTCGTGCCAAGGAGCCAACAGCTTTACCCACTGTTGTCTTTGCAAGCATGACAAATGTCAAGACAAGACAAAGGTAAATATCTAAGTATTATTATGAAAATAGTTGAAAATAGTCTTGATCTCAATAGATTCCTTGAGAGATCTCATTTAATCCATGAATGTTTTCTATCAAGAGCCTCCTCTGTGATTTCTAGCAATCAAGGGTTCGAGATCATTCCTACCTGTTCGCTATCCCTTGTAGTATCAGCTTTGTATGGCAGGGTTTTCAAAGTGTTGTCTGTAGCCCCCTGGGAATTCCCAGACCAACCAGATAGACAAAGCCACAGAGGATCTCACAAATTAAAAAATCATTCAAATAGTATGTGCCAACAACACTGATAGTTTCTGTTGATTCTGTTTTGTCCTTGAATCTTTAGGCCAGCTCTTATTTTCACTATTAAGGCAACTCCTGCAATATTTGGAACTCGAGCTGGTTGGAGGGCAGAGTATGTTCAGATCCTTCTTGCAACTCTTTCTTAAATAGAAATAACCTACACAATGCAATCCATCTTGGAGACATTCTGGTTTGCATCCCCAGAATCACACTGTGTCTCATGCCAGAAGGCCTTGCTAACACTGATTGCTAAGGGGATAAAAATAGATCATTAAATAGCAGAGAAAACCAGAATGATTTCTAAAAATAAATACTAATTAGATATACTTTTTAAAAACAAATGCTTAGTTACTTGTTTTCCCCTTCAATGTTAATTTATGGCCTTATTGCTTGTCATTAATAAGTCCTTTTTACCAGTGTTGGTAACTTGTTAATTTATAAAACACTTCTGGATACATCATCTCATATGATTCTTGCCTTAAATCTAAAAGGAGCACTCATTTTAGAGATTATCAAAAAACAAAAAACAAAATATCCCAAAAAAAAAAAAAGTCCAGAAAAATCCAAATAACAGAGACCTAGTGAAGGTAACTGATTTACCAAGTACTTTTTACTAGTTTTCTATTGCCATGTAATCAATTACCATAAATGTAGTAGCTTAAGACAGCACAAATCTACTGTATCAAAGGATACAATGTCTCTGTATTAGGGCCCTAGGCACAAGCAGGCTGAGCCTTCTACTCTGAAATCAAGGTGTTGACAGTCTTTTGTGAGGCTCAGGGTGCTCTTCCAAGCTCACACAGGAGCTTAAAGAACTCAGTTCCTTGTAGTTTTAAGGCTGAGGCTCCTATTCTCTTTCTGACTATTAATAAGAGGTCAGCCTTAGCTCCTAGAGTCTTTCACTGGGTCCTAGACCCATGGCCCTCTTACAATTATGGCAGCTTACTTCTTTAAACCCAGAAGGAAGATCTCTCTCCAGGTGCTATGATGGAGTCTCATATAATGTAATGTAACAAGAGTGCCTATCCCAGCACCCTTGTCATTGTATATAAACTTTTCAAGGGAGCCACTATCTCCTCACACACAAGGGATCATACAAGGTGTGTACATCAGGGGACAGGAATCTTGGGGATCATCTTAGATTTCTGCCCTCCATATATCCACAGATCAGTTACAGTTAGCTCTGGATTCTGATCCAGAGCTAGTGATTCAGCAGTATTCCACGTGAGCTGAAGAGATGGGATATCGGGGCCTTGAGCTCCTACACACCCGTACTTTATCATACCCATTTCCCCTATAGAGCTTCTCTTTAAAGTCAGTGAATCCTCCCTTCCCCCATAGAGGACATAATTGAGGTATATTCAACAAGATCAAGATCAAGCAACTTGATCTTGGTTGGGACCAGTCTGAAGCAGGTCAGGAAGGTATCCTGAGTGCCAGAGAACAGCACCACTGATGGTGGCATTCTCCTGGGTTGCTGGAGTATCTTTGTCCCTCATACACAGATAAAGATAGGCCTGTATCTTTGTAGCTGCCAAGTCCCTTTCAGAATACAACACTGTGCCCCCCTACCCCATGTCCAATCCTGGTTTGTTCAGAGGTTCTTTTCCCATGTCCAGCAATCCTAAGTGATCTTATGGCATGGCTCCACCACCTGGCATTGTGCTCCTGGGTAAGTCATTGGTAGCTGTCCAACTATATTTGTTCTCTCCCTTTTGGGTGCAAAGCTAAATATTTCCGAGGCTCCCCAGTGGTTAGGTACGGCCACAGGGCTCAGTCCTCCCCAGTGCAATGTGAGTGCAAGTGATGTGGGCCACTTCCTGCCCTGACATATAAAAAATCATACTCACTCCTCTGTGCTCTTTCCCCTTATTTTGGCTAGTGATAGCTGATGATGAGGTCTTCAGACATGAAGAAGCCACAGATGGAAGTAACCCACAGATGGAAGAAAAGTGGCTCCCTCAATTCTCTCAGAATAGTGACGTGAGAAAAATACAATCTTTTATGGTCTGGAAGCATTTCCTATCTAGGTCTGTTACCTTAATGTAACTTACACTAACACATTCTCTTCTGCTTCCACGGTTCCTAACCAGTGCCCACCACAGAGTAAGCAATTGGTCAAAGACCAAATTAGTGAGTATTTGTACCTATTCAGAATCCTGCCATCTTCTATTTTCTTCTTGCAACTCAACATAATTTTATCACAGCAAACAATGAATGCTTTCAAACATCTAGTGTTGGTATTTAATGGTCTTGGTATTGATCATAGAGGACCTTGATGTTACCTTGAATTTCTTGACCAATTTCATCACCTGAAAGGCATTTTCCTGAAAGCCTAGCTGGGAAACGTGAGCAGAACTGCTGTGGCATGTTGCCAACAAAGACTCTTGATTTCAATTTGGATTCTTCTGGTTTACAATAATAAGAGCTATGATTTTTCGAGTGCCTGATGTAGAACAGGTTATGGATAGTTAGATAATAGATAGGTAAAGTCTGGCACACACATACACGCACACACGTATACACAGGTGTACGTTCTTTGTGTGTATGTGGTGGAGGGATTACAGATTTTTAGAATTTCATTGCATTTCTTGATGCTTTTCTGTCATATATGTATATTCTTAATCTGAACAATGAGCCTGCAATATTGGTACTACCATCATTATGCCCTTGATGTAGATAAGAGATAAGACTCAGAAGCTGAACATACGCAGGGTCAAAGTTGGTAGATGGCAAAGCAGGCTTCAAACCCAAACGCTCTCTCACCTCTCCATACAGACTTCTTGTCTACTACGATCCCTACTTCAGGGTTTTCCTGCCACTGAGCCAATCTGCCTTCTTCACCAGGAATAATTGCATCACCTCTAGCCCATATGACATTTTGGTACAAATTAGACAAATTAGAGCAAGGCTGCCCTTCATCAAGATACTTTGCTGCTGTCTGCCAGAAATTTGTTGCAATAAATACACAAGTCTTCTATGTCTATAATATTCATGATGCTGCTCCCTAGATTGTTCAGTGTTCAACCTACACAAAGTGTGGTGTTGCCCTAGGGAAGAATAGCAAAGTGTCATGGAGAATGTGATCCAAATTTTAACATGATCCATTTATACAGCTGGGTCTTGGGGCCCAGAGGAGGCTTGTTTCTTGTGGAAGTTTGGTGGTTCTAGGTCTTCCTATTCTAACCTAAACCTGCTTACAGATGACTCGAGGAGAGAACTGCCTTATTGTTTCTCTTGGCTTCCATTCCTTTACCTGTGAACTTCTGAGTCCTCAGGAGTAGCAACCCAGACCATGCAGTTGATTTTACTTCTACCAGAAATGCAGTGGCTCCGAGAGTACAGATTTCAGGCAAGTGTAGAAGGGAAGCAGCTGTCGGTGCCACGGCAGAGCTGGGAGCCGCAGAGGCTGTGGCAAACGTAGCTCAGCTGTCCTTCAAGATTCTCGCTTGATCTGGAGATCACCTTATTTCTCCTTTACTGTGCAAACCAGAAAGAGGAATGGAGGTATAACAGGTTCATTGGAACATTCTTGAAATTAATCAAACAGATATGTGTCCTCCAAGGCAGTGCATTAGGACGAGCCTGAGAAGAGAGGGGGAGGTTGTGTTAAAAACTAACACAGTCCCCAAAGGGCTTGAAGGATCCAGGGAGCTATAATTCCCAGATGCTGCTGCCTAGATTAGTAATTAATAGTGCTTCTTGATTTTGTCTTTTGTTGCATGTAGATTTTTCTGCTTTCGGAAGGAATTGCTTCAGAGCAGAATGAATTATTAAAGTTAACCTCAGGTCATTTGGAAGAAGGCTTCGGATCTGGATGATCACTGGTCACCAAAGTTTACCTGGTCTCTGTGAGCCTCCGTTTTCTCATCTGCGTAATGGGAAAAGTTAATGTTGCCTACTTTGCAGAATTGTTGAAAGAACCTAGTAAGAAAATTATATAAAGCATTTATTTACCTAAGTGCCCGGCATTGAGCAAGCACTGGGTAAATAATAGTGATTATGATCAGTATAACGATAATACAAAACGAATATGATACCTACCTTTCCCAAGGATGACAAGATATTTCTTTGCCAGTCTTGTTCCATTTAGCAAAGTTTCCGCCAAAGCTCGACACTTACCACCTTGAAAGAAATTCTGCAGGAAAGACAAACCGTGGAGAAGAATTAATTCAGTGACATAAATTTGTACGTGCTCTCACTCTGCCTGCCACGTCTGTGCCCTCCACTTCTCCTGTTGCAGATTGTGGCAGTAATTCTAACCGAGTCCAGTCTTCTGAGGCTAAGAGATAACAAAGAAACAACTAGTCTGGTGGAACTACCACGGGGATGGGGAGTTTAGATAAAGACACTTATTGGGATCCCTGGGTGGCGCAGTGGTTTAGCGCCTGCCTTTGGCCCGGGGCAGGATCCTGGAGACCCGGGATCGAATCCCACGTCGGGTTCTCAGTGCATGGAGCCTGCTAGTCCCTCTGCCTGTGTCTCTGCCTCTCTCTCTCTCTCTCTCTCTCTCTCTCTCTGTGACTATCATAAATAAATAAAAATTTAAAAAAAAGACACTTATTATTAAATTGCGCAGATCCCTTTGGACCTGGGACCCAGCGTTTCCCACCTGCCCACTCCCACACTTCTGCTGTCAGATCTGGATTTAGACATGCGGCTGTGTTCACATGGAATAAGAGAATTTGTGAGTGTGGCTTCAGCCAGGAAAGGTGAGGCTGGGCTTGGATCTGAAGGCACCCCAGCTTCTACCCCCCTTTACTTCTCCTTCACCAGGACACCAGCCCTCGGTAAAAAGAAGAGATGCAGATTGGAATGTTTCTGAATTGATTTTAAAGTCCAATATAATGCAAGGGCACTGGGGTGGCTCGGTCTGTTAAGTGTCTGACTTCCTGATTTCCGCTCAGGTCATGATCTCAGGGTTGTGAGATCGAACCCTGCATTGGGATCTGTGTTTAAGATTAAGATTAAGCCTGTTTAAGATTCTCTGTCTCCCTCCCCCACAGCTCGCTTGCTCTCCCTCTCTCTCTCTCTCTCTCTCTCTCTCTCTCTCATCCAATATCATGCAAATGTAGTTATACAAATGACTGCCTGTGTGGGTAGAACAGTATGTGGGACAAAAATATGGGAGGATGAAGGTGGAGAAGGACACTTCCTACAACCAAATAACGAGTTTTAATGGTACAGAGCCACCCCACATGGTTGTACAGGCTATGGGGTGTGTGCCACCTGAACAACTGTACATGGCAATCCTGAGTCTGAAACCCCTCTCTCTTCAACAAATGGCAAAGGCACACCCAGCCTAGGAGAGGGACAGGGTCCTTCCAGGATAAGTACAGATATGACCCTTTGCATTCATACACTACGTCCCATTCTGTCTTTGTATCCTATGTGTGTGATACCACACATGTGATGGCATCATGTATGATGGGTGTGTGGTATGATCTGATTTTTTTAAGGGGGAAAAGAAGCTATTTGAAGCTGGAATAAACCTTTTAGGAAATTCCAGTCAGTAGGCTTTTTGTTTTGGTTTAATGTCTTTGCCTTTTTCTTTGGTAGCTTGATCTTGAGGTTAATATTAAAAGGATGTCATAAAGACTTCTACAAAGATCTAAAAGACGAGAAAATGACAGATGATTTCTGGGTCAGGCTGACTTTGTTTTGAAAACAGAGCCCATATAAAGTTTGGAGATGGGATAATAATGAGGCAGAGGGCCACAAGGGGTCAACGGTATGGAAAAGTCTGGGGGCTTGGTGATGAGGTGGTAGAAACAGGAGGGCCCCCCCGGGGGGGGGGTTGCAGGGGGGAGCAGGAAGGAGGGAGGTTGCTAGGCAACTTCCCAGGGCAGAGGAGAGAGAGATCTTGAGGGAGGAGATGCTCTCAAAAGTGCTGCTTGTGCCGTGGGTGGCTACCTGTGGCCGGAACAAACAGACCCGAGAGTGGGTCACACCTAGCTGGCAGCGGCCGCTCAACCCAGGCTGCTTCCTGCATAATAAACGCTCCTGAAGAGTCAAGGGCACAGAGCCCCAGAGGAGGGGCGGCAAACAGCCTGATGGCAGCCAGGGCACAAAATAGAAAAGAAAGCCGTTTGTTCCAGATGTGTGCACCGAAGAGAGGATGGCAGGGCGGTTGGCCCCCAGCGCTGGGCTTTCAAGCCACGCTCCCTGCGTGCCCGCTGGCCTGCTCCTCGCTGCGGGGAACAGGCGAGGGGACACGGTCCTTGTCCACAAGCGGCTCCCCATCTCGGGAGCAGAGGCCCAGCAGAGCCGGCGCCAGCAAGCTGCAGTCATGGGCTATAACCAAAGCGGATGATTAAGAGCCGGGCTGCGAGTCCAGGCTGTGCACTGGCCGCTGACTCTGACCTCTCACCTGGAAAACACCAACTGTGAGGGCACCTGTGTCCTGGGAAGCGAAGGCACTGACAGCTGGAGGTGCTAAGGCTAACGCCTGGCCAGCAGTAGGGTTGTTAGGTCGCCTCCAGACGGGGTGAAGAGCAGGGCTAGGAGGGCAGGATGGAGGGGGACACGGGTCCCCTCCTGGGGGCCTGCGCTCAGCTCAACCGCCTTTGCTTCTGCAACCAGGAGGCGCACAGGCCTCGCGGTGCAGGTCCTCCGCCCCCGGTCGCCCCTCTGTCTGCACAGGCTCCGTGTCCTCCTCCTCTCCATCCACCAAACCTGCCTCCAGCTTCCCCTGGACGTGCGCTCCTGCGTCCCAGGGGCCACACAGTGGAATCTTTGTCTTTCCTACCTTCCTGGCCAGGTCAGATCACTGCTTGTTGAACAAAAATATATTTAGATCCACTTACCAGCATACGGTGTTGGTCATTGTCCCAACGTGTTCCCGTGACACTTGGCTGGCAAGACCCAGACAGAGACGAGCCGCAGTGTCAGCGGGGCAGGGGACAGGGCGTTCATGGCACACTTTGCAAAAGAAAGACAGAGAAGGGGGATGTCCTAAACGAAGCAGAGGGAAGGCCCTGAAAACTTGTTTCTCCTGCAGGCCCACGCTGTCTCACACCCACCCTCAGTTCTGTCCCATAGCCATCACTCCAGGGTCCCCGTCGCCCAGGACTACACCAACTAAGAGAGCTCTCTCTAACCTCAGGATTTGCCAGGAGAGAGAAAATTATTGCACTACACCGAGTCCCAGTGTTCAGCCCCACAGGAGCTGTTTTGGTCAATTCAGATAAAGGCTGAGATTCAGAGTTCTCCCCTTTCCCGTTTGAGTCTAAGCTCAAGGGCATCCAACTGGGGATGTGTTGAAATCTCTCTATTAATGCCTCATGCCTGTGGTAAACCATAATTTTTGTGTTTAAGTACCAGGGCCTCTTCAAAGAGATAGTAAAATGCCACAACCCCTCCCTGTGCACAGACTCTCCGTGGGCCCTCTGTGGTCTGCTGACTATCTCCATCCTCACCCATCTGTTAGGCTGGCCTCGGGCCCACTTACAAGTTTGTTTGACCCTTGACCTCAGGCACACATCCAAGGCCACATGGGCTTAGATGGCCAGTCTGACTAATGCCGGATGTGCCATCTGTCCTGCGGGAGGACCATCTTCTGTGTCAATCCTAAAGCATTGGCTCCATATTTTAATCACAGCTGGTAAACTGTTATTTGCCAAAATGAAAGATACCTGAACAGTACGGCCAAGAAGGCACGTGAGTCAGGGTCAACTTTGAATATTAGCTAGAAGTTTCGAGCCCCAGGAGGAGTTCCTGGAAAAAGTATGGTGATAACAAAACTATAATAAATAAAATCAGAAAATTGCTCGGGAATGAGGAATTGCCAAGACGCTTAGAAAAACCCAGAAAAAATCCTGGACCTTGGGAAAATAACTCAACAAAGAGTTTTCTCAAAAATCGCAACTACTCAAAAAGTCTTTCAAGTCTCCTTCATGGATCATTCGCATTGAAGCCAACATATTCCACCTTTCAAATTGCTGTTACTCTGCAATCAACAAACATTTGCAGCCTTGCTGTACTTGGCCCCTGGTTCTCCCTCTTTCTCTGGCCACTCCTTCTCAATCTTGCTGGTTTTCCCCTCATCCTCCCCAGCTCTACACACCTCTAAGCCCAGGCCATAGGCCTGGCGGCTGTCCTACCACTTCTGCTTAATCTCATCCGGACTGGGTGGCTTCTAGTGTGATCTGTCTACTGGTGGCTTCAAGAGTTACATCTCTGGTCCAACCCTCCCCACTATCCGGCCACTTCCTTGCTCTCTCAAACATTAGGTGTGTGAAGCTAGGCTGCTGCTACTCTCCCCTGAACCTACTTTTTATAGTCTTCCTCATTGTAGTAAGTGATGAGTCCGTTCTTACACCTTCTCTGAACAGGAACCTTGCAAGCATCTCTGACTCCTTTCTTTCTCTCACATCCCATATCTCCAATCTATCAGGAAGTCCTTCAGAATCCGGAATCCAACTATCTCTGACTGCCCGCACCGCTACACCTTGGTCCATGTCACCACCATCCCACCCGAACACCGCACTAGCCTCCTGATTGGTCACCCGGCTTCTGAGTCTACTATCCATATTGCAGCCCAGAGTCTGATCCTTCTCTTAAATGTTTTTATTTGTGTATAGCTGACACACAGTGTTACATTAGTTTCAGGTGTACAACACAGTGATTCAACTTCTTTATATGTCATGCTATGCTCACCCCAAGCGTAGCGCCCATCTGTCACCATCCAACGCTATTGCCATACCACTGCAGGACCATATTCCCCATGCTGTGCCTTTTACTCCTGCGACTTATTCATTCCATACCTGGAAGCCTGTATCTCCCTCTCCTCTTCATCCGTTTTGCCCAACACCCCATTCCCCTCCCCTCTGGCAACCATCAGTTTGCTCCCTGTATTTATAGGTCTGTTTGTACTTTTCATTTGTTTATTTATTTGTTTATTTGTTTTTTGGGATTCCACTTATTAGTGAAATCATATCAGTCTGACTTATTTCACTTGGTAAGATACCCTCTAGGTCTATCCATGTTGTCTTCAATGGCATTATCTCGTCGTTTTTTAAGGCACATGATATTTCTTTGTATATGTCTACCAAATTTTCCCTATCCATTAATCTACCTGTGAACACTCAGGTTGCTTCCATATTTGGCTCTTGTAAATAATGCTGCAATAAACACATGGGTGCATGTATCTTTTCAAATCAGTGTTTTCATTTTCTTTGGACAAATACCCAGTAGTGGAATTATTGGATCACATGGTAGCACTATTTTTAATTTTTTGAGGAGCCTCCATACTGTTTTCCACAGTGGCTGCACCAGTTTGCATTCCCACCAATAGTGTACAAGAATTCTCTTTTCTTCACATCCTCGCCAACACTTATTTATTGTCTTTTCTTTTTAGCCATTTTAACAGGTGTAAGGTGATATCTCATATAATGCAAATCAGAGTCTGATCCTTTTGAAATGCTAGTCAGGTCATGCCAGAACTCTGCAGAAACCTCCTCATGCCCAGTGGTTTTTCATCATAGTTGGAGGAAAACGCAAATCCTTCTAAGACCTATAGTCACGCATGTGCTGACTACAAGCTTCCTCTCCAGCCCCGTCTCCTGCCATTTGCTTGCCTTCATAGGACACAGCTGCCCTGGCCTCCTCTGTCCCTTGAACATGCCACATATGCCCCCACCTGACCACTTTGCATGTATTCTCTCTGTCAGAAAAATCACACAGCTTTTAGGTCTTTACTTACATGTCACCTTAAAAAAAAAAAAGTCCCCTTCTTGATGGGCTTCCCACCTCCACCACTCTGTCTGTATCAGACACCAGTAGACCACACCCCAGATCCTCTTGGTTTCTCCTATTTCCAGGGCTCTTGGCCATCAGTCCTGCCCTAGTTGCCACTGTAGCATCCAAACCAGTGAAAGCTCCTGTCAAAGTCATGTGGACACAACCCAGCAACACCTCCTCTCGTGCCCACACCATATGCTTCTTGCCTTACATTTCAGGGCTTCCCTACCTGTGCAAGATAGCAGATGCCATAGGACCTGCTTGCTTGCTGCCCACATATATGCAACCCAGAATTGCAGAAGCTAATGCTCCAACGGGATGCAGGAGTTCCATCAAATTCTTCCCCCTTCCTCACTTCGACAGAATCCTCTGAGATATGATGGTTCCTATGGCCTTTAGGAAGTCAGTCCTTGTGATGCAGGGAGCACTTGCACTTGATGCCAAGCAGTGACTACCATGGAATGCATTCTTACATTGATTTTCCCTGCTCTTCTGCCTCAGTACCCCTGTCCCTTGCTCTTTCTTCCCTAAAATTTTCTCGCCAATAAAGCACAGAAGCTCTAATTTTAAGTGTTGTGTTCTGTTAAATGCACTTTCTAATACTATGGTAAGCTCCAGTGCACCTGGATGGCTCAGTCAGTTAAGCTTCTGCCTTTGGCTCAGGTCATGATTCCAGGTCCTGGGATCCAGCTCCACGTTAAGTTCCCTGCTCCTCGGGGAGCCTACTTCTCCCTCTCCCTCTGTCTGTGACTCCCCCTGCTTGTTCTCTCTCTCTCTCTCTCTCTCTCTTTCTCTCTCTCTCTCTCTCCCCCTCTCTGTCAAATATATAAATAAAACCTTAAAAGAAAGAAAGGAAGAAAAAAATGGTCAGCTCCTTCCCAGCACACACACACACACACACACACACACACACACACACCTTCCTATCACCCTCTCTTCTTTATTTTTCATCTCAGCACATATCATATTATGCCATATGTACTAATTTATTTCATTTACTCTTGGTCTCCTTGTCAAAATATAATCTCAATGATTTTTTCTATTTTGTTTACTGTTGCATCCCTAGCATCTAAAATACAGTAGTTGCTCAATAAATATTTGTTGAAAAAATAACTGAGTATGAAAAGGAGATTAATCTGGAAAAAAAACAACAGAAAACCAATGTATACATACCACTGACAGGGAAGAGGTAACTGCCTGAAGCCCGAACAGAACCAGAGACCATGTCTCATGGGAGGCATGCAGAGGGCCTCATGGGAGAGCCTTGGTGCTCAATGACAGGCTAATAGTTACATGTCCCAGTGGATGAGGTAGTGTGGAGGACCTACAACAGAGTGACACTAGATTCATTTATGGTTTATAGTTATGAAGCTGAATAAAACTAGCTTCAAGCATCTTGAAAGAAATATATTTTGCTTTCATCATTATTGATATTTTCCAAATCTTTAATGTAGACCTAATTTGTATTATTTTACATTTGGGGGTAAAGTGTACTATGACTATGAAAGATCAGATAACATCTTTACTACTTAAAAAAAAATCCCAGTAGTTCTGAAATGTTCTACTTGCATTTTACCCAGAAAATCACCTTTCATGAGAAGAAAATGCTAAAACTGTATCAAATGTTTCACAGATTCAAGGCTGATATAAATAAATTCCGAACAGGAAAATTCACTTCACACATCATCCTTGTGGGATTAGGAGGAGTTATCCTGCCTTTCACATCCCTTGCCAAGGCAAACAGAGGTGCCTTTCTGATCAGTTTGGAAATCAGCCATATCAAGAGGCTTTTACAACAGTCAAGCAATATTTATTTGAAATACAGACTGCCTATGAAACATCTGAAATTACTTGTCTACTGGAAACAAGATCAATACAAAATAATAGTACATTGTGAGTGACTCTGAATCTACAGAACACTTTATCTTGAGTACAGTACACTGCACCAGGAAAGTTTCTAATGAGGGAATTAGTGTATTTCTAAAGAAAAGAAAATCTGTTATGGCTACAACTGCTATATTGTTATAGCGGAAAAACCTACTGACATGGTCTATCTAGATTTCAGCAAGGCATTTGACTAAATCAGTCATGATATCCTCTCATGGACAACAAGGAGAAATGAAGGTCTTTCTCGTATGGCTAGCATTAGGGTTACAGAGAGAAAAAAAAATTGTTACTATTATTATTATTTTATATAATTCAATGTAATTCAATTCTTGGTGGAGAAGAGTTAAGCTCTAAGTGGTAGTTATTATTAGTGATTTTATATTAGCCATCAAAATTGAAGTACTACCTGAAGATTTAGTATGTGTAAGATGAGTTAAATGTATCCAGTACCCCCTAGAGGGTAGAACTGCACTTGTCACATCCCAGCTGAGGGGCTAAGTCAGGGTGTAGGGTTAGGATACACCTGTGGCTGGGACTCTCTCACACTGGTGGGTGAAATTAGTTTCAGAGGGGTGACTGGCCTGGGACAAAGACCAGGTAAGAGCTCTTGGTCAGAAAATAGTCTAGCAAAAGGCAAATCAGTGGTCACATGGAGACAGGAGGTGGAAGGGAGGGACGACTAAAGGGGATGGGGAGACTTTGGAGAGTGATAGGTATGCTCATTATCTTGATTGTGGTGACAGTTTCACGGATGAATATGTACATCAAAACTCATCAAACTGTACACTTTACTTATGTTCAGTCTATGGCATATCACTTACACCTCAATAAAGATGGAAAGGAGAGGAGAAAAGAGGAGAGAAAAGGGAAGGAAAAAAGAGTCAAGCCAAGTTGAGGATGTTCAGGCATCTAGCCCTGGCCAGGAGCTCAGAAGTTAGTCACTCCAGCATTGAGACTGGAGCTAGTAGAGCTGAAAGCAAATGCAAAGGTGCAGACATGACCAGAGTGGTTAAGACTGAGGGAGACATTACTGGGTGACCAAGATGAGCATATCTCCGACAGTTGGTACAGCTTGGTGCTTTATCCTTGCAGATTTCTTCATGCCCACCAACACTTAAAAGGGACTTTAATCAGATCCAGGCAATGGAACTTACTAGGTACCATATTCAAGTGCAATATCAGGAATGGCTGTCTTGGGAGATTGTGAGCGCCAGTCGCTGGCAGTGCTGAAATGAATGTTGGGTGATCACCTGCCAGATATAGCAAACCATGCTGCCTAATCACCTAGCAAGCTGGGAAAGTCTTCCCCCACTCCTATCCCAGTCCCAGAACTACTGAATCAGAATCTCCAGGGGGTAGAAACTGGACACCTTTTTTTTTTTTTAACTCCCCAGGTGATTTTGAGGCAACCTCTGTTTGGAATCTGCTGCTACAGACTCGGACTAAACTATTACTATAGTTCTTTCTAATTTTAAGTTTCTATGATCCAATGAATACCCAGGGGAAAAGCTCCACAGAAAAATATTTCAAAGTGTGGGAACCCCAAGGTCCTGAATCCAACCATCAACAAACATGTGTAAATAGCTTAGCCTATCCAAACTATATTCATCCCAGTTGACTCGGGGAATGTGTCCACTCCTCCTGCCCTCTTCCTAAGTCCCCTGTGGCCTCTTCACCCTCCTCTGAACTATCCATAGCATCGGAAGTCAGCCTTTGTTTTAAAGGAAAACAGGAAGAAAAGATCACTTCTCTGTGTTGTCTTGCATTGTCTATTGGGGGATTCAGTAGACCAAATTAATAATGCCCTGCATGCCCAGCAAGTCACAAAGTAATTGAGAAATCAGACAAAGTAAAAGGGCATATGGAGACCACTGTGGCATCTTCATTATTGAGAAATCTGCTATTAGACCAGCAGAATTCATAGCAGAGTCCTATCACAGGCAGCACTGGGGCAGTGCTTTTCCATAAGACACAGCCTGCTCTTTCACAATTTGTATCACAGAGGAACGGAGCAAAGCAGGTGCCTCCTGTGAGCAGCCTAGCTCCCAAGGGGAAGGGGAAATGAAGGAGTTTGGCTCTGTGCACCCAGTTTCTCCTTCAAGGCTTTCCAATCAGAGTACTTCTTCCTCCTCTCTTGGGAGGTTTGGGTAAGGAGAAGCCAGGAGTGTGTGACATGGATGGACTCTCTCCATGTGGCACAAGCCCTCCAGAGTGAGAAGGAAACCTTCCTGCCTCCCCCAACACTTTCTTATTCCTCTCTTGTGTATATATCTTGGCTCTTCAATGGACTTGTAAACCAATCAAACACAGGGATTATGCTTTGTGTCTTTTAGATGCTTTCTCCAAATTGCCTGGAGCTGTGCTGGGCATATTGTGAATATTCAGCACAAAGAACCCAGAAACAAGAAATAGGGAGAGGGAGAGAGGCGAGGGGAAAACATACAATGGTGATTCATAAGTGTATCTTGAGGATGAGTGAAGCATGAAGCATTGATTTAAAATGTCTTTTAAGTCAAAAGGCAGTTGGCCTGAATTCAAATCCTGCTTCCACCCTTCTTCCTGAGTTCTATCACTCTGGAAAAGTGGCCTAAATTATCTCATCTATGCCTACTACCAAGGGTTATTGTGAGCACGGAATAGACTTTGGCCTATCAAGGGGTTAAAACAGGGTTGGTAAACTATGCCCTGCAGTCCATCGACCTACTGCCTGTTTTCATAAAATTATTATTGGAACCCAGCCACACCCATTCATTTATATACTGACTTCAGCTGCTTGCACACTACAATGGCAGAGTCGAGTGTTAAAATGTATCTTATGCCCCACAAAGCCTGAAATACTTATTATGCTTTATAGAAAAGGTTTGTTGACCAATCCTGGCTTAGAACACAAGAGCCCCATTCTTTATTGCTAAGAAGTACAAGACTTGGTACATAGGTCATCTCTTTAAAGTAGTCCTCAGTTGGGATCCGTGGGTGGCACAGTGGTTTGGCGCCTGCCTTTGGCCCAGGGCGTGATCCTGGAGACCCGGGATCGAATCCCACATCGGGCTCCTGGTGCATGGAGCCTGCTTCTCCCTCTGCCTATGTCTCTGCCTCTCTCTCTCTGTGTGACAATCATAAAAAAAATAAAGTAGTCCTCAGTTTTTACAATTAGACTTCAGTACTTCCTCCCTTCCTCATTCCATAGCACCTACAACCTACTTTTATAGCACTTTTCACAGGGCATTGTCTCATTGGTCTTGGTTTCCTCCATTGAACACTGAGATTCTCCAGATTGGGGCTCTGTCTTATCCATAGCTCTAAGTAGTGCCTGGAGAGAATTGATCCCCAGGAAATGCTTGCTCAGTTAAAGTATTAACCAGAAATATACGCACACACAGTATAAACTCTCAGTAATAAATGACTGTAAGCCTACTAAGTGACAAAGCCTAGAGTTCTGAGCAATTCTTTCTGGACTTTGTCCCCACTGCTGTGACTGAGGCAGATTTTCAGGTCCTCGCCTCTACCTCCTCATTTCTCTTCTCTCATTACCAAATGTCTGGCTGTGGTGTTGCTGGAACAGGGGCAGATCTGCCTGCATTGATCAGTTTGCAATCTACAACTGGCATCCCTTTTCGTTCCTTATGAGGTCATCAGCCTTCCCTTCAATCTTCAGAAGTCCATGCCAAGACATGGCAGCCAAGAGGGCATCAACAGCCTGCAGGCTGATGTTCCCTGTGGGAGATGAGGAATGTTCCCACCCTTGTATTCCACAGCAGGTGTGCGGGGGCATTCTTATCATGCTTCTTGTGGAGCTGCATCTGCTCCCAGTTTTCAGAGCTTCTGATCATTTTCATGACAAAATGTTAGGCTACATTTATCCATCACATCACCAAAGCCGGCCCTTGAAATTTCTGACCAGGAAACATTTGAGCTGTGCTGTTAATGTGCTCAGTGACCTGGGCACCTCCCTGACCCTTGACTTCTTCTTCTGTAAAAGGAGGGGAGATAGTCACAAAGATCCCCCTGGACTTTGGACTCTAACACAGTGCCTCTATAAGGTCACATGAACCCTCAGTGCTAGAAATTCTTTTAAACCAGATTAGCAGCTAGTTCAGAAATTGACCTGCTTGAGGGGTAGGTGGTAGGGAGCTGGACACCACCACCTGTGAAGTCCCCTGCCTATAGGATGCTGACCTCTTGTCCTCCCACTGACGAGATCTTGCCCAAATCCTCAGCTCGAAGGTGAAATTCCTCAAAAAGCTTTGAGTAGCCTGAGCTTTCCCAAGACTCCTTGGGGCTCAAAGGTGAAGTCAATGTTTGCCTCCAAGTAAGAATTCATTAGCAGCTATTGCCAATCAGAGCTGTTTTCTCTGAGCAGAAACAGACTCCCTGGAACTCTGCAGGTCAGCAGGTCAACGGCTTAACATACAGACTCTGCAAACGCTGGTGGTCTGGCCCACCAGAACTGGCAGGTCGCATATAAGCTTCCTCTTCCAGCTCAGTAGTCTGGCTGCCCATCAGGTACCAGCTAAAAAGTGTCTGCTGTGTCTTGCCAATGAGACCGGCCCCACCAGGCATCAAATTGCAAATCTACGATGGAACTAGAAACTTGAAAATCTCTCCTGGACATTCTGGTACACTCCCTCTCCAGCATGACTTGAAAAAAGAGCTTTTTTTTTTTCTTACAGCATTTTTATTCCCATAGGAATCAGTAAGTAGAAACGTATTTGTAAAGTAATGGGTAAAAATGATTACTGGGTTTTTAAAATGCTCTTTCTGATGTTCCCATTCACTCAATAGTGACAGTTATACTGACAGCCACATTTACTCATGATCCAGATAAATCTTCTTTGCTTAATACTGCATTAAGCACTGTTTGAAAAGTAACATCCCTTGGATGGCTTTCCCCACAGTGTTCAAGGCCTTTGCTACCCTGCCTCCACAGGAGCTGACAATGTTTTAGCAAAGTCGGCTCTTGATTATGGAATTCTATTTTGAGCAGAGAAAAAATCTCAGGATGTGCATCGGAGTCTGCCTACCCCAGATAAACAGGCCTGAAGGAATGTCCTAGGAAGATGATGCTGGCTGGGGGGTTATTGCTATAGCACACGTCGCACGAACAGACTTTATTTTAACTGGAGAAAGGCCACCAAATGAGCTATTTTTAATTAAAATCCCCTGAACCTTACTTATTAAGACTTTTGGCACATGCTGACAGTGAAATTTTTCCTGCATGGTCCTTTTGGGAGCTACCTTGATGACTTTGGCAGAGGAATGACATATAAATAACATTTAGGGTTATTATTATTGGGCCAGGTTCTCATCCTGGATTACTCTCTGGGAATTCTAATGCTTAGACTTGCTTGTTAGAAACACTATGCTTTTCACCTTCCCCCAAGTGCATAGGGGATGAGGTGGTGTGAGGCTTGGGAAAGGGCATCATTTGGAAGATCCATTAATTGAAGTTCGTTTGAAAGCCATTCTGTTTATCATTTTAAAAGTTCCCTATTTCAGGTAATTCATTCACTCCCCAAGTCTCCAGGGATGTAAGTAGCAGGTGGGTTTTATCCCCATCTCAGGAATAGAACACAGATTGAATTGTCCCAGTGTGAGATGAGGTTCTAGAACAAGTGACACAGACTTGCCTCAGAATAAGAACCCAGGACCCCTCACAGGGAGGCCATGTCTATAGTCAGATGGCACACCTTCAGGGGCAGAGGAGACGGGCAGTAGACTATTCCCAAAATTTAAGAGAAGAGTTTTTATTTAGGAATGCTGATACTGCATCCTAGGCCACCACTGATTCACTCAAAATATGAGTCTGTACTGTGTGGCAGGGACTTCTTTCTGTAGTGATCTGGGGTAAGAAAGAGGAAAGGCAAGGTCCCTGCTCTCTGGAAGCTCAAATTCTAGGGTGTGATGTGGGGGGAAGAGAAGTGATAAATAAGCACAAAAGCAAGCAACCAAAATGTAAGATAAGTTCAGAGAGATTAAAAAAAAATGGTATGATCAAGAAAACAAAGAACCATGATGGAAAGGCAGGTCAGTGGGAGCCTGTACAATTCAGACAGAATGAGCAAGAAAAGCTCCTGGAAGGAGGTAACATTTGAGTTTAGACTTAAATAATAAGAAGCAGACAGACCTGGGAAGATCTGACTTTAGAGCTTTCTAGGCAGAAGGAACAACCAACTGCAAATTCCCTTGGGCAAGAACATGCATGTCACATTTCAGGAGCAGAAAGAGGAGATATCCTATGCAGCCAAGTGAACAAGGAGTTGAGTGGCAGGAGAGGTATATAGGTGTCAGATCACCTCAGGCCATAGTGAAAGATTTGGATTTCATTCACTGAATGAAATGGGCAGTATAGGCAGCCGTTACAGGTGCAGAGGAGACTACTTGTCCCTTATATCCATTCTCTCTTTCTTTTAGTTCTAAAAACCTTGACTTTAATCAGCCATGCCCACCCAGTTGGAAGGGACATCTTCCAGCTGCCTTTGCATAAATATGTGGCCAGGTAATTAAGTTCTTATCAATAAGATGCGAGCAAAAGTGACATGTGCAACTTTTGGGCCTTGCTCTTAAGATGACTGGGCATATCTTCTCCCCTTTACCATCTCAGTGACTAGAACACAGATATGGCCATACAGCCAGCCAGCTTTGACTTTGGAGCATGAGAGTAATACCCAACACTGTGGCAAACAAAAGGAGAGAAGAAACCTGGGTCCCTGCATGACTATGTGCAGCTTAGCCACCTACCTGCCCTGAACCAGCTTCTTTCCTTTGTTTGAGCCATTATATTCTGAGTTTCTGTTAAATCAGCTTATCCTGCATCCTAATACAGAGTGTTTTAAGGAGGAAAGTGACGTGATCTGATTTGTATCTCAAAGAAATCAATCTAAGTACTATGCGCATAAAGTGTTGGAAGGGGGGAAAGAGTGGAGTAATGATATCAAAGGCCAGCTAAGAGGCCATCACAGCAATTCAAACAAAAGATACTGATAGCTTAGTCTGCTAAGCTACCCTGCACACAGAGAGAAGTAAATAGATTTGGGATCAATTTTGAAAGTAGAACCAAAAAGATTTGGAGATGAATTGGATGGTTGGGAGGAAGTTTGAGAAAAGAATAATCAAGGTAACTCCTAGTTTGGGGTCCCTTGGTGATTTTCCCATCTATACGGGATCTGAGACAATAGGAAGTGGACCCCACTGAAAGAACATGGGGCATCTCTGCCGGGGATTACAAACTTGGAGATGATCCATATCACAATTGGCAGCCTAATAAGCTGCTGTATTGACCCAAGCATCATACCCTAGCTTTGAGTTAGCAATACTTAAGATGAGGTACCTGGTGGCTGGCTCAGTCAGTAAAGCATGCAAGTCTTGATCTCAGGGTTGTAAATTTAAGCCCCATGTTGGATGTAGGGATTACTTAAAAATAAAATCTTAAAAAAATATTTTAAAATACTTATGATTATTTTGGTTGCAAGCAACAGAAACCAACTCTGGCTAATTTAAGATATCAAAATAATCTATTGGAAAGATTATGACATGGTTCACAGAACCCGATTTAGTCCTTTAAAAAGAAGCTAGAGCTACACTTGTGATATCATTATGTTGAACACCTGAAACTAATATAACATTGTGTGTCAACTACATCAAAAAAGAAGAAGAAAAAGAACTAGAACTGAGCACTAGAATAGAAAGATAACAGGAATCAGAAAATACCCTTAGCTCTATCCCTAAACAGACCACTCTTTCTGATTTCCTATATATGTGATGAAAGATGGTGTCTCCATGGCTTCTGAGTTTATATTACTTCTAGCAAGTAGACTAAACCAATCTAGATACTTTGAGTCTCAATTCTTATCCCCCGAGAGTGAGAATTTAACTACTCCTGCTTGGGTCAGGAGTCTAGTCAACTCTAGTCAGAAGGACAGGAATAGTTTAAATATGTCTCCCTTCATCTCTGTGGAAGGGGCAGGTTATTGAGAAAGGGGTTTATGAGGGCTGGGCAGACATCTCCCCAAAGCACCATTCTAACAAGGTCCGTATTGAACACAAAAAATCAGTTTCATGAAGACATAGCACTGCAGGGCTCAAGAGCTCGTTTAGAAGAATCTGCCTCTAATACAGAACTAGAACTAAAGTCATCTTGAGCCTTTAAATATTTTTCTTATTATTAAAGATATCTTACACAGAACATTCCACGGCTTTCTTGAGGACCATCGGTGGGGCTCACAAGCTTATGATACCTTCTTCTTGTTTCTCACCCTTGAGCTTATCACCACATATATAAAACTTTTCTTGACGTCTCATTTAGAAGGAGGCAGTTGGTCACCAAATCCACCCCTCAGAATAAACCTCCAGGATGGCACAGCTGGAACAAAGCTGGACTGGAATGGATGTGAAATCCTACAGATGACCAGCCTGGTTGTGACTCTGAGGCCCTACGCTAGCCCTGAACACATCAGAGGGCTGTGGATCTTTCCTTTCCTGGAAGCATCAATTCTTCAAGTCATTGACCCCAGCTTCCTCTTCCCCTTGCCAGTCTGAAACACTCATTCTTTATTCCTGTCCAGGGCTCCCTCTTCCCACTTCTCTGAATAAAGTTGAAAATGGAGCTATAAGAATGGATATAGCAGCTCTTTATCTGTCAGAGAAAGATTAGCTAAGGATAGTTATGGGCCCCAGGCAAAGGTAGGGATGCAGTCTGCCTCTTAAAGGCTTGATTGGGAAGATTTTATTGTTATTATAAAGATGCACTTTCTTTTAAAAGTTTAGACTTAAACTTCTTTTAGTCACAAGAGGTGATGTGCTTTTTTCCTTTTTCTTGTAAATTAAGATGTTTTTAGTTCTAAGGCTGAAGCTTAACAGCATGTGCAGTAAGGGTTATGGGAAGTGAGTGGAGCCCTTGGGGAAAGCTTTATCTCTCCATAGAGGGCACTCAACATTGCCTCTTGATAATACAGGAAGGTCACAACCCTCCTACCACCGACAAGCTCACAGCAGGGGTCCAGGCATACTTTTGCCAAATGGCATGACAATGAAAAAAGAAGTTTTGATACTCTTCCTATCTCAAATTCCTTTGACTTGTTTATTATGCAACTAATGATTATGATCAAATACATATTATGTATAAAAAGTGCTCTAAGAGTGCTTTCATTATTTTTATGGGTTTTAAATTTTCATACCAGAGTCTCTGCTCACAATAGTCATAACCAGTTGTCATCATCCCTTCCATCCTTTAAACAACAACCATTGTTTGTTGTTTTTTTAACAACCATTTTTTTAATGCCTGCTTTTTCCTCCACATTTTTTTATTGTGCTCAAACACGCATAATGTAAAATTTACCAGTTTAGCCATTTTAATGTGTACAATTCAGTGGCATTAAATACATTCACAGTGCTGCATACCCATCACTAATATCTATTTCCAGAACTCTGTCATCATCTCAAATAGAAACTCTGCACCTATTAAACAATAACTCCTGGGGCGCCTGGGTGGTTTAATCAGTTAAGCATCTGACTCTTGGTTTCAGGTCGTGATCTCAGGGTTGTGAGATGGAGCCCCATATTACATTCCATGCACAGTGTAGAGTCTGCTTGAGATTCTTTCCCCTCCTCCTTCTCCTTCTCCCTCTGCTCCTTCCTCAAGTCATGCTCTCTCTCTCTCTTTCTCATAAATAAATAAATAAATAAATAAATAAATAAATAAATAAATAAAGGCACCTGGGTGGCTTAGTGGTTGAACATCTGCCTTTGGCTTAGGTCATGATCCTAGAGTGCTGGGATCGAGTCCCACATGGGGAGCCTGCTGCTCTATCTGCCTATGTCTCTGCCTCTGTGTGTCTCTCGTGAATAAATAAATAAAATCTTTTTAAAAGCAAACAAACAAATAAATAAATAAAATCTTTAAAAATATATAGTAACAGTAACTCCCTATTTCCCCCTCCCTGCTCCCAGTAACCTCTATTCTACTTTCTACCTCTATGAATTTGCCTGTACTAAGTACCTCGTATGCATAGAGCCCCTATTTTTAATCTATTTTCCAAGTCAGTCACCATGCCTCCCCTGCCACACCAGCATACAAAGGCCAGAGGCCATCCATTCTAAATTGTGGTCTTTCAGTAAGAAGACCTTATTCTGCACACCATCTTGTTTAATCCTTATGAAACCTTGCCAGCCACATTCTATAGTTGAGGAAAATGAGGCTCCTGCAGATTAGATCACAAAGCCAGTAAGCAGCAAAGCCAGGATTCAACTCGTGTTATCTGAATAACAATTCCTGATCTTAACCATTTTGCCATCCTCCTTGGACTACCGACTATCAGAGTTGTATATCTGCCAATTCACTTGGCAATACAGAATAGCTGTCTTGCAGAATCTTGCCAGGGACTAATACTATGGCCCCTGTGGTGTCCAATCTTTACACAAACCCCAGGTTGGAAGAAAGGTTGTTTACCTAGAAGGTCCATGCTCTTTACCAAGGTGCGTCAGTAGAGCAATTATGTGCCCAGATCCTGGAACAGACTAACCCTGGAACCAGGCCATTTGGGTTCACTAGCTGAGTGACCTTAGCCAACTTACTTAGCTCTCATGAGTAAGCTTCTATTTCTGTAAAATGGATATGATGATGATGATACCAATCTCACTGAGTACAGGTTTAAAAAAAAATGAAATTACATAGAGTGCTAAAAACAGTGCATAGTGTCTAGAAAATGTTGTATGTGTGCTAGCTCTTACGATTACCACTCATTTCAACAGCTCAGTGATTTTTACACCTTTTTGATCATGGATTCCTTGATGACAGTCATGTATCTCTGTATCATTTAGAATGTTTCTCTGGTATAAGCAACAAAACCATAACTCAAGCTGCCTTAAACTAGAAGAAAATCTCTAACAGCTGAAATCTAGAGGTGAGCACATTCCAGGCATGAAGCAATGGTCAATGAATGGTATCATCAACAGCCCACTTGTCTCTGTTACTCCACTCTGGCATCTCAGGCTCATCCTGAGGCTGGCTCTTGGAGGCAGTGGGATTTGGGTGGCAACCAGAGCTGGTTCAAATCTAGAAAGGGAAAAGGAATAAAGAAGCTTGTCTTGTTATAATTAGGCCACTCAGCTCTTGCCCCCACTGGCAGACCACTGGTAGTTACTAGTGGAGTGCTATTAAGAGCCCCGTTTGGGGCTGAGGGTAGAGCGGATGCCTCTACAAGAACAATGTCCTCTGAAAGGCAAGACTAACAGCCTCAAATCTCCGTGTGCCAAAATCCAACACACATACCTGGTAGATAAGTTCAGAAGTTTCAAGGTCCCCAGGTTAATTTTGCTGTGATTGATATTTTGAATGTTTTCCATGGATGAAGCCAGACTTCCAGGAAGCTGTATAAATGAAATGCATTATTTTTAGCCTCTCAGAACCACTGTTACCAAATTGCACAGTAGCATTATGCTATGCATCTCTTCATCACTCCTAACAATGTTAGGAGAAAATGTACTTCTCCACACACAACTCATTTAATTTTGGCTTATGGACAATGTGAAACACATATTTAACCATGTTTCCCTCTCCCCTTAGGCCTTTAGTCATCTTAGGTTTATGGCTTAATTAAAGGAAAAGGTAATATTATTTTTTCCAATGCCTTGTTTTATTGTTTTCCTATCAGTATTTTCCTTTCCTCCTGACTCAATTTTTTGTCTCATATGTAAATTTTTATCCACCTAATTTCTTCATAGAAGAAAACAGGGCAATAAATAAATACATTAAAATAGCCCCCCCCCCCAAAAATAAAATAAAATAGCCCAAAATATGGGAAAAGTACTTATACTCCAGGTCAACCCCAGCATTATTAATGGTTAATTTCAAAATGTGAAGAAATACAGGTATTAAGGGAATAATTGAATAAATTATGGTATATTCATAAAATTAAATATACTGCAATTAAAATTATGTTTACAAAAATATGTTTATTAATGGTTTTGATAAAATGAAAAATTATTTGCTTTTAATATTGGTTTTAAAAAAACAGCAAGCAAAATTGAGTGTGGGTATTCAGTTTCCAACAAAACAGTAAAGTGGACTAATACAGCCTCCTTCTACCATACAAATATAAATATTAGATTAATTTATTAATAACTTTAAGTACATAGCTGAGATATTAAAATGAAAGGAAGAAGGAAAGGGAAGGACAGAGGAAAGGAGTAAAAGATGAAATGAAATCCCAGGTGACATAAATAAAACAGATTGAGAGCCAGAGGTGTGATTGCTTGAAACCATACCATGGAAGTTCAAGAGAACATCAGATCCAGATACATGCCCTGACAGCTAACAGCTAGGGCTTCTCCACCCATGTTAGGACAGAAGATAGAGCTCTCACACTAGACATGGTAGGGGGTTAGAACTGAAATCTTTGTGTCAAACTAGAATTATTCATCCAAGAATGGTGGGAAAAGAATCCATTGGCCCAGATAAACACCAATGAAACTTGTCTCTTCCCATCATGGGAAGAGAGGAGCTTCCAAATCTTCCCAAACCTTTTTTTGTTTTGTTTTGTTTTAAAGATTTTATTTATTTATTCATGAGAGACACAGAGAGAGAGAGAGAGAGAGAGAGGCAGAGACACAGGCAGAGGGAGAAGCAGACTCCATGCAAGGAGCCCAACGTGGGACTCGATCCAGTGACTCCAGGATCACGCCCTGGGCCAAAAGCAGGCACTAAACCACTGAGCCACCCAGGGATGGCTTCCCAAGCCTTTTACACACAGAGATGCAATGTCCAAATGTATTTTACATATAGGGTGGTAATCCTGGGCTGAAAAACTAATGAAAATGAGTCTCAGATTGGTGAAACTTAGAAAAATCACATGTAAAATCCAGTCTGGGAAGACACGATCAGATTGCCACAAAAAACAAAATCCAATGAAGATTTGTATACTAAGCAATCAAAGCATATTTGATAAATAGAAGCACTTACATCCCAACTAGAGCAAGAAGAGCACAATCTTGGAGAAATTATAAAATAAATGTTTAAATTATCAGATAAAATAAAAATAAAGAATAACCACATACTAAAAGAATTAAATACTGTAATTTTAAAAATCTAGCCAGTGAAAGTGAGAACCCAATAAAACTGGGGATTAGAATCAGCTAAAAAGAGAATTAGTACACTGAAAAACAAATATGAGGAATTATTTTGATGCAGTACAAAAAACAGAAATTTTAAGAATTTAAAGAATAGAAAAAGATATATCTAAAAAAGGAACAAGGAATAGACTGATTCTCATTAGCTAAAACAGAGACCAAATACAGTGCAGACACACTCAAAATATTCAGGAAATACAATCGTCAACGAAGAATTGTATACCTAGGAAAACAATTACTCAGAATGAAGGCAAAACAAAGCAAATAAAGACAAAAAGAGTTTATCACTCACAGGCCCATGTTGAAAGAACTACTGAAGAAAGTTATTTAGTTAAAAATAAAGTGAATTTAAAAAATAGGAGTAGAACACATAAAACATTGTGGAGCAAATAAATCAGTAAATGCAGAGATAAATCCAAATAAGCATCGTCTGTAAAAACTATAGAAAAATAAAACAAAAATCTTATGCATAATAAAAATGACTAATTTTAGGTAGCTTAAAAACAGAATAAACCAAATATTAGATAACAACATGGATGAGAGGCAGTCACCGAATTAAAGCACCCTAAGATCCTTGTATTGTGCTGAGAAGGGTAGACGTGCAGATTTAACGTTTGCTCTCTTAAATCAAATACACCAGCTAAAAGTTCAAGTGTGACAACTAAAAGAACAGTTAAAGAACATGTACTTCCAAATACACAAATATTCAAAATAAATATAGACGTGTTAAATTCACTCATTAAAAGACCGACATTATCAGATTGTTTTTAAATATGCTTTAACTTTCTAGTGACTTTTCCCCCGATAATTATGTAACATTTATCTTTATCCCCACAAAAGATTTTGCCTTTGTCCAGGATCTTAAGTCAGCCATTCTTGATATTTTAGAATGTTCCCTAATGGCCATTTGAAATTATACAAATTATAATAGTTTTTTTTTCCAGAAGGCCTCTCAATTTAGAAAAATGCACTTTTTGGTATCTGAATAATATTAATATCCATTACCTTTTGATTTCTAGACCTCCTCCAACAATATGATATGCATTTATCTTTGTAGACATGGGCACTACATTTCAAAAGGAGGATATTATTAGTAGGTTTTTGGTAGACGCTCTTCATCAGGTCAAGGAAAGATTTTTCCATTTGTAGTTGGTGAACAGTTTTTATTATGAATGACACTAATTTTATACCTTTGAATATCAGAAGCTTTACAGGGTATTTTTTCCTTCATTCCAAGATCTATTCAGTATTGTCCTACAGTAGGTCTTATCCAACAGAGTGAGATTTAGAGAAGCACCTGGGTGGCTCAGTTGGTTAAGTGTCGGCCTTTGGCTCAGATCATGGTCCCAGAGTCCTGGGATTGAGCCCTGCCCTGGGCTCCTGTTCAGCAGGGAGCCTGCTTCTCCCTCTCCTGCTCTCTCTGCTTGTGCTCTCTTTCTCTCTCTGTCATATAAATAAATAATTTTTAAAAAATAAATAAAAATAAAAACAAATCAGATAAATGGATTTAAAAGGAGAAAACATCATTATTCATAAATAATGTGCTTTTTCTATGTAGAAAATCTTCATGTAAACCATGAGAATTAGAAGAGATTTCAACACATGTGCTAAACTCAACCACTGTAAAAATGCAAGCTAATGTGTAATCACTAATATTGCCCACACCTAGAGAGATAAGTCCATGTCCCAGTGTTAGAGTCAGCCTAAGAATCAAAAGGTAGTACATATACTATTTATTATTATTCACATATTAATATGGACATTCCCTTAGACCAAAGTCTTTTAAAAAAATGTATATGATTTCTAAAAGCCATTAGGGAACATTATAAAATGTCAAGAGGAGCTGACTCTAGGGAATAAAACATTTTGGAGGGCTTTAATTTTTATCTCTATAATTATCTGTTTTACGAATTTTCTAGAATAAGCAGCAGTATCTTATAATCTGGGAGAAACTTCTTTCTTTAATAAAAGAAAGGCATTGGATCCAACCCATATGGCAACTGTATCTTACCTTACCACCTCCCTAAGGAGGCATTCTAATCAGCCAGACAGTTCCGGCCATTCATTCCATCTTACTTAAATCCTCATTTGAAAATAATTTTTTCTCCATTCCTTAGTAGTATAGTAATTTTTCCTATTGTGTTTCCTATAAACTATACCAGCAAATTATGTGATGTACTTTGGTTCAAAAGAGCCAAGATTAGGGCAGCCCGGGTGGCTCAGCGGTTTAGCACCACCTTCGGCCCAGGGCCTGATCCTGGAAACCCGAGATCGAGTCCCAAATTGGGCTCCCTGCATGGAGCCTGCTTCTCCCTCTGCCTGCATCTCTGCCTCTCTCTCTGTAAGTCTTTCATGAATAAATAAATAAAAATCTTTAAAATAAAAAAGAGCCAAGATTATAATAATACTTTTCAAAACCAAGATTATAATACCTTTCCCTAAAAATGCAGTATCTCACACTTGCACAGCCCTTGGCATGGCAGAGAAATAGAGAGCAGAACCTGCCTTTAATACATAGTATAGGTCATTTCTGGCATAGGAAGGTATCACCATATCTAAAATTCCACCATTAAATTCTTTAGGTTATGCACTGCCCTCCTTTGCTTCCTTGTAAAGACTTAATTCTTCTGGAAAGGACTAAGACATTAACAAGTTCTCCTGTTTACAATCTCCCTCATAAATGAAACAGAGTAGAAGAGGTGAATGGAGGGAAAAATACAATTTCTCAAAATCTGGACTAGAGCCACCTGAGACTGAGTGCCTATCCCTTGTGGCAAGGAAGGCTCTCAGGAAGATGGGAAAGAAGACTGGCTCCTCAAAGCTGACTTTTGCATGATAAGCTCATGTTACTTTCTCCTAAAAAAGGCTTTCTCAGATTTTCTGCCAGAGTCTATTCTGTAGAAACAATTATGATCCAATTTTTCATAATTTGGACAAATCCTCTCAGTCTCACATTCACGTGTTTGGATCATAAAACGTGAGTGAGAAAACCCATCTGGAAGCCTCTTTTGCTAGGTAGAAGATCCTAGTATAGGGAAGTTTTCTTCATACCCCTCACCCTAGAGCAAGGGGCCTACCCCGAGTGCAGTTGCAGAGCCTATCCAGCGCCCTCTACTCCACCAGCACTGCTGGAAGAGTCTGGGCTGTGCACAGGGTGGTCCATTGTTGTGTTTCCAGCTCTAGCCCCTCACTTAACCCCCTGCAGCTTGATTCAAGGTGGTTACCTCCTTGCCCTGTTCAAGTTATTTAGGTTACTTAGGTTAGGGATTCATATCAATAGGCATAGAGAAGACTGTGAAACTCAGAGTAAAACGTGGCCATCTTAAGTGATCTATTTTTTTTTCAGGCCCCACTGAAAGTGTAAAATAATTGGACATTTAGGGGTGCCTGGGTGGCTCAGTCGGTTAAGTGTCTGCCTTTGGCGCAGGTCATGATCTCAGGGTCCTGGGATCGAGCCACACATCTAGCTCTCTGCTCAGCAGCAAATCTGCTTCTCCTTCTCCCTCTGCCCCTACACTTGCTTGTGCTCTCTCTTACTCTCATCCTCTCTCAAATAAATAAATAAAATATTTTTTTTTAAAGATTTTATTTATTTATTCATGATAGTCACAGAGAGAGAGAGAGAGAGGCAGAGACACAGGCAGAGGGAGAAGCAGGCTCCCTGCACCGGGAGCCCGATGTGGGATTCGATCCCGGGTCTCCAGGATCGTGCCCTGGGCCAAAGGCAGGCGCCAAACCGCTGCGCCACCCAGGGATCCCTAAAATATTTTTTTTTTAAAAATTGGAGATTTAGTCAGTCGCATAGCCATTCAATCAACAGTCAAGCATCTCTCCATATGTGAAGCCCCTGCTAGGCCTTGGGAGTTTGGAGTGAATATAGCGTCATTCCTGTTCCAAGATGTTAGGTGTCTAGAAGGCAAAGATACGACAAATAAGGCAAATGAGCATGAAACTAAGCAGCAAATGAAAAGTCTCACGGGAGAGTTCCAAGCCAATTTTGTAGCTGAGTTCCAGGAGTAGGTAGAGGGTTTGGAATCCTGGATCCAACACTTCCCAGCTGTGTGACTTTGGGCAATGATGTAGCAGCCACCGTTTATTTTTATTTTTTAAATTTTATTTAAATTCAATTTGCCAACGGTCATTTATTGAGCACGCTCTGTAATGCCAGACATTGTACAGAGCACTCGAATATGAAACGTGCATTGTCTTATTTAATCCTTATAGTAAGGATAAGAACCAATAAAAAGTGCTGTTGCCCATTTTATAGAATAGGAAACTGAGGATTAGAAGTGGAGCTGAGGTAGAATTGGGGGTGCAAAAGTGTTTATGGAGGATCAGCACTCGTGAAGGGAAAGAGAAGGAAGCAGAATCGAGCAGAGGGAGTAGCTGAGCTTTGGTGAAGCCTGAACAAAGCCTCAGCCAGGAGTTCCGGAGCCTGAGGACTGTCTGACAGGGCCCCCCCTCCCCCCACCTCCCCACTGGGCTGAAATGGCTGGGGTGTTATAGACTCACCTCACTCAGTCCCTAGATGCAGACTGCCCCAGCAAGGACATAGCCTCCAGTGAGGCAGCTCTGGACAGCTGAGGAAGACCCCGAAGGAGCCAACAGGGAGAGGCTGTTTGCTGACTGCACTCCCGCAGCTGGGTAGCAAGACCCGAGCAGCATCCCCTCTACGTCTACTCCGAGTACGGACGCTGCCAAACTGTTGTAAGGTTTGGAAATAACAAACGCAAAATGCTTGGCAGAAAGAATCTGCTCAATACATTGTGACTTTTGTTATTCAATTCCTACAAGAGATGATGCAAGGAAATATTATCCACCTTGGCCAGGCCTCAGCCTGGTTTCCCCTCCCACCTGTCCATGGCCAGCGGATGGTGAGGCTTGCCCCAGCTACGAAGCACAGCACAGTGGTTGACTGATGTGGCCAAAGAAACTGCCCCTCACAGGGGTAGGGGGCGTGGTGAGAGAAAGGAAGGTCTAATTTGTGGTGACATCTCAGATGGGATTAGTTTTGTGAGCTTTTAGTGGAAGTATTTTGTAGGATGGCATCCTTGGAAAAGTGCCTCCGGCAGGTGGCAGGTCACTCTTTATTCGCCAGTGGGATGGTACACAGTGAGGAGGTGTTGTGGCCGTTTTGGGATCCTCATGGGAACTGAGCTCTGGAGGAGCCAAGGCGGAGTCTGTGGGGACATCATGATCAGGGCAAGAGGAACAGTGCTGGAACTGGAATCACTAAGCGAGCCCACGCTTGGCAATTACTCACAGTGAGATCAGTTCTGAAAACACAAAGGTGGCCATTGAGACAATGAGGAAGGGGCCTTTGGAACACATGTCCCACATTAGTGGAGGGAAGTCTGGCCGATTGATGTCATTGAGCCAGTCGGTGCAGTGGAAGCGAACTACCTGATGTGTATGGCGCTTGGAGACCATTGTTAAACTGGCTATTATTTTTAATGAGGAAAACTCAGGTATTTTCCTACTTTTGTGTTCTTTTGTTCATATTTGTACTATTATTGTTTTATAAGTGTTCCTCCCAGTTACTGGACCTTGCTCCCATCAGAGAACTTCTGACAAACTCTCCGAACAGCTGACCTATTCCCTTAGCCTCTACTGCTCCTTCCCTTACCTTCTTATCTCCTTACAGTGTGGATTCTTCTACCATCACAACAGACATTATTTTCATTACAGGCACCACAGGGTCCTTCAGGACAAACCTTCAGTGTTTTCCAGATAGACCTTCTGAAGCACCTGGCATCTCATGGCCATTCCCTGCATGGAATATTCATCTGAATTTTCTTACAACACTAAGGAAGGATAGAAAATAAATTTTATTATTTATTTATTTTAATTTTTTTAAATTTAAATTCAATTTAGTTAACACATAGTGTATTATTTGTTTCAGGGGTAGAACTTAGTGATTCATCAGTTGCATATAACACCCAGTGCTCATTACATTAAGCGTCCTCCTCAATGCCCATCTGCCCACTCCCCTCCCCTCCAGCAACCCTCAGTTTTTTTCCTATAATTAAAAGTCTCTTATGGTTTGCCTTCTTGTCTGTTTTTATCTTATTTCATCTTCCCTTCCCTTCCCCTATTGTCATCTGTTTTTTTTTCTTAATTTCCACATATGAGTGAAATCATAGGGTATTTATCTTTCTCTGACTGGCTTATTTCACTGAGCATAATACCTTCTAGTTCCGACCACATCATTGCAAATGGCAAGATTTCATTTTTTTTGATGGCTCAGTATATATATATATGATGTATATATGATATATATATGATGATATATATATATCACATCTTTGTTATCCAATAATCTGATGATGGACATCTGGGTTCTTTCCATAGTTTGGCTATTGTGGACATGGCTGCTATAAACATTGGAGTGCAGGTGCTCCTTTGAATCACTATTTTTGTATCCTTTGAATAAATACCTAGAAGTGCAATTGTTGGGTCATTGGGTAGCTCTATTTTTAGTGTTTTGAGGAACCCCTATACTGTTTTCTACAGTGGCTGCACCAAGCAAATAAATCTTAAATAGAATGCCCACTCCTACCAACTGGTCATGGCTGCCTCAAATGTTATGTTGAGAAGAAAATTCAAGTTACATCTGGGACATGGTGATTGATTAATATGCCTGTTACAGGCAAAAAAGAGGAAGAGTGGCATGTATTTAATTCTTCTTCCACATGTCTTGTATTCCCAAACTTCTTTTTGGTTTTTCCTTTTCTTTCACTTTTAGGCACCTATTGACTTCTTCTTGACCTCTAAATGTGGTCTATCTCCACTGCAGTTTTCAAGAGAGGATTAAATGAGACGATGTATAGAAAGCACTTAAATATATCAGATTTAGAATCAATAGTATTATCACTCAAAAATTTTTTAAATTCTCTTTATAGATTTGCTTCGTCAGATATTTGATGCCCTTCCTTTATGCTACTTACCTACTACCTTGTCTCCCAAGCCTACTTTTCGAGCCTGACCTCACTCTAAGAAAGAACACTAGATAGAGAATGGAAGCAGAAATCTATGTAAAGGGTAAGAAAGAACAAAACAACTATGGAAAGTGAAATTATTTTCTTCCCTGGGAATGTGTTCATTTGTTTGTTTTCGACCAAATCAAAAAAATTGTTGCAACCACCTCTTTGCAGTGTACTGTAGAGGGGAAAAGGATTCCAAAAATTACCCTATGTGTTTGTACCTCTCACAGAGATATGATCCCTCATAGCAGAGACACTGACCTCCAAGTGCTCTGACTTCTGACTATACAACAGGACTGCCTGGTTACCTGCTGCCTCACTTTCTTTCTAATCTCTCGCCTTCTTCTCACCTGCTATGAGCCTCCTTCAAGGGCCTCTACAAGGTTAGAGAAGCTAGTTCGGAAGAGGAACAGAAACACAGAAGTGGTAGCAGATCAAAACAGGGAGAGGAAGGAAAAATAAGAGGAGGAGACGTGATGGCCAATAGTGGAGCCCTTCTCTCCCAGAACCCAGAAGGCCTTTACTACCCTGACTGACTGTCCCCGGCAGGAGCCATAGAGGCGCCATCTTGGCCAACCTTTTGTAGAAGGATATTCCACCCTTGGTATCTATTTTTCTACCCTGAGGATGAATTTTGCTTTTATATGGGCTATTTCTGCAATCCCATCTTTTCTCTGCCCCCTAAGCCAGGGGACATCAGGACACTTTCTGTCGGTCACAGATGAGGCTTGTTGCTTTGACTCTCCTTCTCCCTCGTTAGCCAGGATTCCCAGGGAGAAGTGCCCCAGCTACTTTGGCTCCTTCCTCCTTCCTCCCACCCCCCAGAAGAGAAGGTCTACCCCTCCACTGTCACCTCAGGATTCTCAGGTTCTAGAAAATGAAAAGGAGCCCCTCTTCACAGAAAGTTAACCCTCCCTGCTCTGTTTAGCCTCCCAACTGCTAGTGCTAAGGCTTTTTCTCACTCAAGAGCCACACCTTTTTTTTTTTACAGAGGACGATTCAGCTCTTGTTTGGCAACCTGTAGGAGCTCCCTCCAGGGCCTGAAAGGTGAAACTGGAGAGTTGGCCCACATTCCACCACTGCTGGTCTCTTGGGGATGGTCACCCAAGGGAACACCTCTATCTTAGGGCCCTGGCTCACAGGCAAAAGGGCTGCAGCCTCTGTGAAGTTCCCCAAGTATAAAGCTCTCAACCACCGTCCCCCATCAAAGGAAAACCTCAGCTGATGGTAAGTACTTAAGCTACCTTGCTGCATTAAACCACATGATAAAGAAATCTATCAGCCGCCCTGAGCACAGCCATCCTCTGGGGTCTCCCTTTCACAAGGATATTTTATCTTTTTTAATGAATAAAAAGATGCCAATTGCCTAAAATTAAAAAGTGCCTCAGTAGTGAGTAATTCCTAGAAAGGCTGCTGAAGCCCATGCTTTGTTGGGTGGAGGCCTGAAAAGCCGCTCTACAGGGATTCCCGTCTCTGTGCCTCAGTGATACTCCCTCCCCACAGGCCCCTTTGCTTCCTTCCTCATGTCAACTGTGCTTCCCTGCCTGCCTTCCAGGGAGGGAACCTCCAGGAGGTGGAGGAGGCCAACTCTACACAGCAGGTGCTTCTGAAATGCCTGCTGTCCACATCAGAAGGGACACTGAAACACAATAGACCGTATCCCTACATTCCCCCTGGATTTTTCTCACCTTTTCCCTGTCCATCTCTCTTGGAAGCTCCAGCTAAGTGGAAAATGTGATGACTAGCTGTGGAGACAGGGCAGCCCTAAAAGCTAAGAGCCAGACTCTTAATTACCAAGTTCAGAAGACGCCGCTCCCAGCTAGAGGCCAGAGCAGGCTTTCCAGGAGAGCAGAGAGACTCTGATATGGGCTCCTCCCATTTTACCCTTGGAAGAGCTAGAAACAAGGGTGGGAAAACTTGAGTGGAAGGGAAAGGATTTGAGTTTTAGGGGGAAAAGAAAATAAACTACGCAAAGGAGTGTGACAGTTTCATCCCCACCCCGCCACCCCCTCACACTTTGTCCAGGGGTGAGGAGACTTGGAAAAGAATTCTAGGATCGTCCTTCTACAAGTTTGAAGTATCAGCAAGTCCAACTACGTAATCTTGGGGGCCCAGTGCAAAGGGAGAATATAAGCCCCTTGTGCAAACAGCAGGGGGAAAAAGCACTTAAATACAAAGCTTTTACCTTTCTTCTGCTACCTCTCCCTCAGCTGATCATGGAGTTTTTGTGTTTTTGTTTGTTTGTTTGTTTTGTTTTGTTTTGCTATTTAAGGTGGTTCTAAGTAAAGAAAAATTGCAATTTTAAGTTATTAGCCAAAATTTTACCAGTCTCCTTCAGATTGTGCAATGCCAGTTTCAAATGTAAATTTAAGAGCATTTGACCTGTAAGCAGAATCACTGAAATTACACGACTCATATTTCATGGCCTGTACATGCATAAGCATTGCGTTCTTTCCAGAACAGTGGAAGCACAGCACACAACTAACTCCACATGTTTCATGTCTCTTCTTAATGCTTGCACCCTTTACCAACATTCTCTACCTTTGGCTTCTGATGGGCACGGAAAGACTGAAGGGGAAAGAAACCATAAGCAGCTCTTCTTCTCTTTTCTTCGGTATCATCAATTTCAACTGAGTTGTGGTCATGACAGGAAAGGAACTCGACAGGAAAGAATTTGATGCCGGAAGAAAGGGAATAGGATAAGTTTCCTTAGCTGTCTTTGCTGTTAGAACACCACTGCCTTGCTTCCTTCTGTATGCGGTGCTTGTTCTGGTTCAAATGGTGACCTCTCAGGGCTGTCAGCACCCCACTTACAGAGCAGCACAATTACCCGTGCTCATTCTGTACCTCTCATCACCCACTTGCACATTGGGGTCCGCATGAGCATTGTGTCATCGGGCATCACAAACAATATATGAGAATGGGACAGGAAGAAATGGTGGGGCACACCAATTGAGCATCTCTCCTCTGCTCATGTACATACATTACTCACAAACACAAGTTAAAGATACAATCGTTAAGAATTTCAAGACAGTGACAGCAAAGCGTTAAATCCAGCACAGCCCCTCCTGAGCATAGAGCCCTTGCTACTGCTCAGGTCACAGGCCCATGAAGCTGGCCCTGAGCATCAGAGAGAAGACGCTCTGGTGTGTCGTCTCCTGGCTGCAGGCTGGGAGGGGAAGCACTGCCGGCCTATCTCACATGTTTGGCATGGGACAAGTCAGAAGGACAGCAGCCAACTGTGCTTTGACTTAATGAGTCCCAACTTAAAAGCAGCATGGAAGGGATTAGTAAACTTTTCGAGCTCCAGCAAGAGGCCCAGATATTAGCAGGGAGAATGCATTGACATCCCAGTTTCAATAGGTTTCCTAGAAGAGGGAGGGAGAAAGTCTCAAAGGGCTGCCTGTGACCCACCCACAAAGAGTGACGGCAGGTAACTGCGCCCCTGTAGGCTTAACCCTGACCATGGACAGAACTATGAAGGGGATGAGAGCGAATCTGGATGAAAGTCACAAGACCAGGCCCATTTCCCCTCACGTGTCTCATTGCCCATAGGCAAGCTGGGTCTCAGAGTCAGATACTAAAATCAGTTCTATGAAGAAAGATCTGCTACTTTTTCCCTCTCTCCATCTTGCCAATAGTTGTCATTTGTGAAATCCCCATCCTGTTAGACATCAGTTACACACTCACCTATTTTAAGCACTAGATACACATTCATCATCTCATTTAAGAAGTGCCCTAGCACCTTGGAATTTTGCTTCAAGGCACTTTTGATCCATTTTGTCATCATACAGGTATTTATATGATTATTTTTATTAACATCTGTGTTCCCAGCTAGACGGAGCTGCCTGACAATAGAGACAATGTCAGCCTTTGCTCATCAATGTGTCTATAGCTGCTGGCACAGGGCTTGGCATTTTATAGGCCCTACCAGGGGTGAGGTCACAGGAGAGATGTTCATGCCAAGAGTCAGTGGCTTTAGCTTAGTTTCGCTCTACTAGAGCTTCTTCCTTTGGATCATGGATCTCTTGGAGCACGTGGTACAAACCATGAAAACTTGCCCCAGAAACAAATGCGTATATACCAAAAGTTTCAGATGATTTTGAAGCCCATCCACCAACCCCAACTTTGAGAATCCCCCAAATATACAGTTCTATAAACCATTTTTTTCAATTGACATTTTTAGGGGCTTTTCCCCAAGAAATAAAATTTTTCTTAAGTATCACTTCTAAAGGTCAGACGGTACACAATTATATGAATTTATCATAGTCCCCTTTGCCTTACTTTTGCATTTCCATATTTCTGGTGATCTCCTGTGTATGGGGTTGTACTGGTGACATTACTGGCTCAAAGATTCTCTGTACCTGATGCCATGTTGCCATGCAGAAAAGTTATATACATTTATACTCTCGTGCCTCTGCTAGCATTGAGTTGATTTGTTTTTAAATGTGTCTAATTTTATAACTGAAAGGGAGTATTTAATGGGTGTTTTAATTTTTATTTCATTGATCTCTAATAAAGCTAAAGATGCTACTACTTATTTTATTGCCTTTTCTGCAATTCACAGACTTTTTTTTCCTATTATTTGAAGTCGCATTTTTCCTGATCAAGGTATATCAGCTTATTAGGCATATTAATTCTTTGCATATTTGTGGAAGATATTTTTTCTCAGTTGTCTATTTTAAGTTTGATTTACAGTTATTTGATTTACACAATTACTGAAGTTTTAAACTTTCATGAGTCACACCTACCTACTTCCCTTAGTAATTTAAAATATTATTTTTATGCTTAAAAAATCCCATTCTGTGCAAATGTTTAATAAAATTTGTATTGCTATTTTTTAAATTCAGCCATTTAAACCGCATTGAAATTATTCCAGTGTATGCTCTAAGCTGATTCTGTATGAGCATTTATTTCCCCAGTAATTTGCTAAATGTGGCATCAATGGTGGTGCCAACATCACAATGTTTAGGTCATGTGATATGTAGGAACAACAAATCTGGGTCTATCAGGTGGATCAGATAACTAAGTGTCTGCTCTCAGCTCAGGTCATGATCCCAGGGTCCTGGGATTAAGTCCCAGGTCAGGCTATCTGCTCAATGGGAAGTCTACTTCTCCTTCTCCCTCTGCGTCTCCCCTGAGTGCTCTCTCTCTCTCTCTCTCTCTCTCTCTCGTATCTCGCTGTCTCAAATGAATAAATAAGGTATTTGTAAAAAAGAAGAAAAATAGCATGTCTAAAGAAGTGGACTTCACATCAAAGACACTGTAGATTTGCATTTTTATTCTATTTCCTGGCAGGTGGCAGTCAAGTGTCTGGTCCTAACAGAGTCAGTATACTATGACAATTTTCTAGCAGATGGAAGTAAGATGTCTTGAGCAAGGGGTGCTTATTTCTTATTCTCACAAAGCACCATGTGCAGCACTGCCGGGTTGGCCCAAAGAATCAATGCTTCCTAGCATCTCACTTCACACTTAGAGAGTAGCTTCATGAAGCTACTCCTCAATGAGATGTTGCCAAAACACACAGACCACACACACACACACACACACACACACACACAATGTCTTGCCTTCCCAAATATGAAGTACAAGACCCTCCTGCATCAGCCATTTGGCCTCTTTCAAACTCTGAGGCCTAGAGGAGTATTTGATTTGCTTCGACCTGAAATAGAACCACAGGGGCTCTCTCCATTTTCTCTCTCTTCTAATAAATAAAGAAAGTCTTTTTTCACCAATTCTAACAACTGGCCTTACAGATGGGATTCCATGCCCCTCTATGAATAAATGTCCGGGTGGCAACATGCAGATTAATTACTCAGGAAATAATCTCCTGAAGCAGCTTGCTCTGTATTCTCTAACAAGGCTAAAAATGATTTGTGCCACCTGTTTATGGTTCCAAGCGCTTGCCTCGGGTCCTTCAAGTATTCTATTAAAAACTTTTTGATTAATTCAGTCTCAGGGCTAACTTTTTGTTTGTTTGTTTCTTTGGAGTGAATAAATAGAGGCTCCACACCCTAGTGCCTGGAGAGCCGCCTGGATAAATCACCAGGAAGCAGCCAGGCCAAGATACCGGGAGTGCATGCATTACTCTCAGATCTGACGTTACCTGGGAGACTCAAGATTTGTCTGATTCATAAAAACTCCACTGCACAGGTGTGTAGAGTGAAGCTTTCCCATTTATTCTGAGGACATTTTAGCTGTCAGGAGTTGGGAAGAAGGTGGCTTTGTTTTTTATGAGGCTGCAATATTTTTCACTGTTAGATGCTGAGAGGTGATTGCATGTGTGTGTATATAGACACATCCCCAGTTTGGACCCAAGTCATAATAAATTTATGTGCTATTTACACATGGCTTTAAATCATTTCACTAAGAGAAGCATGCAATCTAGAAATTTAACTGTTCTTTCTGGCACATAAATGGCCAAGAAAAAAAGAATGGAGGGTAGGGGAGGAAAGAAACAGATTCCACCATACCCAACAAACGAATATGACCACTTGTTTTTGCCTAGCACTTTAAAAAGTGCTCTTCCATTCATGATCTCCTTTGGTCCTCATAAAACCTCGATGAAGTAGAAAGAACAGGGATTATTAGGCTGAATTATATATATAATTATAATTATATATGTATGTGTGCATACATATATATATACATATAGATATATATAAAAGATATTGACCTTCTTAAGTTCATGCAGTTTTTAAGTGTCCCAAAAACCTAGACTCCAAGGATTATTCCATCAAGAAATTCACTGGTTTTTCTAAATATTTCATGCTATTTCCATAAGCCATAAGGCATTACCCTCCACTATAGGGTCATACTGTATTTCAGACATTTTCAAATATTTAATTTCCTAAGCCTGTGCAGTGACCAAAATGTTATGTCTCTTTGTGAATTTGGGCCTGGATAGGATAGCACCATCTCAGATAGAACTGGAGTAGGTAGCTGGACCACCATAGTTATACCGGACAGACATCACCAATGAGATGTCATGGCAGACATCACCTAAAAATCACTGCACCCTTTCTCATTGGCTTCTGTCTCAGATCAGATAGAAAAAGAGGTTGGGCTAAGCCCTGTGTCCTCATAAACCACAAGTATGGATTGATTTCAAAACATACTACCCTTAGAGGGACACTTAGGTGGCTCAGGGGTTGAGTGTCTGCCTTTGGCTCAGGTCATGATCCTGGGGTCCTGGGACTGAGTCCCAAATCGGGCTCCCTGCATGGATCCTGCCTCTTTCTTCCTGTGTCTCTGCCTTTCTCTCTCTCTGTGTCTCTCATGAAAGAATAAAATAAAATCTTTAGAAAAAATACTACTCTTAGATTCCTAGGGTATCAAAACCGTAATCACTCATTTTGCTTCATTTTACTTCTACTTCCTTCTGAACTTGGAATTTTCACTCAACAGTTCTCCTTGAGACTGTTCCAAACAGCCCCTGTCAGTTGACCAGAAGCAGCATGGGAGAAGAAACTAGTTACCACCCCAGCTGGGTGCTCTTAAACATGTCATTCTTGATTTCATTGATTACTTATATATTGACTATATTGTTTCATTTCCAACCAAGTTATGGCAAGTACTGGCCACTACCCCACATCACTAGGACTGAGGCACTAACACACGAGGCCTTTTAGGGCGTAAAACCTATATGGCTCTGTCCAAACCTGTCATACCCACTGTAGGGCCTGAGTGAAAGCGAGAGTGAGATTCTCAGCCCATGATTTTGCAAATGAATTTCAGACTGGATAACTACCTTTTCTCACTGAGACTCTACTGCTGTAGCTGGAACTATGAAATGACAAAAGGAGCACTAGCTGTCACCATCCTAGTCCTTGTGTATCAAGCTACCCTCTTTTAATTCTCTCATATCTCTACTGATGTGTCTGAAAATTTATTATATGTCTTCAAAAAATAAGACTGAAGCTCCTTGAAGGAAGAGAGAACTTTGTCTTATTTCTTGTACAATAATAACACCAGAAGTATGGTAAATCTCCAATAAATATTTCTGACAAGAGCACAGAGAAGAGGCAAGGATGCCTATTTACTGCGTGCATGTTGGGAAGCAGATCCATTGGGATTTTATAGAGAATCCTTAAAGTAAATCCTGTGACGTTTGAGATCATATTATACCTGTCTGGTATTTTAGGAATATTCCATCTGTCTACTTATTTTTGTATCATCTGCACTCAGTCAACCAGCATCACTGGAACACCTATAATGTGCCCAGACACCAGCCTGGACTTCTCAGAAACACTTCAGTCCAACCAACATCAATGGAAATTCCCAAAGCAGACTGTACCCAGCCTCCCCAGGCTCATGTCTTAGGTCAGGGTGAGAAACAAGTTTGAGTAAGTCCTAGTGTCCTCATAAATAGCAAACGCATCCTACCTTTTGAAGTGGATTGCAAGACCATAAAAAATAATAATAATAATCACTCACTTTCCTTCATTTTGCTTCTACTTCCTTCTGAAATGCCTCTGCTCTCACAACTGTCTTTCAAATTCAGAAATGGTAGGCAACTTTCTTAAATTCCTGTTTTCTTTTCCACCTTGACTTCCCACGTAACTGGCAATTTCCATAAGGTCTCTATGTTATCTTCACACACAGGGAGCCATTGCTCTGGGAAGGACCCAGCACTGCCCTGCCTGAATCTCTTCTCACCCGTATCCTAATTTATCCTTTAATGCCAATGGGACAAGATTTTATCTAAGAATGTCCACCGTAGCATTCAGTTAAAATAACAAAGCCCAGAAACAACATAAAGACTCTATAATAGCAGAATGGCTAATTAATTATGGTGCTCTCATAACATGGAACACTAAGTAGGCTTTAAATAAGCATATTTAATGGTACAGAGAAATGCTCCTCAGATAATGGTATATGAAAAAAGCAGACACAAAACAAACCATCTATGTAGCCACACACATAAATGTACGTACACAGAGAGATGAGCAGAAGAAAATAAAACAAGAGGTTAATAATAGTTAACTCTCAAGAGTGGAATTCTCTAGGTTTTTCTTCTTGTTCACACTTTACATACCTTTCCAAATTTTATTTTTCCCTCCAAACTTTCTATAATAAAGTCAGAATTTTGCAATTATGAAAAAGCAATACACATAGAGAAAGTGTGTGTGTACAGTCATGGTTTGCGATAGGATCCAAAAGGTCAGTGGCTCTCAGATGTGGGTGAGCATCAGAATCACTTGGAGGGCTTGTCAAAACACAGAGTGCTTGGTGCCACCCGCAGAGTTTTAGTCCAGTGCCTCTGGGTCTGGGTCCAGGAATCTGCATTTCTAGCAGGTTCTTCGGTGGTGGTGCTGCTGGTTGAAAACTACTCTTTGAGAATCCCTGCTGTAGGTATTTCGAGCAGAAAGAGGTATTTAGAGCAGGATGGGAATTAAGTGTGAACAGAATCGTTGACTGTGCAAAAGGAAGGTTATTTAGGGAAGCTGCCACTACCTTTCAGTTTACACTACTACAGCCATGCTCCAGAGATCATCAAGTTGCCACTTATACCCCAGGATTAGGAACCTGGCGGAAACTGCCAGAAACTGCCACAGATTTCATAGCTGCCCTTAACCCTGAAGTTAGGACTGACAGCACATGGAGTCCATGCAGAAACTCCTATGTGCTAGGGCCCACATACCTGCCATGCCCCTGCCAGAGAAGGAAGAGTCTTTTTTCTGCCTTCCAAATCTCCTTGGGTGCTTCTCACCTGGGAGCCAGGGGGTCTGGGATGTACAGTCTCTCCAGGCTTCCAGCCTCCGAGGTGACGAGGGAGAGTAGAGATGTGATGGGCAATGCTGATGGACAACAAAGACTGTCCGTGGGACAAGGGAGGGAAGGGAAAGGAAGAGAAGGGAGGGAAAGAAAAAGAGGTGAGTGGGGAGAGGCAGGAAGAGAGACGAAATAAGTGGGCGCGTGCATCGAATTGGGGCAAAATCAACAGTCGTGGAATGGCAATTGGTAGCAGCAGGACTTGAGCGGGGGGTGTGGGGGTGGGAGTGGAAGCGGGGAGCTGGGAGCCGGCTGCACCAAGCAAACAGGCCAGCAGGACGTTAGCCGTAGGGATAAGAGCGTGCGCTGGAGTCAGATCCAAGTGATGTTAACGGAGAGGTCAGCAGTAGCTTGGATCAGAACCTGACAAATTCTGGCTTGAAGTTTCAATTGAAACAGAAGTAACAACACTTCCCGATTCCTCCTGCCTGATTTTCAGCCTGTGCCTTAAGCGTGTGCACTCAGGTTAGGTCAATAAAATAAAATGCTTGATCTTAAAACTGTGAAACACCGTATGGGTGGAAAGAACCATCATGCTTATTTTTTATTCCCAGGTGGCCACCAAGGAATTATCTCTGAATTATTGGAAAAGCAGGGATAGGGCTTCTTCCGGAAGGATCTGAGCAGCCGAGGGAGGTAAGGAGGTAGAGGAAGGCAGGATCCTCCCAGCCGGCCCTCTCAACCCCCGACCTGGGGGGCCCCACGCTGCTGCCCTTCCCTTGTGCGTGGATGGGCACTGGAAGCCGTTGCCTTCTCCTCTTTTTTGCAGAGGAGGTGCTTGAAATGCCAAGCCTCCAAAGGGATGGGCAGGAAGCTGTGGGACAGGATTCCCAGGAAAGCTTGGGGCCCAGGGAACCGGCTCTGAGCCGCGTAAAGGTACTGCTCTAAATGAAGGGAGATCTGGGGGCAGAAGTAGCAAGAGGAGGCCCAGAGCGGTCGGTCCCAAAAGAAAGCAAGGCAAGGAGCTCTCCAAGTCAGTGATGGAAGCTTTCCTAACAATATTGATCAAGGAGACAGAGGCTCGGAGGGGAGGGCAGTGGGCTCTCAGAGCAATCCCCGCGGCTGCTTCTCCGTGATGCTCAGCATCAGGGATCTAGGCCGATCCCCTCTTTGAAGCCAGGGCTGCTGATGCAGGTAAGGGTGCACCAGTAACGACGAGGAAGGACCATTTTGAGCAGGGCCAGCGGCCTGGGACTCACCGGGGACTCGCAGCATTCTTCAGCCCCCGACCCCCGTGGCCATCCTCACCATCTGGGGTGACTGGAGCACTGTGCCCCGCCTTCTGGGCCTTCTCTGGGCAGGGCAAGCACCTGGGCCTGCCAGAGACGCCTCCGAAACACCCCACTTCACGCTTAGCTTTGCGGCCACTGCTGTTGCCCTTACTGGTTATTTTGTTTTGTTTACTGGATGGTCCCCACTGGCACCCCCCCCCACCCCACCCCCATCTCTTGCCCCCAGTGCAAAGAGCATGTCTGGCTTCTACCCTCTGCCCCAAGGTCAAGGGTGCTGCTGAGGCCTTGGGAGCTGCTGGGTCTCAGCTCTCTCGCCGTCCCCAGCCAGTGCGGTGGGGCGGGCCTACAGCTGCTGGGGAGACACAGGGGACTGCTGCCTTGAGGCCACCCTACAGACCATCTTCATTCCAGTTATTGGGACACATCTGCTTTTTTCTCCGACTCTCGTCAATGGCTTGTGGGCTCCGGATGGGCCCTTCCTCACCTGGGGGTGATACTCAGTAAGACTCATGTACGAACTTTGGAAAGGAACTGCCAAAGGAAGTTTTCCAGACTCCTCGTGGTCCAGGTAGCACGTGTCTCATGATCATTCTCCTCGGAGTTGGGAACTGAAGCCCCAGCTAATACCGGATGGATTTCTTGTTTCGCTAGGTCCCTGGGGTGGACAGGTGCATGGAGCAGTTGAGGCAGACCTCGGGACTGACTCCGGGCTACCTGGTTATCTATGAGGGCACCTATTGCCACGGAGCTTGCAATCCTGACACTCATTCTGGGCAGGGGGTGACTCGACTTGTTAGGCCGACGACCCTGAGCCGTGTCCCTTGGCGCCTGCCCTCGAGCCGGCCGGGCTCCACCTCGCAGGTCGTTTCAGGGGCCAAACCGTGCGGCCTATCACACATGACTGAGCAGCTGAACATGAGCAAAGCTCTCCGTTGGCTCGTCTTGTCCCATGGCTCTGGCAGAAACAGGTCTTTCCCGAAGCCATGGGGGATGTTTCCATCCCAGAGGTTTTCAAGTTGTCCCCCTTGGCACCCGGGCACGTGGTTGGGTTTCCAGGGCTGGCGTGTTGAGGCCACAGCCTTCCTGGTAAGTCTCAGAGATTTTGAAAAGGCTACAGGGTAATATACTGTGTATCTAGACCTTTAAAAGGCATTTCGTAAACGCCAAGTGTCTGTTCCCGGCCTGATGGGCTGAGCTGCTGCACCTCATTTCCACTGGAACTCCGGGGGGTGGGCTTCTGTGGAGGCCACCAGCACATACGGAGACGAGAAACTTGGTTATTATGCACCCTTTTTATTGCAAGATCTGGACTGATGTAGCTGATCAATTTACAACCTGTCTCTAATTTATCTGCATTTTGAAAACCGATCATGGACAACAAGGCAGAAGGTGATTGCGGCCTGACGTCCTGAGAGCAGGAGGAGAGGAGCCCTCACAGGCGCCCGGCTCTGGGGGCAATGCAAGAGTGGGGAGGAAAGTGTCTGCTGACCCAGGTCCTTGCTTCTCATCTGCACGGGGGTCCCTCGTTCTCGGGATGCTGTTTTCCATTTCTGACACTCTGTGTGCTTTGTTATGTTATCCCAACATTTGGCAAATGGTTTCTGAGTCCAAACATTTGGTATGATTGTTCGCTGGGTGAACGTGGAGCTGTAAGCAGGCTCGGGCTGGATTCGAAGAGCTGGCTATGACTGTGCTGTAATTTGGTCATGGATCGTTTTATTCAGCAGGCAGGCTGTCCTTGGAATGCTTCATTCTTACAGAGGAAGAGCTGCTCTGGTTTCAGTAGCCCTCGGTCCAAGACAACGGCTGGTCCAAAAATGGACCCTTATCATTCTCAGCAAGCACCTGGGGATCTCCAAGCTTGGTCTCTTTCAAAGGGGTACCAGTTTGGGCCTGATCACCTCATGCATATAAAATTTGCTAGTCGGGCACCGATATCCAGAGATACAAACTACCTGTAGACATATAACTAAGAGAAATGACTACTCTACAAAACCGAGAGAACTGACATATGAAAATAGGGGGCCACAGGGGAATAAGACCAGATATTTTAATCACCCATGTAATCAATCGACCACCATTGATTGAGCAACCATTTATTCCAAAATATTAATTGAGAAATTCCATGAGCCAGGCACCATGCTCGGTACTGAGAATTCATCAGTGAATAAGACACTGGCTATATCCTCAAGGAGCTCACAGCACAGTTGGAGAATCTGAGAAGTAGAGCAACAATTACAATACACAGAGCTAAGTGTCAGGATGGGAAAGTTCAGGGAGCTGTGGAAGCACAAAGAAAGGGAGAGGAAGGGAGTCAGGGAAACTTCCTGGGCCAGGTAGCACCTGCTGAGTTCTGAAGCAGAGAAGACAGCCAGTCAGTGGGAAGGGATGGGCATCAGTCAGGTCTGTGACCCTCTGGATGCAAGGAACCAACAGAAGCAGAAGATCAAGTGTCAAACAAGTAGGTTAGTGTCACTGAAATTCAGAATTCAGCGGAAGTCATCAGTCACTACATTCCCAGAGAATTTGATGTGGGTCTTAGATTACTGGAAAGTTTTATCTAGGTTGGAACAAGGGGAAGACCCTTTATTACAGGCAAAAAAAAAAATTTACAGGAACAAGAAAGAATGGGAGTGCTTAGGGCTCACTACATAAAACATTCATTCAATAAGGTTTTGTTTTTTTTTTTTTTTAATTCTTTAGGACAAAGTAGTCTAAGACACGCATCTATCCCAGAGAGCACGGGACCATAAACTCTGTATAAATAAAGATTTTAGGCTTTGTTGGCAATATGGCATTGGTCTGTGGGCTATAGTTTGCTGACTCTTGCTCTAGAGATGTACACTCTTATTAAGAACAAGATACGTGTGCAAATAATTACAATGCAAGATGAATTTTCCTGGAGTCTTAGAGGGTAAGTCTAGTAATGGGAACTGGGCTCAAGCTGTGGAGGGCTTTGAGTGCCAAGCTCAGCATTTGGATGTCATCTTATAAGTAGTCAGGAACCACTGATGATTTGGGGGAAGAGATTGTCTTTTGGAAGCTAATTTTGCAACACTGTATGGAATGGAATAATGTGTAGAATCCAGAGGCAGGGAAACTTGTAGGTACTCTACAGCGGTGCTCAAAGCACCAAGAGTAGTCAGATTCTTCAGTTTGTAGAGGAAATGGAACAGGAAGGATGAGAATGAGAAGCATGGTAGATCATTTAATAACTGGGTAAGAGGCCAGGAAGGAAATAAAAGGAATTAAGGATAAGCCTCACAGTGACAAATCTGGGTGGCTAAATGGTAGCTCTGAAATAACAGATATGAAAGGTTGGGAAAGGAGACTGGCTTGAAGGGATAGATTTGCTTACCTTTATTATTTTACTTCTTATTTTTTTTATTGGAATTCAGTTTGCCAACATTTAGCATAATACCCAGTGCTCATCCTGCCAAGTGTCCCCCTCAGTGCCCATCACCCAGTCACCCCAATCCCCCGCCCACTTCCCCTTCTATCACCCTTTGTTCATTTCCCAGAGTTAGGTGTCCCTCATGTTCTGTCTCCCTCACTGATATTTTCACTCATTTTCTCTCCTTTCCCTTTATTCCCTTTTATGAATTTTTATATTCCCCAAATGAATGAAACCATATAATGTTTGTCCCTCTCCGATTGACTTATTTCACTCAGCATAATACCCTCCAGTTCCATCCACATTGAAGCAAATGGTGGGTATTTGTCGTTTCTAATGGCTGAGTAATATTCCAATATTCCACAGCTTCTTTATTATATTTTAAAATATTTATTTATTTTACAGAGAGAGACAGTACGTGCCCAAGAAGAAGAGGGAGAAAGAGAGAGAGAGAATCCCAAGCAGACCCTGACTGAGCATGGAGTCCGATGCAGGGATCAATCTCATGACCCTGAGATCATGACATGAGCTGAAACCGAGAGTTGGACGATTAACCAACTAAGCCATCCAGGCGTCTCAGACTTGTTTAGCCTTAATACACATGTTGAGTTAGAGTTGACAGTGGAACATCCACAGGATATCTAAATACCAGATCTAAAATACCAGGATGAGAGCTCATGTGTGGGCAGGACTGCAAAAGCAGAATTGTGGAGGGGCACCTGGGTGGCTCAGTGGTTGGGCATCTGCCTTTGGCTCAGGCCGTGATCCTGGGGTCCTCCTTCTGCCTGTGTCTCTGCCTCTCTCTCTCATGAATAAATAAATAAAATCTTTTTTTTAGAAAAAGTAGAAATGTGGAACAGCCATAAAGCATCGATAGCCACAAAGGTTGAAGGATAACAACAGCATGGATGGAGGGAGATTATTATCCTAGGTACTACCTTCGACATTTTACAAGTGTCATTTCCTTTCATTGCTCCTACATCCCTCCGAGGTATCTATCGTTATCCTCATTTTACAGATGAGGAAACCGAGCCTTGGAGAAGTGGGTGATTTGCACCAAGTCGCACATTAGGAATGTGCTAAACCTGCAATTAGCTGATGGGAGCTCTATCAGGCTGTGCCCGAAGCATCAATCTGCACTGCTTCTTGCTTCTGGGGTTTCTTACCCCCGGGTAAAAGCTGTTTCTCCACTAGACTGCCAAATTCAGGACCTGTATTCACTCCTGGGTTCCCCAAGTATATGGAAAAACACCCTCTTTCTTTTCTTTTCTAAATTAACCCCAGATCCAGATGGGCACTGCTCATACCCATCCACTGCAGGTCTCCCCTTCTCCTTGGATGTTCCCTTGCCCCCTTGCATCAGAAAGAAGGCCTGGGGACAACCAGAGAAGTATAATCCCAGTCTCTCACTTACAGGTGTTGCATCCAAAATTCATGGTAATGACCTCTTTCCACCCCACCTGCTCTGGGCTGCTGGATGCCTCATGTGTGTTCTTTCATGTCTTAGCTCTCAGTGGTAGATTGTAAAAAATGGCCACAACTCTTTGTCTTCCCGCATCTAGGTCCCTGGGATGTGACTTTGAAGCTTCTTCCATCAAGAGGGATCTGGGCTGTCCTTGTCATTTGCCTTGTGACTTGCTTTGGCCACGAGAATGTGATAGAAGCAATATTTTGCCAGTCCTAAGCCAAGGCTTCAAGAGACCTTACATGCATCCACTGTCTCTCTAGAGCCCCCTGCGCCTGCTGTGTGAAGGGTCTGAGCTAGCCTGCTGGTAAATAAGAAACTACATGGACAGAGATAAATAGTTCTGTTGTCCCTGCCAAGCGCTAAGACATGTGAGAGAGCCCAGCCAAGATCACCAACACCTCCCCACCTGACACACAAGCAGCAACACACGAACACACATACAACAGACTGGGGGTGCCTGAAGAGCCCCCACGGAATCCAGACTAAATGGATGACTTACGGAAGCTTGAGCTAAATACATGGCTGCTTTTCTTTTTTAAATTACGAAGTTTTGGGGTCTCTGAGCAGTAGAGCTGATACACTACTTTTCACACTAAAACTTCAATGATAGCTGCATTTCAACAGTCATCAGCTAACCACATTCCACACTAGAACCCCCTGGATTTCACACATTTAAGGTTCAGAGACTCGCTGGCTGGCTTATGGTTGCTACGCTTTAGCCCCAGAACCGAGAACAGAAGGCAGAACCAGGCTAGCCGCATCTCCAACCAGAAGGACACTCCCTTTTAGATGAAAGGGCTCTAATTAAAAGGCAGGAAAGATCAGATACCTGTAGAGTTCACTGCTAAAGGTATCTAAAAACCTGACTCTCAAAGTCGCTTTGCTTCTGACGATTCATACCTCAGAAGACTAATTAACTCTGACACGTTGACCACTGGAGACCATTTCCATAAGGGTGACATGATGATGGATGGGTCCATGCTGTTACAATGTCATTGCTAAAAAAGATGTGAGGAGTCCAAGTTCCAGTTACTTAGATGCACATACAATGCAGAGGTCTCTTTAAAGCCGCAGAACCACATTGCAACGGGCTGACATGTGTCACCTTTTCTGTATTTAAGAGCCACATTCATGGGCCAGTGACATACTGAGCTATGTATGCATGCTAGGCCCTCGGTATCCGGCAGCTGGAATGAGGCCCAACTATATCTTATTGCGTCAGGGCTTTGAGTACCAAAAGGGGGAGTTTGTGCAATAGAAAAATCCAACCAAGAGAAATATTTTCCCATTTCCAATATGGGATGTGTGTGTGTGTGTGTGTGTGTGTGTGTGTAGGTGTGTGTCATGCCTGATGCTGTTGTTCCAGGTGAAAACTACATGTCACGACTAGCTTTACGTCATCACTAAATGGCCTTTATGTTTTTGTTAGGAAGTGTTCGGCTAGACTCGGCTGTGGCTACACACTTTAAAGCAGAATCTGGAAAATGAGTCTCAAAGACTTAAATCTAGAGTTGACAAAGATTTTCTTAAAGAGTTAGATAGTAAATAAGCTAGGCTTTGCAGACCGAGAGGCAAAAGCAAATATACTATGTAGGCATTTATATAACCACCTAAAGTGTACCCATTCAAAAATGTGAAGATCATTCTTAGCTCATCGGCCTTAAAAATTAGGCAGCTGACCAGATTGGCCCACAGGCCCTACTCTGCCAGCCTTTGCCTTGAATTTAAAAAATGGCTACATTTCTCACTAGTGTAGTATTTCTGCAGGAAAAACTCTTTTAGTTGCAGAAAATTTGTCTTAGGTACAGAACTCTGATAACAAGAAATATGAAAAAATAAGTTAATAGAAGATTACATGCAATATTATGTTATAATATGTATAATATATAATATGCAAATATTCCATATTACATACTGAGTTACTATGTAACAGACTATTAATATAACATTCTATTAATTATCATAATTAATAGAATAATACATGATAATAAAATATATACAGTAATATATTAGTTATTTCTTCTTTTTAAAATCACAAACCAGGTTTTTTTTTCCTCAAATAAAAGCTGAAGTTCCTTTATTTGGTTCCCGATGTCACTAATTCAAAGCTCATCAAAACCATCCACTCTTATAAAACAAGAGTTTGGGGTGGGGTGAAGAGCTACTTGTATAAAAATGCAGCAAACACACATTGATTCTGTTATTTGACGGTATGGAAGGGAGGGTTTGGTGTCTCCTATTTTAGTCATCTAGTGACCTTCTGTATGTCTTTTCTATGAGAAAATGGCATACTCTGTGGCTCTAGCATTTTTAATTTAAAATGTTTAATAGGTAATACAGCCACATGATTCAAGAATCAAATTTCTACAAAGATGCATATTCTGAGAAAATTTGCTCCCATTCCACTCTCACCCACCCTGTAGGTGACTCTACATGTGCACCCAGGGGTTCTTATGTACAAGTATAATTCCTTGTCTGCCTCTTTTTATTGTCCAAAAGGTAGCTTATTATATACTATTTTGTGCCTTTAGACCTCTCTCTCTCTTCTCCCCCTATATATACATACATACATATGTGTGTGTGTGTGGGGGGTGTTGTATTATAATCGATCTTGGAAAATTTTCCGTTTCAGTGGAAGATGTGGTGTGGATTTAACGCAATCAAAGTTAAGCAGATTTATTTTATAAACAGTTTATTTGAGATATTTTAACTCCACGGGGATACAGAAATGAAACCATCTTAATTTTTCCAAACTGTCTCCAAATCTACCAAACCAAACCTGTAGTTCCCTTAATAACATTCCAACCTGATCCCAAAACTTGACAATCACTTATGGTCATTGAAAATCACTTTCAATTTTTAAGAATGATTGAAAAGCTCACTCCACACACTGTTACACGGACTGGACTCATGTCCCTCGAGGCTTAGTGATGGCCAGTCATCTGGTGGCAGGAGTCAATAGCTATACTCACACTCTCCCCCTTTCTCTTTGGTGTTGGGACAAAAACAACGAACAAGGTGGGCAGTGATTTCTCTATATGCCACTGCCATGGAGAAGCTATAGCCTGGGCTTAATATACGTAAGTGGTAGCTGTTGCCTTGGGCAGTGGTGTTCTGTATGATTAGGAATAACATGCTGTTACAGGTAGCAGAAAACCTAAATAATAGTGGCTTAGTAAGAAAAGGGTAATAAGAAGTCTAAGAGTAGATAATCTGAGGCTAGCACAATGGCTCCACAATTCTGTCAGTGACTTAAGTCTGCTGTCCTTACAGTATGACCCTCATCCTCATTCTCACAAAATAACTACTGGGGCTCCAGCCATTGCATCCAAGTTCCAAAAATGAGAAAGAAAAAAAGAACAAAAGGAAGAAAGGATCTCGCTGGTAACAGAAAAGCAGAACCTTCCTAGAAGCCCCAGCAGGCTTCTACTCATTGGCCAGACCTGTTTTGTTTGAACAACCTGAGCTTCGAGAGAAACCAGGCAATACAGTTTTTAGAACTGTATGTTCTCTTTTCAACAAAAAATATGAGCGTGGCTGTCAGGTAGACCAATAACCGTCTGTCACAGGATTCCTTACCAGATTTGGCCACATTTTCCAGTGAACCACCCGCTCGTGACCTTCCAGTACTCTTCTGCTACCCATGTGTTCTTGCAAATTTTTAACTCTCGAGCTCATCTACCTTCTAGCACCCTTATGTCCAGAATCTACTGGCATGTACAGGATTTACCTTGCGTCCTTCTGAGAGACCAGAAACCATAGCGAATGCCTGTGTCCTCCTCTCTGCCTGGCTATCCTGCCAGCCCAGCCACCTCCCTCCTGCCTCGTCCCCAGGCCCCAGCGGTAGAAGCCCAACATTTGCAAACAACTCAACAGAGCAGGGGGTCTGGCAGCCCAAGCCTTAGAAGGGACCAACCAGGGAGCCTTTCACCAACACTGTACTCTCCATGCAGCCCAGATGCTCCTCCTGTCTAACCTGAGGGGTGATCCTCATGGGGTAGCTGCTTCTGGTCACATTCCTTGGTGCTTTCCCGAGCTTAGACCGTCATGGATGTAGAACATTTATTCCTAGTCTTAGGCTTTCGACGAAATTCTGGTGTGACCAGAAAATCCCCCTTGGCTCCCAACATACCCTGTTACCCTTTGTGCAGCTTTTCACTGCCCCTGGCCCTGCCCCCTGCTCCCCACAACGTGCGTCCCCTCGCTTACCCTGCCAAGCAATTTCAGGTGAGCAGACTAGTCCCACTGCCGAGCCCATTATTTTTCTCACAATTTTTTTTAAAGATTTATTTTTTTATTCATGAGAGGCACAGAGAGTGAGAGAGAGTGAGGCAGAGACACAGGCAGAGGGAGAAGCAGGCTCCATGCAGGGAGCCCGATGCAGGACTCGATCCCGAGTCTCCAGGATCACACCCTGGGCCGAAGGCAGGTGCTAAACCTCTGAGCCACCCAGGGATCCCCATCTCACAAAAATTTATAACCACAGGGGCATCACACACACACACACACACACACACACCCTCAATCAGCAGGAAACTGTGAGGCTAAAATCAAGTCCAGTTAATGGGTTTGAAATAGTTGCTGGGCTTCGAGTCACTGTTGGTGTCCCTCTAAAAGACTTGGGGTAGTAAGTCATCATCCAGGGAGCTAAGCAGAGGAATGCCCAGTTCATGCTCCCCTGCACTCTGCACGCGTGTGCTGCCTCTGCGGGATGGAGCTCAGGGAGGACCCAGGGGTGTGTGCACACGTGCCATGCGCAGCTCTGTGAAGCAGAAAAGCAGATTCTCAAAGAGTCTTTCTATCACCTCAGGCCTACATCCCCAGGCTCCCTGTCTCATCCTCTTCTGCTTCTGACTTCCCCAGGGACAAATCAGCCTTCTACCTCAGATTTGTAGTCTTCAACCATCATAGCGATTTGGGCTGCTTTTATCCCGAATTCCACAAGTGAATAATATCTTCAACTATAACCAGGAGGGACTGGTTCTTAAAAGCATCCCTGGCCAGAAGACTGCATGGAGGCAAACCCACTTGGAGACCACAGAAGGTCTCATGCCACAGGGCAGGCCTGGCTGACCCGTCGCGGTCCTTGGGCCCCAGGGCCTAACCCCAGCCTCAGTCCCCAGGAGACGGGTCTGGAGAGAAGTCCCGCTTTCCCCTCTGATCCACAGCCACCCTGGAAACTCTGAGCCAAGACCAAAACTTGTGTGTCGTCTGTTACCCCTACTAGAACATGAGCCCCACATGTGCAGGAATTTTGTATTACATATTATACATTTTAAATTAAAAATAAAAATGCTAGAGCCACAGAGTATACCATTTTCTCATAGAAAAGACATACAGAAGGTCACTAGATGACTAAAATAGGAGACGCCAAACCCTCCCTTCCATACTGTCAAATAACAAAATCAATGTGTGTTTGCTGCATTTTTATACAAGTAGCTCTTCGCCCCACCCCAAACCCTTGTTTTATAAGAGTGGATGGTTTTGATGAGCTGTGAATTAGTGACATCAGGAACCAAATAAAGGAACTTTAGCTTTTATTTGAGGGGGAAAAAAAAACCTGGTTTGTGATTTTAATAAGAAGAAATAACTAGAATAGAAATAACTAATATATTACTGTGTATATGTTTTCATCATGTATTATTCTATTAATTATAATAATTAATAGAATGTTATATTAATAGTCTCTTACATAGTGACTCAATATGTAATATGGAATTTTGTTGAATTTCCTTCTGTAGCCCAGGCACCTAGAACAGTGCTGTGACACAAACGCACAGCAGATTTGTTTTGAACGAATGAACGTTGGCCTCAGGGGAGAGATCGGAATCCTGGGGCTGCGGCCACAGGACTGTGTTCAGTGCTATTCCATCTGTGCACGACCAGCCCTGGGATGGAGCGCCCAGGCCCCCTTCTCTAGCCTGGCGTCCCCCTCCCTGTCGTGGCAGGACTGCGCTGTTACTATCACCTCCAGGTGTATTATACTGAGTCATCACGGTGCACAAGTTTTTTGTTCTGAACAAATAGTTTGTCTTGCTTTTTAAAAAGTGAAGATAATTCGGTTCAGTGATCAGGCTTCCAGATGAATCAGTTGGTCATTGAAGATGGTTTCATTATTGTACCAAAAAAAAAAAAAAAAGTAGAAAAAAAGAAAAGACAAGGCTGAAAAGAAAGGCTTATGTGGTTTACAGTTTGGAACGTTTCTTTTCTGAACCTTTAGAAATTTTCCCTGTGAGGCTTAATGCAGCAAAAGCTGGAGTGGAAAATGCGTTTGTCTGCGATCTCAGATGCCAGGCAGCCCAATAAATCCAGCCTAGGTTAAGATTAACATTGTCTGAAGCCAGAGCTTCTCAGTCTAATCTGTAGTCAAAGGGGTAACCAAACATCCTTTCATGTGGACCACTGCTGACTTTTTTTATATCCACAGAAGGGGGACCAACGGAAAACTTTAAAGCTGACATCGTTGAACTTTATAAACTGAAAAGCATTATCTCTGCTGAATTGGAGAAAACAAAGATTTTCATGAAGTGCCAAAGCAGCACCCAGAGGAGCCCCAAATTTTCTTAAGCAAAGCTCATTCCCATTACCTGAAGAGCTCTGGCGGAGAGCGTTCAGGATGGAGTTTGGAAAAAACGGAGACAGGTCATTGTTGATTTAATGAAGGGTAAAATACTTCAGAATTAATCTTCTTAGCATTTAAAAGCTTGCAGAAGCTCCCTGTTGTGGAGAGTTGGGAATTGGGTCCCCATCTCCCAAATTCATATGTTGAAACCCTAACTGCCAAAGTAATGATATTAGAAGGTGGGCCTTCGGGAGGTAATTTGGTAGAGGCTCAACGATGGGATTCGTGTCCTTCTGGGAAGAAGATACAGCAAAGCTTCCTCTCTTTGCCATATGTGAACTCCGGAGGAGGTACCATCTACAAGGCAAGAAGAGGGTCTCCCCCAAATTTGACCATGCTGGCATTCCCATCTTGGATTTCCAGCTGCAGAAATGTAAGAAATAAATGTCCTTTTTTTTGTTTGTTTTTTAAGCCACCCATCTATGGTATTTTGCTCCAGCAGCCCAGGCTAAAACACTCATTTCACAGGCCAACATCCAACTGGCCCACAGGCTTAAATGATTCCCTATTTAATCTCCCCCCTCACTTTCTCTGTTTCAGCCTATTGGCCTTCTAGACACACCAGGCATAGTCCTACTTCAGGGCCTTGGCGTTGGCTGTTCTTTTGTCTAGAATGCTCTCTTCCAGGTACCCACGTGGCCTGGCTCACTCCTTATCATCCGTTAGGTCTTTATTCAATGTCAGCCTCTCAATGAGGCCTTCCCTAACTCTATCCAAAAATCACAAGAGTTACCCTATATTCCCTGTCCTCTTTCCTGCTTTATTTCTCTCCATAGCATTTATATATTTTTTCTCACTTAACTTTGCTTATTGCCTATCTTCCCTACTAGATCATAACTTTCATAAGGGCCAGTATTTTTGTATTTACTACTATATCCTGAGCATCCAGAACAAGATTTGATGAGTAATAAGCTCTCAATAATTTTTTTTAATGAATGAATGAATCAGTGAATGAATTTAATCCCAAACTTAACTATACCTGAGGTCTGGGCTTACCTGCACACATCGTAGAGCTTCCACTGTGTTTGCAACATATCCATTCCCTTCCCGCAGATCTTCCACGGGATTCCATGGCTTGCTCCAGGTTGCTGGTTGAACAGGCCATGCTATGACCTCAACAACCCAGGGAGAGAAGGCCTGAGAGAAAGCCAGGCCCCGACAAGCCAGAGTATGGAAAAGTGGACAGAGCCAGCATCCAAGGTGGCAGGGAACTCTGGGCTCTCCTGGGCATCTGAACAGGATGTGGCCATAGCAGCAAGGAATTCAGATGTCAGTCAAGTGCTCAGTCAGGCTCCGGTCCTACTTTCACAAAATCTGCCCACATTCGACAGGACACTACTCTGGGGTGAAGAGCAGCATCAGTTCTAGGGGAGGAAACTGACCAGAAGGATGGAAGCCATTAACACCTCCTCAGATATGCAGCCCTAGAAGAGTAAGGCTAGATAATAAATCAAGAACCTCCCAAGTGGTCCGTCCCAGGACATAGGGGACATGTCGCCCTTGTGGGTTCAGAGGGACTCAGGCCTGCACTTGGGAAGTTAGCCTTTGGTTCTGGCTATAGTGAAGGGACCTGGGAGGGGCAGCAGCCAGCTGTCCTGGCTGGTCCCTGGGCCCCACTAGTTGGAGAGTGAGAAGGGACAGCCTCCTTTTCTCATGCTTGCTCAGGAAGTAAAATGGGGGTGTAGAGCCTGAGGGTATAGACACCCCACGGATTTCGCTGTGAGGATTTGAGAAAGGCAGAGGAAGGAGACTAAGCCAGGGTCATCAATTCCACTACAGTCATCCTAATATTACTACCGTCTTACCCCTAAGGGAAGCTTAAGGAATTGTATTTCTTCCCTCAAGAATTGCTTCTTAAGGGAACTCTCATCATTTTGCTTTCTTCTCTACCTCTCCTGCCCTATTCTGTCCAGTAGATGAATTTAAATTCACTGTTTTAAACACTTTTGCTCTAATGAAAGCATATCGAGGGTCCCGAGGACTTGCCCACCCCCAGAGCCAGAGCTAGCATTCCATTCAGAGCGCAAGCTGGTGGTGGTGGATTAATTAACTCTGCTTTTAAAAAAGAGAAAGGAAAGCCCTCATTTTTCCTTTAGAACCACGATAAACTACTGCTTTATTTTTTGTCAGTTTTATCAACCTTTTCTTTAAAGAGCTGAGCTCAGCTTTATTGTTTTTTTTTTTTCCTGTGCCCTTTCAAGTAAAAAGAACTTTTATTAACACTGTTCCTTGCCTGTTAAGAGCCTGACTTCTGAATAGGTTCTTCCTGGCAAGGCCTGAGTGATAGATCGCACCCCCAGTGCTGTCCTGGGTTTGCAGTGGACTACCTCGGTCAGAGAGCCTGCTCTCCCAGATGTGACAGGCCCACAGAGACTTCTGGATTGATAAAGGTACAGATGTTCAAAAAGCAAGTGACAAAGGACAGAAAAGACATTTCCCAGGCTCTGCTTCTTTTGTGCAACTTTATGCTGCTCAGTTTGGATCCATTTCTTAATTTGGAGCCAAAGAATTGCCTGCTTATTCACTTTACAGCTTCTGGGCGCCCTATTCCAATTGCTACATCCAAGGCACATTTGGCCATGGGTGTCCGGGCTGCTCACAAACTTCCAGCCCTTCTCATAACACTCTTTCTCTCCCTGTCTCCCCATCTCCTTTCCCAAGGAGCTCTGTTCTCCAGGGAAGAAGATGGAATCCTCAATTGGTCATTACTTTTCTTGAGTCACCAAAGCTTAAGTAGGGCCAGGACTTAGGCTCATGTCCAAGCCAAGTCCCAGCGACTAGCTAGGACAGCTGCCCTCGCCCCTCCCCAGTTCCCTTCACGGCAGCCACAGCCAAACTCCCCCAGCACAGACTTGACCCCGAGTCCTCATGGGCCCCCCAGAGTGACATGTTCCCTGGGTCCTGCAGTGGACCATTTTGGAGGCTCTTGATTTCATATCTCTTCTGACTCTTCTAAGATTATATATCTAAGCTCTTCGTGCTTTCCATCATTCTGGTCAGTTTTCTCCCTTAGGGACTGGGTTCTGCCTCTGACCCCCCAGATACCATGCTTCTGGTGTCCTTGAAGCATCCAAGCTCATCATAGCCCTTGGCTTTGGCCATTTTGTAGCAGCCAGATTTGAGACATGCTCCTCCTCTGCATTTGTGCATCAGACCCCTTCCTTTCTCCTGGTCCTGGAAGGAAGAAGCTCTAACGGAGTGCAGCCGGGCACCCTCTCTTCTTCCAGCCACCTGGCCGCTCCACTGCCCCGAGCAGAACCTGTTGGGAATGGCTCTGGCTTCCTGAAGAGATGTTTCCGCCACTCAGCCTCTTAGAATGGGATCCCATTCTCTATTTTTTTCTGAGCAAGCCAAAGCCAATTTGCGGCCACCTTATCTCTGTTGCAACTTTGCACGGCTTTTCAAGGTGGATTTTATGGTTATTCGCAGCAGAGAATGCCCTCAGCTCTGTTTTTCCTCCCATCCCCCAAAGAGCCCAGCTTGACAAGTAATTTTGAACGACTCCAGTACAGGCTCCTACCAGCAGGAAGAACATCAGCAGTTCATATATAATATAATAAAAAACCACCAGCTTGTTTTCTCACTGGTAGCCTTGTAGCCAAGTGCTAATGATGTCTTCTGCTGAATTGATTAGGTCTTATTGGCTGGGTTTCTAATACCCAGGCTGTTCCACAATTATAGAATACCTGCTGCTTTTCTGTCTTTCTACCTAATCTTACACAGCTCTTTAAGTCAAGGTAAGAGGTTTCCACCCAATCTTCCATTTGTAGATGAAGAAACTGAGGTATTTCCCATAAAGGCCATGGCAGACATGAGCGGATGACCTTCTGAGGTCCACTAGGGTGCTCTACCCACAGTAGAGCTCCGCCACCAGGTTACTTTGGTCCATTGCACCCGACAAGCCAGTCATCCTGCCCCCTGCAGAAAACTCCTCGGAGCGCTATATGATCCCACCATATTGCAGCAGTGTAGACAGGTCCCCGCCCTAGACACTGGCCAGAGCTTAGGAGGTGGCCTGGTGGGAAAAATGGACCAAATAGGGCTGAATCCATCACATCTTCTCTCAGGGACTTTGAACTCAGACTACACAGTGGGAGGCTCCGCTTTCTACAGGAGCTGCTGAGCTTGCAAAAGCAAGGACACAGTAACTGAGGGCCTCATAGGTGGAGCTTGGGTCCACAGAGCGTGCCCACTTCCACAGTTCTAGGATACGGCCAGCTGCCATTGGGCAGAGAGCCTGAACGCGCTTATAGGTGGGTTGCATGCTCTTCCCAAGCATCTTTGGGGCCATCTGAAGTTTCTATCTTCCCAGTTTCTTTATTAATTCTTACAGCCAGCCCTTATTACTAGAGATAAACCACCCACTGCCATCTGAATGAACCCAGCAAATGCATCAACCACATTGACAATAAAAAAAATTGAATATCAGTGTTTTGCTTCCTAGTGTATATGTCATTAGACCCATAGGAGATGTTTTAGAATTATATCATGGCTTACACTTTTAAAATGTGCAGGTCCAAATCCCATCACCCTTCCTAAATTAAAACATAATTGCACTGGTTACGATGGTTAATATACGTGGAAGCAACAATGTCTAGAAGCTTGTAGGAATCCAATGTATATAAAATTTGAATTTAGATATTGAAACTTGTGATTGACACATGACAGGCTTCTGGAGGAAAAATGGTAGAAAGTTTCCCCAAGGAAGGCCTGGCTCAGGTGCCTCAGATCTGTACGAATGGGTATCACTGCCAGAGGCTGTTAGGCACAGGACAGTAGACACTGCTTCATGGCACCCAGAAAGGCTGAAGTGCCAGGGTCCAGGGCTTCAGACAAGATATCTCTCTAGCTCCTCTGATCCATCTTTCTTTAGGGCAGGACTGAGCCCCAAGCAGGAAAGTGGATGACAGAGATAGAAACAGGGACATTCAAGAAGCCTGGGGCCCAGCCCACACCATGGCAAAAACACAAACAAAATCCCAGGAGCTAGAGGGAGTATTATGGGCTGAATTTTGTTCCCCTGAAATATATAGATTAAAGTCCCAACCGCAGTACTTTAGAACATACCCCTATTTGGAGATAAGGTCTTTAAGGAGGTAATTCAGTTAAAGTGAGGCCATTGGGCTAGGACCCTAATCCAATATGACTCGTGCTCTTCCATGAAGAAGAGGATGAGACACCAGGGGTACATGTACATGGGTGGATGACCACGTGAAGGGGCAGGAGAAGGCTGAGGGATGCAAGTCAAGGGGAGAGGCCTCTGAAGAAACCAAACCTGCCAACACCTTGATCTGGGACTTCTAGCTTCCAGGCTTTGAGAAAATAAATGCCAGTTGTTTAAGCCGCCCCAATCCATGGTACCTTACAATGGCAGCCCGAGCAGACTAAGAAGGGAAATAAGGAAACAAGGAGAGCAGGATGAGCCGGGCCAGATCTGAAGATTGATGGAAATGCTGACACACCGGATGTGTTCACGTTGCTCTCACTGTTCTCTGAGTTCCAAATCAGCGATCAAAAAGTGCAGAGGCTCCCCCACATAAATCCTGGGGTGGAACTCTGGCCCGACCCTGATTCCCGGGAGCCCACTGGTCTGACCAGGCCTAAGAGCTCGGGGCACAGGCCCCCTGCCTTTTAAACCATTAGACCAGCAGCAGGGCCGCATCCGCCCCGAGTGTTCCTGCTCCCACAGAAACCAGGTCCCGTCCTGCCGTGGCTACAGACCTCCACGCCGCATTTTTAAAAACTCACTCATTAGGCCCATCTGGCCGCAGTCCACCAACAGAAGGTCACAGCTGCCAGGCAGAGATGTGGCCTCGAGCCAGCATCCCGCAGACCCCCGCACGCTGTCCCACTGTCTCGGGCAGAGATGGTGACCCTGGAGGTGAAGGTCTCTACGACGGGGGCTGCCCCAGATACCGCTTCTCTGCCCTCTCCTCGTCCCATCACCAGCTGAGGGTCGGGATTATTTATCCAGCCTCTTTCAGGGGAAGGAGAGGGGACAGCTGATGTTTCCTGAGCTGGCTGCCCTGGATTCTACACGCATTATCTCACTTAATCTTCACAAACTCTGCAGGAGGAGTATTACTACACAGTCACCCTATAGTACAGATAAAGAAACTGAGGTTCTGGGAGATGAAACCACTTCCTCAAAGTCACAGGGTAAGCAAATGCATTTAGAACCCAAGACCTTCTGACACAAAAGCCCAGGCTCTTCCCACAACACCGTGATGCACAGCCCTCCACCCCGAATTACCCAGAGTGACCTCGGTGCACTCCCTACCCTCCTGGCGTCCTCCAGTGTGACCCAATGTCAGACTGTGAATGCACGTGGCTTATTTTAGGTTCCCTTTTCCATCATTCCAATTTCCCAGCTCTGTTTTTTTCTTCCTCTCACACCCTGCCTGTAGTCCACCAGGAAACCCTGATGGAGCCAGCCTCAACTACTCACCTGGAAGCTCGCTCTCGCCATGGCCACCACCAGGTCTGAGCCACTAACCTCCCTGCACATGCCCACTGTGCTCCAGACACTGCCAGAGCGCCCCAGTCCACTCAGAGTAAAAGCAAAGCCTCCAAACAGTCCACCAGGTCTGAGGTGGTCTGCTCTGTCTCTCTCTGACATTACCTCTCACTCTCTCCCCCCTTCTCTTGGCTCCGGCCACACAGGTCTCTTTGCCACTTCCCAGCACACTCCTCGCTGCACCCCTCTGTGCAGACTGCTCCTCTCTCCGAAGTCCCCCGGGTTCATGTCACCTTCTCCGTGAGGCCTCCCCTCCCTCCCTTTCTGAATTCCACGGCCTGCCCCCACCCTACACTTCAATCCCACTCACCCTATTCCTGCTTTTTTCAATATAATCTCCTCATGCATCTTACAGTTTACCCATTCATTGTGATTTACTGTCTGACTCTCTCTCCTCTAGCATGAAATCTCCCTAAGAACAAGGACCTTTGTCTGGTTTTGTCACCAATAAAGCCCAAGGACCCAGAACAGTGCCTGGTACACGGTAGGTGTTCACTGCGCATTGGCTGAAGGAATGGAACTAGTGAATAGACAAAGAGCTGCCAGGATCCTAAAGATGTTGTTGTGCTCATCTCTCCTGGGCCCGTCTGGGTATGGCTGCCCTCCACCACCCCCAACGTCCACCTCTAGAGCATGATGTGACCTGATTTCAGCTCCTCTGTTTCTCTCCTTCGATTCCTCTATCTGAGAGGAAACCTCTGTTTTCTGTGTCTCAATGAGCCATCCCAGCCCACCAGCCCCATTATAAATGCAAAATATTTCACCCTCACGTAAGGGTCAGCTCTTGCTTCTCTCCTTCCTACACAGAGTGGACTTGTGGCATCTGAAACTCCAATCCAGCGGCGACCGTGCAGTGCAGGTCCCACTGTGCACTAACGAGCGGGCGCCCCTCACCCCACCATTCTTTCCTTTAGTTAGAAGTGGCTAATGGCAAACGTCATTAGAACAACACAGGCTGAAAACTGAATGTGGGTTAATGTTCATAACAAGAGGAATAATTAGTTTCTCCACAGACATTTACACTTAGTTTCTAAATCATATTATTTATTCTATTTTGTCTTGTTTAGGGCCCTTAGTAAATTGTTAGTGTTTAACAAGATGTTGACTCTCACAAGTCCTGTATTTCATAGTCGAGAAGTCAAAGCAACACCTTTGATCAAAGTGGAATGTTTTAATTAAATAACCATAAAATTTCCCTCAAGGCAACAAGTACACCCAAAAGCACAGTTAGCAGATTTTCTGTTGTTCTTTTCCATTCTTGACATTGGCCCAGTCTGGTCTCTATCCTGCTGTAAAGTAGGTATCTTAAGCCCAATGTTATCCTCTTCACTGTAGGAGCCAGGGCAGTGAGTGCCAAGTCTAGATCGTCTTCAGATCACCTTGGGAGCTTTCCACGGAAAAGAACACCCTGGAAGCTCTAACACAGCATGCCAGTGATAAGGCCTGAAATCTGCTCCTTGGAAAGGCTCCCTGGATGCTGCTGGTGGAAACCAGATGTGGGAACCAGCACCCTGGTGACTTAGTTGAGGAGACTGAGCAAGGCACTTTGCACATGGTAGTATTCACTCCAAAATATGCGTTGACTTGGAGAGAAATAAGAAAACTGCATATTACCGACAGTGACTAAGGATTTGATATGGAAGCTCCAGAAGAGTAAGGATCTTGTCTGTCATGTTCTTAATTGGCTCTCCAGTTGTTGGCACAGCATTAGGGACACAGAGGATGAAAAATTAGTTGAATAAATGAAACTACTCCTGCCGAGTAGTTTTATACAAGATTTATTTAATTACTCCTTATAAAAACCAGGTGAGATGAGTGCTATCAGCGGTATTTTACAGATAGGAAAACTGGAATTCTGAGGAGTTAAGGAGGTTGCTCAAACTGCCAGGAAGTGCCCGAGAAAAGGTTCAAGTCTGCTTAGCTCCAAAGACCCAGCCTATTGCACACACACTGCTGCAGGGTGGCCAGGTGGGGAGGTCACAATGGGTTCAGACTATGCTAGTTACTGCCTTCTCCATCCCCTCCTCCCTGCAGGTCTTCCTCCACTCACCTCCTCAAAGGCTCACTGTGATCCCATCCCACCAGAAGGTAGGTTCTGGGATGTGTCACACTGCCCTGAGTTAGGATTCTGTTATAGCCAGCCACATATTTACAGAGCTGGACACTCCCTGCCTGTCTCCTTTCTTCCTAATTCCCAACTTCTCCCTGGCCTGTTCTTGGAATTCTTGTCTCCTTTAGATGCGGGTCCTGACAACCTGCCCAGCCCTTGCTAAATCCCTTTTCCCAATTCTCCACCTTGCATCCTTGCCCTTTTCTCCCCACCTTCTCTGGATCAGATTCCATGCATGATCAAGACCTCCTTGTACTTCCCTTGGCTTATTGTTCCAGATGCCAAATTGGTCTCCTGGCTTCAAGAATCATTCCATTTTCCAGACACCTCCCAGCATGATCTATAAAAGTGCATGCTAAGCCATGTCACTGTTTTGTTTAAAATCTTTGAAAGGGTCCTCTCACCTACTAATATAATCCTAGCTCCTTGCAAGGGCACATTCACCTTTGCATGGCCTGGCTCCTGCCTACTTCTCCAGTCTTATTTCTTGCAGCTCTAGTTGCTAGAACAAGCCCTGCTGTTTCCACACATCTTTGATGGTCTCATTCTTCCCTCTGCCTAGACTGTCCTCCCCACCATTAAAAAATATAACCCCATTTGACTCATCCTCCCAATTTCAGCCCACCTTCTACAGAAGGTCTTCCTCCAGTTCCCATCCAGGGTGGAATACCTCTTCTCATAGCAACCTCAGCAGATTATATTGAAATTATCTTGTAAGTTCTTCAAGATGGGGAGGATGGGGAGTTTTATTCATTGTTGAGCCTACCATCAAGCCTGGCACATAATTGATACTCAAAAAATGTGTATGGAACTGATTGCAATAAAGCCTGATGGGGAACCCCAGCGATACTAGGGAGACCAGCCTTCCCTGCTACCTGCTTAACCATCAGGGTTCTAGCTTTCTTCTGGTCACCCACTTACCAGATCAGTATATCAAGGTATCAAAACAAATCTGGAGCTGGTGCACCTTGCACATACACATATAGACCATAGGTTTTTCTCTGTGGTAGTTTCATGGGCCAGCGTCTCATCTATTCCCAGTCTTTCCTCCCTACCAATTCCTCCCACAAACCAAGGCCAGCATGACTCTGAGCTACATCATTCGCACAAACCAGGCAAATGGTACCCATAGATAAGGTCACGTCTATAGCAAATGAGTGTCACTACTCACAGAGGCGGTGCTGGTGGGTCAGCATACTTTGTACATGAACAACTTTATTTTTATTTAATTTTTTTTTTTACTTTTTTCCTATGCTATTTATTTTACTCTCACCTGTATTATTTCCATCTATTTTTGCTAGGTTTGTGGGGGTATTTTGTATATTTTTCTATTGGAGTTCAATTTGCCAACATATAGCATAACACCCAGTGCTCATCCCATCAAGTGCCCCCCTCAGTGCCCGTCACCCAATCACCCCAACCCCCACCCACCTCCCCTTCCACCACCCCTTGTTCATTTCCCAGTTAGGAGTCTCTCATGTTCTGTCTCCCTCACTGATATTTCCCACTCATTTTCTCTCCTTTCTCCTTTATTGCCTTTCACTATTTTTTATATTCCCCAAATGACTGAGACCATATAGTGTTTATCCTCTGATTGACTTACTTCACTCCACATAATACCCTCCAGTTCCATCCACGTTGAAGCAAATGGTGGGTATTTGTCGTTTCTAAAGGCTGAGGAATATTCCATTGTATACGTAGACCACATCTTCTTTATCCATTCATCTTTCGATGGACACCGAGGCTCAGTTTGGCTATTGTGGACATTGCTGCTATAAACATTGGGGTGCAGGTGTCCTGGCATTTCACTGCATCTGTATCTTTGGGGTAAATCCCAGCAGTGCAATTGCTGTGTTGTAGGGCAGATCTATTTTTAACTCTTTGAGGAACCTCCACACAGTTTTCCAGAGTGGCTGCACCAGTTCACATTCCCACCAACAGTGCAAGAGGGTTCCCCTCTCTCCACATCCTCTCCAACATTTGTTGTTTCCTGTCTTGTTAATTTTCCCCATTCTCACTGGGGTGAGGTGGGATCTCACTGTGGTTTTGATTTGTATTTCCCTGATGGCCAGTGATGCGGAGCATTTTCCCATGTGCTTGTTGGCCATGTCTAAGTCTTTCTTCCTCTATGAAATTTCTGTTCAAGCACTGGGTGTTATTCTGTATGTTGGTAAATTGAACACCAATAAAAATTATTTTATTAAAAAAAAGAAATTTCTGTTCATGCATGAACAACTTTAAAATGGATTCTTTCCTAAGAGGGGATCAAGAGCTTCATTCCCATATATGCATAAGAGCATTAATATGATACTTCGCAGGGTGAGTATACCCCAATTTACTTGCATCACATCACAGGAATGAAACGTCCAAAGGCACCTCTAAAACCCTAAGCCCTTCACAACCCTGTCACTCCTGTGCCTGTCACTCCTGTGCCATGATCCTGAATAGGAAGCATGATGGTGATGGAGAGCTTTTCCCCTCCTACATCAACATCTTAGAACCATAAAGGCACATTGTATTTTCAAGCTTTGTCTGATCCTATTTCTTTTTAAATTGGATTAAGCTCTTTACTGTGTATTACTGATATTAAAAAAGAGTGAATTCACATCTTGCAAACACAGCAAAAAGGAATCGCTCCCATGGCAAGGAAGTCATTGGCCAGCATCCACAGGAACCCAATTTTAACTTTTGAGCCCAGTCAGCAGGCAAACATGCTGGCTGATGGCAGGGTCAGCCCCAGGCAATGCTGGAGCTGGATAATGTGAGCTGTTAATGTTCCTTCAACCCAAACATTCCATCCTCCTCATCCTTCCAGGTCTCTTCTGGCTCCTAGAGAAAAGAGCCTGTGCATGGGTTCCCATGAAGGTTAGGTATAGAGGTGGAATGACCCAGGGCAAAATGATTTATGAGGTGCCGTACAAGAATAACAGCAATACTGTGTGTGTGGTTGTCTCTACCCTTTGCAAAGCCCCCTTGTCTTCATGGCATAGGAATTCTTACAAGGGTTTAGCCCCAACTCTCTGCTCCCAGCTCTCTGTATTTTACAAGAGGATGTTGGTGGTAAAGAATGAAAACACAAAAAGATGAAGACACAAAGGTTAACATGTCCAGGCTTTAGGGGAGCAGTGATTTGGGGTGGGGCCTAAAGAAGAGCCAGGAGTAGTTTTCAGCATTCCTCAAATTGCTAAAGGGCAGTGGCCACAAATCTGGCCCTTTGGAGAATCTTAAATGATTGAAATCAATAAAAGACTGAAAGGAATATGGGCTTCTTTGGTATGACATTCCCATAATTTAACTGTCCATTTTAGGAGAATGATCACTTAGTGTGCATTGATTATGAGAAAAAGGTAGATCTATATGGACCCACGGGGAAAATCCTCCATTCGAAGAAGCAAGTCACTTCATAGTGTATATGGCGTAGTAAGATCCTATTAGTACACAAACATATATGTACATACGCAGGCTAATCGTGCCTACATGCAATATATGCATGTGATGATGCATGAAAAAGGTCAGGATGGATTTATCCCCAACTATCAACAGTGGTCATGGATGGGGAAGGGAGTAAAACTATGGGAATCGGGGGTTAAGGAGACTTCTCATTGTTTATCCTACTTCTATAATGTTTGACTTTAGGTTTATAAGGAACAGGCACTGATTTTGTCTTTTTTTTTCTCAAAAACAAAATGATATTCTCACATCAAGAGAAATTAAACTGGTCCCCGAGTAGTCAGGTGTTCAAGGAAGGCAATTTTGATTGTGGCCTGGTAGTCAACACCCTAGACTAGCGTCCCCAAGAGAATGGCCACCAAGGAGGCTCAGATAAGCTAAGCACTAGTCTGCAACCTACACACCTCTGTTGTGTGCAGAAGACCTTCTAGCTCCAAATCTGGATAGAAAATTCCAGCTAAGTACAAAGAACTTGCTTATACTACATCTGACTGGAATATCAGACTCCAACTGTTCCTCCTGATAGAATTCACCTTAAGAGTCAAGGAATGAAAATATTTTGCACATCTTGCTGTGGCACCTGGATAAACACACACACACATGCATAGCTCCTGACTAATGATCTCACTTTAAGATTGTCTTTTCAAGGAGCTTGGGAGGAAGGTTATCATAAAAATTGTAACTTCACTTAGGAAAATGCTGTCGTTTTTTAATCAAACATGCAGAAAATGCCAATTTTAGAGTGTAGGTGTCTATTTCTTCTCTAAATCAAGTGCAGGTGAAAATCCTGGTTGACGGCCCTCAAGTGTGTGCCTGTCAATCCTGCCGCCTACATTACAGCTCCACCTTGGCTCTCCCTGCCATGCTGTCTCCAGGAGGAGTCTGAAACTTCAGCCTCTCTGTGAAGGGTATTTGGCCTGAACTCCGGCAGGACCAGAATCCCCTTACCCCTGGCCCAGGTTCCCTTCCTAGAGGAGGGAACACATGGCTCTCCAGTGCTCAGCAGGATCAGGATCCACACCCCCACCTCAGTGAGAAATAATATCCGAAAAGGTCATATTTCCCTCCTGAGACCCAGTGCAGGCTACCTATTGTTCCTCTTCATGTTTCTGGATAGACACTGGCTGAAAACATGTTGTTAACGCCCTAGGATTAAAGCCTTGCCCTGGGCAGCCCAGAGCCCAACAGAAAGGGTTATTGCAATGGGACACCCAAGGAAGATGGCGGGAGAGGATTGCCCTGGCTTTAGGCAATTAAGGGGGTGAACTATCTGTAGGGATTTTTACAAAAAAAATGATAGAACCAACTAAAAATTGGTCTTCTTTGTTTTACTGTCATGCAACTGGCAATGTTGCATGACATTCCAAACAATGTCAGGGACAAAACACTCATCCCTTCCAGGCTGAACTACTTTCATGTTCTACGGTACAAAAATGACAGGAGCCTCATAGCACACTGTGATCAAGAATTCAAGGTCTGGGAGCACCTGTGTTGCTCAGTCAGTTAAGCACCTCTTTTTTAAAAAAATTCAATTTGCCGACATATAGTATAACACCCAGTGCTCATCCCATCAAGTGCCCTCCTCAGTGCCTGTCACCTGGGCACCCCATCCCCCCACCCACCTCCCCTTCCATAACCCTTTGTTTGTTTCCCAGAGTTAGAAGTCTCTCGTGGTTTGTCTCCCTCTCTAATTTTTCCCACTCAGTTCCCCTCCTTTGCCTTATAATCCCTTTCACTATTTCTTGTATGAGTGAAACCACGTGGTAATTGTCCTTCTCCAATTGACTTATTTCACTCAGCATAATACCCTCCAGTTCCATCCACATCAAAGCAGATGGTGAGCATTTGTCTTTTCTGATGGCTGAGCAATATTCATATATATATATTTCCACATTTTCTTTACCAATTCATCTGTCGAAGGTCATGGTGGCTCCTTCCACAGTTTGGCTATTGTGGACCTTGCCAGCACCTGACTCTTGATTTCAGCTCAGGTTTTGATCTCAGCATTGTGAGATCAAGCCCCCATGTCAGGGTCCACACTCAGCAGGGAGTCTGCTTGAGAGTCTCTCTCTTCCTCTCCCTCTGCTCCCGCTCCACTACTCTTTCTCTCTTTCTTTCTAAAATAAATAAATAAAATCTTTTTTTTTTTTTAAAGAATTCAAGATCTGAAGTTAGAAACCCCAGTTAAAATCCTAAGCCTGGGAAGCCCAAGTGGCTCAGCGGTTTAGTGCCACCTTTGGCCCAGGGCCTGATCCTGAAGACCTGGGATTGAGTCCCACGTCAGGCTCCCTGCATGGACCTTGTTTCTCCCTCTGCCTGTGTCTCTCTTTCTCTCTCTCTCTCTCTCTCTCTCATAAATAAATAAAATCTTAAAAAAAAAAAAAGAATCCTAAGCCTCCTGCTATTGGCTCTAGACCTTGGCACGATACTTGACATTGCTAAACCTCAGTTTCCTCTGTTGTGAAATGTTAATATGAGGTGAAATAATATGGAAGGCTAATACTTCATAGAATTGTTGTGAACATATGATAGAAACTGTAAAAACTTGATGACATGTAAAGTGATATGGAAATGTCCTATTGTTCATAGTTAAAATTAAGCTTGTGCTAGAAGCTCCTCAAATATGGCCAGTATATTCACTTTTCTTTGCTTCACACATGCTGTCCTCCATGCCTGCCCCCTTCTGTACCTGTCCCTGTCAACCTCTCCTTCCTCCTTATGTCTGCAATCTGTATCTTTCACACCACCCCAGCTGCCATTTCAAAATAAAGCCACACTTCCTTTTTAATTCCAAATTAAGTTGGCTGAAGTCCCTACCTAATGAGGTATGCTATGAGATCTGTTTTTTTCCCAGATCTTCCGTCTCAGGGATCCCAAGGGATCACTGCACGTCCTCCTGCATCAGTTCCCCTTGCCACTTACCTGCTGTCACCCACCAGGAGTTCAGACACCCGGTCAAGACTGGACTCTGCCACCATGGGCCAGGGTCATTCCTCGGGTCCTATGGTTAGGTGAAGTTTTGGTACCGTTGAGAGTCTCACTGGAGCACTAGCAACCCCACCAGATGCAACCCCACATGGAGGCCTTGCTTGTGTTGTGCCAGGAGGTAGGGGAGGCGGAGTCAGTACCCACAGCTAAACTGCCTCCACTGGAGGGCATAGCTCTGAGCGTTCCTTCTTTCAGGCGATAGTCATGATCATTTTCTAAGACTAGCCCTTGGTGCCAGATGCCTGAGTCAGAGGGGTTCCAGCAGCATTCCCTTCCCATCACCTAGACCTTGGGGCTGAATCCAGGTTACTAGTCCAGAACCCCTCCCTAATGTTGGATGCATGATCCACATGACTCAGTGGCTCTGTGCAAAATTTGAAAATGATCCTGTTTCCTTGACCAGTGACCTAATACATAGCCCCCAATATTGAACCTCAATGAAAAGCTGGTCTGCTTCCAACATGACTTGGGTATACTATGCAGGCCAGGTTTGATCAGGTTGGCACCAGGACATCAAGCCCTTGGGCAGCCCCTATGCTGGGAATTGCCACCACACCCTGGCATATCCCTGGTGGTTTGGTCAGGAATCTGGCAACGCTCTGGGGCATTAACCAGCCTCTGCCTCTCTTCATACTCACTGAAGTAAATGAAATCCCACTCTGGCTCAACCTACCTTTAACTATTAGAGGACAAGGAGTCAGAACTTGTTCTTTAGAACTATCTTCTTGCTATGGGCAGAATAGTGTCCCCTCAACATTTCATATATACCTCAGGCTACAACTGTATTTGGAGATAGAGTCTTTAAGGAGGCAATTAGGGTTCAGTGAGGCCATTAGGGTAGGTCCTCAACCAATATCACTGGTATCTTTATGGGTGGAGGAAATTTGAACACAGACACATATAGAGGGAAGATGCTGTGAAGACACAGAGAGAAGAGGGCCACCCACAAGCCAAGGGGAGAAGCCCGGAACATATTTCCTTCACAAGGAGATCTCAGAGGGAACCAGAACGAACCAAACCTGCTAATATCTCATTCTTTAACTTCTAGCCTCTATAACTTTAAGGAAATAAATTCCTATTGTTTAAGCCACCCCATCTATGGTACTTTCCTATGGCAACACCAGCAAACTAATATAACAACTTAAAGGAGAGAGAGAGAGAGAGAGAGAGAGAACAGAAGGAAGGAAGGCTGGCAGGAAAGAACCCATAGACCAAGTGGGGCTTCTGGCCTGAGACTCCCTCCTAGACTCACTTCCTGATCTGGCTGTGTGAGCCCGGGTTAACCTAGGCCATAGCTCTAGCATTTGTCCCCCAACCCCGCCCCCAACAACAACAACCACTGGTAGTCTTTGTTTTTCCTTCTTAATTGTAGGTCTTCCTCACAGCTGCAAGAAATAGAAGGCAAGCCCCGGATGTGGCAAAAGAGTGGCCTGGTGGGTGGTTCATTAGCAGGGTAGTGGAAGTGGCCATGATCGCTTTCTTCTGTTGGTACCTACTCCTGTCAAGGTCCAATTTCTATACCTGGGCTGCTGAGGCAGATGGAGCTGAAGAACCCAGCCTGCAAACAAGTGACCAGCGAGGAGGAAAGAGCTGTCTAGAAGACAGGGGGTTGTGTGCTGCTGACCTGTTTTGAAAGATGGAATCAAAATGGTGAGTAACCTTGAGGCAGAGAGAGCGGAAGGCTCTTCCAAGGAAGCTTGACGCAAGGGAAGAGGTGCCTGAAACTGGCCGCTCCCTGCCTAACCAGCCTTATGTTTTGCAATCACCCCAATACTTGCCCAGGTGATGGACCCAAAGAAGAAGAGGTCTTTCTTCTTTGGGCGTGGGTGCTTTTTCAATGCTTTTTCTGAAAAGAAACATAAAGCTGAACTTCTGAGATGATTTTGGGTTCGCACCCACCGTCTGTGGAACAGCTTGAAGCCGACTAGATTAGCTCATTGAAACACTCTGGGATCCGCTCAGACACTGCCTACACAGAAGAGCCCGGCACCTGCCAAGCTCGGAGATCTGGTTTTTGCAAACAGCTCCTTGTTTCCCTGCCCCACTCGGTTTGGGCCGCTCACTGCCCCCTCTCTCCTGGGTCTTGAGGCCAGTTGCCTCCACCCTTGCCCGGCCTCACTGCCCGTGGAGTCCGGGTTCCACCAAGCTGACCACTTGGCTCCTTTGGTGAAGTCCTCCCAGCCACGCTCCTCTTCCCCCTCCTCTCCTTGAGTCAACGCTCCTGGTATTTTTACGTATGTGAGCAGGCTGCTGCTCCTCGCTGGCTCACTTCCTGCCAGCCCTTCTCCTGCTCCCTCTTCTCTCCCTGAAAACCATCTCCCTCAGCCAGAAGGCCCTTATGTAACACCCTCCCCCACCAGGCTCCCAGCAAGGGGGGCCTCTGCGGCCCCACGAAGCACACACAGCTACACTACAGTCCCCTTGCAGGAGGACCCCCAGAGCCCAGGACAGGCTCCCTGGCACCCCTCCAGGGCTCTGAGATGGGGGGGCGAGAGCTGATGGCAGCGCCCTCCTGCCTTGCACCCCGGCTGCCCCCTCCCGCTGCCTGGTCAGAGGTCCCAGGAGCCCTCGTCGCATAATCAATCGCTACTTAATCGCTTCCCAGAGACTTCAACCACCTCTAGATTGTTCGGGCTAATAAAAACGAAGGAGGTTTGCAAGAAACTCCAGATGCGTTTGAACATTTTGGGGGATTGCGCAACCTGAAGGCATATGAAATTTAACTCCAATAAGCATAAGGTTATGTGCGTTGGCAAAAGCGATCTGAGGTGTGAGCGTACGTCTGTGTGCTCCGAATCTGTAGCCGCCTCTGAGGAAGGAGACCTGGGAGTGGCTCGCTATGGATGAAGGGACACAGCAGCCAAACACTGTCCCAGGGTAACTACCCCTCGACGAGGAAAGCGAGATCCCATGTTGCATGGGCTTCGCCAGTGGTCCAAACTGCAACTCAGGCTCAGGTCTGCTACAGATTCCAGAACTCCAGTCCCTGCTCTGGGGTAGGGACCTGTTCTTGGTTGCGCGTGCAGAGGTTTATGTCTGTACTTGTCTGTCTTGACCATTGACAGCTGAGGCCTGGAAGATGCTAGGTTGTCTGCGTTCTGCTGTTTGGCCCCCAGGGCCGTATTAGATGGAGGACCGCTTTCCAAATCCTAGCAGGCCCGAACTCAGGGACTTCCTTACTTTCTTATACAAAAATTACTGAAAAGCTGCATTTTAGTGTGTGATATGCACTTCCACAAGCTCTAAAACAGAGTTTAGTTGCCAGAATGAGGGGGAATATCTATACAGATACAAGTACATATATAGACACAAATACATATCAAATATATATACATAAGTGTAGACACACACACACACACACACACACACACACACACTTGTTAATTATGATTCCTGCGAGGTTGCTTCGTCTGGCCCAAGGAATCCAGTAGACAGGTAGGCAACTTTGCTGGCACTTTAGAGGCACCAGCCTTTACAGGACAGGAGAAGGCTGGCACAGGCCTGCCAATCACACCTTTGTCCTAGCCACCTGAGCTTCCTGCAGACCCTCTGAGGGGCAGAGGTAGAAGGCTACAAGCCCCAGACCTCTTTGCCTTTTCAGAGAGGTGCTGATAACTGGAAACTGGGGAGGGAGAGATGACCGGTTACTGCCCTCTTGCCTCACAGCAAGCAGACCCACGCAGGGGCCCGCCAGCTTGGCTACCTTCCTTCTCCAAAGCCAACTCAGAAGAACAAAAAAGTGGTGATTCCAAGAGAGGCTTTGGTTGAGGAGGGGAGTTTGTGCCTGGCACAGTCTCCCTCCTGGAAAGTGGTGAGAGAAGTTTCAGTGCCCAGCAGTCCAAAAGCCCCCTGTGCCGTGAAGGAGGAAGGGCTACATGGCCACAGCCCTACCTGCAGGGTGGGGCAGCTCCATCTGGCCTGCCTGTCACGCCACGGCTGGAAATCCTCATTATCCAGCTGACAAACCGGGCATGTGAGGGGGGTTGACAGGAGCCAATGTACAATGAGCAGAGCTTCCAGTTGTGTGAAAAGCAACCACGGGAGAGTGTGGGCTTCCTCCTAACCATCAACAATGGAAACCATCTCTCCTCTTCCATGGTCAGCACCTGTTCTGCTGGACGGCCCATGTTCCCAGGCCTGGTGGCAAGTAAAAGCCACTGCCCAACCTCTGTGCTACTCTGATACCACTGAAGCAAGCCTACCACTCCATCATAGGCCTTTGAAGGTCTTTTATTGCTAATAATCCAGGGAGTGGATTAATTCATTTATGCATCAAATACTTCTCAACTCCGTATGAGTCACCAGAGTAGGCAGTGAGAAGATAAAGATTAGCAGCCAACTGGGAAAGAGAAACTATACATAGTTTGCAGTGTCTTCAAGAGCAATAAAGCAAATAAAATGCTCAGAACAATTTGTCTTGGGACTAACTAAACAGGAAATTACCTGCTTATCCCTAATAAGGAGGATGCTGAATAATATCAGAAAGAAGGAATTGATCAGTTTTCTCAGATTTTGGAGCACACACAGATCACTGGAGGAACCGATTCGGACCTTCTGGGTGGAGCCTGAGATTCTGAATGTCTAACACGTTCCCCCACAATGTCGATGCAGCAATGCGGCTGGTCCTCAGATTATACTTTGAGTAGGAAGGCTCTTGGCCACATCATGTGTCACTGAGCTGTGAGGTATAAGAACTTTCACCACTGGCCGGTGGTATCACAATAAAGCACAATTCAACTCTACACCAGTGTCGGGAAGCTGATTTCATACCTATGTAGCCAGCTCCCTACCAGCCTAGCTGGATCCAAAAGCAGTGTTCAAAATAGCTGAAGAATAGCAGATTGAATACTGGTATTTTTTTAAAATTTTATTTATTTATTCAGGAGAGACGAGAGAGAGAGAGAGAGAGAGAGAGGCAGAGACACAGGCAGAGGGAGAAGCAGGCTCCATGCAGGGAGCCTGACGTGGGACCCGATCCTGGATCCCCAGGATCACACCCTGGGCCGAAGGCAGGCGCTCAGCCACTGAACAACCCAGGCTGCCCTGGTATTTTTTGTTTGTTTGTGTTTTTTCTTTTTTTATTAATGTAAAATCGACATACAACATGTATTAATTTGGGGGGCACAACATAATGATTTGATATTTGTATTTGCAAAATAATCACCACAGTAAGTCTGGTTAATAGCCATCACCATATATAGTTAAAGATTTTTTCCTTGTGGTAAGAACTTTTAAGATTTACTCTCTTTCAAATATGCAATAGAGTATTATTAACTATAAGTGCCATATTGTACATTACATCCCCACGACTTATTTATTTTGTAACTGGAAGTTTAAGCCTTTTGACTCCCTTCACCTCCCACCCCCAACAACCACCAATCTGTTCTCTGTATCTATGAGCTTGCTTTGGGGTTTTTATTTTTAGATTCCACATACAAGTGAGATCATACAGTATTTGTCTTTCTCCATCTGACTTATCTCACTTAGCATAATGCCTGCAAGGTCCATCCATGTTGCTGTAAATGGCAAGATTTCATTTTTTTCGTGGATGGATAGTATTACATTGTGTGTACATATATACATAATACTTTCTTTCTCCATTTGTCTGTTGATAGACACTTAGATTGTATGTCTTGGCTCGTGTCAATAATGCTGCTAGGAACATAGGGGCACAGATATCTTTCTAAGTGAGTGTGTTTTTGTTTTCTTCAAATAAATACCCAAAAGTGGGATCACTGGATCATTTGGCAGTTCTATTTTTAATTTTTTAAGGGACCTCCATACCATTTTCCGTAGTGGCCGCACCAATTTACAGTCCCACTATTAGTGCCCCAGGGTTCCCTTTTCTCCACAGACTTGCAAACGCTTATCTCTTGTCTTTTTGATACTAGCCGTTCTGACAGGTGTGAGGTGATAACTCATTGTGGTTTTGATTTGCATTTCCCTGATGATGAGTGATGCTGAGCATCTTTTCATGTACCTGTTGGCCATCTGGATGTCTACTTTGGAAAAATGTCTATCAGATCCTCTGCCCAGTTTCTAATCAAATTGTTTTTTGCTATAGAGTTGTGAGGTCTTTACATATTTTGGATTTTAACCCCTTATTGAGTATATATATATATCTGCAAATATATCCTTTCATTCAGTAAGTTGCCTTTTCATTTTGCTGATGGCTTCCTTGCTGTGCAGATGATTTTGTTTGATATGATCCCACTTGGGGTTTCTTGGTTTTGTTGCTGAATGCATTTTTTAAAATTCTACCTAAATATTGTTTTTTTTTTCTCATAAGTTGTTCTAATTTCTTTTTACTAGGTGACTATAAACTCAAGATGGTGCTCCCCAACAAACACCTGGAAGTCTGCTAGGTTGCCACAAGAACGCAGAGCCATCTGCCATAGCAGACACCAACCTCCTCCTAAAAAGCTGAGGAGTCTGGAAAGGATGTGGTCTCAACTCCGATTGTGTAGAAAGCATCTTTTGCCTGACAGATGTGTGCATGGCTCCCTCTCTCACCTTCTTTGGTTCTCTGCTCAAATATCCCCTGTTCAGAACACACCCGGTAAAGCAGCCTCCTTCTGCACCTGCCAAGACTTACTACCCCCCTACCCTGCTTTACCACACTCATCACTATCGCAGATACAATCAAATGTTTGAAGGAACTATTTCCCAAGCAGAGAACAGCAAAGCCCTAAAGCAGGAGAACACTGCTGGAACACAGGGAATGCAGGCGGGCTTGTCCAAAACACCATTTGAGAGGATGCCAAGGACCACGAGGCGGGCTCTGGTAAGGACTTCGGATTCTGCATCCATCAGCTCTTGCAGCATGGTAGCTGCTGAAGCTGAGTGGCATACAACAGTGAGCCTCTATTTCTCAGTGTGCATCTGTGGCTGCCCTCCTCTGTTTGTGTCATTCTGGGGCCTGGGCTACAGCAGCATCAGCCGCTCCTGAGGTCTGTCCTTGCCCTGGTGATGGCAGAGGTACAGGAAAGCAAACCCAAAGGCACAAGGTCAGGTCCACTACCATCCCATGGCCAGAGCACATCTGACTAAGTCAAAGGAATCAGGAGTACAACTTGGTCTTGGTGAGCCTGTGGCAGGGTAGAGGTAACACACTATACTCCAGGGATGTGAAAATGGGGACAGCGATTCATTCTACTACCTGGTAAGTGTGATGCGGTGGCCACTGCGTGTGAGGAGGAGGCCATCAGGCATAGGAGAGGCAAGATGATGTACAATTTTTGAAGTTCTCTCTGGCTGCTGCATGAGGAGTAGACCAACCCTGGGGAGCCAAGGTGGAAGCAGAGAGACCTTGCCAGAACACATCCAATGATGGGCACAGGCTCACCGAGGCTTCGCTGTGTACCCAGCAGCTAGAAGATTGCAAAAGAAGCAGAAAACTTAGACTCTGCCTCAGGGACCCCTGCTTGAAGCTCTGGTCCATCCGACTCTGACAGTCTTGAGGAAAGAGAAGGCATGTTTGGTTTTTATTTCCACGGTACTCTCAGCATTAGCATAGACCAACTAGATGGAAGGCAGAAAAAGAAGTCGGAGCATCCAGAGCCACCAGCAAAAGGGTGGCTGGTGAGGGCCTCTGTGAACATCACAGGAGTGGAAACGGCCACTTGGACCAGATGGGAACAGAAAACCCCTTGACAGTACTAAATGTGTGTGCAGTGTTCAGAATGAAGGCTGAAAGGAAGGACAATTTGTGCCTCATTTTAGCTGTAAAAATAAGGCAGCAGGATGGTGAGTCAAAAGAAACTGGCTGGTTTCACACCCTCTAGAAAGAAATGAAAGGGCTTCCCATCTCATCCCATCCCACTTAAACCCTGTGTGTGTCATGTCTCAGATCTCCCGATAGAGAAGGCAAAATGAGATGCTCTGAGAAAGCAGCCTTTGGGAAAGCAGGCCGTTTTATAAAAGGAACATACTGTAACAGGAATTTTTGTCTGTGGAGAAATGAACAAGCTGTTAGGGGGTGTCAGGAAGAAGCCATGGGAAATGTCAGGCGAGGGATTCCTGAACCCGGATGGTTGGGTGGACAAGGTTGCTACCTTAAGATCCTGAAGGTCAGTGATGGATCCTCCCACTGGATCCTGAATAGCAGAATAAGACTAACCAGCTGCCAGTTGGACATGCAGCAGCATTTATCAGATACCTCGCATTGCAGCACCTTGGAAGCTTACAAAGGGACAGCATCTTAAGGCCAAAAAGGAACCCATATTCTTAAAAAATTTTATATTAACACATATGGCAAAAAAAAAGCATGTATATACAATCAAAAGAAATATAAGCTAATAAATGAGTCAGATCAAGTCACATAATTTCTTTCAACTTTAGATTTATCTTTAGGCTGGGGCATCCGGACCAAATTACATTTTAACATTCCTTTTATTTCTCAAATTCTATGATCCATTAAAGAAGACCTTGCAAGAAACTCCAAAGAATGTCAAAAACAAAACCAAGAAACGAAAGGCATCGATGGAATGCACTAAGGGATGATAACAAGAAATAGAAGAGAGAGTGTATTAATGTTTTGCCTTGCCCTTTATCACGGAAGATGTGCGCCCTTGAAATGGACAGGTTAGAACATTCAATAAAATTGTAGTGAATGCACAGAATGTTCCAGTTTTAACTGACAAAACAGATATCAATAAATCACCCAGACTGGATGTGATCCACCTAAGAATTTTGAATGAATTCATGGACAGAATTCATGGGCTGTCTACTGTGATGTGAGACCAGTTGTTGCAACAGCTGCTATGTTAGATAGAGAAACAGTCAGGTTGCCAATGTTAGCCTTATTCCCAATTTCCAGAGGGGACCCTGGGAAATCGCCCACTGGTTGTTTCTGCCTTCCAGACTAGCCAAGCTCTAGAATCATCACAAAAAGTATAGAATTATGGGAAGCTCAGATCAGCAAAACCCATAGAGGCAAAGGAACCAGAGGAACCAGGTCTGATTAACAGAGTTCTTGGAGGGCATATGGAGAAAGGGCAGAGTCCTCTTTTAGACGTTGGAATTGCCTTTGGCAAGAGTCCACAGCAAAAACTTACTTGGGCAAATAAAGAATGATTGAGTCACTACAGGATTAAGGGACTATTTGGAATGAATGAAGAACTGAATTTCAACATATGAAAAGAGGATGATTTTTTAAAAAGAGTAATTTCTCTGCAAAAAAAAAAAAAGTAAGAGTTCTCAGAGATCAAGAAGGGCTGATCATGGTGAGTAATTTTTTAAAGAGATTTGAACACCTACGTACATAGTGAAACTTTCATGATGACCCCAAGGCATTCTGAGAAGTGAAATGGCAGGTCAACAGGATAGAAACTTGTTTAGGCTAAGTAGAAAGGGGTACAAGAATTTCAGAGCAGAGAAGTTCAAGTTAAAGCCCCTTAAGAATGAAAAGTTGTAGAATAACAACCTAGGATGTGGTATATATACATATATATATAATGGAATATTATTCAGCCATCAGAAAGGATGAATACCCAGCATTTACTTCGACATACATGGAATTGGAGGGTATAATGCTGAGTGAAATAAGTCAGTTGAAGAAAGACAATTATCACATAGTTTCATTCCTATGTGGAATATAAGAAATAGTAAAAAGGACCATAAGGGAAGGGAGGAAACTGGGGAAAAATTAGAGAGGAAGACAAACCACAAGAGACTCCTAACTTGGGAAACAAAGGGTTGTGGAAGGGGAGGTTGGTGAGGGGATGGGGTAACCGGGTAACGGGCACTAAGGAGGGCACATGATGAGAGGACCACTGGGTGTTACACAATATGTTGGCAAATTGAAGATAAATAAAATCTAAAAAAATAAAAAAAAAAGCCTAGGAACTATCCATAAAGCCAAAAGAAGACTTTAGGAGTTGCTTGCCTCAGAACATAAAGCCCTAATACAAGACAATGTCATCAGAGATAACAAAATGCCAGACGCTTCATAAACATTTGTTAAATGAATGAAAAAAATGAATCATCAGAAAAGCATAAAATAGAAAAATGTTCAAACCTCCACAAAACGATTTGTAACAGGATGTTAAAATGAGACTCTTCGTTTTAATTGAAGCACAAAAACAGTACATGTTACATTCCAAAGTAAGACCATTGTTTTTTTTTTTAAGGACTCGTAAAAAGGAGATGACTGACAATCTCAAAAAGATACGTACTGAGTGATGCTGTGAGATAACATAATTACAGAGAACAGATCAGTGGTTGCCAGGGTGGGGATAAGAGAAGAGAATGTGCTATAGAGGGGTAGGCTTGTAGTGACGGTACAGTTCTGTATTTGATTGTGGTGGTAAGATTGCCTAAAGTTGCACACCCCTCCCCACACACACATACACAGCTGAGTGCACACACAACTCGTGAAATCTGAATAAGCTCTGCAGATCGTACCAATGTTAATTTCCTGGTTCCGCTATCGCTCCACAGTTATGCAAGATGCTCACACTGAAGGTGAAGGCTACATGGGATCTTCCCACACACTTCTTTGCAACTTCCTGTGAACCTGTAATTATTCCAAAATACATAAAATGGTGGTGGTGGTGGTGGTGTTTTTTAAAGGAGGTGGGGGATTAAAAAAAAAAAAAAAGGAGGTGGGGGATTGAAAGCCAATTTCAACCCTGAGCTGACTTCCCACCTCTAACCTATATAAGAGATTGGAGAAGTCAAGAAAGAGAGTAGAAGTTGAGAGGATATTTTCAGAGAATGCTCTAGGTGTGTGATGCTTCCAATCCTCTCCCTGCAGCCAGGATTGGGGTGCCAGCCCCTTGTGTTAATGAAGAGCCTTCAGTAGGAGCACCCTGAGAGCATGATGTATGTCCCCTGCTGTTGTGGGACACACCCAACTGTGTTGGGTTCCCACCTGAGAAATTTCAAGAGCAAATTTGGCCAGGCACCAGCACGCAGCCAAGGAGAGGAGGCTGTTTTGGGTGGTCTGTTCTCCCAGAATTTGTCAGTGCAAAAGATGTATGACTGCTTTCCATGAGTCAGATATGGAGCAAGTGTAGTCTTATCCTAGAGGGCTGTCTGGAGAGATGAACAGAGAGCAAGAGAGATAAACCAGAGATAATGACGATTGCCAGGAGGCAGAGAAGGGGCTTTAAACACTTTCCAGGCCCAGAGAGGGCAACACAGAGCACACAATAGCACCAGGTGCGGAAAAGCTTCTCTAACCCATGGTATTTCTTCTCCCTCCCCATGCTCTGCCCTGAAGGGGTCAGAAATCACAGTTAACAAGATAGAGCAGGGAGATGGAAAAGCACAAAGTGAAGAAGGAACACATCCCCTTTCCCTGATGCCAGCTTCCATCTGCAATAGGTCACAATCAGGGAAAGAAGAGAAAACTTAATATGGAACCAAGTTCAAAGTGTTCTCTGTTACATGGGACTGGACTTTAAATTATTGATTAGAAGATCTTGTATTACCTGGGTGATCAGAAAACCTGCCTATTTTTTGTCTGGATGCAAGAGTAAAAACTAAGCCTACACAGCAGATTTAAAGGAACAGCGGGAGGCAAAGCACCAGTTCGTGATTATATGCCCTGGTCTTGTTTGTTCAATGTAATGGTTACATAAAGTGAATCCTGAGGGCTAGTTTATCAAGCAAGATATCAGAGATCTGGAAAGGGGCAATGAAAAGACCAAGGGCATGGCGTAGGGGGAGGAAAGTCTGGCAAACAAGAAGAAATTCTAAAAGATTTTGATTTTGAGATGAAGGCAAAGTTTGAAGTGGAAAATGTATTGAAATCAATAAGATCATAAATGATATGGATAAGGCCAATGAAAACTTTGCCAGCCCCGCAGGATGGCACTACTCAAGGTGAGAGATAGGAAAAGCAAGGACAAACACTCTTTAAGGAAGGCATTACCTCTCAAGAAATGGCATGGCTGAAATACCTATAAATGGCATTTTAAAACTTAAATTGGCTTGAATTTAAAGAATAAATGTATCTCAGACAGCACCTTTCTGGAAAGGGAAGAATCCGAAATTACATCAATAAGATGAAAAGTCCTAAAATGCAACTAGAAGTCCTCATCCTATAATGATATTTAGTGTGTGCTTCAATAATTCATTGTAACTTTCTAAAATATATCCCAGGCAACACGATTGGGGAACAGGAGGTTTCTATTACTACAATCAAATCAACAGGATTCATTAATAACTTGCAGTGTCAATACCTACCATATTGATAAGAAAACGTACTTTGTAAAAAAAAAAAAAAAGAAAAGAAAACGTACTTTGTGAATAAATAAAACATTACTAACGAGAATCGCTAACATTGCTCCTCCAATTAATGTAACCCAGACTATTTTTTTTTTTTTTATCTCATGCAAAGCCTCACATGAGACTCTGGAAGGTTTTGGACCATAGTTCTCCACCAGAGCCCATATCCATCATCCTCCCTCAAGGTCTTCATGCGTGCTATTCCCTCTGACCAGAACACTCCTCCTGCCCCTGTCATATCAATCGGGCCTCTACTCAGAGACACCTTCCCCTTTCACCCTATTTAAAGTTACCACCCTTATCCATTACTACTTAAAATTTTAATATTTATTGTCTGCTTACTTATTGTAAATGAATCTCCCTACTGGAATGTAAGCACCGTGATAACAGCCAAGCCACTGCTGTCTCCCCACAGCTGAGGATGGCCCCTGGCACATGATGGGTTGTGCCTGAGGCTGCCAGTTTCTCACCTAACGTCCACGCTCCCCTTCTTCCTTATTTCAGAGTCCCTGTATGGTCCAGCAGTCGTGCCCCGCTATACTACCGCATCTGCAGCCTCACTTGTCAAGAGAAGTGGTCAAAGAGGTCAAAGCAGAAGTCATGGGGTGAAGCATCTTGAAAAACACACTGAAGGAGGCTCACTCTTTTTGCTCTTGGTCTGTCCTCTTTCCCACTGCTTAGAAAGTGATGGCTGGAGCTGCGGCAGCCATAGTGTGTCCATAAGGTAAACTTACTCATAGGAATCACTCTAGGTGAGATCTGAGTCTTTGATACCAGGTCTACACTGCCTACCTCTAGACTTACTTCAAATGAGAAGAATATATTGATTAGTGTTGTTTTTTATTGCAGCCAAATCTAATTCGGATACATGAGTACTTGGCAAATAGTTGTCAGATAAATTTGCATGTGTTCTTTTAAACTTTTGACTTTTCAAAATTTATTTATTTGAGATAGAGAGAGAGAGCACAAACAGGAGGAAGGACAGAGGGAGTGGGAGAAGCAGACTCCCCACCGAGCAGGGAGCCCAACACGGGGTTCGATCCCAGGACCTTGGGATCATGACCTGAGTCAAAGGCAGAATCTTAGCTGACTGAGCCACCCTGGCTTCCCTAAACTTTTAACTGTTAAAACCTTTTTAAAAACATATCTTGCTCTGGTCCCCACTCCAGTTCTCTAATTAGGCAGTTCTGGAGTGGAACTGGGTGACTGGGGTCATCATGCCAGTGTGCAAACCACTGGTCAGATGACTCTTCCATGAAGCTGGATCTACACAGAGCAGAGCAAGTAAGAGTTCTGGAATCCTGGCTACCACTTACCTGCTAGCTGTTCTAACAACTTGAAACAACTTGTTTCACCTCCCTAAGCCTCAGCTTTGCCAAGAGTAAATTGAGTCCATGTTGTAAACAAACAGGTGCTTCATAAATACTGATTGTTGTTGTTGTATGAGTTGAAATATAAACTAAGATATTTTAGGCCAATGCCATGCCTTAGCCCACCCACATGGCTATGTCTGAGACAATCCTGGGAAACTCATGTGGGCAAATCCCATCTACCATGACAATTTTCATGGAGGAAAAGAAGGTGAGTCATAGAGAGAACTCTTTTGAATGCAAGTTATAGAGACCCATCGGGTCTAGCTAAGTTTGACGTTAGCTAGGAATGTGGCTGGGCCATAGGAACAACTTGAACCCGAGACCAAACCACCTGGGATTCCGTCCTCTTTTCTATCTTGTTTCTACTCCACTTTTCTTTTCCTTTCTGTAATCTTGCTTCCTCTGCTTTTCTGGTTCACATGGTAGGAAAATATGGCTATAGAGAAACCTCTAAGCCCACGTGTTACTGATCCCACCACCTAGGAGGAAACACAGGTATCTAATTCTGAGTTTCCAGGAGAGAGACTCTGATTGACTCAGTGATATGACCTGAAGTATGTGCTGGTGAGTGGGTCCCTCTATGGGAACATGGCTAGTCCAAATATAACAACGTGGATAGAGATGGAGATGATGCCCCAACCTTGGGGGAGACACTGGACAGAAAAATAGTGAGCACTGATTACCAGAACTGAAGTCAGGTTTTCGGGGGGAAAACAGAGAATCTGAGCCAGAGCCAATGAGAAAGTACAGGTAATGAGACGCTCACCCTCCGAAAAGCTGGTCCACCTAAACCAATTCAGTTAAATTTGGGATAGATAACTGGGTATAATTGAGAGACTGACCTGAATTAAGGCATCCTGGCTACTGCATCCGCAGTTTATAGAAAGTGACTTGCAGGAGAGTAGAAAGCTTGCAGGGGACAAACGTTTAGTGTGATAAACATTCAGGTATGGTTTCCCTCAAAGATCAAATGCTCATGATGGACTGAACATAAGTAAAAAGAATGTCTCTGATTGGCCGCCTTTAACCTATTTTATCTTTGGAAAATAAAAGACTATTTATAGATTTCTTATGCTTTTTCTGCAAAGGCTGCTTTGAAGATGTTGTGCAAGCAGTCTCCAGGCTGATCTTCAGCTGTAGCTCTCACCGGGCACATCTCCTGCCCCCTGGAGGGCCTCCCCGGGTTCCAGAAGCTAATTCACTCCCTCTCTGGTCCCACTAGGCACAGTGTTAGTAAGAGCTTTGCTGTTACTAGTCTCTGAGTGCTCCCTTGGCTTGTTTCCTAACTGGGCCCACACCACCGTACGTCTCTTCTTTTATGAATAAAAAGCTGTATTGTCCCTAGGATGGAAACAGACAAATGGCTTCCTTGCTCTTCAGTCTACTCAGTGGTTTACTATATGTGCCCATCAGTGACATATGGCCTGGGTCACATCTCTGCATCTCGAGGGAGGGTTCCTTGGTGACTCAGGTTCTGATGCCTCTGCCTATCCTTCAGCTCTTTCACTGGTCTGGAGCATCATCGCCTGTGAGTGCTCAGGGTCACACAGAAGTAGTCATTGCCAGAAAGACTCTCTATAGAGGAGGCTAAAGCTCTTTCTAGATGAATCCCTCCAAGGCTTTATTTTTCTTCACACTTAGGTTGGGTACTTAGGATACCATAAGCTTTTATCAAAGTACCCTAACTAAAATCAGGGGTGAGTCTCCCTGTGACACCCTCTACAGGGCAAAAGAGAATAAGAAATGCTTTTGAAGCAAATGCCATTAACCCTGAGAGATGGTGAGGATCCCTGAAAGCAAATAAAAGAAAAAGAGAGTCCTGCCCGGCATTGCTGTGTTTTGTTTGGTTTTCTTTGGTTTTCTTTGCCCAATGTCTATTGATACGACAGCCAGCTCAGCAAAGTGGAGGCCCCTTCAGGCTTTGGGGTTGTATGGACCTGGCCTGGCTTTCTGGCTCTAACCTTAGGACTTGCAGGCCTGGGGAAATTTTCATAATTTCTGAGGTTCTGCTTCTTCTTCTACAAAACAGAGATAATATCCTGTAGATTTCTGTGCGGCTTAAAGATATCAGGTGAAGGGGCACTTGGGTGGCTCATTTGGTTAAGCAACTGTCTTCAGCTCAGGTCATGATCTTGGGACCCTGAAATCAAGCCCCGCATCGGGCTCCCTGCTCAGTAGGGAATCTTCTTCTCCCTCTCCCTCTGTCCCTCCCCACAGCTCATGCTCTCTCTCTCTCTCCCTCTCTCTTTCTCTCTCTCAAGTAAATAAAATCTTAAAAAAAAAAAAAAAAAAAGATACCAAATGAAGTGCTAGTACGGAGGCCAGCACAAAGTAGCATCTCAGATAAATGACATCAGGAGTTGCTGAAAGAGCACAATACATCAGCCTCTCAAAAGATCTTCTGCTTCTCTACTTCTTGAAGGTTTTTCACAGGTATTAATAATGCACCATCAGTTGCTGTCTCAGAGGGAACATGTGCAAGCATCTACAGCTGCTTTTTTCCAGTCAGGCTGCTCACAGCTCTGATATTTGCCAAGCTTGTAAAACTGCAGAGTCCGGGGCCCCACTTCAGATCTCAGACATGTGGGGCCCAGAACTCTGCATTTTTTACAAGTTTTCTGGCTGAGTCTTACCCTTGAACTTATGAAACCTTCTGATCTATATACAGTGGGTTTTAAAATTCATTGGTGATGTGTTTTGAAGGCAAAGTCAAGGAGGTGGGCCAGTGGTGCTATGAGCTGGTGAGTATTGTCTTACAACAGCTAGAAGAGGTGTCCTCTCTCCCCCAGGTCCTGGTGCTGGTAGGTGTAATAACCATTCTCACAGCCCCAAGAAAAGATCCTCTTCTGCCCAGGAAGGTGCCCAAAAGTCAGGAGCTCCCCCAACACCCCCGCCAAGGTCTGCCTAAACTGTCAAGGTTTCTTAAAATTTTGGAATCTTTCTGGAATCGAAAATACCTTTTTCCCCTAGCAATGTGCGAGGCGTACACTGCAACAGCGAATTCTTATCTGTGAGAGAACAAAGACCAAAGACTCGATGAAAGAGAGTCCATCACTGAGTGATAGACTTAAAACTTCTTAGAAGTAGGTTACAAAGTACCACCTGACTATACCTTCCCCAAAGGCAAAATGCCTATAGATCTCATGACTTCAATCCAGATACTAGTCAGGAAAACACAAGAGTTTTTAGTATTTTGTAGAGTTCTCCTTCTTTCTGTCCTTTCTTGCATGATTTCCATTCACCAAACAATAGCATCTGCATTGTGGTTTAAATATCAGGAAGAAAATGTTGTCTGAGGCCATTCAGAACGAGTGCTCTTGCACGTACCCAATTTCCGTGCATACCCTTAGCACTGATCCCCATTTGCTGTCTCTCTTGCTTCTTACTAATGTGGAATAAGAAGTAACTTTCTCCTCCAGATTCTGTTTAAACGCCCTTATCCAATTCATGCAACCATACTCAACATGAGCAGCTCTTTGTGGTCTGGCCTACTGGGAATTAAGGGCCCTATTCTTCAAGAGGGCCAAGTCTACATCTAATGGAAATTTAAAAATCAAAATATTCCTTTCTCTGACGTGTCCATTGTTATTTGCCAAGGTAACTCTGTAAATGATTAACCTTTAAACTCTTCCCTAATGGCTGGTATAACATTATGAGGGAGGCACAGGGCTTCTAGGATGTGCGACAGCATGAAGAGGCTCCCATTTGGTGCATTTGGTATCAAGGCAATAAAATCTGGCCAGATAGCATTCTACTAGTTCAAAAAGACTCCTGTGGAGTGATTCCAGAACAATTGCCTTTAATCAACCCTTCTTCAGTTTCTTCATTGCCTCTAAAAAAGAAAAAAAAAAGAATTTGGCTATATAGTAGGGGAGCCATGCCTACATCTTGGTAATGGGGCTGATTATGTTCAGAGGTTTTTGGTCTCACATGATATTAGGAGAAGAAGACAGATTCTTTTATCCCAGCTTTTTGTTCTCACACGTGTATATACCTGATGACAAAGGATGAATAATTCATTCAATATTCACCCATCTACCAAAAGTCCACCAAGCACCCACTCTAAGATGGGCTCTGTACAGGCACAAGGGTTAGGGTGGAGTAATGAACAAGGCACACAGTTTCTGCCCTCAAGGAGCTCAGAAGTTCACAGGGGACAGACCAACTATCACAATGAAGCATAAGTAGAGAGAGGTCAAGCTACAATGCGGAGGAAAGGAAAGGAACAGGAAGCACTACCTAGGGCAGCTCAGAGGATCAGCCAATTACTGAAAACTGAATTCCAGACTCTGTGGCAGTCTACAGCAGATTCACAGGGTTATCCTTAGTCAAAGGAGGACATCAGTATCATATGTGTTTGAGTGGTAGGGGAAGAAATAGCTGCCTTTTGCTCCTACAAGCCCTACTTCCTTGCTTGACATTGTAGGAAAGTCCAGCTTACTTGGTGGAGATCATTTATTCCTGACATGGGAAATCATATTCCTGTGAATCACTCCATACCCCACAGCCACTATTTTTCATCACATATAAGCTTTTATTTCTAGCTGGGTGTTGACAAGACAAAACTGTTCCCTAATGCTTAAGTAACAGAGTGGAAAATATGAAGAGGTTGATTTTGATTATACATAGTGTCTTCTCTTAAGAATAAAATGTGTTTGAACAAGCATGAGTCATTCCTTGCAGGGTTGTGAAATGATCAATGATTGATTTAGTTGGTTGTTAAATTGATTAGTTTTAAAATAATAACTTTACTGGTTCTATACACACATATTATTAAAACTCAAGGAACATACCAGAAAAACCATGAATTATTCAAATTCCACTACCCTACAATAACCAGTGTTAACACATGTTGATCATCAATTCAGACTTCTCTCAACACAAATGTATAATTGGGTGGAAGGATGGCTAGGTCATCAAAAATAATCTCATAAGAATAGAACTGTGTTATATCCCTTTTAGAGATAAAAAAAATTACATTTTATTTCATGTGAATTTAGTAGAAGACGAAAGAAATTGAAGGGAAAGTAAAGAAAATGGTGAATTTCACAGTACTTTCCTCATTCTTACGAGATTGCTCTAAAGGGGAAGAATAGGAGATGAGTATCATTAAGAAGATGTCTTTCTAATTACTTATTTCAATTTTAGGCAATATGAGTCGAAGGGTTTTTTATGAAAAGTAAGTGACCAGCATACTTGTACTTCTCCACTTTTCTCATACTATCTCCCTTTTTTTTTTTAGTGCTTTTGTTTGCTTAGTCAAAATTTATCCATTTACAATCTGTTCTGCAACCATATTTTCCTCAATTGTTGCTGTTTTTGTTCAATCTTAGCTTTGTGTTTAAACTAATTTAGTCCTTTACCATTCTTAGCTTTATCTCTTGGTGAGATGGCTTTCCTCATCACAATGATACACAATATTGATTACAGGAAACATGTGTATATAGAGCATTTACTTCGGGCTAGGCACTATTCCAAGCAGTTTAATATATATATATAATTCATTGAATCCACAAAAACAGCCCAATTAAATAGTGACTATGATCTCCATTTTACAAATGAGGAGACTTGGTATAAAAAGGAACCTGCCTAAACTACACAGCTAGTAAGTGGCAAAGCCAGGATTCAAACCCGAATTCAAATCCAGGCAATCTGGCTTCAGAGCCTGTGTCCACAAAGGCTTTCTTCTAGAAGATGTATGTGTGCTTTATTCCCTGAGCTCTGTTATGTTTTAGCATGCTCTCCTTGTTGCCCTTATACATGAAAGACAATTTGGCAGGATGAAGATATTCTAGGTCACAATTTTTTTCCTCTGTAGACATTGCCATGCTGTTCCCTAGTGTTTGGGAGTTGATAAGAAGTCTAAAGGCCCTTTGATTTTTCTTTTTCCCCTTTTAGCTTTTTCTGCAGAATGCCTGAGAAAGTTCCTTGAGGTTGAATAACTTCATCATTATATGACTAACATTGCTCATTCTATATCAGTTTTGCCTAGTATCCTGTGTGATCTTTCAACCTGCCAATTGCTTCTGTCACTTCTGGAAAATTCTCCTGTGTTATGCTTTTCAATAATTTTTCTGTTTTTCTTGTTGAGTTTTTATCAAGAATATCAAAAACTTTTTTTAAAGATTTTTTTAATGATTTTATTCATAAGAGACACAGATAGAGGCAGAGACACAGGCAGAGGGAGAAGCAGGCTCCCTGTGGGGGCCCAATGTGGGACTCGATCCCAGGACTCCAGGATCACGACCTGAGCTGAAGGCAGACACCCAACAGCTGAGCCACCCAGGAGTCCCAAGAATATCAAAAATCTTTACACTGAATTAGCTTTGAGCTCCGTAATTAGTATCAATTATTGTTTCTCCACATTTGCTGCTATTATCTCAAGTCCACACCAGTCATTAATGTGAGTTTTATCCATGTCTACAATATCTATTTCTAATAGTTACTTGAAAATTTAGTGTTTTCCTTTAGCTCTTCAATATTCCATTCCATCTCATTTTATTGTTTTATCTTCTTATTTTGATCTTTTGGGTTTTTTACTAAAGATTATTTATTTATTTATTTATTTATTTATTTATTTATTTATTTATTTGAAAGAGCCCATGCACGTGACAGTGCAAGCAGGGGTGGGTCAGAGGGAGAGAATCTCAAGCAGACTCCCCACTGAGCCGGGGGGGGTGTCCACAGAGATCTGATCTCAAGACCCAGAGGTCAGGACGTGAGCTGAAACCAAGAGTCAGCTTGCTCAACCAGCTGAGCCCCCCAGACATCCCTGATCTTTTATTTCATTTGTGTCCTTATTAAGTTCTTATATAGTGCAATACACTTGCAAAGAACCTGCTTGCTATTTTGGTTTTGGTTTCCTCCAGACAGGATTTTTCATCTGTCTTTAACATGCATCTACTTTCCTTAAGTCTATTTTTACAATGACTATACCATTTCTTCTCATCTTATTTCTGCTTAATATGGGCAATTCTGACTGTCTCTTGCTTCAATAGAACACAATATAAGTGAATTTTCCTTGACATCCTCCCTGCCTTATAGAGAACACTTACTTCCCCACTCTGGGTGCAGTGTTATTTTCAAGCCCCTTCTCTATAGCTTGAAGGTTTGAGAATGTGAAATGGGAACAGTTGGAATGGGCCTGGAGTCCTTGCTTGGAGCCCAGGGTTTCACTCCCTCCTGAGATGCAGTTAACTATCTTTTCACTAGAGCCCAGTCCACTTAATCAAGGGTGTAGTACACTCCACTGGGCTTCAGCTCATTTCTGCAGCTCAATGCACTAACCCAGAATCCCTTTCTGCCTCAGACAAATAAATCCCTAGGGCCAAGCCTTGAGGCTTCTCTCAAGAATTTTTCCTGGAACTTTCCTGGAATTGCTGACTCACCCCCTCAATCTATTTCTCTTGAAGCTGGAACATATTGACGAGAATCCTCAGGATTTCATTAGTTGGGTGTCTTTCCTCCTTGTGGTGGTTTTTTTTTTTTTTTAATTTTTTTATTGAGAAGGAGGGACAGAGTCAGGGGAGGTTTGGAAATGCAGAATCAGGAGCCCAGTTTAGCTCCAATAGCATCTTTTGTTTCTTTTTGTGGCTGCCACTTTGTGATATTTATGGCATAAAGTTTGTTTGGTGCTAATAAATTCATCTCTCTTTCTCTCTCTCAAAAGATAATACCCCACACCCTCAGCAGTTGTGCCCCATTTCCCCCTCATGCCAGCCCCTTGGAACCACCAATCTGCCCTCTGTTTCTATGGATCTACCAATCCAGGCATTTGGTATAATTGGAATCATACAATATGTGACCTTTTGTGTTTGGCTTCTTTCACTTAACATAATGTTTTCAAGGTCCATCCATATCGTAGCGAGCATCAGTACCTCTTTCCTTTTACACACCAATAATCCTCAATTCTATGGATGTACCACATTTTGCTTGTGGCCCATTCTCTCATCTTCAAAGTTAGCCATGGAGCTTCTCTCTGACTCTGCTTCTGTTGTCACATCTCTTTCTCTTACCACAGCCAGGAATAGCTTTCCCTTTTACACATTCATGAGATTACACTGGGAACACTTGGATAATCCAGGATAATGTCCTCATTCGAAGGCCCTTAACTTAACCACGTCTACACTGGTATGCTCCAGTGTATTCTGTAACAGGTTATGGGAATTAGGGTGTAGACATCTGGAAGTGGGGGGGGGGGAGAATTATCCTGCCTACCGTAGACATGTAGGCTAATACTATAGTAGTAATAATAATAGTCAAGACTTATTGAGAGATTACTATGTGTCTGGTACTCCTCTAAGAGCTTTACTTAAAATGAGTCCCTATGATATTCTTACAAAATAGGAACTCTTCCTTCCTCCTTTATAACTGAGGAGAATGCTGAAGTGCAAAGACGTAAAATGATTTGTCTGAGTTCACACAATAGATAAGTAGCAGAGCAAGAATCTTTTTTTTTTTTTAAGATTTTATTTATTTATGAGAGACACACAGAGAGAGGCAGAGACCTAGGCAGAGGGAGAAGCTGGCTCCCCAGGGGAGCCCAATTCGGGGCTCCATCCCTAGACCCCGGGATAACAACCGAAGGCAGATGCTCAACCACTGAGCCACCCAGATGTCCCAGCAGAGCAAGAGTCTTGACACAGAAATCTAGCTCCAGAGCACGTACAATTAAAAGGAGTCCCTCCTATTTAATAAGATTGGGAATCCCTGCCCTACAGGATAGAGATTTTCCTAATGAGGCTCCAGCCTTAGGTCCTCACTGGCCCTTCCACCCCTCCAACTGTGCACTAGGGAAGGAGACGGTCCCATGAAGCAGGTATCCGGGGCCATGCTGCGATTAGGATTAGGGTTCCACCAAGGACACTCAAGAGTCCTTAAAATTTTGTGAATTCTGGTGTGATATATGTTGTTGTCTTTGTATCTAGCCACTGATTGAGAAAATACATAGTGACAAAAAGGTACATTAAATATTGAAACTCATTTAATAAGTTTATCTCTTATTGATTAGTATGTTCATAAATTTAAATTTAGATCTACAATCCTTCATCCATAATCCTGGACTTTATAAAGCACTAAAAAATAGAGGGTTTTTGTTTGTTTGTTTGTTTTTTTATATATTTTTTTAATTGAAGTTCAATTTGCCAACATATAGTATAACACCCAGTGGTCATCCCGTCAGATGCCCTCCTCAGTGCCCATCACCCAGTCACCCCATCCCCCTACCGCCTCCTTTTCCACTACCCCTTATAATAGAAGCTTTTTTGATACGTTCATGACAAACTGATTTTGGGGGCAAAACCTGACCTGAACTAACATAAGGCTATTAATAGTCTTTTTTTTTATTCCATTAGTAGTGAACATTCCCATATTTAACTGCAAAATTATTAAGGTGCTTGATTATAGGGTGCTGTTCCAGACTCCTGGGAATGCTATTAATATATGGTTTATACATCCTGTTACCTGACTTCTGAAACCTGAAATATCTAACTTCCAAAACATATGCAGCCCCAAAGGTTTCAAATACAAGCTTGTGGACCCATAGGAGATGTATGGGTGAGAAATATTATTTGTTTAGTCTATAATCAGTTCTTAGCATACACGTGAATCTATTGACACCTTGCAATAAATTCCCTCATGCGCTCACCAAGCTTGCTGGCCTACTTCAGAGTTTTACCTAGGGCCTTTTGTTCTAATTTAAAATGTCTGAGCTTCTAATTTAGGAACTACTACATCTCCTAGAGGCTAGTTCCCCCTTATTTAAAATAAATACTGTATGACTCTAATGTATTTAAAGGAAACATTTCAATATAATAATAAACCAGCATGATACAGCTACAGAATAACAGGATGGCTTATAATCCCCATGTGGAATTATAGGGAAGAGTAATCACCGTAGATTGTTTATTACAGCATGCTTTAAAGAGGACAACAAAAAGTCACATTCCCCAGCCTGGGAGGCTCGTAGAAACTCTGATCCTGTGAATCATGGCAGAGACAGAACGCTGGCTGGAAGAGCATAAGTCTTGTACACCGGTTCTCCCTCCGCCGGCCCGAGCTGGAGAGCCACTCACAGGCTACTTTAGCACTCTGAGCCTCCATCTCTTCATCTCTGAAAGAAGGCGGTTTGATGAGCTCTACAATTCTAGATCCTACAATTCAAAGGAAGGCAGTGCCCTTTTGGGGGGACAGATATGAACACAAGTTCTAATAGGATTGTGAAGCTCATTTTTAACCCAGTTTAGCCTCTTTTAGAGTAAAATGCCTGTTTTCTACAGATAGAATTTGATATCTACACCAACTAATAAAACCTGCTCATTTATATGCATGTTATAACTCATAAGTAACCAAAGGAATCAACATTTTTATCAAACGTTCTTCTGAGGTCAGTGAGTAGACAACTCCCTCCTGCTTTTCCTGAGACTGGTTGCTGAGAAGTCAGCCCAGTTCAGAGTTGACCCCAATGATGAACTCATTAATTCAGTACTTAATATGCAGGGGGCACTGTGGTGGGGAGAGGAGGAAGAAGCGGATTTTGCATTTATGGCTTGTGGGACTGTATAGCTAGCCAGTTACCACAGCATAAAGTATCTGCTGCTCCCCTTGCTCTGATGATGAGAGGGGTGCTGGTTGGCATGTCCATTGAATCCCACTCCTTGTTTATGTATTGCAAATCATTAAGGTGTTATACTGATGGTAGGAGACAGGAGAATATTCTGGAAACAAGTTTTGCTTGGTTTTTGTTTGTTCCTCAACAGAATGCTGACTTTAAACTCACATGAATGCAGAAAAGCATTGCATTAAGGTTACCTCCCCACAAAGCGATGGGGATTTCTCAGGGGTTATAACGCCACCCAGAAGATCCAAGGGGTCATGTACCAACGGCTCAGGGCCTCTCAGCAAGCCAGAGGGGTGGCAGGGCCCTGGCCTCCTTGACACCGTCCATGCCCTGCCTGTCCATGCCCCCCTTGACACCGTCCATGCCCTGCCCTGGCCTCCTTGACACCGTCCATGCCCCAGAACATGACTCAGGCCAACACCAGCGCCCTCTGCCTCTAGGACACAGGTGCCCAGGGAGAATCAGGCAATGGTTCCTGGGCCGGAGGGCTGCTGTGTGACATTTGCCCATTCAGAGAACGGACGGAGGGTGAAGCAGGCTGGGCTGTCGAGGCCGTGGCTCTCTGAATCTTATGACTGCTGGCAGATGGGGACCTGAATGTGCATTTGCGGGAAGGCCTGCTGAGCAGGAGAGTCACCGGCCAGGCCCAGAAGCTTGGGGCCCCTGCAGCTGCTGCACCTGCGTGTGTTCCCCGAGCCCTGGCTTCCCAGGTAGACACAGTCTTCCTGCCCTTCCCCCCCGCCCCCCCGCAGCAGCCCCTCTGCTACAGATCCACGACCCGGCCCTGCACTAGAATGACTCGGGCGGGTCCGGGCTTGGAGAGATACGCACAGTGGAGGGAAAAAAAGAGAAAGAAATCGGCATTTTGAATATCCGCATCGGCAAAGTGGATATCCAAAGCTGGCTGTTTGTTAAGAAACACTTTCGGGGCTCCCTCCGGGGGGTGATTCCTTTCAGCTCCTCAGGGACCTGGCCCGGGGTAGCAAACCGGGACGGTGGGGCCTGGGTGATCCTCCACTGTCACCGTCGCCCAAGACTTGGTGACAGCCTCTACCTCCCCTTCCCTTCCTCTTCTCTCCTCCTTGTTTCAGGACCCTCCTGCCTCCGGACCCGGTTCTCCTTTTGATCCGGCCTGTCCCTGCCCTGGGCCTGAGGCACGGCTAACCGAGAACCGCCTCCCTTCCTGGAAGGCACGGGTGGCTTGAGGGGATGCATGCTCTGGGGGGGATGCATGCTCAACAGGAGGCTCGGTGGGGTGGACGCCGGGGTGGGACCCGTAGCTCTGAGGAATAAACCACGGGCGGTGGCATGTTAGCCTCCGGGGATGCGAGAGTTCTTCCTCGGAGCGGCTGGATCTGAAATCAACCCAGAGAGACCCCGGGACCACCTCCCCCCCTCCCCCCCCCAAAAGGAGCCGGCTCCTGGAAGCCCCGGGAGTGATGCCTCGGGCCAGGCCTGCACCTGGAGCTGAGCCCACATCTGCGCCAGGAGCACATTCCCGGCCTGTGGTCTCCCCGACAGGGATGGGGCTCCTCTGCGGCCCCCCACCCCCAGGGCGCAAGCCACACACCCTTTCCTGCCCTGGGGGCAGAGACGCAGTGACCTTGGCCAACACCATCCCTCGCCCACACCCCCCCCCCCCGTCACCCCCATCCCTGATGTTGAACCAAGAGGACCAGGATGCGGCAAGGACCAGACATGAACCCGGGGGGGGGGGGGCGGTCTCCGGAGCAGGTGTTAGAGAAGGAGCTGGTCCCCGCGGGGTGACAGAGGCCACCACACCGAGAGGGGAAGGAATGTGCTAGCGCAGCGCAGGCTGCCCCCCAGGACCACAGCCAGGGGAGGAGGCTGGGGAGCCCGGCGCCGCCTCCCGAAGGCGCAGCAGGCTGGGGGGGGCGGTCAGGGGGATGGGGGGGATTTGGGGGGTTCAGGGGGCTTGGGATCCGCCTCATCCCAGAGAAGCTGGCGCCCGGAAGGCCCTGCTTTTGGAGACCCAGCAGGTCACTTGTGCAGCCAGCGGCCTGCGGGGGGGGGGGGGGGGGGGGGGCTGCAGGGGGGGCAGCAACCTGGAGGGCAGACCTCCTTGCCGCATTTTTTCAAGATTTCTTTTCAGCGGGTTTTTTTCCCCGCTCCACCAGCCATTGTCTTTGTTAAAGGGAGTCATTCCTTGGGCTGGATTTATGGGCTGTATCTAAACTCTGTTTTCTCCAAAGGCATCGCCGCAGATGGCCACTCCCCCGTCCCCTCCAGGGGTGCAAAGCCATCGGAAGCTGACAGAGATGGAAGAAATGGAAAAAATGTCAGTCCCAGGAGGGAATGGAACAGGACGGGCCAAGTCAGGCTCTCCCCCCAGGAAGGAGCAGTGCTGTGGCCCGGACCATTTCCTAAATCGATGTCCCTCACAATCCTGCAGAAAATCCAATGAGTGAGGCTTTCTCTTATGTGTAAAACATTTTTTTTTTAAATCTTCTCCCTCTACAGAACAGATTCACCCCAACTGTGGGAAATTCCAAGCCATAGTATATCCAGGAGGCAGGTTTTTGATCTGTAAATCCTATTCCTTCATTTAGTAAACATTTCTATGCTTGGCCTTGGATAAATGGAGATGAATATCATGGCTTGCCTCATGAGGTTCACAGTCCAATGAGAGTGACCAAACAACAACAACAAAACAACAACAACAACAACAAACCTCCATCGGAGTCAAGCTATTACCATATCAGAAAAGAACTCCAAAAATAACCTCAAATCTGCCCATTTGTCCCCGTCTTGACTAGCATCACTTCGATCAAACGTCCCATCTCGTCTTGTTTGGACTACAATAATAGCCTCCAGCAGTACCTCGTGAAACCGTCCACCAGATATTCATTTTCTTTTCCCACAGTGCCCCTCCTGCAGGGGGTACATTCCATCTATGTTGAAATCCGGGGTGATCATATAATTTGATAAGGACAATAAAATACAGGTAGAAGGGGCAGGTGACTTGTCTAGGCAGATGTTTTAAGAACCAGGACCTGGTTTACTGTGTTCCTTTTTCTGCTGTGTGACCAGCAATTTTCAAGATGGTGGGGCTGCTCCATCTGGCCAGATCCTGGAGTGAGTGGATAGGGAGTAGGGCTCCTGGCAACCTGTAATAGATGTGTAGCATGAGTGAAAAAATACAATTTTGTTGATATAAGCCCCAAAGATTTAGGGGTTATTACTGCATAGCCTTGCCTAATCTGGCTGATACACCTCTTAAATGATTTCCCTGTTTCTGTCTTGCCTACTCCAGTCAAGACTTCAGGCATCAGCCCAAATTATATTTTAAAAACAAATAAAACTTGCTAGAAGTCTTTCGATGGATTTCCACCGCACGGAGAATAAAATCTGAGCTTATGAATATTTGGGGGGCCCTGCTTTTTTCTGTCCTTGTGCATCACTAGTTGGTCTCCCACCTCACCCCCACCCATTATTCTCACTAACTGGAACACCATTTCACCATTTTTAGCATGGCAGGTTGCTCTCCTACTTCTGATTTCAGTGTAACTGTTACCTCCTCAAAGAATTTGTCCTGTTTATTCAATTAGAACCAAGCACTCCCTGTTCTTCCTGTCATTAATCACCATGTTCTTTGCATTCGTAGTACTTGTTATGATCTTTAATCATCTATTTGTATAATTATTTACTTTTATTATTCCTCTATTTCCACTGAAATATCAGCTCCATGAGGATGGGGCCCATGCTTCTTTTGCTCAGAATGGCATATTCAGCTCCCTATGCAGTACCTGGCACACATGATTCTTGAATGAATGAATGAATGAATGAATGAATGAACAAAATAAATGTTTTCACAGAATCTTGATTAAAGTGATACCTATGGGAACCCACACAACAGAAATATATGTCAGGGATGACTTCAGAGAGGGAGATGTCTTTAAGAAAGTATAGACCTGAACCAGAGAGGACCCAAAATGGCAGAGAAGGCCTATTTCAGGTTAAAGCACAAGGCTGGTTCTAATATTAATCCAGAATTTCAAATTCCAAGGAAGCCTACACTACAAATCAAAATCTCATGACACCAGTCACCAGACAGACTCTTCGAGAGGCACTGTGCACCTCTCACCTCTCTCCCTCATCCCCACACCAACAAGGAACATATTTTATTCCCAAGGACTATAGGCAGCTCCCCTATTGCAATGGTGTGTTTTTTTCACTTGAATATCCTGTAATAAAATTTGAAAACTAATGCGCCCCCTCAACACATTTTTAAGTTAACATTTAAACTATTCATCATATTTACAGATGCATATTTTACATGATTCCTTTTTCCTCTTTGAACTCATATTTTCATTCTATTTTGCCCACAGAATTTTATACTGATATAAACCTCTTTAGTCACAAAATATCAACATATTGCAAATCTTGACAAAGAATCATCAAGCAAAAAAAATCAAATTTTATTAAAAATGTGTCTTTCAGTGAGATAAATGAAGCTGCTTCTCTCAATTAGCTGATGCTCCATGAATGAACATTACTTTTTGCTAGAGTAAGACGCTACAGCAGCAATTCTATTTCTACTTACCCTTGTTTTCAGTGTAATTGCTGAGATACCTTGCTCACATAAATACATAGATAGGCATGCAGGGAAGACAAATAGATATGCTTTAGAAGTACTGCTCTCATTTATTTGAGATCTTTCTGATTCTTATATCAAAAATAACAAAGTTTACTATCACCACAAATTATTTTTAATGTCTGAGAGCTGACAGTTCAGTTAGGTCTTCCTTCAATTTTACTGAAAGCAGACAGTTGAACCACCCAACTTGCAAAAGGATGTGTTACCCAGTCAGCCACCCACTTTCTGAAATGTTGAGAAGTATATCAAAAAGTCTCTACAAAGATTAAGCAAGTGACTGTCATTTGTGCATTTTACTCTTTCACTTAAGGGCACTTTGTTTAACCTGATACATACATAAAACGTCAGGAATTACTGCTTCTTTCACTAGATCTTTTTCAATATAATATGTTTTATTAACTGCTTTAATATTATCACACATTTTAAATCTATTTTAAAATAAAACAACTTTGGAGCTATACACTTAACTCACTTATTAATGGAAAATGTCTGCCATATAAATAGTCCTTGGTATCAAACTAGTCAGCCAAAGCAGGCTTACTTTCTGCCCGAACATATCTGACTTCATTTATTAATTCAAAATAAACATGCTGAGACAAGTCTCTATGACAATAATCCACCTACAGATAGACAATATTCCCAGTTTTATCATGAAATAAGACTCTGCCTTTATCATGCCTTATCAAAGGTCACAGGGATCTCCCTCAGCAGAGAACGTTTCTTTGGCAATATCTGGAGTATGGAAAAGACAAGGTCCTTTAGAAAAGGACTTTATTTCTAACTGTCCCTTTACTTGGCACCACGGAAGTTTTTACATCCTGAGCAATGAACCATCCCATTATTTGGGATGGGTAGGAAATAAAGGCTTCTCTAAAGTAGGAGAAGGAAGACTATGAAAGGGAATGAGGAAGAGAGAAACAGTCTTGTTTTCAGACCACCTCTACTCAATTTTAGAAAGGATACATATGAAAGTTGAGAATGGGAAATGAGTTCCTTTAAATCTATGCATGGGTGTGTACCTCTTGGAAAGTCTTCAGGTACCCCAGATTTGAAAACCAGTTGCTGTTGGGAGAAATCTACCATGGGCTGCAGACCAAATCAAAATCCTTCTACGTGATGGATCCAATGGCTGGGGATAATGAGGGACCACCAAGGGTTGTCCTGTCCATATCGCTTGAGACCTGCCACTTAACTTCTGCCCATAATGTGAGCAGTAGCCAAAGGAGTGGGGAGTGCTCTGGGACCACTTACTGCAGTCTGGGAGCAGTTATTCTGGTCACTGGGAGACTATTCTTTTTTCTTGGGGTGGATAAAATGGGGAATATGCTTGCCTCTTGGCACCTATATTTTCAGCTCAGTATCAACCTAAGGGATTTTCTGATTTTATCTTAAAAGATTCAGTCTAAAAGAGTCAAAGCAGTTTGTTTCAGTAAATGTAAGCTTTACCCAGAAACTAAGTCTAAATGGGATATCAAATGAACCAAGGTTTTTCATTTGTTTATTAATTGACTTTACAATGCAGTTTTGATATGTCAAACATATTGCATAATAATGCTTAATCCTTGCAATAGCTCTGCAAGGAAGCTTATCAGCTTGGTTGTAGAGTCGTGGAAACTGAGGCTCAGCAAGGGGGCAGACTTACTCACAAACCCTTTGCAGTTTTCACCACGCCATACCATCTCTGTATCCTTCACCCACCGTGCCCGTTACACACGGGAAATGCAGCCCCAAAAGTAAGAAGCAGAAGATACATCTTTCTCTTCTGTGTTCTAGGCATGCTACTCAGGATTGTGAGTCATGTCCCAATTAATTATAGAAATTGGATAGTGTAGAGAAATTAAAATCACATGTAATCCCCAAATCCCATTTTAGCCAATAATCTCAGCCTCTTATTCCATAAGGACTTTTTGAAGAGTTCCTAACAAGTGGCAATATTTGACAGATTCTATTTCTACCACCTTGCTTTCTCAACCCTACCCTTCAGTAGAGATCATAGCATACAGAAGAGAAATTTGAAAGTTAAACAGCAAGAAGAGAGAGAGAGAAAAAAATCCAAGGGTTTAAATTATACACGTATATGGTTAATATGGCAACCGTGATATTAGTCTTCACTTTATAACTTTGGATTATTACTGATTTTAAATGTTATCTTCAATTAAAGTCCACAAACAGGGGTGCCTGGGTGACTCAGTCATTGAGCATCCAGCTCTTGATTTCTGTTTAGGTCATGATCTCAGGGTCTTGGGATCAAGCCCCATGTCCGGCTCCACAGTCAGCAGGGAGCCTTGAGATCCTCTCTCACCCTCTCCCTCTTCCCCACCCCACTGTGTGATCTTTCTCTCTCAAATAAACAAATAAATCTTTAAAAAAAAAATCCACAACCAAATGCCTTGATTATAACCATGGGGTCTAAATACCAAGCTGTTAAGCATTAACTCACTTCAGATCACAAGCCTGCCACACACACCCCTCCCCCTAACATCAGTCCCCCTCATTCTACCTTTGACTTTAGCTGCACACACAGTGGACACTCCTGAGTAGTCTCAGACTCACCTTGCTCTGTCAGTATCCATCCCATGGGCCTTTCTGCTGGGCACTGTGGATAGATAGGGTTTTCTGATGTCATGGGGTAGCCAGTCCACCAAGTGCAGCCTGGGAGTGGTAGGAGGGTGAAGTGTGTTAATATCCCTAGTGTAAGTTGCAAACGATAGGAACGGAAGTTAGTGGATAAGTGCTACACTCATTCATCCTGCACAGCGACAGTTCTAACATATGTTTACTTTTCCAGAGGTTCTGATTAAACCAAGCCTTTATTGCCCATAGTGTAACCTCAATAACAAACTCATCTATTAGCTTTTTTCTTCCTGCTCCCTGGGACTATCTCCCTAATAAAATATGTGCTCCCAAAATTCTTAAACTCTGCTTTGGGGGAACCCAAACTAAGATGTAGAATTTCCAGATGTTATTTACAAATGGCTAATCTCATGGAAATAGCTAAACAAAACAAAACTTAAATAACAAGCAGGTCATTCCAATAAGGCAGTAATTCTCCAGACACCTGGGTGGCCCAGTTGGTTAAGCACCTGCCTTCAGCTCAGGTCATGATCCCAGGGTCTGGGGATGGAGCCCTGTGCACATGGGCTCCCTGCAAAGTGGGGAGTCTGCTTCTCCATCTCCCTCTCCCCTCCACCCCTCTCTTTTGCACCCATGCTTTCTCTCTCTTTCTCAAATAAATAAATAAAATCTTAAAAAAACATAATAAGGCAGTAATTCTTGACTCACAGTTGGGAAAGTAGGGGAAAAGAGGGACATGTACCCCAGGAGAAGTGCATTAAGAGTAATCAAGGGGGCTTTTTAAACAACATCCTTGAAATTATGATTTCTCCTTATGGAATATTGCATAATTCCCTCCTTCTGAAAGAAACTCAGCCATATCAAGTTACTGTCTTGTCACCATTACTGATGAGGAAATGTGTTGTGTGGGGCAGAAAAAGAAGGTTGCTGCGGTGACAGCTTTTTAAAGACAAACTTTTTTAGATGCAATTTAGTACATTACTCAATAGTCTTAGCTATTTTTAATTGTAGCTGAATTTAACTCTGGTCCTCTTGTCCTCATGCTTAGATTGTTGGAGCTAAATAAAGAAAAGGCCTAAGCTTCTCTTTCTAGCATTTGTGTAGAACTTGGAAAGTCCTTATCACCTCTCTGGGCCCTTCTGCCTTCCCAAGGAATCAGAGGATGAACATGCCACGGCACTGCACCCCTACTCTGACAGCAAAAAAATTCGTGACCTTTTTTTTCATTTTATTCTTTAAAGAACAGCAAAAATCCCTTTTCCCAGCAACTTTCTGGTTAGAATTTGCCAACTAAGTGTAACCCGGAATTTGCATATAATTCCTTTAGCAACTCTCTAGAAACCTGCAAAATTTACAACTGCGCAAGAGAATGCCACATAAGAGAAAGGAAAAAAAGTTGCAGAAAATACTCAAATCTCTACTCAGAATAAAACATTTTAAACAACAAATTTAAATAAGGCCTTCTGGCATATAGATTTAAACTGGCTTCACAGTAGCCACTCATTGCACAACATTTGAGTTGAAAACTAGTGGTTAGAGGGAATGCTCTAGGCCTGGGCCACGTGGTCTGGGCACCGCAGACATTCGTGGTTGACCACAGCACTCTTTCTCACCAAATCTGGATGGACTTTCTGCATTTTTCCCAACACAGCATTCTAGCTGGCCAAGCTTCCTAAACTCATGAAAGAAAATCAAGAAAGACATATACAGAATAGCATTAAGAATACAATCATGAACAAAATAAAGCCCTTGCCCTCCTAGAGCTAGCTTTTTCTTTTTTTTTTTTTTTTAAGATTTTATTTATTTATTCATGAGAGAGAGAGAGAGAGGCAGAGACAGACACAAAACAGAGGGAGAAGCAGGCTCCATGCAGGGAGCCCAACACTGAGCCCCCCGGGCTGCCCATGGAGCTAACTTCTTGTGCAGGAAGCAAACAATAAATCAATAAACAAATATGCATTTAATATTTGGAGCAGAGTTTGACAGTTTTCTCCTAGGGTATTTTTTTGTTTCTCTCTCAAATTATCAGAGTAATGATTTTTACCTGGACAATTGGCCTCCCACCTAAAAGGCCATATTTCCCAGCCTCCATCATAGTTACGTGTGGCATAAGACTAAGTTCTGACCAATGATATATAAGTAGATGTACTTTGCGGGACTTCCCGGAAGTTTCCTTAAAAGAGAGATGGCCCATCCTTCTTCCTCTTTTCCTCCACCCTGCTGCTGGGAAACTGGATATGATGTCTAGAAACCCAGCAGCCTTATGGAACCAGAGGATTAGAGTCACACCCTAGGCACTGTGTTTTGAAAGGCTGGAAAAAATCTTTAGTCCTCAATAACCATGGAAACACCATACCAGCTCTGGACAGTCCACCTCCAGACTTCTCCTGCTTAAGAAAGAAAGAAATTTCCACTGCTTTCCAAATTTCTGTCATTCATAGCTTAACCTAATCCTAACTGATCATTTTAAAATCCATATGCACACACCATAAATAATATTGTACTAGATACATACTAGTGAAATATATGTCCAAGAAGAGAGGCATAGAAGAGGTTAAAGAAGAGAGGCAGACCACACTGTTTCAATTGGAACAATCAGTTAGAGATTTAAATTTTGACATTTGGCAGGAGTAAAAGTACATATTTTCTCCTGTGGTCATAGATTATATTTATGAGTGGCATCGTTTCTGAAAAGTTGTGGTATTTGCACCAAGTAAATTAATGAATGGTTAAACTGCTATATAAGATTGAGGGATCGTTTTCTGTTTTAAAACAGTTTAACAGAACCATGAATTTCCCATTTGCATTGGGTATTCCAAGGGAACATGTCTCATCTGCATTCTGGCCGTCTTTGTCTTCTTTCATCAAAGCATCAGCACCATTGAAACACCAGTGCTGCAATCCTATCCTCTTGTTTTTTAAAGCACCAAAGCTATGCTTATTTGCATATTAGTTGGCATAAATTTGAATATTAATTTCAATAGGCATTGCCTCTAAATCTAGAAAATAAATACAGCCTGCTGCAATTATACAGATAACCAGTATTTGGGACACATGAGTGCCTAAAAGTTTTAAACCTTCCATATTTAATTATACTCAGATTATACTTAAACACATATACACAAACTCACAGTTGTCGGCTTATAAGTTGTGAACTTGGCAATGAATTTCTTCCCTTAGTCAGGTGTAGTTTCCATTTTGGAAAAACTCGTAATCCAGTTTCAGAAATGTATTGGTCAGGGCCACCCTTTTAATTACAAACAGCCAAAAACCAACTTACAACTGCTCTAAACTGTGAATGTGTTGGCTCACACAGCTCAGAACTCCAAGGGGTTGAGCGGCTTTGGATACAACTGGACTGAGGGTCCAAATGATTCCCCCCCCATCTTTCTGCTCTGCTCTGTCTGACCCCCCAGCTTCGTTCTCAAGCAAATTCCCTCTACACGTGGTAGCAAGATACCCCTGCCAGTCCCAAGCCAATATTGTCCTTGCACCTTATGATCTCAGAATAAAAGCCCTCCCTCTACTTAGCAGTCCCAGAATAAAACTATTTCTGGCCAGCCTCAGGCAGGTGCCTAGACTTCTTGGTACAGCCTTACCAGATTCACATGCAGTTAGGAAGAAATGCTTCCCAAGAGACAATAATGGGAGCTAGCAAAAAAAAAAAAAATAGAAGAAGAAGAAGAAGAAGAAGAAGAAGAAGAAGAAGAAGGAGGAGGAGGAGGAGGAGGAGGAGGAGGAGGAGGAGGAGGAGGAAGAAGAAGAAGAAGAAGAAGAAGAAGAAGAAGAAGAAGAAGAAGAAGAAAGAAGAAGGAGGAAGAGGAGGATGACGAGGAGGAGGAGGAGGAGGAGGAGGAGGAATGTGTATTCATGAAAGGAACATAATCATTCATTGGCTTTTGCTGAAATGAACATGAAACCAACTTCCTACTAGGCTGGAAAAGCTGTGCCCCTTCTTAGCTGGTCCAGACCGTGACTGTAGAAATCCACTGGGGAGCTGGTGACATGTATTTCTCAAGTGCTTGGTGTTTCTCAAACTTGAACGTGCTTACAAACCACCTGGCATTTTGTGAAAATACAGATTCTGATTCAGTAGGTCTGGGGTGGGCCCAGGACTCTGTAGGTACAAGTTCCCAAGTCACGCTGGTTCTGCTGGTCCCCAGGCCACACTGAGTAGCAAGCCTAGATCCTCTATCACTACTGAAAGTCTCTGACCCCAACAGCACAGCCCCCCTGTCTCTCTTTCTTTAGTTGCATCATCTTTGCCTTGGCATAGCCACGGGGCCTCTGGATAAAGCAGTTTTTACTGCTGCCATCTGGGGTGGGGGGGGGGGGTCATCATGGCTAAGGTTCCCCCTGCCTTCATTAATCCCCTGGAAGGGTTTTACTGGTTTCTACTCAGGCTGTACAAGTGTCCCTAGCAGGCAAGCAGCCTTCTGGGTGACTGGCACCTATCGAAGTGGATACACAGTGCTAAGCAATTAGGCCCTGTCGAGGTTTGACTGCCATTTGGTTTGCATTCTTCTAAATTATGGAGAGTTTAGGAAAACCATACCACTGATAGCACTACTTTCTGGACATGCAAAATTACTTGTTTGCATAATTTACCACAAATTCATATGTCTTACTCAGCACCTGGGTGTTCTGCTCGTTTAGCATGCAGGTGTATAAAAGATGTATAAGACCTTCTCTGGGACGCTCTCCAGACATAATACTCATCAGCTGCATCCCGAACAAACAGGAATTTCATCTGGGCTTTTGAACAGGACATGAGAACGTGAACACCAAGTGGAACTAGACATTATTTAGCTGAATGTTACGTTTCTGTGCCTTCCTCTCTGCTCTCTTCCACATGTCATAGCCCGATTCCCCTTCTCCCTTGCTCCCCAATTTCACCCACATCCAACACCCCACTTGCTAACTCCGTAAAGGAGCTAGGGGTAAAGGAAAAACCTAGCAGGACTGAAAAGAAAAATCACATCCTGTGTTTTCTCCATATTTAATAAATGCATCAGGTGAAAATGAACTTCAAGGATGGTCTTAAAGGGAAAGAGAATAACTGAAGGGTCGCACTGGAACAGACAGGAGCAATCCTACCCCTTTGACCTGGGAGACCCCAGGAGTTTACAGGCCAATCGTATTACAGGTACACTTTGCCTGGTGATGCTTTCTTTCTTCTTTCTTCTTTCTTCTTTCTTCTTTCTTCTTTCTTCCTTCTTTCTTTCTTCTTTCTTTCTTTCTTCTTCTTCTCCTTCTCCTCCTTCTCCTTCTCCTTCTCCTTCTCCTTCTCCTTCTTCTTTTTCTTCTTCTTCTTCTTCTTCTCTTCTTTTCCTCTCCCCGAGCCACTGTGAGAAAGAACACATGGGGTTTGTGGGACACCAGCTTGCTCGCTTGCTGCATCCCACCCCAAGGCCCTCAAGTACAGAGTTCCATTTGCTACTCTCTAGCAAATGTTTCTCCAAGAGCCAGGGCTTAGAACATATTGCCCACAAAGAAGGGAATGTCAGCCTAGCCAAGTGTTTGATTGCAGGCACTTGCTTGAGGTACAGGGCTCAATTTTTTGTATGGAAAATAAGCCATTCTTGGGAATCAAACATTCATACCACATTTTGTAGAAATCTGATGGGAAACTATGTCTGGGGAAATTTCTGCAACTTAAGATATGCAAATTCGCTATTTGATTGTAATGCCAACCCATGATCCGGTGCTACTCTCCTGCCTCTTATAAGATGAGAGGCTATAAAATCTAGTATATTAAAAATGTATCCACCAAAGTAAAATTAGTGCTCAGCAAATGCTTATTTTTCTAGAATTTTATTTCTCAGATGGATTGGTGTAATTTTTAGTGGTTCATATTGCCAGCCTATAATAAATATGTAAACCTATCAAAACCTGATAGAAAAATGTATCAGATAATACACTGTGAGCTAGGGATCAATTCTTCACTAGTCCAAGGGGATGTATCTAGTGACCTAATAGAATGTTTCCAATCCTAATTTCTCTGATTCTGTAAAATCAATTTTTCTATAAACTATAACCACTACATGAGTGTTTCACAAAAACTAATCATATTGGCATAATAGGCATGTCAAGTTACCGTGTAATGGATATTCTGTTTTCCTTTTATTGAAACTAATAGACTAGCATTAAAAGGAATAAAATACTGAAAATGATAACAGTTTATGGCTTTGATTTTTTTCCCCTAGCCTCTTAAATTTGATGGTATAGCATATTGGCTCTCAATCTCCTTTTATGGGTATTTGAGCTTGACCCTGTTAAAAATGATAAAGAAATGGCTATGAAGAAGCATTTCCCGACTATCTGACCCTCAGCAGTGTGGTGGAGAAACAGCCAGGCTGTAGCATCTTCATCTGCGAGGTTCATATGTCAGCTGCTGCTGCTGAGAAGGTTCAGTGAGAGAAAAGAGTTACGACGATAGGCTCCTGCTTTGTAATGTTGACAAATTAGCCGATCTCAGCTCTTCGTTTCAAAAATACTTCTACCCAAGGAGAATGGAATGAAATTGAAGTTGGTCATGCCAACCCAGGATGACCTTGAATGAAATAGATCTCTCTGTTTACCAGGCATACAGATTACACTGGACTCATCAATCAGGAGGCCAACAGTATCACAGATTTATCTCACTAATTTGAACTTTACAGGCTTTGGAAACTAAAGCTTTATGGCTAATTATTGTTGCTGTTGTTGATGTTTAGCGGGATTTGGAAGCCTCTCCCAAAACAGATGGGCCTTCCTCTTTGATACTTAACACAAGTGTGGCTGATAATTAATTCTGTGATTATATATTTAATGATTAACTCCCCTGCTGGGCTATATGTGCTGTGAAGTCAAGAACTGTATTCTTCCTTCTCATCTTAGAGCTCCAGTCATGAGCACAGGTTCTTAGTAGAGGGACTAATTTGCTCAGTATCAGTTTTTACCTGTTGTTCTGTAATAAGTATTAAAATATACAGTAATTCTATCATTAAGTATGTACTAGGTAGATGAATGGATGAGCAAACACTTGGCCATATATTGGAAATGCACTGGGCTTAGAGTCAAGATAAATTGGTGAGCATCCTAACTGCTCTATGCGTTTGTGACTTGGGCAAGTGACTTAAGCTCTCTGAGGTTAAGCTTCTTCACCGTGAAAGGAGAAAAATTACAGATCAAATATGATGCCTATCACATTGTCACTTATCAGTAAATATTTCTTTTTCCTTTATTGAAAGCCTCACTGTCTGATACAATTTTCTACAATGATGAAAATGTTCTGTGTCTGAGCTTCCAATACGGTAGCCGCCAGCCCCACATAGATATTGAGCACTTGAAATGAGACTAGTGCAAACTGAGGAATGAATTTTTAATTTTGTATGATTAAATTTAAATAGCCAAATGTTGCTAGTGGCTACTATATTTGATATACAACCCCGATCTAAAGGGCTCCATAGATTAAAGAAGATTCAAATGGGGGAATTAAATAAAGAGTAGGTTTTAATAGAGCTCTCAAGAACTATTCTGGGGTCTTTGGCACCTAGGATTAATGAGTGCATTCCATTTCCTTTTATGAATCACATAAGGCTGACCAGTTTGCATTGTTTTAGTAGACTGTCCACATTTGGATATTAATTAACGTTTTTAGGGCTTGGGAGAATTCTCATAATTATAACACACATTTGACATGAAATGACTTTATCTTCTTTTCACCCATGAGAGACAGATCACCCCACACGCACACCCCTGGAGAACACTCACCATGCTAGTAGAAATCATCTTATAACAACACATGTCTTCCATCAAAATTGTGAAACTACCAAATGTGTTTTACTTACGGTATAAATAATTTAGAGTCACTTGGACTTTTTTCTAACTTTGGCGAGTAATATTTTAAAGCAATTTTGATTGTCAATTTTTTTAAATTCGGGATTGAAATTTAAATTTGAGGAGAGGGAAACAGATTTTATTCAATTAAATTTTCAGACTGTCATATTAGTCCTTGAGCAGTGGCTAATTGTTCACTTGAGGGAGGATGAAAATGAGGGGATCAATTTTCATTGGATCCCAGAAAAATTAAATGGAAGATCTACTCTGACACTTTACCTGAAAAACTGACATCATTAAAAAAACCTCAGATGACTTTTCTCTATAGCTACCATTTAAACTTGTAGTCATGAGTCATTCACTCACAACACAAAAGCTACCTTGCACTCTGAGCTGATTTTTAAGGAACTATGTATACATGTTAATACCAGAGCTTGTGGTCACTGGAGGAATCAAATGTGTATGGGTTCCAAAATACTCAGGACTGAAATTTCAAAAAGCCAAAAGGAGAGCAAATGCACATTTTTTAATTTATTCAAATTAGTAGTAAAACCAGGATCCTCTGAAGCTAAAACAAGCTTTCTTTTCACCACAATAGTGTGAGAAAGTACCATTAATCCCTAATTGTGCAGGCTTACATGCTGCTGCTCAGGGACAGTAGTATTATAGTAACTATCATTTTGTCCCTTTTTGTTAACTTGTAAGCTTTTTCTTTATGGATGCCCAGAACTGACCTTTCAGAATGCGCCTAGATGAAAAATACGCTTTGAGTCATTGTCACAACTTTAGCTAGAAAAACAGCTCCATTCCAAATCTGGACAAATGAAAGGTGTTGGCTTTATATAGGCAAACCCAACTTTTTAACTGGTTCTCCTCAGAAGCTATTGCACCTGGTTGCCAGGGTCTTGCTGATGGAAAGCCAAAGTAGAAAACATTACCGGGTAGCTAGCTCCCCACACACCCACAGTTAATTATTACTCCAATGGACAGTGGTTCATGAGATTATATACATTTACAACATGATTAACTCCGTGCTCATCAATCCCATTTTTTTTTTATCAGAAATGTTGCCGCAAATGTGGCATAAATTTCCTGGGGACAGCATTCAGTTCCACCTTATTATGCAGCAGTGCTTTCAGAGATAGGAGGTACTACAGCTAATCCTAATTTAATTTCAGAAGAAGAAGTGAGCTCTCTGGCTTGCTACAAGCCGAATTCCATTTCTGATACTATCCACAATTGTAACTGAGACAGGCTAGAAATACCTGTGTGAATTGTGGTACCAAAGAAGAACCCTGAATCTGCGATAAAAGTGCAGAGTCTCCAAAATTTCCTGACACTGTCAAGTCTGTGCCTGAAACCAAGGCAGCTGGATCCCACAGCACCGTGTACACATGGCTATCAGCATTCGTCCACCATCAGAATCTACTATGAAGAGCATCAGTCCTATCTTGGAGAGCTCACAATTCCCAGAACCAAGGCGCTGGCCTTTCAGGAGAGAACTCGGTGTTCAGAGAAGTCCCTCTCTATTAGAGGAAATAAATAAGTTGATGCCTTTTTAATCTGAGCAGATGCATGGAGTTTCCTATGGGGAATTCTCACAGGGATGTTTTTACTTGGATGTTTTTCTGCAAGAGAAAAGGAAGAGCCTGGTGTCCTCCTGGACCGAAAGCACAGGCTTTTCATTAACTTGTGATGAATATATACGTATCAAATATGCATCCACTTAAAGAGGAGGAAATTATCCTCTTGGTTCATTGGACCAAGCAGGGACTCTCAGTACCATTGGGCTTTAACAGAGTCTCAGCAACTCCAAAACTGAAGAAATTCTCCAGGACCATGGACATTATTTAGCCTTTCTGTTACCTAGGATCCACACCAGGAAAATTGTGTGCAAACACAAATCAGATATTCTTCTGGGATTTGTTTGCTGGATGTCACTTGGCAAGAATTCCCATAGCATCAAAATTATGCTTGGAGAAAAAAAATGACTCAAAGTGAACCGTGCTGTTTTTTGCAGGAACAAAGCAATATAAAAAATAAAGCCTGTGACAAACTATTCTCCTCCCTGCTGCTACTCTTTTATCACAGGCATCTTCTTTCAGCTTGTTGGCCAGCCTTAATGTGAAAAAGCTTCTTGGGCCAACACTGCTACAGTTTCTGCTTCTAGAAAATGTCTAAAGATGCTGAAGCTCACAAACAAAAATTCTTTATATAAGTATATATTTGTGAGTGTGTGCACATACACATGTGGAAGCTATGAATACCTCACATAACTTTGTTAACCGAAAATAACTAAGGTTGAAGCATCTGAAATTAAAGCTGCTCATTCGTCCCTCCGTGTCTTTGGAAAACTTTACAAAACATTGTTCAATTGTTCATCTAGAAAAATAAACATTCAAGAAGGGGTTCAAAAAAAGATTTAAAAGAATAAAGGAGAATATGCTATGCACCAGATTTTTAAACTTAATATAAAACTGCAATAAAAAAGTGTGGTGCTGGCACAAGAATAAATGACTAGACCAATAGAGCATGATCATGGACAAAAAAAATCCTGCTCATGTGTGTGCAAGTGTGTAATGTATTCCATGATAACGTTAACATTGTGTGATAGAATGGAAAGAGTTACGGACTTTAAAATCAGACAAATTCAAACCTGGATTTGAATTCCAGTTTTACCACTGCTTAGCTGTGTGCTTTTGAGCAAGTTAATACTCTTACTAAATATTAGTCACCTAAATCTAATGGATGTGGGGAGATATATCTTGAAAGGTGTGAGGATTTGAGAACCAAGTGATAATTGTATGTATCAATCTAGGCTTTTAGTTACAGAGACATACTCTGGCTAACTTGGGAAGAATGGGAATTTATTCGAGGCTGTTGTTTTGCTTACAAAATTTCTGGGAGGGTTGAAGAGTCAGGCTTGGGAAAAGGAGACCAAAGAAGGTAGGGCAGCAGCCAGAACAGCAGAAATCTAAGGCAGCAGAGAGCATGTGAAGACTCCCAGCCCCACACTGAACGCTTGGCTGCTTACAGCTAACACTGCCCCATTTACTCCTGGAAAGTAGGAATTGAATTGTAGACATCACATATCCAATGGCCTTTGCTTGCTCCACCTACTGTGAATCAACAGATCCAGTTGTGAAATCTAAGCAATTGGTTGAGCCTTGACCACATGTTCCTAACCGAAGTGCAGAGGAGGCCGGGAAAATAAGTTCTCGGCATTTTCAAGTCTTATAGTCAAGGCAAGCTCCTCTCCTTGGTCAAGGTTCCTAAGATAGAGAATTTACAAACACAGGAACTTCTGACCCAGAGTGATCTAGAAGATGCACAAGTTCCTTACACAATGTATCAAAGCTCGTGACATGTAACAGACACAGCACATGGTGACTCTGAATATTTTCACAAATCAGTGGGAGAAAGCAACAACCCATCATTCAACAAATGGTGCTGAGACCACTGGTTATTTGGAAGGGAAAAAAAATCTACAATTCACCAAACTAAATTCCAACTGGATTAAAGATTTTTAAAAGAAATCAATCTGTAAGAAAAAAAAAATCACATGTCACACTATATCCATCTGTGCAGCCTCCTGATTTGGGAGAGAAATGAGAAAGGAGGCTCATCCAAGTGCAGTGGGTTTTCTAATGATGTTTCCTCTATTTCTGGAAACACAGGAGGTAATCCTGAACAACTTAGAGCCAAACCAATATGCTCTGCTTTTAATTCTGCATTGACCCCCAATCAGAAGTGCTTCTCTTTCCTTTACTGGAAATAAAGTATTGAAGTAACTACTCCTATGCTCAACTTCCACAAGTCTTTCTTAGGATCACTCAGTCAGCATTGCAGAAGATATTACCAAGAGTGGTCTAATGGTCTGGAGTCCATGTTTCCACAAAATGGTAGGTTCCAGGTAGGCAAGGGCCTTGTTTTATGCACCTTTGTGTCCCACTCTGCTTGCCTCAATCCTTTGAACAGTAGAGGCTATCGATGGATGGATGAGTGAGGAAGAAAACTGAATTGCTGGTTAACTGTTTTGAAATGTCTGAGAATGGTTACAGTTTTGAGCACTAACTCAGATCAAGTAATCCTCCATTTCCTTTCCTTTAGAAGAACAAGTGCACTTAACATTGTTTACTCCTCTAAAACTTCATGTAACATCAAAGATTGATCGTTCCGGGTTTGATGAAATAATTCATAGCTGACAACTCTTAAATTCACAGATGGACAGCTTTCCAGAATGCCTACAACTCTTTTGTCCTCTCTTATTTAGAATCCTTACTGTTCCCAATTTTGATCTGCTGCTCTATATCAAGCTCTGGACAGCTACTCAAAGATGAGAGAGGCTGGTCAGAAATTTTCCTTTGCAAGGTGTATTTCTTGTTAGTCACATTTTTCTTCTTAATTTACTGCTTTGCATTGTTGTTACAATAGATGTGTTACCTGAAACATTAACTTCCACATGACTGAAGTGATTCTTGCTTTTCCTTTGGCTCTCTTAAAGATTCTGATAGTATTTATTTAAGTTGAGAGATCACTTTGAGATTCTTGGATGCAAATAACTATAAATATGTATATTACTATTGCTGCTATTGCAAAAAGGAGGGTACTCCATTTCTTATATATACAATAACTTCATTTTTAAATGTTAGGAACAAAAATACTGTTAACCATGATACATCCCTAAACAACACATGAATAAGGATTCACTGTTTCTGAAAAATTCTACTCAGCTCTCAACCTGAAAAAGGCCAGTTGCTGCCCTCTCTGATTCATCTCTGAGAATGAAAGGAACCAAAAGTCAGTTCCCTTTAGTACAAACTCTCTTTCATATTTTATTTGCTAATGTACAGCTAATATCTAAATTAAGAACATGCTTACAAGAAAGGTTAGGAACTTCTTCACTCCAATCCATTAGGAAGTCCAATTTTGATTGGAATTTTAAATAACTTTTGATAATTAATGCATCTTGGCTTTTGGATTTCAAATAAGATGAAAGAATCTATTTTCTTTCTGATTCAGAGTTACAGAAGATTTAGCCCAGTCAAAAGATTCCAGAGTTCCCTTCAGTGAAACACTTTGGGGAATTCCCTCATTCTCACAAGGTCAACATATATTGATCATATACTAATGGCACCAAAGTTTAAATGATCAAAGTGTTGAACTATATTATGATTAGGTCAAGGGTCAGCAAACTTCTTCTGTAAAGATCCAGATAGTAAATACTTTAAGATTTACCTACCAAATCTGCTATAATAGTGCAAAAGCAGCCACAGACAATACATAAAGAACTGAAGGTAGCTATGTTCCAATAAAACTTTATTTATAAACACTAAAATTTGAATTTCACAGAAATTTCATGTGACGTGAAATATTATTTTTCTTTTGACTTTTTTCAAGATGTAAATGTCATTCTCAGCCCATGAGTAATATAAAAATAGATATCTGGCCATATTTAAGCAGCAGGCCACACTTTGTTGACTCTGACTTGAAATGAATGGGGATAAATTTCTTGAGAGGCTTTCACCAAATAGCTTATAATATTGAAGTCCAACCTTTGCCATATCTTCCATAATAAAAGCCCAAATTCTTTCCATTTATGCTATGCATTCATTAAACAGAAGGGTGTAGCTTTAGATGTACTGATATTAAATGCTCCCCAAGGGACACGTATAGAATAGGCTCGCATTTGTGTTTGAAAAGGAAAACTGTAGGGCACCTGGGTGGCTCAGTTGGTTAAGCATCAGACTGTTGACTTTGGCTCAGGTCATGATCTCAAGATCATGAGATTGAGCCCTGTACCAGTCTCCGCACAGAGCATGGAGACTGCTTGGGATTCTCTCTCTCCCTCTCCCTCTGCCCTTCCCTGCCCCCCCAGCTCATATACGCATTCTCTTTCTCTCTCTCTCTCTCTCTCTCTCTCTCTCTCTCTCACACACACACACACACAAATAATAAATAAATAAATAAATAAATAAATAAATAAATAAGCTAAAAAGGAAAAAAAATATATTATATATATATGCTTCTCTAGGCAAAGAACAGTAGTTGGCTCCAAAGAGAGAATTAGAGGACAAAGAGAGGGACAAGAGTGAGCAGGTGACTTAAATTTTACTCTATGCCATTTTGTACCTTTGGCTTTTGTACCACTTATATGAACGCATGTTTAAAATAATACATTAATTTTTAAAAATTTAAAAATGTTGAAAAGAATGACTAGAGGGATCCTAAAATCAGTACCTAATATTCTCCATATTAAAGGTTGGGGCCCAGAGCAAAAGTATAAATGAAGGTCCTGATCCAAATGATTCAAATTCACATTCTCTTAAATCCAATTTTGCTGTCTCTTGTCATCTGTTTTGCATTCCAGCTTTGCATCATCTACTAATCTGGAGATCTGAATTTCTGTCATTTCACTCCTTGCAATCTGTAGTTGAATTGACGGAGATTCAGTGATTCCCACAGCTCCTTTCGTCAGCTAGAGGCCCTCTTGTAAAATATACATGGGAAGAATGGTAGGAGGGAAGTAAAGTAGGAAGGAAGGAAGGGAAGAAGGGAGGGAAGGATGGAGGAAGAAGAAATGAAGAAAGAGAGAGTATGCAACAGAGACTCTATGTAGGTCTAGAAAACCTAAAGTAGTTACTATCTGAGCCTTTATAGACAAGTTTGCCAACCTCCCCTGGGTCTTGAAACAACCATGAGGGTAAATTATACTTTAAAAGTCCAGGCCCTAAAAGAAATCAGGAGCTCAAGGAGAGCTTTTCGGTTTGCTGTGTTCACTATAATGCTGCATAACAAATCTTCCCAAATCTTGGCTGAAAATAATAATGCTATAGTGTATGCACCTGTGGGTGGGCTGGGCCCACTGGAGCACTTCTTCCCACCTTGGGTGGTCTCACTCAGGCATCTGTGGGTGGGTTGAAGGAGTCCTAATATATGAGGCAAGGCTAGCCCAGTTTGCGCTACACTGTAGGTCTGCAGCCTGCATCTCTAGCACTGCCTCTCATTCTCCTTAGGCCACTGGGCTAGCCAGGACATGCTCTTCTTGGGGCAGTGACAGAGGCCAAAGAGTGCTGAAATGGGCAGCAGGTCTTAGGGGCCTCTGGGAACTCACAGGCTCTCATTGACTTCCCCTGCAGGGCCCTGGTCCACGCAAGGCACGTGGCCCAGCCGAAAGTAAAGCAGCAGGGAGATACTCTCCCCGCAGCAAGGGGCCACCTAGTCACAGGACAAGGATGGGACTAGAGAGGATGGGGAGCCCGGGCCAGTAATGCAAACTGAAATTTAGTTCAATACTTTGCACCAAGACATGCCAGGCACTCTTCTAGGGGCTGGGGATCTGTGGGCAAAAAAAACTAACAATCATCCCTGCAGTAGGATATGGATTCTAGTGGAGTGTGGAAGGGATTTAATGCTCAATGCAGCTTCCTTCTTGGCCATTTTGTTCTATTTCACTGGGGGATGAATGAGTTCAATGGCATGTTTGCTTTAGAAGGTGGGAATCATCTAGCCTTGGTCGCCTCTATGTCCCCCAGTACCCAGTACTGGGCTTCAGGCAACGTAAGTGCTCAATTAAAAGGGAAAGGGAGTGAATGAAGCATTTTCTAGCTCTCTTTTCTGGGCATCACTGAATCTCCATCAATTCATCCACAGATTGGAACGAGTGAAATGACAGAAATTCAGATCTCCTGATTAGAGATGATGCAAAGCTGGGACACAGAACAAATGACAAGTGACAGTGAAACTGGATTTAAGAGAATTTGAATCATTTGAATGAGAGAGCCCACAGATAGCACATGCTGCTCAGCATAGAAAAATCGGTCATCTCTCCCAGACCAATTACCATGCAGCCTACGAGACATGGGATAGAAACAGAGTCTTCGTCAGGGAAGAATTTGGGTGGATTTGTGAGGACTGGTGTTATTATGCAGCACCCAGATGCTGACAAAGAGGGGGGCCCGTGCCCACAACAGGGTGGCAGACCCAAGCTTAGTATTTTATGCTCAGTAGTAGGGAAGACTTTGGCCTTCCCTGGGTAAACCAAACGTGGCCCCATCACACAACAGAGACTTGGCTGGCCAGTGGCACAGTGCTGCTGCCACCAGAGTGGCCTGGGAGCTAGTGCCTGCAGAGGACCAGGGCCACTGTGCAGAGGCAGTCCTGGGCGGCATGATTGCTCTGGACAGGGAGCCAGAGGTCTTCGCTCCAGCCCAGATGCGCTTCCTGAGAAAGGTTCCCTGATCTTAGTTTCTTCATCTGTGAAATAGGCATTATGATAGTTGCCCTATTTACAGTAATCACAGGATTTCAAGGAGATTGGAAGAAATGGCAAGGATAAAAATAAACCAAAACGAGGCCAACTCAGGGAAGATGAGTAGGATTTGGTCTTGTCTTGAGCTAGCCATTGATATTCTGCATTTGAGAACAGGATAGAATGCATGGGGTACAGAAAACTTCAGAACCATGAATAAGATTGCTTTCAAAGTTGAAAGACACGCTTCACTTAGGGAAAAAATTAACTGTGAGGAATGATTTTTGGAAATTTGAAGAGTAGAAGTTTCAGAAACCCAGTTCCTCTTGGGAGAGTAATAAATATGGGACACAAATTCCTGTTAATGATGATTAAAGTAGAGTGTGAAAGACTCCAAAATACCCCCTTTTTAAATAAAAGAGAACAAAGGGATTAAGATGGGGAGGGGGGCAGAGGGCAAGGAGGCCAAAGATTAATGTTAAAAAAAAAAACTTGTTCTTTTCCTCAAATGGTTGTGATCTTAGACATGAGGTGGACAGAGACAGGCTGGTCCCCAGCCCAGTGATTCCCTTTCCCTTGTAAACTATTAGTGGTGTCTGCAGGGGCACCTGTCTTGAGAAGGGCTCTGTGGGCTCTTCTCTGACTGGGCCACAGCCCTTCATGAGCTATCACCTGTCTCCCCTTTTATCTCAAGCCTGCCTCTTCCTCTCCCTGACCTGTGGGACACAGTGAGGAGGAGGGATGGAGTGTCCTAGTGATATGAAACAACTTAATACATCCACTGAGTTGAAAGTGATAATAACAACAAAATTCATGCAACCCATGAAAGCACAGAGTTGGGTAGTAAAACTGAATAAATCATTTCTCTTTATAAGGCAAATTCTACCAACTACTACCCAGACCATAACATACGGAGAGCGTTGCTCTTCACCTGGATGCACCTGCCCCCCTAAAAATGAAGTGCCTGGCCACCTCCGAGATTTATGCAAATGCAGGCAGTATTTATGCATCTGGGAGATACATCAAAAGATCAGAAGGTATCTCCAGGCATGAGTTACAAGGCCTCTAAAAGCAATGACTCTTTTATAGGGTTTTGGATTGTGGTGATTTTCCGTAAATCCTGCCCAAGTCACACAATAGGCCAAGAGCAATTAACATTAATTAAACAATCCCCATAAAAAGGTTGCTGTGCTGACACACTGATAACCTCTAAATGCACTTAGGCTGCTAACATTCTTGAGGGTGTTCTTCAGCCACACCAGGGGTGCTGGGCCAGCTGGCTCCCACTGCCCCGGGGTGACTGTATACATGCCTGTAACACCCCACAGCTCCCTACACTCAGCCAGGTGGTGCTCGCTACACTCAGCCACCTGGGGATCTTGTGAAAACGAGGTTCTGATTCAGTAGGTCTGGAGTGGGGCCCAAGAGTCTGCATTTGCAACAAGTTTCCTGGTGATAGCAAGGTTGTTCACCCCCAGACCATGCTTTGAGAAGCAACATTGTTCCAGAGCCCACAAAAAAAGGACCCAAGTGGGGTGGCCTGGGTTTACAGACAGTGAGAACAACCCAAACCATATCCAGGGGCTTTCTAGTGTGCTGGCCCTTCTAACCTACTTTTCTAACCCACAGGAAGCTATAAACAATGAGAAATAAGCAAGCAGTACATTATGCAGACACCAGAGTTAACCTCAAAGTCATTGCAGATCCTGGAAGCCGGATCCTCTATTGAAAGGAGCAGGGAGGAAAAAACCACTTCTGAGAAAGCAGAGTCCTGAAAGGCCTCCATTCCCAGGTCCTCTGTATTTTGCACCTGCCTGGTAGAGGAGTCACTGAGGGAAAGCCACCGCCCACCATTATGAGGGGCTTTGAGGTGCGGCTTTTTCAGACACGGAAGGGTCGGGAACCAGAATGCGAGCCTCTCAGTGGAGCTGGGCACCCTTGTCTCTGGGCACAGTCTCAGGGCTCTGTCTTTACTCCATGGGGCACAAGGAAGGAACTGGATTTAAAGACTGGCATGTGGCCAATGATGAGGGCCTGGGTGGAGGTGAGGGGCAGGGTGCGGTAGAGGCAGGAAGTGCGTGTGTGTGGAGAGAAGGGGTGGGAAGAATGAGTAGTGGGTACAACATGGAATGAGCAAAGGCCAAACATTCTTTTTTTAATAGCCCCAGGGGCACCTAGATGGCTCAGTCAGTTAAGCATCCCACTCTTGACTCGGGCTCAGGTCATGATCTCAGGGTCATGAGATCAAACCCACCGTTGTTTTCTACTGAAGATTCTCTCTCCCTCTCCCCCTCCCTGTCCAATGCCCCCTTTAAAAATAAATAAAATAAAATTAATAAATAAAGGCCCAGAAGCTTTGGCAGGAACTGACTGACTGGAGTGGTAACGGCAGGGAGGAGCCCACCCAAGTGGGGTAGCCGCAGGAAGAAAGAGCACCCCCTCAGTGCTGGGGACAGAGAAGTTAGAGAAAATAGTACAGAGAAAAGGAGAGAGAAGTTAGGAAGATCTCAGGGCCCCTCTCCGGGAGCAGATGTGAGGTTTGTAGCAGCCCTATAAAACCGTAGGCCAACCGGTCATAAAATTATGATATTATAATGATGTGGCTGCAGAAAGCATCAGTAACAATGTGTTGCCTGTGGACAGTTTCCATTTTAATCCAGTAATGATGTGATTGAAATGAGAAGTGTGCCATGAGGCCCCAGAAAGGGTGTGCTTTTCTTAAAGTAACCTTGTAGCAATTTCCTGACCCAAAGTAAATTCAAGCAAGGAAAAAATTGGACAAGGAAAAGGGGAATGTTCACTTGGGTGGGTGAGCCCCCAGAAGAGGAGACAGGAGGCCCGAGGAAGAGGCCCCGGGGGCCATCTTCACACAGAGAGTTCTGGAGACACCTCAGAGACTGGAATCATCAGACCAAGAAATTTGCCCTTGAGTCTATGGCCTTTCCTTTTTCTTCTCACTGACACCCTTCCTCTGTAACATTTTCAGTGCACTCAAGCCAAGTCAGCTATTTATAGAGCAAGAACAATTTTACCACAGGGTGTGGTGTTTAATTTGAAGAGACGTCAAAGAGTGAGGGGCAGATGGCTGGACAGGCAGTGCCTCTCAATGACCTTGATAGGGGCACCCAAGCCCACTGCCTCATCCTGAGTTTTGCAGACCCAGAAATGTCATCTGATGAAAGAGTCCTGAATTGATCAAGCTCTGGAAAAGGATAAATTGATAAGCCAGGTGCCTGCTTATTAATTTCTAACGGATCTCTGGGGTGGCTTGTGAAACAAGACAAGTTGCCAGTTCAGATGATTATTTCTGGAAGGTTGTTCAATTCAAGAGACTCAATTATATATCACAGGATCACTTAAAATTGCAGGTTCTCAAATCTTAAAGCTTAAAAGAAAAGAAAGCAATTCTCAAAACACTCCTTCCTCAAATCCTACTGAAAGAAAGACCATTCTTGTTCACCCCACTGTACCATCCACAAATTTAGGAGACCATTCTCCTAATGCATCTTTAACTGGTTATTGTATTCGTTTCCTAGATCTACCATAATATGGTACCACAAACCTCGAGGTACAAATTGTAAAAAAAAAAAAGTTTTGGAAGCTTGAAGTCAGAAGTTAAGGTATTGGCAGGAAGGACCATGTTTCTCTGAAAGCTGTAGGGGAATTCTTCTTTGCTTCCTCCTGGCTTCCTTCTGCTGGCTTTCTGGCAAACAGCAGGGTCCCTTGGCATGTGGCTGTATCACTCTAACCTTTGCTTCTGTCTGTCTGTGGGTCTGTCACTGTGCCTCTTCTCTTCAAGGACACTGGCTGTATTAGATTAGAAGCCTACCCTACAGCAGTATCTACAGGAACCCTAAAACCAAACAAAGTCACACTCTAAGGTACTAGGGATTAAGACTCCAACATATCTTTTTGGGGGGCATAACTCAACCCATAATAGTTATACTCAGGTCTGGTTTGATTACATATTACACATTAATTCAGCATCTGAAGCTAGCTACCATGTGGGCAGGTATCGAAGGAACTATGGGTAAAGCCAGTCCCTGCCTTCAAGGATCCCACAGTCTATTAGAGGATCCAGACACTGGAAAGCTTACTTGACATTCTCCCTCAAGTCTTCAGGAGAAAATTTAAAATATATCAATGCCCAGGTTCTACTCCTGACCTCTGGAATGAGGCCCAGCAGTATTAGTATATATTAACAGTTCCCCAGGTGTGATGGTAAATTTCATATGTCAACTTGACTGGGCCTCGGGGTACCCCGATATTTGGTCAAATGATATTCTGGGTGTTTTTGTGAGGGTAGGTCTCATCCAGTCAACTGAAGTCCTGAATAGAACAAAAAGGTTCATGCCTCCATTAAGAGGGACTTTTTCCTGTCTGACTGCCTTCATGCTGAGACATCATTTTTTCTCCCTACCTTCGAACATGAACTGAAACAGTGGCTCTTACTGGGTCTCCAGTCTGGCTTCAAAATGGAACTATGCCATGGAGTCTCCAGGGTCTTCAGCTTGCTAATTGCAGATCTTGGGACTTGTCAGCCTCCATGATCGTGTAAGCCAATTCCTAATTGTGTGTGTGTGTGTGTGTGTGTGTGTGTGTGTGTGTGTGTGTGTTATGATATTATACATACTTTGGTTCTGACTCTCTGGGAAATCCTAATATACTAGGTGATTCAAATATGCTACAAGAGTTAAGAACCACTGACCTATAAACCCCAGACAAGGAAATGATTAATTCTGCCTCAAGAGGAGACTTCATAAAAGCCATTATATTTGAACTGGGCCACAAAGAGTGAGCAGTTTTCACTTTGCCAAGCAGATGGGGCCAGAGGAAAGAGTATTAGCAAGGGGAGCAAGGAGAGAAGGTGAGAAGACAAGAGGAGTAATTGGAGATGCAGCTGAAATAGAAGGTGGTTCTGACCTGCTGCAAATGTCATGGCTAAATAACACGGGGACCTATTCAAAAGTTTTACACAAGGGAGTGATGTGCCCTTAATGTGTTATAGGAAGATAAATCTGAACACCGTGTGGAAAAACTGAAAGTGAGGAGGACCAAGTAGACATCCTCATAAAAGCCTGTGTGGCCTGAATGCTGTGTCCTCTCCATATTCATATGTTGAGTACCCAACCACCAATGTAGTATATTGGGAGGTGGCATTTTGGGAGCTGAATGTGTTTAGATGAGGCTAGAGCCCTGATGATGAGATTAGTGTCCTTAAAAGAAGAGGAAGAGACATCAGAGCTCTCTCTCTCCACACAGCAAGAAGATGACTACCTGGCAAGCCTGGAAGAAGGCCCTCACCAAGAACCAACTCTACTGTCACCATCTTAGACTTCCCAGCTTCTAGAAGTATGAGAAACCAATGTCTGGTATTTAAGTCTATGGTATTTTGTTACAGAAGCCCAAGCAAAAGATGATATATTCCTAGACTAGAGAAAAACAAAGGTGTGTGTGTATGCATGTGTGTGTCTGTGTTGTTTGTTTTTATGTTTTAGAGCTAGAATCAATAGAATTTTGGTATTGGGCTTGGGAAGTGAGGAGTAGGCATCAAATAGAACTTCAAAGTGCCCAACTTAGGGTAGGAACTGAGAGAATGGTTTTATTAAGATTGGGAGCACAAAAGGAGTAGCAGATTTTGTGAAGGACATCGTGAGTTTCACTTAAATTTGAGGTGCCACAGGGCATTTGCATGGAGATGCTCGGTGAGCTGATAAAAATAGGTTTCCAGCCTTTAAAAAAGAGACAGTGCTTTTTATAAATAAAAATTGTAGAGTAATTAGAATGGAAGTGATAACAGAATTCATGGAAGTGTGTAAGATGATCTAGGACGAATACAAAGAGGCTGAAAACAGAAGCTAGAATAAGTAACTATTTGAGGGACCAATGAGGTCAAGAAAGTCTCTTCATTAAGTCATTCTGGTGACTCTTTGATCCGTAGTGACCTAGTAGAGTTTGTCTAAAACTATAACATGCCCTCATTCCCTGAGGCCTGCTCATTGAAAACTGGCCCCTGTCTTTTCAAGATCTTTTTTCTCCATGAAGCAAGTATGGAGCCCTTGCTTAATTTGTCACTTGTTTAAGAGAAAGCCCAGAACATTCACACAGCCTGTATAGACAGCAGAGGATCACGGTTTCCTCACTAGTGTGGGCTCGATGACCTCCAAGGTTTTTTCTCTCTCCAAGGGTCTCAGAATCTGTGGAAGGATTGTGGGAACAAATGCCCTGCCTCACCTATCATCTCTCCTCCTGATATACACAAGTCCTGGAATTCGCATGCTTGTACTCCCCTCCCATTGAGCCTGGGCTAGGCCTATGATTTGCTTTAACAAAAGTGGCAGAAATGGTGCTGTGCCTGTTTCAGTTCTAAGCCTTAAGAAGTCATGGAAACTTCTGCCTTCTTGGGAGCCGGGGTACTATTAAGATATCCATCTTCTCTGCTGGAGAGAACATCCAGAAAAGGTAAGGCCCTGAGCCTTCAAGACGAGAGAAAAAGACTGGGAGAGAGAGAGAGACAGAGAGAGACCAAGCATGCCTGCATCCCAGCTGAGCCCATCCCATAGTTGATAGCCAGCTAAATGTGGTCACGTGAATGAGCATTGGCAAGGCCAGCAAAGAACCACCCTGTCAGGCTCAGCCCTACTTGCAGAATCATGAGCAAGGAAAATGGTTGTTGGTTTAGGCCATTAGGTTGTGGGATGGTTTGTTTCATAGGACTAGAGAGCACAAAAGCATGTGATTCTGCAGACCAGAGGTTGGCAAGCGTTGTATGATAGGCCAAGGGTCTGGCCCTTTTCCTTATAAAGCTGATAAAAGAGAATTGTTCATTTGTCTCAACCTATCACTGTACTAATCACGTGTTTTCATCCTGTATTTTTGGTGCTTTGATATCTTGGGGCCTCGCTGACCTGGAGAAACTGTCCCTCCCTAGGACAGCCAATTTCTATAGAGAATAAAGAATTCTATATCTTTCATATGCAAACCAACCAGTCCAGAACTCATACCCCAGCTACCTCCTTTACCAGGTTCCTGAAATCTAGGCTGCCCTCCACCTGCCCTAATCACCAGTGCTGGGTACCAGACAAGTAGGGAGCCCACTGACATCATTCAAACTAGCCAATTCTAAGCCTACTTACCCTGCTTTGCTTTTCTTCACACAGAAGAAACCAAGTGAAGGCTCTTGCTCAGGTTTTCCCCTGATTCCTCTGCCTCTTGACTAACCCTTGTCCCTCCCTGTATCCTCCCTGCCCCCGTAGCATCAAAGGCCCCTCTTCTTGGGACCTCTGAGCCATGTTCTCAATGGCGGTCATCTCCTAAGCTGCTAAACCTTTCTTTACCTAAAGAATAATAAAGCCTGTAAAATGAAACAATAGTCTGTGGACATAAATAGGTGGGCAAATCCTACGACCTGTGTGACTCTAATAGATGATGAAGATGGATGAGGCAGAGGTGGTTGAGAAGGACCATCTTGTAACACTGTGCCACTAAAAATAATAACTACTATTTTTGGGTGCTTCCCGTTAATCTTAAGGATAACTTCAGAGGGCGGATTTTGGTGTCCCCATTACCCAGAAGTGAAAATTAAGGCTTAGATACTATGCCACTAGTAAGTAGCAGAACTAGGATCCCAACCAGTTTTGCTGGAATCCAAAACCAGAACTCGTCTCATAAGCTTCCCCAACAACCTCGGCCAGGCTCGCTGTAGTTTGCCAAGCCTTCCAATGTGCTATACGACACCTCAGTAGGTTTTCTGTGATGAATTTTTGAGCAAATGAGTTTTATCCTCTTTAATCACCTATTTCTGACTATAAAAGTGATAATTCTCATTGGCAATTTGAAATACCAAGAAGAAATTTAAAACCACTCCTATAAGCGCTCAGATAACCATTGTTAACATTTAGGTCTATATCCTTGTAGTCTTTTTTCCATACCTATATCATTTATATTTTACAAAACTTAAATTAAACTCACTATCTCTTGTAACCTACTTTTTTAACCCAAAAATATACTGTGAGCATTTTACCATGCCATTAAATATTCTCCCAGGATAGGAATTTTAATGGCTAAATTTCGTTTCTTAGTTTATAAATACTATAGCCATTTATTAATCCTCTATTGTTATCATGTGAATTATTCCTAATATTTTACAATTAAAAGTGCTCTGATTCTGGGGATACCCAGAGGGAGGGATTAATAAATGAGTATGGAATGAATGAATGAATTCTTCTATTGGGGGATTTTGAACAAGACATTCAGGCTTCAGCCAGGGAAAAGACACCCAACAGGAGGCTCATTTATTAAGCTTTAGACCCTCAACAGCTCTGTGAGATCAATAGTATCATCACCTGCACTTTATAGGGGAGGAGAGGGAGGCCAGGGTGGTGTGATCACCTCTCTCAGAATGCTCGGAGCCCCCCACCCTTCTTTTCCCCATACCTAGATCCTCTAGGTCCAAAGACACTGCAGTGCAGCTGGAGCTCTGTGCCCAGACTCTCCATCAAGTGCTCTTGGGACAGGACGTTCAGCCCTAGGTCCTAGGATCAGGTCCTTGTGTATCCTCCTTCAGTCTATTCCAACAAAATAGCAGAAAAAAAGAAAGTGCTCTGATTAATATCCTCCTATGTCCTTATACATAATTCTTTGTGACTATCTCTGACTAGTATCCTAGGATAAATTCTTAGGCTTAGAATTGCTGAGTCCAAAAATATGCACGTTATTAAGACTTTTGATACTTGTTAAATTTCTCTCCAAAAATGTTGCACCAATTCCCACCTTACCCCAGAGTCCTTTGTTTCCAACATAAAATAACTCTGTTAGGGACTGCTCTGTGTGTGTGTGTTTGTGTGTGTGCACATCTGTGACTCAACCATATACAGGGTTCCTTCCATGCTAAATACAACCAAAATTTTGTCTTCAATGTGTACCTCTAGTTGGTAAGTAGTGAGATTCCCTAGACTTGAAATCTTTATTCCAAAAGAATGACACCATTTCTCAAAGGGACTTGCCAATCTAATAATGGAGTGACTGTTGTTTTTCAGCCATGCAGCACTGTGACTCATGACTACCTATATTGCTTAAATAACAGGTTTCTGTGCCTCCCTCAAATATGTTCAGACTGTGAGGAACCTGTACAGTAAGTCACAGAAAGGCCAGCAAGCGGTATATACTACTTCAGGAAAGGAAGGGTGGTTGGAAAAGGTGGCGTGTTATCTGCTTCTAAAGAACTAGAGAGGGACACCTGGGTGGCTCAGCGGTTGAGCGTCTGCCTTCAGCTCAGGGTGTGATCCTGGAGTCCAGGGGTTGAGTCCCATATCGGGCTCCCCAGAGGGAGCCTGCTTCTCCTTCTGCCTAGGTCTCTGCCTCTCTCTGTGTCTCTCATGAATAAATAGATTAAATCTTGAAGAAGAAGAAGAAGAAGAAGAAGAAGAAGAAGAAGGAGAAGGAGAAGGAGAAGGAGAAGGAGAAGGAGAAGGAGAAGGAGAAGGAGAAGGAGAAGGAGAAGGAGAAGGAGAAGGAGAAGGAGGAGAAAGAAGAAGAAGAAGAAGAAGAAGAACAACAACAACAACAACAACTAGAGAAATGTGGAATCCCAGAATGCAAAGGAATAGCTACTTACCTGGTGTGATCCAAAGTGTCTCCACACAGATTCATGCTCCCAAACGTCATCCCCCCATCTACCCAGCCTTGTGTTGTGTGCCCTACATTCTAAGTAGTAACACCTTTGGCTTCAAGCTGAAAGGTCCCTGTTAAGACAAAAATAAATGAGCTAGAAGGGCTCACACCCTAAACCATTAGCAGCATTAACAACTTAGCTCAAATGAGCTTATCGAGTAGCTGGAGTCACCTAGAAAAGCCCCAAGGAAATGAGACCAGGGTGTGTGATATTACACGGATATGACAACGTCAGGGCGGAGTGGGTAGCAAAGAAGTGTCCTGGGTGATCTGGGGACGGAAGGATGGTTCTGGGGGCCAAAGGGACAACATGGGGATGTTTCTGAGGGCATAGAGGGAAGAGGCCTCAAGGGACAGGTCTAACTGTTCGGGCAATTTATCAGGATCGTTGCACTGACACCTGAGAGACCCATTCCCTGCTGGTCTCTTGAACACGTTGGTTCAGAGCAAAGAACACGTCACTCCTATTCCTGCCACCAGTCGAACTTCGAGCAAACAAATTACTGGTTGCCCCTCTTTCCTCCTCCTCCTCCCCCAGGTATACACACGGCAGGCATCTAAGGCAGGGCCTGCACACACCCGGTCACATCCATTAACAAGGCGCTGGTTATATCAATGGCAACCCTGAGGAGATTCCTCTGTGCTGAAGTAAAGCAGTAAATATAATAGCCTCTTAACCGGCACATTGTTATCAGTATTATTATGGCTTTCTCTTCATGCCTGTCACTGGATTATGGTAATTTTTTTTTAGTTGTGGGTTTTAATCAGAGTCGAAGTCTCGAGTTACTGACAGCTTGGGAGAGCTGTAGCTGCTCTGAGATTGACTTCACACTGTCACAAAATCATAACACAGGCAGAAAGCTAGTGGCTCTCACAGGCCTCCTCCCGCCAATTAAAAACAAAGCAACTTTCTAAACAGCAGGCTCCTTTGCCAGGCTTCACACGAAAGGGAGGGGAGCAGAGGGCACCTACTTCTCCCTCCTTCCCCCAGAGTTCAAAGCAAGAAACAATGATCCTGGCAAAGGCAGTACTAGAAGCAGTTAGTGTAATTTAGCTAATGGTGCCTACAGGAAGCTGGAAATCATTCCTCTGACATGTTGTAGTACTTCAACGGCATTGGGCCTTGTTGGGTTCTCCTGACCTTGCAGTACCTCCTCACAGGCATTGTCCATCTATGACCACTCAGTAGAATAAACCTGATAGACGTGGGCCAACAGGTCATGTTAGCTGACCTCTCTGGAGGTTATGGAACAGAGCAACACCTCTGGCTTTGCCTTCCCATCGTCCTGTGTAATCAAAGTTCTCTCCTCGGGGCACCTGGTGGCTCAGTGTTTGAGTTTCTGCCTCTGGCTCAGGTCGTGATCCTGGGGTCCCGGGATCGAGTCCTGCATCAGGCTCCCTGTGAGGAGCCTGCTTCTCCCTCTGCTTATGTCTCTGCCTATCTCTGTGTGTCTCTCATGAATAAATAAATTTAAAAATCTTAAAAAAAAAAAAAAAGCTCCCTCCTGAACAAATGGGTCCCCGGCTCCAAGACAGCTGGCAATGGGGCTGGTGTTAGGCAGAGATCACTAAATATTTTTCTATCACCCTGGAGAAGCCATAGCAGACCATACCAACCTGAGACAAACCATTTTGCCTTCAGGGTCCTTCTACTTCCTCCATTTGCAACACTGTTCTTCTTTCTAGAACCATCATCCTTAGAAACCCCATGGCCAGCATAGGCCATTCTGGCACCTAACTTAGATTTGTCCTTTATGTCCATCCACACCTTCATTTGCCTATGGTCCTGTGGTCAAGTAACTCTCACAGAGAAATGGCCTGAATAAATCCAGCAGGATAGACTAAGTTATGCTGTAGTGATTAACAAAAACCTCAGTGGCCAAAACAAGGGTTTCTCATTCATGTTGTATGGCAATCACAGGTTGCCAAGAGGCTCTGCCCCCAGAGTCACTCTGTAAACCAGGCCATCATCAGTAACCCGGGTTATCACCTTAGAAGTTGCAATCATCATCCCCAAGGGAAAGAAGGCTCTAGAGTCTTTTCCTGGCAGTTGAAGGCACCATCTCAGAAACAACAAATATTACTTCCACTCTCAAGTCATTAGCCAGAATCGGGGATGTTGCTCCATCCAACCAGAAAGAGGCCAAGAACTACAATCCTCTTTTGTGCATTGGAAGAACAGAAATATTTGGTGACTTGCATAAATAATTAACACACCAGTTAATTAATTTGCACCAAGAAGAAGAATGAAGAATCCCAGAGTTAAGAGTTACCCCTCCCAGTGGTATCCCCTAGCACAATGAAGCTTATTATGTTCTGTTCTCTGGTGCTGGGCAGACATGAGCAGATATGGGAAAAAAGGGGGAACTTCTCCCCAGTTCAGATCCAGTGTTTGCTTTGTTCACTCACAGTTCTCCAAGTGGCTTGCCACTGTGAATCCGAAATCACACAAATACATGCTGCAGATGAAAAAGATGCGGTGTGAATGTTTACTAAAGAGCATGCTAAATGATTTAAAGATTGAAACAGTGGGTGAGGGCATTGGAAGGAGGAGGGAAATCTGAAAGGGACCATGGGATGACAAAGACAGCCTGGACGAGGATCAGTTTTGCTGCTGGCTGCCAGCTTTCTGAAAGCAAGAAAACAAAAAAAAAGCCAATATGACAATTATAACATCAGTCTACCATGAAGCAATTAGGGCTTGGAGCAGAGTTTGAAGGAAGGAGACATCTGGTCTCAGAATCTGGGACTCCGGTGGAGAAATACCAGACACAACAAAATGATGGTGCAGGGAAGATGGAGAGTTTTGTTCTCGAATCCAAGAGAACTCCTGAAGCTTTAGCAAGAACTTTTTGCAGTGGCCGCAAGAAGCTGAGTTCCGGAAAATGGAAGGGCAGCAAAATTGTGTTCTTGTGCCCTAACACATGCTATCTACGTGCCCAGGGTGAAAACCAGCAGAGAAGCAACCCCCAATATGGCCAGTGGGGTAGTGTTGAGACTTGTCATCAGAGGAAAAGCAGGAGGAAGAAAAAGGGAGGAATCTCAAAGATCTCTGTGTACCTTGGCGCCAATTCCAGGGAAATAGGCCTGTGGGCTGATACCACCTCCAGTCTGTCAGCAAATTCTGTTGGCCCTATTTGCAAGATATAATGTAAAGTGGACCACATCTTCCTGCCTCCACCAGCTACCTTCCTCCAAACACTAATCTCCTGCCTGGCTTCCTGCAGTAGCCTCCTGACTGGTCTCCTGTTTAAATCCTTGCCTCCCAATTGTCTATTTTCTGTGGAGAAGCCAGAATGAACCTCCTGAAATGTAACCCATCACCCCTTCCTCCTCACTAGGTTTCCGTCACACTAGCATCGCTGCTCCCTCTGCCAATACTTTATTTCAGGGCATTTGCACTGCACAGGCTGTCTTCTCTGCCCAGAAGGCTCTATACTCGGACATCTGCATCAGGCCTTGCTTTCATTGTCCCTTCAGATCACTTCTCAAATGCCACAGCATTAGCAAGGTCTTTCTTATCCATTCTATTTCAAAGAACAGCCCCTGCCTCCAGCCCTGAAGGCCCTATCCCCTCCTCAGCTATGTTTCCTTAACCAACTTTGTGTGAAATGGGTTGTCACGTGTACATATTTTATGTTCTACTTGTTTGGTTGTAGCAGAAGTAAGCTCCAAGAGGGCAGGAGGGTTTCTTGGTTGATTTGTTCACCGCTGTAACCCCAGCATCCAGAACAGGACTTGCCAATAGTATGAGCTCAATACCTATGTGTTAACTGAATACATTGCAATTGACCCCAACCTTAGCACAACACAGACGTAACGTCAAAGAGATATTCAGGGGACAAGGCTTTTCTTTTTCTTGAAATACTCTGTGAGGATTCAGGGTCTGCCTCCTCCTCCTACCTGATATCAGCTGCCATGGATACAGGTTTCTTAAAGGGGTCAAGGATGCGACAGATGCTTTACATTAGCTTTTATGTCCTCCATAAAATTAACAACAAGCAAACCTTGAGTAACAGAGCTATAATTCTGTCTTGCAATTCTGATCCCACACAGAGTGTAAGAGCTTGGCTCTTGAGGCTAAAAGCTGTTTCCAGAACCCTCAATGGAATTATACCTCTGTAATTCATTTACTGTTATTCATTTTATATATGTTTATAGATAGAGCCAAAAAAAAATCACACAGCCAGCAAAACCAAGGCAAAGAAGAAAAGATAACCCAGTGGTTTTCATTTTTAAATTGCAATCATTATGTAAGATACAGAATTTGTCACACTATAGCACTTCCAGGCTAAGCAAGAAATATACTTAACAGGTAAACATAATAAGATAGCTTTTAAAAAGAATGAATATTACCTTGCTCTGTCTTCAGGGATGTTATTTTCAGTAGCAATATCAATTCACAAAGAAAAGTCAAGAGAATAATTACGGCTTTTTAGCCAATAGGACTGATCTACGTAAACAAGATCACTGAAAGTGTTGGATAATATCCTTGAAAGGCCTCTAAAGTTATTGTCCCACTCCAGCTATTTGCCATACGTGACCAAAAACAACCCAACAAGCCTCTGTCATTTATGTCCAAGTTTCTAATGAAACAAGCCTCGTGAAAAATAAACTAGCATACAGATGGGCTTGGAGAGAACTGGCAGCGTATCTACCTTTTATATTTATTTTATTTTATTTTAAAACCATTTCGGGTAATCAAAGTGGTTCGTTAGCAAGGAACATTGTGGGAGAAATGGCATTTTCCATGCGCCAGACACAACCGAAATAAAGATAAGACTTAGACGCTCCCTCTGGCCGATGAACTACAACTTCATTTACGAAGGAACTACAGGCCGTAGCAGAATCTTAGTGCTGATTTCTATCCACAGGACATTTGGCCACCGCTTACAACCCATTTCATATATAGGCTGCTGAACAGCCTCCAGATGGTGTGTATAAGATTTTACAAATGTTTTTCTTGTTCCAATCAGACATGACCTTTCAAATATATAAAGCTGTACACACGAAAACTGCCACAAGACTTCTAGAAAAATTGAGCAAATTCAATTCACAAATGTTTCTGAGCACCTACTATGCGGGAAACATCATTCTAGGTACTGAAGGATACGGTTGTGAACCAAATAGATTTTAAACCCCCGTCTTAGTGAAGCTTGTGGAGGTGTGGTACACTGACAGCGAGCAATATAAATAAATTAGACATTTTTAAGGTGATAACTATTATGTGCTATAGGGAAAAATCAAGTGGGGAAAGCCCTAGAAAGGGCTGGGTGCAATTCTAAATAGAATTAGAATAGGCTTCACCCAGAAGGAGACATTTAAGCAAAGACTTGGATGCCAATATCCAGGAGAACACCCTTCTGAGCAGAGAAAGCTGCAAGTGCAAAGATCCCGAGGTGGAAAATTGCCTGGCATGTGACAGGAGCAGAGTGAGCAAGAGGAGAGCAGTGGATGAGGTTGGGGAGGTAGTGGGGGCCGCATTCCATAATGACTCTGGCTTTTCTCCCACTGAGGACAACCAGGGAGCAGGGAGCAATAGGACCAAAGCTTTCAGAGCATCACACTGGCTGCTTTGTCCAGAATAGCTGTTGGGTTGGAGAGTGGGGAGGTGGATAGGAGATGAGGCCAGAAGTGGAAGAAGGGGGCCATTTAGAAGGCCATGGCAATGCTGTCGGTAGGAGAAGAGGGCTACCACCCTTGGACCAAGAGGGTAGCCACATGGATGATACAATGTGCTTAGATTCTGGATATACTATGAAGACACGTAAGATAGGGAGACAACAGGATTAGGACACCCCCAAAGATTCATATGGCCACTTTAAATATATACCTCTCCCAACTACTCGGTTGGTTAAGCAGTGTTATTTCCAGCAACAATCACCCACCAAAAACTCACTGGCATTAATGACAATTTTGGAGGATTAGCTCAGAAATGTGGATTCTTTAGGAAGATCCAGAACTGTGTTAGAATTAAGGGTTTTCTGAGTCAACAGAGGTGTTACATCTCGGCTGCTCCATCTGTACAATGTAGTGTGGGGGGTTCATTCTGTATCTCCTCTAGTCACTTGTTCTCTGCTTGTGCTGGGAGCCGGGAGCAATAGTCATAGGCTACTATTTCCATGCTCAACAATTCCCAGTCTAGCTGGGGAGGTGTGTGGAGCTACCTCTTCTTTCCTTCCTCTGCTCTTCCTCCTTTCAGTCTCTCCACCCTCTCTGCCCCTGCCACAAGGCACCAAACACCAAAGAGAGGCTGACTCACACTCCTGACAATAGTGAACCCCGTGGAGACTCCCCTTGTTTCTGTGCTCTTGTCTGCTGCCTGACGCCTGCTTATGCACAGCTTCCCCCTCAGAAGTGGCATGGTCCTGTCTCTGACATTCTTCTATCTTGTTGTTGTTGTTGTTGTTGGCTCCAAGTAAAGGTAAAGCCCAAAACCAAATAGGAGCCAGCCCTATAAACTCCAGAATCAACCTAAGATTATTGACAGTGGGGCCCTCCATGGTGCCTGTAACTCAGATGCTCGGAGATCTGCTCCCACCACGTTAAAGGGAGAGTACAGCAGTCCTTTCTGAACAGCTGTGCTCCATCTTCCAAGTTCCCTGGACCTTTGAATAAATGAGCTCTCCCAGGGCTAGAGACCGACAGAGGATCATTATTGTTTTGGTTCCCGATGCCTTTGAAAATATAGCCAATGTTTTGTACTAGAGATGATGTGGACCTAGGAAACCAGAATTTTACTATCTATTTAATTTGTAAACCGTGTCTTTTAAGCATATGCTGTGGCAGATGGTAGGTGATACCACGGTGTGTTTAGTTAGATGGGATCCTTGCTAAAGTTCACCTGCCCCATCTGCATACTCTGGAGGCCAGGACATTCTAGTAGCTGTGCTAAGAAATCCATCAAAACCAAGAAGCCTTTTTTTATAGTAAGTAATAGTCATGGATCTGCACTAATGAAAATGCAGGGCTTCTCTACCCAGAGTGGAAAAAACCAAGCTGAACCCAGTATCAGCGATTTTCCAGCAAGGCTGTCACTGTGATCTGTGATGCGCTATCAAGATGAAATTGGAACCAAGTGTACTTTATTCAGGACATCTGCAAGATAAAAAATATAATGCTCCTTTTCTATCTTTGTGACATTGTTCGCAAAGATGTGATTTGGCTGTTAAAACCACTTGCGCTGTATCTCAAGGCTAAGGCTGACAATTCAAATAAAAGCCTCTCTCTCTCTTTGGTTTGTTATCTGAACCACAGTTAGCTGTCATGGCAATTCTATATACTGGGGCACTTGGGGAGGGGGCGGTGAGGCGTTTGACTGACCTGCTATAGCTTCCCATCTGACTCTGTTTCTGAGCTCCATTTAATTTCCTGGAGTTCTAGAAAGTTGTTTGTTTTGTTTTGTTTTGTTTTTCCATATTAATGCCCTCAAACCAGGTGCAGTGTTAAAAGACAAACAATGGTGTTTAATTTTTAATAATTTTATTATATGCACTTTGTAGAAAATTTAAAATATACGTATGAGCACTAAAAAGAAAATAAGATGCCACCATTTTAGATGAGTCCTATGACTGTTTTCAATGCATCTCCTCCCGGTGTTTTTTTCTATGCCTGCATATGTGTGTGTGTTTGGGAGGGGGTGTGTTGGTTTGTTTTTGTTTTAAAAAAAAAAAAAGGAAGGGGTGGGGCACCTGGGTGGCTCAGTTGGTTAAGTGGCTAAGCATCTGCTTTTGGCTCAGGCAGGTAGTGATCCCAGGGTCCTGGGATCAAGTCCTGGGTCAGGCTCCCTGCTCTGCGAGGAGTGTCCTTCTCCTTCTCCCTTTGCTCCTTCCCTCCACTCACGCTCCCTCCCCCTCCCTCTGTGTGTTAAATAAATAAAATATTTTTTGAAAAAGGAAGGGGAGAACTAAAGGAACAATTCTGTGAGCTCCTCATTAACAACTATGGACAAACATTTTTCCAACAACTTTTCATTCCTCACAGATGTAGGCACACTGTTTTTTCCTATCATCATTAATCTGCAAGGAACACCATTCAGATAACTGTCTCTCTAAATTGTCATAAATCACTTCAGAGTTTTCATCAAAAGAAACACTAAAATGTCTCTCAGTTCTACAGAGATATAACGTTGCAAACAGAAGCTCATCTAAAACACTCATATTTACTGGCCTTCTGCCTCTAGCTTGAGGAAGCACTACATTCTAATTTGCTTAACCTCAAGCCTGCTCAGAACCTCAAATCTACCTGATTTGTGGGGCCATCCTGGCCTGCAAAGGGTTCCCCCAAGATGTTCTACTTACTACTCCTTCTCCCTCTAGGGTGCCTCCGGCTTCCTGCAGAATAAGTCATTCTTACAACCAAATCCAAAGGGACTCATTCTCTATAAGAAGGCCACTTTCAGATAAATATATGTGTACATTTTCACTGGAGACACTAGGTCATCAAACTGGTATTGAAAGTTCATTAAAGGACTATGGGAAAGAGAGATGCACAGTTTAAATTCAAGAAAAGGAACACTAAAAGTCACCCATTGGAATCTACAGTTGGCCAACAGCTACTCATGCAGCCCCAATATTTGGTATTCATTAGTTTGTGACATTGTCCTTTCCTATGACACACTCCTATTAAGGAATCCTCAGGGAAAACTGTAGTAGTTGAGGAGAAGGAGTGTGGCCTCTTTAAAAGAAATTTAGCTTTTGGAACAAGAAAATGGCATGCAGTGCACTTACTTGTCTTTTGTCCTCTGAACTGACCTTGCATCAAGTTCAAGCCAACCAGAGTTGGGCCAGAATTTCCATCTGGAAGGCAGAGAGGTTAGGATTAGCCAGGGGTTGCCACGTCAGCAGCAGATGCAGGAGAGCCAATGTTCACATAGAAACTTTAGGCAGATGGGTGCTTGCTTATTTTATTTTTTATTTTTTATTTGATGTAGACCATTTTCAATCACATACAAACTTTTTAAGCTTTTTGACAGGTGAAAGTGGAGGGATTGAAGGCACAATCATTGCTTGTTTTTTGAGAGTTAGAAATCATAGTGTACTGTGGAGCAGATCTGAAATCTCATCCTCATCAGCAGGGGGTGAATAAAGTCTGTTGTGTGCAACTGCTATTAAATTCCCCTTTCTTGGGTGGTGGAGGTGAGGAAAAGGGAGGGATAGTCCAAGTTCATTGGTACATTCAGAAAAAGTCTGGCTAAGATGTGGCTTGATGATTGCTCCTAGAAGAAGCTGCATACATGTTCAAGTCTGTAATAGTTTTCTCATTTCAGGACAAGCATGAGTCTGAAGTGTTTTGTTTTGTTTTAAGATTTTTATTTATTTATTCATGAGAGACAGAGAGAGAGAGGCAGACACACAGGCAGAGGAAGAAGCAGGCTCCCTGAGGGGAGCCAGATGCAGACCTCGATCCCAGGACCCTGGGATCATGGACCTGAGCTGAAGGCAGACGCTCAACCATTGCACCACCCAGGCGTGCCCTGAAGTGGTTTTTTCACCTCCACTCCCAATTATTTCCCCCATTCCTATTACCATTTTAAGCTATTTATAAATAACAAGGAAATAATTGACACTAGGTGAATTCACTAGATGAATTCCAGATTTCTTTTTTTTTTTTAATGTTTATTTATTTATGATAGTCACAGAGAGAGAAAGAGAGAGAGGCAGAGACACAGGCAGAGGGAGAAGCAGGCTCCATGCACCAGAAGCCCGATGTGGGATTCGATCCCGGGTCTCCAGGATCGCACCCTGGGCCAAAGGCAGGCGCCAAACCGCTGCGCCACCCAGGGATCCCGAATTCCAGATTTCTAAGCAATAGGTTAATCTTTCACATTAGGACACAACCTGAAGTAAACTCATTGATTGTATAGTTAAAAGTTCACAGCACTAGTGGCAATCTCTTATCCAATTGATTTCACTTCGCTATGCTAGTTTTCATGGTGAAATTAGTTGAAGATCCAAGTAAAAACCATCAATATGAGTCAAAAAGGAAAAAAGCTAGAAAGCAGAGTTTTCAACTATAAAAATATTAGGTTCAAGACACGGCACAAAATGAGAGAAAATAAAGCACAATTTCATTTCTTGTAGAACAGGTTGGGGTCAGGGGCACTTCCATTAAAAATAATATTCAATAAATATGGAAATCAGCCATTCTCAGGAAATGTTGGGAGACTTAGGAAGAAACTTGCAGGTGTTGACATTTTTACTGGGTAACAAATGCTGACCACCAAGGAAATGCATCAACAAATGCCTAACCTAGGAAAGAAGGAAAAGAAGAGAAAGACTCAATCAGAGCAGTTCTTAGAAACTGAGGAAGGGAGTGGTGGCTGGGGAACTGGAATAGACAAGGAAATTGCAGAGTGATCATACCCAGCTGGTGGTGTGAGAGGAAAAAGTAGAGGAGGACAGGAAAATATATGAAATGGACAAGCTCACAAAACAGAAATCCCAATGAATGCATGGAATCGAGGGTGTTTAAAGGACTATTCATTGAAGGGAATTGCCTGAGACACTAATGCAGGTGCCTCCGCCATCACCTTGAGTGGAAGGCAGATTTTACACTATGGATTGAAACAGTCATTTTCATTTCGTAAAGCCTACATCCCTGGAAAATTAGGTTCCATAAATTGAGATTTTTGTTACATTAAGCTTTACTATGAACTTTCCAGTAGTTTTAGAGGTGTAATTTATTTGAACCATTTGGAAGTATAGAACAGGCTTGTAAGATAAAATGAGTCAAAAGTTAAAAAATTAATTGAATAAATCTATTGGATAAGTAGTCGAATAAAACTGATTTTTCAGGAAAAATAAATTGCATATCAATTAATAAATTTGAAATGAAATAGTCAACTTTCAATTATCAATGCTCATTGAGAAAAGGCAGAAATGAGAAACAAGATCCACAGAGAACTCTGAAATTTCATTTCCATTTCAATCTTTTCCCCCATATCCATTCCAATTTTTCTATTGAACTAATTTGAGTTTTAAAAAGCCTCTGTTTCCTTTCTAGTCATTAAAAAAATCTTTATTAATGGCCTACCTTACGTCAGGCCTTCAACAGGGCATGTAGGAGAAAGAGGCCAGGGCCAAGAGGCTGACCAGGACCCTAGTAATAACAGAGTTGATTTCAATTATTTCCTGTCATCATTTCAGCAAAATGCATAGTATAAATTAAAATTGATTTTAAGGGGTACCTTGGAGGCTCAGTTGGTTGAGCGTCTCTTATTGGCTCAGGTCGTGATCCCAGGGTCCCGGGATTGAACCCCACATGGGGCTCCCTGCTCAGTGGGGAATCTGCTTCTCCCTCTCCCTCTGCCCCTTCTCACTCCTGTGCTCACTCGCTCTCTCTTCCTCTCTCTCTCTCTCAAATAAATAAAAAATCTTAAAAATAAAATAAAATAAAATAGATTTTAAAATGCCCTTAACAAATATAGATATCCTTATCACAATCTTCTCAACTAGAGTTTTCACTAGCTCTCATTCTTAATTCTGATGGACACAAAAAAATGGCCTCTGGGGAAAAGTGGAGATAGAAGAGAAGCTAGGAAAAAGCAAAAGACAAGTATATAAAAAATTAAGGCACAAACAGAAAAGGAGAGTGTAATTCACTTACAAATAATAGTGAAGTTAATCCCAATTTTTCCTAGCAGATTTAAAGTTGCAAAACTGGATTTATAAATGTGAATGTCATGATTGACAAGCCAAAGACTTATGTGAAGAGGATGTAGGAGTGAGCAGAAATGGCATCTATTCTAACAAATAGCCAGGAAGAAAAGGTAGCTGGAAAAATCAGTGAGCAGGAGCATCTGATCCACATTCATTACAGAAATGACCAGTTAGGAAGTCTACGACACAAGGCCATTCAGGGGGAGCTCCTCCTACAAATCACTTTCTTACCTTCAAACACTTGAGGTGCACCTAATAAATACTTTTTGAGCCAGTAAACAAAAGAAGAAAATAATGAATGATGGAGCCACTGCTCCATACATCCTCTTGCACCTGCAGCTTTCTGCTAGGTACTTCCTTAACCTTGGCTCCTGTTGGGCTCCTTCTCACTTACCCATGAATAAGGATTCTTAAATTACATTTACCAAGACTTTGAACTTTCATGGGCTACACCGGCCAAATGATCTGGTCTATTAATTTTGAGGAATATGAATAAAGGCAGGCTGTAGAATTTCCAAAAATAAGATTAATAGTCTTATTCGTAATTCTATCACTCATTGGCAAAATGGAAAAACAAGCATTATGTTGCCAAACACCACAGAGATAGCAGATATCTTTATAAAGATAAAGAGAAGTGCCCCCAACTTGAGACCTCATGCCTGACACCACACCTTTCTGCTGTAGTAAGACATATACTATGCATGTAATCTTGACATCAATACTCACTTAGGCATCCATGATGACACTGCAGGTCTTGACACAGCTGCTTCCAGCTGTCTACAGAGGCAGCACAGGCTCATGCTAAAGTGAAGTCTGTAAAAAATAATAATAATAAAATAAATAATAAATAAAGTGAAGTCTGTGATGCCAAGGGTTGAGAAGAGAAAATGGAGAACACCACAGCTAAAAAATGTCATTTGAACACAAGCCAATGCCAACACTTGGAATAGAAGTTGCACCTGGGTGCTCAGCCATTTAAGCATCTGACTTGATTTCAGCTCAGGTCATAATCTTGGGATCGTCAGATTGAACCCCTGCATTGGGCTCCATGCTCAATGCAGATTTTCTTGAAATTCTTCTCCCTCTCCCTGTGCCCTTTCCTCTGCACATGCACTAAATAAACAAATAAATAAAATAAAATAAAATCTTAAGGAAAAAAAGAAAAGAAGTAGCACAGATCCCACCTAACTACAGAAATCCAAAAGGAATTCTTCCAGAATCCAGTGCTTGATCATACTATCCCAGGAACCAGGGCTTAAGTAATAATAGCAAACTCTTACATACTGACACCTATACATATTTTGTCTTTTACTTATTTTTTAATTCCAATATAATTAATGTACAGTGTTATATTAGTTATAGGTATACAATAGTGATTCAACAATTCTATACATTATTCAGTGCTCATCGTGATAAATGTACTCTTCATCCCCTTTATCTGTTTCACTCGTCCTCCCATTCATCTCCCCTCTGGTACCCACCAGTTTGTTCTTCATATTTAAGAGTCTGATTTTTTGTTTGTCTCTTTTTTCTTTGTTCATTTGTTTTGTTTCTTAAGTTTCACATATAAGTGAAATCACATAGCATTTGTCTTTCTCTGACTATTTCACCTAGCATTATACCCTCTAGATCCGTCCATGTTGTTGCAGATGGCAAGATTTCATTCCTTTTTATGGCTGATTAATATTCCATCATGTATACATACAACACCCTCTTTATCCATTCATCGATCAATGGCCATTTAGGTTGTTTCCATATTTTAGCTATTGTAAACAATGCTGCCATAAACATAGGGGTGCACATATCTTCAAATTAGTAAATAGTTTCATATTCTTTGGGTAAAAACCCAGTGGTGGAATTTTTGGATCATATGATGATTCTATTTTTAATTTTTTGAGAAACCTGCATGCTGTTTTCCATAGTAGTTGTACTACTTATACATTTTTTTAAAGCCCTGTAGGTGAGTCTAACAAATAGCCAAGGTTGAGAACTATTGCTATAGCATTACAAAAGCTTCTAATTCTTTCTCCTACCTCCTCCATGTTTCATCATGAAAATAACAAGTTCTTAAAACATTAAAAAAAATGTCACTAGGTAAGGGTATTTGAGAGTGTCATAAGACCTGCCCAAGACTAAATCCTTAGAGATACACTTATCAATCCCTAATAAATGGGGGAGTTTACAGAGTAAAATTAAAGTGGTTGACTGGCCAAGGCAGTTGGAAATGTGGCCCATGCCTCAGTGAAGAGAACAATATGATCTCTTTATGGCCCTTCTCCTAAGTTTTTTACTCCTATAGGGGAGAAAAAACCTTTTTCCTTTATCCATCTTATATTTGTTGGCTGGAGCCCTGTGAATTAGACCAAAAAAAGAAACAGATTAAGAAGAGAAAAATAAGCAGAAGTTTATTAATGCGCACTGCACATATACATGGGAGTACTCAGTGACAAGCAACTCAGTGGGGTGGTTAGAACTTGGGCTTATAACAACAAATTTTGTAGAGAAGTGACAAGACAAAGAAAAGGGCTTTAGGCTTCTAGGGATGGGTAGCAAACTTGGGAAGGTAAATATATGAAAAAACTAACAGAAGATAAAAGTTGTTTTGGCAAGGTTTGTTGTATAGATTCCTTCGGTGCCTGCCATCTCTGGATTTAGGATTTATAAGAGTCTAGAATTGTCTCCAGTGATTCAGAATTATCTTAACCTTCCTGGCAGAGAGGGAGAGGGCAGAGAGGTTTTCTGTGTGTCTGCTTTTTTTTTTTTTTTTTTTTTTTAATGCCTTCGGCTCAAAATAATCCTTATGCCAGAGTGGCGTATTCTGGGACGGCATACTCTGAACTCCTAAACCCCTCTCAAAGCTGTTTGATGGGCTGGAAAGTCCTCTGTGAACTCCCCACCAAGTTACTCTTGCTATATCACCACCCAGCTGATTTCTTCTTGGCACTTGTCACTGAGTAACTTGTAATTACTTAGTATATTAGAAGTGATATTTTGAAAATTATTTAATTAGCTTTTCCTGTTTGCTTTTGTACTAGCAGACCCAAGGTGTCCATCTGCCATGGGGGAGATTAGAATTATAGGGTAGTATTCACTTCTAACATGCAAAGTAGGATTATGCAGTAAAACAATAGCTTTACCAGCCAGCCATTTGTACTGAAAGGATTTTCCAAAGTCCTCTAATATCCACTTTATTAAGAGCCAGTTGGTCGTGGAGTTCTCCTTTTGTGGTGAGAAGCTATCCCTTTTACCCTTTGACAGGAAAGCTGGTGAGGCCTTTTGCTTCATAGGGGTAGGATATAAGTCAGAGAATAGATAAAGAGAGAAAATGAGAGCGTCAGCAGACCAGCTTTAAACCAGAGAGAGGTAGTTATTGTAGATAAATAAGGATAATAAGGGTAACACCAAGGACAAATATGAGCTCTTGCTGTCATCTTCTCTTTGGGATTCTGGGCAAGACGACTCAACACAGCACTGAGCTCCTGTGAATTAACCCTGCAGTGTTATTTGGCCCAGAAGCATTTTGGTTAGTCCCGTGCAGCCTTTCTGTGGATACATGTGCCGTTTCTGTCGGGTTTATTGAAATATTGAAAGTAGTTTTACAAAGTGAAGCCATAGTGTCTGTACCTACTCCTGTCAATATTTTGCAGGACAATGAATTCTAGACTCCCAAGCTGGAGTCAGGGGCCCATTTTTTTTTTTCTTATCAAGTACCAACATTTCCCCAATTCCCAACCCAGAAACTATGAGTCTGTAAGTTTGCTTACTTATTAATCAGTCATTATTTATTGAGTGTTACAATGTATCAGAAGCTAGGATAGATAGAGCTGACACAGAACTTCTTCAAAGAGTTCACAATGAAGTAGGAAAAGGTGGTCATGTGAACAAAAATTATAATATTGTTATAAGTGGAATGTGTCCTCCAGAAAGATAAGGCTCAATTCTTAACCACCCGTACCTCAGAATGAAAGCTTATTTGGAGATAAGGTCTTTGCGGATGTAATCAGGTGCAGGGTAACAGACTATGCCACCCCCAAAATATGACTACAGGAGTTCAAGACACGCCCCTCCAAATTATGCCACTTTGGTATATGGATTATTTTGAACCTCAAGCAGTTGAAAAACAGCAGATGCAGGGAAAGGCTTTCTCTGAGTTCCCTTTATCTGCCTAAAGACAAATTCTCCAAAAGAAACTCTGACTGTCCCAAGTCCCCTCCCTGGGAATTGCATGAACCAGGGAAAATTGATTCTCATCACAGAAGACACAAAAAGTGGACATCACACCCAGACAAACTTTGTCACAAACTCGTACCTTCCATCTATGCCTCTAAGGGCTCATTCATCTTTCCTGTAAAAATCCCTTATGCTCCCTAAAAGGCCAACAACATCAGTCTTCTCCTTTTTCTATGAAGATGGTATTTAATCCTGCATTCTAAGCCACCTCATGGAGTTACTCATTTTTCTCTAGATATGTCCCATGTAGACATGAGGTCTTATGATAATAAACTTCTATTTGTCTTTCTCTATGACTCTGTCTTTTATTAAGGGACCTCAGAATGGTGAGGGAAATTATTTTTCCTTTTTCCTTTCCTGCACAAGTTAAGATGTGGTCATCCTGGAGTAAGGTGGGCCCCAATGCAATGGGACAAGTGTCCTTTTATAAAGAAGAGGCACAGAGGGACACCTGAGTGTCTCAGTGGTTGAGCTTCTGCCTTCAGCTCAGGGCGTGATCCCAGTCCAGGGATTGAGTCCCGTATCAGGCTCCCTGTGGGGATCCTGCTTCTCCCTCTGCCTGTGTCTCTGCCTCTCTCTCTCTTTGTGTCTCTCATGAATAAATAAATAAAATCTTTAAGGAGGAGGAGGAGGAGGAGGAGGAGGAGGAGAAGAAGAAGAAGAAGAAGAAGAAGCAGGAGGAGGAGGAGAAGGAGGAGGAGGAGGAGGAGGAGAACACACACACACAGGAGAGGACACCATGTGAAGAAGTAAACAGAGATTGGAGTTTTGCTGCCACAAGCCAAGGAAAACCAAGGATTGCTGGCAACCACCGGAATCTACGAGATAGAAATGGAACTGATTCTCTCTCAGAACCTCCAGTGGGAATCAACTCTGCCAACACCTTGATTTGGGACTTCCAGCCTCCAGAACTACACAGGGATAAGTTTCTGTGGTTTGAAACCACCCAGTCTGCAGTGATTTTTGACATTAGCCCCGGGAAAGTATCACAAGTACCATGTGAGGAGGGCTTCGACAGGGCATTTACACAGTCTAGGGAAGCAGAGCTAACTCATGCAAAGAGTAGGATGTTCTGACTCACTGGAGTGGCATGAAAGTGGTTGGAAGTGGCAGTTGCATGAAGTTTCCAGCTCAGTCAGAACAATGCAGGAGACCTAGAAAAGAGACTCCTCCATATTCAGAAAGGGTTCCATAGCTCTGAAGAGAAACCAAGCATGTGGTAGACCAGAGTGGAATTCAGGTTTAGAGTATCTGGCAAGTTTTCCAATTATATGGGGAAAGGAAATGAGGAATCCATGACAAAGCTTGAAAACAGACCAGAACATGCCTAAGTACATGTGAGATCCTGTAGGGCCTTAGGTAAAGGAGCCCTAGGAAATGAGGCATCAGGGAACAATGTAAATTCATAATCTGTAGATGCAGTACAGCCAGCCACTGGTGCTCTGTGGAAAAGGGGGATGAAATGTTGCTCAATCTGTTTCTCAATGAGATATTATCATCTTTATTATTATTACTTCCACCAAGTTGACACTTTATCTACCAAACTGATATTTCAAGAAAGGCTTTCTTGGTTGAAATGGATTCCTATCTTTTTCTATCAGACTCCAAAAATAAATCCATACCCTAAAGACTACATATTTGGAATTCTAAGGGGTTTTCTAGGTAAAATCTACTCTGCCATCTTTTTAAACAAACGAGTTCGGTTGCACAAATACATTCATGCCAAACCATTTCTAAAAGAAATGCACTTTAAGCTCCATAGATCATGTCTGAGTTTTTATTCCAGTATTAGACGTCATTGTAAATCACAGAAAGAGCAGAGGTGAAAAGGCTTGGGCCATCAGTTCACATAGCAGGAAACGTTATTTTTTAAAAATTCCAATTTAATTGAAATTATTCACCCAGGTAAATATATTTACCTTGCAGGAAAATGTTTCAAGATACAGGTAGGAGGAAACACATACATTTTTCTCAGATTACTGAGAAGGATCTTCGGCAAGTCTTTAGGAAAAGCACATATTGACCTTCTATTTTTCAAGAACTGATTATTCAGGTCTATCTTCTTTCTCCTACTATTGACTGATCAAAGTCAGGGAGAAATGATGGGTGAACCAGGAGCTCCCCAGGTCCTTTGCAGTCCTTCCTGTTAGTACGTTGGCATTTTAAGCTTTACCTCAATTACAGAGTATTTCCTTCAGAAGGAGTTATTTTATGTGTCATAGCCTAAAACCTCGGCACCCAGGAAGCAACATTCTTATGCTCCTATGGGTAAGGTCAGCTCTACAAATCCAGAAATAAAGCAAGATTAGAAAGAAAAGCAAAACAGAAAATTTACATGCAATTAACGACCTGAAGTCCAAATGGCTGGCTTTGATTAACATGTACCCTTTTCCTAATGCTAATCCGCTTGTGCATTTATTGGATTTCAAAACTGCAGCCTATGCCCTCCAGCCCCAGCAAACAAAGACATAATTTAAAATACCAAGACACAAATGTGCTATCTATTACTGTGTAAAAGAGCCATTATTACAGTGACTTATTTTTTTTCCTTCAGGAAACTAGCTCTTTTCAAGTTATTTACCATGTTGTCAATTATCACCATCATTAATAATGATAATGATAATCACTGAGAACCAGCAATGTGTTGGGGGATAAATAGAGCCCAGAGCCAGGCCTGGTCCCAACCTAGTGAAACAATGGGGATTTTGTTTCACCTCAGATTTCACAAAACGAGGATGGCAGATATCAGGAAAGTTTTTATCCATAATTTTCCCTTATCTTTTTAGTTCCAAAGCGTCCCTTTTGCAATTCCCTGTGCATACAGAGGGTGTGAATTCACAGTCGCCCTCTTATGCACGAACTGGCATGTGGGCACCCCAACCCTGACGAATCTCCAGGCTGGCACCGATTGCCAGATTTCCCCCAGCTGAGAGAGACCGCATGTTAGTACCACTGGATGTGCTATTAATGGAATCTGTTATCAAGTCACAAGACAAGATGCCAGTCTGGCACTACTCTGCAAACTGGAAGTGCATGGGGGAAAACACAGACACCCTGTCTGTCGATGAATAGCTAAGCTGTGAAACCAATTGACTGGGCACCTACCAGAAATTAGCTTGTCAAAAGTGATTGCACTGTATGAGATGGCATCACAAGTTCGTGTGTCTGCTATTTGCATGCATGTGCTCCCTTTGTAAATGCACGTGTAATTAGATAAGGAAAGTAAATAATAACCAAAATTCTTGGGCAGTATCTTGCTTGGATTAATGTGTTCTGATATTCTGAATATAAATCTAAGTGAAATATTAGGGCAAGAATAGAAGTTGTATAATAGCTCTTTTCTAAGGAGTCATGTCTTTGGAATAATTTATTCTTGCTTTTTTCATGTTTGCCTAGAACGAAATATGTAATTTATTTTCATCATGTTATAGAATCAACTTAATACAAACTTAAAAGTACACCCCTTCCCACAAATATCAATACTTCTTGTTCCAAGATTCTGAAACTTTATTTTTACATAAAACAGGAGAAATATTTAAACATGAGGATATAAACATATTTATATTTGTATATATAATATATAAATATAAATACATATAAAACATGAGGAATATTTAATAAATATTTAATATTCCTCATTTAAACATGAAGAATATGGCTGGAAAAAAAAGTAGTAGGCCTTATTTTCCTTCTGCCCAGTCCTGTAGCTGTCTATAGAATAGAAATCAGAAAGAAAACCAAGCAATAAAAAAAAAAAAAAAAAAAAAAAGAAAACCAAGCAATACTGGTAGAGGGATGAACTGGTGGCATGTATCCTGGTTGGTGACATTTCTGTTTCATGGTCCCACTTCCTTTTTATCCCACCTCTCGGCCACCTATGGATTACTAACTAATCAGAGGACAAGAAGAGGATCTCCACATGTGTGCGTGCACAAACACATAAAACTCTAAAATGCAGCACCTAGGTGGCTCAGTGGTTGAGCATCTGCCTTTGGCTCAGGGTGTGATCCCAGGGTCCTGGTATCGAGTCCCACATCGGGCTCCTTGCATGGAGCCTGCTTCTCCCTTCTGCTTGTGTCTCTGCCTCTCTCTCTCTCTCTCTCTCTCATATGAATAAATAAATAAAATCTTTAAAAAAAAAACCCTAAAATGTAAGATTTTCTGAAAGTAACATGTAGAGATCATTTAACAAAATGGAAGGTCAGGACTCATTCTTTTAGGCCTAATTTCTACCCAGTTCTCAAAACTTTTCATAGGCAGTGGAGAGAGACACAGAAACACTAGACACGTACAAATACTACATATGGATACAGAACACATGCGTACATGCTGAAGACCAATTTCCACTCTTGGAAAAACTCATATTACTCTTAGATCCAAGTACAGCCCTGGTTTTTGTATGATTATCTCAGCGAGAGTTATCTGGGTACATCAAAGGGTGAAATTTGGTCTAGGCTATTTAAGTTTGCTTCCCTGTTATCACTTAGATGTGTAGAATAGTGTTTTCAAAATATATATATCATGTTTTAAAGAAAGAATTATTCTTATATACACTTACAACTTAAAAGTGCTATGAGTAAGGACTTAGTTGTCAACAGCTGCCAATTTTTTCTTCATGTGAAGTTACAGATCTGTATCCGGTTATTTCTGACAGAGATGTTTCCTTCCATTTTTTGAAGAGGAAGAAGGTGGAAGGAATACTGAGATTTTTATTTAAATGACCTGAGATTTGTGCCTTTAAACTTCCAATTACAGAGCACAGATTTGCTGCTGAACCTTCTGTAAACCTATCAGTTAAAAGCCTGTGTAGTTTTATGACACATCACCTTTAGCCTCTGATCAGCAAATTGCAGGCCAAGCTAAAACACTTAAGCAATGCTGCTGCTTCTCTCATTTTGGAAGACTAGATCATTACAGCTTAGTAATTTAGATAAATCTTTGCAGCCTATATTCCCACCCTCTGTAGAGATCTGATGCACAGAGAAGGCATATGGGGCCAAATTACATATTATGTTTCCCTTATAAAAAAAATACCAAAGAAATTTGCATTGATGGAATTTATGAGGGGTTTATTGCATTCACTGTCTGAAATTAGCTTGTTCATTTACTCATTTATGGGTTGTCTCCTCCTCCAAAATGTAAGCTCCATGAGATCACAGACTTCTGTCTTGAGCACTGCTATATCTCCAGATCATTGCTGAACAAATATTTGCTGAATGGATAGATTCATTTATTCATCCATTTCTCAAATATTACAGATGAGAAAAAGTAAGTCTCCCACCTTTGAGAGATTCAGTCTTTAGAGGAGACACAAACACTAAACCACTATAAGACAAGTATGTGAGCCTAGGGAAGGGCAGCAAACACTAGATATTAACTTTAGAAATATAAGCTACATATGATTTTTATGTTTCATTTATGTGCTATGATATGAATACAGATATATTATTATATTAGCCCTCACTGATTAGTTATTCATTCAACAGCTATTCATTGAGCAATCGGTCAATGCTGCCATCCTTACAGTTTGGAACCATACCAGAGCAAGAAGAGGGCAGTCCCAGGGCAAGAGGCAGCTTGGAGTCAAAAGCAAGCCAGGGTAAAGTCAGGGCCAGTGAGTGGCTTAAGGGGTTTCCAATAGTCAATCTAATCACTGATTGGGGTAGGCAACTAGTACTGAAATATTTGAAGTCAAGAGGCCAGAGTTCAATAAGTTCCATAAGTTCTCAGGTTTTAAATCAGATGGAAAGGCCCTGATATCTGAAGCTCTTCAGGGATGTCCATTAAGGAAGGCTGTTCAGAAAATAATTCATCCTTCTTCATATTTCTCAGTTAAGGTCTTTTACTTTTCAGGAAAAATCAGGACTTGGCCCAGAGCCCTGACATCAGAATGTCTCTGAGCTTAAGGACCTATGGGACCAAGGACGCGACTGGAAGTCCTTTAGATAATGAGCTGCCTGGTACCAAGACAAGTAATCTCTATTTATTTATTATGTGCAAATTTATTTTAGCACACAAATTAAATTACATCTGTGACTTTATTTGGACTCCAAATGATGACTCAATGCACGGCTGAAACAGTTGTTTTGTTGTTTAGTAGCTAATAACAATAATAGTAATATCTAATATTTATTGAATGGTGATTATATGCCAGGGTTCTAGACATTTTCCATTGACTAACCTATTCAATATTCATATCCACCTCATAAGGTGGTTACTATTACTATCTTATTTTAAAGATAAGGAAACAGGTTCAGAGAGGTTGAGTAATTTGCCCCAAATCACACAACTCATAGATGCCAAGATTAGACAAAACCCAGACAGCCTGGCTCCAGAACCAGCAAACCCCTAACAATGATAATTGCTACCATTTACTAAATGCCATATATGTTCCAGATGCTTTATATTTATTTTTATCTCAATATATATGTTTCATACAGCAACACTACAAGATAGACATTATCTTCCTATTTTGCAGACAAAGGCACCTATGAATGGTGCAAATAAGTTCTGAAATCAGGGTATGAACTCAGTCTGCCTACCTGTTTCTCTGTTTCAAAGGCTCTGCTCCATCCACTGTCCAGATTCCTCTGTGACTTTACCTAAGTCTTGCTTTTTCTATTCTTGCTTTATTTAGTTTTATCTAATCAAAAACAACAACAACAAATTCTAATTAACTATTCATTAGGAGGTTCTGTGTTCCTTTCTGAGAGCTATAATCTTTTACATTAATATACCACTATATATCTTTCCAACAATGTTCATTTACATGCCCTCATTTGATCGTCACAGCAACCCTGAGCTTTAAAAGGTGGGCATTAATGTCTCTCATTTCTGAAATGAATAACCTTACGAGAGAGAGAGAGAGAGAGAGAGAGAATAACATGCCCAAGGGGCTTGCACCTGGTCCCGTTCTAATCTCATTCACTTGCCTTTGTTTCTACTTTGTGTAAACATCCTGAAGCTAAGTTTGATAGGTGGGAGAATCAGACCCACAAAAGGAAATCTAGCTCTCATCTCAAAGAGACCACATGGATTTTTACAACAGCTTTCCTACCCATGATAAAAATATCTGAAAAGCAATTGGAAGGTTCCAGTTAAATACAGAGGACTGGACACATGCATTTACCATTATTTCTTGAAATTATATAAAAATGACAGAAAATTCATTAAAAGAGAATAATATGGCCGAGTTCAAAAAGGGTGTTGCCTGTGTTCTTCTCTAGGATTTTGATGGAATCTTGTCTCACATTTAGATCTTTCATCCATTTTGAGTAACTCTGGGAAACGAACTAGGGGTGGTAGAAGGGGAGGAGGGCGGGGGGTGGGAGTGAATGGGTGACGGGCACTGGGTGTTATTCTGTATGTTAGTAAATTGAACACCAATAAAAATAAATAAATAAATAAAAAAAAAAAGAGAGAATAATAAACTCACAATAACAAAGATATTGACAGAGAAGATCAATCTAGGAGGCCCAACGTCTGAATAGTAGGAGCCCTGAAAAGAGAGAACAGAGGGGGATTACTAGAAAAATAATTCAAAAATTTTATCCATAACTGAAATATATAACTTCTCAGATTGATATCAATGGAAAGCCCAGCTGAATTGGCGAAAAAGACCCACATAAAGAGCCATTGTTATGAAATTTCAGAACACTACGAATAAAGAGAAGATCCAAAAAGCATCCAAAGAGAAAAAAAACAGGTGACATAAAAGGGCTGAGAAGCAGAATGGCATAGAATTTCTCAATGGTAACACTGAAAGTGAGAATGGAACAGTGCCTTAAAAAGTGTAGGTGAAAAAGAAAAAAAATCTGGGGGAAATTACTGCCAGCCTGGAATTTTAAGCCCACCCAAATTATCAATTAAGTATGAGGCTAGAACAAAGATGTTGTTAAATATGTATCTGTAGTATTTACTGCCAATGTGTCCTTCCTCAAGAAGCTAGCAGAAAATGTGCCTTGCAAAATAAGGAAATAAACCAAGAAAAAAGTGTGTGGGAATAAGGAAATAGAGATCCAACACATTCACAAGGTAAAGGGAATCCCCAGGGGATGATAATAAGATTATTCAGAAAGACAGCAGTGTATCAGGACCACAGAACAACCAGCCAGGTCAGAACAATAGGAAATGGGGAATTCCAGAAGCAAGTCTCTAAAACAAAGTTGAAACTGATAAACAAATATATGTTTGGCTGTATTGAGATGCAATTTACACTTAAAAGCTTACAAATAAGTTAGGGACATACAGAACTAAACAAAGGAAAAAATAATTCAGTTAAAATTCAAAATTTTAAAAGATATGTAACTATAATATACTACATAATACAGCTTTGAATCATATTAACATGGCCCCAACAATATAAACATTGAGTATAGAGTGAATAAATTATGACATAATTATGTTGGAAGAATGGATGAAGGGAAGTGGTAGTGGTGTAGATTTAAGTGTACAAGAAAGATAAACTTCTCATTTTCCATAGTAAAATAAATAGATAGTATTTTTTAATTAACTTATTGCAGAGAGAGAAAGTGTGTTCATGCAAAAGAGAGAGGTGGGGAGGGGCAAAAGGAGAGGGGGAGAGAAACTCCAGTGCAGGGGGGGGAGGTGACCCCCTGACTCCAAGATCATGGCCCAAGCAGAAACCAAGAGTCAGAAGCTAAACTAACTGTGCCACCCAGGCACCCCTAAATAGATAGTATTCAAAACAAGAAAATAATTAGCAGTATAATGTTGTTTTGTCTGACTGTGAAGGCAAATGCTAGGGGAAACATAAAATAGTTGAAAACAGTTGCCTCTAGGAAGTGGAAATCAGGATGAGAAGGAAGATGGCACAGAGAATATAGCTCTTCTTAGAAATTATGACAGAAATGTTGCCTACCATTCTCCCCTTTTCCTTGGTAATAGAATCCCAACTTTATTCAGGAAAGCAGTATGTCTAGATAAAATAATATGCTTTACAATCACTATTGCAAGCTAAATGTAGCAATGTGACTTCATTCTGGCTAATGAAATGTAAGTATTCCTTTTATTCCCACTGCCTGCCCTACCCCACATCCCCCCCACATCCCACCAACTTTTTAAAAAATTTTCTGCTGCCTGGAATGCAGATGCGAAAGCCTGGAGCTTACGGTGACTGAGGACAGAGAACAGAAAGTTAGAAGGAGATTATGTTTCCAAAGTTATCAAACAAGCTGTGAAGCATCTAGCACCAAATAGCTTTTAGTATGAGAGAATAAACCTTATATATTTAAGACATTGTCATTTAGATTTCTGCTAAATGCAGCTAAAACTAATTCTAACTAACACATATACTTTAAATATCTAGCTTGTATATTAAACCATGTATGTGTACCTTGGATAAAAATTAGAATTGAAAGAGGGAAAGGTCAGCAAATGCATAAAGAGGAGAATGGCCAGATCCCCATTTTGGAAAACTTCTTTAGGACCCTGATGTCTACCTGACAAATAATGGTGGGATTCATAGGCTTCATTGCTGAAGACGTGTCTGGAATGAAAAATACCCTGGGTGGAACTTATGGCAGAAGAGATATTAGCAAAATATCTATCTATCTATCTATCTATCTATCTATCTATCATCTATCTATCTATCTATCATCTATCTATCTATCATCTACCTATATTAATGATTTGGAGATATATTAATAGGAACAATCCAAATAAAAATGTATAGAGAAAAAGAAGATTAAAAAAATAAAAAGACCTTCAGTAAGCTGTGGTATATCTTTGAGAAGCCTAATATAATAAAGTTAGAGCCCCTGAAGGACAGAAGTGGAAAAAGAAATGAACCAAAAAAATATTTGAAATTGAAAATGGCTGAAAATTTTCCATATCTGGTAAGACCTATAAACCCACAGGTTTCAGAACAAATTTCAAGAACAAAAACCCATCAAATAAAATTGCTCAAAGCCAGGATAAAGAGAAAAAAACCTTAAAATCAGCCAGAGGAGGGGGAAAATACATTAGGTAGAGAGGAGCGATAAGGATAACAGCTGATTTCTTATCAGAAACCATGGAAGTGGGGGAAGCATTAAGAAAATATATTTAGGTAAAGGGATAGAAAACAACTGCAACCTAGAATTCTGAACCAAAAAGAAAAAAGAAAAAAAAGAAAGAAAAGAAAATCATTGCATAATGAAGGCAAAATAAAGGCTCTTTTGTTTACATACAAATACTGCAATAATTCATCAACAGCAGAGCTCAGTGGTAAAGGAAGTCCTTGAGGCAGAAGAAAAATGATAACAGATGCAAATACATATCTATACCAAGGAGCAAGGAGTGCTGGAACTGGTAGCTAATGGGTAAATATATAAAACATACTTTTTCCTGAAAACAAAACAAGTACGTACATTCTCATGACTTCTATTCAACCTTGTCCTCGAGGTTCTAATTGATGCAATAAAGCATGCATAAATAAATGAATAAATAAATAAATAAGCAAGCATCTGGATTTAAAAGGAAAAAGTGAAACTGATTTTATTTGCAGTTAACATGATTGTCCATGTAGAAAATCTGATGAAATCTCCAACAAAGCCAATTAACTACTAAGTGATTTCTAGTAAATTTGCAGAATGCAATATGCAAAAAAATCCATTGTTTCTATCTACTGGTGGCAATCAAAAATTTAAATTTAAAAACAATACCATTCATAATAACATCAAAAAAAATAACCTACCTAAGGGTAAATCTGATAAAATTGTGCCATACATATATACTGAAAATCACAAATGTTGTTGAGAAAAATTAAAGAACTAAATAAATCAAACAAGACTTAATATTGTTAAAAAAAAAAAAAGACTTAATATTGTTAAGTGTCAACTCTCCCCAAGTTAACCTATAGCTTCAATGGAATCTCAATCAAAATCTCAGCAATGTTTTTTGTAGAAATTCACAAGGTGATTTCTAAGATTTACATGGAAATACAAAGGACTTAGAATAGGCAAAACAACTTTGGAAAGGAACAAGTTTTATAGTTGACACCCATTCCAAGTTTTATTATAAAGCTATGATAATAAAGTGTTGTACTGGCATAAAGAGATATAATCAATAAAAAAAAGACTAGAGAATCGAGAAATAGATCCACATATATATAAACAACTGATTTTTTCACAATGGTGCAAAGGCAATTCAGTAGAGAAACTATAGTCTTTTCCACAAATGGTGCTCAAACAATTGAATATTCATTTTAAAAAGACAAGAACTTTGATCCATACCTTGTACTGGACTCAAAAATTAACTCAAAATATACCACAGACCTAGATTTTGGTGTAAAACCAAAATCTATAAAACATCTAGAGGAAAACATGGGAAAATCTCTGTGATTGGTTCCCAGATTCATAATCTTGAAATTCTTCCTCCTAATGCAAAAAACCCTTTTGCACCTGTAGGGTGACATCTGGCTTTCATTACATTGCCCTGAAAGGGGAGAGTGCAATGTGAGGAATCCATGCAGTTAAAACGATGGCTTCTGACCCAGAAATGTCATGTTTGCTTTCAGGACTATGTATACACACACACACACACACACACACACACACATACATGTACATATATATAAACTAAATATAATTATATTTCATGTTTGCTCTCAGGACTACGTATATTTATATACATGTACATATATATAAATTAAATATACATATTTACAACTTTTAAATCATACTATATACTCCACTTCTGGTAACTTCATCGCTTTCATGGTCCTAACCACCATTTATCTTCTTATGACTCCCAAATTTATATTTTCAGTGTTGACTTCGTTTTTCTGACTGGTATCTTCTACTAGCCCTGCATGCATCCATTTTAATGTCTCGCGGACATCGCAAATTCAATGTGTCACTAACTGTACTTGGTATCCCACCCCCCCATGCTGCTTCTTCTCCCATGGAGCCATCATCTCTATACAGTCACCCATGCCAGAAACCTGGCAGTCACCAAACACATGTGACAGCACAGGAGTGGCAAGGTTCACATATAATTTCAATGTTTGTAGCCAGAATGGCTGAGAGAGTGCTTTTTATTAACAGAAAAGAGTCCAGAGAAGGAGTATTACATTCAGAGGGGAGAGCTGAGACCGTGGACGTGTTGGTTTCAAGGTGCTGCCAGGGCATCCAGGTGGAGATTTCCAGCAGTCTGTTGGAAATGCCACTGTACATGACAGATTGCTGATCTTGGTTGCAGAAATGAAGGTTCAAGAGCTTTCTGAAAAGTTTAAGCTGTGATCTGACAGGAATCATACTGTTTCTAAGAGTGAAAACATTCAGAAGCATTCGGCTATGGAGGACAGACTATAGGGAGAAAGAGAAATGGAAGCACGCTGAGAAGGGGAGCAGCATTCGGAGCATGTTCTCTAGCCAGTTCAAGGACAGGGAGCACCAGTCAATATTTTTGTGGTACTAAAGGAGAGAGTTCTCGAGTATGTGACTTATTTCTCCTTCTCAGCCTGACAAAAATCTCTTCCCTCTATTTCCTGAACCCTTTCTTACCCTATTTTTTTTTTTCCAGTTTAGGAAGGCCTGCAGGGGAGAGGGCAGTGCAGAAGACAAGGGCTTGGTTGTAGGTTTCTCACTCCACTGCGTTAGGAAGGCAGATAGTAAGGAATAGGTGAGCAGGAAAAGTCTTAAGGCTCTGGCTGCCCTTTTTGATTTGTGCATTAATGCTGGAGTTGACAGCTTGCCTGAGAGAGGCTGAAGGGATGTGTGTTCTGCATGTCTGGAATTTATTCCTTTGGCTCTGTAAGATGTGACACTGCATAATGGGCATGAAGAAGTAATTTTGATCCTGTGACTATCTTGGCAAAGGTTCCAGAGAGACATATGGACATAATCTTCTGGACATTTGTGGAAGAGCCCTCCCTTAGGGGTTGTCTTTGTAGGCTTGCATTCACTTCCAGTCCTATGGCTTTCACCTTAGCTTTATTCTGTTTTCACTTAAGCGATAAAAAGCTAAATTGTATTCAATTGAAAGAACTAAAAATATTAATGTAGGAGCAAGTCATCATTATGACACATATCAATTTCTCACCTCTGAGGCAGTGCACAGAAGCAGGGCTCTGGATATTAACCCAGCCATGGTTGGGGGCTTGGGGAAAGGTCTGGATAGATCTTGGTAGATACTGTGAAATATGAGTTTTTATCATGCTGGGATCTAGCATCTTCACCTACAAATTTACGAAAGGCGACATAAACAGAAAAGTCTGCCTAAGAATGGCAACTTGCTTAACTATTATTCTGTAACAAGATTCTCTGTACTTAGGGCCTTACATCCTGGGATATTTAAAAAATTGCTTATTTCTTATTGGAACAGATTTCAATCTGAATACATTTCTGTTTTAAAATAGTTGGGATGGTACAATAAATCCAGCTCAGGGTCCTCTAAGTTTCTGTGTATATGTTTGTGAAGTAACTTTTTATTTGATTTAAGCTTCATCTACACCCTTCATTTAATATTGATCATTGTTTCTTTCCTTGAAGAGCCTAATACACTGATAGAAAAATTCAGAGAAACCAAAGCCCAGACCCCAGTCCTTGGAAGATGACTGTGCCCCGCCCCTAAAAATACTCTTTAAAACTGGCTCCCAGAAGAATGTCCATGAAGATGTCTGTCAGGAGCCAATCTTTATTCATTTCCTAGTGTTTTGTGACTCCTCTTTGAAAAAGTTCTTTGGAATTGTGCTACTGGGAAAAAGGAAAAGGAGACCGAAATCGTGGAGGCAGACATTCCCTGGGGTATGAGGTCTTCTTTGCTTAGACCTACGTGATTTTACCCTAAGGGAGCACTCAGAGTCACCCTGCTAAAAAATTGCCTTGGCTGATGGCCAGCCTTAAAGGAAAGATTTTTTAACTCAGTGGTCACTCTACTACCAAGGTCTAAACAAATGGCTTTTCTATGAACCTTGACTGAGAAAAATGAGTAATCAGGAGATTTTCTGTATTTCTTCTAATTACGGTTATAGATGAGGTCAGTCTGATAGAATCTGATTATAGACTCAGAGAATTATACGTCTTGAAAATGTTCAAGAGGTCACATGATCCAGCCTCTTGAGCCCTAAGTCTAGTAGATAGCAACTTGCAGGGGTACAGGGACAATATCAAGCCATCAGGACCTTAGATAATATTTGAATATGTACAAAATTCCCCTACACACGTCTGAGATAGAAGAGACGAATGTGTATTCAGCACATCAATGGCTTTCTTCTCATGTTTGGGAACAAGACCGCTGATAGATCCTTGGTTTTAACCCATTAGGACAAACTTCTCTTCTTAGTTCTGTAACAAACAAACCGATAAACCAGGAAAGGGCTCTTATTGAACTTATTTGGGTCAGATATTCCCTTTCCCCAGGATGAATAAACCACAGCTGTGTGTATAGAGCAGGCCCAGCTTCATGGGCATGCAACCCGTGTAGTGACACAGAGATCTGTACTTAGAAAGATCCCATGCTTGGCTTAATGCTCTGCTCTTTCCATCTAGAAATTCCTAATAATTTTTAAACAATGGATTCTACATTTTAATTTTGCGCTGGATGCCACAAATTATGCAGCCAGCTCTGGCATGGAGTTCTAGCTCAGTTTGGCAATTCCTAACATAGTCATATAAATGGTGTGGGTGGGAGAGGGGAAACAATTCCCAGGATTGGTGGGTAGATGGTGGCCAGTACAGCTGGCATAGTTCTGAGAACTGAAAGGACATGAAACATGTCAAAAAATCAGTCAAGTAGGATAGTCAAAAATCTCAGTCTAGTAAGACAGGTATGGAAACAACTCAGGTGTACATGAGTGAATAAAGAAAATGTGGTTTGTGTATATGTGTGCACACACACACTCACACAGACACACTGAAATATTATTCAACCATAAAAAAGAAAAAAATGAATGAAATTTCACCATCTGCAACAACATGGATGAAACTGGAGGGCATTATGCTAAGTGTAATAAGCCAGACAGAGAAATGCTGCATAGTATCATTTCTATTGGAATGTAAAAAAAAAAAAAAAGTGAACTCATAGCCACAGAGAATAGAAAAGTGACCATCAGGAGCTAGGGGTGGGATGGGGAATTGGGAGAGGTTGGTAGAAGGGTGCAAACTTTCAGTTATAAGACGAATAAGATCTGAGGATCTAATACATAACATGGTGTATTGAATAACTGAGATTTGCTAAGAGTGTAGAACTTAAATGACCTCACCAAAAAAAAAGTAAATATGTGAGGTGATGTGTTAATTAACTAAACTGTGGAAATCCTGTCACAGTGTATGTGTATAGCAAACCCTCATGTTGTACACTTTAAATATCTCATAATTTTTTGTTTATTAAACCTTAGTAAAGCTGAAAATAATTTTAAAGAAACAAATACAGGCTGAATGTCCACCTTTGCTTTCAATGTCACAAAGACTAGCTTTTATAAAACTGTTAAGTTAGTGTATATAATTACAGGTGGAATTAAGAGTCCCCTGTACAACAAGGGGACGCACCATTCTAGCAGCAGTGACTTACTACTAGGGACTGTTAAAAATATTCTTTCTACCAGGATCCATAAAGAATAGGACAAAGTGAGCCCTGGAATGACCCCTGTAGGCTTGTAAGGACTCAATAAATACCTGGAGAATAAAGGGGAAAAGGAAGTTCAAAAAAGAAGAAAAGAAAGGAAGGGAAGGAGGGAGGTAAGTTAGCCATGCTCAGTTTTTCCAGGTAGTCAGGTTGTCTAGGAAGGTTTTAGGGAAACCGTAAAAATTAAAGGGTAAGCCATCTAGAGCAATAAATTTTATGAAATGTTAATTGGGTTTACTCTCCGCACTTTCTTTCATTATTGTGTTTAACACCAAACACTAAAAAATTAATCAGGAAATTCCATCTGGCCAACAATTTTAATTTATGAAATTCCTTTTGCTTCAGAAGATTAAAAGCAATCCTTTGAGTAAGTTGAACATTCTAAGAGAGCCCCAAACAGCCCTGAACAAACACTCTAGAGTATCATTTCCTTTTATATTGTAACATCTTTGAATCACTTGCAATCTATAAATAAACTTGCATTTTACAGAAATGGCTCTACAAAAAGCAGCACCATGCTGGAATTCAATATACAAGGCTATTTTTAAAAGTGTTTTGATTTTTAAAAATTAATTGTAGGCCCTAGAGTTATAACTTGGCTTACTACAAGTTTCATGTTGCTTAACAACTCTTTAGAACAATTCTTCTACATCTGTGCTTTATTTTAAGCGGAAGTCAATGTTAATTGAAAATTTTGCTGATTATGGCTGCCCTGTTCTATGGTGGGGAAAATGGAATCACTAATATTCTGAAATCAGTCATTAAGGTAGTTTACCTTTAAACAACATTTTTGGTGCTTTGGTGCTCCTGTTTTTAGAGCTATTTGTTTTCCCCAGGTGTGATATAAGAAGTTATCTGACACCAAAATAAATCTCTGAAACAAAAGCTATCCTCTTAAAACATGAAAGAAAGTGAAGGAAATTGGGGGGCAACTTTTATCCTGATAGAAAAGCATGTTCAACTGTAAATCTATGAAATAATGAAACTTAAGGCCTAGATATGTTTGTCCAATTGAACTTGTTAATTTATTTTATAGCAGAGGATAATAGAGAAGAAAGAATTCTTGAGGGGATGGATGAAATGTGTATGAAACCACACACCTGGGAAACATTATAGGCTTTATCTTATATCAAAAGGCACAGATCATATGATGTAGCAGTTGAAGTATTTGGAAATTTTATGCCTTCTGAGGTAAATGTAACTTGTCTTTCGAGAGTATGTGGATTAGGGCAGCCCGGGTGGCTCAGTGGTTTAGCACCGCCTAATCCCAGGGCCTGATCCTGGAGACCAGGGATCGAGTCTCACGCTGGGCTCCCTGCATGGAGCCTGCTTCTCCCTCTACCTATGTCTCTGCTTCTCTCTCTCTCTCTCTGTCTCTCATGAATACATAAATAAAATTTTTAAAAAAAGAATATGTGGTTTAAAAGTATAGGAAGAGAAGTGATTATTTCTGCCTCTATATTCATTAACAAAGATTAAATGCCTAGGTCTTACTCTTTTTTGCTCTAGAAAAATAATCTTTGGGTTGTTTTCTCCTAAAAATTATTTTAGAGAAGGGAAGACAACTGCTATAGTACCCAGAGACAGAACAGGACCTCAGATACATGACTCCTGCAATAGAAACTAATTGATTTTCCGTAATTTGACCTCTCTTGCCACATTATATCTCAGACAGTGAAAATTATTACTTCCACACTTGCTGTTTTTTTGACAGTTGAAAATAAATAATGGCATTTTTGAGAGAAGAGAGAGTAAACACAACATTTGAATCAATGGTACCATAGAAATCCAACAAAAGACATATATATACTCAATTTTATTTTTCAACTCCATCCATGGATGACAACTATTAACTTACACAGCAAGAAGCACAGTTCATGTGATCCATTGCACAATAGAACCAATGCAAAGGGATATTATCACTTTGAAATAAGTGACACCTTATATCTCTGTTGGGTAAAGAGAACACAAGGAGCATAAGGATAAATCTAGCTGAAGTTTCTAGAAAAAAAACAACAAACAATGTAGGCCAACAGCCAAATATTGGTTTTCCTTGGGGGAAGTGAGCTACTATTCTAGAAAACAAAATTGCTATAACGGAGGTTGTTACATAGCAGCTAATGTCCTCTTGTCATAGATCCCAAGAGAAAGGCCCCAGGCACCTAAAATGGTTGCTGGGCTAGAGAACTAAGCAAGACGAATTATTTTCTTTCCCAAACTCAAGACTCTTCATTTTGACATCTGCTAAGGACACTAAACTTTGAGAGATTGTAAAATGTCTAACTGACCCTCATAAATTGGGAGAACATGTCATCAGATTATGTGAATTTCAGTGTGGCAAGTAGCAGGTAATGTATTTATTGAATAAATCTCTATAAAATTTTTTAAAATCATGGGCTCTGAATCACTGCAAAATGTTTCCCAGAGATACTGTACCAATGTTCTATGGCAGCCAAAATAAAGATAACAGCTTAGAGAATCAACACAGAATATTAGGCTTGTTATTTGCTAGAGTGGCAGTTTATATAATCTTACTTTCTTTTGCCTTTTGGAAGACACAGTATCCAGCCCCATTTTTAGCATCATTTCTTTTCACTCTTACTATATATGTGGGGCAGGGGAAATGTCTTTTAATAGCAAAGCTAATCTACGTGTGGAATCAACATCAACTTGAAATCACTGCTGGGTCAAGTTATCAAATCTTACTGGTGAATTAGAATCTAGAGTCAGACTCCAAGGATATAAGAACAATGTCTATGCTGGTCTTTCCCTCTTTAATTAGTATTCATGAATCACTGGGATTTTTTTTTTTTCTCTGTCTTTGCATTTATCTCAGTAGTTGTATCATCTGATTGCTAATGTGTTTAAATTGAGCTGCCTGATTTTAATTCAATCTGGCACCCTTTCATGGAGCACTAAATAGCCTCTCATGGCCATACATTAAACTGTGGTGAGCCCTGAAGGCTCTGCCACCAAGAAGATTTCAGCCTTTATTGCTTTGTGCAGCCCATCCATTCTTGGTTCAAGGGCAGCTTAGATATAGAGATCCCAGTTCAGATACGCACAGGTAATGACACCCATTACCTGGCAGCACGTGTAAGATAAGCCTTTCTGTTCTCTTCTGTGCCATCCTGGTAGGGTCAGCTACATCTTCCCTTCAATTAGCAAGTAGGATTTCATTCACTGAGGGAAAAGTGTCATCAAAGCTCATGTGTCTTGGTGGAGTTGTTTTTTGATGTCATGCTTCTAGTCCTTAAAATCTTTAGATTTAAAATCAAGAGAATCATTTGACATACAAAAAAGTCATCTGTTTTGAAACTTGAAAGCTATTGACCAGTATATGCACCTGATCTGTAAATAAGATACTAGTGTGTGTGTGCATGCGTGTGTGTGTGTGTGTGTGTGTGTGTGTGGGTACACAAGCTCCATAACCTTGAAGGGTAAATACCCAATGCTAAAACATCAAAGAGAGAGCTTTTTAGTGCATAGCAGGAATCTGACCACATGTGAAACAACATAGCTTACAGGGACAACAGGGACATAGAGCTTAACATATTCTACTTCTCATTACTTGTGACTCAGGAGTATCTTCTTTCAAGTAAATGGTGAGTCATGGGGATATGTAGAGGGGGAGCTTCTTTCTTACACATAATTCCTCTTTGCTTCCAGGATTAGTCAGATTTCTAGAAAAGAAAGAGCCTGGGGAACCAGCAAACCATCCCTTGAGACCAGAAAGAAGGAAAGACATGGAGAGATTACAGTTTATGGGCCAGGCAAGCCTAATAGCAGCAATGCACTAGCCTCATCTTCCCCAGATTGCACTTTATCTCTACAAAGACATTGGACAGGGTGTTCTATTTCCTTGCCTTGGAAAGGAAGAAAAAGTTATAGATTTCTTTGCCTCAAAGCAATCTTCTAGAGAAAGCAATTGTTCCCTCCACATCAGTATTTTATCAGAATCAAGATTTAATGGTAAAATAAAAGGAAATGAATCTTATTCTCCCAATTGTCTAGCATGCACATATTCCCAGTCTTTCTTCTTCCCCTAATGACACTTCACTGGATCTTAAAAAGTGGTTTTGCTAAGAAGGAATTTTATGTCTTCAGAATGCTTTTTCAAAAACAGAACTTCCTCTAAGTGTCAATGTTCTTCTGACATGAAAATGATGCTGCCAATTTTTGTCATTTATATATCATTCTGAGTGGACTTTTTTTTAAAAGAGAATTTATGCTGACCTAGTTACCTTTCCTCCCTACCACATTGCACAAAATTTAAGACAGCAGGCTAGGCACTACAGCCATAGAACAGATAGAAACTTGGTCCTATCAATGGTCCCACAGAGGGACTAAACTCACAACTGTGTTAAGAAACACCACATCCAGGGGCACCTGGTGGCTCAGTCGTTTCAGCATCTGACTCTTGATTTTGGCTCAGGTCATGATCTCAGGGTCATGAGATTGAGTCCTATGTTGGGCACCATGCTCAGAAGGGAATCTGCTTGGGATTCTTGCCCTCTCCCTCTGCCCTTTCCCCCTACTCTCTCACTCTCAAATAAATGAATAAACTTAAAAAAAAATCCACATCCAGCTCTATTAGACAACAAGGGCATTTTGTTTATTAGTCTGCAAAATGTCTTTAAAGCACTGTCTTTGTTTTCACAGGAAATCAAAGAATAGGTTGGTTAGCACAATTTTAAGATTCAAAATTATACACAAAGAGATTTTGAGGTACATTGCCATGATATATTATTAAAGTGAATAGTGAAAACTATTTCCTTTTAATTTCACTGGGGATTTTCATGTTTCCATTAAAATTGTTTACTTCATTATAAAAATGATACAAGTGGTTCTAAAAAATTAGAACCTAAATTGAAATTCTAAAAAAAAAAATCATTCTTTCACATTTTACCCATGTAACTGATGAAGTTATAAATCCTGGAATATCATGTTTTCACATCATTTCCCCCATCCCAAGCTAATGAAAGGAAAAGGAGTGATTACAATTAAACACAGCTTAGAGTTGGGGGGAGGGTGATTTGTGTTCAGAAATCAATGTGTTTACACAGACACCTGGGGATTTTGAGTCAAACCCAGGGGTAAGCTAATCTGATTCAACACTCACATTCAAAAACTCTCTGAAGAATACTAAACAAAACCATGTTATTTTAGGCATACTTTCTAACTATTGCCATTTATAAGTAACAACTTGAAATTCTGCTCTGAATTACCTATCTTTTTAAAAACCTGTTCTAAACTTATTTGTACTGTGTCAATTATGTGAATAAAATAAAAGCTGAGAAAATCTCCCTAAGAGAATGTTTTTGCTAGAAACCTTGTCCTGCTACCTTCTGAGCTTCTTGAAAATGAAAATCTCTGTGCCTTCCAGATGACAGCCACTTTTTTGGTGGAACCAAAATAGCTTTCTCAGCTAGAGCGCTGTCAGTAGGAGTTCTGACAGCAGATTTGGCATGCAGGAGGAAGGTGAGCAATGGTCCCATGGTAGGAGGTTGGGTGGGAGCACCCCACTAGCTAAGGGAGCAAGGCAGGAGGGGTACTTGGAAGACAGTGCCCTCCTAGACACTAGACTATGCGTGAGGAAACCAATGGGCATTTCTAGAAATGACAGATAATCTCGGAGAAGGGAATCATTAACTATGCAATATGCATGAAGCTAGAAGGTTTCCATTTGTGAAAGGAATCCAGCACATTTACATGCAGAGGATTTTCGCTCCCTCTAGTGGTAGGGTAGCAGCCTTTGAAGTGATCTGCTATCACGGCATAATACTGCTTCATAAACAAAGATGTGCATTTTGCCCATAAAATGAGGGTTTTCATTAGGTATGTTGCTCTCTTATGATGGTTTTCAGAACACCCCCAACACTTCATGGGAATGAACTGCCTCCTGACTCTGCTGATTACCAGTGGCAAGGTAACAAAGATTTCCCTTTCCTTTTGGCTAAAAGATGCCAGTGCTTACTTCTGAGATACAGGATTCCCCTTTCCTCTGCAGTCCCATCAAAGATGGAACCATGCTATGATCATAGGCAACTTTCCTGACTCCCAGTCTGAGCCAGAAAAACCTGGGGAGCTAAATGAGAAACAGAAACCAAACCTACCCAAAGTAAAGGCGGGAAATAGGGAAACTCAGAGGAAAGATACTAACTAACACAGAATCTGAAGAGTGATCTGACCCTGATACAAAGGTCCATGATCAGCAATGAATTTTGGAACAAATCTCCACCTCTACTTTGCGGTCACTTATTTCTCTCATTCTCATGTTTGGTTATGTGAAAACACTTCTGGTGCAGCAACGTGGATCGATGACAGCGGATGAAAAAAAAAACAACAACAAAAAACAGAGAAGATGGGAAGAGTAAATAATGACATTTTAAGGACGGTAACTAACACTGCCTCCCTCGAGGGATTCAACTGCATAAAATATCATCATTGTGCAAGAATATTGATGGAAACAGATCGTAGGTTAGAGCTGTCCAATCAATAGGTTATTGGGCAATAACTGAAAATCTACCAGTGTGAGATACGCAGAGTATGCAGCTCTTTCACCTGCTCCACACTCAAAGTTAGGCATCAGTGATGCCTCCGTGACTTCGCTTGTGTGTCTCCAGGGCAACCAAATTCATGTGTCCCCCCCCCCCCCCCCGCCCCAAATATTTTCTAGTTTCTTTATGTCAGTGACTCACTCCACCAGCCACCCAGCTGCAGTAGCCGGAAGTTCGGGAGGTCCTTGACCCCACCTAGAGTCTCAGCATCAGGTTCAAGCCATCACCCAGTCCCTGGTCTTATTCCCTAAATGTGTCTCTAAACAACCCCTGCTCCGAAGGGCGTCCGCCCCATTCTGTCAAACGCATTCTCCGCGCGGCCCTGCTTCATTCCAGATACTTCCAGGGGGCCTGACTCTGCGCTGCGGTAAGACTTGGTTGATTGCGGCAAGTCCCCCAGACTCTTCAGTAGCTTGTGGAGGCAGAAGACTCCCACGGCGGAGAGTCGTGAGCAGACCGTGGGGAGGAAAGATAGGGCGACATCGCAGGAGACGGCCGGGAGGCTACTCAAAACCGTGTGCTCCAGGGCTCCGGGGAAGGTCGGGGCCTCAGAGCGCGGCCGAGGCTTCCTCACTTACACGGGACGGCGTTCCCCAGCCCGACCAAGCGCGAGAAGGAAACTCCGGCAGCATGAACCGAAGGGACGCTCGAGGCCGGCCGGGGTCCAGGCGCCCCCGCCCCGCCGCAGCGCGTACGACGCGAAGGGACGCGGTGCCGCGGACTCGCCCGGGGTCGGCTCCGCGGCGGCGCGGGCGGCCGCGCGCCTCGCTCGCTCGCTCCTCCGCGGTGCCCAGGCTCCGGCCCGACCTGCGGCAGGCGCGCGAGGGCTCGTGGCGTGAACGCGGCCGGCAACGCGGCCGGAGGGTCCGGGTCTCCGCTGACGGGCCAAGTTCACTTAGTTGGGCGGCCCGGCCCGGTTCCTGAGCTTTCATCTCCGGCACCACCTGCTCGCGCTCGCGCGCCCCGCCACAACCCTCTCCAACTCCCCGCTAGGAGGAGTCGCACCTCCCGACCCAGGCAGCCTCCCGCCCTCTCCTCTACTTCTCCTTCCCCCTCCCCCCGCCTCCCCACGCCTCCCCACGCCAGGGTTCCGGCAGCCTTGGGGGCGCAGTGCTCACCGGGAACTGTAGTCTTCCGGGGCGAGCCCAAGGAGTTTTAGTCCGGTCTAGAACTACGCTTCCCAGAGAGCCTCGCGGCAGGACCCTCTATCACCTGACCAGGAGCCTGGTGCGGCAATGGCGGCGCCCATGCTTCGCGGGAGCTGTCTTGCAAGGCGTGGGGCTTTAGCCTGCATTGACGGCGGGTCTCGCCATGGAAGAGGGGCTGCGATTGGGTGCAGGTCCAGCGGGAAAAGGGGACGGAGCTCCGTGGCTCAGCAGTCCCTCATCACGGCCCAGAAGTCCGGGAAAGGGTATACGATTTCACACCATTACTGCCCTCTTAAGTGTGGGGTGGACCCGCGGGGCTGGGGAGGTGCTGGCCAGGACAGCCCGGCGTCAGTCTAGACGTCGGTGGTGGGCGGGGAGGTATGGGGAGTGGGGTGGTGGTGGGCTTATCACCTTCAGCCCTGAAACATGTATGAAAGCACAAAACTAGCTCTCTATCAGCCCCGCCTCCACACATAAAACACTCTCCAAGAAGGCGTATTTGGGGGAATTTACGAGTGTAAGATCGCAGATCTTTTCTTGAATGTAAAACTGCACACACAAAAGAGTGGATTTAGTCACCTTACTAATAGGACTAGCAGTGGGTCGCTGACACCAGAAAGCACTAACTTATTTAATAGCAGGACGATGGGACAGCAGTGATCTAAAAGTAGAAAAGGAGCCTTTACCTACAAACTCTAGCAAGTGGCGAATTAATGTTATTAGTCAAAACACCACCTGTCTGTGGAGGCATTTCATGTTGAACGTGTTTCTAAGGAGGATGCAGTCAATACAAGAGATCTTCCCCCTGATTAGAATTTTGCTTGTTTTGTGAGATGTCCTCTAAACAGCTGTTTATACTTTATAAGACTTAAATAGTTTCTTTTTAAGTACTGAAACAGAAGGCACGTTTTTAGGAATCCTTTAATCCTTTGAGAGAGTTGAGTTGGCATTATTTTTGCTTTTCTGTTGAAGCAACAGAGGGAAAATGTCCAGAAGCATTCAGCTTCTATTCTTTCATAAATTAGATTGTCTGACTGTAAGTGGGAAGTATTTTTTCTCTCATGGAACGAAACTACAAAAATAGTTTTGAGCGATGTTTTAGCGAATGCAGAATTTCTGATGAGTTCTTCATTGAATTCCTCTCAATTGTCAGCAGTGCTTCCAAACTTTGAAAAGAAGGAATTAATCTTCTTACAGAGTACTATAGACATAGAATTTCATGTGTTGAAATGATTGAAACAAGACCCAGTACATGTAAACAAAAATCTAGAAGATAGAGACAATTGCTAGGGAGAAGAGCACAATAGGAACAAAGTATGGAGAGAGCGTGTGTAAACAGACATTGTCCAGGATATGTGGCTTCAGAAGGAATAAGCACACTTAGAAGAACCTAAGAGTGAGACCTGTGTGTGGAATGCTCATATATGGACCCAACAGAGTAGGAAAGGTTCTTACAGCATTTAACAGCTTTTTAGATTTGATAGCAATCAAGCATAAAAAAGGAACCTGAAACTATATCCAGGGAATTGAAAGTGATTTGGGGGACCAAAAAAAAAAAAAAAGAAAAAGAAAAGCCACATCTGATGGTTTAATGTTTTCATTTGCTCCAAATCCCAGGAAGAGTATGATTTAGTGATGATCTGTTACATCTGTGTCACTCTGGTCATTTTACTTGGAAGCCTTTGGTATAAAATGAGTTCAAAACATGACAAAGAATTTCCCTTCCTTTTTAAATAGGATATACAACTACACACCACTATTTTTCTAGTAGTAGAAGTATGATATTTATGTTACTTCTAAAAATGTTTGCAAGGTCAGCTTTCATTTACTGAGTTATTAATTGCTAAAGGACAGTTAATCTAGAAAATGCTGCTTTTCACTGAAGTCAGCCAAGCAGACATCACTTGATAGCCATTTCTAAATTGTTTCAAGATGCCAAATTGTCCTTCATAACCTTCCCCGTTGTACAGTGAACTCTCCCTGTGCCATGTTGTAAATGAATTTTATTTTGCTGGCCTTGTAGATGTTCATGTTGAATTACTTTTGGTTCAGTCATCGATAAATGTGACATATTTTTTTTAAAAGAATTGAAAATCTTAATACAAATAGCAAATTAACATGTGTGGTTTAGGATCATAGAAATTCATGCATAATGGTGGATCTAACTATTTCTTAACCATTCTTTCTCTTTAGTGAACACGCATGGGCAGCTGTGGTCGGTTTGGAAATTCATGCCCAGATCTCTTCCAACTCTAAACTCTTCTCTGGATCTCAAGTCCAATTTGCAGCACCTCCAAATTCTTTGGTATCTTTTTTTGATGCATCTCTGCCTGGAACTCTCCCGGTAAGGTTTTTTATTTAATCATATTTTCATTAGAAAATGTTTCTGTTTTATTGGACATAGGTAGTGATTTCCTTGTTTTCACATCTGGCATGACTCTTAGGAAGTACTTATTTAGGGAATTTTGGGTGAAAGAAGAACTACATGTTTTCTAAAGACCCATCTCTATAATTCTGTTTCTAAGTCTAAACATCATCCCTTTATTCATACATGTATTCACTCATTGCATGCACATTTTAAAATGTCCACAAAATACCAGACACTGTGCTATGAAGTGGAACTTGAAGGTGATTGACAATCCTTTTCTTTGAGGGGTTTAAAGGCTAGGTAGGGAGAAGTGTTTTGTACTAGTGTCTACTTATAAACAAGTAGAGTACTGTGTAATTATGCCTGTGAAGGTATGCCTGTGTAGGCATGGTTTTGGAACCCAGAGGAAGAACACCTAATTCTGTAAGAGAAGGATTCTTGTGATAAATTGAGGTACGAGTATGATTGGAAAGCTTGTTGGAAGAGGTGGTCTCTGAGCTATCTGAGAAGCCAGATAGGAGTTAGGCAGGAAAATAAAGGAGGAGGAGGAGTCTAGTCACAGGAGACACCGTATGATGCATGATATTATAGTGTAAGGTCAATAATGATTATGATTATTGGAAATTAAGTGGTTGATAATGGAGAGAACAAGTCAACCACAATATACATTGAGTTAACCACTCATTTATCTGCTCATTTTCACTTAAACCCAAGGAATGACTCGGTCTAGTGTACTCATCAGCAAGATTATCCCATAATTTCATATAGTTGGCTGAATTTTGAAGAAAAGGATGGAACAATGTGAATATTTGAGGTAATAAATAAATCGTAGTCTGTCCAGAACATATAGCATCAACTGGGTGTGGGATTTCCTGCCATCCTTGGAGGAACGTGTATAGATGGTGGTGAAGGGGAGGGAGGAGGAGGGACTGTCATGGGTGATTTCTATACTTTCTAACATTGAAATACAAATGAAAGCTGGTTGACTTGACTGAGGCAGCGGTGTACTTTCCTCAGAGTCGCTGTCCAGAGTAGCAGGTTTGGGGCCATGCCTCCAATGTGTCTGCTATACCCAGGGCTTTGGTTATATTGCAGTAGGGTCTCTATCTTGGAACTTTTTTTCTTATTTGTGCTTTTTGTTGTGGAGGACTCCCATACCTGCAAACCCTATCCGGGATCACCTTTGGTTTGCTCTTGAGTCTTTCTGGGGGAAAGACAGATAAAGGGATGTCTGCCCCTCCCTCCCTCTGGCTTAGAGTTTCTATCTATGGAGAAATCATTTTTGTTTGGGAAGAGACAATTTTTCAGTTGCACGTATATGAGTTCTTTTTTGGGGCAGAGATGCAGATATAGGAGAAGTAGAGTAATATCTATTCAGACAAGTGAAATGGAAAGCAATTTATCACGATCCCTCTCCTTTTTTTCTTTCTGAGCTAAAAACATCTTTTTTCCACATGGTAGTTCATTATCAAGAGACTACACATAACCTCTGAGTTCTTTCTAGATTTTTCCAGCTGGGAATATAGTATCCAGCAAAGTATTTATTATAGTTCACATTTGGAAATAGATCTGTATTATATTATAATATAATATAATACATATATATGTATATTATATTATATATATATCTAATATCTCTAGATAGGCATGTTTTCCATAAATAGGCTTTTTCGGTTGTGGCTAAAAGTGGTCATACATTAGAGACAACTCAAAACTAAAATGTCAACATACTTTGAAAGACTTCTTGCTATACACCAAAGAAGGTGCTTGCCCAGTGATAAGCATGGCAGTAAAACAGTGAAGGTGTTTGGGACATTTGAGCATTGAAAGCTTGGCTTATATTAATTAAATGACAAAGTTTAGATATCCAGTTTTGCTTGAGCTGGGATTTGTTTTTTCTCTTCAGAACCCACTACACTCACGATTTAAGGAGCCTAGTGGGTTATTCTCTCGACAGAGTTAATTACCTCTTGTTCCAAAATGTTTCTGTCTTTAAAAGACCTATTTTAGTATGTGAGCAAAATTACAACAAAACTACCAGAATAGAACATTGTCACTCCCATAGCACTTCAAAACCTTGTGTTTTACCTATGTAAACGTATTGAGACATTTAGACAGTTGCTCTCCTCTAAGCTCTAAGATGGTATATTGATGCTGTGGTATTCTGACTCTGCATTTGATTGTTTTTGTACACAAAAAAATGGTGACCATTTGTCAGATACACCAATAAGAAGATAGAAAACTATTGTTACTGCAATAAAGTGTTTTTTATTGTATTGTAAAGTAAGAACATTAACTGCAAACATAAATAGGCTTGAACATGTGCATTTTAATCTGTCTTTCCTCTCACCCCAAAGAAACCCTACTGAAATTACAGTAAAATAATTTAATACTTATAAAACCTGTGTGAAAATAGGAGACCAGAGTTTGTGAGAGATGGTAGATGGAGGAGGGACTGACTTAGCAGAGCAGAGTTAACTATAAGCCAAGAAAGAGACAAATAGCCTGCAGAAAGAGCCACTAGTGAGAAATAAGATGTCATGCCCTGCATAGCCTCAGAAAGCATCTGGATATGGGATCCCTAGGCTTTGCAGAAGGCCAGGGGGAGGTGGAAACAAGGGATTAATTCAGGAGTCTGAGCAGTTAGAATTAAGGTTGTCTCCTTGACCCTCTGCAGCTATCCCACTCCAATAGGAATCTGTAGCTTGGGGAGAAATTCAACTGGTGACTCACTCCCCCTGGGGACCCCAGGCAGAGAAAAGGCACCAGTGTAAGACAGTGTCTGCACCGTAGACTCTAGGACCTGCCCAGTGCTTTTTTTGACCCTGTTTTAAGAGTCCAAGTGACCTAGTATAGCCATCTCTCTACTCCGTCTCCTCTGCCAAGCAGGAATCTGCAGGAACTTGTTTGGAGATTATATGTCTCTGGAGGGAAGAACTTCAGATACTGAAGATACTTGGGTGGGGGGGTCTCTATAAAAAAACCTGCCTGGCCACTTGATTGTCCTAGAATGGAGGCCATCAGTCAACAAGCCCTGGGTACTTAAATAATTTAGAACTTTTAATCAGCATTTTAGTAGCTACTTCAACATATAAACCGATGGCCAAAAATTACTAGACATATGAAGAAGTTCTCCAACATAATGGACAGAATCCAAAATCAAAAGACTAAAAGAAATAAGAAATAACAGTCAATGCACAGGGTAAAAGAATACTTTGAAATTAGGAGCATCTGAGTGGCTCTGTGGTTGAGCATCTGCCTTCGCTCAGGGCATGATCCTAGGGTCCGGGGATCAAGTTCCACATCAGGCTCCCCATAGGGAGCCTGCTTCTCCCTCTGCCTATGTGTCTGCCTCTCTCTCTCTATCTCTTGTGAATAATTTTTGTTAAAAGAATACTTTAAAAAATTATAAGTTCTTATAAAAATCTTAAGAGAAAGTAGCTGCATCTTTGAGATAAGAACATGATACCACTTTTTAAAAATAAAGAATCAGAACAAAAATTTCTCAGAAATTAAAATTATGATAGCAAAAAAAAAAAAAATCCACGAGAGTTAGAAGATAAAGTCAAGAAAATCTTCTACAAGGTGTACACACATACAATGAACTGGAAAGTAGGGGGATAAAATAAGAAAATTAGAGACTCAGTCTAGGATGTACAACATCTGATTCTTGGGAGTTCCAGAAGACAGGAGAGAGACTGTAGACAAGGGGAAGCTCTCAAACTACACAGATTAATTTCCCAGAACTGAAGGACCTGAATCTCCAAATCGAAAGGGCTTGCCATGGACCCAGTGCAAGGAACAAAAATAGTCTCATGTCTCATAGACAGGCATGTCATCATGAAGTGTAGGAATGCCGGGGATAGAGATAAGGTACTGGAACAAAGAAGAAAAGAAAGGTCATATGCAAAGGACTGGAAAGGTCATTGGACTTCTTAAAAAGCAGTACTTAAAGCTGTAAGAGAATGAAAGAGTGCCTTAAAAAGAACTTAGGAGGAAAAAAAATTCTAATTTAGAAGTCTGTATCCAGCACTATAAGTTGTGACAGTAGAATAATGATATTTTCAGGCAGTTGGCTTCTCAAAAAATTGGCCTTTCACCATCATGAGAACCTACTGGAGTAATGGAGAGGTTCCAGATTGCCAACTCTGCAACAGGCCTGGGGAATCTGGTGAGAAAAGAGGATGGATGGCTGTAGAACAGAATGGTTTCAAGAAGAAAAAATGTAGTGGGGTGGGAATAGCAGATATCTAATGTTTGTGTAGACACAAGGTTTTACATATAGAGTCTTTGAGAATAATAAGCAATAGGTAATAAAATATGAAGCAGATGATGAAATGAAGACCCATCAACTCCAGAAAAGCAAAATGTTCAAGAAAGAAAAATCAGAGTATACTTAACAGCTCAGCAGAGAAACATAGAACCAACTACTGATTTAACAAAAACTGAGATATAGCTAGGATGTTGGGAAATAAACTCAGTTCTTATCTGCCATTATCAGAAGTTACATTCTAAATTGATAAAGCAAGAAAAAAGTAACGTAAGAATGTGTTCCAGTAACATTTTTGGCCACAAATCAGGGGAGGCCTCTTTCTCCTTTTCAGGCCCTAAGTTGGTTGGTTGGTTTTTGTTTTAGATTTTTTTTTGGCTATGGGTACTTTTTTTTTTTTTTTTTCAGTTTTTAAAAATAAGGCAATGAGTGAAAGATTTAGAGCTCTTAAGAGACAGATTATTAGTCAAAAGGGTTTTCAATGAAGCTTTAAAAAATTTTATGTAAAGGTAATATTAAGTAATCAAATATTACCTCTACTGGTTTCTCAGCCTTCTGCTGGTGAAATATCTTTTTTGTTCCCAAAGTCCAAACCATGACAGGCTCCAACGCCCCACACCTATAACTCGCACCTTTACCAAGCTCTTGGAAGGAATAGGCTCTTCCACATCCTAGATTATTCATACCCAAGTCCACACATGTGGTGGAAGTATCTGCTTCCCTGGGGCGAAGTGACTGGTTTGAGTTTTTGAACGTTAATCATCTTACCATGGGGTTGCACTCAATGATGACCTATTTTGTTCTTGACTAGAGATGGAATGAAGTAGCAAGCATGAGTAAATTCTTAAGAGTAAGATAAAAATTTTGCAAAATATCTTGCCTTATAACTTAAATTATCTCTTGGGAATGGAATGGGTGAAGTCTTGGTGTTCCGTGTTCTAAAACAAGAACACTGTGTCACTGGGACAGCTATTAACTCTCTTTTTCCTAGATTAAGGAAGGATTGTCACATGGCAAATGGCCAGCAGCCTTGGCCAGCACGTGATGGATTTTCCAAAGGCCCCCTGGCACTGCATATTACTTAAAAATAGGAAGATAAATATGACAAGACAGTTTAAAGATCTGAAGATAGTCATTGCCAGGAAACAGGACTGGCCGACAAGGGTGGCAGGACCTGCTGATTTTCATTATAAATAATTTCAAAATACTTGCCTTTAATAAATTGTTAAACAATTAGAAGTTAGTTTTAAAGGAGTAACATAGAAGGAGGAAGCTGTTGACAGAGTCAGATTCCCGAGAAAATAAGGCATCCTCAGAATACAAGGAGAAAGACAGCTTTTCCTCTCTAATCTCAGGGAAGATGTATCCCTCCACCCCATGGGTAAAGGTGACTTTTTAGGTTGGTTGTGGAAGGTTGAGGAAGCTCCCATCTGTTTTTGTTGTTTTGTTTTTTGTTTTGTTTTGTTTTGTTTTTTCCTTTCCTAGCAAACACCGTTTCTTATGTCTCTCTTTTTTTGGAGCTCTTTCCTGTCTGAGTCAATATCCCTTGCATTCTGGGCCTGTGGGTGATGCACTCTGTTTTTTTGTGCCTCCAATTGTTTCTAGCTCTTGAATGATAGTACAGAATTCTAAGTTGACAGTTATTTCCCCTCCACATGCTGAAGACATGATTCCATTGTCCTCGGGCATCAATTATTACTGATGAGTCCACATCCTTTGTAAGTAATCGGATTTCTGTCTCTGGTAGCTTTAGCCAGGACATGTCTAAGTGTGGATTTGTACTCAGTACTCAGTATGATTTTTTCACCCTGGATTGTCCAGTATCTCTCTGGGATGAATTCATGGAAGCCTCTACCGGGGCCCATTGGGCTTTATTAAATGAACTCTTTTTATGTTACTGTCACCCAGGTTGGATAGTGCCAACATTCAGGTGCCACACCCAAGCCAGGTACAGGGCCAGGGGCTTTGATTTCTCAAGACTCTCTTTTCACCTTTGGCTTGAAGCAGGTGGGCCCCTCCCTATCAACTCCTCCGGTTGGTGGCAGAAGATTTTCTGACTTGACCAGGATTTTGTGGTTCCCAATTGTCTCACAGTCTTGACTTTTGCACCTTGGGGGGCTTTAAATCGCCAACATCTGGTGTCCTAGCCTGGTTAACAATAATGATAGTAAAACCAACTAACATTTACTGAGTGCTTGCTTGCTATGTGGCAGGCACCGTTCTAGGCACTTTCTTCATATGTGTTAACTTATTTTAATATCATGTTAACTATGTCAGGCAATTATCATCATCATCCCAATTGGAAAGTAAGCGGAGGAGCTGGATGCAAACCCTGTAGTCTGGCTTCCAGGTTCATACTGTAACCCTTTACCATCCTATCTCTTATGGTTTCCCTTAGGTGATCCACAGCTTTAAGCTCCTCTACTGCCATGGGCCCCAGATTTTCTTTCTCACTTTTGAGCTGTGTGTGTGTGTGTGTTTATAAATTTATATGTTTGTATAAATGTATGCATAGATACAATACTTGTTTTCATCCCCCTTCTCCCTCCCACTCCCAGTGTGTCTGTCCCCCCAGCTGTGTATCACTCAGGCTGCTGTTTTTGACCAGTGGTTAGAAACCCCCCAACCCCATTCTGATTGATGACCCTTCTGAATGTTTCTTAGGACCACAAGCATTTTTCTTCTTATTTTGCCTTTAGTTTTAGAATTATATGAAATCCCATCATAAATCTTCAGACTGAAAAGGTCATTCAGCCCATTTTCTTGCTTACAGGCAGGATTACAACTAAACTAAGGACAGCATTCTTTGTTTTTATTAGCAGGGATTCAGCCTCATTCATTACTTTGACCTAGTAAAACCTCTTACTCTAGTACGGAATCTTCCTTAATTTATTAAATAATTCTAATTAAATAATTGTAATAAATAATGTCCATAGAATTTAGACAGAATCTTAGGTTATCTGCTTATAATTTATTTCCAATTTATCAGTGTGATTCTAATTTCTCTACTTGTAATACTTTGCACATGAGATGTGAAATGGGAGGAAAAATAGGAAAGAAAACATATTTGTTTGATAAAATGTCAAATTTACAAGTCTGTTTGCTTCATAATTTGTTAATGTTTCTGGTAATGGTGAGATTTTTAAGTTTGTTTGAAATTTATGCATGTGCAAACCTGCTTGATCATACATATATACACACACTCACTCACGCTCACTCACTCTTATTTGAAATGCTTGCCCCCCCCTCCTGATGTCAGTCCTTATGCAGGAGAAAGCAAAGAGAACATTGTTGCCTCTGCTGATGCCAGCTGGTAGGTTGCTCAGCTATGGCCCCTAGATAACCACTTCTGATAATCAGGCTGCACCACAATTAGGTTAATTAGAAAGTAGTGACTCTGCTCTTGTTTTGCTGGTTTGAAAGCTCTTATCTGTACGTAACACAGAACCCCCTAGTAACTATGAATATCTATTGTTTCCAGAGCTGGGGAAAGGGCTTTTATAAAAGCTCTTTTCCGTGCGTGTATGCAAGAGTATTCTCCTCTTTTCTTAGGATTGGCCTGTCTAAAAAAGCATTTGAGGTCCAATATCAAAGATGTTTGGAACTGGCTCTGGTAACTATGGAATGAAAACTGGAATAGTATTTACTACATTTTACAAAACTTTTCTTTGTGCACAAGAGTGTGTACAGTTGACCCTTGAATAACATAGGCGTTAGAGGCACACAGTCGAAAATCCTACTAATAGCCCACTGTTGACCAGAAACCATACCAATAACAGTCAATTAACACATATTTTGTTGGTTATGTGTATTATATACTGCATTTTTATAATAAAGTTTCTAGAAAAGAAAACATTAAAAAAATATAAGGAAGAGAAAATATATTTACAATACTGTATGTATCCAAAAAAACTCCATGTATAAGTGGACCTGCACAGTACAAACCTGTGTTGTTCAAGAGTTAACTGTATTACTATTAGTAGCAAGAGAGAGGGAAGTGAAGAGGTAGAAAAGTAGGATGTGAGTAAATCTGATAATGCCTGCCCTCTGGAAACTAACAACAATGAAGAGACCATGCTTTATACTAGAGATTCATATTTGAACATGTCTGCACATTGTACTGTAAGGGATCTTGCCCCTTAAAGAAATGATAATGTGAATGCTTTGTAAAATACTTTGAGATTAACTTAATTATTAAATTTCTTATGGCATATTTATTTAAAGTTAGCTATCAACATCTTGGCTCTCTGAACACAGCAGATACTGGTAATAACTTTTGTTTTGAAGGACGTAATAGATTTAGAAACGCTTGTTCTAGAGAGCATTCGGCTGAAGTGCTTTGCTAACTCTTAATTCTAAATGTAATTATAAAAATTTGTTTTTAACTGAAAACTAAACGAAATAGAAATTCAAGAACACAGTGTTAGGGAAGTGTTTAAATGCATACATTTATAATCAGATCTATATTTACCTCTCTGTCCATTCACACTAGATGATGTTTAGTTTATCCAAAGACAAAATGTGACAGTTTTCTATTAATTTTTTTTCCATTTCAGTGATTTGCTTTAATATAATCTGTAGAACTTATAATTACATTGTATTCTCAGACTTTAATCCTGCTAGTCACTCTCCAAGTCACTTTGATAGTTTTCCTTCATTCCTTTGTAAAGTAGGGTGTTCCACAGGTGAAGGGTTTTTTCCCTGTGACCCTTGTCCCTATAAATGTGCTGTGTCTGTGAGCTCATCCACACAAATGTGGAAAGGTTCGGCTCTTAAACTCATCTGATGGTCCAGACTTGCCTTATGACATCATTAACTGGCTGTCTCCCGTGAACTCAGATGACTCCTGACGGTGATGGACTTACATGGTCAGTAGGCAGCATGCCTTCACCTCCCCTCATGTGGGAAGCATTTGACTCCTTCCCCTGCCATGGATCTTTTCCCAACTTTCCGTGGATTCTTGAGAGCTTCGCTCTCCAGAACAGTTTTCACCTCTCTCACCTCTGTGGCAGTCTTGCCTGCAGTATTCTCCACATGAAATCTGACTATAATCTGACTATAATAATCTCTACTTTGTATCAATATATTTTTGTTTCATACGGTTGATTGACCATCCTATTATATATATTGTTTATAGGGATTTTTGTGTTTGATTATAAATTTCTAAAAAGCAGTTTATGGATCTTCCTTGGGCCACTTGACAGTACCCTGTATACAAAATATATATAACATCCTTAATAAATATTTCTCCATCTAATTACATACACTTACATGTGCATACATGAAGAGTCCACTTGAAAGAATGTTCTAAGTCTTTAAAACCCTTTTAATATTTTTTAACTTCTTTATGGGAATCTTTCTAAGATTGATTGATTGATTTCAGAGAGAGAGAGAGAAAGAGTATACACATGCATGGCAGTGGGGAGAGGGAGAGAGTCCTAAGCGGACTCCTTGCTGAACCACAAGACTCACTCTCATGGCCCTGAGATCACAACCTGAGCCGAAACCAAGAGTTGGATGCTGAACTGACTGCACCACTGAGGCCTGAGGCACTCCTTAAAGTTTTTTTTTTTTTTTTTTGTAATCTCTACACCCAACATGGTGCTCAAACTAACAACCCTGAGATCAAGAGGGGAATCTTAATAAAATGCATTTTAATACTTTCCCACTTTCACATAGGGCATACCTAACTTACAAGCCAACCTTTTCTTGATTACTCAAGGTTATCAGCAGCATCAATTATTCCTCAGTATTGTTACATAATGTTGCCTTGGAGGGCTGTTAAGGTGTGTACAGCTATCTGATCCTACAGTAAATGGCTAAAATAGCCATTCTTTTTAGGTTTCCTGTTATAGGCTTTTTCCTTGTTATTACAGTCATCTACTCTTCACCTTTTTAAAGCTACTGTCAGTATATTTGGCTCAGGGAACCCCTACTTGTTCATTTTCCACTTCTCAATCATTACTTCTGATCTGCTCTAGCCCGGAAAGCCTGATTATCACTTGTTAATGTAAATAAGAACAAGTTTCTGCACAGAGACCTGTCCATCCTACAACATAAACTACATAAATGGTATGAATCTTGTTAGCTTTTTAAAGTTATAAACAGTATGAGAATGCAGTAGGAAGAGATCCTGGAAATTATTCAATTTAGTCCTTTTAATTTATATATGGGAGAACTGCTCTTGTGACTTGCCCACAGTCACACAGTTGCTCAGTGTCCCAGTCAGATTAGAGTTCAAGTTTAGCTTCTAATCTGTATTCCACCATAATGGGAGTTTCTGGTAGGTGCTGTTATTTTGCAGGTATGTGTATATTTCAAAACATACCATTGATAAATGTATATGTACTATGTTTATAGATGTGCATCCAGGGCAGCCCGGGTGGCTCAGCGGTTTAGCGCCGCCTTCAGCCCAGGGCCTAATCCTAGAGACCCAGGATCGAGTCCCACATCGGGCTCCCTGCATGGAGCCTGCTTCTCCCTCTGCCTGTGACTCTGCCTCTCAGTCTCTCTCTCTCTCTCACTCTCTCTCTGTCTCACATGAATAAATAATGTGCATCCATGTGCTGATAGACACATAGGCATGGACTATACAGCATTGACCCTGATCATGTGCACTGTTTATTACAACATTTACTAGGTGAGAGATCTAAATCTGGGGAGAGAGAAAAGAGGAAGAGTGCTGATTCAGAAGAAGAAATGGATAAAAGGAGACCTAACCTAATAAGACTGACTTCCTCCAGACCTACCATTAAGAGGCAGCCCTAACTGTGGACAGCTCTCAGCTGTCCATATCACTATGCAAATAGTGATCAGAATGGAACATTCTTTTAGGATCTTTGCTGTATGTTTCATCCAGGAAAATTTTCTCTACACTTTCTTTTGATTCACAAATTCTCTGTTAAGTCTACTTGGCTTTTTAACATATCCACTGAGTTTTTTTTTTATTTTACTGAGAGTATCTTCTATTTATAGAAATTCTGTTTTTCTCCTTTAAATGTCTCCTGTCTTTTTGAAAATATCTTATTCCCTTTATATGTGTTTAGTTCTTTATTTCTTTAGTAATTTTAAATCTACATATTTTATACAGTCTGTGTTGTGTTCAGTAGTTCTGTTACCTGAAGTTCTATCTTGCCCTGCTTTTTGTGTGTCTGCTGATTCTGGCTAGGTGATCTTGTGTATTTTGTAATTTTGAATTATGAAGTTGTGTTTGACAGGGCTTTATTAATGGGAATCTTGTGGCTGCATTGAGAACCAGTCTCTCCAAAGAGCTTTTACAGTGGCTTTTGCCAGATGCTGCAGATCTAAGCCATTTTTCATGTTTATCTCTTAGCTGGGGGGTCCCTAGACCACAGAGTTAATAAATTTGAACCCCAAGTCTGCCCGAGAGTAGACTTGTGACTTAATTCTTAGGGAAAACTTTTGTGTTTTGTTTTAATCTGAAGTCTGGGCTGAGACTTTATTAAGATTGCAATCTTATAGGAGGGAACAGAGGTTGTAACCATGGAGCTAGGGCTGCACCCAAGGCTATGAATGAGGGTGACTCAGAGACTCAGAATGGGGCAAGGAAGGCATTTTTATACCTCTTTCTGGCTTCCTTTCTTCTGCCACCAAGATATCTCTCCTGTGTAATTGCAGTTCTTTATACCAGTGAAGGCGGAGATCTGTACACATCATATTGTCTGTCCTTTTGTCACAGACACAGATCAAGTGATTGATTGAGCTCTTCCAAATTTCCCCTAGTTGTGCACATTCTCATACATTGCCTTTATTTTTCTTTTTACTGAAGTATAGATCATATACAATATTAGTTTCAGGTGTACAGCAGTGATTTGATGTTTATATACGTTATGAAATGATCACCACAATAAGTCTAGTTACCATCTGTCACCATACAGAATTATTGTAATATTATTGACTATATTTCTTATGCTGTACTTTTCCTCTCATGACTTATTTATTTTATAACTGAAAGTTTGTGTCTCTTGATCCCCTTCATCTATTTCACCGATCCCCGTCTGCTCCCCTCTAGCACCCACCAGTGTGTTCTCTGTGTATATGACTCTCTATTTTGTTTATTCATTTGATTTATTTTTTAGATTCCACATATAAGTGAAATCATACTGTATTCATCTTTGTCTGTCTTTACTTACCATAATACCTTCTAGGTCTATCCATGAAATGGTAAGATTTCATTCTTTTTTATGATTGAATAATTTTCCATTGTTATATATACCACATCTTCTTTATCCATTCATCATTTGATGAACACTTGCATTGCTTCCCTGTCTTGGCTATTGTAAATAATGCTACAGTGAATATAGAGGCGCATATATCTTTTCAAATTCATGTTTTCATTTTCTTCAGATAAATACCCAAGCAGTAGAATTGCTGAACTGTATGGTAGTTCTATTTTTAATTTTTTATACTGCTTTCCATAGTGGCTGCACCATTTTATATTCTCACCAACAGTGCATGAGGGTTCCTTTTTCTCCACATCCTCACTAGTGCTTGGTATTTTTTTTGTCTTTTTTCATATTAGCCATTCTGACAAATGTGAAGTAGTATCTTATTATGGTTATGATTTACATTTCCCTTAAGATTAGTGATGTTGAGCATCTTTTTGTGTGCCTGTTGGCAGTCTGTATATCTTCTTTAGAAAAATGTTTATTCAGATCCCCTGCTCATTTTTTAAATTTAAATTTTTTTAAATTTATTTATGATAGAGAGAGAGAGAGAGAGAGAGGCAGAGACATAGGCAGAGGGAGAAGCAGGCTCCATGCACCGGGAGCCCGACGTGGGATTAGATCCCGGGTCTCCAGGATCGTGCCCTGGGCCAAAGGCAGGCGCCAAACCGCTGCGCCACCCAGGGACCCCCACTGCTCATTTTTTAATTGAATTGTTTGTGGGGGTTTTTTTGGGGGTGTTGGGTTGTATGAATTCTTTATATATTTTAGATATTAGCCCTTCATCAGATATATCATTTGGAAATCTTCTCCCATTCATAGCTTACCTTTTCATTTTGTTGATGATTTCCTTTGCTACCTTAAAAACTTTTTAGTTTGATATAGTCCCATGTGTTTATTTTTGCTTTTTTTGCCCTTGCCTGAGGAGACAGGTCCTACACACACACACACACACACACACATACACACACACACGTACTGCTAAGACCAATGTCCAAGAATTTACTGTTTATGTTTTCTTTTAAGAGTTTTATGGTTTCAGATCTTACATTTAAGTCTTTAATCCATTAGAGTTTCTTTTTTGTATATGGTATACAAGTGGCCTCGTCTCATCCTTTTCTATGAGGTTGCCCTGTTTTCCCATCACCAGTTATTGTAGAGACTATCTTTTCCCCATTGCACATAATTGCCTCTTTAGTCATAGATTAATTGACCATATAAGCACAGGTTTATTTCTGGGCTCTCTATTCTGTTCCATTAATCTATTTTTATGCCAACATTATATTGTTTTGTTCTGTTTCTTTTAAGATTTCATTTATTCATGAGAGACATAGAGAGGCAGAGACATAAAAAGAGGGACAAGCAGGCTTCTAGCAGGGATCCCAATGCAGGACTCGATCCCCCCAGACCAGGATCATACCCTGAGCTGAAGGCAGACACTCAACTGCTGAGCCACCCAGGTGTCCCTATGCCAACACCATATTGTTTAGATTACTATAATTTTGAAGTATAATTTGAAGTCTGGGAGCATGATACCTCCAGTTTTGCTATTCTTTCTCATGATTGCTTTGGCTATATGGAGTCCTTTGTAGTTCCATACAAATTTTAGGATTATTTGTTCTAATCTGTGAAAAATGCTGTTGGTATTTTGATAGGGATTGAATTGAATCTATAGATTGCTTTGGGTAGTATGAACATTTTAATAATATTAACTTCTAGTCCATGAGCATGAAGTATCTTTCCATTTATTACCGTTCATGACCTGAGCCTAAGGCAGACTCTTAACCAACTCAGCCACCCAGTTGTTCCTCCAGCTTTGCTTTTCTTTTTCAAAGCTGCTTTGGCTATTCAGGGTCTTTTGTGGTCCCATATGAATTTTAGAATTCTTTGTTCTAGCTCTGTGAAAAATGCAGTTGGTATTTTGATGGGGATTGGATTAACTCTAGATTGCTTTTATTCCTTCGTTGACCCATTGGTTGTTTAGTAGCATGTTGTTTCAGGCTTCACACGTTTGCATTTTTTTCCAGTTTCAGACTTGTTTTATGGCTTATGTGATATATCCTGGAAAATGTTCCACATGCACTGAAAAGAATGTGTATTGTGTATCTGGATTGAATGTTCTGTGTATATTTGTTAAGTCCATCTGATCTAAGGTATTGCCTCAGGAATTTTCTGCCTAGATCTATCCATTGATATAAGTGGGTTGTTAAAGTCCCCTACTCTTACTGTATTACTGTCAGTTGTTCCCTTTATGTCTCTTACTATTTGCCTTATATATGTAGGGGCTTCTATGTTAAGTGCGTATGTATTTACAATTGGTAATTCTCTTGTTGGATTGACCCTCTTATTACGTAACACACTTGTTTGTGTTTTCTTACAGTCTTTATATTGAAGTCAATTTTGTCTAGTAAATGTATTATTATCCTAACTTTCTTTTTATTTTCATTTGTATAGAATATATTTTTCCATCCCTTCATTTTCAGTCTGTATGTTTCTTTAGGTCTGAAGTGAGTCTCTTGTAGGCAACATAAATGAGTCTTGTTTTTGTTTTTTAAATTCATTCAGTTGCCTTTGTCTTTTGGTTGGAGGATTTAGTGCATTTACATTTAGTACATTTACATTTAAAGTAATTATGGATAGGTACTGATTGCCATTATGTTGTTTTCTGTTTGTGTTTGTGGTTCTCTCTGTTCCTTCTCTTGCTCTCTTCATTTGTAATGACTTTCTTTAGTGTTATGTTTGGATTCCTTCCTCTTTATTTTTTGTGTATGTAGTATAGGTTTTTTTTAATATTATGAGGTTCATATATAACAGTGTAGGTATTAGCAATCAAGTTGATCACTTAATTCAAACACATGTGGAAAACACTATTTTTACGTTCTTTCTGCCGTGTTTTATGCATTTGACTTCATATTTTACATCTTTTTTTTTTTTAAGTTTTTTTTATTTATTTATGATAGTCACACAGAGAGAGAGAGAGAGAGGCAGAGACACAGGCAGAGAGAGAAGCAGGCTCCATGCACCGGGAGCCCGACGTGGGATTCGATCCCGGGTCTCCAGGATCGCGCCCTGAGCCAAAGGCAAGCGCCAAACCGCTGCGCCACCCAGGGATCCCTATATTTTACATCTTTTTGTTTTGTGTCTCTTTTAAGTAGTTATTACAGATTTAGTTAATTTTACTACTTTTATCTTTTCACCTTCATGCCAGCTTTGTAAAAGTCTGATCCACTACCTTTACTATATGTTTGCTTTTACCAGATATTTTGCTTTCATAATTTTCTAATTTTTCTTTTTGACTTAAAGAATTTCCTATAAAATTTCTTGTAAGGCTAATTTCATGGTGATGAACTCCTTTAACTTTTTGTTTGTCTGGTAAACGCTTTTATTTCCTTCAATTCTGAATGATAACCTTGCCAGGTAGAATATTTTAGGTTGTAGGGTTTTTCCTTTGAACATTTCCAGTGTATCCTGCCACTCTCTTATAACTTGCAAGGTTTCTGTAGAAAAGTCCACTGATAGTTTTATGGGAGCACTTTGTACATAATTAGTTGCTTTTCTCTTGCTACTTTTAAGATTCTCTCCTTATCTTTAATTTTTGACATTTTATTATATGTTTTTCTGAGGTCATCTCGTTTGGTGCTCTCTGTGCCTCCCAGATCTGGATATCTGCTTTCTTCCCCAAGTGAGGAAAATTTTCAGCTATTATTTCTTTAAATAAGATTTCTGCCCCTTTCTCTCTGTCCTTTTAGGACCCCTATATTTCAGGTGTTAGTCCACTTGATGTTGTCCTATAGGTCCCGTAAACTATTCCCATTTTTTTAAATCTTTTTTTTTTTCCTTTTTACTGTTCAGCATGGGTGATTTCTACTCTATCCAGATCGCTGATCTGTTCTGCATTCTCTAATCTGCTGTTAATTTGCTCTCGTGTATTTTTCATTTTGGTTATTGTATTCTTCAGCTCTGATTGGTTCTTTTTTATATTTTCTTTCTCTTTGTTGTAGTTTTTACTGTAGTCGACTATTTTCCCAAGTTCAGTGAGCATCTTTATGACCATTACTTTAAACTCTTTATCAGGTAGATTGCTTATCTTCTTTTTGTTCAGTTCTCTTTCTGAGGTTTTGTTTTGTTCTTTCATTTGGAACATATTCCTCTGTCTCTTCATTTTGCCTGACTCTCTATGTTTGTTTTTGTGCATGAAGGAGCTCAGCTACATCTCCTGGTCTTGAAGGAGTGGTCTAATGTAGAAAGCATCCTGTGGGACCCAGAAGCACAGTCCTCCCATGGTCACCAGAACCAGGACCTCCAGGGGCATCACCTGTGGGCTGTATGCCTCCTTCTGTTCTGGCTGGGATGTGACTGCTGTGGTCTCACTGGTGGGCAGGGCTAGTCCCCAGCACATTTGAGATGTCCAGTGGAGGCTACTGCAAGCATGCTTGGGGAAGTCTAGTCCTTGTTATGGCTGGCTGTAAGACCCAACTATTCTGGGTATGCTGGGGGGCAGAGCTGCTCTCCAGCTTAAGAGTGACCTTGAAGGGGGGCCCTGGTGCCAGTTGAGGCCACTTGCCAGGTGTGGTGTGGTGAGAACCTACTGTGCAGGGGCACTGTTCCTGGCTGAGGCTGCCTGTGGTTGTGGCTGGGTAGGAGCAGTTTTGGAGGGAGCACCAGTCTTGGCTGAGCCACTTGCCAGTTGTGACAAGGTGGGAGCTGCTTTAGGGATTTGCTTGTCCTGGCAGAGTCTGTCCATTAGGCATGGCAGAGTGGGAGCATTATGGAGGGACACTTGCCAAGGCTGGCAGAGGTTGGGTATGGCAGGTCCACAGGGGAACACAGGGCAGGGTGAACAATACTATCAAGGTAGGTAGAGAGTGTTAGAACTGGCTCTGGCTAGGAGTGGGCCAGCTAGGTAATAGGAGGGCAGGAAAGATGGTGCCTCTCCATGCTTCTGTTCCTGGAGAAAATTCCTAAAGATTCCTGTCTCTTGTACATGTCCTGAAACTCATCAGTGAAGCTCCTTCACATATGACCAGGTAGTTTTCCATCTTATGCCTCTGGCCCAGTCCCCAAACAAGTGAGCTTGTACACAGGTCCTTTAAGAGAAGAGTCTTGGTTTCCCATACCTCCCACTCTCTTAGAGGTAAGCCCAACTCATTTTCAAAGCTCCTGGAGTTAAGCTCCACTAATTCTCAAAGCCAGACATCATGGGGACTCATCTTCCCAGTGCAGGGGATGTTAATGTGGATCTTGAACCCCTCATTCCTCAAGGACAATCTCCATACCTGTGATATTCCTCCTACTTGCAGGTCCCACATTTGAGGGTAAGGGTCAAGATCACATCTCTACCCCTCCTACGACTCTCAGTGTGGCTTTTTGTTTATATCTTTAGCTGTGGAATAATGTTCTGCTAGTCTTCAGATCATTCTCAGAGAGGGTTGCTTTGTATATAGTTGCAGCCTTAGTGTGTCTGTGGGAGGAGTTGAGTTCAGGATCCTCCTACTCCACCATCTTGATCACCCACTTACCCATTGACTTCAAAAGTTCTCATTTTCCAAAAAGAATTTATCCCTGTTGAATTATTCTCTTCACCTTTGTATGGAAATGATGATGCCATCTCATTCCTCTTAAGGAAAACAAAAACCAATGTGATAGAATTGAAAAGTTCAGCCAGCAATGGTGGGAGACCCATGAGGGAACCGAGGTTTAGTTTTGCCCTCCACCCCAGCCTTGGGAAACCTGAGGAACATCATCTGACCTTTTCCCTGGGTGACCCCCTGAAGCCTGCAAAGCATCTCTCTGACCCAGCTGTATTTCTCTGCTGTCTTCTTTTTTTCTGATAAGGGAACATCTCCAGGCAGCATGCTTATCTCCCCCAGAGATTCATTCCTGAGGAAGAAACCTTCAGTATTGTGTTTGGAAAGGGCTTTTCTCCCATTTCCATATTTCCTTATGCTGGTTTGTTTTCCCCTCAAAATATGTGCTTGGATGAGAGATTGCACACAGTAACAACGAGCCCTTGTCAGAGGAGATAGTGCTATACTTAGAACACATAACTGTTTAAAATGAATTTGGTACATTACTGCACCAAAAAGTCTGTCATACTAGAAAGTGAGGTGGGGATGTGTAGAAAATAAAATATAAACACATTACCAAAAATGCCCAAGAGTATGAAAGCTTAGGGGTCCTTTGTTGATATAAATATATAGTAGTTAAAAAAAATTACCTAACAGTGTTCTGTGACACTATTTTTGTCTCTGACATTCAGGCAGCTCATACAGGCTTTGTTCTAGTGATTTATACTAGAAGCCTATAATAAAAATGCAGCCTGAAATCATGCAGTTGGGTACCATTCATTTTTCTTCCACGGACAGTTCCAGAACTTTAAAAAATTGCAGCAGACATGTAAAAGCTCCTCCCTCACAGGAAATGCATGGCCATCCATGGCATCTGGCCCTCTTGGCTTTATGGAGTCATTGGTGATGCTCTGAAGGTTTCTAGATTGGTTTTATGGGTATTAGAAAAAAATGTCCAGGAAGATATTAGGGGGTCATTAAAAATAAGAACAGCTTCTCCTTTTGAGTCAGAACTTGTATGTTGATTGAGAAATCAACATACAAGTGAGATAGTTGGAGGTGAGCATGTCAGCTTTATTACCAATAATACCTTGATTGAAAAATACAACGTAACATATAGCCAAATAACTTCTAGTACTTTCTGCTTAAGTTGAACTGGCTCCCCAGAACTGTAGGCTTTTCACTTGTAGGTAAAGAGCCTGTTTCTACAGAAGACTTCAGATGTCCACACTGGACCAGAATGTATCATCTCTGTGGGCATGCTGATTAGAAAGAGTTCATATAGCTTTATTCTGATTATTTGTACTAGAGAGCTGTAATAAAAATGTTCAGCCAGAGGGGCCAACCCACACGTGCATGGTATCTTTTCCCAAAGTCACTAGTCAAAAAAGTCACTCCTCTTTTGGGGACAAAAAAAGTATGGAACAGATTGCAAAACCCAGCCACATGGTAACATGGAGGCAAGAGAAGAGAGAATGCCCACTTCTACCCTCAAAAGCATGAGACAATTTTACTGTGTCTGTATTGTATCTGAAAGTAGATATGAAAATACTCTTTATGGATGGGTTGTATGGAATTCTTTCTCCATACCACAAGTGAATATACTTGTCATCTGAGGCCATTGGGATGGGTCTTTCTTACTTGGTCATTTTTTTTTTTAATGTTTATTTATTTATGATAGTCACAGAGAGAGAAAGAGAGAGAGGCAGAGACACAGGCAGAGGGAGAAGCAGGCTCCATGCACCAGAAGCCCAATGTGGGATTTGATCCCGGGTCTCCAGGATCGCGCCCTGGGCCAAAGGCAGGCGCCAAACCCCTGCTCCACCCAGGGATCCCTTACTTGGTCATTTCTATATGTATTTTCAGCTTCATATTTGTATGGTGGCAGGGGGTTAGAGGCAATAGTTGTCTATTCTGTGTATACAGCAGCATCTCGGAGAACTTTTTTCCTGAGCTCTTTTTAAAATCTTGGCAAAATTGGGAAGTCATTTTGCTGTTGGCATATCAGAGATGACAAACGCTCAGCTTGGTGATGTTGGCATAGTTAGTGTAGTCAGGCTGGGCTCCTCTGAAGAGCATTCTGTTCCTCGTGGAAGAAGGTTATTGCTAGTGAGCCTTCATGTTTTCCACCCTTCCACCACTGGTTGTGTCATTATAATAAGGCCTAGAACTGCTGGGACAAGGAAAGTGAGAATCAAAAAATGTTAGCATTTCCAGGAACCTTAAAAGTATTCTGTTCCAAATTTTGATGCATGACTCTTCTTTTACAAGTGTAAAAGCAAGAAGCATAGTCAATCAATCAAGGGTCTTTGTCATGCTCTGCAGTTTTCTTAGAAGATGCAGACAGGCAATAATATGTGCTTGTCAATAGTGTCTTGAATTTTCAGTGATGTTTGCCAACTCATAGGCCAACCCAGTGAGCAAGGTCAGGGGCTCCAACCCCAGCTGACAGAAGAAGAAACGAAGGGCCTTGCTGACTTGCCTAAGGACACAGGGAAGTCAGGAGCCCAGTTAAAAATAGAAGGGAGAGTTGCCTGGTTCCCATTCTTAGCATAAAGTACCAGACTTCATTCCCTTCTGCAGGATTTGCTAATTGTTCATTTGCAATAAAACATAACAGGGAATTTTTCCTTTATAGCTGGTTGTAAACATTTAAGATGCCCATACTCACTCATAACCTGTATTCACTTGTCATAGCCAGCCAGCGACCTTATTTGCCTTATTTCTTTTTCTCTTCCATTTCTACATCTATGAACACAGAGAAGTTAATGTCTATGAAAATACTTTATAAAGTCTCAAATGGCCTGTAAATGTTTTTTGGTATTATTATGATACTCATATTCTTAACTTTGCATCATTAAAAATATAAATACTTCCATTTCCTAGTGGCCAGTAAGGTTGGCGAAGAAAGGGGGGTTGATAAACATTTGTGTAACACTCACTGAAATAACTTAAGGTGGCACATGTCACAATAGCATGCATTTAATTAAGATGAAGTTCTCAATCATAGATGTTTTTCAGAAATGCATAAATTGAGAAATTTCATGTGTGATTTATACAATGAAGCCACAGAATGGAAGCATCAACTGAAAGTGAGATACCCATATACAGGTTTGGGGGAAGCTAAAAGTATTTTCAACCAGAAACTGTATAATTGGGGAAGATCATTTTCCTATCAGGTAAAAGAACAAGTTGTCTTTTCTTATTCTCCATTACATGTGTGTGAGCCATATGCAGGACTTATATACTTATATGTAGATAGTAGAGAGCTCCCTGTTAATAGATTGTTCACATTCCTGGAGGACTGCACCATACTTCAGCACCTATACAGGGCCCTGATACGTCCCACTTAATTAGGCACAAGAAGGTTGTAGAGAGATACAATATCTAGAATGTTTTCTTTCTACAGCTGATTTTCGGCCCTGGTGAATACAGGCTTCTGATACACATGTACAGCTTATGAGTTAACATCAGTTTAAATAGCTCCTGCCTCCTCCAGGCTCTCTCTCCCCACCCCTTACAGCTTGTAATATCTCTCCATCCTCTCAGGGAGGAGAATTATCTACTCCTTTCTCCCGCCTCCACACTTTTTATTTTGAAGAAATTCAAACTTCTGAAAAAGTAAAAAAAAAAAAAAAAAAAAAAAAGTACAGTGAACCTCCATCCTGCACCTAGATTGTTTTTTCCTTTGGATGAGTCACTTGCGAGTAGGTTGCAGACATCATGGCACTTCATCCCCAAATATCTCTGCAACTATCTCCAAGGAACAAAAACGTTCTCTTCTGGGATCACTGTAAAACGATCACACTAAGGACAGCTGACAGTGATACAGCATTAGCATCTGAGACACAGTTCATATTCATGCTCCCATAGTTGTCTCAGTATTATCCTTTGTTTTCTTCTCCCCTGTCCAAAATCCATTCAGAGATCACATGTTGTGTCTACTTGTTATGGCTCTTTAGCCTCATTTTCTTCCTTTTTCCTTCTCCTTTGCCTCCCGCCTTCCATTCTTTTCTTTTTCTTTTTCTTTTTCTTTTTTTTTTCAGGATTGATTGATTGATTTGACAGAGAGAGAGCCAGAGAGCACAAGCAGGGGAGTGGCAGAGGGAGAGGGAGGAGCAGGTTCCTTGCCAAGCAGGGAGCCCCAACGTGAGGCTCTATCCCAGGACTCTGGGATCACTGCCTGAGCCAGAGACAGATGCTTAACCAACTGAGCCACCGAGGCATCCCTTTTTCCCTTCCCTTCTTTTAAGTCCAGGCCAGTTCTTTTATTATCTACTCCTGAAGCAAAGATAATTAAGAAAATAGGATGTTTTGCTCTATGAAAGTGTGACTTTTTTCCTTTTTAATCTGTTAACCTCCATGATTTCATGGCTTGCTGTGAAGTCTCTACTGAGATGCATTCCAATCGGATACATAAAACGAAAGACAGTTTTTTTGTCCTAAAAATCTGCGTCCTGATAGACTCCTCCAAAGGCTCATTCTTCAGGACATGCCTGGGACTGATGAACACAGCAGGTACCTGTGTCTCTAGGACTTTGCTTTTGATATTCACAGGCATTGCTCCACCAGATGCCCCTATTCATACCAATGGTGAATACCCAGCTAGCATTTCTTAGAGTTGGGTTGGTTCAGGCCAGCTGTTTGATTTTTTAGCAAGTCAGATCTTTCAACATGATACTAACCTTTTATACAAAGATGAAAGTAGATCTCATTCTGAGTCATTAGAGCTTTTCAGTCGTGAAATTAATGTTTCTTACCTCTATTACTGATTACTCTTGAGGTTTCACTAATAGGAAACAGTTTGTCATTCCGTTGAATTTCTCCAGGTATAGAATCTTGTGAGTAGCTCTTTCTGCCATCTCTCCGAGCTGCCACAATGGTGCGCATGAACGTCCTGGCAAATGCCCTCAAGAGCATCAACAATGCTGAAAAGAGAGGCAAGCGCCAGGTTCTTATCAGGCCATGCTCCAAAGCCATTGTCCGATTTCTCACTGTGATGATGAAGCATGGTTACATTGGCGAATTTGAAATCATCGATGATAACAAAGCTGGGAAAATTGTTGTGAACCTCACAGGGAGGTTAAACAAGTGTGGAGTGATCAGCCCCAGATTTGATGTACAACTGAAAGATCTAGAAAAATGGCAGAATAACCTGTTCCCATCCCGCCAGTTTCGTTTCATTGTACTGACAACCTCAGCTGGCATCATGGACCACGAAGAAGCAAGACGAAGACACACAGGAGGGAAAATCCTGGGATTCTTTTTCTAGGGATGTAATTCATACGTGCAAATAAAATGCCTCAATGGAAAAAAAAAAAAAAGAATCTTGTGAGTAAATTTTAAGATTAGAAAAGACTTGGAAGTTTCTGTATGAGGGCAATCTAAAATGAGTGGATTTGTATGTTTTAGCCTTTTTGACATTAATATATATATTTTAAAAGTTATAAACAAGAGAAAAACAAATTTCAGAGTTAAAGTGAGTGGGGGAGAACTTTCTCCATTAAAGATTGTGGTCCCATCTCAAAGTTTTGTTGGAAAGGAACAATGACTTAAAAAAATATGATTCCTATATCTGCTTCATGCCTTCATACGTCTCTTCTCCACAGAATGTCTTTGCATTTCAGACATCTCTACTGTTGTAGAAGACAGGAATTCACAAATGTGTGGTGGACATCAATGAGATGAGGGTAAAAATTGGCTCTTTTAATTGATTTATAACTATACAACTTGTTAGAAGGTAGTTCCTTTCATTTGAGAATGGGAGCTTTTTCCAGCCACAGGCAAGTGTACAATGTTATCCAGGAAAATTTTGTTACACCATAAAATAGAAAATGAAGTAATATAAGCTTCCTGAGGCATTAAGAAATATGATCTCCAATGCATTGGAGATAACACACTAATTATCACAAAAGGTGTTGGCTGTCATTTAAGGGGGAAATATTATATTGACATAATACATAATTTCAGCAGCTGTTGTTCCTTACTTTAGATTGTAAATCTGGACTAATGGATCTATGGAGCTGTTTAGACCTTTTCTCATTAGAGTCCCTTGCCTCCTAGAAAAACTTGCCCATAAAAGAGTCAATTGAGATGGGCATTTTGTATTTAATAACATTTCCATTCTGAAACTAGTATTTTATAAATATCTACCATGTATTGAGTAATTTTATTTAATTCACAGAACAATCCTGCAAAATTACCATTCTTCTAACAGATAAGGAAACTGAGAGAGGTTAGGTAATTTGTGCAAGGTTACACAGCTAGTAATAGTAGGGTTTAGGTTCAGGTCTTTCTGACTTAGTTTTGTTCCAGTTTGTCAGTTAGTAAAAGTCTTCTCATAGATCAGTTTGATTGCAGTTAGTAATGCCAAGTTAATAAGTGTTGGAAATGCTGTGGGAAACAGAGACCAGTTAATGTGCACGCCCAATCTTGCTTTTTACTGGCTGCCAGCCACTCTTGAGCCTTGTCTGATTTGGCAATGTAGCCAAGCATGAGACTTCACAAATGAACATTATAGTAGCTGGGTCACTGGCCTTCAACTCCAAAGTGAAGTCCAAGCAAACCAGGATGTGTCGTGTGAAAACTTTGTAACTAGGAGAGAGATAGGTCTAGAATTGCCAAGTCTCTTCCTTCTTTTTTTGTACAACCCAGAGGTCAGTGTTAGATCTTAGTGTGCCAGTGATCTGTAGAAAAGCAAGAAAGATTGCTCCAGTTCTAAAGACCAAGCTAGTCTGGGCTAGTCCAAGCTGTTGGTGACTGTGGGCACCGGCTCTAGCCACCTGACCTTGCCGCATGGGCAATAGGCAAGAGGATAATGGAATCTCAGCGGAGGAGAGTGCGCCTTCGGGCACTTAGACCAACACAACATCCTTGCCTTTGATCTTGACCAGTTCTAGGGAGTGGAATTGGTACAAGAGAATAAAGACGAGTCTTGGAGCTGAAAATGGTGAAAACTGCCAAACCATACCCTTTATTTAAATAAGAATTGTTTCCTGGGAAGTGGATATTTGAGAATGAATATATATATATATATATATATATATATATATATATATATATATTACATTGAAGTGGATATTTGAGAAGTGGATATTTGAGAATGAATATATATATATATATATGAAATGTTAATTAAATGTGAAAGAGGGATTTAAACAAAAGAGAAAATATAGCATTCATTTTCTCCTAGGCAGTGTCCATGTTTAGGCATGAGGATCATGTATTTATGTGGACATATCCCTATAAATATTTAATATCTGCATAAAGCTAGTAACTTTTGATACTAAAATTTCACTTTAAAAAATTATCTTACCTAACCAGTTTTCTCAAGTTTAATTTTCATAGCTCAAGAGTGTATGTATTTGTTTTGAGTGATGATCAAAGAGCTTAGTGGTAAGAAGGGATGTGGGGTTGAGGAAATGGGACAACAATTTTCTCTACCATAATGAAAATTTATCTGTGTAGTAACTTTTTCTTTGAATGTGAATTAGAAGGAGTTCATGCTTTGAGATAAATTTACGGTTAGCAGTAAGATAAAGGCCCATTTTACTGCCTTATTTTTACTTAATCAATCTTAATTACTTCCCCTCCATAAATTAAAGCATTTACAATGCTATATCTTAATCATCAGATTTGTCATAGATAGCATTAGTTTCACAGAATAATTGCCATTTGGGCTTTTTATAAAACACTGCTTTATGGTCTTTGTTTTAATGCTCCAAAAGAATTGTTAACTGGATTTTCAGTCAGTACACGAGTCTTGTACATGTTGCCTCAATTTTTCAAGAAGGTACTGATACTTATGGGACTAACTTTGGGGATCATAGCACCATGGGCTCACTAGTTAAGAATAAAGGAGGAAGGGGAGAGAAATGGTGTGAATTCTAGACTGTTTTGAAAGACAGGCAGTTTGATTTATTTGAACTACATCACAAAATATTCCTGGTATAGGTCTCAGAGGCTGACTTTAGTAAAAGAATTTGTTGATAATTAGTAGAATTCTAGAACATTCTAGGGAATATTGTATTGACTTCAGTAGGTTCTGTAATCTTCATTCTGTTGATTTGCTTAGCAAATCCTTTCCTAATGGTTAATGTAGACTTAGAGTTCATTCCAACCCAAGTTGTCACAAATGTTCCTTAGAAACTTGGCTAGCATTTCATAATTTTTGGCTCCCAGTATATGAAAAAGGAGTCCACAGAATTTTCAATTTTATGTTGATTGGACGGACTTGAGAGTGGCATCTTTTTATTAATTAGCTATTGTCAAAAGAAAAAGTCACAGAAGTGAATATAAAAACCCATGTATTTTCTGTGCAGTAGGGTCTGCATGTCCCTATATCACACCTTATCATTCCTTTGCTTCACTGAGTATCACAGAGGTGATTTTGTTCCTGATGCCCCAGGCCAGGGGGAAAGACTAGAGGTGGGAGGAAAGAAGCCATAAAGAATTTCTCTCTTCCCTTCCTGGCAACCCGTCTGGTAGTGGCTGGGTATTGTCCCTGATTCCAGCTCCCAGGAGAAAGGTTCACCACGTTTCCAGGGTCCTCTGGGTGCCCCATGCCCTGGCTCCGGTAACGTTGCTTCTTCCCACCCCACCCCTCCAACAAAGGGTAGGAGTGGCATCCTGCTGTTGAAAATCTTGTAAATGCCTCACATGTCCTCTGTGACATCTCTACTCTTCTGTCATCTGTATAATAAAGTCTTTGTATCAAAGTCATTCTGTTTTACATACTAAGAATAGTTTCTTTTTCCAGACATACACATTTTATAGAACAATTCTGCTTTTATTTCATAGCTTACAGTCTTTTGGATGTTGATAAAGGGAATGTTAAGTTATTCATTACCTCAGTTAATGTTTAATCAGCTTGGTATTGGATTTAGGAAGTGGGGCAAAGGGGAATAAGATAAAATGACTTGACTGTCCTCAGGGAGCTCACTCTGCTTGAGGAGACAGTGCTTTACCAGAGTGCATGGGAGCTGGAGAAGAGGGAATACCTAGACCACAGTAGTGGTGGACATCCATTCCTTGCCAGGGGCTAAGGTCTTGCTCAAGCAGATGAGAAAAAAAGGTCATTACCAGCAGAAGCAGCAGTTTGTACAAAAGCATGTCAAATGCAAGTTGGCATGAGGGTCTGTGGAGTTAGGGACAGTGGAAGAAGAGGAAACCAGAAAGGTAGTCAGGGGCTAAATCATGAAGGACATAGAAGACTCCACCAAACACTTGGACTTTATCCTGTTAGTGATGAAAAGTAGTAGAGAAGGGTTTTAAGCATGGACAGATGCATGGACAGACCCTTTAGAAAGGTGGCTCTTGAATGGGTGTGTGAAGGAGATCTTAGAGGACTGGAATGGAGGGAGAGAAACCTGGTTGGTTGCTAGGTGCAGAAGGGGATGCTGTTTGAATAGAGGCCTGAATTAAACCAGAGGATTGAGAGGAAGGGGAGAAAGTCAATATATACTAAGGAAGCAGAATGTGTGCAGCTTGATGATTTTTTTTGGAGGAGGGGAGTGTGTGTTAGAAGTTGTCATTAAATGATGGTCCGTTGTACTCAGAGATTAGGAGATGTTTGCTTGGTCAGGCTAAATAAGTCTTAAAACTAGAAGACAATTTCTCAAATCAGAGCACAGTGTGTCCTTGGAGGTCTGATGCACATTTCTCCTACCTCTACTTTTATCTTGTAATTAAATAGAAGAACCTTTTCGCTTATTTTATAAATCATTTTATGAGTAGCACTATACATCTAAGGATTTCAGAAGTCTGTCAATAAAACATCCCCTGCTAATGGAGAAAACCTATAGGTCCACTCAGTATCAAATGTTTCACATGCCAGAGACTGTGTATTATTTAACAAGTTGAGGAGAACACAGTGCTTGCTCTCCAGGAGCTGAACATCTGAGACTGAGATAGACACTGTGAAGGAGATGTTAGAAACAATATCTGCCTTACATTATCCACAGTGGAATTTGGTCTGAGTTGCTACTCTAGAGTTATGGCCAGATGTTAGCAGTTTTGATAGCTTCAGTAAAATGCTTTATTCTTTGAAGATTTAAGGCGGAGTGTAGTAATTGAGAGCCTGAGTTCTGGGCGCCTGACTTCCTGGGTCTGCCACTTATTATATGGGTCACCTTGGGCAAATTCCTTAATCTCTATGATTCCCTTCATTATTTGTAAGATGAGGATTGTAGTAGTGTCTGCCTTAGGATTACTGAGAGGGTTAAATGGCAGATGTATGTGTTGTGCGTAGCATACTTGCTGTGCAATAAATACTCACTGCTGATCATTTCCTGAAGGCAAAGTGAAGCCTCCTCTAAGACTCTGTTGAGAAAGATGTGCTCTGTGAGTTCCAGGGATCTATTGCTTTCCTTCTGCCTGAAAGCTGTTGTGGCTAACCCTGAGATCCTTTGTAGTCACTTTATGTTAATTGCAAAGAAAATTCTGGAACATGCTTTCTTTGGGCCAGATTAATAAGTCTTTTAATTTTCAAGTTACCTCTTTGATCACATCATAAATGATTGGTTTTTGATTTAGGAAACGTTCAGAAACAAGTCTGAAGGCTAGCAGGTGGCAAGTAACACCTTAGAGGAGATTGAGACATCACTGCCTCTCTGAAACCTTGCCTTGATATCCGTCACCTCCATCTTCATTTGAGTTCAACACACATTAATTGAGCACTGCTACTTTTCAGTTCTGTATTGGGCTTCAGGGGTGCAAGGGTGAACAGATAATTCCCATCCTCCTGAAAATTAGTCTATTGGAAATATATGTAAATAAATTCAGTCCAGTGTTAATACTAGCACAAATGGAAGGGTGTAGAAGATCAGAGGGGTACACAGGAAGAATAGTAAGGAAAGTTTCACAGGTTTGGTGACATCTCAGTAGATTTTGAATGGAATGAGAAGGGGGAGAATCCCCAGGTCAGCATGGTTTGTATAGGAGATGGACCATATGTTGGGGGAGTGGTGGTGATGCGAGATGAAATTGGAGATAGAAGTGGGAACTGGATCTTGAAAAGTTTGGCCTTTGTCATGTGGGCATTGGGAGCCATTGAGTGATTTTAAGCAATAGAATGCTGTAAGACTTGCATTTTTAGCAAGATCTTCCTAGTATAGAAGGTGAATTTGAGAAAGATGTCGGAGACGATGGAGGGTTTGTGTCTCCACTGCAGATTCATGAAGGCCAGCAACAGAGTCCTATTTACCTAGGACTGTGTCCCTAACATCTAGTACTTTATAGTACTTTATAGACACTTAAAAAGTTTTTCAGAATAAAGATAGACCAAGTTGAATTTTCCAATTCTGCATCCCATCCTCAGAACATGCTGACCTGGACCTCCATCTGTCATGAGCAGCTTGACTAAGATCATAATAAATTATTTTTTCTTGGCATTCTTTTAACTGGCACTCTCTATTTACCAGCCCCTCTGTGCAACGATAGCATGGTGATGATTGATGCTTATAATTCTGACCCTGAGGTACTTCAAGTCTTCTAAATCATCAAAAAAAAGATTAAAGTATATTCAATATCGCTGTAATGTTTATGTGTTTTCCTAGTTCTTATTCTTCGGAAATTGATGGTTTCTTAAGTGCCTATGTCCTCTTGTGCACACAGGCACAGGGGGAGTCTGTGATCGCTCCCAACCCCTCACTCCCTTGCAGGGCCAGGCGCAGGGAGTTTGTTAGCGACGCATGTGCAGAAATAAGCAACACACACCTGGGTTCTCTTCACGCCTAGAAGGAGGAAGCAGGTTGGCCCCTGGAGGGGCAGACCAGACAGGGACAAGAGAGCAAACAGTGGCTGGAAAAACAGTGGGAGTGCTAAAGCCAGAGCTGGTACAGATGAGCGAGACCGGCAGTTTACAGCAAGTGCACGCTGTGACTGAGCTCAGGAGGGGCAGGGCTCCAGGCTGGGACCCCAGCTCCGCGTTGTTGTGTGCCGTGACCCGAATCGCCAGGCTGGGAGCTGACAGGATTCTCTGCCGGCTACGTTTGTCTTGTGGTAACAACTGCCCAGGAAAACACCAAACGTGAGCAAGTGAAAACGTCAATAATGAGAGCATCCTGTCCACCCCCTCCCCTACCCACCCACACACACACATCTCTTCGTGAGAACCATTGTTCCTGCAGAGCTGACAATATTGCTTGGCCCAGAATGAAGAAGTCCAAGTAGAAGCTGTGAGATGGCTCCATCTTATAACCGGGTTTCTAAAGAGAAGGCCTGTGATGATGCTACCAGGAGGTAGATTTGCTGTTTGGGGTGTCTTCTGGGGGTTGTATGCTGCAGAAAGGAGAGATACCTCTTTGCCTCTTACATTTTGTTGTACAGATTTGTTTTCAAAATCGTGTTTGATCAACAAGCTATTCCTGTGTTGGGGTGCCACACTCATTCCAGCCTGGAGAGCGGGTCCCTAACCACAGGGATTCTGTTTGTCACTCACTAGGCAAGGGTATGTTTGGACTTTGGAGCTAACTTTACTATTTGCCAGCTCTGTGATTTGGGCCAGTTTCTTGGTATCTCTGGGTCTTAGTTTTTTCTTTTCCTGAAATACAGAAATAATACAAATTCCTTCCCTACAGTGTTGGTGTGAGGCTAAAAATAAAATGGTGGCTTTGGAAAGCCCTATGTAAAAAAAAAAAAAAAAAAACAGAAAAAAGAGTATACCAAATATACTAAAGAACGTCATGGATATTCTAATAAAGAATAGAAGTGTGTTTCGTTAGCAAGTACAGCATCCTCAGAAATTTCCCCGAAGCAGAGGGGGGAAATGAGCTGGTTATTAATTTCTTACTATGGAGTAGATGTTCTGGCCGTTACTTTATGCGCTCCGCAAGGTAGATGTTAAATCCGTGCTTCTCAGATGAGCAAACAGAGGCTTCCACTCGCGCAGCTATACGTACCGTAGCAGAACCTGTCTGACCCCAGAACGCAATCTTTCTCCTTATCTCTAGTGTTCAGCCATCTTCTAGACCTCCACGTCCCAGCCCACAAAGTTCCTAAAAGTTGTTCACCTCCTTTTGGGTGGGGAAGCTGGCCAGCCATTTCCTGGTCATTCACTCCTGCAAGTGGGGGAGGGTGGGATCCAGAAGGAACCTCAGCTCCGGCAGCCCCGAGGGACCAGGCCTGTCCCTCTCGAGTTCGCCAGGCCTGTCCCTCTCGAGTTCACCAGGCCTGGACTGAAAGCGAGGGGGCAGGCGGGCCACACTTCCCAGCCGGTGAGGAAATGGCTATGGCCCTTTCTCCAGAAACATTTTTTTCCAGAGTTTCTGGGAGTTCCTCCTGTCTCCGTGGAAGCGTTTCCACCCTCGCTGAGGCGGCCTGGTGAGCTGCCCGCCCGCCTGCCTCTCGCACCCTCCTCTCAGGAACCAGGACCTCTTCTGGATTCCGACCAGCTCCTTGTTCCGCTCGCACAGGGAAGGAGGTTAAGTGTATTCCACGTAGTAACCACTCTGCTGAGCTTTTCCAGGTCCCTCCCTGTTAACTTTGATGCCAGGGCCTGGGAGGAAGGCATCACGATGCGGCAGTTCGCGGAGTGCCCTGTAGGACCCACCGTTGCGCGCATCCTCTTTTTCCCGTAAAGTTTTCCCGCTTCCAGACGGACAGAGCGTGCCTGTGAACCAGAGCTGCCCACACAGAGAACCAGAGATAATGCCTGTTGGAGGGCCAAACTGAAGATTCGGGGAGGATGTCAGTGTGTGGGAGAAGCATTTGTTCAGCCTGGATCTGAGAGGAGCTGTGTGTCGTGCTTCCATAGGTTCTCAACAGGAGGTGCGTAGAAGCGGCGGTGATGACAGGCCTGGCACTGAAGTGCCACATAAACAAGAAGTCTTTGTTTGACAGGAAGCACTACTTCTATGCAGACCTCCCTGTAAGTATGCTTTGTGGCCTGCCCTCTGTAAGTTCTCAGAGCTGGGGAGGGGGGCGCCGTTGGTGCGGGGGAGGGGGCTGTGCCTCTCATGTTTCCAGTCGGAGCTCTGTCCCTGCCAGCGGGGGGCTCTGCCTGGCCCTGATGAAGGCAGGTGCCCCCCGATGTTTACTAGATTGGATGCAGTTGTCCTGATTGCTGACTCCTTGCTTAGCCTCATGCTTCTGCTGGCTCCCTCATAATTGAACAGGGAGTAGAAGCCAGTGTTCTCAGGCTCAGTCCAGCCGTGGTGTTTGGTGCTAATTGCCTGCGAGGTCACATCTAACTCTGTGGCTGATGCAACAGTGAATGCAGACTGTAGCTCTGGAGACAGAGTGATAGCTTCCCTCTTTGAAGTCGAAGTTACCAATAATAGGACTGTCCCCTCCAGGGACATTTCTGTCATCTCACAAGGAGCGAGTAAGTGGACAATAGTAAGCAGAAACATGAACCAGAAGCCTCGACTAACAACAGTAATTGGCTGTGCAGTAGGTCCAATATTAACCTGCTTTTTCCTTAAAATTATAAAGTTTCTTCTTTGGGAGAGGCAAGTGGGAACTAGAGCCAGTTTTTCTTGATGTTGAGCTGAACCAAAACTGTCACGTCCAGTGGGTTTCCCAAAATAATATTTCATTTGATCTGAGCCTCTGAGAGTAAGTGTGCCCTTTCTTCAGATCTAGAAAAAGGATAGTGATGATACTGCTTCACGTCACCCTCCTTGAACTGAAGATGAGGATGAGCTGATCTTTAGTGGGTGAGGGTGGAAGTAGAATTAAATAAAAAATGCAGCCGCAACGTTATGTCTCCAATTGCTTGCTACCATTTTTCCCCTCTGGCTGCCAGCCTTTAGCAAATTCTGTTCCTTAGTAGGATGAAGGGAATGAAGCAGCGTTTTCCCCCGTCTTTTGAGAATGATAATCAGTTTGGTAAAGGTAGGAGACTTAGCATTATGCGATGAATATGAGATGTTTTAATTACCTATGGCTTTCTGTTCTCTCTGGCCCAGGTGGCTCAGATAACCAGAGTTAGTGTTGCCAGATATTATGTGGAACACACTTACACTAAGAAAGTATTTCTTGTTTATCTGCAGAAACAGTTTATTCAAATGTGAGTGTAACTGAGCATCCTGTGTTTCATTCAGCAGCCTGGTTCAGAGTTTAATTTTTACAGATTGAGACTTGCTGTTTCAGCACAGAGAATGAGTTGGCCTAACGGGGGTGGTTCTCAAAGTGTGGTCCCCATGCCACTAGGATCGCATCTCCTGGGAGCTTGTTAGAAATGTAAATCTCAGGCGCTGTCCCCAGATCTACAGAATCAGAGACTCTTTGGGTGGGCCACACAGTCTGCTTTGACCAGCCTGCCAGATGATTCTGATGCAAGGGAAGCTGGAAGAATGCTGGCCTGGTGGCTGAGAGCACAGACTCTGGAGCCAGACCATCCGTGTTCAAATCCTGACATGGATACTTATTAACCCTGTGGCTGTGGACAAGGCACTTAACCCCCTCCGTGCCCGCATGCCCCTCTCAGGGTTGTCATGAAGAGGATTAAATGGTGTAAAGAACTCCAGAAGCACTGCGGCTGCTTTGGCTGCCCCTCTGTGTCATCCAGTTCTCCAAATAGACCTCCCATCTCTTTACGGGGTATTGATGCCTATGGGCATTCAAAAGTCACTCATCTTCTACTTAGAAGGAGGTGAGGGAGTCCTAGCAGCATCCATCGGTATCTTAGTACTGTGTGTTTTCTGTTGGCTGCGAATGAGCATCAGAGTATTTTCTAGTAAGAGAAACGGGGGAAGTTGTTGGGTCAGGGAGGGCAGCTGGCATGACTGGTTAGCTTCAGGAGCAGGAACAAAACAAGCTTCAGTGCACTAGCAACTGCTGTCTGCCAGTGCGGAGAGTAGATGGCAGAGTGCTTAGCCAGCGCTTCCTAATAAGGAGGGTCTGTCAAGAGCCCAGTAATCAGATGCAGGGTTTAGGCTAATGAGCTAAGTGGAAACAATAAATTCTTCTCTTAGAGGCCTCTGACAATGGGATTATTGTTATTCCCCAAAATGGTACTTGGGTAGGGAAGATGGGATTTGTGTTGTTTATTGCATCATTACTGGGGGTGGGGGAGGTTCAGGGAAGGTAAGGGAGAGGGTGGGAAAAGCCAGAAGAGGCCAGGCTAAATTATGGTGCCGTGCATAAACTAATTTTCCTCTGCTTTTTCCCTTTCTCTTTTGTTGTGTTGTATTTTTAAGTAAGTCTATAGTTTCGTGACATAAAAAGAAATAATGAACTGGATTTCAGCTTATATTTATGGCCTAGTGACTGTGTACCGCATGTTGTTTGCAGGCAGGCTACCAAATTACCCAACAGAGACTCCCAATTGCTGTGAATGGGAGCTTGGAGTACAGTGTCTGTGTGGGGAAGAAGCGGAGTCAGGTGATCACGAGGACCGCGAGGATCAAGCAGATCCAGCTGGAGCAAGACAGTGGCAAAAGCCTCCACGATGAGCTGCGGTCTCAGACACTCATTGATTTGAACAGGGCAGGTAGGCTCAGAGATTTTCTCTTCCTGTCCCTCTGGCCACCTCACTTCCCCTCTAGAGTTTTCCCAAACCAGTTGAGGAAACAGGCCCAAGAGTATGACAGATCTCGATCAAATATCAGCGGCACAGCTGACTGGACTGTGATCACCCTTGGGTTTGCTAATGACCTACCCCCAAAGTGTGAACATTGTAGCCACCTAGTCACAGACTCAGTAGCTGATATCTCAAGCAGATGTTGAAAGAACCAAAGTTAACAATGAAAACGTGATGGGGAGGAGAAACCATTCAAAGGCTGGAGCCCATGTTGAGAGCCCATCAGTGACTCAGGATTTTCCTGAGGCTTCAGCCTAATGTATCTGCCAGTCATATTGGAGACCTGCCATCAGGTAACTCTGCCTTGTCTTTGGTAGGAGTTGGCCTTCTGGAAGTGGTGCTGGAGCCTGACATGTCCTGCGGAGAAGAGGCAGCAAGAGCCGTCAGGGAGCTGCAGCTGATACTTCAAGCCCTGGGGACTAGCCAGGCAAATATGGCAGGTAGAAGCCACAGAGGCTGTGTCCCCCCTCTTTTACCTTCTCTCTTTCCACCTCCCATATCTCTTCTCGCTGGAGGTTTGTTCTCTGTATCAGCTACACTGGGGTTGTTTATGGTGTTTTGTCAGCCTTCAGACCTCTGGGGTTTTTGTTTTCTCCTTAGAGTTTTCCTTGGATTCTTTAATGAACCTCTGGTCAAAACTAAACACACTAACAACAGCGCAGAGGCACTGAGCCCAGGAATATGAGATTAGGAGTTGTTAAAAGAAATTCGGCTGAGTAAATTTGAAGATCAGACTGGCTTTATTTAAAGATTCATGAATCAGGCAGCCTCCCATCTAGCAAGTAGAAAGGCGCTCCAAGATGCTGTACAAAATGGTAGGCTTTAATAGAGAGAAGGGGTGAAAAGGGACGTTTTCTAGCAGAGAGTGAATTGTTTCAGGCAGGGTCTCATTTCTTTATGAGGAAGATGAGGGTCTCTTATGCAGATTACCCTCACTAGTGTTGATTGGGAACTTCCAGGTCAGCTGGATAAAGGTGAGGCTCCCAGGAGAGGCTGAAACTTGGTTTGCAGTAGTCAGGGCAGGTGACTTTGCTTTGGGCCTGTTGTTTGTTTTTCTGTCTTTTTCTTTTCTTTTCTTTCTTTCTTTTTTATTTTTTTTTAACACTCTAAGGCCTAGATATTTTCTTCTGATTTCTTATATCCAAATGGTGTTTTGCACCAAGTGAGGATCAGTAAAATAATGTGTTTGAATGGTTTCATCTATCTCAGAAGACACTATATTTATCCAGAATAGCTCTGAATTTGTGAGTTTCTGTGTAGGTAGCATTTAGTTGCTACTTGGTGCTTTTTCTTCGAGTCTCTCTTATTTTGTGAATTTTCATCCAGCTATAGCTGAAGTCAAATTATATCAAGTCTAAGGCAAGATTATGATTTCACAAAACTTTAACTTTGAGATAATATCTTCAGTTCATTAGAAATGTAGTAGAAAATCAAACAAAAGAAACACTTGTGCCATTGAGGCTAAGCAAACTATACATTTTAGGTGTTTGCAAATTGGATATAAAATTATAAGCGTTGGTCAAACTCAGTTTCTTAAGGGCTCACTCTTATGGCCCCTTCCTAGCGCTCCTTTGTCTACTCTTAAGTCCCTGAAAGCTAGCCTCTCCCTTGATTGCCCCCTATTTTCTGTTCCCAGGGCTTTAAAAAAAAACTCTTGGCACTCCAGAGCATTCCTTGAGCTGAGAAAGGCAGGAATGAAGAAAAGATACAGATTCCACATATTGCAGTTGTTAATTCGTACCTCTGTACATTGGTGTACTAGAATATTCCAGAGAAATACAACCAATAGAATGTGTGTATATGTGCATGTATATGTTAAAATTATATGTATGTATCTAGATAAAGAGATTTATTCTAAGGAGTTGGCTGATGTGATAATGAAGGCTGAGAAGTCCCATGATCTGTAGTGAGAAGGCTGCAAGAAAGCAAACTCCAGCCCAATTTTGAAGGCCTGAGAACCAGTAGAGCCAGTGGTGCAAGTTCTAGTTTGAAATGAATCCAAAGGCAGAAGAAGACTAGTATCCTGGCTGGAAGACAAGCAGGCAGGTAGAGAGAGCAAATTCCCTCCCACTCTACCTTTTGTTCTGGTCAGGCCTTCAACAGATTGAATGAGGCCCACCCACAATGGCAAAGGCAGTCTGCTTTACTCAGTCTACCAATTCAGATGTTGCTCTCCTCCAGAAATACCCTTAAGACACACCCAGAAGACTGTTTAACCAAATATCTGGGCACCTTATCACCCTGTCAAGTTGACCCATTAAAATTAACCATTGTAAAGCAGTCATCATAGATGCCAGTAAATACCGTTGAAGATGATGATTCATCTCCCTGTTGGTTTATAATAATAATTGCCAACCTTTTTATGTCATACAATACATCTGTGTGTTACAGAAGGACTTCTGAAATTGTAATGCCACATTTGTTGCATAGGACACATTACAAGCAGCAAATTGTAACATCGAAGTCCTGGTACAAGTTGAATTTGGAGACAGAACTTGCCTATTTGCTATGTTCTTTAAACAAAAGACTGGGATAACACAACCACATGGGTATGAGTGGCATAAAAGCTGCCTACAGGTTTACTATATAGAAGTGAGGCTGTGTTGTGGAGTAAGAGAACTCTCCAGTTCACATTAATGGCTCATGCTGCTTTTTTTACACACATAATGAATAACATAAGTGAAGTATGGGCTGGTTGGATGGTTATCCGCTTATGCACTGAGTGTTGATTCTCTATTGCTTTAAAAAAGTTTTTATTATTCCATTCTTCCTCAAAATGTCTGTGATTCCTCGCAAACCTATGGAATAATAAACAGGCCACCTGTTAGCTGAGAAATAGTCCCATCTGGGTCCTTGCCAAGAGATAAACCATAATGGCAAGAACTCATCAGTCAGTGACAGCTGAGAGGATTCATTAAATCTCATTTGTTGTGACACTTTTTGTTGCTTTTAAATACAAATCCAGCAGCTTTGCCCCTAGCGCAGCAACAGAGTGGCTGCGGTTGTTCTAAAGTACTGTAGGGAGGGAAAGTCTGCCTGGAGTCTGCAGGGGTCCAGCTTTTTGTGCTGTTACCATCCCCAACCCCTTTGCTCATCCTTGTGTCCCACCACCATAGGACCGCCGTGTTGGCATGGGAGACCGCATCCTGAGAACTGAGGACTACCCTAGAAGGGACAGTGGACCCCCAGAGTGCTCTTGGAATAAAGTTTAAATTGCTCTGGCCTGTGATTGAGTGAGTTCCTGATAGTTTTGCTAATGAGCATGGATCAACTCAGCCTGGGTTCCAGAAGTCATTTCCTGCTCAGCGGACATTTGCCACTCTTGAGATTCTCAAAGCCGGCTGTTGAGTTGAATGTGTACTGGAGTAGATATTCTCAGTGTTTCAGTGATGATGTCTGTCACTTGGAATACTTAGCATGTGCTCATCAGTTCACTAGGCATTTTTTTAAAGACTTATTTATTTGCTAAGACTCATTTATTTGAGAGAGAGAGAGAGGTAGAGGAGGGGCAGAGGGAGAAGGAGACAAGCAGAATTCCCACACTGCAGGGAGCCCAATGCTGGGCTCCATCCCAGGACCCTGAGATTGTGACCTGAGCCAAAATTAAGAGTCAGATGCTTAACTGACTGAGCCACCTAGGCACCCCTCACCCTCACTAAGCATTTTTTTTTTTAAATATTTATCATCTTGTTTAAACCTTACAGTATTCCTGGGAGGTAGGTGGTATTACGCCTGTTGTACAGGTGAAGAAGCTGAGGTTTAGAGAGATTGGCTTGTTTGCCCAAGACCCACCAGAAGTGACTGAGCTAGGATTTGAGCTCAGGTGTGTCTGAGTCCGGGAGCCCTTTCTGTAAGCCCTACATCATATTGCTTCTTAGTGGCAGCCACCACAGTGTCCCAACTGCCATAGATGACAATTTAGAGAAACAAGATGGCAGAGCATGGGTGCTGAGGCTGCTGCAGTCCCAGACCTGGGTTGGGACCCTATCCTACCCTCTTCTAGCCAAAGAACCTAGGCAAGAGATTCTGATTTCTCTAAGCTTCACTTTCCACATTTATAAAATGAGTCCCCAGATATATGGAAGAGGAAAGGAAGAAAATGAAGAGGAAAGGAAATCAGATAGAGTTGGGACAGCTGGTTGTGGTGTCACTGTGTACTGAGATGGGGAAGACTGGGCGAGGAATGGCTTTGTGTAGGAAAATCTGAAATTCCATTTTGTATGTGTTAAGTTTGAAATGCCTGAAGGATGTCTAAGTGGCTTTGTCTGAAGCTATATCGTAGGGAATGAACGTGATAAAGTACTAAAACTTATCACAGGCCCTGACAAAAAGCCAGTGCTCAGTAAGCGTTTGCTGCTTTTATTAGCAATAATAAATAGTATTACTTTTACAGAATCTCCACTCATTTTGGATAAATAAGCTTTGTGAAATACATTCAGTAAAATTTGGGGTGTGTGTGTGTGTGTGTGTGTGTCAGTGTCAGAACTTGTTTAAGTCCTGGAGAGCTTCCAGTGATCAGAATGAGATAGCTTAACAGACCTCTCTAAATCCTCAGGCCCCTGCTGTTTACAGAAACAGTTTTCTGTCCTGATGTTATATTTCTGATGTGTGAATGTGTTTTAGAAAAAAAATATGTAGCTGTACCATATCACTGTGCTCAGTGGTATAGTTTTCTAGTTTTGCTGTTACAAATCTCTGCTTCTGGAGGGTAGAAATTGAGTTTGATAGCATTCTCATGATGTGTGAATGAAGGCCCTCCCTCAGTGTTGCAGAATGCATTGAAGTAAACCTGACTGGTAAGTCTTTTGTGCACTTGAAGCAATTTAACTTAATTTGTTTAAAAGGTATTTTGTCTTCACTGGGTAGAATATCTTTTGTTAATGTTTGGTACTATATTTGAATCCAGGCTAGTGGACTCTCTTTCAACACTGCAGGATACTAAATGATTCCTCTCAATTATGTAGTATGTATGGCCTTTTCTGGGAGAGACCGAAATTCATGCTTTTATTCCTTTCCAAGTTAAAATTCTAAATTGTGAATGATGGTTTCATTTTTAAAAGCAAGTGAGGCCCAATTCAGGGTTCCCTGAGTTCAAAAAAAGTTGTTTCCCAAGAATTGAGATTTGGTTGAGCAGAGCTCAGCATACGTTGGGAGTTTTCCTTTGAGCTGAATGGGCCTTTCAGATGATTCCAGCTGTAGATTAATCCTATTCAGACAGAACTTTAAAACTGATCAGGCTCTTTTGGTGAGATGGTAACCAATCTGCCTACTCTTTGCTTAGGAAAATACCAGAGTTTTGACTTGTTCAACAAGGTATTAATTTATTGAACACTCAGTGCCAGATCCAACTCTAGACTCTGAATATAGCAGTGGAAAAGACATTATTGTTCCTGCTACGTAGAATTTATATCTATGAGGGAGATAAATACATTAATAAAGTGGTAAGTGCTTTAAGGAAATAAGCAGGATGCCATGATAAAGAATAACGTTGGAAAGTGAGAGCCTGGCAGAGGAAGTGACATTTATTTGAGACCTAAAGGATGACTCAAGGCCCTAGCCAGCATAGGACTAAGGGGTGAGCACTCTCGGGAAAAGCTAAAGCAAAGTCTCTGAGATGAGGAAAAGCTTAGAATATTCTGAGGTAACATAGGTAACACATGAACACATGGCCACTGTAGGGAAAGGATAACAGGCAGGGGTGTGTGGCATCAAGTAAGACTGAAAAAAAAGTAGACAAGGGATAGGTTTCCAGTAATAGTGAGAAGTTTGGATTTCATCCCAAGTGTACTGTGAAGTCATTGAAGGGCTTTCAAGCAAGGGATTGACATAGTCTAATGTTTTAGAAAACCACTCTGGCTGCTCTGTGGAAAGTGCATTTTAGTTGAGTAAGGGTGGTAGAAACAAAGAGACTAGTTAGAAGTTTTTGCCATGGTCCAGATGAAAGATGATGTTGTTTTGAACACAGTGGTGTTGGTAAGGATGGAGAGATTAAGATGAGTAGATTCGAGGTAGATTTTAGAAGTAACAGGATTTTTTAACAGGCTGGTATAGAAATTAAGGAGCAGGAAGAAATGAAGGATGTCTTCAAAGAAGCTTGAGGAGCTAGGTAGCACTATGGACTGCAGCTAGGAAGATGAAGACAGGAATGGCTGCGTGGAGAAGAAATCAGGATTTAGTTCTGGAAAGTGAAGTGTCTGTGAGACCTCCAAGTGGAGGTGTCAAGTAGATGGTGGAGGTAAGTATGAGACTCTAAGTAGAGGTCTGAGCAGAAGAGAGAAATTCAGGAGTCATCAGCACATTGATGGCATTTAAAACCACTTGCCCCTACAGAGGGAGTGCAAGAAGAGGGTCCTGAAGTGGATGGGAAGGCAAACACCAGCAAACGAGATGGAAGTAGAGTGTCCATGGAGGTAGGAGGGGAGACCAAGAATATATAAGATCACAGCAGCTGAGAAAAGAAGATAGTTGAAGATCAGTTGGTATGTTTCATGCTGCTTGGCTGTCCAAGGAGGTGAAGACAGATCAGGTCCTGTGTCTGTTGCATTTGGCAGCCGGGAGGGAGGCCACTGGTGACTTTGAGGAGGCATTTTCAGAGAGGCGAGGATGGAAACCAAGAGAGGTTAGGAGCAAATGGGAGGTGAGATAGTAGAAACAAGCTGTGCCACGAGCAAGCAAAAACGTGTTTGAGAGGATTTGCTGGAAAGGAAGGCGGGCAGACCATAGCTTAGTAACTGATGGAGGAAGAGTGGGGCTCAAGGGACCAGGGTTTGAGGTTTTCGTTTTTTTCACGAGAGGTACTTTTGCATGTGTCTCTACTGGAAGTACTGTGGAGAAAGTGAGGTTAATGATGGATGTGGAAGAGAGGAGGTAGCTGAAAGAATGATGTTCTGGGGCAGGAAGATGGGTGAGGTTGGAAACCTGGGTGCACCCCTCCAGACCCTTCCATTCTGGTCTTAAAGGTAAGATTAATTCAAAATAGACTGTAGTCGTGTGCTAAATTCTGTGGTATTGACTGTGTCTCTTCTCATAGTTCAGAGGAGCCACCAGTGGAGAGAGGCTTATTGATGAGAGCTTCTTGGAGGGAAGGTCGTAACACTACAGTAGGACCCTGAAGGATGAGCAGAGGCTGAAGAAGAGACAGTAACACTCATGAAGAGGATGTGCTGGAGCCAGCAGACTGGGCAGGGACTCGTATAGAGAAATCAGAGCCTTCCCTTGATTGCAGGAAGGTTCTCTCATGGAATGAGTAGTGGGAAATTGTGGGTCATGTCAACCAAATCCGGGTGAGAGCTCTTCAATACCAGGCGGAGGAGATTAGATGGTCCAGTTGGAGCCGGCCCTGCCCTTGAGCAAAAAAAGAGAAAGATGAAAACCACATTGGAGCCGGACGAAAGTCACAGCAATATTCTGGCCAGATGGACAAGGAGGGTTTGCTTTAGTAGAAGTCAGGGTGCAGTTCTGTAACTTGGTCTGAAGTTCTGAGTCCTCTGGAAAGGGCGGCAGCCGTGGATGTAGAGAGGCGGTGACAAATAGGAGGGGCATTAGAAGAGAAGAACTGACAGGGTCCAGTTGTCTGTTTGGATATAGAGGGGAAAGAAAACAGGGCAGATGACTTCCGGTTTCTCAGACTAAGAATCTAATGATGTCAGGAATAGTTGGGACTTCTTGAAATTCAGGGAAGCATAAATTGTCAAAAACGTTGAGGAGTCTGTGCTAGAAACATAGAGTAACTTCTGAGCTGGAAGCACCTTTGCCCTGACAGTCAGCATGGGTGGCGTTGGGGCCGCACAGTGGGGGAGCTCATCCTTTGTTCTGAGGGAACAAGTGGAGACAGTAGGACAGACAGTGGCGGCCGGCAGTCTCAAGCTTGGAGGAGGTCGAGCCCCACAGCTAAGTGTTTGGATAGGGAGCAACAGATACCAGAACCATGGACTTTCTTGGCATGGAATTTCCTGTTTCATTATTTTAATATGATTTTGCTGCGGAATCTTTGGGAAAATGAATTTATTCAGCCTGTCAGAACTCTTAGGTTTGGCAGGTTCTTTTTAAATGTAAAAACTCAAAAAAAACTTAAAAAAACTTAAAAAAAAATAAATAAATGTAAAAACTCACCTAGGAAAATAAAAGTCCAACATTTTGTCTTCTCCTTCTGCTCCGTTTGGAAATTGTAAATGAAATTGGAGCATAGAGAATTTAAACTTTACTTTGTGGGGTGTAAAATGTGATTGTTTTTTATCTTCATCTCCTTAGTTGTCTTTTAGGATTTTGCTTCTCTCTCCTCTCAAGAGCCTCTTAGTCCTCTCCACAAACCACCTGTCTCCTTAGGGGTTATTGTTCCTAATCTAAAGGGGCTTTCTGGGTCAGAGAAGATCCTCCCAGAATGGGGGTGGCCCCCTCTGAGTTCTTCCACAGACTCACCCCTTCATAACAGCACTGTCTGCAGCAGCAGATCCTTACAGCAATCAGGAAGGATTCAGAGTCCTGCTTATAGAAGGAAGAGATTAATATAGTACCCAGAGGAAAGAGGAAGAGACAAACCCAGGTTTCCAGCCTTGCCCTTGAGTTGCAAATTCTCAAGGACTCTCATGGATCTCCTGGGATCACTATTGGAAATCCACTCTCCATTGGAGAGCTATGTAGGGTTATCCGATGATCATTTCTGATGCCTTCCCGCCCAGCTCAGCTCTGACACTCTGAATAAAAACTCAGGATAAAACTGCAGAGTAATTCTCCATTTTAACAGTGTTGTTTTTCTAATTTGGCACAAAAGAAATTAGATTTCTCCAGTTGGTATATCCAGAGTTTCTCCTCTCTCTTGCATGTGTGCAGGTGCACACACATGTGCACACACATATATTCACATCTCAGATCCCGTAGGACTATAATTCTCTTAAGTGGACTGAAGTACCAGCCATGTGCTTCGGGACCACATTCCACAGCAAGTGAAAGTAGATATTGCTTGCCTAGAGACCATGTTGCCTCAAAGAATTTCTAAAGAGTTGTATTTTTTCTCTTCTTCCAGAGGGCCAGTTGAGAGTGGATGCTAATATATCTGTGCATCATCCTGGAGAGCCTTTGGGTGTTCGAACTGAAGTGAAGAATCTGAACAGCGCCAGGTTCTTGGCCAGAGCAATAGGTGAATGTCAGCTGTTAACTTTTAATATCCTTCTTTGTAGCAGTTACCTATTGCTTTGTAATAAGCCACCCCATACCTCAGTGGCTTGGGGTGGCTTGTTAACCATTTTAGCTTTTGCAGTTCTACTGATTAGATCCTGCCTCCACTCATTCATGTCCTTTGGAAGCTGGTAGCTTAACTGGAAACAAAAGGTCTAAGATGATGACCTAAATCACAAGTTGAGGCCTTGGTGCTAGAGGTCAGCTAGGTTTCTCTCCACGTTGTCCTTCATTTGCTTGCCTACCCTGGGCAAGCAAGGGGCCAAGGGGCATTCCAGGGGGAAGAAGGCAGAGGCCTCAAGGCTTCTCGAGTCCAGAGCTCTAGAACTCTCCTAGTGTCTCTCCCAACACGTTCTATTCAAAGTGAATTGGATTTAGAGCAAATTCAGGGTGAGGAGAAATAGGCTCCATCTCTTAAAGGGAGGATCTACAAAATGCTGTAGCTCTATTTTTCCATTTACCACATTCTTTCTGACCAGTGTGAACTTTATCAAATCATGTTTATTTATTATAGATTGGCCATAGTTTGACTTAATTGGTTAGAATGTTTTTCTGCTTTTTACTGTTTTTACTAATAGATTCTTTGTGCTATATCATCAAGTTTGAGTCTTCTTTTTTTTTAAGATTTTATTTATTTACTCATGAGAGGCAGAGAGAGAAGCAGGACTCAAGTCTGATGCCAGACTTGATCCCAGGACCCTGGGATCACGACCTGAGCCAAAGTCAGACACTCAACCACTGAGCCATCTAGACACCCCTTGAGTTTGGGTCTTATTGGAGTACATGCTGGGGGTGCTTAGGTGTTGACAAATATAATAATTAAAATAGAACAGTTGAGCAAGATAAACATCCACGCAGTCCCATAGAGATTGCTGACTATGAAGACATCTCAGAAAACTAAAAATATTCTTTAAAACCAAAAGTGTCTGGAGAGGAAGAGAGAATATAGGGATGGGATAGAGTTTCAAGTGTACCATTTAAGGATGCACAGAACACAAGACAACTGAATGCATTGCTGTGTGTTTAGTAGAGTGCTGGGTCTATTGAGAAAAGTATTGGAAACAATGCAGAAAAGATTCTCTGGTCTTACATAAAACCTTATCCCGAACCTGCAATGATCAGCCTCAATGAAGATGCTTTGAGTCTACAAATTTTCAGGAAAAGGGCACTGACATGGTCACGAGGATAACTTACATAAGGGAAAGGGGTGTAAGGGAAGGTCTCCACCTATAAATGGATCAAAGACGATGGACTCTTCTGTCTGTAAAAGGAGATATGGTCCATGCTTATGAAGCCATTAAAGATTTGGGTCAAGGATACCCTTACAGCCCAGTTTTGTGAAGTGGAAGCTTGGAACAAATGGAAGAAAGTTCCACTTCACCCTGTGGTTAGTAAGTATTCTGGAATTCATTATTCCAATAGCTGGTGATGATAACCTTAAAAAAAAAAAAAAAAAGGGCAGCAAGATTTTAAGTAGATTTATTCTTAATGATTTATGAAGGAGGACCCCCTTCCCCAAGACAGAATTCTTCCTGTGTCCTGACTCAGACAGGAAGAACCACAGATTTACTATGATGGGCTTAATTCTCCAAGCCCATGATTTTTCTATCTTGTTTTTCTCCCTACATCATGCCTAGTAGCCATTATCCGATTTCAATCAAAGAGAGCATTGGAGTTGAGGGGTGGGATGGAAGACACATTTTGGTGTTTCTACTTCGTGTAAGCTCAGATAAAAGAGTTTGGATTTGGGTGAGGGAAGGTGGTACATGCTGGGGTGAGGAGTTTTGGGGGGAGGCTAAAGCAGCTCTCAGCAGCTTAACAGTTGTGTCTGTGTTTTGATTACCACAGTGTGCCTTGTTGGGTAATGAGGAAACATGGCATAAAGCAGTGGCTCTTAATCATTTGGGGTCATAGATCCCTACGAAAATTCTGGACTCTGTCTCCAAAAAATGTACAAATGCACACACTCACATTTTGTATATAATTTCAGGAGGTACCAGACCCCTTGAAGTATATCCTTCGTCCCTGGATAGGAAATCTTGATAGGCAGCAACTCTGTATCTGAAGTTAGTTGGCCTAGATATTTTCCTAGCCCTCCTGCTGCTAAGAGCTGTAAACTGGACTGGGTCACTGTGAACCTGAGCTTTCTCAGAAAGTGAGGGAGCAGAGCTTCCTAAAAGGCCCTTTCCGGTACCATTGTCCTATGACAGCAGTGAGAAGAGAAGATAGCACATAAAGGAAGGATTGTTATAAACAACTCTTTTTTTTTTCTTTTTTTTTTTTTTTAATTTAAAGATTGAGAAAGATTTCTAATTATTGCTTGATTGGATGAAAGAAATCAAAATATGATCCAAAATTATTGTTTGTCTTAGACTCTGAAATTGAGAGACAAATCAACGAACTTGAGAACGGACGTGAAATTTTGAATGAAACTCGCTCATTTGACTGCAAACTGGGGTGAGTTTGCATTGACAAGCGTCTTGCACACAGGTGGGTGGGGCTCCAGTCTGGGTTCACTTCACACCTGCCACGTGACCTTGAAGCAAGTACCTCACTCCTCTGCACTAAAGCTTTCCTCACTAGTACAGTGAAGAAAATACTGTACACCACAGGATATTATACCCTGAAGGGCTGGTAAGAGGTTAAAACCGAACTAGACTTGTGCATAAATACTTCCAGTATAGCTTCCAGTTTACCACGTTGTGGCCAGAATTTTTACTTCCTTAAATTTTATCAGACTTAAGCTCTACCAGTTCAAGCTAGAGGTAAAGAAAGCATAGAGGTGGTTATAGAGTTACCCTTTTATGTTTGTTTTGATAACTTTGACTCTAATATTCTGACTCTGAATTTTGAGGATTTTGTGCTTTTAGCAGAAAACTGAAAGAAGCTCAAAAGACTAGAGTTTGAGCTGGTTAGAAGCCAGAAACATTGAAGCAATTTCTTCTCTTTAAAAAAAAAAATCATTCTGAATATTTCTTTTGCATTAATATTTTTTGATGTAGTCATGTGAATATCTCTCCAAGGTCGAAGAGCTTGAATTTGCCTGTGTCCCTTATTGGTAGGGGAAACTTCCCTTTGCACATATGCTGGGCAATGCTGCATGCTATGTTTGCTTAACGTTTTCCTGTTTAACTATCATAGGTGCACCATCCCGATGAGGGACAAAGAAGGAAAACAAGACTACAGGTGGTTATTCCTCTTGTCAAAATACCATTATGTTTTTGGGTTTGGGGCAAATTTCAAATCCACTTGCAGAGTAACATAATGACCTGGATAGTGTTTAGAAACCACTTTCTGTTTGTATTGTTGCATGACGGAAAGCCTAGACTTCCTATTTTACATGTATCCTGAGAGAAAGAATGTTTTCTTGGTTTGGTAACTTCAGAGTGCCTTCAGCTGTTGGAAGACATTGTTGACTCACTCCTACATGAGAGTTGTTATAATTGAGCTAAGAAAGGGCCTAGAATATTTATATTCAGTTACAAATTCGGTAACACACTAAACATCCTTGAGAGGAAAGAAAAAAGAGATGCACATGTTAATGCCATTTCCCTTCACACCTCGGGTGATACTATTTAATCAATAAATTAAACAAGTTGGACTTACTATGAGATCTAGAAGTAAAGCAAATAATAAGAATAGGCTTAAAGTAAATTAAGCCTTTTGTTTGTTCCCCATTGAGTTTTGCAGATTGTAAAGAAGGAAGTTATAAGCAACAAAGTTGTTGAGATTAGCCCATGGTTCAGGTTCCTTTGCAAAGCGCAGCTCTTGCTGTCACTGAGGAACAAATGTAGCATTGTGATGTAGGAAAGAAGCTTCTAAATCCTTAGTGTGAACCTCCCCTGAAGGGCTCCTCTTGAGTGTCAAAGTCAAGACTCTTTTAATCACTATAATCTTCTAGGTTCAGTTTGTTCTTCCCAAGAACATCTTTGGTCTCCAGTGTTGCCCCCCTACTCCTTTTATGCTGCTTTCTCACTCAGCATGGAATAAACAGGCAGGATTCAGGAACCCTCCCTTTGGTGTTCTCATGCCCTCAGAAGTCAGACTGATTCACAGCACAGATTCGGAATTGAGGTGATGGGTTGTTTGTACATCTCATCTCTCACCTTGGTGCTACCATTTGTTCTGCATTATCCTGCTTTTGCGTAAGCCCTTTGACAAGTAGAAGTGGAAAGGAAATGTTAGATGCTGGAATGGAGCAGAGGGAAAGTCGTTACATGCAGTGGGACAGCAGAGAGTTCCCATGTACTCCTTGGTATATACCAGATGCTGCACCTCCCCCTCACAGCACCCCTAATAACATCTTGCACTGCTGTGTGATTTGCATGTATTACCCAAGAAATGTTGAAAACTCAAACTAAACGCGTGTATCACAAACATGCCACAAAGAGTGTGGTACATTTGTTACAATCGAACTGAAATTGAGATTTTATTATTGACTGAAGTCCATAATTTACATCAGGGCTCACGCTTTATATTGTACATTCTGGAAGTTTTGACCAAATGGATGATGACACGCATCTTCCATTACAGTGTCATAGGCAGTAGTATACCTGTCTTAAAAAGCCCCTGTGCTCCACTTACTCATCCTTCTCTCTTTGACTCTATAGTTTTAAGGCAAAATCTATTTATTCCACTTCTCAAGAAAGAAAGTTTTCATTTTCTTTGACTTTTCATTTATTTTCACAAATACTGCTAAGAATGGTAAGAATTTTTAAATGAGGAAAAGTCATTTTTCTACCTAATAAGTAAATTGTTCTCATTTGGTCCTAATTTTCCCAGCCTATGTCTTTGTGAATATATACTTTATCCACGGTTATAAATCTCAGTGTAGCATCAACCCTGTGTTATACCTTTTTCACTCACCATAGTTTATAAGCACGGAGGGGGCAGGTCTGGTGATCGATCGCCTGACCTGCTGTGTACACTTGTACAAAGACTCATTCCTGAGAAACAGGAAGAATTGATATTCTGGGACATTAGAAAATATTTGGACTTTTTTATATTTTTATTTTTTAGATTTTATTTATTGAGAGAGAGTGCATGAACAAGCATGAGTGTGGGTGGGGGGTGGTAGAAGGAGAGGGACAAGCAAACTCCCTGTTGAGTAGGGAGTCTAACACGGAGCTCAGTCCTAGGACCCTGAGATCATGACCTAAGCCCAAGTCAGACACTTTACCAGCTGAGCCACCCAGGCTGCCTAGAAAATATTTGGAATTTAAATGTGACATCTAGAGACAAAACTTTCATATCAAGGATAGGGTTTTGTTTTGTTTTGTTTTTTTTTTTTTTCCTATTAAACCTAATTCTTCTGAGTCATACCCCATATTCCCTCTCTGCCTAGGTTTATGCCCGAACCCAACCTGCCTCCCTTGCTGCTCTATGACACTGCGTCTTTGCCTCCTGGCGCAGACCCACAGCAAGTGATCAACATTGACAGGATTCGGGAGCAGCTCCCTGAGCTCCCCAGTGAGACCCGGGAGCAGCTCGTTCAACAGTATGGGATGCTACCAGAACACAGCTTCACCATACTGGTAGGTATTGATCAGAGGCTCAGACAGCCCCAGCTCAGCAGTTTGGGTGCTGCTCCACGTGAGCTCTGAGTAGAGAAGGCAGGTGCTTCAGGTTGTACTATAGATGCTTCGGAGAAGCAGCAGCTGTGATAACCTTTGCTCACTACCCTTTATGGTAAATACTCCTCATGGAACCAGAACATGAAGCAGAGTCTCATGTCAGTCATTTCTTGTGTGCAGAAGTGAACAGCTGTTCACAGCAGCCATGGAGGCTTCTGGAAGACAGTCCAAATGCTATGGATGAATGTTTTCCCATGTGTCTGCAGGACAAGAGAAAATCAATGTATAGGGCTTCTAGATGTCTAGCAGTATTGAACCATGACAGGGTCTGGCAGGAAGTTCGGTTCTCAAAAGCCAGCCAGCTGTTTCTCCAACTGTAGAAGAAAAACATTTATTCCGCACAAAATGTTGAAAACTCTGACTAAAAGTACCGGTCCTTTGAGGCTTGAGGATGCATCTTAAGGGGCCGTTAGAGAATCTGACACCACTGAGACCTGCTTAGGGATTTTCCATTCTTTTCAAAGCTGCTCAGGGCTTTGCAGTTCTCTTTGTCATGGCAGCTTTAAAGTGCTGCAGCATCAGTGAGGGTAGGGTTTTGTCACAGTTGTCTTCTGCTTGTCTGTTAGGGAGGAAGTAGAAAGTTTACTGCTGCGTGTTTCAGGGACTGGGTGAATGTCGCACTTATCTTCTGGAGCAGCAGAGTCTGTGCACCCTCTGGGTTTTTTATTTTAATTGATTAATAATGACTGTATAGGGATGTGAGAACGTACATACTGATATACTTCAGTGACAGCAGCCCTGCCATTGCTGGTCCACGGTCAGCAAGCAAATATTTGTAGAATGAAAGATTTTCTCTTTATAAATCAGCTAATGGGAAAACTCTCCAGAGAGTGTCCTGTGAAAACTCCTCTTTTCCTACCAGTAATGATGAGGCATGTGCAGATGTGTTTTCATACTGCCTCCTATGGGCTGCCGTCACACCTAGTCATATCTGTCTGATGGTTACATGGCTAGATTTTAATCCTTTCTTAGTATGACTTGTTCAGCACTTGGCAGGCAAGCACTGTGTCACCCTCTAGCTCACTGTCCCTCAGCATGGGCTGGCACAGCAGCAGCAGCGCTTAACACCAAATCTTCGACTGTGCGAGTCAGTCATCATTTCGGACAGAACACCTTTTAACCTGAAGCCTCTTACGACTCCAGCATTTTCCCTAGGCTGATTTAACCCAACTGAGTTTTCATCCTATCTATCTTCCCTACGTCTGATGAATTTCCAGCCCACTGGAAATAAATCCCAAACTGAATTCTCAATGCTAAATTCCAGTCCTGCATTTGAGAACTGCCAGATTACACAGGGGTTGGAGGGCCTGGGACAGAGCCTGCTGGGACTTAGCTTCCAAATTGAGAGTTACCTGCCTTCATTTGGCCTTCCACCAGGTGAACAGGACAGCAAGTGAAGAAAACCCAGGTTTCTTGGCAATTTCTTTGCTCATGACTGTGATTTCAGAAAAGAATCCACTAAATATGTTAAAAGCTCTTCTTTGTATATTAACTTTTCTTCGCAAGAGAGGCAAACAGACCTTTGAGCAACTCCTCTCAAGAATATGGCTATTTCTCTCCAAGGCACTGTCTGTAAACATATGCTCCCTTCAGAGAGCATATCTCTAGCACTGTCACACTTGGCCTCCAACAAGCATATGAGTGATGGTGGGGAGCATCTGTGTCCTCAAGGAAAGCCAGTCCTCTGAGGGCAAGGACATTCTCATGCTCGTGTTTGTGTCCCAGGCACCCTCACGTGTCCTTCACAGGAGGCCTTGCATAAATGTTTGCCAAGGGTGCCCCATGAGTGGGTCATGGTTTAAGGTCCTGTTGAGGGGAACCTGTCTTTCTTCTGTTCAGTCCACGACTTTTATTTTGCATCTCCTGTGTAGCAGGTACTCAGGGACAAAGATTTGGGGGAAAAAAAGTTTCTTTGCTTTCCAAGAGTTTATTTATATACATAGACACACATGATGCAGCTAACCAGCCCCTGGGTCAGATTGCAAGAGATAGATGCATAATGTGTGATGGGAACCCAAGGAGGCAGTGATTACCTTGATTGGGATGAAAGGGAAAAACTAAAAGAAGGAGGTGATTTTTGAGTCAGTTTTGAAGGGACTTACCTTTTAATATCTTAAAAAATACGCTTATTTTTATAGCTTGAAGGTAATGTATTAGGTACAAAAAATTGTGTGTGTGTGTGTGTGTGTGTGTGTGTGTGTGTTTTAAAGGGCTAGTACTTGGATTTTCAAGGATGAGTGGAAAGACAATTTAATAGCAGTGGAAAGAGAGTGATTCAGACAAATTGTTTTCCTGAAAGTGGGCATCCTCAGCTCTTTACGACTTTGTAATCATTGAAAGCTGAGTTACTGAGACCTGAAAATGATATATTCATGTTTTTTCCTGCCTTCATCAGGAACACAACAGATTGCTGAGAAGGGCAGATGCACAAATCTAATGAACCATCTTTCAATTTAAAGAGTGCCCAGGAGTATTCATTAAATAAATAGCAGTGGTGGAGGTGTGCTTTGCAGAGCCTTGATTCCATGCTCTGTACCTTCAGATTGCTTATTCAGTTAAGCATTTAAGCACATATCCACCCTCACACACATGCCTCACCCACAAATAAGAAACACTTCAGAATTTAACTCTAGTCTTTATCTGGTCATTTATTCTGTGGTAAGCACTGGCTTATGATTTATGCTTGATATTTACAGAACTCTAATATTTTAGCATCTGCAACAGTGTCTGGTACATAGTAGGCATTCAGTGAATGTTCAGTGAATGGACAGACAAATGATACTGTTACAATACTCATGAAAGTCCTAGAAGCAGCAGCCTTTCTGATAAAAGCATCCGTGTTTCTAAAGGTCATATCCATAAACTGCTCTTGATTCCCTAGCAAATCATGAGATGATACCAGTCTCACTGAACTCTGGGTGAGAAGGACCTGGATCACCACTTTAACCATCCCTCTGTACTGTGTCCAGATGCAAGCCACTTGGCCTCTCTGACTCTTGTTTTCTGAACTGGTCCTTTCATGATATTAAATCCAGTCTACATCCTGGTTTTCTCTCTTAAACCCTCCTGACAGTCCCCTCCCAACAGAAAACCTGTAGTACTGTTTTTTCCTCTGGTCACGTTAAAAGTATCTTGCTCCATCTGAAACTTCAACCTATTTAGTTCACTTTGCTTCCCTTTCTTATGTCAAATTGCCTTGATTGCTGACCTCATTTATAAGGATTAAGGAATAGAAATGTAGAAACTGAGATCCAGGTATTAGGATCCTGAAAAATGAGAGGTTCTAATAGCATAGCAAGTCCTTCTCTGAGTCAGTATATCCCAAGAGTAATTATGAGAATGATGTAGATGATATGCATGTGCATTTTTCTTAGCAGATAATCCCAGGGCGATGTCTTAGGAAGAGATATCCCCACAGGTATCTGCCTTACCTGACTCAGAATGCAAACAAATTGTAGTCATTTGCTTAAGCAGGACAAGAAAATCGCTGTTCCCTGACAGCAGGTTCTACAGTTTATAGCAGGTCACTTTGTTGTGAAGTAGGCTCCAGGCCCAGCATGGAGCCTAATGGGGTGGGGGTGGGGGGCTTGAACTCTCAACCACTCTGAAATCAAGAGTCACATACTGAACCAACTGAGCCACCCAGACACCTCACGGGTCACCTTTTAATTTACCCTTACAACAGCTCTCTGATAAATATTGTTGTTCTCCCCATTTTATGGATAAGAAAACATAAACTGTGGTAGAGTGTAAGACATTGAGTAACTTAGCCAAGCCTCTGGGAGGCCAGGTTCAGTGGTCTGAAGTGACTTCAGGGCCCACGCTTTATTTACATGTCCAAGGTCTGCTGCCTGCCCACACATGTAATGTGCCACAATTCCAAACAGCAATGATGGTTCAAGTTCATTGCTGTTTTAGATCACTTGACAGAGAAAATAGAGTTTTTACTTTTGTTAATTCTAATGTTTCATACAGTCCCACTAATGCTTCGTGAAACAGCCACAGACCATTGGTTCATTTAAAACTTCTGACCACTCTGCTTGGTTTTTAAGATGTCAGACTGCCTCATAAATAAAGAAGTAGTGCGCTCTCCTAAATTTAGTGAAAATCCATCAACTCCAATGAGAAACAGAAATTCTATCCATTTTCCAAGTAGAAAATTTAAGTCACAAAAAAGAGATGTCAGCTCTCCTCTGCAACTTTATTTTCCTTCTCAAACTTGCTGCCTCAGGTTCTTGGCTCCTTCTGAATGAATCATTGAAAAGGTCTCCGCAGAGGGCAGAATGGGGGGGTGGGTTGGTGAGGTTTGTGGGATAATTTTGCCTGTTGCCTCATGTCACGCAGTCCCGTACACGGTAGGCACATGGTAAGGACCAGGTACGAGCTCGCAGGGCGGCTGGCCGTGTACAAATTCAGTAGATGGAAAGATGTGAGTCTGATCAAGATTTCAGCGGAGGAATGGCGTAGCATTCCCAATTCAGTGTTTCTTGAGGGCCTGCTGTACTCACCACGGCTCCCTGTGCTGTTTTCAGGTTAAAGAGCTTTATCTTTTCCATGTCGCTTTTAACTCTCCCAAGTAGCCCTGCAGGGCAATGGGTTGAAACACAGAGAGAGAGACAGTCTTGATTTCAGATCTCACCTCTGACACCTGGGAGCCGGGAGGGCTCTGCACAGGTAACTGGCACTGTTATCCTCCCCAGCTGAAAGAAGGAAGGGAATGATTCACTTCCCCCTGAAGATGAGTGACACAGCAGAATCCTCACTGAATCTAAATACAGCCAAGCAGACTCCCTGGAATGAGTTGCTGGGGACAAGAGCACTGGCCCCAAATAGCCGCTAACACATTGAGAGCTGTGCAAGCGAACTTTTAAGAAAACTCCAGCATGGCCCCAGTGAGACTGTAGGAAAATGTGATTGTGAACCTCTAGATTAGTGGCCCGTGCTGCCATACAGGTCTGTCTGTCCTTGTATTCAACCTCAAGATGTGTAGTCTCATTTTAGCAACTTCATTTTCTCCAGATGCTTTTTCTCCATTTGAAGTCATATTCCTTTGTTTCTGACACCATGAAAAAGGGTACGATGTCTCCAGGGAGAGAGGCAGGAAAAATATGACTAGGGTTGATTGTTAAATGGGTTGTTTTCCGAAGAGTTTTGCTTTGAGTTTCTAGTAACCGAGATATGGCTTGGTTTTCGTTTTGGATCAACTATCTATAAAATAATTTCCCATGATAAATATCTGTATACCAGTAGGTAATAGTACTTTAAAACTAATAGTTTAAAAAGGCATCTGGAACTATAGTGACCAGTTTTAGACTGTTTAGGTGTACTGAGGAGTGCAGCCCTGGCCTTCTAACTACTGCTGAAGGAAAATCCATTTGGTCAGCATTGTCGCTCACCATATTTCAGCTCCATGTAATTTTCGAAATTGATTTTATTCTTCGTTTTATAAAATTGCACCCAGTGTTTGCCAGCTTACGGGTGCTTTTATAGTTACTCTGTGCACTAGAAACATAACCGATATTTTGTTCTGGTAAAACTGAATAAAAGATGCATCTTCTAACTTTACTCCTGAAAAACCAACAATTCGTTTATTTCAGATGCAAGTGACAGAGGACTTTCAGAGATGAGTGTTTTGAACTCAGATTTATTTGACCCCCTCAGGGACCTGCCCATTGGAGCAAAAGTGCAGGGAGGAGTGAAGTCCTGAGTGCCCAGCCTTGGGGATTCACAGGGACTCTCTTCATCTATCCTAAAGCTGGGTTTCCTATTTATGAAATGATTTCCTTTTGGAGACAATTAAAATACACTATTTCAGGTTTCAGTCAGATCTTGGAACAAATGAGCAAACACTGCCTGGAAGCTTTGTTGCTATTTTTAACAGCAGCCAGAAAGCTGCTGTTGACCAACACAGGTTTCCTCTTTGTGGGGCCCATTCGACAATGGTGGCTTTAGGCACATTGAAAATGTGATTATGATCAGAATTGATTTCTTGACAGCATACTATCTGTGGCCCATTCTTGAAGATAATGGTTTTCTAATTACGCCAGTCTGCTGTCAACTTTTATTACTTGAATTATTTGGATTTTGTTTATCCCAAGAAAGTCTTATTGCCAAATTGGATTCTGCTCATCCTGCCTAGAGCTCATGTATCTCGGAGAATGTAAACTCATTTTCACATAAGTCCAAGCCAAACGTAGGTGTGAACCCTCTCTGAGTGGAACTATTATCCTGAGTTAAACTCAGACGTATACTTCCCAACTTTGCTAGGAACAAAGCACAAGTGAAATTCTTGGGACCAGAGTTTTGCTCAGATTTTAGGGGCTTCCAGGCCCACTGGGAACATGACCCAGGACCAAAATAGGACTGTAGACTTTTCTAGTTGTGTATTTTCTGAGACCGACTAGAGAATCTGTCTTGGTGTTTCTGGGTCGATTTCCAAACTTCTCCAGATTTCCATACACTTCAAAGTGGCCATGATGGCTCAGGATTCTGGCTTCCTCCTGACATACTCCAGTGAAAGTAAGGTTTCCTATCCTAGTCTCACACCACCAATTAACTACCTTTAGTTTTTCCCCCACTGACGACTCCACTGGATGAGTCTTTCTCCCCACCCCTCCCCCACTGTAAGATTTCCGCAGCTATTTCTTGTTTCCATGAAAAGCAGAGGGAAGGCTCACTCATATCATCGATCCAAGCCTCCACCCTACTGAATGTGTCAGTCCTTAATCTTGCCATAACTTCTGCTTTCTTTCCCTAGAACCGCCACACACAGTCTAATTTCCATTTCCATCCCAACACTAGCATTCAATGTTATTTTTAGGGCCACTTTTCACAAAGGTGGTGGGTCTGCATTCTGTTTTTCTCACTTTGTAAGCATGACCAAATCCATAGGAATTAAGAGGGAACCACAGTGTCCCCACCGATATACAGACGCTGGGCCCTCTTACAGTGTTGGCAGAAATGCTCAGTCGCTGCTCACCCCGGCACCCCTGCCAGGTGCCAGATAGTTCCTATCTGTACCTCCACAGGATGAGATGTCATGACCTGTGAGCCCCTCACCTAGTTGAAGCCACAATTGTTCAGTCCACAGAGGCAGGGTCTGCCGTGCAGTCAGCTACTCCCACCACAGGAATGGTCTGCCCAGTTAGGTATAAACTGGTGCACGAAGTCCCCAGATCAAAAAAGTTAGTAGGCAGTAAGATGCAGTATGCTTGGTACCAGAACTATGTGAGCAATTATGGGAGTGGTCTTCTAATGTCAGAAGGTGCCTCAGAATTGGGCAGTGTCTTGTTTGAGGCGTACTCACTGTAACTTCTGTGAGGAGAGGTGTGGAAGGGATGCAGAAGAGAGCCCAGGGAACTCTGGCCACCCTCCTGTCCCCCAGGAGCTCTGTACAGCTCGGGGCAGAGGGTGAGGGTGTGTGTGTGTGTGTGTGTGTGTGTGTGTGCGCGCGCGCGCGCGCGCACTGCCTTCCTGATCTGGGAGCAGGTGTGTGTCCCGCCACAGCAGAGTGTGCCAGGTGGTATAGGTGTATGTTGGCAGAGGGAGAAAGAGAACCTGCCATTTTCTCCTAATTTCTAAGTTAATTGCTAAGGGCCTTTGCAACATTTTTAATATGTGAAGAACCTTTGAACAGCTGGCAGGTACCAAATAAAATAATGGGAGTGGTGGGAAAGTGCATTCTTCTAATGAGCTAGTTGCTTCACATTGTGCCTGGCACTGGTAGGTGCTCAGTCTCAGTCCCCGGGAAGGCAGGAACATGATATTTTTTCAGCAGAGGCAGTGTAACATGGAGATTAAGAGCACAGACCACAGAGGTTCAAATCTCCGTTCTACTGCTTTCTTGCTGTGTAACTTCAAGCAAGTTAATGCCTCGGTGTCCTCATCTGTAAGAGAGAGTTCTACTAGTATCCGTTAATAGTTGTCATTAGGAATAAAATGAGTGAATATAGAGACCACTTAGAATAGTGCCCCTCACCTATTGTTGTTGTTAAAAAGTGTTGGTAGCATCAGCAGGAGCAGCAGCCACGTGAAGCTCCCCGCTAGGGCTGGCTGCCCTTCTCTGTGTCTAAGGGCCATTCTGGAAATAGTCCTGAAAGCTTTTTAACTAGCCCCGGATTGCTAATCTGGGGTTCCTTAGCTGCCAGGTCACTCCCTGCCGCATAATCAGCTGTTCCTCAACTTGTACTCTGTGGGCTTTTTCTTCTCTGGGGCTGCCACTGGGCAGCTGTCTCTCTCAGGTTTCATTCTCCTTCTAAATATAGTCCAGCTAATTTCTGCCCTCTCATCAGGTTCAAAGGGCGTGGGACTTAGAACGGGAATGGTGGTTGAGAAATCAGCCTTCATCCTATTCCAACTTCTAGTCTTCCGACGTTTTGTCATCCCCGAGGGTAGAACTTAAAAGACAGCTTTACAAAAAGACAGTAGAATGCGAAAAGATACTGCTTCTGGGAACTGATGCAAGGGTAGATCGGGGTTCCTTCCCAGACCAGGCTGCGAAGTGAGGTGATCCCTGTGCCTTGCCTCACACCTGCATTGACCAACTGACAGATCCATTTGCAGCGGAGGGTTCTTATTAGCGTCTAAGGGGCTGTCCTGGCATTGGCTCTGGTGTAATTGAATGCTCCGGGGAAATTTGATTAAAATGTGAAAAGGATGCTTCCCGGTCATAGAGCTGTATAGGGTGTCCGGTGTGACACCAAGGACGGGCCCAGTTGTTACTGCTGTGCTAGCTGTGGCTGAAGGAACAATTAGTGTGACATTTGGCCGGGCGACTTGAGGCGCTGTGTAGCTATGGTGTCAGCTCTGTCTGACGTAGGATAGGTTAGTGCTGAGCCAGACACTTGCATGTTGTTGCCTTTGAGAAGGAAGTTAGGGGTTCCCTGATGCAGTGGCCTTCTTGCGTCGCTCTTACTATGGCTTTTAGGTAAGGGAGTCACCAGCCCAGTGTTTTCCTGAGAAAACCAGATGGCTGCACTGCCATGTTCACCAGGGACTTGTGATATTTGTGCCGAGCTTATTAGCAGTTGCTGATCTCATAGAAAAACTAAGAAAACCTTATCTAGAATGCTGTGGGTTTTTTTCCTTGAAACGTGGGGTTCTGATCTAAAGAGCCAGAGTGGGCAGCCGAAGCATGACTTTGTATTGATCCGTCATGCTCTGGTCGGCAGCAGCTCGGCCGTCTGCAGCCCTGCTGCTCGCAGCTCACCCCATCCCCATCGCAGATTCTCCTGTGCGCTTGCAGTTGCGTGCTGAAACCGCGCATCCCCCAGCGAAGAACGGTTCCAGCTCGGAGAGGCTTCATCACAGCCCTGACACAAAAAGACAAACAGAAATCTGACTTGCCATGTTATCCATCCAATAAAAAAACCACCCAAGGGTAGGAGAATAGATATTCATCACGTCCCAGCAACTCAGCCAAGCCTGGGAGTTCAAGCGCAATATTTCTGGGTGGATTTAGAAAACCTTCCCTTGGCAAAGCAAAGAGTTCTCGTTCTGACAGCTCTTTTCACCAGTGGGCCAGCCTGTCTGGGTTAGAACAAAGGGACTTCTGCTTGTCTGATTTGGGCCAGATAGCGGTTTTCTCCTTCCCCAGAGGTTTGCGGAAGTTTGAATACTTTTCCATAAGTGAAGCAGAACCTCTTCGTTCTGCCTGCATTTGCCTTTATCTGCAGTCAAGCCTTGGCTGCTGAGGTGGCCTTTGCCCTGGTTTAGCATGAGCAGAATAGTAACGTTGGCTTGAAAAGAGATTCAAGAGATGATTATGGGATTATTTCAGTAGGCTTGTCACCAGAGAATTTATCTGTTACAAAGGGCACGTAGATTATTTTTTATTATGGAATTTAGCAACCGTATGCCTTTGTGTATTTTACAGCATCTATAACAGCTGAACTTTCAGAGCACTTTTGTTAGTATGTCTTGCTTCTTCCCAGTATCTTATTTTTCCAAAAGTTCCTTTGCTTAACGAAGGTTTTCTGAAAGGGGCAAGGGTGAGAGCCTTACTCATAGTATAAAGTTAAAAAGATTATTTCAAAGAAAGCATGGTTTGGTTTGAATTGCAGCAGGTAAGGGAAATCTACTAAACATGTGTTCCCTCTGCATTTGGAAGTTTTGGCTTCTTACATGTGAGAAGCACATGTTTTCATTTTTCTTATTGGAAAACAAAGGATGGACTTAGCCAAATTTTTTGGTTCTGCCAAACTGAAATGAGCTGGCAGTTAGCTGGCAGTTAAGGCACTTGATGAGTGCCTTGGGGTTACTCTTAGGCATGATTGTGGCAGTTCTGATATTTAAAGGTGAACATGGCATGATACAGAAGGAGCATTCACTTGTGATTTTCTTAAAAATGCACATGGCAATGGCAGGCATCGATTCCATCCACAGGTACTTACCACATAGCTGCCATGGCCCAGCACTGACTTAGCTCTAGTTGTAGAGTGAACAGGACAGAGTGACCCCGCCTGCCAGAGCTGACACTTCAGAGGGGAAGACAGTAGAATCTTCTTCAAGTCCCTTTGATGACTATTTTCACAGAGCAGGAGGATAGGCAGGGATACGCTGTATTGGCTCAGAAGACCTGGAAGCCACTGCTGCCTCCATTGGTCGTGTGGTCTGAGTGGATCACATGTGCCTGAGTTCTTTCTCATTTTGAAAACATTTGAAAACCATTTCTGTCACTTCTTGGGACGATGTGAAGATAAATACAGTTATGATCCACTTTTGATTTTTTTTAGAGATAGAATATTCTCTTTTCCTTCTTGATTTGCTTCCTCTCCTGCCTTCTTACTCTCGCAATCCTGGGGACTTCCAGCAGAGGAGAGACCTGCAATGAGAAAGGACAGTCAACTCAGGCCAAACATCGTGGGCCAGAGGATAAAGGATGCAGCTCGAGGGTAAAGGTCATAGGGCACACAAGGCTGACGATGAGAGGGCCGGTGAGTTTGGGTGAGAGTGGGCATCACCCTTCTCTGGTTCAGCAAGTCAGCTTCTCTGAAATATGTTCATTCCTGTGAGAAAATGCTAGATTAGAAAAATGCACAGTGACAGTAGTAGAAGTTGAATACTTGCTGTTACTGAAAGTGATCAGAATCTCCTGGTGCCATTTGTGTTTAAGAAAGTTCAAGTAGATGTCCCAGAGGAGGCAGAGGGTGATGGTTTCAGATTTGCCTTCAGAATGCTGAGCTTTCATTTTTTGGTGTGTGTGTGTGTGTGTGTGTGTGTGTATTTTATTTTATTTTATTTTTTCTTAACAGAATGAAGTTGGCCTACTGGAGTTCTTCCAGAATGTGATAAAAGAAACTAGGGCAGAGCCAAAAAAAGTAACTAGTTGGATCCTCAACAATTTTCTGGGTTTTTTAAAGCAACAGAACCTTGCTGTCAATGAGAGGTGAGTGGGGTCTGGGAATTCTTTCTTCCTTTATGATGAACTCTGTGTCCAGAAACAGTTGAAGTAGGGCAGGGCCAGTGTTTTGTTCTCCCTCTTGCCGCTCAGGATCTCCTGACAAGACACACACACCCCCTGTGAATTCCAAATTCTAAAGCTGTCCTCTATCGTATCTGAAATTTCATTTATTTGTTCAAATCTTTGTCCATGCTGTCCTTTGTATTGCGCTGGAGCTGTGGGCCTAAAGATGAGTAAGACAAGAGAATACAAGCTGGGTGGGTGGGGGGGGGGGGATATAGGCCTGTAAGAAAACAGGCAGTCACCTAAGTGTGATCCTGTTAGGCCAGAGGTGCAGGGGGTGCCCTCAATGGACACAAAGTGGGCCTGACCCAAAGCGTGAAGGTGAACAAGGTTTCCCTCAGAAGGGGATGCTGGAGGTAGGCTCTGAAGACTAGTGGGAGCTGCCAGGTAATGAGAGGGGCAAGGGCGTTCCAGGCAAGAGAGTAGCCATTGGACACTCAGAGGCAAGCAGGTGTATAGGATCAGAAAACCCAGAAACTCTGGGGTGCCAAGGAGGCAAGCAAGAAAGCTCAGGAGAAAGCCACAAAGGCCACCATGCCCTTCTGTCAGCAGCTCTCAAAGCCATAGATCTCCGGTCCACTCCAGTGTCACTTTGAGGGAGTAGAGTTGGAGGAACAGACTAGAAGCAAGGAGCCTGTTGCTGGAGTGCCAGTGAGAAATGCCAAGGGCCTGAGCCGAGGTAAATGGGGACCAATTATCTCACATTGCACAACTTCCAGTTCTTACTTGGACAGTGGAGTGAAATGAAGGGCAGCGTTTTTCAGTCTAGCGAGAGGTAGAGGGGGAGGAATAAGTTCACAGGGACGGGGTGGGGCAGAATGCCATGTTCCATTTTGGACGTGCTGAGTTGGGCTGCCCGTAGGACAGACGTCCCCCTCATGGGGATACCCAGGAGGCAGGCAGATATATGATCTACCGCTGACAAGAGCTATCTGGGAGGTATCAATCCTAGAGTTCTCATTTGTTCATTATTCAGCACATGTTTATTTAGACTCCACTCTGTGCAAAGCACTGTGCTAAACATGGGGAAGACCAGTCAGCACAACAGATGTAGTCTCTCCTCTCAGAGCTGACAGTCTAGAAGCTGGTGATTTAAAAGCAGTGAGCTCAGGTGCTCTGAGAAGGAGAAGGTAACAACTAAGCAAAGGCCTGAGGGAAGGATGAGTAAGGTTAGGCAGGCAAAATCCAAGAGGTAAAAGTGTTCCAGGATAGGGAATGGCATGTGTAAAAATCTTGAGGTGAGTCTGGGCATCACATATCTGGGAACAGAAGTACATAGTCCAGTAGAGGTGGAACTTGGACTTAGGGGCTTAAAGATAGTTATTGAAGTTGTTGAAACAGAAGAGAATCCGGGAAGCTGTGGCCTCATAGGGTGGCTGAGGAAGGAGCTAGAGATCCTCTAGACTCTAAGTGAGAAGCGTGGGCAGAGAAGACGGCAGAGGAAAAGAAATGGCAGAGAAGAGGAAATCTAGGACAGAGTGTCACAGAAGCCAAAGGAAAGGAAAGTTTGCAGAAGGGAAGAGTAAGCAGCAGATTGAAGTATAGGGAGTGAAGGAGAGAGAGAGGATGAGGAACCCTGGGCAGACAACCGGGCCCTGCCCGGCTAGGTCCCAGAGGGAAGTGGAACCCCATGGCAGCAGGTGTGCCATTGTCTCCGCAGCATCCCATGGCCGTGGAGAGTGGAGGAGGGGGACAAACGTACATTGGTACATGATTCCAAAACATTGTTGGCTCAGAGAAGGTCACGTTGTACAGTGCCAACTTCACTTTCAGCCTTTTCAGTGTGTATATGCTGCAGTAATGCAGCCAGTTGGCCACAAGTTCACTGCCTTACTTGGCTCCTCACCAGCAGTGACCTTGGACAAGTTCCCCTCCCTGACCCTCCATTTCTTCACTATAAAACAAAAATGGCAATACCTGCCTCTGAAGGTTTTTGAGCAGAAAATACACAGTGCCTGGCACGTAGCAGGCCCTCGGTGTTCCCTTCTCTTTGCCTGGTTGGTATTTTAAGTACCAAAACAATAGCCACCCTCAGCCCCCTAAACTGCTTTGGCATCTGTTGCCTCTCTGTTTTTCATTCCTGACCTTTTAGGATTGACTTCTCTTCAGAAACTCCACTCTTTACACATAAAATATTGTGGCCATTCAGCAAAGGCTGGAGCCATCTAGAAAAGTTTATGGAGGAGAGACAACTATACCAAAGCCTTAAAGAATGGAGAGGATTTGGTGAGGCCGAGGTGTGGGCAACACCTGTAGAGAGCCAAGGCTGGGAATGACAATGGACTATATGTTTTTAGACCAAGGAGGAACATAACTTGTAGGAGCAGAGGGTGGGAAATGGCAGGAAAGCACAGCTGACTGTATGATTGAAGCAGGGCTGGAGAATGAGGATGTGGAAGGGTCATAGGGGAGGATAGCCACAAATCCAGTAAATGCAGTAGTGCGCAACTCTGTGCAGTGCATGTGGTAGGACAAGGAGGACCCCATCCTGCCCCTCACGGAGCTCGCCATCTCCGGGGGAGGACTAGACTCATGTGTCAGTATTTTAATCCGAGGCAGAAGGGGGTGCTTCTGTTGTAGACACAGTACGATGGGAGCAAAGAAGAGGGAAACTCATGTTGGCCAGAAGAAGCCAGGAAGGCTCCATGATGTGGTTTGAGCTTTTGGAGGAGTTGTAAATCTGATCTTTAAATTTATGGTTTTCCATGTCATTGGCTATGATTGATGATGTTGGCCTTAGAGTCACTGAATTTTAGTCTTGGCAGAGACCTCAGACAACTTCCGGTTCAACTCTCTCCTTTAGCAAACAAGGAAGTCTAGGCCCTGATTAGTAAGGGGACATACCTCAGGTTGCACAACCCCTGAGACCAGGAACCAAGTCCCCTGACTTTCAGACTAGCATCTTTAGATGTCAGTCTGAAATTACAGGGTTTACTTATCAACCATGTTGGTAGCTGCTACAGGTGCCAGGGCTGATAAATGAGCTTGTTGAGTGAACTTGGAGTTCCTCGTCTTTACCCAAACAATTCATAAGCACCAGAGTTTTAAGAACCCAAAGGGTACCCAATTCTGAATAAACATCTATGGAGTTGTTCGAAAAGCAGGTAAAGAGAGAGTTTACGTAACAGTTAATAATTCTGTTACACAATTTATATAGAACAAGAACTGAGGATCCAAAAGCAAGCTGTAGTAGCTCTCTTCCTACACAGTCCATAGAACCATTGTTAGCTGGACTGGAGACACCAGCCTCGCCTTGGAACAAACATTAATTAATGAACATCGTCAGCCGCTGCAGCGAACATTTTCAAAGCTTAGAACGGCAGTAGCTATGGAGCTAGCAGTAGTCTTACGATAACACTGACAGGGAACACTCTAGAGGTCAAATTGGCAAGAACTGATTTTGCAAATTAGCATTCATCTTTAAAGACCTGTCAGAAGACTGGTGTTTAAAGGGTCCAACCAGAAAAGCTCTTGTTGAACTTGGCTCTTCAATTATTTGGAGCATAGGTTCGAAAGTTGTTTTTCTGCTAACCCATTCTAAATTGCTATTAATAACGGGTTTGATTGAGTTAAGAAAGTGGAAATTACAGATCCCTTGACCAAGCGTTTCATGGTGAAATCAGGCAAGGGCCACTGCCCAGTTGTCCAGTCCAGTCAAGTACCCCCAACTTCTAGGTCAGCCAAGGAGCAGCAGTTCCTGAGGTGCTAGCAAACCAGGGCAGGCCTTTGAGCCAAGAGTGCCTGAGGGTGAAGGAAGAGAAGTCCAGTGTGACATGCGGGGACAAGAGTGGGGCTGCAGGGTTTGGAGCCTGTTAAAGATCATTTTGCAGCCCCTGAGCGAACAGTGGTTATTATCTCATAAACCAAAACAGAAACTGTGTAACAGAGACCACATGTGGCCCACAAAGCCTTAAGGATTTGGCCTCTGGCACTTCCCTGAAGAAGTTTGCTGACCCCTTGTTTAGAACATGTTTGGTGAGAGGCAGTTGAATCCAGTGGTAGAGAGAACTGGACCCTGAGGAAGCAGTGGCCGTCTTGGGAACAGATGTGCTTCCGTCCTCTGCCGGCCTGAGGCAGAGGCAGATAATCATATGGAAAAGAACGCTGGCTCCTCCTCATTAGTAGGCCAGGAGTGCACAAGGGACGATCAAGGATAAAGAAGAGAATGTGGAGGTCCAAGGAAAGGGGTTTTCACAAGAGCCTTTAAATGTAGCCCAGGATTGGGGTGCAGCATAATGGGGAAAAGTTGTTATGCTTCGCAAGAGCAAAGGGGATGTGATTTTTTTTTTTTTTTTTTAAAGAGAACAGCTTCCAGAGAGGGCTAAAGTTAGTATCCAAATGGCTGTGCTTACAAGGGTAGATAGTAGCTACTGGTGCTGGATGTTTATTGGTAAAGGTGGGGTAAGAAACCAGGCAGAAGCAAGTGACTCCAAGATCACTTGCAGACATTTTCAAGGGAGGGAAGATCTGAGCATTCGTGAAGGTGCATGATTAAAGCCCCAGGAGAGAGGAAACAGACATGCAAGTGGGATCCATAAGAGTGGAAAGTCATGGAACTAAAAGCATGAGTCGAGGGGTTTGTTTGATGGAAGAAGAGGAAGAGGGCACACTAGAAAATTCTGAGTCTTGCAACAGCTGATGACCTTATGAGGTGAGAGGTGAGGGCATGTGCCAAGAAGGAGACCGTCTGGAACAGGTGCTTGGGTTGGGGCACCCAGTCGGGGTGCAGGGAAGCCATCAGGATGGACACAAGGATTATTGAGCTCCAAGAGACACCTGGTGTCCAGGGCCCACTTAACAGAAGCAGAACAGGCCGACTTTGGGCCAGAAATGAGTGTGGGGATTGAGATGAGCCACACATTTCTGAGATGAGGGGAAGGGGCTGGGTGTGTGTGTGGCTGTACAGATGGCAGTGTCTGCTCCCAGAATCCACGCTGGGGATGGATGGAGTCGTGATCCCAAAAGAGCTCTAGGTGGCTGGAGGAAGTTGGCAGATGGGGAAGATCCCTCTGTACATGCATGGGCCTCCGGGGATTGGAGGCTGGCACGCAAAGCTTAAGCCTTTCACTGTCAGATTCTTCTTTAGTGGAGACACATTCACTGTCGCAGAACCAGCATTATCTGACAGCAGCAAATCCATAGCTTGTGCTTCGGCTGCCATTATGTTGCAGATCTGCAGTTTGTTTATTTAACTGATGAGTGGGGTCTTCTACCCTCAGCATGTCAGGTACTGATCTTTGGTTAGCCCTGACATTTCTAAATTTAATGTATGCCATATACCGGATAGCTGTCCCTGTTGGGAAGAGCTCTGTGACACCAATATTACTGACTATGTGTCAAGCATTTGTGGGGACAGAAAGGTGAGTGAGAAATCTCCTGTGCTGGTAGGTCAGTGGAAATATTTTATAGCGTACATTGATGACCTAACTAGTGAATTAAGGTCATTAGATGAAAGGCAAAGTATTTTTAGTTATGTTCTATTTCTGTTCTTCTCTGTCTCCACATCCCTGATATCAACTCATGTGGGAGAAGGGACCTTTTCTTTTCTGCATGCTCTAGAAATCCAGTTCAACGTCAGTGCTTATTATGGGCTCTACATACTGTCTGCACTCTAATTAGCCACTGTATTTTCTAGGATTGCAGAACACCCAAGGAACCTTTATTTTTCAAACAACCTGACTCTTTATTACTTGTCAGTAATGTGGAAGGTTGGGAAAGGGGTTTATCGGTTTTTTTTCCAGCTCTCTGCCCTTCTTCCTGTTGAGATTTAATCAGAGTGGTTCACAGATGTTCCAAATACCAACTTAATAACACCAGATAGTCTCCAAACTTATTTTCCTCTCAGAATTACCTCTTATCCATACTTTGGGATAAACCAAGACTTTAAGGATGATGGTGTGTCTTTGTGTGTCAGCTGCTTTGAATGAACAGTCGTAATGAGGTTTCACTGTACTTGAACCAGAGTCCAGTAAGTCAGAGCTGGTGAAACTTGCACTCACTGGGTTTGGAATTCACGGAAACTGGATGAAGGTTATGTGGCAGTTTCCTTTTTATTATCTAAGAGCTTACAAAGAAATTAATTGTGATGGATGAGAACTAAGGCATAAACAGAAGGTGTTTTCACTTGGCATTAGACATTTCAGAAGCTTTCATTCACACTAATGTGCTATTTATAAGTCATTCCTATCTATTTAAAACTAGTCCCCTAATGGCCCCAGATAAACAGCATTTTATTAGTCTAGTTGCTGTATTTAAAAGTAGCAAAATTGCATATCTTTTAAAAAATAGTGTCTAATTCAGTGTTGTCTTTTCACTCATCTAGGTACTCCCCCCATGCAAACACACTCCTACCCCTGAATGTGAATCAGTGACACTTTGGGTTTGGTTGCTCCTTTTTTTTTTTTTTTTTTTTTTTAAAATCATGGGATCTTGGAAAATAAGTCACATCCTAGAAACGTGGATATGATGAATTCTGGGCCCTTCCGTTGTAAGCCTGGAGAGAACAGTGTCTGTGCAGATGCCCATGAGGAGAGTTAAGGACGGGGATGGCAGTTATCCCATTCCCTTAAAGAAAAGCTCTTACAATTAAAAAGAATTTATATTTGCATAAAAACACTCAGAAAAGTAGCTTTGTTAGCTCTTTTGTTTGAAGTAATTTTTAGGCTGATCTTGCAGTTGAAAATATTTAATTACTGGGTTGTTTTGTTTTTGTTTTTTTTTTCTTGTCATGGTTCATGAATTTTGCAGCCACTCCTTTTCCTGACTAATTAAACTGAGCAGTTGTCTGTTGCTACAACTTCTGCCAAACAGCCATTATTGTTGAGTAGTAAAATAAAGAAAAACAACACTAGTCACCGAAATTTGTTATATCCTAAAATACAAAATAAATAAATAAAATAGAGCCCAATTGGCATATTAGTTCCATTCCTGGGTGTGGGTTTAATTATTTAAACCTACAAAATCAAGTGCTCTGCTTCTGACTAACCACAAATGGGTATGCTGACAGTGTGAAATGTACATTTATTTTCTCTCCTTTTGGGGGCTGCTAGTCCTGTCACACCTTCTGCGCTGGCTGAGCTTCTCAACTTGCTGGACAGAAAAGCAATCTCTTCATCAGCAGCTAAACAGGTATGTATGTCCACACTTCCTAAAGTTTCTGACTGCTCTGCTCTCCCAATAAATGTTGTATGCCAATTGCCATCACTAAGTGAATTTCATAATTGAAGAATTAAATGCTTGCATGTGCTGTTTTTCTACTGAAAAGGTAGAAACATTTCATTTAGCAAAGGGAAAAAAGCTGGTATGTGCAGTCTAGGTTATATGCTTCTCATCTTCCTAACCAGGGGAGTAGTTACTGCTTGGTTTTGCCTGGAATGTTTTCCAAACACGTATTTATGTGAAAGTCAGGACTGCAGCTTGTGGGGGCGTCAGAGCATGTGCACGGCCCCTGCACCCTCAAAGCCAAGACGGGGGGCAGCTTTGGTGGCGCTCCCTGACCCTCTGGTCCTCCTCCATCCTCCACAGCCTCGCAGCCAGTGCTAGGGGCTTACTGCTCTTCGTTGCCTGATTGCCCCCTAAAATTCAGTGTCCTGGCAAGGAGGATAAGGTCATTCGACAGATACAGTGTCCTCCTCTTGTGCAGTGTCTGTACACTGAGAAAAACAGCAGTGGCTTCAGAGGTGGCCTCTGCTTCATCTCCCTCCACCTGAGAGTCGGAGGTGGGCAAGAGACTTTGGAATCCAGAAAACTCTTAGAAACAAGTACCCAAGGGATAAAGAACACCAAGCCGGCTGCCTGATCTCAGCTTTGGATATTGAAGCCATCAGTGCTTCAGCCAGAAACGTAACGTGCCTTTAATGGTGTCTTTTGCATTTAATATTTATGCACATCAACAGTAGTGACTGGTACGAAGTGAGGCTTTGGAAAAGCAGCTGCTTTTGGCTAATTATAAGGCACTATGGAGTGTGAACCCAGCTCTGCACAGTGAAACTGGAGACAGAACGAACAAAGGTTCTGTTTACCCGCCACCCAGTGAGGCTGTCGGTTGCAGGGACCTTGGCACATGTAGGAGAGGATTTTGGTTGCTTGGATGTCAGAATACAAATGTTTATGACAGTGCTCGGCAGTAACAGAAACAGTAGATGGCCTGAGGGCAGAAGAAAGCTCTCTCTATATATACATAAGAGTAAATGAATTGTAGCATTTGAAATGAAAGGGGAAAAAAATTTCTCTTTCTCACTCATCCTGCCCCACCAGGGAGTGGGAGGAGACAGGGAAGGATGGACAGAGGGAGGGAGAGAGGAAGGAAGGAAGGAAGGAAGGGAGGGAGGGAGGGAGGGAGGGATAAAGTATTAGAAATAGGGGTTGATTGTCCTAAGGTGTTAGAGTTTTTTATTTTTATTTTTATTTTTTTAAAAGATTTTATTTATTTATTCATGAGAAACACAGAGAGAAAGAGAGAGAGAGAGAGAGGCAGAGACACAGGCAGAGGGAGAAGCAGGCTCCATGCAGGGAGCCCGACATGGGACTCGATCCCGGGTCTTCAGGATCAGGCCCTGGGCTGACGCTAAACCACTGAGCCACCAGGGCTGCCCAGGTGTTAGAGTTTTTTAAAAAGAAATTTCAAACTAGAGGGAACTCACTGGTATGCTAGGTTGTTTCTAGTTTTGTTTCTGAAGTATTGCTTTCAGTTTAGTTATGATTCTGTGACACAAAGAGAAATTATCTTTAAAATTTTTTTTTAATTTTAATTTTTTAAAAGATTTTTATTTATTTGAGAAAGTAAGACAGAGAGCATGTATGCAGAAGCATAAGGGAAGGGCAGAGGGAGAAGCTGACTCCCTACCAAGCAGGGAGGCTGATGTGGGGCTTGATCCCAGGAACCTAGAGTCACGACCTGAGCCAAAGGCAGACACTTAATCAACTGAGCCACCCAGGCACCCCAAAAGAGAAATTGTCTTAACAGCTGGCAAAAGGCATTCAGCTGTCCCTTTTTCTGTGGATAAAATAGTGCTGTGGGTTGTCTGGGGCTCTGAATGTCAGGTGAAAGAATGTGGGAAAAAAGAAATATGAGGGATACCTGGGTGGCTCAGCGGTTGAGCCTCTACCTTTGACTCAGGGTATGATCCCAGAATCCTGGGATCAAGTCCCACATCGGGCTTCCTGCATGGAACCTGCTGCTCCCTCTGCCTATGTCTCTCTCTCTCTCTCTGTGTCTCTCATGAATAAATAAATCTTTAAAAAAAAATCTGAGATTGCACCTCTGAAGTCCCATATGTGTTATGTGTATATGGGGTTTTTTGTTATCTCTAAAATAAAAGCTCTTTCTACTGTAAAAAAAAAAAAAAAGGGAAGGAAGGAGGAAGGAAGCCTAGTAGAGTGAATATGATTGGTTCAATGGGAAGAAATGGAAAATGCTAGGTAATTAATGCTGACAGCTGGTTCAGATATAGCTAGGGCCACCTTTGGGTTCTATCAACTTCCAGCATGTTCAAAGGAAGCAGGATGAATCCTGGCTGCTGTGAGGTAATCTAACTAAAATTAAAGTCTGATTAGAAAGGTGTTCGATGTATGCCGGCATAAATCTCCTGTATACACTATTCCCTTGGGAGTTTTGCTTTTTTAACTTTTCTACTTTGTTTCCTGTTTTTAAGAAAATCACTTACTGATTTTCTGGTGGAAAAAAAAGTCTTATTCATTATAAAGAATTTAGCGCAGAAAACTACAAACATCTTCAGATCCTACCACCTTGAAAGCACTACCATTAATACCGGGTGAACACCATCCCAGGTATCCTTCACGCACGTGTAATTAGAAGAATAGATTGATGAGATGGACAAGACACGAGGTTAGAAATGAAGACGTTAGAAAGTAAGAGGTTATAGTCTGTTTTTTTTTTTTTTAGTTTATTTCTTTATGAAGTGGACAGTTCATTGTTTTTAGTATATTCACAAAGCTGTGCAGCCATCACTACTGTCTAATTCCAGAACATTCTCATCACATCGAAAAATAAGCCGTTAGCAGTCACTCCCCACTAACTCCATTCCCTCGGTTACCACTAATCTACTTTCTGTCTCTTTGGATTTGCTGACCATTTGATGTAAATGAACTTCTACAACATGTAGCCCTTTATGTCTGGCCTCTTTACTTAATGTGATACTTTCAAAATCCATCCATATTGTAGCTCATGCCAGTACTTCATTTCTATTTTAGGCTAAAGAATATTCCATTGTAAATAGATGCCACATTTTGTCTATCCATTAGTCAGTAAATGGACATTTGAGTTGTTTCTAGCTTTTGGTTCTTTTTTTTTTTTTTTTTAAGATTTTATTTATTTATTTATTCATGAAAGACACAGAGAGAGGCAGAGGGAGAAGCAGGCTTCACACAGGCAGCCTGATGTGGGACTCGATCCCAGGACTTCAGGATCACGCCCTGGGCCGAAGGCAGGTGCTCAACCACTCAGCCACCTGGGCATCCCTAGTTTTTGGCTCTTATGAAGATGCTGCTTTGAACATTTGTGTTCAGATGTTTTGGTTTGAGCATATGTTTTCAAGGTTCTTGGGTATAGAGAATGGAATTTCTGGGTCATATGGTAATTATACATTGAACGTTTTGAGGAGCTGCCCATTTTCCAAACTGGCTGCACCCACCACTAACATTCCCACCAGCAATGTACGAGAGTTCCAGTTTCCCCATATCCTCGCCATCCTAGTAGGTATAAAGTGTATCTCACTGTGGACTTGATTTGCATTTCCCTAATGACTAACTACATTGAGCATCTTTTTGTATCTTTTATAGTGTACTCTTCTTAAAAGAAAAACGTTACAGTTAATTTTTACTAAATTTAACAAAAGAATCCAAGTAGGCCTTGGGTTTGAGAAACCCTGTGAGCCAGAGGGTACTCAAGCAGAGCAGAAAAATTCTCTGCTTCCACTCCTTATAGGTGTTTCCCTCTGACAGAACTGGAAGAGGTTCCAGTAGTGATTAGATGACCAGGAGATAAGGAAAAAAGTTGACCAAGTAACTGGCTCCTAAGGATGACACATTCATAGAAAGAATCATCCTATCCTTAGAACATTCTGAATTCCGGGGCACCTGGGTGGCTTAGTCTGTTGAGCATCTGCCTTTAGCTTGGGTTGTGATCCTGGGGTCCTGGGGTCGAGCCCTGAGTCGAGCTCTCTGCTCAGCAGAGAGCCTGCTTCTCCCTCTGCCTCTGCTGCAATCCCTGCTTGTGCACACATATTCTCTTTCTCTCTCAAATAAATAAATAAAAATCTTTTTTAAAAATTCTGAATTCCAAAGAATTTCCCACTTTGTCTAACTTATTATTATTAATCCATCTCTCTGCCTTACATCATCCCCCATTATTTCATCCCTTACACTCTTCACTGCTCCTTCCTCGCAGGTGTTCTGGCAATGCTTCTGAGATTTACAAACCGCATCCCTTTGGCGCCCTAGAGGCCAGGGGTTGCTACCATGAAGCACCTCTATTTTCCAGAAATGGAAAAAGATGATTTATCATCATGAGCAACCTCCTGGTAACTGTAGACGGAATCCTCTAGATTTCTGTCACGGGATCCAGTTCTACCTGTGGAAGTCGTGGCTAGCAGCCCCCTCTCCTTCCCTCACCAAGGAGAGGGCTGTCAGAATGGCAGTTCCCCTACAGGACAGCATCCTTGCTGTCCTGAGCCTCTTGTGACTCAGAGGCCCTGGGTGCCTTCCAGACTGCTGGCCAGCCACAGCCCCAAGAGAAATTGTACAGAATGTGTCCCCTTTGGGCACGCCTGAAATAGATGTGGATGATCCACAGTCTCCTGGGGATTGTCCAGTTAGCATTTCTAGTGGAACCAAGCTGGCTTGGGATTCCATAGAGATGGAAATTGAATTTTAACGTATAGGTGTGCCACTTAACCCATTTCCTCTTGTCTACTTTGGGGTCTGCTTTATTTATTTATTTTATTTGCCATAAAATAAAGTCATTTCATTGAATTTTAAAAGATTTGCCTATATCAAATAGGAAACTTTGAAAAACTGCTCAATATAATCTGCAGTATGATTTTTTTTTTGGCAAATTTTTTTTGCTACTTTTTTTATTGGAATTCAATTTGCCAACATATGGCATAACACCTAGTGCTCATCCCGTCAAGTGCCCCCCTCAGTGCCCAGTCACCCCAACCCCCCACCCACCTCACCTTCCACTACCCCTTGTTCATTTCCAGAGTTAGGAGTATCTCATGTTCTGTCTCCCTCACTGATATTTCCCACTCATTTTCTCTCCTTTCCCCTTTATTCCCTTTCACTATTTTTTTATATTCCCCAAATGACTGAGCCCATATAATGTTTGTCCCTCTCCGATTGACTTATTTCACTCAGCATAATACCCTCCAGTTCCATCCACATTGAAGCAAATGGTGGGTATTTGTCGTTTCTAATGGCTGAGTAATATTCCATTGGGGCCTGCTTTAAAGAGAAATCACCAAGCCCATATGTTCTTCAGTAAAACTGTTACAAAATGATTAGATGTTGTCTTCTCCCTTCCAGCGCTTCAGTTCCTGTGCCCTGCTTCTCTTAAGGGCTTGGGTTGTCGTTTGTGCCTTTCTGGAAGAATGACCTTTCACAAGGCTCACTTGCCTTTGAGCAGAGGGGACCTCCCTTTCTGTAACTGTCACAGCCCCCTCCCTGCCTTCTCCCTTGAACAGGCCTTTCCTCCACACCCTGACTCTGGAAACCTCTGGAAAGGCAAGGGGCCTGCCTGCTTTCCTTCCATCCTTCCTTCCAGATACTTTAAAAATGGTACTAGCTAGAGAAACAGTTGGGTGGTAGTTGAAAGGGTGTGTGAATTCGGTCCCTCAGGAGCTGAAGGCTGAGTTTCTGCCCCAGGTGTCAGAGCTGGCTCTGTGGTCAGCGAGTGACTGGGGCCTCCCAGCTTGCATGACCCCATGCCTTCAGTGGCCACTTAACACAGATGGCCCTCACTACCCCCGGAACCCCTTGCTACAGATGCCTGTCCTGGGTGGGCAGCAGCAGGGCCTGGGAGCTGCCCGCATAGCCAGGAACAATTGCACTTTGATAGTACTTCCCAGGGTGGTGATTAAGCACAGACAAAAACTGAGGATTTATGCTGCAGCACGAAACTGGCAACCCCAGAGGCCATTACGTTTGCGGCAAGAGGGCCAGGGAGCCCTGCAGAGGCTGGCCTGGAGGCCAGCGGCCCCCTCGGGCTCCCCCGCTGCTGGGCTTCAGCCAGGAGTGCATAGTCTGGGTCTGAAACAGGACCCAGCACAGGATTAGTCTACTGCGTCGGCCCCGGGGGCTGGGGCTGGGCTGCAGTGGCCACTTGACTGATTGGGAAAGTCAATAGGCTGATGTGTTCCAACTGGGGGTGGAGAACACTCCAGACACAGCTCCCTTTTGTTCCTGGAGGCTGCTGAAATGTTCCCTAGCGTCACTCCTTTGTACCCCTGCCCTACCTCGCCCTACTTTCTCAGGGAGCGGCCAGCTCTCTGCGTTTAAAAGTATCCATCCTAGCATTGTCCTGCTTTTCCTCCTGAATGCTGTGGTTTGGCAGTGATCCCCGGGCTGCCTCACACCACCTCTATTCTGGTGCTTTTGGCCCGGGCAAATCCAGCCGACATTCGAGCCTTGTCGGGTCCCACTGTGTTAGGTGCCAGGAAAGGCTGACCTCCGGGTCATTCTGCGTGGATCCGCTCTGTGCTGTGAGCCGGGGTGGCCGTTGCAGGCCAGGAGAAATGGTGCAGGCCCGGGAGCGGCCTCCTGTGTTTGCCAGGCGTGCCTGTTTCCAGGTCTCTGGGCTTCCCACCTCATTTTCCTGTAGAGAGTTGCTGCATAGATTCTTTGTAGGCAAGTCCTCACAGGTGATTTCCATTTTGAGCCAGCAGATCTGGATCCCTCTTGAGATTTCTACATTCTCTTCCTGAATGTTGAACATGTTAAATGCACATTTTTAGGAGGCCATGCAGAGGAACAAAATAAACACTAGTCAAAGTCTAAATACCTACCAGAGGGATAATTTAATTACATTATGATAAATACACCTGATATTAATTTTTTTTATTAATATATAAAAGTAGTTCTGTCAAAAGTAAAACAAAAGCAGGTCACAAACTGTCCATATGTTATAACTGCAACTATGTTACAAAACAAAGAAAAATATGGGAAGGAAAACACTAAAATACATTTGTTATCTTGAGGGAATGGAAAGTGTAGGTGATGTCTTTTTATCATTTAGATTCCCTTATTTTCTACAGTGAACATGTACTGACTTTTTAAGTGAAGTATAGGTTGCACACAGTATTGGCGTTAATTTCAGGCATATAACTTAGTGATTCAATATTTATATACATTATAAAATGATCACCATAACTCAAATTACCATCTGTTACCAAAGTTACTACAGTATTACTGACTGTGCTCACTATGCTGTAGTTTGAATCCCTGTGATTTGTTTTATACTGTAGGTTTATACCTCTTAATCCCTTTGATATATTACCCACACACACAACACCATTTTGTTCTCTCTGCATCCATTAGTCAGTTTGTTTTTAGATTCTACATATGAAATGAACTCATAGGGTATTTTTATCTCTGACTTATTTCACTTAGCATAATACGTTCTAGGTCCATCTATGTTGTCACAAGTAGCATAAAAAAGATTTTCTTTTTTATGATTGAGTAATATTTTGTGTGTATATATATATATATATAACATCATCTTTATTCATCTATCAGTAGACATTTGGGTTGCTTCCATATCTTGACTATTGCAAATAGTGTTGCAGTGGACATAGGGGTGTATATATCTTTTTGAATAGATGTTTTCATTGTCTTTGGATAAATACCCAGAAGTGGGATTACTGGATCATATGGTAGTTCTATTTTTAATTTTTTTTTTAATTCATTAGAGACACAGAGGCAGAGACACAGGCAGAGGGAGAAGCAGGCCCCATGCAGGGAGCCCGATGTGGGACTTGATCCCGGGACCCCAGGATTACGCCCTGAGCTGAAGGCAGGCGCTCAACCACTAAGCCACCCAGGCATCCCTATTTTTAATTTTTTGAGGTCCCTCCATACTGTCTTCCACAGTGGCTGCACCGGTTTACATTGCTACCAACAGTTCACGAGGGTTCCATTTTCTCCACGTCCTTGTCAACACTTGTTTCTTGTATTTTTATTTTAGCCATTCTGACAGAAGGTATCTCATTGTGGTTTTGATTTCCATTTCCCTTCAGATTAGTGATATTGAATATCCTTTCATGTGCCTGTTGGCCACCTGTATATCTTCTTTAGAAAAATATCTGTTCAAGCCCTCTGCCCATTTTTAAATTAGATTTTTAGGGTGGGGGCAGGGGAGGGAAACACCTCAGTGGGAAACCCCTGAGTGGCTCAGTGGTTGAGCATCTGCCTTTGGCTCAGGTCGTGATCCTGGGGTCCTGGGATGATAGAATCCCGCATCCGGCTTCCCACAGGGAGCCTGTTTCTCCCTCTGCCTGTGTCTCTCATAAATGATTAGATTAGATTAGATTAGATTAGATTAGATTAGATTAGATTAGATAGATAGATAGATAAAATCTTTTTTTTAAAAAAGATTATTGGGGGGGGGTGTTGGTTGTAGTTCTTTATATATTTTTGGTATTAACCCTCTACCAGATATATCACTTGCAAATATCTTCTCCCATTCAGCAGCTTGCTTTTTCATTTCATTGGTTGGTGTCCTTGACTGTACAAAAGCTTTTTGGTTTAATGTAGTCCCATTTGTTTATGTTTGCTTTCATTTCCCTTGCCTGAAGAGACAAATTCAAAATAACATGGCTAAGACCAGTGTCCAAGATTTTACCATTTATTTTCTTTTAAGAGTTTTATGATTTCAGGTCTTACATCTAGGTCTTTAATCCATTTTGAGCTAGTTTTTGTAAGTGGTATAAGTAAGTGGTCCAGTTTCATTCTTTTGCATGTAGCTGTCCAGTTTTCCCAGCACCATTTATTGAAGAGACTATCGTCTCTGCATTTTATTTCTTGCCACCTCTATCATAGATTGGCCATATCAGTGTAGGTTTATTTCTGGGCTCTGTATTCTATTCTGTTGACCTAGTGTCTGTTTTTGTGTCAGTATCATACTACTATGACTACTGCAGCTTTGGAGTATAGTTTGAAATCAGGGAACATGACAGCTTTATTCTTTCTCAAGCTTGCATTGGCTAGTCAGGGTCTTTTGTGGTTCCATACAAATTTTAGGATTATTTGTTCTAGTTCTGTGAAAAATAACATTGATATTTTAATGGGGATTGTATTGAATCTATCGATTTCTTTAGATAGTATGGACATTTTAACAATATAAATTCTTCCAGTCAATGAGCATGGAATATTATTCCATTTATTTCTATCATCTTTAGTTTATTCCATTAATATTTTATAGTTCTCAGAGTGTAGGTCTTTCTTTCCGTGATTACATTTATTCCTAGGTATGTTACTCTTTTTGATGCCATGATAAATGGGATTGTTTTCTGATATTCTCTTTCTGGTATTTCATTATTATAAAAACACAACCAGCTTCTGTATATTAATTTTATATCCTGCAACCGAATTTGTTTATTCTAAAAGCTTTTTGGTGGAGTCTTTAGGGTCTTCTCTGTGTAATAGCATATCATTTAGAAATAGTAATCGTTTTACTTCTCCTTACCCATTTGGATGCCTTTTATTTCTTTTCTGATTGCTAGGACTAAGCTAGGACTTATAGTACTAGGCTGAAGTTAGTGGCCAGAGTGAGCATCCTTGTCTTGTTCCTGATGATGGAGGAAAAGCTTTCAGTTTTTACCATTGAGTCTGTTAGCTTTGGGTTTATCATGTATGGCTTCTAATATGGTAAAGTGTGTTCCCTCTATACCTACTTTGTTGTAAATCTTCATCATAAACAGATGAATTTTGTCAAAAAAGGTTTTCTGGAAAAAAAAAGTTTTTCTGCATCTTTTGAGATTATCACAGGATTTTTATCCTCATTTTGTTAATGTAGTGTATCATGTTGATTGATTTGTGGATATTGACCCATCCTTGCATCCCTGAAATAAATCCCACTTGATCATGGTGTATGATCCTTTTAATGTATTTTTAAATTCAATTTGTTAATATTTGGTTGAAAATTTTTGCATCTATTGTTGATCATGGACATTGGCCTATGATTTTTTTTTTTTTTTTTTTTTTGTAGTGTCCTCAGTTTTGTTATCAAGGTAATGCTGGTCTTGTACAATGAATTTGAGTGTTCCTTCCTCTTCAGTTTTTTAGAATCCTTTGAGAAATATAGGGATTAACTCTTTTTTTAAATGTTTGGTAGAATTTACCTGTGAACCTATCTAGGCCTGAACTTTTTGTTTGTTAGGAAATTTTGATTACTGATTCAATTTCATTATTAATAATTGGTATTTTCAGATTTTCAACTTCTTCCTCATTCAAATCAGTTCTAAGAATTGATCCATTTTATCTAGATCGTTCAGTTTGTTGGCATATATATAGGCTTTCACAGTATCTTTTGTATTTCTCTGGTATCAGTTATAACTTCTCTTTCATTGCCAAATTTATTTGGGACCTATTTTTTTCTTGATGAGTCTGACTAAAAGTTTGCCAATTTGGATTATCTTTTGAAAGAGACAGCTCTTGGTTTCATTGAATTTTGTGTGTGTATTTGTTTTATGTCTACTCTGATCTTTATTATTTCCTTCCTTTTACTAAGTTTGGGTATTGTTCTTCTTTTTCTAGTTTCTTTAGGTGTAAGTTTAGATTGTTTGAGACTTTTCTTGTTTCTTGAGGTAGGCCTGTATTGCTGTAAACTTTACCTATTAGAACATTTGCCTGTGCTGCATTCCATAGATTTCGGAATGCTAGGTTTCCATTTTCGGTTGTTTCAAGGGAATTTTTTTTAAGTTTCAAATTTAATTTCTTTGTTGACCCATTGTTTATTCAGTAGCATGTTTAGCCTCCACATGTTTGTGTGCTTTCCAGTGTTTTGCTTTTTTTTTTCCTTGAAATCAATATCTAGTTTCACATTATTGTGGTCAGAAAAGATGCTTGATATCAGTCCTCTTAAATTTATTGAGACTTGTTTTGTGGCCTAACATGAGATCTGTCCTGGAGATGTTCCATGTGCACTTGCAAAAAATATCTATTCTGCTGTTTTGAGGTGGTAGGCTCTGTGTTTATCTATTAAGTCCGTCTGGTCTAGTGTGTCATTTAAGACCATTGTTTCCTTATTGATTTTCCGTCTGGATGATCTATCCATTGATGTAAGTGAGGTGTTATAGTCCCCTACTATTATTGTACATTTGACCCTTGAACAATACAGGTTTGAGCTGCACAAATCCACTTATATATATAATTTTTTTCAATATACATTAGAAAGTTTTCGTTTTGTAAACAAAGAATTTCTTTCACTTTGTCTTATTTTTGTTGTAAGACATCTAACAGTGTTTTGTGTAAGACAAGATTGATGTAGGTACTGACATGATTCTTGTGAGCAGACAACTTACAGTATTGATAAGTACAGTATAGAAATGTATTTCTCTTACAATTTTCTTAATATTTTATTTCTTCTGGTTTATTATAAAGATGCAGTATCTCATACATATAACTACAAAATATGCGTTCATCGACTGATGTGTTATCTGGCTTCTGGTCTATAGTAGTTAGTACTTAAGTTTAGTACTTAAGTTAGTAGTACTTAAGTTTTGGGAGAATCAAAAGTTCTGTATGGTTTTTGACTGCACAGCCAATCAGCACCCCTAACTTCCATGTTGTTCAAGAGCCAAATGTATTTTTGTTAGTTACTCCCTTTATGTTAATATTTGCCTTGTGTATTTAAGTCCTCCTGTATTGGGTGCATAGATACAATTGTCCTATCTTCTTGTTGGATTGATCCCTTTATCATTACATAGTGCCCTTTGTTTTGTTTTACAGTCTTTGTTTTAAAAATCTATTTTGTCTGATACAATTATTGGCAACTCCGCTTTCTTTTCATTTCCATTTACATAGAATATCTTTTTTCATCCCTTCACTTTAGTCTTTGTGTGTGTTATGTCTGAAAGGAGTCTCTTGTAAGGCAGCATTTTGGAGTCTTGTTTCTTTTATCCATTCAGCCACCCTGTATCTTTTGAGTGGAGCATTCAGTTCATTTACATTTAAAGTAATTGGTAGGTATGTACTTGTTATCATTTTGCTCATTGTTTCCTGGTTGTTGTAGCTCATCTCTGTTCCTTTCTTCTCTTACTCTCTTCCCTTGTGGTTTGATGAATTTATTGTTATGTTTGGATTTCTTTTTTCTTTATCTTGTGTGTGTCTGTTATTAGTTCTTTGGTTTGTGGTTACCATGAGGTTCAGAATATAATACCCTACGTATACCGCAGCCTTTTTTAAGTTGGTGATCACTTAAGTTCAAACACATTCTAAAAGGATTACATTTTTCCTCCCCTTCCCATTGTGTTTTGGATATCATATTTTAGATCGTTTTATTTTGTGTATTCCTTAACTGATTTTTGTAGAGTTGGTTTTACTACTTTTGTCTTTAAACATTCATTCTACCTTTACTGTATGTTTGCTTTTATCAGAGATTTTTTTTTTCTTTCACAATTTTCTTACTTTTGATTGTGGCTTTCCTTTTCACTTACAGAAGTCCCTGTAGCATTTCTCTCTCTCTCTTTTTTTTTTTTTTTTTTTTTAAGATTTTATTTGTTTATTCATGAGAGACACAGAGAGAGAGGCAGAGACATAGGGAGAGGGAGAAGCAGGCTCCATGCAGGGAGCCCAATGTGGAGTCCATCCCAGGACTCCAGGATCAAGCCCTCAGCCGAAGGCAGACGCTTAACCGAGGAGCCACCCAGGCGTCCCCCCTGTAACATTTCTTGTAAGGCTGGTTTAGTGGGGAATCCTTTAGCTTTTCTTTCTGGGAAACTCTCTCCTTCGATTCTAAATGATAATCTTGCCAGGTGTAGTATTAATGATTGTAGGTTTTTTCCTTTTGGCACTTTGAATATATCATGCCATTGTCTTCTGATCTGCAAGACTTCTGTGGGAAAATCAGCTTAGAGTCCTCTGGGGTTTCCCTTGTACATAACTAGTTGCTTTCCTTTTGCTGCTTTTAAGATTCTCTTTCTTTTTCTTTTTGCTTTTTGCCTTTGAAGATTTCCTCTACCATCTTCCAGAGCCCGATCCATTCTTCTGCATCCTCTCATTTCCTATGGATTCCTTGTTCTGTATTTTTCATTTCAGTTACTGTATCCCCCAGCTCTGATTGGTTCTTTTTCTTTTCTTTTATTTTTTTTAATTTATTTTTTATTGGTGTTCAGTTTACCAACATACAGAATAACCCCCAGTGTGATTGGTTCTTTTTCATATTTTCTCTTTGTTGTAGTTCTGTGTCCATCCACTCTTCTCCCGAGTTTGGTAAGCATCTTCATGACTGTTACTTTGAACTCCGTATTGGGTATATTGTGTATCTCCATTTTGTTTATTGTGTATCTCCATTTGTTCATTGTTTTGAAGTTCTGTCTTGTTCTTTTGTTTGGAACGTATTCCTCTGTCTCTTCGTTTTGCCTCTCTGTATTTGTTTCTGTGTATTAAGCAGATCAGCCTACATGTCCCAGTCTCGAAAGAATAACCTTCTGTAGGTGTCCTGTGGGGTCCAGAAACACAGCCTCTCCTGGTCACTAGAACCAAGTACTCCAGGGGTGTTCCCTCTGTGGGTTGCATGCACTATTTTGTTGTACTTGGCCATTAATGCTGCAGGCACACTGGGGAGCTTGGGCGGCCCCCAACCCAGCTGTCTATAATGCGTGGCTGTGACTATTGTAGGTATGCTCATGAGGACCAGCCAAGTCCACCCACTGGGTGCAGCAGAGCAGGAGCCACTTTGGGGTAGTGACAGCCCCAGCTACTTCCCACGTGTGGTACACAGAAACTGTTGGAGGTGTCCCTGACAGGCAGGGTTGGTTTGTAGGGGAACATCTGGGGGGGTTCAGCAGTGCTAGCAAGGTAGTTGGAGAGTCTCAGAAATGGCGCCCGTCAGTGCTTCCTTTGCCCAAGAAAGTTCCCGCAGATCCATGCACCTCTGGCACATACTCTAAGATTAGCCAATAAATCTTCATTTGTGGTCCAAGCACTTTGCAAACTGCTGCCTCTGAGTTGGGTGTCAGAGTGAGTTTATGTGCCAGCCCTTGAAGTGCAGACTCTGTTTCCTATAGCCCTCCTGCTCTCCCTGCTGATTTTTAAAGGCAGACATTATTGGGGAGGAGGGGTGCTCATCTTCGGGGTATAGTCCCCAAGGCAAGGGTACCTGATGTGGGGCCTGAACCCCATGCTCCTCAGGAAGGAGCATTTGTGGTATCCATCCTGCTCGTGGAGGCCCACAGCAGGCTCGTGGGTCCTGACTAGACCACATCTCTGCCCCTCCTGCCCATCGCCGCGTGGCTCTTCTGTTCGATCTTTAGTTGTGGAAGCGCTGCTCTGCTGGTCCCCGGGTTGTCGTCAGCAAGGGCTGCTCTGTGTGTGGCCGTAGTGCTGGCAGGTCCGCGGGACGAGGCGAGTTCAGGATCCTCTTGCCCTGCCACTTTGATCCGACAGCCCTACCCTTTACTCTTAGAATGGTTACAGCAGTATTCTAAGTCTGTTTAAGAAAAACGTATCAGGGAAAGAGGTCAGAGAAACTCTTCAGACTTGCTTTCGGCAGCTCCCTGCGTATAATCTACGTCACACATCGTTCCGCCCTCCAGTTCCTGTGCTGCCAGCACTCCATTATACGTTTGTTGAAGGCATGGAACATTCCTACGTGCCTTTGTGGCCCTTGCCCTCAGTGCCTTACCCATTTTTCTGGCAGAAAAGTAGTTGCAAAATTGATTAGAAGCTTATACATTCAAGTGTTTTTCTAAGAGCGGGGGCAGGTTTTCTAGAAGCAGCCAGGGCTGCAGTGCTGGAGCCCATGGGACGGCCCACCCAGGACCTCGCTGGGCCACAGTCGCGGGGGGCATTCTGACGGCTGAGCCGAGGAGGCGGGGACCTTGTAGCTGTGACAAATATTCGTGGTTATTTCTGTCCAGATCGGGGAACACTTTGAGCCCTACGGAGATTCCCGGCACCTTCCCCTTCATTTGTTCCGCTGCGTGTGCGAATTATTGACAAGCCCTGCCTGTCTGGGAGGAGGGGCTCCTGGCTGGCCCATTTTCAGCCGGAACATCCGTAAGGCGCATTGTATGCCCGGTCCTGGCTGCAGGCGGAGATGCAGGGGGTGCCAGAGACTAACCGGGGACCCACACCCCACCCCTTCCAGCTCACCCCAGAAAAAAAGAGGGAGGAGGAGGACTCCCCTAAGCTAGGCCTTCTTTAAAAATGTATTCCTTTTTCCCTTACTTTGATAAGTTTGGGGATTTGTCGCTGCTTTAAAAAAAAAAAAGAAAGAAAAATACACCATTAACTTAATTATCCTAGCCAGATTCGGGTCTAGCTCTACCAGTAGGGGATAAATGTGGCATGGCACAGGCCCCTGCGGATTAGGATTTATGTTTTTAGTTATTTTGCATTTTGTAGCTTCATTATGGGGCCCCTCTCTTGCCCCCCTAAGATCATAATTCCCAGCAGGCTTTTTTGGGGACTTTATTTCGGTGCAGCGGTTACCTCCCTCGGCCGTGCTGCCCTCATCAACACGGCCTCCCTCCGTGCAGGTGCTGGCGGCGTGGGCTCAGCTGCTGCTGGCTCGGCCTCGGGGTGCAGCTCCTCCAGCCCCCCTGCCGTGCGCCGACCCCGCCGGTGCCAAGGGCCCCCCGCGGCCTGCTCTGTTCCCAATGTGCAGCTCAGCCTGGCCAGGGGCTCCCTGCAGCAGCCTCATTCCGGGTGCGTCCCTGCCCCCCCTCCACCCTGGGTGCAGCCTGGAGAGCCAGGCAAGCGCTCATGTCTCTGCCCCCCCCCCCCGCCCCCCGCTCTGGCCCGTAGGTGTTTGAGGAATTATGGAGGAGTAAAGGGAAGACTCCATCGCAGATTGTTTCAGAAAAGCAGCTGGAACTGATGCAGGATGGAGAGGCGCTGAACCAGGTCTGCCTCGCTGTGATGGAGGAGCACCCGCAAGTGGTAAGGACGGCCTGCAGGGTGAGGGGTCCCCGCGGCGGCCTGCGGACCCGGCGACAGCCTCTCCACCTCTCCCCTTCGTGGCCCTGAGACCTCTCCTGATAAGGGCTGGCCCAGTTGCATCAGGAAGCCCCTGATACATTTTATCTGTTTTTAGTTAAGGTCAAGAGCTCAAATTAGGCGAATATTAGAAAAAGACAACTTTTCCTATAAGGAATATCCATTTCTGGGGTTTAATCTCCTGGAGTTCGGTTTACAGGGGTGTTTATCAAGCTCCCTAGGTCCAAGTTTTGACCTCCCAGCATGACGCACTTTGAATGTGTTCTAGCTAGTTCTGCTTTATAAGGAGACCTCTCACTAATAAACGAGCAGGCATGACTGCAGAAAGGAAAGAAAGATAGGCAGACCCATTAGCTCCCTGCCTTTGAAAGGTGGGTAGAAAGGCAGAAAGGAAAATTATTTGTAAATTATGGAGAAAATCCTTGACAGGAGCATACCTGAAAACCAAGTCCTTTTGTGTTCTGAGCATAGAACAAAATAAAAAAGCTAGAGTACCACCATCCCTCCCTCCCCAAGTCTAATCACATTGTCTAGAGATTTTTTAGTGGGTAAAAAATTGCTAGCATCGCTTTCAGAATAATACCCACCCACCCATCGGCTTGCCAGGAACACTAACAGCTCTGAAAAGAGCTCTCGATAAGAAAAATGAGCTTGCACTGCGTCTGGGCAATCTCCATCTTCCTGCCTCATCTGTAGTGACTGATTAAGACACTCTGTTTTGGACTCGTTCTCCGGCACCAAGTGCAGACACTCACACGTGTTATTACCCATCAAGATGCTGCCGAGCAGGAGGTCAGAGTGGGTGGCCCTGGCAGCCCGTGGCTGTTCAATAGGAATCTGGAGCCTCCTGCTTCCATAGTCCCCATCTTGCCCACCACAGTGCACCCCCAACCCAAATGCTCTGGGAGAGTTGCCATTCTGTGGATTTGTTTTCTGATAAACATGTCTTCCTGGCAGGGGGTTAAGATGGGGAAGAAAGCTGTGCATTTCAGTGGCTGCTGAACACCACTGGAGGATTAGAGAAGGACCTCGCTCTGACTAGACTAGATCATTCCTCTTAGAGAGGTTACTCACCCCCAAGACTGAGAAGCTCCATGTCCTCCTGTCACTGTGGCACCCAGGAGCACGGCCTTGTTCCTGTGCACCTGCTCTCTCTCTGGGCAAACAGTCATGATGCGTCACAGCCCTCTTGTCCACTTTCATCAAACAGCAGAGTGACAAACATGCCCTGTGACAGGAGCCCAGAAACCACCCCAGGAGCTCACCCACCCCTCTTCCTTTTCTCATTTAATATCTAATGCTAACAGAAGAGAAACAATCTAAATTCCAGTAAACATAAACCTTAATTTAAGTATGCACGTCATTATCTTCTCCTGTAAAACAATTTCTGTCTTTAAAGGTACTGGCCATGAAGAGGGGAAACCCCAGAGCTATAAACAAACTGATTGGGTTGGTCCGAAAAGCAACTCTCAGCCGAGCAGACCCGACTGTGATAAAGGAGATCCTGGAGAAGAAGCTGTCATCGTGAGCCATTTTGGGTCCCTGAGGGAGAGTGGGTGGCCGTGACTGAGAACCAGAGCCTGGGACACCTGACATTCAGGGGCTCGACAGAGCTGGTGCCTCCCAGGCCCTGGCCCCAGCTGGAGCCCTAGGATGCCCCTCACACAGACCAGTAGTGACAGCCCAGTTGCTTCATGGACCTCAAAATGGCTCCAACCACAGCAGTGGTTAGCAAATAGCACGTTCCAGTGCTCAGTGATTCTGAACTAAAGGAGGCACCATTTCAGATGATGTCACCATTCTAAGAAAACGCCTCATTCTGCAGTTCCTTAACAAATATTTCTGAGTAAGTCCCAAAAACCAAGCACTGCTCTGGGTGCCAGGAATGAGCAGTGGTCAAGAGAGACCATGGTTGAGACGCAGTATTTGAGACCTGAAAGTAGATGAGTGGGACTAAAAACCACAGCAGAATCGACATGCTGTAAACACATGGTTGTCTCGGGAGGCCTCTGAAGATGGGGAGGAGGGTTTGGTCTTACTAGCCTTTCTCCATCTGTGGATTAAGAGGAAAACAAAACAAACACACAGAAGTTTTCAAATAAATTTAATGAATAAAATATATACTGAAATATCACATAAAAAATTAACTTACACTTCAAAGATTGTGCAGTTGATAACTCTTCCGCCCCACCGCCCAGGCCAGATAAAGGATAAAAAGGAAAAAAGCTGTAACATTAAACTGATTTGTTTTGCCTGGGAAGAATAAGATTATCAACTAGTACATCAAAATCTTGACCTTTACCAGTAATTCCGGTGCGGTTAACATCTTCATGAAGCCTGGGTTGCCCTTGCCCCTGTGCTGGGGACAGTAATGCCATCTGTCTACAGCACTGGAGCGCCCCTCCGTGCACTGCATGCCTGTTACCTCTGGCTCAGAGTACTTAAAGACCAATTTCTCAAATGCTCCTTTTTAAAAGCACATGTCAAACCGTGGCATAAGGAACAGACCCGACTCTGGAGTCTCCGCGTTTACGCTGAATTCCCCTAGCCTACTAAGAAGAGTCCGGGCATTGCCATCACGAGTAGTGCCGCAGGGGCAGCTGGGAGACTGGAGAAGAGCAGACCCTCCCTGTGGCCAGCGTGGCAACGGATGGTGCTCCAGCAGCTGGCGGTTACTCAGGACTTCCCTAAGAGTGTGACAGAAGCGTCGAGAAGGCAGGGACAGAAAGGAGACCAGCTGTGTGCTTTATTCCAGACAAGCATGAAGAGGTAAGGTTTAAAAAAAAACAACAACTTAGGATTGTGAGGGACTGTGTCACCTCACCCAGGAGGCTGTGTGCCCCTCATCCATTCTGTTCCAATACTGAAAACTACTGGACCTTGGAGTAAAGTATTTTTCTTTTTGAGAGAAAAAAGGCAGTGTCCATTCCCTCCCCTCGCCTTGCAAGTCTGAATTACAGAGGGGCAAAGGCAATCAAAGACCAATTCTGGCAGGATCACTGTTAGAAATAACATGGTTCAGCTTGGTTTTACAAATTCCTTTTTCACCAAAAGTCTGGCTTCTTGGACATCAAACTCTACAGAAGACACTCGGGGAACTTTCCAGGCCATTTTAAATCAAGGCTTTGGGGGCAGCTGCATGAAGACATTTACCCAACCTGTTACATCCAATGTAAACTGTAGTATGGATCATTTCCAGAGAAAAATGCCATCATGAGAACTGTTCTTTACATTGATGACTGTCAACCTCTGACAATTGCCCCATGATCTTGCATGCCCACTTCTGACATCCTGAAAATTGGACAGGTGTGTTGTTGTAACTGGTAATAGAAAAAGTCAAAGCACAGCTCAGGTATGTTACTTGGAACCTGACCATACAGTCAAAAGATGTGCTTGCACAACAGTGTCAGAAATTCACAAGTATGGCTCTGCTCATAGTCTTTCCATGAGTGAGAAGTTAGTCTGGTTGTTTGCTGTTCTGATGAAAATCTCATTAAAATGTATGAGTTGGTGCCACAGGTAAAGCCATTGCCGTCTTTCATTGGAACCCACACACCTATAGGCTGGGGGTGGGGGTGTGTTGGAAAACTGGCTCTTCTTCAGGTCGGCATGACCCAGCTCTACCTGGCCATAAACCATGGCCCAAACCATGTGTTCTATTAGTTGAAAATGAGTTGGTTGGTTGGTTCTGGTGGGAGGTTAACATCAGCCTCAACACTTGGCACACAATGTGGCACAGAATAACTTCAGTGAACAGTGATTGAATTTATATAATAAAATTAGTGGACAGCTTTCTGTGGGGCCTTTTGGTATGGGAGGTTGGTGCTGCCAACCAGTAGGCTTTTAAATCCTGGACATCTGGGTCTAGGAAGGAGCTACTTGACTCTGTCCAGGCTTCTGCAACATGGTGAACTTCTTTTCCTATCGTTCAAAGTATACACGCCCCAGGAAAAGGAAGCTAATTGTTATTTATACCAAGTTTGGCATGTTTTAGCTGAGCTTGCACACACACACACATACACTTTTGTAATTATTGCTTATCTGGAAGAAGGCAGGCTAGGGAATTTTTGAAAGTACACACCCTCCTAGAGCTTTGAGTTAGTTAATTCAATACACAGCTTATGGGAATGACCTACAGTTCACACCGTGTTTCTCATTTCTACTGGATGTGCTGCAGCCTTTCAAGGGTTCTACATAGTGACTATTGGTGGAAAAACAGACACTGAGTCTCTCTCAAAGGCCATTGTTATTTACCATTACCAAAAGCAGCATGGCAATGGCTACCATGCTTCCCTGGCAGGTTTTAGACTAATGTATCCATGGATTATTTGTGAACACAGTTGACCCTACAGCAGGAGATGGACAGAATCTGACTGAAATCCTCTCCCATTGCCTCCCTTAGCCAAACAAATTAGCAAAAATCATTTAAGTAAGATCAAATTCCCTCTTAAAAATATCTCCAGGGCAAAAAGGGGCCTCCTTACAGGTCTTTTGCAGACTTGTCCCAATAAAAAGTTAACAGACCTACTCGGAAGCACAGACTTCTGCAGCCTCAGCTGCATGAAATTTATAATCTGGCCTAAGAGCTTCCATCACCCTTGTCAGGTTCTGAAATGACATAGTAAATCTAAGTTCCCCAAAAGATGCCTGAACTACATATCGAATGCATAGCGACGGTGCCTATTGGCAGCCTTGTAACTTGTGTGGCTGACAGTGAGGTTTACTCACATGTCGTGAGACGGGAACGGAATTCACAGTGACCTGATGGGAAGGGTCAGTCCTAGCTAAAATGATCCTCTGTCTTAGAATCCCAAGTGCAGACACCAAAGAACTAAAGGCTTCCCCCCACTTTTCCTCCTGTCCTCTTCCCTGTAGGACCTCACCAAAAATCTTACACTAAACCCGTTTATCCAGTTAATGAGCTGCCAGGATAATCTGTCCTCCAAAACAAGTAATGGCCTAATAAATGCCTGAATGTAGAGAGGATTTACTGAGGCAAAATTATCCTGAAAACAATTCTTAGTCTTCCAAGAGCTCTTTCTAAAGCATTAGGTTTATGATGGTCATTCAAAAAGGAAAAACGTCAACTCCATTTTCTTAAAATGTTTCGTCAGTGATGTGATTTAAGGATGGAGTATAAACCAGTTCGACAGAGTTCTGTTTTAAGCTGTGATCTGATGGAGAATTAGTGCTGTGTGATTTATAGAATGATGGTTGAAGCGAGAAGGGGCCTGAGAATACCTTCTTAATGACTGAGAGCTGGGTGGCCCCAGCCACCAGAGGACCGACTGCTGGTTCCAGGAAAAGCTAACACTGCAGAGCTGGCCGAGATTCACAGCAAGCCACAAATTACACCGGCTTGGGCCAGTGACTTGAAGTAGCACGTGCAATAATAGCTGTCCTGCAATAAAGTGTTTCATAAAAATGGCAAGCTTGACAGCCATTTCAGTAAATACAGGACTGGTAATTAGCAATTAAACTGAACTGCCCTTAAATGAGAACTGGAGCTTATGCTGCACACATTTCACATCACGCCCCACCCCGGCCAGGGCAGCGCTTCTCCCGTGAAAACGACCTAGGCACACTGATCCAGATTTAGAATGAGCAGCCCTTATACACTCCTGAACCTCTAAACAGATCTACAAGTCAACCCATGTAACCATGGCAACCATGCCGATTCAGAGATGTCAAAACATCTTTCCACCCTGAGTACCACTGGCTGCCCAACCTGAACAGGCAACCTGAACAGTCTCATATCCTGTCTCTGGATTCTAAGTGTAAGAGGATGTTCTCCTGACAACACCATGGCTCCATGATGTCTCAGTGGATTGAAAATCAACAACTACATCTGACTTAAAGCCACTTGCTAAGGAAAAGGTACTCCTGAGGACCCAAAAAAGAACTGGATGCATCCTCCCTACACATGACACAGACCTCAGTTCCAATCCATCAGTACATCAAAGTATTTTCCAAGACAGTACTAGAAAAAGGGGGGCAATTTCACGATTCCTCTAAATACCAGAGAAAGGAAGTATATCTACTGATCACGAAAATCACATCTCTCTAATTGGTTATTCCAGACTCTCCATTTCATGGCTGGGAAATTGTAATTTACCCACCCACCCCCCAAAGAAATGGTATTTTAGGCTAAACTCACCTGGAATTTGTTTAAATTTTTAAAAACATTTACTTGGTCATTTCTAAAAATCTATTTTAAATACCCTAGTGCTCAGCCTATAATTTGAAACATAAAATTCACGCCATCTAGAACTTTACCTCAGACCCTGCATTATGAATGGAGAAATTATGTGTGAGGTTCCAGGAACCCTGCAGTGGCTTTCACTGCCCAGGATCGTCAGGCTAGACACAGTGACGCCAACCTCGGGGCTGCAGGTAAGGGTCTGCGCCCCCTGTGCCTTCCAGCAAATAGCACAGTGTCTGGGAGCCTGTCACATGGGAAAGTGACCACCCTCTGGGACATTTTAAAGCATGCCAGTATCTTTACAAATTTTTCTCAAACACATTACAAAATACACATTTCTAAGGGCCTCACCCCTTACTTTGATTGGAATACTCTACATTACCATGATTTTGCCCACCAAGGAATTCCCATCATCACCCACCTGCTGCACAGTGTCTTCATATCGGCCTAGATGGAGGGTCATTCCTCTGAACCCTTCAGGATTTGCTCTTTGGTAGCCTCGGGATTCTGCTGTTTCTCCTCTGTTATGTCTACACCATTCTCTGAATCTGGCTGTTTCCCGCAACCGTGTGGGTTTTCCAGTTCTCTATAATGTATTTCCAGATCAAATTTCTGACTTCGTTTTGAAAACCCCTGGACACAATACTCTGGAGGAGGCCTATATCGGATTCAGACAGATGAGCCAGTTTCCAATTCCAAGTAGGGTCATCATGGGAGTTTGCTACCAGCACCCCATTATAGGAGTTAATTTTCCTGCCTCCCACCCCAGACACTGGGTCATCTCTGTCCTCCTTTAAGGTAAGGCTAGTTCAATACCTATTTTTAAAAACGCTAAGAGGCACAAAAGCAATCTCTTTCCTAAAAGGGCACCTTCTATGCGGACCTGTGGTATACTCTAATAAAGCAACATGGACTGAAGAAGAATAGACACCAACACTGGATAATGGAGAGAAGAGTACATCAAACCAAAAAGCTGAGGAATATACTTTCCAGATACGACTTTAACATTTTAGGTACAAGTCCAAACCGGAAGATAAATACTTGTGCAAAACAAAGCTAGAGGATAATAAATTACAGCTTAAATCCCATCTTCCTGTTCTTTCTTCTCTACCTTAAGCCAAGTTCTTTTCCATCGGATACCCGGGAGTTTGCCTATACCAGTGAGTGCCAGGAAGCCCCAAGCAGGCCAGTCTGCCGGGCCTCATACGTTCCCACTGCTGTACCACAGCTGGGCAAACCTTTTCCAAGACAGATGGATGTGAAGTCAGAAATAGACAATAGGTTGGTATCTTTGGTTTCTTGCTTAGACTGGGAAACACTGTGAGGCGGGCTGCTAAGAGCCTCCTAGCCCAGACCAGATCTCCTGGGATCTTCATTTCCTTGGGCTGGCGCTCTCTCAATACAAAGCTGCGACAAGATCCATGAAGCACAAAAAAGCAGCCTCTGCTCTGCAGGGTCTCAGCTGTGACTCTGTCCCCCCACTGCTCTCCTGTGCCAGGGGCCTGATTAAGCCCATACCCATTCTCCAGAGGCATGATGGCCAGACCTGTGGCTGCCCCCAGGGCCCAGCAGCGATGCCCACACAGAAAACAAGGAGAGCTGGGACTTCCAATTTCCCTCCAGACAGGGAGGCCCACCCCTGTTATGTGCTTCTCACCTGCACAAAATAAGGGGTGGGGGCAGGAATTGGATATCCACAAATATCAGCTGTTTATGGTCTCATTTTTAATGCACAATTATTGTGTGTGTTTCTCCCTCTTGGTGGTTTAAGGAGACTGGCGCTAGGTATAATTACGCCTCCTGGAGCAGGCTGCAAAGCAGCACAGAGGCGCTAATACATCATGTTGGGGCCTTCTAATGAACCCCATTACTCAGAAGGCAGCATTTCTGTGTGCAGTGAGTCACCAGCAGGCACTTGGCTTTGCAGGGCTCCCCGTGACCTGTTCACACTTCCATCCCGGTCCCAAAGAGGCTGTGCAGTTCCTGTTTCTCTGCAAAGTGCAACATATTAGAGAAAGCACACAGAATCTAAAACAGTGGCCAGTATTTTTTACAGGCTGCATTTAGTTTACCTTTATCCTTCCTCCCACCACCCCACTCCATACTTCCCCTTAACCCCAAAAAACCCACTGTGACATAGCTTCACAAATTGTTTGCCTTTCATAAAACACTTAAAAAATAATGATACAGAAGTGTATGATACCCTGCTTGCTTCATCAAAGTCCTAAAACCCAATGTAACAGTTTGTATATTTAATTTTGTGCAAATCTTACTAAAATAAGGCCATTTCCAGTGTTTAGGTAGTGATATACTGATTAAAGAAAGCTCTCAAGCAACAAGAAAATTTCCCTGCATTCCAAATTCTCCACCACTACATCTGACTTCCCAGGCAGAGAGCTGAGACCGGTGGATTTGCCCGTACCATAAGGCAACACGGTTTGGGCAGAGTGCAAATCTTGGAAGTAAAATGGAAAGGGACATAAGATGTGTGCTTGCGTGATGGAGGCAAGAGGGGCTCCGTCTTTATTCTTCCCTTTTGTGAAATGGAGCCAGAACACAGAAGGCAGGGGAGCAGATGTGCACTCCTCGTGTGTGTTGAACAGCTCAGCCTTCTGACCCGGGGCACCTGCAGAAATCACTGAACCCCAGGATTGGCTTAGTGTGACCTAAGCTGCAAGATGAGTGACTCAAAGGGATGGGAGAATTTAACAACCAAAAAACTGGAGGAGGAAGAAGGAAAACCTGCCAAAGGAGCCACCAGCTTATGAGACTTACATTCTATATAAGGTGGAAAGACCCGGCTAGAGAAAGAGGAGGTATACAGAAAATTGCCCTCCCCACAAATCAAGTATTGTCAGGAAATATCAAAGTAGAAATTTCTGTAAGCAGCTTTGCATTTAACATTCAGTCAAGACACTAAAACCTTAAAAAACAAGAACCTCTATTTAGAAAAAAAAAAAAAAAAAAGCTAACAACAGGAGTCCTCAAAGTCGCCGAGGATCTTGTAGCACAGAATGGAGTGTTCCTGGGCCAAGGCAGCCAGTTCCTTCAGGAACTCGGGGAAGAGGGCAGCGGCCAGCATGGTGTTCCTCACGGGCAGGGGCAGGCTTGGCGGCACCCCAGCCACCTTGGCTCTGTTTGTCAGGAAGGGCTGAAGCACTCTTGGGGGACCATCCAAAAGGTTCTTGCCAATTCCTGTCCTGGAAGCATCTTGAATGGGATCTGAAACCAGAAAGAAAACGGTCACATGGTGCCCCTCCATAGTCCTTTACGTCCATCCTTTCATTAAGTGAAGTATGTGTGTTTGAGGGGTGGCGTCTGAGGGAACCAGTCGTGGGTTCAGTTCCTGTAACTGAAGTCTGAAGACACAGCCCTTGAACACACACCATATCCACCCTGTGGCTCGCGTATTTGCACAGCAGATAACCTCCAGCAGAGGGCACGTGATACAAGAGTTTTACCCCAAATCCTGTGTAAGGAAATTTAGGCAGAAAGCGTAGCAAGAAAATAGGTTGATCAGGAACCTTCTATGCCCAGGACATGGCAAAGGGAAAAACTGAAGCCACTGCATCAACCAGGTGAAGACTTAGCTAACCGTGTGTTACCTGGGGGAGTCCAGAGGCTCCACTTGCTCTCCCCAGCCTCCTGGTACTGGGGGGAGCTACTCTACCATTACCAAGTAGGCCCGATCACATAACGTTGCCGCAGGAGACATGCTGGACTACACAGCCATTCCCAGTGCAGCTCGGACCTCAAGGGCTCCCTCAGGACCCTCAGCTGCTTGCGGCCGGGACCTCCAGCTGTCTTTGGAGAACAGAATGGAAAAAGTTTTTTCAAGGTTGGAAATAAGGGAGAGGAAGTTGGGTGCCGGTAAGACCAACCAGACCAGCAACTTCCCACAACCATGGACATCCAGTGGCAGTAAGTGGCTTGGAAGCCTCCCTTTAGGAAAGGTTTCCAGGGGTTTCCGTCTCAGTTTCAGTAACAGGGGTCTGGGCTGAGCCCAAACTTTAACATATTCAAATGATTTGCATTTCCATATCAAATCAGTTTTACTAATTAAAATGGTTCAACTTTCCTGACTACTTAATTCTTAAATGTCTTCAGCCTTCATATATATATATAGGGGTTATTTATGCCTCCTTCTGCCCCTATTCAAACAGTCTCACTACTCTTTATAAATCATTACATTCAAGTTCTTCATTATTTTGGCTGCTTTTTAGAATTCAGTCCCATTTTTCAACACTCTGAGTGTCGCATAACTACAGCACTAAAAATTCTTGACATTTATAGTACTTTCCACATCTCACTACTATAGTCTTTAGTGTTAAAAAAAAATTCTCTGCTTTACTGCTTTAAATATCTTTTAGATTAAAGTTTATCACAGTTCATGCCATAAAGAACTGGAAAAGTTGCTGAAAATCAGTCTGCTGCTACCTTTTGGCAGAAACACACAACATGTCCTGACAATAGAGGACAAAAGCGCTGACATCCCTGAAGCACACTGCCAACCTTGGGAGACCACCCACTGGCACCCCCACGCTGGTCCTTCAGCACCACAGCTCTACAAAGAGCCCAGGAAAGCTCATTAGGGAAGCTGGCCTGAACCACAGTGAGGAGTGGGACTCGTGGGCGGTGATTCCAGGCCAAGACTCTGTTCATGGAATTCCCTCCCCCGTAGCTCTCTGCACCTCTAACTCTTACTAGTCCCAAGAGACACCGGGCAGTGGTTAAGAAGAGCACAGACTCTGCCACTTACGGGCTGAGCGGCATCAAGGAGGTGGCTTTACCTCTCTGTACTTTGATGTCCTCATGGGTCAAAAGTTGCTCTGAGGATTAAATGAGTCAATACGCAACTCAATACCAAAACACAATCCAATTAAATGTTGGCAGAAGACCTGAATAATGAGACCACAATGAAACACCACTTTACATCTGTCAGAAGGACTAGAATCAAAAAGACAAGAAATAACAAGCATTGGCGAGGATGTGGAGAGAAAGGAAGCCTCTTGCACTGTTGGTGGGAATGCAAACTGGTGCATCCTCTGTGGAAAACAGTATGGGTTTTCCTCAAAAAGTTAAAAAAAAATTATCATATGCATAATTCACTTCAGAGTATTTGCTCAAAGAAAAAAACACTAATTTGAAAAGATTTGTGCAACCCTATGTTCACTGCAGCATTACAATAACCAAGATATAGAAGTTAACTTAAATGTCTGCTGATGGAGGAATGAATAAAGATCTAGTGGTCTGTGTGTGTAATGGAGCATTAGCCATAAAAAAGAATGAAATCTTGCCCTTTGTTACAACATGGATGAACCTAGAGGGCATTAGACTAAGCGAAATAAGTCAGACAGAAAACGATGCCATATGATTTCACTTATATGTGGAATTTAAGAAACAAAATGAACAAAGAAAGACAAAATAGACTGAAACAGAGAACAAACTTGTGGTTGCCCGGGGAGAGATGGCAGCAGGATGGGGGAAATAGATGAAGGGGATTAAAAGGTGCGAATTTCTAGTTATAAAATAAGTAAATCCCAGAGATGAAAAGTAAAGCATGAGGAATATAGTTACTACCACTGCAAGAATGTGTGGTGACAGATGGTAACCGCACTTAGGGTAGTGAGCACGGGGAAATGCGCGGAATTGTTGATTCAATGTTGTACACCTAAAAGTAATATAACATCATATGTTAATTATACCTCAATAAATGAACAAAAAGGAGGTAAAAAAAAAAAAAAAAAAACAGTGAGTCAGTATGTGTAACGTATACAGAGGCAGGGTCATCCATCACGTCGCTGCCCCTGACTCCACAGAGACTTCCGCTTCCTGGCCCAGAAGCCATTCTCTGCTCTAGTCTCCCACCTTATTTTATTAACCAGCTAAGGCCTGCATTGCCCTCCAGCCTCGTGATCTTACGTTTTCAGTCCTCTCCCAGACTGAGATTTCTGAGAGCCGAGCCCATGGGTGATGTGGCCTGCACAGCCCCCAGCACACTTCCTTATTCATAGAAGCTAATAAACATTCACTGAATGAAGGAGGGAAGGAGCTGCCCAACATCAGGTCTTCCCCACACCTGATCTCCCTGGAACTGGTGCACATTCCTCATCTCCATCTTCCTCTTTCACATTCACTCCTCTTTTCCCCAAAAAAGGGTTTTTGTGACTCATTTATCTAGCTTGATCATGAATTCCAAAATGTGTCATCACTTAAGAAAAAAAAAAAAGTGTCATTACTAAGGCTCATTGACCCACTTGAATCCAAGAACCAAAAGTGTCTTCACTGGGACGCCTGGGTGGCTCAGTCAATTAAGTGGCTGCCTTTGGCTCAGGTCATGATCCCCGGGGTCCCAGGACTGAGCCCCTCATCTGGCTCCCTGCTCAGTGGGGAGTCTGTTTCCTCCCTCTCCACTGCTTGTGCTCTGTCTCTTGCTATCTCTCTCTCTCTCTCAAATGAATAAATCAAATCTTTAAAACAAAAAACTGTCTTCACTGATGAAGTCAGGAGCATGCCCATGAGGACTCACAGGGAAACCCTTACAGAGGGCGGTGCTATCAGCATGGGAGTGGCCTCGGGGTGTCACAAAGCACCACTAGGCCCTCAGCTCAACAGCAAGGAGACCCGAGTTATAGTTCCTACCTGGCAACTAGCTTTATTGTACAGTGTCTCTGCTTCCTTTTCTATAAAATGAAAATACTAAATAAATTTAAATAAATAAATAAATATTTAAAAATAAAAAAAAATAAAGGGATCCCTGGGTGGCTCAGCGGTTGAGCTCCTGCCTTCAGCCCAGGGTGTGATCCTGGAGACCCGGGATCGAGTCCCACATCAGGCTCCCTGCATGGAGCCTGCTTCTCCCTCTGCCTGTGTCTCTGCCTCTCTCTCTGTCTCTCATGAATAAATAAAGAAAATAAAAATAAAAATAAAGAAAATACCACTGACCCAACCTCCCTTCCAGAACTAGAGATCTGAAAGGACTCTGAAGATAACTAAATACAAGTAAATACAACCTTTATGGTTTGGAAAGGATTTGAGGGGAAGTGGCTGAGCCCAGAGATCAGCAGTCTCAAGGAGGACCGTGTGACAGCTGGCACAGGAAGACTGCCCACGTGGACCTTCGCTTCTGTGTGCAGCGTTAGCGAGGAGGCCCATTTCTCACCAGGGCTGCCTGGAGGCCAAGGGACTGCAGGGCCTGCGTGACCGAGCAACTCTGGCTCCAGGCACCTGGGTTCCACCCATCCTAACAAGCACCCAGGCACCTGAAGGAAAAGGAGGGAAGAAGGGAAGTACAAATAAATGTCAGACTCAGGAGTGGTTTTCTAAAATGTTGCTCTGGGTCTGAAAAGCCGCAACAGAGGGTTTTCAAGACTAATTCTAGCAAGATCTCAAAGTTAAGTGAGAAATCCATTCCAGACTCATTCCCCGTCCACGGCACGCCGACGCCACAAACCCCAATGTTTGGCCCGCTGTCAGGACCCTCACACTCCCGGATTCAACTCATTTATTTGTAGGCGATCGCGTCACACTCAATGCGTCAGGAGTCAGCGCTGCGTGAGGGGACAGGACCATGTCTCATTCTATGAGCTTAGAGATTTTGAAAGTTGAGAGGAGGGTGTCACTTCGGGAATCTGAAAGAAGCTGGGGAGTTCATCTGAACAACTCCGTTAAAGGAGAGTCTTCTTCCCTGAGGCAAGCTTCCTGCACGTCAAAGCCTCACGAACATCACAGACCTCTGAAAGCATCAAGCGTGGCTAATTTGATAACCGGATGTGGTGGGATCAAGTTCCCCTGGACACACACCTGGCGGCCACTGCCATGAAGCAGTCTGCAGCTGGGACAAAGCACAAGGTATGAGTGACCCCCACCAGAACGTGTGGGTCAGGGAAGGCCGGGGAGGCCGGTCAGCATCTGTGCCCTCAGCTCCACACCCTGGGCAGGACAGCCTCAGGCACTTGAGCCTTGTGACCCTGGCCGACCACTCCGGGCATCTAGTTTCAGCTGCCTGGTATGAAAACAAAGCCAACAGGACCTTTCTTGCCCATTTCACAGAGCTGTTTGAAAACACAATTGGGAAAGCACTGAACAAACTGAAAAACAGAAATGAAGAGCACCGAGCGTGGAGTGTAATGTAAAGAGACTCAAGGCACCTTCTGTCTACAGATTGCAAAAATGGCCATAATTCTTAGAGTTCTTCCCATCGAGAGGTGGACAGTGTCCGCCACCTTGAACCTGGGCTGGCCCAATGACCTGCTTTGGCCAAAAGAATGTGGCAAAATTGACCTGATTTGGGTCCCAAGACAGAGCCTCAAAAGATCTGGTACAGTCCTGCTCTCACTCATGCAACCCCACAGCCAGGAGGCTGACAAGCCAGGGCTAACCTCCTGGCTAAGAGGAAGTACAGACTCCCACCATCCCCATCACCCCAGCCGGCTACCACCCATGTGTGAGGCCATCTCAGTCACCCACTGACAGCAACACACAGTGCAGCCAAAATCCACCAAGCCTGCACCTGATCAGAACACCCGGATAACCACGCACGCACACCCATGGCACCCATAAATGGCTTTCTTTGGGCCCCTGAGTTACTGGTTAGTTATGCACCAAGGCTAACTCTCCCAGGGTGAGTGACAGCAGTCACTCCAGGTTCAGGAGTAACACAGCTAACAGACCATCTGTCTACGAGCTAGAAGAGGCCATGTGGGGCCCACGGCCCGCTTCTCCACAGGGATGGGGGTGGGGGATACTCCCCCGCCATGAATCGCCTGGCCTGGCGGGCTCTTCTCAGGGCCAAAGCTTAAAGCCTGCCCCCTCACCTCCCAGTGGCACAGGCACACCTTTCTTGCAGAAATCTGCCTTGCAGTGCCCCAAAGGCTCTTCACAGCCAGAAAGGACTTGAGATGGAAAACAAATCCCTCATTTAAAAGTCAAGGAACAGGAGGCCCATTGAGGCCCAGTGACCAAGATCAAATAGCTACACAGAGACAAGGTCAAGCCATCAGAGTTCTGGGATCTTTTTAGCTTCCTATAAGGTTTAAAACTTGCCCTGAGTTCTATTCCTGCCTCTCACTCTCAATCTTGTCTCTGACCACATGCCTTTAGCATGGGATCAAGAGCCCCACACTCCCCACTGCTCGCCTGCCACAAGGCCGATTTGTCTGTATGGAGACACGCAAAGGCTAGCACAATATGGGGCATTCCCTAGGTTGCGCTCACCGTGGCCTAGATCATGGCTCAAAGACACTAGTCACCAAGGCCAGCTGGCCCGAATTTACATGAGGCAAAGCGAGGTGCTCCCAAGGCCTGGCCAGCCTGCAGGAGGACCATCCGGGGCTCTCCCGCTCTGCGTGGACCACCACCCTCCCCCAGCCCGGCACCTCCAGAGTTGACAAAAAGGCACGCTCAGAAATTTTAAGCTGAGCATAAACCAAACTTCTCCCAGTCCAAATGAATAGGTTTTACCTTCTAGAGCCCTCAAGCACATTTATTTAGGGCCTGGAGTCTCTGAAAACATAATAAGGAGAACGGATGCCCTCCTCAGGGTAAGACTGACCAAAATATGGTTCAGAGTGTGCACGTAATGCCTCTTCCTGGCCTCTTCCTGGCCAGTTATTTATTCAAGACGAACAGCAACACAACAGCACTCCCTCCCTGAACCACTGTCAGGCAGGGCAACAAATGCCCTACTAAGCCCTCCCAGCTGGGAACAGGCCAGGCCAGCAGGGAGACCTTTCTTTCAGAAACTTTTAGTTTCAGAAACTAAGAGGAAGCCCCTCCCGTAGCTTGGGATAACATGAGAATGTATTTAGATGCTTCTAGGGCCCAGGAGCCAGCACGGCATCTATGAACCCGAATCAGGAAGGAGGCTGGGGAAGTGGCGAGGCAGTGGGAGAACCGACCCAGGGGAGACGGTCACGGGCTTACCTTTGGTTAGCGCCTCAGGGCTCAAGTCGGACGTGTCCACTCGCAAGAGCAGGTATTGCTGGGCTTGTATGAGGAGCCCTGGGAAGTCTCTCTCCACAGAAGCAAACTGCTCGATCTTGTTTTTCACCGACGCAAGGACCTGTCAGAAACCACGCTCCATGACGTTAAGGCTTCACAATGGAATTCCACCCTCAGTTATCAGTATCTCTTTCAGGTACAGCCCTCGTTGCAGGAACTTTTATGATACTAGGCATCCGCTTGTTTTTGACTCCCCGGGTGTTCTTGGTAGGGCACCCTTGAAACATCCAACTGAATGAAGCTTTGCAATTTGTCTAGAATATTTGTCTAGAATAATCTACACAACTAGCATAATAGGACGGGAAAAGAGAGCAAGTGAATTAGAACAGAGGGAAAATTTGAAAAAACAACCAAACAACAAAGAAGAGAGAAGCAGCCGTGCTGCTGAGCACCCATACCGACAGGTACGGATATGGGCTCAGCAAACGTACCTGATACAGAGAACGGACGCTTGGCTGGAAGACCATGTTCGTGTTGAGCAGAAAGGAGCGCAGGAGGGGCTGGGGATAGCTGGCTAGCTGAGTAATGATCCCAATAAGCAGCAAATTAACATGTAGAGAGTTCTCCAGCATGTTCTCCAGCTTTGACAGGACCACACTGATGAAGGGGCCTGCAGGAAGAGCACAAGGCTTCAGGGCTGGCTCAGCACAGGGGTCATCGTTCCTTGGGAACTACGGAGCCGCTGGAGCCACAGCTCCCAGGCCGGCCAGGCGCAAATCAAACACAGCCACAGCCAGGAGCGCCAGGTCCTCTTCTCCCGACTCAAACCAGAACGCAAAAGGAACCACCACCAACAAAAGAAAGCAGAAATACGTGCATGGGACCTAATATTTTGACTCCATGAGCAGTTCTGATCCTCTGGAAATTCTCACAGCCCTTGAAAAAGGTCAGAGGACAAACAATTTAATTTTAAAAATTAAGATCTACTTCTCCATACTGCTACTGTATTTCCTGGGACTGCCAGGGCTCAAAAACATGGGGTTCCCCACCCCAGGAAGGTGTATAACCGGGGTGCTTCCTGCAAACACCAGAGACCATTGTAAATTTTAGTAACAAAAAAATCCTTTGTGTTAGTGAACACCAAACAAGTACAAACTATGTTTAGCGAGTAGCAACACTGTAGACAGGGAGCGTCTACCCCCATGGGCACCAGCAGGAAGATGCTGTCATTCCTCAAATATCACAGTGTGGAAGGACCAGAGGAAGAGGAAAAAGAGGGGCGAACAAAGTCTGGGCTGTCACTTTAGTGGATTTAGGGCCGTACAGTTTGAGGTGTCATAGGTTCCTCAAGAAAAAAATCTATAGAACTACAAGTCACTCGTAGATAATTAGGCAAAAATTTGGATCACTAGATATGCTTTGTGCTGGAATTCCCTGAAGACAGTGAAAATCCAGAACATTAATCTGGCATTCATAAAATTACCTGAAGACGTTCTCCATGTTTACCATAAAAGTGGCCCAATAGGCAAAATGAATGAGAATTCTGTATTTCCCCCAGGGGAGCTACTGATGCTGCCTCGAAACCACGGCATATTTATAACAAAAGCACATAACCCTTGATGAATAAGCGTGGCTTGTGAAGATGTCACCAACAGTCATAGGAGTTTAACAAAAACATGCTTTACCGCAAGACGCTTCATTCAGAAGCCTCAGTGGCGTAGGAGAGTAAAACCCTTCACAAGGGAACAGAAGCCATCCGCGAGAAACGTGATGGGCGCAGACCCTTCACCCACGCAAGCAAGCGATGGACGACGGTGCTATTCCCATTGCTGGCGCGACAGAGGATGTTCCCATGGGGACCTTGAAGATAAAGGCTCCACGCCGTCGCGTGTTTAGATTAGCCTCAACTTCCCCACGTCTGGGCTGCGGACAGAGCGCCTCAGTTCACTTCGCAGAGCGCGGGTGGGTACTCCACGACCTCCCCGCAGAGAGCCTTCCCAGAGGCCCTACTCACAAACCACAGCTGGCAGAGTCTGTCAGACACATTCAGAAACTGGGTTAGGATCCCACGTGGAAAGCAACGTAATGGGACTTCATCAAGGACCCAGGAGTGTGTCTGGTAACTCCTCCTGAGGCATCACAGCGCACGTCTAGCTGGCCCGGCAGATGTGCCAGGAGAAGGCGGCTCCCTCGTAGGCCTCACCTTGGCTGGTCTTGCCCTCCTTCCCCTCCTTCCCGCCACCGCCCCCCCCCCCCGCCCCCTCTCCCCTGCAGTTCCTAGCTCAGCAGCTACTTCCCTCCACAAGGAGCAAAGACAGGGGAGTTAAGTCACTTTAGGTGGGCAGACTCCCCTCGAAACACAGGATCGTAACGCTAGCCCACAGCTGCCCTCCCCGGCCAGATGCTCTAGGGCCTGCCCGGCCATCCTGCGCACCTGAAGGCTCCTGGGCACCCGAGCCAGGGCGGCCCAGCGACAGCCCACGGCTGCTTCAGGAAGGGAAGGCCAAGGAGCCCTGACCTGTGGAGCGAGCGGCGTCGCCAGCTCCCTCGAATGACGCAACATTAGGTCAAGGCCGGCGACCGGTGATCCACTAATGGTGTCAACTCCAACACCTTAGGAATATACAACAAGAAACACGTATTGAACCCTTTCAAATTCCTCTTTTACTCTTAGTTGATCTCTGGCATTTAAAAAAAAAACTGCTTAGCAACAAACAGTTGCTAGGGGAAACTCATAAGTAGCTGAAGACCAGAAAAAATCTCAGCTGCCATTCAGAGCCACAGGTGTCCAGGGCGCGAGAGCGTATTTCTCCTTCCTCTCTTCTTGGGGACAGGCCGACTCCGCACTCAGAGAGTAGGAATTTCTCAGATTAACTAAGACAATGTGTCATGCTCTTCTCTCCCAGCCACTTCCCCTGCCTCAGTCTACCCGCCCGCTCCTCCTGAGTTTCCGGACTCCTTCCAGACTCCAAGAACGAACTGCTGTCAGTCGGGTGCCTCAGCTCCAGGCCGGTCCTGCCTGCAATCCCCTCCTGACCGGTGACCTTCCCCTCCGCCTCCCCGCCAGCTCTGCCTCCGTGTCCCATCGTTGTGTCTGGGCTCTGGCGACAGTCTTTCTATTTTAGCAAAGACTAAAATGATTTTTAATTTTCTTCCAACAGTACAGAAGTGCAAGATAAAGAACAGGCTGCCTCCCGGGGGGCAACCCTCCTTGACTGACTCGGGTGCATCTTCCAGAAGCGCTTTACATACGTAACAAAACAGTAAGGGGACTGTCGTTAAAGGCAATCACTAATCACCCACCACGTGCCTGGCAATGTTCTAAGTGTTCGACGCTTTTCACGTGTCACCGGACTTGGCTGTTCCACAGGGCCCTGCGGCCATCGTTACTTCATCCCCCTTCACAGGGAGGCGGGGCGCTAAGTCGCAGCCACGGTGGAGCCCGTCTGTTTCCAGTGCTGCTTTTCTCACCCAACACACTGTCCTGCCTCCGTGTGTGTGTGTGTGTGTGTCCGTGTCCCGGTTGGTTTTCTGGTGGGCTGTTTTTGTTGTCGTTTTGCCCAGCGTTCTCCACACAGCGTGAAGAGCTGCCTCCCTCACCTCAAGGCCCGAAGCTACTCCGTCGCCTTGGGCGCGCCCTCAGCAAAAGGGCCTCCCACTCCCGGACACCTGGGGTGTTTCCGACCTTTCTCTATCGTAAACACCACGGCGGTGAACATCTTGGCGCCTCCCGGTACGCGGGTGGGAATACAGCCGGCGAAGCGTTCCCGGGAACGGGATGACAGCGAGAGAGGTTGCTCTCGGGGCAGCGGCCTGCCCCCGCCGAGCTCTCCCCGCGCCCCTCCAGGCTGGCCTTTCGAACACAGACCCCCCCCCATCGCCTGCCAACCAAACACTCCGGGGGTTTCTTCAGCGCCAGCAACACAAGGCTCCTGTTCCTCAGCTTAACCCAAGGCCGCCCCCCACCCCCACCCCCAGAAGGTGGCACCAAGCAAGCTCTCTGGCTCCCCCCTCAAACACTCCACTGCCTCACACCTCACACGACTGGTGCCCTGTCACACACACACACACACACACACACATACACGTGCTGTCAGGCTCCTTTGCCTTCTGCCTGTTGTTTCCTTGGCCTGGGCCGCCCTTCTCGGCCACTTACCTGGTGGCTTCTGTCCACCGTCTGTGCCCCTCCCGCTCCCCCTGCCGGGCCGCGTCATGCAATCACTAAGTGAGCACAACTCTGTTGATGTCTCCCCCGAAAGTCGGAATTCCTTCCTTTTTCTGCCCTTAGTATCTGGCCTAGAACCTATCAAAAATTAGGAGATCAAGCAAACGTTACCAAAGGCACAAACGACGTTAATTAGATCAACGAAATGGAATGCTTGGGTTCTGCCGCGAAGCAGATGCATTCAGTGGAAGCAGGATTCCACGGGGAGACGAAGTCAAGCCGACCGCTTCAGAACACACAAGTTTGGAAACTACCAGGTCTATATACACAGAAAGAGGAAAACGTTTCCTGAAGCCGGGTACAAATTTCAAAGGAAGGGAAAAAAGCAAGGTTTTACTTAAAATTACCTATATGTATCAAAAAACTCAATGTTACATTTTGTTGGTTCTCAGGTGTATCTTATGCAAAATACTGATATTATTAAATAAGGTGCTGTGTTGGCATTTACTTCTTGCCCTAAGCTATACTTTGTTTCCTCAATCTACATATTTCCCAGGGATGAAGCTCCTTTACAAGAAAGCTGGCATTCTAAAGAACCACCGCATCAGCCCTGGGTGGCCTCCCATCCAGGAGAGCCCTGCAAAGTTGGGATTTCCAGCTGGTCAGAGTCAACGGGGCAGGCCCCAGGCCAAACGGGGGTGCGTGCCAGGTTACTGGTGCTTTCCCTCCACTGAGCTCTCTGGCCCTCCTGCAAGGCAGCCGGGGCCCTCGTGCTCCCTCCCCTCCCCTCCCCTTATCACCTGGGAAAATTTGAGATTATCTAATCCTTACTTATGATTGACTGACTGATTGAATTTTAATTAAAACCCATTCACACTGAAACGTTACCTCAACTAGAACCTCAAGCCTTTTAATTGTGGAATTAAAAGCTTTCTCCCTCTTTAAATAAATTGTCAGCCATCAGTAAATAGCTGAATAAATCCTGGAGGAGGGTGGAAGAGCTACTTGAAATCACATTAAGCCAACCGGGCTGGACCAGGAGATAATGTGGTTTCTTCTATTTCGGGTGACCCCAAGCAGGTGGAGTGTGGCCTAGACTCCCCACACTGCGCCCTGTCTGCCAGAGAAGGGCAAGGCTCAGCTGAGGCTGTGGGAGTGGGGCGGTGGGGGGCTGCCCATAGTAACAGCGCGCACGCGCGCACACACACACATACACACACACACCCCACGCCCAGTATTTCGCTCGGTCCTCACAGAGGCAAGCAACAGTGGAGGACCTCACAGCTGGACGTGCTAGAGCCAGGATGCCCCCACCCCCCCAGGCCTGACTCAAGGACCCTCTGTGAAGCCAGCTCCTAATGGGCCCTCCCCTTGCTGCCTGAACACAGTTCAGGGGTCCCAGCCCAGCCTCCCCTGACTTTGACCAGCACCCTGTGCCAGTTTCCTCTACCACAACTGACAGATTCCAATTTTACTGGCCAATATTCATTGATATTTTCTACCATAATTCCTCAACTCCATCCACTTATGTAATATCCCATCCTCCCCCTTTGGCTCTTACAGGATTTCTACCTGTTTAGGGGTGTATCCCTGGGGCAAACCCATTCTCTGGCAGAGTTACAGGTTTACGTGGGTCTATTCTACTCCTTTGCGGATAAAGATTCTGTGATTATCTGAACCAAGCTCCCAAGCAAAGGCGTAACTAACGCCAGGGGCCTCTGCTGTGCGTGCATACACAGCTACATCTATGCATCGGCCATTCTGAGCACCCACCGTGCGCTCCATTCACCGTTCAGCTGCTGGGGAAGAGCAGAGAACAATCCAACGCCGGTGCCCTCGCGGAGCATACGTTCTCATGGGGGAAACCATCATTTTTTTCAATACACTTAAAAACACATGCTATGGAGAAAAAGTAATCAGACTAAAGGAAATGAGGCTATTAAATAATGAGTGGATTTTTTGGTGTGGTTTCATCAGCCCTATTATTTTATCACACATGTAGCAAAGGAAGTAGTCAGCTGTGAAATGTATCCTCTGATTGGCTGGAAAAAAAAAATACTGCTAAAACAAAAACGAAAAATAAAATAAAGACTGCTAGAATGACAAGATAAAATGAAAAATGAAACCACTCCTCTCTGCTCTTTACAAAAACACTTTTGCCCGTCTGCTAGCACACTGGCAATGCTCCTTACCTCCACCTACCTCACTCTCCTGCACATACTTTCAAGAGCAGAAATCAGAAAGCAGTTCAAGACCATCACCTGTGAACGGGGTGCTCTGAGTCCTCACGGGATGGTGCCTGGCAAAGGCAGTCTCATCTCTCGCCCCAAACGGGGATGGCACGGTGTCCGCGGTCGGGGTTTCTGCTATAAACGAATCGAAGTCGTCCTCCTCCTCTTCGGGGGCCTTCCTCCCCGGCTCTGCCTCCTTTTCTCCTTCACTCTCTTCTTCCTTTCCTCCTTGCTCTTCCGGAAGATGCAAGACATCGGCTGAGGGGAAGCTCTGTTCTATGAAGCCCTCGGTGCCAGAATCCAGCTCTTTGATGATCTGGTCATACTGGGCGATGAAATCCTCACCCCCTGGGTTACCGACCACCACGTCTGACTTGTGTTCTTCCTCAGAGAGGGAAGGTGCTAGCTCACAGCTTGATCCTAGGGCTACTTCTGGCTCATCTTCTTGGTGGGGTTCCTCGGCCACATTTTCAAACAGGCACGAGCTGCCCCTATCCTGTTCCTCCTCTGAGTCGGTTTCTGACTGAGGGCTGCTGGGCAGGGGGCCGTTGCTCAGGGGGGGGCCCCGAATCTCGGCCGGGGTGGAGGGCCCTGCGCTTCCGTCCTGGGAGCTCCTGGCGTCCTCCGAGTCCTTCTCAGCACACAGCCTGTACACCATCACGTCATCCTGAAAGTCAGACTCTTCAATGTAGGACCCTTTAAAGAGCAGGATGGCGTTCTTCTTCATCTCTTGGATGTGTTTGGGGGGATCAACCGGTGCGGGTGGGCCCGAATTCTCCAGATCATCGTAAGGCCCCGGGGAGCCCACGTCTGCCCCCGAGGAGATGCCCGTGTCATAGCTGTCATCCCACTCCAGCTCTGTCTGGCTCTTCTCCTTTCTTGAAGCCAGCGCAGGGCCTGTCTTCCTGGGGAGCTGCTGCGGGAACCCGAGCACAGGACAGGCCGAGGGGACAGCACTGTCCTCTGTCAGACTCTGGAGAAATGTCTCGGGGTCGGGGGAGTCTCCGTCATACAGGGCAGACCAGACTCGGCAGTCCCTCATGCAGCGGAGGATGTTGGTGTGGGCCTCCCACAGGTACTGCAGGTAGCTGATGTCCAGGGCTTTGCCATACTCCACGATGCAGGCCGACGGGGAGAACGCCTCTGGCAGGGGCTGCTCCGTGGTCCCTGCCACCGGAAGCAGAAATGAGTCAGAATGAGCCCCTTTCTAACCCTTACAAGGGGTGAGGGAGGGGACAAATGTGGTGGACATGGATGTGACACACTGGGGTGCTAAGATTTTGTCTCCCCAGCTACTTTGGTTCTAATCATTTCTGATTAAATGATCTCTGAATAATAATATTTTTTTAAAAAAGGTTAGATTTTAAGAAGGAACTCTAGGGGGTGCCTGGGTAGCTCAGTGGGTTAGACTGACTAGTGGGTCAGACTAGATTTCAACTCAAGTCCTGCTCCCAGGTCCCAGGATCTGCTTGAGGGTCTCTCTCTCTTGATCTCCCTCTGCCTTTCCCCCTGACCTGCTCATGCTCTCTCTAAATAAATAAATAATCTTAAAAAGGGGGGGGGGATGCTAAGAACAGAAATTCTACCCTCATAGAAGGAATGGAACCATAGACAGAGGAGCCCTAGAACGCCACCATTTCTTAAACAGAGATCTTCTACGGCAGGTGTTTAATCAACACGATCTAACTACTCCTCCCAGCAGCCCTAAATGGCAGATAGCATCTTCTCGGTTTACAGACAAAGAAATTGAGGCTCAGAGACAAAAGATTACCCAATTGGTCAATGGCAGAGCCACAACCCGAGCACAGGCTATCTGCTGTCAACCTCTTCTTACTTCATTCAGTGCCACACCTTTGCAAGCCTCTTTGTATCTTCCTCATCTCAATTTCTACCAGGCCAGGCCAGAACTGGAGATTACATCACCTGCCTATGCAACCGTCCCTCCACTAGGGCACCTGTCCCCTGTAAGGCAACCCCTATGGTACCCAGGTAGACAGGATAATGTTGTTTGGGGGGAGATAGCAGAATATGGACTGGAAACCTCAGGGTCGGTCCCAGGGCCACACTCTTTCCTAGTGGCCCTAGAGCAGAAGAGTGGAAAGAATGTGGAATTTGGGATCAGAGGACCTTTACCAGAGCTGTGTAACCCTGAACAAGTCAATTCCTCTGAGGACATTTCCTCGCCTGTAAAACGGAAATATTACTTTCTTCAGAGGATTACATGTAATAACGGGGAAAGAACGTGGCACGTTGCGGGCACTGGGGCAATCATTTATTCAACTTAAATTTTGAATTCTGCAGCAAGGTCAGCCCTAAAATCATTCTTGGAACAACTTTCAGTAAATAAAAAAGACATCAATTTTCAAAGAGGTTCTGAAAAAATCACTCTTGGTAGGAAAACAGAACATAGCCAGAGTGGTTTACCTAATAGGAGAGTATTTTTAAAATAAAACATGTTCTCCTGCCACATAAATTATTAATTTCCATGATACACTATATCTTTAAAGAATCAACACAACAACCTTAATTTCTAGCAATTACATTTACATCAGACACCCTGATATTTTCTTAGTCAAGAAGCCCAGCTCTTAGACAAAATATACTTTATCTAACAGGATGGTACCTGGGTAGACAGAATGACATCGTTTGGGAAGAGCTATCAGAATCTGCATAGGAAATCCCGGGGTCAGTCCCAGGGCTAGACTCTTTCCTAGTGGTCACAGGTCAACCAGAAGCTCCCTGGGGTGAAACAGCCTTCTGACCACCAAAGATGAACAAACGCCCCCTGTTCAGCTGCCTGCCAGAGGGCCACGGCTGATATAGGGGACCATTTACATTCTACTTGTGTAAGATCAACTGTAGCTGGCAAACGGCACAAGCACTCTGACACCTATTAAAAAAAAACAAAAACAAACAAAAAAAAACCCAGAATATTTATTTTTTAAAAAATCCTCAGTAGGCCAATCAAATGAATCAGATCCTGCTGCCCTACCACAAATTTCAAGTTTCACCAAGATATATTATCGGCAGGCAAGCATCCACAGATGAGTCATTTCAGAAATTAAAGTAAGGGCCAATCCTGTCCTCGCTATAACCACCTCCACACCCCCACCCCCATTTTGCTTAAAAAGACACGCTGGGGGGCAGCCCGCAGCCCGGGGGGCTCAGCGGTTTAGCGCCGCCTTCGGCCCAGGGCATGATCCTGGAGACCCGGGATTGAGTCCCACGTCGGGTTCCCTGCATGGAGCCTGCTTCTCTCTCTCTCCTTTCTCTCTTTCTCTCCCTGTGTCTCTCATGAATAAATAAATAAAAATCTTTAAAAAAAAAAACAAAAAAGACACACTGGTGCGCGTTTTCACATAGGTACTCCGAGAGAGCCTACTTAAAAATAAGGGTCCGGGCACACAGCCGGGTGACTGGTGGGCATTTTACTACACGGGGCACAAAGCGTCCGAAACCCCTGACGAGGCAGGAGACGACCGCCACCCCGCCACCCCGCCACCCCTACGAGAAATGGGATGCCCGACGTTAGTCCCTGTCTGCCCGAGGAGACCCGGAGCCCAGGAGGGACGGCCTCTGCCCTCCCCGCGCCCCGTGACCCGCTAGCCAGTCCCTTCACCTGAACCGCCGTGCGTGCACTTTGACCAGAGGATATAATCCCTCTCTTGGCTGCCGAGCGTCAGGGTGATCCCGCTGGAGCAGCAGACGGGCGTCAGGGCCAGCAGCTTGGCCGCGGACACGGAGTAGCAGTCCCTCTCCTTCACGGCCCACCTCTGGCTCAGCATCATGTGGTTGCAGGGGATCAGGTACCTGGAAGGACGGCAGGGCTTCACCCTTCACCCTAACACCCGTCAGGGGGTCGGGGCCCTTCTTCGGCGCCTCCTCCCTGCCTCTGCCTCCCGGGGCTTGTTCCCCGCTCCCCGCCTCACGCGGCCTCGTCATCCCAGAAAGCCCTGCTTCAGCGTCACACTCCCGGCCCCTGCCGAGGCAGTGCCACCCAGGGCCACCGTTACCCCCGCGTCTGCCCCCTCCGCGGGCCGTGCTCCACAGCAGGGCCCCCGGGAGCACCTTCGGTCTGGGCGCCCAGAGACGCCGCAGAGACCTGCCCCGGCGCCAACCTCCCGGCCTCACAGCTGCCCGGGGGGGCACGTGGTGGCTACAGGCGCCCCGGCTGCCACTGCCGACGCGGGGTCAGGGACAGTGGGGGGACAGTGCTCCAGACGCCGGCAGGGGGCTCTCCAGTGCAACCTCGGTGCTGACTCTATTTACCTGGAGATACCGGGTGGTCCCACAGGTTAAGGGTTCAGCGCCACGGGACCGTCCCCCCACGTGCGCACGCTTCAGAGGACAACCGCAAGCCCGGGTTATCACCTGTACTTCTACCTGCTGCAAATCGGAGGATCCAACAACCTCCCTGGCTATCAATTAATATGCTGCAGTGGCTCAGGGACCTCAGAGAAACCTTTTATTTATGGGATAAATAAACCTTTTATTTATTATAAAAGGATAGAACTCAGGAAGGGTCGGGAGGGGATGCGCAGGGAAGGGTGCGGCTTGGGGAGGGCCCAGAGCTTCCGTGCTTCCTCCACGTGTGCCACTCTCCCCACAGCTCCACGTGTTCAACAACCCGGAAGGTTTCTGAACCCAACCCTTTTCGATTTTTACGGAGGCTTCACTACAGAGACACGGTTGATTAAGTCACTGGCCCCTGGTGACTGATTTAACCTCCAGCCTCTCTCCCCTCCCTGGAGGTCAGGGGAGTGGGACTGAGCTCTAACCCTCCAATCGCAGGGTTGGGTCTCCTGGCAACCAGCTTCCATCCTTGGATTTGGGTCCTAGAGTTGCCTCATTAACATACCAAACACCTTCGTTCCTCTCACCACTTAGGAAATGCCAAGGGTTTCAGGAGCTCTGTGCCAGACACAGGACATAAAATATGTGTTTATTTTATAAATCACAATATCACAGTGGCCAAGGACTCACCAAGGAGCACTGGGCCCCACTTCACACAAACCACTTTTAGTTGGTGATCAAAAATATCTTAGGATCGCTCTGAACCTAGAGACAAGAAAATGTGGGCAATCGTCCCTGACACTGCTGGGGCACGTCAGTGGGCTTCATGGGTAGAAAAACGTTGGTTTAAACGGCTTACTTTCTTAACAGGGAGCAAGGCTATACGGTTTCTTTAAACACAGATGGAACAAAGGGGATGGAAGTGCCGCACCAGGGCCAAGTGTCACGTGTGTGCAGAAGCCAATTCCAGAAGACCCAGAGCCCTTCTACGAACCACCACCACAATCTTCAATAAACCAGAACGTTTTTGTTTGTTTTCAGCTCCTGAGAAAGAGGCAGTGCAGATGAAACCAGCTATGATGAAGGATTCGGTGAGAAAGATAAAGGTACCACTTTCAGGGCATGTCTGGAGGCTTCGAAACAACTGCTGCACGTCCCCTGTTGCTCCACACAAGGAAAACCTACATAGACACAAATGGCTGCCCGACCGCCAGAGCCTGAGTCAAGGCAGAAAAAAGACTGAATTCTTTTTGGGGTGCTTTACCCTAAAGGTCTCAATAACTTTCAAGGTATGAAATGACAAACTCGCCGCTCACCCCCTTCCATTCTCAAAAAAAAAAAAAAAAAAAAATAGGGCAGCCCTGGTGGCCCAGCGGTTTAGCGCCGCCTGCAGTCCAGGGTGTGATCCTGGAGACCCTGGATCGAGTCCCGCGTCAGGCTCCCTGCATGGAGCCTGCTTCTCCCTCTGCCTGGGTCTCTGCCTCTCTCTATCTCTCTGTGTCTCTATGAATAAATAAATAAAATCTTAAAAAAAAAAATAATAATCACGCCATTCTTCAAGGACCATCAGGGGTCCTGGCCTCCTCTCCCCTCCCCCCACCCACAGGCACACGGTCCACACACACCTGAGGCCTGAACCTGCTTCGGCCAAGAGGCAACAGACCCCGCTCGTCTGATGCAATGGCCTCTACTTTCAGAAGCTGGGGTGCCTGGAAAGCAAAGGTCATAAAAAAACAAAAAAGAGAGAGCGGAAAGGAGAGGACAGTATGGAAAGGGGGGCAGGTCTGAGGTCATCCCTGGCCCAGCCTTGGGGTCTTCCATCCGAACGCTAGTAGAGAAGAAGCAGAAGCTGTAGGTAGAAGATGAAGGAGCTCCCCCTACAAGGGTCTCTGTGAGCAGAGACGCTTTGGTGACAGGCTTTGGTGACAGGGAACGATGCAGAGGAGAGAGGCTCCAGCCTGTCTGCACACAGCACAGCTCCCGCCCTGAGGGCACGGTTGGGGCGGAGGGAGCCAGCGCCAACCCCGGGGGGCCTGCCGGAGGGGGTGACAGATGGTTCATGACCGCGGAGGGGGTGACAGATGGTTCGTGAGGGCGCCGTAGGACCCCTCCCTAAGACCAAGCTCTCAGCTGAGGGGTGGGGGTCGGGAGAAACTACTGGGTGGTGGTTGATATGAACTGTCCTGCTCCCACAGGCTGGCGGGGCCCAGGGAGACTCAGGTTATGCACGATTCACTGTCTCCTTACTCCGATCATTATTTGAAAAATAAACTGCTTCCATGCTTTTGCAGACTGCAGGAACTCGGGGACCTACAGCTCAAACCAAGCACGTTCCAGGATTTAAGTTAATATACATAGGTGTCTCCTCTTTGTTTGAAGTATTTTTTAAAAAGATTTTATTTATTTATTCATGAGAGACAGACAGAGAGAGAGAGAGAGAGAGAGAGAGAGAGGCAGAGACAGAGGCAGCGGGAGAAGCAGGCCCCATGCAGGGAGCCCGTGGGACTCGATCCCGAGACCCCAGGATCACACATCAGGCTGAAGGCGGCGCTAAACCGCTGAGCCACCCACGCTGCCCTGTTTGAAGTATTTTTTAAAATGGAACACTGGATCAAACCTAGTAAAGCTATTTATCAAATACCACCAGTGAGCAGCTTGAAATCAGACTAGAATAAAGAGTTACAGGGAATCTGCCACTTTGCCAACACATGTTTTCAGGAGAAACTAAGGATTTTCTTCTGAGTAACAAATAAACAGAGTTTCCCCTATAGGTTAAAGGAAAGGTTCTATCAAATTGAAAATGGGGAGTCGGTTCAGATGGATAATCTTCCCCCACCCCCGCCACCTTATATTCACAGCAGTACTTCAAGTATGCCTCGGTAAAGAAGGATTATCCCAGAGGGAAGAGGGAGAAAACCATGCATTGACCTTCTGTCTTCCCAACATTTACAGGGAAAGATTAGGAACAGAATGAACGTCAGAAGCTGCCCTAATGTCAAATATCAAAATGAAGTGGCTGTCGATTGCAGAAAAATCACTCAGGAATTTAGTAGAGGTGTTTGTCATCAAACCATCTATTAGTTTATACTACACTTACTCTGTTTGAGGGTTTTATTTAAATTCGGGAAGCAGTAAAAACAAATCAGAAACAAATCAATGTCTACTTTTAGAGATCCAGATTACTCAAAGCCATCCTACGATACAGCAGGAAACAATGATATTGTGCACTGTCCCCCCTTCTGCCATTACCTCCCCAACCAACCCTCAGTAGCCCTGGGCCTACTGTCTATTTTCCTGGATGTCACTCATCGAAGTAAATCATCATCACTTCTGAAATTGTTCAATGACAGGTAATCAATAGGGAAGCACACATATTGCCTACTGCTACGCTGACAGGCAACACAAGGGGAACAAAGCAGTGAGGTAAGTACAATGAAGTAAGAGAGGTACTTCTAGGAGATGGTGAGAACCTCAGTAATGCACCAACAGGCAAAATTCTACAGAGCAACATCAATACATTTCAAAAGATTGTTTTTCAAAGATATTCTGACCATATTTCTCCTATTCATCTTAACCTAGGCTGGCTTGCCTTTTGGTTTTTCTTTTTTTCTTTCTTTTTTTCCTTTTGCACACTCCTCCAGACTCCTAACTCCCATAAAGGTGGAAATGTTCCTGAAGTAGATGCGTAGCTTCTCTTGGAGCAAAACATCCTCTATCTGAACACAACATGCAATGCAATTCAAAAATCTGACAATGGACCAGGACTTCTAGGGGAAAAAAAAAAAAAATGCCCTAACCACAATATTCAGAAATGGCACTCAAGGTATAAAGCAATTTAAATTTTGCTTCAAGGAGCTTGTGTGGTGCAGTCAGCTAAGCATCCGACTCTTGATTGCAGCTCAGGTCATGATCTCATGGTTGTGAGAGGGAGCCCCGCGTCAGACTCAGCATGCAGCACAAAGTCTGCTTGAGATTCTCTCTCCTTCTGCCCCTCCCCCACACAAAAAAAATAAAATAAATCTTAAAAAAAATTTTTTTTTTGCCTAAACTGGCAAGTGCCAAAAACACGGGGTGATCTGTCACTTTCCCACTTCTCGGCATCTCCTGCCTGCCTTTGGCCTGTTGTACCTCACATCCGTGGAGGCAGAGAGGCTCTCCTTGGCTTTTACCCACTAAAAGAGCCTCTCTTTTTGGGTTCCTTATTTCAACTTACATTTCCTGATATTCTGCTAACTGAAAGAAACATTATCAGTTACAAATGGATTATCACTTTGAAATATCAATATTTAAGAGTATTTGGATTGCAACAAAAATTGACATACAGTGATGATTTATCACCTAACAAAGAACTTCATTAAACGGACTCACAGAATCTTGACTGCTCTGCTGCCACTAGAGCTACAGGTTTATCATGCACATTCGAACCACCACGGTGGCAACAACAGAAAGGATAGATCACAAGCCAGGTTTTTTACGTCCCTTCAGATAAAGTTTAAATGACTAGAAGAACAAGGATTTTTCACTGTCCTTGCTTGTGTACAGATTCTAAATCAGGAAAGACAATGTTTTCATTAGTTTAAAATGTATTTTCCAGGAAATCCTCTTCCCTTAAATTTGTATAGTACTTTACAGTGTTTAAAACATTTTTCACAGATAACCGCCACAACTGATTCTCCCAAACACCTTATTATGAGACAGAAACTAAAAAACCACAATAGGTCAAGTTGAGCCAGCAGTTCACTCTTGCTCCAGTGGGATATGCTACACTTTATCATATTAACTGCCATCGTCATTGGCTTGTCATATTTTTAATCTCTTTATCTCTTTTTGCTGCAAATTTAGTAACTTTTTCAATCTATCTCCTAGTTCATTAATTCTCTTTTAATCTATGTCTTACATGCTATTTACCCAAACCGTTGATTCTTCATTGAAATAGTTTTTACTTCTAAGAGCTCTGGTCAGTTCTTTAAATCTGCCTGTCATTTTTCTATGATTATTAAAATACCATATCTTTAGCAGAAAGTAACAAGTGTTGGCAAAGATATGGAGAAACTGGAGCCCTTGTGCCCTACTGTGGGCACATAAAATGGTGCATCTATCATGGAAAACAGAAAACATGTAAAATAGACTTACCATATGATTTAGCAATCCCACTTCTGGGTAAATCACCCAAAAGAACTGAAAGTGGGGTGATGAAGACAGGTATCTATACTCTTATGTTTACAGCAGCTACGAAGTAGAAGCAACCCAAAAGATCCATCGACAGATAAATGGACAAACAAAACGTGGTGTAGGGATGCCTGGTTTGCTCAGCAGTTGAGCGTGTCTGCCTACAGCTCAGGGCATGATCCTGGGTCCGAGGATCATGTCCCACATCAGGTTCCCTGCAAGGAGCCTGCTTTTCCCTCTGCCTGTGTCTCTGCCTCTGTGTATCAAGAAAGAAAAGAAAGAAGAGAAGAGAAGAGAAGAGAAGAGAAGAGAAGAGAAGAGAAGAGAAGAGAAGAGAAGAGAAGAGAGAAAAGGAAAGGAAAGGAAAGGAAAGGAAAGGAAAGGAAAGGAAAGGAAAGGAAAGGAAAGGAAAGAAAAGAAAAGAAAAGAAAAGAAAAGAAAAGAAAAGAAAAGAAAAGAAAAGAAAAGAAAAGAAAAGAAAAGAAAAGAAAAGAAAAGAAAGGCAGGAAAGAAAGAGAAAGAAAGAAAGAAGAAAGAAAGAAAGAAAGAAAGAAAGAAAGAAAGAAAGAAAGAAAGAAAGAAAGAAAGAAAAAGAAAGAGAAAAGAAAAGAAAAAAGAAAAGAAAGAAAGAAAAATGAAATCTTTAAAAAAAAAGTATGTAAACAATGGAAGTGATTCAGCCTTAAAAAGCAAGTAAATTGGGCAGCCCAGGTGGCTCGAGATTTAGCACCACCTTCGGCCAGGGGCATGATCCTGGAGACCCGGGATCTAGTCCCACGTCGGGCTCCCTGCATGGGGCCTGTGTCTCTGCCTCTCTCTCTGTCTCTCATGAATAAATAAATAAATAAAATCTTTAAAAAAAATAGAAAATAAAAAAAAGTAAATTCTGGGCAGCCCCGGTGGCTTAGTGGTTTAGCGCCGCCTTCAGCCCAGGGGCATGGTCCTGGAGACCCGGATCAAGTCCCACGTCAGGCTTCCTGCATGGAGCCTGCTTCTCCCTCTTCCTGTGTCTCTGCCTCTCTGTCTCTCTCTGTTTCTAATAAATAAATAAAATCTTTAAAAAAAAAAAAAAAGCAAGCAAATTCTGATACAGGCAACAATGTGAAGATGCTACGCTAAGAGAAATCATTCAGGCACAAACAAGGTCTGACCTCACTTAAATGAGGTACCTAGAGTAGTGAAACGTGTAGAGACAGAAAGCAGAAGAGTGGCTTCCAGGGGCCGGAGGAGGGAGAAGCCATGGTGAGTGAGTGGGTGCTGGGTACAGGGTGCTCGTGTCCCGGGAGCACCCTGGGATGGTGCACTGGCTGCACCACAGTGTGAATGTATTTAATACTACTGGACTATATGATTACGATGCTGAATTTTATGTTATCTGCATGTTCAACAATTAAAAATCATTTAAAATGTGAGGGGGAGAAGACCCTGCACTTCAGAAGAGAGAGACCAGGAAGCAGAGGCTTCCTGCGAGTCCGCCTCATACCAGACTTCCATGTACATACGTCCCCCCTCCCTTGCTCCTCTCCTGGACTCCCCCAGGCAGTGAGGTGGAATTAGAAATAAAGTATTAAATAAGGGGCCACCAGCATCACGAGAGCATCACCATCATCCTCACCAAAGGCACAAGGAAGGCACTCGGGCTGAGAGAGCCTACGAGCCGGTGGTTACGTGGGATGGGGCTTCCGTGACCCTACACAGAAGCTGTGATGTGATTACGTACCCTTCGGGTGCCCTGCCAGGAGATGACTAGTCCCTAATCACCCTGGCAATGAGTAGCCCCAACTCAGACACAAATGTCTCAACCATGAGCAGACGTCTTCCTCTTCACGTGGTCCACGCCTGGGCCTCAAAAGAAGCTAGCACGCTTCTGCGGATGGCTTGGAGCTGAATGAGCGCCGCTCTAGGAGCAGACGAAAGGTGATGAGTGTTCGCTCCCCGCGTGAAGGGCACCAGCTGCCAGCTGCAGGCCTACATTGGGCATGGTGCTCAGAGGGGCGCAGCCCTGCACCCCCCAAGCAGGGCCAGGCTTCTGGGTTCGCTGGAAAAGACAGCGGCACCAAAGCAGCGGTGTTTAAGAATTTAACGTTTAAATATAATCAGGTTTTACCCTTGTTGGAGGCAAAGTCTGGTTTTGGCAATAAAAAAGCCTTTATCAAGTCTCCATGACGGATGATGTTCAGGCCTCCCTAAAGCATCTGTCACGTCAGCGGAGACTTGACAGGATGCTAGAGCAATCCTTTGACGATGGGATGTTCCACCTAAAATGTTCTGGCCAGACTACCGAGGCCATCTCTTCATGACTAGATTTGTCCTTTGCCTGAAGATCAGTTACTGATGACCTAACGTGAACCCTTGGAGAGTCCAAAACCTCTTCTTAAACTAAGATAATTAACAGGTGACACCCTCCCATACAACAGTAACTCCCCAAGGCCTCCGCCACGACGCCACCACTACCACCACCACTTTTCCCAGCCTGGCTTTTTTTTTTTAGTCACTCCTTTCGAAGGGTGCCCTCTCTGTACTGTACCCTTCCTTAAACCAGTGACTCTCAAAATTAGCCAGGCATCAGAGTCCCCTGGAGAGCTCGGCAAAACACAGCTCGCTGGGCACCTCCCACCCCCAGAGTCAGAGTCGCCACATCTGGGAGGAGACCAAGAGAGCGAGCGCATTTCTAACATGTCCCTGGATGAGGCCGGTGCTCCTGCTCCCTCCCTCGCTTCGCCACCCCCCTACTTTTCCACAGCTACCACACTGGAAATGCTGTCATTCACTTGGAATGCCATCTCCTCAGTAATTCTACTCACATCATATCAAAACCCCAGTGGTGACCAGTCCAAGGCTCTTCCCCTTCCCCCGGTCCTTGGCTTCTCTGCCCTTATTCCCAAGGAGAGGTCAAAGGACAAGTCAGAGCAAAGGAAGGAGTGGAGGGGAGCGTGTGCCAGGCAACCCGGGTTGGCTTTTCCTCTTTGCTTCCACACCACCAGAAGGGAATGTAGGAGCACAAGCCCTAGCCAACCCTCCCTCTCTTGCTTTACAAAAGCAGATGCTTCCCTGGGGGATCCCAGAAGGAGAGGCAGAGCTGGACCCGGGCAAGATTCAGCGATCCGGAGCCCCCTGCCAAACGGCCAAATTACTGTCATCCTAACAGTGGTCCACTTTGATTCCTGACACCTGTCTTCAAACACCAGCCACTTGCCAAAACCTTTCTCCCCCGTGCTTCTGAAAGTCCTACCTTTTCTACCATGTTTGTAAGTCCTTCTCAATCTGTCTACCCCGTGCCCTACTCTCTTCTGAATTGTACCCAGGAAGTACTCATTAAATATTTACTGAGTTTAACTGAAACATACTTGGAGGTCAGCGAGTGCACGCTGTAGGTGTACCATTAGGAAAGCAAGAGTCGTAGGAGTTCTGTATCCATAGCATTTCGTATTTGGGAAAGTTGTTTCCAATACCACAAGCCCCTAAAAATGTACATCAGGAGAAGGACATTCCGCCACAGACCAGAGGAGCTTTCAGAATCTGTAAATTTCCAAACAACCTATTATTTCCAGGAGCATATTTATAGCACAATGTATTTAGCCCCCTAAAAAATAGTGAAACTAAAATCAACCTTGGGAAATAATACAGAAATGGACTGATATTGTTGATAATTTTTTTCCTTAGAAGCATGGCCCCTAAGTTCATATTACCCAAAGAAAAATAGAATAGCAATAGTATAGATTGAGTTTTCCTTTAAAGAGAACAAAAGATGGCAACTTACCTTAGAACTAGTTGTAACATCACATCTTCACAATGTAAACCAATGAGAGTTCTAAATAATGCCAGGGACACCACACAGAGCTGGGAAGCAATAAACACACATTCTATTTCAGATACTGGAAGGATAGCTCTACTCCCCACAGATGGAAAATAAATCAGAATTACAAAATAAAATGGCCTCCTTTTTTAGCAGCTTTGATAAAAACATGCTGCTGCCAGAGAGAATGTGTATTAAGGTCTTTAGTTCTCCTACAGGATTTGATTGAAAGCCTATGCCTAGAATTATGCTATTACGCAGAATTACCCTCCTACAAAATGCCTATGCTCTTATTTCCAACTTTTAAAGATCCACATAAACGTGCCCCTAGAACTCTCCAATACACACACACACACACACACACACACACACACACACACACACGATCTGCTTGGCACTTATTTTCCCAAGTTATTTTCAAACATGACACAAGACAGGGCTAACAGTAAATCACATATACCCTGGCCAGCCCCCTTCTAGAGCCCTTAGCCCCATGCTGCAGCTCCTTTTGGTTTGTCTCTTAGCTTTGGGGCAAACATTTTCCTTGGTTCCATTTCCAGGAGAGCTGAGGATGTGACAATATACTTTTCTAAAAAGTTCGATCAAAAACAAGAATTCTGGGCAGCCCTGGTGGCTCAGTAGTTTATTGCTGCCTTCAGTACAGGGTGTGATCCTGGAGACCTGGGATCGAGTCCCACGTCGGGCTCCCTGCATGGAGCCTGCTTCTCCCTCTGCCTGTGTCTCTGCCTCTGTGTGTGTGTGTCTCATGAATAAATAAAATCTTAAAAAAAAAAAAAAGAATTCTTTCGATATCTAATATCCAAAAAGGAAAGATAAACAGGCAAGATAACCCAAGGTGTATTGTAAGACCAGTGTGCCCTTTGGGGAATAAGCTTTAATCATTCCATCAGACCACTTGAGTATTTTTTTGCACCAGTGAAGAAGTACTAGTCTGTCTTCTAGGCAGGATGGACTTAAAACCTGTTCAATGGAATGGAGAATGGTGTCATAATAATAATAGCTACAAGACAAAGGGTGGGGGGATAGAAAAAAGAATACTCATCATTTATTCCCAAAACAAACTCTCCTGAAATTTGTTCTGAGTTATAAAGTCCCTTCCTCTGGAGCTCTCCTTACCCGAAATGGGGTGTTGATTCGGCTCGTGAGAGTATCTAGGATGTGGACATTCTCGTGCTGATGCAAGAGGATAAAACGGAGGAAGATCTCAAGTAGCGCTGGCTCGGAGATACTACGCAGAAAAAGGTCCAGATACGCAGTTGTGGTCATAACCTCCTCCACAGTCACCTGGGACCAACGACAGAGTGAGAACAGGTGAGCATCCTTTCGATGCTGTGATACATGCTTCCCCAAAGGCCCCTGGCCTCACCACAGTGACCCCATCAAGGCAAGGACATGCCAACCACAAGAACACGCTTCAGAGCTTCATCTGAAGCCTATAACCTATTCACATTCCACAATACCTCATGCTGCTTCTGCCCTTTAATTCAGTAAGGGAAAAGCAAAGACATAAAAAAAAGCAATTCAAGTGTTCTGACAACTCTAATCATCAAATGCAGTTCAAATACCATAAAGATTTTAGTGTGTAACCACAAAGGGGAAAAAAGAGATAATGGAAAGTATCTACATGGTCGGTAAAGGATTAATTAGAAAGCCCAGTATAACTGTTTCATTATTAGGCATCCAATAAATATTTATTGGACCCGCTATGTACAAGAAGCTAGAAACATGAGAACATATTTTCTGTCCAGGAAGATGGGTTTATATATATAGTCTAATAAGCAAAATAATAACATCATAAGTGGCAAATAAAGAAGTACAAAGTACTGCAGATGTTTAGATATATTTCTGGAAAGTTGCAAGTCGAATTTTTATAACTGAATAATATAAAGTGATATTTATAAAGTGCTATAAGAGTTTACCACTTAAAAAGTAACTGACTTTTCTTTTAATAATACAAATTAAATTAGTATCGTCTACGTGATGTGATTCTTCTATGCAAGGGAATGTGCATAGTCTTTCAGGGAAGAGAAAACTCTCAAGAGTCAAGTTCTTCAAAGTGCCAAGTATTTGGTACTTAAAGCATTCAAATTTTAAACATTTTGATAAAGAATATTTTGAGAACTCGTATACACCTGTCTTCCTAAAAGCAAACTATAACACCTCTTGATGAACGGGGATCATCAATTTCCCTACTGTCTGTAGAATAGAAATACCCAAACTGGGATGTTTGAAAATCACTAGGGAAACAGTACCATATCTCAGATTCCAACTCTATCCCCTAGAAATCTTGGAAATCTCCCCTGCCATGAGTGTAATGTACTTGATGCTAAATGAAACAGATGGCGATGTTTTTGAGAGATGACATCTTCTCTTTCCCAGTTTTTCACTTCCTTCTTCCCTCCTTCCAAAGCGTTAGCTGTCACTTTATCACACTGTTACTGGTCATTCCTTTTATATTATACTCCTCTCCTCTTCGTAATTGTCTGCCTTCAGAATCCACAAATCAGTTCGGAAATTCCGAGCTCCCGATCTGCCGTGTCAGTATAGATAGGCCCCATGTGGGTACATCTGTATATAAAGGCTTAAATTATATTTATAAACTTTCTTGGTTCCTAGGTATGTTCCAGGTAGAGCAAGGAGTCCAGGTGAGTAAGACCTGACCAAATCAGTTTTGTCTATTTTCTTTATTCTAAGCAGGGCAGGCCTATCCAGTACATGTGAATGGACCCTCTCAGGATGTGTTGACAACTCACTGAGTGGCCTGAGCATGGCACGCATCAGAGTACAAGCATCCTTCCCCCCCCCAAAAAAAAAAGGCATCCTCCCCCTCCTGCTTAGCACCCATGCTGCGCGCCCTCAAAGCATTCGACACACACTGTGGCATCCGACCGACTTTAAAGGGCTCTCTGTGGCCCAAATATCACAAAGGAAAGAGGTAAGCCTCAACCACTTGGTAATATATTTCCCAAAGAAAAGTGCCCCTCACAGGCTGCCCCTGCTCCTGAAACCCACTGCTCCTACCCTTGTGTTTCCTGCTCTTCTCCAGACCCACGTTCGTGGCACTCTTACGGCCGTCCTGGGACACACGCTATGGCTTTTTTATTACTCTGGTGCAATGCGCAGAGTTTGGCACACAGGAGGTACTGAATGTAACGTTTCCTGAATAAATGACAGCCCCCAAGGTCCCAGTGATTTACATTTGCCAGAGTTGAGCTTAATCTTTAATTCTTCTCTCTTCTCTGGCCCTCTGTTCTGAGGGCCCCAGAGACTGGGGACATTTTTTATAAAAACCTATAAAATAACTGATGTCACCAACTACAGCCTAAGGGGGAAATGATTCACAACACCACCAAACACACAAGCTCCATTAGCTCACACCTGTTCCGCCACCGCAACCTCAAGGTCCTTTAGCAAAAGAAACTTAATCCAAAATCATGGGTGCAAAGTCTAATTCCCTAACAATCTTGATCGCTAGAAAAAAAGGAGCACTAGTCATTTCAAAAGGGCCATGCATGCATGGAGTCTCTGCAATACTGCATTTTCAACCTTATTTACTGAGCACTGCTGAGCTGACATGTCCTGCAGAATTCCAGGAGCTGCCTTTGCACCAACAATGCACCATCAGCTTTTCCCCCCTTAAGTTACACATGACCTTAATAAGCTCAAAAGCACAGCCATAAACCCTTAAGAATAGAAATCTCAGTCTTTGGGGGCAGACATGAAAGCAGGGCATTAAGCATCTATTGTTTACTACTCTTAGGCTGCATAAATGAAAGATTATTATTATTATTATTATTATTATTATTAGCAATCAAAGCCTGTCATTTATAAGCTAAGAGGATTTAAGAAAATACGTGGAGGGGCAGTATTTACATAACGTGGTATGAATACCCAAAACGCAATTCTATTAAGCATCGACTTGCAACCTCTTTATAAATTGAGGTCACACTCACCTCAAGCTAAGATCCAAGGCAAGAAGATCTGGTTCCCTTCCCTTTCTGTCTCTTCCCTCCTCCATATTCAAAGAGCCCTCAGCAGACTTTTATCCCAGAAAATCTTTTCCTGCCCCATTATCTTATTTTTCAGAATCTTCCTCTAATCCCCCAAATAGACAACCTCCTTAACGAGGATGAGACCAGAGCCTAAATGTGATCACTTGAAAGCTAACGCTGAACCACCAGGGGAAAGCAGCTCTGCCACGTGGAATGCAAAACCGAAGCTGCCACTCATGCCCCAAAAAGGAAGGCTTAGCCAAACAGGACAGTAGCATCCTCTTCCTGGTCAGGCTATGAAGGACAATCAGTCGTGGATGTACGTAAGACCTTCTGCCTTCCAGATGACTGTCGCTGTCCATTTCTCTGGTTCTGTAAGGAACTGCAGGTAGCTACCAATTTAGGAAGAAATACCAGGGGAACCCTGGGTGGCGCAGCGGTTTAGTGCCTGCCTTTGGCCCAGAGCATGATCCTGGAGACCCGGGATCGAATCCCACATCAGGCTCCTGGTGCATGGAGCCTGCTTCTCCCTCTGCCTATGTCTCTGCCTCTCTCTCTCTGTGTGTGACTATCACAAATAAATAAAAATTTTTTTTTTAAAAAAGGAAGAAATACCACTAGAAGTAGTAAATGAGGTTCTACTTTACTACCATATAACACACAAGAAAAATTGAAGGATACTAAAGCCTAGGAATGTGAATTTTCACTAAAGGCAGACCACAATGACAGCAATAACCCAAGGAAAACCCTTTCCCACAAGCAAATAATTATCCTTGACAAGATAAACACAACCAGAATCCAAACGATGTATGAGCTGAGACATCCCGTGTCTGTGTGTGTGATTTTTCAGCCCCCATTCTAGAAGGAACCGGAGCCCTGACTCGGGGACTTAATTTTACTTTTATCAAGACCAGTTTAGTCGATCCTTTGAAATCAAGCCCTTTTTTCACCCACCTCCTCCACCCTCCACCAGCCCTCACCTGGGTCCCCCTCCATGCCGAGTGCTTGTGTTTTCAGACTAGAGTCTGACGCCAAAAGGTGGACAGTGAAACCAATTTACTGGTTCGCTTGTGGTTTAGACCAGGGTCAAAGAGATGATATCAGGGCACACAGCATGTAGTAGGTACTGTTTTGTAAAACTTGCGTGTGCCTGTTTTCTTTTTTCAAACTATATGTAATGAGATACATTCCATAGGCATGTGCCTTGTTATCTAGTTAGTAAAAAATTCAGATGCACACGCGCAAATGCATAAGATAAATTTCTGGCATGTCTTACAGTCAGAACACCTGGAGAGCACTACAGTACACTGCAATAACCGGACAAACCCACAAGCCTTTTGGCCATCCTCTCACACCCCCTGGTTCCGGTCACTGGTCCTGCACTCCAGACTACAGCCCAGCATGCTCTGGGTCTGCAAGATGTGCATATAGAGGTGAGATCAATTCTCTGAATGGGACAGCAGCTGAATTTATGGTCAATCTCCTTTCTATCTTAGCTTAAGAGCTCCAGCCAGGTATTTTTTTATTAAATCTCCAACTTCTCAGAAATAGACAAAATAGAGTTTGTTTTCCTTTAAAAGGGGGGCGGGGATCAGCAGGAAGGGAGGAGTTGATGCCATGTGTCACATTCTGTTGCTGTAATTCAAAACTCTCTCAAAAATGAAGGCCACAACCAAGTCCAGTCATCATGCCCACAATCGAGGCAGCACATTAACTTAATGCGTAGCGTAGGAGTGAAATTGAGCATATAGACATTCTGACCTTTCTGTAATCAGCTCTAGTTGGGCAATTCCATTTGCATCTAAATTAGCACCAGAGTCCTCCCTGTAATGGCAGGTTTATGTGTGTGTCCTGAAAAACAAATTTCCCACCTGCTAATTGTTTTTTTGTGATCCAGTCACATTGGAACAAACAGATGGGTCCTACCTTCTGTCGCTTGGGCAGGTGGCAGGCAGTGGGGTCAGGTGACTGTTGCATTCTCTCCAAGTCAGAAGCCACCTTTCCTTGGCGTTTCCTTCCACATACTAGAGAAAACTAGCTAAGCAGGGTCTCCCCCAGGTCACCTATGAGTCCTCAGACCCAGCAGCCCTAAGTGGAGGCTGAGGAAACAGACCCGGGCCAAACCCCTCCCAGTGAGAACAGCAGGAAGGAAAGGAACACTGAGGCCGGGTCCTCTGGGACAGGCATGAAGGAGCCTCCACAGGGAACACAGGCTAAGGCCCTGCCTGCTGCTGCCACACAAGCTAGTGGCCGGGCAGGAGGCAGGTCCACCCGAGGGCAGCCAGGGGCAGCGGGGGGGGGGGGGGGGGGGCGGGGGGGGGATGCTCCACAGCCATCTTCCTCCCTCCCAGGACACAGAGTGCAAAGAACATTCAAGTACGGAAGGGGAGACAGACAGCCTGCTTCTCAGTGAGCAGTCCCACTGCTTCAGCCAAAAATTCAGGACAGAAGACATTTGGTGATTCCAAGTCTATAGAGTCTGCAGTTGAGAAGTTAGGCTCCCTCCCTCCTGGTCCCTCATGCCTCCCTTCTGCTCCTCCACCCCTAAGCCACACCTGTCACTGACTCTGCCAGAGGCAGGCCAGGGACGTCAGTGGAGGTGACATCCAAAGTCCATAAGTTTGGCTACTTTTTCCTAAAATACCTGAAGAAGGAAGAAATTAAAATGCTGGCTATGAGGACATCAGCAACACACCTTAAGGAAAAATGTTAAAAATAAAACCAGTGTCTCCCTTTTACTCTTTTTTTTTTTGGTGTATCTATAAATACAGTAGATAGAGATCCCTGGGTGGCGCAGTGGTTTAGCGCCTGCCTTTGGCGCAGGGCACGATCCTGGAGACCCGGGATCGAATCCCACGTTGGGCTCCCGGTACATGGAGCCTGCTTCTCCCTCTGCCTATGTCTCTGCCTCTCTGTGTGTGTGTGTGTGACTATCATAAATAAATAAAAATTTTAAAAAATGTTTAAAAAAATACAGTAGATATAATAATCAAATCAAATATTAATTCATTCATTAAATATAATACACTTCCTCTTGCCTATCATAATCATAAACCTCTCCAAGGGGCAGTCAGCAAATTATTTCTAAAGCCTCCTTCCTGTGCTGTGTTTGCATAATCTGTATCCTACTACATTATAATATAACTTACCTACCATAAACCTACAACCATTGTAACTTACTAATAACTTATCAGCTACAATTAACTTACTGTAGCCTACGACTACCATTATAACTGTAATTCAGCCTATGATCCATTACATTTGAACTTCTTCCGATAGATTTTAGTTACTGAAATACTCCAAATAGCACGTAAAGGTATTTTGACTATTTCAGAGTTTGGTTCTGAAGTCAGAATTAGCAGAAAAACTCTGGGATGTTTCAGCTCAGAAGCAAAGATCTGAAGGGTATCCCCAAGATCGCTCAATCCTTCCCTTGGCTCTTCGCTGGTTGCTTCAGAAAGATTCTTCATGGTTGCAATATGGAATTTTGCACGAACACATCATCATCATCGCCGGTCAGTCTCCGAGCACCCACTGTGTAATGTATTCTCAGCCTCTTGCTTCAGCACTTGGAGTCCACACAACCTCATGAGGACTAACTGTGCCCAAGCAAAATGACACCTCCTAAAGGAAAGGATCCTGTGGTCCTCTAGGCAGCCAGAAGGCTGGAGAAGCAGGCTCAGAGAAGAAGGGGCTCGGCCACTGGGCAGCCAAAACACAGAGAACCCCTCTCCCCTCTTCTGAACTCGGGCAGGGAGGACACTGCCTCCTTTGGCAGCACAGCTCAGCTCTTACCGACCAGAAAGCATTCCTCACTGTAAAGGAAGATTCCACCCCTGTCATTTAAGCACCTGTGCTCAAGTTAAGAGGGGGCCTGGGGGCGGGAGTGATAAGAAAAAGCTCTCTCTCCAAACTCAGCTGTCCTTCCTGTTCGGGGATCCTTGTTTTAAACCCCCACCTTCCTCCTCTTCCAGGCTAAGTCCATTTCCTTTCTCAGTTTTCTTGATACACTCTCCCATCCTTTAGGATTGCACACTTACTGCAGAAACGACCGTGTCTGACCTACAAGGTGAATTCTCAAAGCACCTGGTACACCGGCAGGGACTCGGAGGGTAATCAATAAATGTGTCGAGATGGAAATCAGCAGCCTTGGTACTAATAAAAGCACACGGTTTTTATAGCCCACGTTGGGGATGCCTTCATTAGCCAGGTGGTTCAGATTAATTTGACAATGCACGAAAAGAAGAGGATATTTTCCTTTTATAGCAAATAACATTTCATTGAAACCACAGAGCCCAACTCATGCCATGCTCTTGAATTACAGCAACCTCAAAAAGTGATCCATTGGGGAAAAAAGAAATGCTTCCTCAGTTTTCCCCCTAATTTCTCTCCCTGATTAATCAGACAGTACTATTGAATTCTAATGAGACTGACTTTAAAACCCAACAGCAGAGCGGGAATAGTTTGGGCCAGAGTCTCAACCAGCAGCTTCTTTAGAATGAAGTATTTGAGAACAATTATAAGAAGGCAGGCCGCCTCCCTCCTCATTCAATCTGCCTGCTGGGTTAAAGGTATTATTTGGACCAGAGTGTTATACATGGGCCAATTTCCCTAGACACCAAATACTTTTAACAAAGGCAAGCCCTGATGACAAAAGACAGATTTCACTCCTGGCTCATTTGCCATGAGATGGAAAGTCTTCGACACAATGGAAGATTGAGAAAACACACAGGCATCTGCCCAAATGAATTCAATAATTCTAGTCTTTCTGGTCCTTCTTCTCTGTTATCCCTAACCTGCTCATCACCTGGCACTGGATAATCACAGGGTGAGGCACACAGGGGCACACCCGCCCGAGCGATTCTGGCTCTACCTCACCTGAAACGCGAGTCACACAAAAGAAAGGGGTGGTGGGGGAGAGCAGGAAAATGTTAGCGTGAGGCCAAAGGAAAGTAGGCCAAGAAGGTAAAACAAGCAGACTGTAAACTTCCTTTCTGTTTTCCTTATTTCTTGGTTTTCTTATGAGAACTTGAAACACTTGCAGGGCATTTGTTGCTGATAAATGTTTAATGTTCTCCTAGGATGATGCAGGGAAAGAATACAAGATTCACACCAATCTACAGACCAGACCCTCCTTCCCCCTCCTCACAACTGTTTCCAAGACAAATACCTCCTGGCTGCCTTAGATAAGGCGGGGCTTTGCACAAGCTACTTTCTGTGGTTCTCTGCATTGTTGTCGGGAGGGTGGGACCCTTCCTATCTTTCCATAATTCTGATGCTTAAGAACGGAATCCTCCAGTATAGCATTATCTCCCTTGTGCGCTTGTTGAAATTCAAAAGGAAGAAAGAAAGAAAGAAATCTAATTTCCCATTTCAAATCAAAAGTGAACGCAAGCTTCATTTATAACTCTAACTCTCCTCTCCTACAGAGGCAGAAAAGTGACATGGACCACAGAGAGCCTCCATGGAGAGGAGGAGGTCTTACAGGATCTTCCCCTGCCTCAGACTCTAAAATCTCACTGTGTGCACACCCCCGTGCATGCTAAGACAACAAATGCGGTTTAATCCCCTAACTTCTGGCTCCTCCCAACTCCATCTCTCCAATCCTGCGCACCCCCCTGCCCCCCCATCCCCAGCAGGGCACATTCAATGACAGGTGAAGCCCTACAACTGCCCAGCCTGTGCTTTTTCTGCAGAATAATAACAAAGTTCTAGCTCCGCATCCACAGAAACTGAATTTTGTTAACACATAAGAAACTGTGAGGTTTGTGGCAGGCACTTCTATTTGTCCCCCGCCCCCAATATTCAATCTCCCTTTCTTCTTCCTTAAGGAAGCAACTTTAAATCCATAGCTGAAAAACTCTAGTTCCCTCCTTCCTTTGCATCTGGGTCTGGCTGTGCCTGTCTTGGCCAGCCAGTAAGGTGTGAACAGAACTGGTGTATGGAATAAAAAAAAGGATTATTAAAGGGAGTTTTCTGTTATCTACAGCTAAACCTTATGCAAACTGATACAGTGTTTTCTCTGAAAATAAGATGAGTTGCTTTGTAAGCAAATTGCTACAGCGACCTCCTGCCAGCATTTAGAAAGGCACCTCGCATATACTGGGTGTTCAAAATATATTTGTTGAGTGAATGAATTAATAATGAATGTTTTATACCAAAAGGAAACCATCTAACACTTGCAGCCCATAAGGCTAAATACAGTGTCGAGACCAATCTCCTAGCCCATTCTCCTAATAATCCTCCCAAGCATGAGAACAGCATTTTTCAAAATTTTCTTAACCAGGAACTATCATCATAAGAACAGTATTTTACAATAACATATAGTATTTACCATTACTGAGTACAATGCAATCTGATATTTTCTATTTTATTGTCTTTTAAGTGCTAATTGCAACCAACCAAACCGAATTTGTGGCTCATTACTATGACAAGACTCAGTGTTTGAAAACTCTTTAAAATATATATATATATATATATATATATACACACACACACTTATCTGTTCATTTTTCTGTTAATAAATAAGAGCCGACACTAAAGTTTGATTTTTTTAATACAAAAATCTAAAATATTAAAAATTTCATAGAAAGAAACAGTAGTAGAAAAAAAACAAAACCTTGTGCTTATTTTGTTTGACATTTTTATACAACCGTTAAATACCATTGCTGATGTCTTGGGATCTCTACGACATAAAGCAAATATTGAATCTGTACTGGGAAAATCTACCTAGGACCCAGCAGGTATTGAGAGCTGGCTAGTTGACCTGTCCTCCTCCTATACCCACTCCTGCTTTCCATTTCGCACTGGCAAATGGTAGTGTCCTCTCTCAGCACCCACCAGGCCTGTCCTTTCTCCAAACTGTCTAGTCTGGGTGATTAAGTATTTGTGTTGGCTGTTCTTTCTCTTAGCTAATAAGGGAATCAAAAATGCACTTCCTTTCTAAGCTGGAATTCTCAAAGTCTACAGATAATAATTTAAGGAAGCAAAAGGCAGCATGGGGAAGTAGAAAGTGGACCGCAGTGGGAATGTAAAACACTTGCATTTTAATCCCTGGAATCTGGTGACCTTGGGCAAGCCAAGCAATCTTTCGGCACCTCAACTGCTCTAGCTATAAAGCAAGCACAGTGCCCTTGACCTGCAATGTAATCCAGCATAGCAAGTTTGCAGGTGTCGGTGAAGGAGGCCAATGAGGAGATGTGGTGAAAGCCTCTGGGAAAAGTGCCTTCCTCCACAGATTTTAGTGAGCACATAAGGTGAGGCTCTACAAGATAATAGAAAAGCACTTTGGAACACTTAGAGGACTCCCTAATGTAAATACAAAGCCACCACATAAGCCTTCTGTGGATAATCTAATGTTAAGGCACTGAAAAAAAATCACCTATTTCACATCCTCTCTTCCCTTTGCAAATATTAAACTCACAGTCTCTGAATATTTCTTTTCACATCATGAGAGTTAGTGTGCTCAGCTGTGAAATGATGGCATTGAACCGGATGATCTAGCCTTTCAATTCCAAAACCCTGAGATTCCTGGATTTCACGTCAGGGTCATGAGACAAGACCTAACTTCTGGCCTGTGCCTTGGTATTTCTACCTCCCGGCATAACTGATGTGGAACCTCCTCGAATGAGGCGACAAGGGGGCGAGGCACGTGCTTTTGAGACATTTATTCAACCAACTTGCATATCTTCTGGGTGCTCTTCGTGTGTGCAGGAAACTAGCAGCTGAGGGTGCGCAGCAGCAGCACAGGCCGCGTCCTGTCCCCGCGGCACGGCCAGCAGGTGGCTGGTGAAACGCACCCGGCGAGCCCGGAGGCCGCACGCGGGAGCGCAGAGATGCGGGAAGTCGCCGTGTGCCCGGGCCAGGGCTTCCGTCCGATGCGGGCCGGGGCTGGGACTTAACGGGCGAACGCATTCTGCACAGACCCGCGAGAAGTAGAAAGAATAATCCAGCAGGAACTCGGTAATAAGAGCAGAGGACAACGAAGGCATCGCTCTGACCTCGGGCCTGCACTTGAACATCCCAGGGGACGGCAGGTTCACAGGCGGGAGGGGGACAGATCACGACGGGTTTTCAGATACCAGGGAGGTCAGTCTGGATTATCTTCTGCAGGTAACAGGCCCCCATTATGGGCTCTTCAACGTGGCGAGGACACCTAAGCCACCTCTCTCTGTTTTTGTGATGTGAATTACTACTTCCAAATCTCTAGATTTAGAACGGTTGAATTTCTGCAAACCCGACAGAGAAAGCTGGTCCGAATGTTTCACCCCACCACAGGGTTGCCCAGCAGAGTACCCTGGCCTCTCTGCCTCCCTCACCACCATCTCCCCCAGGACAGGAGGAGTCACTGGTCACTCTGATGAGGCTTGTCCCTTCCTCTCTTTCCTTCTGGGAGCCAGACTGCCAGCAGGAAGCACGCGTTCCTCTCTGCTCCTCCCGCCCCAGGTTCCACGGTGTGTCCTGCAAGTCTGCCCAATCCCGGGGGTTGATATTAGGAAATCTTTTTTTTTTTTTTAAAGATTTATTTGTTTTAGCGAGTAAGCACGATCAGGAGACACAGAGGGATGAGAAGAGAGAAAGAGAGACCCTCACGTGGGGCTCGATGCCCAGAGCAGAGCTGGAGGCAGAGCTCGATCTCAAGACCCTGGGACTCTGACCTGAGCCTAAACCAAGAGTCGGCCACTTAATGGACTGTGCCACCCAGGTGCCATGACCTAGTGCAAACTCACCCACAGGTATAAACCCCATGTTCCAGCATCGCTTTTATGGACAATCAAGGCCCTATTCTGATCTTCTGTTTCCCTCACTCGTAGTTCTTAACTTGTCAGAACTCAGAGGGGAAGGAAAGCCCTTTACACCTCAGTGAGACCAAACGGACTTTTCTGAAACTGCATGACGTCAGCTATGCAGTCAGGTCCACTAATTCGTGTAAATGCTTTAGACTCCAGGGCCAGTGCTTCAGTGAAAAGGCGCTGCACCTCCAGGCACTGCCGACCTATGGCAAATGGCGCAGGCGACACCACAACAAAGTTATGGCAATACACAGGCAGTCCTAACAGGGAGCAGAAATTCAAAAGAAAAAAAAATTTTATAGATTTTATTGATTTATTCATGAGAGACACAGAGAGAGAGGCAGAGACACAGGCAGGGGGAGAAGCAGGCTCCATGCAGGGAGCCCGACGTGGGACTCGATCCTGCTCCCGGGATCACGCCCTGACCCGAAGTCAGACGCTCAACTGCTGAGCCACCCAGGCATCCTCGGCATCTCCTCTTCTTGGCTTCCCGACGGCCCAGCCCTCTCTGTACAGCCGAAGCCCACAAAGCCCCAGGGCAGCAGGTGTGACTGACACTCAAGTAATCCCCATAAACACATCCCCCCCTTCTTCTCTCCTGACCCCCCTTCCACACTGTTTAAGATCTATATTCTATCCTCTCAGAGGTAAACAAGCAAGCTAGACACAAGATGAATGATCAGTGAAATTAACTCTTCTAGGGAGCAACTACATTTTAAGAGATTAGTATGTGATGAGACTAAATTATCATACGTTGATTAGGTGAGGATGAAAATTCTGAGTACACCTTTCCCAGGGGGGCCTCTGTCAACACCCCCTTACTGTCCCACTCTCAGCCCACTAGAAGGACAACTGGACACACAGGCCATGAGCTTCTTATATCTCAGGTGCCATTTCCAAAGGAGGAAACAAATGATTTTTATAATTATCATTCATCATGACTATTATTAATAGTATTTCCAGAAATAGCTACCATTTGCAGAGTCCCAGCCCTGTGTCATGCACAATGGTGCTTCTTATAGGTCACTGGAGTTCATTCAATTTGGCCTTGCAAAATAGGTGTTAGGGCCCTCATTTCAAAGAAAAGTGAGGCCCATAAACTTGCCCCAAAAGTACACAGTAGGTGGCAGAGACCGGATTCACCAGAGATCAGGTCTGCCTCATAACAAATTTCATATTCTTTGTACTATCTTGAGGAGAATTTGAGATAAGAATTCTAACAATTCCTTGGCATTCTTGTCCTCTGCCCTCTGAAAACTGAGCAAAAATACTTTGAAATTGAATAGTTGTGTCAACTACGTGGGCTGATTAAGGTCAAAGACACTATCTCCCATTACAAGAGTTGAGTCATGGCATTTTGGAGGATTTATACCCTTTCCTGCCTTTTTACCACTCCATCCCTCCTCCAACTAATTCAGTTACATTTCTCAGAAACCAGCTGCTCCCAGTAACAGGTCGGGACTCCACTCTAGAAAGCAGCATCTCCAAAAAACTCACTGAGCATCTTACTCCTGAGAACCACCAAAAGGGCTAAAATTGATTACTGAGCCAGCAGGAAGGGGGAAAAACGCTCTCAAGAGGAAAAAAAAAAAAAAAAAAAAGGATGTAATGTGAAACACCAATTTTCCTGCTATCACTGGACACCTGCCAACAATACAGAATCAACGCCTAAGACGAGGCCAATTATAATACTACATTAAACTGCCACTCACAAAAGCATTAACCTCTGGCCCTCACCGCTCCTCGCTATCCCAGAAAGTACCATTCCTCAGACCTCGGTCAGACACCAAAGCTGACTCCACCAGCAACAACCAGGGATGGAGAAATGGAATCTTTTAGACGTAGTGATGACCTCATTACAATCCCAATGCAGAAAAAAAAAAAAAAAAAAAAAAAACAATCCCAATGCAGGACAACTTCTGGTCCCAAGGAGAACAATGGTTTTCAGATACAGATCTCCAGTGTTCAACTTGACTTGGAATCCAATGATTCAAACACATTTCAAGGACATCATACAGCAGTGGTCCTCCACCCTGAATCTATGTGAGAATCATCACCTGGGGAGCTTTTAAGAAAAACCCAAGTTCAACCTTCATCTGGGTCTAAATAAATCAGAATCTCCAGAGGTGGGACCAGGCCTCCCTTGTTGATTCTGATGTGCATCAGGGTGAGGACCACTGTCCCAAGGATGCCTTATACTACGTTGGTGCTAAGATGCCATTTAAGACATTTCAGCTGATGGAGTAACAAAAGTAAAATCAAAACAAAACAAAAACAAATAAAAACAGCAACAAAAAACACCAGGTTTTTGCTGAGCGGTACTCTGTAAATATAAGGATAACAATCGCATTCTTTCCTAAGCAAACTCAGGCCCAGGAGGTAAGTGAGCATTTCAGATCACAGGGCAAGTCAGCGGTGAGACCCTCACCCTGTGTCACCCACGCAGTCACCAAATTATCCTGTTTGGTCGATGCTATCTTCTGCCACTGGCTACATGAAGTAAGTACTGTGCAAAGCTTGAGAAAAGATTTAAAACTTCTTAGAGGAAACAAAGGAGTAATTTGGAAGCTTCCAAAAACTTCCATTATCCAACTGGATAGAATATTGTACACTACTAAATTCGTTAACTGTCCAAATGAGTACTAGAGAATTTCCCAAGAATAAAAGCAGGATTTAATTAATTCCCAACTATTATGGGAAGACCCATTCTAGAAGAGTTAATGTTTTGAATTAATAAGGAGAAGAATCCAAGCACCAGTTGGAAAAAAAAAAAAAAAAAAAAAACAGCTGATAAAATGCTCACTTCCTTACCCTCCCTCCACCATTAAAAAAAGGAAGAAGCAGCATGGTCAATAGCATGGCCTACTTTTAGCACTGTGAGGTACACAGTGATCCTAACATCATTCTGGGCTGCTAACCTCACTCATGATATGAACAAAGGGCTCCATGTGAGAGTCTGCAGATTAGCTAAAAATATTGTTCCTCTCTTCCTCTTAAAGTAGGGCCACCAAAAAATTAAACCCGAGAGCCTCTTCTTAGATCCACTAGATGGTGCAAGCTCTCCTTTTAGAGCAGACTTACCCGGAGGAGAAACTCAAGCAGGACATCAGAAATGAACATGGGTGTCCCCAAGCAGCCCCTGATTACATAGGAGCCTTGAGAAAAAGGGGATTTGCTCTCAAAGAAAATATCTTGCAATTAACAAAAACATACGGAGAATTTTTTTCTACATTCTGCACTGGGAGCTCAGGAGTTAATTTACGCCAAGGAAGGAATCATGGAACTAAGATTTACTTCCAAGGGGGATAATGGAAAGAGATGATGATACTGAAGTCTTTAGACCTGCAGTTCTGGGTTTGGTCCAAGCTCGGCCAGTAATCAGCTGTGTCAGCCTGAGCAAGTCACTTAACCTCTCTGGTCTTCAATGTCTTTATCTGAAAAATGAAGAGTTGGGACTAGACAATCTCTGGAATTATATCTCGTACTAAATTCTATGAGTGTACGTAACATACTATGTTCCTATCTCTAATACAATCTCTCCACTTAGATTTGGGAAGAACTTCACACACAAAGAATATGCTTCATGAAATCCATCCAGTCTGTGAAATTTGTTTCAACTGATGTGTTCTTATTAATTCGTTTACTGACAGATATTTTTAGAACGCCTACTGGGTGCCAAGCACTGGGCTGACATCTGCGCCAGGGAATAAGGACATGGAACAAAGGAGCTCTTCACCTTTGCTCCACATAGACCTCCTCTATAAAATTGAAATCTAACACATTTCAAAGCCATAAACTTCATAAATTCTGACAGAGAGAATGCTATCTTCAATGAAAAAAAAAACGAGACAGCTAAATCTACTAGTTCTATTAAAGCAGGTATCATAAATGTAAATTTCACATGTGCTTACCCGGAGAGTTGAATGTCTTGATAAATAACCATGAAAATGATATATTGCCAATTATTTTTAACTTGATAGATATCTCCTAGGCAACTCAAGCCAAAAACAATAAAGAAAATTTCTCCCATTTTGGACAATATCATTTCTAGTTGTGGAGAGTACATTTTAAATATGAACCTGAGAGCCATCACTGATTCTTGAGTAATATTTTTTTATTCATTTTCCTTCTGCTTCTTTCTAGAAAATTCCATATCTTCCTTTATATTGTTCCAGCAATATCTGTCTCAAATCTGGTCATTTCCATCATGGACTTCCACAACAAAGAAGAGAGATCTCACGTTCAGCAAAAGCCACATTTAGCCAACTCTAAACACCCTCTCCCTCAAGCACCTCACTCTTTTTCCACTCCACGCCACTCTAGAGCGTCAGCTGTCAGCCAAACAACAATTCATCAACCTGATGAGACCCCCCCAACAACTCCTGCTACTTAATCTCTCCTTACCTGTCTCCTCCCTCTTCCTTCCTCACATTCGCTCCACACACATATCACTACCTAGTCACCGTATCTATGTTCACACATTTCACTTACTCAAAAAAAAAAAAAACAGCAAAATACCTGTACGGACAAGGCAGTGTGCTAGATATGCTGCTGTAATAGTCATATAATAAATGGACATATAAATAAATACATATAGTCTCTACTCTCGTGAAGTTTGTCACCTGGGAGGAGAGGTAAGACACAGTAAACCCATAATAATCACACAAGGTAACCTTTAAGTGCCACATGAGTGATACCAACAAGATTCCAAAGATGTGAAGAGTGATCGCCTAGGCCTGGCTTGATCAGGAAGGCTTTTGGAAGGAGGTGGCATGTGGTCGGGACATTGGAGGGTGAGAAAAATCTAGATAAGTACAGGTGGAAGATAAAGGCATCTCAAGCAGAGGAAAGGCATAAGCACAGGCAATAACTGGAAATCCAGTTCATACTCGATGTACAGGACATGGTCCAAGATGGGTCGTCAGTCTATGGAGAGGGAGACGAGAGGAAGTTCAGGGTTAGCCTGGGAAAAGATTCAAATAGCTGGGCTCTGTCAAGTCTAGCCTCGGAGTAATTTTTCCTAGTACTTTGATGTCTATGGCTCTCTACCTATTCCCTCCTGGAAATATGCCACATTTTATAATTTACAAATTAATGAAAGATCTACCTGGTGATCTAAAACTATGATTCTCCAAAAAGTGAATAAGAACTAAAAAAGTAATAAAAACTAACACATACAAAGCACTAACTCTGTGCCAGGCAACACTGTAAAATATCAACTCATTTAATCCCCACAGGTCCTGTCAGATAAGCACTATTAAGTCATCCCCATTTTACAAAGGAGGAAACCAGCTCAGGGAAGTCAAAAGTGCTGTCCAAGGACACAGAGCTAGCAGGTGGTGGAGCTGGGTTATCTACCCTGGCAGCCTAACTCTAGAGCTCACAGCGTATTAAATCCTTCGCAAAGAACTTTTTCACTGGATATCACTATCTCTAGGTTTATGTTAATGAATAAATGTGCCTTCCTCTTTGCTCTCTATTTTAAGTCTGTTTACTCTGGCCAGTGTTTTTGTTTTTTGTTTTGTTTTGGTATGCATCAGACACAGAATTATAAAAACACGTACGTATGCCCCCAAGACACCATGAGGATGGCTTTGGGCCATGGGATCCATGGCCAGTTCACTAGTAGCTCTGTGAATATGCAAAACAAGAGGAAAGATTTGGGTTTCTATCCACCTAACAGTATGCCTCAGCTTAGTCTCAGCTTACCATGTGACCCACCTGGAGCCTCCACATCTACAAAATATTCAAAGATACAGTGGTTCCACAGGCTGGAAACCTAGCACTAGACCTTAGATATTAATTATAAGATTTTCTTCTGAAAAAAAAAAAAGAAAAGCGAATGTTCCAATGGCTTCTATTATAGTCTATTTCTACATTCTCAGAGGCTTTCCACAATAAATACTAGACATTTCATTATGTTCCACAGTTGTTCCACAAGGGAGATCTCTGGGATAAACAATCTACTCTCTTAGGCTTTTCTATATATGGATGAAGGGAAAAGTATATTTGTATACGGATCTAAATGCCTGTGCGCATCTTCTTTCCACTTAATAACCTGGAATACGGGAAGTGAAAAAAAGTAATAATGGTTACAGTGAAATGAAGAAAATCTGCCAACCCCCTCTCAACTGTGTAACCTATAGTTACAAGGAGTACTCACTTCCCCTTTCTGCCCACAGCCCCAAGGTGTCGGGGGGGACCCAGTTGGCAGTACAACGATGACACTTTACAATATACTCTGATAATACATGACACCAGTGTGTGGCCAGTTTTCCTACTGCCAAGCTGACATTTCCACTGTGAAGGAGTTTTTGTGGTACTGACATCACTGTACACATATCTTCATAGTATTACCCTGGAGAGCAGAGTTGATTTCACAGTATAAGTTACGGCACTTATCCAGCATCCTGAACTACAGGAGGGACTTCTCACAAACACTAGACACACACCAGGGAGCAGAAAAGCATCCTTAGAACCAAAACATAAGAACTCAACAACATCCTTTCCTCCTACTCACCTTTAAATGCTACTACTACTAAGTTTGTAAATGATGCAAGTATTTTGACTTACGCTATCTGCCTCGATGGCTAAAACAGCTCCAGAAGGATGTAGGTAAACCATATCCCCTTTCTAATGCCCTGATCATTTGGGAAAGGCTTCACGGCTTCCCAAAGCACTGTAGAGACCTCCTCATCTGATGCTTACCAGTCTTGGAAGGTTCACAACATGGGAATTACCATGGATGAAAAAACTGGATCCTTAACCAGGGGAAGCACCTTGAGATCACACATAAAACTGGGACCCATGTCTTCTGAATCCTAGCCCAGTGAAGGAGCATCAGTAGCCAATGGGCCAGCAGAAGAGCAGAGATTCGTACAATCACCCAGTGTGGTCCATGGAGCACCTGGCTGCTGGCAAACAGGGAAAGCGTCAGCCCCATCTATTAAATCAGATCCTGCTACTCCAGAGTTTGAGAGGAAGAAGTTCCCAGGTGACTGCCTTTGCACATTTAAGCTTGGGAATCTCTGGCACTGAGAATCAGAAAAAGCAGGGAAAAAATTTTAGGTACAACTGTGTTGGCATCACATTCTGAGGGAAATAAGGAAAGGGTAAATCGAAGGTAGGCTGTCTATGAGATGAGATGAAAACATGTGAAGGGACAATAAGCATATTATCTAAAATCAAGATACCAGTGACTAAAAATGGTACCAGATTCATTGTCCAGTATCACAGTGGCATGTGAAGGATTTCTCATTTCAGAGATCCAGCTGGTTGAGTTAATAGGTGATACGTGTTTAGTACTAAGTGCCAGAGACAATAAGCACTTTAAATGCAATGTCGCACTTACTCTTCCCAAGAGCCCAATAAGGTAGGTACTGTTTTATCCATACCTAATATGTACACATAGACGAAGGTACTTGCCACCGTCACGTTGCTAATTAAAGAGCAAAGAGCCAGATCTCAAACTAAGGTCTCTCTGGCCTCAAAACCCATTTTTTGGTAGGTCAAGCTAGACTGCTTCCCCAAATTGTATTAACCAAATATAATGCATTAATTGAATGAAATAGATGGCACACACTCACCTTCAGTGTTCAATTAACAAATCAAGTATTTCCAAATCAAAGCCTCTTGTAAGTGTCACTGAAATCTTCCAGGTCTATTTAATGGCTGCTTCTCATTGGATAGAGCAATTATTAACTGAGGCTAACTGCAGCGAGCCTGCTTAACGTGATTTCTTCAATCCACGTTCCATAGCACTACTGCCAATCCGTGTCACATAGCTGCAGGCCCACGACACGATGGGCCTTTTTAATTACCTCATTCAACTGCCACTCCTGAGAGACCACAGCCATCCCTACATCTGGCCTCTAGGCTTCCGCGGTTCTCTTCTGTTTAACTTCAGGGTGACTGAGGAGACAGAAGGATTGTCCGGGCCCCTGCCACTGCCATCCCAGTCACAACTGGATCTCCAGCATTAGGCAGAGACTACAACACTATAATACAAGCTTGAGATGGCACCAGGTGCATCAGGCTCTCCTGCTGAGCTCAAGCATCCGCAGACCACGGCTTCCCCAGCTGCCAGATGGCCCTAAAGGGAATACCTGCCTCCCTGCCCTGAAGTCACTGGAGCCTGCCTCAGGCTGTGAGGCAAGAGTGGCAGCTTCTAGGAGTGACCTCATTTCTCTACGACATCCCTGAGACCCCTCACTTTATACCAGACCAGCGGTGTGTGGGCCAGGTGAGCGCACAGGTATGCTTTCGGCATGGTGGCGGACAGAACCATTTTAAGTAACTGGTTTACTTCGGACACGGTAAGAAACAAAGTTCCATATAGTCAACATCATTAAAAGAGGGGGAATAAGAAGCTAAGGGGAAAAAAACGGCAGGGGGCAGGGGGGCAGGATAATATTCCAGAGCCATTAGGGATTGGATACTTGGGTCAATAATGTAGAGGATGGGTCTTAAAAAGCAAATTACTGAAATGCATAAGTAGAAATATGACATGGAGAGACCAAAATATTATCCCACTACAGGTTTTCATATGGTTCACCCCAGAGCTGGAGCCTAATTCGGAGCTCCATAACCCCAGGGAAACTAGAAAAGACTTAGCAAGGGACCACCAAATCTGAAAAATAAAAATCTCAAAATCCAGGGCCAAGAGGGCACCCTAACTCCATGCTTCTGATTCTTTATTTTTTCCAATTTCCCACTGAAAGGAACGGCCTGATCAGCGAAGTTTTATAGCATTACTGGAACCAGACATAAAACTTCAAGGTGCTTTCCATCAGGAAGTGATGCAGACGACAGCAAAGTGACGTGCCGGGCATCCAGGAAGGCAACGGGAAAGCTGCCAGAAGAACATGCAGGGGGCTTTTCTCTACACTCTGGCCTCCAGAACCCCCTCCACCATCTCCCAGACTAGAGATGCGTGAAGAAGAGTGGACAGGAGAAAGGGAGTGAAGGGACAGTTAAGTGACAGACTGCTCTGCCCACTTCGCCCTGGGGACCAGAAACAGTACGCCCTAGGAGGTCGGCACATGCCTCCCATCAACTCAGCACCCAATTATAGCTCCTTAATGTTTATTAATGGTGATCATTTGAAGATGGTTTTTAATTGCCCTTAGAACCTTTAGTCACAAAAAAAAAAAAAAAAAAAAAAAAAAAAAAGAACCTTCAGTCACAAGTTTTACTGAGCATAAAAGTCAAAAACATCCCTAGCTAGTGAGAGCCCAACTGGGCCCTAGAGGGTCCCAGCCCACCTAGCCCACAGACACAGTCACAGTGAAAGGGTGACTCACAAACGTGGCTGCTCCCGGCCTCTCAAAATTTCCATCTTCTCCAGTCCCCAAAAAAACTTCCATCCATCAACCTAAGTCAATAAGCCATGAATTATTGAGCTCACGGGATACAGATCATGAATATGTATGTGTGTGTTTAGAAGACAAGATTGTAAAACAAATGGGCTCCACGGTGGCTTATAGGAAGCCAGCGCACATGCCTTTAAGGAAATGGCTGGAATCATTCTATCTGTGTCTACTGTTCAAGCGTGGTTTGAGCACACAAGAGATGGTGGGGAAATTGGGTTTTCTGGTAGATTTTTTGCTTCTGTTTTTCCAAGCATCCTTGTGTGGAATAAGTTGAATGAAAACAGCTGGCTGCTCTTCACAAAAACTGAAGGCACAGGCTTTCTTTGAGGTCACAGGTATCACTGCAAATGCCTGTGAGCTGCCTGCAGAAAAGGATGGTATGTAATTAATTCTTCTTCCTGCGCTCCCTCCCCTCCTTCAGCACAGTCCCCGCTCAGCATCTCCACCTCCAACTACTACAGATAGTCCAAACTTCTGCCCTAATTTCCTTACGGTCTCCAAATAAAGGAGCCGAGGAAGCCACAAAACAGAAGAACATACTAGTTCACAAGACATTTGACCAAAATCCTATGACTGAGCCCAGGATGCTATTCATGCACCCTTTCCCCTACAAACGCCTTGCTGGTCTCCTCTTTCTAACCCTGCTGCAGCCAGGGTAGGCACCGAAACCGTCTTTGGCGGCTACTGCCAACTGTCTGCCAGTCTCCTGCCCGCCCAGGAGCCCTAAACAACAGACCTGCACAGTCTTCCAAGCTGATGCTGACAAGGTCAATCGGCCTGCCTCACTCCCATCTTTATCTGTTACTCCACAGCCCTATCACCACATTCAAAAAACCACCACCACCACCAACAAAGGGACTTGATCATCCTCTCACTAGGCCATCTCTCTACCCAGGGCCTTTCTGCCAGTATTAGCATCAAGTTCAAAGATACATGGGATACCATGCTGCAACCCCCACCCCAGAGTTAGAAACTCTTTCTTTAAAAGAAAAAAAAAGAAAAAAAAATATATATATATATTCTATTTATTTATTCATAAAAGTCAGAGAGAGAGAGTGGCAGAGACACAGGCAAAGGGAGAAGCAGGCTCCCTGTGGTGAGCCTGATGTGGGACTCGATCCCAGGACCCCAGGATCACGACCCAAGCCAAAGGCACACACTCGACCACTGAGCTACCCAGGCACTCCAGAAAACTTTTTCTGTCAAGGGCCAGAGAGTAAATATTTTAGGCTTTGTGAGTCTATTTTAGGCTTTGTAAGTATATGACCGAGACTGTATGTGACAGTCTCGGTCATACACTCCTTTAAAAAAAAAAAAAATCCATGAAAAAAGATCTTTTTAAATATTCATTTAAAAAATTGTGGTAAAATACATATAAATTTGCCATCCTGTGTTTAAGTATAGAGTTCAAGAGAGTTAAGTACATTCTCAGTGTTGTGCAATCTATCTCTAGAGTTCTTTTCATCTTGCAAAACTGGAACTCCATACCAATAAACAACTCTCCATGTTCCCCTCCCAAGCCACCAACCTTTCTACCTGCTGTGTCTACAAGTGTGACAACTGCAGGTACCCCACATGTGTAGAATCATACAGCATTTGTTTTTTTAAGACTCATTGATGTCACTTAGCATACTGTCCTCAAGCCCATGTATGTGGTGGCATGTATGGAATGCCCTTTCTAAGGCCGAATAACATTCCACTGTATGTTTTTTCCATATTTGATTCATCTGTAGGCAGATATGAAAACCATTCTTAACTCTCAGGATATACAAAAACAGAGCCACGGGCCGGATTTGGCCCACAGATCATAGTTTGCCAAACCTTGCTCTAAGGACATTAAAAAAAGCATACGACACAGAGGTTGTAAAACTCTCTCAGTCCAGCACCTTCAGCGTATGAGGAGCTTTTTCACTGAACGTCTAAGTAAAAGAAATACACAACCATCCCATTTATGAAGTATTTGAATTCAAACAACTTAATACATACTGAAGTCCTCACTACTTAATTCCCTGGTGGGAACCTTGGGATCAGACTGGCCAATGCCAACCTCCTTCCCTGATCCGCACTGATTTTCATGTGATACTTGATATCATGCACGGCACCCTCCAAAAACTGTTTTGCAAAAGCGTGACCATATTGAAAGGAATGGATATTCTATGCTGAAACTCAACAATTTCAAGCTATTAATTCACGTGATAGCTGATGGGTGTCACTATTCTTCTTTTAAGATTTTATTTATTCATTCATGAGGACATAGAAAGAGAGGCAGAGACATAGGCAGAGGGAGAAGCAGGCTCTGTGCAGGGAGCCCGATGTGGGACTCGATCCAGAGACTCCAGGATCACGACCTGAGCCAAAGGCAGACTCTCAACCACTGAGCCAGCCAGGCGTCCCGGATGTCACAGTCTTTCCCGCATAAATTGAGAGTATCTCGCTGAACCCTGGCACACTGTTTAAGAACTGCAGGTACAGACTTTTCCAGGGGTTTCAGGATAGAGGTGGGGAAACAGAATCAAATACCAAGAACACATCAAACAATAGAAAGGAGCATATGCTCGGTGCTAGAGGACCCACACAGGCACTAAGCTACAAATTCTAGAAAAGAGAGATCCCTGAAACCTGCAAAGTCAGGGACAGTCATGGAAGGGAGTGGATTTCAGCTGATCCTCGAAGAGAGTAGGATATGACAAGAGAGAAGAGGAAGGTAGAGAAATTTCCAAAGGAAACAGACTAATGATAGTAGAGGCCCTGAGGCAAGGAGGAGGAAGGCCTGCAGAGGGAGGCATGAGGACACCACAGGAAAGGGAGCCATTTGAAGTTTCAGAGGGTGGATGATGTCTGTAAAGACTGGTTGAGGAGCTTAATGCAGCCATACGTGTGAGACAATCTGAGCAAAGAAGTTGTAGCAGCAAGACATGTGAGCAAAAACTAACCCTGGTCAAGGTAGGTGGAGACGATGACCATGCTGGAAGAAGAAACACAAGGATCAGACTAAAGAAACTGATGAAAAAAGCTTAGGCTTATAGAAGGGGAGCGTAAGAGGAAAGATTCTAGAACAATCAGCCACCTAGGCCAGGTAACCAGGGGGGAGAAAATGGCGTGCAGAGGACATGCTAAGCTAGCCTGGGGTGAGAGCACAGAGCCTAGCTTTTGATACTCTCAATTTGAGGAGCACAGCAGGTGGCTCAGGCCAAGAAATCCTGCTGGTGGTGAAGGATTCTCAGGCCCTCTGCGTAGAGCTGAGGATCATGGGAGTTGATCAGCAGAAGACTAAGACTCCATACACCCATATTTAGGAAAGGAAAGGGGAAAGTTAAGTCCATGTTGCCCACAGGCTCTATAGGAGAACCAGGAGTCTGCAGAGTGGATATCAAAGGGGGAAAGGAGGTAACCAGGGAGTCAGAAGTCTTGGGTTCATTAATAAAGCAATTCTTGAAAATCCCAACATTTTTCAACAATGTTTAAGTGCATTTAATGACCCAGGAGGGGAAAAGCTGGCAGGTATACAAGAAAAAAAGAAAAGCAGTCATCTCTTTCAGGTAGTTTGGAAGGGCTTTATGAGTGGGCAGTGGGATAATACCTTCTCCTCAGGATCCCTGTTCCTTGTATTCCTATTCTCTTCAGCCCTTTCCCTTCTCCCGAATCCCCTTCCTTTCTGCTTTCTTTCAGTTCACCACACTTCCCATAACGCCATTCATGCCTGCTGCCTTCTCTGGTCACCACCAGACTGGTCCTGAGCCCTTATCCCCGACACCCCTCTGCACTGACACTGCTAGCTCTGGATGCAAATGCTCACCTGCCTTGGGACTAAGGTTCGGGTTTTTCCCAGTCCTCATTCCATCTGCCCCCTGTGCACACCACAGCACTCCTGGTGTACTCTTACCGAAATGCAGTCCTCCGAGCCTAGACTCGGCCTGGAGCTCACTCCCTCTATGTCCTTCCCTACCTGTTCATGTTCCAGGGTCACTCAAGTCCCTCTCGTGGTCATACCCACCCTCCATGTCAGTCCTACACCTTTCCACCCTACCCACCCTGGCCTCCTGCTCCATGACAGCACGTATGTTGGTCCTTCTTGCTTCACATTTGTGGTCACCATGTCTCTCTCCTGGGTCTCAGATTATAAGCTCCTTGGAGACAAGAGGGTTTTCAGGCAACTTCATTTTCCCACAGGGTCTGATAGAGAGCTCTGCCTCAGTGCCTTTGAACAAACAATATTATCCTTTTATTGTATATGAAATGGTAGAATTTGTCCGGGAATAACTGTGGTTAACACCTTTGCAAAAAAAAAAAAAAAAAAAAACACCTTTGCACGTGACAGCATGTGATTTTCAGAATGCTCTCATGTTTGATCTCCGTTCACCGTAAGGAGAAAAGGAGTTTACTATCTGCACTGTGCAGCTGAGGAAACAGACTCAGTGAGGCTGAAAGCTTTGCACAAGGTCACACAGCAGCAAATACAAGAGCCAGGACTAGAACTTAGATCTTCTGATTCACCATCTAGTACTCTTCCACCGCACACCCTGCTTCTGCGTGAACTGTGTAGTAACAAGCCTGACCTGGTGATTGTTATCTGTACTTTAAATATTTCTTCATTGTTTACTTCTATCTAGTATGTTGTTAGCATATCTGCCTGTCACATTAAAGTCTAACTATGATTTCGGGTTCTAGAGAACAAGGGTCAATACACAGAATTAGGCAGGAATTATAAATTATAAAAAGTGAACTTTCTTACATGTTTCTATAAAATCTTAAACCACATCTTACTTAAGCACTAAATCTAAATACACGCTACAGGTGCCATCTGTACTTACTAACTAACACTCTAAAATGCTGATACTAGCATATAAGTGTGCTGGATCACCTCTACTTGCCTCTCTCTAGCTTTTCCACCCTGCTCTGAGCCCCCAGATGACTATATGGACCACTTTTTTCCTCAGTTCCTTGCCATCTGGTTTACATTTGGGTTCATGCAAAGAGAGTCCAGCAGGAGACTGGAGGAAGGGAGGAGAATGAAGTTGGCTATTTCTTCCCTTGCCTCCTTCTCTGAAGGCATTGTCTCAGGTGTGTTGTGACCCATACCTGAAATTCCTGGTTCTACTCAGGTGGCCCTCTCCATATAGCTCTCTGTTCCTTTACAAACACATTCAGTCTAGGGATGTAATCCTACCCACCAAGTCTTTGACACTCCTAATATCAAGGGTCTATGTTCTCTCCCCTTGAAAGAGGGTGGGCTTTTTGACTAGAATGAATAATAAAATATACTAGGAATGACACTGTTGTAGTTTCCAGACTACAGCTCCTACTTCCTATCTCTTGAGCCTCCAACAAATATAAAGGAGTCCAACTAAATATAAAGGCTGCCGTGTTGAGAGAAAGCCCAAGCCAACTCTGTGACAAGACTATGGAATGAGGGAGAGGGAGACAGAGAGAGACCCATCGATCCAGTCAGCCCCAAGATATTCAGGCCCTGGCCCCTGGACTCATCCCAGCTGAAGTCCCAGATACCACAGAGTAGAGATGAGCCACCCCCACTGTGCCCAGCCTGAATTCCTGAACAAGACAGTTGTACCTTATACTAACAAATGGTTGTTTCAGGTCACTAAGTCAGAAAGCAGTTTATTACATAGCAGTAGACCACTGAAACACTAGGTTCTTTTTTTTTTTTTTTTAAGAATTTATTTATCTGTTTGTTTGTTTGCTTAAGAAAGAGAGAGAGAACATGAGCTGGGAGGAAGGGCAAAGGGAGACCTGACACGGGGCTCCATCCCAGGACCTTGAGATCTTGACCTGAGTAGAAGCCAGATACTCAACTGACTGAGCCACTCAGGTGCCCTGAAACACCACACTCTTCTAACTAGTCTCCTACTGCCCAATCTGAGTGCCATCTGTTCCTTCTGGGGCCCTGACTGAGAATATATGTATGACAGACATGAGGCCTGATAATTACATTGCAGACTTCTCCTGGGAAAATGGTAGAACTGCACTTTCCTCTGAGGAGAGGTGGCCTGGTGACTTGCTTTGCACTAGACAATGAAATGTGAATGAAAATAACATGGATCACTTCCAGACAAGAGCATCAAGAACCAGTGTGCCATTCACTATGGTCTCTTCCTCTGACGTCATCACAGATATCATTTCCAGATGGTGAAAGTTCTATCACCTTGGGTCCCTGAGTAGGAAAACATGGAAAAAAACTACCTGCAAAATGCCCACCACACATTCCAAGATGGACAAGCAGTGAGAACATATAATAGAGATTTGTTGTTTCAGCCCAAGAACCTGGTGTTGCTTGTAACCGCAGCATACTCATCATGACTGGCACGATAAACTCCTTCATCAAGCTAATCCTGACCAAAATGACTCCTTGCATGTGGGGACCATTTGAACTCCTGAATATTCTGCACACAAGGAAGCAGCTATACAGGTCCACTGTTTTTACATCTATAATCAGGAAAGCCATAGAAGTCAGTCAATCATTTGGAACCATGGCAACACACCTCTTAGATCTCCAACTACAGGGAGTGAAAGTGACCAAGGACCCCTGCTACTACATTCTGAAATCCTCACCACACGTCCCACAGGCCATCTCCCTCGGAGACCCAGGCCTCCTTTGATGGCCTTTCTCAGACTGCACAGCACTCCAGGACACTCCCAGCCAACCTCTCCCTCTCCTTCACTTGGGGTCACATTTGCACTGCAGTCCAACGACTCCCACCCTTCCCCACCTTGCTCCCTACTTTCTCTCTCACAAGTATTTCCCCTAATAAAATCCTTGCATGTTTAATCTTATGTTGGCATCTGCTTCTCTGAGAATCCAGACTAATACAATCATACCGATTAATATTCAGCTTGAAAATTCAGCTTTAATAAATTAAACATACAGAGACAATAGAACTAGCTGTTGCTGGCTCAGGGTTGTCTAAAGTCATAAATAACCAGTTTTGTATGACGAGATGTCCACATCTATGCCTAGATCTAATTCCTAAATGAGCCATATTAACATGGAATCATTTTTTTTCCAGTATGACTTTTGCAAAGTCTGATTTTTAAACCTATCTCCAAAACTTCACCCTTTTCCAAATGTCCAAAACAGGCTTCCAGTTCCTTCTTCTAAACCCTGGAGAATATGCAGACCTTGGGATTCAAACTTTTCGTAGGTTAGAAAAGTAACGCCACATCTGACCAACGCAGCGGGTCCGAGGTAGCACCCTATACCCAAATTAATTAGTATTTCTTCCACAAAACATACAAATATTAACACAAGTGTGAATAAAAACAAACAGCCTCAAGACAATTCAGGTAAGGGTTTGTCACCAAATGAGTTCAGCAAAGGTTAGGTTGTGCTCCAATATAAATAATAAGTTTTGTGAATTTCCGAGTTGTGGATAAGGGACTATGGACCAGTATATCCACATAGAGAAAACCGTGCAGCCTTTTAAAGAAAATCAAATATGACTTTCTGCTAACACAGAAGAAGGACTGGCCATGACACAGCGTAGGACGAAGAAAGCGCATAGTAGAACAACTCATATAGGGAGCATTTCATTGTGCGCGTACAGACTGGGAGAGGCAAGGTACAGACAACCCTGCTTGTCAGGCACCCACACCCACCTCTCATTACCCACAACCCTTTGTAATGACTTCATCTCTGGTTAGGAACTGCTGTGGAAATATAGTTCATGAGAATTGATTGTGATGTAGGCATATGTTTAAGTATGAATTTATTTCTATTATTTATGAGACAGAGAGAATGAGTTCACCTCTGCAAACTGCCTACATTGATGGGATGGCCAGTAACTAAAATGCCATGCATAAATTGGGAGCTGAGAGAGCACACAATGGAAATTTATTTAGGATACTAAATTAGGCCCTCTGCCAGGGGAAGGGACACAAAATATGAAAAATATAGACAGGAGCCCCAAAGGTAGACCTGAGACTTCCAGATATCCCTTTCCCTATCAATGAGAGGGCACAGGCCAGAGGAGGAGAGGGCTCCCACTAGGGAGCCTGTTCTGTTCCAGAAACAGCCAATTCTGATTTTTCTCCTCATCTGCCTCAGGGCCCCTGTCCTGCCACTCATTGGAGGCTTGTATCTTTTTATTCTTTTTAAGATTTTATTTATTTATTCATGAGAGACACAGAGAGACAGAGGCAGAGACACAGGCAGAGGGAGAGCAGGCTCCCTGGGGGGAGCCCAATAAGGGACTCAATCCCAGATCCCAGGATCATGCCCTGAGCTGAAGACAGACACTCAACCGCTGAGCCACCCAGGCGTCTCATGGGAGGTTCCTTTCTTCATCAACCACTGAACAGCCAAGAGCCAGAGGAGAGGCTGCTCACCCTCCCCCTTGTCCTGTCTCCTTCCTAAACCTTTTTATTCTGATAAGTTAAAAACACAAACAAACAAAGATTGGGGAGCAAGGAGAAAAGTAAATTAGGGAGGAAATATTCTCCTTAAGTCTCTAACTAGCCCTGGGAGAGATTGCCTACAATGGACAGAAGTTAGGGAATTTTAATTAGGGGTCGGAAATTCAAAACTAATATAGTAAAAGTTCCCTTTGTATTTTATGTATTCAGCATTGACTGTATTTTTTTTTCCCCACAATAAGTATGTATTCCTAACTTCGTGATTTAAAAAAAACCTCATATTTCAATGAGAGGCATAATAGAGAACAACATTAGTTCATATATGTAAAGCGCTATTAGTATTCTCTGCGAACTACTGCCCGGGAATGCATCATGTGCCAGCACTCTACTTGGCACTTTGACAAACCTCATTCCATCTGTGTGCTGTTTACTCAGTGTCCCAAGCCCAAGGCTCTGTCCTTGGCACTGGAGACCCCAGTGAACACAGCTGGTGTGAGCCTTGCCCACAAGAAGCAGGCAAACCACTGTGGAGACAGCCATTAAACAGGGTATTGCACATTTAATGATTTGACTCTACTTGTGGTAAGTGCTATGAGGAAGTAGGGCAGAGTGACCAGTCAGATCCTTGTAACAGTCTCTGAGGTGGATCTCATCCTCAGTCATGGATAAAGAGTCATCATCAATATTTGTAACATTAAGGTGTGCTAATTATAATAATGTAAAATATCCCGAACAAATAATAATTATAATTATCACTATTATAATAACGACTTGAGAAATCATTTCATATCAACTGGTCAATGAGGAAAAGCATGGAAGTAAATGAGGAAGAAAGCCTAAATGTGTGAGAGTATATGGATAATGACTGCCAAAGAATTCAGTAGCAATGTCATATTTCTTCATAAAGAAGAATCCTTCCATGCGGAGGCTTAGAGACCTCCCGGAAGAGACATCCGCCTCACCTCTGGTACGGCAAGACACTAATAGAAGGAAACAAACACGAGGTTCATGTTCTCCAAAGATATGTCCTGTATTTTCCAAGACAGATTTAATTTTGAACACCTGGTCTCCCTGTGCCTATAAACCACTAAAATCATCTAGAAATATCAATATTTTGATGTTTAAACCACATCTGAGATTACCTCTTGAACCTAGAAGTAACACAAAGAACACTGGTAGATCAAAAATGCCATTTGTTTTGGAAAATACTGCCACTACATGCCAAAGGTTCTAAATAGTAAAAGACGAACATTGCCAATCAAGACCTGTTGCTCTCAACCTGAAACCCCATTACCACAGCTTTAAAGTTCCCACAACGAGGCATTCTTTGAATCTGTAAAATGAGAGTCCAGACAATGGTACTTCCAGATGGAGAAGGGTGGGTATTCCACCAAAACACCATGTGGTAAGTTGTTTCTTGCTTGTCTCCCTAAGAAGCAAAGCAACCCTAATGACTCGACAAAGATTCTCTGAACTAAACACTCCATGTGTCTCTCTACTCAGTGAAGAAAAACTCCTTGTAATTAGAATTCTAGGTCTATGGGTATCTCCTGACAGCTCACAATGGAAAAGCTATCAGTTGATTTATTATACAAAATGAGAGCATCATAAGGAATTCAGAGTGGTGCTAATGAGACAGCCAACCTTTGCTGGGACCTTAACTTGCTTCACTTTAATTTTTGCTGTCAGAAAATTGTTCTAAAAAATTATTTTCTGTTAAAGAGATGGCAAATCCATGGCACTTGTGCTACCACTACCCCTTTCCCCACCACAGTAAACGCTGCTCTCTCTCTGACAGACTTGGCCTCAGAGGACAGCTTAACAGAGTTCGGAGGTGAACACAAGAGTCAGAGTCGTTTGCCAAGCTCATGTAAACTACCCTACTCGGCACTCACAAGGCAATGTTCTATGACACCAACTGGATCCCAACAGATTTAAGCTGTCGCTATTGTTAAGACCCATCTTTCATATTGCCGAGGCATAGGAACTGGACGAGAAGAAAAATTAGGTTGAAGTCAGCATCGAGTCAGTTATACCGTTCACCTTCCTTGGTTTCTGTCAGTTGTACCATAAACAGGTAAGATTACATTAGTCAATCACTGACCTTATGGAGCGCAGGAGCCAAGACTGGGACCAAGAATCCGTTGTAAATATAATTCACAAGCTGATTGCGAATCAAGGGGTGAGCCACCTAAGAGAGAAAGAGGCAGTCACGGAAAAGAGTTGAGTCTTTAGGTCTTCTTAAAATCACATGTTTCTGTGAACATCCTAAATTCAAAAGAGGAAATTCAAGTTCTGGCCATATATTCCACGGTTAAAAAATAATTCAGACTCCGAATCACCGTGTAATTTTTTCAGATGGTTTATTCCAAAGAGCTTGGACTTTGAAATTTGAAAATTGGTAATTTAAAAAATAAATTAGGTAAATAAATAAAAACTGGTAATTTTAAGTTTTAACTTTAAAAAAAGCAGATAATTACTAGACTGAATATGTATAGGGACTCAAATTAAAATAACAAACTGTAATATATAATTTTACCCCATAATTTCACCGGTGTCCCAATCAACTTGTGCTTAATTAAAAATAAGAATATAACTGTCAAAGTAGACAATTCAATACATTTATTTTGCTAGCAAAAAGAATTTGTGGTTGAAGATGCATTTTCTACCAATCATTTATACTGAGAAGGAAGGCATTTAGAAGATCTTTTCATAAAAAATAAGATTCCATTCAAAAGCAGAAAACATTACCAAAGGTATAACACTTCCTATATTTGATTTTTGAAATATATTTAGAATGGATAACCATTCACTTAATATCTTTTGTGAGTAATCTTTTCAGTAGTACCCTCAAACAAGAAAATCTTTAAAGTATATGGCCTTGATTTCAAAAGATAGTGTGAAGTATATCATTTCTCTGCCTTTAACCATGCCTGTTAGTTTTAGTTCTCTTTCTTAAAAAAATAATAATAATAATAATAAAATCAAACAATAAAGTGAAAAGCAATTTCTAGGGAAGTAAAGCTAGATCTTTAAATTACTGATAATCTCTCTCTGTGTGTACATTTGGGAAGGAACTAATAGTTTCATCTTTTTTATTTCCACACACTTCTGCAAGAAATGTTGATAGACTGTAATATTAAAGGGAGGGGGGATCTTAAGATATAATCCATTTATCTCATATATAAATAAAACTTGCTTTGACTTAGCAATAAAAATGAGATAGAAACTAAAGTAATTTACTTGCATTTTCTTCCAAAAGCTATTTCTTTATTTGGTAGATAAACAGATTACAACTAACATTTTTCACCTTACAATCAACGTAAGGAAAATTTGATTTCTTAATAAATCCAATATGAAGGTAATATGTATGTTGTATAGAAATAAAACATTTTTATGAAAAGCCACTACATCCTTAAATATATATAAAATCTGATTTTTACTGAAAACAGTAACAAGAAGTCTGAAGGTAAAAATCTAATCAAGAAGCCAAATATACTAGAGTTCAGCGGCTGTTTTTTCCCCCCCGAAGCAGACCAATTTCAAAGCACAGATTTAATTTGTGTTGCTAAGAAGATGCTTAACTTCATCTAAATTCAATTGGGATAACAATATTCTTTATGTAGCATGCACCATTAGGCAAAATAAAGTGTTTTCCTTTGTATACTCCCAAGAAGACCTTGAAGGAAGAGTGGTATAATTTGGTGTACTTAGAAGCCTAAAAATATCTATTTAATGAGTCAAGCATTGAACTTATTTTTGATGGTTAAGTGGATAATCAAAACGGAATTAGCACTTTTTTTAAGGAAGATCAGGAAAACCCACTCATTTCTTTTCTCACTTGAAACTTCCCCCAAACCTATAAACTAACATTTTCGTTCACTCAAGGACATTCAGTGTGCTTAAAAGAGAGCACTGATACTCACGGACAGCAAGATGTTTTACAAGGACACTTACAACCCTGCCCAGTGCTTGCCCCGGGGCCGCGTACCTGGATGACGTACCTGGATGACGGCGTTGCAGAACTCCAGGGAGTTCATGAACTGGACGAGAGAGGGGAGCAGCAGCCAGTCGTCCTCCAGCAGGCAGTGCCACTCCTCGCCCTTCTCCTCCAGCTTCGTGGGCAGCGAAGAGTAGAGCCCGCTGAGCCCGGTTGCAAGGACCTGTGTTGGGAGATACAGAGAAGCACTTGCCCAGCGCTCTTAGGCCGCAAGGTGTCCGGAACCTCTCAGCCGGCTGGGGCGGCCAGGGGTGCGGGAGACACATGCAGGGACGAAGGCAGCCTTGATTCTGCACACCACACCCCCCCAGGCATTCGGGGAAGAGGCAGACCCATGAAGGGGGGCCGCACACCCGAGGTCTCCCGGGCAGAGGCCGTGACCAGCTCTATGAGAAAGGCTCCTGCAGCCCCGCTAAAGGGCATGACCAATAGGCACGTGGCTACAGTCTGGACGGCGCCTCGATCTGATCTCCACAAGCTAGAGTAAGAAGACTTGGGGATCATGGGTCAGGTGTGACGGTGGCTGCTGGGTCAGAGCCGAGGCATCAGCAATAAGACAAGAGGAAGTGAAGACAAGGAGGAAGTGAAGTCGAGCATTATGTGTGAGGTGGCTGTGAGGGAGCCCCAGCTAGGCCTCTCCGATCCAGTATCAATCCAAAGCTCGTGGCCTCTACTTCCCTCCCTCGGTGCTTTCTCAAGTCAGGCTGAGAAAGTTGAGGGTGACTGAGAACTCACATCTGTCAGGTGGTCCAGCATGGTCTTAAAGAAAAGGGTGATGCCTTTCACAGACGCAGAAATATAGGAAAGAAACACACTTTCAGAGTCTATGACCAAGGGAAACCATGAATTTCACGGTACCGCAAGCCTCCCAGCTGGGAAGCGACGCCAGCCATATAGCCGCTTAGAGATGCCAACCTGGCAGCCAGGCCGCAAGTGGGCAGAAGTGGCACAGACGGATGTGAGAAAGTTCTCTATAAAAGGCGCTACCCCAGGATAAACCCTAAGGTTATGAAGAACTCAAATCAGAATGAAACATTCAGGGCAACATTCAATCCTGAGTTAAGCCCAGAAAAGAGTGAAGCATTCACTGATCTCACACCATCTAATAAGAGGTAAAAGACAACCTACAGGATGGGAGAAGATATTTGCCAATGACATATCAGATAAAGGACTAGTATCCAAGATCTATAAAGAACTTATTAAACTCAACAGCAAAGAAGCAAACAATCCAATCATGAAATGGGCAAAAGACATGAACAGACATTTCTCCAAAGAAAACATACAAATGGCCAACAAGCACATGAGAACATGCTCCACATCACTGGCCATCAGGGAAATACAAATCAAAACCACAATGAGATACCACTTTACACCAATGAGAATGGCTAAAATTAATAAGACAGGAAACAACAAATGTTGGAGAGGATGTGGAGAGAGGGGAACCCTCTTGCACTGTTGGTGGGAATGTGAACTGGTGCAGCCACTCTGGAAAACTGTGTGGAGGTTCCTCAAAGAGTTAAAAATAGATCTGCCCTACAACCCAGCAATTGCACTGCTGGGGATTTACCCCAAAGATACAGATGCAGTGAAATGCCGGGACACCTGCACCCCAATATTTATAGCAGCAATGTCCACAATAGCCAAACTGTGGAAGGAACCTCAGTGTCCGAGAGATGAATGGATAAAGAAGATGTGGTCTATGTATACAATGGAATATTACTCAGCCATTAGAAATGACAAATACCCACCCCACCATTTGCTTTGATGTGGACGGAACTGGAGGGTATTATGCAGAGTGAAATAAGTCAATCGGAGAAGGACAAACATTATATGGTTTCACTCATACGGGGAATATAAAAAATAGTTAAAGAGATTATAGGGGAAAGGAGAGAAAATGAGTGGGAAAAATCAGAGAGGGTGACAAATATGAGAGTCCTAACTCTGGGAAATGAACAAGGGGTAGCAGAAGGGGAGGTGGATGGGTGGATGGGGTGACTGGGTGATGGGCACTGAGGGGGGCACTTGACAGGATGAGCACTGGGTGTTATGCTCATAACATATGTTATGAGCTATGTTTTATCAAACTCCAATAAAAAAATATAAGGGTGCTGTGGATATACAAAAGGCCCTGACCCCAGACTTGGGGGGCTGGGAGCAGGAAATGTTCTCAGAAGTGATGTCCAAGCTGCTGAAGAATTAATGGGAGTTAGCCCAGAAAAGATTCTTGGAAGGAGGACCGTTCCAAGCAGAGGAGGTACAAAAGCTCAAAGGAGTAAAAAAATGATGGCATCTGCCGGGAACTAAGAGAAAGGCAGGATTATCGGCACACAGGAGTAGAGGCAGGGTAAGCAGGAGTCAGATCCCACAGAGTTTTGTAGACCAGGGAAAGGACACCGCAATGGGGAGCCCAGTAGACAGATGTGTGCACCTTACGCCTTGGAGAGGGATCCGGACTAGAGGTGGAGCTCTGGAGCCATCCAGATGCACATGGTATCTCAAGCCATAGGGACCAGAGAGAAGGAAGGCAGGGAGGCTTGAACAGATGAGGTAAGACAAAATAATCCACCATGTCTGGCATCAGCAAGAGAAAGTCAGAAGGAAGTGTGGAAACGGCCCCGCGGACCTTGGAAAAATTCTCTGCAAGCTCACTGCTGCCTCTCCTTTTCCCTCGTCCTGTGCCCCCAACACCCTCTGTGTCCCTCTGTGGAGCGGTGGGCTTTCTTGCATTTGTTAGTTTGTTGGCCATCTTCTCCAGCTCACCTGGTCTGACTCATTCATTCTAGTCCACACTGGAGGTGTGGACGATCTGTGGGGTCAGGTATGCCGAGTACCAGATGCCAACAGTACTTGCCGAGGGTAACAACACATCCAGCTCAGCCACAGAGCACAGGCCTGGGGCCTGAGAATCTGGAGGTCTTCCTGTAGAGGAACCAGCTAATGATTGGGGGGGGGGGCACCCAATGTGGAATAGAGGCCCACGGTGGAGTGTGAGGGGCTGTGAGAAAGACAGACAAGCCATTTCCATACAGGAGGAGTCAAAATTACCGACATCCATTCCTGTGTTTGCTGGTGACCTTTACCCACGCGTTCATTCACTCACTCGAAGCAAACGGAATGCCTTCAGGCCAGATACTACGTTAAAGTGCAGGAAATGAACAGTGAACAAGATGGTGCATTTATCTCTTTTTCAAAATCGGGGCATCTGTGGTCCCAGAGAAGAATGTCTCCTGTTTAAAGTATTTAACTCCTTGTCAATGCACCCAAACAAATCATTTTAATTCCAGTTTTGAATGTGACCCCAGTGAGTTGCCGGTTTATGAATGTGGAACCTCTGGCAAGAGAGAACAGAGACCGAGAGCTCTCCTTGCAGGGAAATCTAATCTTGATGTCACGTTTTAAAAATCAATTACATTTGCTAACTCATGCTAAATTAGCCGCAGTACAAAAGCTTTAATTCTGCATACTCCCGATTCCTGAACCACTTTGAGGCTTTGAAGATGAATTCATAAAGACAGGCTTAATTTGTCTGACTAAAAAGCTGGGAATAACTATTCAGTATATCAATATAATTACAGCAACATTAATTTTCAAATTACATACATCACTGACAGTAATTAAAAATAACACACACCTAATATTCACTTTTTTAAGAGAGTATTCTGAAAAGGGCACAGCTGAGATGCAAGCGGAAGCCTGCCTGTACAGAAGGACAGTGCCGTGTGACAGCTGGACACGGAGTCCTGCCTCTAAGAAAGCGGAGCTAGAGGATTGCCTGTGCTGTCCTCTTCTGGGCGGCAGAGAAACATGGAAGAAAAGAGTCTGCAGAATAAAGAGTATTACATAGTTTTGAGAACCTGATTATCAATTTTTATGGCTAAATATTTATATTGTCCTTCCCAAGACTCCGATGCTCAGAGTTGATCCATTCACCCAACCCACAAATATTTCTAGAACATCGACTGTGGACCTATGCAAGGCTGGTGCTGGGGAAAGAGCAGAGAACAAGTCACACCAGGTGAGCTGGACAAAAGAGCCGCTAAGCTAATAAAGACGACTGGGAGGCCCACTGCTCCATGGAGGGACACAGAGGGTGCTGCGGGCACAGGACAAGGAAAAAAGAGCGGCTGCAACAGGTTTGTGGATCATTTTTCCCAGCAGTTTAATGGCACAATGTATTTACTTTAAAAAAAACTTCATTTTGGGGGCACCTGGGTGGTTCAGTGGTTGAGCGTCTGCCTTCAGCTCAGGTCATGATCCCCTGCAGGGAGCCTGCTTCTCCCTCTGCCTGTGTCTCTGCCTCTTTCTCTCTCTCTCTCTCTCTCTCTCTCTCTCTCTCTCATGAATAAACAAAATCTTTAAGAAAGGAAAAGAACTTTGTTTTTAACCGAAATTTTTCAAAATATAGAGACACTGAACAGCTAGTTGAAAATAACACATCCATCCACTACTTTAGCCTTTTATTGATCCTGATCACAAAAAAAAGTAATTGTAAAACATTATATTTATTCCCTGCACATTAAGCATTAACTCAATATTTCCAATTTATCTTCTCTCAAGGGTCTCCTTAAAAGAAAACTAATCACCATATAAAACCATAAGGATAACAACAGTTCAAAACCACTTTCCTGACAGCAGATTTGTATGGTACTGGTTGAGGTCATGGATTTTAAAATCAGACTAACAGGGTTTCAAACCCAACTCTGCCCTTCACAGAGGTTTCTAGGGTTCAGTTTCTCCAGTGAGCTGATGCAAGAACAAAGAAAATAACACATGGACAGAGACGGGCATCATGGCTCACACACAGCAGTGTCTCCAGGGGAGGGAGGAAAGAGGACATGCACGGAGGGCTAAACACTTCAGGGAAGGTCCATCTTTAACTTGAAACATCTAATGGTACCCGGTTAATTTTAGCAAAAGAAAAAGATTTTCAGCAGATGGCTTTCGTCGGAAGCTAGCAGCAAAGCAGCTGGTGGGGATCATTTGATGCAACTCACCAAAATAAAAAAACCTCATAAATTCTGGGTATGGGATAAATAACTTTCTATCAATGGCTGTATACCTACAGGTTGCTCACTTAAATTTGCATTTCTTGATTTATTTATAGGCTGCTTTCTACTTTTGTCAACATGTTAACAAGTGATGGGGGCATAATCATCAATATTTGGCCAAAAAAATCCAAAGTGACAGGATCATATACAGTTGGCAATCATTTGTTGCGGTGAAATTGTTCCCCAGAGTATTCTCGATCTCCTTTTTTTCTCTCAGAAGAGCTGGTCTTGGCTGTAGAGGCAGCAAAACAAGGCCCTCCTATCAACTACACCAATGAAAGTTTCCAAAAGTGGTCCAGTCTCCAGAAGGAGTCATTACTCTTCCCAAAGCCTGATGCTAACACACTTTGACAACCATACTAATTAGAGAAAGCTTTTTGTCAATTGTGGTCCTTAGCTGGATAGCTAACAGAGTACACTTTTATCTTCAACATAAAGAGTTCTTTTTTTTTTTTTTAATTATGTTGTCAGATGTAATTATAGAAAACTGGGTACAAATGAGATTATAGGATCTATCCTAAGGGGCAACTTACCACAAGGAATCTCTGTGTTCCATTCTAGCAAATAAGGTCAGCTGGAGTTGTTGTTTTCCCTCCAATTTTAATGAACTGTATGGTGTTTTAAAACAGGTGTTTGTGTGTTTGTTTGTTTTTTTTTAATTTTTATTTATTTATGATAGTCACAGAGAGAGAGAGAGAGAGAGGCAGAGACATAGGCAGAGGGAGAAGCAGGCTCCGTGCACCGGGAGCCCGATGTGGGACTCGATCCCGGGTCTCCAGGATCGCGCCCTGGGCCAAAGGCAGGCGCCAAACCGCTGCGCCACCCAGGGACCCCCTGTGTGTTTGTTTTTAAGTAGGCTCCACACCCAGCATGGAGCCCAATGCAGTGGCTTGAACCCTGAGATCACAACCTGAGCTGAAACCAAGAGTCTGATGCTTAACTGACTGAGCCTCCCAGGTGCCCCTAAAACACATTTTTATAAAAGCAACAATTACTCAGTGAAATCTGCTTATAGCACAATAAATGGATATCCTAACATTAAAAACATGCTCCATTCTGCTAATACATTTAAATTTTGATGTATGAAACATATAAAACAGAATAGAAAACCTCTGAGATTTAATAGATTTTAATAATTTGCCATAATTTCTTTGGAGCACTCTTTTTTTCCAAAAAAAATAAAAGCACATTACAAATAGAGCTAAACCCTTCTCCAATCCCATTACCATCTCTTCTCCTTCCTTCATTGACCTTAGTGCATATTATTCCTGTGCATGGTTTTGTACTTTTGCTGTATACATATGTATCCAAAAAAAAAAAAAACAGTATACACTAAGATTTTGTGAGTTAAAACTATATGTAAATTTATATAAATACTAATATACTGTATGAAACCTTTTGCTACTTTTTCTATTCAACATGTTTTTAGATTATTGGTGTTCACAGATGTAGATGTAGTTACATGCTAATTAATACATGTGATAATTCATTGGGGTTTTTTTTTTAAGGTTTTATTTACTTATTTATGAGAGAGAGAGAGAGAGAGAGAGAGAGAGAGGCGCAGAGGCATAGGCAGAGAGAGAAGCAGGCTCCATGCAGGAAGCCTGATGTGGGACTTGATCCTGGGACTTCAGGATCATGCCCTGGGCTGAAGGCAGGTGCTCAACCACTGAGCCACCCAGGCATCCCTGATAATTCATTTTGAATCCTGAGTAGTTATTCCACTGGTATAGAATGAGCTAGTTCATATATCTTTAATATATTTCTATTCTGCTCTTCCTCAAATCACTATTCTATTGAATCTTTTTGTGTGTACCCTTGTAAACATGTGCCAAATTTCCCTAGAGCAAACATCTAGAAATGAAGATGCAGGATCATATTCCATTGTATTAAAAATTGCCAACTATCATAGCTTTCCTGAGTTATCATACCACTTTATATACTCAAGAGTTCCTGTTTTTCCTTGCCCTTGACAACTATTGGTGTTATCAGAGACCCAACAGTTAGCCACCCTGATGAGCATTATCTGGTTTCCCACTGTGGGTTCAATCTGCACTTCCCAATCTAGCAAAGATGAGCACATTTTCATGTTTATTGGCTTTGGGCGTCTTCTGGGAATTGTCCATTCTTATCCTTTGCCCGGTTTTCTAATGGGTTGCTTCATCATTAGCTTATTAATTTGCAGCATTACAAATAGTTCTATGTACTTTGGGTACCAACCATTTATAGTTATGTGTATTGCAACTATCTTCTCCCAATCCATGTTTCTGTTCTTAATTCCAGTCATTTCTTCATGGTTCATGTGTTATAGGATACCTTGATATTTTATTACCAATGTACAAAGCGGTGGTTAGCACATGGGTCCTTGGGCCAGGCTGCCCAGGTTCAGATCCTGATTTTATCTCTTACTAGCCATGTGCCCTTGTATAGATTTACTCAATATCACTGTGCCTCAATTTCTTTATCTATGAAAAGGGTATAACACTCATACCTACAGTTGTGAGGATGAGATGATTTATTACAGGTAAAGCACTAAGAATGGTATCAGGCATATAGTACATTCTCAACAAATATATTACTATTACTACTATTCATAATTATCTGTTATTCCTGGTCTTTTACATACATTTATATGACTTTTAGCATTGATTTGTCGTGTTTCATGAAGAAACCTATTGGGATTTTGATTTAATTCACATTAACACCTTATAAATTACACCTTACAACTGCAAAGGGAAAATGGTATCTTTACGTGGAGAGATATAGTGGTCATCAGCTAAACCAATCAGGTGAGCAAGTGGAGCATCACAAAAGTGAGACAAGCTAACAGCATCACATAATGCTCATAATGAAGTGTACCACGTCACCTGTAAAATAGTCTTACAAACTCAAACCTGAATTTAATCAAGTGCTTAAACCAAGTTTCCAATTTGCAGGATATACCAGGGGTAGAGACAAGTAAAACCACATCAGAAGCAAACCCAGAGTAGGTGGGGCATTTGACAAGATAATAGCTGCTTTGTTAAAAAGTTAGTGCCATGGAGGAAGAAAGTGGCAGGCTGTTATAGATCAATAGTTACTTAGAGATTTGATAGTCAGAAACGTACCTTGTATTGGACTATGGTTTGGAAAAAAAAAAACTAAAAATCACTAGGGGCACGACTGAGAAACTAGATATTAGATCATATTACGAATTATTATGTAATTTTCTGGGGTGTAATAATGGTATGATTATGTAGGAGTGTTCTTGTTTGTAAGAGACACATACTGAAGTACTTGATGTCTATGACTTAATTCCAAATGTCTGTATCTTCACTTCAAATGGTACAGCACCAACAAAAAGCGTAGATGATAAACACAAATAGTAACAATCTTGAATGTTAGTGGTGGGTATATGGTATTCATTTCAGTATTCTTCCAAGTTTTCTGTATGTTACTTTTTCTCTCCCATAATAAAAAGTTGTAAAACATATATGGCATTAACTTTATGGACTGATCTGCAGGGAAGTGTCATCCACACGATACCTATAAACTAAACAGCTTTCCATTCATTTAGGTCTTCTTTCATGCCCCTCAGTAAGATTTTATAACTTCCTCTGTAAAGGTCTTTCATATATTTGTTAGATTTATTCAAGATACCTTAGAATTGTGTTGCCTTTGTAAATGACATCTTTTCTAATTGCCTTTTGCATACTGAGCAGGAGAACCACCCGAATGTTTTGATGATTTATTTCGACACCTGCACTCCTTTAACAGAACTATCCAAAACAATTCAAATAAGCCCAAACTCAAACCTCTGTAGAGCTCCCTAACAAAACTGATTTTAGTAAGCTTCTGCCTCCACAGCATTGCTCATATTCAGCCCCTTCCTTCCATTCTCATCTCTATCACTCTTGTTTCTAGACCCTAATGTAACTCCTGACCCCCTGGGCGTCTCCCCATCGTGAGCAAACTCACCCATCCTACACAGTCAGATTCAACTCCTAAAAGAATCCTGGTTCTACTGTGTTATGGCTTAAGTTTCTTCAAGAGCTCTCTGCAGTGGATATAGCAAGTATAGTAGGCAGACTAGTGCTCCCCCCCCCCCCCCACACACACACTGTCTGTTCCTAATCCCTGAACCTGTGAATATGTTAGGTTACATGGCAAAGGGGAATTAAAGTTGCCTGTCAGCTGACCATTAAATAAGGAGATTATCCCAGATGATCCAGGTAAACCCAATGTGATCACAAGGGTCCTTAAAAGTGGAAGAGAGAGGCAATAGAGCACATTCAGGCAGAGGCGTGAGTACAAAAGGATGGTCAGAGAGTTGTCATACTGCTGATCATGGAAGGGGAGGAAGGGGCCATGAGTCCGGGCATGAGGGAGGCCTCTAGAAGCTGGAGAAGGCAAGGAGATGCACTCACCACGAGAGCCTCCAGAGAGGAGCACAGCATTGCTGATGTCTCGATTTCAGCTCAGTGAGACCTGAGGGACTTCTAACCTACTGTAAGATAATGAATCTGTCTTACATAAAGCCACCAGGTTTTGGTAATTTGTTGCAGCAGAAACAGAAAAGTAATACAGCAATGTACTCCAAAGATGCTTAGATTTAGCAAGAAGTCCCATTCTTACCTATGACATATTCTTGAAAAAGAAATCGTAAGAAAGTGCACTATTGAAGGCAATAAGAAAGGGACATTTAATACGCTGGCCCAGATGAAGGGGATCAACTCTTTACTTCCCATCTATCAATCTTTGTACAATTTCTAATTCCACTCATCAGAACCCAGAAGAGGCACACGGTACCCAGAATTTCTTCACTGAAGTTCTAGTTTTCAAAATTTTTACCCATTTGTTTGCTCCCAAATAAATATTCACCAGCAAAAATAAGAATTTAGTAGCATAAAGAAGATTACTGCTTTTGAACCTCAAACCAAACACAGTGCATTATTAACTAGAGTTGCTATTAGCATTTTGGGCAAGTCAGTTTTTTACTGTGCAAGAATGTTCCACAAATTATCAGACATGAAGCATCCCTGGCCCCTACACACTAAATGCCAGTTGACCTCCCTCCCCAGCCACCTCATGTCCCTATGATAGCAAAGCGTGCCCCAAAGACATTCCTCATTGCCCTCTCCCCTGGTCAAGAACCACCCATAAAATAATAAATAAAATAAAATAAATAAAATAAAATAAATAAATAAATAAAATAAAATAAAACAAAACAAAACATATAGCATTCATTAATAATGAATCTAATCTACTTATGGCAACTTGCCTGGCCTGTTCCAATAAAATTCATTAATGGTTTTACTATTCCAGCAGAATCAGGCATACTTAAGACAATATAGTTTATCAAGAAGTGTAATGAGGTGACCCGTAGAAAGAACAGACAATGGAAATAGACCAGAAGTGTTCACTGAGCTGGGAACACAGAAAGAGCTGTTGCCCAACATCTCCGACAAACACTGACTACAAAAAAAATAATCAGAGTCCTAAAGAATCTTCAGGGTCCCAGACCTGTGACTGTGGTTGGACCAGTGCAACATCTGCAAAGGATCTCATACTTTCCTTCTCACCATGCCGATGAGCAGATTCCTGCTCCCTCAAACTGTAAATACATATTTATTTTTAAAAATAAAACCAGCACATTGTATCTACAATTATGGTCATTATCCTGCTGAGAAACAAATTAATTTGTGAAACGAGCTGAGCAGGCTCACTACACGCCACAATTCTATGGTGCGAAATCAACTTGAAAAGCTAAGAATATAGAAAGTGGAGGTCTTACCAGTCACTCAGGATGTGCTCTTATAAAAAAACTAAAATAGTTCCTAACTCAACAGAAATGACACAAGAAATGGCAACACATATAGTTTCCTCTTGGCTTGTTTTGAGCTGACAATGCTCAGCCAAATAGCATCTCAACTTAAGATTTCTCTGCTCCCTCCAAAAGATTTCCTCCAAGCATCTTTCCTTAGAAGGTGCCAAGTACAACTTGCTGAAAAGAAAGGAATTAAAAAAAAAAATTTACCAGTAGCACAGTAGAGGAATAAAGTAGGTGGCAGGCACCCAATGAGAGGGACTTACTGGACAAAAGTAGGTGTTCTCCACGATGTGACGGGCCACCATGTTGTTCTCAGCAGACAGAGACATGATGAACAGCAAAGCATCTCGGGCCTGCTGCCCTACTGTCCCCTCTCGGTGAATGAAGGGAATCAGAAGGGAGAAGATGAGGAAGTTGGCTGCCCCTTGGTCCTCACTAGTGTGGAAGAAGAGTTCCAGAATTGATGGATCTTTGGCCAGGATGGAACAAAGCTGGTTGAGCAGGACAACCAACTTCCCCTCCACAGCAGGGGTGGTTGTTCCCGAACAAGAGCTCAGCAACATCATCAGGGGCTTTAGGATGGGTTTGTGGTGCAGCAGAGGCTGGTGTGACTGCGTGACCAACATCTCATACATCTTTAGCTGCTCCATTTTAGTCTCGTCGGTAAATTCCCTCCGCAAACTCCAAAGGAAGAGTTTCTCCATGATGTTCTCTGAGACAACAAACTCCAGAATTGGCCCCATCGCAGCATCCTTGGCTTGCTCTTCAATGAGCAAGAAGAGCATGTGTTCTACATAATTCTGTACAGCACTGGCCTCATCTGGAGGGATGGATCCATATTTTGCCTGGGTGTTCTTCAAGGGGTCATGCTTCTCTAAGATCTTCACAACCTGTAACCAATTCCAACATCTGTCATCTATCTATTGTTTACCATAATTACAAAAACACACCACCACTGACTTGTCATACCTTCATGGAAAATGCAGAAGCCATGGCCACAGTAAGGTAAATAATGAAGGGGCACCTGGATGGTTCAGTTAAGCATCTGACTTCAGCTCAGGTCATGATCCCAGGGTTGAGCCCTGCATTGGGCTCCTGCTCGGCAGGGTGTCTGCTGGTTCCTCTCCCTCTGCCCCTCCCCCCTGCTCGTGGTCTTTCACACTCTCTCTCAAATAAATAAATAAAATTTTAAAAGAGAAAAGATAAATATGAACGCTGTGTGTCTCTCTCATGAGAATAAAATGAAGCAGTTAAACTACAGAAAGCATATGTTTGAAGGTGCTCATTTAGAAAAGTTATCAATTTTGGCAATCTAAATGTCAAAGATGATAGTATGGTTATAAAAATTAAGCTACATCCATTCATAAGCTTTTATTATTATGAGAACTATTGAGCAAAATGAAAAATTGTGATACAATAGATGAAAAGTTATTTATATATTTTTAGATCCATCATTACCAACTATGTCAATAGTCATTTTTGCATTCAAAATCATGACAAGTCCTCATTTCTTTTTCTGAACTGTCAAGAATATAATATTGCTTTTTAATTTTAAAATACATGAAGTAAGTAAGACTGCCTGTGCATGTTCTTCTACAAACAGAGTTGATTCGGAGGTTCCAACAGGGAAACACAGCTCTTCACATGCCCTCGACAGAACATTCCTCCCTCCTCTACTTGGATGGGCACCCTCTTCCACCAACCATGCAAGTTTAGGAAGGATGAAAGGAAACTGATGAACAACAGACACATACCTAGCAGAATCAACCCTAGCCTATGGCATATGCTGCAACTAAAAAAAAAAATAATTAAAAAAAATTTTTTAAATGAAGATTTTGAACCTTGTGTTGTTTGAAACCAGAAAAAGCTCTGAGATGACTAATTACAAAATAAATCCCTAACATAGCAAGTTTCTGTTTGAGGCGATAAAAAAGTTTTGGAAACAGTGGTGATGGTTGCACAACACTGTAAATGTAGTTAATGGCATTGAACTGTACATTTAGAAAAGGCTATGATGGCAATCTTTGTTATACATGTTTTACCACCAAAAGCAAAAATCGACTGATGGTAAAATATAAGTAAAGCTCCAATTAGGTCATGTGACAGCCCTGGTGTTTCTCTCCCTTACCACTGCTGGCTAATGAATGCTTCCTACCTCTCTCCACCTGTCAAGACTTACTTCTACTTTGGGACCTAGAAATTAAAAGAATTCTTTTATCCTTGGGATGCCTGGGTGGCTCAGCGGTTAAAGCATCTGCCTTCGGCTCAGGGCATGATCCTGGAGATCCAGGATCGAGTCCCGCATCGGGTTCCCTGCATGGAGCCTGCTTCTGTCTCTGCCCCCCTCTCTCTCTCTCTCTCTCTCTATGTCTATCATGAATGAATAAATAAATAAATCTTAAAAAAAAAAGAAGAATTCTTTTATCCCAACTCCCATGTAACTGTCTGACTTGGAATTTTTATGATAATATCCCACTCAATCTACTTCCTTTAAAATGTATACACATAATTTTTAGACAACCCAAAGCCTTATCAATGACTTTATCTTTGTTCCCTTCTGCCTTCCTAAACTGCATGCTATGGGGATTATGTTTGTCTTTTGCAGTACCCTCCTGACCCAGTTCTATAACATGCTGTTACATGTTCTATATTTAGGTTAAAGAATTTTTGCAAGTCACTGGGGAAGCTGGCAAAGATACAATGCTATGTCAGCATGCATGAGCAATGAGAAAAATTTATTTCTCGGGGAAAGGTTTAAGTTTTTCCCCTGTCAGAAACAAGGCAATGGAGCCTTTACAGACCAGGCAAGTGTATCCTTACAGAATGACTAGATCTCTACAGAATCTGTAATCTCTATCAACCTCCATTATAAAATTAATAATGCTATCACAAAGGAAAAAAAATCATTCCAACACCTGACTTGACATTTGCAATGAGAAAGGCCTTCAGTTAGCAGCTACCCGGGTGGTACATAGCTCAGTGAGTGGTGTCCTTGGTGTCTTCACTGGATGTCCCCTCTCCTTTGCAGTATGCCAGACTCCAGAATCCCACACCCCACACCCCCAGCCTCCCCCAACCTCCCAGAAGTCCTCCAGAATTCCTCTGAGGCCTGACGACCTCACTGGCAGAAATGCTAGGGCCTGGCTGGTCTTTCCCTCTGCTCTGGCCTTGCCAACTTCACACGGCACACGACCACAGTACTGCACTTGTCCAAAAGGGGTCTCCACCTCGACATGTATGTTTTCCAGCCCCAAAAGCTCTGACTTTAGGGCTCCACATTCTCAAGAATAAATTAGCAACACACTTTGTTGGTTCTATAATTTCAAAGTCCACATATTGAGTTTAGTTATGAGAGCTATCTATACAGGTGGGCCTCGGGGTAGAAATGTAATTATACTTCTCATGTGCTCAGACTGTCTAAACTGTCTAGAATTGAAACTGTGCTTTATACACTGTTGGTGGTGGGGCAAATTAGCTCAATCCTTCTGGAAAACAATTTGGCAATATCCAACAGAAGCCATAAAATTGTTACTGCCCTTTGACTTGTTAAGCTCACTTTGGGGAAAATGCCCCAAGGAAATGATCCAAAAATAATTTGTTAAGAAATGTTCATGTCAATGATATTTTCAATAATTAAAAAATAAAAATACCATTGACCCAATCAACAATAAGAGAATTATTATCAAAATATTATATCACCCTACAATAAAGCTATTAAAAATAAACACTAAGTGAATCATTACTAAATTATTACATGCAAATGTATATATGAAATCGTTTAAGTTAAAAACTAATATACTGACTGACAAATAGACACATGATCAGGAGTGAGTCTAGAAAAGATATAAATGGGATTTTATAGTTAAGTAGTTCTTCCCCCGTAAATTGATCTAATTTCATAATATAAATAAAAATAAAAGTAGACAAAGTAATCTTGTACTAATGTCTTTTACTGAGTTAAAAATAATTGACATCTAATTCGCTGAAATTCCTAAGCCATATAAATTTACACGTGTGTATACGTACCTGTACTACATGCATGCCTCCAAGTATTTCTTACATATCTAAATGTGTGTAAGCAATATATGGAAAATCTATGTACATGGGCACAAAGTACATTCTTCTCAAAATTTATTGTCATTTATATTAATTTTCAACCATATTCCTTTGCAAACAGACCTACTTTTTTGTTGTTATGAAAAATCTTTTTAAAAGAGAACAGAGGTTTTTATACAGAATGCAAGCAATTTAGCCACTGTTAAATTGAAGCATCTTTGCCCTCTTTATAGTTGTAAGCTCCTCTACACCACCTCATGGGCCAATGGGCAGAGAAAGGTGAGAACAGAGCTGTAATAACCCACAGAGGCAGAAGGTTTGTTGATCTTCTGGAATGGAGCGGACATAGTAAGAGCCCTCACTCATTCGCAACCCTGGCCGGGCGGTGTCACTGCCTGGAAGAGGGTGTGTTACAGCAAGGCCTGTGAGTCAGGGAATCCACAGCTCAGCACAACGCTAATTAGCCTGCTGACACATATCCTTAACCTCTCTCCTTGGGTGTCAGGACTCGCCCAGGCCACCTCCCCTTCCCTTCCCGACAGACACACCCACGACCTGCTTTTACGAGTGGGCTCTCGGGGCCCATACCCAGGGCCTGGTGCCCAACCTGACAGGGAACGCCTAAGAAGCTTCTTGGCTAGAGCACACTATGCACTGAAACGCCAAAGACCCTCTGACGTCCCAAGTGTGCTGCACAGTGATGGATTCCTGATGTGACCTGGACTTTTCCTTACTCTTTCCTTTAGTGCTGTCATCTCACATCACTTCCACCAAACCCCAATATTCCTGTGTCCTGACTTCTCCCTGCTGCCTACTTTCACCCGTTTATCTACTCAGATCTCCCAGTACTATGGACCTATGGTCCCATGCTGCTCCCCGTGGCTTCCCCAGGCCAAGCACATTCCCCTGAGTATCCTCTAACTTAGGCTTCCAACCTTGCCACAGCTCTCCCAGCCCTGGCTTCTTAGCTGTATACTGTCTCAGGGATTCAGTTCAGGGTAAAAAAAATACCACTAAAGAAGCTGGAGAGACCCAAGGACAGACGAGAGGGAAAGCAAGCAAAACATGCTGTGCAAAGATTTCCTTTACAAGTTCACTTCTTTAGGTTGAAGATGCTATTTAATAAAGCAATCAGTCCCTGATAAAGCCCAAGCCCATTAAGAAAGCCAGCTAAGATTGGAAATAGCATTCTAAATGTTTCACCAATCATAGCTAGGCATTTGTTGGTCTATAAACTTTAATAAATACCAGCTGGTATATATATGTGTGTGTGTGTGTGTGTGTGTGTGAATCATGAGCTTGGATCACATAGATCCTCACATAAATGATCAAAATTCTAAAAAGTAACAAATACATTAAAAAAATCGACAGTGTGAACAATGGTACACAAATCATCATCTGACCAATACAGCTAAATTTTAACCTAACTTCAAAGTCATTTGCCTGGTAAGTATGAAGGTTATTAGGGGTAAATGAAATTAACAAAGAGCATATTTCTTTCATTAAGGATATCCTATCAATTACTTCTATCCTTAGCTCTAAAGATGGTTCCCATCAGTCAGTAATAACAGGCCTGAATTCCAAATATTCACAAATTCTAAATAGGAAGCTCAAAGCTTTCAGAATGAAAGATCCACATAATCACTCCTCCAGCTAACAAATGATTATTCTTCATGGTAAACACAAGTATTTACCTGTCAGATTAGCTTTGACTCCATCTTAATATTGTTTTATGTCTTACATACATGCATGTATTAAGAGATGATTACTTATGCCACTTTGGTTAGAGCCTAGTTATTTCAAGAAAGTCACATGAATACAACCCATACTTCAAAATCCTTTGGAATGCTAATTTAAAGTGGCACCGTGGAAAAAACCAAGTTACTAAGCAACATTTTCCATCACACAGGAGGAGGGCAGGCTTTTGCGATCTTAAGCCAATTTCCACTTAATGTACCAAATAACTACAACAAAAGTGAATTTCCATCCAGTCCTTGATCATCACTTAACAGCCATGTCTTTCAATGTGACACATTCCTGGTACACCTATTGCCCTGAGAGACATGTACTGAGTCATTTATTTTATATTAAGATAACAGCCCAATAATACACACATGTTTGTACAATTTGATTTATTTCAGCTCCTGTCCCAAACTCCAGAGGCATACCTCAATCTGGGACAAAACAGGGTAAAGTATCTATACACCATACGTCCTTGGGACCAAAGATGGTCTAGCACTAATGCAACAAAGAAACATGGTAGGACCGTCAATCAATAAAATAACACAATAAGCTAATTCTTCACTTATGTATGTTTTTTAAATTTAGGTATTAGGGAAAGGATTCGAAAGTAATGATCTATGTAATAATATTCCATTCCATGGCAAAAACAGACTTATCACTGAGCATACAGTGGGTGAGTTGCTGACATTTTCACATGTTCAACCACTTTAAAGTCCAACAGAAGCACAAGTTAATGCCTCGGCCCTCTAAAGAAACGTAGCTTTTGTTCTGCTTTACTGTCTACTGTCAAGTTTAGAGTACTTGAAAAGCTGAAACATAAATTTTTTAAATGTTAACAAACATCACTTGACTCAGATATTAAGATCAGGTTCTCTAATATTTCCCAACTCTTCATCTCTCAAAGACTTCATTTATTTCTATCATTTAGTCTATGACAAGGCAAAGAAAGACCAAAAGAATGAAGATGAATGGAAGAAGAAAACCGGTTTCACAGGGAACAGGTCAAAATGCACATCTCAAATCCATATATAAGTGCTCTACACTTCTTTAATAGAACCAGGCTACTTGAAGCTCTACACATGATACTATACTTAAAACACAGTACTTATTTTACATTATTATGGGAAGACATTTGACTTAACTGTTTTTCCTATCCCCATCCTCATCAAGAAGAAAAAGGCTACACTAGCTTTACTTCATCAACCACCATTACTCTAGTTGAGCTCTGAAATTTTCTTAGCTTAAAAATTGTATAACCACTTATTTTTGGAGGCTGAGGGTGGTGAGGAGCAGCTCTGGGCTACTGACTAACCAGAAGCATCCAGAAATATGCATTTACACTTGATTTTTTTTTTTAAGATTTATTTATTTTTATTTGAGTAGAGGGAAACGGCAACGAGAGAGAGAGAGAGAGAATCTCAAGCAGACTCCTCACTGAGCATGGAGCCCGAAACAGAGCTCCATCCCAGGACCCTGAGATCATGACCTGAACCAAAATCAAGAGTCAGATGCTTAACCAACTGAGCCACCCAGGCATCCCCCACTGATTTTACTTTTATCCCATCACCTCTGTCTTCCTGGCTCTAAGAGTAGACACCATTGAGTATATAACCAATACTGACTGATTCGATGTTTGAAAAGAGAGGACAGAGAATGAATAGAGCAAGGTCCGTGAAGCTTCACAAAGTACAACTCTGCCATTATGAAAAACAAGTGGTGGCTTAATTCACAAGGCAATATAGTTGAATATTTTTTTTAATTTATTTATTAGAGTGAGTAGAGGGGCAGAGGTAGAAGCAGACTCTCGGCTGAGCAGGGAGCCTAACTCAGGGCTCAATCCCAGGACACGGGGATCATGACCTGAGCCACAGGCCAGCCACTTAACCAAGTGAGCCACCCAGGTGCCCTAGTGGAATAGTTTATCTGGTGGACCAATCCTTCTTACTTCTTGCTCTCTCTTCCACTCAAAAGAAGCAAAGAAGCAAAGGCAAGGGATAAAAATGATGGTCCATGAGACTATAAACTATTCTTAGAGACTACTACAAAAATTAAACACACAGCCCCCCAAATCACACATCATTAAATCCAAGTCCAAAGATCTTATGAGAAAATTATAGAATGTTTTATTATTAGTGTACGCTCAAAGCTGTTTCCTATATCACCTAGCTCTTCTGAAGTTGTATTTCACCTTTGTTGTCTCTCAGTTCAACAATTTATTGAACATCTACAATAGGCTTACCTTATTCTTGGGACTGGAGATGTAGGTAAACTACAAATGGTCTCTGATCATGAGGAGCTTGAAATGACTTTGGGAAGAAGCTACTGTACATGTAATTTTAATAAAACATGGTTGGCATAACAGCAAAAGAGCACTCAGGATGCTGTTGGAGCTTAGAGTGGAAGCATCAAAGAGCATGGAAGGTACAAGGAAGGTTTCCTAAAAGAACTGATGTCCCCAAAGAGCTCTTAAGAGGGAGAGGCATTTAACCAGGGGGTAGGATATTCCAGGCAGGAAGAAGAGGAAATGCCTAAGGCAGAGAAGCCTGAAATAGCCTGACGCACACTGCCTAAGAGTGGGGGTGGTTAGGAACTCCAAGTAATGCTGCATCTCTAGAGACAAAATCAGAGACAAGGAGTGAAATGAGGTCAGACCATAATGACCCTGTGTGCCATCCTGGCCTGTAGGTGCCCTGAAATGTCCAACTAGAAAAATGATACGGGCAGAGAGCAACTTGCTGAGATGGCATCTCAGAAAGAGAGAGGAAGTATAGGCCAAGGGCTGCTTCCAATAGCCTGGATTCTCCAGGGTTGCCGTGAGGAATGTAACTATTCCTGAATGTCCACTAGAGAACCCTTCTGGAGATGTCATGAGATCACAGGACCCAGGGACCAATTTGGAAACTCAAGTGCAAGACTGGGCCATTTCAGGTCTCTGCACTGGCATGCCTCCCAAATCACAGACTGCCTTGGATGATGGCTGGTTGTGTAACAAGCTGTCCCTGACAGGCTGCAAGGTGTAGGTGGGCAAGCGGATATCCTCCTCCATCAAAGTTTGCTTTTTAAGTCAAGGTCTGGAACAGAAGCTACTAGTAAACAGTGGAACAAAACCTGTCAAATATATGTTAATTGTGCTGAATTTGTACTGAAGTACCCTAACAAACAGAAGAACTCAGATACCACAGACTTCTGTCGACTTCATTTTCCCTAATTTAACACATAAAAAGCATGGTGCTTGCCAGCTAATGGAACCCTTCAGTAAATACAATGCTGTCACTCAGTTCTGATGAGGCCACATCTCTTGCCAGCCTTACAGGTTTCCTTGGGTTGCCTCAGGGGAACCCAGGGGCTGTCCTCACAGGAGTCATAGGAGTTTATATCAGACTTTAGCTTACTTCCCAGTCATCTCAAGCGTTCTGCATGCACTCCCAGCCAGCACAACTCTCAGCAAAGTGCTAATGTATGAAACTCCCAAACAGTGAGTATCATTTATTCCTATCAACTGAAAGTCTCCTGCCTTACCTCTCACAGAGCCCTTTATCTCTGTTTTGCCCTGACTTTTCACCCTTTTTTGTACCACCAAAGAGCCAAAGCTGAGCATTTCTTCCCAGTACCCCTTCTCTAACATGTTCTTTTCATTTGTCATCAAAACCTTCCTTTCCTACAGTCAGGCTAGCAAAATCTCAGTTTCTCCACTTCCCAAGCCATTTTCACAGGTAATAGTCCTGTCCTTTGACTTAATTCCTGTAATCACTGCTATTCATTTTCTAATAATGTATCTCACCTTGTCATCCAAATTAGCATCATATATGCGTCAACATATGTCATCCATATATTCGTTAAAAGCCCATATCATGGCTACCTGTTTAGCCTACAATGATGTATCCATAGTTGGGGCTAGTAAATCTCCACTTAACAATAATTGTGTTGACATCCCCATGCATTTCTTTGAGCCATATTTTTATTCATAAAGGTAACAAAAAGGCCCTCAAGAGCCTTTCTTGGAAGTAGACAGAGGCTGCGGGCACTTTACAGATTTACTTAAAAGGAAAAGTCAAGTCTAAAGAGGTTAAGCTAGTTAAAGGAATGGTTGAAACAAGAGTAAGACCAGAGCGTCCCCATTTTACAAAAGGAAGCATTTAATAACTTAACACCATTCCCTCTGACAAAGTTATCCTTACCCTTAGCTCTACCTTTTTCTGTACTCAAAAAGGGTACCATGCTTCAGATAACCCAAAATGTTTGATAACGCTGAAATCATTCATATCAAATATGGGAATGAGTAATATGATTCTAGGACCAACATATACTCCTTCAGCAATGTGAAAGAATATTTACACATTCCTGAATTAAGACTCTCTAGCAGTACTCTAGCAGCTTGGAGAAAGCTTGCCCGGGATGGAATTTGACAGGGCAAATGATCCATCCACATAAAATCAAGAGGGTGATGATAGATCATGTCTTTGAAGAGTGGCACAGAATGCTAAATGGATCACATCACAGATCCTCCACCAGGAATGCTTACAATTTTTACACAATATTTTTTACACAAATACACGAAATGGGCCCAGAGACAAGACTATGTATTAGAATGATAGGCTTTTTCAGCCAAATGAAATTACTGAGGCTGGAAATATTCTCAATATAAAACATCTGTGCACTCCTACCATTTAAAAAAATGAGAGCAAATCATTATTAGATACATTTATAAATGTGCACATACTAATATGTGACCATATTATGTACTTTATAAAAACAAAATAGAAATTTTTCAAAGATAAAGTTAAAAATAGGCCTCCTAAAATACTCTTCCCACATCCAGTGGACTAACGGGCACATCCCTTAGGGTTCACAACCTCACTTGGAGTCGGCACGTTAAACTACTTATAAAAGTGCAAAGTCAAAGATAATTGCTCTATCTGGAAAACTCCTGAATTATTTTCCTCCCTTTGCTAAATCCAGAGCAAATCCATTAAGATTCTAATAGCAAAAAGTCAGAGAATGGGAAATGCATAAAAAATCTTGGAAGCTTTACACTAGTGACAAGAAGCTACAAAGTGTAAAAGACCCAGAAGCAGAATTGATTTTGTTTTTGATCTAAACTGTGTCCCCCATAATTGCTGTGATTTGCAGGCTCAGTGCTTTAACCCCTGTGCTGTTTCCGGCCACAGAAAGGAACTGGGTAGTCATTAAAAAACTGTCACATAAATAGCCACTTACCGGCTCACCTAGGGAGTGTAATGTTGGACAAGTAGTAAAGAAGACCAATTTTATTTATTTTACTACTTGTAAACTCCCTGAGGAAAGTAGTGAGCTGATAAATTTTCTAAACATTCAACCCTTAATTGTCTATACAAGCAGATCCGAGCTACAGAGAAGTCAAACTGAATGATCAAAAAACTTTTATAATCAGCTTTGTAATGAATTCAGATACTGCCAGGCATCCTCTTTCCTTAAATTACACAGAGACCACCAGCCCGAAAAACAGTAGAGCATAGAGGTCAAGTACACAAGTTGAGGGACCAAGGTCTACATACTTGCTTAGAAACTCACTGCCTATAGAACCTCAAGCAAGTTCCTCTACATCTATAATCTTCCATTCCCTCATCTATAAAATGAGGAAGCTAACACTAACGGGTTTGTGGAGAAGAGCAAATGACATAACGCTTTTGAAGTACTCAGCACAGCACTTGGTAAATATTTAATACATGTGTACTTTAGCACTGTTAGAGTGTAAGGACTAGATGGAAATCAGCAGGGAGGAGGGAAACAGTCTGTAATCACGGTCAAGTCTATTGCAGAGTGACGTAAAAGTCACTGTAAGGCCAATGGCTGTTCTTCCAAAAATACCTGAGGAATATGTATGTTCCCTAATTGCTTTGATGGAAACCATGGTTTTCAAACAGATATCTAATCTATGAAAGAAAAAAAAAAACAAAAACAAAAAAAAACAAGGAAAGTTGCCTTTCTTCCTACCTGCGAGAGTTCAGCTTCCTATATTTCTGGGAGGCCTAGACACCTATCACAGAGGTAGGAAACCCCTGGTTCAATGTGATAGAGGCCTCGAAGGCTACCTACACCAGCAAAAAAAGTGCAACTCATACATTACCTGCGCCCAGTGGTTTTTAAATACAATCATGCATGTTTCTGGGTCAACTCCCTGCAGGCTCACAGCCTGCTGGAATTTGTTCTCTGTAGTAACCGATGACATCATAAACCTTCGTAAATCAGTGCTTCTAAGTCATAGTTAATTTTCGGGAAAATTTGGCAAACAGTCACTGACTTTCAAGTATCATATAAGAAATGTAACTTCATCACATTTCACTGTCATCTTCTGAAACCTGTAATGACAATAACAAAAATGCATCTCATTATTAAATAGGACACTGGCCATTAAATTTAAATCAAAGCATAGACATTTTCAAAGTCCAACACAGAACAAAAATATCTACAAAATAGACATTTCTACCCAATCTATAGGCTCCCCTATTTTCTCTTACCTTGCTATTGAAAGTATAAAATAATGATGGTACCAAAACTACATGCATATATTAAACAATTATTGGGTTTATTTTCTCTACTACCTTCAACCACAAACCCCTAGATAATAATTCTAATCATTCAAATCTAATTTCTATAACTGAGCAAGAAACTATGTATGATACCATTGTCTGTGGAATTTAAAAATATCCAGAACAGGAAAGCCATTAGTTAATAGTGACAGAAATAAATACCCTGATGCAACCTGGGGTAGTTGTAAAATAGCACCCAAATTGGTAGGTCCAATATGATTGAATTTTTTTTAATCAATGGCTGTCATAATGGAATTGAAAGTATTCTCAGTCATTTCATAGCTATAAAACAAGTTAAATTTTCTGGCTTTTCTGAAAAATAATAGAATTCCAAGTAACCTTGACAAATCAGAGATAGAAATGATCCATCAAAAACAAGATAGTGCTTACTCAGAGTACAAGGTAGCACACCTACAAATGAAAAATTAATTATGTGGCTAAAATATGAAGAAAGTCTGACTACTGCAGAGCCAGTCGGGAGGAAAAAGACATGGAGGTCAGAGAGCATGATCCAGTTGTGTGGGGCTAACTCGCAGAGAGAAGCAGTAAGATGATGTCAGTATCTCACCAGTTTGATCGCCCCACAAAAAGGACTGGGTACAGTTCCAAATACTATTTTTTGGGTAAAGTGATTACACTATAATTATTAGTGCAATGGAAAACAAAATCCATGATTAAATTTCCAGACTTGTAGTGCCAACAAACAGCAACTTTCAACTGAGTAATACGAAGGATATTACAAGGAGAACACTGGTCAACTGTTCGTTCTACCAACAATAAAATGTGAGAAAGGGGGCTGGAGGCGAGGATTTGGGTTAGGCCTAGGGGTCAGGTTCTTTGTGAGGAGTGGAATTGAACACTAGAAAATAGTTAAGGAATATTCAAAACAAGTGCTTCTGTTGGGGGCAGGAGGCTAACCATTCAACATTCATATCTTGAAAAAAAAATGTATGGACATAAGAACAGAAAACTTGCTAGAGTTGATCATTCTGAGGAAAGGAAACATTGTTCAAGGAGAATGGAAGAGGATTAAAGTTTGCAGAAAGAAGAAGGCCTGTTTGAGGAAGGCGCACAGAAATTATATACCTGAGGGAAACAGCTTGTGTGTATCTTCTAGGACTACATTTTATTATTCAAATTAGTGAATTCTCCAACATGTAATTCCTATTAATACAAATTTGTTTTCTTTTTTTAATATTTTATTTATTTATTCATGAGAGACACAGAGAGAGAGAGAGGCAGAGACATAGGCAAAGGGAGAAGCAGGCTCCCTGCAGGGACTCGATCCCAGGACCCAGGATCACGAACTGATAGCCTCAACCACTGAGCTATCCAACTGCTCCAAATTTATTTTCAATAAGACATTGCCCACTGCCAACAATGCTCTTTGCCACTGAGAGGCATGTTTTATTGGGCCCATCTGGTATTTTAAAAACCAGGAGTGGCCTCCCTATACACACAGAGTACATGTCCCCACTCTTCCCTAGGATCCTAGTGTCAGCCTCTTCACCTCACTTTTGGTTACCAGGCTGGTCCTCAGAGGTAACAATTCAATGTCCAGACCTGTTTTAAGTGATAAGACATGAAAGAAGTTCTTATTCAACTCCCTCATTGTCTTAAACATAATATTTCTGTGAAAATGTCCTTTCTTCAGATGATGTAATGATAATAACAGGAAAATCAGAGCATTTTGGTTTATCCCAGAGGTTCGAAAAGTACAACTCCTTGAAACTCCTTCCAGCTCCAGGGTTCTCAGATTCATCTTCAAATATATGAGACGAACATTCAACATACCAACTGCTTCTAAATTGAAATTAGAAACATGCTCTCAAAGGTCTGTTAAGTTCATTCTCAAAGGGACTTTGCATGGAATCTTTTCAGATAGCAAGACTGCATTACAGATGAGATCAATATCTTAGCTAAAATCATAAACTACGAGTTAGTTTGGATGGAAATCAAAAGTAAGTCTCTTGATTCCCAGTCCAGAGTTCTTTCTAGAAATCTATATTCTCCTTTCTCCTGGCTGTAATCCCTGGCCCTATTCCCTTAAGGAAGCTCTCTCTTCTCTGAGAAAAGTGCATCTCACTTGGATGATGCTTATCCAATCATACTTTTGAAGCAGATGCCTGAAGACTCTAAACACAGGCAAGTCAAGCAAGCTACATTTAAGAAGGAAACACTATGCCAGAAGATTCTATAAATGAAAATACTTCCGAATACACCCAGAGACAAAAGAGCTGGATATTTCCACTCTCTTTCTCTCTTATTCCCATGATAGAATATTAAAGCACTAGCACTTCCCCAGGGCAATATAAAACTAAAAGCGAGAGATGGCTCCATATTTATGAGAGACATATAAGGGCGTATTTCCTCAAGCGCCAAGGTTTTCAATATATTTCTGCATTTGCCTATTCTTGGGCTTTACTCTTTTCCTTTTTGCATTTCTCCATTCCAAGTTTTTATTTAATTCTGAGAGCACAGCTAAAAGTCCCAAGTGAAGGATGTCTAGGTGGCTCAGTGGTTGGGCATCTGCCTTTGGCTCAGGTTGTGATCCCAGGGTCCTCGGACCGAGTCCCACATTGGGCTCCTTGCATGGAGCCGGCTTCTCCCTCTGCCTATGTCTCTGCCTCTCTCTCTCTCTGTCTCTCTAATGAATAAATAAATAAAATCTTTTTAAAAATTAAAAATTAAAAATTAAAAATAAATAAATAAAAGTCCCAAGAACAGAGCAGGACAAAACTTAGCAAAAAAGCCAGAAGTGGGTAAAAGAGGCTGAAGTCTCCAGAATGTGTGCTTGTATCATGAGTATGGCATTGCTGGATATCTCCCCACATTCTTGCTCTCTGCCCTCTCCAGCCTATCAGACCTGGCACTGAGACTGTGCAGAGGAACACTCTTGCCACAGATTCAGCTTGTTCTTCCTATAAATACCCACATGCACATCAACTCAAATTTCATGCCTGAGAAAGAGCTCTATAAACCATTCATAGTGATTTTTGTACTTCCTTCAAATGAACCACCAACACCAAAAAATACCCAAAGGACTCTTTGTCCAACAGTGGTTGCATGTGGTTTTGTGGCATGGTTGTTGAGTTTTTTGGGCATGGGATGAAGGTCAGCTATCAACATACATGCCTATACCAGCACAGACTCTACACTGCAAAGGCAGAACTGACTATATTATTTCCAAAGACATTATTGAGTAATTGAGTTTATATATGTCATTAATATTATGTACAAAAATATTTTTCATCAGTAAGGAAAGAAAAACGTTATTAAATCATTGTATGAGAGAGAGAAAACTGACAAAGAATTACATGTATTCTTATTTGCCTTTTTTGGAAGGTACATGATATCTTTTATTTGACTATGACAAAAAGCACAAGCATATGTTTCCATATCAGAGAGTTATAAAATATACTATATAATCATAAAAGCTTAGATTTTAGTCATCTATGTTATACCTCTTTCAACTGTAAAAATTCCTTCAATCTCATTTCCAAATAGAGAGACATCTTTATCTAATTTCAGCCTCCTTTGAAAACTACAATACTTAGGAAAGCTATAAATGTGTGAAAATCACATTTTCCCCCCTGAACTGCTAATGACTGTATTTTAATATACCCCTCTTTCACTGTCATACTGAAATTACAATGTAAACATTTTGGCATTTAATGATATATGATCTCATGCCATCCTTCCTTTATGTATTTAAATATAATATCCTCTAGTAATGGATTATAAAAAATTATTTAAGGGAAAGAAATGGTGGTCACCTTAAAGGGACACAGAGCCCAGGGAACACTTTTATTAAGGAAAAAGTGAGTATATTTGCAGGCCTAGTGAGAAGGAAACAATGTATGTGTGTGTGTGTGTGTGTGTGTGTGTGTGTGTGTGTATATATTTGTTGGTTTGTTTATTTTAGGTATTTTGATAGAGCAACAGGAGCAGAAGAAAGGCAACATCAACCACACAGCAATGAGAGGCCTAGAAATAAAAGAGAAGCCATGTGGAGTCTTTCCATAGCAAGTTGCCAAATCAGAAGCAATCTCCTGAACTTGATGAAAAGACAGGGCAGGCTCCCTTTCTATTTTTCTCCTTCTTCTCTCCTGTTTCTACGGTTGGTTTGTAGAAATGGTTAGAGAGATTGGGTGGATTTAAAGTGGGGAACAAAGGGCAAAGCCTAAGAGCTTTTAATTCAGTTGTCCAAGTGTGGAAGTCAGAAAACATCTAGTTGCCTCTTGGGGACCTGAGCTCTAAATGGGGAAATGGCCCCAGGATTCTAACCAGCTGTGAGACCTTGAATGAAAAACAGGGATCTTGGTTTGGAACCTCACTTAGGTGAGTTAAGACTACATGATGATTTCTTAGGTCTCCTCTAGCTCAAAAAGTTATTATTTTCTGTACTTTATTCCAACTGTTATGCTAACTGGGGAGGGGTAAGAAGACAAGCTTTGAAGAAGAATACTCATTGTACAAAAATTTTTGTAGGAATTCTAGTTATAAATGGATTCTATCTGTCTTCTTTGTAACAATTAAACCATATTTCACTCCAAGAACCCAAAGCACAAGAATCAACCATCTCTAATATAATTCACAGTTTGTTTGTGTTTTTCTTCCTGGGCAATTACCGGTCGAAGAACTCATTGTTTTATTTTTTTTTTTTAACTCATTGTTTTAGAATGCACTTTGGAATGCCCTGAATTGGCTGCTACTAAATACATAAAAAGTCTATTACTGTAAATGTGCTTATCATGTAAAATTCCATCTAGGGGTGAAGACTCTTCAAATATTGGGAACACCCGAAGAGAGGAAATTTGTGGCCTCAATTATAAGTAATAGCAGTAGGGGGAGGGGAATTCATTTTGGGTCAGGCTACCTCAGACAACCTCTACCTAGAGCCTAATAAAATCCTATTAAACCTAAATCCTCCCTTTGCTGTAATCCTCTGGCCCAGTTTCCTTCTCTCTCTCGCTCTCATATCACATAGCAATGCTGGACTGTGAAAAATAAAGCATCCAATATCTGACTCTCCCAGACCTTGTCTTAAGGCTCCCTCAACTTGCCATAGTTTTTGACTCTGGCTCATTCATTGATTACTGTCCATTATTCAGTAAAATACAATCGTGTTTTGTCCTACCAAGTTGCAGGTCACCAGTTAACACATAGAATGCACACAAAGAAAATTCTCTCCATACATACATTCCAAATAGCTTCAGACTTTAATAAATGCATACTTCAAACTAGTTATGAGACTGAAGAAACTGTCAATAATTCCTTGAAATAATTTCACCATGTTTTACATTTTAATTTCACTAGAACGGGCTGCCAACTAGGTCATACCAAAGTGCCATGAAACTGATAAGCAGAAAAAATGGAGAAGAAAAATTAAAATTAAAATTCATATTTATACCTGAAATTTGTTTGGGGACTTAATTTTTAAGGCTATTTAAGAAATGAAACCACTACTGGCAAGGATTTGGAATGTAAAAACTATACCTTTTGAAAATTATAGCAAGTGTTGAGACATCAGCTCACTGGTGACTGAACAGAAGTTTCTTGTACACATGGAGTGATTTGTTCAAACATGAGCATTTCTCTTTGCCAGGGCAATTTGAAATATGTTACACCATTAAATCTTCTCAACAATCTTGTGAACTATACTCTCTTCTTTAATAGATAAGGAAACTGAGTCACAAAGAGGTAAAGGAATTGGTCTACTCAAGGTTGTTAGTCACTATAGCCTTGGCAGTATGCACTACTTTGTTGAAAGCTATCAAGGGACAATTCAGTCAAGATTTCTGGCACAAAGCCCTAAAATTTAACTAAGGTAAATGCAGTAACAAGATGATCCGACAACTTCTATGGAACAATATTCTAAAGCAGAGATTTGGGATGAGTGCTCTGAATCAAAGAACCTTCTCATACTAATGAAGTTCTTCTCAAGAAATGTTCCTAGAAAAAAAACAGTATTTAAGTTTTTGACCAACATGTCTTGGTCATTTTCTTTGGAAAAGTGGGTACTTTACGAGGTTGTGCTGTTTACTCTATACTTAGAATTAGTTCCCTCCCAGGAGCTTTCCAAATGCTTTCAGTGAAAATTTTCAGATATGTAACCTATAGTATAACCAAGGTGAGGTAATGATTGCCTTTGGAAATAACAACATGAAAAGCCTCCTTTCCAAAAACATCCTTCATCTGTGCATGGCATAAGACACACTAAGGGCAACAAGTGAAGTACCATTAACATTCCCTATATATCTAGGAATCTCATAAATTGTTAGCATCCCTTTTCAGGAGAGAGGTGACTATAGTCTTCAGCCAATTCTAAAAAAGGGTCAATGAATCGCCCTCCTTCAAAAAAGTTTAAAAGCCACGTTAAAGAAGCATTCGTGGTAAAACCATGAAGAGTTCCAAAACAGATGCTAACGGCCAGCTCCAATACTGAAGGTATTACTGAAGAGAGTTGTAGAACTTTTGTGACTTGAACTGTAACTAAAAGTTGTGTTTCAGCACTGTGGGGGTTATTTCAGCCCATGAGTAACCATGCCCTTGAAAAATAATCAGTTCAGGCCTTGGTGCCCTACAAATTTCATGGCTGGCTAGGCACTTCCACTCCTACCCAAAACACTACAAGGTGAGGCATCAGAGGTACAAAATGATTAGCATTTATTATAATGTCAGCAAAGGCTCAGAACCAAAAATCTGCTTGTCTCCCAGAACACAAGCCTATGCTGACTGGGGCAAAGCATTCTTCTTTACTAGTCTATGAAATGGGCCACAGAGTTGGGTGCCTTTCGTATACTATAAATGTGATAGAAATGGAGTAAACCACTGGTGTTGAGCTAATGGAGACTGGTATCTTACCTTCAAGTAAGTGGAATAGTAGTAGCATCCACATGATAGCCAAAGGACTATGAAGTTCTAATTTCACATTTGTTTTTTACGAACATAAAAATGTAAGACTTCCTTACATGGAAATATAATAATCCCTCTAACAAATGGTACCACTGTTTTCTGAATATTTAAAAGGCCACATTTTCTCATCCATGAGTACGTAAAGGACTCTAAGTACATAATAAAAACCTACTGGCTTGAAGTAGTCTACCACTCAAACATTGATTATTGCCACAATCAGTTTATCATTAAGATTTAAGAGAAGATGTCATATTGATAAGAGTAAAAAGCAAGACCTTCTAGAAGTCCTGAAAATTTTCAGGAAGAAAAACTTTTTAACTTGAAATCTCTCCCTCTTGAGCAACTCCAACTTGGACCTCAGGAATATACAATCACGGTCCGGATTTACACGAATCAAGAGGTGACTTACGAGAAATAAAAATGAGTATACCTCTTATACCTCAGGTGAGAGCATAAACTGGTCTTCTACCTACAGAGAACTATTTGGCAACAGTCTTCAAAATTTAATTTGGTCAGGAAAACCACTTCTGTGAATTTATCTTAGGAAGACACTTTCACCTTGCAAGTGGCAGACTGGTTAACGGTAAGAGTTGACACGTATTGCGCATTTCTCTTTGCCAGGGTAATTTGAAATACATCGCACCATTAAATCTTCTCAACAATCCTGTGAATTATATTTTCTTCTTTCATAGATAACGAAACTGAGTCACGAAGAGGTAAAGGAACTGGTTTAATCAAGGTCAAACAGATATCCTGGGATCTGACCCAGACACAGCCTCTTACCCACTAACACCTCTCTAACTACAGTGATGTCCTTTGGAGAATTATTTACATAGTAAACAAGTGGAAAGATCCTCAATATCCACCAGCAATGGTCGGGTTATTTAAGTCAGGCACTTCTATAAAATGGAATACTATGTCACAATTTTTTTTAAAAAAGGTGGCAGCTCTGAATGTACTGATATCAAAAGGCTGTCGGGATATGTACAGAACATCAAGTACAGTATGCCTCCATCTGTATAAGAAAAAAAGGAATATGTTACTCTATATGCCTGTAAATGCACAGACCATCTGTGCAGGCACCCAAGACGACATGTGAGGCAGGTGCCTGAGCAAAGGGGCATGGTGTGGCCGGGGACAGGGAAGGCAAGGAGACTTCTTTTCACTGTGTACCTTTCTTCACTTTTTGAATTTGGTACCATGTTCATGTACTACTTAGCAAAAACATTTTTAAATTTAAAATACATTCCAAGGGACGCCTGGGTGGCTCAGTGATTGAGCATCTGCCTTTGGCTCAGGTCATGATGCCAGCATCCTGGGATCGAGTCCCACATTGGGCTCCCTTCAGGGATCCTGCTTCTCCCTCTGCCTATGTCTCTGCCTCTCTCTGTGTGTCTCTCATGAATAAATAAATGTCTTTAAAATAAATAAATAAATAATAAAATACACACCAATGAACATCCCACACCTAAGGAACATACACAAGTCCAGCTTTGTATGGCAATTACAGTGGGCTGGAAGTCTCTTCATCTCAGCAGGAAAGGTGTCCTGCAGTAATTATAGCCTGACAGGTATGAGTAGGAATAAAAGAGTATCCTAACATAATATGCTATTTGCTTTGGGGTTTTTTTTTTTTAAAGATTTCATTTATTTATTCATGAGAGACACACAGAGAGAGGCAGAGACATAGGCAGAGGAAGAAGTAGGCTCCTCACAGAGAGCCTGATGCGGGACTTGATCCCGGGACCCTGGCATCACAACCCGAGTCAAAGGCAGTTGCGCAACCACTGAGCCACCCAGGCATCCCCATAATATGCTATTTGAATCAATTATAAGGACCACAAAATGTTTGAAACATTCAACAGAAAACACACAAAGAAAAAACAACTACTTCTGTAGTTATGAGTTGTTAACTTCCAACAGAATAAATATGGATGAAAATGATACATTAAGAAAGCACAAAGAATTCAAAGGAGTGGCAGTCTTTTAGTCTTTTTCTTAAGGACCACTTTTCTAAAGTTTAGTATTATTGTACAATAAATTTATTGAGTTAAATTTACATAGTTTACCTCTCCGTATGGGGTTCATAGCTCTGGGAATATGAAAAGTTAAAGCTCTGCCACAATTTTTGTCAGTCTAGATCACTGGTTCTCTGAATGTAGTTGGAGGAATCCTGGGCTCTCCACAGTTCTCAATTTTTTAAGAACCTCTTTTTTTTTTTTATAGAAAAAAAACAAAAGCAGTCAAAGGAAATTCAGCTCACTATGAAGGTCTCTCATATTTAGAAAAGCTTTCAGTATTGCAGTTTGTTGAAGTTATAGTTGGGCAATTTCATCACCATGCACTAAAACTTTTTAAATTATCTTTGTTTTATAAGATTTTTTTTCTACTTGTACAAACCCCAATCTTTCAAACTAATACTTGCCATGAAAACCAAAGATCAAGATGCACCTACAAACAAATTTCTTAAACTTTCTGTCTTAAAATTAGGGGATCCCTGGGTGGCTCAGCGGTTTGGCGCCTGCCTTTGGCCCAGGGCGCGATCCTGGAGTCCCGGGATCGAGTCCCACGTCGGGCTCCCGGCATGGAGCCTGCTTCTCCCTCCTCCTGTGTCTCTACCTCTTTCTCTCTCTCTCTCTCTCTGTCTATGATAAATAAATGAATAAATCTTTAAAAAATAAAATAATAAAATAAAATAAAATAAAATAAAATAAAATAAAATAAAATAAAATAAAATAAAATAAAATAAAATAAAATAATTACACTTGGGGCACCTGGGTGTCTCAGTCAGTTAAGTGTCTGCCTTCAGATCAGGTCATCATCTCAGGGTCCTGGGATCGAGCCCCACATCAGAATCCCTGCTCAGCAGAGAGTCTGCTTCTCCCTCTCCTTCTGCCCCTCCCCCTGCTCATGTTCTCTCTCTTGCTCTCTCTCAAGGAAATAAAAGCTTTAAAAATAAATTAATAAATAAAAATTAAAATGTTGCTCTCATTAACAGCAAGTCTCACTACTCTAAAGCCTCCATTTTACTACAGGCAGAACTTGGTAAGACACTGGTTACCCCTGAACAGAGCAGTGCTTTACCTCAATGCGAGGTACATTCTGCTTCTTTCTCTTGCTGCACACACACAAGTCTAGCTCTGCACACGGATGTAAATACTATTCATTAGTTCCTGCCTCTTCAGAGACACTACAGTAGAAAAGCCCTGTGTAATTTGCAATTAACAAAGGGTAATGGAGGCTCTAATTTCTGCTTGGGGGGTCCAGAGTTTAGGCTTGCTGTGATGCCTTTTCAACAAATAAAAGTAAAAGCTGAAGCGACTCCTATTAAGCAGTTCTGCTGCTGCAGCAAGGATGGCTTATTGACTGGATGGCTGCCAGCCCCCTAAGCGGACCTGCAGAGAGGCTGTCCTCATGGGGAGGAAGGCATTAATTTATCTATAAGCCTCCAGAAGCAACTGGGTAGATCGCAAGTCTCCCATATTCTGCTTCAATTCATCTACACTTGCCTCTAGAGTGACTGGCACAGACTTGAATGGTTTCAGGCTATCCATACTTCTTTAATTAAAACTCTTCTCCACTAAATTAACATGTGGGTATCCATGTCTTTTGTAAGGGGGTAAAGAAAGAGGAAACAAAAGCAAGAAAAGAAAAATCAAAGACAATGTTTTAAATTAAGTTTTGCTTGAGATAAATTTTGCAATTGGCACTATTTCTCCCTAGAGTTAGTGCTTCAGGTAGAAAACGATGAGAAAAAAGAGTAGACAAGAGTCCCTACTTTCCCCTCAAAGCATCATGAACCTGAGAGCTAATTAACTTCTAAAATCAAAGGAGCTGTGAAATGGATGTGGAAGCAAAGGAGTTCCTTTTTTTGGAAGAATAATTTTATATAATATTAACATATATATGCATAATAATTCACTTCTGTTCTAAACCCTGGGGGATTACCAAAAAATCGATGAGCTGACTAAATACTATTGGAACAAAATTGCAACTTATCTGTAGATTAGTCTCTAGTGTCAGTGCACAAGGCAAAACGTGCAAATACTCAAAATTACTATGGACATCTCTTAGCAAAGTACTTATTGGAAATCAACAAACTGTTTCTTATTAAGCTGGGGAAATAGCTGAGTATCCCAACAAAGCAGTAGTAGTTTGGGGTCAGGTTGTACCAAAAAATATCATGTATCTTCAAATGCAAGAACGACTTCCAGGGATCCCTGGGTGGCGCAGCGGTTTAGCGCCTGCCTTTGGCCCAGGGCGTGATCCTGGAGACCCGGGATCGAATCCCACGTCGGGCCTCCCGGTGCATGGAGCCTGCTTCTCCCTCTGCCTGTGTCTCTGCCTCTCTCTCTCTCTCTCTCTGTGACTATCATAAATAAATAGATAGTTTAAAAAAAAAAAAAAAAAAGAGTAAGAGTCTCATCTCTTTAAAAAAAAAAAAAAAAAAAAGAACGACTTCCAGCACACTGAGATCTTCACACTGTGACAGGGAGGCAGAAACTAAGACCGAGCAAGAAAATGGCAGGAATATATCTCTAATTCCTCAAGAACAAACTCAAAATATCTGAAATTTTTAAATTATTGTTCTCTCTCTCTGATTTTTTTTTTCTTTTTGGTCAAGTGCATATGAAGTTACTACAAAACACAGGGGCTTTCTTCAGAATAACTCCCCTGGAGGAGCTTCACAAACATTAATTATACAGCAAATCTGCACTAATTCCAAGGAAATTGTTATTTCCTGCTTTCACAGAAAAGGAACAGAGGTAAACCATCCAGGAGACAACTCAAGTAAAATGAAAGACAGATTTTTCCATTCAGTAAACATGGCTCTGTTTCTAAAATATTTTATATTTATACCCACAAAAATAGCATATAAACACTGCCAATGACAAATGCAGTCATAAACACCATACTCTGGAGAAGGATTCCCGCCCCCCACCCCAAATTGAGGGGGGAAATGATGACAGAGTGGAAACCAAACAAATGTCAGTATCTGGATTTCAGGGAGGTCTGATTGTGCTAATATTAGTATGAATCTAATGAACTGATAAGTGAAATTAGTCGCAATAACTTTGCTCATTTCTAGGTTCTTCCTGTGAGAAATCTAAGAGAGCTGCAGATTTGACCATATGTCGTTCGGAGGGCTTCCAAAACCATGCTTATTACAATTAAAGGACATTTAAGATATAAGTATTTACCTTACCACTAGAAAGTCTTTCACATGCTTATATTGAAAGAATAAAATGATTCTCTCCAGACAGTTGCCACAGCCTTTCTCTATTGTGCGCTGACAATTTCAGCACTGAAATACGAAAAAGGTAAGGACTGCTAGAAGGCTAGAATTAAGTATTTTATATGATTATATCACAATAACATCTTCTTTCATCTATCATGATCAGTATTCTATATTTGTTGCCTGCACAAAACTATAATTACTCGTTGATTTGATCGAAATTACTAGGTGACTTGGGCAATTCAGTCTGCCAGCCAGCCTTCAGGGTAATTAGTCAAATCAACAGTATATCAAAATGACTAATAAGTTTCTGAATCATAGATTAGACTATCTGCAGCATCATGGCAATGCTTAGAAACAGTTCCAAATCCTCAGTTCATCTTGTTTAACTCCGTGGACTACTTTCCTCATAATTTAATTTACTCTGTACACAAGTTGAGAGTTTTTCCTCCCCTTCAAGGGAAAAAGAAAAGTGACAATAAAAGCCAAAGTACAAAATTCAATAAAATCAGACACTCTTGTTTCAAAAAACAAGGGGAGGAGGAGGAGGAGAGTTGTTTCTTTATTGTGTGAAGAAGGTATAGCCAAGGAGAAAGAAACAAAAATGGATTCTTACCAATCAAACCACCTCTCAGTGCTTCAAATTCCATTAAAGGCCACAATTCTGTTGATTTGATGCCAAATGCCTCTAAAATGTTCTTACCCAAGAAAAGTGTGTTTTTGAAAGAACAAGGAAAGCAATACATTTAAAGGCTGGAGAAAAATTTTCTTCCATTTACTTGGGTCAGTGAAACATCCATCATACAGAGACACAAACACCTTACAGAATAAAAGATCAGAGGAGCTACACTAGTAGAAGATCTAAGAGCCAGTGCCTCTGGGGGAATCAAAGAGGTAACTGTCTGAACAGATCCCCCCATGATTTTTCTCCTAAATCTAGCTTATGTGTTTGGGGTGCGGGGGGTTTGGGGGGGTGGTGGTGTGGTAAAAACACAAAGCAGAACATGCTAGCCAAAAAAAATGTGATTAAAAAATCATTAATTCTGCTCTCTCACCGGAGAATCTTTTCAAAGTCATTAAATAGAAATAACTGTATAATGCAAATTTTAAAAATCAGAAATGTTCAAATTATCTACAGACTACCACCAAGCATATGAAATGAGCATATGCTCAGAGTAACAGCACACCCAGTATAAATAATGGTAGATACATTGGGTAAATGGTTACAGAAGTGTCAGAAGGACCTAGATGCATTTAACAGATGCTCTCAGATCTAACTCCACCTGCTTGGGCTAAAAAGAAAAAACCACTCTTTCCATCCCTGTCACATGTTAAGGTTCAAAGAACAAGCTGTTATTAAAAGTTGAGGGGGTAGCATTCAAAGCAAAAATGTAATATGCCCAGTAAAATTTAGCATCCTGGGATGCCTGGGTGGCTCAGTTGATTAAGCATCTGCCTGTGGCTCAGGTCATAACCCCAGGGCCCTGGAATCAAGTCCCATGTTGGGCTCCCTACTCAGCGGGGAGTCTGCTTCTCCTTCTCCCTTTGCCCCTTCTCCCATTTGTCCCCTCTTTCTCTCTCAAATGAATAAAATCTTTAAAAAAAAAATTCTAGCACCCCAAAACCTCTGGTTGCCAGGGTCAAAAACATTATGCTGAATACCTCCTAAGTGCCTGCCTTTAACCTGTCTTTAATAAATCACTTCTCTAAACCTCTCAATTACATCTCCCTATGGCAATGTAGTTTCCATTTTGTGTTATAAGTGTTGTTGCAGAACCAGACGCTGGTCTCCTTGAGGGTAGGGATCACATCTTATCTCATTCACGGGTGACTCAAGAAGCACCAAGCACCAAGCACCCAAGATGCACAGTGTGGAGCATGGGAGTGAGATGAAGTCTGAGGCCCGGGGGAACAAGCAGCTCACCACAGAGGGAGGTCACAGCCCTGGGAAGGACAGCCATTTAGGGGCACTTACTCTGTGCCAGGCATCACATTAAATAGTCTATGTCATTCACACAAATTCTCAGTGAGGTGGGGATCATCATACCCATTTTATCACTGAAGGAATGAAGCTTACAGAAAAGTGAATGGTCACGTGTCTGACAAGGAGCAAAGGCCAAAGGACGAGATGAGAGAAGGGGAGTCCACCTGCAGCCATGGTCTGGAAAGGGAGTGAGAGTGATTTCACCAAAGAGGGGCTCTTTCACTCATACCATGTATGCACAGGAATGTATCTAAGCAAATAAGAAGTGTGTTGATAGAAATACGATGTGATTCCCAGCATTCTGGTTCCTAATGAGCTATCTCCATTTGTTATTTGAGCACAATGTTCAAGAAACAGTGTCATGAAATGTGTACCCATCACAAATCCAACTCTTAGATTAAAAGTTTGCTAATAAGTAAAATAATGGCTTGAAGAAGCTATAACCACTAGTCAACCAGTCACTGCTGCTGTCACATTCTATCACTCCAACAGTCTAGGAAGCCTGGGGTTTCAGTCACTGAAGATGCTGTTGCATTTCCCTGCTTACACGAGGTCTACCTAAGCAAATGAAATCCAACTGGTTTGTAATTCCAGTGCATGTTAGATGAACAAAACTGATTATCCTAACAATTAAAAAAAAAAAACAGGGAACATTAGCCATTTAATATATCCCAATTTATCACTTCAGTTCTAAAGGGGAGATATTTCAAAAGATACATTACCCAAAATACTGATTCAAAACATTTTTGTGTTTGCTTTTTCATATAGCATATACCAATCAACGCAAGAAATGGCTCATAAATTTAGTTGTATATTCTACTGCAATTTTTTGTATACAATTTAAATTAGCAAATTAAGATGTAACTACACGTGTTTTGTATAATTGTTGATGAATCATAAAACCATGCAATATTTTAAATAAAAATTCAGGTCATTAATCCTTACATTAAATCCCCCCTGTGGATCAGTTTCTGCAATCTAGCTCCTGGTTACATAAAATTTCTATAGACCATGCTTATCTCCATGCAGCATGGTTCCAGACTTTTCTTCAGATAATCACAATACAAAGCACATTCCTGTGTGAGCAATAGAAAAATCTGTGACTTAGCCAGATTTGGAATTTAATACTATAATAAATCACACAGTGAATTAGGTAAATTCTATACCAAAGATACTCTATATGAAAAATAATCTTTTTATGGAGGAGTTATACATCAAACTTTCTTAATACACATACTCACACACACAATGGAAGGCTAGATTTGCTAACAGATTGCATCTGTTACAACTACCCATTTAGCTTAAAACCATATTCATCACACAAAGATTACCTGATAACCTTCTCTCTAACTTTTGCTATGCTTCTACTGCATTTTAAGAGTTAACAGCACTGTACTAGACACTAGGAGTGTTCCAGGCTGTCAGCCTTCTCTAGAAACTGCCCTCTGCTGAAGACAGCCACTTTACCCAAGGTGACTCCTCTTTGAAGGCAGCTGCATCGCTGCCTGGACTAGGGGAGGAAGCGACCCTCTCACCCCCACTCAGGACAGCTCCAGAGCCCTCTGTAGGGTCCACCCGGGCCTTTGTTAGATTTCGTGACAGTCCATTATCCCTTCTCTCCGCCCAGTCCTGCTTCCTCCTCTCCCCACAGGTATTGGCTCAAAGAGCACACCCTAACCAATTCCTGCATGTGACATCTGCATCTCAGAGTCCACACCCCAAGACCACTGAAACAACCACCCTCACTCTCAGTCAAGTACAAGAAGCTATGCACATATCCATGGCTATTGAGGAGAGGAGAGGGGAAGGGAGGGGAAGGGAGGGGAAGGGAATGGAGGAGGGGAAGGGAGGGGAAGGGAGGGGAAGGAAGGAGAGGTAATGAAAGAAAGAAAGAAAATCCCATTTCCTTAAAAAACAAAAACTCTCTAAAATGTTAAAGCCTTCAAATAGGGAAAGAACATAACCTTTGCCAGGCAAAGTAATAAAAACAATACCAAAGCTGCTTCAATAAACTCAGTCAATATTCCCCAATATTTAGTCTATTATAGTTCTAAATGATTCCCAAACCAATCTTAAGAACTAAAGCAGAAAGTGTTAGTTTTTACTCTATGTGCTTATATCACCACCTAAAATATATGTATCCCTAATGTTAGGTGATTGTGTTCATTTAAAATAAATACCAACAACCTGGAGAACAATACAAATAAATTAACCCAGCTACTAATTTTTTCTTTTAAAAATAAAACCTTTTCAAAGATTTTTTGACTTGTCTGGTTACAGAAAAGACAAAAAGAGAGGCAAGAGGAGAAAAGAGGGCAGCCCACGTGGCTCAGCGGTTTAGCACCGCCTTCAGCCCAGGGTGTGATCCTGGAGTCCCAGGGTTGAGTCTCACGTTGGGCTCCCTGCATGGAGCCTGCTTCTCCCTCTGCCTGTGTCTCTGCCTCTCTTTCTCTCTCTCTCTCTCTCTCTCTCATGAATAAATAAAATCTTTTTAAAAAAAGAGGAGGAAGAAGATTCTCTCCTGTAACACACACTCATCTCCTTTTCAAAAAAACACTTCTTATGCTATGTGAAAAGAAGGATGTGTGTCCTACACTACATTTTGTTTAAGGGAACTGTTCTCCTGGGGACACTATCTGATCTATGAAATATCCTCCTGATAGTTTCAAAGCAGCTGTCACTGTGGTACAGCATGAAGAACACTGGACCAGGGTCAGAATTTCTGGGTCCTGGTACTGACACTGACCACAAATGTAATCTCAGGAAGTCTGGACAACAGCCTATGATATCTAGTGCTGAGGTCCCAGTAGATCAGTAGCTAAGGACATGGAGACCCGGGTTCAAGTCCAACTCCCACCACTTTCTAGCATGCAACCTTAGGCAGGGCATTAAAAGCTCACTAAGCCTAATGACCCCTCATGTGTAAAACAGAGGACCATGATGATGTCTATGTCACAGGGCTGCCAGGAGAGTGAACGCGACACTACACTAAGTGCTCGGAAGCGTCTCACTTGTTGCAAGCACTCTCTATGAGCTACTATGATGAGCTATTTTTCAGCATGTGCCTGCCAGGACCCAAGAGCTCTGGGAAGAAGCAGTACTTATCCATTTAAAAAATAATGAATATTCAAACTCTCTAAGGTGTCAACTCATTGCTTTTATCAGATTTATATTCCAGATTTCCAGAAGATTTGGTTGGGGGGAACAAAGTCTAAGAAAGTTCCAAGATCTTGGAGCTTTTGCCTTCACCTTTCTGTGAGTCTGTGGCCTATCCAAAGGGCAGCTTGTCTCTTAGAGCTGCCATTTACACATAAAATAGAGAAGCGAGTCCCAGTTCAGACACACTGTCTTTGTACTGTATCTACAGCACCACATCGCTGCAGGTACTTGGACTACTTCTTACACGATGTCGGATGCCACCAATGGCCTGTATTCTTCATGACACTCTTCAGGGGACAAGACAAGGCCAATCAATGGCACCACGGCACAACAGCACATCACAATTATTTTGTTCTGGTTTCTGGGTAGAAGTAATCCATTCCAACCCCAACTGCCAATCTAGAGAAAGAATGACCACATAGTTTTCCAATTAAGGGAACAATTGGCAAGGCACTGGAGCTGCTGCATCTCTGAACTAGGATCAAAGAGAAGGTCTTTGCGGTTGTAACTGGAGACTTTGCCTTTCCCTCTGGCCATGAACCTGGCCACCTAGAGAAACAATAAACTGCCAAAATAACAGTAGTTTCTGTTACTGAGATGAAGACTGTAATTAAGCCTGAGTATGTTCGTGGCCCTCCTTCTTTAACGCGTCAAATGTACAACCCCACATTTCCAGGACTATTCATAGCAGGCATAGTCTTCAGTCCTGGGTGATTAAGAGGTAGGTCTTCTCACTCTTCAGATCTCACCCTGTCTCCACCACTAGGAATTCTTCCCAGAAGGACTTGACCTTTTGCCCCACAAGACTATAAATGCCATGAAAGCAAGATCTGTATTTTGCTCACTGCCATAGCCCCAATGCCTTTCTTGACCAGGAAAGAACTCACTGAAAGGTTTTTTTAAACAAGCATTGATTTGGCTGATTGGAACTGCAACTCAGGGGGACACACTCAGGTTTCTACCTGAATTGTGTTCCAAGGAAGACAAAGAGGGGCAGAATTCTAAAGGTGAAAAGTTAGGAGTGCAATTTTCATGCAGGCCCTCTAGGGGATTCAAGTCGGGTTAACTGGGGTTGGTTGGGTCGATATGCAGATGAGGGACTGAAGCTTCTTAAACCGAACCACCTCCTTTCAAAGTGAAGGGTGTGGGTGATCAGGGTGCCATGGCGAGGAGGAAGCTGAATCCAGGCTGAGGGCCTGTGGGCTAGTTTGCAAATTCAAGAAATTCATAATTCCTCCAGTGAGTACTCACGTAAGCACCTCCTCCCTGATGGCTGCCCAACCCTACCCTAGAAGAGATTCTCTTAGCTAGGCTTGCTTTGCTCCCTGTTAACATCTCCTTTATACCTTACCCAACACATGTCATGTAAGAGGCCCTTAACAAGCATCTGTTGAGTGAATTAATGAATAAGTAAAAGAAAGGGAAAGAGGGTTGTGGTGCCAAAGACTGAAGCCCAGTTTTACCTATCATTTCCATGATGTTTAAACAACCAGAAAAATGTTCCTGAGAGAAAATGGGCATAATTATCTTTAAAAAGTTCCTTTTCTAAACTTATCATGCAAAACCATATTAAATAGGATTTAGGCATTCACCGTTTCCCAGAGGCCATGAGGCCTTTCAGAACAGATTTCTTTTTTATTATTATTATTTTTACAGGAAAGTTTTAATCCATCAAAATAGTTGTCATCAATTAATAACACCCTATGCTCTTGGTTTAAGGACAGGGTGATTAAGGCAGGTTATTCTGAGACTAAGAAAAGTGAGGACATATCTTGCTTGGTCATTTTAGTCAATCTTATTGACAGTAAAGGAGAGATATGAATTTAACGTGTGTTTCCAGCCTTGAAGCTGCTAACCTTTTTACAGCTTAATCATCACAGTATCAAAAAAGATCTGAACTGCACAAATTCATTACATTTACTTCTCATCTCGCAATGCTGATACACAGAAATACTAATCTGTGCTACCCAGATCTTCCCGGGAAACCAAGTGCCCTTCAGAGAAATGCAAAGAGAATGAGAGCAGTGAGGACTTACACAATTTTTTTTTTTTTTAACTTACACACTTCTGAACCTGCAGAGCAAGGCTACATTAGAATGATGGTTCTAAGGACCAGGTTCCAGGGCAGGTTCTGTGTAGTCAGAGTCAGCTTCCATGGATTAGTCCCACACCATAGCCTTCCTCAACCCCATAGCAGAAGAGACAGCCACACAGCCAGACATTGTGAGTACCACCAAAGCCCACACTACTAAGGAAACTGCTTTCCAAGCACAAAACACTAAACAATCTAACAGAGTCTGAGGCTCCTCTCTGCCTTTCAAGGATGGTTCATTATTCAAGTCCCCATCTTTACACTTTTTCCATTTTACCAGAGTTAAACACTGGCACTAGGAGGTTTGAGGTGGGGAAAGGAGGGACTGCATAGTGCCAAAGCTGGACTATCTGCTTAGCTTAACTAGAATCCTTTTACCTCCACCCCAAAGAGTTGCAAACATTGATTCTTTTTTTTCTAAGCAGTACCTCCAAATTTGGTCAGCTATGTCTGGGAAGCCAGATGGACAGGCATAGATGAATAATTAAGATAAATGACAAACAGTGTGACATAATGAAAAATCAATGAGTCTGAAAACCAGATCAAGACTCATTCTGCTCCTAACCAGGTCTAGGAACTTAGGCAAGTTGCTTAACCTCTCTCTCACTTTCTTTACCTTCAAAACATGGATTAAGTGGTTTGTACACTCTCCTCCAGGTTCTCAATCCTAGAATTCTACAGAGCCCATCATATCTCTACTGAAAAATCAACCAAATAATTACTCATGGAACATCATGTGCTTTGGCTTTGGTGCAATTTGAGCCATGACCCTTTGCCCTGGATCATCTATCACATTAGCAATGACTAGCTAAAATGTTATTGGTCAACAAGAACAGTGAACACGTAGTCAATGAGTGCAGTGAAACACCTGGAGTTTCCCATGACAATGAAGTAATAAATTGGGACAAGCTCTTGAAAGGTAATTTTGCTTCTGTACCAAAGTCCTGGCTTTAAAGCCAGGACCTGGGGATCCCTGGGTTGCTCAGTGGTTTAGCTCCTGCCTTTGGCCCAGGGCGCAATCCTGGAGTCCAGGGATCGAGTCCCACGTCAGGCTCCCAGCATGGAGCCTGCATCTCCCTCTGCCTGTGTCTCTGCCCCTCTCTCTCTCTATGTCTATCATGAATAAATGAACAAAATCTTTAAAAAAATAAAGCCAGGACCTATGACCCACTTATTATAGAAATGTTTATTAGTCATTTAAAAACTGGATGTAAACAGGTCTACTGCAGACAAATTACATAAACAATTAAACTGAACTCATGATAATGGTAATTTAGAATATTTAATGACAGATGCAAACATATATGTTAAGCAAGGAAAGCAGGATACAAAATTATATACTTAGCATAACCATAATTGTATGTAATGTATAAATATGCTCTATATTGTCAGGTATATATGTGTAATATTAATAAATCAGACTAAGAGGACAGATAACATGTGAATAGCAGGGTGTATTTTATTTTCTTCTTTGATGTTTCCATATTCCAAAATCTCTATTTTCATATGTGATAACTTTATAATCAAATTTTTAGTATATGTACAGGGCTCCAGAATACAAAAAAAATTAGGACTCAAGCAATTACTAACTCATTTTCCCTATTACATGCATTAGGAGTTCAGACAGAGAGACATACTAGAGGCTGGGGTGGACCAAGCATATTCACAAGTAGAAGTTAGGTTTATAGAATAGTGCTAAAGAGGGGCACCTGGGTGCCTCAGTGGTTGAGCATCTGCCTTTGGCTCAGGTAGTGATCCTGGGATCTGGGATTGAGCCCCACATCGGGATCCCAACAGGGGGCCTGCTTCTTCCTCTGCCTATGTCTCTGCTGCTGTGTCTCTCATGAATAAATTTAAAAATCTTAAAAAAATACACACACACACACAAACACACACACACACACAAAAGTCTGTCTCAAAAAAAAAAAAAAAAAGAATAGTGCTTAAGAGCATTGACTCCAGAGCTGGATTGCCAAGATTCAAATCCTAGCCCTGCCATGTATCAACTGTGTGAGTTCAAGCAAGTCAGTCAAACTCTCAGACTTAGTTTTCTCCTCTATAAAATGGGGCTACTATCATTTCTTTCTTCACAGAGTTCTTGTGAGGATTAAACAAATTCATATAAGAGTTTTAGGGTAGCGTCTGACACATAGTAAGCAATATGTAAGTACTGAGATAATTATTAGAAGGGCATTTTAGACTACATATGCATAATACATTAAGAATTCATCCTTTGGCTGAACTCTTGCTTTGTGTCAGATACACAACTCATATCTCACACCTCCTTGAAGGAAGGATTATTATCCCCAATTTATAAATGAAATACCTAAAAGATTAACTGCCCAAAGTAAGTGGCTAAATCAGTGTCAGATCCCACAATAATGTGACCCTAGAACCCCGCTCTTAACCATAACACCATTCCCTACCGCGCAGTAAACAAGCTTACCCTGAGCAGACAACGGACTTTTGAAGAGTCCAGGAACCACCACTGACAGAGTGCATGAAACTGGATAATGAAAGCCAGATAAGTGAATTAAAGCTCTAGTTCATTAGGCAATTAGGAACTAATAAAGATTTCTGAGCAAAGCAGTTAGTTACAGGACAAAAGAATAACATAGGAAATTAGCCTGGTACATAAACATGGGTAATGTTGGAATGAGGGTTTTGAGGGGGTGGGGGGAGAGAGAGAATTATACACAAAGCAGCTGGTGTGGGGATGAGGGACTGGGCCAGGTGAGAGGACAAGGAGAAAACAGAGCTGAGCAAATTTTTAGAATTCAAAAAATAAACTGCTTTGAAGGAAAAAAATTAAGAGAGCTTAGAGACACTACATGCTGGGAGCAAAAAAACAAGGACAAAACAAGTCACATCCCACAACCCGAAGCGTTTCCTTTTATTTTGATCGCTGTAAATTTAGTGAAACGTTTAGTGCAGTTACTTATTTGTAAAACACTTTTCTGAAAAACCTAACCGAGAGTAGCCCAAAACCAAGCACCCCACAACACCCTAGTCTGCACCAGCAATGCAGAGGTGTACTGTAGTTAAGTGACAAAAGTGATTAGCAGGAATCATAGAGCATAAGCATCTATTTATTGTGTAAAGGAAGTTTACCAAATCAAGATAAAGAAACCACTAATGGCTAATGCTGACAAAGGGCCTGGGTCTGATAACATCTCCCAGGACAAAGATGAGCTGATTTGTCCCCTTGTTTTTAAGAGCCCGCCAGAGCTTGCCAACAAAAATACGTGATTGATCTAATTAGCTTACTGAACTGAGGAAAACAGCGTGCCAAAATCCTGTGTACTCATAGACTAGTTCTTGCAGGACAAAGCAGCGTCGCATAAAAGCCTATCCTTCAACTTAAACGTTCACGCTCATTAAAAGGGACGAAAGCCAGTGGTACTCAGCATGCAGGAGCTTAATGAATATTATTGGATGGTGATGACACAGACGGGAGTCTCCAAAGATAGAGCTCTCATGGTGGAAAAGAGGAAGAAACATCAAGGACTGCAAAAATGTGTATGCTGTGGCCAAAGTCCAATTCCCAACTCAGGCCAGGCAATTTTACTACAGTCCCCCTGCATTAACATTCCTGCTCTCGACTTGAATGGTTTATTAACCTAATGATCATGCCCGTCTTCACTCCAGGTTATTAGCAAATATAGGCGGTATCTGTTGAGTCCGGCAAAATCATTCATTCATTCAACAAATCTAGTGGGTGCTTACCATGTGTAGGTAATAAATGATCATCTCTATCTAGTCTTGTTGCTAAAAGCCAGTTTGATGCACAAACAACCACCACCACCACCACCAAACCTTCATAAGAAGAGATGAACCATCTAGAGAAAAGTGACACTAGCCTCACCTAATAGGGTACAGGTCACAAGGGGCAGTGACTCTCTGGTTACAATCAGGGAATAGACCTATTTCCAAAAAGCAAGTTTTCTTCTTCAGGAAAGGTATTTTCTGGGGCACCAGGGTGGCTCAGTGGTTGAGCGTCTGCCTCTGGCTCAGGGCGTGATCCCGGGGTCCCAGGATCGAGTCTTGCATCGGGCTCCCTGCATGGAGCCTGCTTCTCCTTCTGCCTATATCTCTGACTCTCTGACTCTCTCCCTCTCTCTCTCTCTCTCTCTCTCTCTCTCTCTCTCTCTCTGGGTCTCTCATGAATAAATAAATAAAATCTTAAAAAAAAAAAGGAAAGGTATTACTCAACTGTGTCTTTCTTCTGGACTCTGGCCAAAGTCACCATGAGGAAAAATGTACATAGTTATTTAACCAAGTCATCTTGCCCCTTCTACATTCAACATCACTGCTTAGAAAGACCCTTGGTCCAAGAAGCCAAAAGCAGCTCACACTCTTGCAGCCCTGGGTTGGCTGGCTGTGATCCGAGTAGCCTGCCTGATGTGGGCACACGGGACACACTCAGGGGATACAGTGGGAACAGACAGATTCAGCTGTATAAGCGACTGCTACTATTTTTTATTTTCTAGACTTATTTTTACCATGAATATCTTATATAAAAACAATTTATCAGTTCATGTCTGAAGAATAATTTATTACACCCAATTTTCCTGCTTAGAGTCTATTTTGAATACCCTTGAACTTGAAAAATGAATCACTTTGTTTCACCTTATACTGAATAGTGAACATCATTTACATGAGAAATTTTTCACAGGAACAGAAAACAAAATGTTGATTTTTACCAAATGTATAATTATTGATATTTAAGTATCTGAAAAACTAAAACTAAACAGAGCTATGGTAAAATATAAACACATCTAACTTTCGTTTTCAGTAAGAATTGTTTTGAAAGGTATTTTTATAGCTACTTCAGCTTTTTTTTTTTTTTAAGATTTTATTTATCTATTCATGAGAGACACATAGAGAGAGGCAGAGACACAGGAAGAGGGAGAAGCAGGCTCCATGCGGGGAGCCCGATGTGGGACCCGATCCCAGGACCAGGATCATGCCCTGAGCTGAAGGCAGACGCTCATCCACTGAGCCACCCAGGCGTCCCTACTTCAGCTTTTAGAGCACTGTTTTCTCTGAAAAGAGAAACTGTCCCCCATCTGGCTGCACACCAGTCTTCAGTCAACTACTCAATTTTGTTAGCACATAGCTCTACAGGACGGAACTGCAGAAATTCTACTGCAATTAAGACGATAGTTGGTAGGTTAACAGAAAATGTCATTTAAGGCAGAGAATTATTAAAAATGACATACAGACACATTTTTAAATCCTTTTATCATGAACCATACAAAAGTAAATTTGTTTGCCAATATTTTCACATTGCAAGCTATTTCTTCAAGTACTGACTGAAGTTCAAAGTTGTCTTTCTTGCATGAACCATGCTCATAATGTATAATATATAATTTCCAGTGTGGCTACTGGAAGATGAGAAAAATCTCAGTGTGAATTAAAGTGTGGAATCTTTTCATCTTTTAAACATCTTCCCAGTCTTTTAGAGTTACCTCTTCCCCATCTGATTTGACAGTGATGTCTTATAGCAACTTGCCCATATTTGGCCTTCACAAAAAAAATTCAACTTCATAGAAACAACTTTCTTTTCACACACACATTTTATCAGTGTGCACGTTTTTTGATGAAGTTACATAATTACTGTAACAACGCACACAACTCAGCAGTGGGAGGGAGAAGTCTGGACCTCCCAAACACGCTGCAAGTAGTCCACAAGACAGAACCAGAATGGGCAGCATGGTTTCCAGAGAGAACAGAAAGAACTGGAGGCCCGGGGAACCACTGAGATAGGTTAAGAGAACTCCTGATACACGACAAGAAAGAAGCCAGTTGTGCTTTCAAGAGCTAGCCTCTAGCTTAAAAGGGTATCTCCAGGCAAAGTTATGTCTTGTTTAGAGAAAATGTCAGTTAAGTCTCTCAGGGAGGGAACTTCTGTGTCTTTCTCAGCATCCCTTGTGGGAGAAACGCTACAGAGTGGTTCTTTTTGAGAAAGGAAGCATGTACTGCTATCTATATAGCCTAAGGTTATCCCAGAGTTTAGTTTCCAGTAGTTACTCTGGACAATAATTCCTAATACACAACTTGGTGGAAAAACTACAGACTGGTAGAGAAAAACCTGACATACAGTTTGCAAATAATGCCTCCCACACCACACACCGCCCCACCCCTACACACACACACAAAAGATGCTGCTCCATACCTACACAAGACTATTACAACTGGCAGTCAGCATATTGAATCCAGTACACTGACTTATTTTTTTTATTACTGTTATTTTCATTTGGAGATTTGCAGGTACGCTATTCAGGTCCCTGTTTGCCACAGACTCCATCACTCCCTGTGGCCTCATACCTGCCTCATCCCAGTGGGAAGGCTACTGAATCAGTTGGATATAGTATAGTTCCAGGGTACCTGGATTCTGTATAGACACTTTGGTTCGTCCCTGGTAACACTAGGAGTGCTCTCAGAGAGAAGGCTATTGCCTTGGCAGAAGAACCCAACCACACCACTCAAGAAAGAGCAGAGCACTCATTTACCACAGACAGATCGAAATGACTGAGTAACTGTTCAAAAACTTTAGCCTTGGGGATCCCTGGGTGACACAGCGGTTTAGCGCCTGCCTTTGGCCCAGGGCGCGATCCTGGAGACCCGGGATCGAATCCCACGTCGGGCTCCCGGTGCATGGAGCCTGCTTCTCCCTCTGCCTATGTCTCTGCCTCTCTCTCTCTCTATCATAAATAAATAAAAATTAAAAAAAATAAAAACTTTAGCCTTCATAAGAACCATGTGAGAGCCTTGCAAAAAACGTAGATTCCTTGGAGCCCTAATCCTTCAGATTCTGAATCTGTAGGTCTAAGAGTGGAGATCCAAGAATCTGCATTATAATAAGCACCCATGGTACTTACTTGTATTACACTGATGCAAGAGGTATAATAATAAAAATATGAACAACAACCTGAAGTCCTCCTCAGGCCATGCTCCAAGCACTTTCTATGTAATGACTTAATCCTTGGAACACCCCCGACGAGGTAAATATCCTTATTATCCCCATTTTGACGAATGAGGAAACAAGAAGGGAGAGATTCAGAAGCATGCCTCTGCTGACTCAGCTAGTGAGGGGAAGAGCCAAGATGGGAAAACTAGGCCATTTTGCTAAGGAGCTCACTGTCAACCACCCGCCTATACTACACAGTACTAGTTTGACCTAAGGGGAGCTGTAAGTCATAAAATACAAACTCCTAAAGGCCTGCAACTTCTGACTCAGCAAAAGCCCCATTAGAGGTGCACACTAGTCCCAAGAATGCCCATTTTCACATTCATCACCATCCTTCATGGTAAAAAATAAAGAGTTTCTTTGGCTTGTTACAATTCAAGAAACTGTAGAACTGGAAAAAGAGACTGTGAATAGGATGAATGATCAGACACGGGTGCTTCCCCCCCGCCCCATTCTGAAGCAGGATTGTAACATTTTGTGAAAGCTCTTGACAGCATGGAATGAAAGGGAGTCCTTATATTCTCCCAACTAAAGATATGAGAAAGACAATAGCCCAGTTATTAATAAAGCTAAAAATATTCCAACCCAATTCCTACAGTTACCCCAAGCTGAAAAATTATGATCAATCTTAGAAGGTCTCTGAGGAATGAATCAAAAGCCCATGCCGGCTAGACAAAGAGTTCTGAGACTTGACACCAAGAGCATGATCCATAAAAGGAAAAACTGATAAATTGAACCCCTTCAAAATTTTAAAACTTTTGTTCTATAAAAGGCTACGTGAAGAAGATGAAAAGACAAAACAAAAAGTGGCAAAAAAAAAAAATCTGCAAACTACACATTCAGCAAAGTGTCTAAAATATCAAAGAACTCTCAAAACTCAACAGTAAAAATAAATAATCCAATTTAAAAATGGGCAAAAGATGTGTACAGACATTTCACCAAGGAGGACATACAGAGGCAAATAAGCACATGAAAAGATGTTCAACATTATTAGCTGTTAGGGAAATACAAATTAAAACCACAATGATGTATCACTATATACCTATCAAAATAAGCTAAAATTTTAAAAAGCGACAATACTAAATGTTGACGAGGATGCAGAGAAACGGTATCACTCATACATGGCTGGTGGGAACGTAAAATGGTACAGCCACTCTGGAACACAGCTGAGCTGTTTCTGTAACATGTAACTGCCATACAACCCAGCAACTGGCCTACTGGGTATTCATCACAAAGCAACGAAACTTAACATTTACACAAAACCCTGCACACAAAGGATCATAATAGCTTTATCTTATAATAGTCACAAATAATCAGCCCAGATGTCCAACAGGTGAATGGTTAAAAAAACTGTACTATATCCATACCATGAAATATTACTCAGCAGTAAAAAAGTAACAAACTATTGATAACAACAACAGCTTGGGTAAATTCCAGGGGGTTATACTGAATGAAAAAGGATGCATACTATACAATTGCTTCTATATAACATTTTTGAAATGAAAAATTTTACGAATGGAGGACAGATTACATTGTGTGTAATACAATCACACACAAATGAGTACAAATCAAACTGGGGAAGATCTGTGGATTGTATCAATGTCAATACCCTGGCTTTAATTTTATATTATAGTTTTGCAAGCTCTTTCCATCAGGGGAAACTGGCCAAAGGGTACAAGGAGTTTCCCTGCATTATCTCTTACAGCAGCATGTGAATTAACAATTATCTAAAAAAAAAAAAAAAAAAACGGTCAATTAAAAAAAGTCCATGATCCCAAGCGTGTAGGTGAAATCAAGCACCGTGTTCTTTCACTGGGAATGTAAAAGGCACATCCTTTCTGGAGGACATCTGCTGAGGCTATCAAAAGAGAGAAACACATACATTCCCTTTGGTCCAACGATAAAATCATTAGGTTATTAATCTCAGTGAATAATTCAGGACATATCAAACATTTAGTTACAAGAGCATTTATTGCAGCAGTGCTTTCTTGAAGGCTAGAAACAAATACTGTGGCATGTCCACATGATGAGATTTTAGCCAGTCATCAAAATAACCTTCGGGAGTAACACAGGTGACCCGGAAAGACAGGATGCAGGTGGTTGTTCCATGAATATTCATTCAATTCCTCCCAAGTGCCAGGCACTGCTTTGGCACTCTAAACTCTGACCTGCCCAACAAAGCACAGTCTCTGTGCTCATTAAATTATACAGTCTGGGGGACTGTCCTCTCCTGGTAAGAAACCACTGTACTTACATCTCTTTGTGTGATTACAAATACACACACACACACACACACACACACAAATATGCATATATGATATAAGTTCAGGAAGGACATAATCCAAAATGTAAATAGTGGTTATTTCTGGAAAGTGAGATTGTGTGTGTGTTTAATTTTATTTGTTTTGCTTATTGGTCTGAATATTCTAAATTTCTACAATTAACAAGTTCCACTGATACTGATTTTAACTATTGAAGGAAACAAGGCTGGTCCCCAGAGAGTGTCTTTGTCTTTCTTTTTTATTTTTACTTTCTTTTTATTTCCATCAGGGTGAAATTAGAGTGAAATTTTTCTGAATCCTGTTTCAAAGAACTCAAAGACCTCTGCAATTGTCAATGTGAATCAAGGCAAGCTCACCAAACTGGATTACCTCAAGGTAAGAATGACCCACATCCAAAACAATTACATTTCCTCGCAAATTCAGGTCTGTAGGCAATTTCTAGTCCTTGGATTGAGCTAGGCTTTCTATTTCAGGAGGTTTGGATTATTTGCTTTTCCTAATTTCTTTTTATCAGAGAAACAATGCAGATTAATGACAAAAAAAATTTTAACACAGATGTGAAAAACACATCACTCAACCAGACAAAAGGAACTATTTCAAACTCCAGATATACAACTTTAAACTTGCATCTATGTGTACATATTTGCCAGTTCATGTGCTTACCCTAGGCTGGGCTCACATAGCACAAACTGCTTTTTAAATCGTCATTTTTGGGGGTTAACGATACATGCCACTTTAATCACATACTTCAACATTAAGTATGTATATTTAACCAATCTACTAATGTCTGAATACCTAGTGTCATAAACAGTAGACAATGGACATTCTTTTTACCACACATTTGAGCATATCCTCAGTTTTGTCCTTCCGTTAAAATCCCAGAAATAGGGGATCCCTGGGTGGCTCAGCAGTTTGGCGCCTGCCTTTGGCCCTGGGCGCAATCCTAGAGTCCCGGGATCAAGTCCCGCATCGGGCTCCCGGCATGGAGCCTGCTTCTCCACTCTGCCTGTGTCTCTGCCCCCACCCCCTCTCTCTATCATAAATAAATAAATAAATATTTGAAAAAGAAAAAAAAAAATCCCAGAAATAGAAATGTCACCACAAAGGGTACACACACTGGAAGGCTTTTGGTATAAATGGGCTCCCAAAGAACTGTACTATACAGGTCTACACTCCCAACAACTACAATGACAATGAAAGTGACCTGGTTTCTACGTGCTCACTAATGCCACTGACCAACAATAAAGATTAACCTATTCTTAGATTCTCTAGAACTTAACTTTTGGGAAGAAAAAAAATCACCTTCACAGCAGATCACAACAGAGGAATTATGCGGCTATCAGTTAAATTAGAAATTTTATTTTGTCAGTTCCACTTTCATTGCAGAAATTGGTCAAACCCTCTAAAGCAAACAAAAGATCACCTGGTTAGGACTCTTTATTCAATCATTGATCTTGAGGTAGATACTTATTGTGGATTCAGACCTGACATCTCCAAATCTTAAGCTACAGAGATCAGCCTTTCCACCAAGAACTCCCAGGCTAAGACAGAGGTGGCCTTCTCATAGTAACTGCCTCCTAGGGAATGTGGAAATAAATGAGATGATGTCGGCTTCACACACCCACTGTCGGGTGCAATAGAGTAGACCAGGGCTCAAGACACGTAAAGAACTGAAATACCAGCTATCTCAATCCTTCCTTTTTTTCTTTTTTAAGGATTTTATTTATTTATTCATGAGAGACACAGAGAGAGAGAGAGGCAGAGACACAGGCCGAGGGAGAAGCAGACTCCATGCAGGGAGCCCGACGTGGGGCTCAATCCTGGGTCTCCAGGATCACACCCTGGGCTGAAGGCAGCGCTAAAACTCTGGGCCACAGGGGCTGCCCCCACTCAATCCTTTCTTATTTTTGCAGATGAGGAACCTGGGGTTCGCAAAGCTAGGCCTGGAACTCACATCTCCTTGATGCCAGGCTGATACTTTTGCTCTAACACTAGGCTTTCTCTGCACAGAGTGAAGGCTTAGAGACACCTTAATTCACACAATTACGCTTAATCAGAGCAATCTGCAATTTGAGATTTAAGTCTACATGCTCAAAATATACTTGGTTTATAGATATCTGCCTGGTTAAATAATAATTCTCTAAAGCAGATATTTTAAGTTGCAGGCTAAAAGCAAATGGGTTTCTATTCACCTCAGAAGATGATGAAATGATTGATTATAAATCTCTCCTCTGATAGAGGGTTTCTGATTGCATTCGACAGAGGGCATGAAGACTAATTAAAAATGCTCATCTATTCATCACCACTGATTGTGCATAATCCACTGCTGATGGTACAAGTGCACTACCTTCTCCAAATGACAGCAGAAACAGATGAATTTCCACTCAGAACTCCCAAAGGCTATCTATCTCGCTTTCAGGGTAATTGGGCTTTCCCTAATAACCTAAATCACAAACAGAATGACAGTTCAAAAACCCTGAACCAACTTTTACTATTCTATCTGAGCAGAGGCTGGCCAGGCCTAGTCACATGGTATGTGATCAATAAGTAATTACAAATGAATTGGTAAATAGGTCTACAGGCGTACGTCAGAGATTTTCAAAACTAATTTCTCTAGGTGCCTCCATAATTGGAACCACAATGTGTGTTCCAGTGAACTAAAGGAAATACATCCTATATGCCACCCAAACTGTTTCCTATATGCCCCTAAACTGTTTCCTCAAACATTCACCCCAGCCCCACAGCCCCCGGAATGGTTGGTAATGATCTCTCCCCATTCCCTTTGGGGCTACAGTTATTATCTGGCAGTCAGCAATGTTGCAATCACCTGGGAAAATATTACCAAGGTGAAACAGTGACAGATGCTTCCTAATAAGGAGAGATGGATGGTCCTCACCTCGTCCTCTAAGGACGCCTCTACTCACCGCACACCACAACTACCAGTACATACCCCTAAGCTGAAAAAGGAAGAATGGGAGTAGGCTGGTGGTCAATCCATGCTCTCCTACTCTTCAGGAAATATCTGTCCCTCCACCTCACCCTTATCCTAGAAAGCCACCACCACTGGCCTGCCCTTTGACCTAATCCGGAGTTAGAATCCTTACCTAGCTCCATGCTGTGAAAGCAGGAGACTCTACCCATGATGCTGGCTGACAGTGCCCCAGGGCTTAAGGAGCATTTACCCACATTGCTCCAGGAGGCAGGCTCCTGTGGTACCTCCATATGCAGTGGGGGAAAGAAGAGCATCTGGTTCATGAAACTTGCACAACTGAGAGCATGTCCAGAGTACTGGCTTTAAACTCAAAATCCCATTGAATGGAGATATCTGTTATACTCATACTAGCCTTAGATTCCCTTGCTGCATAAAGGATCTGACAAATGAAAATGGATTCAAAATTGCACCATCTGCATTAGCAGCAAGGAAAAAAGTTCTGAAATTAATGGTAATTCAACACAGCAACTATAAACCTACGGTGGAAAATGGAAAAACTGATGAGGCTCTGAGTTTGAAAAGTCATCCTAGTTTAAGCAATAAAAGAACAAAATCAAGAAAAGATATAAACCAAACAATAGCAAAACTGCTAAGCAGCTGCTCACCCTCTGCTTTTGGAAAAACAATCAAATAGTAGCATCAAATTCTGCAACCCTACACATCCACATGCTCTTCTGTTCCCTCCACATGAATTACCAGCAAGTGAAACGTTCATTTCCTATTTTGTAACTTTCTTAGACATTCTTAATATGTTCTTACGTTGATTAACAAAAATAACTCTTGCCTTCTTTACCTCATTCTGTTCTTTACGCTTCTCTCGCTGAGTCCTAGAGATTCAGATTCTGACCCAGGCTCCCCATAGATATCAATGTAGTTTCCATATGGAACAATGAGCTTCTATTTTCTCCATAAGTCATTCAATAAATTCTACTCTGCACCAGGTTCAGTGCTGAGTACAGGAATACGAGACAGAATGAGTCAAGCATGGTACCTGTTTCTTAAGGTGTTCAATCTATAAAAATTACGGTTAGATAGGAAATCAACAATCCTTAAAGTTTTCAAGTTTTCTACTTTAGTTTTCTCCCTCTTTCCCCTAAAATTTCATTCTCTACCATGAGGATTTAGCCAGATTGGCTTACAAGACAAAAAAAAGGGGGGGGAATACAGTAGAGAGAATCTATAAAAATTAAGTCCTCAAAAAAAATGTACAGCAGCACTGTTTTAGATGAACAGTGAATGTGATTAAAGGTTACAGGCAAAAATGAGCAAGGAGAAGGAGAGAGAGCATAACCATCTCCTCCTCCTCAAAAACTGGAACCTGATCCCCTGAAAGTCTGGTCACTAGGTCATTCAGTCCAAATTGCTTAATGAAAGTGTACAAATCAGCAAATATATGCCTGAGCATTCCAAATGTCCCTAATTATGACCACGTAGATGAAGGCCTTTAAAAAAATTTTTAAAATCACACTTCACCTTATTGAAAGGGTTGCGGGCACATCATTAATTAAAACACCTCAATTCCCAACTACATTAGAAACATGATAATTATCTTCATACAAAATTTGCTTTATAACACTTGAAATGCTTCAAGCCGAGTATGACAACAGATTATAAACAAAAAGGCTATGCATTAAGGCTCCTGTCCATTACTATGCTGCTGCAGCAGCTCAAAGTTAAGAGCTCCCTCCTTTGGGAAGAATGAGCATTAACAGTCCTGAGAAGAAAATGCAACAATTATCATGATTATCATTATAATATTAGCAGCACCTAACTTTTCTTGAGTCATTACCATGTGCCATGCACCGTACTGTTGTTTTGTTTTTTTCACTTGCCCCAAGCTCAGAAAGACTGAACAACCTGTGAAAGGTCATCCCACCAGGGCATGTTGGAGCAGGGAATTGAATCCCCCCCCATCTGTCTGGCTCCAATATTGATGCTCTTAATTGCTCCATAGCCACCACCAAAGAGGTAATGTCAAAGGAGGGGATGGGAGCAGGAAAGAAAAGGAGTCGGCAAATGCAAACATCTGTATTTTCCCAAAGTCCGGTGTATTAGATAGAAAACCATTAGAAACACAGAAGTTAAAGCTGAACCATTATAGAAGCCAGAGAATTCCAAACAATTCCCTAAACAGGTATCAGAAAACCTGCCCTCTCTCCCACAGCAAGAGAAATGGTAAGGTTGTAGCAGGAGGAAAAAGCGATTTATCAAGAAGGAGGCGATCGGAGACCTGAGGACAGGTGGTAGAGCCACAAGTACCCAACAGACTGTATTATACGTGTACTGTGTGCCAGCTGTCAAGCTCCAGCCCTGGTCTGGTCTCTGGCCGGAGAGGACTCCCAAACCCCTGTATGATGAACAGAACCAGGACGCCGGGGTGGCTCAGTGGCTGAGCGTCTTTTAGCTCAGGTTGTAATCCCGGGGTCCTGGGATCAAGTCCCACATCAGGGTCCCTGTGAGGAATCAGGTTCTCCCTCTGCCTATGTGTCTGTCTCTCTATGTGTCTCTCATGAATAAATAAATAAAATCTTTAAAAAAAAAAAAGGGAAAAGAACCTGTGAAGGGGGAATAAGCAGGACTGACAGGATCTACTCTAGTAACATTGACTTCTAGTGTTCCTCAATTCAGACCAAGACTTCTCAGTTTGAGAACGTCCCCCCCCACCCCACCCCTCATTCAGTGTAATAGAGGGAGAACAGTTTGACAGACTTCAAAGCACTGAGTTATAACCATTTCTTTTCAATAACTGAAAACACACAATCTTTTTTATAAGGTCTTTTCCTTGAGATGGAAAAAATGAGAAGCTATCCTGGCTATCAAGCTAGGAAAAAGTCTCACAGCCACAGCCTGTCCAAGAACAAGAAAGAGCCGGCACCATTCCAAGTTTCAGCATGGCCCTGCCTCATCTTTGAAGAACTCGAAAGGAAAAAACATAGTGTGGCCTATGGAGTCAAATAAATCGGGCATTTTTCAAATCCCACCTGCCAAGTCTACAACTTTAAGCAAAGTACTTAACCTCTTTTGGCCTCAACATCCTCAGTGTCAAAACAGGGATAAAAAAAACCCCACCTTGGGGCACCTTGGGTGTCTCAGTTGTTGAGCATCATCTGCCTTCGGCTCAGGGCATGATCCCAAGATCCTGGGATCAAGTCCCACATCCGGCCCCCCATGGGGAGCCTGCTCCTCCTTCTGCCTGTCTCTTTCATGAATAAATAAAATCTAAAAAACCAAAAAAACAAACAAAAAAAAAAAAGCTCCACCTTAGTGGTATCTTGTGGGCATTATGCAAATGTGTACATGCTCTTCACCCTACCCACAATCCCTTCAAAAGGAAGGAAGTTGGTAATATTCCCAGCCAATACATGAGGGCAGGCTTAGGCAATGATATTCTTACTAAAACACACACACACCCCACACCATCAACCTCCTAGGCACGTGGAACAGAAGCTAACATGAACAAGCCTGGGACCCTGATCCAGAAGCCCCTAATCCCTAGGCTGGTCATCAACTGTGATGTGGTTTAATGTCAGAGATGACAGTTGGTTAGCTCAACTATTCAAATTCTCTCCGAGTTTTGAATGAGAAAGTAAAGCCAGCTGGTAGCAGGCAGCGAAGCAGACAGGCTCCAAGACAGACCAGCAACCTGGAGAGGAGCTGGGTCAAGAGGGAGGGGGGCAGGCCCCCAGAATGACCCCCACAACCCCTCGGCAGATGCCCCCAGAACTCAGGGACCCGAGCAGCCTTCTGAGGGCAACCCAGTTCTCCTTAGCCCCTGCCTGGCCCTTCCCAGAGCCCAGCTGTTTCCTTTTCCTACAACCTAACAACAAGCTTTGTGGGTCCGAAGCCACGGAGCATGCGTCTGGCTGCTCTCTGCAGCCTACACCCACCTGTGCAACAGGCACACGGGACACAGACTCCTTCACCAGGCTGCGTGGTAGGAACCTGCTGACAAGAGCAGGAAGGGGCAAGGACACGGTCCATCCAGCAAAGGAAGGCTCAGCACACCCTTTAGGGACCCAGCTCAGGGGAACGGACACCCTTGTTAGGATAACAAGTATACGATATCTTTAAGAAGTTCCATGAAGGTAAACACCAAGTACAAGAGCCCTCCTATCTTTGCTGCCATTTACAGCCTCTTTTGACAGAAAAATAATATTCTAACACTTCTCGAGACTGAAACAAAGATAAATGCTGCTGGTTTTCTCTTTAAGTTTTCATTTAAGGGATGAAAAAACAAAACAGACCATCCAAGCCCTCGCAAAACAAAAACCAAAACAACAACAACAAAGGCAAAGCCTCCCCCTTCCCTCCTCCCAAATACATAATTTAGAAAATGACAGTCAAAATAACTAGCTGCATCCATCATGCAGGAGCCACTCCACGGAGCCTTTCCCTCCAGCCACCGCCTCCCGGCCTGGCCTCCAATCCCGTGCCAGCTTTTCGGGAGCACCTTTGGGGTCTCTTTCCATTTATCATCTATTTTATTATCTGGCTTGCAATCCAATTTGTTCCACTTCATGTTTCTGGTTTAAATATGTGAGTTCTGTATTTCAACAGAACGGACAATGGGTTTCGCACACACTCCTGATGTCCATTTCACAGCTACCTGCTTCAGTGCGTCTCTCAAATCTGCATAGAGCACAGAAAATGTGTTTGCTGTATATTTAAAAGAGGCAGCAGACAAGCACTTCTGCACAAATCAAACCTGGGGAAGGAGTCAGGGGTACTCTAACAGGCCAAAGCATAATTTATCTCGATTTACTTCTCCTCAGACCACTACTCAGCTGAGCCTGAAAACTGTCATTCCTGCTAGCTCTTCCTTCGGCCACCAGAATGACCAGGCCCAAAGCAGCTGCTGTTTTGACAAAGTATTCACTTCTCACGGGGGTGGGAGTAAGCAGAAAAAATCAGATCTAAAGCCACTGGCCTGGGTCCATTCAATATGTTATGAGAAATGCCTGAGATAATGACACTTAAGGCTTCTGTTTCGAGCTACACGGTTTTATTCTGTTGTCTTACTGTACAAGATTCAGTGCCTTCCCCGCACTGAGTGGCAATAGCTCAAGGTGATAAGCAGTGAATCACAACAAACTTCATTGAGTGTTTTCTTGCAGCCTATAAATAAAATCAGAATCTCTGAAGCCAGTAAACCTTCTGAGGTCTGAACAGCTCAAGGTTATTCATTTCTAAACCTCTCTGGGAAGGATATAAACACAATCAAAAGAAATGTGGTCTGCAGTGAACAAAACTTCTTAATGCACAAAAATTTATATTTTAATTGTCAAGACATTGTGCGAGAGCACTGGAGACCTTTAACTTCCCTGCCATATTACCCAAAAGAACAAACACCTCATTTTCCATCAGAGTTTAAAAAGTGCAGACAGGAGAGCAGCAAAACGACCAGCTTCAAGGAAAAGCTAGGGTTCTGCAATTATTTTTATATAATAAAATTGATAAAAATGTACCAAACAAATTTAACTCTTCATTATGCTAGAAAGAAATTTCAGAACGTTTATGCCACACACAGCGGATAACTTTTCAGGAATCTGGGCAACTTTAAGTGGGGATTTTAATTTATGGGTAATATCTGAACAGGTTCTCTTCTCTCTCCCCACTACTGGCATAAGGAAGAGTTAAATTCAAGGGTGGGAACTGGCGGCTATTTTGGCACCACAGGAGCCTGGCCTCTCTGCCTCCCACCCTGGCTGCATTGACTGCAAAACCAGGCAGAACCAATCAAATCCCCTCAGCCCCAGGAATTTACATCAGAATTGGAAAATGCTAAATGCGTTTCTCTAGTTGCTTCAATAACTGGAACAAAAAACCAGGAGGCATAAAGCAGCCCAGTTGAGCCAGGTGGAATGAAAGCCAGTTTATTAAGAGGAAGAAAGAAAATAGGATAGAATGCTGAGCCAGCATTCCAATTCCTGGTCTGAGCACAGGCTGAGCTGGATGTAGTTCCTCGAGGTATCAGAACCCTTTCAAGAAATTTCTCTTTTTGCTTAATCAAGTAGAAGTTTCTCTTAATTTCAACCTATTTCAATCAGGGCTAGGGCCAGAGCATGGGATGGGGGTTAAGTAATATTAGATTGAACCCTCAGGAAGTAAAAATAAAATAATCATCAAAATTCAGAGTCAGAAAATCTCTGATCAAAAGAGATCAAGCTGACATGCCATTTGAGAATCTGATTCCTTTTTTTCTCATGTATTTATTGTTGCATCTTAGTTCAAAATCAAAAAACCTCAATTTTCTATGTGTCAAGTGGGCAGCACTTCCCTTCCAAGGTCATTTCTTGCTGTCCTCCCTGATCCCAACCATACTAACACACAACAGCAAGTATCTTCTGCATCTTCCCTTGAATGTTAATAGGCTCATGTTAAGCTTCTTCACGGTTTGACATGTCAAATTAAAACACCCAATGGTGTATCTGTTAGCTATGCATTATCCAGCCATTGTTCTAACCCAACACACCTAACTAAGCTCACAGGCCAGAAGCCAGCAATCTTGTTCATCACCCATGGTCGCAAGACTCCCATTCCAAGTTGAGAGCATGGCACTTGCTGATGCTTCCACTCAGAGAGGAGTAAAGAGTCTTCTCAGAGAAGACTTCTCAAAGCAAAGGGAAGAGATCTCAGAGTCTGGACACTTGGACTCCAGTTGTGATTCCTCTATTAACTAGTTATCTTTTAATTTCTACAGGCCTGATTCCTTCTCTACAAAAGAAATACAGGGGGACTTGACCACTGGATGTTAGCTTTTTTTTCTGCCCCTACACATCTAAAGGTATGGCAAGAACATGAGAAAAATTAACTAATGATGGAAGTGAACAAGACAAAATATGTCACATTGCCTGAGTACAGTATCCGGAAAGAGACTGCTATTGGCTTGGCTGGCATCATGGCAGAGGTAGAACTTGGGTTAAGCCATGAAAGATAGGAAGACATGTGCTTTTCAACAGAAAGACATGTGCTTTTATGTTACTTAAGCCTCCGTTACCTTTCCATTGCTTGTTAACAGATTATATTATTACACCATTGGGAAAAAATACATATTTTTGAGAGACTGAACTGGGAAGGAAGAAGGAAGGAACTATTCCTATTTATCAAGTGTCTACCGTGACAAGTTTCCACAAGGCAAAGGATAGTGCTAACAGGGGACCCAAAGATAAGTGGACATGATCTGCTAGCTTCTCACCACTGAGGGCAGAGACCACATTTGCTCTGCTCATACTATACTTCCAAACCCTAAGAGCACCAAGCTGAGTGCACAATAAATGTATGTTGAAAGAATACATAAATATAGCCCCTGCATTTAAGGACTTAAGGGTTTTTTTAATGGAGAATAAAAGAGAAAAAAACATGTTCTCCTTTCTCTTCAGCATCGTTAATAAATATGGCATCAATTTTACTTACAGGGAGCCCTCCTAGGGATAATAGAGGGAAGAATGTAAACCTCACACAATAACCATTTTACACAATAAATGATCAGATCTCACCATGTTAGCAAGTAAACAAATCTGTCACTTGACTCATTCTCTGTGCTGATGCATTAGCTAAGAATGAGCCTTTTAATAAAAAGGAATAAGTCACTCTACAATGGTAAGTCCAAGAACTCTCTGAAATATATATTAATTTGCTTCAAAATGCCATCTCCTCTTAAGTTGATTTTCCCCTCCAACTGCCTCAACCACAGGCAATTATGTCACATGCCCCAGATCCATGTGGTCCAAATGACAGTCTCCTTAAACCAAATGTATTTCCATAGCAACAAAGAGACTACATTTGCCGTTCTCTACCTGCCATGGCCCAATCAATTATTTAACATGCCTATACTACAGTGACACTGTATAAATGATCATGTTCATTAGCAGCAAGAGTCAGCTTGAGAAAACCACAAACACCCGACAGCTAAATTGATCACAAACCAAACACACACACCTTGGTGGGTGATGTTAAAGATCACAGCACAAAGGGAAGGAAGGAGAACAAAATATTCTTAATTTTAAGCTTCCACTTTAGAATTATACAAGCAAACAAATCTCCCAGCTCTTTTTTTTTTAAAGGCAAGGAAAACACATAAATCAATTTTAAACATAAAACACACATTATCAAAAGTTACTGAACACAGGCTGATTCCATGAGAAGATCAGAAAGCCAAAGGATGAAATTCATCTTAAACTGGTTTTATGGGTTTGGTTTTGGTTTTTGTTCCGTCCCATTTTCTGGCTTATTTCTCATTAGGAGAATAGGCAGGGGACTGGAAAATTGGATGCTGAAGGAAATGTGCTGCCGCCAGCAGCCAGCTGTGACCGCCCTCTCACTCAACCTGCTTCAAACTCCACTGACTTCCCAGGGCAGATTCCTGAGCAGAGAACCACTGAGAACATCCATCTGGTTCTGTGAGAACGCAGAGAGATCCTTTTGTTAAGAATAACCAGAGACCGAGTTCAGTACAGAACTCCTGCAATTCACTCTGGGACACACCTCAAACCTCAAAACCAATACAGTTGAAACCAACAATTCCATCTCCAACCATTTGTGAGTTGAGTTCAGGCTATGGCTGGGTTGGAGTGGTCGCCATGCCTTATGTCCACAGTGACCTGTAACAGTCAGCAGTGAAGGCTGGAATCAACAAATATAAATTGGGGCTGGAATAGAGGGTGAAAGGCTTTTTGACTCACTTTGTCATGTTCTTCCCTGCGCCCCTAAGAAAAAGAGAAAAAGGGGGTAGCCCTCTGAAAGATTCTAATTTTTCATAATTAACCATAGTTTGATAGTGAAAGCTTCACATAGACAAGTTTCTATTTCACTAAAAATGGTTGAGCATCTGCCTTTGGCTCAGGTGGGACCCCAGGATCAAGTCTTGCATCAGGCTCCCCAAAACGAGCCTGTTTCCTCCTCTGCCTATGTCTCTGCCTCTCTCTGTGTGTCTCTCATGAATAAATAAAATCTTTTAAAAAAAATAGCCGACATCTCCACTTTACTGACAAATTAAAAGGCATACATAAAAATGCAAAGAACCCATTCTTATACAGAGTTCCTATGATACCATTGTACATATTGTCTGCTGTCGTTCTGCTTTGCCAAAATCTAGCCCGCTCCAAGCTGCAGCTATCAAACTTTGATTAGACTGCAGAGATAACTTAATAATTTATGAGAACTGCAGTTTTCCAGTACAGTAGTCTTTCCATCACAGATATAAATTTTTGTTATTGTAAACACATCAAAACCTCTTAAAAGATCATGATGTGCAATTAATTCACTGTCCAGATGGGGGAAAAGCTAAGTTTTGGGAACACACAAAATATATTAAATTTGCACCCAATAACTGTTTTTCCTTTAAAATCTATCATCACCAAAAAAAAAAAAGCATCACAAATACTTAAAAGGATGTCTAGGGTGACCTATCCACCTCAAATTGCTCCTGGAAGTAGATAAATTATCAAGTAAGGAAGCTAAGCATTTACAAACACTTCACACAGTGGTATAATTTTATTTATATACCCACATAAAATAAAAACATTCACCTTGGGGATCATTTACACAACTAAATGCCTCACTGATTATCATATAAAAAAGCTCACGACAGATAACCTCTCACATCTGACAGTATATAAGACATGAGTTATGACTGCCGTTCTATTTCCGTAATTGAGTGAATGCCTTTAGACAATTGGTCAAAAGTCTGCCTCTCCGTCTCAATCACTTGACATGCATGCAAATACATGTTTACAATATATTATGGGACCTGTGGAGAATGGTAAGTTCTCAGAAAGACCTTCTGAAGTTTTTAGACTTTATACTTCTCTCTACTCCAATACCTTTGGTTGATAATATAATGGAAGCCACCTATTGATGACATTTAGAAGCAAGGAGAATCTTCTCCCAGCTCACAGGCACTTAATGGATGCTGGTCACAGTACTCACTCTACGTTTTTACCAATAGCAGGCACTCTCACTGTCACAGAACCAAAAATTAGAATATATGTAAAGCTAAGCAATAACATTATATTTGTACATATTTGCCCTGAATTTTTGTTTATAAATTATTTCTACCACTTATAACTTAAATAATTCAAAATTAAACAATGTAAGTAATATGCATCACGGCATTGTTTCTAACAGCAAAAATTATAAACTTTTAAAGGTCCAACAACAGCAAAATGATTCCACATAATTATGGACATCTATGAAATATACAACTATTAATTATGGCACAAGACAAGAATAGTCAAAGTAGATCAGTGGAACAAAACAGAGACCCCAGAAGCAAAGTCCCACATATACAGACGTGATTTTCAACAAATGTACCAAAGCAATCCAACAAAGAATCTTTTCCACAAATGATGCTGAAATAAGTGGATATCTATATGGAAAAATATCAATTTGACCCCTACATCTCAGATCACTCACACAAACTGATTTGCAATGTAATACAGATACAAACGTCAAAGCTAAAACCATGAAGCTTTTAGAGAAAAATATAGACTATCATCATGATAGTCTTCAGGGTGCACAAAGGTTTCTCAGATCACAGAATACAATAATAAAGGGAAAATAATAAATATGACTTTGTCTAAATTTAGAAATTCTCATCAAAGTTAAGAGAAAATGAATAGGTAAGTCACAGACTGGAAGACCTTCAAGATGTCTATCTGACAAAGGATTGGTGCCCAAATATATAAAGAACCCCAACAACTCAATAATAAAGAGATGATACAATTTTTAAAATGGACAAAATATATAAAGAGACTCTTCACAAAAGATAACAATTGGCCAATAAGCATGCGAAAAAGTGCCCAACATCATGATACCTCTATACACTAACCAAAATGGCTAAAATTAAAAAGACTGACAAACATAAAGATGGGGAGCAATAGGAATTCATATATATTACTGGTGGAAATATAAATTAGTACAACCACTTTGGGTTTTTTGTTGTTGTTGTTGTTTTAAAGATTTTATTTATTTATTCATGAGAGATACAGAGAGAGAAAGAGAGAGGCAGAGACACATGCAGAGAGAGAAGCAGGCTCCATGCAGGGAGCCCAATGTGGGACTCGATCCTGGGACTCCAGGATCACACCCTGAGCTGAAGGCAGGCGCTAAACCACTGAGCCACCAGGGATCCCCAGTACAACCACTTTGGAGATAGCTTTGTCAGTTTCTTATAAAGGCAAACATACATCTACATTAAAACCAAATCATTCTACTCCTAGGCATTTACCCCTCCAAAAAAGGAAAAATATACACACACACATATGAATGTGTGGATCTGTGTGTACACACACACACACACATCCTCAAAGAGACTGGGGAATTCTTCATATTATTTGTGTAACTTTTCTATGAATCTAAAATTATTTTTAAATTAGTAGAGAGAGAAATCAATTGATCAAACTGACGTTTCCAATCCAAATCACAACTTATCAAGAGAAAGATATAAATCCGGGGCAGGCAGGGGTTAGGGGTTCTCTTTAAATATATTTATACCTACATAAAACATAAGGAGTAACTGTGCCAATTACAATATTTAAAAAGTACTTTCAGCAACTCAGTGGGAAAACAATATGGAATAAACAAAAAAGGACTAGAATGCAGTCTACCTCAATGCTAGCCTGCTGTTGGCCACCATTATTGCTTGCCCCAACTACTATTTACTTGTTTGTCAGTTGAGAATGACAACAGAGGTAAATTTCACACAAGAATAAGCTCACAAATGGTGCTTTCAGTCTCCAAGGGCAGAAGTCACATCTGCCAATGTATTTTGTACCATGCCTGGCTCAGTGCCCCATGAAGGTAAAGAGTTTAATGAATGTTTCCAGTGGTGCCAATGGCTGAAAGAGTTTGCTTTCCATCTCGCTTATTCTCCTCACATACTATTTATTTAGTAGTTACTTGTACAAGGGTTGTCCCATGCTAGAGGCTATTTGTATTCCTCCCAAATAATGTCTGTTTTTGCCACAGGGAGGATTTTCATCCAAATCCAACTGGAAGAAAAAAATCATTGTTTTAAGGTTTTCCTGGATTTATCTTGGGGCAGAAGTTTTAAGAAGGATATTCCTTCAAAGTTACAGGAAGTTTTTAGGGAAGGCTGGCTGGGGAGGGGAAGAGTATATGTCCTGACAGGTAGGGAAAACAGCTTTTCTGATCTTTGAGCTGCCTGTTGGCTCTGCTCTGTCTCTGCCAGGATCCAGACAATCCTGAGAGACTGGCCCTATCTGGTTCCAGATTCAGAAGGTTCCAATTCTAAAATACCAATTTTTGTTTAGCCCATATTTCTAAGCCTTATGAATGTAGTAACAAGTCAAATTATGATACTAATACATCCTTACTATGCAAGTACACTGCTGAATTTTTGGTTCAACCAATGACAGTGGACCAATGGTGTGCTGCTGTTCACTGAGAGGGCAAGCTGAAAGCAGCTTGTTCTTTCTCACCCCTCATATTTTCACCTCTAGCCCCAGCCTGGGGCCACACACAGCCATTTACTAATTCTTAGTTCCTGTGCTCTGATGAGGAACCTCTAGATCAGCCAGATCCAACCTCAAGGCAAAAGGCTAACAATTCCAGAGCCAGTAACCTAAAGAGACAGTACTAGCCATCAATCAGATCTCAGTGCACTTAACACTTCCAGATGCACAGGAAAGCAGAACCCAAGAGTCTTTCTCTCCTCAATTACCATGCCTGCCTCAGTGTTTCCTAGATCTCAAGTTCCCAAGAGGTTATTCTTCATTTGTAAACATTGTACCTCCCTGAGACAGTCTAAGATTAAATAAAAATTGACTTACTCCAAGCACAAAACCACATAAAATTCTGCCATCCTATTACATAACCCCTACTCTATCTCCCTAGCTCCACCCTGTTGCCTCTTCTAAACCGTTTCATAAATCTGCTTGGCCACGCTTAACTGCTCGGCCTGCCTCTGGTCTTCACCTTGAAATGATGCCTCCCGTTTTCATTCTATATTCTCTGTCTTCTCATGAATCCTGCAGACCAGAAATGCCTCAGGAAAGAGACACTAACTTCAACACTACAGAGATCAGCAACATTTACCTTCACTGTTTGAATAATATATATCTCACCAGCCCATATCATCCTTTTCAGCTCCTGCCCCTCCTCTATCCCTGTAAATGTCTCCATCTCTCTCTCTAGATTCAATAAGTGGTTCTCAAAGTATTTAAATTAATGAGTAGGGAGAGAGGGGCAGCAGTAAGAGCAATGGGAGCTTTTCTATAGGTCATTACAACTTTGAAGATAAATAATTAAGGGGGAGAGGGTTGAGATGCTGGCATAAGATGACCCTGAACTCACCTCCTTCCATGGACACAACAAATTTACAGCTACTTACGGATTAATTTTCCTCTGAGAACTAGGTGAACAGAACCTCCACAACAAAAGAGACACATTGCAAAGGGTAGGAGAGGCAGAGACATAGCCTCACCCAAGAGAATTTCTCATTTGTAAAAGAAGATTCATCCTCTGTCCCAAGTAACAAACTTGGTTTGTAAATAAATTTATGAAATTATTGCCATAGTTCTAATCTCTTCCCATATTATGTAATTGGTTTCATATTTTTATGTTACGAAATTCAGCACTCTTTTAAGATAGGCATTTTGTTTTAGTGGAAATATTTCCCTGGTAAAGGTCATGGAAGACTCAGTAGAGCCTTATAGTCATAGTAAATATTTTATTAACTATCCTGCCCAAAAAATCACCCTCTCTACACACTCACCACCCAAGTCAATTTCTTTCCCCCATTTTCCAGAACTCCATTTGAATTCTATCCCCCAAATACAGGCCATGTTTCCCCTCACTTAAGAATGCGATTTATTAATGCAAATGTGCTAGAATCTGATCTTTAGCTCTCTGAGAAAACCATATGGTAAAACACCTTTAAATAAAAGTTACTGACCAAACCTTGGCAGACTATCAGTCTCTTGGGTATAGGATAATCTGTCCTAATTTATTAAGAAAGCTTTTTCAAGTCTGACTACTAATTCTTTCAATATCTAGCTCTACATAAATGAAATTGGTCTGCAGATGGTCCGGAGCTCAGGAGATTATTCGACTGTTTTGCATTTTTAGAAACCCCAAATTATTCAGAAGATTTTTGTTTGTGGCCACTCAGTTTATTATTAATGGCCTTGAACAACATATAATTTTGTTGTCAATCCACAGCATGCCAGGAGACTAAAAACAATCCACCGGTGCATACCAGCCAATGCTGGAATTGGGTCATTTCCCCATCTCCCACAGTCATTACGGGAGTAATGCCAGCCCATGTTTTCAATACAGTTACAGAGTTTAAGCAACTGCCATACTGAAACATTTGTTTTACTACATTAACTTCATATTCTTGTTCTGAAATTGGACTGTGTGTCCATTTTGTTTCTCTATACTTGTCCCTTCTTTGTCTTTGAGAAAATAAGCACAAGTTCTAACTCTACTGCAATCCTACAGACAGAAAAATGCTAGATCCTTCTGGCATTCTTACTCTTTCCAGGTTCCATTTAGTTCAGTGCTTCCTCCCAAGTGTATCAGGACATGCTAAGTTCCAAAGGCCTGTTTTAGTGTGACGGCACCAGGATTTCTCCACAATATGGACCACCTTTCGGCAGATCTTAACCTCATACCCTTGGTCCTCAGATTTCCCATCAGATCAGTTTTCATCCTCTCTCCTTACTAATTAGAATTCCACTCTCATTTGTTTTGAATTCAGAACAATAGGAATGTCCCTGGGTACATGGATCCCAGCTATAAAGAAACTAAAAATGAATATTCTCCACACTGCTTATATGGTTATGTTTCTACAAACTATGAACAGCCAGGATAGACAACTTCTGATATCAAATTAGCCTTATCAAAAGTAAGTCACGGTCAACACTTCCAAAACTAATTCATTTAGCTCAGTGCTTATTTCCAAATATGTTTAAGTCTGTATCTTCCCACATTTAACTGGAATAATATGTCTTAGGGAAAACCTCTGCAACTCACATATTCTAAAACATTTATTGGAAACAAGCTACAGTACTTAAAATTGGCCAGTAACTATTTCTAAGTTGAGATTGTTTTTCCCTATGGTCACAACTAACAGTAATCTAGTTTTGGAAGATTTAACATGAGTGTGCCCTTCACCATGGAACACTGGGGCCTCAGTGGTTCATTAAGCCAGGTATTATGGTGACTATTCTAAGAAAAAGCAAGACTCTTTCCTCAGATTCTTCCTTAATCAGTGTTAATTGGGATGTTTAAAATAACACGTGATAGAAACCCATCTCAAGTCTGCTTAAAGCCAAACAAAGGACATATAAGCTTATTGAGCCAGGAAGAAATTTTAGATAGCACTGAGAACTGAGGAAAGCAGGAGTCAGGGCTCAGCAGTGTCAGGAAACTCACTACCACACACCTTACCAAATCTCTGCCTATCTCTGTATCTCCTTGCCTAATGGCTTCCTTCCTTTGTGTCTTCCATGTCACCCAGGAAATAAACTCCAGGCTCTCATTTATCCACAAAAGTCCTGGGGAGAACTCTCATTTGCCTGATTAGGTCATATGCCTTTCCCTAAACATCACCGTAGCCTGAAAGTGGTCACAACCTATGAGATGGGGATCTCTAATTGGCCAGGCCTCAGATCATGCTTACTTTTGTGGTGAGGAATGGGAGGCAGGGAATGGAGACAAGAATCAACATGATTGTTATCCTTAGCAAAATCACATAAAGTGGGAAAGAAATCTCCACACGGAAAGGGCTGCTATGACCAAAAGGGCAATGAGAGAAAAACATTCAGGACAACCATAATCATTAGCCGGTGGAGTCTACCAATGACCTCTTCCATGCAAAGATGAGGTAGCCATCTACTCAAGTGTGATTCCCAGACTTCTTACACATCTTAAGAAAGACAGAAACCTGCCACTCACTCAGATGACCATGGAGAAGCATATGAATATATTCTTGATCAATAGCATTGAATAGCTCAACTCTGGATGCTCATTTAAAAAGGAGAATAATCTTGAATTCTCTACTGTTCAGCTCTTATCAAAAGCTTAGTTGTAGGAAGTTAACATTCAGGAAAGACTTCATAAAGGATCTGCTCTTCCTATGTAACCTTTCCAACTGCCACTTTTGCCTTCTGTTGCTGTTGGTAGAATTTAACTTTGTTTGGATATCTACCCTGATTCCACCCGATTCACAGTTAATTCCTCCTTCAGGGTTAAAGTGGGATCAGTTCACTTCTAAGCCAGTCATAACATTCTCTCATGCTCCCTGCTAGGGCTGGTTTAAGGGTAGGCAGGGGACCCACTTCTAGCCAATGAGACATGGGGGGAGTCTGCTATGAAGTTTCTGGGGTAGGCTTCCTTGTTCCTATAAGGAAAACAGAAGAATAGCCAGAACTCTTTCTTCTTTTGGATAATATTGCAACCACCTCACAATCTAGAAAGGGGCAACCCGAAGTCAAACACATTGAAGATGGTGGAAAAGATAGTTCACTGATGGCACTAGAGAGCTGCCAAGTCAACGAGCCCTAAAATCTACCATAGAGATATCTGTTAGGAGGGATAACAAAATTCCTTGCAGTTAAATGGATTTGGAGGTGCAGTGTTCTATATTTGGAGTAACAGATACAGCAAAAATTCTCCTTTATCCAGGATGAAAAAAATTGAGACAGTTAATTGTCAAGAGTTGGTTAAGTGACAAAAATCATAAAAATTACATAAATATTATTTTCATTTAAACATGAATAGACATTCATTCACCAATCTCTCTATATAGGACAGACCAAGGAGTTTTCTTTGTGTACAGGAATTGGCTGATTGGTATTACATACCTTGTTTCTTACATAAACCACCTCCATAATGTGTACTTACATCTTTCCAGTGGGTTTTTTCATGTAAATTAATAAAGGTACTTGCTAAGTAATCTGAATGCAGAATCCACATGGAGTTGCTACAATTTTTTCACAAAAATCTAGTTGTTTCACTTATATAAAATTTAAAAGCAATTTTTGACTTATTCTCATCAAGTTTTTCCAAAGCATTAATATTTGTTTTCTTAGAGATCTCTTTTTGCTTTCATATTTATATAATATTTAAATTAATACATTAAGTCAAATTTGCACAAACATACACACAGCTGGCTCATGGTAAACATTAAATGCAACTAGAGGAAGTACAAGTGCACAGGTCTATCTAAGTAGCCAGCAGGCTGCTACTGTAATTCAGCATGCTGTGGACAGCAGTCACGATGCTTTTCTATTTCCTTAGAAGCTGAATCCTGAAATATGGTGAAGCAAAGGTCAATTAAGAAAACTTGTGAACTTGTGCTTTATTGGGCATACAACTTACAAATATACTCTCCCATTTTGTAGGTTGTCTTTTCACTTTCTCAATAATGTTGTTTAACAAAAAATGTTTCATTTTTATGAAGTCCAATTTATTTTTTCTTTTGCTGCTCATTCTTTTCATGTCAAACCTAAAAATCTACTGCAAAACCCAAGATCATGAAGATTTACCCCATAGCTTCTTCTTGTAGGTTTATAGTTATAACTCTTTAACATTTAAATCCTATTCTTTTGAGTTAATTTCCACAGATTGAGCTCAATATTCATTCTTTTGCATGTGGTTATCCAGTTGTCTCAGTATCATTTGTTGAAGAAACTATTCTTCTCTCATCCCCACTAAATTAATGGTCTTTTGAACTTCGTTGAAAATTAACTGGCCATAGATGATTGGGTTTATTCCTGGATCGTCAAATCTATTCCATTGGTCTAAATGTCTGTCCTGATGCAAGTACCACACTGCTTTGATTACTAGTATTGTAGTAACTTTTTAAATCAGCAAGTATAAGTCCTCAGACTTTGTTCCGTTACAAGATTGTTTAACTAATCAGGGCCTTTTGAAGTTTCACATGAATCTGAGGATTTGCTTTTCTATTTCTAGAGGGGAAAATCCATTTCTACTTTGACAGGTATTGCTTTGAATCTGTAGGTGACTTTGAGGAATATTGTCATTTTAACAATATTAAGTCTTCCAGTCAATAAAAATGGAGGTCTTTCCATTTATTCAGGTCTTAATTTGCTTCAGCAATATTTTATAGTTTCCAGTGTATCAGTCTTTCACCTCCTTAAATTTATTCCTATTTTTTTGCTTTCTTAACTTCCTTTTAGAATTGTTCATTGCTGGTGCAGTAACACAACTGATTTTTTGTGTATTGATCCTATACCCTGTAATTCTGCTGAATGTCTTTGTTAGTTCAAGCAGTTTTTGTGTATGTGTGGTATGCATTCTTTGGGGTTTTCTATATATGGAATGACATCATCTGCAAAAGTAGAAATAGTTTATTTCCTCCTTTCCAATTTAGACACTCTTTATTTTTCTTCCTAGCCTGAATGCTCTGATTAGGACTTCCAGTAAAAATGTTGAATAATAATGGTGAAAGCAGACATCCTTGTCCTGTTCCTGATCTCAGGGAGAAAGCCTTCAGTCCTTTACCACCAAGTATGATGTTAGCTAGGGATTTTTTATAAATGCCTTTGTCATGCCTTTATCATGTTCCCTTCTCCTAGTTTTCTGAGTCTTTTTGTTATGAAATAGTGTTGAATATTGTCAAACACTCTTTCTGCATCTCTAGAGATGATTACGTGGTTTTTTTCCCTTTGTTCTATTAATGTGGTATATTATATTGATTATTTAGTGGTTACGTTGGGGATTACAGTTACTATTCTCAGCTTATAACAAACCTATTTGATTTGATAACTTAGCTTCAATAACATGCATTATATCTATTTCTAGTCCCTTTATGTTGTTATTGTCAAATTACATCTTTATACATTGCACATCTGTTAACATAGGTTTATAATCATTGTTTTAGACATTAGTCCTTTTTTTTTTAAAGATTCATCTATTTATTTATTTATTTATGAGAGAGAGAGAGAGAGAGAGAGAGAGAGGCAGAGACACAGGAGGAGGGAGAAGCAGGCTCCATGCCAGGAGCCCGACACGGGACTAGATCCCAGAACTCCAGGATTGCACCCTGGGCCAAAGGCAGGTGCCAAACCGCTGAGCCACCCAGGGATCCCCAGTCTTTTAAATCATATGGGAAAGACAAAGAGATTACAAACTAAAATTACAATAATACTAGTTTTATATTTACCTATAGTTATCTTTATTTCTTCATATGGTTTCACGTTACCATCTAGTATCCTTTGATTTCAGCCTGAAGTACTCTTAGCATTCCTTGCAGGGCTGGTCTACTAGCAATGAACTCCCTTAGCTGTTGTTTATCTGAGAATCCCTTCATTTCACCCTCATTTTTGAAGGATAGTTTTGCCAAATACAGAACTATTGGATAACGATTTTTTTTCTTTCAACACTTAAAATGTACTCTCCCATGGCCTCTATGGTCTTGGTGAGAAATTGGTTGTTCAGCTTACTGAGTACCCCTTGTTTGTGACTAGTCAATTTTCTCTTGTGGTGTACCAAGTTCTCTCTTTGTCTTTGTCTTCCAACAGTTTGATTATAATGTGTCTAGATGTGGATCTCTTTGGATCTACCCTGCTTGGAGTTTTTTGAGCTTCTTGGATGTATACAATCACACCTTTCATAAATTTTGGAAAGTTTTCAGGCATTTATTTCTTCAAATAATCTTTCTGTCCCTTTCTTTCTCTCTTCTTTTAGGATTCCCAATAATGCATATATTGCTAAGCTTGATGGTGTTCTCTAGGTCCCTGAGGCGCAGTTGCTGCTGCTGCTGGTACGGCTTCACTTTCTGATTCTCAGACTAGAGCCATATCTTCACATTTGCTGATTCTTTCTTCTGTTCAAATCTTCTGCCTGGGATCCCTGGGTGGCACAGTGGTTTGGCGCCTGCCTTTGGCCCAGGGCACGATCCTGGAGACCCGGGATCGAATCCCACGTCGGGCTCCCGGTGCATGGAGCCTGCTTCTCCCTCTGCCTGTGTCTCTGCCTCTCTCTCTCTCTCTCTATCATAAATAAATATTAAAAAAAAAATCTTCTGCCTAATTCTTGTAGTGATTTTTTTCTATTTCAGCTATTGTAACTTTCAGCTCCAGAATATCTATTTCATTCCTTTTTACAATTCCTATCTCTGTATTGGTATTCCCTACTTGGTCATACATCACTCTCCTGATTTCCTTTAGTTATATTTATCTATTTCTTTCCATTCTTCCGCATGTTTAACACAGTTAATGTAAAGCCTTTGCCTAATAAGTCTGTCTGGGCTTCCTTGTGGGTGGTTTCTGTCAATTTTTTTCTTCCTATAAATAGGTCATACTTTGCTGTTTCTTTGTATGTTTTGTAATTTTTTGTTGAGAACTGGACATCCAGTTGAGAACTGGATAAGGGTTTCATATTCAAAAAATGTAAAGAACTCTTAAAACTTGACAAAAGGACAAACAGCCCAATTTGAAAATGGGTAAAGGATCCTGAAGAGATATTTCTTCAAAGTAGATATACAACTGGTCAATTAGCATATGAAAAAGATGTCCAACATCATTGGTTATCAAGGAAACACATATGGGAACCACATCAAGATGCCATTCCACACTCACCAGGATAGTTATAATAAAAAGAATTAAAAAAAAACAGAAAATAATAAGTGCTGTTGAGGATGTGGAGAAATGGAAACCCTCATAAATTCCACTGGGGAAATGTAAAAAGAGATCTGTGTTCCTCAAAGGGTAAAACAGAATTACCATATAACCTAGCAATTGCACTCTTAGGTATAAATCCAAAAGAATTTAAAAAACAGGTACTCAAATACTTGTTCACAAATGCTTACAGCAGCACAATTCACAATAGCTAAAAGGTAAAAACATCCCAAATATCTAGGAACATATGAATGGATAAACAAACTGTGATATGTATATACAATGAAATATTATTGAGCCATAAAAAGGAAAGGAGTACTGACACATCCTATAATTTGAATGTGATTCAAAAACATTATGCTAAATGAAAGCAGCAAGGCACAAAAGGTCATTTGTTGTATGTTTCATTTCATGCAAAATATCCAGAACAGGGATCCCTGGGTGGCGCAGCGGTTTGGCGCCTGCCTTTGGCCCAGGGCGCGATCCTGGAGACCCGGGATCGAATCCCACGTCGGGCTCCCAGTGCATGGAGCCTGCTTCTCCCTCTGCCTGTGTCTCTGCCTCATTCTCTCTCTCTCTCTGTGACTATCACAAATAAATAAAAATTTAAAAAAATTAAAAAAAAATATCCAGAACAGACAGATCCCCCACACACAAAGCAGATCTGTGGTTGCCAGGGAGAGAAGAGGGAATGGGGCTGATTACACAATAGTTATGATGTGTTCTTCTGGGGTGATGAATACTTTTAAACTCTAGGTGGTGGTCCACAACACTGTGAATATTCTAAATGGTAAACTGCATGTTGTGTGAATTTCACCTCAATTTAAAGAAGAAAAAAACTTCTACTGTGTTTAAATTATGGCCCTAAATCAACCCTAAGCATCAGAGCTTCATACTTCAACTTCACTGCTTTAATCACCCAATAGAATCACTTCTACTAAATTGTACTCTGGCATTATGTATTTGGCTTGAACTGAGTAACATTACAAGTACTCGCGGTGTGAAAATCATTATTGTAGCCATTGGAAAAATGTTCATAGGATGCTGGCTTCCCTGTCACACAGTGCCCTCTTCACATGAACCCATAGCATATTTCCACTCAAGCCTCCATTCCTAAAAAGGTTCCTGGATAAATAGTAGGTTTTTAACTTTATAGACACTGTGTCGCTTGACATGATTGCACTAGAGGTATTTAAGGGAACCTGCTCCACTCATATCACCTTCTGACAAATCTCCAGAGTAGGCAGCAAGTCTTTAGATCTTCTCAAGTGTCTGAACCAGGAGAAAAAAAAGAGAAATGAGAAAAAGCAAACACCACCAGCACACTGATGGCAGAAGACTGTGGTGAAGGTCCTCAAACTCCTGTAGCTCAGGCCTGCAAACACTCTGGACCCCCAGCCAACCCGGGTCTCAGAGAGGCTCAGCCCTGGCAGGACACTTGCTCTTAAATCAATGTTGTGTTTCAACTTGTGGCACCCCTTAAGTTGAGCCAGCTGTACCCAGGAAGCTCAGATGTGAATTTATGGTCCATATTCTATAATAGGAGTACTGGTTTATGCACTTCTATGGGCTTCAACTTGTAGTGGTCCCTGACTTTCACCTTCACAATTTTATCTTTCTTTTGTATCCTATTTCTACTAAACACCCATTTTTTTAAGGACAAAGTGGAATATAAATAATAGGAAAATGAGTGTCATGTTACCGATCTGTATGGAAAGTAAGCAATCAAGGAAGAAAGGAAAGAAAGGAGGGAGGGAGGGAAGACAGGAGGGAGGGAGGGAGGAAGGATGGAGCAAATCTATCTGTACATATAACTGCAATCCCCTTCTATGCAGACCCACCATTTGAGTAATAATATTTAAGATAAATTCTTTAACTTTCCTCTTTTTTTTTTTAAGATTTATTTATTTATGATAGACATAGAGAGAGAGTGAGGCAGAGACACAGGCGGAGGGAGAAGCAGGCTCCATGCCGGGAGCCCGACGTGGGACTCGATCCCGGGACTCCAGGATCGCACCCTGGACCAAAGGCAGGTGCCAAACCGCTGAGCCACCCAGGGATCCCCAAATTCTTTAACTTTCCTTATAAGATATCTCATTTTTCAATCCATCATTTGAAATGACAGCACTTATGAGAAACTTTAATCTAAGGTTATCTACTGCCCAGACTGGGGGAAATTACTAATACTTGTAAGAGAACTAGTCTCTGGTATAACTAACTGATTTCTCCATTTTATCATATACTTTTATCCTTATAATGGTTTTATTGTCAGCTACAAATTCATTTTGAAAATAAGCAAAGTTAACCAGACAAAGAAAGAATAATTCAATGGTCATTACTTCTTTCCTTTCTCCCTTTCCAACCCCGCTTCCTGCATCACCATTAGAATTCTGCTCAATGTGTACAACTTTTTAATCAATGGGCACGATCATCTCAAGCTGTATCTTAAGAGATGTACAATAGTGCTGAAGAACAAAAAAAGAACGTGATGAGATTAAACAACACTTCTAGGGATGCTGGGGTAGCTTAGTGGTTGAGCAACTGCCTTTGGCTCAGGTTGTGATCCTGGGATCCTGCAATTCAGTCCCACATCAGGCTCCCTGTAGGGAGTCTGCTTCTCCCTCTATGTCTCTGCCTCTCTCTGTATGTCCCTCATGAATAAATAAATAAAATCTTTAAAAAGAAACAGAGAATCAACAGAGAAAATTAATGAAATCAAAAGCTGGGGGCAGCCCAGGTGGCTCAGCGGTTTAGCACCACCTTCAGCCCAGGGCCTGATCCCGAAGACCCAGGATTGAGTCCCACGTCAGGCTCCCTGCATGGAGCCTGCTTCTCCCTCTGTGTCTCTGCATCTCTCTCTCTCTCTCTCTCTCTCTCTCTCTCTGTCTCTCATGAATAAATAAAATCTTAAAAAGAAAAAAAAGCTGGTTCCTTACTGAATTTCAAAAATTCAGAAACTCTTAGCCAGATTAAGAAAAAAGAGGACACAGATTAGTGACATTAGAATGAAAAAGGGGTCATCACTACTGATCCCAGGACATTGAGGATAATAAAGGAATACTGTGAACTAGGTCCACAGACTGAATAACCTAGATGAAATGGACCAAGATCCTGAAAGACACAATCTAACCAAAACTCAAAGAGAAATAGATTGTCTGAATAGGCCTATATCCATTAAAGAAATTGAATCAATAATCTTCCAAAACAGATACGCCAGGCCCAGATGGGTTCGCTAGTGGATTCTACCAAACATTTAAGGAAGAAATTATATAAATTCTCTATAATCTCTTCCAGAAAATAAAAGTAGAGAATACTTCCTAACTCATTCTAGTATTAAAAACCAGACAAAGACATTACAAGAAAGAAAAACTGTAGACCAGTATCTCTAATGAATAGAGATACAAAAATCCTCAACACAATATTAGCAAATCAAGTTCAACAATCTATAAAAAAGCATGTGGTGCAGAAGGATGAGCAACAAGCTTGGGCTCAGAAGGCCTGGGTATGAGATTCAATCTGCCACATGCTATTTAACATCATTGGGCAAATCACTGAATCATACTTTATCATAATTGACACCTGCCTATCTACTGTATAGTAATAAATCAAATGAGAAAAAAATGTGCACAACCACATCAAATTATATCATTACTCCAAATTAAAAAGCACTAATTGAATGAACAGCAACAATGATACTCCGAATGACAAAGGTCAATGGCAGGAGTTACCAAAATCAGAGCCACAGGTTTGCTCTTGGATCGGCGTCAAATTCACTGTGTTATTCATGGCAATAGACTATAGCTCCCGGCCTAAGCAGGCACCCAGAGGATGCTCAGGCACCTCCAGGACCTTAACAAACTCCCAGAAAAATGACTTAAAGATTCAGATCCTACAGACAGTAGCAGGCACCGCACCTCTCAGGCACCACCTAAGTACTTGACAACACTGCCATCCTATGCTTTTGCAGAAACTGCATTTATCTTCCACTAAGCATTCTGGCAGACTGCTTTACCGGAACCTATTACATAGCCACCAATTTATTTGAAAAAGGGAAGAAACAGATACACACAAAAGAAATTCATTACCCACGGGATATGTCACAGTTAATGGTAATTAATCAAACTTTTTTTTCCCTTCGTGTAGAAAACCAGCCACATAAATAACCATATCGGAGAATCAATGGAGCATCTGTTTCATCCTTTAAAAAAAAAAAAAAAAAACAACTAGCAGAATGCTGCTCAGATTTTCTGATATGCCTAAAGAAAACCATTTTCAGAGACAGGAGATATATTTTCAACTGAAAAAATAAATCTGTAATCTCCTAAATTTGTTTCCTATACCATAATTACATCCTTTTCTATATATGTACAACACCTATTAACACAGGTGTACTTGATTGTAAACACATATTAAAAAAATTTAGGCTAGTGCCATAAGATACAAAGATAAAAGCTCAGGAATTTCCTGCGGTGTTTTAGGAAAGCAAATTTCATTTGCAAATATTTCTGTACATCCAAATAAAATAACTATACTTATAAAAAATGTCTAATCTTCTGAACTCCTATCTCCTGAACAAAATGAAGGAAAAATTACGCCCTCCATGAGTAGCCAATTTATTCTGTCAATGCCCTAAATCTGTGTGTTTTTACTGCCTTTATTACTGGTAGTATCACCCAGATTCAAATTTCACATATTTTGCTATCCCTTCTAAAACTAAACTCCATACAAATCTTCATTCTATGTGCTTCAGAAAATCAATATTTGCACAGAGATACTTATTTAGCCAAGTGCCATTTGAACCAATATCCATAACAAATACCCAGGGGGCAGCCGCAGTACTTTTCAGTACCTCAGCAACTTTGGTCCGCTAAAGATACCTTAAACACAAAAGCTATACATTACTATATCTATGGTGAGTAACTTATTTGAAAAATATACAATTTAACACTACCAACTGATTCATTTAAGTTTCTCTGATTTAAGGTATTTCAAAGAAGAATGCTTAGACTTTTCTTTCTAAACATATTTTCCTTTGAATTCCCTGAAAATGTATTTGACTGGATGAGGTCATTAATTCCAAGATCACAATAAATACTACTAATAATAGCTCTAAGGCTTCAATAGCACGTACAATGTGGCCTGCACAGTTTTAAGTACCTTACATATAAACTAATAAAGGCATACCTCAGGAACGTTGTGGGTTCAGTTCCAAACCACTGCATTCAAGTTTCTGTCACAATAAAGCGAGTCAAATGAACTTTTTGGTTTCCCAGTGCATATAAAAGTTATGTTTACAATATACTGTAGTATTTTAAGTGTGCAATAGCATTACATCTAAAAGAATCAATGCGCATATCTTAATTTAAAAATACTTTATTACTAAAAAATGCTAACCATCATCTGAGCTTCCAGTGGGTCATCATCACTGATCACAGATCATTGTAACAAATAATGAGAAAGTCTGAAATACTGTGAGAATTACAAAATGGGACACAGAGATATGAAGTGACCAAATACCTTTGGAAAAATGGTGCTGACAGACTTGCTTGCTGGCAAGACTGCCACAAACCTTCAATTTGTAAATAACACAGTTACCTGTGAAGAGCAATAAAATGAAACACAATTAAACGAGCTATGTCTGAATAGTCCTTAGAACAACCCTGCAGGATAGGCATACTATTATTATTCTCCCTATCTCACAGCCAAGGAAACTGAGGCAGGGAGAGATGAAGTGACTTGCACCAGGTGACAAGGAGCAGAGCCGATTCAACCCAGGCAGGCTGTCTCCAAAGTCAGTATTCTTCAGGTTAGATTACACAGCATTTCTTCGGATAGATTAGCAGATTTAATTTTTTTAATAGGTAGATTTTATGTGAAGAGAATAACTGATCTTGATCTAGTCCAGGGGGAAAAAGGAGATTTTTCTACATCTATTAACAACAAATAAAAATGAGGAGGTTCCATCTCACGATTTACCTGATGATTGCCTTCTTTTACTGAGTTGCTAGCACATCAAAATGGTCCTCGTGGGGCCCAGAAAAAATAAAGAGTGGCACAAAGTCCACGAGGATGCTAATCAGCAATCTCTATATGCTTCCCTCTTCTCTCTGCACAAATTTTAAAGGTTACCCGTGTCCTCCTGGACATCTTCTCTGTTGGCAATTACAAGTCATTAAAACAGTCTCTGATAATGTCCTGATAGTATCCATAAAGTCTCTACATAAAGATTCTTCCAGACAATAGCTAAAGACCTATAAACAGTAGCAGGGTCTGCTCTGTGACTTCCAATCATCAAAATGAAAGATTTCCAGAAGAAAATGGGGAGAGGGAATTAGAATCTGGGTGGAGAATGGAGGGAAATGCATGCATTTCTAATTGGCATGCATCAGGGCTTTGTGGCCATTTTATAACTACACTTACTTTATGAAGTCATATATCAAAACCCAGTCAGGAATAACATGGTCAAGGAAAATGAGGTTGTTAAAGAAAATCAAAGATGTAGAATAATCTGAACCATCAGCTGGACGGGTTTCATTCAGCTGGCTGGACTTGTACTGGGCAGAATTGGCTTCATGCAGAAAAGAGAGAAGTTCAAATCAGTAGGTAAGCCACAGGACCCAGGATTTCTACCCAGAGAAGGCAGCAAAGCCACAGGACCCAGGATTTCTACCCAGAGAAGGCAGCAAAGCCACATGGATAGAACAGGTGCCAGGACTCCAGTTCTTAAGGAATAAACAAGCAAAAGAAAACAGGGACTGGGACTCATATATACAGAAAAAGTCAAGTTACAGTCTTTCACTTTCCCTTGCCTTGCACTCACCAAAGGAGGTTAGAAATCTTCATAACTTCTGCCCCAATACAGAAACACATCTTCAGACCCTCTGTGCACTGTTGTTCTCTTCATCTACACTTCTCAATGAGAACCAGGAAGGATATAATAATCACTTCTACTTACTGCTTAATAGTTTTCTAAACTTGTTTTAACGAGTTCATATATTTGCTTTTTAACATTTTACTTTGAGTTGAAGATTACAAGGTTTTATCTTTTCATGAAGATTCCAATGTGTAGAAAAATATTGAAGACAAAGAGAAGTAAATAGTGAAATCCCCCTAGACCGAGTCAACCTTATTTCATTCTCAAGGATACTCAAGGAATAGAGCCAAGGCCAAACAGCATGGCCATGCCTATCCAGACTGCCCTCTTCTTTGCTGGAAATGAGGTTGGGGTAAAATATCTTTACAACTGGACTCTTCCAAGTCCTGAAGCAACTATTCCCTAAATTCTGGTAGGTCCTTCCTCCCTATAAAACAGGAATCCCACGGAAAAAGGGGCTTGCTGCAATCATTCTGCAGAGGTGGTCTCTAAATTCATATATATATACCAAACACTACGGTAGCCCAGGGTTTCCAAACCTCAAAACTACTGATATTGTTAAAGAGAAAATATTCTGACACATGGCAAACCAGTAAGGAAGGTTTTACTCAGGACTATGACAAAAGGTTTCAGGGTTATAGAAATAGGAGAGAGAAATCAGGGCAGCCCCGATGGCTTAGCGGTTTAGCGCCACCTTCGGCCCAGGGCGTGACCCTGGAGGCCTGGGATCCAGTCCCATGTCAGGCTCCCTGCATAGAGCCTGCTTCTCCCTCTGCTTATGTTTCGGCCTCTCTCTCTCTCTCTCTCTCTCTCTCTCTCTCTCTTTCTTTCTAATAAATAAATAAAATCTTTAAAAAAAAAAAGGGAAAGAGAAATCAGGGTCAACCCCAAATTCAGAAAAGACAAGTGGGAATTTCTATCAACCCACAAGCAGAGTGAGGGATTCAGCAGACGGGAAATTACTAAGACAATATATCAAGGATGGAGGATTCTAACTAAACTGATCTAACAGGATTCTTTCTTGCTGAACACAGATCAGAGTGATTAGATATCAGGGGTGGGGGGTATGGAATTTGATCAGGAATCAGGGGTGATCAGATATTAAGGACGGGGGAATTTTCACTAAACTGACTCAGCAGAATTCTTGCCAAAAATGACTTAGGCAGGCCAAAAACAGGCTTGGAGCCAAGCAAAGTGGAGACCTAGTCAACAAGAAGGCTCAGAGGAGCCTAACTAAAGTTTAGGCAAGAAGAGTATCTTTGTCAACATTTTGGATCAGTCAATCCTTTGTCTTGAGGGACCATTCTGTGCATTGTAGGATGTTTAGCAACATCTCTGGCCTCTACTCACTAATTGCCAATAGCATCCACACCCCCCATAGTTGTGACCACCAAAAATGTCTTAGGACATTGCCAAATGTCCCCTGGTGGCAAAACTGCCTCTGGTTGAAACTACTGCTTTAGACCAAAGGTTGGCTGTTTATATTAAATATAAATATTTTAGGCCCTATAGGATACATACACAGTTGATTCTTGAACTACATGGGTCAACTTATATGTGGCTTTCTTTTCCAATAAATATAGCACTATGACTGTATTTTCTCTTCCTTATTGTTTTCTTAATAACAGTTTCTTTTCTCTTACTTTAAGAACACAGTATATAATACATATACAAAATGTGTGCTAATCATCTGTTTATGTTATCAGTAAGGCTTCTGGTCAATAGGAGGCTATTAGTAGTTAAAGTTTCAGGGAGTCAAAAGTTACCCATGGGTTAGAAAATCCTGAGCAGAGAGATCTGTGCCCCTAACCGCCTACACTGTTCATGGGTCAACTGTATGCTTTTTATACAAAATCCTGTTTTCATGTGTTTTTTTGAAGAGAGAAAGAGTGTGCATGATGGGGTGGGGGAGCGCAGGTATAGAGGGAGAGAGAGAATCTTAAGCAGGCTCCATGCCCAGCACAGAACCCGAATGGGGGTTCAGTCTCACATGCCTGAGATCCTGATCTGAGCTGAAATCAAGAGTTGGACACTTAATCGACTGAGCCACCCAGGCATCCCCTCTTTTTTTTTTTTTCCAACCATTTAAAAATGCATAAACTATTCTCAGCAGGTAGATTATTTAAAAAAACAAAACGAAAAACAGGTAGCAGGCCAGATTTGGTCCATGGGCCACTGTTTGCCAAACTCTACTTTAACTATTACCTTTTCAAATACATATAGGTAGTATTATATTTAATAAAATATCTATTTAAAAGTATGAATATAAAATAATTAACATTATTTTCTCAACTGAGGGAAAGAGAATTAGGAGCAAAATCTTTAGCAGTCCACAGACTGTTTTTACATTAGAAAATTATGCTCATTTTCAACAGTCTGTAGAAAGCCATCCAAAAAACATTCCCACAAATCTGCTCTTTCCCCACCAAACATAATCTATTCCTAGGTCCCCAAATCCCCAACTACATAGTGTTGATTTGGAGGTTTGTTCTTGTTGTTTTTTAACTGACACTACTTTGATTTGCATTTAACATGGGTTTTTTTGTTTGTTTGTTTGTTTTTGGTATTTAACATGTTTTTCATACACCCTCTTCTTATCTAACATTCTGGAATGCACCTCTAAAATTAATTTATTCCTTGCTACAGAGTCTGTGAATATGAAAGAGGTCACTGGGACACCTTATTTGCTTACGGGTCACTCACATGAACCCATATGTTCCACAATCCTCTCATTTTTGCCTCTAGAAACAAACATATACTCATATATTAATAGAATTGCCCTGGAAATCATGACAAGTTCAAAAGGACCCTAGGACTACACACAAGTTATACTCTAATCCAGCTACTAAATGTGAGAATTTAAGTTTTGTGGCACTTTTGTTTTTAACAACTACAACAATGCCACAGGGGAAAATAAAAAGACCCAGCAACTTCTGTTTTCTCAATTTACTAGTTTTCATTAAGATCTAAATTATTAGGAAAAATAGAGAAAGGATCTCTAAACAAATTTAGAGGGGGTGCCTGGATGGCTCAGTCATTTAAGCATCTCCCTGTGGCTCAGGTCATTGTCTCAGGGCCCTGGTATTGAGTCCTGAGTTGGGCTTCCTATTTGGCAGGATGCCTGCTTCTCCCTCTCCCCTGGCCTGCTAATGCTCCCTCTCACTATCTCTCTCTTTCTCTCTCATAAATAAATAAATAAATAAATAAATAAATAAATAATCAATCTAGCTAGCTAGCTATCTAGCTATCTTTAAAAAATAAAATACATTTAGAAAAACATGTCTAATATGTAAACCACAAACTCTGTAGTATACATCTGCCATTGTTTACTCTTCTTTGATTAAAACATCAATATACAACTTCACCTTTGATGCTGTGACCCTAAATAGCAAAGCAGCAGTTGATCATCAAGAGAAGACATATTCTTTATATTCAACTGAATTCCTTTTTAAAATCATAAAAACAAGATGTTGTCATTGCAAAGAAAGTATAAGAAATATAAAGATAGTAAAAGTCACTGAAGGCACAAGAGATAAACTATTTTTAAAGCTTTAATGTCTTTCCTTCTAGTCTTTTTCCTATTCTTTCTAATAATTTCATATATTTTACAAAATCAGAAGCATAAGTATTTATGTACACATTTGGCAAAAGAATTGGCAACAAATATCAACAAATGAAAGATCTATATCTTTAAACTCTTCTGTTCATTCTTCTATAAATCTACAAGAAATCTCTCAGAAATCTATTACAAATGTCCTAAGTCTTTCATCAAAGAGTATTTCCTTTTTTTTTTTCAAAGAGTATTTCTAATAGTGAAAAATTAAAACAAGCTGTATTCAAAAATAAGAGAAGGATTAAATATAAATGGAACATCCTTGAAGTGGAATGAAGGACAACTGTTAAAATTGGATTTTTTAAAAAGATTTTATTTATTTATTCATGAGAGAGGCAGAGACATAGGCAGAAGGAGAAGCAGGCTCCCCACAGAAAGCCCAATGCGAAACTCAATACCACAACCCCGGGATCACAACCTGAGCCAAAGGCAGATGCTCAACCACTGAGCCACCCAGACATCCCAAACCAGACTTTTTTAAAAATGAACTTAATGACTTGGGATCAAATCGTGATTCCTGCTCTTTCCCTTTAATATTATATCCTGAGAATTTTCCCACATCATTAATTTATCAAAATTACCCAATTTATAGAATTTAGATTATAGATTAATAGAAAAGTGAAGCAAAGGAGATTAAAGATAGAAATTCCTTCCTTCTTAATATCCCTTGCCAAATCTTTTGCTTAAATATTCTTCTCCCAACAAAAAATAGGGACACATCTCAAAGAGACTTTAAAAGACATTCTCAAGTCATTAAGTGCAAATACCCAGAAAAAGTAATAGTTCAGATGTTACATGTGAGTTAAATCTCACAAAGTATCTCAAAAGATTGCTAATTCTCTTTCCTCATTTTTAAAAAAAATTTTGTTTGAGAGAGACAGCGAGAGCGAGAGAGCGCACACTTGCAGGGGAGGGGCAAGGGGAATGGACAGAGGAGGAGGGAGAGGGACAAGCAGACTCTGTGCTGAGTGAGGAGCCCCAGCCAGAGCTCAATCTCACAACCCTGAGATCATGACCTGAGCCAAAAAGAGAGTCCAATGCTTGACCAATTGAGCCACCCAGGTGCCCCTTTCTCTTTCTCTGCTTTCTTATTAACAGAATCCAAATTTTACAGCAAGTAATCAAGATCTGAGGCAAAAACTCTATCTCCTAGCCTCCCTTGCAGCCAAAGGTGATACTGTGATACCATCCGACCAATGAGTATAAGGGTAAATCCATGGAAGGCCTTTCAGGAAAGCCCCTAAAGGAGGTGGGGGCAAGAGGCAGACTGCTGGCAAGCTCCCTCTTGCATTTTGACCTTTCCCTTCTTTCCTAGAATGAGGACCTACAGATGGCTAGACTTCTGATACCCACCTGGAGATGGCAACATGGGGGCAAGGATCACACCCAGGAGAGTGAAACAAAAAGACAGAAGGACCTAAGTCTCTGATAATCAAGAAACTACTCTACTAAGCCTGGACAGCCTACTGCTGGACTTACCTTATGTAGAAGAAAAATAACCCCCTAATTTGTTTGAGTCACTAATGCTGGTAGTTACTTATAGGTGAACATAACCCTAACTGATATATCAACTTCTAGAGTTATTTTTAAAAAGGTAAGCAGATGGAACTGGCAGGAATCAATTAGCTCATTTAAATACTTGTTTACTCTTGCCCACAATCAATACCTACTGAAGAACTACGCTGTGAAAAGGAAACACAGAAGTAAAAAATGTGTCTTACAGTCTAAAAGGAGCAACTGAACAGACAATTAAAACACCGTCTGATGAACCACATGGTAGGGAAGGAATGGTATGCTACAGGAGCAGATAAGAAGTATTTAACTCAAACTGTTGAATGGTGAAAGAGATCAGAGGTGGCTTTCCAAATGATCTGTAATTTAAGCTGAGACTTGAAAATGGAAATGGTAGTGTCAGCCAAGCAAATGGAACACTGAGGGAAGAGTATTCCAGGTACAGCGAAGAGCATATACAAAGGCCCAGAGGAGAAAGAGGGAACATGCCATAATGTGGGGAGTATCAACAATTTACTAGGCTAGAGCACAGAACTGGAGTGGGAGTGAGGAAAACACTCTTCCTAGGAACCACCAAAATTACAGATGCCAACTCTTTCTGTGCCAGACTAGACTCCGAGGGTTTTTTTTATTGTTCTTTTATTGCTATAAATAGAAATTAAGGACCAAGAGAGGCAAAAACAAAGACATCGTTTATCTTTTATTTTCTAACTCTCCAAATGTCAAGCACCATCCAGATATTACCTGCACCTTTCAAACTCTCTGCCCTATGGTGAGATTCTTCAAATGTTTAAGGATTCTTCAAATTTCTTAGAACTGCTGGGGCTTACTCAACAGCAAAGTGGAATAATAGAGGATTCACCCAACACTAGCTGAATGATCACGGAGGGGTTAGGCTGGTGAGTGCAGGAGTGTCAGAATCAGATTTACTACAAGGAAGAATAATACGCTGGCAACAATATAAAGAAATGGATGGGAAGACGACACAGGTTACAATAGCAGGGGTGAGAGATGATGGAGGCCAGGACCAGAATACCTACAATAGAAAACAGAGAAGTGGATGTGTGCTTTTGAGAGAGATTTAATAGGTGGGCTTTAAGAGGACTGAGCCGACATGCTGGGGGAAAGAGGGTGCGGTTGGGCTACTGGCAGAGGACAATGACCAAGACTACATACTCTGGGACTCCATCCCCACCAATTAGCAGTTCTGGGACCTTGGGGAAGTTACTTAAATGCCGAGTGCTTCGGTATCAAGGGAATAACAGTAGAATCTATCTCAAAGGATTTTGTGAGAGTTACATAAAAGTTCTTAGAACAATGTAGGGAATGCTGGATAAATGGTAGCTACATAAAGGATGATGATGATGACGCCATTCACCAAGACAGGGAATATGAGGGGAGGCACAGATTTCGAGGGAGTAGAAAGAAGAGTTCCATTTCAGATACTTTCACCTGATCTGCCTGTGGGACATCCAGGAGGCCACTGATTGTATGGGCTAAAGCTCAGAGGGGGTACTCTGGAAAGGGAGGTATTAAGGGGACACTTGAGCAAGGCCTGGCAAGCACAGAGATGACGGCCTTGAGGGGAGAGCATGTAGGTAAGATGAGGAGGAAAGGAAAGCACCTGCACAGTCCCTAGGGAACACCAACATTCAGGGGATAAAGGAAAAAAGACTGAGAAGGAGCAGCCACTAAGCCAAGAGGAAGAGTCACAAAAAATAATTCTAATAAGGTTGTACCATGGGCCGCCTGGGTGGCTCGGTCAGTTAAGCATCTGCCTTCAACTCAAGTCATGATCCCAGAGGCCTGGGATCCAGCCCTGTGTCAGGCTCCCTGCTGGGTGGGGAGTCTGTGTCTCCCTCTCCCTCAGCCCCTCCCCCCCCTCATGTTCTGTCTGTCTCTCTCTCTCAAATAAATAACCTAAAAAAAAAAAAAAAAGGGTCGTACATAAAAATTGAAGAAACAAAAGTATGAATGACACTCAAAGGAAGAAAAAATTTTTCCTCTACCCTTCTAGATTCTTTTGGCTGGTCTAGTAATAAATTGACATAAGACTGATTAACAGGAGAAAAACAAATTTCATTAAATACATTCAGAAGCCCCATAAAACATGTGACCCACAGGCAGTTGAGTATTTGAGGCTTCTATACCATTCTGAGCTAAGGAGAAGGGGGCAGGGGTCTGAGACTTCAAAGGGGAGAAAGATAATTTATAGAAAGATGGGAAGAGCTAATATTTGGTAAACAAATGTTTTCCATGCTATGCAAAGAAAGTGGGACACAAAAAGAAACTTGATCTCCAGACCTTCCCCACAGCTTACCACACGTAGACCATATTCCTTGTAGTTATCTCTGGTGACAGTTCTCTTCCTGGACCAAGCCCTTTATATAAATTCTTTTAGGCAGCTTAGGGGGGAGTCTTCTTGGGCCTTGACTGAATCCAGGTCAAAGTAACCCATATGCCAAAGTGGCACATTTTAGGGAAGCTTGATCTGAACTCCTTCAAAAATCAGAAGAGGGAGGGCAACCCAGATGGCTCAGCAGTTTAGGGCCGCCTTCAGCCCAGGGCATGATCCTGGAGACAGAGGATCGAGCCCCACATCAGGCTCCCTGCATGGAGCCTGCTTCTCCCTCTGCCTGTGTCTCTGCCTCTTTCTCTCTCTCTCTCTCTCTCTGTGTCTCTCATGAATAAATATTTTTTTAAAAAAGGATTTTTCAGCAAGAGAATATTAAAAAAAAATCAGAAGAGGGAAGTGTATCACACCTACGGAATAAACTCAGAGATTAGAAATAAGGAGTAGGAACAAAAAGATCTGAATAAATAACAGTATTGCCTGAGAGCCAGTGTTTAGAGTTTATGAATTATTTTTATAAATTATCTAAAAGAACCACATAATAAAGTCTCCAAGTCTACAAGAGTCAGAAAGCTCTTTCAGTGGGCAAACTGCCTATCCTATGAGAATAAGCCTCAGAAAAATCTCCTATAGTAATCTAAGTAAACAAGAAAGAATAAGGCTTTTCAAGGAAGGAAGTCAGAACATAGTGGCTTCAGTGAAAAATAATCCAAACTGCATTTTGCAAATAAAGTTCTGGCCAGGGCATCCGGGTGCCTCAGCAGGTTAAACCTCTGCCTTCAGCTCAGGGTCCTGGGATCATGCCCCGGGTGATCATCAGGCTCCCTGATCAACAGGGAGTCTGCTTCTTCCTGTCCCTCTGACCCTCTGCCCTCTCATGCTCACATACCCAATTTCTGTCAAATAAATAAAAACTTAAAAAAAAAAAAAAAAGTTCTGGCTCCCAAGCCTTCAGTTATTGAACCCCCCCCAAAAAAGCCATTTTAAATCTTATTACTTTGGGACTTGAAGGAAACTCAGAGACATCCACTGGTTCAGATCATAGATATAAGAACTTGCTAAAAAGCAGATAGTGGAGTCATCTAAGATCTGAATCAGAATGTCAGGGTATGAGGTTAGAAAAAATTTACCGGTTTTTGAAATTTTTAAAATAAGCTCACCAGATAATTCATGTGCACACTAATATTCAAGAACCCTTAACCCGGGGATCCCTGGGTGGCTCAGTGGTTTGGCGCCTGCCTTTGGCCCAGGGCGTGATCCTGGAGTCCCAGGATCGAGTCCCACGTCGGGCTCCCAGCATGGAGCCTGCTTCTCTCTCTCTCTCTCTCTCTCTCTCTCTATCATAAATAAATAAATAAATAAATAAATAAATAAATAAATAAATAAATAAATAAATAAATAAATAAATAAATCAATCTTAAAAAAAAAAATAAAGAACCTTTAACCCTTGATTTATCTGATCAGGAAACCAAGGGCTAAAGAATATGAATGACTTGGACAATAGTACATAGCTAATGAGAGTGTCTACAGCAATTCTCAAAATTTAATATGCATCAGAATCATCTGAGGATTTTGTTAAATATAAATATCTGAGCTCTATCTTCAGAGTTTCTGATTCAACCCAAGAATTTACATTTCTAACAAGTGACCAGGTGAAGCTGCTGCTGTTCATCTGGGGACCACATGTCAACAACTTCTGGTCTGCACTAGAGTCATTAGAGACTTGTCTCTGTGTACATCAATTCACTGCAGCCCTGTACCCTTAAAGACCAAGTAAATGTAATGTGTTTCAGGAACGATGTTGAAATGAAATAGAAAACATGACCAAATATAAATTACATACATTTGTTCTAAACCATTCTGGTAAACTACAAGACACATACAGAGCTGGGAAAGATCCAAACTAAGCTAGAATGAAATTACAAGGGTCATGGAACATGTGAAGAAATAAAAAATATCTGAATAAATAAAATTTCTAAATTCACAAAGAAGGTAAAGGTAGATCATGATTTTTAAATCTATAAATTAAGAAAAGGTACATGCAAAATAAACACATTTCAGAATGATAACATTAGATAGGTGGTTTGATTATCTGACTATAAGTCATCTTAGGTATCTCTTTGTTTTGGTTACTCAGGAAATCTAGTCCCAAACCAGTTTTGAGGCTAGATTTTTTTTTTTTAATTCAAAACCACTTTTGAAAATGGTTTCCCACTGGTCCCACACAAAGCCATGGGAGCCACAGAGAAACATTCTTCAGTCATTGCCCCAATCCTGCATGACTCAGTTATCCGGTGTTACATCAGAAAGATAGCATTCTAGTGCTGCTCTACCTGCTACTCTTTTCTCATGTAGATAAGTCTTAACCCTGAAATACTATATTCAAATATGTAATTCTCTCAACAGCTCAGGATATCTATAATTGCCTCTATCTACCTGCTATTTGTCTCGCCGCCGTTCTGAGAACACATTCAAAATCCAAATTCCAGATGAATTCCAACGACAGCATCTCCTCAGGACCATCAGACACATTTTATATCATATTGTCTCCAACTCCTTTCAAACTCATTTCATTTGTGGTACTTGCTGTGCTACCTTTAGCATCTGCTATCATTTCCTCCGAAGAAGGTAATACACCTACACCTAAGTGTCCTTTTATTAGCCATGTGACTCCTACACCCACCTAGCTGCTCCTTCTACTTTCTAAGTACTCTGGCCCAGGCTTTCCTCTCAGTCCCATATATTTGCTTTTATATTCTTCCCACTTGGCGCCCAATACCCTCCTCACCTCCCAAAAATAACCTCACTGCTAAGGATACAATATCCGGGTTTTGACCTTTTCAAAACCAGCGTAAATATCATTCTGTCAACACATATACTGCTTTTTACAGCTAAGAGGCATAAACAGGTTCCAAATAACTTCCGCTACACAGACAGGTGAATGGTTTGAGCTGGTTAAAGGTTTTTCCCAGGATTCAGTACTGATTATTCTTTACCACGAAAAAGTTGATGCTGTTCATTATCTTGAAACCAAAGCTCCCTAAAACATGAGAAGATCCCTCATTGGCCAGAGTTAATTGGGAAAAACTCTGTAATAGGTCACATACACATACACACCCATACCTAAAAAACAAAACTCAGGAGTTTACAGTAATCAAAGCCCAAATATAAGAAGTCACCGCCTACCAACTAACAAGCAAAATTTAAACACAGGCTCTATGCCAACCTGTATTTATTAAATCTCAGTCTGAAGTGGGTTTCAAATCTATGCAGTACCCTTTTGTTTCTCAAATGTCTTCTTAATTACAGAGGACTTTCTGGGAATTCCTATATAGATACAACGCAGCCATTTATAATCTTCTGCTTTTCTTTTCCTTAACCTCCTTAAACTGTCTTTAAAAGTATAAACTTTGGGGTGCCTGGTGGCTCAGATGGTTAAAGTCTGCTTTTGGCTCAGGTCATGATCTTGAGGTCCTGGGATTGAGCCCAGCATTGGACTCCCTGCTCAGTGGGGAGTCTGCTTCTCCCTCTCCCTTTGCCCTTCCCCCTGCTTATATTCTCTCTTGCTCTACTCTCTTTCTCAAAGAAATAAAACCTTTAAAATTAATTTATTGATTAATTAAAAGTATAAACTTTGCTGGGGCACCTGGGTGGCTCAGTCAGTTAAATGGCTGCCTTCACTCTGGTCGTGATCTCAGGGTCCTGGGATTGAGCCCCGAGTAGACTCCCTGCTTAACAGGAAATCTGCTTCTGTCTCTTACCCCACTCATGCTCACTCTCGCTCTCAAATAAATAGATAAAATCTTTTTTTAAAAAAAAAAGTATAGGGATCCCTGGGTGGCGCAGCGGTTTGGCGCCTGCCTTTGGCCCAGGGCGCAATCCTGGAGACCCAGGATCGAGTCCCACGTCGGGCTCCCAGTGCCTGGAGCCTGCTTCTCCCTCTGCCTGTGTCTCTGCCTCTCTCTCTCTCTCTCTCTGTGTGACTATCATAAATAAATTTAAAAAAAGTATAAACTTTACTTCAACAAATAGTGTTGGGAAAATCAGATACATGCAAAGGAATGAAGTTAGACCCTTACTTTACACCATATACAAAAATTAACTCAAAATGGATCAAAGACCTAAAATAACAGCTAAAGCTATAAAACTCTTAGAAGAAAACACAGGGAGGAGGAAAGCTTCATGACATTGATTTGCAGAGGCAACAAAAGTGAAAATAGACATACTGAACTACAACAGAATTTAAAACTTCTGTGCATCAAAGGACAGACTGAGGGATGCTCAGGTGGCTAAGTGGTTGAGTGTCTGCCTTCGGCTCAGGTTGTGGTCCTGAGGTCCTGGGATCGAGTCCCACATCGGGCTCCCCACAGGGAGCCTGCTTCTCCCTCTGCCTGTGTCTGTGCCTCTCTCACTGTGTCTCTCATGAATAAACAGATAAAATCTTAAAAAAAAAAAAAAAAGAGTGAAAAGGCAGCCCACAGAATGGGAAAAAATATGTGTAAGTCATATATTGTATAAAGGGTTAATATCAGAATATGTTTTTAAAAAACTATAACTCAACAACAAAAAGACAAATGACTCGATTAAAAAAGGGACAAAAGACATGACTAAATATTCCTCCAAAAACGATACACATATGGCCAACAAGCATATGAAAGATCTTTAACATCACTAATCATTAGGGAAATGAAAATCAAAACCACAAGATCCCACCTTAAACCCATCAGGATGACTGCTATCAAAAACAACCAAACAAAACAACAACCCAGTGTAGGTGAAGATGTAAAGAAACTAGAACTGTGGGAATGTAAAATGATGTAGTTGCTGTGAAAAACAGGGCTTCAAAAAATCAAAAATGGAATTACCATTTGATTCTGCAATTCTACCTCTAGATATAGACAGCCAAAATAACTGAAATCAGGGACTCATACATATTTATACACCATGTACACAGCAACATTATTCGCAATAGCCAAAAAGTTGAAGCTACTCAGGACACCTGGGTGGTTCCACGGCTGCACAATTGCCTTTGGCTCAGGTCATGATCCCGGGGTCCAGGAATCAAGTCCCGCATTGGGCTCCCCAGAGGGAGCCTGCTTCTCTCCCTCTGCCTAGGTCTCTGCCTCTTTCTCCGTGTCTCTCATGAATAAATAAATAAAATCTTAAAAAAAAAAAAAAGTTGAAGCAACCCAAAAGTCCATCAACTGATGAACGGATAAACAAAATGTGGTATACTCAGCCTTAAGAAATAAGGAAGTTCTGACACATGCTACAACACGGTGAATGTTATTCTAAATGAAATAAGCCAGTAACAAAAAGACAACTGCGGCTGATGGAAGGGGTAAATGGGGAGTTACTGTTCAGTATAGTGTCAGTTTTGCAAGATGAAAACATTCTGGAGATCAGCTGTACAACAACGTGAACATACTTAACAATACTGAACTATGTACTTAAAAATGGTAAAAACAGTAAATTTTATGTTGTGCATTTTAACACAGTTTTTAAGTATAAACTTAATGGAAGACTTCATGCCAATAAATTAAATATTTTAAGAAACAATCCTCTCAAGGTAATAGCCTTTACTTAGAAATCTACAGTCACGTTTTTATTTTACATAAAGTGCATTATCTCTCAATATCAACATGCACAGAATAGTTGTGTGTATCTTTTAAAGTAAAGGAATAATCTGTACACTTGAAAATAACTAAAAAATGACACTTTATACACAAGGCTCGCATTCCCTAAAATTAATGAATTTATAGGAACCATTACTAAAGAATATCCATGGTAATGAAAATAACTTCATATCAAAGGCTACTATTTCATTTCATGTTAATACTCCCTTTCATTTGAGGGGTTCAAAGAGCTTCACAAAATCTCAGGACACTACAAAGTATTTTTTCTGTTTGAATCACAAATTACACAGCAACACTTTCCACATGATGTTTCCTGAAAAATGCTGGGTTGAGGCCCAGTCAGTTGGGCATCCAACTCTTGATTTCAGCTCAGGTCATGATCTCAGGATTGTAAGATCAAGCCCCGGGTCAAGCCCTGCAACAGGTTCCACACTCAGCGGGGAGTGTGCTTGGGATTTTCTCTCTCCCTCTCTTTCTTCTTCGAGACACCACTGTCTCGAGCACTCTCTCTCTAAAACAAAAAATAAATAAATCTTTAAAAAAAGAAGAAAGGAAAATGCTGGGCTGGATGCCAAGTGAGTGTAGCATAGATTCCAGGGACCCCTGATGCCCACCCACTCCTCTTAACCATCCACATTTGAGTAAGAGAGCTAAAGTACAACTTATTAGCAAATTTGAACAGCAGGTATTTCATAAAATTTAGTATTTGGCATTTAGATGTCAAAAACAGATTTATCCATTTGCATCTAAGGAAAAAAAATATATCCGTTTTGAATTTAGACATAAAGTTCAAAGTACAGTTTTATTCAATTACATTCTCAATTTGATCTAATAATAAGCAACTTGAGAATATAGTCCTGTGTTGTTTTATTCAAAGCAAAAATCAAGGAAATAACTATGCAACACCTTTACATAAAAAAATACAAAGATGAGATGAGATAGAAGTATGATTTTACTACATTGAGAGTGTCAGTCATTGATGGTACTTGTAAAATGCAGATTCCCAAACCTTCTTCTCCATACAGTTCTGATTCTGACCCATTAGATTGGGGCCTAATAATTTGAATTTTAATGTCCATCTTTAACAAGCACTCTAATAACACTTGAAGTAATAGCGCAAAACACACCACCAGTAAGATGCAAATTACAATGGCTCAGAGATATGCCTTATAAGGAAGTTTAGATCTCATCTTATTTAACCTCATCAGTACAGGAGCCCTTTCTACAGTGATGACAGACTGACTGATTTTAATAAGAAAGAGTGCCAACATTTACATAGCCAAATAAATAGCACATGCTTCTCTCTGTAAGCTCCAAACCCTATTGCCTATTTTAACAATACTACCATTGTTTGAAACCTAGAGTCATCTCTTTTTAGAATTAACTTTCAATACAGCGTATAAGCCTTCAAATACACAAATTACAGAAAGGAAAATGGTTTTCATTGTATTATTGCACCTTCTGCTTTTTAATCAATATTAGAGCCCCCAAATTCATCACCCTACCTCTAAAGGAGTTTAGACTACTTCCCAAATATACCCACCTCCAGGGTTGAGATATGCCAGAAAATGAGACCAGAGGATCAAGATGTTGTTCCAAAAAATAAACAAATAAATTTTAATGTTTTGAGCAGAGGACAGCTTCTTAGATAAACTACTTTGAACAAAATAATGTTCACTTGGACATGTGAGTTCAAGTAGGCTTTTTTTTTAAAGCATGTTATTGAATATCACTAAACTCATCTCAATAGTATTAAGACCTTACCCGTGATTGCTCTCTTCAGTAGCCTACTGCTGGGCTGTATTTGCTCACTTCACTGTATCAGAGGAACAGAAAAGATTTCTCCAACTCTTGGCACTGCTGGAAACTCCCAGAAGACTTTCAAAATCTATAGAAAGGAATAAAAAATGTCCTGCAATCATTAATAAATTACAAAACCCAGATTAAGATTCTCTAGTTTTCCCCCTCCCTTTCACCACCATTTGTAGTACACTGAAGTGGATTCTCCTCAGACTGCACTTACCTTTATCTATCATAAAGGAAATTATAAGCAAAAAGTCCTGTCTCCACCCTTTAATAAGGCTATTATTATAATAATAGCCAACTTTTTACACCAAAGATGTCTCAAGAATTCTTTCTTGGCTGTTGGCTCTGAACCCCACCACTTCCTTTTTTTTTTTTTTTTTTAGATTGATTTATTTATTTTAGAGAGATTGACGGCAGAGGAGAAGAGAGAATCCCAAGCAGACTCCCCCTGTTGAGCTTGGAGTTGGACATGGGGCCCTATCCCATGACCCCAAGATCACGACCTGAACCAAAATCAAGAGTCGCATGCTCAGCCAACTGAGCCCCCCAGCCACCACTTTAAACCACACCAATGGGGATTAAGAGGGACACCTGTCCTGATGAGCATAAGGTATTACATGGCATGTTGAATCACTATACTGAACACATGCAACTAATATAATACTGTACGATAACTAAACTGGAATTAAAATGAAAAAGACACACACACACACTTCAATTTAAAGTATGGAAAATATTTAAATGCCCAACAACTGGGGGAGAGTTAAGAAATTTGACACGCATGATTTACTTAACCATGATTTTGTCAGCCAGTAAAAACTTTCATGAGTTCATAATAAAATGGAAAATATCACTTATTATTTAAAGAAAAAGTAGAGTGCTATGTTATAATTACACATAATCACAACTACTTATGCAAAAGCAAAAAATAAGATGCAATTTGTTCCGATATAGTTATAAATATTAAGTAAACTACGTTCCCAACTTAGATGAGTTAAGGTAATTCAAGTCAGAGTCTAGTATAACAAATACATCTTTTCAAAATCTCTGTGTAACAAAGATGAGCCCATGTATTAATGCGAGAATTTTTCTCCAACATTCCAATATATTAAAAGATGGTTTTCCAGAAGTCACTGTTAGAGGTTGTGTGTGAGTATGACCTACAAATGCCTCAAAGACTTAAAACGTAATACCTTTTCTTATAAAAAATGCTTAATGAAAGGGGGAAAAAATGGGGGATCATGGAAGGGAGACCTCAGTATGGCCTAAATCTTTGAAACTGGGCAGAGTGGTTGTAGTGACCAGGCAAAAGAAGAGTGAGCATGAGACATGAAGAATAAAAAGTAACATTTTATATGCAAATAAACAAATTCTTCATATCCTTAAAAAGGAGACAGCAGGTCCATAAATGGAATCACTTGTGCTAAATCCCATGTCAGCAAACAAGACTTAATACCTAACCTAATTACATTTCAACCCCTCACCATCCCCCCAGGAATGTAACCTTCAACCAGTCAATATGGAATTAGCTGAACAGCACTAGTGAGATAATCCACCTAACAGACCCCTTCCATCTCCCTTAGGAAGACAATATTGCCTGAAACAATGTATTCTTTGTTAATAATTTCCTTTTCCTGACCCCCTTTTCTGCCTTTAAAAACCTTTCTTCTTCTACAGCACTGTGAAGTTCCTTTCGATTGCTAGATGGGATGCTGCCCAATTCATAAATCAGTTGAAAAAGGCCAATTTGGTCTTTAAATTTATTCAGTTGAATTTTTGTTGTTTAAAAATATCAAAATTTGGGGATGTCTAGGTGACTCAGTCAGTTGAGTATCCAACTCTTAATTTGGGCTGGGGTCATGACCTCAGGACCATGAGATCAACCCCACATCAGGCTCCGTGCTGGGCGTGAAGCCTGCTTAAGATCCCCTCTCTCATTCCCTTTCCCTCTGCCCCTCACCCCACACCCCCATCCTGGGATCTCGTGCACAAACTCTCTCTCTAAAATCAAGCAATTAATCAATCAATCTTCAGTACCTTCAAATCTGCCTTCTTCACTCTAATCAATTAATCATTTGTTAAGCATCTGGAACAACACAGTTAAATTTATAACCAAATCTTGGGCATTTAATTGCAAAAGGTTTGACAAGGAATGGAATGCTACTTTTTCCAGAAACCCAGCATTTTATCATCGTGTACTGGAGAGATACAGGCTCTTCTACTTGCCTCTTAAGAATTACAGATTACTTCCAGATGCTTTTCAGGTGATTTCGAGCCTTTCTTCATCCTGTGACTGTTGAATTATGAAAGGGCATCTCTAATTCATGAGAAATACTTCTCCCATCTTAGTGTCCATTATCATATATTCTCTCCTTACACGCAACATTTTTAAGCACTCACTCATATGCTTTTACTTAGGTAATAAGGCATTGCTGTGTATCAGTAAGGGCTTGTACTGAGAACCACTTATATTTCACCATCATGATTCCGCCAGCAGCAACACTTTGGAACTTCAAAAGAAGCCGAGTCCTTTGACAGTAATGCACAGAATGACATCGAAAGCAAGGTTAAACAGAACTCGAGTAGATTGAAAGGACGTTTTTAAAATTCACGGAGTCTTGATAATTCTCTTGGTTGTCATCTCATTTAAAAACAAAATATTTCTCCTACTAAAAAGGCAGGGGAAGTTGGCAGTTAACAACTCAGTCACACTCAATCTCTGCTCAGGCAAGTGCTCTACTTCTAACAAAATATCCTACCTCCATATAATGAAATCAAATTCAGGCTTACACTCCTGTGTAACAGCCATGTCACATCCCTAATTTCAACAGAAGAACAAATTTTAAAGCTCATTTCCAGATGGCATAAATTCAATGAATTTAGACTTCAGCTATGCTGAGTTCAGAAATCTGCTAATAAGCAGGAGTACACAAAAAGCATGGAAAAACCACCAAATGAACACTGGGGAGGGGGGATAATTAATATCCACATCATAAATTTCTCCCTATAATCAGTAAAACAGATGCAGGGATTTACACAGGAGGTGTGGATTTATCCATAGCACTATATTAATTGGCCTCTGTTATAATCAAGTGCTTTCCTAGATGGTAATTAAATCAATCAATCAAAATAGAAGTCTCAAAAAAAGTTCAACAAGTTCACTCAAATACATGCAACTGACTATGTGCTAATTACTGAATAATTTCATTTTCCCAAAGAGCTGACCTGAGATACAATACATTCACATGTGAAAACTGTAGAGTAGAAAAAAATACTCTACATGGTCCTACAATCTTCACTGATTCCATTTAGCATATAATAACTCAGCCTTAAAATGAACTTAAATCCAATCACTGAATTTCACAGATGATAAAAATGAAGCACAAAAAGTTAAGGGGCCTGTTCAAAAGTAAATAGCTGGAAGGGCTCCTGGGTGGCTCAGTGGTTGAGCGTCTGCCTTTGGCTCAGGTTGTGATCCCAGGGTCCTGGGATCAAGTCCCGCATCAGGCTCCCTATGGTGAGCCTGCTTTGCCCTCTGTCCATGTCTCTGCCTCTCTCTCTGTCTCTCACGAATAAATAAATAAAATCTTTTTTTAAAAAAAGTAAATAGCTGGATCCCATATCTTCTGACCCACAGTGATATTATCTTCTACACATTAAGCTCACAATTCCTCAACTCTTCTACCCATTAAGTTGATTTTATTCCTTCCCCTGAACAGCAAAACTTTTGAAGCTTTGGGAAAACCGGAATCAAATCAAGCTGCAATCTTCAATTTCCATTCAATCAATCCCTGAGATTTTACACCAGTTATATAGAGTCTCTTCTTTACTCCAAGAAACCCAGTGTAAGTTGAATGACTTTGGGAAGATCTCAACCAGGAAACAAATTTGTGAGTTGTAGTAACTCACAGAGAAGGAAAAGCAGGCCAGGAGAGACGACAGGCATCTTAGAAATGAATCAAAAATAGAAGTTTATTAAAATGAACAATGAAGGTGAACAAAACAAAAATCTAAGTATTAAAGTGCTGTTTCCCAAAATGACAACTACTCAAAAGATGCTTCTTAAAGAAAAAAAAAAAAAAAAGTAGTAACCATTGCTGTTTAAAGCTCTGCACTCAAATAAATCTGGAAAACACTGCCTTCTAAATATCCTTCTGGAATATTCACAAAGCACATTATGTGTATTAAGGCTAAAAGAAAACCTACAGGAAAGAAGCCTGGTTAGTTTTAATCCAACGTTCCCCAATCATATTTGACACCTTCGGTTGCAGAATTTGTACTGACATCCTCCAAGAAACATACTTCAGGAAGCACATTTAGCATTTGTGATGAATAACATGAGTATGATCCTTATTAAGCAGCATTTATAGAAAGATGGGTTTCCTCTTCCAGACCCAACTGTTAAAAATCAATTCATGAGATAAAGGAACCCTATAATTAAAATGAAAGTCACCACCACTAACATGCAATAAGTGCTAAATGCAAGGCACTGTGCTCTACATGCAATTTTTTTTTTTGAGAAGGGTGGAGGTGTCTTCAAATTCAAATTACCCTCCCCAGAGGCTGTAACTATTCATAAACAAGCAAAACACTTCAACACAAATAAACAATACAATATACACTGTTCTGTACTTTACATTTTTCACTAAACATACGCTGGCAATTTTTCCAAAACAATGCATAAAGATTCCCTGGAATTTTTTTGACAGCACAATTTCCAACATACAGATGTAACAATGTATTTATTCAGTTGCCGTGGATGAACATTTTGGCTGCTTCCAATCTTTATCTCCTACAATAATTATCTTGTACATAAATCATCTTTTCATGCATGCAATATGTATGTACTTGTAAGATATAATCATAGTATGCACGAATCGAGGATAAATTTCTTTTTTTAAGATTTTATTTATTTATTTGAGACAGAATGAGAAAGAAAGTACAAGCAGGGAAGAGGGACAGAGGAAGAGGGAGAAGCAAACTCCCCGCTGAGCAATGACCCTCACTCCCACCCCTACCCCACCCCCCTGCCACACACACACACACACACCACAAGGCTAGATCACAGGACCCTGAGATCATGATATGAGCCAAAAGCAGACACTTAACTGACTGAGTCACCCAGGCGCCCCCTCTAGGATAAATTTCTAGAACTGAAGTTTCTAGTCAAAAGATACAAGATTCTTCTTATGACAGATTTTGCCAAACTGCCCCACTAAAGAGGCTATTGTGTTGCATTCATACTCTCTACAGTGTGGGTTATGAACCCATCTACTAGTGGTAAATGGTACTTCCACATGGTTGTCACATGCAAATCTCCTTTAATGAGTGGATTAAGCATCCTCTCATACGTGTAGAAGCCACTGTCATTTCTCTGCAGAAGACTATTTGTATCCTCTGTCCATTTTCTACTGAATGGCTGGACTTTTTCTTATGAATTTGTAGGGGCTCTGTATTAGAAAAATTAGTCCCACTTTGTGATACGAAAAGCAAACATTTTCCCCAATTTTCTTGTTCTCTGCGTTTCCTTATGCTGATTTTTTCAGTTAGTTTTTTTTTTTTTTTTTTTTTTTTTAGGGGGGGTGGTAATATGATCAAGTTGATCTATCTCCTTTATGGCTTCTCAATTTTCTGTCATACTTAAAGAGGCCCTATGTACTTCAAGATTATAAAATAAGTTTCTCATGTTGTCTTCTAGAACTTATTTTTTTAATTTCTGTGTTATATAGATTTTGGCTTAACATTTAAGGTACCGTTCTAAAATAGTTACCTGCTTATCCCACTACTATTTACTGAATCGAGCATCTTTCTCCAATTAATCTGAAAGGCCATCTTTATCATATGACAAATATGGTATTTGGTAATACCAATGTTTCAATTATTGTAGCCTTACAATATGTTTTGTTTTGTTAAGTAGGCTCCACAACCAGCATGGAGCCCAAAGCAGGGCTTGAGTTCACAACCCTGAGATCAAGACCTGAGCTGAGACCAAGAGTAGGATGCTTAACAGACTGAGCCACTTAGGTGCAACACCTTACAGTATGTTTAAATGTCTTTTTCAGAACTGTCCTAGCTATTTGTACTTATTTTTCCGTGTGAACATAGAATAAACTTCTTTACTAACCTCCACCAAAAAATATATATATATTGGAACTACATCATTGGAACTACATCAAACATACACATTAATTTAAGGAGAACTGGTATCTTTATATCCAAGAATATGACAGGCCATTTCATGTCTTTTCTGTATCCCTCAGGAGGATTAAGTGCCTTCATATATATCATATATATTTAAGTTTATTCTGAGATAGTTTTTCTTTTTACGCTATTGGTCTTTTCTTCCACTATATCTTCAAATCAGTTATTGTTGGTATATATGAAAGCTATAAATGTTGACATATTACCTTGTATCCAGGCATATTCATATATTATCTTTATAATTAGTTTTTATTCTAGTCATATATTCCTATCATGTGCAAAGAATATTCATTTATTACCTTTCTGGGTTTTATACCTTTATAACTTTATTTTCTTTCTCTTGTCCAACTATCTTGACTTGTGATTCCAAAACACCATTAATAAACAGTAAAAATAGTGGGCATTCTTATTTTGCTCCTGACTTCCATGGGGATGTTCTCAAATTTCCTATTACCCCTAAGATGGTTTTTGGATTGAGACAGACATACCTTATTTTACTAAGGATGTTTTCCTATTCTATTTTGAGGGGGTTTTAGATCAATAAATATTGAATTTTATCAGATGGATTTTCCATAAAAATGATATGATTTTTGTTATTGATATTTAATGAGATAATGAATGTCATACTACTGAGTCCTTCTTGCATTCCTAAAACATTCCTTATATGTTATGGTATATTATTCTTTTAATGTGTGCAAAGTACATACTAAATTGAGTGAGTGTTTTCTCAAAGCAGCCCTACAAGATGGGTACTGCTATCATGGCTGCCCTAGCCCTCACTCACTGTACTTCTGCTCTCCTCCCCACTGCTCCTCAAACACACCATGCTTGCTCTCACCTCATGCTGAGCAAGCACTAGTATAGTGTCAGGCAGACCTGCAGCTCCCTGATATCCCCTATCCCCAGATACCTTCATATAACATCTCTCTCCATTTATGTCTCTGCTTACATGTCACCTCAGTACAGAGGCCTTCCCTATTTACCTCAAATAAAACAGAAAGAAACCACCTTCTAATTGCGTCATTCTACGCCAACCCTGTTTCATTTTTCTTTGGAGCAACTGTTTCCATCTAAAATACGTTATATTTCATTTCTACTAATTTATATTCCATTTCTCCCTATAGAATATAAACTCACCAAATGCAGGGGTTTTCTCTGCTTTGATCACTGCTTACTTCCCAGCACTTCCCTGGCACACAGATCCTACTTAATGTCTGTTGAACAAATGAATGAATGACCACATGAATGAATGAATACCCATTTTTTAAAGTAATCCCTACACCCAACGTGGGTCCCAAACTCACAACTCTGAGATCAAGAATAGCATGCTCCACTGACTGAGCCAGCCAGGCACCCCATGAATATCCATTTGATAGATGAGAAAACTGAAGTTTAAAGAGATTTAATTCCCTACCCTTAAACATTAAAACAAATGACAGGTGATTTTAGGACATAGAGAATGCTCATATAATCTTATGAACACTAAAGCACAAGTTACTGATGCCACTGAAAGAGGAAAACCATAGATGGTCCCTGTATAAGATAAGCAAAAGAATCAGGAGATAGCCTCCAGAGAATTCCTTAAAAACTATGAACTGAAAAAGGGGAACTCTCTTACACTGTTGGTGGGAAGAGAAGCTGGTACAGCCACTCTGGAAAACAATATGGAGGTTTCTCAGAAAGTTAAAAGTAGAGCTACTCTATGATCCAGCAATTGCACTACTAGGGATTTACCCCACAGATACAAAGGTAGTGATCCGAGGGGGCACGTGCACCCCAATGTCTATAGCAGCAATGTCCACAATAGCCAAACTATGGAAAGAGCCCAGATGTCCATCGACAAATGAATAGATAAAGATGATGTGGGATATATATATATATACACACACACACACACACACACACACACACACACAAGGGAATACTACTCAGCCATCAAAAAATGAAATCTTGCAATTGCAATAACATGAATGGAACTGGAGGGTATTATGCTAAGTGAAATAAGTCAATCAGAGAAAGAAAATAATCTAATTTCACTCATATGTGGAATTTAAGAAACAAAACAGAGGAACATAGAGGAAAGGAGGGAAAAATAAAACAAGCTGTAATCAGAGAAGGAGGCAAATCATAAGCAACTCTTAACTCTAGAAAACAGAGTTGCTAGAGTGGAGCAGGATGCGGAGATGGGGTGGATAGTGGGCATTAAGGAGGGCACGTGATGTAATGAGCACTGGGTGTTACACAAGACTGATGAATCACTGACCTTTACCTCTGAAACTAATAATACACTATATGTTAATTAATTGAATTTAAATTTTAAAATAAAGAAAACTATCAGCATTCTATTAGGGCAGCTCTCCTCTCTCAACACCTATGAACCTCACACAGCAAGCATCCTGAAGTTCTGACCTTCGTCCACATATGTCCTTGGATATCCAGAAGATAAAACTGGATGCTTCGGGGCCGAATACCATTAAACATGTGTTTACTACTGGTGCTGGCAGATACAAGTACTAGAAGTGCACTCACCCCACAGACTAGCCGCCTTACAGGCCCGTACAGACACCAGGGACGTGGCTTTGAAAAATTATTTGCTCTTTCAAAAGTCTTTTTTGGTTTTAAGGCAATTTACAGGTAGGTATTCTTCAAGTCTATTCCCTCCTCTATCACTGGGATACTTCCTTGAACCAACTTTAGGCCAAAAACAAAATTTCACAAATCTCCATTTTTGATATTAAAGAGTATCTTAAATTTTTTTTCAGAAGTCAGCCAAATTCTGTATTTTAGAACTGTGAAGCTGATCCAACCTTGCAATATGTCGCATTTAATTCCATCAATGTAAAGCATAATGAGCAAAGATTGAGCTAGTGAGGCATAACTAAATGTTTTGAACCTGCGAATTTAAAAAGCAAGGATCGTTTATGTTATTCCTAAATAGTAAATAAAATCATTTTCCAACATTTCACTATCAAATTACAGTAATTTTTCCACGAGCACACACTTGAGGAATGCCACAAAAGGACTTTTTCTAACAGTTCATTCTATTGTTGCTCATAACCTCCTAAATATTTCTCTCATTGGCTTCTATTCAAAGATAAATGGAAGGCAGTAAAATTTATGGAAAATGTATTCAACTGCTTAAAATACATCAAGCAAAAGGAAAATGATTTTAGAGCTATATTATGAGTTGTGAAATTATATCTCCTTCACTTAGTCTCTGCTTCAATGATGGCTAACAAAACTGGCAGACTGGTCATGTTCCAAATCACCTCCGATGTGGAGCTCGAATCTCCCACCTCGAATTCTCACCTTGGTCAAGGCCAAAGTAAACATCTGTCCTTCACATTTTTACACAACATCACTTTGTAGACCACAAATACAAGCTTTCACACCAGAGAGGAAGCAAATTCCAGTGCACTGGACAAATTTTTGCTCTCTTAAACCAGTCTGTTGATTGTTCCCTTGCTTTTCTTGGCTGTCCAGATAGTGAAAGGAGGAAAGGACCTTTCTGTGAAACTGGCAAGTATAACCAGATAAGTTTGCCCTTTAAGCAACTCACAAAGAGAAAGGCAAAATACAGCTCTGGTTAAGGTTTAAAATTTAACTATGAAAATTATATGCTAGCACTTGACCAACATGTTGCAAGATTTTAATAAAGTAAGATTATGAAAGTGAAGTCACATGAAGTCATTTTTTTTATGTTTCATGGACCAAGAAAGAGGCATGAAAGAATTTTTTAAAGTAACATTTAAAAGATACCGTACTTTATAAAATTAAGGGGAAAAAAATGACAATTGCACCAGTTCAGAAATGCCTTAGAATAGGGAAGTGAGGGAGTCTAAAAAGCATAACCATAGAAAGAGAAGCCACAGTATTAAACTTAAAGAGAGATTAGCACTGAGAAAAATTCACCTTCATAAAACTCAGCCGAATATAAGAAAATAATTTATTCACCTTGCATAGTACTATTTCATTTTATTTAGTCCTTTAAGCATTTTAGAGATCTTTATAAGTATTGTCCACTTAATCCCTCACTCAAAGTAGAAGATACTGCTATTACCATTTGCAAACATGAGACATTTTAGCAACAACAACAAAGAAAGAATAAGAAATATAAAGTTTGAGAAACTTCAAAGAAAAGAAGACAGGAAATAGACTCTTTTGGCTTGGCGTTTGGGGAGGAGATGTGGCTGGAACATACAATAGAGACAGAAACATATATAATATAGGACTAGCTTAAATAAGCAAACAGATCTGGATTTTCTTACAGGAAAAATAAGCTTGGTAGGATCTCAGTTTATACTCCAGCATTCAAAAATATCCTTTTTTGTATCAACTTTTACATCAGGTTCTATCAAGCACATGCTTTATAGTTCTTAGAAAACAAACCAACACAGGGCATCACCACTCACGCTTCCTTCTTTGCGTCTCAGAAGCAAGAAGAGTTAAGAATGAAAAAGCTGACAAGATTCTAACCTTAATATGAAATCCCTAACAGAAAACATTAAGACAACAAAGTGAGACAGGTGGCTAAAATAATTGAGCAAGAGGAAAAGATTCCACCATTTTCAGAGGCAGGCTCAAAAAGGCAAGTGCAATAAACATCCTTCGCAGCCACAGGGCACCTTGTACATGCCTCTCTTAATATTTGTTTATGTTTTTATCCTCCTGGGAGGTTATGATCTCCTTGAAGGCAAGGACCTGGCTTTATATCAGCCTGGCCTATCAGCCACTGAATTCAAATAAATGAACCAACTGTTGAGTCAATTAACCTTTCTTAAATTCTCTTGACAAGAAATATTCACAGGATTTGTATTATGCAAATTTTACCTCTATTAAAACAGTACCAAAAGATCCTGACCTCAAAGACACATTAAAAGCCAACTGGCAAGGAAAAGCCTTGTTTCAATTATTAAGGCAAAGCTATATTTTAATTTGTTTTCCAGTTTCATTAATATACAGTGTGACACTAGTTTCAAGTGTACAATATAATGATTCAACACTTCCATACGACACTGGGTGAGCATCACAAGTGCACTCTGTGATCCCCATCACCTATTTCACCCATCTGCCCCACCACCACCACCCTTTTGGTGACCATCAGTGTGTTCTCTATAGTTGAGTCTGTTTCTTGCTTTGTCTCTTTCTTTCCTTTGGTCATTTGTTTCTTAAATTTCATATGAGAGAAATCACATGGCATCTGTTCCTAAGGCAAAGCTATTTTGAAGTCAGAAGCTAGGTCATGGACTCTAACATAAGTGTAATATGTTTTACAATAAACAGTAAGCCTTTAAAATCACACAAGTATTTCCTAACCCTACATATGTCCAGAGTCCCTAACTGTCCAGATAGGTGAATACACAACCTCAAAATACTCAAGTTACACATGGTTTCTGGGTCAGGTGACTGGCAGGCTATTGAAACTCATTTACCTTCTTTATGTTGATGCAAACAGACTCTGTAATACTAGGCTCCACTGTGGGAAGCACAGATTCAGAGTGCTGGGCTTATTATTATTATTATTATTATTATTATTATTAGAATCTGAGGTAAAAGGAAATTCAGGGAAATCCAGATGCCTGCCTATCTGCAAGTACTTCAATGTCTTCTGCTTCTTCCAAGAAATGTAAAGTCCACCTATTTGGAACATGGCCCAGAGCTCCTGAACCTGTCACCTGCCCCTCATCTCCTCTACATTGCACTCATTGAGTCCCCTTAGGTCAAGACACTGAAAAATCTCATTTAAGGTGATTTTCTGTATCATACTCTGACTTTGAAAAATGAAGTCTACGCCAGCCAGCATCTGAGGCAATTAGGTAATATCATGCCCACTGTCTCTGTCCAACAAAATAAGATCCTAGAGCAAAAATGCAATATGGCAACAGGCCAAAGGAGGAAAATGAAAAGCTCAATAGAAAGATGCAGAGGGCAAAGATACTACTATTAATTACCAAGTCTAAACCCCTACTACCGACATCAGTGACTTGGAAGAATGAAGAACTTTCCATGATCAGCTCTCACTAGACAAACTACAAGAATGCTAGGCATTCTTCTCTGTATTCTCTTCTCTGTATTCTCACCGCTGTTCAACAAATCACAGATGTATAAACCCTAAAATCAATAGGAATGTTAAATAACAAAAGGGTCTAAATGACATTAATATGCATATTTGTGATAGAAATATGGAGTCATTTGCTCAAAGTGAAAGTCTAAATGACATTAATATGCATATTCCTGATAGAAATAAGGAGTCACCTACTGAAAGTTAATTGTCATAATCAAACCTCTAACTTTGATAGAACAAACCACCACGTCACTCGCTAAAGCCTTTTATACCCACCTGATGTCAGGGAACTGAAATTACGGACATCTTGATGTCCTTTGCAGTGACCCTACTGAAGTGAAAGAGTAATTAAAGTTAGAACAAGAATCTTTACAAGAAGTTTTCAAAGCACAAATATTCCTTTTCAAAAAATGCTCTGGCCCTAAGCCCTCAGTACAGACACCTTTTACATGCCAGCCTGCCTTAACACACTGAATCTCATTACCGACTGAATCACAGACACACTGCTCTTACAAAATAGAAGTAAATTAAATATCCACATACACAGCTTTCTTTTCTACACTATTAGACAAAAAGCACAAGTAGAATAAGTGAGGCTCTGGCCTCTAGCTTAAACACAAATGGAATTACCCTACCACAAATTACTTAAAAATGCAAAGCACAATCTCTCAAGTTAATTTGTCACTTGGAGAAATCACTGTGCTTTTAAGATGAGAATTCATTTATGAGAAGCTCTTAGCACAGTTTTCCCCTTAACCTTCTCAATTTATCTTACATTTGCTACTCTTCCGCAGCAAACTTTTATGTGCAATTTTAAGGCTGTGTAATATAAGTTACAAGGTCACTAGTCTTTGAAAACCAGAGAACAATCTAATGAAAAGGAGGTGATGTTACCAGCTGCCAATAACTTGCCCTCTCCTGACCCAACATGCTAAAAAGATGAGATCAGGTGGGATTTTCTATGATCTTTATGAAGAAGAAAAGAAGAGGGGCTGGGGCCAGCTTATATTTGACTGTGAAGTGGGGAGATGAGATCTATAAAAAAATTTTTTTAAATAAGGAACCGCAAAAAAGAAATCCACAATTTTAACATGATTCATTTTCTTTAGAGAAAGAATAATGATTCTAGGTACACTTAAACAATAAGTCTTTCATCCACAATGAGCTTTTGAGACTAGTCTAGGCATCATCCAAGCCTATTCAGAAGTAACCAGAGCAGGAGCCAGTGGGTGTGCCCAATGTCTGGAGACAACGGGTAAACCTAGTGATAATTTCACGCTTTTCTCTAAGCCTTAGGGTCATCAACTATAAACATGGATAACATCTTCCTGTTCTAGGGACTCCTGGGGGCTTAGTCAGTTAAGCATCTGCCTTCAACTCAGGTCATGATCCCGGGGTTCTGGGATCGAGTCCCAAATCAGGCTCCCTGCTCAGCAGGAAGTCTGCTTCTCCCTCTACTCCTCCCCTCTACTCATGCTCGCTATCTCTCTCTTTCTCTCTCTCAAATAAACAACAAAAAAAATTTTTTTAATCTTTCTATTCTATATACCTCACAGGATCAACTTTTTAAAGAAACTATACCTGCTACTACTGAATTAGCATGTTACTGATTACAACAAGTGTGCACCCTGCCTCCTGCCCAGAAATGGAAAAGAACCAGTCTTACTCCACTGAATTAACATTAACACTTGAGGAGACCACAAGGCAGGCTACACTAGGATTGCCAATCCCCCTGAGACTTTGTCTACCTCAAATGGCTACACATCTTGTGAAGACTTCTTACAACTACCATCCCAAAGCAGCTAAAGTAATAGTTTATCAGCATTGGGGAATGGAGGAGAGGCTGTGGGGAAGAACATAGATCCTTTCCAGAATCTGATGAAAGCTACAGACTCTCTACCCACCAAAAATCATATCCATACATATAAGCAAGTCATATTTTTCTGATATGAGGCATGGTTCTTGGATTTTACGTTAGGAATCCCCAACTATGGGCTGTTGAATGACTGCCAAGTCAATCAGAGAGACACAAGAGAAAAGGAACAGATTTGCAATGCTAAGGCACATAAGATGATCATGGTTATGTAAGTGTTGCATTGGGAATCCTTCAACAGACCCTCACTGGAGACATGAAGCTAAAATGCCTGAATGATCACAGCTATATCCAGATGAATGAGACCCTGATTGGTCCAGCAGAAGACCACTTCCTTTCATAAACAACCAGGTTTCCTAGTAACGCCTAAAACATAATGTTCATACACATCTAGTGGCTGCTTCAACTATTTCCATGTAAAAGTTACCTAACTGGAAGCCAGAGCTATGGTATTTGTTTTGAAGACAAAGTCACTGAGGACTTTGTAGAAGATGGAGAAAACATCAAATGTCCACAGCAAAGCAAGAAAGATCACTTTAGAAGGCAGGGGGACAGGAGAAACAGTGTTAAAATACCCCCATGCCATCCCAGGCACCATCACTGCTCCAAACGTAGTGGTTCTCAATCTTCACTCTTGGAGCAGAAACACCCAGAAAGCCTGTGAAATACCAGTTGCTGGGCCCCATCTTCAAAGTTTCTCATTCAGCAGGCCTGGGCAGAGGCCAAGAATTTCATTCTAACAAGTGATAGGGGCTGCTGCTACTAGCCCAGGGGACCAAACTTTGAGAATCACTGATCAACATGGTTGGAGCCTGTCCCACAGAAGACATCCCAACTTCTTTACCACATGAATAGTCTCATCCATAGGTCATACTTGTCATCAAATAGAAAAACCAGTACTGCTCCTTCACTCAGGTCAGCTCTGGCCTGTGCTAACAGGGCCCACCGGTTGGGCTGAACAACATCCAATAAACTTCTTGATAACTGGTGAGTATCTATAAGTAATTCACACTACTTCCTGCCGAGGAAGAACTTTGAGCCATTCTGTTTTAAAACTGTACCCTCAGGAAGCAATAAATGGCAAACTGGCGCTAGGAATATTTAAGACTTAGCCAAACACCCATTACCTCCAGAGCTGTGGTTTTCATATTGAGCTCCACAGAGGCCCAGATGCTATATTCATATACCTCAAGGGTTGGATAGGAAGGAAGTAGAGAAATCAAAGAAGCTTTTGGCCTCCCATTTGAGCCCCTCTCTGAACTTCAAGTTCAGTTTTTCTCTGATATACATACATATTGGCATAAATTACATTTATTAGTGGTTCTGTCCCTTTGAGGTAAAGAAAAGTTTAAAGAATACTGGATTTCATGACCTCTAAGAGTCCCTCCATTTCTATAATTTTATTGAATACAACAATCAAAGGTTAATTGGCACATTATAAAAATAAAAATATAAAACTGGGCCATAAGGCTGACAAAAATACCAAAAAAAAAAAAAAAAAAAAAAAAAAACCTAGCATCAGAATGAGTGGGTTAGCAGTCAGATCACACTTGTGCCTGGTATGAAGGTCTGGAAGTCATACACAGGAGCTTCTAAATTTACTGAGAGCAGCAAATGAGCTTCCATAAATGGAATATGAAAAACAGACCAACTCCCGTGGTAATTATCTCTACTTAAACTTGCCCTGTCAAGCAGACACCTTGTAGAAACCAGGGTCTTTTCGGTTAAGTACCATGGTGATACCATGAGGCACAGAGCAAGATGCCACATACTCAGGATCGTTATCAACAAAGCCATGTACTAAACCAGCAAAGCTTTTCTTCGTGACACTTATTTGTAAGCTACTAGGCAAGTTATGCATAAAGCACCAGGATCATCACTGAGGCCACAAGTGGACCACAGCTGAAGAGACAGAAAGGGCACAAGTGGACGGGAGGATGATAGTTTGGGGGAGATGGACAACATTTCTTTTTATTACACTTTCACATGTGAGTCATCCGTAATCCCAGTGTTCAAAATCACCTCTGAGGGGCAAATGAATAAGTGGAGCCATTCATTCCCAGGATGCCAAAGCTATCTCTAACGACAAGGGTGGCCTGTTGCAGAATGGGAGATATGAGTTCAGCATTAAAAAGAAAGATAATAGGATCTCAAACACATGCCATCATCCTACTTTCAACAAATTCCCCTTTGCTACCTTCTTTGGCTAGGGTAGCACCTTAGAAGTAGGAAGAAAGGGTTTGTCTCAATAGGTCAGTAACTTATAAACCAATTCCAACAGAAAATCTAAACCACTCAGTAAAACTCCTCTCTTCTAAACCAAGGCAGCCAGAAATGTCCCCATTTATATCTGTTCTAGGGACCATGGTGGGGCAGCGGAGGGGAGGCAGCATCAGGCAGAGGAGCTGTGCGTTCCTGATTTCACTCAACAAAAATGTTTTCTGAGCTCCTCTGGCAATGATGAATATTACACAGTCCCAAATCCAAAGGAGCTCACAGGGACCTTGAAAGACCTACCCTCAGCCACCCAACACTGTAAAGTCATATCTAATTGCACAGAGAACTAGGTTAGAGTCCAAAGTCAAAGTAATTAAATTAAAATCAAAACTATCCTTGAAAATTCCCTGTAATTCCTCATAAAATACAATACGATGCTGTACAACCCTAAGTTCAAGATAACCAATTTTTCCCCGCCCTCTAGGAAAGACTATTACCTTTTCAGGTAAACTCCAAAGGAAGTACTCGGCCTGCATTTTACAGGCCATGTGGTTAAACCCAATTGCTCGCGCTCTCTCTCTCTCTCTCTCTCTCTCTCTGAGAGGAAATGAAATCTCCCTAAAACAGCAGGCTCCTGTCTCTCACATTCACTCTAGGACCTATATTCAATGTATTTCAATTGTTTCTTGGCCGTTTTTTTTCTTTCAGCAAAGTGCATTAGTTTAATTCCCATGGGTAAAATATGCATATAATGACTTCGCTGTAATATCACTATCTTAATATTTACTCAAAGGCATGCCCCAAATGCCACCATTTCTTTGAGTCAACACACCGTGAATCCTCCCCTTGAATGCAAACATTATCCCTACACAAGAGAATGAATGTTTTTACCAAATGAGTTCCAGTTATTTGGAGAGACCAGAGATACCAGAGTGAACAGGTAAATGTTGGTAAGTGAAAAGAAAATCAAGAAAGACCCAGAAGATGTTCAACAAATTGGGCCTGTCAGGGAACAATGTGAACCCATGGTATACCCCAAGAAGAGGACTGGAGGAAGCAAGAGAAGACTATAACATATATCCAAAGTTCTTCACGGTAAGTCCTACTCTCATACACTACAGAGAAATCCCATTCCCAAAGTCCTCCAGATGAGAAATGTTTCAAGAAAAAAAGATGGGTCTGTGAGGCTACTCTGATTTGACCCAACTAGACTACCCAGTCCATTACATGGTCTCAACTGCTCATGCCTTCCAGGTCACACCAACTCATATGGCTCCAAACATAGCCCTGGAGACTACTACAGTCCCCCACATCTTTTTCCATTTCTGTTGTCCTCCCATCATGGGAAGAATGGGTGCCACAGCAACCACCCTTCAGACTCTTCTGGGAAGCATCAACAAAGCCTGACAACTGCTGGCAAAGCTGGCTCTCTCCGATTCTCATAGGCACGGGTATATCTTATTCCAGGCAACAACAAGTGGTTTCTCAGAAAACAAAGCACTCTCTGCCAGCCTCTTCACCTCACCTTTTATTGTAGCCTCTCTTCTCTGTCCTACTGTAGATTCTGCTACTGCTGCCCCTCAGCAGACTCCCTCTGTGACTAATCTCCCCTCCTTCGTCATATTATTTTCAGCTCACCACATCCCTCTCTCTTGTCCCCTTCAGATTCCACCTCACCTTCATGTTTACTGTCAACCTTCCCATCCTCTGATACTCAGCCTCTGGTTCCCTGGAATAATGCAATGAAATGCAAAATGCAAAAATGCCACCCCCAAAAAACCCATATATACTAGTCCCATAAACACCGTGTACATTTTCATGCAACTACACAATTCAAACCCTGCCCCATTCTTCTGGACACAAATATGCTTCAGCAACCTGCCACTCCTCCGTGACAGCCTGAAATCATGCCTCTCAGCATTTTCCTCCTGTGGTAAACTTCTGATCTGCTCAGAACTTTTACTTGACCTCGGCCCACACTTATCACCATCTTAAATTCTTCAGCTGATTTTGGAAATGAGAAATTTTAAGCAGGCAATTAAAAAAGACTAGTAAACCTGCTCTTGACAGGACTAGACTTAACTCTAATGAGATAAAATGACAAGCACATGGCTTGCTGCCAAGGCATCATGAACAGTTTAAGAATTAGATTCAAAATAGCTGATACAATCTGAAAGGCAGAGCGACCTTTTACACATTTTATCTTTTGCTTGGTTTGCACTGTGTGCAAGGTATGAAACTCAAAATATTAAGATACCAGTTTAGGAAGAGACCTTCAATTCAAGATTTACAAAGAGGTGTTGGAGCAGATTACTAGAGCATTAGACTTACTGACTACATGCAACTATTTTTATCTGCAGTGAATATGAAATACATAACACACCATTTTCCTAAACTTTATGCACTAAATATATTTTTTTTTGTCTTGAGGACAAAATGATCATTCCTTTGCTAAAATGCTTACACCTCTCTCACATAGATATTTAAACCTAATAATCAGAAGAGTAACAGGATACCTATAAAAAACTATGTCATTTAAATGTAATACATTAAGAGGCACCTAGGTGGCAGTCAGTTGAATGTCTAACTCTTGGTTTCAGCTCGAGTTGTGATTGAAAAGTCATGAAATTGAGCCCTGTGCCAGGCAGGCTCTGCACTCAGCTTGGAGTCTGCTTGGTACTCTCTCTCCCTCTCCCGCCACTCAAATACATAAATAAATAAATCTTTTTTTTTTTTCATTTTAATTTAACATAATACATTAAAATCTTTATACACATTTGAAAGAAACCGTGTCAGTATTCACATTTTCACATGTACCCTCAATCAAAAAGAAATGCTGTTTTCCGCTAAACATGCATAATTTCAATAAAAAGGGTTTCCCATAGCAGAGAAAAAGTAAATTCTTAAAACATGAAAAATCCTAAGCATTCAAAACGCTTGAGATTCCCTTTATTTCACTTGCCCATAAAATTAAGAGCGTCTGTCCTATAATACAAAAAAATGAAAGAAACTGATTGTCCCATCATCTTCACTCTCACCCCACCATCGCCACCCTTAAAGCAACGGTTCTAGTCCTGGTAGCTCCACAAAAAGGGTCTTTAATACTTCAACCCCTCATCTGGTTTCTTGCTTCAGAAACTACTGCCGTAAACCTGACACTAGAGATACATAACGGAGATTAATGCAGTGTTACCTTGAACAAGCAATTAAACAAGGCTGAAAAGCAGCAAGTAAACCCCCAAACCGTTTGCTCTTTCGTGATAGGAAGCTGAAGATAATCTTGTTTACTGAACATAAATCACTTGCGATCTGGCCGCATTCTGAAATGATATTCCAGATGGAAACGCTGCAAAGGCAGAAGCTGCTTACATGAGTATTTTCGTCCAACTCTAAAAACAAACTGGACCAGTTTTTCTAGTTGCTTCTAGGAAAGCGATCACTTTAAACCAGGGACATGATTCAACAGAAGGGCTTCCCTAGACCCATTCGGCTCTATTTCTGGTCCCACCCCTGCCCCCATCCTTCTTCTAGCAGTATTAGGTTTCTCCCAACTAAGGCTGCTTCCTCCTGCTTCAGTATCTATTTAAAAGTCTTCAGGCTGCAGAGGGCAAACTCCATTGATCAATCTTACCTTCTCACAGATTTTTGTGGTATATTCACATTTTGGGGGAAATAAAGTCAAGACACAGTCCTTTCATTTGTGTGTGTATATATATAATTTTTTAACTCTCTTTAAGGCTCTGTTGATCCAGACAGGCCTCTCACAGAGGCTGCTGTGTTTGCTAGGGTTCGTGTTCACATGCTGCCGGTTAGGAATAGCTTGGCTTTACTTTTCATTTCCTTGAGTTAAAGTCACTTAGACAGAGAGGCTTTGAGAGCTACAATGTGCAACCAGTCAGTGACTTGTTTGTTTAAAGGTGCTATGTTCACAGCCGAATATTTTGATCGTGCTGGTTAATTCAGCAACCAAAGGTTTGTCAGGAGACCTTCTTTATTACTCTCTTGCTACTAAATATCACAGGAAATGCCAGTGATCCTGATACAGATCCGCTATGCCCCAGAAATGCCACTCTGAGGCACAAGTGGGGCCCTGCTGAGATAACCAAACAGGACACCTGGCAGCTGAGTCTGTCCCCCACCCCCCTCACCCCCATTCCCCTACCCAATGCTGGGGGGGGGTGGGGAGGACCTCATTTGGTTTTAAAGTACACTGTAACCTGAAGCCCTGAATTAAATCTCAGACCCCATACATTTTAGTTCTTTATTCTACAGCTCATACACAGTTAAACCCAACAGTACAAAACATCCCAGTGGACCTTACTCACATCTGCCAAAACCTACATTACAAGCTCCTACCAAACTTCCATTTGGTCTGATTTTCCACTCCTATATGCTGCACTCATTCCAACCCCACACCCATCTTCTGCACCTCACAGGAACTATTACTTTATCCCCCAGGCAAAGTAATCAACTCCCCAGGCACCTAGTGAAGACTCTTCTAGTACCTGTCCACACCGCAGCAGACCTGATACAGCTTTTGCGTTTTCTTCTAGGACCAAAACCACCACCCCTTTCTCCCAGGCCTGCCACTTTCCTCCAAGGCCACAAAGCAAGCCGGAAGCTTAACTTTGGGTAGCTTCACCACTGACAATTTTCTTCCCACTCAATGTAATTCAAAGTTCTGAGGCCTAAAACCAAAGAATCACAAAGCCTGAGATCCAGAGCTACACAAACCTGGCTTTGCCTCTGCTCCTTACCATCTCTGTGACATGGACAAATAACCTCTAAGTTTCAATTTTATCTCTAAGATGGGGAATAATAAGAGCATTTCCCTTTATGGTGAAGACAGAATGATATAATGCCTGGCACAGAGTAAGCTCTCAAGAAATGTTAGCTATGTTTATCATTATATTAGTACCCAATTATTGTTATTACTACAGGGACAAATGGCATAAACTGGTAGCCTTCAGACCAAATTTGAACTTTGTGAACTGGCTGTCACAATATATTTTGCTTGGTTTATTTATTACCTTTGGAGGGGTAAGCATTCTCCAGCCGGTCACAGTCCTCATCACTTGCCCTTAAAATCTTATATTGTCATTATAGTACCTGTCTGGTCCCTAAGTTTGTGATACTCATCTCTCTCTTTCCAAACTAAAGGCCTCAGAGGTACATGGGAATTTTTTTTTAAACAAAAACATCACAGAATTAGGGTAGCTAGACATTATTCTAAAAACAATGCCCTTTTAAAAACCAGAGCAAGGAGTCACCAATTTCCAAAAAGGTTAAGACCTATCAGTCAAAAGGCACATAGGTGACGGGTGGGGAAAAAGGAATAAATTCTATTTTGTAGTTTTATGGTCAGTAACAACTTCCAAAACATGGAGAATTTGTGAGGTTCTTCTAAAACACAGAATCCCACTGTTAGCTTTGCTGGTCTGGAACAAAATGGACAGAGCAAACATAATACCAGCAGATCAGAAAACATACATCAAAAGCCAGGCTCTTCCCAAAGTGCAGAAAGCCATTACCCAGGCAATTTCTTGTTCCAAATGCACTTGTCAGAGGTCAAGGTCTTAAATTCACCCATAGCTTTGTACATATCAAAAAGTTAAGTTGCCTGACATTTAATATTTTTTCTTTTCTTGTTAACTTAGCCCATAAAGATTTTCCAGTAATGATAAAAAGATACAAGTAACATCTACCTTAATAACATACATCATTTCAGAGAAAAAAATACACTGTACAAGGTACAAAAAAATTAAACTCTGTAAGACTCTAAAGATATGAGAGAATGGTATAAAATTAAATAACCATAATTCTTTTTATTTTTAAAAAAGTCTCTCTCTCCTATCATTCCCGAGAGGCTATCCATTGAATACATTCTCTTTAAAACAAGATCGTTTGCTTCAAAATACAGTTGACTCTTGAACGAGATGAGATGGGTTTGAACTGCACAGGTCCACTTATACAGATTTATTTATAGTTCTGTAAATGTACTTTCTCTTATGGATTTCTTAATAACATTTTCTTATCTCTAGCTTATTCGATTATAAGACCACAGTATATAATACACATAACATACAAAATGTGTATTAATCAACTGTTTATGTTATTGATAAGGTTTCTGGCCAACAGCCCACTATTACTAGTAAAGTTCTAGGGGAGTCAAAAGTTATACACAGATTCTTGACTGGGCAGAGGGCTGGCACTCCCTAACCTCCAGACTGTTTAACTCTAAAATGAAAACAAACGGGCTTCTTTCAAGGTTTGCAAAACTTTTCAAAATAACTACAAAATAAAAGGTAGACAAGGTCAAAATGACCATCACCAAAACAAACACAATGATCTTATATGAATCCAACTCATATTTATTCGTTATGGAATGTGCACACCCTCTGGTCTGAGAATCCAAAGTAAATATAATTAAAGTAATTTACACAGAAAGAAAAAAGGGGGGCATGCTCCACAATGTTAACAGTGATTATTTCCAGAGGAATGGATTACACAGGGTGTTTTCTTCCTTGTGCATGTGTGTGTTTTCCAAGACTTCTGCTCTATAAAAATATTATTTCTTTCATTATCAGATGAAAAGTATTTATTTATATATTTTAACAATACTACACCTGACTACTACAAAGGATCAGGGTATATCTTTTAAGGGGCCGCATGCCTTAAGGAGTCAAAAGTCAGTGTGCAGGAAGCAGCTCTCCACCAGGTAGTCTTTTGCTTTGCCTTCATTACCTCTTCCGAGAAGTTTAATGACCACCTCTCCTCCCCAGAGTTCCATAGCACTGACCTCTATACCACACAAAGCTCGGGACCTTTCTGCTGCCAGCTGGATGCATTCTCTAGTCCTCAACGCTTCTAGCTTATACTCCAGGCTACCTTCAGTCGGAACTACATTTTCCATTTGTTTCATAGACTTCTACTGAGTTGGGCATGGCCCTCTTGACACAGCAGACTTCTGATATCTATTTGTTAAACATAAGTGAAATTACTCATCAGCCAATTAATTAACAGAAGGGTAAACCTAGCCTCCTGCTTCTTTGCCTTTAGAAGCAGCACTGTCTCATGTGTAACAATGAAGACTGAGATGTGGTCCCAGCGACCAAGATCAGGGCTACTGAGGTGAAGGCTTTCAGAAAAGCCACAAAGCCCAAGAGGAAGATGCAGCTTCCCCCTGAGTCAGCCCTGGACTCCCAAAGTAAGAGAACAGACCTGGGGGTGCCACATCCCAAGAGAGCAATGAAATCCCCGCCAGCTCCTGTATCAGCCTAGGGAAAGTCAGGTGATGTTAGCTGCGGACTCCTAGTCCAGCTTTACTAATCCATACAGAATTCCGTCAGCAAACAGCAAGAGGCAAGAGCAGCTGATCCCTTCTGGGGGATGACCTACCCACCTCCCACGACAGCGGTGGAGATCTCAGTTGACAAAGGCTGTGAGGCACTAGCAGAGGCTTCAGGGTTCTTAGACAAAGCAGCGTTATTACAGTGACGCTGAAGACTGGCTGATCATAGAGGCAACGTCCTTATGCTCCTTGGCTTCAATAGCTTTAATTATATTTACTGTGAATTCTCAAACTGGTGGGTGTACAAATGTGCAAGGAAAAATAGGAGTGTGCGCGTAAAATTAATCCCACCAGGTGCTGGGAAGCTACTACTAATCATTAACACTGTGAATTTGGAATTGCTAAACTGAGCTGCTTCCGAGTCAAATTATCATCTATACAAACGAGTTGAGGATGTCAAGGGGAGGGATGAGTTGAGGATGGCAAGGGGAGAGATGGGACGGGAATTTGACCTCCCAGTGAGACTGGGTGGCTTCGTCTGTCCCAAACCACAGTAAAAGGATGATTCCTGTTTTGCCACGGTAAGCCACCAAGAATTGCATTGGGGTGAAGAAAAATAAACCCCACATCAAATGTTTCATTTTTACACACAAATTAAAGCTAAAGGGTGTGTTTATAAATATTCCTAATTCAATCTCTTTGACTTTAATCTTTCAGGCAGTTGCAATGAACATTTATGGTCAAACATTACTCTTCCATGATTTCAAAAATGCCTTTCAGGAAGCATCAGCGCATCTCTTGGGATTCTTGTGCCCTACGACCACCTCTGCTTGAGATTTCTGAGGTCTAATTTGCCTAACTCCACTTTCTTCACTGGAATGTAATTGTTAGGTATATGAGTGTTTTAAACAAACACAGCTGTAAACACTTAGGAAAAATGAAAATTTGCTAGGGTTTGGGGGGTGGGGAGAGTAACAAACTTACTACCCTTTTCAGTTTTGCAAAAGTGCTATTCCAGTCTTTGCAGTGAGAAATGCCTGCATTTTGCCATAGCTGGTCCCATATTCTACAAGCAGACCCCAAAGTTACCTACAGCAGCAGAGTTCTTGACCCAAATAGAACAAAAAATGGCTGCCAGTCTTACACACCCATAACTCCAAGATGATATGCCTGAATCTAGAGGCATAAAGAGGCCACATCAGAGCCTTGTGAGAATCAAAAATTTTTAATTAACCTAGTGATAATTAAAAGGTCATAGTTTATCACTACCTTCCTACCACAAAATCAAGAGGGCACTACATTATACCTGAAACTTGATACCCAGAAATACCATCTCTACTGTCAAAAACAAAAACAAACTAAAAACAAGTGTTGGCAAGGATGTGAAGAAATTGACACCTGTGCACTACTGGTGGGAATGTAAACTAGTACAGCTGCTATGAAAGCCAGTATGGTGCTTCCTTAAAAAATTAAGCATTAATTAATAGAATTACTACATGATACGGCAATCCTAAATCTAAATACATACCCAAAAGAACTGAAAGCAGGATCTTGAAGATATATCTGTACATCAATGTTCATAGCAGTATTATTCACAATAGCCAAAAGGTAGAAGCAACCCAAATGTCCATCAATGGATGAATCAATAAACAAAATGTGATGTGTGTATATAGATATGTACACACACACAGATATAGAGATATAGAGATAGAGATAGAGATGATACAGATATACACACACAATGGAATAGTCTGTCATTAAAAGGAAGGAAATTCTGGGATGCCCGGGTGGCTCAGCGGTTGAGCATCTGCCTTTGGCTCAGGGCATGATCCCTGGGTCCCAGGATCAATTCCCACATCAGGCTTCCTGCATGGAGCCTGCTTCTCCCTCTGCCTGTGTCTCTGCCTCCCTCTCTCTCTCTCTCTCTCTCTCTCTCTCTCTGTGCTCTCATGATAAATAAATAAAATCTTAAAAAAAAAAAAAGGAAAGAAATTCTGACACATGCTACAACATGGATGAACCTTGTGATATTACGTGAAGTATAATAAATCAATCACAAAAGAAAACTAGGATTTCATGTATATGAGGTACCTGGAGCAGTCAAATTCACAGAGATAGAAAATTAGAATGGTGGTTGCTAGGTAATGGGAGAAAGACAGAATGGAGTACAGAGTTTCAGTTTTGCAAGACAACAAAGTTCTGGAATGAGTGACGGTGATGGTTACACAACAACATGAATGAACTTAATGTCACTGAACTGCACATTTTTAAATGGCAAAAATGGTAAAATTTATATGTATTATAGTAGGGCTATATTATTATATTATTATTGCTAGGGCTACCATAACCAAGTTCTACAGACTAGGTGGCTTAAGCAACAGAAATTTATTTCCTCACAATTCTAGAAGCTAAAGTGTGAGATCAAAGTATCAGTAGGGTTGGGGCTCTCTGAGGCCTCTCTCCTTGGCTAGTCAATGGCCATCTTCTCTGTGTCCTCACATGGTTTTCCTTCAGCAACTGTCTGTATCTAAATTTCCTCTTCTTACCAGGACACCAGTCATACTAGAGTAGGGCCCATTCTAATGGTCTCATTTTAATTTAATAACCTCTTTAAAGGCCCCGTCTCCAAATACAGCCACATTCTGAGGTACTAGAGGTTAGGACTTTGACGTAAGAATTTGGGGAGACAGAATTTAGCCAATACATGTATATTTTACTACATTTAAAAATAATACTAAGATAAAATGTAATAGGCCTGGGGAAAAACACAGCCTGTGGGAAGGCCTTGAGGAAGAAAAAGGATGGTGATTCCAGGAAATGAAAGAAGGCCCATGAGCCTACAGCAGAGGGGAAGTGATAGTATCAACAGAAGACAAATGAAAAGACAATTCTTGAAAATTCATTTCAAAATTTACAAAAACTCAAAAAAAAAAAAAAAAGTAAACCTTCTTACAGGAACAGCCATGACAAAGAATAAGCAGCTTACCTAAGAAGAAGTAATGCTAGTTACCATGTATCAGTAATTCAAATTAACTTTTGAAAGACCTCTGCACTCAAAAATAGATCCGTTCCTTCCCAGCATTATCTTTGTATTCTTATTAGAATCCTAAATTTTCCAAAAAGTTCTTTTTTCCAGCCTTGGGTTTTTTTTAATTAGCATTATGGTGAAACACACATTAAGACGTACATGTTAACCATTTCATGAAGTTTTTATTTATAGAAATATCATCACTTATGAGAAAACGTCCCTTAAGCTAACCTCAGGGTACACTGTTAAATGGAGAGAAGACTGGGCAGTAATTAATGCTATCATTTTATATCAAGCCAACTTAATTTTCCATTAAATTTCATAAAATTTCTGAAATTTGTTAACCACAGGGTCAAGAAAAATACCAACGGTCTCACATTAAAGATCTGGATTGGTATTCATAACCCAAAACCCCTGCTGGCCGCATGCTGGGCAGCCTGTGGTGTGACACCACTGAAACAGACCTGTCGGTCCCCAGCATCCTAATCATCGTCCTCCAACTGTCATAGTATGCACTCCAAAGAAAACGTCTGAGGCACTGAATGTTAGCCAAAACTTTTCCACAATAGAGGTAAATCAGGAGGAAACAAGGAAAAAAAGACTCCAAAATGTTTAAAGGGCCAAAACTTACTTCTCAATTTTGTCCAAGAGCAATCATGAACAGAAAGCGAGAGAGAATGTCACAATCATACAGGCAGAAAATCGACTACTGGACATGAGCACTTCCTCCTCCTCCTCCTGGCAATGGACTCTGCCTACCAAAAAAAAATAAATTCCATCACATATTATAGACATATATGCATATATACATGCACACACTTACATATCCAGGATATGGAAGAAACACCCACCAGTCAGTAAGAGAAGACTAACTGGAAAAACATGGCAAACTTCCATAGAAAAGAAAGCCAGAAAAATTAATAGCCATTTGAAGATACATCTTTAACCTCATTAATAATAAGGAAAATGAAAATTAAAGTCACAATAATGTAAATTATACAACATAAATTACACCTCAATTTCTAAAACATACAATAAGATGATCTCACACCTACCATACAGTCAAAAATTTTTAAAAATCTGATCACAGGTGTTGTTCAGCCACAGGCTACATCATACATTCTGATACAACCACTGGCAAATAGTCATCATCACCTAGTAAAATTAAACATGCATAATTTCTATGACCTGGCATTTCCACTCCTAGGTTTACACAATACTCTCCTGTATATACAACAGGAACTATGTTCATACCAATCTTTCTCATGATTGCAAAAAGTTGAACATAAGTGTCCCTCAGAGATAGAAAAGATAATTAAATATGGTATATTCTTTTAAGGTTTTATTTTTATCAGAAAGACAACATACAAGCAGAGGGAGGGGAGGGGGAGGGGGGGGGGAGAGAGAGAGAGAGAGAGAATCTCAAGCTGACTCTCCACTAAGCACAGAGCCCAGGGCTCAAGATCATGACCTGAGCTAACCAATAGTCAGACACTTAACCAACTGAGCTAGCTACCCAGGTGCCCCAATATGGTGTATTCTTATGATGCAATTCTATACAGCAGTAAATAAAATATAGCTTCATGAATAAACATGGATAAGTCTCAAAAACAGAATCTTGAATAAAGCGACAAAGTACAGAAGAATACATGTTATAAGATTTCATTTCTACAAAGAAAAGGAGCTAAAATTAAACAATATATTGTTTGAGATAAATACACATAAGGCACATCCTTTTTTTTAAGAAAAAAAAAGGCAATGACTAAAAATTAAAGAATAATGGTTACCACAGGAGGTAGAGGGAATGAAGAAGACACAATCAAGGAAGGACACATAAGAGTTTCATAAGTACCAAAAATATAATATTTAAAGCTATCTAGTAGGCACCAGTTCTAGTAGTTCACGCTATTATTTTTTTTAAATTATACATACACTGATATATTCTCTTGTATATGTATGTACATATGTATATCTCTCACTTCAAAAAGTAAAATATAAGCCAAAAGCCAAATGCTATTTCTTTTTAATAAACAACCTGGCAAGGCTTCAGTTTCAAAATGGTTGATGGCCTGGTTGCCCTTCCTGAATTCCTAATGAAGTGAAAGCTTCAAAAAACAAAACGGAAAAAAAAAAAAAAAAAGAAAAAAAAAAAAAAAAAAAAAAAAAAAAAACAAAACGGAAGAATTCTAAGAGATTAAAAAAGGTTTGCTGGAAAAGAACTTCAAATGGACAAGAGACTACAACAAATTCTAGGAAACAGGAAATGGGAACATGCCGACAGATGGAGCATGAGGGGAAAGCAGCTACCCAAGGGCCACCAAGGAGACAATCTGCTCCACAGAATCCCGAGGAGACTCTGGGCTCAGAGACAACAAGTATCACAGAGTGAGGAGGATGACACAGAGCAGGAAATACAGGGATGACGCGATGACAGTTCCCACTGCCACACCAGCTCCCTCACCCTCTCACAGAGTCTCCAGGTAGCTTGGCCAAGTATAATGACAGACAAAACATCTGGGGTTCATCTCTAAAGGAAATGAACCAGTTTTGACAGTAGGGAGTGAGAGATGCTTTCATGAAGGCTTCTGACATGAATTTTGGTCCTCAGAGTAAATCCTCCTCATTAGGGCATTTTTGGAAGAAGCAAAGCTGCCAGGTGACCACTCAGCCCCCGCCTCTCAACTCTATTTGGAATTGCCGCTTAGAGGAACCATACAGCTTGGGGTAAGAAAACTACATACGGATATTTTTTAAATAGTAGAGCAAACTCTCCCAGTCTCTCATTCTTTATTATGAAAAGGCGACCAAGCCTACAAGGAAAATTGGTAACATTAGGGAGAAAAAAGCCAGGATGAAACAGTTAATTCAGGAAAACAAAAGAGCACTTTAAAGGGAAATCACTCGAATTCAATTCAAAGATTCCAACAAGATACTACAACCATTAAATAAGAATGGCACACAATAATAATAAAATGATTAAAGAATCATGAAGAACTTTCTTTTAAGATTTTATTTATTTATTAGAGAGAGACGTGTGAGTGGGCAGAGGGCAAGGGAGAGAGAGAATCTCAAGCAGACTCTCCACTGAGTGTGGAGCCCCCTACATGGAGCTCAGTCTCAGGACCCTGAGATCATGACCAGAGCAGAAACCAAGAGTCAGACATTAGGCCCACTGAGCCAACCAGGTGGCCCTAATGAAATACTTTTTAAATAATCTTGATAATATGATTACCAAAATAAAAATTCAGTGAAAGTAATGTAAGATAAAAATGAGGAAATCTTTCAAAATGTGTAATGAAAGACAACAGAAAATAGAAAAGAACAGATCACAAACAAAGAACCAATGCAGGAGATACAATATCCAACCAGATCTTCCCTGACCCTAACCTTGACTGGTCAGTGAGCCCAGCATAGATACCTGATCCAGGAGAAATAGATCCATCTGTTGAAATAACCCAGTCAAATTGTCCCTTTCAAGAATCTGACTTATGAAAAATACAGGCTGTAACATGAGCCTAAAACCAAAGGTCACATCAGTGCTAATAGGTATAAACATATTGGCCCATGTAAGAGAAAAGGGAATAGAGAGGTAGAGAAAGACAGAACAACGGAGGAGGCAATGTGCCCCTGATTCTTGACTTTTTATCCCATGCTTTAGTCCCTAATGGATCCCCTGATATCACTAAGATCAGCTGTTAAATCCCACATTTTGAGGTTTTTAAAATTTTTATTTAAGTTAACTGAGCAGGCTGCTATTCTCTGCAACCAATAAAACTCTGAGTAAAACAGTAGGTATCTATTGGAACTGCACAGTAACCAAGAGATACCACATTATGTCTGTCTTTCTCTTCACTGATCATCTGTGCAGAACACAATATTGGCTCCCACTGCCTGTCATTCTGTCAGCATCCTGCACAAATGTGAGCTGGGTGGTGCTGTTGAACATCATTAAGATTATATGTGATCAGATACTCCCAATAATTAAAATGTCAAAATCCAAGAGTAAACATATAGTGTATTCAATGAAAACTCAAAACTGTGAACAATTGAGAAAAGGAAGAGAATATTAACTTGCCTTACAATATGGAACAAGAGAACAAATGGCTCCAGATTTGGAAAGAAAATGAACAAATTAATGTCTTTTGTATCCTCACAGAGTTTTTCAATCAGCCTGAAAAATTAGAAAGCCATGTAAAATTTCTCTTTTGATGACATGAATAAAGCCTGATTTACTTAGAAAGGGCAAGGAATGCCATTGTCTAGACTAATCTGCACTGAACAAGGAAAGAATATTCTTTGAAGTTCAGAAAATGGAATGGAACCCTTTTGCATATTTGGAAGGTAGTTTCATGCATTCCCTAGATAATCAGAGTCAAACCACAGCATAAGAATCTCAAGCCAACGTCTAAGACCCTGAAAAATGAATACTATGCAACTGAGCAGGGGCAGGATAACCACAGGTGAAGGTGAAAGTTGGAGTGTGACTGCTCACATGATAAGCAGCCACCACGTCTTGTCTTTCCCAGACTTTCTGATGTCAGAAACCAGTAAAATTACATATATACACATATACAGATTCAGACACACATACACAGAGACCCACATATTCCATATTCCATCAATATGAGTTTTCTATTTTTCAAAGTAAAGGTGATTCATTGAAGCCCTTACTACATACTATCACCAATATTTGATTTTTTTTTTCTTAAGTAGGCTCCACACCCAGTGAGGAGCCCACATAGTACCTGAACTCACAACCCTGAGATCAAGACCTGAGTTGAGATCAAGAGTCAGACGCTTAACCAACAGAGCCATCCAGGCACCCCTCATTATCATTCAATTTTTAAAAGGGACATTTTAATGCCCCCTCCCCAACCAAAAAGGAAGAATTTGATCTTAGCACTTCCTACAGCCCAAAAAAAAACTTCATCACAAGCTACTAACTACACTTACAGTGAGTCACTTTTGCACCACAGCTTAGTGGGTTTCGCTTTAGCTGTGTTTTGGGATTCATTTCCTCACCCCCCCCAGCTCATCATTCTATCAGCCCCTTCCCTCAAAAAGGTTATATTATAAAGACAGGAAAGCAACAAATAGGCAAATGGAATATTAAAGAACAATGCAGCATTTGGGAGCCCAAAAACATAATACAGATGGCTTTGTGTAAGGGTTGAAAGTCTCTCTGGTGGATTAAGAAAAACAATTTGGATAGGCGAAGGAGGAGAAGCCCCACCACATGATCATGATGGATGACAAATGGTGTAAACAGAGGTGCTTTAAAAAAAGAATGCAACGCTTTAGGAGACATGAAGGGTAGACCCCCAGCTGAGTACACAATGGGCCAGGGAGTTGTGCGATGGAACTGAAAGGTCTGAGTGAGGGGTTTCACTGGATGCCAGGCTGCAGAGCTGGGACTTTGTTTAGAAGCAACAAGGAATCGCCAGTAGAACTAGCAGGACAAATGAAGCATATCAGGAATATTAACCCGCAGAAGCTACAATCTTAGTAATAAATTTGGGGAACATTAAGTAATTTCCTGGGCAGGTAGGAAGTTACTTCCAGTTCTGGCTCAAAAAGTTCGATTTGAGAAGATTCAGGCCCATCTACCTTATGTGGAAATATACTGTCATCATTTCTGTACCAAGAGCCTCGATGCCAGTGACTATCTAAATCCCCTTGAAAATCATCTAATCTGCTCTAATTTGTATGGCACCCAATTCCTTTAGGGTTTTGCTCTCAGTGTCATTGGTGGAAATAAAATCATGAAAGAGAGTTGTTTTAGAAGAGGATGAGAAATGATCCATTAACAGAAATGTCCACTAGCAACTAAAGATTCATTTGCCCAAACAATATTTATTGAGCCCCTGCTTGGCATCTACGATGTGCCAGACACTCGAACAAAAAAAGATGAAGATCCTTGCCTTTGTGAAGCTTACATTCAAGCAGGAATAGAGAGACAAACAACAAACATAGTAAATACTTCACAGAGTTTGTAAAAAGTGCTTTGGAAGAAAGATATAAAAGGAAAAATAAAGATTGGCACTAATCTCAAAAAAAAAATCTAAATGTTTTTAACAATGTTAAAAAAAAAAAAAATCACTACTTGAAGCTAAGAAAAGGGAGGAGTTCCCCAGAGAGTGGACTATTTGGTTAAAGCCCCACCTACTTCTAAAATTCTGCCATTCCAGGTTATGGATTTGGACATAAATAACCTCAAGCTTCTTGTTTCCACAGACGGTTCGATCAAAGAATCACAGAATTGCATGGACTTGAAGAGACATCAGAGACCCACCACCATGGAACGAACTGTCATCTTCCAGATGAGGAAATGGAGACCCACAGAACTCAGGTAAAGTCATCGTAGAGACAAAGAGGACTGAGAGCCAAAGAGGAGTTCCAGAACTCTCTAGCTTTTTCTGTAACTTTTAATGACAGAAGCTCTTTTGGTCACTTCAGAAGAGCTTCAAACCCCATTGGAGGCAATGAATAAAAAATATTTTTGGTTATATTAGTATATGGTTTTGCTGTATAATGGCAATAATAAGAAACAGCCAGCACTTATATAGCACTTACTTTGTGCTGGATGCTCCTCTAACTCCTTGTCATGAATAATAAACACAACCACCCTATGAGGCAGACTCCAGTCAGTGCTTTAACACCATGTTAGCCCCCTTCTAATTATTTATACACAGTCTCTAAAACATAATCTTTATCATTAATTAGGAAACTAAGGTCTCGAGTTTTCATTTGGCTCTAGCAGAATTAGAACATGCTTGTATGTCAAAAATGCAACTATTTAAGATTCATCTGAGGAAAACGTGCTTTAGAAGAAAATTTGAAACGATATAATATAATCATTATCATGCTAAATAATGGGTAGTTATTAATTGAATTAAGGGTCCTTGAGGTTTGCTTTCAACCACATACTATTTCAAAGACACTCTTTCCAGACCCTAAGCAGTTTTTTAAAAATGAAATTCTGAAAAAATAAAAATAAATACAAGTAATAATAAAAATGAAATTCTGGCAAGGCAGGGGCTTCTTTGTGTTGTCCTTTTTTTTTTATTGAACAAATCTCACATTTTCAGTGGAGAGTAAGGGAGAGGAAAACACAATGTTTAAAAAGTTCCTTCTCTGGTTAGAATTTTTCTAAGCATTTGATATTTACAGTTTCACTATTAGAATCATGATACTTACCAATAACATATGATAATGTGGAATAACTGATAAAATACATCTTTTTAAGTTTTTTTAAAAAACAAAGATTCCCCTTCTCAACACACAACAAATATAGATTTTCGTAAAATTATTTTAAAAAAAAAAAGCGTTACCAGCTATGTGTCTGAAGTTGATGATCTTTTGCCTTCAGTTAACCAGGTTCATTTTCATTTCAATGGACTTTCCTATAAAAGACTTTTGACTATGTGCCACATACTATTATAATTCACTCTACATTCATTAGATGTACTGGAATTTAATCATATAGAATAATAGTTGAATACATGGATCATTGGCTACAGCTCACAACCATTTTATTACAACTATTCTAGAGGTGATGCCATCTGCATTACACAGTAGGCATAATAACTACAGTAGTTATGTGCACAGATCTCAAAGCAACTTCTCCATCCACACTGATTAGACTGCTCCTCTCTTAGTATCATTCCCTTACCCTTTTTTTGAGAGAGGAGAGAACTGATCCTTCCTACTGGAGCAAAGCTGGGAGACGCCAGGCTCCGAATTTTGATACAGCAGTATATTTAGATATGACACAATGAGGAAAATAGCATATGTTGGTTCCAATATCTCATCCTTAGAAGCATCACATTTCATTGTGCCATATTTTCAAACATACAATCCCTCTGACCCTCAGCACATTTCAAAACCTTCTCTGGCATACTGCCTATTTCTTTCTCCTTGTCCTTATCACCATGGACGGCCCAACATGGAGCTATTTTTGAATGACCTACTAATGCTCAATTCAGCCATTATTTGAGTGCCAAATGTGTGCAAGGCCCTGTGATAGCAATGTAAAGAATATCAGGAAAATTGGTAGAATTCTTGTCTCCAAACAATTTTTAAACTAGTATGAAAAGGTAAGTGTACCAATGACTACAGCAACAAGGCAGAAAGAGAGTCAGAAGGAGGAGGAGGAAGAAGAAAAGTAGGTGGGCACGGCCTCTAAGCTCAGCGGCAGCCAACATGTAGAGGGAAACATGATCGGTTATAAGATTCAGTGTCCACAGGGTAAAAATAAACCAGCTGCTCAGAGAGAGAACAACTATTTTTTGACACAGAAATCAGAAAATCAACCTACAGTTCCTGACAGAAGATTCTGTTAAATGTAATAAAAATCCTAAGGATGTATATCTTTTTTTGTTTGTTTTTACAATAAACAATAAGTTTGAGTAGATCTGAGAAGACCTAATGAAAATCAAGAAATTCAACACAGAGATGAGGCAGGAGAGCAGGCCTCAGCTCTACCATGACCACAAATTCCATACTTGTACCATTCAGAGAAGATACTGCAGCATTACTGCCACATTTAGAATAACTGCATTTCTTTTTTATGGAATGGTATGGGGTCTAAATAAGTAAATGCCACTGTATTATATAACTAAATTCACTTTTCCTTATACAAGTTGAATCACAAAGATATTTTGATATCAACAGTTCATACTTCACATAAATAGAATGTAGGTCATCAGTCTGAAACAACCAAAAATGAGTTACATCTAGGAATTACAATTTTTAAAACAAAGTTCCTAAAAAATATCTCATTATGATATTCACTTGATTCTACAAAGGTTTTTGTACCATTCAAGTTTATATCAGCATAGGTTTGTGTCTTCTTACTTTATAAGAACTAACAAAGTAGTTTGAGGAAGGATAACACTTTTTCGGGTTTAAAATTAGGGGAAAATTTCTACTAGAGAGTAAATCCAATAACAGCTATCCCTATACTTGGCTATTTTAATTTAACAGATTTTTGTTAAAATATGTTTAGTTCCTGATCTGGTCACTGAAAGCGAAAGTCTCCTTCTAAAGAATGGAAAAGATCTTCCTTAGACAACAGAATCTAGGAATGATTGGTGATGAGGTCAATTCTTGTTAACTAACCAGTGACCTATTCATTTCTCAATAGTGAACAACCCACAGACATTACACAGTCTTCTGCAGCACAATTTACACAAATTGATTAGAAATAAAAGCATTACTAGATCACATTAGTTCCAAATCCAATGATTAGTCCTCAGCCATCATTAACATCAACTCCAAGATCCTACATGGACCAAATATTAAAATTTATGAATTACAGACAAAAAAATTTGAATTCTTACTGCAAAAATTCATACCTAAAAACGAATAATTGACCAAGAAGAGATAGAGAGGGTAGGGTCAATGTGCAAATATTTACTCATGAACTTGGCTCTCACTATTGCCTCATGTTTTATTTGGTTCTGCAGTCTGTGGGTATGTACCATTTCCCTAAAAATTATCAAGTAAGTCAAGGCTCATAGAGAACAATGAACATATGAACTTAAAATAGGATACGTCCTTGTATTTATAGACTGATCTTTATCTTCTTAGTACATCTCACTTGTGCGTAAACAGCATAGGAGCATTATTTATTTAGCCCTCGTCTCATCCCACAAGGAATTTGAGGTGACTAATGAGAAACTCATATATGAAGAAAACCAAAAATTATGACAAAGGGAACTATAAATTAGGGAAGAAAATGAAGACTATGGCTGGGAGAAGAGATATTAGAATAGAACTTAGAGGCACCTGGGTGGCTCAGTTGGTTGAGCGTCTGCCTTCTGCTCAGGGCGTGATCCCAGGGTCCTGGGATCGAGTTCCAAATCAGGTTCCCCACAGGGAGTCTGCTTCTCCCTCTGCCTGTGTCTCTGCCTCTCTCTGTGTCTCTCATGAATAAATAAAATCTTCAAAAAAATAGAACTTAAATATGGAGACCGTAAGAATTTGATTCTGTGCTTTCTGTGCTTCCCAGCAGCCAACACAAAAAGGGTGATGTGACCAGTTCTACGATTTTCATGAGGAACAAACATTTGCACCCCTCCAGGGAAACAAAGCTGTTTCCCATTACTTACTTGAAAGAAATGCTCTAGGAGACACCAAAAGATAGGATGCAAAAATGTCCCAATGTTATCCCAACAACAAATGGGGTCCCAAAGCTGTAATTTTTTATGTTGTCCCTGATTAATACTGAATTCTACAAAGGAGTCCAGATAAAATAGCCCAGGAGCACAATTTTTCAAGCCACACAGTGGATTGAGCTGGGAGTGCAGGGCTGGAATCCAACAATGTAGTTTAAGAGATTATTAGCACTAAAGAACAAAAACAAAAATAAAAGTCAATAGCCAAGGGGCACCCGGGTTAAATAACTGCCTTCTGCTCAAGTCGTGATCCCAGGGTCCTGGGATCGAGTCCTGCATCAGGCTTCCCGCAGGGAGCCTGCTTCTCCCTCTGCCTATGTCTCTGTCTCTGTCTCTCTCATGAATAAATAAATACAATCTTAAAAAAAAAAATCAATAGCCAAAATTACCAGGTTCCTAAGTTTCCATCCTCACCTCCTTTCTTCTCTTTGAATAAATCAGTCCTTGGCCAATGTCATCTATCCTTACAACTAGAGCTGCTTAATTATAACCCCAATCTACATATTCTAACCCAGAGCTAAAATCTTATCTTCACTTACTTCACTTATCGGACACTGTTACCTCAAAGTCAGTGAAGCACATTAACAGGCACATTAACTCTACAAATCCCAAACTAATCTAAGCAATCTGTCTCTCAAACACATTTTCCTTCTGTCATCTCTCATTTGCATAGAAATCCTATCTGCTGTCATCTCATCTTACATTCTTGAAATCAATGTTTCTCCTTCTCTACCCCAACTTCCCACATCTGGACAGTAGCCTGCCTTACTATTCCTACCTGTACAACGGCCCCACTATCTCTAAGCCAGACCCAGGGACCACCATCCTAGGTCATATCACCATTAGCTCAAGGCCAGCACCCGGGCCTCCTGAATTATCACTCGGTCACCTCTCCCTCTCCACCCTCCCCTGCCAATTGATCTGACACACTGCTGCAAGAATAATATTACTAAGGCTGTGATTATGTCCATCTACTAAAAAAGGCTTCAGCAGGTTCCTCTGCTTATCTGAAGCAACCCGAGATATCAAGCCTAATGGCTTTCTCTCTCCCACACACCGCCTACCACAGCCAGCCCCTAAGTCTAGCCACTCCCTAAATAAGCTGGATCTTTCCACTTTTGTTCTTGGTAATGTAACCATGAGATGCCCTTCCCTTCATCTCTGCCCTGTTTAAAGAATTAATTTAAGTGTCACCTCACTCAGGAAGGCTTCCCGAATTCTCTGGATGAGACGTAACACTTCCTCCTCTCTCCTTCCCCTTGCACTTGTCTACAGCTGCCATCCCTCACAGTAATCACCCACATCTATCACCAGTGTCTCCCCTGTCGAGCCTCTACTTGAGCCTCCTCCACCACTACCACCCTAGACACACATCTGGTCCTAAGAGCGCACTGCTCGTGGCGATCCCTCAGCCCTCTCCTGACAACACGCAAGGCCTTCACAGCTGGCATCGCCCAGAGCATGTAGTTCACACATCATTGGCCACCACACACTCTGAATCATGCTGTAGTGGGCTGCTGACACGTCTGTCTCCTCCAGGCCAGGTATCAAACCTTACTTATCTTTGCGATCTAATGAGCCACCCAGCTACTCTCTGCACACCACCCTGTTTTCACTCTCGGCAGGTCTTTTCTTGCTTGTTTATGGTCTATCTCCTTCCCACTGGAACGTACACTCAGTGAGAATGCAGACCTTGCCTGCTTTGTTCTCATCTGTGTTCCCAGCATCTAGAACAGCGCCTGGCACAAAGCAAGTGACCAAAAGCCTTACGTGACTGATAAACAGATGAATGACTCTCCGTGTCTAGCCGAGTCCTGGGACACCATAGGTGCCAAAGCAGCATCGGCTGAGTAAATGAATTCTGTCTTGTTTAACTTATTTTTGTATATATTTTACAGGCTCTGACAGTTAGTGATCTTGATACAGTCTCTAGCTCCTGGCACAGTGCTTAACACATGTTGGGCCCTCAATAAACTTCTATTAAATTGCATTGCTGGTTCAATAAAAGCCCAAGTAATTTATTAATTTATCTTCTTGATCTGATTTTGTCTTGTCAGTAAGAGGAGTCTATTTTTTCTTATGCCACATAATGCCTTCCTCCCAGAAGAAAGGAAGCAGGGCGGGAGGTCCAGATCACCAGCTATGCTGAGAGGTCTGGGTTCAGATCCCAGCTCTGGCCTGATCACCCACACAGCTTTGAGCATACCATTTCACCTCATCACTCTGGCTCAAAGCAACCTATTTACTTCACAGCTAAATGAACCATCAGTCCTAAATCCTTTATTACCCCTTCTTTACCAGTTTTAGATTGTTTAACTCATGTTAGAATATTTTAATAGGCCACCTGGGTGGCTCAACTGGTTAAACGTCTGCCTTTGGCTCAGGTCATGGTCCAAGGGTCCTGGGATCCAGCCCCGTATCAGGCTCCCTGCTCGGTGAGGAGTCTGTTTCTCCCTTTCTCTCTCCCTCTGCCTCTCCTCCTGCTTATGTTCTCTCTCACTCTCGAATAAAAAAATTTTTAAAGAATATTTTAATATACGTTGTCTGAACTTGAGTAGATCCTTATGTAAAGAATTCTTAACATAAAATTGTAGAGGATTATGGTTACAAGGCATTAATTCTCCATTAAATTTTCATGACCTCAGGGTGCTTCAGTGCTGGCCCAGTGAGCACAGTGACCTGAGCACAATACCACCATCATTCCTAGGACTTCCCGGAGCTACAGCAGAACACTGTCCCAAGATGGAACCAACTTGCATGGAAGAGCAATTCTCTTTCCCGTCACACCCCCTACAGGAAACACCAAAACAATCAGATACGCGATAAGCATAAGAACTGTACCCATTAAATACATTACATAATAACATGACCCCAGCTTAAGGTTGGATAATTTATAGAAACCAAAAGTAATAGAGAGCTTAATGTTCAAGTACATCCTAGTCAAAATGCAGTGGACAGAATTCAAATCCCTGTGAGAGACAGTAATTCCCTTTAGAGGCAAGGAATGGTTGACCAGGGCTCACACAGATGAATGTCACTGATTCAGGTACGAGGTTATGACTCAGGAATCACTGAGATTCACAGACAGAAAACCCAGTGAGTCCTCTGTACAAACACAGAAAGGTCTTTCTGTAAGAGCTTTGATGAACAAGAAGCAGTGGCCTGCCAGAAACAAGTTAGCACAGAACCATGTTTTTTTTTTTTTTTTTTTTTGAAGACCAAATTCAAAAAGCTAGTTCTCTCACAAATCTTGATATTAGTGCCCGGCACAGAGGGTGTGTTTGCAGAAGGAGGTGCAAAACACACATTTGCATAAGTAAATACTGTGGGCAGGGAAGCAGTAGGAAAATGTAAGCCTTTATTGGCAAGTAGGAAACCAAACAAAAAGCTAAAGAAAGCCAAATCTCTGTTGTTCAGGGGTGCAAGCAAGAACACCTGACAGTCAAAGGTCAACAAAACTTTTGTTACTGGCCACACAACTAAGACTGACCACCCAACTGTTAGCTTACAGAGCTGCCTCCTACTCTACAACCATCTGTATCATGCTGAGTTGAGTACATTTTCCCAAAGGCGAACAAGTGAAAAGTACAGGGCTGATGGTTACCTGAAAGGAGCCATGGCAAATGTTCTGCTCCAAAATAAACCTCGTAGCAGCATTTATCAGTACAGTATATCCCAAAGTGTTCCCACAGATTAAAAGGCATAGACCTATGTGTGTTCATCTTAATTCGGTTATTTCTGCTCAAGATCAATGCTGATTTAAGCTATCAGGGGAGAAAGGGAATACACACAACTTCTTTCCAAAATCAGGAGGCAAAAAAGGGCAATTCCTAGTATGAAAGAAGTGCTGGTGACTAAATCAACAAAAGTACAGAATAAATAATCTTGAATACAACTTGGCAAGAATCCCAGATACTTTGCAGCAGAAGAATATGGTCCCTGTTCTGTGATCTTTCATACTAACAGGGACTGTTGCAAGACACAGAACTCAACATCTAAGGAATTTAAAGCACTTTATAAGAGTTACCTCAATCCTCTATTACATCCCTTTCTGGTTAAAAAAAAAAAAAATGCAGGACTCATTTTGCCCCATGGAGGATGAAAAGCATAAAGATGAAGTGACTGACTTAAGACAGTAAAATGCATCCTTCTGCCTCATGGCCAGAAGCAAATGTGAAGCATCCTTTCAACATGAAGAGCGACTTCATGAAAGATTTCAACGGAAATGTAGCAGAATCCACACATCGACAGGAATATTAGCCCCTTCAAAGACTACATACTGATTACAAAAATACCCACCAATGCTCAACATATTTTAGGAACAACTCTTAAGGCTACCTTCATGTATATAACATCCTTTTGAAATTTTTAACTGTGGCAAATTGGGTTCTTTGAAAGTGGAATTCGGTATCTGGAGGTTAGAAGTACATTTAGAATCATCAAGCTGGATTCTCTTTTGGATTTTTTTTTTAAGATTTATTTACTGATTTCTAGAGAGGGGAGGGGCAGAAGGAGACAGAATCTCAAGCAGACTCCATGCTGAGCACAGAGCTCAACCCCACAACCCTGAGATCATGACCTGAGCAGAAATCAAGACAGATGCTAACCAAGCCACCCAGGTGTCCCATCAAGTTGGATATTTTTAATCAAAAGGGTAAATATTTTTCTTAAGTGGCTTGTAAGCTCCTTCTGAAAACAGTTCTTAAATAGTTCTAGGGGAGCCTGGCTGGCTCAGTAGGTTAAGCGTCTGCCTTCAGCTCAGGTCAGGATCTCAGAGTCCTGGGATCAAGCCCCACATTGGGCTTCCTGCTCAGTGGGGAGTCTGCTTCTCCCTCTGCCCTGCCCCCCTACTCATGGTCTGTCTCTCTCTCTCTCTCTCTCTCAAAAAATAAAATAAAATATTTTTTAAAAAATTGTTCCAGAATTCCTTTCCAATAGCAGCAGCTATGGAATAAGCAGGCAACCTCCCCAGATGACCTCTTTGAAAGGCATATTTCATTTCCTACAACGTCATTGCTATTAGCATTGTGCATGTGCTTCATCAGTTAGGTAAGAGCTATGCCTGATACTATTTTTTTTCATGTTTTTCATTCATTCAATAAATATTTATGGTGCACCTAATGTGTGCTAGGTCCTGTGCTAAGTAAGTCCTAAGGAAATAATGGTGAACAAAAGCATGCCTACTACTTGTCCTTATGAAGACAATTTACATAAGCACATAAATTATAACCAGTAAGTCCAATGGAGGTTGGGGGGGGGGGTGGATATTCATGGTGATGTAAAAAAAGATTCACTATAACAGTGAGACCCAAATAGTATAAAGAGGGTTCCCCGAGGAAACCAGGTTTGAGCTGAAGATAAATGGGAGTTAACTAATTAAGCAAAGGGAACTGATAGGAAGAGGTATGGAGATGGTAGGGGGGGAGAGGAATGGTTTTCTGAGTAGTGAACAGCATATGCAAAGACTATGTCTTCTTAAAAGAGTATGGGCACACATTAAGAACTGAAAGAAAGGGGCGCTTGGGTGGCTCAGTCAGTTAAGCATCTGCCTTCGGCTCAGGTCATGATCTTAGGGTCCTGGGATCGAGTCCCACGTTGGGCTCCCTGCTCTATGGAGTGTCTGCTTCTCCCCTCTGTCCCTTCCCCGCCTCCTCATGCTCTCTGTCAAATAAGTAAATAAAATCTTTTTTAAAAAGAAAAAAAAAAGAAAAGAAAAAGAAAAAGAAAGATAGTGGTGCTAAAGTATTGCGAGCTAATAAGAGAGAAGAGTGTGAGATAGGTTGGCAAGGTAGTCAGGCCCCCTTCAAAGCCTGGCACACATTAAGGATCTTTACCTTAATGAGAAGCCCTAAGCCTCCTAAAATGGAAGGGAGGATGAGGAAGGAAAATGATACCATGAAATCTGCATTGTTGGGTAGGCCAGGTGGTTCAGTGGTTTAGTGCCGCCTTCAACTCAGGGCCTGATCCTGGAGACCTAGGATCAAGTCCAACGTCAGGCTCCCTACATGGAGCCTGCTTCTCCCTCTGCCTGGGTCTCTGTCTCTCTCTCTGTCTCTCTCTCTCTCTGTCTCTCATTAATAAATAAAATCTTTAAAAAAAAAAAAAAAAGAAATCTGCTTGTTTAAATATCACTACAGTCAGGGGTGCCTGGGTAGAGCAGTCGGTTAAGCATCCTACCCTTGCTTTCAGCTCAGGTCATGATCTCAGAGCTGAGATCTGAGGGTCATGATATCAAGCCTGGTATCAGGCTCCATGCTCAGGACAGAGTCTACCTAGGACTCTCTCTCCCTCTCCCTCTGCCCCTCCCACCACATGCTCCCCCTCACTCTCTCTCCCTAATAAAATAAATATTTTTAAATAAACATATATACACACATAGTGTATACATAGTGTATATATAGACATATATACACATACATATATATTATATATATATATATACATATGAGTTATACAGATACAGATTAGATATCTAAGGCTGGAATGAGAAACCAGTCATGGTAGAAGCAGAAAGACAGGTTAAGACGCTACTGTAATCATCTAGAATAGAGGGTAGAGTTAATGAAGATGAAAGAAATGAATGGACTTGAGAGATACCAAGGATGGCAACTCAATAAAGGACTGGACAGTATTCTCTATCTGTGATTTAGCCAAAGATGATGCTTTGGTTTTGCCTAAGAGTCTCTTATTCGTTAATTTCTTGCAAACTAAAAAGCATCATACGAATGCTAGGATTCTTTTTCCATCAGCTTTCTAGATCATAGTTTGTCTTCTTTTAAATGAAGAAGAAAGAGTAGCAAAAAGAGAAACAAAACTTAAGAAGTATCTCATTTGAGGTAAAAATATGTGTTCCTGAAAAATTATGATACACCTGGCTAATAAGGGAATCTATTTCATAAAGAATATTACTGAGTAAATATTTCTTCCCTCTACACAAGCATACGCTAAAAAGCGCAGAACAGATTATCATGATACTACATCAAGTGAAATGTAAACCGTTCTCTTGATTATTTCCATATATCACTTCTCCTTTATTGCAGGGTACATAAATTGGGTGATTTTACGACTCTTAAAGGATGCAATGGCTGAGAAATTCAATAATCACCAGCAAGTTTTGTAATAAACCATTTAGTAAGCAACTAGAATGTCCAAGAGGCTTGCAGGGATTTAAATCTATTCTTTCACCAATGACTTTACCCACATGGAAAAATCATTTTTATATTGTAACATAGGTTACAATATGCCATCTCCAGTTCATGCCCTCCAAAGAAATGCAGCTTTCCTGTAAGCTTGGAGACAATGTCATAGCAATATGATAAGTTCAAAATGTAGTCAGCCTTCTAGACTATATGAACATACATACCACAACAAAGTCTAATTTTGACCATATGGTTTGTCTGAATTATACAGACCAATTTGTACTGTGGCTCAGAATGAATATATAAGAAGGAACTGGGTTTTAGTAGTCTCGTATATCAACAACAAATGTACCAGCTAAATTCTAATTCCATGAGCTAAAAAAAGACAGTCTAATTTTGAGATTTTGCAACTAGAGTTTATACCAACCCTTCAAAATGCAGCTTTTAACTTGGGAAAGAACAAATCCAATATGAAAAACACCAAGGAAAGAATAAAAAGCCATGGTTTGTCAATAAACTGACTTCTAAAGGTTAAATGCACTTTTAAACATGATGTTTTTGGCAACTGAAGTCATGACCCAGGCGTTATTTGATCAGAGATTCTGCATATGAATTTGTTTTCCTTCCCTAAAAAAAAAAAAAAAAAAAAAATATTAAGGTACTTAAGTATATGTAAAGTAACTTGAATAGTCTAAAACAGTATCCTGACAGCCATTATCATTTATACACATACACTTAAGGCTGAATTGGACACATAGCAGTGTTTTGAGAAACACCATATTTTTGAGATGCCACAATAGCTCTTTGAGAAGTGCTGTGCTCTATATCATCTTACGGGGTTTTTAAATTTTTATTGGAGAGAGAATGAGAGAGCAAGTATGAGCAGGAGGGAGAGGGAAGAGCAGACTCCCCCACTGAACAGGGAGCACAACTCTGGGAACTCAGGGCTCAATCCAAGACCCTGGGATCATACCTAAGCCAAAGGCAAACACTTAACCAACTGAGCCACCCAGGCACCACTCATGTGATTATTTTTAAATGTATAATTTGAAATCTTTCCAGCACAGGAGGAGGAGCAATCATGAAAAATCTCATTATCTGGGGGGGGAAAACAATAAAATAAACTAGATTTCTCCAGCCTTATTATACTGTAGTACTACATAAAAGAGAAAATCATAAAAAAATATTAATTGCTACAGAGTTATACCAGGGAATATACTGTATACCCCAAGTTGTGGGTCATTGAAACATTTTATGACCACATGAAAACACAGCTGAAAGTTAGGTTCTAACATAAAAATGCTACCCCTTTTATAATTTCATCTGCTTGAGAAAGACGTCATAATACAGTAAGTTACTTCGCCCATGAGTCTCCACAGACAACCATGCCACTTCTCACAATCACTCAGATTTTAGTGCAGAAAAGAAAAAGGACTTATCTTAGCTAAACCATCTTACATCTTACAATTTCTGATTCCAAGTAAACAGATTTTCATTCATCCTTTAATTTTCTTGAGAAGCACAAAGAAATGTCTAAAAAGGTAGTGAAAAGTTGAAGGATTAACCAGGATATTAGAAATCCCATACCTAATTTTCACTGACAGAAAAAAATTAAGGTTTGTGTTAATCAGAGGTTAATGTGATATATATTGTCTGGATGCTGAGAGTAACTGATCACTAAGGAATCCTGCCCTGAGAGTTTATCTTTCTTGTTTTTACTTTTTATTATGGTAATTTTCAAACACATACAAAGTAGAGAGAACAGTACAATGAACCGCCATTGCTCTGCTTAAAAATTAACAATTTATGGCCAATCCTAATTCAGCCAGTCATTACCTCTCACTTGCACCCCGTGCCTCTGCTGGGTTGTTTGAAAGCCAAAGCAAATGCCATATATCATATCTAAGGTAAGCAGAATAAATGGTCCCCAACGGTAGATCACTTCCTAATCCTTAAAAGCTGTGGATACTACCTTCTATAGCAAAAGGTGTGATTGTAATTTAGGGTTTTAAGGAGGAATTTATCTTCATTTACCCGAAGAGACTCTAAATACAATGACGTGTTCTCAGGAGGGGCAGCAGGAGGTCAGACACAGATGTACACAGAGAAGAGGATGGGAGACTAAGCAGTGAGGTGCAGCCACAAGCCAAGGACAGCTACCAGAAGCCACCTCCCCTAGAACTTCAGAGGAACATGGCCTGCCAACACCTTCAGTTTAGAATTCTGGCCCCCACAATTATGAGAGGATCAATTTCTCTTGTTTAATCCACCTAGGAGATGGTGATTTGCTAAGGTAGCCATAGGAAACTAATACCATACCATACAAACTAAAAAAAAAATTAGCATGCATCTTTAAGAAACAAAGACTCTTTTAAAATAATAATACCACTATTATTCCTTTTTTCTTTTTAATTTTAGAGAGAGTGTGCACTCATGCACAAGCATGAGGGGGAGAGGGAGGGAGGGGGCAAAGAGACTCCACACTGAGCCTGGAGCCCAATGCAGGGCTTGGCTTGAGCTCATGACCCTGAAATCATGACCCAAACTGAATCCAAAAGTCAGACACTCAACTGAACCACCCAGGAGCTGCTATTATTCCTTTTTTAAAGTCCTCTAATTTATCCAATATCCAGAGTTTAAATTGACCAAATAGTCTCATAATTTTCTATTTATAATTTTTAACTTCTTAATTTATCCAAATCAAGATCCAAACATAATGGATATGTATCTCAAGTCTCCTAATGATAGCTTCTCTTCCCTCTCTGTTTTTCCAGTCACTTATTAATTGAACAAATGGAGTAATTTGTGCTACAAAAATTTCTACATCTTGGATTTGGCTGATTTTCTCTGTATGGTATTGTTTTGCATGGTCTTCTTTTTCCTGTGCTTCTTATAAACTAGTAGTTAAATATAATAATGGTTTGATCAGAATTACGTTGTTTTTTATTTTTTTGACAAAAAACTTCATGGAAGATTCTGTATATTTTCTATCATATCAAATTAGGAGGCCTATATCTATTTCTTTCTTTTTATAACTTTAAGATTGATCAGTGGGTCAGGGGTTAGTAGCCTAATCCATCAATTATAAAGTTTGCCATCACCCTTTGACCCTTGGTCACTGGTGACCATTCCCTAGATCTATTATTATGTCATTAGGGGTAACAAAATGGTTATATTTTATTTGTATCATTTCTCCTGCATTTATTAGCTAGAATTCTTCTAAAAACATGATATTTTTTAAACTATTTGGTTACTCTGAAATACAGTTTTTTGGCTTTTTTTTTTCTTACAGGAAAGGTATATAAATGCTTGATAACATCAATCTGTAAGGTAGTGCCAGGATGAACACAACAAAGTATTTGACTACAAAGACCACCTTGTCTACCTACACTCAATGAGTGCAACTTTCCAACCACACTTAACTTCGTTCTCAAGTTACCAGTTCAAATACTTGGCCTACAATATAAAACCTATTTTTAAATAACAGCCAGGACCCAATAGAACACATCAATCTGATGTCAGTTCTTAGGATGTATGCCCTATCAGATCATTCCAAACTCCTCAACTAACCACTACAAACCATTCATTCTGAGACAACTTTATCCTATTTCACTAATACAAATCATCTTCTCATTCTACACTCTGTGCCTCTGGTTCAGTGTTCTTCACATCTGTCTCTCTCCCGGCAACCCGCTAAAGCTGTCCTCTTCCCCCTCCAGAAGTAAAAACACCTCCTGCTCTGGCTGTCCATCACACCTCCTTTCTTCCGAGAAAAGCACAATCCTTCTTTTAGGAAACTGTGCCTCTTCCCCACCGCAACTATGTATTTCTAACTGGGGCTCCCAATTACCAAATAATTTGTGCTGCCGGACGTAAGGACAAGGATGTCACCCAAGAGAGATCAACCAGAGCCAGCCCTGGGATTCTGAGATTTGGACTAAGGGAAAATGTCAGGCCCCCTTTCTGGGTGATCTTTTGGCTAACTGGCAGCCTTGCCCCAGCCTTGCGGAGGGAACTGACCTCAAGAGAAGGAGAGATAAGAGACGAAAGAGTCTTGGTACTATAGAAATGTTCAGATTGGGCTTCCGAGATTCGCCTCACTTGTCCCATACTTTGGCCACGTGAGCCAATAAATTCCCTTTCTGTACAGTTTCATTTCTATAATTTATGACCAAAGAAATCCTAATACAATCGCCACCATGATTCTTGGAAGACTAACCACAGTGACCTCTGCCTTTCTTGTTTCTTATACTTACTTTCTGTACAAATAACACTTCATTACCTACTGTCCTGATTCTTTATGTGTCAATTAAATACCTGTTGCCATCTTTTGTGGCCTTGCAGACATAGATTTTATACATCTCTTGACCGCCCCAACAGTCCCCAGAACGGTGCTAATAGAGCCTGTTGGCACATAAATAACAACTACCGTGCATTGATTTTTACTCCCATGTTAAGCACTTCGCAACTGTTATTTTGCATTCTCTGGGAAAGTCCATGGGATTGGCATGCTTATCTCCACTTAACAATGAGGAAGCTAAGGTTCATCAAAGGAAAATAACTTGTCCAAAGTCACACATTCACTAAATGGCAGGGCAGAGATCTGAACCAGATTTGGATTTAAATTGCCATCCTGCCTCCCACAATAATAAATCCTTGCTACTTAAACTACCAGAGAGCATAAATGATCAGAGACTTCCATTTAACCTCCGAGTTTCCACTAACCTTAAAGTGCATTTTCTTCCATCATTAAAAATAACATTAACATACCAATGTTTACATAAATGAGTTATCTGAAAATAAGTATCTTAAAAAAGTTATAATACAATTTTGCCAAAATTGCTACTGGCAGCCTGAAGACTAAATGCTGGCATTTCTCTTAAAGAAATAGGTGAAAGGAATGAATATTTAAGACCACTCTGTCAGAACAAGTTGTATACAACTCCCCTGGCAGTGATATTTCAAAACAGCAAAAAGAGATTTGTGAGTACCTGTCAATGTGTGACACGCCTACAGCTCTCCAATTGCTCAGAGGAATATTCCTGTGTCATCATTAGATGCTAATAGTTATTGAGTACTCCCATGGCTTGGAGGCAAGAACAGAGGGCCTTTAGGAAGAAAATGGTTTGTTTCATCTTCACAGCTAAGAAGGAGAGAGGCCAAGACAGTAAAGGCAACTTCCTGGTGGAGAATGCGGAAGCCACCAGTTCTCATCCCTACATCATCTGCACATCCTTCAGGCCACCTTCCTCAGGTTCAAGCTTGTATCTCCTAATTCCCTCCAGACAGGTGTAGCTCTTGCTAGCAAATTAACTTTGAGGCAACAGTTTTTCAGCATCTAGCCAAGTACCCTCCACTGAAGAGATTCCCATAAATGTATGTTCATGTAGTTTCTTTTTTTACCCTTTCTCATTTTTATCACTTTCCTTGAGGACTTTATACCACATAATCGCTCTTCTGGGAACAGAATGACCGTCCCTAACTAAAAGGCCAGAAGATATCAAAGAGGCATGCTTGTCACACGTAATTTTGCAACCACACAGCTTAGGGGAGGTATACCTGGCACATAATGGAGAATGCATCTCCTGGTAGGACAAGATTATGCTCACTTGCATACTTTGGTGAAAGCCCCTGAAGAATGCAAAGCTGTCACAGACTCAGGGATGCCTCAAGTGAAATCATATATGTAGAAGTGCTTTGTAAACCATGAACAGCTAGGGGATGACAAATCCCTCCTGTTATGATGTGATTATTACAGAGGAACAGATCTGGGGAATAGGTAGTTGTATGGTTTGGAAGAACTAACCCGGTCTGGAGAGAGGTGATCTTCAGTAACAGGAAGGAAAGAAGGGAGACCTTTCAGAGGACACAAGAGAAAGGCTAAGCAACAAAGCAACAAATGGTGGGGGTAAGGAGCTCCAAAGGAGCAAACTCCTACTCATTTCAACAAATACTTCTTCAGTGTCTGGTACAGGTCTATGTCTTGGGATACATGACCAAAGAACACCAATACTAACATAGCCAAATATCCTTGTACTTAATAGAGCTCTATAATCTTACTCAGGGAGAAAGTCAATAAACAAAACACAGAGTAAGTAAATTCTAATATTTTAGAAGATACCTGCAGGAGAGCAGGGTAAGGGAGATGGAAAGTGTGTAGGGTTTCCAATATTTTCAGCTTAAAGGATGAACCAAAGAACAGAAGGAGGTCAGATTTCCAATGTTGTTCCTCAAAAACTGCATTCAACTGCAGGTAAAATGAAGAAAATCATACTCTGCTTGAATAAAATTTGCATAAAATTTGATAAATCCAAATTGCCTAGGAACACACAGCTCATTTTCATATTTCTTCTCCTTCACCCTTGTTCAAAATTATTGACAAAATGTGCTATATAGCATATTTACAGAGGAAGATATAAAAAGACTTAGCCAGAAGCACAGCAAAGGGAATAATAAGAGACAAGAGTCAAGCAGGGAACAGCAAGAGTATTTACAAACCAGCACCTCAGGAATGGGCTAATTCAACGGGACTTTAGGACTCAGTTTTTTTCTTAGGAAAGTTCAAGGATGATATATAGGTTTCATTTCTGGTAACAACCCCAAACTGGCAGTATCTCCCTGGAGTACTGCATTGATAAAGACTTCTGGGTCCTGTGGAAAATGAATTACACATTTCTTCCATGGGCTCATGACAGAGTGTGGGCACGCAAGCCCCACATTAGCCTTTACTTCCCTAAGTAGATCTTAGTGCTTAAAAAACAAACAAACAAACAAAAAAAAAAAAAAACAGTGAACAATCAATCACTGGCCACCTACTAAGTAAAAGATAAGGTCAAGAACAGTGGAGGATTTGGAAGTAGAGACCTTAATCCGGATCCTAAAGGAATTATAATCTAGAAGAAGGTCTTATGTATAAAAAGTAACATTACTTAAAAAGTAACTCAGCCTGTAAAATTTCAGTCCAGAGATTCACATGCCAGTTAATTGGTATAGCCAAAGATAGCCTCCAAAGTCATAATGCAGGTCACAGGCTCTGAACTGGGCTTTGAAGAATGTATATCATTGAAATAACTAGAAAGAGGAAGGGCTACTCCCAGTAGAGGTGGACAGAAAAGAATAGGTTGGATGTGCTCACAAATGAGAACAGACCAGTATGGCAACCAGGACATAGGATCTGCATAGGGCACCAGATCATAGATGGATGTCTTGCCTATCTCTCAGTATTCTCCAGAGAAACAGAATCAATAGAAGAATCTATACACACACACACACACACACACACACACACACACCAGAGATATTTATTACAAGGAAAGATATTATAAGGAATTGGTTATGCAATTATGAAGGCTGAGAAATCTCACAATCTACAGTCAGCAAACTGGAGAAGCAAAAGAGCCAATAATATAGCTCAAGTTCAAGTCCACGTTTGAGTCTAAAGACAGAGAAGATGAATGGCCTAGCTCAAAGACTGTCAGGCAGAGAGTGTGAATTCTTCCTTACTTGGTCTTTTTCTTCAATTTGGGTCTTCAACAGATTGAATGAGGCCCACCCACACTGACAAAGGCAATCTGCTTTACTCAATATACTGATTCAGATGTTAACCTCATCCAAAAACATCCTCACAGACATGCCCAAAATACTATTTAACCAAATATCTGGGCACCCTGTGGCCCAGTCAATTTGGCACATAAAATTAATCATCCCACTTTGAGCTGAGTTATTACCAGTAGACTACAAAGGACCGTGATTAGTGACATGGGCAAAGCTGTACTTTACAAAATCAAACTGACTATGGCATGAAAATGGATTAGAGAAAGAAAACCTGGAAACAAAAATAAGATTTAAAATATTGTAATTGACTGATAGTAAGAGGTAGATCATCTACAAATAAACACATGTTGAATTCTATTCAATATGAGGTACTTTACTGGTGATTAACATGGAAGTTACTCTGAAGTGCCACCCTGTATTTAATTTGACATCTGGATCCAAATGTAGATCTCTCTGGCAAGAATTGGAGGAGCAAGCCTAAGGTTCCAAAGGTCAACAAGGAAGATGCAGATTTATAAATTATCCACAGAAGGAAGAGAGCCAAGTTGAGAGTTTGTCCCCCACCCCCACCATGCCTATAACTAACAAGCTTGGAGGACAGCAGGTTGAGTCAGTCAGACTTGAGTCAGGAAGCCTCATCAAACCTACTCATTTTGTGATTCACCGGAAAGGAATGACCACTCCTCAGTGACAAACTAACCCTAAAACATGATCAAGAGGTAGGATTACTTTAAGGGGAAAAGAGGGGGCCCAGACTACCTAAATACAAGTTATCAGCAGATTCATCTGTAGAAACTCCAGGGTCTGCTTTTCAAATAGGATGTGCAAGGTCCCAAACAGTCATACAGTGGAGAAGTACCAGCAGGAAATTCAGAGATCAAACTTAATCAGACTGATAAGAAATTTGCATTCACTGGGGTGCCTGGGTGGCTCAGTGGGTTAAGCATCTACCTTCAGCTCAGGTCGTGAGCCTGGGGTCCTAGGACTGAGTCCTGTCTGGCTCCCCGCTCCATGGGGAGCCTGCCTCTCCCTCTCCCTCTGCCTGTCACTCTCCCTGCTCTCTGTCAAATAAATAAATACAATCTGGAAAAAAAACTGCATTAACCATTAAGTATTTAATACTACTCAGGTAAATAGTGTTTCATGAAGCAAATCAAGGCCAACAAAACTCCGCTGTCAGATTTTTTCATATGCATTTAAATGACTACATCTTGCTGAGAATAAGCAAAAATGTCAACATTTTGTAATACACACGAGTAGGAGAGACTTTACTCAACTTAAAAAACTGACTTCATGTTACAGAATAGACAATAATCAAGAATACATTAGACAGGCTGCGTCTTCCCACAAAAGATCAAACTAAAAGCATATCCAAACTATTAAGTTCTCCATATACTAAGAAATAGTTTGGTTTCTTTTTTAAGATTTTTTATTTATTTATTCATGAGACACAGAGAGAGAGAGAGCCAGAGACACAGGCAGAGGGAGAAGCAGGCTCCATACAGGGAGCCCAGGACCCTGGGATCATGATCTGAACCAAAGGCAGATGCTCAACCACTGAGCCACCCAGGCGTCCCAGAAATAGTTTTATTAAGAAAATTTTTCATAGAAAAAAATATCAAGAAACAGTTCCCCTAATAAAACAATATGGACAGACATCATCTTCATTTTGAAGATTCACAAAATATCCATGTTAACAGATCTATTAAAGGCATTTTTAAAATTCAGCTTATATCACTATATACTTACACATGAATACATGAATGTATAAACATATGTATACACACATATGTGTCTATGTAGATTTATATTTTTTTCCTATACTCATTTTGATATATTACAAAGAAAATCCTAAGTGATTGGAACTCCAAGTATAAGTTGCATGAACAGAAACCAAACAGAAGACACTCATTTTGAAGAATGAAACATAATCTTCTAACTTAATGGTTATGAACAAAGCTTGGACTCAATGAAAATATTAATCTATTCTCTAAGATAGTCAATAAAAACTTCGCCACAGGAATTCCTGAAATGTTCCAGCTTCAATGACCCTGAGTTATGAAATTTAGCCAAAGTATCTTATTTCACATTTTTCACACACAGAAAAGTAAAATCCATTGCTGGCACTTTCTATAAATCTAAAGATCTTAAAATTGACCCATTATCAATATTTCAACAGAAGTAAATTTTTTTTAAGATTCTATTTATTTATTTGAGAGTGAGCACAAGTCAGAGGGAGGGGCAGAGGGAGAGGGAGAGGCAGACTCCTCAGCTGAGCAGGGAACCCAATGAGGGGGCCAATCCCAGGACCCCAGAATCATGACCTGAGCCGAAGTCAGACACTTCTAGGCGCCACTCCACAGAGGTAAAAGTTTAACACCACAAGCAGAGCCAAAATACACTCACTCTGTAGTCTGCAAAACCTAGAGGATTCTCTGAACTCCTTAAAGGCATGTCCTAGAATAATGTTCTTAAGAAAATGTTTGGGGAAAAAAAAAAAAAACTATGCTCCATAAAAACTAATTAGCAGCTCATCCACCAACTGCAGAGTATTTTTATAGCTGTTATCAATTACTATGTTCTCTTGGGGAAAATATTAAAACCAAAAGAACCTGAAATGTGTGGAAATGAGGCAAGACCCACCTAAAAGCTCAGAGCCTTTGCTACCATGACCTCCCATTTCAGTGTCTGGTCACATATTAATCATTTCTATCTTTAGTCTTACACATTAAGAAAAAAGGTATTAATATAATTTTAAATGGAGGGATACTATTATGGGAAGTGTAAATTAGAGAAATTTAATATTTTCATGTCTTTAACTTTCACAAAATTCTCGTACAGAAAACACACAAGTGTACTTTAAGTATGTTCTCTAAAGCACTGTTCTTAATATAGTAAAATGGGAAACAACCCAAATTTCCAACAATAGGAAGCTGTTTAAATAACTTGTGATGTAATATTATATAGCCAGAATGTTCTGTATGTATAGTCACAGAAATACCCTTAAGATCTATTAAGCTAAAAATAAAAACCAAGTTGAAAGTTGTTTAGTAATACCCCAGTAGTGATTAACAATCACAGTAATATTGTAATATGGAGGTAAATTTGGAGGAAAAACCATATACATATTTATAGCAGTTTCTCTAGAATGTAATACTACAGGGCACTTTAAATTTCAACATGACATATTCTTATAATGTTTGAACACAGAATAATATATGTGTATAACCAGAAAAAGGTTTATTTTATGTTACTGATATACTTCAAGGGAAGTAGGAGAAAAACCTAGGATAAAGAGAAAACATAGGGTTTAAAAAACTTTCAGATTTATTTATTTGAGAGAGTGAGACAGAGAATGTGGCAGAGGGGCAGAGGGAGAAAAAATCTACAACTCTACACTCAGAAAACAAAGACCCACTTGGGGCTCAATCTCATGACCCTGAGATCACTACCTGACCAGAAACCAAGAGCCAGACGGTCAACAAACTGTGCCACCCAGGCGCCCCAAAATTTTTCGATAACTGCTCTAAAATTCACATCCATCTCTTCCTCTCTTTTGGAAAGGTTTCATCCTTATTCTCAAACTTCAAAATTAAGCAACACACAGATACTGGAAAAGCCCCCTGAGTTAGTCAGAGCTTCTCAGGATAAAAGTTCAGCCCAAATTCTAGTATTTATCAAATACAACTAAATTTCTAAATAGTTGCAGACAAACTGCCTTAAGTATCTCTAATTCTAATCAAAAGTTATTACGGAATTAAAGGTACAGAGTCTGCAGACTCTAAAGATATTGAAGCTTTTTCATACAGGAAAATATGAGGACTTGAGAGAACTACTCTTGGATGCACGGTTTTGTAACCTATTTGAACACTGTAAAAACTAGACTCGGGGAAAAAAAAAAAAAAAAACAGAAAAGAGAATTGCCAAGAAAGGTAACTGAGAAATAATAAGCACGGGGGAATCTTCCACCTGCTTGGGGAGGGATATGAACTTGCATTTGGAGAGGTTTGTCTCTATACTCATGGGACCTTGACAAACATTTGAACTGCCATACCTCAGTTTCCTCACCTGCAAAATGAAAAACCTGGGCATAAACAATCTCTGTAGTCCTTTGAGCTCTACAATTCTGAAAACACATCTTTAAGCTATCCTTGCCAAAGGATTTTTAATTATGTACTTATACATCACAGAACATAAGGTATATAGTTGTAAGGGACGCAGCCAAAAGCAGCAGTAAGGGACAGCAGCAGAAAGTCTGGCTCCTCTCCATCCATGAATTCCATTCTTCCAAAGAAGCTCCTTCAATTCTTGAAGATGTTTCTTCTGGTAATGACTTCCATATTTGCATATCACACACTTATATTAGTATTTCCTGATTCTTTTCAATTTTAGATGGTCAACAGTTCTGTTCTCAATCTGTTGGGGCATTTATTCACCCACCCCACTTCCCCAGGTATAGTCACACTGTTGACATGCAAACATATAAAAATTCTAAACACATATATATATATATATATACATATTTACACACTGTCCTGTTCCCAGTGAGGTCATGTTTTGGCTAATAAATAAGATCTCATTTCACATCCAAACACTTCACAAAATGTAGTGGGCAAAAAATTAAAAGCTTGGCCTCTGTATTAGAATTCCTGGATTTGGGGGCACCTGGGTGGCTCAGTGGCTGAGTGTCTTTCTTTGGATAAGGTCGTGATCCCAGGGTCCTGGGATCAAGTCCCACATCAGGCTCCCCAAAGGGAGTCTGCTTCTCCCTCTGCTTATGTCTTTGCCTCTGTGTCACTCATAAATAAATAGAAAGAAAGAAAAAAAAAGAAATAAAGAGAGAGAGAGAAGAAGAAGGGAGGGAGGGAGGAGGGAGGCGGGGAGATATCCTGGATTTGGGTCTAAGTCCACCATACACAGGAGGAAAATATGAAAATGTGTTAAGGAAACCGAATTCAAAATTGGAGTTGGGAAGCCATGAAAGGGGGGCTCTGACACATGTACCACTCGCAGTCACAGCTTGTATAGTCCAAAAGAAGGAAGGTTTCCTCTGAGCCCAACAACAGCAAGCTGCCCTTGCCTGCAGCCAATGAGAAGCTGTGACTACTTTAAACAAAACTTTTGTTCAAAACAAGCCCTTCCCAACTTCCTCCTTTCCTTTATAAAAGGATGCTTGGGGGCGCCTGAGTGGCCTAGTCAGTTGAGAGCCCATCAACTCTTGGTTTCCGCTCAGGTCATAATCTCAAGGTTGTGAGACTGAGCCCTGAGCTGGGCTCTGTGCTGGGTGTGAGACCTGCTTAAGATCCCCTCTCTGCCCCAATGCCCCTCCTGCTTTAAAAAAAAAAAAAAAAAAAGAAAAGGATGCTCTTCTCCTTTGTTGTCTGGGCTTGCCTGTGGTACACCATAGTTTGTCCTAAATTGCAATTTTTCTGCTATTCCCAAATAAGCTCAATTTTGCTGGCTCGGAAGTTTACCTTTTTTCTTTTAAAAGGCTGACATTTCATGGTGTCAGAAGTGGGAACTGAAGGAGAGGTACCCCTGAGAAACTAATGCCCCCCAGAACCATGTTTGGAGCCCACTTGAGCCCCTGGTACTCTCCAATTCCATGAGTTGTCTTCTTCCTTTCAGTTAATTCAGTAAGTCTCCTCTTGGATTCAAGTTCTCTTCTTTTGGTTGATCTGTTTTCTTGAAGATATCATCTTTTTGATGAGTACTCATTTGTTTTCTGAACCTCTGGTTTGGTTTGGTTTTTAAGATTTATTTATTGGGGGGGTGGGGAGCAGAGGGAGAGAATCTTTCGGGCAGACTCCTCACTGAGGGAGGAGCCTGACTTGGGGGTCTCCATCCCACGACCCATGAGATCATGACCTGAGCTGAAACCAAGAGTCAGCCGCTTAACCAACTGAACAACACAGGAGGTCCCTGAACCTCTGGTTCTGAAGTATGGAATCCCAATCCTCTAAATCCTCTCAAGAGGTCCCCTTTCTGTAACCCTGATTGGTTTTATGTTCAAAAACTATGGTCCCTCCTCATACACATTCTAAACTAAATGGACTAACTTATCCAAAGATAATTTAGAACGCCAATGGCCATTATGAGAAACTTTCAACCTCCCCTTACCTGCTTTTTTCACAACTAAATTAGAAGACTGCTCTAAAATTAAATAGACTGAATGGGATTCCTATTTTAGTTGGTACCTGGAGGCTTCTAAACATATCCAAGATTCTATAATTGCCTTTTTACAAAAAAAATTTCTAAATTAACTGAGGTGAACAAACAAGCCAAAGAAAACAGAAAACCTTCTGAGGCTTTTTTCTTCTCCCTTGTCCCCCTTGTCTCCAGTGCTGGCTTCCTGTTTCTCTTCTGTACTGTCCTTCTCTCTTCAATACTCTCCACTTTCCTAATTCCAATCCTCTCACCACTTCCCCATTTCGCCAGTCCTCTCCCCAATTCCTCCTCCCACAAACCATCAGACCCTCTGAGGATCCAAATACAAAGTCCTTAATTTCTCATGTTCTCTGGACCAAAGCTGAACTATAAGCCATGGTCAAAGATTTTTCCCAAAGTAACTAAGGATCCCCACAGATTTGCTGAGGAATTTCAGAGAGTCATTCAAATTTATCAACCTGGCTTCTTCAACTTATCAGATAGTCCATATGCCTGTCAGTGAAGGCCAGGCCCAATGCTGGATGAAACTGCGAAGTGGAATGATCCCCAAAAGTCTTTAGAATGACAACTGGGAACAGAGAAACCCCTACTGCCTAATTTTATGATCAGGCTCAAGGAATAACCAAACTACTTCATTTGGCAATTCCCAGGATTTTCCCAGTCAATTAGAATAAGATTCAGGCTTGTGCCCAAAAGTTCAATGAGCCCATGATTATTTTAGCTGGCTCCAAATTGCTTTTAAAGAAAATTCTGGTCTTCCTTTGGACGTTAAATCCACTCGGGTAGGCTTTAATTCTGTTCATTATTGGGCTGAAGTGGGATATTTCTCTTCTGCTAAAAAGGACAAGGATGAAATGGGAGCCTGTGTCAACTCCAGATTTATTTAATTTAGCTAACCAGCTCCCATACCCAAGATGATTCAACTAAGAAGAAAGACCACTGAAATTCTTAATTTTCAATCCCAACAAATGGGGCCTCTAAACAAAATCAAATGCCTCCTGATCTCTGTCATTACTGCAAAAAGCCAGGATACTGTAAGAAAGACTGCTACAAACTTAAATTCTCCAGGCGCCTTCACCCCTCTAACCAACCTTTCCAATGTCCTAATCCCAAATGACAGGACTCCAAGGAACTCTAAGGGCTTTGGGAAAAGCTTTCCCCTTCATCGAGAAACCATGCTCCAGATTGGGGATAAACCTTTCTCTGTACTTACTGACACCAGAGCTACATTCTCAGTGCTCATCTCCATTACCATTAAACAGCCCCTGCCTCCAAGTACTAAAGCAGTTCAGACGGTGGGGGTCTCTAATAAACCTCAACAGGTTCCTGTCTCTACACCTATCCCCTTTGCTCAGGCCCTTTAAGAGATGGCCACCCTTTTCTCCGTAGTTCCTCCACCACTATTCATTTTTTTGAGCCACAGTTCCTTAGAAAACTGTTATACTCTTGAAAAGGGGAAACAATTCTAGAATTTGAAAACAGCAACCAAAATAGCTAACTAAGCAAATCAAATGACCCTTTAGCATCTTTTATTTGCTCCATCCCTGGAAGCACTGGAACTTATACCAAAAGACACTAATTATCTGTCCCTATTAGATCAGCTACCACACTCCTTAAGGTCAAAATCCTCTACTAATATTGACAAAATCCATAATGCATTAAGATCCAAATTGATCCCCTAAAACCTCTCCCCTGAATTAATCAGTACCATATAAATAAAGAGAACCTTCAAGGCATTAACCCAGTAATAGAAGAGTGTAAGGCCCAGGGTCTCAATATCCCTTACACCAGTCCCTACAACACTCCTGTGTTACCTGTGAAAGTAAATGGCCACAATGGAAGCTTGCCTGTGACCTCGGAGCCATGTTGTCACCAGTTGCCCCCAATCCCCACACTTTATTAGCCTGCATTCCCTACTGAGAGCAATTTTTTTCTGTGATTTAATGTATGTAGTGCTTTCTCTAGTATCCCAGTACATAAAATAAGTCAATACCTTCCCCTTTTACTTGGGAAGGACAGCGAAACACCTGGATAGCAATGCCCCAGGGTTTCACTGAAAGCCCTTATTTCTTATAAGTTTTGAAGGCTGACCTAGATGATATCAAGTTCCCTGGAGTCCCTACTTGAACATGATAGGAGAATGACTTACTTCTCCGCTCCCCATCTCAAGCCTCTTCACAAAAAGATAACATCCATTTGCTAAACTCCTGGCCAAGAAGGGATATAAATTCTCTAAGAAAAAATTACAATCTGTATAAACTCAAGTATGATATTTAGAAGATCTAATCTCAGAAAAAAGACTTACATCTAGATCCAGACAGGCTTTGTGGCACCCTGAACTTCCCAAAGCCTAAAATCAAACATCGACTGTGAGGTTTGCTTGTACTGGCAGGCTATTGTAGCAACTGGACCATAAACTTTTCTCCTATGGCCCAACGTTTATACACCTTGTTAAAAACTACTAAACCTGACCCTATCAACTTGAAAGGTTCAGATAACATAACTTTATAAATCTTAAAGTTAAAAAAAATAAAAATAATCCTGCCCTTGGACACCCCAATTATCAACTCCCTTTCTTCCTTTGTATATGAAAAGAAGGGACTGTCCTTGGAGCACTCACCCAAAAGCATGATGATCATCACCAGCCCATAGGATATTACAGCCAACAACTAGATCCTGTAGCCTGTGGATAACCCCCAGGCCTCAGAGCTATGTCTGCTACTGCCCTTTTTGTAAAGGCCACTGAGGAAATGGCCATGGGATCCTTTTTAACCATCTTTGTGGAACGTGCAGTTGAACTCTTAATTCTCTTCATAACATCTTTTAGTAAGCTGTCTCACTTCCTATGAAATGCTCCTGTAAACTGCCCCTTCTATCACTGTAATAATTCACAGTAAAAACCTTAGCCCTGCTACTCTTTCCCCTTCCCACACTGATGAAGCCCCCCACGACTGCTCAATACCAACAGATGACCCCTGACTCCCTGTGATGACTTAAAAAAAACTCCTTTCAATAACCATGACTCCTCATGGTTCACTGATGGATCTTATGTGGAAAATGAAGATGGTAAATGTTTTGCTGAGTATGCACTATCAATCCCTTTGGAAGTAACTCAAGTAGCACCTTTAACTTTGGCTACTTGAGCCCAAAAAGCCCAACTACACACTCTGGGGCCTCTATCCTAACCAATGGGAGGACTGCCAACATTTATATGAACAGTAGACAGACCTTTGGAGGGGTTGAGGACTTTGAAATGTTAGGGCAACAATGTCGCTTCCTTAATTCCAGCAGACGAAATTAAAAATAGAACTTTTTTTCCCCCAGAAATTATTGGACACCACGCTTTTACCTCCTGCTTTGTCTATCACTACAATTCCAGAACATTCTGAGCTTGACTCTCAGAAAGCTAAAGGAAATCACCTTGCTGACCTATCTGCAAAACATACTGCCCTCCAAAGGTTCAGAGGTCAAAACCTCTGTCATGGTCCAAAGGAACTCACCTCCAGATGATAATGTGGAGAAACTGCCTAGAGACATCCAACAATCAGCACCAGAAAGGAAAAACAATATTGACAATCAGATGGTTTTGGTATGGTAAGAAGAAAAACCTCTGGTGGACCAAATAAGAAGCCGGTCCTACCAGAAATTCTAAAATTCCCGCTATTGACCACTGTACATGCATTAAACCATTTGCCTATAGATAAAATGGTAATGTTTATGAATCAATACTGGTAAGGAAATATTAACAAGGCTTTAGAAAGCGCCTACTTAACTTGTCCCATCTGCTCAAAATAAAAGTCAGGGAGAGCTATCTGTACAGCTCCTGGCACTTTATATTGCCTACTGAACCATTCAAAGTTTGGCAAATGGACTTTACTCAGCTACTTCCATCTCATGGGTATAAATATGTTTTGGTAATGATTTGTATGGTTTTCCACTGGATCAAGGATTTTGCCTCTTCCAAAGCTAAAATCCTACTGGAAGGATCATCCATACATCAGGAACCCCTCTTCATCTCCACCGCAACCAGAAAATCCATTTAACTGGCCAAATATTATGGCAAGTCTGTGCTGTTTGGCCAGTTTTACAACATTTTCACTGTGCTTATCATCCTCAGTCCTCAGGATGAGTCAAATGAACCAACAACATCATCAAAACTCAACTGGCAAAATTTGTGGAAACTCTGCAAATACTATGGTGGTTGGTTCTTCTAAATCTAGATCCATCCCCTTTGGAACTCATGAACTCTCACCCTTTGAGATATTTACTGGGTGCCTCATAAATCTAGCTTCCACCCCTTTTTATCTGCACTTAATAAAAGGAGATACACTTCAGTCTTGCAAATGTCTAATTACCTCCCTTGAAAATAACCATGCTCTAGTAGTAGAGCAATCTTTTCACAGTGCACTCTCAGGAGACGAAGACCTCAAACACCACACCCTGCAACATGGGAATTTTGTTTATTGGAAAGACCTCTCCAAAAAGACTCTTCAACCACAATGGAAGGGCCCTTATCAAGTGTTAATGACCAATCCGTGTGCAGCCAAAATCCAAGGAGTGGACTCCTGGATCCATGTGTCTTCTATGAAGAAAGCCTCAAAACCTGACTGGATCTGTACACCAACCGGATAACCTCAAATTGAAGATTTCTAGGAATTAAAGCAGACAACAGCTGAAGCAGACAGCTTTCCTCAATATGATGGAATCAGGCCAATATTCTTTCTGCTTTCTCTTAGTCTGTTTTCTCCTTCGCTGTCCTGGAAAGACAATGCCCTCCCCCACATTTTCCAATTCCTCACAAAAGGGGGAAACCTTTCTGATGATTCAGATTCTGTTGGATCTGTCCATGACAGTCATGACTCTTCCTCACAGCAAATCTTCTCCTCCACCTCCACTGCTACCTGCACCTCTCTGGATATCTGTCACTAAGTCAAATTTCTACAACCAGGTTTTCCAGCACCTTGCTTTGATCTCTCCCCTGTCATAACTCTCAAAATAAATAATTGTACCTATCCCACCCATATGGTTGCCCATTCTCATTACTGCCTTAGGTCTCCTTGCCCTAGCAAAACAACCCCTCTCTATACAGCCTTTTAAGAACAAAGTCCACAGAATAAGATTGCTTTCACCCCAATTATTCCTCAAACACCACTGACCCTTGGCTTTAAAGGACCAACTAAATCATCCCAATTAACAGCGCCATTAATAATCAAGCTCTAGCAGGAATCTTATATGCACCACCTGATTTTACCTTTGTGAAGAATGGGCCTCTCAATGGGCCTATGAATGTTTAGACAGCTGGCAGATTGGAGGCCACTGCTTACTAGAATTTCTAACAATAAATCTGAAACCTTTCATTGGTCTTCTCCACTAAACCTTTACTGCTGCCATAACCAGGAACTCCCAGGAGGTATATAGAACTCTGGATTTGCCTCTATTGGAAGGGCACTTATCCCTATTGTAGGTACTACACCAGTGAACAAATTATTAGAAAGCTCTCTCTGGAGTCAGAAAAACTCTCCAATTCCACTCTGAAGACAACAGTCATCCAATAACAATTACTTGACTCACTGGTTAATGTAGTTTTGGACAATCACGTAATCCTTGATCACCTACTTGCTAAATAAGAAGGTATTTGTGTGATAGCAAACACCTGACACACATGAATAAACTCCTCTGGAGAAGTAGAAAGCCAAATACATAAAATTAGGGAACAAGCATATCGGCTACCACAAATTCCTCATGACCAAAGGGAAAGGAGGGGAGCTGATTGGGGAAAAAGTAGAGAGGAAGACAAACCATGAGAGACTCCTAACTCTGGGAAACAAAGGGTTGCAGAAGGGGAGGTTAGTGGAGGGATAGGGTAGCCTGGTGATGGACATTAAGGAGGGCACACGAGGAGATAAGCATTAGGTGTTACACTATATGTTGGCAAACTGAATTTAAATAAAATAGATTTTTAAAAATATTCCACGTGACAATCCATGGTCCTTGATTTCTTTGGCTAGTTGCCTTCAGGTTTAGGCTCCTGGATTTAGACTATGATACAAACTGGGGTCATTATTCTGCTCCTCTCATTTTATTTTATAAAATCATTTTTAAGCTCTGCACCTGGTGCCTGTCAAACCTTTGTAGGAACAATGTACCAGGGGATCCCTGGGTGGCACAGCGGTTTAGCGCCTGCCTTTGGCCCAGGGCGCGATCCTGGAGACCCAGGATCAAATCCCACGTCGGGCTCCCGGTGCATGGAGCCTGCTTCTCCCTCTGCCTATGTCTCTGCCTCTCTCTCCCTCTCTCTCTCTGTGTGTGTGTGTGTGACTATCATAAATAAATTTTAAAAATTAAAAAAAAAAAAAGGAACAATGTACCAAATAAGGTGTTGCTGACTCTGGGCATCAAGATTAACATCAGTGCTTACAACCTTGATATAGACTTTAGATGAGAAATGCCTGAGATTTCTCCCTTCTACCCTGCCTTGTTACTCAAATGTGGCCTCAACAGTTTCCAATCCGGGCACTTCCTTTGACATGGGCCATGACACCCAGAAAAGGTCCTTCCTCACATCAAGGGACAGAAACTTTTCCTATAAGGAACAGATGACCCAACTCTTGGTCAGTGATGCTTTTAAAGAAACATCTTGACCAAAAGAGGGAAACATAAAAATGTGTTAAAGAAATCAAACTCAAAATTGGAGCTGAGAAGCCACAAAAGGAGAGCTCTGACACACATACCACTCGTGGTCACAGCCTGCACAATCCAGAAGGAAGATTTCCTCTCAGCCCAGCAACAGCAAGCTGCCCTTGCCTGCAGCCAGCGAGAAGCTGCCACCACTCAGAACTTCTCTCATTTCTCCTCCAAAGAACTTTTGTTCAAGACAAACCCCTCCCAACTTCCTTTCCTCTATAAAAGCACACTCCTCTTTTGTTCTCCCAGGTTGCCCATGGTTCACCATCACTTGCCTATCCTGAACTGCAATTCCTCTGCCGCTTCTGAATAAACTCAGTTTTGCTGGTTGAATTACTTACCTTTTCTTTTTAAAGCCTTTTCCTTTTAAAAGGGTAACAGAAGTATGTACCTAAAAGTTCCTTATTTTCTCAGAATCTTCTGTTTTCCTCCTATGTAGCCTAATTAGAACAGCACCCACTACAAAATGGTTAAACCACAAAGCAAAAACGTGGTACATGTCAACGCACTTTGCTGATCATAAAACACTATAGAAATGTTACTTTCGGTATTTGTCTTTACTAAGAGATCAGATCCCTACAAATGAAATCCCTGACATTACTGGTCCCTCTTGAGCACCGTTCCTCTACCGAGGCTAAAAGCTGGAAGTTGCTGAGAAAGATAGTGAAGTAGATAGAAATTGTGTTTCAAGGCCAGAATGTGAGTGCCCAATTCTTCAAAGGGCCCATGCATTGCTCTATGAAACCTGTACACAGAGTAAAGATCAAGCATTGAAGCATGGATCTGGGAAAGTAATTCTGTTTCTTATCTGCAGAGAGGGGAAGCTTCCTTATCAAAATTTTAAGTAATACAAGAACGAAATTTCAAAAGTCACTTCTCAGGCAACTCCTGTTTCTTCTAATATGTACCTCTCTCTTTCTACATGATTTGTTTGTACATCTGCTTTCTGATTTGCAGACACTATCTACTGGCTTCCTATCATGGTAGAACAAACTGCAGGAAAAGTGTTTTGAGCCAAACTTGGGATATCATCATGCAGAACTGTCCAGTGACACATTACTCCGAACAGTCTTTTGACTTCTAGTCTTCAAAAGCCTACATTACACGCAATACAACCTACAGTGTCTCTATGTAGAGGCAAGAAGGAAGCTAGCTAGGTAGTTGGGCCTACATTATTAGACCACTCTAAACCTCTCTCTGAATCCAGCTCACTGATGCCCCGGTTTTTTTTTTTTTGGGGGGGGGGTTGCCATTTTCATCCACCCCACACAATTTAATCCTGTTCCTGAGGCTACAGGACAAACAAAAAATAGGACCCCAAACTCTCATGCGTTTCAAGACAAGCATGGGCACAATTCTTATGAGCTCTGTGGAAAGGGATTAACCACAGCTAAAAGAAATCCGTTTTTAATTATCTGAAAAGTTATCTAAAGCCAACAAGTATGCAGCATTAAAATTTATGGACTGAATCTCCTGCATAATATCTGTCCAGAGGTGACCACTAACATTCTCCAAGTGTAGACTTCAGCTGGGGTATGCTAGCTTTGGGCAGGGACAACATCAAGTCTAGTGCCAGGTGTACAAGTGAACTTGAGGTCAGGCAGGTGACCCCGCCAAGCAGGCATGGTACATTAAGGAGAGGAAATCTTTTCTCTCATTAATCAACAGGATAAAGGTGATTAAGCAGGAATTATTTTTCAATGACCTACATAATTTCATCAGGGCTGCTCTGGCTATTAGCAGAGAGCAGATGACTTCCTAATAAGATGAATTTGATAGCAGAGCTCTTCCAGAGAACCCGGTGGGTGGGCCCAATCTGTCGCCTTACTATTACTCCTCAGGGCTGTCTCTCTCTGTTTGGGGCTCCTTCCTCTAAAGGAGGTATCTCCTTGCCACCCGATGGCTGAGGTCTGCACCGCTTGCTGAATGGTGGAAGCTGGATCTGTTAAGAATCGGTGGATCCAGGTGGGTGAACCAGGGCTCACGTGATTCCCAAAGTTCCAAGCAAACACGACTACAGCTGCTCCCAACACCTCTCTCTGGCCGGGCTTGAAATAGGACGGCAGCTAGCGCCCTTCGCCAGCAGAAACGGGGTTAACAAGAAAGCCTTGTTAGAGTCGGGGCGGGGGAGAGACGGACGGACAAGCAGGCACACCATCAATAACCACCACCACGACGTGAACGCAGTCTCACAGAGACCTTATGGAATTGAGCAACAGCCACCCAACAAGTCCGTCCCTACACCCGCAGAGCACTGCAGCCCTCAGAGCGGCACCTCCTCTGTCCCCGGGCGAGCAAGGCTGCGCCCTAGAGCTCTCGCCTCTGCCCGTTCCTCCCACAGGACCCCCGCTCTCTGGCCTCAGGGACCAGGGAAAGAGCCAGCGAGTCCTGATGACATCTTCCTCCGTCAAAACAAGCTGGCTGGCTGTCCCCCGAGGTCAGTCACCGGGCAACGCGGGCTCCCGCGGCTCCCGCAGCGCCTCCTCCCCGCCGCGATCCCGTTCGGGGTGTTCCCAGCGCAACCCCCACCCACCGCCGCGCCTCCCGCCCAGCCGGGGTGCAGGGGAGAGGCCCGTCTGCCCTCCCCGCCTCCCTCGAGCCCCCCAAGTAAAGGAATCCCGCAAGCGCACAGCTCAGAGCAGGATGCCACGTACCTACCTGTCCGCAGACCTGGCTCCTCCTCCCCGCCGTGCGGGGCTCTCGGGACGGTGTCCGCAAACAGTCGGGAAAGTTTGTGCCGCCGTCCTGGAGGCACCGGCCGCGGAGCCGCCCCCCGCGCGCGGGGCACCGAGTGGGGAGGGGGCCGGCTGCTCCCCGCGCGGCTCCAACTCCGCAGCCCGCCAGGCCCTGGGAAGAGAGGAGGAGGAGGGAGGAGGGAGGAGGGCTGAGCGCAACTTTTCGACGGTGCGTCAGCGGGTGGCTGAGCCGCGCGGATCCCGGGCTCCGCACCACTCACCCCTCCCAGCTCTGCTCGCGGGAGCGGGGGCGGGGCGGGGCGGGGCGGGGCGGGGCGGGGCCTAACCTGCGGGGCGGGGCCCAACCTGCCCGGCGGCCCCGGGGAGCGCGCTCCTGGCCCCGCCCCCGCCCCGCCGGCCCCGCCCCCGGGCCTCGCGGCCGCCAGGTGCGCGGGGCCCTGGTTTCCAGGGTGAAGGGGGAGGAGCCTCGGAGGGAAACTTTCCACCGAAACTTAACCCGGGCGGCGTGAAGGACACCCGGCCTCGGGGGCTCGTCTTTGGCCAGAACTGCGCCCCTTCACACACGGCCGCGCTCACGCACACCCCCCAGACGAGAAAATGAATCCGCATTTATGAACCAGCGGGGGCTCGTTTCCGGGGTCCCGCCGAGTGGGGGCGGTGGGGCCGGGCCGCCCGACCTCTGAGATGTCTCGCTTTCCAGGGCGTGACCGCGGCCGGCGGCGCCCTCTCCCTCTCCCACTCCAGTTGCTTTCACTGAAGCCCTCCTTTTGTCCCTGAGGCTTGAATTTTAAGATGTTCATAGAGTCCCAAGAGAGCTGAATCCGGGGTCGGAAACGTCCGCCGGTTATTCTGGCATATTCTACTGAAGTGGGCAGGGGGAGATTTGCCCTGGGCGGACAATGGCAGGGTTTGGGGGAGCCCGGGGTGGGAGGCTGGGGGGGAAGCAGGTGGTGCTCTTTTTTTTTTTTTTTTTTTTTTAAGATGAGTCAGTGTTACTGTAGTTGTTTGTGAGTATGTGTGCGCGAGGCACACGGTCACTGGAGAACCACACCCCCTAAATGAGGGCTTCACCCCCTAAATGAGGGCTTCCTAATTTGGGCAGTTCTACAGCTGAAAGGAACCATCCCCGGCTGGAGACTCCCAGGACGATGGGACGGCAGGTTCAGAATCCATCCCCCCCAGGCCACACATACACACTGGGGCAGGGTGAGGTGGGGTGGAGAGAACTGTTGGTCTTTAGCACTGCCCCGTGTCAACATCCCTCCCAGAGCCCAGACCTCCCCGGGGGAGGCCCCTGCACAGCCTGGCCCCTCCTTTGCCGTCTGCCCTTCATTAGACGCTTGGGCCTGTGTCCATGCCAAACTGGGAAGGGCCGCCTTCCCTCCCCATTCCTCTATCTCCCACACCCCCTGCGTGCTTGGGCAGCATAGTCAGTGCTTTGCTTTCTGACTTTAAATCCAGGAGGAGGAATCAAATTCTTCAGTCGAGGCCTTCCTGGCTGTTTCAGAGCTCTGTGGTTGGCGTGGTTGAAACTTGAGGTAAGCCAAAACCTGAGCAGGTTGGGCCACACCAGCTTACAAAGGCTGATGTGGAGAATTTTCCACCTCAGCAGCATCCTGCTGGCACCTTACCAAATTCCCCTTTGGAGGAAGCATCTTCCTCCCTTCGTTCTCAATGAATGACATCTGGAGAGAACCAAAATCAGGTATCTCCAGTTTCCAAACCACGGTAATGGGAGGATACATATTTCACACTTCCTTCTAAGGCCGTCTACCACCACTGCTGTGGCTCCCGAACAGCAGCAGGAAGACGGTTGCCCTTGCTGTGATTCCTCTCAGGATTCACCAACGTTTCACCTGAAACAAGTGTAGACAAAGTCCCTTAAGTAAAAGCTGGGAAGGACAAGAGAGAAAGAAAAGAGGAAGTTCTGGCCAGCAGGTCACCTTGGACGGCTCTAATGAATGGAACATGGGGGAATCATTCACTTAATCACTGTTCATTTAGTGGTTTTTTTCATGCTAGGCATTCTTCTAGGTGTTGGGGTCACAGGGGAGAACTAACACATAAAAATGCTAGTAACCCTAATGGAGCTTACTTTCCAGATGAGAGAGACCAGCTATAAACCTGTGGACTGCCGACTGATTAGAAATGCTCCAGAGGATAGGGATCCCTGGGTGGCTCAGCGGTTTAGCGCCTGCCTTTGGCCCAGAGCGCGATCCTGGAGTCCCACATCGGACTCCCGGCATGGAGCCTGCTTCTCCCTCTGCCTCTCTCTCTCTCTATGTCTATCATGAATCAATAAATAAAATCTTTAAAAAAATAGAAAAAAAATAGAAATGCTCCGGAGGAAAATTAAACAGGGTAGAGACATAAGGAGTATGACAGGTACTCTTTCAAATAAGATGATCAAGGAACACCTCTGGAGGAGGTAACATTTGAGCAAAGGCCTACAGGAGGTTAAGGAGTGAGATATCTGGACAGGCAACTTTCAAGGCAGAAAGCACAGCAAGTACCAAAGCCCTGAGGCAGGAACATGCCTGGGTGCGCTAGGAACAACCAAGAAACCAGAGTGGCCGAATGGAGAAGGTAAAGACAGGAAGAGTTGGGGTGGTACAGTTCGGGTGAGGCTTTTACTCTGACTGAGTTGGGAGCCATTGGAGGGTTTAGGGTAGAAAAATGACATCTTCTGACACATAGGAGCACTTTGACTTTTAAGCTGAGTATAGACAGGAGTGGGTAGCAGAGACTAGTTAGAAGGCTATTGAAATAATCCAAGAGCAAGAGGATAGTGGCTCTGACTAGGGAGATAGGACTGGAGGTAACAAACTGACAGGGCCTCTTCACAGATTGAATGTGAAGCATGAAGGAAAGAAAACAAGGAAGACTCTTTGAGGTTTTGAGCCTGAGCAGCTGGAAGGATGGAATTGCCAGAATAAAGGAGAAGACTTCAAAAGGAGCAGACTGGGTATAAAAATCAAGAAGGCCAGAGAGGCTTTTCTCCTCAGCTGCTTGAAGCTCGGCCGCCATCATGAATGACACAGTAACTATCTGGACCAGGAAGTTCATGACCAACCGACTGCTTCAGCGGAAACAGATGGTCATTGATGTTCTTCATCCCGGGAAGGCAACAGTACCTAAGACAGAAATTCGGGAAAAACTAGCCAAAATGTACAAGACCACACCAGATGTCATATTTGTATTTGGATTCAGAACCCATTTTGGTGGTGGCAAGACAACTGGCTTTGGGGTGATTTATGATTCCTTGGATTATGCAAAGAAAAATGAACCCAAACATAGACTTGCAAGACATGGCCTGTATGAGAAGAAAAAGACTTCAAGAAAACAGCGCAAAGAACGCAAAAACAGAATGAAGAAAGTCAGGGGATCTGCAAAAGCCAACGTTGGTGCTGGCAAAAAGTGAGCTGGAGATTGGACAACAGAAGGAGTAAAGATTCTGCAGTGGCTTTATCTGTAGTGATTGTGCAGATTTTTCATGAGAGGATTAATAAACTAAGAACGTTAATGTGAAAAAAAAAAAAAGAAGGCCAAAGGGAAGACAGAAAAGAAAGAACACATAATTTGAACAATCTTCAAGTTCCTCACTTTATCAAATGAAGGAAATACTTAACTCATTAGAGTTGTGTTAAGGATAACATGAATTAATGCAGTGAAGTGTCTAGCACAGTACCTGATAAACAGCAACGGTTAAGAATGTTAACTCCCTCTCTACAAAAATGAGTTTCATACCTATCTACTATGCCCTCTGGGGAGGAAACAGGGTCACTGTTTTAGAGGAAATAAGTCTTACTAAAAGTAAAGGAGAAGGAAATGAAAACAGGAAAGAAAGGGCATGAAATAAAAATATAAAAACAATGGAATATTAGTCATAAAAAAAGAATGAAATCTTGCCACTTGTGACAACACAGATGAACCTTGAGAGTATTATACTATGTGAAATAAGTCAGAGAAATGCAAATACCATATGATTTCACTTACATGGGGAATTTTAGAAAACAAAACAGGGACGCCTGGGTGGCTCAGTTAGATAAGCCTCCAGCTCTTGATTTCAGCTCAGGTCAGTGGTAGCATCAAGCGCCATGTCCGGCTCCATGCTCAGTGCAAAGTCTGATTCAGAGTCTTCCTCCCTGCTCTGCCCCTCCCCACTCACAGTCTGTCTAAAATAAACTCTAAAAAAAAAAAAAAAAAATCAGACTCATGGATATAGAGAACAGACTGATAGTTGCCAGAGGAGCAGGGCGTAGAGATGGGGGATAAAATGGGTGAAAGAGAACAAGAGGTCCAAACATCCAGTTATAAAACAAATAAGTCATAGGGAAGTATTATACAGCAGGGGAAATGCAGTCAATAATATTCTATTAATTTTGTATGATGATAGATGATAACTAGAACTGTTGTGATTATTTTACAATACATCTAAACATCAAATCCATGTTATAGTAGTTTCTCCTGAGTTCTATCTACTTCCTTAAGGAGACAAACCAAGGTATCAGAGTTTACTAATTTGAGAAAGGAGTTTAAAATATGAAAAGTTTGTAATAAAACAGAAAAATACAACATATGTAATAAGCAAAGAATTTTTTGTTGCTACTCCTTATAAAAATTTATTTCAAATGAGATGTATCAATAGAAAAATAGTCAAAATAACAGAGAATTCTAAAAAATAAAATTTTAAAAAGCACAAATGGCCAATGAGAAACAATTATTTTTTACTTATAAATTTGGCAAGATCAGAAAAATCATAGAAATAATATTGTTGGATGTTGGACAATATCATACCATACTGAAGGAAGTCACAGCAATTTTTAGAAATGTAGATCTAAATATTCAAAATGTTTATACTTTTCAAACCAGAAATTTTACTTCTAGAAATTTATCTAATATTCAAATATTTGCTAAAACTTTATATATAAGAATGTCCATCACAGTGTCATTTAAGTGTAGTGAAAAGAAATATGCTAAGTATCCACCAAGACAGCCATATTATAAGAGTGAACCCATGTGAAACCATGTTATAAGAGTATAAGCAGACTTTTAAAAATATTAATGAATGTCTATTAAATGAAAATGGTTCACAATACATTATTATATAAAATAAGCCTACTACAAAACAATATTAAAGTAGGATAATCCTTAATAATCTCTATATTAGGTTGCCCTCTTTTTATTAGGTTATCTCTATATTAGGTTGACCTCTTTTTATTCTCTTTGTTTTCTCTATTTGCACACTTTCTGCCATAAGATAGTGTCACACTCTGGGGGGATGATAGGCTGTATACATAATGAGATTTAGTGGATACCGCCAAAGTTTTCCCAAGGTGGTTATACCAATTTACACTCCCACTGGCAATATTTAAAAGAGTTTTAGTTTGAAGCAATGCATTTTTAACATGATGTATCCAGTGACAGCCATTGATTTGAACTCTACTACTTTAAAAGTTGAAATGATTAAGTGAAGTTAGAAATAAGCTGGGAGTGCAAGCTGATGCAGCCACTCTGGAAAACAGTATGGAGGTTCCTCAAAAAGTTAAAAATAGAGCTACCCTACAACCCAGCAATTGCCCTACTAGGAATTTACCCCATAGATACAAATGTAGTGATCCAAAGGGGCACCTGCACCCTAGTGTTTATAGTAGCAATGTCCACAATAGCCAAACTATGGAAAGAGCTCCAATGTCCATCAACAGATGAATGGATAAAGAAGATGTGGTATATATACATACAAGGGAATATCTTGTATACTCAGCCATCAAAAAAAATAATAATAAATCTTGCCATTTGCAATGACATGGATGGAACTAGAGGGTATTATACTAAGCAAAATAAGTCAACCAGAGACAATTATGATCTCACTCTTATGTGGAATTTAATAAACAAAATAGAAGAGCATTAGAGGAAGGGAGGGAAAAATAAAACAAGATGTAATCAGAGAGGAAGACAAACCAAAAGAGACTCTTAATCATGAAACAAACTGAGGGTTGCTGGAGAGAAGAGGAGTGGGGGGACAGAGTAACTGGGTGATGGGCATTAAGGAGGGCACATGATGAAATACACACTGGATATTATCGGAGACTGATGAATCACTGACCTCTACCTCCGAATCCATAATAATAATTGAATAATCCATAATAATTAATTGAATTTAAATAACAAAATAACTTTAAAAAATTAGAAATAAGCACATTGGAGGGTGCCTGGATGGCTTAGTCAGGGAAGCATCTAACTCTTGATCTCAGTTCAGGTCTCGATCTGTTGTAAGTTCAAGGGTGTGGAGCCTACGAAAAGAAAAGAAAAAAGAAAAGAAAAGAAAAGAAAAGAGAAAGAAAAATGAAAAGAGAAGAGAAGAGAAGAAAAGAGAAAGAAAGGCAATGTTGTGAGTGCATATACTAGTAATATAATTTCAACCTGTCTAGATTATATTTTTCATTAATTTGTCTCATTTATTCTGACCTTCTCTAGCTTGTTATACACATTATGTCCAAGTATTCATATTAAATTTCTTTAACACAGAAGGCCTTCAGAAGACTCCCTTCTTTTCTTACCTCCTTTATTCCCGCTTTAAAAATGTAATTGTATTTTAAATTGCATTATATATTTCCCAAAAAATATTTAAAATATTAAAACATGATTATATGAAAAAAGGAAGAACAATATCTCATTAGTACTAGCAAACACTCTTCTTTCACATAACTCATGGGACTAGAGTCTATATCTTTACATCTCTGTGAGGAAGTGAACAAAGGCTATCACCTCTGATTAACAAAAATAGAAGTTCAGGTGCAGAATAGGGAAGTGAGCAGTCTGAGATGAGGATGTCAAAACGATCCCTTCACTGACCCAGATATCTTGGAACCTAAACTAAAAATGACACAAAGACAGTATCATTTATAGTCAGATTAAATCTAAATTTAAATTATCTTCTTAAGTTGCTTCTCTTAAAAAGAGCTTAGAAATGGGGGATCCCTGGGTGGCGCAGCGGTTTAGCGCCTGCCTTTGGCCCAGGGCGCTATCCTGGAGACCCGGGATCGAATCCCACATCAGGCTCCCGGTGCATGGAGCCTGCTTCTCCCTCTGCCTGTGTCTCTGCCTCTCTCTCTCTCTCTCTCTCTGTGACTATCATAAATAAATAAAAATTTAAAAAAAAAAAAAAAGAGCTTAGAAATGAACAATGTGTGTCTTGTTCAAATATTAATAATTCTGTCAAAAAATTCTTCTAACAAATACATTATTAATAATAATAATAAGCCAATCCTTGTGAATGGTCTCCTCTCCTGTAGAAATTATCAGTGGTCTACTCCACTGATGATGCAAGTCTTATTTATCATAAAACTCTTCCATCATCCATCTGTCTTGTCCTTTTAAGTGAATCAGTGGTAACATGTTCATGGCTTAGGCTCTGGAGTAGATGCACTGACAGAGTGTGTTCATATCCCAACTCTATACTTCCAGCTGTATGACTTGGATCAAGTAACTAAGTCACTTCATTTCTTGTTGTGCCTCAGTTTTATCTCTAAAAAGAGAGAATCATAGTACCTAAATCATTGGTGTGTGATGATGATTGTATCTCTCTGAGCACAGCGTAGTGCATCTGATAAGCACTCAGGTTTAATTAATTATCAAGGCAGTTTTTTGGAATTTATCCCAAGAAAATAATACTAAAAGTATTATCATACCAGCAAGAATTTATAATATCAACATTTTGCAAACAATTTCTCAAACAGGAATGAACCAAAATAAATTTTGTTCTATCCAAACATAGTCTATCATGTAGATGATCTCAGTTTCATAAAAAATCTAAAATAAAACCCATGTGTACATTCAGAACTATGACTTACGGTTACCCAAGTTGTTCACTACACAGGGTACCTGCCCTCGAGGCAACTGAAATCTGAAATCTAGCTGCATTCTGCTTATCAAGCTGCATCACCCTGCTACAGGGCTGCATTCACCCAAAGAACAGAAGAACTTTTTAGACTTGCCTAAAGGGGTAATATAAGCTAGCATCACCCATGTGTAAATATGGACAGAAAAAAAGATTGAATCACACAAACCAAAGTTTTAACATTGATTATCTTGAAGTACCAAGACTCTAAAAGATATTTTCTTCATTATAATTTTCTGTTTTCCCAACCTTCTACAACCTAATATATGTTCCTTTTATGATTATAAGATAATAAATTTTACTTTCAAAAAACTAAAAAATGCACATCAAGGCTACAGGATAATCCCCCACACACATTAGGACACCCACTACCAAAAAAATGCAGGCGTGTGCACACACACACACACACACACACACACCCAGAAAAGTGCTGGCAAGGATATGGAAAGAAAGGGGTAATCCCTGTGCACTGTTGGTGGGAATGCAAATTGGTACAGCTACTTCCTCAAAAAGTTAAAAATATAATTATCTGATCCAGCAATCCATTTCTTATATATAGCCAAAAGAATTGAAAGTGGGATCTTGAAGAGATATTTACACAGCATGTTCATAGCAGCATTATTCACAATTGCCAAGAGGAAAAGGTGGGAGACTCTGGCATTGCCCCTGCCTAACTATCTTACCCAAAGTTGTGCCCACTTCCTGGGGACAGTAACTGGTCTATACAAGGGATAAAGTTTGGGTCCACTCAGTCCAAATCAGAACTGTCTCAGTTCTGGAGCTTCTCATGGGATCAAACTAAGACTACCACAGTTCAACTTCTCACTCTGCAGGATCCTGCTTCCTTGGCTCCTCCATAGGTGTTGACCCTGAGACCATAGCCCACTAATCTCCCCAAATGCAAAACTCTATCTTAAGGTCTGTTTCCTGGAAGACTCAACCTGGAACTCTTATTAAAGAAATCTTTTCCTTTCCTAGTATTCTACTATATTTTCTTCTTCAATTTTATATTTAATCCTTTATAATACATTTAGAGTTTATTTTTAGATAAGTTAGGGATTTGATTGTATTTTTCTCCTTAGAGTGAGCTAATTTTCTCAGTACCATTTACTAAATAATCCAGTATTTCTTTATTGATTTTATTTCTCCATAGCAAATTCCCATATATTCACAGGTCTGTTTCTTGACTTTCTACCCTGACTTCTTAGCTTAAAGATTTGATCCTCTTACACTATTTCAATTACTTTGGCCTATTTTTCAAAACTGTCCTTTATATATTCACGAAATACATTTTAAAACCACTTTATTGATTTATCTCTAAAAATCCTTCTGCGATTCTTTTTAATTATACTGCATTTATATATTAATTTTTGAGGAATTAAATCTTCAAAATGTTAACAGATCTCATCTATTGCCAGGATATTTTGTTTCATTTATTCAGATATTTTTAAAATATCCTTTAATGAAGTTGCACAATTTATTCCATAATTATTTTTATATTCTTTAATAGCTCAATTTCTGTATGTCATATGGTTTTGTTGCAATTCTACTCTATCATTGTTAATATGGAGGTATGAAGTTTGTTTTTATATGTTTATCATGTACCTGGCTGTTTTGCTGTACTCTCTTTTTGGTTCTAAAGGTTGGTTGAATTTGAAGAGGATTTATATAAATTATCAACATCTGAAAGCAATATGTTGTGATATGTTTTAATGTATTCATCATTCTTTCCAGTCCTTTAGCATCTCTAAACATCCTTCTTGGGAATTACAAGAGGTTTCTTTCCTGTTAAATCCCCAACACCCATAATAAAGACAGAAACTTGCTTTTTTCAGACTCCTATGCAGAGATAACACAGATTTTAAAAGGGACATTAATGAAATGAGAAGAAATCACTGTTCAGAGTCATCCTGAAAGAAAGAAAACAGAGATTGGGTGGCGGCAGAGATTCCTGCACGAGTACCCAATGCTCAGATTGGTAGAGTTGGCCGGACCCATGGTAGAGTCTCTGCTCTCCACTACAGCTGATCTTTGGTATGATTTGGGTACAGTTCCTAGTTCTATAGTTTCCAAATTTGTATTGGAAACACATTGCCGATTTTATAGGCTCAGCAAGCTACCTAGTATTGTTCAATAACTTAGTTAATAAGCTAGATTTGGTTTTTGCCAATTTTAGCAGAACTGACCAAGTTATTTTCACATTTATTGTTGTCTTTTTGCAATAGCCAAGACATCAGCCACTAACTTGAAAGGTAGTGGTCACAGTGGAGATCATGATGCTATTCTCAAACCTCAACAGAATACAAAGCAGATGCTTTTGGTTGGTCTACCCAACCTCAAGTCTCTATTTTTTTCCTTTCCGCCAGAACCCAATTTTTTTATAGAGGCAAAAGTGCAGCTGTCCTTGTAACTAAAAGTGGTCATGTAATAGTCAAGCCAGTGGGATGTTAGACAATGCCCCTGTGTGAGCTTTCAGAAAGCGTAGCTGGCTAGGTTCCACATCTCTTTGCCCTTCTCTCCACTCTCCCTTCTTCCTGCCTAGATTATGGTTACCAGAGAAGCAAAAGCCACCTTGAAAGGATGAGGGTGGAAAAGCTCGATGTGTGAAAGGATGATCAGAAAACTAGAAGGGGCCTAAACACTGAAGCTTTGTGAGGACATGTAACAGAACTGTACTGCCCACCTCTGGGCTTCCTGCTATGAGGAAAAACCAATCCCTCGTGTGCTTACCACTATTGTGTTGGTTTCTTTTACATACAGGAAACAACTTCCTAAGTAATGCAGCATCTAAAATTTTGCTAAGTAGGATGTTTATTATAGATTTTTGGTTAGTGTCCATTGTTAGATTGAAATTTTTTCCTTAGATTCTAGGTTGCTATAAATATCTCCTTTCTGGCATCTCCAGAATGGTTGTGTATGAGAAGGACCCAGCAGTCATGCTCAGTTCATGATCTTATCTAGAACCAGAAATCTTTGATTTAATGCATGAAACATCACTGCAAATATATTTATGTAAGTACACATGCATATCTTAAGGATAAGGAATACACCAGGTGTGTATATATACATATATATTTATTTTCTTCCTTCCCTTCAATGTAGTACACACATTAAGAACCTACCAAACCCAAACCTGCTATTAGTCCTAAAGGGAACCATAAAAATGAACATAACACCATCCCACCACAGTAATCCAGAAAAGAAAATAAACTGCCTATGCCTATCACTATAGCAAGGTATAACATGATTAGAGTTAGAGGAAATTTTTTAAATGGAATTAACTTTAGTTGGGACTGCCTAGAAACTAATAGAATGGTACTTAGAAGTTCTAGCTCAGCATGGTAATGTAGGAAGATCCTGACCTCACCTTCTGCCGTGAATACACTGAATCAACGGCTAAATATGGAATAATTTCCTCTGGAGAAAAACAAAAACAAAACAAAAACCACAAACTAGCTGAGCAAATCCTATACATCAGACAAATGGGGGGGGGGGATGCATATTAAAGTGGGTTTAAGGGACGCCTGGGTGGCTTAGCGGTTTAGCTCCTGCCTTCAGTTCAGGGCGTGATCCTGGAGTCCTGGGATTGAGTCCCACATGGGGCTCCCTGCATGGAGCCTGCTTCTCTCTGCCTGTGTCTCTGCCTCTGTGTGTCTCTCATGAATAAATAAAAACTTTAAAAAATAATAAAATAAAGTGGGTTTAAGGAGTGGCTGAGACAATCTTATCAAACTCAACTCCTGACACACTGATGCAAAATCAGGAAGGCAATCAAAACCTGGAGCTTCTCTCTGAGGAGCCAAGGGTTTGAACTCCACATTGGGCACAAGAGTGTTCAACACCTGTACCTGAGTGACAAGCCCCCAAAATGCCAAGTTTTGAAAACCAATGCAGCTCATGTCCCCAAACCAACAAAGCTATAGAGAACTGAGAAATAGCTCTTAAAGAGCTCTCACACTCAAACTCACCCATCACAGGGACCAGTGCAGAGGCAGTTAATTTAGAGGAACCCAGACTTTATGTGAACAATGCTTATTTGATTATCTTAAGCACCACTTTGAAGTACAGGCATCTAATTTAATACATATCAAGGAACCCACTTGGGTACTCTTTAGGGACAGAGGCTGGCATGCACCATCTGCCCTCTCCTTCTGCCTCATTCCACCTCCCCATATCTCTTGGAAAGGAGCAAGTACCCTCCTCTAGTACCCCAATTCTTATAGCTGTCACCAGTGGACACCTCTAGATCCCCTGGTTCTAAGAGCCAGTGGGACTTAATGCTTGCAGTCCCATAGGACTATATATGTTTGCATACTTTAAAAGCTGCTGCTTAAAGGCCTGGCCTAAACCTAGGTGCTGATTGAGATCCTCCACCTTTGGAAAACTGACAAGTCTTGGCATACCCTCAACTACTGAGGGCCACTAAAAATAAAATAGATGCTTGGGCAACCTCAAATATTTGAAAGATACCCTAGAGCCAGAGCAAAGTTGAACAATACGTTTCATCTCCCACACAAGGTCACTCCTCCAAGGCTGGGAAAGGTAGCTGTTTTATCTAATACATAGAAACCAACCCAGTGTCAAAAAACAAAAAAACAAAAAAACAAGAAGAATAAGATACAGAAGAATGTGTTCCCAATCGAAGAACATGCTAAAACTTCCAAAAAAACAGTCCTTAAGGAAACAGATAAGTGACTTACTTGATAAAGAGTTCAAAATAATGGTCATGAAGAGTCTCACTGAACACAGGTAAAAAATAGATGAACACAGTAAAAACCTTAATAAAGATAGAAAATACAGAACTACCAAAAAGAAGTCACAGAGCTGAAAAATACAATAACCAAACTGGAAAATGCACTGGAGGGATTCAACATCAAATTAGATGAAGCAGAAGAAAGGATCGGTGACCTTAAAGAGAAGGCAGTGGAACTCACACTCCATCAGAGCAGCAAAAAGAGTGAAAAAAAACTGAAGATAGTTTGGGGCCTCATGAAGCAACATCTGCATTACAGGGGTCTCAGAAGGAAAAGAGACAAAACAGGGCAGAAAACCTGTTTGAAAAATAATGGATGAAAACTTCCTTAACCTAGGGAGGGAAACAAACATCCAGATCCAGGAATTTCAGTGAGTACAAAAAAAAAAGATGAACTCCAAAAAATCCACACCAAAACATATTATAACTAAAATGTCAAAGGTTGGACAGAAGCTGGGAGGATGGCACAGTTGGAGAACCCTAAGCTCATCTCATCCCACAGACACAACTAGATAACACTCACATCAGTGTAAATAATCCAGAAAATGATCTGAAGACTAAAGATGGAGAAGAAGGCACATTGAAGAAGTAGCAAAAACAAAGACGCAGTTAGAAGCAAAATGGTCCTTGGCTGTCCATGGTGGGAAGGGAGCTGGTGGTATGGAGAAGGGTGAAGGGTGAAAAACAGACTTTCACGCTGGGGAGCCCTCACAGGGAAGATGAATATCCGTAATATTTGTCTCTAAAAGTGAGAGGGGCCAAATGAGTTCTTATAACCAGCAGGACTTAAAGCCTGGAATATTTTAAATCCATGGGTTTGACTCTGGAAGTGATGGAGGATTAGGAAGCTGAGTAGTGATAAAGAAAAAAAAATTAAAGCAGCAAGAGGAAAGAAGACAATTATATATAAGGGAAACCATGTACAGCTCTCAGCAGCTTTTCAGCAGAAACTCTGCAGGCCAGAAGAAAGTGACATGATATATTCAAAGTACTGAAAGGGAAAAATCTGCAGCCAACAATACTCTATCCAGCAAGGCTATCATTCAGAATAGTAGGGGAGATAGAGTCTTTCAGACAAACAAAAACTAAAGAAGTTCATGAGGATTACACCAGCCCTACCAGACATATTAAGGGGGACTCTTTCAGTGGAAAGGAAATGCCATAAGTGAGAGTATAAAAAGTAAAAAACACAAAAGCAGTAAAAATAAGTATTTCCATTAAAAAAAAATCAAAGGATTCATAAAATAAAACCATGTAAAATATAACACCATACACCTAATATGGGGCTGGGGGAGTAAGAATGGGTTCAACTTGGGGAGGGGGGCAAGATGGCAGAGGAGTAGGGTCTCCAAGTCACCCGGCTCCACCAACTCACCTAGATAACTTTCAAATCATCCTGAAAACCTACAAAATCAGCTTGAGATTTAAAGAGGGAACAGCCGGAAGGCTACAGAAAGAAGAGTTTGCTCTTCTAACAAGGTAGGAAGGCAGGGGGGCAGGAAGCATCCAGTGGGGGAGGGGCCCTGCGAGGAGCCGGGCTAAGGGGGGGTGGGGGCAGCGGGAGCCTCGGGACAGGAAGGCCCCAACCCGGAGAAGTGGGAACTTTACCATTTTCCCCGATGGAGAGGCTCTGGCAGGGAGCTCGGGCAGGATCCCAGGAGGGGCCGTGGAGCCCCCAGGCTCCCGGGGTCACTAACAGAGGAGGGGCGCCTGGAGGAGAGCACGGGAAAGGGCGGGAGGCTGGACTGCGTGCCCAGTGGGGCCATGGGAGCAGCTCGGGGGCGCTCTGCGCGGAGGGGGCTGCTCAGCCCTGGGAGCACGACTCCAGCAGCGCAGGCCCTGGAGCCCAGGGTGCTGGGGGACACAGCCCAGGATCCTGTGCTGCACACCCCCCCAGACAGATGGAAGCAGAGAGGGCCCAGGAGAGCAAGGATGCTCCTGCCGCGGGGCACCCCCGCCAGCTGTGCAGATCAGCGCCCCCCGCCCCCGGCCCCTGGAGCATCTAGGGCAGTGCGGAGGAGAGACTGTGGTAGTTACTGTGGGAGCTCACTCCAGGGCTGGAGAGCTGGCCGCTGCCGGTATTGTTCCTCCTGGTGTCACCCTGTGCCTGGGACGAATTGGGGCCACCAGGGAACAGGGCCTCACAGGATAAACAGCTCCCACTGAGCCGTGCACCTGGCAGGGGGCGAGGCAGCTCCCCCAGGTGCACATACCTGAGAACAGCACAGCAGGCCCCTCCCCCAGAAGACCAGCTGGAAGGACGGGGGAAGAGCAAGTTCTTGACCAAGCAGCGCTGGAAAGCTCCAGGGGAAGTCGAGGGACTTACAGTATATAGAACCAAAGGGTACCCCTCCTTTTTTTTCCTTTTTTTTTCTTCCTTTTTCCAGTACAACTTGTTTTTAGCCACTCTGCACTGAGCAAAATGACTAGAAAGAAGAACTCATCACAAAAAAATCAGAAAGAGTACTCTCTGCCACAGAGTTACAGAATTTAGATTACAATCTGATGTCAGAAAGCCAATTCAGAAGCACAATTATAAAGCTACTGGTGGCTCTGGAAAAAAGCATAAAGGATTCAAGAGACTTCATGACTGCAGAATTTAGATCTAATCAGGCCAAAATTAAAAATCAATTAAATGAGATGCAATCCAAACTGGAGGTCCTAATGACGAGGGCTAATGAGGTAGAAGAAAGAGTGAGTGACATAGAAGACAAGTTGATGTCAAGGAAGGAAACTGAGGAAAAAAGAGAAAAATAATTAAAAGACCATGAGGAAAGGTTAAGGGAAATAAATAGCCTCAAAAGGATAAATCTACATTTAATTGGGGTTCCAGAGGGCACGGAGAGGGACAGAGGACCAGAAAGCATATTTGAATAAATCATGGCTGAGAACGTCCCTAATGTGGGGAGGGAAACAGGCATTCAAATCTAGGAGATAGAAAGGTCCCCCCAAAATCAATAAAAACCATTCAACACCCCAACATTTAATGGTGAAACTTGCAAATTCCAAAGATAAAGAGAAAATCCTTAAAGCAGCAAGAGGCAAGAGATCCCTAACTTATATGGAGAGAAATATTAGATTAATGCAGACCTCTCCACAGAGACCTGGCAGGCCAGAAAGGGCTGGCAGGATATATTCAGGGTCATAAATGAGAAGAACATGCAGCCAAGAATACTTTATCCAGCAAGGCTCTCATTCAGAATAGGAGAGATAAAGAGCTTCCAAGATAGGCAGAAACTGAAAGAATATGTGACCTCCAAACCAGCTCTGCAAGAAATATTAAGGGGGACTCTGTAAAAGAATAATGACACCCAAAGAAATAAGCCACAAAAACAGGGACTGAATAGGTATTATGATGACACTAAATTCATATCTTTCAATAGTAATTCTGAATGTGAATGGGCTTAATGACTCCATCAAAAGATGCAGGGTTTCAGACTGGATAAAAAAGCAAGACCTATGTATTGGCTGTCTACAGGAGACTCATTTTAGACCTAAGGAACCTACAGCCTGAAAATGAAAGGTTAGAGAACAATTTACTATTCAATGGTCCTCAAAAGAAAGCAGGGGTAGCAATCCTTATATCAGATAAATTAAAGTTTATCCCAAAGACTGTAGTAAGAGATGAAGAGGGATACTATATCATACTTAAAGGATCTATCCAACAAGAGGACCTAACAATCATGAATATTTATGCCCCTAATGTGGGAGCTGCCAAGTATATAAATCAATTAATAACCAAAGTAAAGACATACTTAGATAATAATACACTAATACTGGGAGACTTCAACATGGCGCTTTCTGCAAATGACAGATATTCTAAGCACAATATCTCCAAAGAAACAAGAGTTTTAAATGATACACTGGACCAGATGGATTTCACAGATATTTACAGAACTTTACATCCAAACGCAACTGAATACACATTCTTCTCAAGTGCACATGGAACTTTCTCCAGAATAGACCACATACTCGGTCACAAATCAGGTCTCCATCGATACCAAAACATTTGGATTGTCCCCTGAATATTTTCAGACCATAATGCGTTGAAACTAGAACTCAATAACAAGAAGAAATTTGGAAGAAACTCAAACACATGGAGGTTAAAGAGCATCCTGCTAAATGGTTAATGGGTCAACCAGGAAATTAGAGAATTAAAAAGATTCATGGAAACTAATGAGAATGAAAATACAACTGTTCAAAATCTTTGGGACACAGCAAAAGCAGTCCTGAGAGGGAAATACATCACAATACAAGCATCCCTCAAAAAGTTGGAAAAAACTCAAATACACAACCTAACCTTGCACCTAAAGGAACTGGAGAAAGAACAACAAATAAAACCTACACCAAGCAGAAGAAGAGAGTTAGTAAAGATTTGAGAAGAACTCAATGAAATAGAGACCAGAAGAACTGTAGAACAGATCAACAAAACCAGGATTTGGTTCTTTGAAAGAATTAATAAGATAGATAAACCATTAGCCAGCCTTATGAAAAAGAAAAAAGACTCAAATTAAAAAAATGATGAATGAAAAAGGAGGGATCACCATGAACACCAAGGAAATACAAATGATTGATTTTAAAAACATATCATGAGCAGCTATATGCCAATAAATTAGGCAATCTAGAAGAAATGGATGCATTTCTGGAAAACCACAAACTACCAAAACTGGAACAGGAAGAAATAGAAAACTTGAACAGGCCGATAACCAGGGGGGAAATTGAAGCAGTGATCAAAAACCTCCCAAGACACAGAAGTCCAGGGCCAGATGGCTTTCCAGGGGAATTCTATCAAATGTTTAAAGAAGAAACAATACCTATTCTACTAAAGCTATTCGGAAAGATAGAAAGGGATGGAATACCCTCAAACTCATTTTATGAAGCCAGCATCACCTTAATTCCAAAACCAGACAAAGACCCCACCAAAAAGGAGAATTATAGACCAATATTTCTGATGAACACAGATGCAAAAATTATCAACAAGATACTAGCCAATAGGATCCAACAATACATTAAGAAGATTATTCACCATGACCAAATGGGATTTATCCCCAGGATACAAGACTGGTTCAACACTCATAAAGCAATCAATGTGATAGATCATATCAGCAAGAGAAAAAACAAGAACCATATAATCCTCTCAATAGATCCACAGAAGGCATTTGACAAAATACAGCATCCATTCCTGATCAAAACTCTTCAGAGTGTAGGGATAGACGGAACATTCCTCAGCACCTTAAAAGCCATCTACCGAAAGCCCACAGCAAATATCATTCTCAATGGGGAAGCACTGGGAGCCTTTCCCCTAAGATTAGGAACAAGACAGGGATGTCCACTCTCACCACTGCTATTCAACATAGTACCAGAAGTCCTAGCCTCAGCAATCAGGCACCAAAAAGAAATAAAAGGCATTCAAATTGGCAAAGAAGTCAAACTCTCCCTCTTCACAGATGACATGATACTGTACATAGAAAACCCAAAAGACTCCACCCCAAGATTGCTAGAACTCATATAGCAATTTGGCAGTGTGGCAGGATACAAAATCAATGCCCAGAAGTCAGTGGCATTTCTATACACTAACAACGAGACTGAAGAAAGAGAAATTAAGGAGTCAATCCCATTTACAATTGCACCCAAAAGCATAAGATACCTAGGAATAAACCTAACCAAAGAGGTAAAGGATCAATACCCTAAAAACAACAGAACACTTCTGAAAGAAATTGAGGAAGACACAAAGGGATGGAAAAATACTCCATGCTCATGGATTGGAAGAATTAATATTGTGAAACTGTCAATGCTACCCAGGGCAATTTACACATTTAATGGAATCCCTGTCAAAATACCATGGACTTTCTTCAGAGAGTTGGAACAAATCATCTTAAGATTTGTGTGGAATCAGAAAAGACCTTGAAAAAAAAAAAAAAAAAAGAAAAGACCTTGAATTAGCCAGGGGAATATCGAAAAAGAAAATCAGAGCCGGGGGCATCACAATGCCAGATTTCAAGTTGTACTACAAAGCTGTGGTCATCAAGACAGTGTGGTACTGGCACAAAAACAGACACATAGATTAGTGGAACAGAGTAGAGAACCCAGAAATGGGCCCTCAACTCTATGGTCAACTAATATTCCACAAAGCAGAAAAAACTATCCACTGGAAAAAGGACAGTCTCTTCAATAAATGGTGCTGGGAAAATTGGACATCCACGTGCAGAAGAATGAAACTAGACCATTGTCTTACACCATACACAAAGATAAACTCAAAATGGATGAAAGATCTAAATGTGAGACAAAAATCCATCAAAATCTTAGAGGAGAACACAGGCAACACCCTTTTTGACCTTGGCCACAGCAACTTCTTGCAAGATACATCTATGAAGGCAAGAGAAACAAAAGCAAAAAAGAATTATTGGGGCTTAATCAAGATAAAAGACTTCTGCACAGCAAAAGAAAAATTCAAAAAAACTAAAAGACAACCTACAGAATGGGAGAAGATATTTGCAAATGACCTATCAGATAAAGGGCTAGTATCCAAGATCTATAAAGAACTTATTAAACTCAACAGCAAAGAAACAATCCAATCATGAAATTGGCAAAAGACATGAACAGAAATTTCACAGAGGAAGACCTAGACATGGCCAACATGCACATGAGAACATGCTCCGCATCACTTGTCATCAGGGAAATACAAATCAAAACCACAATAAGATACCACCTCACACCAGTGAGAATGGGGAAAATTAACAAGGCAGGAAACGACAAATGTTGGAGAGGATACAGAGAAAAGGGAACCCTCTTACACTGTTGGTGGGAATGTGAACTGGTGCAGCCACTCTGGGAAACTGTGTGGAGGTTCCTCAAAGAGATAAACATAGACCTGCCCTACGACCCAGCAATTGCACTGCTGGGGATTTACCCCAAAGACAAAGATGCAGTGAAACGCCGGGACACCTGCACCCCAATGTTTATAGCAGCAATGGCCACAATAGCCAGTCTGTGGAAGGAGCCTCGGTGTCCATCGAAAGATGAATGGATAAAGAAGATGTGGTTTATGTATACAATGGAATATTACTCAGCCATTAGAAACGACAAATACCCACCATTTACTTCGACGTGGATGGAACTGGAGGGTATTATGCCGAGTGAAGTAAGTCAATCGGAGAAGGACAAACATTATGTGGTCTCAGTCATTTGGGGAAGATAAAAAATAGTGAAAGGAAATAAAGGAAAAGGAGAGGAAATGAGTGAGAAATATCAGGGAGGGAGACAGAACATGAGAGATTCCTAACTCTGGGAAATGAACAAGCAGTGGTGGAAAGGGAGGTGGGTGGGGGTTTGGGTTGACCGGGTGACAGGCACTGATGGGGGCACTTGAAGGGGTGAGCACTGGTTGTTATGCTCTATGTTGGCAAATTGAACTCCAATAAAAAATATACAAAAAAAAAAAAAAAAGAATGGGTTCAAACTTAAGCAACCATGAACTTAATATAGATTGCTATGTGTGTAATATGGCATGTACAAACCTAATGGTAACAACACATCAAAAGCTGGTAAATAGGGCAGCTCCGGTGGCGCAGCGGTATAGCGCCGCCTGCAGCTTGGGGTGTGATCCTGGTGACCCGGAATCAAGTCCCACATCGGCCTCCCTGCATGGATCCTGCTTCTCCCTCTGCCTGTGTGTGTGTGTCTCTCTCTCTCTGAATAAATAAATAAAATATTTAAAAAATTAAAAAAAAATTTAAAAGCTGGTAAATACGTATGCACAGAATAAAGAGAAAGGAATCCAAGTATATTTCTAAAGAGAGTCAAACCATGAAAAAGAGCAAGGATCAGAGAAAAACCACAAAACAAGTAACAAAGTGCCATAAATTCATATCTACCAATAATTACTTTGAATTTAAATGGACTAAATACTCCAATCAAAAGATACAGGGTAACAGAGCAGATAAAAAACAAGATTCATCTATATGCTGCCTACAAGAGACTCGCTTCAAACTTAAAGACAAGTGCAAATTGATAGTGACGGTATGGAGATATATTTATCATGCAAATGGGTGTCAAAAAAAAGCTGGGTGGTGGCACCTGGGTGCCTCAGTCAGTTAAACATCCGACTCTTGATTTCAGCTCGGGTCATGATCTCAGGATTATGAGATCAAGCCTCATGTCAGGCTCTGTGATCAGCACAGAGTCTGCCCAAGATTCTTTTCCCCCTTTCTCTGCCCCTCCCCACTACTCACATGAGTACTTGTGTACCTTCTCTCTCTTAAAAAAAAAAAAAAAACAAAAACTGGGGTAGCACTACTTGTATCAGACAAATAGACTTTAAAACAAAGACTGTAATAAGAGACAAAAAAGGACACTATATAAATAAATAAAAGGGACAATCCAACAAAAGGATATCATAATTATAAATATTTATGCATTTAACATGGGAGCACCCAAAAAGCAAAAAACAGTATTAACTGTTTTTTGCAAACAAAAAAATAAAAATTGATAATAATACAATAATAGTAGGGACTTTAGCATCCTACTTACATCAGCAGACAGATTATCCAAACAGAGAATCAACAAGGAAACTATAGCTTTGAATGACATACTAGACCAGATGGATTTAACAGATATATTCAGGACATTCCATCCTACAACAGATGAAAAACAAAACAAAAAAAAATTGCACCAAAAATAATAAATACCTAGGAATAAACTTAATGAAAGAGGTGAAAGACCTATACTCTGAAAACTATAAAATAATGATGAAAGAAACTGAAAATGACACACAGAAATGTCAAGACATTCTATGCTCATGGACTGGAAGAACAAATACTGTTTTGTTGTTGCTGTTGTTGTTTTTATAGGAAGACATTCTGGAAGTCTTTTTTTTTAAAGATCTTATTTATTTATTCATGAGAGACATGGAGAAAGAGAGGCAGAGACACGGGCAGAGGGAGAAGCAGGCCCCATGCAGGGAACCCGATATGGGACTCAATCCTGGGACCCCAGGATCATACCCTTGGCCAACGCAGACACTTAACCGCTGAGCCACCCAGACGTCCCAAGAACAAATATTGTTAAAATGTCTATACTCCCACCCAAAGCAATCTACAGATTTAATGCAATCCCTATCAAAATACTAAAAGCATTTTTCACAAAATTAGAACAAATAATCCTAAAATTTGTAGGAACCACAGAAGACCCTGAATAACCAAAGTAATCTTGAAAAATAAAATGAAATATCATAATTGCAGACTGCAGGTTATATTATAAAGCTATAGTAATCAAAACAGTATGCTACTGGCATGAAAGCAGACATGTAGATCAAAGGAACAGAATAGAAAACCTAGAAATAAACACATGATTATATAGTCAATTAAAGTTTGGCAACAAGGCAAGACTAGCCAATGAGAAACAGTCTCTTCAACAAATGGTGTTGAAAAAACTGGACAGCAACATGCAGCATTCAAAAGAATGAATCTGGACCACTTTTTTTCACTGTACACAAAAATAAACTCGAATTAAAAGTCTAAATGTGAGACCTGAAACCATAAAAATCCTTGAAATGAGTACAGGCAGTAATTTATCTGACACAATAGCGACATTTTTCTAGATGTCTCCTGAAGCAAGGGAAATAAAAGCAAAAATAAACTACTGGGACTATATGAAAATAAAAAGTTTCTATACAGTAAAAGAAACAATCAACAAAACTAAAAGGCTACCTATTGAATGGGAGGAGATATTTGCAAATGACGTATCCAATAAAGGGTTAGTATCTAAAATCTATAAAGAACTGTGATGCGGGATCCCTGGGTGGCCCAGCGGTTTGGCGCCTGCCTTTAGCCCAGGGCGCGATCCTGGAGACCCGGGATAGAATCCCACATCGGGCTCCCAGTACATGGAGCCTGTTTCTCCCTCTGCCTATGTCTCTGCCTCTCTCTCTCTCTCTCTCTCTCTCTCTCTCTCTCTGTGACTATCATAAATTAAAAAAACAAAAACAAAAAACTGCGATGGGAGCAGCCCGGGTGGCTCAGCAGTTTAGCGCCGCCTGCAGCCCAGGACTTGATCCTGAATCGAGTCTCACATCAGGCTCCCTGCATGGAGCCTGCTTTTCTCTCTGCCTGTGTCTTTGCCTCTCTCTCTCTCTCTGTCTCTCATGAGTAAATAAAATCTTAAAAAAAAAAAAAAAAAAGAATTGAGACAACACAACATCCAAAAAACAAGTAATTCAGCTAAGAAATGGGCAGAAGACATGAACAGACATTTGTCGAAAGAAGATAGCTAACAGTCACATGAAAAGATACTTAACATCACTCATCATCAGGGAAATAGAAATCAAAACCAAAATGAGATACCATCTCACACCTGTCACAATAGCTAAAATTGACAACACAAGAAACAACAAGTGTTGGCAAGGATGTGGGGAAAAAAAGGTTGTATGGTTGGTAGGAATGCAAACTGATGCAGCCACTGTAGAAGACAGTATGGAGGCTCCTCAGAAAGTTAAAAATAGAGTTACTCTATGATCCAGTAATCAAACTACTGAGTATTTTCCCCAAAGAAACCCAAAACACCAATTCAAAGGGATACGTGTATTGAAGCATTATTTACGTGTATTGAAGCATTATTTACAAAAGCCAAATTATGGAAGCAGCCCACATGGCCATCAATTGATGAATGGATAAAGATGTGGTATATATGTATAATGGAATATTACTCGGCCATTAAAGACAGTGGAATCTTTCCATTTGCAACAACATGAGTGGAACTAGAGCATATAATGCTAAAATAAGTCAGAGAAAGACAAATGCCATATGATTTCACTCCCATGTGGAATTCAAGAAACAAAACAAGCAAAGGAAGAAAAAGAGAGACAAACCAAGAAATAGACTCTTAACAATAGAGAACAAATTGATGGCTACCAGAGGGGTGGTGGGCAGGGGGCATGGGTGAAATAGGGGACGGGATTAAAAAATACACTTATCATGAAGAGCACTGAGAAATGAATAGAATTGTTGAATCACTATATCACACACCTGAAACTAATATAACAGTGTATATTAACTATACTGGAATTAAAATTAAAAACTTAATTTAAAAAATGTCAAATGTTAAACACAAGGAGAGAATCTTAAAAGCAGCAAGAGGAAAACACCTGGTTATATACAAGGGAACCCTATTATGACTATCCGCAGATTTTTCAGCAGAAACTTTGTAGAAAAGGGAATGGCACAATATATTCAAAGAGCTGAAAGAAAAAAAAACTTACTGTATGAATACTCAATCCAGCAAAGTTGTCATTCAGAATTAAAGGAGATACAGTTTTCCAGACAGTAAAAACTGAAGGAATTCATCAACACTAGACTGGCCTAACAAATGTTAAAAACAAAAGAGTCCTAATTAGGAAAATATATGAAGGTATAACTCTCACTGGTAAAGGTAAATATATAGCAAAATTCAGAATAATCTAACACTGATAAGGTTGTGGATCATCACTTATAAGCTAATATGAAGATTAAAAAGCAAAAGTAGTAGAAATATATCTACAATAATTTGTTAAGGGATACACAAGGTAAAAAGATGTAAAATGTCACCTCAAAAACATAAAACATAGGGTAGAGGGATGTAGATTTTCAGGATACATCTAAATTTGTTATCAACTAATAAGAGATTTATAAAAATAAATTGTTATATTTAAGCATAATGATAATCTTAAAGCAAAAATCAATAGTAGGTAAAAGATAATGACAAAGGAATCTAAGCATGCCAGAGCAGAAAATCACCAAATCACAAAAGAAGAAAATAAAGGAACTACAAAACAGCCAGAATACAAGTAACAAATTGCCAATAAATACAAATCTATCAATAATTATTTCAAATGTAAATTTAAGAACACTGAAATAATGCCAAGCATCTCTTCTGATTGCAATGGCATGAAACTAGCAATGAATTACCAGAAGAAAAGTGGAAAATATATAAATATGTGAAGATAAAGCAACATGCTACTGAACCAATTGATCAAAGAAATCAAAAGTGAAATCAAAAAATACCTTGGGACAGTGACAATGGAAACAGCATACCAAAACTTATGGGGTGCAGCAAAAGCAGTTCTTTTTTTTTTTTTTTTAAGATTTTATTTATTTATTTATTTATTTATTTATTCATGAGAGACACAGAGAGAGAGGCAGAGACACAGGCAGAGGGAGAAGCAGGCTCCATGCAGGGAGCCTGATGTGATGTGGGACTTGATCCTGGGACTCCAAGATCATGCCCTGGGCCAAAGGCAGGCACACTAAACCACTGAGCCACCCAGGGATCCCTGCAAAAGCAGTTCTAAAACAAAATTCATAGTGATAAATGTCTATATCAAGAAACAACAAAAATTTCAAACAACCTAACTTTACACTTCAAGGAACTAGAAAAAGAAGAACAAACAAAGCCCAAAGTTAGTAGAAGGAATAAAATAACAAATAAATGAAATAGACTAAAAAGACAATAGAAAAGATTCAATAAAACTAAGAGCTGGGGAACCCTGGGTGGCGCAGCGGTTTGGCGCCTGCCTTTGGCCCAGGGCGCGATCCTGGAGACCCGGGATCGAATCCCACGTCGGGCTCCTGGTGCATGGAGCCTGCTTCTCCCTCTGCCTGTGTCTCTGCCTCTCTCTCTCTCTCTCTCTCTCTCTGTGTGACTATCATAAATAAATAAAAATTTAAAAAAAAAAAAAAAAAAAAAAAACTAAGAGCTGATTCTTTAAAAAGAGAAAATTGACAAATCTTTAGCTAGAGTCATCAAAAAATAAATGAATAAATAAGGACTCCGGGAGCTCAGTTGGTTAAGCATCTGCCTTTGGCACAGGTCATGATCCTGGAATCCTGGGATTGAGCCCCACATTGGGCTCTCTGCTCAGTGGAAATCCTGCTTCTCCCCCTCCCTCTGCCCGCTGCTCCCCCTGCTTGTTCTCTCTCTCTCTCTCTGTCAAATAAATAAAATTACAAAAGAATAAGGACTCAAAATCAAAGAAGAGGAGACATTACAATCAATCCCACAAAAATACAAAGGATTATGAGATTATAAACCAATATGTGCCCCAAATTGGACGACCTATAAGAAATGGATAAAGTTCTAGAAATATACAAGCTACCAAGAATGAATCATGAAGAAATAGAAAATCTGAACAGACTCGTTACTAGTAAAGATATTGAATCAATAATAATAAAAAAAAAAGTCTCCTAACAAACTGAAGTCCAGAATCAGACAGCTTCCCTGGTGATTTCTACAAACATTTAAGGAATTAAAACCAATCCTTCTTAAACTCCCAAAAAACTAGAAGAAGAGGGATACCTCCAAACTCATTTTATGGACTTGTATAAGCCACAGGGATGCCACAAAAAAGTTATAAGCCAATATCTCTGATGAATATAGATACAAAGATACTCAACAAAATATTAGCAGACCAAATTCAACAATACATTAAAAGGATCATACTCCAGGATCAAGTTGGATTTATCCCAAAGATGTAAGGATGTTTCAACAACTACAAATCAACCAATGTGATATGCCACATTAACACACGGAAGGATAAAAATCAAATAATCATCTCAATAAACACAGAAAAAGCATCTGACAAAATTCAACATCCATTTATGATTTTAAAAAACTCTCAATAAAATATATTTAAAGGGAACATACCTCAACATAATAAAGGTCATATTATGACAAGCCCACAGCTAACATCGTGCTCAACGGTAAAAAGATGAAAGCTTTTACTTTAAGATCAAGAACAAGACAATGATGCTCATTCTCATCCTTTTATTAAACATAGTATTGGAAATCCTAGGCAGACCAATTAAGCAACATACATAAATAAATAAATAAATAAATAAATAAATAAATAAATACCTCTGATTAAAAAATGGACAGAGAATCTGAATAAACATTTTTCCAGAGAAGATATACAGAGGGCCGACAGTACATAAAAAGGTGTTCAACATCATTCATCAGGAAAATGCAAATCAAAACCATAAGATATCACCTTGATCCTGTTAGAACTGTTATTATCAGAAAGACAAGAAATAGCAAGTGTTGGTGAGGAAATGGAATAAAGGGAATCCTTGCGCATTATTGGTGGGAATGTAAGTTGGTTCAGCCAATATAATAAACCGTATGAAGTTTTCTCAAAAAATTAAAAAGAGTGCCTGGGTGGCTAAGTTGGTTAAGCATTCGACTCTTGCTTTCAGCTCCAGTCTTGATTTCAGAGTCATGAGTTCAAGTCCCACACCCAGTATGGAGCCTACTTTAAAAAAATTAAAAATAGAACTACTATATGATTTACCAATTCCAATTCTGGGTATATATCTGAAGGAAACAAAAACAGGATCTCAAAGAAATATCTGCACTCTCATGTTCATTGCAGCATTATTTACAATAGCGAAGATATGGATACAACCTAAGTGTGTATCAAAGGATGAACAGATAAAATGTGGTATATATCCACTGTAGACTATTATTCAGCCATTTAAAAAAAAAAAGGAAATCTTGCCATTTGTCAAAACATGGATGGGCCTTGAGGACATTATGCTAAGTGAAGTAACTCAGAGAAAGACTATACCTTATGATCTCACTTATATGTGAAACCTAAACAGAAGCTCTTATAGACAGAGAACAGACTGGTGTTTGCCAGAAGTGGGTATGGGCAAACTGGGAGAATGGGGTAAAGAGCTACAAACTTCCAGTTATAAAACAAGTCATGGGGGGATCCCTGGGTGGCTCAGTGGTTGAGTGTCTACCTTTGGCTCAGGGCATGACCCCAGGGTCCTGGGATTGAGTCCCACATCGGGCTCCCCGTAGGGAGCCTTTTTCTCCCTCTGCCTGTGTCTCTGCCTCTCTGCGTGTCTCTCATGAATAAATAAATAAAATCTTTTAAAAATTAAAAAAAAACAAGTCATGGAGATGGCGTGGTAACTATAGTTAATAATACTGTATTGCATATTTGAAAGTTGCTAAGAGAATAGACCCTAGAAGTTCTCACGGCAAGAAAAAAATTTGTAACTATGTATGGTGATGGGTGTTAACTAGACTTATTGAGGTGGATTATTTCACAATATATACAAATGTTGAATGATTACACCATACATCTGAAACTAATATAATGTTATATATTGATTATACCTCAATTTAAAAAATTTAACGGTATTTGACCAAAACCTTGATGGAGTTTGTAGATTTTCAGTAAGTCAAAACTGATCAAATATTTCCTATGAAGAGAAGAATATCAACAATAACTTGGAGCTGGAAAGCTGTAGATTAGGAATGCCAAGCTATATATGTGGTATTATCTTCATGTCTTGGGCTGAATTTATGTAAACTTGTAAGATGGGTTTTTATGTGTGATATGTGGAATATTTCATTTTATAGTCACACTTCTTATATGACAGCCACAAAGCCCTATCCTCTCTTTCTCATTGAGGGAAGAAGATTCTTAGGTCCATGAATATTTTTTAAAGGTTCCCTTTTAGCCTGTTTTGATATGAATTGGCCCAATTTTTTCTAACATATTCTTCAAGTTTCGTGACATCTGATCTTTTTTCTCCTCTATTCACACAAGTCACCCATTCTAACCAGTCAGTGATAAACCTCTTTCTCAAAAAGAGGTGAAAAAAAAATAGACGTGAAAACCTAGCATTTTCCAAGTCATCTCTTCCTTTTGTTCTCACGCTCTTTTGTCTATTGCCATAGTCTGAAAAATGCTTGCCATTTATGTTTTACACTTCTCAAGAACTGTATTCTCTTTGTGCCCCATTACATACATTTCACACTGGATGCTTTACCTTTGGTCCTAGCCTACAAAATGACACATTAAACTCTCAGATACTTAGGAAACCTACATCAGTTTCAAGAGCTTTCTCTGAATAAGCAGGGAGAGATTATAATTAAGCCGCTATGTGGAGCTTTTAAAAAGGAAAAATTCAACAGGAAAATATAGTCGCAGTGAACTCATGATTATTCATAAAAGTTTATAAATAGTTGAAATCCACAGGTTACCCTAATAAAATCAACTTCCATCTTTGTCCATTCAGGCTGCTTTAACAAAACACCACAGACAAGGTAGCTTATAAACAACAGAAATCCATTTCTCACAGCTCTGAAAGCCTTCTTCTGGGTTATGGACTTACTGCATCCTCATGTGGTGGGTCAAGGAACTTGCTCAGCGGTCTTTTATCAGAGCACAAATCCCATTCATGGGGGCTCCACCCTCAAGACCTAATCACCTCTCAAAGGCCCCACCTCCAAACACCATTACCTTAGGGGTTAGGTTTCAACCTAAGAATTTTGGAGGGACACATTCAGACTCTAACCCATTCTCTCTGCCTAAATTCCCACTGAATTTGCAACTCTATAATCATCCAAGATTTGGAAAGGTGGTAGGACTATAAAATTCACTGTTTTAGTTAGTAAAGAGATTATTGTTTATAAATCAAATATAGCCATAAGAAGGATTATGAGGACTCACATTAGAACACAGCCAGGTATCTAAATAGGTGAGTTCCAGGAATTACTCAGTAGGACTTTTGAAAAATAAAAGCAAGTATCAGATTGAAACCATGTTCAAGAAAAACATTTTTTAAAGCAGTGTTTCCATGAATATAAAACTTGGTTCAAAAGATATGCTGGAAACTCAAGAATAAGGACTAATAGGAGACACCTTTGCCCAGCGTAAAACAGTGGTTCCAAGTGTACATCCTCCCCTCCTATACCAGCATCAGTATCACCTGTGAACTTGGTAGACCTGGAAATGCTTTATCTTCCCTCCCGCCCTACACCTACTAATCAGAAACTTCAGGATTAGGGCCTTAGAATTTATGTTTTAAAATTCATGTTTTAAGCCTGCCAGGTGGTTCTGATGCATGGTAAAGTTTGAGAACTGCTAGTATAAAAAACACAGGGGGAAAATATTTAAAGGGCAACTCTTCATCATATGTAATTTACATTCCTGTAATTTTAAATAGCCCCGAGATTTGGCCATCCGCAGCTTATCCCTGAGTTTTCAAAGTGAAAGCTATAAAACCTAGCATTAAAAAGGGCATGTATGACACCCTGTTATCAAAATAATTCCTGATCTAAGCATATTATGTTTGCTGTTCTCTATCTCAGTCATCAGACCCTAACCCTGCGACATAAAACAGTCAGCTCTTCTTACCCTCCCTTTATCCTTTACTGCTCCCTAATCCCCTTCAGGATTCTCTGTGGGCCACAGGCTTTGACAATGAATTTCAATTTCTTTCTTTTTTTTTTTTTAATTTTTTTTTAATTTTTATTTATTTATGATAGTCACAGAGAGAGAAAGAGAGAGAGGCAGAGACATAGGCAGAGGGAGAAGCAGGCTCCATGCACCGGAAGCCCGATGTGGGATTCGATCCCGAGTCTCCAGGATCGCGCCCTGGGCCAAAGGCAGGCGCCAAACCGCTGCGCCACCCAGGGATCCCTGAATTTCAATTTCTAATTGTTTCTCAGAATTTGTGAAAATATAGTTGATAAACATTGAACTTTCCAAAGCTAAGTAGCTTTAGAAAAAAATAAAGAGCCTTGTCTGTAGCCTGGATTGTAGTTCTGCAATATAAAGAGTCACATTTTTTTAATTCTAGGCTTGTTTACAGTTCCTCAGCATATTCAATTTACAAATATTTTTCCTTTTTTTATATATATTTTTCCTTTTGAATGTGTTTCATGGAGTTAGAGTATGATGCCATTAAGATAAAATAATTGCGATTATTTTATCTTAAAAATAACATAGGCAGTTGATCATTTGAGAGCTCTTTAAAAATGTATCAGTCCTGGGGTGCCTGGGTGGCTTGAGCATCCATCTCTTCAGCTCAGGTCTTGATGTCAGAGTCCTGGGATCAGGCCCCACAACAGGCTCCCTGTTCAGCAGGGAGCCTGCTTGAGCATTCTCTCTCTCTCTCTCCTTCCCCCTGCTCATGTGCATGCTCTTTCTCTCAAATAAATAAATCTTGTTAAAAAATGTATCAGTCCTTGAAGTTGGAGTCCTTTCTAATATCACTAAATATTGGGGAAAGCAATATATTTTTAGATATTAGAATGCCTATTTTTCCTTTTTCTTAAAACTACAAGTTGTCTTTTACTGTAATAAATAAAGCAAATAAACAATGATCATCATGCAGTGAACTATTGCTTAATTTTATAATGGTGGAAATCTCTCTAGCACAGTGATTCTCATCCTTGGTTGCATATTAGAATCACCCAGGGAGCTATTTTAAGTACCAATGAATGCCCAGACTGTATCCCAGAACAATTAAACAAAAAATCTCTGGGGTTAGAAACCAGATATCAGTATTTAGAATTTCTCCAGGCAATCCTAGGGCAGTCAAATTTGAGGACCACTGTTTAAGTTGATCAAGGCCCAATTACAGAAAGGATCATATTCGGCATGGTTAAACTAGACATGGACTCTGAGGATGTGCATGAGGCATCTAGTGATTATTACTAGTTGCAAAATCTGTAGCTCGTGACCATTTTGCATCATTCCATTTTTTTTCAAGAACTCTCAGTGTCTATACAAAAACTAATTCAAAATGGATCAAAGACCTAAACATACGAGCTGAATATAAAACTCTTAAGAGAGTTCATAGTAGCATTATTCTCCATTGTCAAGAGGAGGAAGCAACCAAAATGTCTATTGACTAATGAATGGTTAAACTGTGGGAGAGATGCTCATTTATGTTCTGAGTACAAGGCAAACTCAAAACAGTATTATTGTTATTAGTATATTAGTCCTGTTGTTAATAACACCCAACACTGAGTGTTCACTATGAGCTTGGTACAATGCTCCCCACTCGTGGCAGCTCAGATGCTCCTCTCAGACCTCCAACCCCATCAGTCTACTGGCCTTGGCTATTAGGCTCTGAAACTATGTCCTATTTGGCCCAGGCTTCCCCTGGGCTATTCCCAACCTGTGCCTGAGCATTGGTAGAGATATTAAGGCAAACTCTCAGTCTTGGAGATACCCAACTCCTCTGACAAGTAACTCAGTGGCTTGAGGCTCCCCAGCAGCCTTGCCAACGCATACATAGTTTGCGTGATAATCTAGAACGCTTCCACCCAATCTGCCTTCTTTCTCTATGTCACTGATGGTCAGACCAGCATTGTGATTTGATGGCTCTCCCTGCCCTTTCCAGCTCCTTCTCTATCTTCTCTCACAGGGGCAAATCTAAAAGGTAATCCTTGCATCTTTCATCCTGCTTCTTGCAAGCCCTGCCTTCACACAATAAATCCATTATTTCAGTCAATGCTTATAACAAGAATTGTACCATAATCATCTCTGTAAGTAGGAAAACAGGTTTGGAGAAGTCATAAACTCGTCATTGGTGGGATTAGGATTTGAGCTCTAGTTTCTCTGACCCTAAAACCAATACTTTCAATCCGTACATGGGTAACACAAATGGTAAGGTGAATGGTCTCTTTACTTACAAAATATTTGTTCTATTTAATTTGGAAAAAAATGCTCTAAATATGGGGAAATACAGTAGTATAATAAATTTCCACATACCTATTACTCACAATTAACAAGAATGATTAGGTTGTCAAATAAGCTCCTGATTTTTAAAAGTATTTGAATAATAAAACACTATACTCTAACATTATGGTTAGAATACCCAACCCTGGGATCCCTGGGTGGCGCAGCGGTTTGGCGCCTGCTTTCGGCCCAGGGCGATCCTGGAGACCCAGGATCGAATCCCACATCGGGCTCCCGGTGCATGGAGCCTGCTTCTCCCTCTGCCTATGTCTCTGCCTCTCTCTCTCTCTGTGACTATCATAAATAAATAAAAATTAAAAAAAAAAAAAAGAATACCCAACCCTGCTGTTGCAGCCATCCTGGAAAATAGTATGGAGTTTCCCCAAAAAGTTGAAAATACTCTATGACTCAGCAATTGCACTACTGGGTATTTATTCCAAAGATACAAATGTTTTGATCCAAAGGGACACCTGCACCCCAAGGTTTATAGCAGCAATGTCCACAAGAGCCAAACTGTTGGAAGAACCCAGATGTCCATCAACAGATGGATGGATAAAGAAAATGTGTTATTTATATATATGTATGTATATATGTGTATATATGTATATATAGGTGTGTGTGTGTGTGTGTATATATATATATATATATATATATATAGTATACCACACAGCCATCAAAAAAAAAAAAAAAGAAATCTTGCCATTTGCAATGATGTCGATGGAACTAGAGGATATTATGCTAAGTGAAATAAGTCAATCAGAGAAAAACAATTATCATATGGTCTCACATAAGAAACAAAACAGGATGATAAGGGAAGGGAGGAAAAAATAAAACAAGACAAAATCAGAGGGGGAGATGAACCATTAGAGAATTTTTTTTTTTTTTAGATTTTATTTATTTATTCATGAGACACAGAGAGAGAGGCAGAGACATAGGCAGAGGGAGAAGCACGCTCCCTATAGGGAGCCTGATGTGGGACTGGATCCCCAGACTGGGATTATACCCTGAGCCAAAGGCAGATGCTCAACTGCTGAGCCACCCAGGCATCCCCCAAAAGGGACTCTTAACTATAGAAAACAAACTGAGAGTCTCTGGAGGGGAGGTGTGTGTGTGGGGGGGGGGACAGGGTAACTGGGTGATGGACATTAAGAAGGGCACGTGATGAAATGAGCACTAGGTATTATATAAGACTGATAAATCACTGACCTCTACCTCTGAAACCAATAATACATTATATGCTAATTAACTGAATTTAAATAAAAAATTTAAAAAGAATATCCAGCCCCAGGCCCATGGCTTTTCCTATCTCCCCATCAGCAACATTTTCACGATTTTGCTGTATGTCTTTCCATTCCATATTTTTGATCATTTTAATACATACATTTGTATCTATAAAAATACATTGTATATGTGTTTCTAAATTTTACATTAATGGATACTATCTGTATGTCTTTTTTGCAGCCTGCTATTTTAAAGAAAAACTATATTTTTAAGATTGGTTCATATATAACTAGTTCCTTCTTCTAAACCAGTCGTTCTCAGCAGAGGCAATTTTGCCTCCCTAAGGGACATTTGGCAATATCTGGAGATATTTTTGGATGTCACAATGTGAAAGGATAAAGAAATGCTACTGGCATCAAATGGCTAAAGGCCAAAGATGCTACTAAATACCCTACAATGCAGGGGACAGCTCCCTCCAAGAAAGAATTTTCTGGTCTAAAATGCCAATACTGCCAATGTTTATTTTTTTTTCTTTTTTTTTTTATGATAGTCACAGAGAGAGAGAGAGAGAGGCAGAGACATAGGCAGAGGGAGAAGCAGGCTCCATGCACCGGGAGCCCGATCGTGCCCTGGGCCAAAGGCAGGCGCCAAACCGCTGCGCCACCCAGAGACCCCCACATAAACTAGTGATCTCAAAGTGTAGTCATGGACCAGGGGCCGGAGCATAGGAATTTGGTAGAATGCAAATTCTAGGGTTTTGTTCCTCACCCAACCAATCAGAAACTCAGGGGTGAACCCAGCAATCCATTGTTTAACAAATCCTCCAGGTGATTCAGATGCACACTAAAGTGATAACCACTGATCTAAACTATTGAATAGTATTTAATTGTATAGAAACATCCAATTTATCCTGGGAACCATTTCACATTTATTATGTAAAACAATGTCCTTTGCATTCTTAGGCTAAAGCCTACATGGTCATGATGATTTATCCTTTTTATATATTGTTGGATTTTGTTTAGACTTTTTTGGATCTCATTAATGAGTGATAATCACCTATAGTTTTATTGTAATGTGTTTGTCTGGTTTTGGTGTGGGGGATGGGGAATGCTGCCCTGATGGAATGAATCAAAGTATTTCCTTCTCTTAAAATTTCTGCAAAATATGTCTATAAATGGTATTATTTCTTTCTTGATTGTTTCATAGCATTTACAAGTAAAGCATCTGGGCCTGGAATTTTCTTTTGGGGAAAGTTCTTTATATATTCAATTTTGTTAATGGATATATGGGGTATTGAAGTAATTCTCAAGTGAACTTTGGTAATTTGTGCCTTTCAAATAATTGTGCCCAAGACACACACATGCACTTATCAATACTCTGTTGAATACTCATGGGGGCCCTCTGTATCTCTCCAGCATTTTCTCTCTGTGCAGCTCTTTCTTCTCTTGTACTCTATCCTATGGATGCTAACCATTTTGGTTACCCTAGACTCTCAGCTCCATCCCAGCTTAGAAAGTTCCCTGGACTCTGCCTGGATTCTTGCTCCCTGCACTGTGGCCAGAACCTCTCCCAAAGCAGGAAGCTGCTGCTATCACAGGGCTTCCCTTGCTCACTCCCCATTTTCCAGGGATCATTCTCCGTTATTATCTGATGTCCATTGCCTTGAAAACTCTTGTTAAGTTTTATGTTTTTCATTTTGGAGGGCATTTTGGACCCTTTCTAGGGTCCAAAAATTCTTACTATACATTTGGCAAATGCTACACATCTTTGAACAGCAATGAACTCAGCAAGAAATGTTTTGAAATTATTTTGAGGTTTCCTAATAAATCCTCATTACTTGTTCCATGAAAACACTATACAATGTAAAGCTCTATTGCTTTGTTTCCCGTGCTATACAAAAGCTTAAAAATATTTTAGGTTTACACTGTGCTCCTGCTTTCACAAAAGATTTAGAAGCAACTGAATAATGAAACTTGGGGAAAAAGTATCATGAAATGCTTAACTTGGTACCTTTACCAATTATACCTAATAAGTTAAAATTTCTAGTTTAATGATGAGTCATTACATATAAAGATTCTGGATAGGACTATTTTAAAAATTTATATTGGGAAAGGATTTTTTCTTAATATTTTTCCCTTACAAATTCCAGGACCTTAGGAAATGTTTAAATGAAAGGAAAGGTGCCAAAAATTATAGTAATTAATGAACATTAGGGACAAAAGTTAAAATACCCATTCAGAGCTGCAAATGTAAAGCTGTATCTCTTATTATGGTTTGAATTAAATATGCTCTAATGCTCTAATGCACACTGAAATTTATCAAGTTTAATTATTTTATAAATGATAAAATAATTATAAGTTTCCAAAAATGATGGCATGAATCACAGTAAGTACTTTTGGAGCATTGAATTCTATTCAATTTTTTTCTAATAACTAGTAATACCTTAGTGAATAGTTTAGCAAACTATTTCTTAAAACATTTTTCATTCATGGTAGATACTTGCAATGTATTGTATGACTGGGAAGAAGAATAAACATATAAGAACTTGAAGATAATGGCCAAGCCAATGGAAAGAATTTCCAGGGAAATATATTCCCTTATCCTGCCACTGTACAGAAGAGTAACAACCAACCAGCCAATCAACAGAAGGGAAAAAAAATTAACAACCAATACTTTCAAGACCATCTCATTAATAATCACAGGTAACTGTAAGGCTCTAGAAATACACACATTAACTGTGAATACTTACTTAAGAAAAAGTCTATTCTCTTAATGATGAAAGGGGAAATAAAACTAGCTCTCTGATGGGTGAAAATTAATGCAATTCAAATTTTGAAAGGGTAAGGTTGCCAAGTGTCATAAACAATATGAACCAAATAAAGGAACTTGGATTCTGAATCAAACCCTCTTCTGTATTTTGAGTTATCCAGTTTTGATTCATACAGTTACCATGTCCTATCAAATACAGAAGCCAGTGAGCAGGACAAATTGGACACCTGATGGTCTTTTGGTTAAGCAGTTTTTGCAGGCTTTTTCACTGAAACTATCAGGAAATTTCTACTTGAGTTGAATAGAACTACAAGATTGAAGTTTCTTGTAAAAAAAAAAAAAAAGATTACTTACTATTGTATCAATTTGGAGGCTCCTGGGTTCATTGAAAACAAGCAAGGTAAATTCCCCCTTGGGAAATGCATGGTGTCAGACACAGAGTTCATCCTAATCTTCTGCGTCTTCCAAACAGATAAGTTCTGCTCACACAAGGATGCTGCTCAGTGTGAATTATTTTTTAGGAGGGAAGCTTTAATCATTTCCTTAAAAAAAAATCATTTATAACAGCTCTGACACATGCTACAGAATGGATGAATCTTGAAGACATTTTACTAAGTGAAATAAGCCAGTCACAAAAGTACAGCTCTTTTTTTTTTTAAGATATTATTTATTTATTCATGAGAGACACAGAGAAAGGCAGAGACTCAGGCAGAGGGAGAAGCAGTCACCCTGCAAGGAGCCGGATATGGGACTCGATCTGGGATCCCGGAATCACGTCCTGAGCCGAAGGCAGACGCTCAACCGCTGAGCCACTCAGGCGTCCCAAAAGTACAACTACTATATGATTCCACTCGTATGAGGTATCTACAGTCATCAAATTCATAGAGACAGAAAGTAGAATAGTGGCTGTCAGGGGCTGGCGGGGGGTGGGGTGGAGACTGGGGGAATGTTGTTGAACTAATACAGGGTTTAATTTTGCAAGAAGAAAAGAGTTCTGGAGATCAGTTGTACAACAATGTGAATGTACTTAACACTACTGAGCTATACCTTTAAAGGGGGTTAAAATGGCAATTTAATGTTATGTGTATTTACTACAGTCTAAAATAAAACAAACAAGCCAACTAACCTATTGCTGACAACAATAATTTCCAGTATTTTTTTCAGCATGGTACACACAGAGATGATCACTAGCACACCAGAGTAAATGAGCAAAGTATTTCAAGGCCAGAGTTGATCAGCTGGGGTCTCTGGTCATCTTAGGCTCCATGTTTACCGGAAAGGCTGAAAGGATGACCTCTTGGCACTTCAGTCATCCATTCAGAGACCATTAGTTGGGAGTATCTGTTCATTTCCTCAGCCTAGCCTCTAAGACTCTTCACAGTATGATCTGACTCCCTCTTCCCTATGGCTTTTTCATTGCATGTACACAAAATCCAACACAAACCTTTTTTTTTTTTAAGATTTATTTATTTATTTATTTACTTATTTACTTATTGAGACAGAGACAGAGACACAGGCAGAGGGAGAAGCAGGCTCCACACAGGCAGCCCCACGGGGGACTTGATCCCGGGTCTCCAGGACCACACCCCCGGCTGCAGGCGGCACTAAACCGCTGTGCCACCGGGGCTACCCCAACACAAACCTTTTTATTTTTATTTTTTTATTTTTTTAAAGATTTATTTATTTACTTATGATAGACAAACCTTTTTAAACAAAAAAGCGAGCTATTGACTTCGAGATCTAAGTAACTGAATCTAAGCAAAAAATGCTTTAAGGGGTGCAATTTTTTTGGACTTGTGTTCATGTGCCAGTTGACTCTGCATCCCACTGGATGTTAGCTTTGCTTTTCAGAAATGTTCTAAGTTACTGATTTTCCATCAGAAGTAGAGCTTCTTTGCAAAATGTTTAGCATCTCTAGTCTGAACATTTTTGTACATGCCTCCTGATACAGGAAGTTTTCTAGGGAAGTGATCCACATCAGAGGGTCCCATTCTGCTTCTTAAACTTTAATGTGTTTACAAATCACCTGGGATTTTGTTAAAATGATTCTTTAGGTTTGGAGTAGGCTCTACCTTTTGCATTTCCAATAATCTGGTGCTGCGAAGAGGAGGGAGCCCTGATCATAGGGAGAGGAATGAGAGAAAAAGAAAAAGAATGAAAGTGCTCACAGGAAAGTGTGCAAGTTTACACAAGAAAAACTCTCCCCAAAACCACTGACTGGGAAAGGGAGAGGGGCTGAATACTGCAAGTTTTTATAAACAATGGGTAAGAGTCTAAAGCTTAGAGGTCAGGGATCCCTGGGTGGCTCGGTGGTTTAGCGCCTGCCTTTGGCCCAGGGCATGATCCTGGAGACCTAGGATCAAGTCCCATGTCGGGCTCCCTGCAGAGAGCTTGCTTCTCCCTCTGCCTGTGTCTCTGCCTCTCTCTGTGTGTCTCTCATGAATAAATAAATAAATAAAATATTTTTAGAAAATAAACCAGAAACCCCCTGCTGTGCCACTGTGCAACCAATTTCTGGGACAAACCGGCACTACGCTTAGCACAGCAAGACCCTCCCCCAGAGGATCAGCATGGATCCACTATGAAGATCTTTGAAATTTGGAGTTTTGAAACCCAGCCACATGCCAAAGATAAAGCACAAGAGTGCTATGCTGCCTGGTAGGTGGTCAGTGTGGACGCAGGTAGGGTGACGGCAGGGACCTGGCAGAAACTGGGGACACAAGAGAGATGATCTTCTGTGAGGGCTTCCTAAAGAGTGGCAGGGGCAAGGTCCCCACTCCAGGCACAAGAGAGTGGGCCATTTCCCCCACCCCATCAGCACTGACTGACTTCAGGGAGCAAAATAGCATCACCCAGTGGAGGCTGGACTCCCTTACAGCACCCTCAACCCCTGCACCCTGCAGGTGCCTCTCTACTAGGGCAAGTCCACCTGAGAATCAGAGCAGCAGGCTACTCTCCCAGAACACAGCACAGATCCCTCCCATGAACCAAGTCTACTGATCATGGCTCCAAAACTTCAGCTGTAGGGGAAATAGGATCTAGCTTTTTTTTTTTTTTAACCTCTTCTTACTATAGCCATTACTCTCAGGAGCAAGAGTGCAACAGGCTTTCCTAATAATCACACAAACATACAAAAAAACAGTGACCCGGGCAGCCCGGGTGGCTCAGCGGTTTAGCTCCACCTTCGGCCCAGGGCGTGGTCCTAGAGACTCGGGATCGAGTCCCACGTCAGGCTCCCTGCATGGAGCCTGCTTCTCTCTCGGCCTGTGTCTCTGCCTCTCTCTCTCTCTCTCTCTCTCTGTTGCTCATGAATAAATAAAATAAAATTGGGGGGAGGAGCAAGATGGCGGAAGCGTAGGGTCCCCAAATCACCTGTCTCCACCAAACTACCTAGAAAACCTTCAAATTATCCTGAAAATCTATGAATTCGGCCTGAGATTTAAAGAGAGACCAGCTGGAATGCTACAGTGAGAAGAATTCGCGCTTCTATCAAGGTAGGAAGACGGGGAAAAAGAAATAAAGGAACAAAGGCCTCCAAGGGGGAGGGGGCCCGCGAGGAGCCGGGCTGAGGCCGGGGCGAGTGTCCCCAGGACAGGAGAGCCCCGTCCCGGAGGAGCAGGAGCTGCACCGACCTTCCCGGGCGGAAAGGGGCTCGTGGGGAGTGGGAGCAGGAACCAGGAGGGCGGGGATGCCCTCCGGCTCCCTGGGACAGTAACAGCAACTCCGCGCCCGGGAGAGTGCGCCGAGCTCCCTAAGGGCTGCAGCGCGCACGGCGGGACCCGGCGGGACCCGGAGCAGCTCGGGGGGCTCGGGCGGCGGCTCCGCGGAGGGGGCTGCGCGGCCCCGGGAGCAGCTCGGAGGGGCTCGGGCAGAGGAAGAGGCTCCGTGCGGAGGGGCCTGCGCGGTTCCAGGAGCAGCTCGGAGGTGCTCAGGCGGCGGCTCCGCGGAGGGGGCTGCGCGGCCCCGGGAGCAGCTCGGAGGGGCTCGGGCAGAGGAAGAGGCTCCGTGCAGAGGGGCCTGCGCGGTTCCAGGAGCAGCTCGGAGGGGCTCGGGCGGCGGCTCCGCGGAGGGGGCTGCGCGGCCCGGGAGCGCGAATCCACCAGCGCAGGCTCCGGAGCACAGGGCGCCGGGACACAGCCCAGGATCCGGCCTCCCCCGGGACAGGCAGAGGCCGGGAGGGCCCAGGACAGCGAGGACGCTCCTGCCCCAGCTGAGCAGAGCAGCGGCCCCGCCCGGGAGCCTCCAGGCCCTGCAGACGGAGTTCCTGCCGGAGCTGAATCCAGGTTTCCAGAGCTGCCCCGCCACTGGGGCTGTTCCTCCTGCGGCCTCACGGGGTAAACAACCCCCACCGAGCCCTGCACCAGGCAGGGGCACAGCAGCTCCCCCAACTGCTAACACCTGAAAATCAGCACAACAGGCCCCTCCCCCAGAACACCAGCTGGACGGACAACTTCCAGGAGAAGCCAAGGGACTTAAAGTACACAGAATCAGAAGATACTCCCCGGTGGTTCTTTTTTTGTTTGTTTGTTTTTGTTTTTGTTTTTGTTTTATTTTGCTTTTTGATTTGTATCCTTCCCCCACCCCCTTTTTTTCTCCTTTCTTTTTCTTTCTCTTTTTCTTCCCTTTTTTTTTTTCGTTTTTTTTTTCTTTTTCTTCCCTTTTTTTTCTCTTTCTCTTTTCTTTCCTTCTTTCTCTCCTCTCTTTTTCTCTTTTTCCCAATACAACTTGCTTTTGGCCACTCTGCACTGAGCAAAATGACTAGAAGGAAAACCTCACCTCAAAAGAAAGAATCAGAAACAGTCCTCTCTCCCACAGAGTTACAAAATCTGGATTACAATTCAATGTCAGAAAGCCAATTCAGAAGCACTATTATACAGCTACTGGTGGCTCTAGAAAAAAGTATAAAGGACTCAAGAGACTTCATGACTGCAGAATTTAGAGCTAATCAGGCAGAAATTAAAAATCAATTGAATGAGATGCAATCCAAACTAGAAGTCCTAACGACGAGGGTTAACGAGGTGGAAGAACGAGTGAGTGACCTAGAAGACAAGTTGATAGCAAAGAGGGAAACTGAGGAAAAAAGAGACAAACAATTAAAAGACCATGAAGATAGATTAAGGGAAATAAACGACAGCCTGAGAAAGAAAAACCTACGTTTAATTGGGGTTCCCGAGGGCGCCGAAAGGGCCAGAGGGCCAGAATATGTATTTGAACAAATTCTAGCTGAAAACTTTCCTAATCTGGGAAGGGAAACAGGCATTCAGATCCAGGAAATAGAGAGATCCCCCCCTAAAATCAATAAAAACCGTTCAACACCTCGACATTTAATTGTGAAGCTTGCAAATTCCAAAGATAAAGAGAAGATCCTTAAAGCAGCAAGAGACAAGAAATCCCTGACTTTTATGGGGAGGAGTATTAGGGTAACAGCAGACCTCTCCACAGAGACCTGGCAGGCCAGAAAGGGCTGGCAGGATATATTCAGGGTCCTAAATGAGAAGAACATGCAACCAAGAATACTTTATCCAGCAAGGCTCTCATTCAAAATGGAAGGAGAGATAAAGAGCTTCCAAGACAGGCAGCAACTAAAAGAATATGTGACCTCCAAACCAGCTCTGCAAGAAATTTTAAGGGGGCCTCTTAAAATTCCCCTTTAAGAAGAAGTTCAGTGGAACAGTCCACAAATACAAAGACTGAATAGATATCATGATGACACTAAACTCATATCTCTCAATAGTAACTCTGAATGTGAACGGGCTTAATGACCCCATCAAAAGGCGCAGGGTTTCAGACTGGATAAAAAAGCAGGACCCATCTATTTGCTGTCTACAAGAGACTCATTTTAGACAGAAGGACACCTACAGCCTGAAAATAAAAGGTTGGAGAACCATTTACCATTCGAATGGTCCTCAAAAGAAAGCAGGGGTAGCCATCCTTATATCAGATAAACTAAAATTTACCCCAAAGACTGTAGTGAGAGATGAAGAGGGACACTATATCATACTTAAAGGATCTATTCAACAAGAGGACTTAACAATCCTCAATATATATGCTCCGAATGTGGGAGCTGCCAAATATATAAATCAATTATTAACCAAAGTGAAGAAATACTTAGATAATAATACACTTATACTTGGTGACTTCAATCTAGCTCTTTCTATACTCGATAGGTCTTCTAAGCAAAACATCTCCAAAGAAACGAAAGCTTTAAATGATACACTGGACCAGATGGATTTCACAGATATCTACAGAACTTTACATCCAAATTCAACTGAATACACATTCTTCTCAAGCGCACATGGAACTTTCTCCAGAATAGACCACATATTGGGTCACAAATCGGGTCTGAACCGATACCAAAAGATTGGGATTGTCCCCTGCATATTCTCGGACCATAATGCCTTGAAATTAGAACTAAATCACAACAAGAAGTTTGGAAGGACCTCAAACACATGGAGGTTAAGGACCATCCTGCTAAAAGATAAAAGGGTCAACCAAGAAATTAAGGAAGAATTAAAAAGATTCATGGAAACTAATGAGAATGAAGATACAACCGTTCAAAATCTTTGGGATGCAGCAAAAGCAGTCCTAAGGGGGAAATACATCGCAATACAAGCATCCATTCAAAAACTGGAAAGAACTCAAATACAAAAGCTAACCTTACACATAAAGGAGCTAGAGAAAAAACAGCAAATAGATCCTACACCCAAGAGAAGAAGGGAGTTAATAAAGATTCGAGCAGAACTCAACGAAATCGAGACCAGAAGAACTGTGGAACAGATCAACAGAACCAGGAGTTGGTTCTTTGAAAGAATTAATAAGATAGATAAACCATTAGCCAGCCTTATTAAAAAGAAGAGAGAGAAGACTCAAATTAATAAAATCATGAATGAGAAAGGAGAGATCACTACCAACACCAAGGAAATACAAACGATTTTAAAAACATATTATGAACAGCTATACGCCAATAAATTAGGCAATCTAGAAGAAATGGATGCATTCCTGGAAAGCCACAAACTACCAAAACTGGAACAGGAAGAAATAGAAAACCTGAACAGGCCAATAACCAGGGAGGAAATTGAAGCAGTCATCAAAAACCTCCCAAGACACAAGAGTCCAGGGCCAGATGGCTTCCCAGGAGAATTTTATCAAACGTTTAAAGAAGAAATCATACCTATTCTCCTAAAGCTGTTTGGAAAGATAGAAAGAGATGGAGTACTTCCAAATTCGTTCTATGAAGCCAGCATCACCTTAATTCCAAAGCCAGACAAAGACCCCGCCAAAAAGGAGAATTACAGACCAATATCCCTGATGAACATGGATGCAAAAATTCTCAACAAGATACTGGCCAATAGGATCCAACAGTACATTAAGAAAATTATTCACCATGACCAAGTAGGATTTATCCCTGGGACACAAGGCTGGTTCAACACCCGTAAAACAATCAATGTGATTCATCATATCAGCAAGAGAAAAACCAAGAACCATATGATCCTCTCATTAGATGCAGAGAAAGCATTTGACAAAATACAGTATCCATTCCTGATCAAAACTCTTCAGAGTGTAGGGATAGAGGGAACATTCCTCGACATCTTAAAAGCCATCTATGAAAAGCCCACAGCAAATATCATTCTCAATGGGGAAGCACTGGGAGCCTTTCCCCTAAGATCAGGAACAAGACAGGGATGTCCACTCTCACCACTGCTATTCAACATAGTACTGAAAGTCCTAGCCTCAGCAATCAGACAACAAAAAGACATTAAAGGCATTCAAATTGGCAAAGAAGAAGTCAAACTCTCCCTCTTCGCCGATGACATGATACTCTACATAGAAAACCCAAAAGTCTCCACCCCAAGATTGCTAGAACTCATACAGCAATTCGGTAGCGTGGCAGGATACAAAATCAATGCCCAGAAGTCAGTGGCATTTCTATACACTAACAATGAGACTGAAGAAAGAGAAATTAAGGAGTCAATCCCATTTACAATTGCACCCAAAAGCATAAGATACCTAGGAATAAACCTCACCAAAGATGTAAAGGATCTATACCCTCAAAACTATAGAACACTTCTGAAAGAAATTGAGGAAGACACAAAGAGATGGAAAAATATTCCATGCTCATGGATTGGCAGAATTAATATTGTGAAAATGTCAATGTTACCCAGGGCAATATACACATTTAATGCAATCCCTATCAAAATACCATGGACTTTCTTCAGAGAGTTAGAACAAATTATTTTAAGATTTGTGTGGAATCAGAAAAGACCCCGAATAGCCAGGGGAATTTTAAAAAAGAAAACAATATCTGGGGGCATCACAATGCCAGATTTCAGGTTGTATTACAAAGCTGTGGTCATCAAGACAGTGTGGTACTGGCACAAAAACAGACACATAGATCAGTGGAACAGAATAGAGAATCCAGAAGTGGACCCTGAACTTTATGGGCAACTAATATTCGATAAAGGAGGAAAGACTATCCATTGGAAGAAAGACAGTCTCTTCAATAAATGGTGCTGGGAAAATTGGACATCCACATGCAGAAGAATGAAACTAGACCACTCTCTTTCACCATACACAAAGATAAACTCAAAATGGATGAAAGATCTAAATGTGAGACAAGATTCCATCAAAATCCTAGAGAAGAACACAGGCAACACCCTTTTTGAACTCGGCCATAGTAACTTCTTGCAAGATACATCCACGAAGGCAAAAGAAACAAAAGCAAAAATGAACTATTGGGACTTCATCAAGATAAGAAGCTTTTGCACAGCAAAGGATACAGTCAACAAAACTCAAAGAGAACCTACAGAATGGGAGAAGATATTTGCAAATGACATATCAGATAAAGGGCTAGTTTCCAAGATCTATAAAGAACTTATTAAACTCAACACCAAAGAAACAAACAATCCAATCATGAAATGGGCAAAAGACATGAACAGAAATCTCACAGAGGAAGACATAGATATGGCCAACATGCATATGAGAAAATGCTCTGCATCACTTGCCATCAGGGAAATACAAATCAAAACTACAATGAGATACCACCTCACACCAGTGAGAATGGGGAAAATTAACAAGGCAGGAAACAACAAATGTTGGAGAGGATGCGGAGAAAAGGGAACCCTCTTACACTGTTGGTGGGAATGTGAACTGGTGCAGCCACTCTGGAAAACTGTGTGGAGGTTCCTCAAACAGTTAAAAATATACCTGCCCTACGACCCAGCAATTGCACTGTTGGGGATTTACCCCAAAGATACAAATGCAATGAAACGCCGGGACACCTGCACCCCGATGTTTCTAGCAGCAATGGCCACGATAGCCAAACTGTGGAAGGAGCCTCGGTGTCCAACGAAAGATGAATGGATAAAGAAGATGTGGTTTATGTATACAATGGAATATTACTCAGCTATTAGAAATGACAAATACCCACCATTTGCTTCAACGTGGATGGAACTGGAGGGTATTATGCTGAGTGAAGTAAGTCAGTCGGAGAAGGACGAACATTATATGTTCTCATTCATTTGGGGAATATAAATAATAGTGAAAGGGAAAAGAAGGGAAGGGGGAAGAAATGTGTGGGAAATATCAGAAAGGGAGACAGAACATAAAGACTGCTAACTCTGGGAAACGAACTAGGGGTGGTAGAAGGGGAGGAGGGCGGGGGGTGGGAGTGAATGGGTGACGGGCACTGGGTGTTATTCTGTATGTTAGTAAATTGAACACCAATAAAAAAATAAAAAATAAAAAAAAATTAAATTAAATTAAATTAAATTAAATTAAAATTAAAAAAAAAACCCCGTGACCCAGAAATGACAAGAAGGAGGAATTCACCCCAAAAGAAAGAACAGGAAGAATTCATGGCCAGAGACTTAATCAGTATAGAGAAATGAGAGAGTTGAACCAGAATTTAAAACAATAATCGTAAAGATAACAATCGTAAATAATCGTATAGCTAGGCTTGAGAAAAGCATTGGAGACACTAGAAAATACCTTACTACAGAGACAAACAAACTAAAAACTATTGAGACCAAAACAAAAAATGCTATAACCAAGATGTAAAACTGGATGGATGCAATAGGAATGAGGATGGACAGAGCAAAGGAACAAATCCATGATACAGAAGACAAAATTATGGAAAATAACAAAATTGAAAAAAGGGAAAGAAAGGCATTGGATCATGAACATAGACTTCTTGAATTCAATGACTCCTTGAAGAGTAATAACATTCATGTGTTATATAGAAGTCCCAGAAGAAGAAAAGAAAGAAAAAGCAAAGGTTTATTTGAGCAAATTATAGCTGAAAACTTCCCTAAGCTGGGGAAGGAAACAGACCTTGAAATCCAAGAAGTACAGCTAACTCCCATTAAATTCCACAAAAGCCGGCCACCACCAAGACATGTCATAGTCAAATCCACAAAACAGAAAGACAAGGAAAGAATCCTGAGAGCAGCAGGGGAAAAAAGTCCTTAACCTACAAGGGAAGATAGATAAGGTTTGCAGCACATCAGTCCACGGAAACTAGGCAGCCCAGAAGATGTGACACGATATATTCAATATACTGAATGGGAAAAATATGCAGCCAAGAATACTTTATCCGGTGAGGCTGTCATTCAGAATAGAAGGAGAGATAAAGAGTTTCCAAGACAAAAACTAAAGGAGCTCATGACCACTAAATTGCATCTGCAAGAAATATTAAAAGGGACTCTGAGTGGGGGGAAAAAAAAGACAAAAAGCAACAAAGATTAGAAAGGAACAGAGAACATAACCAGAAACACAAACTCAATAGGTAGCACAGTGGCACTAAATTCATATCTTTCAATAATCACTCTGAATATAAATGGACTAAATGTCCAAATCAAAAGATGTAGGGTATAAAAATGGGCAAAAAAAAATAAGATCCCACTATATACTGCCTACAAGAGACTCATTTTAGACCTAAAAGCATCTGCTAATTGAAAGAGGGGATGGAAACCCATCTGTCCTGCTAATGGATGCCAAAAGAAACCCAGAGTAGCCCTATTTATATCAGACAAACTAGATTAATTGGGGCACCTCGGTGACTCAATGGGTTAAGTGTCTGCTTTTGACACAGGTCATGATCCTGGAGTCCTGGGAGTGAGGCCCACATTGGACTCCCTGCTGTGTGGGGAGCCTGCTTCTCCCTCTCCCTCTGCCTGCCACTCCCCCTGCTTGTGCTTGCTCTCTCTCTCTCCATCAAATAAATAAATAAATCTTTAAAAAATAAAATAAAGTTGTAAAACCCTTAGCCAGACTTATCAAAAAAAGAAAGGACTGAGATAAATAAAATTATGAATGGAAGATGAGAGGTCACTACCAACACCATAGAAATACAATTATGAGAGAATATTATGAAAAATTATATGTCAACAAATTGGGCAATCTGGAAGAAATGGATAAATTCCTAGAAACATACAAACTACCTGAAACAGGAAGAAATAGAAAATTTGAATACACCCATAACCAGCACAGAAATTGGATCAGTAATCAAAAATGTCCCAACAAACAAAAGTCCAGGGCCAGATGGCTTCTCAGGGGAATTCTATCAGACATTTAAGGAAGAGTAAACATGGGACACCTGGATGGCTCAGCAGTTTAGCAACTGCCTTCGGCCCAGGGTATGACCCGGGATCCGGGATCGAGTCCCACACCACATCAGGCTCCCTGTGAGGAGCCTGCTTCTCCCTCTACCTATGTCTCTGCCTCTTTCTGTGTGTGTTTTTCATGAATAAATAAATAAATCTTTACAAAAAAAAATAAAGAAGAGTAAATATGTATTCTTCTCAAACTGTTTCTAAAAATAGAAATGGGAAGAAAACCCAAACTCATTCTATAAAGCCAGCGTTATCTTGATTCCAAAGCCAGACTAAAACCCCACTAAAAAGGAGCATTACAGATCAATATCTCTGATGAAAATGGTTGCAAAAATTCTCAAGAAGATTGAGAATCTCAAGCAAATTGAATCTAGTAGCACATTAAAAGAATTATTCACCATTATCAAGTGGGATTTATTCATGGGTTGCAGGCGTGGTTCAATATCCATCCATAAATCTACCAATGTGATATATCACATTAATTAAAGAATAAGAGCCATATGATTCTCTCAATAAATGCAGAAAAAAAGCATTTAACAAAATACAGTACCCATTCTTGATAAAAATCCTCAACAAAGTAAGTATAGAGGGAACATACCTCAACATCATAAAAGTCATATGTGAAAAACCCACAGCTAATATCATCCTCAATGGGAAAAACTGAAAGCTTTTTTTCTACAGTCAGGAAAATAGCAGGGATGTCCACTCTCACCACTGTTGTTCAACATAGTACTGGAAGTCTTAGCCTCAGCAATCAGACAACAGAAATAAAGGGCATCTAAATTGGCAAGGAAGATGATAAATTTTCACTCTTTGGAGATGACATGATACTCTGTAGAAAAAAACAAAAGGCCCCACCAAAAAAAATGCTAGAAATAATACATGAATCCAGCAAATTTGCAGGATATGAAATCAATGTACAGAAATCTGTTGTTATACATCAATAATGAAGCAGTAGAAAAAGAAATCAAGGAATCGATCCCATTTACAATTGCATCCAAAAAATAAGTTACCTAGGAATAAACCTAACCAGATAAAAAAAAAAGATCTATACTCTGAAAACTATAGAACACTTAGGAAAGAAATCTAAGATAACACAAAGAAATGGGGAGTGGGGATTCCAGGCTCATGGATTGAAAAAACAAACATTGTTAAAATCTTACTCAGAGCAATCTACATACTAAATGCAATCCTGATCAAAATACCATGAGCATTTTTCACAGAGAACAAAAAATCCTAAAATTTGTATGGAACCACAAAAGACCCCAAATAGCCAAAGCAATCCTGAAAAAGAAAAGCCAAGCAGGAGGCATCACGATTCCAGACTTCAAGCTATATTAGAAAGCTGTAGTCATGAAGACAATATGGTACTGGCACAAAAATGAAACAGAATAGAAAACCCAGAAACAGACCTACAGCTATATGGTCAACTAATCTTCAACAAAGCAGGATAGAATATCCAAATGGAAAGCAGACAGTCTCTTCAACAAATGATGGGAACACTGGACAGCAACATTCAGAAGAATGAAACTAGACCATTTTCTTGCACCATAAACAAAAATGAGCTCAAAATGGATGAGAGATCTAAATGTGAGACATAAAACCATCAAATTCCTAGAGGAAAATGAAGGTAGCAATCCCTTTGGCCTGGCTATAGCAACTTTTTACTAAACCCATGGCAAGGAGGCAAGGGAAACAAAAATGAACTGTTGGTATTTCAAGATAAAAAGCTTCTCTGCAGCAAAGGAAACAGTTAACAAAACTAAAAGGCAGCCTACAAAATGGAAGAAGATATTGCAAATGACATATCTGGTAAAGGTTTACCTCCAAAATCTATAAAGAACTTATCAAACTCAACACCCACAAAACAAATAATCCAGTTAAAAAATAGACAGAAGGGGATCCCTGGGTGGCTCAGCGGTTTAGCACCTGCCTTCAGCTCCTGGAGTCTCGGGATCAGGTCCTGTGTCAGGCTCCCTGCCTGGAGCCTGCTTCTCCCTCTTCCTGTGTCTCTGCCTCTCTGCCCCCTCCCCCGTCATGAATGAATAAATAAAATATTTTTAAAAAATGGACAGAAGACATGAATAGACATTTCGCCAAAGATGACACACAGATGGCCAACAGACACATGAAAAGATGCTCAACATCACTCATCATCAGGAAATACAAATCAAAACCACGTTGAGATACCACCTCATGCCTGTCAGAATGGCTAAAGCTAGCAACACAGGAAACCACAGATACTGGCCAGGGTGTGGAGAAAAGGAAACCCCTCTTATGTCATTGGTAAGAATGCAAAATGGTGCAGCCACTCTGGAAAACAGTATAGGGGTTCCTCAAAAAGTTAAAAATAGAACTATCCTATGATCCAGCAATTGCACTACTAGGTACTTACCCAAACGATACAAAAATACAGATTCAAAGGGGTACATGCACCCCAATGTATATAGCAGCGCTATCAATGATAACTAAACTATGGAAAGAGCCCAAGTGTCCACCGACTGATGAAAGGATAAAGAAGTGGTATATTCCATATGCAATGGGATATTACTCAGCCATCAAAAAGAATGAAATCCTGTTATTTGCAGCAATGTGGATGGAGTTAGAGTGTATTATGCCAACTAAGTGAAATAAGTTAGTCACAGAAAGGTAAACACCGTATGATTTCAAGCATATGTAGAACTTAAGAAACAAAACAGATGAACATGTGGGGAGGGGGAAAAAAGGAAAGAGGGGAAGCAAACCATAAGAGACTTTTAACAGTAGAGAACAAACTGAGGATTGATGGAGGGAGGTGGGGGGAAAGGGCTAGATGGTGATGGATACTAAGGAGGGCACTTGTCATGAAGAGCACTGGGTGTTATATGTTAGTGATGAATCACTAAATTCTACTCCTGAAACCAATATTACACTATATGTTAACTAACTAGAATTTAAATAAAACTTTGGAAGAAAAATAAAATAAAAAATAAAAAGAGAAAGAAAGAGTTTTGGGGGTAGAAGGGATTAAAAAAATACCATTAAAGTTTTAGTATCTATTTTTCATGTGCTTCGAACAGAACTCAACCTGACTCCAAACCCTGTTTTAATCTAAAAAATAGTATTGAGAAGCCAAATTCTTCCTCCAAATTTCATATGGAGGCTCATGCTTTAGTGATCTAAATATAAATGCCTGTGAATATGGCTAGAACAGGTGCTTTGAGGTATTTTAGATAAAATGTGGCTTCTATGCCTGGTGGAAGCAAACCAAACGCAGATTAGATTCCACCTTCACTGCACCCTTTTTCCTTATCCCCAAATTGTTTTTTGTTAGATGTTTGAATGCACCTTCAGGGGTGTGCCTGAGTGGCTCAGTCGGTTAAGCATCCATCTTCAGCTCAGGTCATGATCCCGGGGTCCTGGGATTGAGCCCCACATCAGGATGTCTGCTCAGCGTGGAGTCTGTTTCTCCCTCTGCCTCTGCCAGCAGCTCCCCCTGCTTGTGCTCTTGCTCTGTCAAATGAATAAATAAAATCTTTTTTAAAAAATGAATGCCCCATTCATTACACTAGGTTCTGAACATTAAGCTAAGATGGTATGGTCTATGTTTCTGGAACTATGTGTAATGTTAAAAAAAAAAAAAAAAAAAAGCAGGTTCTAGTCTCAGACAGCCTGGATTCAAATCCTGGCTCAGCCAGACACTAAGTTCTGTGACACTGAAGCAAATTTCTTAACTACCTAAATTCTCAGCTGTGAAGTTAGATAATACTGGCACCTACTTCCTGGGGTTGTTATGAGTAATTAATAGACTAAAAAGCATTTTAAATAATGTCAAACACATAGTAGGCATTCAATAGCTGTTTGTTATTACTAAAATATCCACTTGAGTTTGTTAAGGCATATATTTTATGATATAGCATAGGAAGACAAAGTATCATTAGAAAATGAATCAACGTAATTCACCCACCTTAAGCTATAAAAGACAAATCATGATCATCTGTATGGGTGCAGAAAGGCATTTGACAAAATCCAACATCCATTTTCTCAGCAAACTGGGGAACTTCCCCAACCTTATAAAGGATATTCATGAAAAATCTCCAGCTAACATCATACTCAACTGTGACAGATTGACTGCATTACCCCCTAAGATCAGGAGCCAAGCGTGGATCAACACTTCTCAACCTTGTACTAGAAGTTCTGGAAAGGAAGAAGTAAAATAGTTCTTATTTTCAGACAAAATGATTGTCTGTGGATAAAATCCAATATAATGTATACAAAACCCACTAGAACAAGTGAGCTTAGCAAGGCTGTAGGATACAAAATCAATATACAAAAGCCATAGTGTGAAACCAATCTGTATGATACTGTAATGGTGGATATAATCTTAAAACCCACCATAAACTATAGACTTTAGTTAATAATGATGTATAAATATTGATTCAACAACTATAACAGATGTACCACAGTAACTCATGTAATGTAAATAATATGGTAAATTGGGAGGTGGAGAGGGTATGTGGGAACTCTCTGTACTTTCCCATCAATTTTCCTATGTACACTGCACTAAAAAGGCTATTAATTTAAAAAATTATCTTACATAGATTTACAATTAAATAAACCACGTCAGTTCTCCCCAAATTGATTCCTAAATTCAATGCCATCTCAATGAAAACCCAGCTGTTTTTGTTTTGTTTTGGTTTGGTTCTTGGTAGAAACTGACAAGTGATTCTAAAATTCACATGGAGATGCAAAAGATCCATAACAGCCAAAATGAACTTGAAAAAGAAGAACAAATTTGGATAACTAACCCTACCTAATTTTAAGATTCATTATAACACTATAATATTCAAAATAGATACAACTGAAGGGAGTGCAGATTGAAGCACTCTTTCTTTGTATCATTTGGCAAATGACTGAAGTCCTCTACCCAACGATTCAGTTCTAGCAATTTCTACCTAAAAAAAATAAAAATAAAAATAAATCATCAAAGATGAAAAAGAACACTGATAGTAAAATCATCATTTTTCTTACTTGGCTAAAAGCTAGAAAATTAACAGATATTTAAGAATAGGAGACTACTTGAATAAATTATGGCACACACTTATGTTAAAATAAGTATGCATCCCAGCCACTAAAACTCATGTATTTAATGGCATGGAGAAAAGTGTAGCATATATAATTATGTGAATTTAGCAGGTCGCAAAACAATAGGTTCCTGCTTTATTGAAAAATACCTATTTATGGGATCCCTGGGTGGCTCAGTGGTTTAGCACCTGCCTTTGGCCCGGGGAGCGATCCTGGAGTCCTGGGATTGAGTCCCACGTCGGGCTCCCGGCATGGAGCCTGCTTCTCCCTCCTCCTGTGTCTCTGCCTCTCTATCTCTCTCTCTCTCTCTCTATCATAAATAAATAAATCTTTAAAAAAATACCTATTTATATATCTGAAAGACTATATAACAAAATAATCACAGTTCTTAGTGAAGAAATTACCACCTTACAAATACCCATTATTTTTCACACACACAAAAAAAAATGCATAATACTTTTGTGATTTAAAAATTGTTCTAATGTTTAAAATTTTTGAAATTTTATTAGGAAGATGTATCTATCAAAATAGACTTTCGTGTGGAAAAAAAATGATGTGTGCCTCAAATTACATCTGACAAGTTAAATCCTGTTTCAAACTGAAGAAGGAGGAATTCTCTAAACTGTTAAGACAGATGTTCAAATCTTAGATTCTCTCTTCCCCTTCATTGTGTTTGCTTTTCCTTTTCTAGTCAATCTGTACCTGCTTTGATGTTTTATACTGTTAAATAAAATCGGTGATCCCTGGGTGGCTTAGCGGTTTGGCGCCAGCCTTTGGCCCAAGGTGTGGTCCTGGGGTCCCAGGATCGAGTCCCACGTCGGGCTCCCTGTATGGGGCCTGCTTCTCCTTCTGCCTGTCTGCCTCTCTCTGTGTGTCTCTTATGAATAAATAAATAAAATCTTTTTTTAAAAAAATCTATACATGTCTCTGCAGAAAATTTGAAAACACAGGAAAGTATTCGGAAAATAGCAATTATCTATAGTCACTACTAATATGTTCTTGTATTTCATTGTTCTTTCAAGGACTTGCGAGTGTGTTTTCCAGTCTCAGGTCTGTATCAGCAGAAGATGGTGTTCATACCCAGTCATGGAATCAGTCCCTGAGCCATCATAGCCTTGGGCAGTTGTAATGACATCATGAAATTTTTCATCCTTTTCTATATAGTGGGATGGATATTTACTTATTTGTTTTGGAATTTCCTTCATTAATTTTGTTCCAAATAGAAAAGCACATTCATTATTTTCTGAAATATAGAACACTATAAAGAAGAAAATACAAATCAACAGTAATTCTACCATTTAGAGTTTATTACTAATAACTTTCAGGGTTTTATTCTATGTAAATATATATTATATAAACATTCTAATAAAATTAGGATCTCATTATATATTGTTTGGATTTTTTTTTTTTTTTAAGATTTTACTTATTTATTCATGAGAGACAGAGACAGAGGCTCCCTGGGGGGGTCCATGCAAGACTCGATCCCACAGCCCCAGGATCATGACCTGGGCCCAAGGCAGAGGCTCAACCACTGAGCCACTCTGGTGTCCCTATAATGTTTGAATCGATTTTGCTTTTTTCACTTAACATTTTCTCATTATAATTTCTCCTACCTTTTAATGGCCGCATTGCATTTATTTGTATGAATATATCCTAAGTCATTTAGTCAGCCTCTGATCATTGGACACTGGGTTATTTCCAATTTTTTTACAAGGCAAGCCCAGTGTTTACTGAGACGGGACCTATAAGCAAGCCCTGTAGGTACCATCAATTTACAAATATTTTTGTGCTCTACACACATTATATATGACGGGGGGCTTTTGGGGTTTTGTTTTTTTGGCAGAGCAGGAAGCTAGGAGGCATAGAAGTGGGATGCGGGGCTGCGCCTAGGCCTAGCTGGGGGAGCCGCCTTTGCTGTTTTGGGGAGGATCTGGCGCCGGCTCCGCGTCCCTCCGCCGCTGAGCTGAGCTGAGCCGAGCCGAGCTGAGCTGCACTGCGCCCCTGTGGCCGCCCGCCGCGCCGCAGCCACCGAAGCGTAGTGGGTTCAAGGGGGCCGTTTGGATTCATTTCCGAGCTGATTTTTTTACATCCAGTTTAAGACTGCAATTGTTTCCTTCGGTTCACAACGAGAAAATTCCCAAGTGCAAAATGATAGAATGTGTGGGACTTGGGTCTGCAATAAACACTTCTTTAGAGCCCTGGACACTTGAATAAAAATAAACTTAGCACTTACCTCCCCTGCTCTTTTCTCTAGCTTTAGCCCTAAGGAACCACTCTCAAGTCCCCAAAGGGGTCAGGCTTCCTTTTGCTTACTGGACTTGACATATACCAAGCAAACCCCAAATCCCCTCTCCAGACCTGACTTCTAATCTCCCCTGAAAATGTGGACTTCTTTTGATTCCCTAAGCTGGGACTGATTGCTGATTGGTGCCTAGAACCCCCACCAGCTCTGAACAGTAATTTCTCCCCTACGGGCCCAGGGGGTGCTTGAGCATGCACATGACCAACATGGGATAGTACAGTGTATCCTCTCCTTCGGTTCCACCGTATTTAATTCTGCCAATATTAATGGGGTTCCTACTCCAAGAGTCCTCATTGTTAGCTTAGGTGAAGAAAAAGGGGGGGAGGATACGGGATGAGGAATTGATACCTACTGCTATTAACCTTGTATGGTTTGTTATTCCTTCCAATCACTTAATGCATGGACAAAGCTTGAGATGTCTGACCTCACCTGAAAGGTTAGGGTCAGATGTGTATATTTTAAAAGCATTTTTTGGTCACCCCCATGATTCTAATACTTTGCCTCAGAGTATCTGTACCAAACTCTTGAGTCCTAAAATCTTACTTTTTAAAAAAGATTTTATTTATTTATTTGACAGAGAGAGAGAGCATAAGCAGGGGAGAAGCAGAGGGGGAAACAGACTCTCAGGGAGCCTAAAGCCGGGACTCAATCCTACAACCCTGGGATCATGACCTGAGCTAAAGACAGAAGCTTAACCAACTGAGCTACCCAGGCATCCCATAAAGTCTTAAACAATGAGAAATAATGATAAGAATTTCAAGTGAGTTCATGGAACACTATTTGCGGAAGAAGTAATTTTAGAGATCTGTTGGTTTTGCCTACCCAATATCCATTCTTCTATTAATAGAAGCATGTTGGTTTTCCTTGGAAACCACCCCTTCCCTACTCCAGATCTTGCAGTTGAGGTAGGGCTGATTTTCATCCAGTACCCCCAAACACACGCACACGCATGCACACGTCATATATGCATAAACAGCCCCTCCAAGCTCTGAATTTGCTCTTTTTCAGCTTAAGTTTAATTTGGACTCATTCACATCTGAAATTTTAGACTGAAATTCTACCCTTGGGCCTTTATTTTTTATTTTTATTTATTTTATTACCCTTGGACTATTTTTTCCCCCTTGGACTTTTAAATTATTGAGCCTATAAAATCCCCTGTCACTACTTTTTCCCTAGATGACTTTGAAGTGATTTTTGTCTTTTGCACCCAGAACATTTCTAACTAGTAGAAATTTATGAGGCTTTTAATTAGATAAGCAGGGGTGACTGGGTGGCTCTGTCAGTTAAGCATCTGCCTTCTGCTCAGGTCATGATCCCAGGGTTCTGGGATTGAGCCCCACATCGTGCTCCCTGCTCAGCAAAGAGCCTGCCTCTCCCTCTCCCTCTGCCTGCTGCTCCCCCTGCTTGTGCTTCTGTTTCAAATAAATAATAAAATATTTTTAAAATAAATAAGTAAATGAGATAAGCAGCTTTATACTTTGTCTACTTACATAAATTGATGTATCCTGATAGAGGTTTTTTTTCTTGTCCTATGATAAGATTTCCTTCATTGTTCTCAGCAGAGCTTAAGTTTGCTAGGCATGAGAAACCCATTTATTTGGTCTCGGTAAGCCTTGTTCAATGTACAGGCATACTTTGGAGATATTGAGTGTTCAGTTCCAGACCACTATAATAAAGTGAATACAACAAGTCAAATGAAATTTTTGGTTTCCTAGCGCATATAAAAGTTATGTTTACACTGTACTGTAGTCTATTAAGTGTGCAAACATTGTCTTTAAAAATGATGTACATAGTTTAATTTAAAAATACTTAATTGCTAAAAAATGCTAACCATCATGTAAGCTTTCAGCAAGTCATAATTTTTTTTGCTGGTAGAGGGTTTTGCCTTGATGTTAATGGCTGCTGACCATCGTGGTGGTTGCTGAAGGTCAGGGTGTCTGGAGCAATTTCTTAAAATAAGACAGCAATGAAGTTTGTCACATCAATCAATTCTTCCTTTCATGAACGATATGTCTATAGTATGTGATGCTGTTTGATAGCATTTTACCCACAGTAGAACTTCTTTGAAAACTGGAGTCAATTCTCTCAAACTCTGCCCCTGCTTTATCAACTAAGTTCGTATAATAATCCAAATTCTTTGTGGCCATTTCAGCAATCTTCACAGCATGTTTACCAGGAATATATTCCATCCCAAGAAACCACTTTCTTTGCTCATTCATAAGAAGCAATTCCTCATCTGTTAAAGTTTCACCATGGGATTATAGCATTTCAGCCCCACTTTCAGGCTCTGCTTCTAATTCTGGTTCTCTTGCTCTTCCCGCCACATCTGTAATTATTTCCTCCGCTGCAATCTTGAACTCCTCAAAGTCATCCTTCAAGGTTGGAGTCAACTTCTTCTAAACTCTTGTTTTATGTTGATATTTGACCTTATCCCATAAATTACAGATGTTCTTAATGCCATCTAGAATGGTGAATCATTTCAAAAGGCTTTCAACTTCCTTTGCCCAGATTCATCAGAGGAATTACTGTCTATGGTTACTATACCCTTATGCAATGTATTTCTTTTTAAAATATTTTATTTATTTATTCATGAGAGACATACACACACACACACACACACACACAGAGGCAGAGATGTAGGCAGAGGGAGAAGCAGGCTCCCTGCAGGGAAGCCTGATGTGGAACTCAATCCCAGGACCCCGGGATCACACCCTGACCTGAAAGCAGACACTCAAGCACTGAGCCACCCAGTTGCCTCACAATGTATTTCTTAAATATAAGACTTGAAAGTCAAGATTACTACTTGATCCAAGGGCCACAGAATGGATATTGTGTTAGCAGACATGAAAACAACATTAATCTTGTATTTCTCTGTCAGGGCTCTTGGGTGACAGGTGCATTATGAGTAGTCATATTTTGAAAGGAATCTTCTCTAAGCAGTACGGCTCACAGTGGGCTTAAAATACTTAGCAAATCATCTTATAAACAGATGTGCTGTCACCCAAGCTTTGTTATTTCCTTTATAGAGCATAGGCAGAGTAGATTTACCATAATTTTTAAGGGTTCTAGGATTCGGGGAATGGCAAATGAGTATTAGCTTCAACTTAAAGTCACCAGTTGCATTTGCCCCTAACAGGAGAGTCAGCCTGTCCTTGGAAGCTTTGAAGCCAGGCACTGACTTCTCCTTCTCTAGCGATGAAAGCCTTAGATGGCATTTTCTTCCAATAGAAGTTTGTTTCATCAATTTGAAAATCTGTTCTTTGGTGTGCCACCTTCATGAATTGTCTTACCTGGGTCTTCTAGATAACTTCCTGCAGCTTCTCCATTAGCACCTGCTGCTTCATCCCGCGCTTTGATGTTATGGAGATGGCTTCTTTCTGTAAGCCTCATAAACCAACCTGTGCTGGCTTCCAACTCTTTTTCTGCAACTTCCTCCCTACTCTCAGCTCTCACAGTATTGAGGAGATTTAAGGCCTTGCTCTGGATTAGGCTTTGGCTTAAGAGAATATTGTGGCTGGTGTGATCTTTTATCCAGACCACTCAGACTTTCTCTGTATCAACAATAAGACCATTTCACTTTCTTATTATTTGTATGTTCACTGGAGTAGCACTTTTCATCTCCTTCAAGAACTTTGCCTTTGCACTCATAACTTGGCTAACTGGTTAACACAAGAGGCCTTGATTTAAGTCTATCTTGGCTTTTGACATGCCTTTCTCACAAAGCTTAATCATTTATAGCTTTGACTAAAAGTGAAAGATACGCAACTCCTCCTTTTCACTTGAACACTTAGAGGCTATATTGTAAGGTTATTAATTGGCCTAATTTCAATATTGTTATATGTCAGGGAATAGGGGGAGGAAGGGATATGGGGGAACAGCCAGTCAGTGGAGTGGTCAGAACACACATATTTATTAAGTTCACCATTGTACGTGGGTGCAGCTTGTGGCATCCCACAACAATTGCAGTAGTAACATCAAAGATCGGTGATCACAGATCACGACAACAAATAAAACAATGATGAAAACATTTAAAATATTGTAAGAATTACCAAAATGTGACAGAAACACAAAGTGAGCAAATGCTGTTGGAAAAATGGTCCCACAACAGTACATTAAGAAAATTATTCACCATGACCAAGTAGGATTTATCCCCAGGACACAAGGTTGGTTCAACACTTGTAAAACAATCAATGTGATTCATCATATCAGCAAGAGAAAAACAAAGAACCATATGATCCTCTCATTAGATGCAGAGAAAGTATTTGACAAAATACAGTATCCATTCCTGATCAAAACTTTTCAGAGTATAAGAATAGAGGAAACATTCCTCAGCATCTTAAAAAGCCATCTACGAAAAGCCCACAGCAAATATCATTCTCAATGGGGAAGCACTGGGAACCTTTCCCCTAAGATCAGGAACAAGACAGGGATGTCCACTCTCACCACTGCTATTCAACATAGTACTGAAAGTCCTAGCCTCAGCAATCAGACAACAAAAAGACATTAAAGGCATTCAAATTGGCAAAGAAGAAGTCAAACTCTCCCTCTTCGCTGATGACATGATACTCTACATAGAAAACCCAAAAGCCTCCACCCCAAGATTGCTAGAACTCATACAGCAATTTGGCAGTGTGGCAGGATACAAAATCAATGCCCAGAAATCAGTGGCATTTCTATAATGAGACTAACAATGAGACTGAAGAAAGAGAAATTAAGGAGTCAATCCCATTTAGAATTGCACCCAAAAGCATAAGATACCTAGGAATAAACCTAACCAAAGATGTAAAGGATCTATACCCTAAAAACAACAGAACACTTCTGAAAGAAATTGAGGAAGACACAAAGAGATGAAAAAATATTCCATGCTCATGGATTGGCAGAATTAATATTGTGAAACTGTCAATGCTACCCAGGGCAATATACACGTTTAATGCAATCCCTATCGAAATGCCATGGACTTTCTTCAGAGAGTTAGAACAAATTATTTTAAGATTTGTGTGGAATCAGAAAAGACCCCGAATAGCCAGGGGAATTTTAAAAAAGAAAACCATATCTGGGGGCATCACAATGCCAGATTTCAGGTTGTACTACAAAGCTGTGGTCATCAAGACAGTGTGGTACTGGCACAAAAACAGACACATAGATCAATGGAACAGAATAGAGAACCCAGAAGTGGACCCTGAACTTTATGGTCAACTAATATTCAATAAAGGAGGAAAGACTATCCACTGGAAGAAAGACAGTCTCTTCAATAAATGGTGCTGGGAAAATTGGACATCCACATGCAGAAGAATGAAACTAGACCACTCTCTTTCACCATACACAAAGATAAACTCAAAATGGATGAAAGATCTAAATGTGAGACAAGATTCCATCAAAATCCTAGAGGAGAACACAGGCAACACCCTTTTTGAACTCGGCCACAGTAACTTCTTGCAAGATACATCCACGAAGGCAAAAGAAACAAAAGCAAAAATGAACTATTGGGACTTCATCAAGATAAGAAGCTTTTGCACAGCAAAGGATACAGTCAACAAAACTAAAAGACAACCTACAGGATGGGAGAAGATATTTGCAAATGAAGTATCCGATAAAGGGTTAGTTTCCAAGATCTATAAAGAACTTATTAAACTCAACACCAAAGAAACAAACAATCCAATCATGAAATGGGCAAAAGACATGAAGAGAAATCTCACAGAGGAAGACATAGACACGGCCAACATGCACATGAGAAAATGCTCTGCATCACTTGCCATCAGGGAAATACAAATCGAAACCACAATGAGATACCACCTCACACCAGTGAGAATGGGGAAAATTAACAAGACAGGAAGCCACAAATGTTGGAGAGGATGCGGAGAAAAGGGAACCCTCCTGCACTGTTGGTGGGAATGTGAACTGGTGCAGCCACTCTGGGAAACTGTGTGGAGGTTCCTCAAAGAGTTAAAAATAGACCTGCCCTACGACCCAGCAATTGCACTGTTGGGGATTTACCCCAAAGATACAGATGCAATGAAACGCCAAGACACCTGCACCCCGATGTTTATAGCAGCAATGGCCACAATAGCCAAACTGTGGAAGGAGCCTCGGTGTCCATCGAAAGATGAATGGATAAAGAAGCTGTGGTCTATGTATACAATGGAATATTACTCAGCCATTAGAAACGACAAATACTCACCATTTGCTTCAACGTGGATGGAACTGGAGGGTATTATGCTGAGTGAAGTAAGTCAATCGGAGAAGGACAAACATTGTATGTTCTCATTCATTTGGCGAATATAAATAATAGTGAAAGGGAATATAAGGGAAGGGAGAAGAAATGTGTGGGAAATATCAGAAAGGGAGACAGAACATAAAGACTCCTAACTCTGGGAAACGAACTAGGGGTGGTGGAAGGGGAGGAGGGCGGGGGGTGGGGGTGAATGGGTGACGGGCACTGAGGGGGGCACTTGACAGGATGAGCACTGGGTGTTATTCTGTATGTTGGTAAATTGAACACCAATAAAAAATAAATTTATTATAAAAAAAAGAAAAATGGTCCCAATAGATTTGCTCAAGGCAAGATAGCCACAAACCTTCAATTTATAAAAAATGCACTATGTGTGAAGCACAGTAAAGTGAAGTGCAATGAGTCAAATATGCCTGTATTTGCTTCTGGCATGAGTCTTTAAAAGCTACCCACACAAATAAAATGGAGATAACAAGACTTATTTCACAGACCTGTTAAAGGTAAAATGAAATCACATAGGTGAAATCTCTTTATGCATAAAAATGTTGGGTACCGTTAATATGGGTATCATCATTATGATCATCATCTTTCATTTTCTACCAGCAAAGTTCCTGAATAGTTATTTATTGTTAGAAGTGTTGATAGCTGTACAAATGCAAACTGTAATTGAGCAAGTAAATGGTAAAAACAAGAAATGACTCTTTTAAAGCTATAATCATCCCAGAAATGTGGTAAAAGATCAGTTGAAATACTGTATTTGAAAAAAAAAAGAAGAAGAAAAAGAAAAAAAAATAATGTATTTGAAGGTACTTTGAAAACAAAATGCTGTGTGATAATAATGTGCTGTTTTCTCAGCCCTACAGGTCACTGCATCTTAGATGTTGTCGGTTCACACATATGTTTTGTTTCAGAGCTTATAAATATCTGATAATTTTTCTTTAATTTTTAAAAATATTTTGTTTATTTATTTATTTATTTATTTGAGAGAGTAAGCATGAGAGGGGCAAAGGGAGAGAGGGAGAGGGAGAGGGAGAAGCAGACTCCCCGCTTAGCATGGAGCCCACCACAGGGCTCAATCCTAGGATCCTGAGAACATAACGTGAGTCAAAGTCAGATGCTTAACTGACTGAGCCACCCAGGCGCCCTTTATTTAATTTTAGGACAAAAAGCCCACAGCCTGTTTTATAGAGTGCAATCTTATACAATAAATGGCTTTATCTTGGTTTTCATTCTCTTTGGCCTCTCAGTGGCATTTAACCACCCTGGCAACCCACTCCTTCAAATTCTTTCCTCCCTTAAGGTCAGTGACACTACATTTCCCTACTGCTTCTTGACTTTTTCAACTACTTTTGATTCCCCTCTCTTTCCTTCCAACTCCTAACTTTGAGGATGACTCACCCAGAACTCTAATCCCCACCCCCTCTGTCTCTGTCTCTTTCTCTCTCTCTCTCTCCTCAGTTCTTGTAAAATTCACTCATTCTTATCTATCTTGCATCAGTCCAAGTTCCACCTTCCATGTTATTTTGACATGTACATGAGGACACTACCTCATTTTCAATATCTTCAAAAATTCATAATCTCCATTATTCCAATTTGGCTGCCTTTGCAAATGCCCAGTTTCAGTTGATGGTGCTGCCATTGTTCCTATGTCCCCACCTTCACTATTACTTCCCTCTGTTGCAAATCTGTTTTCCAGGCTCCAAGTACTCTAATGCCTTCAAGACTCACTGCTATCTGCTCTCTTGAAGACCACCACACCAGCCCAGGCTCTCATCATCTCCCTACACATCCTTATAGCTGGTCTCTCTCTTAAAAAAAAAAAAAAAAAAAAGTGTGGGTCCTGAATCCACAATCCCAAGATCAAGACCAGAGCCGAGATCAAGAGTTTGATGCTCAACCAACTGAGCCACCCAGGTGCCCCATAGCTGATCTCTTTGATTCTAGACTCTCCCCATTCCTGTCTGTCCTGTGGGCTGCAACTAAATCAATTCCTTAAAATGCTTTTTTGTGAGTTCCATCAAAGCAAGAGCTCTTGCCCGAATATCTGACACAGTGCCCGCACATATTATGGCTCTTGACTGATTGCCATTCCCGTGTTAGGGGAATTGTTTCAGAGGGTGTGTGTCTCGTGTGTGTGTGTGTGTGTGTGTGTGTGTGTGTGTGTGTGATATCAACTTCAGTCTCCTTAGTTTAACCAGTTTTCTATAATATGAATTATTCATCCCATCTTATTTCTAATTGCTTTTTAGAGTAAACCACTTACTCAAGCCAATCGTTTTCCTTTTATAAACTTAGCGCACTGGGCAGCCCCAGTGGCTCAGCAGTTTAGCGCCGCCTTCAGCCCTGGGCGTGATCTTGGAGACCCGGGATCGAGTCCCACATCAGGCTCCCTGCATGGAGCCTGCTTCTCCCTCTGCCTGTGTCTCTGCCTCTCTCTCCTTCTGTGTCTCTCATAAATAAATAAATAAATAAATAAATAAATAAATAAATAAATAAATAAATATCTTAAATAAAATAAAATAAACATAGTGCACTGATAATTAAGACTAAACTGTTTAGCAATCATTAATTCTCTACTATCAATGTAATTCATCTTCCTAACTAGATTATAATATCCTGAAAGCCTGAAAGTATTAACTGGCTGCTAGAGAATAGTCTTTTGACCTACTCTTTTCACCATAAATGCTACCTCTGACCCCTCAAGTAAAAAAAAATCTGATACTTATCATTGTGTATTTATAATTACTTCTATATTTATAGATCTATAACATATTTATGTATCTCATGACACCTAACACCATGCTGAGTACCAGTAATCACTTATTAAATATTTGCTGGTTACTACACAGGACTAAGCAGCGTTCTACTTCAATTCACTGCTTGACCTGGAAACTCAATACAAGACAGCATCTTCGTGGCCCAACATTATTATCCTTCTCTGAAGATATAACAGCTTAACCCGTCACAAAGTGAGTCTTTTGATACTGGGACAATAGGGCCCCGAATATTTATTTTAGCTAAAAAAAAAAAAGAGAGAGAAGACGAAAGAGAGAAAGCAATGACAATAGCAGTTGATAAACATGTCTGCACAAATTGTACGACTTATACTGAGAGACAGCCTCTGAGATGATGCAATGTAATAAAAAAAAAACAAAACTTTTTTTAAAGAGGTGGTGTAGGGCAGCCCAGGTGGCTCAGCAGTTTGGTGCCGCCTTCAGCCCAGGGCCTGATCCTGGAGACCTGGGATCAAGTCCCACGTCGGGCTCCCTGCATGGAACCTGCTTCTCCGTCTGCCTGTGTCTCTGTCTCTCTCTCTCTCTGTGTGTCTCTCATGAATAAATAAATAAAATCTTAAAAAAATAAAATAAAGAGGTGGTATAGACCAAGAGAATTTTAGCAGTCCAGTCTTGTCATTCTTGATATTTTCCTTTTCTTTCTTTCTTCCTTTCTTTTTCCCCCCACAGCAGGAATGACCAGATGATCACCTGGTAGCCCAAAAGAATTAATGGACCTCTTTTCAATTCCTAATTCAAAGCAAGGGAGTTGTTCTGTGTACTTGGTAGAAGCTAACGCATTGTGTCGATGCAGGAAGGAGCCTCAGAAATGGAGTCTTTAAGGCTGTATAATTCTGCATGTATTTGAATAATTAAAACTTATGTGCCCCTCCCCCAGCCATCCTTTTATTCCTAGCACACTGCAGACATTAATGACATGAAGCAATAGTGCACTCGCACACTTTCTGAAACAATTGGGCTAATTGTGAACTTGCCAACTCCTAACAAAAATGCTAGTGTGTATTTCTCTGCAATTGTGCCCAGCTCCACCAAGAGATAGCAACACTTTTGTCTCCAGTGGCCAAGGCTCACAGATGGGTCACTCGGCTGAGGCAGAACTGGGCTATGCTCTTGGCAGAGGGATTGGCGAGTTGGCTGACTGGCTCAGGAACCTGACTGTCCTGATCATCTCCAGCCTCCACAGACACACTCTTCTGACACACAGTCCAACCTTACCACCTCCCCTCCTCATCAGCATTTTCTTTGGAAAAGTTCTTTTTAACCATGTAGCTCATTTTCACTCTGTTTCTTTGATGACTGTACATTTGCATGTCATATGTATTTATATTTTTAAAATCTCTACATATTTGTTATATGTGTTGTATATAAATCCTTTTTATATATTTGTTTTATATAAATATGTTAGAGAGAGAGGGTGGCGGGAGGAGAAAGGGTTTCTCAACCTCAGCTTTCTTAACATTTCAGGTATGATAGTTCTTTGTTGTGAGAGACTGTGCTGTCCCGACAACCAAAAATGTCTCCAGACATTTCCAAATGTTCCCTAGTGGGAAAAATTGTCTCTGGTTGAGAAGCACTGATGTAGAGTAACGTTCAGTGAATTACTTGAATTAAGGTCTGGATGCACTATATGTACACAGGCACAATCCACTACAAAGTGCAACTATATAAAAATTGATTGGAACTGAAATATTTCCAACAGAGACTCATTTTTATTTCAAGAAATATAAGACACAACATAATTAGAGTATTAAAAAATTGAACAAATCCTTACATTTTGTTATAATTTGTCCTTCTTAACCAAGTAGATTTGATATATGAGGCTTTTATTTGCAACATCTGAATAGGGGAGAGAAATGTTTCCAGCAACTCTCCTATACTGCCATACTAGAAGCTTTTACTGTATACCTAGATCCTTGAAAGCATTTTTAAATGAGATGGCTCATGCAGCATGGTATCATGTACAGATGTGTTAGCTTTCAAAACTTTCAATAATTATTATTATCTTATTTTATCCACATAACTACCCCTGGACATATAAATTATTATTTCTCTTTTATGGATGAAGCTCACGGAGGTTAAGGAGCTTCCACAAGGTCACATGAACAGAATGTGCCATAGCTACCTCTAGAACCCAGATCTTTCTTATCTCAAGTCCTGTGTTTAAGCCATTTGTTTTTACTCCCATAATAAGTAAATCAAAGCCAGGAGAAGAAATAAATTATCCAAAAATCCCAGAGAGGTGGCTTCGTTGGCCCCACTATGGTTTTTGCAAAAGAGTGATAGTGGCTGTGACATGAAGTACTCTCTCACTTGGGGTTAAATCTTGCTCACTGTGGCTTTGGGAATGTCATCCCATCACTGCTCCTTCAAGGAGTTCTTCCGTTAAGTGTCTTCCGGGAGTGTGTTAGAAAACCTGCATTCAGCCCACACCAGGAATAGGATGACTTCCAAATTACACTTTAATCTATTAGGATGTGACACAGGGTGGGTTACTGTGGGGATTGGTAATAAGGGAGGATCCAGAAGAGATGTCAGAGTCTAACAGTGGGATTACAGGGTAGGCCAAAGGGGATTAGGACTGGAAGGTAAAATAGGAGGGGAGTAAGGCTGGAGGAGGTAAAGATGTACAGCCTAAACTAGGCAGAGAGGCATGCTTCTAGGTCAAGGAGGCAAAGGGAGAGTTATCTTCTCCATCCCTGGGGATGTTACTTAAATTTGCACCATGTTACAAAGGACTATATTAGTTTGCTAGGGATACCATATCAAAGGACCACAGGCCAGATGGCTAAAACAACTAATTTATTTTCTCACACTCCTGCAGACTAGAAGTCTGAGACAAGGTGTTAGCAGAGTTGCCTCCCTCTCTGGACTCTGGGGAAGAATCTGTTCCATATCTGTCCCCTAGTTTCTGGTGGTTTGTTGGAAACCTTTCGTGTTCTTGACCTATACAGAACCATCACCCTGATCTCCGCTTCAACTTTACATGGCATTCTCACTGTGTGAATGTTTGTCTCCAAATTTGATCTAACGATTCATTAACTTGATATCATCTGTAAAGACCCGCTCTCTGAATAAGGTCACATTCTGAGGTCTTGTGGGTTAGGATTTCAACATACAAATTTTATTGACATAATTCCACCCATAACAGGATCTAAGTTGTATTGGATGCCTACAAATGAACAACGAAATCCTCCTTCCATCCTCTTCTTCGGCCCTGACCCAGCAGAACTGACACAAGATCCCCCACTCCAAGTTTAGACACTGGTGGGACTGCTACATTTTAACAGCTGATGAGTCAACGACGAAGTCATTACCTTGCCTCCAGGGGAACTAACACAGATCTACTGTGGGTGCCTTTTAAAGCACAAGTCCAGTCTCTAGATATTGTAATTGCTTCTTCTGAGTTAAGGACATTAAAACGGATATCTTTCAAAAAAAAAATAGATACTAGAGGTAAAAAGGGACAACAACACATTTTAAAGTAAACATTTTGAAGGACTTAGACTATGTGCCAGTGACCCAGAAGTAATTAAGACATAATTAAGGTGCACTGTAGCGTAGGGACAGAGTTAATTCATACACATTAAAATGGAACCCAATCATATATTTAAGCCTTTGGAGCTTACATGAAGAAATCCTCAGAGTTCTAACCAAAATCAAATGAGCATCTACAGGAGAATTTTTGCCTTTGGATAATAGCTGTTGTGTTTGTCCTGTGCTATTCAACACTTCCTGGCAACAGCCTCAGGCCCCCTGCCCCCAGAGGAACCCATGTAACCCAGGCTGGGTTGATCATCCCCAACCCCACCATCCACCCCATTTCAGTGACAGACCAGGATGCACAGGTGAATCAAACAAAGTCATTCCAAGTCCCTACCCAGAATTTTCTACTGAAATTTTAGGGAGGAAGTTCACTCTTGCCTTTTGGGTCACATGCAGGAAGAATGTAAATCTCAAGCTGTCAGAAGCCATGTTCCCTACCAACAGGGTAAAGGACAGAAGGATAAAATAATAAGTCCTGGTGGCCTTGAGACCCATTAGAATCTCCAAGAACCCAGAGTTGCACCTGGTTCTAGCTTTTCTTTTTATTTTAGTTTTAATTGTTTTTTTTTAATAATAGCTTTATTGATATATGATTGAGGTATAATGAAGATAAACCATAAAATTCACCCATTCAAAGCATACCGTTCAATGGTTTAAAAACACCTGAGCACCTGGGTGGCTCAGTTGGTTGAGTCCCCAATTCTTGATTCTAGCTCAGGTCATGATCTCAGGGTCCTGGGATTAACCCTCATGTTGGGCTCCCCACTCAGCAGGGAGTCTGCTTGGGGATTCTGATTCTCTCTCTCTCTCTCTCTCTCTCTCCCTTTGCCCCTCCTCCCACTTGTACACGTGCCCGCACTGGTGCATGTGCTCTTTTACTCTCTCTCTCTCTCTCTCAAATAAATAAATAAATCTTAAGGGGGAAAAAAGACCATATGACTTTTGCCAGTATCTAACTTTATTTTTTTTAAGATTTTATTTATTTATTCATGAGAGACAGAGGCAGAGACACAGGCAGAGGGAGAAGCAGGCTCCATGCATGGAGCCTGATGTGGGACTTGATCCCAGGTCTCCAGGATCAGGCCCTGGGCTGAAGGAGGTGCTAAACCGCTGAGCCACCCAGGCTGCCCAGTATCTAACTTTAGAACACTTTCATCACATCAAAAAAGACACCCCCATCCCCATTAACACTCACTGCCCATTCCCCCTTCCCCAGTCTCTGGCAACCAGCAGTTTGCTTTCTGGCTGTGTGGATTTTGCCTTTTCCAGACATTTTTACTGTTCTCTCACACTGTTTTAAAATTGTTTTCAGGGCAGCCCTGGTGGCGCGGCGGTTTAGCACTGCCTGCAGCTCAGGGTATGATCCTGGAGACCCTGGATCGAGTCCCGCGTCAGGCTCTCTGCATGGAGCCTGCTTCTCCCTCTGCCTGTGTCTCTGCCTCTCTGTGTGTGTGTGTGTCTCTATGAATAAATAAAATCTAAAAAAATTTTTTAAAAAAATTTAAAAAAATAAAAAATAAAATTGTTTGCAAGTCTGCTTCCCTAACTAAGGCAAGGGATGTCCTGCAAGGATACTAGAGGTAACCGACAGGCATTCAAAGGAAACAGTTTCTCTTGCAGGGGCTTTCCCTTCTCTCCTATAATTAGGGAGAAGAGGACCTAAGTAAGTCTCTAAGTTTGGAGCTGCCAGTGGGTTCATGCCTAGAGAGTGGTGAACTTTTGTGTGTGAGTAAAACATACATAACATAGTTTTTAAGTGTGCAGTTGAATGGTATTAAGTGTATTCACCTTGTTGTGCAACCATCATCACCATTCATCCCCAGAACATTCTCACCTTCCCTAACTGAAATTCTGTACCCATTAAACAACTTCCCATTACCACCTTTCCCTCTAAGCCCCAGGAAGCCTCTATTCTACTATCTTTATGAATTTGACTACTTAGGTACTTCATGTAAGTGGAATCATAATATTTGCCCTTTTGTGACTGGATTATTTCACTTGGCATGATATTTTCAAGTTCATCCATGTTGTAACATGTCAGCACTTCATTCCTTTTTCTCCCCCAAATTGTTTCTATTGTGGTAAAATATACATAATATAAAATCTACCATCTTAACCATTTTTAAACTTTTTTTTTTTTTTTTAATTTATGATAGGCATGCAGTGAGAGAGAGAGAGGCAGAGACACAGGCAGAGGGAGAAGCAGGCTCCATGCACCGGGAGCCCGACGCGGGATTCGATCCCGGGTCTCCAGGATCGCGCCCTGGGCCAAAGGCAAGCGCCAAACCGCTGCGCCACCCAGGGATCCCCCCATCTTAACCATTTTTAAGTGTGCAATTCACTGGTATTAGACAACATCATAATGTTGTGCTACCATCACTACCATCCACCTTCGAGCTCTTTTCACCTTGTAGAAGTAAAAGGCTACACCCATGAAAGAATACCTCTCCATTCCTTCCTGCCTCCCAGCCCTGGGCAACCATCATTCTACTTTCTGTCTCTATGATTTTTGACTACTCTCTATACTTCATATAAGTGGAAATAGAGAGTACTTATCTTTTTGTGGCTGGCTTATTTCACTTGGAATTATGTCCCCAAGGTTTATCCATATTGTACATATGCCAGAATTTCCTTCCTTTTTAAGACTGAGTAATATTCCATTGTATGTATATACCACATTTTGTTTATCCATTCATCTGTTGAAGGACACTTAGGTTGCTTCCACTTTTTGGCTATTGTGAATAATGTTGCTATTAACATGGGTGTACAAATATCTCTTTGAGACCCTGCTTTCAATTCTTTTGGGAATATACTCAAAAGTGGAATTGCGGGACGCCTGGGTGGCTCAGTGGTTGAGCATCTGCCTTTGGTTCAGGGCGTGATACCAGAATCCCAGGATCGAGTCCCACATTGGGCTCCTTGCATGGAGCTGGCTTCTCCTCCCTGTGCCTCTCTCTATGTCTCTCATGAATAAATAAATAAAACATTTTTTTAAAAGTGGAATTGCTGGAGTATCTGGTAATTCTACTTCTAGTTTTTAAAGGAACCACCATGCTGTTTTCTATAGCAGCTGTACCATTTTACATTCCCACCAACTATTAGTGCACAAGGATTATAATTTCTCCACATCCTTGCAACACTGTTATTTCCTCAGCTTTTTGATAGTCAGCCTAACAGGTGTGAAATGGTATCTCAATGTAGTTTGCTTTGCATTTCCCTAATGATGAGTAATGTTGAACATCTTTTCATGGGCTTTTTTGGCCATTTGCATATCTTTTTGAAGAAGTGTCTATTCAAGTCCTTTGCCATTTTTGAATCATTGTTTATTTTTTGTTATATTTATTAAGTTGTAGGAATTCCCTATATATTCTGGATATTAATTCTTTATTATATATATGATTTGAAAATATTTTCTCCTAAAGTGAGTGACTTGTAGATAACATATAGTTGATCATGTGTATGTTTATTTGTTTGGTTGGTTAGTTGGTTTGACTGATTATGTTTTATTAATCTCTTAACCTTTGTCTTGATTGGAAAACTGAACCCATTTACGTATAAAGTAATTACTGAAACGGTGGGCAGCCCCGGTGGTGCAGGGGTTTGGCGCCGCCTGCAGCCTGGGGACCTGGGATCGAGTCCCACATCAGGCTCCCTGCATGGAGCCTGCTTCTCCCTCTCTGTCTCAATAAATAAATAAAATCTTTAAAAAAAAATTACTGAAAAGGTACTTATGTCATTTTGCTCTTTGTTTTCATATCTTTTTTTTTTAAACACTTCTTTTTCTTTCTTTTTTTTTTAATTTATGATAGTCACAGAGAGAGAGAGAGAGAGAGAGAGAGAGAGAGAGGCAGAGACACAGGCAGAGGGAGAAGCAGGTTCCATGCACCGGGAGCCCGATGTGAGATTCGATCCCGGGTCTCCAGGATCGCGCCCTGGGCCAAAGGCAGGCGCCAAACCGCTGCGCCACCCAGGGATCCCTGTTTTCATATCTTATAGGTGTTTTTGTCCTTCATTTTCTACATTACTTTTTTTGTGTTTATTTTTTGTAGTAAAATATCCTAATTTTTTCTTCATTTCATTTTATGTATACTCTGCAACTATTTTCTTTGTGGTCACCATGGGGATTACACAATATCCTAAAGTTAAAACATTCTAATTTGAATTTCTGTCACCTTAACTTCAACAACATACGAAAAATTCTGCTCCTTTACAGCTTCATCCCCACCCTTATAGCTATTGATGTCACAAAATTACATCTATATACATTGTGTGCCCCAAAACATAAGCTAAAATTCTTTTAAATGCATTAGTCTCAGGGTACCTGGGTGCCTCAGTCGATTAGGCACCTGCCTTTAGCTCATGTCATGATCCTGGGGTCCTGGGATCCAGCCCCACATCAGACTCCCTGCTCAGTGGGGAGTCTGCCTCTCCTTCTGCCCCTTTCCCCACTTGCGCTCTCTCTGTCTCTCTCTTATTCTTTTTCTCAAAAAAATAAATGAAATCTAAAAAAAAAAAACTTTAAATCAATCAATACATTGGTCTCTTCAGTTATGCAGAAAACAAATGTGAAGTTAGAAACCAAAATTATAACAACACTAGTTTTTAGACTGATAATTTTTTTGCATCTATTAACCCCTTATCATATAGAAAGCAAAAAGTGAAATTACAAACTATTGTTAAAATAATGCTAGCTTTTATAATTGCCCATGTATTTACCTTAACATGTATTTAGCTTTACTTCATACAGTTTCAAGTTGTTGTCTAGTGTCCTTTCACTTCAACCTACAGGACTCCCTTTAGCATTTTTTGCAGAGCAGGTCTAATGGTAATTAATTCCCTCCATTTTTGTTTATCTGGGAATGTCTTAATTTCTCCCTCACTTTCGAAGGATGGTTTTGCCTGATACAGGATTCTTGGTTGACATTTATTCCTTTTTTTTTTTTTTTCATTTTTACCTTTTTGAATGTATCAACTCACTACCTCCTAGCCTCCAAAGTTCTTTTTTTTTTTTTAAGATTTATTTATTTTAAAGAGAGAATGTGTGTGTGCACATGTGCATGCATGGGGGAGAGGTAGAGCAGAGACAGAGAGAGAGAATTTTGAGCAGACTCCCTGCTGAGTGCAGAGCTGACATGGGGCTCAATCTCAAGATCCTGAGAATACGACCTGAGCCAAAACCAAAAGCTGGCCACCCAAACAATTGAGCCACCCAGGTGCCCCTTCCCCAAAGTTTCTAGTGAGAAACCTGCTGATAATCTTACTGAGAATCCCTTGTATGTGACTAGCAACTTTTCTTGCTGCTTTCAAGATTTTCTTTGTCTCTGTCTTGGAAAAGCTTGGTGTAATGTGTATTGGTGTGAGTCTTTTTGAGTTTATATTGGAGTTCGCTGAGTTTCTTAAATGTTTATGCTTATGTCTTTTACCAAATTTGGGAAGTTCTCAGTTATTATTTCTTCAAATATTCTCTTTGCCCCTTTTTCTCTTTCAAGACTTCCCCTCTCTCTGAAACTCTTATAATGTGTACATTGGTCTGCTTGTGGGGGTCCCACAGGTCCCTTAAGTCCTATTCATTTTTCTCAATCTTTTTTCTTTCTGTTTTTCAGACACAATAATTTCCATTACCCTATCTTCAAGTTCACTGATTCTTCTGGCCTCTCAACTCTGCCTTTGAATGCTTCTAGTGAATTTTTTATTTCAGTTATTGTACTTTTCCATTCCAGAATTTCATTTGTTTCCTTTTAGTTTTTCTATCTCTTTGTTTTATTTCCATTTCGTTCAGACATCCTTTTCTTAAGTTTCTCTATGCCTTTTTTATTAGTTCTTTGAGCATCTTTACAACAGTTGTTTTGAAATCTTTGTCTCATGGATTTGCCATCAGCTTTTTTTCAGGAACAATTTCTGTTGATCTATTTCTTTCCTTTAAATTGGCACACTTTCTTATTTCTTTGTATGCCTTATGATTTTTGTTGTTGTGGCTGAAAATTGGACATTTGAATCAATAATGCGTTAACTCTGGAAATCACATTCTCTTCCTTCCCCAGGGTTTGCTGGGGTTTTTTGTTGTTGTTTTTGGTTTTGGTGTTTTTTTTTGTTTGTTTGTTTGTTTGTTTGTTTTATTGTTGTAGGCTGTCTCTGTGCCAAGAATCAGCCTGAGATGTAAATTTAAAGTCTTATCAGTTCTTTTCTGAGCCTACACCCTTCCCTGGGCATGTGTTTCTCTCACATTAGTTGCTGTTTTTGAAGGTTCTACTCTTTAATGTCTAGCTCGTAAAAGGGGGGAAAAAAATGAAGGAGGGTAGGGCACCGGCCCTTTAAATTTCCTAGAAGTTACTTCAGTTGGAGCTAGAGGGGCTTACAACAATGAGGACTGCCTCTTTGTCTACATCTCTAAGATTAGAGCAGCATCAGCAATTAGAGCACAGATCACTGATGCTTGGAGGACAAAGTCCTTTTTGCCCACTCTGGCTCCCAAAAGCCATGTGCATACTGCTCCCAAGCACAAGCACAGCTGCCTGCCATGGGACTGGAGGTGGAGGACAGGTGGCCTCCAGAGTGCTAAGAGCTGAACTTGACCACGATTTACCAACCAAGTCTTTAAGCCTTCAATAGACTCCAGAGTTCCAAAATAGTTGCATCAGACAAATCCTACGAACATAATTGTTCTCTGGACAGGGAAACAGATTCCTGGTGTTTCCTACTCTACCACCGTCTCAGAATCCTTTGTTGATTTTGCCCCCCACCCGTTTTTTCTTCAGCTCTGTGAGCTACTCAAGTAACTATCCAATAAATCTAATGTTAAGACTAAGCTACTTTTGGGATCCCTGGGTAGCTCAGCAGTTGAGCACCTGCCTTTGGCCCAGGGCATGATCCTGGAGACCTGGGATCGTGTCCCACATCAGGCTCCCTGCATGGGGCCTGCTTCTCCCTCTGCCTGTGTCTCTGCCTCACTCTCTCTCTCTCTCTCTCTCTCTCTGTCTCTCATGAATAAATAAATAAGATCTTTTAAAAAAAGACTAAGCTACTTTTGGCATTCTTTCACTTATAACCAAAAGAGTCTTAAGAAATATGCCTGGGTTCTGTTCCAGCACTGTAGAAAATCTAATATTTTTCTCATAGTTGAATAAAGCCATTCATGGCTAAGAGGTGAGGGTTTCAGAAGGGCTTCAGAAGTTTAAGACACTATTAACTCAAACTGAAAATTTCCATAGCACTTTTGCTAGCAACTGCATTGACCCCATGATCAAGTATAACAAGGAGAGCAAGAACCTACCGTGTTCCCAGTTTGTGGTTATCTGTCTCAGCTGAGATCTGCCTTAGAACACTAAGCAATGATAATGATAGTATCTGGTGCAGTGAAAGGGTAGCCTGTGAAGAATGAGTTACCAGCTGTGTGCCCGTACTCCCACAGACTCTAAGCCAAGGATGGATGATGGCCCAGCAAGACCAAAAAAAGACCCAGAAGCAGCAGATGAGACGTAGGTTTAGTGGGGAGACTTACACACAGAGTCCAGGAGCAGCAGGCTAGACAAAGCATTTGCTGCTGGAATCTATACGCAGCAAACTTTGAATGTGTAGCAACTACCCTAGCAACTATCTGGAGCCTCTTCCCTTCTTGCCTGACCAGTGTTCCAAGGAGATCAAGGCTTGTCATCCAGATATTCTTTTTTTTTTTTTTTTTTAATTTTTAAAGTAATCTCTACACCTAATGTAGAGCTCAAATTCACAACCCCAACATCAGGATTCTCATGTTCTACCAACAGAGACAGCCAGGCACCCCCAGACATTCTTCATTACCAAAGAGATGCTACAGTTTGGCCACCACTGAAGCCCCTGACCTCAAATACTGAACATGTTTTTTCTTTTTAATTTTTTAAATTTATATATTCATTCATCATAGAGAGAGAGAGACAGAGAGACAGAGGCAGAGACACAGGAGGAGGGAGAAGCAGGCTCCATGCTGGGAGCCCCACGTGGGACTCGATCCCGGGACTCCAGGATCGCGCCCTGGGCCAAAGGCAGGCGCCAAACCGCTGAGATACCCAGGGATCCCCTGAACATGTTTTTTCTACATGTCCTACTTGATGGGAATATAGAGGAAGGGTGGGATCTGTATATTCTCAAGATAATGGTTACTGGGGGCATTCAAGGTGTGCTTGTACAAACCAACCTTCCAGCATGTACCATACTCTCCATACCAGCATACCCTGCATGGCCTGTACATTCTCTACATACCCCTCTTCCAAAACATCCCTGGGGCCAGTTTGGCAAGGTGCACTTCAACCGAATCTCACAGCAGCAGTACAAGCCACAACATCCAAATAATAGGAAAACACAAATGGCTAAAAAACTATAGAAAATATTTTGCCAGAGAGAAGGCAGGTGATTTAACTGCGTTCTATCAGGGTCAGTAGTCAGGGAATCAATACATTTAATGTGTGTGTTTACATTAGCTCTGGCTTGGAAAATGCTGTGGGAATAGTCAGTATATATACACAGCATTCTGTCTTTTATTTTATTTATTTATTTATTTATTTATTTATGATAGTCACACAGAGAGAGAGAGGCAGAGACACAGGCAGAGGGAGAAGCAGGCTCCATGCACCGGGAGCCCGACGTGGGACTCGATCCCGGGTCTCCAGGATCACGCCCTGGGCCAAAGGCAGGCACCAAACCGCTGCGCCACCCAGGGATCCCCAGCATTCTGTCTTGATGAGAGCACGTGTCCCTCCTTGTTCTGCAATTAACACATCAAGAGCCACTCTATTTTGCAGAATTACCCGTCTTATTTGGGCACTCTCCTCAATAAGGAGGGTGATTGCATTACAGGTGAAATTAAAGGTGGCAACTGTGTGTTTGGCTAGAGCCTCTACCTGCCACTCTACATTAATGGTGGCCGCAAAAGGGAAGAAAATAGAGAGGGGACAGAAACACCAAGATGTTCTTTTAGTTCTGTGTTAGGGCCTGACCACATCCCAACTGATAGATTTCTCCTCTAAGTAGGTGAGTAGATAGTCTGGTACATAGGAGTGCCCCCCAGATGCAGTGTTAGCTCAGTTATGAAATAAGTAAAGCTAGCCATGGGTACCACATGCCCATAACCATCCCCACGGAGAAGGGAAGGCACCTTTTGTCTCCTTAGCCAGATATCAGCAGTAATGAATATAGTGTGATTGCATTGTTGTATGGCTATCCACCCCACATTATGACCTGTAGCATTTATGGCCCTGTTTTGCTACTCTACACATGATGAGGCCACTATCATAATTTGTACCTGGGTTGCAGTTAAGTATCCTAGGCCATCCTAAATGGCATATTCTATTGGTAGTCTTTATTTACCTGCTCTTCTACCAATCGGAAAATTTTCCTCTTTACATCTTTGGGGAGGGGGAGCCTGGATACCTGGGGAACATGCATCGGTCCAGGTAAGAGCAAGGAGGGGTTATACCAAGTGTAGAAGCATCTCCAAGTGCCAAGGTTGGCAATGTAGATTTGCCAGAGGAGGCCTGTAGCACTGATGGGAAAATTCACTGCACATCCAACAGCTGGTCTTACTCTGCATAGAAGCCATGGTCAGGACCCAATGGGGGAATGGGTGTCCCATACAGAATCTAAAGGCAAATGTAAGCTGTTTGGTAGGCACCACAAAAGACAAGTCATGATTGTCTAATAAAATGCAGGAGGTGATGTTATTCTGGGATCACACCACCTGACTGTGGTTGAGCTCCAGGTTTATAGTAACCAATCATTGGCCTCCCTTCTTTACACAGTGAGGCAAAGCTGAAAAGGGTAGTGGGAGTATAACAATGCCCCATAAGATGACTATGTCCTTTTTTTTTTAATGAGACCTGGGGTTGTATATCCTCATTGTCTTCAATGGAGTGGGGTGAAGAAATGTGGTGATGATTAGTCCTGTTCTATTCCGATTCCCCATCAGGCCAAAAACCCAAACAGTCATGGACTTCTTTGTCATTTCCAGAGCCATTTAATTATATTTTCCCTGTTAGATGGATCTTGTGGCAAGGACAATAAGTTGGTGGAGACAGGTGACTTGGGGACCCTACTCTTCTGCCATCTTGCCCCACCTCCTATGGCAAGGACAATAAAAGGTTACCCTGTGCCTCTACTTGCAGCAGAGAACATCCTTCCTGCATGCTCTCTATGTGTATTCTAAGGGGGACAGCAGGTCCTTGAGTGAGTAGAGTATAGGCACTGGACTGATGAGAATGTACCTGTTCTTTTAATGTCTTATTAATAGGCAGCTTGTCCAATAGGCCAGTGAGTGAATTCCTTGTTCCAATTGTTTCAACAGTCGTTTCATGCATTCTATCAACCCAGCTGCAGTGGGATTATACAGTAGATGGAAATGCCAATGGATGCTTTGAGTGCTGGCCCACTCTTGTGCTTCATGTCCTGTCCAGTGGGAGCCTTGGTCACTGCCAATGTCGGTGGTACCCCATAAGCAGCACACAGCTATTCCAGACTGAGGATGGTAGCTTTGTAGTTAGCATGTTTACTGGGGTAGGCTTGCAGGAGTCCTGTCTGAATAAGTGTCAGTACATATCAAAGTATAACAGAAGCCAATGGAGAGGGACAGGGAATCAATGTAGTCAATCTGCCATCTCTGAACGGGGTGCCACTCTCTTGTTATCTGTCTAGTGTCACTCTACAAAGGTCGTGGTTGTTCCTGGGCACAGGTTGAGCATTGTTAGCAGACGGTTACAGTGTCTTCGTAATGCCACAGTAAGCCCTCGTTATTAGCAATGGCCCACAAGGTCTGTTGTCCTCAGTGTCACATCTTCTTGTGTTACTAGGTTGCAATGCCTTCTGTTATCATATCTTCCAGGAGGCAGATGTGGGCCAACTCATCGATTAGCAGGTGGGGTGCCTGCTGTGTGTGCATCTACATGATCAATAGTGATGTTCGTGTCTCGTATGTGCTAGGGTATGTCCTTCTACGTGCCATTGCTCTAGAGTGGGTGCCCTGCCATCATCCAGTCCTGGGCCTTCCACTGGAGAAGCCACACAGTCAAGTCTTTGTAAACAGTCCATCTATTTGTACATATAACAATGGGGTCAGGCTCATGGAGTAGCACCATTCATGCTGCTCAAAGCTCAAGCCATTGTACTCTATGTCCACTGCCAGACTCTATCCAGATATTTCCAGTTGAGGGTTGGATGGCAATGGCCATCCAGGTGCAAGGTTTACCCCTGGCTGAGCCATCAGTGTACCAGGCACGCTCAGGGATTGGTCTGTCTCCTTCCTGTACAAAGGATGGCAGCTGCGGAGGCTCTGCTGCCTCAGTTAATGGGTGTTCTTCAGCAGTGATGTAAGTTATAGAGCCAAGAATGGAATGCAGCTCCTCACTAAGGGGGCTGTTTGTCAAGTACTACATTGTTGCACAGACACATGCCATTTGGCTATAGCTTGGGTCTGGCACTCCCTGACTTTGGCTTTTGGAATGTATCTTTTCCCGACCCCACTGTAGGATACCGAGTGGGAATAGTTACTGGGATCACTTCAGTTATGTCTTCTACTTGCTGTAAGGCATAGTAGGGAGCAACAGCTGTCGTTCTAAAACACTATGCACGTCTCAGCTCCTTTCCATAATGATGACCTGAAACCAGCAGTACTCGTTTGTGCTCTTGCGGTTGCCACAGCCCCATCCAAACCCTTCTTGGTAACTGGCTGCCTCCGATTCACGTGGTTATCCCTGTACAAGAATGCCCAAGGCCTGAATCTGTTTAACAGCTACCTTGGCTTGTTCAAATCTTTGCTTTCCTTTGAGAACCAGTCCCATAGGCTCCCTTTTTTTTCTTTTACCAATCTATAAAGGGCCAAAGCAATTAAACCAGGTGAGGGGTAAAAGGATGCCAATACCCTAAGAAACTTAGGAAAGTTTGCAACTGCATTGGCGGGGCATAGGTATGCCCATATTTTATCAGTGACCACCACAGGAATACCTTTTGTCTTACCCAAGCAGATAGCACCCAAGTACTTGACTGATAAGCCAGGGCCCTGAACTTTCTATGGGTTCATTGTCCGTCCTCTCCCTTGTAGATGCTCTGGCAAATCCTGCAGGATGCCTCGCAACAGAGACAGTCTTCACAGGTTAACATTATATCCTCAGTGCAGTGGACCCACATCACTGATACAGAGAAGGAGAACAGGGAGAGGTCCCCAGCTATTGGGGGCATGACATATTATGGGGCTCTGCAGGTGGCCTTGGGGGATGCTTGAAAGGCTTATCATTGTCCTTCCGATGTGAAGGCAAATTGATCTGAGTTATCAAAAACCTGTGCTTTTCAAAGTCTTTTCCATGAATCTCCTGGAAAATGAAGCTCTTTGGCAGGAACACTTTTTTGCCAAGAGTAAAACAGTAACTCTATAAATAATAAGAGACTTGAGGTGCCTGGGTGGCTCAGCCGGTTACGTCTGCCTTCTGCTCAGGTCATGGTATCAGAGTCCTGGGATCAAGTTCCCCATTAAGCCCCACATAAGGCTCCCTGTCCCTCTACCTCTCCCCGCTGCCGCACATGCTCTCTCTCTCTCAAATAAATAAAATCTTTAAATAATAATAATAAAAGACTTTAAAATGGACATAGTTAAAGATCTGATGAGAGTTTCATATAGATCTGGTAAAGCTAAAACAGAAACTTTATTTTTCTGGGCAAATTAAAAAAAACAACAACTTTGTTTATAATTTCTTATCAAGCACGGACCCACAATTCAAGAAAACTTTGTCTTTTTGAAAGAGAGGAAAACCTAATCCCAATCTTATACCAGTGTGCTTTCAAAATATGTTTATTCTGTGTTTAGTCAATTCCTGACCCTGCATAAAATTCTTTTCCAAAGATTCTCCTTCACAAACCTTCTACAACTTTCTTTTCATTTAGAATTTGTCCTAAGTTCTCACTTTCTAAACAACCTGTCTCATTTCAGGACAAATTATTTTATTTTTCCTTAACAAAAATGTACTCTCATTCTTCATGCCTTTTTACACATCTCCTACTTCCCTACACACAGCCCTGCTGTCCTTATCATTTCTAAAAGTTTATATTATAAAAAGCCTCCTCCCTCTTTTTTTCCCCTCAATCTCTATGGGCATTGTTTTGGTTATCTCCTGGAATATTTATATCTTAAAGACATGGTAAGATTTCCAACTTCAGGGGCAGAGAAATAATTTAAGTTTTCTCCTAGGAGTTTGGGAGAAATTGCATTTAAAATGTCTCTTGGGGCACCTGGGTGGCTCAGTGGTTGAGTGTCTACCTTTGGTTCAGGTCCCGGGATCAAGTCCCGCATGGGGCTCCCTGCAGGGAACCTGCTTCTCCCTCTGCCCGTGTCTCTGCTTCTCTCCATGTGTCTCTCATGAATAAATACATAAAATCTTTAAAAAATTAAAATAAAATGTTTCTTTTTATTAGGGGTTAGAAAACACGGAGCATTTTGTCTGTTTTTTTCATCAGTTACCACAATATTTTTTTTTAATTTTTTATTTATTTATGATAGTCACAGAGAGAGAGAGAGAGAGGCAGAGACATAGGCAGAGGGAGAAGCAGGCTCCATGCACCGGGAGCCCGATGTGGGATTCGATCCTGGGTCTCCAGGATCGCGCCCTGGGCCAAAGGCAGGCGCCAAACTGCTGCGCCACCCAGGGATCCCCCCACAATATTTTTTTTTATCACTTCTTGGAGCTTCCACTTTTTAGTGTCCTAACCAGGCTTTGTTACAAGTGCCCAGATCTCAATCCGTGACATCTTGTGCCCTCCTAACTTTGCAACACAGCATGCTAAATCCTCTAACCTATCCTGTTCTCCTATCTTGCCCACCAGCCCCCAAATCATCAGGCTAGTGGATATTTTCATGTCCTTTTCTAATCTGAGCTCATCCTGTAAATTCTAGACACAAACTTCAGCCTTCAGTCAGTAGAGCCTTGGTGGCCAGACAAACCGCCCATGGGAGAGGCCTGTACACTGTGGCTACTGTGTGCCTCTCTTCCTTGCCACAGAGCACAGTTCCTCCAACAAGTACATTAGGCCAGCTGGTGTTTTCAAGGCATCCCTGTACTCATGTAACAGTCCACAAGCATCTGAAATACAGGCCATCCCTCCTGTATGTCAGGAGGACTTTTAATGACCAAGTCAGAATTTCCCGCTCTGATGTCTCTTTTTTCTTTTCTTCTTCTTTTTTTTTTTAGATTTTATTTATTTATTTACTTGAGAGAGAGAAAGCAGGGAGAGCTACAGAGGCAGAGGGAGAGGGAGAGAATCTCAAACAGACTCCATGCTGAGCATGGAGATGATTGGGAGCTCGATCTCATGACCCCGAGATCATGACCTGAGCCTAAACCAAGAGTCGGATGCTCCACCAACTGAGCCACCAGGCGCCCCTCAGATGCCTCTTCTTAAGTCTAGGGAACTTACTCAAGAGCTTGCATGAGCTATCACTCGCCACACAAAGGTTGATGATCAACTTAAAATGCACCCCCTCAGTTACACAGTTGCACAGCTGCACCCTGGCAGACTCTAAGTCAAGGGTGGCTGATGGGACCAAAGAAATGAAACCAAAGAAATGACCCAGAACTAGCAAGTGAGATATGGGTTTATTGGGGAACTTATGTACAGGCAGTCCAGGAGCAGCAGACTGGACAAGGCATCCGCTGCAAGCTTTTATAGTGCAGCCACCAGCCTAGCAACTATCTGGAGCCTTTTCCCTCCTTGAATGGCCAGCATTCCAAGGAGATCAGGCCTGTCATCCAGACATTCTTTGTTACCAAGGAGATGCTCTGGCTTGGCCACCCTTGGAGTCCCTGACCTCCAATGTTGAATAACGTATTTTTTTCTATATACCCTGCTTGATGTGAATATAGAGGGAGGACAGGATCTCTATATTCTCAAGATAGTGATTAACGGGGGCACTCAGGGTGTGCTTGTACAAACCAGCCTTCCAGCACGTACCATACACCATGTAAAAACCTCAGAAACTATCTCAGCATTTGACACTTAATTATAGAGTAAAAAATTTTCAAAAAAATCAGGTAGGCCTGTCGAAAAGATTTGCCTCAGCTTTTTATCCAGGGCTGGGCTGACAGTTCTCTGTACTCATGGTAATTAGCCCTACCCTCGCACGCAGCAAGTCACCACACATTCCTCAATTCCTGTGGAGTAGACTGTAACCGCCTTAACCTACCAAATGCCCTACACAACCTCACCCACCCTCTCCTTACATCTTCATCTTCTACCTCATGCCTGTCTCCTCACTTGCTTCAGCCTCGGGGAGCAGCTTCCCCTCGATGCCTGCATAGTCCTGTCTCCGCTTCCTGGGTGATGTCATGCCTTCTGCTGGTCCTCTTACCTTGAAGACCAGGGCAGATGCTTTTCCATCAGCACAACCAGAAGTGACTTACTGATCCCTGAAATCCTAGGCTCCTTGGTTATAGCTCTCTGCTCACCCTTGCCCTGTCTGCCTTTCAATTTAGCTCTTGGGAGGGCAGTCTTCCCCCCCCCCCCCAACTGTACAATCCCTTCGGCTAGAGACTGTAGTTTTATATTGTTCCCGCTACCCAAAAGAGTTTAGAGCAAATTTTTGTTGAACAAAATGAATAAACAGATAAATGTCCTTTGCCACTCAAGGCCCTCCATTACCTGGCCTGCCTCAGGAGCCCATTTACTTTTGGTTCTTCTCATACATGCCTCATGCAGGTCGTTCTCACCTCGTTCACTGGGTCCTCTGTTGACCTGAAGTCTTTGCTCATATTAAGTCTTTTCGAGTATTCAATCTTTATCCAGCCCTTCATTCATTCGCTTGCTCATCTTGCCACTCGAATATTGGCAGAACATCCATTGGTGAGAGGCACTGAGGCAAAAATGTCGAAGAATGGCTCCTTGTCTTCCAATATGGTGAGGGAGACATAGGTGTAAATTGAGTGCTACAAATACGATTGTCCATAAGAGAGGTATGTGCACAATAATGTGGGGACAGGGTGCAAGCAAAGAGTTAGGGGGTTCCCGGAAAAACAAAGACAGGCATAGCTTTCCCGACATAAGAAAAGCCATCTTGTGAAGGAATGGAAGAACAGTCACTATCAGGTTCCGGAGATAACCTAATCATATTCAAAAGTAAAGCTTGGACTGATGCACACTCTTGAATTCTCACTACAGGATCTAAACAAACCCGTTTGAGCACTCAGATGCCAGACGACCAGGAGCCAGAGAAGTGATGACGCTCATCCTTGCCAGCCCTGATGACTTTGGTCTGGACTAAGTCACCTTCAGAGGACTTTTGCCCCAATTCCCTGCTGTATTCTCCATTGCACAAGCGCCTTCATGAATACATATGCACCCTTAGCTTAAAACTTCCCTGATTTTGTTGCTGGGGAGACACTACTTTGGGAAAGATCCCTGGTGTTCTTCTTTACTGTTACAAATAAACCCTTCCTTTTCCTATTCTTTGGCATGGTTGTTTCTTTTGGCTCGACACCCACCAAGAGGTGAACCCAGTTTTGGGTAACAAATTTGGCAACCCAGATGGAACCTCTTGCCTAAATCCTTTGAGTTTCTCCAGCTCCCACAGGCAACGCAGCAGGCAGTGGCAGTGGGAGCTCAGCTATGCAAACTCATCTGTGTTGTTAGGGAACCTGCAGAGGAGGTCAGAAGAGAATCCCTCTTGGAGCCTGATTTGTCAGATCTGTGCATCTAGACTCACCGAACAGTCTCAGCGGCCGCTCCAGACATTTTAATTAGAAAGTTCCTGCAGAAATATGAGTGGCAGTTACCCCCACAAATTGATTTTAGGGCTCTGCCCCTATCTCAAGTGGGTAACGGAAGGCTTCAGGGTCTGCATAGCTATCTGGTCTGGTACATCTGGAGAAGCTGAGGGTTTGTAAGACATACTTGTCTTCCCAAATCCTGGAAGCTGCTCAAGGTTGCCTGATCCTTGAAGGTCTCACTGAGATAAATCTTAGATTCTGGAGATTATCTGCCTAGAGATTGTCTGTAGAGAGGTGCCAGTTTGGTACACTTGAACAACCTGAATGTGCACTTCTAAATGATCGATTCAAAGCACTTACTTACCAGCTCTCTAGAGAAGCAAATTTTCAGTGAGCTAAGACTAGCCAAATTTGTGTCTCTACTAACCTTCCCTGCAGACCTCTTGGTAGTTAGAGTCAAATCTTTATTTTTTTTTTATTTTTATTTTTTTAGAGTCAAATCTTTAACAGAGATCTAAGGATATGGGGAATTGGATGCCAATCCCTTCAGTCACCCATTAAGGTACATCCTGAGTCATTAGAAGCTTTTTGGGTACACCTCGACGACAAAGAAACAACTTGTTTCCTTTTGTAATACTGCTTGGCCACAATACCAGCTAGAAGACCAGGAAAAATGGCCAGAAAATGTCTTGTTAAATTATAATACCATATTCTAATTAAACCTGTTTTGTAAGAAGGAAGAAAAATGGGATGGGATCCCTTATGTACAAAGCTTTATGGCCCTCTGCCAGAGTAAAGAATTACAGAAGAAATACAGACTTAAGCATATTCAACTATCTAGTCCAGGGACTGAGACCATGCTCCTGTTTGGGAGGAACCCCTTGATGACGCCTTAGAGCTCCCTTTGCCCCAGGGATTTGGAATAGGTCCCCAGCTCTCAGCCCCACTTGCAAGTCCATCCCCTCCAGATCCCAAGTCACTGCTCAATCTACTCCCTGTTTACTCTCCTGACCTATCTAAACCACCTTCACCCTACTCAGGAAAAGGAGAACCAAATAATGGTCTCCCAGTGCTCATCCCCACCACCAGTAGGAGTAGTCATTCTTATCAGACTAAGAATGTATGCCCTCTGAGGCTAACCTGTACGATTGGGAGCAAAACACTCAAGGATTCAGATCAACCCGGAGGGGTTTGTTAACCTGATGAATACCATTTTTACGAACCATACCCCATTTAGCAAGACATTCAAAGCCTGTTAACTATCCTGCTTACAGGGGAAGAGAAGACCATTACCCTGCTGAAAGGTAAGGAGGAAGCAGACAAGCAGCATGACACCCAGCCAGACAGTGTTATTTGGAAACCTGCTGAGCAGCCAGTGCCAACCACTGACCCTCACTGGGACTCAAGTGCCCGGGGGGATGGGGAAAAGCTGGAACATTATAAGTACCTACTCCTCAAAGGTATGAAGGCTGCAGTGCCTCAACCAGTTAATGGAGGCAAGGTAAGGAACATACAATGAGGAAAGGATGAAAATCCCTCTGCCTTTTTGGAAAGAATTAGTGAATGCTTTAGGCAATAGACTGGACTCTGAGGATACAAGAAACACTACAGTAGTAAACACTTGTCTCATATCTCAGAATGCTCCAGATATTTACCAAAAACTTCAAAAGACTGCAGTAGGACCTAACACCCCCACCTCTCAACTGGTTGAGGTGGCCTTTAGGGTCTTCAAAAACCAAGATATGGTAGAGGAATAAAAAGAAGACACTAAGATGAAGAAACTGGCTGCCCTGTTGGCAGTGACACTGCAGATCAGCCCAGGTGACCCAAGAGAAGAAAATAAGAAGACACCACGAGTGAGTGCCCCTACCCCCAACATGGGACACATGAGCCACCAGCAGAGCTGGGACCCAACCAATCTGCATACTTTAAAAAGGAGATATATTGGAAGAGGAGATGCCCTGACTGTCCCCAGATAGGAAAGGCCCACAGTAAACCCTCTTTCTTTCAATTCCTGGTGACTGAAGAAGAATATTGACAGGGCCGCTGAGCTCTCCAGCTGGCTTCTCAAAGCACCATCTCTATGGCCTCTAAGAGCCCCAGGTCACCTTAGATAAAGTGGGAGAGGCAATTGAGTTTTTGCTGGATAGTGGTGCTACATTCTCAGTGTTGGCTACCCACAAGGGGTAGAGAATGCAACATCCAATAGAGAATGCAACATCAAGGGGGTGTCAGTAAAGGGAAATACAAGAAAACTTTTTGAGCCTTGACCTATGAAATACGTTCAAAAACTTTGAAACACTCCTTATATGTTCCAGAAGGCCTGATCCTTCTGTTAAGGAAAGATCTGCTGGTCAAGTTGGGAACCACTATACATCTAAACTAAAGTCGAATTGAGATAAATGTGCCCAAATCATAGTGGTCTACACTTTTGGTACTCCTTAATGAGGATCCTCCTGTGCTAGAACCTACTCCTGCCCACAGACTTGATCAAATGAGACCAGAAGTTAGGCGGGAGAGAAAATAGGCTGGGCTATGAATTTCCAACGTGTAAAGGTTTTCAGAAATGTGATGGGTTGCTGGCCAAAAGTAAAACAATACCCCCTTATATTGAAGGCAAAGAAGGAAATAGGACTCGTAATAAATAGATTGCTATATGAAGGCTTGATAAAACCCTGCCAATCTCCTTGTAACACCCTAATGTTACCTATTAAAAAAAAAAACTAGGAACAGAAGAATATTGATTTGTCCAAGGTCTTAGGGCAATAAATGAGGCTATTCAGGATATCTATTCTTGATCTGAACCCTGTACTCTGCTCACTTGCCTCCTGATCGATAGCAGGTTTTATATCATCCTGGACCTTAAAGATGCCTTTTTTCTCTAGAGTCCTAGATGAGGGCTCAAAAGAACCATTTGCTTTTGAATAGGAAGATGTTCACTTTTATCAAAAGCAGCCGTATTGCTAGACTGTTCTGCCCCCAAGGGTTTAAAAGCTCTCCCATTTGTTTGAAGAGTTTTTGAGTCAAGATCTGAAAGGAGGACATTCCCCCAATATGTTGATGATATTCCTATAGCCAGCCCGACAAAGGAGGACTCAGATCAACATACAAAAGAGGTTCTAAACTGTCTAGCAGAAAAGGGATAGAAAGTCTCAAAGAAAAAGGCCCAGATATCGAAGATAGAGATCAGATACTAGGATGCTTGATCTCTGAAGGACACAAGAGACTCCCAGAGTATAGAAGGCAAGCCATACACCGACAAAAAGCAGTTGAGAGACTTTTTGGGAATGGTGGGATTTTGCTAGATATGAATTCCCAACTTTGGTTAGTTTGCAAAGCCCCTTCATGAAGAATTGTAGGGACTGGAAACTGCCCCTTTTGCATGGGATGGCCAAAATGATCAAGCTTTTTAAAAACTAAAAGAACTACTTCTTAGCACCCCTACTTTGAGCCCTCCTGACCTCTCAAAGCCACTTGAAGCATGCATCCATGAGAGGGAGGGACTAGCCTTGGGAGTTGTCGCCCAAATGTTGGTACATATGAAGAGTCATAACAGACTTTTCAAAACAGATGGCCACCCTGCCTGAAGGCAGTGGTGGCTACTTGCTTATTAATAAAAGGGGCAGAAAAACTTACTATGCAGCTTTAACAGTATGAGCCCCTCATCAAGTGAGACAAATTCTAAATGCCAAAGGCCATAATTGGCTAACAGATGGGCAACTAGGCCAATTTCAAGCCTTGATGCTAGATCCCCCAGGCCTGCTTATCAAGTCATATCAAGCTTTGAATCCTGCCACTTTGCTGCCATCCTCCCAGGGGCTACTTGCCCATTAACTGTAATAAAACCATTGATGTGGTATATTCCAGTAGAAAAGACCTAAGAAGTAAATTTTCACCTAATACTGATGAAGAATGGTTTGTGGGGAAAGTAGATTTATGGAGAGAGGCAAACATGAGACTGGTTATGCTGTGGTCTCCCTGCATAAAGAGATAGAGGCCAAAAGCCTGTTCCCCAGGAATTTCAGCTCAGAAGGCTTAGCTAAGAGCCCTAACCCGAGCCTCAGAGCAAGAGGAAGGAAAGGCTATTAATACATACATTGATTCAACATACGTCTTCTCAGTAATACACATTCATGGGGCTATTTGGAAAGAGAAAGGTCTATTCTCAGCTGCTAATAAAGAAATCAAACGTAGCAAAGAGACTCTCTGGTCCCTAGAAGCCATCCCCAAACCCAAGGAAATAGCTGTGATTCACTGAGGAGGCACCAAAAGGGAGAAAGTAAAGAGGTCAAAGTCAAGAGCCTGGTAAACACAACTGCCAAAAGCGCAGCTGAGAGGGGGAAGCCTTAGAATGCCCACTTATTCCCTCAGCTCCCCATGTAGATTTAGAGCAGACTACTCCCCTGAGGACCATGAAAGACATGATCGAAGGGCAATAAGAGGACTTCAATCTTAAGCGTGGCTGAAAAATAAGGCCAGCAAAACACAGGTGCCTCTAAGTCTGGGATGGGTAATTATTAAAAGTGCCCATGACTCCACTCATGATGGAAAAGAGACAGTGTAAAACTGACTGATGAGAATAATTAGCACACCCAGCTTGGCTGGACATTAGACAACTAATTGAAAAAGTCATGAGCTAATGTGCATTTTGCCAAAAAACCAAGACTAATACCAGGCCTTATGCCTTCCCACTAAAAACAAGCTGTTTTACTTAGGGGCACCCAACTGGGGGAGGACTGACAAATAGATTTTTACTGTGGTGCCTCTATATCAGATGGCTTTAAGAATCTCCTGGTCCTGGGGTGCCTGAATGACTTAGCCAGTTGAGCGTCCAACTCTTGGTTCTGGCTCAGGTCATCATCTCATGGGTCATGGGATCCAGCCCCATGTCAACCTCCAGACTCCACAGGGAGTCTGCTAAAAATTCTCTTCCTCCACCCCTCCACCCTCATGTGCACACATGCAGTCTCTCTCTCTCTCTCTCTTTTTCAAATAAATAAAATCTTTAAAAAAGAGAGAGAGAGAAAGAATCTCCGGTCCTAGTTGACACTTTCACTGGCTGGATTGAAGCTTTTCATTGCAAAACAGAAAAAAAAAAAAAAAAAAAAAAAACCCAGAAGTAGTTAAAGTCCTTCTATAGAATACTAATCCTAGTTTTGGGCTATTCTGAACAGTTCAAAGTGACAATGGACCTGCCTTTACCTCCAAAGTGATGGTTAAAGTTTTTTGCTCCTTAGGTATAAATGGAAACTACGTGCTGTCTGGAAGTCCCAGTCTTCAGGAAAAAACAGAGCCAGCTAACCAGACCTTAAAAAAAGACATTTGCCAAATTTATGCCAAGAATCATAGTAACAATGACTAAATCTGCTGCCCATAGCTCTAACCTGCCTGAGGACAACCCCCAAAGGAAGGTATAAGACTCAGCCCCTTTGAAATGATGTATGCCTGGGAATCCTTTCCCGGGGGATGGGTGGGGCCCCAGCTGAAGGAGACAAGGAAACAGAAAACACTATTAAACATATAATACAGGTAGGGAAAGTGGTGACTGGTCTGAGCCACTGTGCTAACCTAAGCTTTCAGGCCCCCACAGAAACAAGAAGTCATCATTGTGAACCAGGAGACTGGGTGTGTCTAAAGACACAGAAAATGGGTACCCGCTCAGATCAACTACGGCCCTTATGGAATGGGCCTTAGTGTTAACCACCCACTCTTCTTTCCATTGCAGGGAATAACACCTTGTATCCACCATTCCAGAGTAAAAAAGGCGGCTGGACCACTCTCAGGCAACAAAGAAGGGAACAAGATGACAGCTGTCAACTGGTGTCAATCTCAAGCTCCTCTTCAGAAAATCCAGTTAACCAGAGGGTGTTAAATTCCCGAGAAGAGTCCAATGTAACTTGCCCTGAAGTATTGAGAATGATGTACTCGTACTTCATGGCCCCTGCATCCCCAAACTCCTAGTAAACTTGGCCACTTCGATTGTAGCAAATTCAACTTCAAATTGTTCTTTAAACAACCTTTAAGGAACACTCCAGGGGGTAATAAAAGCTTATCTAGCTTGAGCAGTAGGAGAATTTCACTCCTTTAACCCCAATCTCAGCAGGAAGCAGTTATAGAAGACTGACCTCCGCCCAGGACCCCTCAAGAATGAGGAATGAAATATCTCAAGGGAGGATCTTGTAAGCAGAAACGTTAGGAGTCCCCCCCAAAAAACAAAGACAGACATAGCTTTCTCAATCTGAGAAAAGTCATTTTAGGCCTCCAGCCATCTTGTGAAAGAATGGAAGAACAGTCATAATCAGGCCCAGAGATAACCTAATCATATTCAAAAGTGAAGATTGGACTGATGCACACTCTTGAGTTATCTCTGCAGGATCTAAACCCCTTTGAGCACTCAGATGCCAGACCAACAGGAACCAGAGAATTGATGACGCTCACCCTTGCCAGCCCTGATGACTTTGGTCTGGACTAAGTACCTTCAGAGGACTTTTGCCTCAATTCCCTGCTGTATTCTCCATTGCACAAGCCCCTTCATGAATACACATGCACCCATAGCTTAAAACTTGCCTGATTTTATGGTTGAGGAGACACTGCTTTGGGAAAGATCCCCAATGTTCTCCTTCACTTACTGTAACTCAAATCCTTCTCTTACTCATTCTCTGGCTTGGTGGTGTCTCTTGGCTCACCTACTTACCAAGAGACAAACCTAGTTTTGGGGAACAAGATGAGGGAGTGATTAAGTCTATCTAGAAGGTGGAGGACTATGCTCAGGGGAACTTCAGGGAGGAGGTGCACCCTCAACAGCAAGGACAACACGCAAGGTTGTTGTTAAGGGCAAACTCAGAGCAAAGGGTACTGGGTAGTCCTGGGTACAGAACTCCCAGGCCCCTGTGAGGCCCTCTCCCCAAGTGGGAACTTATCTGCATACTGAATTTGGGTGTCTCCTTAGAATGGGATTAGGAGCCCAAGACCCACTTGCACTTACTTTTTGGATCTTAACTTGCAACCCCCTTTGATTGGTTAATAAATTTCTTGCTTAGGTAAGTGAAATCTCCTGTTCTGTTCTAGACAACTCACACTTGGCCTACTAGGTGTTTGGTCCCTTTAAAGTACTTGTATCCAGTGTCACCATATTTTTTTTATTAGTCAGCTTTGCAGAATTCAAGGGCTGACTCACTGGCACACCCTACATTTAACTGTTTCAAGTGAAAGTCTCTTCCTCCTGTCCTCTGAGGCAAGCTCCTTAAGGGTGAAGTCTATTTTTTTCCCTCCTTTTTTCCCTCCATGTATCCCACAATACCAACTGTGCTAGGCTGGTGGTCAATGTCTTCCGTCTTTTCTCCCTAAGGCAGTTCCTATTTCTCAAACTTTTCTCCTCTTCTTCCAATCCATTTACTGCCTCCTAATCTCCCACCTCCTATAGTAAATTTCCCTCTGGCCCCAGACACAATCCACTTTCTAGGAAATGCAAAATGTTTTCTGGAGAGAACAAAGCCCTCCCCAGGGGTTTGGATATTTGACTGTAGAACAGGATTAGACATAGGTTAAATCTACTGACCTTCATGGTTTCTTCCCTCATTGAGATTTTTATGATTCTGTTTTAAGGTACTGCTTTTAAGTTTCAAACAGCTTGTTTGCCACAGTTCCTTGTTCTATAGATTTTTTTCAGGTGCTATTATAGCGGGAAGAAGGAGGATGGGGGATATAAAAGTATGGAAGCTATAACCTTTAAATTGAGATTAGGAAATTGTTGGTTGACAAAACATGTTTACTGTGTTAGTCATTAATACATTTATAAAGTAATTTATGAATCACACAATAATAAAACCAAATTCAAGGCTATTTAAAGGATGTGTAACAATCTTCTGTAATCTCTGAATACTGTGCAAAAATAAGACATTAATATCATCATTACTGATAACTGTCCTAAATGTGTGATTTTCCCAACCAAGGCACAAGATTAAGAATTCTAGAGATCTGGGACACCTGGGTGGCTCAGTGGTTGAACATCTGCCTCGGTCGTGATCCTGGGGTCCTGGTATCAAGTCCCGCATTGAGCTCCCCACAAGGAGCCTGCTTCTCCCTCTGCCTATGTCTCTGCTTCTCTCTGTGTGTCTCTCATGAATAAATAAATAAAATCTTTAAAAAAAAAAAGAATTCTAGAGATCTTCCAGTTCCTTGTCTGTGTAAGATACCAGTAACAAGCAGAGATCGTTTTCTTTCTTTTCCAATTCATCATAAGCAAGGCCAGAAATATCAAATGATACAATCCATTCAAACAAGGCTATGCATCCTTTCAGCATCAGGACAAAGTTTGGGGACTAAAAGAAAGTTTTCTCCAATAAAATCTTTCATGTGTAGACACTGGCATGTCAGGCAAAAACAGCAGCTACCTGTTGAGCTCCTGGAGATTGGTCCTAATGGGACCTCTTCCTATTCCACAGAGGCCCCAACCTGCAATCAAAGCAGTGGGCTGGGCTGCTAGATGTATGCAGTTCATCTCTTGGAAATACAAAAGTGAGGTGGACTAAGGTTATTAACATATCCACATTCTCATATGCGTGTGATTTGTGTAAATATGCCTGGTTTTGAGACATTTTGTAAAATAGAACACAGAAATGTGGAACAGGAGCAGAAATTCTGAGTGAGGAGAGTGAAGAGAATGTCAAATGTTTGCATTAATTTGCTTTGTTCCAGGAGAACTGTGCCATATTCATTGATTTATTATGGACTAACATTAAATTAAATCAGTTACTAAATGTGAAGTACCAAGACCACTGCCTGCACATAGTAGGCACTCAATAAATGTCATACCTGCCTCCTAGCATCCTTCTACCATTGTTATCCTCAAAGCTTATTGCCAAACTTTGAAGACAAGATCCAAAACAAATTGCCACCACGAACAGAGACACAATTGAAGGTATGTAAGGATTCTGCTAAAACAACTGCACATGTGTCCTTCAATCAGCACCTGAGGCACCTGATCTTTGCCCAAGTAATATTCAGGATGCACTTTGGTCTTTCAGGCAAATCAACGCTGGCACCACATGTGGTCTTGGGATTAAGCATTAGGGAAATTAACCTATAGACACTCAGAAACACAGCTTGGGTCGGGGGATGAATGGGGAATGGGTGGGTGACATCAGAAATGATCCAAGGATTCTGTATGTATTTTCAAATCAGAATCAGTTACATGGCACTTCTGGATGGCTCAGTTGGTTAAGCAACACTCTTGGTCTTGGCTCAGGTCACAGTCTTGGGGTTGTGAGATCAGCCCTGGGTCTGGCTCTGAGTCTGAATAGACTCGGCATGGAGTCTACTTGAGACTCTTTCCCCTACCTCCCCCTCGGCTCCTCCCTCCCTTGCACATAAGCACACACTCTCTCTTTCTATCTAAAATAAATAAATAAATAAATAAATAAATAAATAAATAAATAAAATATTTTTAAAAAGTCAGAATTGGTTATGAAGCTGACCAAGTAAACCCAGCATAGAATAATTCTCATAAAATAAAACTCTGACTTCAGGGCAAGGAAAGGGACCTTTTCCTCTCTAACCATTACCTTACACCATCAATCATCAAGATGGATGATAAATCAGAGCTCATCTCCAGCATTTATCAAATTGTCCAAAATATTATAGGCACTCAATATTTGTTAGACAAATGTATCTTAGTTTTTTATAATGTTTGACAGTCAATTTCAGGTAGAAATGATAAATTGAACAGACATATCTAATCTAACTCCTTCTAGAACTCCACTAAAACTCATAAGGATGGGGAAAGAAGGAGAAGAAGCAATAGCAACAGAATGTTGGAGGCTAGAAAGCAGTGATAAAGGGTTTGGCACACCTGACAAAACCAAATGCTTAAAAATTACTGGCATTGCAAAATCCTCTGGATATGGAGTGAAGATGCAAGAGGAATAAAATGAGGGAAATGGTTGTGATGCAGGATAGTTGGCTTGGAGGACCCAGAGGGGATGCCACAGGACCAGCCAAGAGGATATTTGACTTTTTCAGGACAGAAATTAAACATGAGCAAAGAGGAAGTGACAGCAGCATTTATTGAAGACACAGAGAGAGGGGCACCTGGCTGACTTAGTAGAGCATGCAACTTTTGATCTCAGAGTTGTTAAGTTCAAGCCTCATATTGAGTGTAGGGATCACTTAAATTTTTTTAAAAAAATCTTTAGAAAAAAGAAGCCATTGAAGATATAGCGAAAGTGCAGATATAGACAGTGTCTGGGAGACTCAGAAAGGAGAGAAGAGGCAGTCTCCTCTACTTGGGGCCTGGGGCTTTTATTAAGGATGCTGGTTTGATTCGCAATATCGTCTCAGTAATCCAGGTGCTGAGTGTTTAGGTGTCCTCCATAAGTCACTTATGCCTGGAGCCATGGGTCTTAATGAGTCAGTGGTCTTCGAAAACATATTCATGATGACCCTGCCCGGTCACTCCTTAGATGCTATCTATTGTGCTGGAAGACTCCAAAGAAATCATTAAATCTTTGACCTTTACATGGAGGACATACATTATCTGTCCTATAAGGCATCTGTTTGGCTAGGGGGCAAGGTGTAGGTCCTAGCCAAAAAAAAAAAAAAAAAAAAAAAAAGAAGAAGAAGAAGAAGCAGGGATCCCTGGGTGGCGCAGCGGTTTGGCGCCTGCCTTTGGCCCAGGTTGCGATCCTGGAGACCCCGGATCGAATCCCACGTCGGGCTCCCGGTGCATGGAGCCTGCTTCTCCCTCTGCCTATGTCTCTGCCTCTCTTTCTCTCTCTGTGTGACTATCATAAATAAATTTAAAAAAAAAAATTAAAAAAAAAAGAAGAAGCAAGAAAAGGACTGAAAAAAAGTAGTTTTTCCTGAAATCCCTTTAGTTTCCTGTCTCACTTGGTAGTTGGAAGCTACTTGAGAAGTAGCACCACTTTTATATCCTCTCCTCTGATTTATTCCCCTGGGTGACAGCCTCTCTTCCTACCCTAACTGAAGTGGAAGTGTACCACTTCTTATCCATAGCTGTATCAGCTAAAGACTCTCGTAAGAAAACAGATTAATTAATGTAGGCATGCTATATCCTCACATCCTCTCCCAATTCTTCATATGCTGGTAATCAAAGCTTACCTTTCAGGCATAAGATGGGACAAAGATTTCTCTAAGGAATATGACTAGCCCAAGGGAAAAAATTCTTAAAGATAGCGATGTGGAATGGGATGTCGAATGGGATCGGTTGGGATAGAATTCTCTGACAAAGAACCTACTTATACTACCTTCCAGCAATGTTCCTGCTCGTTAGGTCTTTTCCAAAGCACAGAGCTTCTAACCAGCCTTTTGCTATCCCATCCTTAAATATGAGTGAGCAATGAGGATTACCAGAGGAGGAAATCCATTAATGTGAAAGGTAAGCTCAGGACCTAAATTGCCAGATTGAAGGGGCCCACCAAGGACCTAGATCAATGAATGGCAACAGACCCATACCAACAATACCATCATGAAATTTTAGAACACCAAGCACAAAGACAAAATTCTCCAAACTTTTGAACAGAAAAACCATATACAAAGGAAAAGGAATCAGCATGACTTCAGACTTCTCAACAGCAACACTGAACACTGTATTCTGAGGAAAATAGAGCAACGCCTCCAAATTAATATTTTTATTATTTATTTATTTTCCCTCTGAAGGAAAATGATTTCCTACTTAGAATTCTATACCCAGACAAACTAACCAAAGAATAAAGGGGTTGATTCCAACTCGTGGAAGCTAACCACTCTCACACTTTGAGAGTGTACTTTTGCTTTAATAAACTGCTTTGTTCTGAAAGACAGAAATACATACATACATACAGACAGACAGACAGACAGAAAAAGAATAAAGGTAGAATATACATAAATTCTTGAAAACCTTACCTTCCATGCACACCTTCTTAAGAAGCTAAGGGAGGGAGGACATGCTAAATCGCAAAGAGAAAGAGTAAACCAAAAAAGAAGAAGGTATGGATTATAGGATACCCAAGGAAGGATATAGGTGAAGTGAGTCCTCAAGATGATGGTGTATTAGCTGTATACCAGACATGGAGGGCGATAAGAGTAAACAAGACATGGAGGGCGATAAGTACAAATTGGAGCACAGAAACTCAAGAGAAAAGATGCATTGAAAGAGGTTATCATTAAGATGTCAACTGCCATTATACCGCTTCTTAAACGCTGCGAATGGAATGCCTGAATGAGCCTGACCCAGGTTGTTATTTGTATTTGCTTTGCCTTATCCATGTTTTGATGGAGTTTCTGTTCTCCTGCCCACCTATTGCTCCACTCCACTATAACCTTCTGCCCAGGTAAGCTGAGGACACTCATTAAACCCTACAGAAATTTTCTACTTGACCTACTCCAGGTCTGGAGATGAGCTTTGGTGAACTTAAAAGCAAAAAAATAAAGAGCAGCCCTCTGCCCCACCCCCACCATAGTCTTGCCAGATGTCCTGTATCTAGGCCACTACCAGTGGTCCCAGTTTATGAAGTTGTATGTTTCAAACCAGGTCTCACTCATGACCTTGCCTACTGATTTCTCCAGAAATGCCTTTCATACACTTCATGGAGGTTGAAGTCAGACTATGGGCTAGAAATTCTGTTCAGTTTATCTATCATAAATAATAAATAAATAAATCTTTAAAAATTTATTTTTATTTTTTTATTTTTAAAAGTATTTTATTTTTATTATTTATTTATTTATAAAGATTTATTTATTTATTTATTCATGATAGTCACACAGAGAGAGACAGAGAGGCAGAGACACAGGCAGAGGGAGAAGCAGGCTCCATGCAGGGAGCCCGACGCGGGACTTGATCCCGGGTCTCCAGGATCGCGCCCCGGGCCAAAGGCAGGCGCCAAACCGCTGCGCCATCCAGGGATCCCCTATTATTTATTTATTTTTAAGGTTTTGTTTATTTATTCATGAGAGACACACAGAGAGGCAGAGACACAAGCAGAAGGAGAAGCAGGTTCTTTGTGGGGAGCCAAATGCAGGACTTGATCCCAGGACCCCAGGATCACACACCTGAACCAAAAGCAGACGCTCAACCACTGAGCCCCCCAGGTGCCCCTTTTTATTTTTTTAAAGATTTTATTTATTTAATTGACAGAGAGAGAGAGTACACACACACACAAGTAGGCAGAGCAAGGAGAAACATACTGCCCAGTGAGCAGAGAGCCTGATGGTGGGGCTAGATCCCAGAACCTTGGGATCATGACCTGAACCGAAGGTAGATGCTTAATTGAGCCACCCAGGTGCCCCTATTTTTTCTTTAAAAAATAATTAATAGACTTAATTTTTACAGTAAAATCGAGCAGAAAGTGCAAAGTTACCACATATCCCCTCATCCCCCCAACCTAGTTTCTCTTATCATTTATATCTTACGTTAATGTGGTACATTTGTTACAAATGATGAACCAAAACTGATAGACTATTATTAGCTAAAGTCTGTAGTTTACATTAGGGCTCACATTTTGTGTTATACAGTCCATGGATTTTAACAATGGATTACATTTGTATCACATGTAATAATTTCACTGCCCTAAAAATCCACTATACTCCACCTAATCATCCCCCCACCTGCAACCCTTTACAACCAACCAGTGATCTTTTTACTGTCTCCATAATTTTGCCTTCTCTGGAATGTTATAGAATTGGAATCATAGAATATGTAGCCTTCTCAGATTGGCTACTTTCGCTTAGCAATATGCATTCAGGTTTCCTCCATGTCTTTTGTGGCACATTATTATTTTTAATCTTCAAAATAACTCTGCAAGGTATGATTTTTAGTAGATGAACATCTGAGACTTGGAGAGGAAAGATGACAGTGCAGAAAGAGCTGAACTATCAGCAATGCCGTACTATCAATCCATTAAACAGACATTCACTGGGTTCCTACTTTGTGTCAGGCACGATGTTTGCTTGATTCCAAGAGCAATGAGGAGATAATGTCCTAGTCCTTGAGGAACTAACAATTTAGTGTACAAGACAGATACATTTAAAAAACTCATCATTTCACAATACAGGAAGAGCTACCAAAAGGGTAGGTATCCTGTTGATACAAAAATTAATTCAAATAATATAGGCACTTGGCACAATGCCACATAATAAATACTCATTAAATGTTAACTATTATTCCTGTGATTTCACTCAGTGTTTACAACAGCCCTAACCCCTATATATTGCTATGTTTTTCTGATCAATAATACTTTGATCAGAGTAGTTAACTTACTCAAAATCACAGAATGAAAAAAATGAATCTGAGTTTCACTAAAACCTATGTTCTCTCTACATTCCTGTTTTATCCATAGCCCCAGCAGAAGTAACATCATGTCCTAAGGTAGAAACATTAAAGAGAAGGGTGTATTGGGAACAAGTTAAGAGTGATTGAAGCATGGAGGGTAGAGGAGGGCAGTGAGCAGTAAAGGCTGGTCACAGGCTGTGAAGGGCTTCCAAGTACTGAAGTTCATAAAATATGTCAGTCCCACTAATTTGTTCATGATATTTAGCTCTAAGAACTGCTGAACCAGAACATTCCCTTTGGGGTGTACAAAATAAGACAAGCTCTGTGTAAGACATTTTTGGTCTTGCTGAGGTCAATGTGGTGGGTTTGTTGCTGAGGAAGAGTTCTGACAATTGCTATGGAGATGCAACATAAGCAAAGAAAAGCAAAAATATTTGTCTTCTGAAAGCAAAATCAGAAGGAAACACAGTGAATTAAGATTCTATACATAATATGTTTTGCAAATAAACACCAATTTGCAGAGCAACTTCAGGAAATGAAATTGACTGAGTCCAAGTCTTCACAGAAAACCCACCTGCTTTCTACCCTAGATGGTTGGAATGCTTACATGTGGGGGCTTTTCTTTTTATCATTATATTACTTCTTTATTTGAGAAGTAGAAATAAGAAAATTTCCTTTAATTTCTAGTATACTCTTGAAATCATCATATACTTTATTTTTAAAAGATTTTATTTATGTATTTGACAGAGAGAGCACAAGCTGGGGGAGTGACAGGCAGAGGAAAAGGGAGAAGCAGGTTCCCCATGGAGTAGGGAGCCCCATGTGGGGCTTGATCCCAGGACCCTGGGATTACGACCTGAGCCGAAGGCAGACATTTAGCCAATTGAACCACCCAGGCACTGCACATATACTTCACTTTTTAAAATAATTTATTTATTTATTTGAAAGAGAGAGAAAGCATGAATGAGATCATGAGCAGGCTGTGGGGGGCAGAGGGAGAGAGAGGAGCAGATTCCATCTGAGCAGGGAGCCTGATGCAGGGCTCCATCCCAGGATCCCAAGACCCCAGGATCCTGGGATCATGACCTGAACCAAAAGCAGATGCTTAACTGACTGAGCCACTCAGGCACCCCAGAATCATATACTTTAAGCTGAAAAGGCTGAATGCTATTCATACTCTTCTGGGGGGAAAATGAAAATTAATATCTGCCTAATTATTTTAATAATATGGTTAGCATTGATTTTAATATAACAGAAGAAATAGCATTGAGTTTCAACTCAGAACAATTAAAGAATATTACCAATATCAACTAATTTGATATATTTTTTAAATGTGACTTAGATGAAAGCAAAGAAACAGAGGTCATTTCAATATCATATTTTCTTGTTCTCATAAAAAATCTATCCATTTTTGGCCAATATTTATTTACTTATCTAATCAAAGTGGTGATCAAGGATGCAATATGTGCCCAGTTTGTTGTGAGACACTAAGGACACAGTTATAGTCCAGGGAGACACAGTTTCTGCTCTGGGAAACTTTGCAGTATAATACCAGAAAACTACAAGCAATTACATCAAAGGGCTAAAGTTAGACATTTTTATTAGTATATTGCAAGAGAATTGGGCTTGCAGAATGGTGCTTCTCAAGCTCTGTATGTGAGTCACCTGGGGACCTTATTAAAACACAGCTTCTGGTTCAGTAGGTCTAGAGAGGAGCTGATATTCTGTTTTTAAACATAATGCCTTGTAATGCTGATGCCACTAGTCCATGAACCACACTTTGTAGTAAGAGCATAGACTATTAAGATGTAATACTAAGACGTAGGGCATAAAGTAATATTAACATTTTTTCTTGGGGTGCCTGAGTGGCTCAGTTGATTAAGTGTCTGCCTTCGAGGTCATGATCCCAGAGTCCTGGGATGGAGCCCTGCGGAGCAAGGAGCCTGCTTCTCCCCCTCCTTCTGCCTACCAGCCCCCCTGCTTGTGCTCGCTCTCTCTGTCAAATAAATAAAACCTTAAAAAACAAAACAAAAACAAACAAACAAACAAAAAACCTTTCTTTTCTTGGTGTGAAAGTTGTATTCTTCGGAATCAAATAGTTGAGTTTCATTCCTGGCTTCAGCTGTAATCTTGGGCCGGTTACTTGACCTCTCTGTCTCAGTTTCCTTATGTGCAAACTGGGAATAATGGCAGAGACTATCTCATAAGATTGTTGTCAAGGTTAATGATATAATTTATATAATTCACTTAGAATAGTGCCTAATTCTTAAATACTCAATAAATGTTAGTTATTATTTTTTGTATTAGTATTGTTTTAGAGATCTATTTGGGATTTGGTGTGCTTCATTAATCTGAAGATTCATGATTTTTATTAATCCTGGAAAATATTCAGTCATTATCTTTTCAAAAGTTGTCTTTCCTCAAGTGTTTTTTCTCTTCTAAGATTCTGGTTTGACATCCACGTACCTTGTACCATGTACCTTATGTCCTTTATGTGAGTTAGTGTCCTTATCTATAAAATGAGGCTACAAACTGTTAAAAACAAAATTCAACTGAGTAAATTTAAAGGTCAAGTTGTCTTTATTCAATGATCCGTAAATCAGGCAGCATCCAAACAAATAAAAAGGAGCTCCAAGGAGTAGAACAAAACAGAAAGCTTTTATAGACGGAAGGGAGAAGACAGTGGATTGTTTTAGGTAAAGTGAACTTCCTTTAGGGGACAAAAGGGTCTACAGGGTGGATTAACTCACTAGTTCTGACCAGGAAATTCCAGACTGACTGGTTAAGGTTACATTCCTGGGAGAGGCTGATTGGGTCAGGTATTAAATCTTGGTTTGCTGACATGAAGCTTAGCAGAGTGACTCCATTTGGGATTTGCCTGTCCTTCTAAAAATTAACCCCTTTTGATCAGACTGTCAGCTTAACTGAGAGACATCAAAATTTAAGTCATTAGCATCACTCTCAGCTGTCACTCTGTGAAGTTCTCACAGTCTTTGTTGATCCTATGTATGGTATTCACAGGTTGTGATGTTTTATCTAAATTGCTGTGATATTCACAGGCCATGTCTTCTGGTTCACAACTTTTTTGGTCATTCTCTTTGTTCCTTTTCTGATGTTCCTGTCTTAGGGAGATCATTTGCTTGGTGGTTAGTGGCTGCAAATATATATTTAAAGATCTTAAGACAATACAATGCACGAGGGAGATTTCTATGATTATTATAACCAGGATAATTCCCGATGTCTCGAGTATACCTAAAAGCCATGGTACCCAAGACCCAAAGCAATCAAAATCAAATAAGTCAAAGAAAGACCCCATTAAAGGAGATACTCTTTAAGCCAAGTGATTTTCTCAGTGATCTTATGTAACTGAGTTTCAACTTCCCCCAAAGTATTAATCCAGTTATGGCAGATGATGTTGGCCATAGCACAGATATCTCCTGCTCAACTAAAAGATAATCAAGGGATATCCTATTATCAAGAACAATTTTGGCCAGAGAGTCAAAGGGTTTTTGTTGGACAACTACAGTTTTAGCAGCAGATTCTGTAATATTTCAAGAGTTAAAGAGAAATTCTTTTTTTTTTCTTTTATTTATTTATTCATGATAGACAGAGAGAGAGAGGCAGAAACACAGGCAGAGGCAAAAGCAGGCTCCATGCCAGGAGCCTGACGTGGGACTGGATCCTGGGGCTCCAGGATCGTGCCCTGGCCAAAGGCAGGCGCCAAACCGCTGAGCCACCCAGGGATCCCCTAAAGAGAAATTCTTGATCATAATCTTATATGTACTCACTACTGACCAGGGAAGTAGGGTCCTGATAAAGGAAACCAATCCTGAATCATGAATGCCTCCTAATAATTCCCATTGGAATTTGTGAGTCAGGCCTAGAAAGGTGACAGTCATGGAAGCCAGTAAAATGTTAAGGCCCTGTAGTCCACATAGGCAGTTCTATTCTGGTTGCCCTGTGTCCCTTTTTTAAAAATTAAATTTATTATTATTATTTTTTTGTCCAGAACCTGGATACAAGTTTCCCTAGGTTTAGGGTTCTTAACCAGAGACAGGGAAATGGGTGAGGCAGTTGGAAAGATTGCCCCATTAGTAATGGCCTGGGAGATACAGATGATGGCATTACCTTTCAAGGCCAGTGCCAGAGTAAAGGAAAGAAAGGGAAGAAGAAAGTGTTTCATGTTTAGTTAAAATATGAAGTCTTGATCCAGTGTCTTGGGTGGAAACAGTCTACACCAATGTTAGCTACTTTTCTTCCTAGTCGATTTGATTTAAAGGTCTCCAGTGTCTGCACACAACAAAATGTCAGGGAGAGGCTTCTTTAGCTGTGAGATGTGTGCCCAAGTCCCCAAAGTTTGGCTACCATCTAGGTAGTGAGGAGGACCTAAGGTATTCTCTTGCAAAGAAATTCAAGGGAAGTCTTTGTTCTTAGTGATTTCAAATTAGAAGGGCGGGGAAAAATTGTAAATGTTAGTTTGGAGAGTTGTAGCCAAATATTTGAAGAAGCTAGAAGAATTTAGGATCCAGGGCACCTGATGGCACAATCAGTTAAACATCTGACTCTTGATCTCAGCTCAGGTCTTGATCTCAGGGTTGTGAGTTTGAGGCCCACAAAGGGCTGCACACAGAGCATGGAGCCTACCTGTGAAAAAAAATAAATCCAGGATCCAATCCAATTTGAAGGTATAAAATAAAACCTCAAAGATAATTAACAGAATTAGAATCTAATATCTACAAAGGTGCAAACAAAATTTTTTTCTCTACAATTATCTCCATTTCTTTTTTCCAAAGATAATCATAGCAAAGTTAGGTTGTTTGCATTGGACTTAGTCTGATCATTTACATAAGTGCAGCAAGAATAGTGATTGACCATATAAGCACTTTTTTTTTTCTATACATAAATAGAATGAGGAAAATAACTTTTTTTTTCTAGAGATAAGTAAAATATTCAATTTGATTCTTCTAAGGGTAGGGGGAAGGAGTTGAAAGTAGGTCTTCATTTTGCAGTCACCATCTGTACAAATTCTTCATAGTTGACTCGTCCATCTCCAACAGTATCTGCTTCTTTGATCATTTCATCTACTTCTTCATCTGTTAGTTTTACTCCTGAGTTTGTCATGACGTGATGTAGTTCTACTGCACTGATGTAACCATTGCCATCCTTGTCAAAGACTCAAAATGTTTCATGAATCTTGTCTTTATTGTTTGTATCTTTCATGTCTTTTAGCCATCATAGTCGAAAATTCTGGGAAGTCAGTGGTGCCATTACCATCAACATCCAACTTGTTGGTCATATCCTATAATTTTGCTTCTTTTGGGTTCTGACCCAGTGACTTCATGAGAGTTCCAAGTTCTTTGTTGTGATGGTGCCGTCGCCATCTTTGTCTAATAGGGAGAAAATTTCCTTGAAGTCAGCAATCTGTCCTTCCTTCAGCTGATCAGTTACAGTGTGAGTGAAGGGAGGAAGAACAGAGAGGGAGCGAGGTGGTTGCACCAGCACGGGGGTTATAATGGCAGGAGTGTCTCCACTGCTGTTGCTAAGGCGCAATGTGTGCTTAGCACTGTGCTACCATCTGACTGTGAGTAACAGTGCCATTACCCATGAATCTCCCAGGACCATGGCCCCATATAAGCACTTCTTAAGCTTACTTTGTTGGAATCTTGTAAGCAAGGTACCAAGTCTATTTTTATTAAGGGGCCTTATTGGCTCTGTAAAGTCAACTTTAGTTCCTTAAAACTGTCTAATCATATCTGAGTCTATGCCCTTCTATCTCAAATATGACATTCCAATCAAAGCTTTGGTAATATAACTAATGTTTCCAAGTTTAGATTCTTACTGAATTTGTGTAAATAACAAGTTTACTGCAAAAAAAAAATGCTCAAGAGTTTCTAAATTCTGAAGGGGGCAAGTATAGAGAAAAAATAAATGTTTCATCTTTGTTTACAATAGCACACTTTACTAAATTGCTGTGAGTCATGGATAACTTAAAGTTTCCTCAAATCTGGAAAAGCAACACATTAACCAGAGCTGTTTCAAACAAGAAGTCATAAAAATTACAATCATATTCCTCAGTTCACTCAATCCCATCTTATTTATTCTTGTTCTGCTTGAGTCCAGTTTTTTTCTATTTGTTCTGGAAATTCTTACCTCGTTCAGTTTTATGATCATAAAGTTATCAGAACCTTGGGTTTGCCAGTCTTTTCCACGAATGTTCTTGAAGATGAAGCACTTCTACTTTCGCAAAGCATCAGAGTAAAACAGTAATTTTCTGCAACTAACAAAAGACTTCAAAATTCCCATTATAAAGATCTGATGAGAGTTCATTATAATGGAGCTGATAAGGAAGCTTGGTTATTTTTGTGACACGTAATATTTTATAATATTAACTGGAATTATGATTGACAACATTCTATCAGGACGTATCAGATTGCCAGGAGTTTCACACAATTTTTGGAACATTTATACCTTAGACCTATATAAATACAACATAAAGAATGCTTAGTATTACTTCCCATTTGACAATGTTCCCCCTATAATTTAACATGGCAAATATATCTAAGTACTTTAACATCTTCCTTTTTGTAAGAAGAGAGAGGAAGTCTTTTTAGATGTTCCATGTATCCTCTTAAAAAATCCCAAAGTTAGTGTGAAGTCAAAAAGACTTCATTTAGACTTTGATGTTGGGGAGTTTGTCAAAAATCTCAAAAAAGGTCAAATAGGATCATAGTCACTGTGAAACAATATTTAGTTATCCATTTAACCATGCTGACAATTAACGACTCCATTGGCAAATACAGAAAGTCAAACAGTTGTGCAGTTTCTTATTAAGAGCAGACCAATAATCTAAGAAAGTTTGTCCTTTTAGCAGATGAAAGAATGTTAAGATTTAGTTTTACATAGTATACCATTTATAATAAAGCTTTTTTTAAAAGATTTTATTTATTTATTCATGAGAGACACACACAGAGAGAGGCAGAAACATAGGCAGAGGGAGAAGCAGGCTCCCTGGGGGGAGCCCAATGTGGGACTTGATCCTAGGACCATGGGGTCATGCTCTGAGCTGAAGGCAGACGCTCAACCACTGAACCACCGAGGTGCTCCTATAGCTTTTTTTTTTTTTTTTTTTTAAGATTTATTTATTGGGATCCCTGGGTGGCAGCGGTTTAGCGCCTGCCTTTGGCCCAGGGCGCGATCCTGGAGACCCGGGATCGAATCCCACGTTGGGCTCCCGGTGCATGGAGCCTGCTTCTCCCTCTGCCTGTGTCTCTGCCTCTCTCTCTCTCTCTCTCTCTATCTGTGTGTGTGACTATCATAAATAAAAAAAAAAAAAAAAAAAAAGAAAAAGAAAAATTAAAAAAAAATTTATTTATTGATTTGAGAGAGAGAAAGAGTAAGCAGGGGGAGGCACAGAGGGAGAAAAAGAATCCTGAAGCACTCTCCACTGAGCACAGAGCCTGATGCTGTGGTTCAATCCCAGGACCCTGAGATCATGACCTCAGCTAAAATTGAGTTGGCTGCCCCATCAACTCAGCACCCAGGTGCTCCGATTATAGCTTATTTTTTAAACACTTGTAATAAATTCATGCAGTCTTACCCAGCTTGGCATATATAAAATTCCTATCTCAAAATTCTTTCTTCCATGAACTTTCTATGGTTTGTCCTATGTTTTCCTCTTTGCCATTCTGAAATAACCAGCCTCTCTTAGAACAAAATTACTTTCTTTTCCCTCAATAAAAATATTTTTTCATTCCGTGTACTTTCTTTCTTTTTTTTTCTTTTTTAAGATTTTATTTATCCATTTGAGAGAGAGAGAGAATGAAAAAGGGAGGGGGAAGGCAGAGAGAGAAGCAGACTGCCCGCTGAGCAGGGAACCTGACATGGGGCTCAATCCCAGGACCCTGAGATTATGACCCAAGCTGAAGGCAGCTGTCTAACCAAATGAACCACCCAGGCACCCTCCTCATACTTTCTTTTACTGAAAAAGTGCACCGTACTTTCCTTGCATACAGATATGTTTCCTTTACTTCTACTAGTTTTAGTTATGTATATTAAAATTCTTAACCCTTAGAAACCTTATTCCTAGTGGGAAAAAAAAGAAGTAAACAATTGGGGCACCTGGATAGCTCAGTCAGTTGAGCATCTTGTCCCTCTCTCTCTGCTGCTCCCCTGCTCATGCTCTCTCTCAAATAAATAAATAAATAAAATATTAAAAAAAAAAAGAAGTAAACAATCATGGACTGTCTTTTACATTAACATTGTGTGGGTTTGCAAATTTATAAATACCTTATATAATCTCTAGGAATATATGGTTTCTCATAATAAATTTTTCAGCAGGGCATAGAGCATGTTTATTCATAGGCACAAATACCTTTAGTTCTACTGTAAAAGGAAGCAAAAAGTGGATAAACTTATGTTCAGTAATTAATGTTTCAGTATCTTATTTGGAAATAGATACATACAATGATCTGGATATTCAATGAATTTAACTTAATTCATCATTTAACTTAGCAATAATTTAAGGTTTCAAATTACCAAAAAGATTTGGGAAAGTATCTTGAAAGTTCACTTAAAAATCTTTATCCTAATAAAAACTTAATGAGACATTAAACAAAACCATTTATCATCCTCAGCTATTTTTCTTATTGACAAATTTTGTGTGAGATAACATGAACTCATTTTGACCTTTAATAAGCATATGTAGAGGGACGCCTAAGTGGCTCAGTGGTTAAGCATCTGCCTTTGGCTCAGGGTGTGATCCTGGAGTCCTGGGATCAAGTTCTACGTCAGGCTCCATATGAGGAGCCTGCTTCTCCCTCTGCCTATGTCTTTGCCTCTCTCCGTGTCTCTCATGAATAAATAAAATCTTAAAAAAACCCACAAGCATATGTAGAATAAAAATTGTATATTTGTATTTTTTAATGTTGATAATCTGAACACATGTCTATTTTAATTAAGTCAATAAACTTTAAATTAGCTTTAATATCATATATTTTCCTAGATTATGTGAACTCAAAATTCATTTGGGTTAGTTTCTATTCTATTTCTGAGAATTTAATTTGTATAAACAATTGTCTTTAAGCCACTTCAATAGAGCTCTTATAATAATTAAATTTGGCAATACCATCCAGAGGTAGAAAATTACTTTACATCTACAGTGTATGTATGTGTGTATACACACACACACACACACACACACACACACACACACACATATGGAGGGGGGGAAGTGAGAGAGAGAGAGACCTTGCAGCTTTCATTTTAGAATTACTGCCATGAATCAGTACAGAACTCACTAGTTATAAAAAGATTTTGAATCTAAGCTGTTTTTCTAGTTTTGTAAAGATTTGTAATGCCGCAAAGACTTGAGTTGCAACTTAAATCAGGTTCTGATTATCAGCTTCTGACTACAGAGCTACTTCATCGGAGTTGATGTTGAAGAATTCGCGTAGGAGTCTCGGAAGACACCTTTTCCCCCAGTGTGCCAGTTGATTGCAAATGAAACATTGACCCTTAGGCCATCATTTTGATGGTTGACCCTTAGATGTGCGCAATGAGGGAGGTCCAAGTGTTATTTTAGGCACATAGTCTGGGAGCTGTTCTAACGCTTGGTGAACTTTAGTCTTGTTCCAAAGTCCTTTCAAAGTACTCAACTATGTCACAAGTTCACTCAAACTGGTAACCTCCCATCCTATTTGTTGCTTTTTTATCAATCCACTAACCTGAGGAGATAATCCATTTACAAACAGAGCAGCTAGAGCAGATTGGGTGACCTCACTTATTGTATGGAACCTGGAATGCCATAGGAAGAGAGCCCCCATTTGGGCTTTTCAGTCTGCCACAGATTCATCATATTCCTTTATTTGAATGTTTGAATAATAGACCAATCAATGTGAGCAGGTAAGACTCTAGGAATGACTTTTAAAGATCAGTTGCTATTTTGTGAGCTTTTTCTGGTCCATGAGGGGACCGTGTTGAAGGTCAAGATTCTCAGATATCATCCTCTGGGTTATACCATCCTGCTTCCTGCATCCATTTTTGGACTCCCCCAGGTCTTCCTAGCATGTGCAGAAACTGATTAAGATCTCACAGCCCAGAGTCATAGGCCCTGATAATGACTCTAAATTCTTCAGAAAACTTTTGAGGACCCTTCCTGGGCTTAGGAAATTCTTTAACTATGGCCCTTAGTTTGGTATTTGACCAGGAGTAAAAGATATGAGGAGGATCTCCTGTAATCTCAAGAAGTTTTATTATTAAAGGTAGCTGTTTAGTAGCCTCTTCAGAGTGGAAAGTCAATTCAGACAAAGAGTTAATAAAGCATGAGTACTCAGGTAAGGAAGGATAGAAGGATTCAATAGGAATCATGTCAGTCAGTCTTACCATCTTGGTTTAGATATCTCTCATATCCTTAGCTTTTCATTGGCCTTTTGTAACAAATTTTTTAATGAAGTTATTTTGGAATCACAGTCTTTTTGAAAGTTTTGCATACCAATTAAAATTGGTATATCATTCTGTTCATTTAACTTGAGAACCCTTACTTTCTACTGCTCTTCTTAAATGGATGATATTGTCTAATTGGAATGTTCTGCATAATGGTCATTGTAATTGTTTTGTTTTTAGTAAGATTTTGCCACTTTTGTAGATATTTATCACTTTGGGGACTATATAGTACTTAAACATAAAATAATCAGGTATGCAAGAAGGTGGCACACTTGGTTCTTTAAGGATCTATCTATCTAAACCTTTGGGTTTCTTGGATATAATACCTGATAAGGATATGGCACTGGATTGGAAAATGTGTGATGTTTTACAGTATCTCACTGCATGGAAATTTTCTTGAGGTTGGTGAACGACCCAGTGTCAATCTGGCCTATTCTATGAACGACTTATTCTAACACAGAGGTCTTCGGGTTTGGTGGTAAGCACTCTCACAGCTTTTAAATGTTTGGTCTGTGCCTGCCAATTTTGTGGCTGCTTCCAAGATTCCCACTAGCAATGGCCTTTATCTACACAAAATAAGACAAACATGTACACCTTAATATACTGACAGTAACCAAGAAATGTTAATACATTCTTGCCAACAGAAGATCCCATGTACAAACACCAACAATTCCCACCTTGGAAGTTGGAATGTGGGAAGAATTGAGCCAGCATACCTCAACAAATAGGGACTGGGAACTGGGATGGGGTGGGGGTGGGGGGTGGGGTTCCACATAAATGGGGAACTGTGAACTCCCACCAGCAGTTCCCACCTGGATCTTAGGACAGAATCAAAGGCTGAAAGTTTTCATCAATTACATGATAATTGCAACCTGAACTACCAGCAGTTCCCAGTATGGAACTGACCAGAAAGCCAATTAGATCAGGAGCTTGATGCAAAGACAAGGGAGCTCAGAACTGAGAGGAACTTACTCATGGCCCTCAGAAATAGTGATAAAGACAGAACTCAAAGGATTTGAGGGTACCATTTCTGGTTCTCATTGTCTCTGAATGCTACTAGAAGTTCACTTTGGATTCCATCTCTGCCACCAAATCTGTTAAAAAAAATCAACTGTGTGAATTAAAAGATCTAACTGATCCATTTCAATGGTTCATAAACTGGACACCATTTCATCTAGCAAACATAAAGGAGCTCCCAGGAGCTGTATGAAATGGGAGGCAGAAGGGGAACAAGAGTGGATTATTTCAGGCAAGGTCACCATCTTTTAGGGAATGAAAGCAGTCTATCAGGTGGATAGCCTCAGTAGTGCTGACTAGGAAATTCCAGACTGACTGCTTAAGATATTCATGGGAGAGGCTGAAACTGCAATTAGTTTAGGTATTAACTCTTGGTTTACACAAGACATAGCATGGGGCTTAGTATGAGTGACTCCATTTTGGACCTGTTTCTTTTTACCAAAATAGTACCTACCTCATAAGGTTGTTGTTAGGATTAAGTGAGTCAAGATATATTTAAAATGTATCTTGTATGTGTGTCAACTATTATTACCACTCTGGTTATAGTTCCTTCTTCATTTTTAGTCTTTGGAGATTTCCCTTACTCTATTAGGGAAATGGCATTATAATTTATAATAAGAAATATAGATTTGGTCTTCCTCCTTCTGGCAAAGAGCTCCTAAAACCTTTGGAATTTCACGTGAAGAGAGAGGAAAAGTTATATTTTGTTATGTTAATGGGTATCTTTTGGACCACACCACAGGATAGGGATGGTTGCCAGTAAAGCGGATCACATGATTAGAGGGTTGAAACTTTCAGTCCTTTCACTGACCTCCAGGAAAGGGAGAAGTGAGGGAGGTTATATGAGTTGTCAATGATCAGTGATTTAACCAATCACGCCTTTGCAATGAAGCTTCCACAAAGCCCCACAAGGACTGGGTTTAGAGATCTTCCAGGTTGATGAACACATGGAGATTTGGAGAGAGTGGCATGATCAGAGAGGGCATGGTAGCTCCATGCCCTTTTCCCATACCCTGTTCTATGCATCTCTTCTACCTGGCTGTTCCTGAATTATATCCTTTCATAATAAACTGGTAATCTAGTAAGGAAAATGTTCCTCCGAATTCTGTGAGCTGCTCTAGCAAATTAATTAAACCGGAAGAGAAGTCATTGGTACCTCCTGTCTCATGCTATTCCCTAGTAGGTAGTGCCAGAATTATAGGACACCCAGGTGGTATCCAAGAGCTGCTTGATGGTCTAGGAAAACCCACACACATTAGAACTGGGAATAGAATTTCTGTTATTACTTAACAGAGAGGTCTTTTCCTGATTATTTAGTCCACTTTCATGAAATCTGAAATTATTCCAGACTCTCTTGCTTGCAAGCCTTTAAACATGACCTTTTTTCTATTTTTTCCATTGTTTTTATTTAAATTCCAGTTATTTAGCCTTACAGTGTAATATTAGTTTCAGGTGTAGAATTTAGTGATTCATCCCTTACAATATCCAGTGCTTATCACAACAAGTGCCCTCCTTAATCCCCATCACCTATGTAACCCATCCCCAACCCACCTCCCCTCCAATAACCCACAGTTTGTTCTCTGTGGTTAAGAGTCTGCTTCCTGGTTTGCCTCCTTCCCCCCCCCCCCCAATTATGTTCATTTGTTTTGTTTCTTAAATTCCACATACAAGTGAAATCATGTGATATTTGTCTTTCTCTGACTGACTTATTTCACTTAGCATAATATTCTTTACTTCCATCCATGTCACTACAAATGGCAAGGTTTCATTCTTTTTGATGGCTAAGTAATATTCCTCTTTTATATATATATATATATATATATATATCACAGATATATTCTTCTTTATCTATTCATCAGTCAATGGACACTTAGGTTCTTTCCATAATTTGGCTATTGTTGATAAATGCTGCCATAAACAGTAGGGTGTATGTATTCCTTCAAACCAGTATTTTTGTACCCTTTGGGTAAATACTAGAAGTGCAATTGCTGGGTTGATAGGGTAGTTCTATTTTTAACTTTTTTGAAGAACCTCCATTATGTTTTCCAGAGTGGATGCACAAATTTGCATTCCCACCAACAGTGTAGGAGGGTTCCCCTTTCTCCACATTCCCACCAATACCAGTTGTTTCCTGTATTATTAACTTTAGCCATTCTGACAGATATGAGGTGATATCTCATCATAGTTTTGATTGTATTTCCCTGACGTTGAGGGATGTTGAGCATCTTTTCATGTGTCTGCTGGCCATCTGTATGTCTTCTTTGGAAAAATGTCTATTCATGTCTTCTGCTCATTTTTAGCTGGATTATTTTGTATGTGTGTGTGTGTGTGTTCAGTTTTATAAGTTCTTTTATATGTTGGATATTAAGCCTTTAGCAGATATGAAATATGACTTTTCTTCTGTGTAGAATTCTTTCTTTCCCTCTTAGCTCTTCTCATGACTGTTTAAGACAGAGGTTAATATGTGTAGTATATTGAATTATGTTAACTGTGTGACAGAAAAGCCCAAATAATCACAGCATTAAAAAGTAGTTTATTTCTCACATAAATGAAGTGTAGATGTATGAGGTCTGATAGGTATGCCTTCTCCATAATCAACACAGGTCCAGGCTCCCAGTTAGTATTTGCCTTCCATCTTGTGGTTAAAGATGACTGTTCTAATTTCAACCATTATACTCAAATTCTAGTAACAAAGGAGGTGAAGAAGGGTATGCCACTTCCCTTTAAAACGTCTCTCTGAAGTTGTACACATCATTTTCCATTGGCCAGAATTTAGTTACATGGCCATGCCTGAGGTCATGGTACACTGGAGAATGTAGTCTTTATTCTTTTTTTTCTTTTAAGATTTTAAAAATTTATTTATTCATGAGACACACACACACACACACACACACAGAGAGAGAGAGAGAGACGCAGAGACATAGGCAGAGGGAGAAGCAGGCTTCATGCCGGGAGCCCCATCTGGGACTCGATTCTGGGACTTCAGGATCACTTCCTGAGCCAAAGGCAGATGCTCAGTCACTGAGCCACCCAGGCATCCCTGTAGTCTTTATTCTTGATGATCAAATGCCAAGGAGATAACAGATATTGGGGAAAATAAGCAGTTCCTGCCACTATACCTCTCTTATTTTCCTCTTGGAGCCTATATCCTCCCATCTTGCTCACTGCCAGAGTTAATGACTTGGCCTGATTTGCCCTGAACTTTCTGGGTGTTTGCACTGAAAGTCCTATGTCCCAACAACCCCTTTCCACCTCCCCCTCCATCCCCTAGTCATTGATAAGCAAACTGGAATGATAGTCACCCTATGTCATCTCTACCTTAGATCTTATCAGACTATGAGCTCCTTGAGGAATAGAGCAGTGTCTACTTCACTGTTAAATCCTCAGTACCTAGCACAGTGCTCCACACATAGTATGCACTCAATCAATAGCAAATATTCACATAGTGCCTTTTATGTGCCAGGAACTGTTCTAGGTTCTTTACATATGTGTTATGAGTTGAATTGTGTCACTCCCGCTCCCCACCACCCCGATTCCTGTGTTAAAGTCCCACTACCTCAGAATGTGACCGTATTTGGACATAGAGTAGCTGCTGATATAATTAGTTAAAATGGGGTCATAGTGGTGTAGGGTAAGCCTCTAACCCAATAAGACTAGTGTTCTTATGAAAAGGGGAAATTTGGACACAGCAATATATACATAGGAAGACCACCAACTGGAGTGATGCAGTCACAAGCCAAGAACTACGTGAGGCAAGGGAAGAGGCCTGGAACAGATTGTTCCCTAGAAACTTCAGAGAGGGTATGGCCCTCTCAACCCATTTGTCTTGGACTTCCAGACTCCAGAACTGGGAGACAATAACTTTCTGTTGTTTAAGCCACTCAGTTTATGGTAGTTTATTACAGCAGCCCCAACAACTAATATATTAATTCATTTTAATCCTCACAACTCTCTTGTGAGATAACCACTATTATTATCCCTATTTTACAGATGAGGAAACTGAGGCACACAGCAGTTTAGAAAACCAAAGGGAGTGCCAAAGGAAAATACAGTGAAAGAGATATGGACAAAGTGAAGGAAAGAAGGTGGTAGGAGTGAAAGAAGAAATTTTTGAAAGGTTAGAATGTAGGCAGGAATAAATAGAAGGCAGTGGCACAGGAAAGGGATTAAAATTTGACTTGGCCAAAGGATATTAGAAGCTCTAGGTCACTGTATATAAACCGCTAACATTGCTCTTTTTCAGATGTCAAGAGTTTGAATAAAAATATCCTTCTGTCAGGAAGTGAACTCTCATTTTTGACACTTCCAGGTATTTTATTATGTTTTGAATCTGAGGCTATGACCCCTGAGAGCCCCGGTCTTGATCTTGCAATAGACGCTTCATTTTTATTGGAAGATGGGGGCTAATAATGATCACTTGTTCCATGAATATGACTTTGAGAGATTTAGATTTTATGCTCACATGCTTTATGGATTTGTTTTTGATGGATGCAATGGTACTTATTTTAAAAAGCTATTATGCATTACACTTCTTACTTCTAGTTTCATACATATATATATGTATATGTACATGTATGGGTATATGTATTCCCCTGAGGGAAGAAGTCATAGCTGAAGTGCAAAGTTGGAGGCAATACCCTGTGAAGAGGTGGCTTAACCCTCCAGAATGCAGTATACACGTAATACTAGAGATCTCTCTTTTTATGGTACTGTGTCTCCAATCAGAAGATTATGTGGAACTGGAAATGAGGGGATGGCAACAGGACTGGCCTCACTTACCATCTCTCCCAATGATCTACTGAGTCATGCTTCTCGGAGTCTACAGGATTAGAGGTTCTGTTTGTCAATAGAGCCATGCTTTCACCAGAGGATAGAGTGAGGGTCCAGCTGAATTACAAACTATGGCTGCCATCTGGATACTTTCAACCCCTTGTGGCCAGGGACCAGGAAGTGAGAATAGTGACCATGTTGGCAGGGATAATTAACTCTGATCAGCAATGGGAAGTAAGGCTAATTTTACACAATGGGAACAGAGAAGCATATGTTTAGAACTCATAAGACCCACTTGGTTATCTTCTTGGTTCTTGATTCTCCTTTGGTCAAACGTAATTGTGAACAGACAAGTGAAGCAACCCCAGCCTGAGAAGGATATGATCACTAGGGGTTAAGACACCCTGATGATGAAAGTTTGGGTCCTACTACCACCAGGTAAGCCACCAAGACCAGAAGAGGTGGTAGCTAAGGGCAAGAAGGACTCGGAATGGATCATGAAGACAGGCTAGGACAGCTGGTGCAGGCTCTAAAAACAAGTGCAGTGATGGAGGTTACCCTGAGCTACTCCCTGGACAAGTATGGAGAAGTGGATTTGCGTGGTGCAAGGACTGGACAACGGCAGACGCACAGAGGTGCAGCTCCTTTCGAGAAAGTTCTTGCTGCTCAGGTACAAAGAAGTGGTAGGTGGACAGCTTCTTCAGTGTCTGCACCAGCTTTCAAGCAGCCTCAGCCAGTGACTGAGTGAGGGCCTTGCCACTTACACGCCTGGACCAGCAGAGGCTTTGTCAGGTCTGTGTAGCAATATATGACAGTTCTCCTTGGCCAGTATTTGTCTCCCCTGCTCTCTAATAAAATTTTTGCATCTCTAATTCTATTTCATTGACTGATTTCAGGAGATCCCAAGCCATCACATGCTGCACAACAATGCACCACAAAACCTCAATAACATGAAATATTAAGCATTTCTTAGTGCTTATGAGGTTATAGGTGAGCTGGGCAACAGTTTTGGTCTCAGCCGGGTCACTTATGTGTCTGCAGTCAGCTGTGGTGCAGATGAGCAGCTCTGCCGATCACGATGGCCTTCTCTCACAGGTTTAAGGGTTGTTGGCTATGGGTCTCTGCTGGGACAACTGGTCTTTCCCTCCTTCAGCATGTCTCTTTCTCTAGTCGGCTCACCTTGGCTTGCTCCGATGGTGGTAGAAGGCTTTCAAGAGAACAAGCTGAAGAAAGCAGGGCCTCTTGAGGTCCAGGCGTGGAATTCACACAGTGTCATTTTTGCCATATTCTTTTGGCCAAAGCAAATCCCAAAGTCGGCCCAACCTTCATAGGGTATGGAACCACCTTTTGCTGAATGAGATACAAAGTCATATTAAAAAGTATTGGGAGAGAGAGGCAAAGAAATGGGGACATTTTAGCAAGCTATCGATCAGTAGGAGAATGCCCTACAACGAAGTGTGCTGGAAAATATGAACTCTAGCTGTCAGTCTAGACGGTCTATATTGTGCTTTTTGCTTTTTAATTCTTTTAATATAGTGAAAATCTAAAAACACACAGAATGTGTGGAGAGTAATATAATTCACACTCATAAACCCACCACCATACTTTAATAAATCTTAAAATTCTGACACACTTGGTTCAGATATTTTAAGACATGAAACTTTGAAGATACTGTATACATCTCTGTCCATCCTTGCTTTTTCTTTTTTGAGGTCTTCAGCTGTGCATTTTAAATTCCAAATACTTTTTATTTAAGTTAAAGAACTTCAGGCTATGCCTTCTAGTGATTCAGCAGGAAAAAAAGGAATTATATTCATGTGTCATTAAACAAATATTTATTGTGTCATCTATTTGCCAAGCACTGTACTACATATGTATTGATATAGCATATTCTTTTCTTTGGTAGCATTTTATTTAATTTACCATTTTGTTACAGGCTATATATCTAAAGTGAGAAGAACATTTTCTTTATAAATCGGGCTCTCTCTTACAAAAAACAAATTTTTTTAGCACCTTAAAGCTTTGATGGTGAATCTTGTTCTCTTAGTCTGTAAGTTTTCATTCCAAGTTTCTTAACATTGTCCTTCTATGGGTTTGGCTCTTGTGTTACTCGGGTGGGTAGGATGTTTCAGCATGTTTATTTAGTTGCTAGTTGGCTACACCTTTGATTTTCTTTCATATGATTAAATTGTTATTGCTTGTAAGTCCTATCTGGTTTCTCTACTTTAATATGATGACTTCAGAGTGCAGTCCTCTCACTGCTCTTTGTTTTCTGTGCTTTTATGGTGGTTCTATATGCATATTTATACATAAATATTTAAACAACAGTTTTATTGACATATAATTTACATACCATAAAATTCATCTCTTAGTACATTCACAGAGCTGTGCAACCTTGGCCACTATCTGATTTTATAGTATTATCATGACCTCAAGAAGAAATCCTGTACTTACTAGCTGCGATTCCCCATTCTCCTTTGCCCCCAGCAACCCCTGATGTACTTTATGTCTATGGCTTAATCTACTCTGGACATCTTATATAAACAGAATCATACATACATCATAGCAGTCTTTTGTCTCTGGTTTCTTTAACTTAGCATAATGTTTTCAAGGTTAATCCTGGACATCTTATATAAACAGAATCATACATACATCATAGCAGTCTTTTGTCTCTGGTTTCTTTAACTTAGCATAATGTTTTCAAGGTTAATCCATGTTGTAGCATGTAGCAGTACTTCATTCCTTTTTATGGTTATATAATATTGCATTAAATGAATATTCCACACTTTATTCACCAATTGGTGAACATTTGTTTTTTGTTAAGATTTTATTTATTTATTCATGAGAGACACAGAGAGGCAGAGACATAGGCAGAGGGAGAAGTAGGCTCCCCGTGGGGAGCCCAGTGCAGAACTGGATCCCAGGACCTCAGGATCACGACCCAAGCCAAAGGCAGGTGCTCAGCCACTGAACCACCCAGGTGCCCAATTGATGAACATTTGTATTCACTTTTGTGCTATTATGAATAATGCCACTCTCAGCTTTTGTGCACAAATTTTTGTGTGAATGCGTTTGCATTTCTTTTGGGTATACACTGACAAGTAGAACTGCTACATTAAATGGTAACCCTATGTTTAACTTTTTGAAGAACTGTTCATAATATTTTACAAAGTGGCTGTACCATTTTACATTTCCACCAGCTAAATGTGAGGGTTGTAATTTCTTCACATCCTTATCAACACTTACTATTGTCTATATCTTTATCTTAGCCATCCTGGGAGATGTGAAGTGATGCTTCATTAAGGTTTGACTTACATTTCCCTAATGACTAATGATGTTGAAAGCCTTTCTTTTTTCTTTTTAAAGATTTTATTTATTTATTCGTGAGAGACACACACACACACAGAGGCAGAGACACAGGAAGAGGAAGACGTGGGCTCCATGCAGGGAGCTCGATGTGGGACTTGATCCTGGGACTCCAGGATCACGCCCTGGGCCCAAGGCAGGCGCTAAACTGCTGAGCCACCCAGCGATCCCCTAATGTTGAATGTCTTTCATGATCTTATTGGCCATTTGTATATCTTCTTTGAAGAATGTCCATTTATTTATTTAACTAGGTGCCATGCCCAGTGTGAAGCCCAATGCAGTACTTGAACTCACAACCCTGAGCTCAAGACCTGAGCTGAGGGGTGCCTGGGTGGCTCAGTCGGTTAAGTGTCTGCTTTTTGCTCAGGGTCCTGGGATTGAGCCCCACATCAGGCTCCCTGCTTAGTGGAGAGGCTGTTTCTCTCTCTGCACCTCCTCCTGCTTGTTCTCTCGCTCTATCTCAAATAAATCTTAAAAAAATAATAATAATAAAATAAAAGACTGAGCTGAGATCAAGAGTTGGCTCCTCAACTGACTGAGCCACCCAGGCACTGCAAGAATGTCCATTTTTAAATTGGGCTAATTAAAAAAAAAAAAAAAACCGAGTTGTAAGTTCTTTATATATTATATTCTGAACACAAGCCCCTTTTCATATATATGATTTTCAAACATTTTCTCACATTCTGAGGGGTGTCTTCTTAGTCTCTTAATTGATATCCTTTGAAGCTCAAGTTTTTAATTTTAGAGTGATCCAACTTACTTTTAGTTTTGTCATTTATACGTTTTGGTGTCCCCCTAAGAAATGATTGCCAAAGCCAGGGTCACAGAGATTCAATCCCATGTTTTCTTTGAGGAGCTTTATAGTTTTAGGTCTTACATTTAGATCTATGATTCTGTTTAATTTTTGATATGGTATGAAGTAGGGGTTCAAATTCATTCTTTAGCACATGAATATCCAGTTGTAAAGATAATTCCTTCTCCAATGAAGTATCTTGGCAACTGTATCTAACGTCATATCTCAACTATAAAATTTAACAAAGTTTGGCTTATTTTGTGGTAAACTGGATAAATCTTTCTCTGCCATTGGAGAACAGGGATTAGTTTTGTTCATTTAAAATGAGAAAATCAAAAAAAAAAAAAAAAGAGAAAATCAGGGCACCTTGGCTGGCTTAGTCAGTGGAGCATGCAACTTTTGATCTCTGGGTCATGAGTTCAAGCCCCACATTGGGTGTCAAGCCTACCAAAAACAAAACAAAACAAAACAAAACAAAAAACAAAAAAAAACTGGTTAAGACAGGATATTCTATGTTAAAAATTTTTTTAAAAATAAAATGAGAAAACCTATACGAAAAACGCCTACCACAAGGCCTGAAAGTAAATACTTCTTTCCTTCTTTTGAGGCTCCCCACAGCACCTAGTACGGTTTTTGGCACACAATAGTTCCCATGAATGTTTGCTGAATGTAAAGTGAGCCTGTACTCCCAAAGCAGGAGGTGGGTTTTGAAGACTCTGATTGGATGGAAGATCCAGAACACCTGCAGGCCTTTTCACACTAAGAATCTGAATAACAGCGCGACTGACTTCAACAGCTTTAGTGAAGTTTGTGTTGTCAGAATAGGGACCTTGGAGTGATTCCTCATCTTTGAAGGTAAGTGACAAATGGGCTTTCCCTGACAGTAAACTCAAACTCTTAGAAGAACTCAATAGGCCAGAACTTTTTTACCCACCCCTAGTTTAATTTCAAATTCTCCAGATGTCTACTTATTTAATGGCTTATGCAATAATAAAATTTTAACTTGTGGATTTGACCTCAATTCCACAAAATCGATTGTGGTTCTTATCTGCCCAGAAGCAGAAAGGTTTTCTCACGCAGCCACAACCACTGTTGAAAAGGCAAAGACACAGCACTCAGGTACGCAGGCAATTCTATTTTCAGTGACCCTTTTCTCTCTTTCTTTTTCTCTCACATGCTGAACATCACGAACTCTCACGATCTCTCAGAAATAGAGCAGAGAGGCTGGAGATGAAGGCCTGTTCATCCCACCAGGGAGTTTCCTACAGGTTCATGTCCAGACAATGTTCCTGCTTGTCGCTTGGGTATTTTTCTGAGATTCCAGGATCTCTATGAGGACCTGTGTATGTACAAGTCCTGAACGGAAGATGTGCACTCTACAAATACACATAATAACTTTCTTACACGTACATTTCACTTTTGAAAAAACCGTTCACAGGGTAGATCTCATAGCTAAGTGCTTCAAATTATAGTTTCTCACTCCAGCACCAGTGCTCCTGCCACTTCATCAGATCATTTCTCTCCAGTTAATCAGGTACATGGCTCTTAAATACATTTCCTTCTAGGGATGGTGGCCACTTTCTAACCCTAAGGTAATTAGAATCCAGCGAGGCTGAAATAACAATTTTTTTTTAAAAAAGAATTAGACTTTATATTTTAATTCACAGCAAAATTGAGCTGAAGACTGGGGTTTCACAAATAACCGCATTGCACAGCCTCTCCCATCATCAGCGGCTAGGAGAGAGTGACCCATCTGTTACAGCTGGGGAACCTCACCTGACACGTCACCATCACCCCAACCCTACAGTTCACATTGGGGTTCCGTGGGTGTTATATATGCTATGAGTTTGGACAAATGCATATTGACATGTATTCGCCGTTAAAATGTCGTACAGAATCATGTCACTGCCCTAAAATCCGGTGTCCTGGGGAGGCTCGGTTTGCAAGGGTGATGTGGGAGGAAAAGAGGAACAAGCGTGCAGCCCAGGGGCCGGGCCGGACTGCAGGTGTGCTCCGGAGCGCGGGGCTCCCGCCGACCCGCGGGTCCCGGTGCAGCCGCGGGAAGGCTGCTCCTCCCCCTCCTTTGTCTCCGTGTCGGGCAAATGGGTTTCCTGTTGACGCCGGGATACCGGGAAGGGGCAGGAAGGGGCCAGGCCGCCTCCTCTCTCCCCGCTTCCTCTCCCGTTTATTTACTCCGTCCGCGCGGGTCGGGGTCGGGGTCGGGGTCGGGCGCGGCGGCGGCGGCGGCGGCGGCGGCTGCGGGGCGGCCCCAGGCCGTGACCCCTCCCCAGGGGGCGAGGCCCGCGCGCTCCCCGCCCCGGCCCGGCCCGGCCGCGGCTCCGCGGGGCGGGGAGGGAGGGAGGGAGGGAGGGAGGGGAGACGCGAGAGGGCGAGCCGGGAGCGGGGCGGGAGCGGGAGCGGGAGCGGGGCGGGAGCCGGAGGCCGCGGGTGCGCCGCGCGGAGGCGGGGAGGCCCGCCCGGCCCGAGCCAGGCCGCTGCCCGCGGGCTGCAGGTGGAGTCCGGAGGCGCCGCCGCCGCCCGGCCCGAGGGCGCTGGCCTGGGGCGCCCGGTGCTCGCGGACCCGCGCCGAGGCCCGCGGCTCCCCCGCCGCTCCGGGGCCGCGCCGCCGCGCCTCGTCCATGGCTGAGGGCCGGCGGCGGGAGGACGAGGAGGAGGAGCTGCGCGAGCGCCGCGAGTTCGGGGGCCCGCGCCGTGCCCGGGGCCGCGCGCTGTCGGGCCACCCCGCTGCAGGTGAGGGGCGCGGGGGGGGGCAGGCGGGGGGGGCAGGGGAGGGGCGCGGGGAGGGGGCAGGCGAGGGGGGCCGGCGAGGGGCGCGTGGGGCAGGCGAGGGGGGCAGGTGAGAGGCGCGGGGAGGGGGCAGGGGAGGGGGGCAGGTGAGGGGCGCGGGGGGGGCAGGCGAGGGGGGCAGGTGAGGGGCGCGAGGAGGGGGCAGGCGAGGGGGGCAGGTGAGGGGCGCGGGGAAGGGGCAGGCGAGGGGGGCAGGTGAGGGGCGCCGGGAGGTGGGGCAGGTGAGGCGGGGGGGGCGCCCCGGGGCTGCGCGCTGTCGGGCCACCCCGCGGCAGGTGAGGGGCGCGGGGGGGTCGGGGTGTCGGGCGCCCCGGGGCCGCGCGGGTCCTGCCCGGGCGGCAGCCTTGCCCCCAGCGCCCCCCGGCCGGCACCGGCGTCTTTGCGCGGCGGGACGCGGGCACAGTGGCTCTCGGCGGTCGCGCTGGCTCGCGGGCCGCGCCCCGGGACACCCACGCGGGTGGCTGGAGTTGCACCTGCTAGTGGCCCTGGAGCGCGAACTACGGACGTTGCGAACGCGCGAAGTCGGGAGCCCTGGCGTGAACGGGCGGCCGCGGTGACTCTCGCTAGGGGAGCCGGAGGCCCGGGCGCGATCCCGGGGTCCCGCGGGCTCGGAGGACGACGCCTCCCGGCGGTTTGCCTGCGCGGCCGCCGCCAGCTCGAACTCGTGCGGGTCGAGTCTGGTTTCGTGTCTCCTGAACTTCGGACCTTGGATTCTGCCCCTCCCCCCCCCGCCCGCGCTCCCCACTTATCGGTAGCACTTGCCGTAGTTATTTCGTGACCCCCCTCCCCCCCGTCCAGGATGTAGCATGCCTAAAGGCAGCTCATTCGGACCGAGACTCCTTTCTGGGTCTAGAGGTACATTATTGGTCTTGTGGTTTTGGGTGCACGAAGGCGGCTCGGATCAATAGTTTGATCCGCAGTCGTAAGTGTAGGTCCACACCCCTTCTCTGTTCCTGGGGCAGCTTTTCAGTCAGACATAATGGAGAGGAAATTCTTTGGCCTTTGGTTCCAGCTGGATTAGCCAAGTTTCTGCAAACTGGAGGGAAGAACAAATTTAGGGAGATGAGAGAGAGAGAGAACTGAGAAAGATTTAGAGACATTAAAGCCTCTTTAGAAAATGGACCATAGTAAACATTCCCTCAAATCATGGAGAAGCCTCTCTGTGTGGCTCCCTTAACCTGAAAGTTGGAGAATTAAGAGAAGATAACAAGTCTGTGGGGAACCAATGAGGGATACAAAATGGGATGAAAGGAAGGAGTTTAGTGGGATGTAAAGAAATAGTCAATTTAATGCCCTTGGCCTTTGGCAGGATCTTGGAACCTTAAAAATAATTCTTGATGCCCATCACAGAGCTTTCCATCAAAATAAAGCCTTTTGACTTTCTGCGTGAATACCAGTCTTTTTGAAAATAATTGATGGTTTTGTTTAGTATAATCCAGACTAGTGATAGGATGGGGGAATTGCAGGATATGAATTAATATTTCTTGCAAGAACACAGTGAAAAAACTTCCCAAAGATGTACCTCCTTTAAACTGGTGATTTAAACAGTGTAGGCCGCCTTGGATTCCTATTCAGCAAAAAGCTTCGCTTTCTCTTACAATGGGCTGTACTGTGAAGAGTACTGGAGGTTACACTAGATTTGATCCAGTTATATGTTCATCAGTCAGTTGCAGTATGTATATTTATCCCATGGCTGGCAGAAACTCTCCTAGGTTCTGTGATAATAATTCACTAGACAGGACATTGTGTATGTTTCACTCAGAAATTAGTGTTTACAGTTTCTAACCATGTAATATGCCCCGTCTCCACCGAAGGGTTAGAGGCAGAAATATTATGGAGTGGGCAGAGGGTTAAACTTGCAACAACTGGCCTTCTTTCTTTGGGGATACATTATTTAATAGTTCACATTTCTTTACCAGCTGTGCTCCTCCTTTGCCTCATTCATTTAAGTGTTTTTCAGACACCATCGCATTCCTTACCAAGCTTGGGCATTTGTTAGCTATGTTTGTGCTAGATGTTGTTCTCTGTCCAAGTGAGCGTGTGAACTGACCTAGAAGCTTAGTGTTTCTTCTGCTTACCAGCTGTCTTTCTAATCTTTCACCTCTCCGGTGCTCACTGCTTCCTTCTTCTCCCACGATTTTACATCTAGATTTTTTCCCTTTGATCTCACCTGACTTGATACTATACATTTAGGGTTTGTGGACTGAGGGAGTCTGAACTCCTCCTCTTCCTGCTAAATGTAGGTGTGGTTGTGAAGGTGTGTTTATTTTTGCAGTGTACATTCAGAAGAGTGTATAAAACCTATACATTACAAAGTGAAACTCTTGTAACCTGTATCCAAGTCAAGAAATAGAATATCATCAGTTCTCTAGAAGCCAACTCTGATCCCTCTTGGTCATGGCCTCTTCCTTCTCCTTGAGGGAACTACTTTCTTGACTCTTGTGATTATTTTTTCCTTTTATGTACAGTCTTATCTGTATGCATATGCATCCCTATACAATATTCTTTAGTGACCTATTTTAAAACTTCATAAGAGGTATCATCTGGTATGTATTTTTTAGTGTTATATTTTTCTCATTCAGTATTGTTTTTAAGATGTATCCATATTGTTATATTCAGTTTATTTTCATTGCATAAATATATCACCCTTTTTGGCTGTCATTTTTTATTGATTTGTTGGAGTTCTTACAAAGGAATCTTAACTTTTGTTGGTTGCTTGTGTTGCAAATATCTTCTTCCACTTGGGCCTACTTTTTTAAAAAAATTTTTTATGGTTTCTTTTAATGTGGAAATTCTTAATTTTAACATAGTTGTGTTTTTGAATCTTTCTTTGTAGTTAGTGTCCCTCTTCCCCTTGCTGTCTCCTTTGGTTAAGAATACTTACCAAGGTCATGAAGATACTCTCCTTATCTCCTGGATTGTTTCCTAACAGTTTTTTAGCTTTCTTTAGGGAGAGATGCCGTAGCTTTCATCAGACTCTCAAATGGGTTTGAAACCCTCTGGCTCACTTATAACATTTTTATATTTTTTCTCCAAAGGGCAGGGAATACATAATTCTGAGATCTCTCCTGATCACTGGGAAGAGTGGTAGGCATTTAGTAGTGTTTATTAAATACTATATAAATTTATTCTTTCAATATGTTGATGTCTTTATGGTAAACTCTGGAAGGACTGCAATAACTTTTCCCATGTGTTCTGAGTAAAATAACTCATATTGTCAGTATAAGGGCACAGAATAAAATTCAAGTTCACCATGAATCAGGTGTTTTTTATTTCCTGTGAGATCAGTATTATTTTCTCCATTTTATAATTGAAAAGATTGAAGCTCAAAAATATTTAAGCAACTTGCCCAGGATCCAGGATCCATTAGCTAGTAAATGGTAGAATGGAGACTTGAATCCACATCTTTTTGACCTGAAAGTCCATGTTTTTCCAGGCTATCCCACTGGCTGCTAATAAGAGTCACTTGCTATTAATCTCCCCGTTTATACCTGCATGTTGCTTGTTATATTTTACAAATACTTTACGTTTATTTGAAGTGCCTCATTTAACTTGATTCCTACAAATAACCTGAGGGGAAAGAGTATGTTTTGTTATTCTTATTTAAAAAAATATATTTTATTTATTTATTTTACAGAGACAGAGTGCATGCACAAGTCAGGGAGTGGCAGCAGGGGGAGAGGGAGGGAGTAACAGGGGTGCCTGGGTGGCTCAGTTAAGCGGCTCAGATCATGATCCCTGTTATTCCCATTTTAAAGACAAGTAAATTGAAACATAGAAATGCTAGAAGACTTGATCTGAAATAACACAAGTAGTAGGTACAGCTGCTTCTCAGTTACCTCTGTTTTGTGTTTCAAGTCATAAACTATAGTTTTTTTTTTGAGTTGATTCATGGGACATAACCAGGTCATATGGCCTAGACTTTGCAGTTATCTAAAAAGTTGAAGAGACTTCTTTTAAGTCCTGTGGAAACTACAGATACATTTTATATGTTGTTTAAAGATCCTGGGTTCACCAAATTCTTTGGGATAGAGCCCTAAGTTGGGCTCAGTGGGGAGTCTGCTTATCCCTCTTCCTCTCCCTCAGTTCCTCCTCTTCCCACTCATATGCTCTGTCTCTTGCTCTCTCAAATAAAATCTTAAAAAAAAAAAAAGACCTGCCTAGTTATCCTCATCACCATAATGTATGCAAAATTGTATAGAAAATACAGGAAATATAAAGAGAGTTATAAAATAGGATCTCGGCTTTAAAAGAATATGTCATAGAATTAGGGAAGATAAGGCTGATACACTTTATTTTGTTTAAAATAATTCCAGTATAATTAATGTAGTATTATATTAGTTGCAGGTGTACAATAGGGTGATTTGACAGTTCTATGTATTATGCAGTGATCATCATGACAAGTGCCCTCCCCTAATCCCCATCATCTGTTTCACCCATCCTCTCCTCCCACTTCCCTTCTGGTAACCATCAGTTTGTTCACTAATTTTTTGTTGTTCTCTATATCTAAGAGTCTTTTTTTGTTTGTCTCTTTGTTCCCTTGTTTTGTTTCAGGAATTCCACACATGAGTGGAATCATACAATATTTCTTTGACTTATTTCACTTAGTATTATACTTTCTAGCGCCATCCATGTCATTGCAATTGGCAAGATTTCATTCTTTTTTATGGCTGAATAATATTTTATTGTATTATACACCATGTCTTTATCCATTCATCATCAGTGGACACTTGAGCTGCTTCCATATCTTGGAAATAATTCTGCAGTCAACATTAGCGGCATGCATCCCTTTGAATTAGTGTTCTAGTATCCTTTGGGTAAATATCCAGTAGTGGAATTACTGAATCATATGGTGATTCTATTTTTAATTTTTAAAGAAACCTTTATACTCTTTGCCACAGTGGCTGCACCAGTTTGCATTCCCACCAACAGTACAAGAGGATTCATCTCTGCGTCCTTATCAACACTTGTTTCTTGTGCTGTTGATTTTGGCCATTCTGGCAGGTGTGAGGTGGTATCTCATTGTGGTTTTGATTTCTATATCCCTGGTGATGAGTGATGTTGAGCATCTTTTCATATGTCTGTTGGCCATCTGTAGGTCTTCTTTGGAGAAATGCTTATTCATGTCTTCTGCCTGTTTTTAATTGGATTATTTTTGTTTTATGGTGTTAAGTTGTATAAGTTCTTTATATATTTTGGATACTAGCCCTTTATTGAATAGGTCATTTGCAAGTATCTCCTCCCATTCAGTAGGTTGCCTTTTAGTTTTGTTGATTGTTCCTTTGCTGTACAGAGCTTTTTATTTTGATGTAGTCCCAATAGTTTGGGGTGGGGGGTGGGGCATGGGTATGCTTTTTGTTTTTGTGTTTTTTTTTTTGTTTTTGTTTTTGTTTTTTGTTTTTTTTCTTTCCTTTACCCCAGGAGGCATATCTAGAAATATGATGCTATGGCCACTGTCAGAAAAATTACTGCTTGTGCTCTCTTCTAGGATTTTTATGGTTTCAGTTCTTATATTTAAGTCTTTAATCCACTTTGAGTTTATTTTTTATGTATAGTGTAAGAAAGTGGTCCAATTTCACTTTTTTTTTTTTTAATGTAGCTGTCCAGTTTTCCCACCACTATTTGTTGAAAAGACTGTCTTTTTCCCATTGTGTATTCTTGCCTCCTTTGTTGTAGATTAATTGACCATTTAATCCTGGGTTTATATGCAGGCTCTCTATTCTGTTCCATTGATCTGTTTGTGTGTGTGTGTGTGTTTGTGCCAATACCATACTATTTTGATTACTACAGCTTTGTAGCATATCTTGAAATCTGGGATTGCGATACCTCCAGTTTTGTTCTTCTTTTTCTAGGATTGCTTTGACTGTTTGGGTTCTTTTGTGGTTCCATACAAATTTTAGGATCATTTGTTCTAGTTCTGTGAAAAATGCTCTTGGTATTTTCATAGGGTTAGCATTCATCTGTAGATTGCTTTGGGTAATATGGACTTAAAAAATTTACTTATTTGAGAGAGAAAGAGATTATGTATGTATGAGGTGGGGGGGCATAGGGAGAGAGATTCCCCACTGGGCATGGGCCAATTGTGGGGCTGGTTGGCACAACCCTGAGATCATAACCTGAGCCAAGATCAAGAGTCAGATGCTTAACCAACTGGGCCGCTCAGACACCCCTAATATAGACGTTTTAACAGTATTTGTTCTTCTAATCCATGAGCATGGAATATCTTTCCATTTGGATCATCTTTAGTTTCTTTCATTAGCGTTTTATAGTTCTTGAAATACAAGTCTTTCACCTCTTGTATTAAGTTTATTCCTAGATATTTTATTATTTTTGGTGTAATTATAAATGAGATTGTTTCCTTAATTTCTCTTTCTGCTACTTCATTATTAATGTATAGAAATACAACAGATTCTTGTAATTTGATTTTATATCCTATGACCTTACTAAATTGATTTATCAGTTCTAGTAGTTTTTTGGTGGATTCTTTAGGGTTTTCTATATACAGTATCATGTCTTATGCAAATAGTGGAAGTCTTATTTCTTCCTTACCAATTTGGATGCCATTTATTTATTTGTTTGTTTATTTATTTTTGTTATCTGATTGGTGTGACCAGGACTTCCAGTACTATGTTGAATACAAGTAGTGAGAGTGGACAGCCTTTCTTTGTTCTTAATCTTGGGGAGGCAAGTTGTTTTTTCCCCCCACTGAGTATTATGTTGGCTGTGGGTTTTTCATATATGGCCTTTATTATGTTGAGATATATTCTCTCTAAACTATTTTGTGGAAGATTTTTATTATGAATGGATGTTGTGCTTTGTCAATGCTTTTTCTGCATCTATTGAAATGATTATGTGATTTTTATCCTTTCTCTTGTGAATGTGATATATCGCATTGATTGACTTATAAATATTGAACCACCTCACATCGGGGAATAAATCCCACTTGATGATAGTGAATGATATTTTTTAATGTATTGTGGGATTTGGTTTGCTAATATTTTTTTGAGGATTTCAGCATCTTTAGTGGTATTTGTTTTTGTTTTGATCTGGTTTTGGTATAAGGGTAATGCTGGCCTCATAGGATGAATTTAGAGGCTTTCCTGCCTCTTCTGTTTTTTGGAATCGTTTGAGAAGAAGAGATATTACTCCTCATTTTTAATTTAAAAAAAAAAATTTGAGAGAGAAAGCAGAGCAAGAGAGAGACAACATGAGTGAGGGTGAGGGGCAAAGGGAGAAGGACAAGCAGGCTCCTTGCAGAACAGGGAGCCCAATGCAGGGCTCTGTGCCAGAACCCCGAGGTCATGACCTGAGCTGAAGGCAGACGCTTAACCAATGGCTGAGAACCACTCAGACGCCACTTACCTCCTCCTTAAATGTTTGATAGAATTCACCTGTGAAGACTTCTGGTCCTGGACTTTTGTTTATTGGGAGTTTTTTGGTTACTGATTCAAATTCATTGCTAGTAATCAGTTTGTTCAAATCTTCTATTTCTTCCTGCTTCAGGTTTGGGAGGTTATATATTTTTAGGAATTTATCTGTGTCTTCCAGGCTAATACACTTTAATGAAGATATATGAGAATATAAAGTAGTGCATGATGACTACCAAGTGGAGTTCAGCAAGAGAACCAAACTGTCATGGTTCATTTTTTGGCTCACCTCTCACTGACTGTGTGACCTTGAACAAGTTACCTAACCTCTCTGTGCTTCCATTCCTTATTTGTAAAATGGTAATATTAATAAAACCTATTGCATAGGGTTTGAAGATTAAATAAATTAGTATAGACAATACCCTTAGAACATGGCTAGACAAATAGTAAATACCTATAAAGTTATTAGTGTTAATTTACATATATTTTTGTTATTGTTAAAACAGCTGACACGTACCTGAGTCCACATTTTTCTTCATTTGGGAGAAGTTGTGGGGTTTCAGTTGGTGGAGAAAAAGTAGGTAAACCTGCATCTTCAGCATTTCATAATCCAGTGTAGTTGCTTTGCTTTGGAGTTCATGTATCTTTTAGAAATACATCAATTTTACAAGACTCCCAAAGACTGAGCAGAGTTCTTCATTTGGCATTCCTTGCCCTCTACAGACTATTTTTAACATGTAGTGCCCTTTGCCTTTTATTCATCATTACAAATGAAAAGCTCATTCTTGCTTTTCAAAATGATTTGGCACATCAGAGTAAGTTGGTGATCTTACATCTTATTTTTTTTTTTTTTTAAGATGTTATTTATTTATTCCTGAGAGAGGCAGAGACATAGGCAGAGGGAGAAGCAGGCTTCCTACGGGGAGCCCGATGCAGGACTCAATCTGAGGACCCTGGGATCATGACCTGAACCAAAGACAGATGTTCAACCACTGAGCCACCCAGGTGCCCCTTAAATCCTATTTTTAACCAGGATGCATCTCTTCATTTTTTTTTTTTTTTTAATTTTGACACTTCACTCTTCATCAGTGCTTCTAACTTCATTGGCACATTATATTCTGGGTGCGACATACTTTGTTTTCCCTTAGATTATTTCAGCTTTGCATTCAGTGATACTTTGAAACTAATCCTCTGAACACTTGGTTTTTAATCAAGTCTCTCTTCATTAGTTTTAGCCTCTGGCATTTTAAAGCATTTCTCTGGGCCTTGGTTTTGACTTTTTTAATTGAAAGGATGAGGCTTCCAACTTTACATTTTATGATTCTAGGAGATAGGAAGAAAAATAACTTCTGACTTGGTTTATAGAAGTTTGCCAGAGCATGAGATAAGATCTTGGGTCGGTTTCCCTGGGCTTGTTGTGAAGTGCTCTATTGATGAGGGAGAAGCCAAAAGTGCAAAGCTCAAGACATTGCCTCACCTGAGGAGAGCAGTTACACTAGCTTCAGTTATCCTGTAGGCTCAAGATACGAGCTTCAGTGAAAAAGCGATGATCCACTTCGGCAATGGAAAACATGGAGATGTGTTCTAGGGAATTTATAGTAAGGAACATAGGTGTGATGGGAATGTTAGTAATTAAGTATAAGATGAAAATGTATGTTTAGTAGCTTCAGGCATAGAGAAGTGTTAAGGTTGGGAAGGAAGTGGATATAGCCTGCCCTCTTGTTTTACAAGGAGGTAGAAATCAGTTCCTGTCCCTCATTAACTGTAGGCCTCATCTTTAGGAGCTCTAAGCTTGCCTTTGGGTTGGGGGGCAGGGGAGGGAATGGGTGTATGGGAGAGCATTGGGGGTATAGGCTGTAGACCATCTTATCTTTTTTTGATTTTTAGGTTTATTTATTTGAGAGAGAGTACGCACACATGGGCAAGCACAAGCAGGGGGAGGGGCAGAGGGAGAGAATCCTAAAGAGATTCCCTGCAGAGTGCGGAGCCTGATGCAGTGCTTGATCCCACAAGCCTGAGATCATGACCTGAGCTGAAATCAAGAGTCAGATGCCCAACCAACTGAGCTACCCAGGTGCTTCCCCATTTTTTTTTTTTTAATGAATTTTGGTTTTTAGGATAGGTTTGTTTATTTTTTATTTTATTTTTTTTTAGGATAGGTTTAGATTTTTTTTAAAAGATTTTATTTATTTATTCATGAGAGACACACAGAGAGAGGGGCAGAGACACAGGCAGAGGGAGAAGCAGGGAGCCCGACGTGGGACTCGATCCCAGGTCCCCAGAATCACACCCTGGGCTGAAGGCGGTGCTAAACCGCTAAGCCACCAGGATAGGTTTAGATTTATAGAAAAATTGTAAACATACTACAGAGTTCCTATATACCCACATCCAGTTTCCCCTATTATTTACATCTTAAGCAATGTTGATATTAACTAAAATCCATACTTTATTCAGATTTTCTTAGTGTTTACCTAATTCCTTCTTGTTTTGCAGGATCTCATCTAAAATACCATGATACATGTAGTTATTGTATCTTCTTAGGCTCCCCTTTGGCTCTGATGGTTTCAAAGATATTCCTTGTTTTTGATGGCCTTGACAGTGTTGAGGATTACAGGTCAGATATTTTTGTAGGATGTCACTCTTGCATTTTGTCTGATGTTTTTCTCATGTTTAGAGTGTAGTGTTTGGGGAAGGTATGAATGTTTGCCACGTTTTTATTGCATATTAAGTGTACATAATATTAGTATCATTTATCATTGTTGATTTTGATTGTTTAGCTGAGTTAGTATTTTGTCAGGTTTCTCTACTTCAAGGTAACTACCCACCCCCAGAACCCTTTCCATACCGTAGGAAGTTAAGGAAATCACCATGCATAGCCCACACTTAAGGAGGAAGGAATTAATGCTCTAACTTCTTGAGGGAAGGATATCTACATAATTTTTTTGGAATCCCTCTGCATGGGAGATTCCATTCTTTTTTACTGTGGCCCTCATTTTTTAAGGATGTCTAAACATATGCTTTGGGGTTGTCTTTAGATTCTGCCTTTGTGGGGGATGTGAGTTCAATTCCTGAATCCTAATTCTGTCCAAAATGTCTGGTGTGTGCTAATATCAAGCACATACTTTCATTTCATAATTAGAAAGGAAAAGCATGAAATACATAGGTCTGATTGAGGTGTCCTCTTATTAAAACTCATTCATTCTAGAATATCAGCAGGTACAAAGGACTAATATGAGTTGTTTCAGTTTTGGATATGGAGAGGAAGTTAGAGTAGGAAAGGAATCTGGGAAAGCACTGGACTAGGATTACCAAATAATAAGAAGTTAATATTTATTGTGCAGTGGGTACCAGTAGTGTTGTAATTGTTTTACATTTAGTCCTTGTGCCAATCCTATGAGGTGAGGTAGGTGTGACGATTCCTTAATTTTTACAGTTGAGGAACACGAGGCCTAGAAGGGGTAAAGAATCTACACAAGATCACACAGCTAGGAAGTGTTGCCTACTCAGTATTCCTCCCTTTTTTCCTTAGTCATGTGGCAGTGTGCCCACCTATGAAACTACTTCTGCCAATCCACTAATAAGATGCAAATAAAAGTTGAGTGGGGCTTCTAGGAAAGTGCTTTCTTTAAAGAGGGGACTCAGCTGCACAGAATATCCTTTTGCCCTTCCTTCCATCTCCTATAGGGAGTAGGGAGGTTTAGCTCACAGCAGCCATCCTAGGCCATGAGGTTACCTTGGGGTTGGAAGCCATGCACTGAGAATGGTGGAGCAGAAGAATAGATGGCATCTTAGTTCCCAGTGACAACAGAGTCGTCATAGGAGATTTTGATTGCCTGCCTGCCTCCTGTATTTGAGAAAACATAGACTGGTTAAAGCCATCATTATCTTAGGTCTGTACAAGCAGCAGCCAAATGCAATTCCTGACTGATACAAATTCTAATTTGATCTTATTCCCCTTACCACCAAGCTTAATAAGGCATTTTGAAAACATGAGGTTACCTTAGGATACCTAGATTCTTGTTGCTGTTTTGTTCTTTATTATAATGTGACCACTGAAAAATCATAGAGCACCCCCCCCTTTGCAACTTTTGAAAGGGAATTATTCATTCTCTAACTACTTTTTAAGTTTATCATAAGGAATGTGCCTTGAACTTCCAAGTTCCCTTGTGTGATGTATAGTTCTTGAAGAGGGTCATGATCCCTTCCTAGGACAAGGGTCCTGAAAAGGAAACCTGTAGAATCTGAAAACAATTGTCTGATTTTGTCATTTTGCTTATTGCCAGGTCAGAGTATTTCTCAAGGAATAAATAAATGGAAGTTGTGACAGGAGGTAATTTTGTCCCTACTCTGATGCATATGAGCAGATTAACAATTGCGTTGCTGATGAGCCCTATAATGGGCTCATCATCCAGGGCTGCTGCTTAGGATTCAGAGGTTATTTGTGTTGGATATGGCTGCCTTTATTGTACTGGAGCATTGTTTCCTATACTGAAAGATAAGTAAATGCTTTTTTCTCTGAGAGCTGGCCAGGGACAAGGGGCACAGAAGAAAAGGTTTGTGTAACATGTGGAGAATTAGTTTGTCTAGCAATACAAATCATCATTTCCAAATAGTCCTTTGGAACTAGTACAGAATTTTGGAACTTGAGATGTTCACAAAAAACTGGAAGGCCCCCCAGCATGGAGCCACGCATGTACATGATCCCTTCTTGTCACTACACCCATTATTTCTTTATTTCCCCACAAGAACTCCCCCTCAACACACACTAGCTCAGTGGAGATAACTGGAGCTATCTAGGATTCTAAAGTACATTTGTGTTTCTCAGGTGAGGTTATAACTATTGCCAGTGGAGGGTGTGGTTTGTAAGAATTCATTTGGAATAGAATTGCATTTGAATATTACTTTTATTAGATGCTTAATAATGTGAAATGCCTAATATCACAAACATTTTACCTCTTATACTGTTCTATTCCTATTTCTTCTTGGAAAATTTCTTGAGAGGAGCACCTGGGTGGCTCACTTGGTTTAGTGTCTGCCTTCAGCTCAGGTCATGATCTCAGGGGTCTTGGGATCCAGCCCAGCTTCAGGCTCCCTGCTTTTCCCTCTTCCTCTGTCCTTCTCCCTGCTCCTGTGCACGCACTGTCTCTGCCAAATAAATAAAATCTTTAAAAAAGAATTTCTTGATATGAAACTTTATAACATGGTGTGAGATATTTTTCACATTTCTGTAACTATGGGAGCTCTAAACAGTGTTTCTCAAACCTTCATATATCTACAGATCACCTGGGGAACTTATAAGAATGTGATCCCTAATTTAATAGGCGTGGGGTGGAGTCTGAGAGTCAGTGTTTCTGACAAGCTCCAGGTGCTGAATTTCTTGATATGAAACTTTATAACATGGTGTGAGATATTTTTCACATTTCTGTAACTATGGGAGCTCTAAACAGTGTTTCTCAAACCTTCATATATCTACAGATCACCTGGGGAACTTATAAGAATGTGATCCCTAATTTAATAGGCGTGGGGTGGAGTCTGAGAGTCAGTGTTTCTGACAAGCTCCAGGTGCTGATGTGGACAGCGGCCCTTGGGCCACAATGCCTACAGTTACGTCTGTACCTCCATGCCAGGGTTCTCAACACTGGCTAGGCATCGGAATCAGGTGCAGAGCTTTAAAAAAGACATATGCTCCTGACCCCTTCTTCAGATTTCTTGATTAATTTCCTCTGGAATAGTTGCTGGGAGCTGAATTTTTGAACTTCCATGTGAGATGAGACTCACTGGTTTAGTGTCCTATTAAGAAATGTGATGTCGAGTGGTTTCAGTGTGATTTCTTGTCATTTGAATAGGTAGGTACTTTCATCATAAGTAATTCATATTGTGATGACTTGTAGTCAAACAGAAGGAATAAACTGAATCCACCATGCATTTTATACAGGGATCTTTATTTAATCTCTCTCTTGTAGCATAAAAAAAGGCTGCACATAAAGAATGTTGTAAGGCACTCTGATTGAAATAACTGGAAAGCAATGTATGCAATAGTGCAAGAGGTAGAGGTCTGTTTGGCTAACCTCAGCTGATGGAAGCTTATTTTAAGGACACACAGGAAATAGCCTCAGAAGTCACTTGGAAATAAGAGCTGCCCTGGAAACTGACAGCAAATAGCCACTCCAGAGAACATTTCTGTAAGTTGGGATAACTGCGACTCAGGTGTCAGAGACACCACCATTTTTGTGACTTTGTTGACGCCTGTCTGCCTCCATGGCTTCTGAAGTCCTGAAGGATTGGCTCTCTTGTTTTCCCCACAGTCAGCCTCTCCAAGACAGAGGCTCTGAGTAGGGCGGCCAGCTACTGTCCTGCACCCCTTTGGGCAGGGTTCTGAGGCCAGTGTACCTCAGAGGCTAAGGACAAACTATAGATGGCTACCTTTTTGGACCTATCCCAGATCTCTTGGGGGAGTGTGGTAGGGGCCTGGGGTACTTGCATAGGGCAGTGAGAACCACCTGCAGCTGCTTCTCTCAAATGTTATGAGCTTTATTAGAACGCAGAGGGTTAAACTGGCAGACTCCAGTAGCCTGGTTGAGTGTCTGCTGGGCTCAGGTCGTGACCCCGGGGTCCTGGGATCCAGTTGGTCTTGGGCTCCCTGGAGGGAGCGTGCTTCTCCCTCTGCCTATGTCTCTGCCTCTCACGAGTAAATACAATCTTGAAAAATAAAAATTAAAAAAAACCGGGAGGCTGCATGCACGACCTGAGCACTTGGACGTCTGGTAACGAGTTCCACGAGGGGAGAGCCTCCGACGCAGAACAGTGACCGGCCCGCACGTTCAGAATGTACCTGCCAAATAGAACAGAATCGAGCTCCTAGGAAACGTTTAATGTAGTCTTTATTATTCACGGTTTATATTTTGACCCGAATCGTTATGTACACAGTGACGGAAAGCACATTTTTCGTGGGTGACCCTGCTGAGAATAGGCTCGCACCCTAAGGAGCGTCAGTTTTCCCGTTCCGTCTTTCGTCCCGCGAGCCTGGGGCGTTTGCCACCTGGTGTCATCAGCGCAGCCGGTGCCAGGCTTTGGCCTGAAAGGGCAGCGCGGGTCAAGGCCGGGGCCGGGAGCGCTGGCAGGGGCGCGGCGGGGCCTGGGACTCGCGCGGCCACCGTAGACGGCGCTGGGCTCTCGGCCGGGCGCCGCCATCTTGGGCCCTGAGGAGACGCGGGTGGAGACGCTTGGTCGCGGAAAGGAGGCTGATTAACAGGTAAGGTGAGCGGCAGCTGCTGGTTCTTAAACGCCCCCAAGCCCCGGATGTGTAGGAAATGCAGCCGAGGGGGACGGTGAGATGTCTCCGAGGAAGGATGGACTCGGCAGGTGGCAGGTGGGGATGTGGGGCGTCAACGCAGGTGACCAGGCCGGCGCCGCCGACCGGACCCCACGTGGGAAAGGGAGGCTGCCTCCCGCAGCTCCTCGGGCCACGCGGCACCGCGCAGCCGCAGCCGTTCTGTCGGTGTGACGGCGCATGCGCGGCCGCAGCGCCCCCAGCGGACCGGCCGGGGCCAGTGGGCGCGGGAGTCTGTGCACGTGTCCCCCGAGACCCGAGGAAGCGCTGGGTTGGGGTGGGATGGGATGGAATAAATAAAATTTAAATTTAATTAAATTTAAAAATAAAATTAATTAAAATATAAAAAATGAAATTAAAATAAAATAAAATAAATATAAAAATAAACTAAAATATAAAATATAAAAAATAAAAATAAAATACAATATAAAAATGAAATAAAATATAAATAAATAAAATAATAAAATAAGATATAAAATATAAACAAATAAATAAAGTAAAATTTGGGGTCTTAGAACTGCAGTTCAGGGGAGTGTGGTATCGGGTAGCAACCCGGACTGTCCCGTTGAGGAGTAAGAGCCACGGGTCTTTATTACTAATGTGGGGAAATATCAGGAAATTTAAACAAGCTGTTTTCCAAAAATGATTGGAAGGAATAATTACATTTTATAATTAATTGGTTTTCTGAGAACATAGTGATTAATTAGTATTCTGATTATTTCTTAATTATTAAGGAAATATTTTCTGCAGTGTCCAGTTTTTTTTTTTAATTTTTTTTTTTATTAATTATTTATGATAGTCACAGAGAGAGAGAGAGAGAGAGGCAGAGACACAGGCAGAGGGAGAAGCAGGCTCCATGCACCGGGACCCCGACGTGGGATTCGATCCTGGGTCTCCAGGATCGCGCCCTTGGCCAAAGGGCTCAGCAGTTAGCGCCGCCTTCAGCCCAGGGCCTGATCCTGGAGACCTGGGATCGAGTCCTGCGTTGGGCTCCCTGCATGGATCCTGCTTCTCTCTCTCTCTCTCTCTCTCTCTCTCTCTCTCTGTCTCTCATGAATAAATAAATAAAAATCTTAAAAAAAAAAATACAGCTGTAACAGCCTTGTGCCCAGGCACATCCTTGTGCCCGGTTCAGTAGTCCAGTGTAGTTAACGGTTTCAAAAAACAGGATAAAGTTGTAGTCCCTAAAATAGAGCCGCTCCATGTTCAGAGGTTTTACACAGGTTCACGTTTTGCCGAAGGTATTGTGGTCATGTCACTTCATAGGTTTCCAAATAATGTTTTGGTTTTAAAATCTTTTTTAAAGACTTTATTTATTTATACATGAGACAGAGGCGGACACACAGGCCGAGGGAGAAGCAGGCCCCATGCAGGAAGCCTGATGTGGGACTGGATCTTGGGTCTCCAGGATCATGACCTGGGCCACCCAGGCGTCCTCCCTCATACCAGTATTTAATTCTTTGCTTATTTAATTGAAAGCTGGATTTCTTACTCCTGTAAAAGGTTTTCGAAAAGTACCAACTTTTTGGCATGTTTGAACAAACATGTATCAATCACTTGTTTAGTGCTTCTTAATACACGTCAAGAACTCATGTAATCGGGGATCCCTGGGTGGCGCAGCGGTTTAGCGCCTGCCTTTGGCCCAGGGCGCGATCCTGGAGACCCGGGATCGAATCCCACGTCGGGCTCCCGGTGCATGGAGCCTGCTTCTCCCTCTGCCTATGTCTCTGCCTCTCTCTCTCTCTCTCTCTCTGTGACTATCATAAATAAATTAAAAAAAAAAAAAAAAAAAAAAAAAAAAAGAACTCATGTAATCCCCCTAATGACACAAAGTCAGATTCTGTTTTTCAGATGAGAAAAATGAGGCAAAGAAATGAAATGGAACTAAGCTTTGAACTCCCGCAGTCTTTTTTTCTCCTTTAGTTTACAAACTTATACACTGTGGCACCTGTGTGGCTCAGTCTAAGAGTCTACCATTGGCTCAGGATCCCAGGGCTCAGGGATGGAGCCCTGCCTGGGGCGCTCTGCTTAGTGGGGAATCTGCTGCTCCCTCTATCCTTCCCCCTCTCTCTGGCGGGCTCGAGTGCATGCGCGCTCTCTCTCTCTCAAAATCTTAAGAAAAATAAAAATGTAAATATAGTAAAATAAATATACTTTTATGAACTTGAATACAGGCATAGATTCATGTGACTACCACCATAGTCAGGATACAGAACGGTTTCCATTACCTTGAAATTCCTGTGCTTCCACTTAGGGTCAAACTTTCCCTACACCCTTAACGCCTGGCAACAACTGATCTATATTTTGACTCCGTCATTTTATCTTTACCAGAATATGGTATAAATGGAATCATAAAGAACCTGACCTTTGAGACTGGCTTCTTTGGAGACTCATTCATATTGTTACAGTGTGTCAATAGTTTGTTGCATTTTACTGTGAGTAGAATTGTGTTCTATGAATATACCACAGTTTGTTCATCCATTTACCTGATGAAGGATACTTAGGTTGATTTCAGTTTTTGGAGATTATGAATAAACCAGTATAAATATCCATATATAGGTTTTTATGTAAATATAAATTTTTATCTCTTTAGTTTAAAGACCTAGATATCAGTTTGTTGTGTCATATAGTAACTGTATATTTTTAACTTTATAAGAAATTGCCAGACTATTTTCCAGAGTGGTGCTGTACCATTTTGCATTATCACCATATTATGAGAGTTCTGTTTGTTCTACATCCTCATCGGTACTTGGTATTGGCAGGTTTTTCTTGTATTCACTGTTCTGGTAGATGTGTAGTAATATTTCATTGTGGCTTTAATGTGCATGTCCATAATGTTGAGCATCTTTTTATGTGGTAATTGATAACCCTATATCATCTTTGTACATTTTAAAATTAGGTTGGTTGTTTTCATATTTTGGAGTTTTTCGTATATTCTGTGTTCGTCTTTTGCTAGATGTGAGATCTAAAGTGTCTGTGCTTCCACAGGAACCGTTTATATTGATTGCTTTTTTTACCCCCGTGTGTGGGCCATGCTTTCTTGTTTTTTTGTGCCTCTCATAATTCTTTTTTTTTTTTTTAAAGAATTTATTTATTCAGGAGAGACAGAGAGAGAGAGAGAGAGAGAGAGATTGAGGCAGAGACATAGGTAGAGGGAGAAGTAGGCTCCACGCAGAGAGTCCAACATGGGACTCGATCCCAGGTCTCCAGGATTAGGTCCTGGCTGAAGGTAGTGCTAAACCGCTGAGCCACCCGAGCTCCCCACCTCTCATAATTCTTTGTTGAAAACTGGACATTTTGAATATGAAAATGTAGCAACTCTGGAAATCAGATTCTTCTCCCACTCCAAGGTTTATTATTACTGCTTATTTGAGATATTGTTTAGTGACTTTTCTTTTTTTTTAAAAGATATTATTTATTCATGAGAGACCCAGAGACAGAGGCAGAGACATAGGCAGAGGGAGAAGCAGGCTCCCTGTGGGGATCTCCATGCAGGACTCTATCCTAGGACCCCAGGATCATGACCTGAGCCAAAGGCAGCTTCTCAACCACGAAGCCACCCAGGTGCCCCCGTTTAATGACTTTTTCTGAACTAATTTTGTGAAATATGTATTCTTTGTGATGTGTGGTACTGAAGTCTCAGTTTCATTATCTTAGTGGTTAGTCATTGGAAAGTTTTCCTTGAATGTCTAGAGCCCCTGCTCCCACAATCTCCCATTTTTGCAGTGGGCTGTGTGTGTGTATCACAGCACACCTTCAAGACCCAGTCAGGCAGTGTACAGCTTTGTTTAGCCTTCACTTCCTGCTTGTGCAGAGCCAGAAGATCAGCCAGAGATGAGAGTTTAGGGCCTTTTCAGATCTTTTCTGAGCATGCGTCCATCCTGGGAATACATGTGACTTTCTAGATTCCCAGGAGTATGTGTGAGCTTTTCAAAGCCCTTATTTCTCCAGGCTCTCTTCCCAATGACTTTGGTTAGTCTATTTTTTTCCCTAGCTGTTATCCAGTGTCTCTTGTAGCAGCAACGAATATATTTATTCGCCTGTAAATATTTTCAACAAAATATTTTCAACAACTTTCTCCAGCTAGCTACTTTTTAGCACTTGGAGAGTTCTGAATTAAGATAAAGGCAAGTCTTTTTTGCTGGTCTTTCAAGGCACTCACCCAGCAGGTTAAAACAAATTATAGTTGGCCTTTGAACAACACAGGTGTGAACTGTGTGGGTCCACTTAACACAGTTTTTTTTTTTTTTTTTTTTTTGGATCAGTATAGTACTATAAATGTATCTTCTCAATAATATATTCTTTTCTTTAGCTTACTTTAAGAGTACAGTGTATAATACATGTAACATACAATATATGTGTTAATAGACTGTATTATCAGTAAGGTTTCTAGTCAACAGGCTTTTAGTAGTTAAATTTTGGGAGAATCAAAAGTTCTGTGTAGATTTTCGACTATGTTGAGGGTCGGCATCCTTAACCCTCATGTTGTTCCACTGTATTACCATTTATGAGTGAATTCTCTTCTACCACCCCCCCCCCCCCTTTTTTGATAGTGGGACTAGGAAAGCAAGCTATTTTCAAGGCTACTACTGAGCTGAAGAATGAGGGATGGAGCCAGGATAAGTTAAAATGTTACAAAGCCCATTACTTTAACCAAAATTTAGATTGTTTTTAAACGTTTCCCTAGACTTAAGTGCAATAAGAGGTTACTGCAAGCTTTTAGTTAGTTTCCAGAGTTCCCCCCAAAAATCAGTTCTGCCAGTTTCTGCTAGTTTGTATGTATGTATGTATGTATGTATGTATTTATTTATTTTTCTGCTAGTATTTAAAATTGATTTTATAGGGGGCAGACTTTTGGAGCTCTTTACTCTGACATTTTCACTGATGTTACTCAACTATGGATTTTTAAAAATCTGATTAATATTGTTAGTCTTTTAGTATATGTGCTGCCGAAGCGAGCACTATTGTCAGTCTTTTAATGAGCAAGTTAGCCCAAGTTTTCCCAGTAAATACCAAAAGAGAAGATGTGGACATTCTTACTCATTCTGAAGTGTTTGTGTATCTTACAGTAGTATTATCAAAGTATTTCAGGAGTCCAGCTCATTTGGTTACAGTGCTGGGGTCAAGACCCTCCATTTTAACTCTGCATAGGCAGCATGCTTTTCTCAATTCCAGGCCATAGACAATCCTTAATCTCTGTTGCTTTTTTATAAAAACATTATTTCTAAGGGGTATCTGGCCAGCGGAACTCTATATTCCTCTTGTTAAAAGAGAAAGTAGCTCTATTGCACTGTTGTGATTGATATAAATCAGTCATGTGTTAACACTCTGGGGAGTGGAATTGATGAGGGCATAGTGTGCCACTTTATATATTTCTGTATTGTTTGAGTTTCCTCCGATGAATATTGCTTTAAGAAAAAATTTAAAATACCATGTGAAATAATTGCCTACTGGTCTAGTGTATTTGTTGCTCATAATATGCTCTTTTTATAAGAATTGCCTTAAGATTAGTTATTGCAGTAATAATAGCAAATGCTGTCATATTGATAAAAAATAATAAAGCGAGGACATGATAATAGGAAGGAGGTATATAATTGTGTTTCCTGTGAAGATCATTTTTCAAGCATGGACTAATTTATCATTTGTTCACCTATTTGATCTTACTATATTCATTTGTTTTTATGAAAACCATAATCACTTGAAAAGCAAATCCTCGTTTATAACCAAACTGTTGAAAGCTATTTAATATAATCAAAACCTACCCTTAGCATTCTCTGCTTTGTACTTTCCTGTATATCTCATTTCCATCTTGCCCAATGAAACCTTTTCTAGAGGATGAGACTCAGGAGACCTGCATTTTAATGCTCAAATTGCAACTTGTCAGTTGTATGATGTTGGCGTCTGAATCTCAAATTCCTCATTGACAAGATGAAGGATTTAGGCCAGGGATCTGGAAACTGTAATCCTCTGGGCCAAATCTGACTCACTGTTTTTGTAAATAAAGTTTTGTTGCAACATAGCCATGCCCATTCATTTACATATTATCTGTGGCTGCTTTTGTGCTATATCTGCAGAGTTGAGTAGTTCTAAAAGAGTCATGTGGCCCAAGAGCCTAAAATATTTGCCCTGTATGGAAAAAGTTTGCTGCAACAGACTATCAAGTTTCCTTCCAGTTTAAAAGTTCTTTTAGTTTTGGGATACTTGGGCCAACTATTTTTTTTTTTTTTTCTCTTACCATCAGATTGCTTCTTAGCAGATCAACAGAAAAATTCAAACGGAAGAGGGGAAACAAACAAATCTCATATATATTGCTATTTGTTAGATACCTATATCTGTCATAAATCTGTCATATTTTGTTGTTAATGCTGTGGTTACAAACAACCTCTAAAGCTCAGTATCTTATAACAGTTATATTCAACTAGTGAGCTATATATAGTTCAGCCTCACTTATCTTCTTCATTCTGGGACCTGGCTGAAGGAGCAATCCCTACCTGGGATCTGGGATGAAGAACAATGGACAGATCATGTGCCACCTTCTAAAACTTCTATTCAGAGGTAGCTTATATTACTTCTACTCACATTTCTTTGGCTAACAATGTTGGTGGTACGGGGAAGTGTAATCTTTCTACGTGAGGCCCTGCAAATCACCTGGCACCTCGAGTGGGTGGATAGTCCTCCAGGGAAGGCAGTGAGTCATTGGGAGCAACATCACCTACTGTTGCCTCCTTAAAAGGTTTGCTAGTGTGAACAAACTGGAACCATGGCAAAAACTTGGGTTTTAGGGTTCTTTGGGTGTTATTTTTCATGAACTTTCTGTTACTAATGAGTAACTAGAAATGGGCCTGTTGAGCTTTTGGAATGTATTCTAAATCTCTCAGTTTGCTTATTTAATAAATTCTCAATGTAAGAATGTAAAGTGTCTGTTTGGATTTCTTTCTTTCTTTTTTTTTTTTTTTAATAGACTCGTGATGTCTTTAACCTAGATTTCTTACCCTGAAACCTGGGTAAAGTTCCTCACCATGATTACTTGATCATCAGTTACCAAGTTCTATTGAACATATACTTGTATGTAGCCCTTGACTCTGTCCTCTTCTCTCCATCCTCATTGCTACCATCCTGGTCCAGATACCTCTCACAATTCACAGCAGTGACCTGGACTTAGCTGCTCTACCTACAGAGTTGATTTTCCCATAATTCATTCTCTATACATCCGTCAGAGTGATTTTTCTAAAATGCTAATTGATCATGTTATTCCCCAGCATTAAAATCTTTCAGTGTCTTGTACATTGTATCCTCCTCTTAAAGCTCACGTTTCTTAATGTGGTCTTGTTCCTTTTTTCCTTGGGGATTCCCAGATCTACCCTGGGAATGCTTAGCTTATTTTTATGACCGGAAAAATATGGGTTTTGTTCAAGAAAGATTTTCAAGACCCTGTTTTATGAATTCACAATATTTGGTAGATGTTTTCTACTTGTAGAGATTCAAACACTTGATGAAAAATATTGTGCAAAGCTGACTGTATAGGTTTTTTTATTTTTAAGATTTGTTTATTTGAAAGCCCTGCACAAATGGGGGAGGGGCAGAGGGGAAGGGAGAGGGACAAACAGGTTCTTCCCAGAGCTCAACATGGCTCTTGATCTTATTATCCTGAGATCATGACCTGAGCTGAAATCAAGAGTCTGAAGTTTAACGGATTGAGCCACCCACTTGCCCCACTGTGTAGTTTTGAGCAAGGTCCAACAGCAAGGGTGATCCTATCTTGATGGTCAATGGATTATTCTTACTTGGAAGAGCTTGGTTAAGGCTGATGAGCTGCAAAGAAAGATAGGTTGACATTGATTTTGTTTTGCTTTCTCTGTGACCTGCTTTTAGAAGTTTAAAATGTGCCCATTTTGGAACTAGTCATTTATTTGGCCTCTTTTAGTGAGCTAACATATTTTTCCTTATGAAACCAACTCAGCTTCTGGACAAAAATAATGTGAAAAAAATACATTTTTAAAATACTATCTCCTCGAGGTCTTTCATGTTAGGTCTCTGTTTCAGAAGTAAAAATAGCTTTATTGAACTCATAGAGGGATAGATTTCTCCTAACATCCAAATACCTGCCTTTGAAGATGATCTAGTGATTTTAGCCAAATGTTTTCATTATTTAAAAAATGACACAAAATTTCTTTGATCAACCAACTTATCCTTTCTTTTTATGTAGCCTAGTTATATGGAATTATTAATAAAATGCATCAAATGTCTCTCAACTCTGAAGCTTTGCAGATGTTGTAACCACAGCTTTGTGTTATCATAAGCTAGTTTTAAAAAGCAAGCTTAATTTTTTAAAAGGTAAGGTTAAAAAAAACACAACTGTACATATGTATAAACAGTTAAAAAAAGGAGTCAGAGGCATTTTGACCACATCCTTAAGCATGAGGACTGTAAAAGGTGGTAGTGATTAACACAATGGTTATTATGTATGGGATTTGAACTTTCTGTGTTAGATATTTCTGTAACATTACTATGCCTGGCCTGAACTCAAAACCCTGAGGTCAAGACCTGAGTCAAAATAAAGAGATGCTTACTGAGCCACCCAGGCACCCCTCTATTTTTTTTTTTTTAATAAGCAGTATTGAGGAAAACTTTATTTATTTATTTATTTATTTATTTATTTATTTATTTATTTATTTATTTATTTATTATTTTTTAATGAAGAGATACTTGGTTTCCTCCTCCAGAAGGAGGGAACAGTCTTCTTATCAGGGTTAGAACAGGTTGCCTTGAGGTTACTTATAATATTCTTCAGGTTCTATGAATAAATATAGGGATCCTCGAATATCTTGAAAGTACATGAAAAAATGTATGTCGCAAGTAAGTGTTTTCTTTGGGGTGCAGGGTTAGAGTGATGTGGAGAAAAGAGTCCATAATTCAAACAGATTCTTGTGAAACTTTTTCTTAGTTTTCTCCTCTGTGAGCTCCAAACTGCCTCCTTGGCATTTTTAGTTGGGTATCTAATAGGCATCTCAAATCTAAGGTGAATGTTTTCCTTTCCTATTGCTGCTGTAACAAGTTAGCACAACTCTAGTGCCTTCAAACAGCATGACTCTATTGCCCCACAGTTCTGGAGGCCAAAAGTCTGAAATCAGTTTCACTGGGCTGAGCTCAGGATGTCGTAGGGTTGCATTTCATCTGTACGCTCTAGGGGAGAATCATGGTTTTGCCTTTATTAACTTCTAGAGGCTGTCTGCACTTGTTGGCTTGTCGCGCCTTGCTCCATCTTCAGATCCAAGAGCATAGCATTTTTTTCCCTCTGTCCCTTCTGCTTCAGGCCTTATGTCTTCTGCATAGTCTCATAAACACCTCAGACTCTGACTCTCCTGCATTCCTTTTACAAGAAAATTTGTGACTCTATTGGGCTCACCCAGATAATCCAGCATAATCTTTCCATCTCAAAATGTCTAACTTAATTATGTCTGCAAAATCCCTTATATCAGATAAGTTAACATAGTCCCAGGTTCTGGGGATTGCAACGTTGACATCCTTGGGGGAAGTCAGCCCACCACTGCATTAAGTAGCCTGTCATTTCTGTTCTTCTTCTAGCCTTCCTCATTTCATTTAATAGTATGACTATTCTGAGGCCAGTCACCTAGGAGTCATTCTTGATTTCTCTTTTCAGGTTCTTCTCTTTCCCATTCTTCTATCCCAATTACCAACCTCGTTCTCATCATCCACATCCAGTCTATCCTATCGTATCTAAATCCAATGAAAGTATTATCTCCGTTTTATTCAACTGCATCTAGTATCTATCCTCTTCTCACTAATTTCCACTAATATCAGAAGCATTTTGGAGCCCTAGGCCCTCATCTTATTCTTTTTATTCCTGGGTGTTCATAGTTAATTATAGTACAAGGTAGGGTGGGGTAGGTGTCATAAAAGTGGCACAAAGTGCCACAGCACTAGACCCTATTCACTCTATTCCAATCACATGGAGAGGGGAAGTGAACACTTACATGGTAGAAGATGCCATTGAGAGAATTTGGGTCAGTCGAGGGTGATTGTCCTGAACAACAATTAGAATTTCCTATTAATTATTTCAGTCTTTTTTATTCTTAAGATAGTGAACATTTTCTCTTAATGTTGATAGTAGAGAATATAATTAATCTAACCTCTGGTTATTTTGAGTGACTCCTTTTCCTCCCTTTCCTAAAGAAGGAATATGTTTTTTTTTTTTTTTTTTTTTTTTTTTTTTTTTTTTTTTAAGAAGAAGGAATATGTTTAATAAAATTTTCAGGTAGCTGATTTCTAGTATGTAAATGAACTATACAGTCAGATGTGGTGAGGAGAATAGTTAACAGCTTCAGAGTGAAGTCAAGAATCTGAAAAGAAAATAGCCACTGTTGAAATAGCATGAAAAAACAACCTCCACCTTTTATCATTTTGAATTCTTTTTCCATAATGTCCCCACATTTTTGGGGTGACTACAATTTAGTGAAATAGGGGAAAAATAAGTGATTACTTGAAATAATCCATTTGTTATATTAATAGAAGATTTGGAAATAGCTATATAATATTTCCCCCACTTTTAGGAGAAGAAAATTGCTGATTGGATTTTCAGCAGCCTTAGTGTACAGCTTTATTTGTTAAATGTTACCTTAGCAAATCCCACCTTAGTTAAATTTCTCAAGATGTGAAAGTGAAAATTGGAGCATATTAAATTAGACATTCCAAGGAATAAGGTATTTTACAAATTAAAATTGACTTTTAAAGCAGAAATGCTGCTGAGCCCCCCCCCTCCAAAATAGTGTGTAAAGATGTCCCTATTTATTTCTTCCCCATTTGGTAGTTTGTGGTGTCATTGACTAAATTTGTTACCAATAAGTGCTTGACATTTTGGTTGTGTGAATGCAAACGTTTGTTGATTTTTTTTCCCTCCTTGGTAATGTGTACCAGGTGCTATATCATATATTGGGTTAAGCTTTACATTTTGTGTGTTAGCATTTGAAATAGAAAATGTCTGTCATTAGTTTGAACCTTTTTTTGAAATATAGTCAGAAGAATTATTTAGAAGATTAGAGAGTCCTAAATACATTACAGACTAGTCATTTTTGCTTAATTTAAATAGGACAAACGTTTCCCTGTTCATTTTTTAAAAATGGCTTTATTGAGATAGAATTCATAGGGCTATACACTATAGGGTGTATATAGTTCACTCATTTCCTGTTAACTTAAAAAAATTTTTTTGGAAAAAGATTGTATTTATTCATGAGAGACAAAGAGAGACATAGGCAGAGGGAGAAGCAGGATCTCCACGAGGAGCCCGATGCAGGACTTGATCCCAGGATCATGCCCTGAGCTTAAGGTGAATGCTCAACCACTGAGCCACCCACATGTCTCTTTCCTGTTAATTTTTAAAAGCATTTCCTAGCATCCTTTCAATCTGCTTTTTAGATATTCACTATCTCTTTTTCTTAATCAATAAATAGAAATACGTGGGTTGAGGTTTATGAGAGAAGGATATTTCAGGAAGAGAGGGCAGATAAAATAAGGCCTGGAGGTAGAAGTGGGATGAAGGAATAAGAACATTGGTCTGGGTAAGAAGAAAGAAAGAAAAATAGGAAATCAGGTAGGTGTCTTAATGATGAATTATAAAGTAGATGGTAAGAAACCTGGGCTTGTGCTTTTCTTCACCTTGGTTAGTGGGGCCCTATTCCAAGAGTAGTGCAGATGGGAAGTAGGGTAGACAACACACAGCCTTATGGAATCACACCTTCCTCACTGATGTTCCAGGTTACTGTATATAGCCCCTGTGTTTTGCTCATTAGTACATTGGTATCAGATTCTTATTCTCTCTGCTGCTTGTCTAACTCTGCTGCCATCTGACTACCCTCTATCATTCTAACCCCCTTATGGCCTCTGTGTACTCCCATGAGATATGGTATGGGATTCTCTGTTCTATCCTTTCATCACTCCCCTGCTCTTAGCCCTCCAGTGCCTTCTCATTGCACTGAGAATAAAATTCAGAGTCCGTACTGGGGCCTTCCGGGCTCTGTGGGACCTGCCCTACAGGCAGGGCACCCTCTCTGATCTCAGTTCATACCCTTCTCCCTCTTTGCTCTGAGTGTTCTAGCATTGCACTGATGTCTTTGTTCTTCCTTGCACACATACCTAACATACTTCCAACTCAGAACCTTTGTACTTGGTATTTACTCCACCTGGAGTGTTCTTTCTCAGTTTTTTAAAAAAATATCTTCCTTTATGCAAGCCTCTATATAATGTCATCTTCTTAGAGAAATTTCCCTGACCACCCTATCTAAAATGGAATCCCCCACCTTGATACTCTGTCTGCTTCTTCTCTTTTATTTTTATCAGACTTTCCTATACATGACATCATAATAAACATTTATTTTGTATTTGATTATTGTGCCTCTACCCCACTGGAATGTAAACTCGTTGAAGGCAGGCTCAATGTTTTGAATGTCCTGCAGTATCCTCAGTGCCTAGAACACAGTGGGCACTTAATACTGTTGAGCACATGCTGAATGCTATATATGATGCATATTCACACTTCCCAGAAGGGATCTGTTGGGTTGTTCATATTGAGTATATCTGTCAGGTAAGATTTTAGGCCAACTGCCTCATCACCTCTGGGCAGCTGTTAGATCCGGTGCTTATCCCTAGTACATCCAACTAATAGTGGTCAGGACAGTGAGGTCATGTGGTCGTCTTCTTTCAGTACCCCTTTCATTCCCCTTCAATGGTCTGGTCCCTCCAAAAGTTCTAAGTTTCACTTGGTTCGTGAGAAAAATTTTGCCAGATCCCATGCTGCAGAACAGGTGCTTCCTAAGAGTCTGGAGAAATGATAGAAAGCAGTATTTTGGCTTTCTTGTGTCTTGTCCTGGCTCATACTTTTTTGTACTTTCTCTTCCTTTTTGTTTCTTTTTTTTTTTTTCTTCCTTTTTGTTTCTATTTTAATTTTGATTTTAGTCTGTCCTTTCTCCTCTATTTTCCTTTTTTTTTTTTTTAAGATTTTATTTATTTATTCATGAAAGAGAGAGAGAGAGGCAGAGACACAGGCAGAGGGAGAAGCAGGCTCCATGCAGGGAACCCAATGTGGGACTCGATCCGGGACTCCAGGATCGCGCCCTGAGCCAAAGGCAGGCGCCAAACCGCGGAGCCACCCAGGGATCCCCCTCTATTTTCCTTCTTGCCTCTTTTTTCCTCTCTCATTCTTTTTTCTCAGTTGCGATTTTGCTTTTCCCTCTATGTCGTTCCAGCGGTTGCCTAGCTTAAATTCTTGCCTCTAGAAACTTTCCAATTTACCTGTTTTACATGCTCTTTTCTCTCCTTTGTTATGACTGGAGAGAATGAGGCTGAAACACTCTTTCATTCTTTTATTTAACTTATATTTGAAAGTCTACTTTGTATAAGACATTGTTAATGGAGGTAGCCCAGAATCTGACACAAAATACCTAGGTTCTTAGTTGGGGAGACAAAGAAGTTGGTTGTTATTCATTCATTTGCTCAACAAGTATTATTCAAAGTAGGATACAGTGGTTGGCACAAAAACTCTTACATTTTGGTAAGACATATATTAACTAGACAATTACACAAACGAATAATATAGCTGTGCTGAGTCCTATGAAGGAGGGCTCCATAAGGCCTACAAAAATATATATTGGGGGATTTGTTCTGGTTGGGAGAGTTGAGGACGGCTTCCTTGAGGAAGTAAAAAGTGAGTGGAGATTTGAGGCACAGTAAGAATTAACTAGGCAAAAGCAGTAGGGGAGAAGGAATAGTAAATGCAAAAGTCTGGCGCTGAGAAGGGATTTGGAACATTTGAAGAATTGAAAGCATGGAGAACAGGGTGCAGTGAGGCTGAAGAAGTAGATAGGGGTCAGAACCTGCAGGGCTTTGTAAGCCCTCATAAAGACTTTGGTCTTTATCCCATGAGCAGTGAGATGTCTTTGAAGTGCTATAAGCAGGAAGAATGGAGGGAGAAAAGTATGAAAAAATCTTTTATTTTTAAAATACTGGTCTGTATGCTGTGGATAATAAATGGAGTTGAGCATAGGTGTAAGTGAGGGAAAGGACGTGGGCTTTAGTGGCAGTAGTGGCTGTAATGGCAAACCCAGAAGAGAGATGGGGTTAATGGTTGACAAAGGTTTTAAGTTTCCAAACCTACCCTCATTTCCTATTAAAGGTATTTGTTTATCCAAAAAATTTTTTGAAAGTTGACTTACCATGAAAGACACAGATTCAATAAAACTTAAGTTCTTTCAAGTTGAGAAATGAAGGATGATTTAAATAAAAAGGGATGTGAATGGAATTATACTAGATACCTAGGATAAAGGTAATGACCGAAATTGAGTGTATAACTTAGCTCTGAGCTCCTGGAAGCCTAGGTAAAGTAGGAAATAGTAGGTCATGGGATGGATTAACAAAAAGAAGCACGCTAGTTAAGCATTATTTAGTCCTGTCCTTATTAAACATTTTAGTTCTGTCCTTATTAAACATTTCAGTACCCTATTATTGAGGTAGCATTAAACAATCTGGACAGGTCCAGGTTATTGAAACCCAAGACTACAGCTCTTGAGATCATGGCATTAATCCATTTTTCAGTTGTAGGTCACATTGGTATTTCAAAAAGTAAAAATTTCAGAAAAATACAGAGCTGAATTATATATATGCATTTTTTATTTGACTCCTTGCTATGAGGCAGTGTAGGAATATATAGACCAGGTAAGAAGCCCATAATGCAAACCATGGGCCCTATGAGTAAACTCTTAATATATTTCCTTGAGGACTTTCCCTTTGCCTTCACAGATATTTCTTTTCTTCTTTTCTTCTATTTCTACTGCTTCTCCAGTAGCCATTTTATTGTGTTCATACATACTTATTCATAGAAGGTACCTTTCTTGCCTTGCAAGATTCATAGTTAGGGACAAAAAATGCTATGCACAGAGGCAGCAGCCTTATTTCTCAGCTATTCACATTTGAACCACTAAAACATATTTTCAGAATAAAGAACCTCAAAAACAAAATCATTTCTAATTAATAAAGTAATCCAGAGTTCCCAGTGACTCTCCTGTGCATTCTCTGCTCTTGGGGCTTAATCTCTATGTATTCCCACCCTAACCTTGAACTTGGCCAGTGGCTTTAGCTATACTATCTATTCTCCTGGTAAAATGTTAGGCCCAAAGGCACAGAAGGGTCCCAGGACAGCCAGAGAGAGCAGAACAGTAAGGTACAGGAATTCAGTTAAGTCCAGATTTTTGGTACCCAAAACCTCAGCTCTTGAGATAGTGGTCTTAATCCATTTTTGATAGTAGATCACACTGGTGTAGACTCCAGGGAGACTTTCAGCACAGCCTATTCCCCAGCTTACCAGTCCTATCTGGATCCATACACCATTAATATGACATGACAAAGGTCCTCCAGAATCACCCTGAGGAAAGATAAAGGTCATGAGTGTAGTGAAAAAGGACCTTGAAGAAGAAAGTGGTCATAAGAGGTGAAGAGGTCCTTAGGATGGGACAGTGAGCTAGACTTCTTATTTGCATTAGGGGAAGATCATGGGAATTCTAGAATTACATAATTTGAAATGGGCAGAGACCTTAGCTAAATATATCAGTAGTTTCAAAATACTCATCTGTGATAAAAAATTAATGTGATGATTTTTTTTCCCTTAAAGGTAAATTTATTTGAGTTGAACGAAGTGTCCTTATTTTTCTATTCTTAGGTTCTTATTGACTTTTTTAAATGTTAAAATAATCCTGTTATGTAAGATAATAGTGACAGTAATTGATATGTCTTTCAATCTTGCTGTCTCTTTTTCTAACAATTTTATTGAGATATAATTCATATACTATACAATTCACCCATCTAAAGTGTACAATTCAGTGGTTTTTCTTATATTCATGTCGTTCAACCATCACCAAATTTTCATCACCTGTTGTAGAAGAAACCCTATACCCATTAACCGTCACCATCATTTCCTCTTAGCCCTAGGCCAACTGGTAATCTGCTTTCTGCCTCAATGGATTTGCGTATTCTGGACATACTGTATATAAATGGAACCATATGACATACTATCTTTTGTGTCTGGCTTTCACTTAGCATACTCTTTTCAAGGTTCATCCTTGTAGCATATATCCATGCTCCATTTCTTTTTATGGCTGAATGTTATTCCATTACATAGATATACCACATTTTGCTTATCTAGTAATCAGTTGGTGGGCATTTGGATTATTTTCACTTTTTGGCTATTATGAATAATGCTGCTATGAATATTAATGCATAATTTTTTCTGTGGACATGTTTTTATTTCTCTTGGGTGTATACCTAGAGTGGAATTCCTGGGTAATATGGTAACTCTCTCTATACCCTTTGAAGAATTGCTAGATAATAATTCCAAAGCAACTGTACCATTTTTCATTTCCAGTAGGTATATGAAGGTTTCAATTTATCCACATCCTCATCAACCCTAGTTATTATCTCCTTTGATAATAGCCATCCTGGTGGGTGTGAAATCATGTTCCATTGTTGTTTGATTTGCAAATAACGAATATACAGATAGGACATCATGGCAGAGTTAGAGAAAAGTTTGTGTGTGTGTGAGAGAGAGAAGAGAGTGAAGGAAGAAGGGGGAGGGAGAGAATGAAAGGGAGAGAGAAGGAAAGGAAATAAAACCAAGTGGTCATTCTAGGACTAAAAAATAAAATATGTGATAGAAAACTTTCATTTGGTGAACTTAGCACTACAATGTAGATGGCAGGAGAGAGGCAAGGATCTTAAATATTGATTAATCTATAAGTATCCAATTTGAAGAGCAGACAGGTAAAAATAAAACATTATTAGAGACTGTGTGAAAATATCAAAAAGTGTGACCTACATTTTCCGTTTCAACCCGAAGAGGAAGAGAGAGGAAGCAGAATATTTGAAGAAGTCATGAATGAAAAACTTCTCAAGTTTTGATGAAAGAGGAACAGATTTTAAAAACAAAAAAAATCAGTGAATCCTAAATAGGATAAATACGAAGAAAATCACACCTAGCACATTGCATTCAAATTTTTTTTAATAAATTTATTTATTCATGAGAGAGAGAGAGAGAGACAGAGAGAGAAAGAGGCAGAGACACAGGCAGAGGGAGAAGCAGGCTCCGTGTAGGGAGCCCGATGTGGGACTTGATCCCGGGTCTCCAGGATCACGCCCTGGGCCGAAGGCAGGCACTAAACTGCTGAACCACCCAGGGATCCAAAATTTTTTCTTTTTAAAGATTTATTCATTTATTTTAGAGAGAGAGAGAGAGAGAAGGGGGGTGAGGTGGGGCAGAGGGAGAGGAAGAATCCCAAGCTGACTCCCCACCGAGCACAGAGCCTGTCCCATCACCCTGAGATCATGACCTGAGCTGAAACCAAGAGTCAGAGCTCAACTTACTGAGCTACCAGGTGCCCCATCACATTCAAACTTCTGATAATCAAATATGAAAGTCGTTATATTGAAAATAACTGGAGTAAAACAACATATAATCAGTGAAGGAAGACAAAATGATGAATGATTTTTCACTGGACGGTTATGATCAGCAGACAGTGGAATGACATCTTGTACGTACGTATAGAGTGAAATGTTCTTACTTGAAAAAATAAAGTTGGAAATTCTGTGTTAACCTCTTAATATATTTATAAAAATATAGAAGTCTGTGGAAAACCCAGTAACCAATGGTTAGCATTTCTCTAGATCAAAAGTTGAAGAGCTTTAAGTCATCAGCAATTCAGCATGACGCAAGAATTATTGTCAGAACTTTTGTCTCCTGATTCCTGATCTACTACTATTGTTTATATACAAGAAAACCCGAATCTAAATTAAAGTTTCATATTAAAAAACAAACCAAACAAACTCAAGGGCAAACCCTAACCTTGCAGCTGTCCTTCTTATTGAGTATATCACCAGCACATATCTCGTCGTCTTGGATGACTGACTCTAATTCTGGCAGTGCGGGACCAATTGGGTTGTAGAGTTTTTCACAGGCCTGGTGGTTAAAGATGGGTATTTCTGCTTCCTGGAGGATGGAGGGGTAATCACTATCTGTAAAGAAAGACAAGAATGAAAGGAAAAGCTTTCTGGAAAGTTGCAAGGACAGCATTCAGTCATGATTTGCAGAAATCTCTGGGAATCCAAAAGCAGAAGGCAGAATACCGTCACTTTCAAATCGTATTTGCTAATGCAAGTTTTTTTTTGTTTATTTTGGTACAGTTAGTCTAATACAATGGATAATTCAGAATTTTTTCTATTTGTTTTAAGGTATTTCTAATGTGCCAGTGTGGGTATTCTAATGTTCTAAATAGAAATTCTGATACAGTTTGATTCAGTAAAGATGTATTTGAAGTACTCTAAAACTTCTTCCTTTCCTATTTTTCTGCTTCCAGATCATTTCTTGTCTTGCCTTTATTCCTCCGGGGAAAGAGTTGATGCAACACTTTAAAAACAGATTTTCTTTTCTTTCCTTTTTTTTAGATTTTTAAAAAATTTATTTATTCATGAGAGAGAGAGAGAGAGAAAGAGGCAGAGACAGGCAAAGGGAGAAGTAGGCTCCTCTCAGGGACCCTGATGTGGGACTCGATCCTGGGTCCCCAGGGTCACGTCCTGGGCTGAAGGCGGTGCTAAACCGCTGAGCCACCCGGGCTGCCCTAAAAACAGATTTTCAAAAACACTAGATTCTTCCAGACTTTAGATCAGATTTGTTAACCTTTGCTTTCAGAGAAGTAATTATGTGTTCAAGTTGTTAGTGTCTGTTCTTGTCTAGACTCTAGGCAGGATATGAGTGAATAAAATAAACATAAGTGTGAAAAAAGACATTTTATTTAGATAGAATTGATAGGTTATAGCTTATAGATAGCTTATAGGTAATATCAATAGGTTGGGGTTTATTTAAAAATATTTGCCATAGTAATCGTATGCCTAGGATGCAAATGTTCTGGGGTGCTACAAAGAGGATGATGGATAATACCCCTTTGTCTACCCATTCTCACCTTCACTTTCCTTAACAGTTCCCCATCCAGTCACCCAGCAAGAGGCTGGAATTTTCAACTGCTTTGTGATACTGGGCAGGCAGATGGGCAGGATGAAGGAAGTAAAGGTGACTCTAGAGACCAGTTTCAGCAAGGCAATGTCTGCAGATGTGTGTTGAATTTGGGGATGGGTGATAATTTTGAACACACGATGATTCACACTTTGACTTGATTGGTCATTCTTAATTGATCCCAGCCGTACAGTATATAAAAAAGGAATCCAGCTCCTAAGGGGAATAGGAAGGGGAGAAAAAAAAGTGGAATGTGTTTAGGTGCTACAGCTGGGTGAGAACAAGCTGCCTATGTGTAGCACTGAATCTCTAAGCAAGAAAGGATGGCAACAGACCTAGAATTAACCAAGCCACTTCCAACTGGGGCTAGGGTTGGTTTGTTACTCTTTCTCCTTTCCTCTCTCCCTAACCACTCTTTCTTTTGTCTCCTGTCTTTGTAGTCTCCTCTTACATGCTTATGGCCAGAGTTTTGTTTCTCCCATTTGCTTGGGGATTCTGTTATATCCCCTTTTTTCTTGATTCCATGTTTTCTTGTTTTCCTTTATTTTAGTGAAGCCCATTCTCTTATGGCTTCCCGAGAAAATGCGCATGAGGAGTATTATTTTTGCTGCTTTGTATATTTGAAAGGGTCTTGCTTCTATCCCACACTTGATCAATAATTGCACGTGGGAATAATAGAATAATTTTCTCCCAGTATTTTGGAGTTCTCACTGTTTTCTTTGAGCTTACAGCATTGTTATTGAAAAGTCCTGCTGTTTTGATTTCTATATATATTGGTTACCTGTGGTTGCATAAGAAGTTACCACAAAGCTTAGAGGCTTAAAAAAACAAACATTTATCTCACAGTTTTTCTGTCAGGTATCAGGCGTGACCTTAATTGGGTGCCTCTGATTCATCTCTCACGAAGCTACAATCAAGTTGGGCTGCAGTGACTTCAAGATTTGACTCCGGGGGGCAGCCGGGTGGCTCAGCGGTTTAGCGCCGCCTTCGGCCCAGGGCGTGATCCTGGAGACCCGGGGTCGAGTCCCACATCGGGCTCCCTGCATGGAGCCCGCCTCTCTCTCTCTCTCTCATGAATAAATAAATACAATCTTTAAAATAAATAAATAAATAAATACAATAATAAATATGAATAAATGAATAAATAAATACAATCTTTAAAAAAAAAAAAAAAGATTTGACTCCGGGAGGGTGTTTCCAAACCTTCCCTAGCTGTTGGCTGGAGACATTAGTTTCACATGGGCTTCTCTTTAGGACTACCCACCACATGGCACGTTGCTTGTCTGACAGCAGTAGCTCTGAGAGAGAGCTTAGATTGTGTTTCTGATCCAGAAAAGCTTAAGATCAAATTCCCTGGCTGATGTTTAGCAAATCATTTGGCACAAAGTAAAGGAAGTTTCTAATATAGTGCCTATCTCTGTCATTTCTTTTTCTACCTCTGTGTCCTGTCCTAGTCCAAGGGGGTGTAGGGTTTTTTTCTGCCTACCTCTCTTACCACTTTTCTTTTTAAAAATATTTTATTTACTCATTTATTCTAGAGAGAGAGAGAGAGAGCATGGAGGGAGAGAAAGAGCAGAGGGAGAGAAAGAATTTCAGGCAGACTCTATTCTGAGCATGGAGGCCAAGGCAGGCCTCAGTCTCATGATCATGACCTGAGTAGTATAAATCAAGAGTCAGATGCTTAACTGATTTAGCCACCCCAGGCGCCCTGACCCTCCTTACCACTTTCATTTTTCTGTTGGTTCATTCCTGAAATCATTCAAGTATTTACTGAGAACCTATCTGTGTGCTAGTCACCAGCTAGGACTCACCCTTTTAAGCAGTGTGCTGCTGTCAGTATCCACCTGTCACTGATGAGAGACCCTCCACAGACCTGGGTCTGGCCAAAGTGCAGGCTGACTTGCCAAGGCCAGCGCCCTGCAACAGCATCCTGGCCACCTACCACACGGCCTGAGTATACAGGTCGTCCACACACTAGAGAAAGAAGAGAGAGGGGCATGTATAACTCTTGGTGTCCTGTTCCTCTGGTCCTCATCTTCTCATCATTCTCAAATTCCCATTCATTCCTAGGAACCGAGTCCTCTCCATCCTCCATCCTCCCTCCTATCCCAGTTCCAAATCCATCGGTCCAGGTAGAAACCACTAACCTGATTGCAGATGTTTGTTTCTGGGAGAAGAGCTTGGGCAAGACCCTAAGACAGACACCATATCATTACTATACAATAATGCATCTTATGTCTAGATTCACTGAATAGAGAGGCTTTCCACATATTTAAATTTCTCAGATTTATATTACAGGCCAAATTTTTATAAATGTCTACCAGTTAGTGGGAATCTTGAAAATTACATACTTACCTGCCTTCTTTAGCAGCATACATGGAATGTAATTTAACTTTCACTTAAAGATTCAGTATTGTCATCAGGAATATCAAGTATATTAGGTTGTAAACACAGTGATGCCTTCAGGTACTTTTGAGGTTTATGAGCTGTTTTCTTTATCTGAATTGGCATTTTGCAGTATTTGTATCTTTTTTGCTACTTGTTATCCTTTTGCTGCTCTCAGCCTACCCTGCTTTTAAATCATTGTGGGTCAGAAAAGTAAATGAACAAGCTTATACCTGAAATCACTCTACAGTATTTATACTTTCAGTTCCCTTAGCTTGAAACACTCTTTTCCTAGATCTTTGTAGCTAAGTCACTTACCTCCTTTTGGGCTTTGCTCAGATGACTCCTTAGTGAAACTTCCTTGACTACTTTATTTAAAATTACAATACATCTCCTGCTCCTTTCCTCTCATAACATTTAGGACTTTCTAACCTGCTCTAAAAATCTATATATTTAATAAGTGCAGTGATTATAAGCCCCCCCGAGGGCAGGTTTTTTTTTGTTGTTTACTGTTTCACATACAGTATCCCCATACAGGACTTCCCCAGGACACACTATTCATAAGTAATGTCCCATAGGTGAAGTGTTACATTATTCTATATGATAACTTCTTCAGCCAAAAACCTCTGCCTCTTCCCTTCCCTACCCTCCTACCCCAGAGGCTCACCCAGTAGAAGAGACAGTAGGAAGGCACTGCCTGCAGGGCCCATGTCTTGGTCCTCAGAATCAGTATTTCTTGTTTCCTGAACTCAGGCTTCTAAGGAGAGGCCGGCTGGGGAGCAGTCAGAGAAGGGCGACAGGACCAGCTTCTCCTCCTGGATGGATTCCTCTGGTTCACCCCCTCCTCTCCTTTGGTTTTTCACCACAGGGCCAGGCACTGAAGGGGCCAGACTTCAGAAATGCAGTGGCAGGACCCAGGGGGAGGAGCTGGAGCCTGAGGCTCCCCCTACTGTTCAGGGAAAACAGGATGTCTGGGGTTCCTGCTTGGGGATTAGAGGATGGGAGGGGGGATTATGCAGTAGCTGTCTGCACAGGGCAGGTTAGAGGGGATTGGAAAGAACAGGGCCCTTTCTCTAGCAAGGAAGTAGAAGATGAACAGGATTCTTCAAAAGCAAGAAATGGAAAAGAGGAAATTAACCTAGTAACTGGCTAATTTTTCCTGATTTTTTTGTTTTCATCTTTGTTAATAGTGTTAGCCATAGGATATAGGGCAAGTCAGATTTTCTGGGAAATAGATAAAGAAATTTGTGTGCCAGAAGTTTATTGGAGAGTAGTCTCAGCATCAATGCTTTGGTAGGGGGTTGGGGGTGGAAGCAGGATTGGGCAGAGGGAGAGTTGAACTGAATTCATTTGCATACGGGCCACAGCCAATCCCACAAGCTGCTCTGGAGCTGAGGTGGCTCTTCAGAGTTCTCCTAAATGGAGACAGGAAGGCTGGGCCTTTGGACTTCTGCATGATTAGGTGTAGGCTGCCCGCAAGGAATGGGCATTATCTTGGGTGAAGTGACTGTTGACAAATCTTGGGATCGGACTTAGCTGTGAACTAACAGCAGCCAACATTCCTGGTTGTAAGTAGAATGAATACTTCAGTCCTGAAAGGGAAGATCTTGGGTGCCACAGCACAGCATCTTCTACAGAATTCTCTGTGCCCTTTATGTTTTTGGTACCAGTTGTTTGTAGGGTACTAGGTCTGTGGATATAGAATTCACTGAACTGTTAAAGCATGTTACTACTCTCTTACAGCTCAAACTACTGGGAGCTTTGAAAGAAACACACGAATAATTAAATAATAGAAGACCAGAAAATATTGCTATTATTAGGTTTACTCAGTTACCAACAAGACTAGCTTAAGCAAAGAGGGGATCACTTTCAAGATAAAGTTATGGACTGAAATGTGTATCCCCCAGAATTCATACATTAAAATCCTAACCCCTTCTACTTCAGATTACGACCATTGGAGATAGTGTCTTTAAAGAAGTAATTAAGGTAAAATGAGGTCATTAGGGGTGGGCCTTAATCCAATATGATTGACGTCCTTTTACAAAGGGGAAATTTGGACACAGATATGTACAAAGGGGGAATATGGCTATCTGCAAGCCAAGGAAGCTTGGAATGTCATTTAGGGGGATCCAACCATGCTGACACCTGATTTCAGACTTCTCACCTCTAGAACCGTGAGAAAGTAAATTTGTTTTTTAAGCCACCCAGTCTGTGGTACTTTGTTATGGCAGCCCTAGCAAACAAATGCAGATATCTGTGGAACGATAAGGAGAACAGAGTAACAAGGACATCTGGAGCTATCATAGGACAGACCTGGAAACCAGAGCAGGAAAGGAGCTCTGGATTCACGATAACTCAAGAACTCATTGGGAGAGTTTAGGATCTTTACCTTGGTCCTCTGCCATTAGTATGGCTCAACCATAGTCCATGCCTCTTCTTTCTATCCACTATAAACTGCCCAAGGTTTTCCTTATTTTCAGTTCAAATTCCCAAGGATTTGAACAGATTAGCTTGTCAACCAGGGCATAGTTCCATGGGTATGGATTTATTGTCTTTGGTGTAAGAGCCCTTATTATGCATGTAGGAAGATGAGGATGCAGAAATGCCAGCTAAGCAGAAGAGACTGTTGTCATGGGGCACATGCCAGATTCACTATATCTCAGGGTATTCCGATTAATTTGTGGTGTTCACAGGAAACTTTACTATTTAGTCAGCTCATTTAAGTATAGCTTTTAAAAAGATCTCAGCTTGAGGTTTGCCTTCAAGTCATGATTGGAATAAAGGTAGTCATTTTGCAAAGACACCAAAGCTCTGGACAGATCTTTTTGTTGATTTATCAAAGGAACAACAATTTAACCAGATACTCTTTTTCCTTTGAGAGTCTTGTGGTTGTCCTAGATTTTTGGACTTTTATATCCCTGGATAAATCTGAAGTCGCTGGTTAACTCTTTAAAATTAGTTGGATTGCTTATAGATCTCTTCTTTTTCCTTTTGTTTAACTGTTTCATAAAAAATATGTATTTTGGTTCTAATGTAGTTAGAAGTAAGCTAACAAAGACACCAGCTCCTTCCTCTGAAAATTAGAAGTAAAAGGGAAGTATTAAAAGGGAAGTATTGCTTTTCCTGTCCAAGAGTTAAAGGTTGGGGTTTGGTGGGGAGGGCGGGGGCGGGAGCTTAGTTGATGAGAGGGAAGAATTCCAGTTAATAAATGTGCTTGGACTGATGGATTTTGAAAAACACCACTCGCAGCCCCTCATGAGATAATTGATGGGGATGGTTCAGGGGATGGTTACCAGTAGTCAAAAGTTTTAGATGAGAGGTTGATAGAGTGCTCAGGTTGTTACCATCCGAGCCCTCTGATCAATCTTAGCATCATGAAAAGTAGAAAAAGGCAGACCTGTGTCTCTTGATGTGACAAAGTACGTAGCGATATCCAGTGAAGTATTTGTATAAAAAAAGTGAAACCCGAGTCTCTAAAGCTACTTCCACTTACATCACATACAGAGGATAAATAATAATTTTGATTATAATACAACTTTATAGTCAAGTACGGGATGTGGGACATTTTATAAAACAACTGATGTGGGTTCTGTAATAAGCTAATGGTATGAGAGTAAAAAGGAATGGAAGTTCTTCTAGGTGAAAAGAAACTTAAGAGGCGTAAGTATGTGTGGCCCTTGTTTGGTTTGTAACCAACTCTAAAACCACATTTTGATTCAAAGACATTTGATAATGAACTGGGTATTAGATGGTATCAAGGAGTTACTACTAGTCTTGATAGGTGTGATAAAGGCATTGAGTTATTTAAGAAAATTTCCTCTTTTTCATTTTTTCTCTGTGTTGCTGTTATTTTTTTTTAAAAAATTCAGATATAATTGAAATGCACTCTTAGTTTCAGGTGTACAACAAACTGATGTGACATTTTTATACATCGCAGAACAGTCACTACAGTTAGTCTGGTTACTATCTGCTAACTTACAAAGTTAACACAATTATTATTGACTGCATTCCTTGCTCTATGTGTTACATCTCTGTCATTTATTTTTGTGTCTGGAAGTTTGTACTTCTTAATCTTTTTCACTCATTTTGCTCCCTCCTCACCCAAACCCTTCTTCTGATTGCCACCAATCAGTTTTTTGTATCTTTGAGTGTAGATTTAGTTTTGTTTAACTTGTATGTTTATATTTTGTTTTTTAATTTGTTTTTTTAAAAAAAGATTTTATTTATTTGAGAGCGAGCATGAGCAGGGGAAGGGGCAGAGGCAGAGGGAAAAGCAGACTCCCCACTGATCAGGGAGCCCGATGTGGGGCTCGATGCCAGGACTCCAGAATCATGACCTGAGCCAAAGGCAGACATTTAACTGACTGAGCCACCCAGGTGTCCCTGTGAAATTATGTGGTATTTGTCTTTGAGTTATCAGTTAGGATAATACCTTCAGGGTTTATCCATTTTGTCATAAATGGCAGGATTTCATTCCTTTTATGGCTGCATAGATAGGTAGATACGTAGGTAGGTAGGTAAATACAAACGTACATACCACATCTGCTTTATCTGCTTATCCATTGCTGAACACTTAGGCTGTTTCCATATCTTGGCTGCTGTAAATAATGTTGCTGTGAACATAGGGGTGTCTATGTCTTTTCAAATTAATGTTTTTGTTTTCTTCAAGCTACTCAGTAGCAGAATTGCTGAATCATATGGTAGCTGTATTTTTAATTTTTTGAGGGACCTCCATGCTGTCTTCCATAGTAACTACACCGGTTTACATTCCCACCAACGGTACCCAAGAGTTCCCTTTTCACGTCTGCACCAACAATTGTTATATTTTCTCTTTTTGATACTAGTTATTCTAGATAGCTCATTGTGGTTGTGATTTGCATTTCCATGATCATGAGTGATGTTGAGCATCTCTTCATGTGCTGTTGGCTGTCTGTATGTCTTCTTTGGAAAAATGTTCAGGTCTTCTGCCAATTTTTAAATTGGATTGTTTGGGGTTTTGTTGTTGTTACTGCCGAGTTGCCTCTGTCCTTTACATATTTTGGATATTGACCCTTTATCAGATACATGATTTGTAAATATCTCCTCCTATTTAGTAGGTTGCTTTTTTGTTTTGCTGATGGTTTTCCCTTACTATGGAGAAGCATTTTACTTTGATGTAGTCTTACTTGTTTTTGTTTCCCTTGCCTTTGAAGTTAGATCCAAAAAAAAATATTGCTAAAACTGTTGTCAAGGAGCCTACTGTCTATGTTTTCTTCTAGGAGTTTTATGATTTCAGGTCTTACCTGAAGTATCTAATCCATTTCGAGTTAATTTTTTTGCATATGGTATAAGATAATGGTTCACTTTTATTCTTTTGCATGTAGTTGTCCAGTTTGCCTAGTGCTGTGTATTGAAGAGACTGTTCTTTCCTCTTTGTACATTTGTGCCTCCTTTGTAAATGACCATATATACATGGGTTTATTTCTGGGCTTTCTATTCTGTTCGATTGATCTGTGTCTTTTTATACCAATAGCATTTATTTTGATTACCTTAGCTTTATAGAATAGTTTAAAATCAGAGAGTGTGATACCTCTGGCTTTGGTCTTCTTTCTCGAGATTGTTTTGGTTATTTGGGGATGTTTTGTGGTTACATACCCATTTTAGAATTATTCTATTTTTGCAAAAGATACCATTGGAATTTTTTTTAAGATAGATTTATTTATTTATTTATTTATTTACTTACTTACTTACTTACTTACTTATGATAGACACACACAGAGAGAGAGGCAGAGACACAGGAGGAGGGAGAAGCAGGCTCCATGGTGAGAGCCCGACGCGGGACTTGATCCCGGGACTCCAGGATCGCACCCTGGGCCAAAGGCAGGCGCCAAACCGCTGAGCCACCCAGGGATTCCCGCCATTGGAATTTTTGATAGAGATTGCATTGAATCTGTAGATTGCTTTGAGTTGTATGAACATTTTAGTAACATCAAGTCTTTCAATCCATGAACACAGACTATCTTTTCATTTGTTTGTGAAATGAAACTTTATTTCATCAATGTCTTAGAGTTTTTCAGTTTCTAGGTCTTTCACTTACTAGGTTAAATTTATTCCTAGATATTATACTTTCTGATAGGATTGTAAATGGGATTATTTTCTTGATTTCTATTTAGGATAGTTTGTTATTAGTGTATAAGAACACAACAAATTTTTGTATGTTAATTTTCTATCCTCCAATTTTACTATATTTATTTTAGCAGGTTTTTGGTTGAGTTTTTAGGGCTTTCTATATATAGTATCACAATCACATCATCTGCAAATAGTGGCAGTTTTACTTCTTTACTAATTTGGATGCCTTTTCTTTCATTTTTTAAAATTTTTTGGTCTGCTGTGGCTTGGACTTCAATACTATGTTGAATGAAAGTAATGAGAGTGGACAATTTTTCCCTTTAGGTCTATTAATAATTTGCTTTATGTATTTTCGTGCTCCTGTATTGATTACATATATATTTTTAAATGTTATATTTTCTAACTGGATTTCATTATGAAGTGCTCTTTTTTGTCTTGTTACAGTCTTTGTTTTAAAGTTTATTTGGGGGCAGCCCGGGTGGCTCAGCGGTTTAGCGCCGCCTTCAGCCTAGGGTGTGATCCTGCATGAGTCCCACGTCAGGCACCCTGCATGGAGTCTGCTTCTCCCTCTGCCTGTGTCTCTGCCTCTCTCTCTCTCTCTCTCTCTCTCTCTGTCTCTCATGAATAAATAAATTCAAAAAATCTTAAAAAAAAAATTAAAAAAATAAAGTTTGTCTGAAATGAGTATAGCTTACCAGTTTCCTCTTAGATTCCATTGCATTGAATATCTTTTCATCCCTTTACTTTCAGTCTGTGTGTGTCCTAACTTTTGAAGTGAGTCACTTGTAGGCAGTATATGAATGAGTCTTTTTTTTTTTTTTTTAAGCATTCAGCTCCCGGCACATGACTGGCTCAGTGGTTGAGTGTCTGCCTTTGGCTTGGGGTTGTGATCCTGGGGTCCTGGGATTGGGATTGAGCCCTGCGTCAGGCTCCCTCTGGGGAGCCTGCTCTCTCCTTCTGCCTATGTCTGTGCCCCTCTCTCAGTCTCTCATGAATAAATAAATTTTTTAAATCTTAAAAAAAAAAAAAAAAAGCATTCAGCTCATCTCTGTCTTTTGATTGGAGATTTTAGGCCATTTACATTTTTTTTTTTAAGATTTTAATTCACGAGAGACAGAGAGAGAGAGAGAGAGAGATGCAGAGACACAGGCAGAGGGAGAAGGAGCCCCATACAAGGAGCCTGACATAGGACTTGATCCTGGGACTCCAGGATCATGCCCTGGGCCAAAGGCAGATGCCAAACTGCTGAGTCACCCAGGGATTTCCAGCCCATTTACATTTAAAGTAATTATTGATATATACATATTTATTGCCATTTTGTTAACTGTTTCTGGTTGTTTTTGTAGTTTCTATTTCTTCTCTTTCTGTGGTTTGATGATTTTCCTTAGTGTTATATTTAGATTCTTTTCTCGTTTTCTTTTGTGCGTTTACTCTTAAGTTTTTGCTTTGTGGTTACCTTGAGGGTCACATATGTAATCCTGTATGTGTAACAGTATATTTTAAATTGATAGCAATTTATATTTTAACACATTCCAAATATATTTTTACTCCCCATCTGCCCTATATTTTATGTTTTTGATGTCACTTTTACATCTTTTTATTTTATGTATTCCTTAATCAATTATTATAGTTAATTTTACTACTTTTGCCTTTCAATCTTATTAGTAGCTTTGTAAGTGATCAGTCTACTACCTTTACTATATATTTGCCTTTCCAGTAAGATTTTTACTTTTGTATGTTTTTTTTGTTACTAATTAATGCCATGTCTGATCAGCTTAAACCTTTTAATATTTCTTGTAAGACAGGTTTAGTAGTTATGAGCTTCTTTAGCTTTTGCTTACCTGGAAGATTCTTTATCTCCTTCAAATCTGAGTATAATCTACCTTGCCAGGAAGTTTTTTCCTTTCAGCACTTTGAATATGTCATGCCACTCCCTTCTGACTTGCAAAATTTCTTGACTTGCAAGATTTCTGCTGAGAAATCTACTGATAGGTTTACAGAGTTTCTCTGTATGTTTTGTTTTCCTTTCCTACTTTTAATAATCTCTCTTTAGCTTTTCACAGTTTAATTATAATGTGTCTTGGTTTGGTTCTCTTTGGGTCCATTTTATTTGTAACTCTGGGCCTCCTGGATCTGCATGTCTCTTGCTTTTTCTAAGAAAGTTTTTAGCCATTATTTTCTTCAGATAAGTTTTCTGTCCCTTTCTCTCTCTGTTTTCCTGTTAGGACCCCTAATGTGGATGTTATTCTGCTTGACGTTGTCCTAGAAGTCCCTTAAGTTCTTTTTATTACTCTTTTTTTCTTTTGTCACTCTGGGTGAGTTCCATTGTTTCATCTTCCAGCTTGTTGATCTGTTCGTCCAGTCTGCTATTGAACCCTGTTAGTATATTTTTCAGTTCAGTTATTGTATTTGGCTCTGTGACTTCTGTTTAGTATTTTTTTAAAGGTTTTATTTATTTATTTTAGAGAAAGACACTGCAAGTGGGAGGTGGGGAAAAGGAAGAGGGAGAGAGAGAATCCCAAGCCGACTCTGCATTGAGTGCAGAGCCTGATGTGGGACTTGATCCCAGGACCCTGAGTCAGACACCCAACCAACAGAGCCACTCAGGCACCCCTGTTTGATACTTAATGTTTTCTGATTTTTTTTTTTTTTTTTTTAAAGTTCTCACTGTGTTCATCTATTCTTCCCTTGAGTTAGGCAGGTATCTTTATGACCATTATGTTAAGTAATCTACCTGGTAAGAGAATTTATCTCCATATCAATAAGATCTTTTCTGAAGTGTTGTCTTGTTGTCTCATTTGGAACATATTTCTCTGTTTCCTCACTTTATTTGACTATCTGTGTTTGTTTCTGTATAGTAGGCAAAACAGCTGTCTTTCTCAGTCTTGAAGGAATGGCCTTATGTAGGTATGATCCTTCTCATTCAATCTTGCTTTAGTTATTGGCTGTCTCTTGAACCTTTGTTATTGTCTAAGCTGCCTGAATTGTTTTTTATATTCTCCTATTGTTGAGAGTGTGTCAAGACCTATCAGTGATCCAAGGGGAAGAATATCATTTAGCATCTAGTTTTATGCTGATTGGAATCCAGACTCTCAGGCAGCAGCTTAACGTACACAAATATATATGGTCCTATGGGACCACAGATGTAATCCCTGCTGGTCTTTAGACTAGATTTGGAGGGGTCCCATAGGTGACAGTTGCAAAAAAGGGGCTCCAGATGAGTGTATAGGCTCCTTTCTGGGAAATCTCATTGACTGTAGTGAAGCCAACACGGTGCACAAGGATGGTGTCTCCCTGCTTACATTCCCTAGGACCACTCCTTAACCTCTATATGTGAGGGAAACCTGAAGCCTATCCTTCAGGCTGAAGCTCCAGGCTAAGTGAATAGGTTTTATTCATATGAAGACTGGGGTTGTGTTTTAGTCTGCTGTGCCCTGGGGTTCACAGCGTGCCAAAACTGCCTTTCCAGTTGTTACAGTTACATGGAGCTTTGGAACACCAGTCCTCTTTGGTCACCAAGGCCAACAGGACTATGTATGAGCCCTCTGAAAGGGGAATCTCAGTTTCCTGTAACATTTTGGGAATCCTAGACAGCAGCCTCATTGATTTTGGAGGCTTCTGTTTCCGGTGTGGATACCAGGGGCTATGTTGCCCAGTGTGGGGCACCAACCTTTTCCTCCCCCTGGGAGAAGTAACTATTGGTGAGATCCCTCCCTATTGTCTGTCACAATGCCAGGGGTGGGTTTTGTTTTGTTTTGTTTTGTTTGTTTTGAGACCGTGTCTCTGCATCTCCTACATATCTTTATGTGCTCCTTTTTATCCAGTGTTGTAAAGAGCAGTTTATCTAGTTTTCAGATCTTTTTTAGAGGGAAATGATTTGTATGTTGTAGCTATAAATCTGTGGTGTCCATGGGAGGAGATGATTTTAGGATTGTTCAACACTGACATCTTGTACCCTCTCCAGAAAAATGCTCATTTTTAAACAGTTGGAACTTAGGAGTCCTTTTTAAATCTAAGCTAATTTTTAAAAAACATATTGGAGAAATCTCTGGTTTTCAACCCACAGTACTATTCTGTTGTTTTCATGGGGATGGGTATATGATCTTAAGTAAGTCACTTTTCTCCTAAGGCCTGTGTTTTACTATTCTGTGAAGGCATTGGACTCAGTTGATCTCAAATCCTTTTTTTTTTTTTTTTAAGATTTTTATTTATTCATTCATGAAAGACACAGAGAGAGAGAGAGAAAGGCAGAGAGAGACAAAGGCAGAGGGAGAAGCAGGCTCCATGCAGGGAGCCCGACGTGGGACTCGAATCCCGGGACTCCAGGATCACGCCCTGGGCCGAAGGCAGGCGCTAAACCACTGAGCAACCCAGGGATCCCCTGATCTCAAATTCTTTACAGATGTAACATTGAATTATGCATTGCCTATTTATCTATTTCTCTTCATTTATTTACCTTTGTCTATGCCCCAGTTATCCCTCTATAAATATTTTCTTATTTTTGGTGTAGCAATCAAGAAATATGTTGGTTTGCTTTTTACTGCTCCCTTTCTTCTCTGAAGATAAGGAAGTGCCAAGGAATTGGAAGCAAGAGAGTAGGTGATAGTGGCACTCCAGAGACTTTCCTGAAGACAGCTCTTTTAGCTTCCTGCCTTTCTTATCATGCTGTCTTTAGGTCTTAGATTCTAATACCCCATTAAAATTATCTGTAGAGACCTCTGTTCTACACAATGACTGTTAGTTTGGAAAATGACAATGTGGTAGTAGTGGTAGGAACTTTATTACTTGTCTTGTGGCTGTGGCCAACTTAGAACTTTTCCATCTTTGCAAAATGAGAGTAGTAATACCCTACAAGATTTTTGTAAAAATGAAATGAGATAAAGTGAAAGTACTTAGCTAGGATTTGGCTTATTTAAGGATGCAATAATAAATGGTAGCTGGTGTTTTTATTATTGTTATTGAACTAATATCTCTATTTTAAGTTTTAACTTAATTCTGGACAAATAGGTCATCTTGGTGACAGCTTAGATTAATGTCGATGGTGCCTATAGATAAGAATTTCTCAGCATTGGCTCTGTTGGTGTTTTGGGCCATCTGATTATTTATTGTGAGGTACTATCCTGTGTATTACAGGATGTTAAGCAGCATCTCTGGCCTTTATTTTACTGGATGTCAGGAGAACTACCCATCTCCAGTTGGGACAAACAAGATTGTCTTCAGACATTGCCAAATGTCCCCTTGGGAGCAGAATGACCCCCAGTTGAGAACCACTGCTGTAGAGCAAGAATGCCCCTTTAGGGATGCAGTCTTCACTTAAGCACCCTAAGAATAAAATAGGGACAGCAGTAGATTTGCAAGTTTTGTAGCTTTTTGTCTATATTTCCAGCAAGGGCAGATGGATTCCATTGTTTCTTTTCTAATTCAACCCATTTATTATGTTGCAAAATGAATCAATCCCCTTATAAAACAATCTTTTAAAGAATAATTGATTACTCTGGCACTCTGCCTTTTCTGTCACCTTGCAACAATAGACCAAGGCCTATGGTCTTAGTTCTTGGACTTCACATGACATTTTTAGTCCCACTTTAGTTCCACTAACCAGTATGTCCTAGAACCAATCCATGTACTTGGCATCCATTATGTCAGGGCCAAGCTCTGGACAGCCTTTTAGAGATACCTTTTCCTCTTCCCAGCTCTTTGCCTTATTGGCCAGTAATCTGTAGTTTCCTGCACTCACCTTCTCCACAGGGACAGATCCTACTCTGAGCTCCATTCCACTTGTGCAGGACCCTATTGCTTGCTGATCAGCCAGTCCCTCTTTGCAAGAGCTGGTCTTGTTCTTTTGATAACTAAGAAAAAAAATATTCCCTTTTTCTATTTGTTTACTTGTACTCATACTAAAGGAATTCTTCCCATGGTTTTGACAACTGGTTTTCTATAGTCTAAAGCTCTCATTTTGTTTCTCAGAAAATAAAATTTGATCCTTTCTGTTTGTAAGTCACTCTGTTAGATGCTGCTAGAAGGTCAAGAAGATGAACAGGATAGCTGTTTCTGTTCTCAAGGCTGTTCTGATCTATTCAGAAGAAGTAAAGCTGTGCATACCCAAATAATTACAAATGGAACTAGGAGTTTAAAAAGTACCAATAACTAGAACCAAAGAGCAGTGTTACTTTGGCATAGTATAAAGATGAACCTTTAGTGTTGAGCCTTCTAACAATGAGTGGAGGTAATCTGGTATGGTGGAAAAAGCCAGATCTTTTGAGTCAGGTAAATCTTTTTAATCAAATATTAGTTGTGTGATCTTTGGCAAGTTACTTAACCTCTCTCAGCCTCAGTTGTGGGTTTTTTTTGCGTGTATTTTTATTTGTGAAAACAGGATAAATAATCCCTTCTTGAATTGTTAGGACTAAGTAAGATAATATTTAAAGTGATCAGAGGGTACCTGGGTGACATAGACAATTAAATGTCTGACTCTTGGCTTCAGCTCAGGTTGTGATCTTGGGGTCATGAGATAGCGAGTCCCGAGTCAGGCTCATGCTCAGCACAGAGTCTGCTTGGGACTCCCTCTTCCTCTCCCTCCGTCCCCTCCCTCCACCCCACCTCCCCCATCACACTTACTCTGTCTCTCTAAAATGAATAAATCTTCAAAAAATATAAAATGATAAGCATATTAGCCAATACAGAGGAGGCAGAAAGTAAATATATAAATTCCTGCTACAGAGATGAGATAAAGATGTCATGTCACCCAGAATGTCCACTAAGGCAGATCTTTCCCAGGCAAGTCCTCTCAATTTAGGCTCTGGGCCTTTAGCTTTTTAGCTTCATAAATTTAAGGTTTCTCAGAGCACTGATACTACGTCAAATTCAAGAGACTGACTCACTAAATTTTAAGAGACGTGTGTATGAGCCAACATGCTTATTTGCATTGAGGACTATTCACTTCCATTATTTGGAATTTTCATTTTTGCCAATCAGGGCATATCTTCTTGATTTTGAGTAAGGACAGATTGGTAAATGGGTGATGGTTTGAAGACACTTAAGATCTGAATAAATGGAAGTGATTAATCTCTATGAGCATTTCACTTATTAGAGTGAAATATCCCTTCTTTACAAAAACTGGGTGAAAGAGCACTTCTCCATAACAAAATGTATTTTTCTAAATAAATGTGACATTTATATTCATCAGATTCAGAGTCTCTTTCCCCTTGACAGCTTAGGGCCTGATGAACATGTGTAGTTATTTGGCCTTTGCTTCCTTGGATTCCATGCTGACCTTACCCCTTCCTTTTTTTTTTTTTTTTTTAATTTTTTTTTTTAAAGTTTTTTATTTATTTATAATAGACACACAGTGAGAGAGAGAGAGGCAGAGACACAGGCAGAGGGAGAAGCAGGCTCCATGCACCGGGAGCCCGACGTGGGATTCGATCCCGGGTCTCCAGGATCACGCCCTGGGCCAAAGGCAGGCGCCAAACCGCTGCGCCACCCAGGGATTGACCTTACCCCTTTCGAGTACAGATTCCCTTCAGGCAGTGGCTAATGCTTTTGATTAGATTTAAGCTTCTCACTTATGATTTCATGCCTCTTATGTTGCTTTGAGATTATATATAGATCTCCAAGTTCACCTTATTCCTAAAACACATAAAGGCATGTATTTGCTGAAACTTTGGGGGATTCTTTTTACAGATAATTATCTCACTCCATCTCATGCATTATGTGTAGGTTTTCCTGTTAAGTTTCAGTTTTAGAGGATTCTAAAAAAAAAGGGGCGAGATGGTGCCCTATGGTGAAAACCGTTGTCCATTCCTCTGCTGCTGTGTGAAGAAGTATAAGGATCCACTGGGTCTGTTAAATAAGCAGGCTTATTATGGCTTGATTTGAGAGTTGAATTAGATAACTTGTAAGGTACTTTTCAACTATTTTATTTCAGGATTCTGAAACCTTTTATCTCCTTCTTGGGTTTCTTGGCTCTAGTATCTGTATCCATCATCTTTTCTCACAGTTATCTTTTTTTACTTATTTAGAATCTCACATGTTTATTGAGTTTATCTTTTGTTAATTTTGTTATATTAATATGCCCTTGTTTGCCATTCTGTAGTGGTGTCATCTAAAAAATCTCTTGAGGAAAGCTTGTTAACATGAATAGTGTCCCTTTGAGAATAAATTGTAATAATTCTTTGAATCCTGCTTATATTTCATATCATTTTTACATTTAGGAGATTAATTTTTTCAAAGTTCTTACCGTTTTCATATGTATGGGAAGCTTTCTAATGCCCCAGATTTGATTTCCTTATTTTTATGTAATTATCTTTGCAGTTATTAATAAATATCTTCCTTTTATATTATTTTATTGGTATTTATTGAAATTTGATCAAGGGGTGTCCACTTTGCTGTTGTTCATTCCACTGTCTTGCCAAAACTTCTTCAAATTTTTTTTTTACTATTATTTGCCTAGTAATACAGAGGATCCTGTAATTATTTTAGTCAATTTCTTATGAAATTCATACATTAACTCAGCATTGGCCAGTGTCAGATTCCCTGTTCTTAACCACTCTTTGTATACCTGCCCAGGAAAAGGCAGGGATAAAGCAACCATACATTAATTACCTGAGTCATGTTCTTAGGCCACTCTTTAGTCAGGAAACTGTGAGTTGGCTATCTCTCTAATAAACACATTCCCTTAACCCCACTACACCTAAGACTACAACTATGAGGGGCTTTCAGTGGGTGGAGTTAACCGGAGACTCAGAAGGCATTCCCCCTGAATATCTCTATTTAAGCTACCCATCCATCCATTTATTTAATCCTTGACTACTAAACGTTAGTTAGTTTTAGCTTCCTTGCTCCTTAGTCCACACCCTTCCCTGGCTCTACCTATAGAAGGCAATCTTTAAGATCCATGGCCCCAGTGAACCTTGCCTCCTGATATTCATAACTTGGGACTCACTGTTTTAAAGACTAGAATATGACAGGAGCACCTGTGTGGCTTAGTCCATTGAACATTGAACTCTTGATCTCAGCTCAGGTCTTGATCTCAGAGCATGAGTTCAAATCTCTCATTGGATTCCACATTGGGTGTAGAGAAATTTAAAAAAAAAAAAAAAGGCTAGAATACAGTAGAAGTAATGAGATGTCAGCTTTAAGATTAGGTTATGAAAAGACCATGACTTCCATCTTGGGTGCTCTCTTTTACTTTATCTTGGCTCATTCACTCTGGGGGAAGCCAGCTGCCATGAAGCAGCCCTACAGAGAGGCCTGTGTGAGTGATCTTAGAAGCAGATCCTCTGAAGCCTACCACAGACCAGTGAATGAGCTTGACAGCAGCTCCTTTTCTAATTGAGCTTTGAGATGACTGCAGCTGATACAGCACCTGCCCCTCAAAAAACCCTGAGCCAGAACTACTTGGCTAAGCCCTCCCTGATTACTGACCCCAGAAGCTGTGAGATAATCAGTGTTTAAGTTTTTTCAGCTCTTAAGTTTTGGGGTGATTTGTTGCACAGAAATAACTAATACACTGCCCTTAGCTCCTCTCTCCTGCTATGTTTCAACTAAAACCTAATCTTTTGAGTCCTTGCTTTTTCTTCAGAACCCAGTCTAGGCCCATATTGGATGATTTTCATCTGGAATTCAGCAAGAGCAAAATTATTAACCTCTTTGGACTCCACAGTTTCTTCATCTGTAGAATGTGGGATTGGTTGGGCCAGGTGATTTCCAGATCTTTTTCAGCCCTAAAGTTCTGTGCTTTTGGATTTCCCCAGGCACTGTCTCCAGTTTCATCAAAAGAATGAATATGAGAAATAACAGTTGGAATCAACCAAACTTTATTAACACTGGAGATCTTTCCAAGTTGACTTGTGAATAAAAAACAACAGACAGATGAGGCTTATGGTGATTAGCCAAAAGTAGCAGAATTGCATCTGTCTTACTAAATCTTCAAAATCTCTCATCAAAACCATCAACTTCTAGGGGCATCTGAGTGGCTCTATCGGTTGAGTGTCTAACTCTTGATCTCAGCTCACGTCTTGATTCAGGGTCATGAGTTCAAGCCCTGTTTTAGGCTCCATACTGGGCATGGAACCTACTTAAAAAAACAAAAACAAAAGCCATCAACCTATAGAATTTCCTCCTTTTCTTTTTTTCTCATTCTTTTTTTTTTTTTTTTTAAAGATTTTATTTATTTATTCATGATAGAAAGAGAGAGAGAGGCAGAGACACAGGCAGAGGGAGAAGCAGGCTCCATGCCGGGAGCCCGACATGGGACTAGATCCCAGGACTCCAGGATTGCGCCCTTGGGCCAGAGGCAGGCGCTAAACCACTGAGCCACCCAGGGATCCCCTTTTTTTTCTCATTCTTAATTGTTACTTAACTCTGGTCATACTAACCTCAGCCAGTTAGGATAGCCCCAGGAAAATGAGAGGTAGAAGCATTATAAGAAGGAGCCCAGAGAAGTCTGGTCTGAGGACAGCAGAAAAGTCAGTATGTGAAATGGCTGACTTCTCAATCCAAGATTTGTAGAAACTGATGTTTGTATATATTCCAGGCTCACTGGTTAGAATGCATTTTGAACCCCAGCTGATCACTCCTGCCAGGACCCAGAAATCTTCCACTCTACATGTCAGGGGATCTCCTCTACTGCCCTGTGGAGAGAAGAAAGATGACTAGGCCAAGCACAGGGCAAAAAGAATAACTCCAGTAGCTTAGTTGACAACTGTGGAGTTAGGGCCTGTCCAGGCACTGCTAAATTGACCCAGGGATTCTGAAGATAAAAGAGACGTGGAATAATCATGTGGGAAAGGGAAAGGCTCTGGAAGGTGCCTACAGGATGGATTCTTACAATACACTGATCCTTCTGCCCCACTGGGAGCTCAGAGCAGATCATGGCTTCACTGATGTTAGGCTTGATTCCATAGTAGTTTGCTTTCTGGAAGTAGTCACTGCATGTCTGGAGATCAATAAGGGGCACTTTCAGCTCCCTCAGTATATAAGATGGCTTCATATCTGTAAGATCAAAAAGAATCAGAGCCGTCTTAAGATACTAGGAAGCAACTTTCAGCTAGGGATACAGATTTCAGGCTTCTCATTTTCGGGTATAGCTGTGATTTTAAATATTCTGCCTCCGGATCAGATGGCACTCTGCTTTCCAGTTTGGGAAACAGCCTAAGGGCCAAGCACTCTGGGTCTGAACAAGGCCGGAGGCATTTGCTCCCACTCAGATTCCACAAATAACAGAAAATCTTGTGATTCAGGAAAACCCAAAACAATGAATGATGCAGCCAGAATTCACTTGTTTGCAAGGCTTGGACTATCCTGTGATCGTCTATAGACAATGAAGAGGTAGATCTAACGTACTCTGAAGAATAAAGACTGTTGGCTCAGGAATACTCGCCTCGTCTGACTTGAGACTTGCTGAGCAGCCTTACCTTTTTGAGTACATCTTCATGCCTGCGTCCCCTCTCCATCTAACCACACGCACACCCAGGTACAGAGGGAGAGCTTAGATTACATCTCAGATGGAGAGCTACCTTCTCTCTAAGCTCATTGTCTTGTCCTTCTCACTTTTAAGATCTTAGCACTATTGCTAAACAAGAGCAAAAGCAGCTAGAAATAAGCAAGAGAGATTATAGCGGAAGTGTGAAAGCAAAGGGGAAGCCGTAAGGTCAAGGAGAATTTGTCTGTGGCATCTCAGCTTAATTGCCTGGAGAGGTCAATAAATCTGGTATCAGGGCTGGGATAGAGCGCGGGGGCAGAGAATATCAGTTAAGGAAACAGAGCTCAGAAACTCTACTTATCCTCACGTTGGTGTACTCCAGAATAGCCCCATCCAGTCACCCAGCAGGAGGTTGAGTTTTTGAGCTGAACTGCAGACGAGGGAAGGCAGATGGGCAGGACAACAGGGGTAAAAGACACTGGGTGGGCCAGTTCAGCCACAGCGATGGCACTAGTCGTGTTTCCCTGGAAGTCAGAGTAAGGGATAATCCTGGACACAGGAATTATCGTCATTTTGGAGGCTGGGCGGCCAGAGACCTGAAGTGACCCCACCAATACACTGTATTTTCTGGTGTCCTTGGACCTGAGAAGAGAAGCAGAGTTAGGGAGCATGAGTTTCTCCTGACTCTCACAGAGTGCCACAGCAGGGTCTTTAGTAGTGGAGGTTGCATTTTTCCTCTGACTCTAAAGCATCTGTTCCTTCACTAAGCATTGAGCATATTCTGAGAACACAAATGAGACTTAGACATGATCTGGCCCTCATAGGGCTTTTGGGTTGTGTACATGCATTGGCGTGTTTGTGTGCACCGCGAATGTATGTCGGGGCGGGGGGGCACTGAGGAAGGGAAGGAAAGAGGACAGACGGGGAACAGAATTTAACAAGTACAGCATTTTAAACTGTGACGAATACTATGAATAAAGCAGGATTTTTAGGTTAAAGAGTTAAGGATAGGAAAAGAGTTTTTAGATTGAGCAATCAGGAAAGGTCTCACAGAAGAGATACGTTCTCAACAGCGTCCCAAATGAGAAGAGTCTGCCAAGAGAAAAGCTATCAGGAAAAGCATTTCAGATAGAGGGAACAGACTATGCAAAGGCCTTGAAGGTGAGAAAGAACTTGGCAGTTTTTAGGAATTGAAATAAACCTGGAGTAGAATGGGATAGGGTGGGAAAAATAAGCAGATAACTGGTGATATATAGCTTATAGGCCACAGTGAGCGATCTGGTTTTTATTACAGGTTGCCTGGGCAGCCACTGAAGGATTTGAAGGAGGGAGTGACATGATCTCACCTCTTTTTGAAAAATCACTTTGTAATGTATATGAAAGTAGCAAAGCCTACTATAGCAGTGGTCTGGGGACAGCTACGCTTGAGTCCGTATACTTTGGAAGTAAAACTGACAGAATCGGTATATGCAGTAGATATGGAGGATGAGGGAGAGTGGGGCTTCATACTTCTGAGTATGGCTTGAGCAACTGCTTATGTTGTTGGGTGAGGCAGGGAAGATAGAAGTAGGTTTGGGGATGTTGATGGTGGTGGTGAAATTGTAGCTCTGTTTTGATCATGTTACTTTTGAGGTACCGTGAGACTTCCACCTAGAAATGCAGCAGAACTAGAGTTTGGGGCTAGTGATATAAAGGTGGGTGTTACCAGCAAATATATGACATTTTAAATCATAGAAGAGGATGAAGTCATCTGGGGAGAGTAACAAGGGCTCAAGATTGTGCATCCAGAGTGGTCTGAAGATGTGGCATGCTCTAAAGGGAGGGGCCCTCCCTGGGGAATATCTCCTTGGGTAGAGACTGATTTGAGGAGGACAGGGGAATAACTTTTCAGGCATCCATTTCAATCAAGATGATTGTCAAATATGAAGATGCCTGAAATCTTATGAGTAGTTGCATTAAACTGAGAGCTAGGGCAGGAAACGTTTGGACCCACTTCTAAGGCACAGTGTACTGTATCTGGCAATGCAAGATAGACTCCTGTCCAACCGTAGCCCAGGGGTTCCAGTCACCCGAGTCCCCTGATGGGTCTCCCTGAAGCAAGGCCAGCACTCACCGGAAGCAGCTTGCCACTGTGAGCACCCACTGCTCTGAGATGAGGGTGGCTGCACAGATGTGCAGCAAGCCCTTGCGGATGCTGACCTGCCAGGGCCACTGCCCCACGTTGGCCTCCCTGCCAGAGGCAATGCCAGATGAGACTGCGGGCCGCCCACAGACTGCCAACAAAGAAGAGCAAGACATGGGAGATGTGCTCGGAAACCTGCCCCTCTGCCCCCACCCCTCGTGCTCATTTCTCAAACTGATGTCCTCTCTTCAACTTGACACAGATTCCCTTCCCTTGGTCCATGCAGGCATGCTGCCCTGGCTGGAGCCTCTTACTTGAGTTCAGGAGAGTCTCTGGTTCCCCCTCATTGGTGCCTAGGGAGAGAAAAGGGGGTATGTGGAGACACCCACGTGAGTTCTTGTTGCTGAATGAGGGCCACGGCCCATGCCCTGTGCAGCTTCTCCTGGGCTGGAACCCCCCCTCCCAGGATTCTCCTCACCCCAGGAACACACCTGAGGTCCCCAGCAGAAGGGGCAGCAAGAAGATATAACCAGCAGCGCCCATGTCTTTTTCCTCAGAATCACCACTTTTCTTTCTGAACTCAGGCTTCTAAGGAGAGGCTGGCTGGGGAGCAGCTGGGGAAGGAGGGTGCAGGACCAGCTTCACCTGGATGGTTTTCTCTGCTGATTCAACCCCTCCTCTCCTTTGGTTTTCACACAGGCCAGGCACTGAAGGGACCAGGCTTCCAAAGTGCAGCTGCAGGACCCAGCAGGGAGGAGCTGGGGCCTGAGGCGCCCCCTGCTGTGCTGGAGAGCTGGCTGGCTCGGCTCAGGCAGTGCAGTGACCTTTGTGGGAGACAAGGCCGGGTTCACAGTCCTCCCTCTGTCCAGCCTGCCACGTCTCAGGGACTTGCCCTAGTTGCTCTCATGTAATTATTCCCTGGCCAAAGGTGAACCAACCCAGGGAACATCCCTGAGCTTCAGTCTCAAAGGGCTGTCTGTGCCCTAAGTCCTTGGCCTCTTGAACAGTGACAGAACTGATGAGAGAAAATAAAGAAGAGGAAATAAGTCGGTCAGTTAGCTGACCAGTATTTTCTACTCTGTGTCTCTCCCTTCTTTGTGTCACTCTCTTCCTGTTGTAATTTGCCCTTTGCCTTCCTCAGTCAGCAAATATTTATTAGCTCTTGATCGTGTACAAGGTATTGTGCTAAATGTAGAGCAGAATCTATAAAGAAGCATGAATTATGGGGGCTGCCTGCCTTCAAGTTGTTGGCAATCTAGATGGAGAGAAGTGGAATAAGGAAATAACTCAGGAGCTTTTTGTTAATGATTGGTGTCCTGTTCATTAAAAAATGGGAGCAGGCGCCTCTGAAATCTAAATGAACGTGGATAAGGCACATAACCCAGTGCTGAGCAAATGTTGGTTGCTGTTTTTAAAATAGCGTGGTGAGGATGATGATACTGATGACCGTGACACAATTATTAAGATCCTTTAATTCCAGAGCTGGTACTTGGCACAGGAAGGCATCATGGGTACAATAAAAATGAGCAGGATTAGAAGGCCTATGGAAATCGGGGGAAGATTATACTTCTAAAAAATCAAGAATGGGATTGTTAAAATTGAGAATTAATTTAACTTGAAACTTTCTAGAGACCAAAGAAAAAAGGATGAGCTACATAACTCATGTCATCTGAAGCATATTAATAAGCATAATAAGCAAGCTCTTTAGTCAGGAGGTAACTTCTTCCCTCTTGGCAATAAATCCAGTGAGTTTGTTATAATATGATAGAAAGTACGGGGGCAAATGTAACAAGCAGTTTGCTAGAGGATTGAGAAACACACATTGGTTTTTATATTCTCTGAATACGTGCTAATGCCATCCTTTTGAATCAGGACTAAGGCATTTCTGTGAAGAACTAAACTAACTTAAATGAATTATTTATACTTCTTGTTATATAACTTGAAACAAAAGTAGAATTTGGAGAAGATGCGTCTTTCTTTCATGTACCAGTTTTTCCAGCTGTGCTTTGGTGAGGTCTATATTTTCTAGACACCCTTCAGATTGTCTTGACATTTTATTGACATTTTATTTTCCTGACTAAGGAACCCAGCTTGCATTTCTGCCTCTGAGAGCCTGTCTCAGCTTTGTTTAGTTATGGGCTGCAGGAGGGCTGGCGGGGGGGGGGGACGATGGTGGTGGTGGTGGGGAACCACGACACAATTCCAAAACTGAATAGAAGTACCAAAGATCTCAACATACAAAGTCTCATCTCCCCTCTTTAGAAGGGAATGGATAAAGCCTGCCGATCCCCCACCTCACAGCAGAAACCCCAGACAACTTCTCTCTTCCCTGGTGTCTGGGGTTTCTGCCTGTGGGGTGCGGGAGAGGCAGGGGATGTCTCAAGCCCCAACCCCCCTGGGTCTTACAGCTGAGCTTTTGAAGTCTGGTACCTTGGGTACCTGGCCCTGGGTGAAATGGATAGAAAGCAAAAATTATTTTAGCCATAATACCCAGAATTTAGATACTAAATTAGGATGCTAATATGTATAATTAATAATGTAGACAGAGTACAAACTCTAGAGAGAAAGGCAGTTTAGAGTCTTTGTTATAATTCAAGTTGTCCTTCTAGTTTACAAAGAGAATAAACTATTGTCTAGAAGTGTTAAATTGATTTCTAAATAGTTTCGCGTGTGATCAGTTATAGAAGCTTGACAGTATTTTACATTTGCATAACATTTTCCTCCACACAATGACTGTGAGGGTTTTCATTTCAGTTTCATAGATGAGGAAACCGGGGACCTTGGAGGTTAAATGACTTAATTATTTGTATTACTGTGCACTAGCAAAACTGGGAATTGTTTCTGTTTCCTAGTCTACTATAGTAGTCCTCCTCCTTTACCCTGGGGGATGTGTTTTGAGATCCCCATTGGAGGCCTGAAACCACAGTACCAAACCATATATGCACTGTTTTTTCCTATACATACATTCCTAGGATAAAGTTTAGTTTATACATTAGGTACAGTAGGAGATTACCCACAATACCTAATAATAAATAGAACAATTATAACACTATGCTATAATGAAGTTATGAGAGTGTGGCTTCTCTCTCTCAAAATACCTTATTGTACTGTACCCACCTTCTTGTGATGCTGTGAGATGATAAAATCGCTGGGTGCCTGGGTGCTCAGCTGTTTAAGTGTCTGCCTTTGGCTCAGTTCATGATCTGGGGTCCTGGGATTGAGTCCCACATCGGGCTCCCTGCTCAGCAGGGAGTCTGCTTCTCCCTCGGCTCTTCCCACCCCTGCTGTGATCGATCTCTCTCTCAAATAAATAAATCTTTTTTTTTTTTTTTTTTTTTTAAAGGGAGAGATGATAAATGCCTGTGTGATAGGTAAAGTGAGTAACATAGACATTGTGACCTAGTGTGGTTAGGTTGGTACGGACCTTCTGATAATATGTCAGGGGAAGATCATCTGCTTTTGGACCACAGTGGACCAGAGGTAACTGAAACCAGAGGAAGGGAAACTGTAAAAGGTGAAACTGTGGATGAGGGGGTACTACTGTAATCAGATTCAAATCCAGATCTCCTGACTCCTCATCTAGTAATCTTTCCCTCCATGCTACAGCAGCCTCCCAAGTCTAGGAGACATTGTTTATTTAATTCAGTAATCATTTTCTCATTGCCCATGCCAGACCCTGTTCTAGAATAGGAGTGACAACATAGAAAAAGCCTCTGTCCTCATTGAGCTTATACTATGTTTTAGATCATGATAAGTGCTTTGTGGAAAAATAAGACAGGAAAGCAGTGGTGGGATGTGACTTTTAAATATGGTGCTTAGGGAAGACATCACTGAGGTAATTTCTGAGCAGGTATTTAGAGGAAATAGAGGCATTGAGCGAGGGGGTTAACTGAGGGAAGAGGTGTTGAAGGACAAATGATATAGTACTAAGCCCCTAAGGCAGCTGTATATTTGGACATTTGAGAAACACTAAAGTTAGAGCAGAGTGAAGGAGGGGTGCCAGCAATAGGAAATGAGGTCAGACCATGTAGGTTCTCATGGGCTACTGTGAGGACTTTGGCTTTTATTCTTGGTGGAATGGGATGATTTTGATCTGACTTTAAGTTTTATTATTTTTTTTAAGATTTATTTATTTATTCATGAGAGACACACAGAGAGAGGCAGAGACATAGAGGGAGAAGCAGGGTTCTTACAGGGAGCCCGGTGAGGGACTTGATCCCCTGACTGGGGATCATGCCCTGAGCCCAAGGCAGACGCTCAACCACTGAGCCACCCAGGTGTCCTTGACTTAAAGTTTTTTTTTTTTTTTTGACTTAAAGTTTTAAATGGATCACAGTAACTACTGGAATGAGAATGGTCAGGGGAAGAAGCAGGGAAACCAGCTATAGAACTATTGCAGTAATTTGGGCAGGAGGTGATGTTGACTTTGGACTAGAGCTGTGGGGCCAAAATTGATAAGAAATGGTAGATTCTGGTTGCATTTTGAAGGTAGAACTAATGGGACTTGCTAAATTGGACATGGGCATGAGAGAAAGAGAGGAGTTCATAATGACCCAAATGTTTTTGGCCTGGGCCCCTAGAAGTATGAAATAACCTTTTACTAAGATAGAGCACATATACGAAGAGCAGAATTTTTGGGGAGTAGATAGGAAATTCATTTATGAGCATGTTAAGTTTAAGATGCTTGATAGATGTCCAACTGGAAATGTCCAGTAGCCAATTGAATATATGAATATGGAATCAGGAGGTTGCCACAAACTGAAGGGTTGGATTAGGGTGTCACTAGCATGTCAAAGTATTTAAAGCCATGAAATGAGATAAGATCACCTAGAGAATGAGTAGAAATAAAGTCCACAGTGAATTTTAAGGATTGACCACACCAAAGTTTAAATGGCATAAACAGGAACCAATAAGAGACTTAGAGGATGGCAGGAATTAGGCAGAAAACTGACAGTCAACCAAGTGAAGAAAGTGTTTCAAGGAGGAAGAAGTGATTGGCTGCCAAATGCTGCAGACAGCGAAGAACTGACCATTGGATTTAGCATCATGGAATGGATTCTCTTGAAGAAGATTATCAAGTAGGCATGATTATCGGCCTATAAGCAACCTGGGGATTCAGAGGCTCCTTACTCCCTCCTCTGTCCTTGGAGTGTGAATTCTGTTTGCCTTTCATACTCCTAGAGGCTGCTCCAAGGATAGCCTTGAGATAGTGATGTGGTATTGAGACCATCCAGACAGTCTATGTGACTAGCCCCGTTAAAGCCTCTCTCTAGTTTTAAGATTTGGCAGGTGGGTATAGAGATCCACTTGTCTTGGTGGCTGCCCAAGACAAGCCTCATGTAAATTCCCTTCCTCATTGAACCTGCCAACTACAAATCTAGAGTGGCCTGCTTCTTTCTTTGGTCTCTCCCTACCCTCTGTTTTGAATTACACCTGGGAAGCTCCCAAGGTGGTTGCAAACCAACAAGTTCAAAAGAGAAAGGGGAATCATTGGAGACAGCAAATAAGGCAATTTTTTTAAAGTAGTTTTACTGTTAAGAGAAATTGAGAAACAGTTGGCAGAAGAGCCTGGGTGGTGCAGGTTTTTGTTCTTGTTTTGTTTTAAGATGGGAAAAATTATTTCATGTTTGTGTGCTATTGGAATTATCTGGAAGAGGGGAAATTGATGCAGGAGAGAAAGCAGGAGAATTGCTGAAGCATCCTTGAGCAGACAGGAAGAGACTGACCCTAATGCATCAGTTGAGGCGTGAAGATGCTTAGATTGGAACACAGGTCTTTCATACCACAGGAATAAAAGTAAGTATGTGAATACAGATGCCAGTTGGTAGGAGATAAGGTGGTAGAAGTTCTCTGCTGTTTCTATTTCCTCACTGGAATAGAAATCATCTATTGAGAATGAGGATGGTAAGGGACGTATTGCGGACTTAAGAAGGAGTGAACTGGTCATGTATGAGTGTGGGAGATGAATGGACCAGAGAAATGATTGTGTGGCTGCTGGGCAGCAGAAAGCATCCACTTGAATTTGAAGTGAAATTGGCAGAATTGTGTTGCTCGCAGGCAATGGTCAGCAACATGGGTGGAGGCATAGAGAGGGCGGAGTGGTGGCTATAACCAGGTTGAGGTTTTTCTGAAGTGGGTATGATGAATGGGGCAGGCAAGGGAGTGCTGATAATGATGAATCATGAACCGAAGCTGGAAAAGAGGGAAGTAAGGAATGAGAGGACTGCAGAGAGTAAAGGAAGGCAAAAATCGGTGGATTATCAATCCTAATGGGGTTGAAAATTATTGGAATTGGCATTCTTACTCTAAGGAGTACAGGATAGAGAGTAAGTGTGCTGGCAAAGTAAGATGCTGAAAGTTGAGGTCACAGAGAAGGTGCAGTTATTGGTGATAAGAAGGCCGGGGAAGATCATGGGGGGGTAGCATCTGAGGTCAGGTGATAGATCATTTAGTCCTGATGGTAGCATATAGTAGAGAGGTGTTGGGGAGACTTATCAGGAGCACGCAGAGGCTTGTGGCTCTCAATTCCTTCATTTTCTCTTGAGTCTTTCAGGATATGGATCTAAACACCAAGACCCCAGGCTGGAGGGCCACAGAAATTTGAGGCTGGGATGCATCCCTCAGCCACAGTTTTCCATTTGGTTCATAAAACCATCATTGGGGACTGTGTTAGCTCTAGTGCACCTGTGACTAGAGCAGAATGCACTTTTTCTCCAGGCTGGCAGATGGAAAGAAATCTAGAGTTAATAGTTATTATTAAAATATTACTAGGCCTGGCTCCCTCTTCTGCTGCATGCTAGGTATAATGTATGGTGGGGTTTTTTCTTTACTATTATTGAAAAAATTTAAATGGTAGAGAAATGAAGATAGGAAATAAAATAGAAAGATTCCCTCCTCACCCTCTTTACTACTAGCACCTCTTGGGTTGTTTTTTGAGCATCATTCCAGACATCTTTCCTTCTATTTCTGCCTATACATACATGTATATTTGTGTGGGTTCTGTACACACATATCTGTGTGTATGTGTGATTAAATCACAGAAAAAGTGGAAGTATTCTAACATGTGACTTACCTTTCTCCCTTGAGGCCTTCCATGCCAGCATATATTGAGCCAAAGATTTTTCTTCAGCACAGCTATATAATGTTACATGGTACAGAAGTGTAGGATAACTCTAAAGTCGTGTCCATGTTGATGGAAACTTAATTTTTATTCTCTGCTATTATAAATTATGCTGTAGAATATGTTAAAGAATATCTATATTCTTGTGTACCCCTGTACTTGATTTGACATGAATTGCTCTTACATGGAATTACTAATGAAAAATTACCTCATGTTTTAAGTCTGATCTTGTTGCCAAATTGTTCTCCACGAAGACAGTACCAATGTATTGTGATTGAGAGCATCCCTTTTGCCACCTCCTCATTCATACTTTTTATTTCCTCAACCCCTCCATAGTAGCTCTTCTGATAGGACTATTAGGAGAAAACATTTTCACCAAACAATATTATACTAATTTGGAGGAAATAACTGAAATGTAGGAAGAAGAAAAATAGGAAATATTTCATTCTTACTCCTTATTGCAGAGGATGGAATATTAGTGTTTCTCCAAATTCTAAGATTTAGCTAAAACACAGAAGGCCTTAACTAAATCTTTAAAGAGGAAAGCAATCAGAGGCAAGACTGTAGAGGAACAGAAGCCATCATAAAAGAGCAGACTTGATTTCTCTTTTGTTCCCAAAAATGTTATCTTCGATCTTCTTTTATTTTTTTTACACAGCAGGTTTATAAAGATTTTGAGTTCTCTGGTAAACCCTTGTAAGTCATAGATTCTGGATTTTATCTGAGTTTAATTCTGTGTTTGTGGTAATTAAATTGGAAAGAAATTTTGTATGAAGTTTTATTCTGTTTGGTCAAGTTTTCAGATCTTGAAATTCTGTCCTTTTTTGGAAGGAAATATCTGTAATAATACATATTTAGGATGTAACAGTATAGATTTAGTACTGCTTTTTCACTTTCTCATGCTTATTCTATATAGAATTTTATATTTATGATCTCCCTTCAGTTAAAAGTCATTTACTATTATTTTTTAAAAAGATTTTATTTATTTATTCATGAGAGACACAGAGAAAGAGAGGCAGAGACACAGGCAGAGGGAGAAGCAGACTCCATGCAGGGACCCCGACTTGGGACTCGATACCAGGTCTCCAGGATCATAACCTGGGTGGAAGGTGGCGCTAAACTGCTGAGCCACCCGGGCTGCCCAAAAGGCATTTATTATTGATGCCTTATTAACTGATAATTTTTTCAGAGGAACATTTAAAAACAAGTTTTAGGTATGAAACTAGAAGAGCTAAGTAAAATTCTTTTTCTCTTATTTAACTAAGAAAATATTTTAAAATTTTATGGATATGAGTATATACCTAAGATAAAGAATATATACAGACCGAAAATATGTGTGAGTATATGTATGTTTTAGATAACTTCATTGTGAATTCGTACTTGTCAGCACAATAATTATATATCCTTGAGTGCTTTATAGTTGGGCTTTCACATAAATACACATCTGGTTAAAACTCAAAACAATCTTGTAATACCCACTTAAATGTTTTTTTTTCCACTTAAATGTTTTTGAGGCTCACTTTATGTCTTTGAGGAGAAGATGATAGAAAAGTAACAGATGGCCAACAAGGATATTAAGTTAACAGGGAAGCAACTTAATTTACTTTATTTAGTTCCTGAGTTAAAGTTTTGTGTGTGTGTGTGTGTGTGTGTGTATATATATATATATATATAGTGTGTGTGTGTGTATAGGGCTCTGGGTATATAGTGTGTGTGTGTGTGTGTGTGTGTGTGTGTGTGTGTATATATATATATTCACTTTAAGAAAACTTGGGACTGTGTTTCCACTGAAGTCTTGCTTGTGATTTGCCTTGTTTTCTGCTTTTGTAAGGTCTGGCAGAGGGGAAGGGGAGAAAGAGGGAAGAAGAAGGAGGATTTGAACCCATGTTTATAGTTCCAACGTCAGTGCTATTTCTGCTTCTCCAAGAGTCTGTCTTCTGTTGACCTTTATCACTGGAAGAAATTCTTAGTGTTCAAAGCAGTTTTTCCTAGTCTCAGATCTAAATATGCTACTGACTGGATTATACATGTTTGAACATGTAAAAATATTTTCTTGTTAAATTAAGTTTAATCTTATACTTAATGTTCCCTATTATATGGGGAGAACTTTGAAGCAAGGATCAATAATCAAATGACACTAATGCTTCCTAATGAGAGAAATCACTCATCAATGCTAATTAAAAATATATTGGCTGGATGTCTAGTCAGCTGGGCTTAGTTCTTAACACTAAAGTCTTGAACATTATGAGAAAAACATTTTGTCCAGTTCAGAAATAGCTAGATTTTTCCCCCATATTTTCATTAGGAAAAATTTTAAGATGAAATTAAAAAATAATTTGTGTCTGGAGGCAGGGTGGTTACTGTGATCATACGTTGGTATTTGCTTCCTGTTGCTTGACTGCCACTGGGGCATTTAAGAATACATGTTTATGGCAGTTTCAATTTACTGAACATAGGAAAATAAGAACAATCATATGGTATGTTTTTTCCATAAACACCAGGTTATTTCAATGAGCTATAAGAAAATTATGCCACTTTTACATAGCACCACATTAATTTCTTAGAAGTAATTTAATATAATATAAATATAAAAATTTAGGGATGCCTGGGTGGCTCAGCAGTTGAGCTGAGGATGATTTCCTTTTCACATTCAAATTTTATGTGATGTAAGGATATTTGTCTTTTGTAACTTTGCTTCAAGCTCTACTTAATCTGATGGAGGAATTTACCTAAAAACATCAGTTAAAAAATAACCCAAAACAAATGCCACCAGGGAAAAAGTATTTGCAGCCCTTTTTTTCTTTGTCTTTAAGATGGTTATAAAGTCATAGATCTTTCCACTTTCTCTCTTTATTGTTCCTTGTCCAGTGAAATTCATCCTAATCTTTAAATTCTTTGGGAAGTGAGAATGAATCAAGTCCTAGTGAAAGACTCATAAGTCAAATTGGGCCAATGCAAATCCATTCAATTGAATTTGAATTTAGAAGACTTTTCAGCTAAAGCATACTAGGAAATATTATGATCTTTTACAGAGAATGGGTATGTCTGCCTCAGTATCTAAAAGGGCTCTGGGTGTGGTCACCACTAAAAACTGGACAGGTGGAAATAACCCATCTGTGTCCTGGATTTGTTCTATGAAGGCTTGACACTGCTAAGGGAGGATTCCCTTTCTCTGTATTAAAGAATTCACCTGAAATCTTACCAAACTGCGATATCCTCTTTTCCCCTAAAAAAACAAATTACTAGGGGACTATGTCTTGTTACACTATTTATTCAAGACTTGAACAAATTAATATACTAGTGAGTTTGAAGACTAAATCAGAAAGGTCAACAGTGTTAAAACTGCTTAGCAATTTAATTATTCTTAAATATATTTGGATTCTCTACAGTACAGATGGTTCCCATTTAACCTGTCAGTTTTGTTACGGCTATGTTTTAGAGATAGCCACACCTATTGACACACACTTGGTTAACATTTCAATTCAACACCGGAGACAGTTTTTCTGTACAGAGTAGTTATTTTCAATTGGATGGCAAAACTAAGAGACTACCACGATTCTGATGACCATTTATGTCTTATACTTTCCCTGAATGTACATTTCATTTGACGTGTCTATCTTATGGTCTCTGACTGTAACATGGTCTTATCAAACCCTTTAAAAATAAGCATTGGATTTCTGTGTAAATCTCATTTTTAATCTTTTTTTTTTTTTAGATAATTCTGAGAAAAAGCCATTCCTATGATCCTTAGATGTTGAAAGAAACAACGTAGAATCAGGTATTAGCATCTTCCTTTCTTGACTTTGTTGCAGATTCTTTTTTCTTTTTAAGATTTATTTATTTATTTAGTAGAGCACAGATTGAGAACATGAGTGGGGGGGGAGGGGTAAAGGTGAGGAGGAGAGAGAGAGAGAGAGAGAGAGAGAGAGCCTGATGTAGGGCTCAGTCCCAGGACCCCAGATCATGCATGACCTGAGCCAAAGGCAGACTCAACCAACTGAGCCACCTAGGTGCCCTGACTTTGTTGCAGATTCTGTTTTCCTTAGGTTAACTTGGACGTTGAGCGTCCCTTCTACAGTGCTGTCAAGGTTTCTAATTTCTGTAAAAGCTAAAGGTGTCGTTCCCCCAAACTCATGTATTAGTGTGTCTTTGAACTGAAGAAAATCCTTCAGCAGTTTCGTTTTCAGAGATCTGAAAAGACTCCATGGCATCACAGTAAGATGTGTGGCATCTTGTTTACCACAGACCCTTATAGGTCAAATCAGCTTTTGTTTCCTAGTTATTAAGTCCAGGAGCCAATAGCTATTTCACTAAGCCACAAAAATCACTTAGCCTCCCTACCAATCAATGCCTGCTACTGCCTTAAAGAAGTATATGTAACACCCTGGAAATTCAATTCCAAAACAAGTCTTGAAAATCCGTTGAGTTTTTCACTCCTTGGAGAGGACATACCTGGACATATACAACCTGTTCAGTTCTTGCTCTAGCAAGGATTTGAAAACCTGTTTATGGCTTGCCTCCTTTTTAGCAGCTATTCTCAAACCACATCACTGTTTTCCTTGAGCTTGTATCAGTGAAAAGCTGTTTTCCTTAGTGCTCAGGAAAAGAATAACAGATTAAAAATTTTTGAGTGTTCAGCTTTTCTCCAACAGTTGTCCTGCATCTACTTAGGGATAACCTGGGAACATATAGGATAGATCTGATATCTCACGCTTTGTTTCAATCTTTCAGAAATAATAACAGTAATGATTACCGTTCGTTTGTTAATATCTTGTCCTTATATGACTTAATTTCTGCCAGTAGGCAACATAAGATGGATGCCTAAAACAGTTGAGAACTTACTGTTGTCAGTGACATCCTTACTAGACACAGGAATCACTTTACCCCCCATGTTTGTTTTGAGGGCCTGTGACATCAGCTTATACAATTTGGCTCCCACATCTCGATGGTATTCGTGGAGGGAAATAGAAACATGACATTGCTTTTTCCTTTTTTCTTTTTCTCTTTCTCCAATTTACTTTTTCCTTTTATAGTATAAAGTCTTACCTTTTTATTTACTATTTATTATACTTTTTAATTTGCGCATAACAGTATGCTGTTAACTTAGATATTAAATGATTTTTTATGACTATCTGGGCACAGATTACTTAGGAAGTATACAAATTCTTGATTGTAGGTTTATTTGCTCTTAATTGATCAGCATCACAAAGATTAAGGACAGATAACTGATGAGAGTTCTTTCCTTTTTTGCATTGCTGTCTGTTTCTGGGGAAATGGAAGAGAGGAAGAGAATTTTGGGGGTATTCTGTTATCTTTTGAGTCTTCTTATAGTTTGTCTAATAGGAGTATTCCTAGTTACCAGTGTGTCTATTCCATGGAATTATTATTGGGAAATTTTTTTCTGCTTATTCTGTTTTCCCTCTTGATTCCTACAGCTTTGTTAGTTGTACTATCAGTGCCAAATCTATGTTTAGCTTCTTATCTGTACCTGGGAGACTTACAGCTTTTTATTGAAAGAGCATTTATCTTTTTTAGTTCCCATATATCGTAGTTAGGGATTAAGAATCATATAGTCCTAGTTAAATACAACCCCCTTTATCATTGAAGCCCTCACACTGGAGGCTCTATGTTAGAATATTGTCATTAATTTCCCAATCAACTGTCACCCAGGGATATAAAGAACTATATAAAGTCATATAAAACCTATCTTTCCCAAAAAAAAAAAAAAAAAAGAAAAAAAACCACCTATCTTTCTAAATAGGCCTTCTCCTTTCTATTCCATTGCACTTTTTCCTTTTTACAAACAAAGCTCTAACTTGTTAATAGAGATATGATGTTTTTACTTTCTTTCACTGTTTATTTAAAAAGCACATCAAGAATTTACTCTTGTGGAGCATCCAGGTGGCAGACTTAGTTGAATTGAGACTCTGCCTTCAGCTCAGGTCATGATCTCAAGGCCCTGGGATCGAGTCCCACATCAGGGAGCTTAGGGGGAAGCCTGCTTCTCCCTCTCACTCTGTCCCTCCTCCCCATTTGTACACACTTTCTCTCTCTCAAATAAATAAAATCTTTAGGGGAATAAAGAAAAAAGAATGTGCTTTTGTGAAAAGCTGTGTTGAGTGTGGGATCAGAGTCAGACTGAGCTGAGTTCCAGTCCCAGATCTCCCCTTTTTGGTCTTGTGGCCCTGGGCCAATTACTTAACCTTGGGGAACCTCTGTCTCCATATTTTAAAATGGGAATAATTTCAGGGCTATGGTTAGTTGATGCACATGGCACACAGAATGGAAGTGCAGCTCTAATTATTACCATTACTCTTCAGTTTGGCATAGATCAGGTTGGCAGGCCAAGTATGTGAAATTCAGAAATATTTTTCCTTTTTTTTTTTTTTAAGATTTATTTATTTATTTATTTTTAGGAGGTGGGGAGCGGGGAAGGGGCAGAGGAAGAAAATTTCAAGCAGACTCCCTCCTCATATGGAGCCAGGACAAAGGCTCAATCTCACCATCCTGAGATCATGACCTGAGTGGAAACCAAGAGTCAGGCACTTAACTGACTGAGCCACCCAAGCACCCCTCAGAATGTTTTATTTTATTCAAAAAAATTTTAAGACTTTACATTTTTTAAGATTATATTTATTTATTTGAGAGAGTATGAGTGCAGTGGGAAGAAGCAGAAGGAGAAACAGACTCCCCACTGAGTAGGGAGCCCAATGTGGGGCTCGATCCCAGGACCCTGAGATCATGACCTGAGCCGACGTCAGATACTCAACCAACTGAGCCACCCAGGCACCCCCTCAAAATACTTCAAGCATTCTCTTCTATTCTCTAAATTCTTTTTGATCCAGAATTGATCATTCCTGTAGGTCTTTCCCTTTTATACCATTGATTTTTCCTTAGATGTTTGCTTAGCATTGGTTGTAGGTACATGTTTATGAATAAAACGCTAAATTGGCTGATATACATCGTGGTTTTATTTCTCCAGAAATGCTTTCCTCTGAATGACATAACTATGTCAGTTATATTAATTAACTGTTGGTGGTTATTAATGGCGTTATACTGTTGGTGGCTTTTCCTGTAAGGGAGTTGGAAGGCAAGCTCAGACCTTTAAAATTGCCAAAGTAAGGAAGCTGTTACTCAAGGCTAAGCAAATGAGATGTATCCAGAATTGGAATGGTTTACTGTATTTTACCTGTAGGATCTGTCTTTTCTCTCAGTTTCCCAACAATTTCTGAGTCTAAAATTAATTTAAATACTAAATTACCCTAAACTATATGCTCTTTTTCCGTTTCCCAAGTGAGACTCTCCCAGGCAGGTCACTAACTTTATGTGGATAGCAATTTTCTGCCTTTAGCTCAAAAGGGAAGCCTTAACTGGCTTCTCGGTGTAATTGGTTGTGAGACAGGCTGAACAGTACTGAAGAGCTGAATCTGGTGATCTGACTATAGCTCTAATTAACTGTCTTCATGACTGTCCAAGGAGCCAGTTTTTATTCTCTGACTCAGAAGGAGCTTGTTAGAGAGAACTCTTGTTTAATCTCTGATGTCTTTGACCTTGGTTTCAAATTTCTTAGGATGTCTGATCCATTGATGACTCTCATTCTTGTTTTGTTCTTAGTGTTATTGTGGTTCCATTCAAATGGTTTTTATTTTTTATTTTATCATTTCAATTTATAGGGAGGGGAGGTGGATGTAACTACTCAGCTTGAATGAGTCAAGTAAACATTTTCATATGATTTTTCACTTAAAAGCTTCAGACCTGTATCCATACTCTGTTGAACTCATAAATGTTAGTAGCATAAGCTTATTGATGGTACTAGGTAGTGAATATTACCCTACACATGATATATTCCTACCCATTGTCTCATCTTGCTTAGTTCCTAACTTGTTATTGGTAGCATATACTGTGCACCCATATCCTTACTCCTGCTTCCTCCCTCAACACGTATTGTTCATTCCTAATCCTGTGTTTCTGCTCAACCCTCCCACTTTTATTTCCTCGTATTCTTTCCTTACATCAAGCTTTCTACCAGGTTTATACTGTTGTTAGTGATCTCTCTTCTTTCATCCACCCCTCCACCAGCAGTCCATTCCATCAGGCTACCCTTTCTCCATTGCCTACAGAAAAGTACAAATGCTAGTATATAACATTCATGAATTGTTCTAAATGATCCTGAAGTAATGTTGTAATACCATCTCCCAGTATATTTTCCTCACACTTTGGAATCTACCTTCAACTGGATTATTCAGTACTATCCCTCAGTTCTTTGTGCTTCCACTACTATTATGTAGTACATAGTTCTCCTAAACTTAGATGCCTTTCTTCCCGTATTTACTTCTCAAATTTTGCCAACTTAAAGTTATGCTCAAACCAAATGCTATCTATTCTGGCAAGCCTTGAAGATTTCTTAGTCACAACTAAACCTTCCCTTATGATCCTATATTTTAGTAGCTCTTGGGCATTCATTTATTTAATACTCACCATTTGATTATTCACTGGAAACTCTGATGTAGGAACATCAGGAACAGCTGATGTAGGAATTTTTTATTCCTGCTGTAAGGCAAGTACACCAGTCCAAGTGAATGATAAAACTGCCATGAAAGTTGCAAATACAGTTAACTCATGCTATATAGATATGCACAGGAAATATGATTTTGGTGAAATTATTTGAGAGTTTGTGCAAATCTGGAATTCATGCAAGTGTTTTTGTTAAAGATTTTGTGGATTCTTAAAATTCTCATGACATCAGTTAACAATGTTAGGGTTCTTCTGCATTTTTTTTGTACTCACAGTGTGCATTAGAAATTATTTGCTGTTGTGTCTCAACAAAGATTGTAAGTTTGTTGAATGCAGCTTTTGTTGTGTACCAAGAGTATTTCACAGTCTCTTATCCTCCAAGACAGTCAGCATTATCTTTGATTCTTTTTTCTCTGGACCAGAGCCAGGTAGATCAGAGTGGTCTGTACCTGAGCACACTGAGCCAGAGGATGGCTAAGGTTGATTTCACTCCCCTGCATCTGCAGGTATTGCATTCATGGCAACAACACCATGGCTCCGTGGGAAGAAAGCATACAACACCTCATGTGGGTTTCTGATAAAGTACAATTGGATCTGTATTTCATCTCCAGTATGATAAAGTACAATTGGATTTGTATTTTTTCTCCAGATTACTGGAAGTATCCGCTGTTTCTCAGACCTATTTTCTAATTGCTTGTGGTGCATGGGTTAACCCAGGAATGATGCAAACAAACATATTTCAAATGTGTCAATGGGTCTGGGTGTGGAGTAGTGTGGAAATCTTAGATAATGATGACTGGCAAACCCAAGATATCTCAAAGTCTAGTTTGCATAAATGACACATAAGCTGCCCCAGAACCAATTTTTTTCTTTCTTTTTTCTTTAATTTTTCTTTAATTTTTAAAAAGATTTTATTTATTTACTCCTGAGACACACACAGAGAGAGAGAGAGAGAGAGAGAGAGAAAGAGAGAGAGAGAGAGGCAGAGACACAGGCAGAGGGAGAAAGCAGGCAGAGGGAGAAGCAGGCTCCACGCAGGAAGCCTGACGTTGGGACTCAATCCCAGGTCCCCAGGATCAGGCCCTGGACTGAAGGCGGTGGTGCTAAACCGCTGAGCCACCCGGGCTGCCCCCCGAGCCAATTTCTGATATGTGGCTAATATTTCTTCCTCCTCACTGCCCAGTTTTTGTGTGTGTTTAACTATCATTATTAATAGTGCATTTTGTGTTGCAATTAAAAAGATGGCTAATTATATTTGAAAAGAAAATCACCAAGACCCAGATTGCTATTGTATAAAAACTTAATTATTTAAGGTCATTTTTTTTTTTTTTCTAAAATTTTCACTCTGAAGGTACAGGAATTAACAAGCAATAGTCCAAGCAGAATTCAAACCTGTCTTGTAATCTGTTTAATTTTATAATGAATTGTCCCTATCATCATGCACCTGTGTCCATACTCTGTTGAACCCATAGATTAAATGTTAGTAACATAAGATTGTTGATGGCACAAGGTAGTGAATTGGAGCTATTCTCCCAGCACAGGTATCTTGTCATAAGGCAAAATCTTCTGTATTCTTAGGAATTTATGAGAGGGTGTTTGTTTTGTGACGCTGAAGAAAACCTCAGAGACCGTTGGAAGGAATTGAGGCCCTGGATTCAGTCTCTAAACAACACACCATCTGATACTGAAATATAAGTGTGGCTTGTGGCGAACATAATTTCTACACTTTTACCCTTGTAGTTTATCAAACAAGTGGGACCTCCAGCCCTCTGATAACAATGGAAAGAGCAGGGGCTTTGAGATTCTTCAGATCCAGGTTTGAAAATTCATACTCTTTGTTTTTAAACTAGCTTCTCTGAGACTGCTTTCTCATCAATAAAGTGGAAAAGACTTGCATCATGGGAATCCCATGAAGATTAAATGGGACCACATTAGAATGCCTCTAACATAGTAAAGACTTGATGAATAATATCTGTTCATCGTTGTCGTTGTTGTTATGCTGATAGCCAATTCTTGAATTTATTTCAACTGTGTTTTGTGACCTGAGAGCCAGAGAGTGAATCCTTTGTGTAGCTTCCTGTGCTTCTTTGTAATAATTGTATTGCTTTTTCCTTAAACTGTCCATTTTTCATTACACAAATATAGTGTTTTGTTAATTCTGCAACTCTGAAGCTGCACAAAATGCTTTCGTTCTGAATCAAAATTGTTTGAAGCTTTTGCATGGTAATGTGCAATCTGTCTTCTCCATGAATTAATAACAACTGCTCCCTCACACCCCCAAAAGAAACACCAGACAATACAAAGGCTTTTTAAGCTCAGCTAATTTCCAGTTTGCAGAGGTGTTAGAGAGGACTCATACCAGTATATTCTACAGTAGATTCTTAGGTTGTACCTACTGTGTGTAAGGTGCTCTGCCAGCCATTACAAAGTGTATAAAGGCCTTGTCTTGAAGGAACTATAAAGTGGAAGCAATAAGACATAGATAATGAGAATTATAAGGTGATTCAAAATGTGGTCAGTGCTGATACGGGTGCTAGGCACTATGTGGTGGTGCAGGTGGGGAAGCATTGTTTTTGCCTGTGGGGAGTCAAATAAGGCTTCAAAGCTGAGATTGCAGATGTCTCTTAGGTCTCCTCTTAAAGATCCTGTGTGTCTTTACAACTGTGAAAAATCAGAACTGCACACTTACTTTAGAGGCATTCTGTATGGTTGAAGAATAGAATGAGACAATTGGGCATTCTCCTTGCTTGTGTCCCAGTAGCCTTTTGAACGTGGTCATGTGGATGGGAGTTTAATAGAGTGGAGAGGAAGGAGATTGGTGGGCTGAATTTGCAAGAAGCAATGTGTGTGGTGTACAGAGAATACATTCTCTATCCCTACGTAAGGTAATGTGGCAAGGCTGGATGTGACTTTACCTTTTCTTCATTAAAAGGAACAAAAAAATTCGTCATTCTAGATTAGAGACCAAGACTGCCCCACTGTGGATAAAAATCTGTTTGAAGACTCAGATCAGAAAAATCCTTTTTCTGTGTAGGAAAGATTTGCACAGCCTAATAATCTTACATCAGAGTGAGATGTGTATGGTAATTGGAAAAACGTGATCTTCAATTTTTTTTCCTGCTTCCCTGCAAATGAAGCAGTCTCTTGGTTAGAATGGTTTCTGATATTTGCATATTTTGCAGAGACAGGTGTAAAGAGGTAAAACGTTGCTGCAACATCTGTGAATTAATCAAAACTAAAGGACGAGGAGACCATAAGAATGAGCCTTTTGCCCTTTAAAGAAAAAAATCATCTTTATTATTTTTACCCTAACAGCTGAAAAAGCAACCTGTGGTTAGAGATGTTATCTATCCTTTAACACCTGAAATAATTTTAATCCTCGTTCTCTGAATTCTTGTAAAAGAAATCCATAGTATCCTAAGATACGGAGGCACATTTCAGTAATTTTATAAATATATAGATATATACATAATATATATTTTAATAGAAATATTTTATCTAATTAGTTTTCTTTCTTTGTGTCACTCATTAATCCTACTCAGGAAACTTATTTTAAAATTCTTGTGTCTCAGAAAGTGACTACGAAGGCTTAATACCTGCAGGATGAACTAGGAATGGGAGAGGTGGTGATCCATGCTTGGTACAGTTTTCATCTGGAAGGAACTGTCTCTGTCTGCCTTTTTTTTTTTTTTTTAAATTTTTTTTTTTAAATTTATTTATGATAGTCACAGAGAGAGAAAGGGAGAGAGGCAGAGACACAGGCAGAGGGAGAGGCAGGCTCCATGCGCTGGGAGCCCGACGTGGGATTCGATCCTGGGTCTCCAGGATCGCGCCCTGGGCCAAAGGGAGGTGCCAAACCACTGCGCCACCCAGGGATCCCTCTCTGTCTGCCTTTGAGTTGAGTTCTTTTTCTCCTTCCTGCTGCTTACTTTTTAGGGCTTATTTATCACTTCTGTCAGAGGCTGCAATGGGAAAATGAAGAAAAGTGAAAGTCCAGATTTATTAATTTTTTATAGTTAGCCCTTGGTTCAAAAGGATAAGAGGCTGGAGCGATTGGATAAGAGATGATGTAGAAATTATTTATTAGTACAGCTCTGTCCTCTTGTCCAGTAATAAGCAAAAGAAAAAATCCTACAGAATTAAATCTATACTGGACAAAGGATAATTAACCTTTTTAAATAATTGTAGCCACAGTACTATGAACTCTATGATTAATCTGCTTCCCTAATATTATCATCATAATAGTAAACATTTACTAGGCATTTGTCCTAGTCAGCAAGCATACTGTCCTTTATATGCATTTCTTCACTTACTCCCTGTTCAACTTGATGAGGTGGGTACCACTATTATCGTCTTTCACAGATGTGGATATTGAAACTTACAGAATGTAAATATCTTGTTAAGGACATTGAGGCCATTTACTAATGAAGCAAGAACTCAAAACAAGGCTGTCTGACCTCAGGTGCCTGCACTTAACCTCTGTCTGGGTTGTCAAACTGAAATATTTATTAATTTGCCATCGTGGATATGACCCAATAGTAGATACCTGGAGTCACTAAGTATACTCATCTTTATGGAACACGTCATTCTTGAGATGCACAAATTAACCTAAACAACGGCAAAATCAAAGATAAATAAGTGAGGGAAATGTGATCATCTTAAAAGACCAGGGCTTGACCTGATAGGATTGGAATGGAGATTCCTACTCCCCTTTGTATTTGAATCCTGTGCCTGGCCCTACACCAGTCGGAGTTGAGTTCATTGAAGAAGTGCCACCTACATGTCAGGCCATGGTACTGGCCATGGAGATACAAACACCAAGCTCTGTGTAAAGGACTTTGGATTTCCAGGGGAGTAGATGGTGATGATAACACTGTGTGCCAGGCTACCAGATATCGATTATGATTTTGTGAGAAATGTTTCATCTTCAGATTAGTTTGGGAAATACTGTGTTAAACAAAGTTAAATTTTTTTAGTTGCAGGGTTTCTCAGAGCCTTTTAGATACTAATATGCTTTGTGACTATCCTAGAAGTTGTCATAATTTGGAAAACTTTGAAAGGAATGCCTTGGGTCACTTTCTCTGGTTTCCTTTCTTCTAGAATACCTTATTCTAGGTAAAATTTATGACTCCTTTAGAAAAACTCTTAGGAATGACCTAATATTTTGAATATGGGTATAATATTTTTAATTTGGTAGTTGGGGGATTAGAGATTTAAATTTAACTGAAAGGTCTTTTTATCCCTCCTTGAATCAGGAATCTCACTTGCTTAAAAAGTGTTATTTTATAACAAGAACAACAACAAAAAGGCCTGAAAGTAATTATTAAGAGAATCATTAGGGAGCCTGAGGAAGGAACACCAAGGAGAGTTGATGACACTCTGTTCCTCAGCCTGTTTCCATTTCTGCTGCAGGACTTGAGAGGCACTGGTGAAACTGTCCGTCTTCCTGAATTCTATCAGATGCGCCCTATGGGGAAGAGGGGCGTTGTAGATGGTGGCTCTGATTTTTCATCTCTGAAACTACTAACTTAAAAAGCCGGATTCAATAGTGAATTGAACTCAGTCATCAAAATGATTCAGTTGAACCACCTTAAAGAAAAATTATTTTGGAAGCAGCATCTGTTGTCAAATAGGTGATTCTTCCTGGAATTCACTTGTGCTGTGGTTTTTTTCTCCAATGTATGGTTTGGTTTGGTGAGAACTACTTTGAGACAAGAATAGACCAAATGTGGGTCATTCTAGGGCAGAGGTGACTCTTGAATCACTACTGTGTTTATAAAAAGTAAAAATATGTATGGGCATTCTTAGGACAACTTTTTCACCAGTAAAGATAATCATTGAACCGACTCCAGCCTAAATGACGGGGCAGAAAGGCAGAAAGGGGAACGAAAGGGCATTGGATATTACCATTATCAACAGATGTTTACAGAAGGCTGACTGTGAAGCAGAGTTAAGATAAAGTTCTGCCGGGTGGCTGGCTGGCTCAGTTGGTATAGCATGCTACTCTTAATCTTGGGGTCATGAGTTCAAGCCCCTGCATTGGGCATAGAGCTTCCTTTAAAAAGAAGGAGGGGGCGCGCCTGGGTGGCTCAGTGGTTGAGTGTCTGCCTTTGGCTCAGGGCGTGACCCTGGGGTCCTGAGATTGAGTCCCACATCAGGCTCCCCTAAGGCAGCCTGCTTCTTCCTCTGCCTGTGTCTCCACCTCTCTCTGTGTATAGCTCTCATGAATAAATAAATAAAATCTTGGAAAAAAAAAAAAAGAGTCCTGCCTTTATCAGACACGCTGATTAGATAAGGCAATAGACATATACCTAAAACTTTAAATAATAAGACACATATGCTAAGTGTCATGTGAGTGATATAGATGATATGAGAATTCAGATAGGATGTGGTAGGCAGAATAATGTTGCCCCCTCAAAGATGTCCACGTCTTAAATCCTGGAACCTGAGAAGATGTTATATTGCATAGCGGAGAGGAATTAAAGTTGTTAATCAACAGACCTTGAAACAAGCAGATAATTTTGGATAATCCTGGTGGGCCCAGTATAATCCTAAAGGTCCTTTAAGTGGAAAAGAGAAGCAGAAGAGGAAGTCAGAGTGAGAGAAAGAAGTAAAGATGCCACATGGTTGGAGGAAGGGGCCACCACCCAAGGAACGCTAGTGACCTTGAGAAGGTAGAAAAGGCAAGGAAACAGCTTCTTACTTTGAGCTCCCAGAAGGAGTGTGGCCCTGCAAACACCTTGACTTCTAGCCTAAAGAGACCTACTTTGACTACTGGCCCCCAGAACTATAAAATAGTCCATTTTTGTTGTAAGCCCCTACGTTTATGATATTTTGTTACAGCAGCAATAGGAAACTGAATACAAGGATGCAGAAAAGAAAAAGGAGTCAGAGACAGTTTCATGAAGAAGGTGGTGTGTTTGAGCCAGGCACTAAAGATGGTAAGAAGGAGTTGTAACAGGGTCATAGAGTTTATGTTCCAGGTATGAAGCTAAGTTCTTTATACCCTTTCATTCATTTATCCTCACAAAATCTCTCAGGATAGCATTCTTTCCTCTTGTGTACTGAGAAAAAACAAGATTTAGAGAGACCAAGTAACTTGTGCAATCACCACAGGCAGGACCAGTCACTACCACTAGTAAATAGCTGGCCTTTTAGCAAGATGGCAGCTGATGACATTTATTGAGTGCTTATTTTGCATAGGCAAAGTGCTGAGGATGTCACTGTCATTATCTCATGGAATGTCATTATCTCTCTTCAGACTCTTAAGGTTTGTAATTTTCTGAGGTATGAATTTGGCCAGCAAGAAGGCAGAATTGGAAGAAAAGAGACTAGAACCAGAAAATCCAGTCAAGACGCAACAGTCCTGACAAGTGCTGATGAAAACGTAAAATACAGGAAAACACAGTAGGCATGGGAAGGAGAAAAGACTCCAGAGGCCGTCTACTCTGTTGAAATATAACTCTCTTATTAAAAAAAACTTCCCTCCATCTCTAGTTTCTCCCTCCCTGTGTGATTAGGGTGCTGCATTTTAATGAGTTTAGGCATTTGATAATTAGAACTAATGACAGGTGTCAGTATTGACAATGCTGTAGACTAAACTTTTCCACTTACCCATAGAAGCGTGGGTAGCAATCATGTAAACTCTGTAATGTGCCTCCTGCAGTGGTAACTCACAGAGATTGTCTTTAATTTCTTGGTGTTTAGGAGTAACTTTCTTAAGTTCGACAACAGCAAATATATATTTATTGAAAGCCTATCATTTAAAAAAAATTTTTTTTCAAGATTTTGTTTATTCACAAGAGACACAGAGGCAGAGACATAGACAGAGGGAGAAGTGGGCTCTCTGCAGGGAGCCTGATGTGGGACTTGATCCCAGGACCTCGGGATCACATCCTGAGCTAAAGGTAGACGCTCAACCACTGAGCCACCCAGGTGTCCCTGAAAGCCTATCATTTAAAAGAGCAATATACTGGGGCACCCGGGTGGCTCAGTCAGTTAGGCATCTAACTCTTGATTTCGGTTTAGGTCATGATCTCAGGCTGGTGATAGAGCCTTGCTTGTGCTTATGTACACTTGTGCATGCATACATACTACCTCTCTCTCAAATACAATCTTTTAAAATACTTCAATTTATTTATTTTAAACTATTTACTGTGGGAGTCTCAAAAATGACTAGAAATCAATTTGAAGATATACTTAAGAGTGGTGACAGTAGTGACATGGAGCTAGAAGGAGGTGGTAAATAAGCATTAGCATCAGTAACTTTGTAGGATGAACCTAGCTTCTTTTCAAGTAGACATAAATTTTCAGTTTTCTTTGCCTAAATAAAAGAACCTTTTAAAGACTACTAAAGCCTGTGAAACTCCGATCTCATATATGTACAGTTCTATCCATGGGATTATTTGAGTGGAACTCCTTTCCCAATCTTTCGAAGAGTCATCAAAGTAAGTTTCATGATCTTGAATATCTTCCTTCTTCTAATGGAAGGATATATTATTTATTCTGCTTATAAGTAAAGAGGTAATGATATTATTGTTGCAGGGAGTTCTTTTTTAGAATGTGTGGATCCTTTAGTTAGTACTGAATGATACAAAACATTTATCGATCGATCCATTTTTTAAACATAACATAGAGTATATACTCCCAAGCTGGAATTTGACTTAGGAATATAGTACAGAATCCCTTCATAGATAATACTAACTTTAAAGATAACACTCATTTTAAATACTCATTTTAATACTCCAGTGTGAGGTACAAGGCAGGTTCCATTATACCACTTCCTGCTCTGAGTGTGGCTGTGTGTATTCATTCACATAGACTTGAGTCTTCCCACTAATTTCAAAGAACGATTTAGGACTTTCCACTGCCAACTTGAGTTAGTAGTCTAAGTTCCCTATGCAATAGGGTTTGATTTTCTGTCTAGTTAAGTGATCAAAGCCAAATCCTCAAAGCCTGAATGTCTTACCATGGATTCTAATAAGTTCTAAGTTGGCCATTCTTCATAGTTTTAATCAAAGCAAAAGATGATATTTGCATTCTTGTCATCTTCGTTTCAAAGTGTTTTGTCGTATTATTAGATTCAGAATCACCCTGAATGGTCACACATCAGTAGACTCTGCCCAGCCATTCCTAGTATGCCGTCCCTGCCAGAACAGAGGCCCATTTCTACCTAAGTGGAATATCACCTATGTACATAAACATTGGATTCATGCCTGTCCAGATTACTTAGAATCAGAAGTTGTCATGGCAGGAAGATTTGGGTGAACTGGAATTCTCCTACAGAGTCACCAGCCTGTGAGAGCTTCCTATCACTCTCCTGATCTCAGTCTCCTTGAGGGGCCGTGGGTTCCCCCATTGCCTCCTTTACATCTCCCAATAACATTTGTACTCACATAGCCAACAGCACCCTTGGCACCAGTTCTGCCTTATGTTGCTTTTGTTCTGCCTGTGGGGTTTTCTTCCATTTCCTCAATTAGCTTTATTAACAGGAGACATGGATGAGTAAGAACAGGGAATGCAAGCAGGTTTTCTCTTTCTCTCTCCCACTCCAGTGTGTGTGTGTGTGTGTGTGTGTGTGTGTGTGTGTGTGAGAGAGAGAGAGAGAGAGAGACAGACAGACAGACAGACAGACATATGCCTACAAAACTAACAGACTTGGGATGCCTGGGTGGCTCAGTGGTTGAGCGTCTGCCTTAGGCTCCAGGCGTGAACCCAGGGTCCTGGGATCAAGTCCTGCCTCAGACTCCTCACAGGGAGCCTGCTTCTCCCTCTGCCTGTGTCTTTGCCTCTCTCTCTCTCTCTCTCTCTCTGTGTCTCTCATGAATAAATAAATAAAATCTTAAAAAACAAAATAAACCCAACAGACTTTTACGTAGCTCTACAGCCATGCTGACCTTCACGTTAAGAGTATACTACTGATCTTTGACCTAAATCATAACACAGCCCAGTGGGCCCCTGGGGTTAGTGCATTATCTACAACAAATGTGCAGCATTTGGCAACTAAATTTTAGGGTTAGAATATTCTTATTTTTAATAACCCCTTTTTTTTCATATAAATGGTGAGACTTTGGTATAGTAAGTTATTTCTATGATTCTTAAGTATGCAAAAGCTCAAGAAGCCTTGCAAATATATTTTTTCCTAGTTACTTAAAAATTAGAAACTCTGAAAAAAATTGGGGGGATATAGGCCAAAGAGTATTTGATTTGAAATAAATAAAATCCATATGCTTAAGGCACTATAGTCAAGATGAAATTTCCATATTTGCTATGGATCTGTTCTCATTTTTTTTAAGGGACTTTTATCCAAATGTTTTATTACTGTTGGCGAGATCCAGATCCCAAATCTGCCCTCGGTGCTTTGTTTTGTTCAGTCTTAGATTTTGGACCAAAATAATAACCATTTATTAATTTGCCAAAAATTCAGCATCGCCACTAATGTTATTTCTTGACAATTGCACAATTGTCTTGGCTGTCATGGAGATTTCTTAGCTTAAAATAAGCATGTAAAAATTTTTGTAGACACACACAACAGACACGTACTAAACATATATGTATTTAAGCTAAAAGATGGCTTAGGGCAAAATGTGAAATCCAGTTCTTTGTACACTCTGAGAAAAAAAAATAGACAAGAACATGTGTTTTAATTTGTTTTCCATTGTCACAAGCTGGGGGACAGGGGATATTGCAAGCAATGGATAATTTACCCCTTACCCTCAAATCATCAAATATATGGGTCTTAGGAGTGACATGTTATAATCGTTGTGTATGTATATTTACATAGGAATATAACACCGAGAATTTGGGAGGGAATGTTTAAAATGTCTTCCAACAGATTATCAGCTCGTTCATTAGAGAAGTACTGTGAGGAGGCATTTATATCTCCTTAGAGCACAAAGTATAAAACAACTGTAGAATTTCCTGTTTTAACCAAGAATGAAGGAGAGCTATGAGCCATTTGCTTCCCGAGTGGACACATTCCAGCTGTGCAGATTGGTCATAGCACATCTGCCAATCAGAACAGGCCCTGGAGGGAAGCCCTCAGATGCTGAGTCTTGTTTACGTGCGTTGTGACTCTGTTTCTCCCCTCCTCCCGTGTGTTGTACCACTAGGCAGATTTGCGGGGGAATTCGCTATTACATGCCTAAATAAACTCTACGAAACTAAGATCACAGCCACGTCAAATGGCATCCTGGGCAGATTTTTAGCTCATCGTTAGCCACAGGTAAGAATTGTTGCTTTGTTAATACTGAAGATAGCTGATCTGCATCCAGTTTCCAGCTCTGCTTTGAGGTATTTTACTTTTGGTAATAAAACTAGCAGCCTAAAGCTAAAGAGGAACGATTCAAAAAAATGATTAAATGTGTGCTCTATTGCTAGACTTTGAAAGTTTTAGTGCTCCACAAGTGAAAAACCATGATGTTTTTATTTGAGGGACTGTAAAACTAAGTTAAATTAAAACAAAAGTTTTAAAAGCGGCAGTAATACTAGGTCACTATGTAGAGAAACAGGAACCAAAAGCATAGTAATATTGTGCATTTTGGAGAGCATTTTATCTAAACAAATATGTTTTATTGTGAATCTTCCTACTTGTTATTCTCTTAGAGAACATACTTCCTGTGTACTAACTCCCTGGTTTAAAGAAACATTTCTTTTTCATTATGAACCTATTCAGAAAGAACTGATAAATACATTTAACTGTGTAAATCCTATACTTCTTCTTCCATAACTCTCTCCAGAAGTTTTATAGTATATTTTTAGTATCTTTTTGTTGCTCCAGGAGCAATGAAATTAAGGGGGGAAATAAAGAATTCTTGTCCAATCTTTGTTTTGTCATTAAATTCTATATCGCTAGTATTAATTCAGAAGATACTTTAGGAAACTATATTTTAATAAGATTGCACAGGATTTTTAAAAAGCTATTGCATAGGATTTTATTTTGGCTTACACATTGATTTCTGTTGTTAGTTTTTCCATAACTGAGACTTTCACTTTGTTTATTCTTAAGCATGTACTGAAAAAAATTGTTACTTGGAGTCAAAAAAAGATGACCTGTGGGTTTTGTAGTTCTTTCTCATATATATAATAATCTTCAGGTTGATTAACAGCATTTTACAGCAGCCCAAAGAGGCACCTGGGAAAACTTCAAGCAGCCCTATCTCTTACCCTATAGCAAAGTTTCTCAATGTCAGCGCTATTGACATTTTGGGTGACATAATTCTTTGTTGTAGAGTGCATTGTAGGACATTTTATGCATCACTGGTTTCTTTACCTTCTAGGTACCAGTAGTTCCTTCTTCCCCAGTTGTGACAATTAAAAATGTCTCCAGGCATTGTCAAGTGTCTCTTGGGGGGCGGGAGGCGGATTGCTCCTGGTCAAGAACCACTGCCCTCTATATAGCACATTAGACCTAATTATCAATGGAACGTTGAAATCCAACTTTTGAAAAGTTCTCAGCAATAGAGAGTTAAGGATGAGGTCTTAGGATGTTTGCAGATGCTGCTGTAGCTGACTGCTCATTTTTCTCCCCCTCCCTATCCTGTTGGAAGCTTTTGCCAACCATGATTCATGGAATAATTTTTTTGAACTGAGTAATCTGTGGCTTTTCAGTTTCCTTACTTTCTTTCCTTAGCTAAATTTGTTTGGGTTTAGTGAAGTGTTTAAAACAGCAAAGATCTTTGAAAATGAAATAATATGTGTAATGATACACTTTCCAAGTAGATGATTTTAACAAACCTTAAAAACTTTACATGCCTGCCTAGCTTTGTATCCTTTTACCTCTTATGTCAGACAAATCCTTTCAACTCTGATAAAGAGCCTCATACAGGGTAAGACACAGCAACCTTTGAACAGTCCTTTGTGAAATCTATGGTATGGCAGCCGGTATTTAAGAACTTCTTTTCCAGGGCTTCTGAAGAGAATTTTGACATGTAACTGTCTTCCTTCTTTACAGATCGCAACGAACGAAATAAACCAGAGCACCGTTCTTCAAGGTATGAGTTTATAGTTTTTAATAATTCTGTATAACACTTCTCATTTGGAAAAAATTTGGAGGCAGTTCAAGTATCCCTTATAGAGTTACTGTATATTTGAATCTTCTGTGGCATTCACATAAACTTCACAAGGGAAAATTGTTCATTTTTTGAACAAAAATTCTTTATGAAATTATTGACTACCTGAAAGGCATATTTTTCTTGAGAATTCCTATCAGTGACAGGTAAATCTTTACCAAAAAAATTATTTTTTCCATATTTACTTTCTTTGTGGTTTATTTTCTTCCCCTTTCTTTGATCTTTTTTATAAATATGTATTTCTTTTTTCCTAATTATAAAACTAACATGGGCTCACTGTAGAAATTTTTTTAACATTTTTTAATATAAAACATTAAAAAACAAAACAGTCTGTCTTCCATTGGCTGGAGATGGCTGGTTCCTGCTTAAAGTTTGGTGTAATCTTTCTAGTTTTTCTAAGTACATATGTATTCTTTAAGTTTAATTCTTTAAGTTCTTGTTAGATAGATTCTATCTATCTAAGGCAGGAAGGCTATTTCACTTAAGCCCCTCACTTGCACTGTCTGAGCATGTATTTCACAAGACCTTCACCAGCACTGAAGAGTATTTTTTAAAATCCTTGTCAAACTTACAGGTGGAAATGTTCTAACTTCTACTCCTATGCAAGAGTGACAGGCCTGTGTTTGATTTTTTTTTTTTTAGCCTAGTTCTATGAAGAATTGTAATTCCTTTAATATTATCTTAACCTTATTTCACAGCCCATCACTTCTTTGCATTTTGTGTTGTGGTAACTGATAAAATGGTAATAATGCATTGACTGGGTTGACTGGCCTGGTAAACCAAACCCTGATGCTTTTTCAAAGCATAAAACCCAGAATACGTTGACATCAACTGAATAAAAATACAAAGTCTATGAAAACTCCATTAGTTATTCCTCCATTTTGCAGAGATTGTCAATCAAAATAAGTTAGTGAGACCTAATCTAGAAGAAAAATACAGTGGGTTATTTGGAATGTAAGGCTGATCTTTTTTAAGGTATAATTCACATACATTAAAATTCATTCTTCTTGATGTATGCTTCTGTGAGTGTTTATGAATACATACAGTTATGTCACCACCACCACCACTATAGAAAATTCTATAAGAAAAAAAAGTCTATAAGATTTGTTTTAATAATTTTTAAAAAAGGCAATGTAAGAAGAGTTTGATAGCATGTTTAACTGTGAATGGCATAAAGTTGGAATGGTAAAAAACACTTTGTGTGATAAAATCAGGATCCATAAGACTCTGAAGGTTTGATAAATCAAGCAATATAAGTTTTAATTGGAATAAATGTAAGTCCTTACACTTAGGCCTGAAAGACCAATGGCACATAAGGAGATAAGGGAGTTTTAACTTAACAATATGTTTGGAAAAGTGTTGAGGATTTAGTTCTTCATAAATTTGTCATAAGTCAGAAATTTTATGCCATTGTCTCCACCTTCCAGAAAAATGTCGGCAACAATTTAATTATACTAAAAGAAATAGAATGTCCAAGAAAAGTTGTAGCTCTAGACCATACTTCTTGATATTGTATCCAATTTGGGATTCACAAGGTCTTGAAAAATTGAAGTATGCAGTGGACTGGCTATATTGATATCACTTGAGGAACTTAAAATCAAAAACAGAGTCCCATGCTTCACCCCAGAGATTCTTATTCAGTAACTTTGGAGTGAGTTGATCCTGGGAATCTCTATAGTAAAGAAGTCCTTTAGTGATTTTGATATATAGCTAGGTTGGGAACCACTGGAATATAAGACCGCAACTGAGTTGGGACAAGGAATATGAAAGAGAAGACTAGTTTAGAAATCAAAGTAAAGTTACAGCAAGACTTGTGTAAGGAGTTTGGTGAATTTAGCCTAGGTGTAGAGGTTTGGGGAGGTATATGGGACAGAAGTAACTGGCTTTGAGCACTTGAAGGGCTGGTATGTAGAAGACACTAGCAGACTTGTTCCTCCTAAAGGCTAGTGTCCACCACCAGAAACCAGAGATCCTTGGAGAAATGGCTGATTCAGGGTCTGGGGAGAGGATAGTATATAGGTGAGGCTGGGCTCATGGTGTGACAGAAATATAGGAAATGCTTACTAATGGTTCATGTCAAAAAGGCCTAGGAGGCAGTATCAAAAACCACCTACTGGCCAAATTTGGGACAATTTGAGTATCAAAAAAATTTTTAAGTGATAATAAATTCTAACACATTGGATTTTTAAAAATCCGTGCAGAAGAACTCATAGAATCAGAAAATCATCATTTTATAATTCTTAGTATAATAGTTGATTCAGGCAAGGATCATCAGTGGCTACAAAAAGTTGGGCAAAAAAGTTATTGGAGGGACAAATATTCACACTGGCTTAAGTATTTTTAATTTTATATTTTTTAATTAGTTAATTAAATTATAAGATTTGCCTATTGAGAGAGAGAGAGAGAGAGTGCGCGCAGTGGGGAGAAATGGGGAAAGGGAGAGAGAGTCTTAAGCAGGTTGAGTCTGATGTGGAGCTCGATCTCAGAACCCTGAGATCATGACCTGAGTGGAAGGCAGACACTTAACAGACTGGGCCACCCAGGAGCCCCAGTTTTTTTTTTTTTTTCTTAAAGATTTTATTTTTTTATGCGACACACATACACACAGAGGCAGAGACAGGCAGAGAGAGAAGCAGGCTCCCTGCGGAGAGCCTGATGTGGGACTTGATCCTGGGACCCCAGGATCACGACGTGAGCCAAGGGCAGACACTCAACCACTGAGCCACCCAGGTACCCCTTTGAATTTTTAATTACAAAAGGGGAAATGTAATTTTTCAGTGAATAGATCTGGTGATCTTATTCTTTTTTTAAAAATATTTTATTCATTTTTTATTTGAGAGAGAGAGAGAAAGCATAGGCAGGGGAAGTGACACAGGGAGAGAAAGAAGCAAGCTCCCTGCTTGGCAGGGAGTCTGAAGCAGGGCTCGATCCCAGGACTTGGATCATGACCTCAGCTGATGGCAGACACTTAACCCACTGAGCCTCCCAAGTGCCCCGGTGATCTCAGTCTTAATCAGGTGATCAAGTTATATGTCATCACTAGTGAGACATCCCGACAGTATGTGCCTCCATCAAGTATATAATACACATAGAAGTCCTGGCAAAACAGATAATGTAATAAAAATACAAAGTCTTAAAAAATTTTTAGATTAAAAAAGACTGAAATTTTCTTTAATCTGGAATTTTAAAATCCAGATTTTAAAAAAAGGCACTTTGGGGATAAGTAGGAAAATTTAAATATGAATTTTATTTTAGATAATATTTTGTTAATGAAACTTTTTTTAGGTGTATATAAATAGGAATGCTGTCATGTGGGAGAATGGTCTTATTCTTAAGAGATAATACACAAAAGTGTTAGAAGTGATGTAGTCTTACGTTTGCAAAATAACTCTCAAATGATTCATGAAGAAAAAAAGGTAAAACCGCAAATATAGGAAAATATTATTAATTGGTGAGTAAATGAAAAGCATATGGGCATTGATTGTGCTGTTCCCTCAACTTCTCTACAGACTTGAAATGTGCGAAGTAAATAGCAATGGAAAGAAATGTTCTGTGTTCCCTAGAGTCCTAGAGGGCAGAGTGCGCACCTGTGGGTGGAAGCTGAGGGGGTTGCATTTCTGCACAATGTGAGGAGGAAGTGCCTGACTAGCTGGTCAAAGATGGAATCGGTTACTCTGTAAGGGAGCATTGTCAAGGAAAAGCTACATAGGCTAGTGCTGAGAATAAAAAGATTCATACATTGCTAAATTATTACTCTAGATGGTTCCTGCCCCTTGCTCATTCAGTAGCTAATAAGTGTTGAGAGGCCCTAATGTAGGCTCAAGGTACCATAGAACACAAGAAAGTCTTCAACGGCATGGAGCATAGAGTGCCTGTTGTTAGGGATTTTCACTCCCAATCTCAGAGAGCCTGTTTATTCTAAAGTCAGGTTCCAGGTCATCCTCATTCTACTTCAGGCAAGGCTTGTGGTACTCTTGAGGGTATTCAGAAAGTATTTTCTTTGACCTCTAATTTATACTGTCAGATTCTCAAGGCCTGTGCTATTAGTCTTAGGAACCTCAGCAGTTGGTATAGTGCCTGGTTCGTGATAAGCACTTCATAAATGTTTATTGAATAAATGCCAATTATAGTTCAAAGAGATAAAGAAAATGCCAGTGTTTTTCCTTTGCAATTTGGGAGGAATCTCTCAGAAGTTGGCCTATAACTGTTATTGACTATGTTTGTTACAAGTGTAGCAAGGAGTAATGCCCTAATAAGAAAGGAGAAACGTTTTTGCAGGAAAGGCCATTGTTTTCTGTATACAGTGTCTGCTGAGATTGGCAGTGACCTGTTCTCCTGCCCTTCTCAGCCAAGCAGGGCTACCCCACCAGGCCTGCAGTGCATCAGGCAGATTTAATACCTGCTGCGTCAACAGAGCAGACAGAAGAGAATATAAACAAAAGTCACTTAATTTTTGTATGTTTGTTGGTTCTCCTCAAGCCACTCACTCAGCAGCAAGAATGATGGGCTCAGTGCTCAGTAAGGATAAGAGATGAATTTCTTTTGTTTATGTTTTTCTAAAGCTAAACACTCCTATAGCTTTCCCTGTGAGAAGTGAATAAATCTGGGATGTCTACCTTTCATTTCAGTGCTGAAAGAAGGAAAGCATAACTCTTGTCAAGTTAGAGTTTTTATCAGGTAGAAGTCAACTTGAAGACCTCAAGCCAAAAAATACCGTGTAAGCATCTGTAAGAGATTTGCTGGGTACTTTTTGGTTAGTTGGTTTTGAGAGTTGGCATTAAAAAAATTGCTTATTGCTGATTGACCTCTGTTGAAGTCAGAAATATCTGAATTCTTCTTGCCTTTGGCTTGTTAGTTTAAATACACCATTTACCAAATTGATGTCCCATGGAACATTCGTCTGTAGGATATTAATCAATATATAAGAAATATTCGTGCACAAAAAGCTCGTGAAATGATAAGTTAAAGCAAAATTAGACATATTTCTTTGCGGTGATTCCACTAAGAGTCTTTGATACACTAAAGTGCATTATAAAACTCCAAATGGGAGATTTGCTATACAGGATTTTAAAAATTTGTTTGAATTTTTAACTTCCTTTCCCAGACATAGCTATTAATACCACATAGAAAAATGTGCTATGAAATGACAGTTTGGGAAACTAATTGAGAAGGGAGTAGGAGCTAAATAAAGATAATAAAGAAAGTTAAGCCCTGTGGCAACCAGTGCCAGGAATGGAAAATTAGAAGCTCTTTTTACCACCCTACCAGCTCTGAATAATAGATTCCAATGACTTATGGGGGCTGAAAAAACCAGCTACTTTGTCTTAAATGTTTTAACCTACTACAAGGAAATAATTTACAGCAGGAAAAAAAAGAAGGCAGCATTGAAACAAGAACCTTAAGCCTCTCAAAAATTATCACTTGAATCTTCGTTTTCCTAAAGCCTTCTGAAAACATCTGTTATAATTCCCCTTTGATACTTATTCATAAAATTCAATGAAATTTCGGAAAAATCACCAAAAAATTGTTTGAACTCAGCAAAATGACTGAAATTTTTAAGGAAGAACAAGAATAACCGAGACAGTTTTGAAGTTCAAGAGAAGGAGGTAGACTCTTGTGAATAATTAAGACAATGTTTTGTCAGGAAACAGAACAGGGCAAGGGAACAGAATAGAGTCCACAACAGACATAAGGCAGATACACACAGTTCTAGAGGCAGCATTCAGATGAGGGGGGAAGATGGACGTGTCCACAAATGGTCATGGAACAATTGACAATCTATATTCATAAAAATTCAAATGGAATTTGTTTTATCATAGGAGGTAGAATCTAAATACATGGAATTCCAAAAATGAAACTGAAATATTTTGAAGAAACATATAATAATATCTTTATGACTTTAGGGTAGAGAATGAGTTCTTAGGTCTCAACAAGTATAGACCACAAAGAAGAGGATTGGTGAATTAAACTGTGAAAATTTAAACCTTATGTATGTGAGGACACCAAAAACATGTGACAAGACAAGTCATGGCGGTGCAGTGCACACAGGCAACAAAGGTTGATGTCAATAAATAAAATAAATGTGTCCATGAATAAGAAACTACACATCAGCACAAAAAAGACAGTCAATATGGGTAGGGAACTCACAAAAATATGAAACCTAAGTAGCCAACTAATTATTGAAAACCTTATTTACCTTGCTGATATTAAGAAGATGTACCAGTGAGGGCAGCCTTGGTGGCTCAGTGGTTCAGCGCTGCCTTCAGCCCAGGGCATGATCCTGGAGACCCCGGATCGAGTCCCATGTCAGGCTCCCTTCATGGAGCCTGCTTCTCCTTCTGCCTGTGCCTCGGCCTCTCATTCTCTCTCTCTCTCTCTGTGTCTCTCATGAATAAATAAAATCTTAAAAAAAATAAAAAAGATGTACCAGTGACACAATAATGAGATACCATTTCACTTCTATCAGGTTGGCACAGAAATCTCAAAAAAGTGATAGCAGTTATGTATGTGAAAATTTGGCATATCATATTTAGAGAGCAATTGAGCAATACCTGATGAAGCTGAAAATGCCCATACCCTACAACCCAGTAGTTATAACATGCCCTGGGGAAAATTCTTTCACGTGTGCCAGAGGAACCATGCACAAGAATGTTGGGAGTAGCAGTGTTTGAATTAAGGGAACTACAGCTATATATGGCAATGTAGGTAAATCTTAGAAACATAATTTTGGAAGATAAAAGGTAAGTTGTAGAAAGGTAGATAAAGTATGATCCTATTTATATGAGGTGGAGGTCAGCAAATGGACCAAATCTGGCCTGCCACTTGTTTTTATAAATAGTTCTACAGGAACTTAGCCATGCCCATTTGTTTACATATTGTGTATGGCTGCTTTTGCATTACAACAGAGTTGACTACAGCAGAAAGCATATGGACTTCAAAGCTGAAAATATTTACTATCTGAGCCTTTATAGATAAAGTTTGCAGACTTCTTTATCACAGGCAAAGCACAAACAGCATGTTGTCTCTTGTGTATTTCTTATGGCTGCATATAAATGTGTATGTATTTTTATATGTATAGTATGTATGTATTTTTTTCCTAAAAGTATCAAAAGATGCTTGGAAATGTTAGTTTAGGGTATTGGTTATCAAAGGAATGGATCAGGGAAAGGTACACAAGGAGCTTCCAGTCTATTTATATTGCTTATTCCTTAAGCTCAGTAATGAGCTTTGCAATATTATCTATACTTTTTAAAAAGTCCTCAAAATTTCCATAATTAATTAAAAAGGCCTTCAAGGGGACCTTGAATCCTATGGCACAAATATGCTTTCACAATACATGAGCATAAAACTGAGTGAAATTTTCTGCAGTTATTTCTGAAAGAGGAAAATAACAAGGAAATTAGGATGTTCAGAAAAAAAATGGCAACCATGGTTTCCCATATTACCTCTACTCGTAGTCCAACTCCTATAGCTCCTTTTTTTTTTTTTTTTACATTTTTAGATTTTATTTATTAGAGAGGGAGAGAGAGAACTCCTGCACATGAACAAGCAAGAGGAGCGGCAGAAGGAGAGGGAGAAGCAAACTCCCCGCTGAGCAGGGAGCCTGATACCACATCAGTCCCAGGACCCCGGGATCATGACCAGACCAAAGACAGATGCTTAACCGCTTAAGTGACTGAGCCACCCAGGTGCCCTCCTGTAGCTCCTTTACTTGAAACCTTATTTATTGCTTTGTGGATTTTTATCTCACTTTTAGTCACTTAAGAGTTATATAAGTAATACATGAAAACATTTTTTTAGTACTACAGAAACGTGGTATCTGCCTTTATTCCATAGACAATCATTATTAAGAGTCTAATGGTTCAGAGCTGCCTGAGTGGTACAGTTGGTTGAGCATCTGACACTTGATTTAGGTGCAGGTCATGATCTCAGGGCTGTGGAATCGATTCCCAGTTGGGCTTGAGCCCGGTAAGGAGTCTGCTTAAGATTCTTTTTTTTTTTTTTTTTTTTTTAAGATTCTTTTTCCCTCTTCCTGTGCTGCCCCTTGTGCATGCGCTCTCTCAGTCTCTCCCCCTCTGTCTGTCTGTCTCTCTCTCTCTCTCTCTCTGTCTCTCAAGTAAATAAGTACATTTTTTTTTTTTTTAATGAGTCTAGGGACGCTTGGGTGGCTCAGCGGTTTGGCGCCTGCCTTCCGCCCAGGGCGTGATCCTGGAGACCCGGGTTTGAGTCCCACATTTGGCTCCTGTAGGGACCCTGCTTCTCCCTCTGCCTGTGTCTCTGCCTCTCTCTCTCTCTGTGTCTCTCATGAATAAATAAAATCTTTAAAAAAAAATAACCCAAACCAAAAAAATAAATAAAAATTAAAAAATGAGTCTAGTGGTTTAGTATTTATCCTATGCTACTTTCTATGCATATATGTACATGTATACATATGTATACAAATTATATTTAGAAAAAACAGGTGTGTGCCTATAGTACATATATATGTATATATTCATATATATATATATTTATGCAAAGCTTGCCCTTTTCACTTATATTTTAGGAAGTTTTACCATGTCACTTCCCACTCATTTTTTTTTTGAACTGCTACATAAAATTTTCTTATGTAATTATATTACTACTTATTTAGCCAGTCCTTTATGGATAGCATTTGGGTTGTTTACCAGTAGCATAGCAGGAGTGCTGCTTAATAAACATCTTTTTTTTTTTTTTTTAAGATTTTATTTATTTAATTGAGAGAGAGAACAAGCATGAAGAAGGAGGAGGGGCGAGGCAAGCAGGCTCCCCACAGAACCAGGAGCCCAATACAGGGCTCCATCCCAGGACCTGAGCTGGAGGCAGATGGTTAACCAGTTGAGCCACCAAGGCACCCTACAACAAATATCTTTATGTTCATATCTGTGTATACATGTATAAGAAAGCCTTTGGATTTTTTTGTTTTAAGATTTTATTTTATTCATGAGAGAGAGAGGCAGAGACATAGGCAGAGGGAGAAGCAGGCTCCATGCAGGGAGCCCGATGTGGGGACTCAATCCCCAGACCCAGGATCACACTCAACCACTGAGCCTCCCAGGTGTCCTTGTTTAAGGTAGATTTTTTTCTCAAGTTTCTGTTGAACTCTTATTTTCGTTCATAATTATCTCAAGTTTTGAAATTTTACATACCTTGCATTTCTATTTTTCTTCCCTAATCTCAGATTGCTTCATGATGGTTTGGTATCACTCCAGGTTCAGTTGGGCTCATTTCAATCCCTGTTCCACATAATATGGTCTGAAATGTCACTCCATACAGGGAAAGACTTAAACTCAGCATGCAGTATATTTGTAGCATATAGGTCAGTACACTCAGAATTAATGTTGTAAAAAATCAGCAACCACTTTATTACTAAGAATTTGAAAGAGTCTTGGTTCTCTACATTGGTACCCTTTTGTTGGTTTACAGAGATGTTGAGGATTTTTTTTGTTTGACACTTTACCATCATCACATTATGGCTTAAATAGATTAGCTAGAAGCAAAAGTCTTAACTTCTTTTTGATCTTTTCCTTTCTAAATATGTTTGTTAAAATGTCATGCTCTACTGGGCTTAGTTTAACTACTATAATTCTTTAGCATTTCCCTGCCCATATGTTTTGATTCCTGTACATCTATAAACTATAGCTTGTGTAATTACTTTGTGCCATTATGTTTTCTAAGCTATAAGAGAAGCATTACTTTGGTTGTAGCATCTGTAATGTTATAAACAAGGTGAAGAATTAAAGTGTATGCAGGTTTTATGGGGGAAAAAATCCTTTTGCAATGGGAGATGTGAAAGGATTATTAACATTTTATGCCATTCTACAGAGAGTGTATATTTATTATGTTGTTGGGGTTTTAAGAAATGTGACTGGGGCTTAGCATTTACCCCCAGTGTGATGAGGATGAAAATGAAGCATTTATATGGTTTATCAGTTGGGTAATTGAAAAGTTTTATCAGCTGGCCTACCACTGCCCTAGTACGTAGTATGGGGGCTTCTCTGAGGTTGTTTCAAATTAAACTAACAGCAGGTAGTTAACTTTGGAACAGCTGCTAGTCCTGTATTCATTACTTTTTCTCAGGATGGGCATGTGTGGCCACCCATTTCTCAGCACTCCAAGGAGCATATGAAATGCCTAGCCGTTAAATTTTTCATTCTAATTCATTTCTCTCTTTCCCTTGGGTTAGTTATATTTATATTAGTTCTTTATTTTTCTGCAGTATAATTTAGAAGCAGTATTTACATAGTTCTACAGCATCTATAACAAATGGCCTTTAGCTGAGTGAACTTTATATATGTCTTTGTGGATCTGTCTGTTCCTAGGTTATGGTTTTACCCTGGCTAATAAATATCCTCATACAGCTGGACTTCAGTTTTTAATTTAAATGTTTTCCCTTAGTGGCACGGTATATATCACATTCTTCAAGAGCATTGATTAGGATTATAAACCACAAAAGTAAACTAATTCCTGGTAGATCTTAGCGTGCACAAAATAGCTAAACAACCACTCATAGCCCAGTCACCTCCTGTCTCGTTAACGGTTAACTGCTGTTGATCAAAAGTCATTCTCAAACCAGAAATCAGTCCTGGTTCAAAAAATATAATTTCAAGGTTGGGGGCTTCCCTTTTGATGCCGTCCTCCTCAAGACAATAAATCGGGTAATAAATCAAGTTTTTGTCACTTTTGATCTTGTTCTAGTCATAGAGGAGCTCTGCAAAGATGCAGAGTGAGTTTGCCTACCTTTGTGCAACACTTCTAACTAAATGCAGCAAAAATAAGGCAGGCATGCCCAAGAAGGACTCGTGTGTGTCTCTGTCCTTTTGGAAAGTACCCTTTGGAAATTAAGAAAATAAAAGAATAAAAAGAAGATGTTGTTTGTCTGATTGTCTGAATGGTTCAGAGTGTTTCTAAAATACAAACATCCTCTCAAATGTAAACTGGTTCCCTGTAGATAATATTGTCCCTGGCACACTGCCTTACCCAGGCAGTCAGTCCAGGGATGTTACTAGGGATGCAGGACATGACGTTTATCCCTCGCTATTACCTGTAGTTTCTCTTTGGTTACAGATTCTGAAGAAACGTTCCAAGTAGAAAAAAAATCCTTATGAGCTGAACTGTACTCTTCAGAATTTTTCCATATGGTGAATTCCAATCTTTAACACCATTGCTTTTTTTTCTAATGAAACTGCATTTGTTCTGATTATAAAGCAGAATAGGTTCATGATAGAAAATTTGGAAAAAAAATAAGTATATAAAAGAAAAAATCACCTATAATCTCACCTCATAGTTAATCACTATTACATTTTGATATATTTTTTTTCTAGTTTATATCTTTTCAGACAGACACTATAATTTTAACTTAGAGGCTCATGAATACACTGATTAAAATTATTTTTATTTAACATTGTCATGAACTTTCCCATTTCATTAAACTTCTAAATTATGATCAAAACTTATACTGCAAGGTAATATGTTTTTATTATAGAAAGTTTTTTTTAGAAAAGAAAAAATTACTCATAATCCAACCACTGAATGCTAACTTGGTAAATTGGTGGTTCAGTCATTTTCTGTGCATATGTGATTTTTAAAAATATATATATAATTGTAATAATACTGTGCATAGTGCTTGTTCCAAAACAATAGTTTATAAAAAATTTTTTCTAGGATATGATTTTTAATGGTATTCCATCAGGTAGGTATTTTCTATTGTGAGATGTTTTGGTTCTTTCTAATTTCTTACTATCATCAACAATGCTGTGATAAGATTCTTAAACCTACATTCTTATGGACTATCAATGATTAACTCCTTGTGATAAATTCCTAGCAGTGGAATTAATAGATCAAAATTAATGGATCAAAAAAATATTTTAAGATTTTTCATATGTACTAACCAGATTTCTCAATAAAAGATTGCATTCTCACCAGGGTTAAAGATCTTCTCTGGCCCTGCATTGTTGTGGATAAATCAGAAGAAAATAACCAATAAGAATTTTGCTTCTTTCAATTTAACTCATTTTTATGTTAGGATATTCAGGTTTTGTTAACCATGACCCATTTCTGCGAACTTTATTTTAGGCCCCAAACAATACTTTCCAAAGGAGTCTTATACTAATCCACAGCCTCTGGAGAGCCCCTTACCCAGAGACTTTTGGAGGCCCATCCAAGGACATTCAGGACTCTGATTACCTGGATTTGAGTCTTAGACATCAGTTCATATCCCTTGAGCCTATATTTGACTTTGGGACTGTCTGTGCTCAAGTTTGAGGAACATTTTAGAGTACTCCAAAGTGAACTTTTATTTTTTATTTTATTATTTTTTTAAGATTTTATTTATTCATGAGAGACACAGGCAGAGGGAGAAGCAGGCTCCATGCAGGGAACCCAATGTGGGACTTGATCCGGGGACTCCAGGATCATGCTCTGAGCTGAAGGCAGATGCTCAACCACTGAGCCACCCAGTGATCCCAAAAGTGAACTTTTAAATATACCTTTTTAGTTGTTTGGGCTCTGTTCATACTGGCAGAATCATTCAGAAAGGCTGTAGAATAGAAAGCAATATATATGGGTTCACACATGGGTTCCGTCTGAATTAGAATCCAGCTTCACCACCTAGGAGCTGGGTTCCCTTGGGCAGTTTCTTTTTTTCTTGTACTCAGTTTTCTCATCTATTCCTGGGTCTCATAATAGTACCTGCTTAGGGTTATTATGATGATGATTGATTGATTGATTGATTTGATTTGATTTGATTTGATTTTTTTATGATGATTATTTAGTTGCTGTCTCACTTAGGGTTCAATCAAAGACACCGAACCAGCAGGAGATGTATATTAAGAGATTAATTGCCCATAATTGAGTTTGTGATTATGGAGGCTGGCTAGGCAGGTCAGAAATCCTTAGAGCAGATCACCCTAAAGGGCAGGCTAGAACTTAGGTACATGCACTGACGCTGCTATCCACAGGCAAGAATTTTTCTTCAGAGAAGCCTTTATTTTGCTCTAAAGGACTCTTCAGCTGAATCAGGCCCACTCAGATTATCTAGGATAATTTCCCCATACTTAAAGTCAACTGATTATGACCTTTAACCATGTCTACACTGTACCTGCACCGCAACACATAAATTAATGTTTGAATAACTGAGGACCGTAACCTAGTGTAGCTGACACATAAAATTAGCCATCACGGTTGCTCTGGACTTCAATTAAGCAGATGGAGGAGTTTCATTCTTTCTGCTTTTCAAGATCAGTGCTCTTCAAGTGTCGTTAACCCAGAAGTTCTTTCTGATAGATCTTTTTGATACGATTGATCTGTTTTGTCCTAAGTAACTGTGCGGTTGTATTATTCATGATCCTAAAGGGTTCTTCTTTCTGCTGGAGCCAGGGTGTCTGGTCATGACAGGATTGTACATAGGAAATAAACTGGCATCTGATGAACACCCTGGCCTGGACAGTATCTGCTCCTAACACAATGGGGTGATAATGCAGCATAGGGTGTGTCCAGTACAACCAGCCCGCGCCTACCTGCCCCTCTGAGAACTGCCTCCCAGATGAAGGATAGACACCTGTGATCTTGTTTCCACATAGCCCTGCCCCATTTGGCCATAGCTGATGGGCTTTTGACCTATATGCTGTGATAATCAAGTTGTTTCTCTTGAACTTTTAGACTAAACACAGAGCTGAAAGCCAAGATTTCTGGACCTTGAAAATCACTTAGATTTGGGCTTGGTGGGACATATAAACTGACGAGTGCTGGCATGTAGGCTGATGAACAAGTAGTGAGAGTCCAGCTGTAGCAGGAGATTTGAAGAGTAAAGCAGAGATGGTGTGGTCTCGAGAGAAAGTAAGGAAGAATGAGAACTTGTGCAAGAAACTGCCATGTTTCCAGTGTCCTTTGAAGTTCAGCTCTACTGCCTATTATTTTTTTTAAAGCCTAGAGAAACGAATTACCTTTTTTTTGTTGTTGTCAAAGATTTTATTTATTTATTCATGATAGACATAGAGAGGCAGAGGGAGAAGCAGGCTCCATGCCGGGAGCCCGATGCAGGACTCGATCCTGGGACTCCAGGATCGCGCCCTGGGCCAAAGGCAGGCACTAAACCGCTGAGCCACCCAGGGATCCCCTCTACTTCCTGTTAATGGGAATTCCTGGGATACCCTATGTCCTCTTATTTAAAACCTCTTTATTTGAGTTTAAAGGCAGTTCAGTTTCTTTTAACCTCACAGGATAATCTAATATCCTTAGAAGAAATAACCATAACAATAGTGTAACTTAGAAATGAAAATTACATAGTTAGCATACATTGGCTTTAGGACTATCCCAGACTACAGCCTTGATTTTAGGATTTATTTCCACATAGGTTAGGGTACCATGACTATATTTTTAAAAGTAGAGCAGAGTAGTACTTTAAAGTATTTATGTACAAACCAAATCCCATATAATATGTTGTGTGAAGAGGGAAATGTATTGCTTGTCTTATGAACACTGACATCAGATCTGTGCCTTAGTGAGTAATAGAGGCCTCTGTTATTTTTGTCTTCTTCCATCAGCAAAAGGAAAAACAAAGGAAAAATTTTAGGATCTCCTAAAACAACACAGAATACACCCAGATCCATGAATTTCCAGACATTTGTTTGCATATATTCCTTGACATATTATATATTATGAATAAATCCCAGAGGTGATGGAAGTCTTAAATCATTTTCTAATACTTTTCAAGACATCTTCTCCCTTCTTCCACTATAGCTTCTGATTTAAATCTTCCAGCCATGGGATATTCAGTGAAAGAAGGCAAATTCTCAAGGTTCCTTAGTAACTAATCCACAATTCTCACGTTAAGTGTTTTGTTTATGTGTTTTCCTCTCAACATTTGGCTGTAGGTGATCTTTTTGTGAGACAGTGAAGCATAGTAGCTAAGAACTCAGCTTCTGGAGCCAGTTCAGGTCAAATCTTGGCTTCATCATTCACAAGTTGTGAGGCCTGGGTCATTTAAATTACATAAACTTTTTTTCCATAATAGTACCTACTTCTAAGGGTGGATATGTAGATCAAGTGATTTGAAAGATGTGAGGTATTAAAACAGTGTTCGGTTACGTTAGCTGTTGTTATCAGAACAGTTATCTGTTATCAAGTCCAATTCCTTCACTCCAGTTGGATTAAGTGATTGATTCTCATTAAGTAGAATTTAAATTGGGATCTTAGAGCTTTTCAAGTTTGATATTAAAAAGTTGTATAGTAGGTAGAAGAGATTATCTAACCCAATAATGCCATATTTTAGATGAGGAAACTTGCATCAAGTGATGCAGTTATGCTCACTAGTGAGTAGTAGCAGGACTGAAACTAGACTTCACACCTCCAGACTCCTCGCACAGTTCACTCACTGTGTCTGACCCCTATTAAAGGGATCCTTGATCCTAAGTCCTTCATTCTTCATGAATTTACTTGTAGCCTTAATGCAATAGCTGGTCTCTGTATGAGAGTGAGTTACTCTTCCCTCTTCTCCCTGACCTTCTATTTGCATAAAGAAGAGATTGGATCTCAGTATGTATGTATTTTTAAAGATTTATTTATTCATTCCTGAAAGACACAGAGAGAGAGGCAGAGACACAGGCAGAGGGAGAAGCAGGCTCCTTGCAGGGAAGCCTGCTGTGGGACTCAATCATGGATCCTGGGATCACACTGTGAACCAAAGGGAGATGCTTAACTGCTGAGCCACTCAGACATCCGTGGATCTCAGTATTTAAATAAAATGCTACCCTATATTATTTTTAAACAGTGATTGTTGAAACTATAGCTTTCAGATCTTCCATAGATTTGTTCTGCTTAGGCCGAAGGCAAGATCACAATTTGCACTTTTGTTAGGCCCGATGTTGGAAGAATCATGACTTAAAAAAATAACATCTCCTTGCAATATTAAGGAATACTGATTTGATATCAAACAGATGTATTGGGGGTTTATATACAATGACATTTGAAAGTGGGATTCACTTATATTCAACAAATAGTTGTGTGTGATAGGCACTTTGCTAGGCACTAAGTTTATGCTAAATCTAGGGAATTGGAACCCTAAAAAATAAATCTACAGAGATTTTACCCCACCCTGATTTACTTTATAAATGGTAGCAGTCTTCATGTCTCTTGAATTTTCTTCCTTTTACTAGTAAATTCTCTTCTTCATAAAACACCACCCCAAAGGGATCCCTGGGTGGCGCAGCGGTTTGGCGCCCGCCTTTGGCCCAGGGTGCGATCCTGGAGACCCGGGATCGAATCCCACGTCAGGCTCCCAGTGCATGGAGCCTGCTTCTCCCTCTGCCTATGTCTCTGCCTCTCTCTCTCTCTCTCTCTCTCTCTCTCTGTGACTATCATAAATAAATAAAAATTAAAAAAAAATTTTTTTAAATTAAAAAAAAAAAACCACCCCAAATAATCTGTCCTTATATGGAGCTAGTCAAAGTGGCAAGCCCCATGAATAGGCCTGTTTGACCTTACCTCAGTTTGGACATGATTTCACCCTGAGGAGAAATGTTGGGTTTTGACGATATTTTGTTGTTCTGGGGAACAATGCTGTCACTTGGTGTTTATAGTTCCATGTTCCACCAATTCCGGTAGGAGACTTTCTATAATCTCTTACAAATAAAACATGGAAAAGTAGAGTTTACATGATCAGAGTGTTTAAAAAACACATACATAATTGTAACAGATGTCACATATTAATATGTGAACAGTAGGGGAAGGAAGGTACATATGGGGTATAAGGAAATTCAACATTCCCTTAAGTCTAAAACTACTACAAAATTTTACAATTTTAAAAAGTTCTTCTCCCCCCCAAAATACAAAATTACTATGAAAAAAATAAGTTGCTTTGGTTCAGTATTAGCAAAGCAAGCAGCTTTCATTCTGCTTCACCATGTAGTATAAGATGAAATGATCAAGGCTAAATTACTTCAATGAGGGAAAGGTCATTGTTCCTATAGAAAGTCCTAGGTTGAAAACACTTAGGAAGTGTTAGAGTTAAAAGGAAATACAAGTACAGTCGTTATGTTAAGCTTTAAAATCAGGACCAGAATTACTGTTTAAAACATTTTGATATCACAAGGATAAAAATGAACAAATTGAAGATCCCTTCCTAATTACTTTAGCATAATTCTAGCTGGAGCACAAATCATCTTGTACTTTATAAGTCTAGCACCCCACCTGAAGACAGTTGTTCATCTTTGTATCTTCAGGTTTGATACAGAACACATGATGAGTTAATGTTTTCTGATTTGAGAGAAGTAGAAACAACTAGAAATCTGAAGAGTTCAAGAAATGTATTCCTTTTTGAGGCTATTTGAAAAAATAAATAAATGAGCTAGAGAAAATCTTTCTGATTTGTCTTTGTGTGTTGGTTACCTTCATATACTGTTGTCTTCTCAGGCTGCTGAAATCCTCTGGTAGTCCTGCTACCCTACCCCACTTGTCAGGATTGTTCTTACATTGCTGGTGGCTGTGGTAGGGGAACTGTGGCTGCTGTTGTTGACTATCCTTTCATGGGAATTCCACCCAGTCAAGGTTGTGGGTTGTGCAAATAAAGTAGAATTTGAAGTAGAGTTTGGAAGCAGGTCTTAGATTCTAACCCTACCACCAACAGCTATGTTTCTCTTTCCTCTCTTGTCTCCAAATTCTACAAGGAATCTCAAATATCATCAGGCTGGGTTCAGCTCACCCCGAAATAGCTGTAAATCTCTCCTAGGAAAATTGTGGCCCCAGTTTTAACAGAGTATCTGTCTGGAAGCAAAGTGTGTAACTTTATGGCACCAGCTTCATGTGTTTGGAGAGGCTTTCATCTCTTTGCCACTCCATCAATAAAATAGGAAACATATTAACTACAAGATAGGTGGGATCTACATGTAGTACAAATTACTAAATAATCTATCTTCTTTGAAAGTAAAATTGTTAAGAAAAAGTTTATCCATCTGTCCACCTGCTTTCCTGCCCATCCATCTATCCATATACACATTAATTTCAATTCATTTTCATTCTTGGGAATTCTCATAACAGGAAAAGCTGTGACCCAGAAACACTTGTATATCTTACAGACATTCTTAAGGCAACAGCCAGGGGTTATAGGTGTGAGGAGGATGATCTTGAGTGTCACTACAAGTTTGGTTCAAGACTGGACCATCATGCCAAGCCAGCTCTAAAAATGCCAACACTGAATGAGCTGTGGGAGTTTGAGGAGGGATTCTAGCTTTGGGTGCTGTAAGGAGATAAATGTTATTCATATCTGCACAGTCTTGCCACTGAGAATCTATTTTATTTTTTAAAACTCAGTTATATTTTACTCTCTGTGTCAATTGTATTTCATTTGAATGGACATTCATGATTAGTTCTATATCTGTGATATATATTTTTAAAATTCCAGATGTCTTTGGATGTTTCCACATTTCCTAATCTGTATTAAAATTACCCATTTAGGGATCCCTGGGTGGCGCAGCGGTTTAGCGCCTACCTTTGGCCCAGGGCATGATCCTGGAGACCCGGGATCGAATCCCACGTCTGGTGCATGGAGCCTGCTTCTCCCTCTGCCTATGTCTCTGCCTCTCTCTCTCTCTCTGTGTGACTATCATAAATAAATAAAAATAAAAATAAAATAAAATTACCCATTTAAAGATAAATTGCTTATTTTCCTGTCTTCTCCTCTTAATTGGACCAGGGGCTCATGTTTTTTACCCAAGTTCCCCAGCACCTAGGAGAATCCCTGGAACATAGAATATACTAAGAAAATAATAGTTACATCAATGATTTTTAGATTCTAAATGTTTATGTTTGCTTAATTTGATTATTAACTCCTTGGTTTTTTATTTTATGCTAGAGCACTAGGGATTTGTGAAATATATGGTTTTCTTTTTGTAAGTTGTTTTGAAGTTATAGGTGTGCTGTTTGTGCTAGTACTCTCTCTCTCTTTTTTTTTTTTTTTTAAGATTTTATTTATTCATGAGAGACACAGAGAGAGGCCAGAGATATAGGCAGAGGGAGAAGCAGGCTCCCTGCAGGGAGGCTGATGTGGGACTCAATCCCAGGACCCTGGGATCATGACCTGAGCTCAATCATTGAGCCACCCAGGCACCCCTTGCGGTAGGATTCTCTGCTAGGATTTTTACCCCTGTCATGGCATCTTGATTTGATCTCTGCCTGCTGTTTCCAGAGGATGAGTGATTATCTGAATGCAGTTTTAATTTTTCAAAAGTCATAAATTTGACATGAACCTATTACTTTTTTTAAACTTTACTTTTAATTTTTAAAAATAATATCTAAAATAAATAAATAAAAATAAATAAAAATAATATCTATGCCTAGTGTGGGGTCAAACCCACAATTGTGAGATCAGGAGTTATATGCTCCACTGACTGATCAGCCAGGTACCCCATGAATCTATTACTTTTTGTTTCGTTTTTTTGCTACAGCAAATCTTTTTTAAAGATAACTTATAAAAATAATAATGTTCAGTATATAAAACTTGGAAAATACAGAAAAATAGGTAGATAGCAAATCATTATTCTATATGTTTTAGAGACAACTGTAGTAGTTAACATTTTGGGTATATGCAGTGGTGTGCTGATAAATGCCTAACAACTAGCTCTTTGAATGTAATTCCAATATCAATGTTGGTTGATATTTTTGTTTATATTGATGAATAAGATGAAAGTGAAACAACCAAAATGTATAACAGAATTCTGTTTGGTTGATGACCTGAGCAACTTATTTGCTGATTCAGATCATAGTATTCAAGTATTGGAAGAATGCGTGCTCAGTGTTTTGTGTTATTCATAATGTAACATCTATAAACACATGCTTTTATGTTGAATCTTCATTAAGATTTTCTTCATCACTTTCTTAAATCTAAACAATCAACAAAATGATAAATTAAGCCCTGGTTTGCAAATTTTTGTGCGTAAATACTCCAACTATAGCCAATTTCAAGCTGCAAGTATGATACCACTGATGGTGATTGGAAATAGTTGCTCAGTAGCACATCATTATGTAGTATTTCCACCATACAGACATAATGGGCACCAATAACCTCAAGAGCATAGATAGTAGTAAAATAATTAGGAAATAAATTTTGAGTATTTATTACCTTTGTTTTTATGTGATTTGTTAATTGTAAGTTCATATAACTTATGTAAGTTTATATCATTTTTAATAATAGCTCTAACAACTGGCCTGCAGAACTTCTGAAAATGTAATGTTTTAGCTCTCATAAGCCAGAATAAGTTGTCTATAGCACAGCACTGGGTAGATATGTTTTAATTTTTCTTATATAAATACAAAATATAAAAATACATTTATTTATATATAGTACATATTTGTGTATATATGTGTGTATGTATATGTGTTTGTGTATAAACATATATAAGATTTTTTTAAGTAAGATTTTATTTTTTTAAGATTTTATTTATTTGATCCATCATTGGTCAGCTGGATCTCATACCTGTGGTTCTGTTTTACTTCCTCTTTTGTATCTTTTGCTCCCCTCCTTTCTACTTCCTTCTGATGCTTATAGGAGGCAGATTTTACTCTCTGTGAGTCTTTTTTGGATCCTGTGAATAAAGAACTACTTGTTTGAGGGCAGTTGGACTCAGCGCCTAGAGTCTTAATGAAGATATAACCTTAAATGAAGGTATCCTCAAATACATAATATATATCCTAAAATCTGCTTTTCTGCCCCCCAGGCTATGCCTGCCTATCACTATAACTGTTGGGTAATTTCATGTAACTATTGGTAGTCATAATTTTAAAAAACTTTAGCTGCCACATATGTTCTTGTTATCCAGTGGTAAAGTTTTCCAGTGACTTTGCAAAAAAATAGATATTAGCTTATGTGCACATTGCTTGCACTCCTTATATAATGGAGAAGTTGTTGAATATTTGCAGTAAAAGTTTTCATGCTTACTCACTGTTGAAGCTTTTGTTCCAATTCCCAGGAACGAATTCATGTGTTGTTAGAATGAACTCAGCTGTTTCTGTGTTCTGTTTTACGTTCTTGGTCAAAGCCTTTGGCTTTAACACAAACTCTTTAAGAACTGCTTGTTTTTGAAGGACTCGGTTAAATGAATTTTTAAAAATTTGCTTCTATTTAAAGAAGAGTTTTTAGAGCCCCAAGTTCCCCCCTTGTCTCAGCTCAGTAGATGCTGCCATGTGTATTCTCACTCCAGCAAAGCCTGGTTTTATTTCCTGAAAAGGTCTCTGAACTGCAGGGTTCCACACAAATAAGAGCCCTAACCGCTAACCTCAAACCCTAACCTGAACCCTAACCCTAACCCCAACCCTCTGGAGTTGTCTCCGACCTGCAAGTTGGAGGCAGTCCCCTCACCCTGGTCTTATCTAACCCTAATCCTAATCCTAGCCCTAATAACTAACCCTAGATCTGAGAAAACAAAAAGAAGATGTATAGACGTGCAGTGGAATATTACTCAACCATAAAAAATGAATTCTTGCCATTTGCGATGATATGATTGGAGCGAAAGAGTATTACATGAAGTTCAGTACATCAGTCAGAAAAAGACAAATACCACATTATTTCATTTATATGTGGAATTTAAGAAAGAAAATAAACTAGCGGGGGGTGGGGAAGAAAGAGGCAAATCAAAAAACAGACTCTTAACTATGGAGAACAACTGATGGTTACCAGAGGGGAGGTCAGTGGGGGATGGGTGAAATAGGTGATGGGGATTAAGGAGGGCACTTGCTGTGATGAGCACCAGGTGTTGTGTGCAAGTGCTGAATTACTGTATTGTACACCTGAAACAATATTACACTGTATGTTAACTAACTGGAATTTGAGTAAAAACTTGGAAAAATTATTTGTTTTTATTAGTAAAATAAAGGCCTTTTTTAAGGCCTTTAATATATGAAATTACACTGATTAGGTTTTGCTGCTTTGTATATGTTTATTGCTTTATTGTTATTTCCTCTACCATTGATTAAGTCTGTTGTGCTTTTGATGTTACTAAGATTTGGTGAAAAAATAGAAATGTAATGCATTTTACAAAGGGCAAAAGGAAGGGCTTAGCTAACATAATACCTTTGATCAAGAGATTACAAAGGTAAGAAATGGGTAGCTATGGCACTCTCTTTTAAAAGATACTTAAATTATTAGTTTGGAAAATCCTGTAGCATCCTTAGTTTAAATAATTTAGTACTTTTATTAGTAGCATTTAAATCTAGCTTTTAAAACTGTCTGCCTCAATATTTTAAACAAGAAATGGAGCTAACATTTTAGAAGTAATACCTTTTTTTAGATTTAAAAGTCAGGATTTCAAACTGACCTAATTTCTTTCTAACTTGTTGGAAGCATCAATTAATATTTTGATCAGTTTCAGATGCTTAAAATATGTATTTTTTTTCAATGAAAAAACAGTGAAATATCCCTGAGGCAGTGTTATTTTAATCCCATAAAGAATGGAGAAACACAAAATCCTGTTTCTCACCTTTTTTATTTCTCTGCTGCCTTCTAAATCCTCTGATTTTTCATATGTTTTTATTAATAGTAAGGTTTTTTTAATAAGAGAATATTATACTGGTTAATTGAGACGGTTGGTCTCATTGGAATGCTAAGGTTAAGACATCTTCCCAGATATTCATATGCATGCACACTCATTTGTTTTTAACAAATTTTGTTGCTAACTCAGCTCCAAATATCAGCTGCTTCTGCAACTTTTGAGTTTTGGTGCTGATTTTGATTGCCACATCATCAAGAAAGACCAGCCACCTGTGCTATGCAGTTATGTCTTCTAGGTTTTAATACCAAATGATTCAAAATAAGTTAGGAATGATGTCAAAACAAAACCTAAAAATATTGTCTATACTACTTGTGTATCTCCACTAAATAATCCCCCAACTTTTATTTTGATAGCTTTATCAGGTTGTACATGGAGTCTAATTCCACTTTTTTTCTTTCCATCCTTCCTACCTTTCCTGTATCCTTTATATGACCTAAAATTAAAATAATTTTTAAAGGATTTTATTTATTTATTTATTCATGAGAGATAGATAGAGAGACATAGGCAGAGGGAGAAGCAGGCTCCCTGCAGGGAGCCTGATTTGGTACTGGATCTCAGGACCCTGGGATCATGACCTGAGCCAAAGGCAGATACTCAACCACTGAGCTAAAATAATTTGCCCTAAAATAATTTATTAATCAGATATTGTCACTTACTCATATATATGTTCCTTTGATTTTCAGTGTCTCTAAAAGAATAGAGTTAATCTCAGGTTGTTTTTAAAGTATTAGGTTTGTTCATGCATTAAGAAAGTAAAAAGATACCTAAAAATTATAGCCAGAAGTGTAAGAATTATAGAGCTCTTCTCCATAACTCATCAACAGAGCGTTACCAGGTATGCCTCTGAGTTTACAGCAGCAAGTGTGGGAGGCGATATTGTTACCACTTTCTACATCCTACTATCTTCTATCCTTTTGCATCATAGAACCAAGAGAAGACAAAAGTAGATTATGTGTTTTGATGCAAAACAACATATTAGAATATTTATGTATAATTTAGTAAAAAAAAAACAAACAAGCAGATTTTTCCAGATAGGTGATAAACTAGTAGGTTTTGAGATACTTTCCCCCCTTTTTTTCTCCTTGAGTATTTTTTCATCTTTGGACAAAGGCTTTTTACTTGATGTTTGTTTCTTATTATATAGGTGTTAGGACTCCATATATGGACTATGATGTAGGAAACATCTGCTCTTAATTTTTCCTTCTGTAGTATGACCAGGGATGTATCAACCTTTTTAGGTAGAAACTCTGATGCATACGGTTATGGAAACGAGGAGATGACAAGTTTTAGAGAAGGGTGTGGATTTTCTATTCTTCTTTTTTTTTTTTAGTACTCTTCTCTATATTCTTGAAAAGTCATTGTTAAATAGGGTATAATTGGATGAGTCAGTTGTTTTTATAAAAGACTTATTCTTTACATACAATCTAAAATATTATATGGGATGGAATCCGAATATGCCAAGACGACTTTAAAAGTCACTGTAATTTTTAAAATTTGCCATAATTATTATTTTTTTATTTTATTATTTTATTATTTTAATTTAAGGTTTAACGTCATTCTAAAATGTGCTTTGCCTGATCAGGACTTTATAGTCTAGTGGAGGAAATGACCAGAATACTGCAGAATACTTCTAATACAAAATAAAAAGTATATTAAAGTCCTGATTTTAAGAAAAACAAATACATGCAAAACATAAACTCTTCTTATTTATAGGCTTCTGACTAAAGTATGAGCATCTTATGGGCAGAATCCGTGTCCTAGTTGATCTTGTTTCTGTGGTATTTAGCATAATACCTGGAATAGCATAAGCATTAAATTTCTTGAAAATTAATATTTACTCTTAACAGTTAAGTGAATACCTGTCTTTTGGTCAAAAATACAGAAATTAAAAAAATGCAGAAATAACCAGCTAATGAAAAAAAATTGAAAAATCAGTCTCTGGATGTTATTGGATGTTTCAAACTGCAACTGCCTTATACTTGTCCAGTATTTTCTTACTCCCCTCACTTTTTTCCTGGCATACAATAGATACCCCTTTAGAACTATGCTATCCCTTTTTTGCCTTTTACTAACAAATAATTTTTAATCATAAAATTTGATCCTACTGTATCACTGTATGCCCAGAAAAAAAAGATTAGATTTTAGCCCTTTTTGTCATTCTAGGTTTTCTGTTAAACTGTTTCTACAGATCACTTTAGTAGGCTGTGAAGGAAAGATATAACCCTAGAAAAAGTATATTTTGGTTATTAATTCCTTCATCTATTCAGTAGGTGTTTATTGAACACAATCGTACTTCAGACCATTAGTTTTCAACCTTTTTTGTGTTCACGTTTGATGAGGATAAAGATTCTATTGTTGCATGTTACAGTAAATACCACCTTTTTTAGGTGCTGAGTAAGCATTATGCCCTGTATCTCTTCTCAAAATAAGTTGTATATGTTCTACATCGTATAAAATAGCCCAGATACATTCTGATTAATATCACTGTATGTTATTGTATATTATACATGGTTTGAAATTGAGCACACTAGTGAAGAGTTTGTGCTGCTTGTTAGTTGGGAATTACCAGAGGCTTAAATAATAAAGAGACAGATTCTAAAGATGAGAGTACAATGAAAAAGTGTGATTAGGCAGATTTACCCCCGAAATTCCATTAACTGACACTTGACGTACAATATTTGTTGCCAAATTAGGTGCTATGTTGGAGTGTAATATACCATTTCTTAATAAGGTAAACCTGGCCAGTTTCCCATCTATTAAGTACAAGTACCAGATGCTCATCAAGGTGACATTTTGCATGAAAAATTTAAATACTAGACCCAGATACTCTTAGCAAGTTGAGCATACAACAAGATGTAACTAGGAGGAGAGACCAACAGAAAAAAACCAGCAAAATTATTTGGGGGAGTAGGGAAGGCGATTTGCTTATTGTAGGTGGGATTGGCTCTGCTATTTAAATTATGTTTATTTTTCTCTCTGAATAGGATTGAGTTCACATGAGTTCAGTGAGCACATGATAAAGTTCCACTGAGTTGTACCATAAAAATAAGTAAAAGACAGTCTCTCTCCTTGAGAAGTTGGCAGTCTAATTAGGAAGTCAAGACATTCATGTGTAGGGGGGAAAAAAAGAACCCAGAGAAAACAACTTAAAGAATTGAGAAGGACAGGGCAACATATTCTAATTTTAAATATACTGTAATTGTTAATAGTAGAGTTGATAGCTTCTTCCAGGATCTTTGAACACTTGTGGGATTTTTTTTTCTAAGAGAGCTAAAGAAATCTGAAACTCTTTAGAGCTACTGATCACCTTGTCAGTTTTGTGAAAAACATGGAAAAGGTGACAGAAAGGAACAGAGAGCTGTGTTCTCAGTAGGGATAATACAACGCTCACCAAAGCTTGTCAGTCTGTTTTGTTCTCTTGGCTTTGTTATTGCTTTGGCCTGGTAGGAGATTAGGTATATGAGAAGCATGCATTTTGAAACTCAGAATGTTGTAAGTAGTGAATAATAATGGCAACTGAAATGCAAATGGTCAGTTATTTGAATTTATAAGGTAGTGTTATGATAACCACAGGGTAACTCAACTGGTGTTGGCTGGATAGCCCCCAAAATTTCAGCCTCATATAATTATGGATTAGACAAAATTGTGTTGAAAAATAGGGTAGGAAATGCAAGTAACGTTTTTTGAGATTCTAATGTGCTAAGTGCACTGTGCTATGTGTTTTATGTAATTTTTTTCATTGAGTCATAATAACAAGTCAAAAGATAGACATTAATATCCTCATATTACAAAGAAAACAATTCCAGCAAATAAGTAAATTGGAAATATGAAAGCAGGTCTCTGGCTGGCTTCACATTCTGTATTCTTCTCACTAGTCATGATGCCCCAGTAGGTACATTGTGTATCCTATTTGCTTTTTCTCTGTCCTCCTCCATATTCTTTATGCTCACAGATATAACTGTTAATAGAACTCATTTTACAAATTTATAATGGGTAGAGTGTGTTAGTGAAAACTCATTTAAATATGTATTGGCTTTATTTGTCCTGAAACTGTGTAAATAAAGGTTGCACATATGATTTGCTTGTCGTTGAAAAAGATTAAGTAGAAAAATACCCAGTGTAACTTGATATTGTATTATAGATCTTAATTACTATAATTGAGCTGTCAATGGTGATGAAAAAGTGAATCAGAATTCCTATAACTTTTTCCCTAAAGCTTTCAGAGTATTAATAGAAATATTTTGTAGTTTTGTGCTAGTTTTTAGCTTTAGCAAAAGCCGTTCTGGTTGAATCTCAATTATTTTTCTTTACTAATCTTTATTCTCTAATTCTTAAGAAGGAATTCACCCCATGGGGACACCTGGGTGGTTCAGTCAGTTAAGCATCTGCTTTGGGCTCAGGTCCTGATCCCAAAGCCCTGGAATGAAGCTTCACGTTGGGCTCCCTGCTCAGTGGGGAGCCTGCTTCTCCCTTTCCCTCTGCTGCTCCACCTGCTTGTTCACCCTTTTTCTCTCTCTCCCTCCCTCTGTCAAATAAATAAAATCTAAAAAAAAAAAAAGGAATTCACTCCCTTGCTCTATACCCAAACTTCAAACTATGGAGGTTCATCAGAGCTTAGAGAACTAACAAGTAATTTGTGTTTAAACTAATACACTCTTCCATTCCCTACACTTTATCAGATATGGCTTTACATATTGTGATGATGATATTAACTTAGACATTATTAAAATGGCATTATTTCTCAGTAGCACAGTATTATTTACAATACTTTCTCCTATTACATAATGTTACCTTATTCTAGCAGATAACATAGGATGACAAAAGTTTGATAAAAAAAAGATGAAAACACAAGTATTTGTTATGATATAACATTTTTGCTTTCTATTTTGAGAAACAGATTGGGGTTGGCCCGAGGCTTTGTTTATAAAAGTACATGTAAGATTTTTTGGATTTTGGTTTTGCTTTTTGTTTTTTGTTTTTTAATGGAGCAAGTCAAGGACTTTTGCTTTTTGTAGTCCTGAAATAAGTATCATTTTTTAAGTGCAGGCAATCCTTGATTTATAAACACCTGACCTTAAAAGGGTTGTTTTTTATTTTGTTTTCTTTTGTTTTCATAAAATGACTGGCTTTCTATGTTCCATCATAGAAAGACTAATTTTTTTCATCTTGTATAACCAGAGTGTCAATTTTCTAAAACTGTTCTTGGTGCTAGAAATTTCTTTTACTTTTATCTTCTCTCCTTCTCATTGCTTTTGTCCTGTCTTTCACATCCAGCCCCCAATTTTATCCTACTGCCACCATCAACTTGGCAACCAGAAATGGCAAAGTCAGTTTTTTCCCATCCATATAAATCCTATCACTCTGTTTTATTGCCGCTAACCTAGTGATTCTCAGGTGATGATGATTCTTCCCTTCCCACTGCCCACCCAGAGGACTTTTGGCATGTTGGGTTATCATGGCTGGCAGAGTTGGAAAGAATTATGCTTTTGGTATCCAGTAGGTAGAGGCCAGGGATGCTGCCAATCATCCTGTAATGAATAGGACTACCCCTCATCTCTAACCAATGTCAGTAGTGCCAAGGAGGAGAACTTGTATTAGCTCTGTTTAAGGATCAGCTGTATGTTTTCTTCAACTCAATTTCTTCAGCTAAATTTAGATACCCCTCTTCCAAGCTTTTATAATACCTTATATAATATTTTTCCACATTTTTTAGCCTTTTCTTTATTGATCTTATCAACATGACTGAATACTTCTTGAGGGCAGAGGTTGTATATTCATATCAGTGTCCCTAATTTACGGTGTAATGTCAGGTACATAGTGAGAGCTCCATAGATGAATAATTACATGCATAAATAAGACAACGTAAATGTTGCTAGGTATGACATTTTTTGATATTGTCAAAAACGACAAAGCAAACCATAATGGCTACTCTTAATCTCACCTAAGAAAACCCAACCTCTCTTTTTTATTTTGAATCATGATTTATTTATCATAATGAAACATTCTAAAAAATATTTTAATATTTTTATTAAATAGACTTCTCCATTGCCTTCTGGCACTTCCAGAAACCTCCTCTTGCCTAATTCTGTCTTCCCCATCTCCACTCATTATTTATCTCATCAAAATATTAGTATATGAATCCTATCATCAATATATTTAGTTCCTAAAAATGTGGATCTGCCCACAGTTTTAAGACAGAATACTGACACTCCAGGATTTATTCATAAATGCTCTTTTTAAAAGCAGGCATGCCACAAATACCATGGTTGGTACAAACAGACCAGCTACAGTCAGCAATGCTTGTTCTAGGGAGATGTCCCAGATAAATTCTTACTTACTTTTGAGACACTTTGCTGTCATATCCTTGACGCATAGATTCTGAGTATTTAACCTGGCTGGTGATACCTGGCATCAGCACTTTCCTTTATAGCATGTTCTTACTTTGGCATGGCATTTGAGTTCCAGTCCCTTCTGTCTTACCATAGCTTCCTAATATGCTGTGCTCAAACCATGTTCAGCTGTCTCTCTCATTCCTTTTTTTTTTTTTTTTTTTTTTAATTTTTATTTATTTATGATAGTCACACAGGGAGAGAGAGAGGCAGAGACACAGGCAGAGGGAGAAGCAGGCTCCATGCACCGGGAGCCCGACGTGGGATTCGATCCCGGGTCTCCAGGATCGCGCCCTGGGCCAAAGGCAGGCGCCAGACCGCTGCGCCACCCAGGGATCCCTCTCTCTCATTCCTAATCTTCTGTTGCACATGCTGCTTGACACCCCCTATTCAGAACCTCTCCTCCTTCACATTCTTCAGTCTCAGTCAATACACATGCCACATTTTGGAAGCCTTTCCTTAAGACCCCAACATCGAGTGATATACCTTCTTTACATCCATAGCACCTTGTGCCTACACCTACATACTAATAATAGAAAGGCAGTTGCAATATTTGTCTTTCTTACTGACAGCAGAGTCTAGTGCTTTCAGGGCATTCCTAGTGCCTTGTATGCATGTATGTATGTATGTATGGATCGATGTGTAATATTACATATTATATATGTAATAAGCATTGGTTATATGAGAATGGATGAAACAAAATACCTCTTCCAGCCTGCAAAAATTACACAAATCTGGTTAAACCTTTCTGCTAGGAAATGGAGATGAATCAGTCCAAATATTGAGAGTCTTTGGAGAAAATGGTACAAAGAGATAAACTTTATGCTCACTGGCAGGTTTACCAGCTTGATCAGAGGGCTACGCCTTTAGGTTTCATTAGCTTAACAAAAAGTTAAGCTAATGCTAACTTCACTGACTAGTACTTTAATGATGTGCCCATGGTTTTAATCAAGTGTTTTTACAAAGAATGTATTTTTGACAATATATTCAGTTGCCTCTGTACAGAGAAGGAACTCCCAAACCAGATGTGATTATGACAGGCACTTGTAGGTGTTGTACACCAAATTCGCCAAATCCAGCAATTTCATTTACTGGTTTTGGAAATAGTTTTTCTTCACCAAAGAGAGGAGGCAAGGAAATTATTTAAAACCTGGAAATAACCTGTTGCTTTGAAAGTTGTATAAATATTTTTTAGAATGTTTCATTATGATAAATAAATCATGATTCAAAATAAAAAAGAGAGGTTGGGTTTTCTTAGGTGAGATTAAGAGTAACCATTATGGTTTGCTTTGTTGTTTTTGACAATATCAAAATGTGAGACCTAGCAACATTTATTGTTTTCTCCTGAATCTACAGAGTCTGGATGAGCCTCCAATTTGAAATTTTTTGGATTAGCTTTATGCTTGAGGGTACTTGCCTGTATTTTGAACTTTGTAAAGCATCTAGAAACTTTTACCCATCCACTCAAGCATGAATCGGACTTCTGGACTGTAAATTCACATGTGGTTCTGCCACTTACCAGCTATGTGACTGTAGACAGGATACCTAACCTCTACGCCTTATTTTCCTCATTTGTAAAAAAGATCGTGTGTTTGGCACATATGATAATAAGTGGTTTTCATCATCATCTTCATTGTTGAAACCATATTAGAAATTCATTAGGTTAGGAAACTCTTTTCAGATACAATTTTCTTTCTTAAAAACACCTTAATAATACTAAGGCTATGTGTAAAAGCAGTAGTAGACAGTGACTCTACTACACAGACTTGAAAAGGGCTTATTGTAAAAGTGGGGAAAAAAAGATAGAAGGGGACTCTGAATAGCTAGGGAGTGCCCCCAGTGTCCTGGAGGAAGAGAAATCATCAGGAATTAGTCCTGACACTATTCTGTCTTGACCTCAGCTTTTGGTACTTTTCAGAATCTGAAAGCTGTCCCATAACCCTCCATTTCCCTCCTGGAACGGTCTTTGTCACGTGTCAGGAGTGGTTTTATCTCTCCCACCAAAAACAAGGGCACCCAATAATAGAGGCAGCAAAACTTGAAGGGCAGAATCTCTGGATCAGCTCTGCCGAGGGCGAGGACTAGGTTAAGTACCTGTATTTTATACATGAGGAAACAAGAAGAGAAGCTAAGTAATTTGCACAAAATCACACTAGCTAGCAAGAGGAGGCACCAGGAGTACAAATGAACAATTGGATTTTAGAACTAGCTCTCTGAACCACCCGACTACTGCTTCCTCCTCTGATCAGTGGTTCTGTGGCCATGCCTACTCTCCCACAGTGGCCATCCTTCCTGGAGGTGCCCAGCTAAGACACGAACCTGAGGTCATGCTGATGGAGAATTTCCATGAGGGTTTCTCTTAAGACTGCAGAGTGGAGGGGCAACTGAGTGGCTCAATCCATTAAGTATCTGTCTTGGGCTCAGGTCATGATCCTAGGGTCCTGGGATTGAGCCCTACTTCAGGCTTCCTGCTCAGCAGGGAACCTGCTCCCCCTGCTCACGCTCTGTGTCTCTTTCAAATAATATATGTGCTGCCAAACTGACTACGTGTCTCTCTCAAATAAATAAGTAAAATCTTTGGGGACACCTGGGTGGCTAAGTGGTTGATCGTCTGCCTTCGACTCAGGGCGTCATCCCGGGGTCCTGGGATCAAGTCCTGCATCGGGCTCCGGTGGGAGCCTGCTTCTCCCTCTCTCTAGGTCTCTGCCTCTTCTGTCTCTCATGAATAAATAGATAAAATCTTTTAAAAACATACAGAGCAGAATCTTCACCTATAGCCTTTGTTCTGCATACAGATGGAGAAAAAAAGGGGTCATCTTTTGCATCCATAGCTACATTTGAGATACAGAAATTATATGTACTGCAGAGCCAGGAGACAACACCAGCATCTCCTAAAACTGCTTCCCATGGAGATGTATTTGACCATAGGCCTCCTTTTTTATTTTCCCTACCACAGAACCTGTTAACTTAGAAAGGAGAACTTTAAACTTTAGAGTTTGGAAATTACTTTTTTTGACATAAGATATTGATTTGTTGGTTGGTTGTTTGGCTGGTTGGTTTATAGAGCTAGCCTAAACATGATGATGCTGTAAAGCTTGAGAATTGTAGAACTTGGGCTGACCTCAGTCAAAATTCTATTTTGTGGGCAACCCAGGTGGCTCAGCGGTTTGGTGCCTGCCTTCATTCAGCCCAGGGTGTGATCCTGGAAACCCAGGATAGAGTCCCACATCGGGCTCCCTGCGTGGAGCCTGCTTCTCCCTCTGCCTGTGTCTGCGCCTCTCTCTCTCCCTCTCTCTGTGTGTCTCTCTCATGAATAAATAAAATATTTTTTTTAAAAAATTCTATTTTGTGCCGAGGTCTCTACCACCCTCCTACCCTCCTCAACTTTCTATTGAGGTGTAACCTAGATGTACAAAGTATGCAGCTCAATGAATTATCACATCTACTCAACACCCAGAAGACTCCCCCTGCCACACACACACACACACACGCGCGCGCGCACGCACGTTTCCTAGAGCTGCCATAACAAAGTGCCACAAACTAGGTGGCTTGAAACAACAGAAATTTATTGTCTCGCAGTTCTGGAGGCTAGAAGTCTGAAAGCAAGGTGTCATCAGGGCCACACTCCTCTGAAATCCATAGAGGAATCCTTCCTGGCCTCTTGCTAGCTTCTAGTGGTTTGTAGGCAATCTTTGGCATTACTTGGCTTGCAGCTGTATCACTTCAGTCTCTGCCTCGTGGTCACATGGTACCTTTCTTCTCTGTGTCTGTCTTCACATGGTTTTTCTTCTAAGGACACCAGTCAGCTTGCCTTAGGGGACCACCCTACTCCAGTAGGACTTCATTTTAAGTAATTATATCTGTAATCACCCTATTTCCAAAAAAGGGTCACATTCTGAGGTACTGAGCTTAGGATTTCAATGTATCTTTTTTGGAAGGGGGACAGTTCAACCCAGACAATCCCGTGTTCCTCCTCAGTCAGTACAATATCCTCCTTCCCAAAGGTTACAGCAACATAAATTTAATAAGGAAAAAATAAGTATAAATTTTAAGAGCATTCAGAAAAAAATGAAGAGTTTTATAAATAAGAAGACTTTTTTTCCTAAATCATATCATTAAAAAAGTTTTAGGTTTGCATGTTTTTCTAAATGAATCCAAAAACAATTAGTCCAACTGGTTTGAATAAAGAAAACGAACAAACAGCCTTACAAACTAGTGGTTATAAACCTTTGCAGCTAGATGGTTTGACCAGTGAGTGAACAGAGGCTCAGAAGCATTTCTGTGACTTGTCCAAGGTCACACAGTCAGGAAAACCCAGTACCAATCAGCTATTGAACAAAACTCAAAGCAACCAGAGGACTTTTATTTTTAGGTGGTGATGTTTTAAGTTCTAATCTTGGGAAGAAATGCTGTTAGTCCTTAGGTCAAATTAACTAAGAAAACAGGAATTCCCATGTTGAACACAAAAGAGACATAGGGACATCAGAATTCTTTTGATTACTATGCAGTTGCTGCTGGATTTCAAGCACCATCTGAAACATCACTGGAAGACTCTGTGTGTAGGTAACTATGAAAGCAATTTTAAGGCAGATTTTTATTTAACTGCAAATGTACTTCACCAGCCTTCTCATTTCCCATAAAACATTTTATATCAAAGGCAATTTAAAAACTTTTTAAATTTATGTTTAGTAAAGAGGATAAACCAGTAACTAATATTTCAAACTTGCTGCTTGGTGCCATATTGAGTCCCAGAAATGACCTGGCATTTTGAAAGATTCTTCTTCAAAAGGATAATGAATACAATAATGTTTTCTTTCTTTCTTTTTCTAGCCAAGGACCCTTGTCATCCATTAGAGCGGTAATCAAGAGATGTAAGTTTGTTTTTTCCTGCTCTGTGATATTTTAAATGATGGTTTAGATTTCCAGCAAATGATTGTGTTTGATGAATCTTACAAATAATCCAACAAAAGTACCTTCTTTTTTCTCCTAAGGAATAATAAACCATTTCAGACAAGCAGCTAGTTTTTCAACTTTCTTTTCAATTTTCATTTATTGATAAGCTCATTCCTAAGAATAATATTTTTCTCTTACAGAACTAAATTATTTTTAAAAATGTGGATTATCTGGTCAATTTTTATGATTCAATATAAATTTATATAACCATCTTCTATAGGTAGAGACATCTGATGGGTATAAAAAAAACACACCCTACTGTCTTTGATTCATTTTCCTCCACAGTATTTTTATTTAACTGTATAAATGCCTGTGGAGATTGGCTCACTTCCACATACAAGTGCCTTAATAGAATTCTCTACAAAATGGTGCATAGTTTCAACCTCGCCTCTTGGTTAAAACTTGTTCTAGGTGCAGAATTTTAACTTTTTTTTTTTTAACAAAAGCCTCTGCAAAATTCCCTTTAGTTTTAGACAAACTAAATAGCACATGGATTACCTCCTGTTTTAAACTACGATAAGGAGGGGATTTTTTTTTTTTAACCAGCAAAGATGGATTTGTTCAAGAATAGCAGAGAATTGCTGTCTAAGACAAGCCACAGCAAAACCATAGGCAAGTCTGCAGAACAAAAGAGAGGAAAGCATTCTTTTAGAAAACTGGGCATTGGGAAGGCTGTTATAAACAAAAAGCCCACTGGAGTAAACTGGGGAGTTCAAAATATAGTGGCTTCTCACTGGCTGGGTTGTAATGGTCTCTCACTGGCTGAGATTTTGCTGGGGGAGAAGGAAAGCCCATCTTCCTCCTCATGGGATAGTAACACAGTGTCTGCTGAAGTCCATCCCTTCCTGTTGGATTTACAATTGGCTACAAGTGGTAGTGTGAGAGCTCTCCCTGCCAGCCTCTCAGCTCCATTCAAAATGAAGTTTTAGGGTTTTGTTTTGTTTTTTAAATGAAGTTTTTGAAAAGGAAGAGATTGTAGATGTTCTTTGTAGTATTTGAGCCGAGGTCAACACCCTGAGGACAAGGTATCCTATTTTTAGAAACATAATTCGTAATATTAGAATAAATTTAGGGTATCTACAGGTTGTGAAGAACATGCATTTGGGCCATTGCAGTGAAGATTTTGTAAGGTGGCAATACAGAAGGATATTCCACATTTCCCACATTTTATTTCTGTTGGTCATGGATTATAAAGCTGTGGGATTTCCACAGTGTGTGTTGAAGAAAATTCAGACATGAAAATGGAAAATTCATGCCTTAGAACCCTTTGAAGTAGGGGTGGTATGTGAGAAGATGGGGGGACACAGAGAAAATTTAAAAAGAAGATTAGGATCTGGAATTTAGGCAAGAATCTTTTGCTGGAAATATAATTTGGGGTAGTCAAGGTTATAGGCAAAAATAGGAGTACCTAAACATTTATAGAGAAAACGTAAAGCCAGAGAAGATGACAAAGGACAGAATCTTGGGAAATACTGATGTCTGAGGCTAAGCTCTGCCTTTGAGGTGCTGTAGGGCAAAAGATAAATGACCCCCAAAACACCTCTGCCCTGCTAAGGAGAAGAGACTGAGTCCTGTCGGCTGCCTTCTTGGATTTTAGGACCTCTTTGTGGGGGATTGTAATTTGTACCTGATTTCCCACAGATCCTCTAGGATGGAACTTGTTTACTTTACCGTGCCATCTACTCAAGGCTTTAAGGAGAAGGCAGCTAAGGTGGAGTGAACAAAAAAGAAAGGCTGAAAAATAATGATCAGAAAACTAGAAAAACCAGGAGACAGCTGTGTGTTAGAGGTTAAGGGAGGGGAGGTTTTTTCTAAAAGAATAAGTGAACCACAAATAGCTCTAAATACTGCAGCAAGGACAATCCAAAGATGGCTGAGAATAGGTTATTGTACGTGGCCTTCAGGAGGCCAGTGCTGACCTCTGAGAGAGCAGTTGCAGTAGAACATTGACTCTGGAAGCCACATGTCAATTTGAGACATGAATGGAATTTGTGGAAGTTGGGACAGCTGGGTTGGCTACTCTTTTATGACATTTGATGATAAACAGAAGAAGGAAGGGCTGAGGAGTATCAAGCAGAGAGGAGATTTGACGTACTCTTAGACTGTTCAGGTTGAGGAAGCTTGGAGACGTTTGTAGACAGCAGGGAAGGAATGTGTATAGGGGGATCAGACTGGCACATAAAAAGAGGAAATTGCTGAAATAGGGCCCTAGCTGAGAGGAAGGAGATGAAACAAAGGGAAAACTTGCTTTGACGTATCTTTTTCAAAAAAACAAAAACTAAGTTGTCTTTTAATTCTTAAATATCAGTTACTTTGTGTACACTCAAAGAAATATTTGTTAGTTGTTTTATTCCTGTACATTTAGGCAAGAAGGCCAAAGATCTCATGTGATGCTGTGTAAATACAGAATGAAGAATAATTGTGTTATCCCCTTCTGTTTTACACTTTTTGTCCATTCTGTTAAAAAAAAAAGTTGTAAACAATTTTTCACCTACCCAACCCAGTGAAATGTTTGTTTTACTATCCCATACTTAGTCATCTTTCTTCAGGAAGGAGAAAGACTTCATCACATTTTAAAAGCAATATTCCTTTACTGGTTGCATTTTAAATTCTTCCATAATGATACTGGTTCCAATCAAGCCTTGAGGTCCTTCTTTTTGCAGTCATTCTCGTGAGCCCCAACTATTACGGGTAAAGATCTTGAAGGTATTATAATGGGATTATATCTGGAATTTCATGCTTTTCGTTTCATTAACTTTTCAAGAGAAAATTATTCTCTGAAATTCAGGGTCAGCTAATACTCATTGTCTCCTATTGTGAGTCAGCAACTGTTCACACACATTATAAAACAGTGCTCTCTGCCTGGTAGATGTTAACCCCATTTTACAGATGGTAGGGTCACTGAATCTCAGATTAAATGGCTTCACGAGGTAGATGTAGGATGTGACTCTAGACTGCCTGACTACAAGGTCATTGAGCTTTCAACTCCATGGATGTTCTTGTTATGTCAAACATGTCTAACTCATACCCAGTCTCAAGCAGATGTTAGTGAGTTATTTTTATTATTATGATTTTCATTGGCAAGGTGATACTCCAGCAAAGATGCGGATAATACAGTAATCCTTCTGTATGTTTATTTCTTGTGATCATCATTTAATCAATAATTTTGAGTTATTTAGAATCAGGATTAACATCCAGCTCTCTGTGTCCCAGCCTCTTCATCTATAATGTTGGAGTAAGATGATCACTGAGGGTCCTTCGGTGCTTATGATCCTGTTGGAATTTAGGAGGATTCTTTATTAGTGCTAATATTGCAAATCCAGATCTCAGTCTCTTATGAACAGCTGAGTATGAATTTATTTTGTACTTAGAATTTAACCACATGAACTAGAAAAGTTTGAGGATAATTCTGTGGAATGATAGGATAACTTTAATTGTGGCCTTAGTCCAAAATGCACAAAGGACTAGCTAGCAATTTGTGGCAGGGGTTAAAAGGAACATGTTGGTCTGTATGAGCATCAGTGGCAAATTCGATTGTCATGGCAACACCCACACTGAATCTGTTCTGGGAAAGTAAGAATGAGAGTAATAGTTGAGAAATTAGCAGGAAGAGTATGAGATGCTGTATGAAAATCTAAGGTGTTTCTAGCTACTAAACTTGCTTAATACTCCCAGAAAGAGCCAGTTATTCTATAAGGATCAAGAAAGAAAAGAGATTTCATAGATGAGAGAATGTGAGGGGAAAAAACCTCAAAGCAGGAGACAGGAAAGCAGTGATTCTCAAAGGACATGGAGGAGATCCACAAGTAAGGTTGGGAGACCCTCTCTCCCTCATTCTGCTACTTCCAAAGCAGGAGTACCCCTCTGCTAACCAGGACACTCTTGTTACTAACCGCCTCTGGTGTTAAGGGGCAGAATCAAGTGTGAAAGCCAGTGATTTAAGAGAATGTAAATTGACTACCAGATTACCTTTTAAGTCCTGTATTCATACTTTAAAATTAATCCCTATTAAGTAGCGAATTGATTTTGCAAAATGGTTTTTAGGTTTGGGGGGTAGTTTGCAATGTTGTCAGAAACTATAGGTAGATTTGTTTTTACTGGGGTTATGTGGGTGAATGTCCGGGTCTGTACAGATGTATCTTTGCCGCAACCTATTTCTTTACTCTCTGAAACTGTGGTGCATCAACTTTCCTTTTCTGTCAAAGTGTGCAGATTGGGTGAAAACAGTGGCATTGCAGAACAGTCTTGTTCCTGAATTCCTTTTAAAGCATAGGCAACTGGTTCACTCTTTTTTTTCCCTCCCTTTCTTCTATAACCCCTTCTTTTTTTCCCTTAGCACTCATGAATAGTGCACAGCAAAAATGCCCCGTGGAAGAGGTATGTTTGTGACAATAACATGATATCTTTTAATAGTGTTTGTGTCTGCTGATTCTGGCTTTCGTGATGGTGGTGATGTGATTGTAGCATACTTGGTGAGCCTCTCTTTGATATAATGAAACCATTCTTACGAATCAGATGCACCTCTCAGAGCTTGAGCCTCTCAGTCTTCTTTTATTCCAGTACACAAAATGCACCTCAGCTTGGTTTAGCTCATGATAAAAATGTTACAAATCAGCAAATAGTATGAATATAAGACTCGTGATACAGTTATGCCAGCCTAGCACAGGTTCAACTGTCACAGCTCCAACTCCAGCCTAGATGCCATTGCCACCTCCCACCTCCACCCCTGCATCCCAGCTTGTTTAGAGAGAATCAGAAGTTAATAAGAGGAAGAAAGAAAAGATTCATACTGTCAGCCTTTACAAGTCAGAAGAACTGAAAGAGTACTAAAAAGATCTGAAGGCGACTGGTAGAAGTAGTTTATATCTGAAATAAATTCCTCTTTGTATGTGTTTCTTTACAGTATAGTACTTGAATATTTTCTTAAAATTATTGTTAGAATATGCTTCTTAAAAACAGGAATAATATTCTCCATTACACATATATATAATATGTGACACCACATGTGACATTTTCCAGATCTTATAATTAAGATTTGATTTAATTTAAAAATAAATTTGGAAAAAGTTTGAACTATCTAGCCTTTTGAGTTTGAGGCTTGAAGGAAGAGTCAGCACTGCAAATACAGTAATATGTGCTATAAACATGTTTATAAAAGTGTCGTGAACAGTTTTGGCATTTGTCGTTATCTTTGAACTTAATAAAACAACTTAAAGGTTGTAAAATTCCAGACAAAAAAAATAGCAAATAGATAAAAATGTGACCCCTCTCACTTTCTTTACAATAGAGTTGTAAACAAACATGGCAAAAGCAGTCATATGGATTAAAATAGATACTTAAAATTTTTTCTGCCCGTTGCAATTTTGTGTCTTTGTCGTAATGCTCTTACCAGGCAATTTGTATTTAATAGCTATCTTCTTTTCTCTTTTCATTCTTCAAATTATTTTCAGAACCATGGAATGTGCTTTGGGGAATTTTTGAAGTCTATTTTTTCTTGTGCAATTCAGATATATAACTAAAATTAATTTTATGCCATATAAAAAGATCGTTTTGATTTGCTTTTCTACTTATGGATGTTAAAATGCATACAACCTCTATGATTTCAAGTATAAGCTAACTTTTTCCAATAACATACCCTATAAAAAATTTAAATCTTTATTGAATGTACTGATTTTGTACTATACCAGTTTATTCTTTCTTCTTTAGCTTCTCGGACTTCTTTTCAGAGTGAGCTTCATCGAGAAAGGAGGTATGGTAATAACAGAGGTCATATATTCTGCTAATAATGAAGTCAAAGTATGTTATCAGTTAGCAAGTTAAATATTTCTCTTGCATAAGCAATGTATTACATAAGCAGTGTTCAGTACATTTCCTGGATTAATCTATATGTTTGAATGATGAAAATTTTGGTGGGAGGGGGATCCCTGGGTGGCTCAGCGGTTTGGTGCCTGCCTTTGGCCCGGGGCGCGATCCTGGAGTCCCGGGATCGAGTCCCGCGTGGGGCTCCCGGCATGGAGCCTGCTTCTCCCTCCTCCAGTGTCTCTGCCTCTCTCTCTCTCTCTCTCTCTCTCTCTCTCTGTCTATCATAAATAAATAAATCTTAAAAAAAAAAAAAGAAAGAAAATTTTGGTGGGAGAAGAAGCAGTAGTACAAGCCTCAGAAATGTTCCTATGGCAATAATTATTTACTGAAGTTAATTTTAAAAATGTTTATTAAGCAACTGCTATATATTAAACACTGTTATGACTGCTTCAAAGAATTGCTCAAAGAAATGTTTTTTACCTTTTAGCTACTTGGTAAATGTTGCATAAATAAATGGATGACACGATAGAAAATTGAATGGAAGAATAAGAGGAAAAGAGGTTGGATGGATAGCTGAGTGGGTAAACGGCTTAATGTCTGGTTGGAGAGGAGTGGGGGGAGAGTCACTGGATAGGTAGAAGGAAGGACCAGTAGACAGACAGATGGAAGACTGGATGGAAACATGGATAGGTGGATAAATAGTTGGATGGATTTTTATAAGTCAAGGTCCCTGATTTCAAATTTCTTACAGGATAGCATAGAATAGTGAAGAATGAGGATTTTAGAATCATACATAACCGAGTTCAAATTTTGACTTCACTACATCCTCACTATATGGCCTTGAGCAAGCTGTTTAACCTTTTCTTAGCTTCTGTATCCCCATCTTTTTTTAATTTAATTTAATTTAATTTAATTTAATTTAATTTAATTTAATTTAAATTTGACACAGAGAAAGAGAGCACAAGCAGGCGTGGCAGGCAAAGAGAGAGACAGGGAGAAGCAGACTCCTTGCAGAGCAAGGAGCCCCATGGGGGACTCATCCCAGCACCCTGGGATCATGACCTGAGCCGAAGGCAGATGCTTAACTTTATTATTATTTTTTTAAATTTTATTTATTTATGATAGTCACATAGAGAGAGAGAGAGAGAGAGAGAGAGAGGCAGAGACACAGGCAGAGGGAGAAGCAGGCTCCATGCACCAGGAGCCTGATGTGGGATTCGATCCCGGGTCTCCAGGATCGCGCCCTGGGCCAAAGGCAGGCGCCAAACCGCTGCGCCACCCAGGGATCCCAGATGCTTAACTTTAAAAGCCGAAGGCAGATGCTTAACTTTTTAAAAGAAGCTTATCTTTAAAATGTTGCTAATCAGGGGCACCTGGCTAGCTCAGTAAGTACAATACATGATTCTTAATCTCGGGGTTGTAAATTTGAGCCCCATGTTAGATACAAAGATTACTTAAAAATAAAATCTTAGGGATCCCTGGGTGGCGCAGCGGTTTGGCGCCTGCCTTTGGCCCAGGGCGCGATCCTGGAGACCCAGGATCGAATCCCACATCAGGCTCCTGGTGCATGGAGCCTGCTTCTCCCTCTGCCTGTGTCTCTGCCTCTCTCTCTCTCTCTCTCACTGCGTGCCTATCATAAATAAATAAATAAATAAATAAATAAATAAATAAATAAATAAATAAAAATAAAATCTTAAAAAAATGTTGCTGGTCATACATATCTCAAGGCTGTCATAAGAATTACTGCATGCATAGTGCTTAATATTTATTAGCTGGTAACCCTTATTATTTAGTTAGACAAAAGCTATAAGCAGAGGGTTTTAGGTAATGCAATTCAAATGTAATCAGTAAGCAGGTTCTACTGTTTCATGAGCTAGCTAGCACAAGAATGCATGAATATGCCCAGTTTTGATAACATCAGTGCTTTTTTATTTTTATTTCTACAGAGTTCTAGAGAAAAGCAGGGCGGATATCATCATCCCTATTTGTTAGATGAGAAAACTGAGGCTCAGAGAGGTTGATTATTTCCTCAGGGTCACACAGTTGGCATTTGTTAGGAAATGAGGTTGAATATAAAATTTGAACATGAGAATGTAGAATCAGATTAAGAAAATGATGAAAGGATCTGTGCCTGAAACCCTGTGCCTCTGCAATATTAAAGTTTAATTATCAGATTCATATATCAAACTGACCAGGAGCACAGACACACCTATCAAGGGCTAGAAGTGAATATGCAAACTCTATTTAGAGATAATCATCTAGAGATGACTTTGAATTGGCGCAGAGGTTGGATGAGAAGGAAAAGGATATTCTTTTTATATGGTATCATGTCAGAGTATATTATTTATAATGGCAGGAAAATAAGCAATTCTACGTGTCCAGTATACTTTCTACCTTACCATGTATTATTTATGTTCGTGGTATAGGCTGGATAGCAGAACTCTGGAATGAAGAGATTATGTGGGCCTACCTTAGTCCTTATCAACCAAGGCAGAGCTAAGTGTGCTCAGGGTACATCTTTAACTTTGAGCCCCAGAGTCCTAGAAGGATGACTGTCATTTGCTCCCTTGAAAGTCCAGGCCAGACAGACCATCTCTAGGACTATGGTTGTTCTAATGTAACTTTTTGGGGGCAGTGGTTGTTTTCACCAGTCTTTGAGTATTTGCAGATAGGCAGTAGCTTGTTACCAGCCTGCAAACTCTCACTGAGATCTTGTCTGCTAGGCGCCCAGAGATCACCATTGTGGCAGCTGAGCCCCTGAGGCCGGCCTCGTGGTTTCCAGGAGCCCCACCCCCGGGCCTGGGGTATCCCCCATCTTCTGCAGCAGGCCCGTGGAGGCCCAGTGAGCTGGTTCCTGCTGAGGTAAATAATATCACATTATCTGTTTGCATTTTATTTTATTTTATTTTATTTTATTTTATTTTATTTTATTTTATTTTATTTTTGCATTTTATTTTTTAAAAGTAAGCTCAAAGATGAGAAGAATGAGACTGTTAACCCTTTGTCTCTTGTCCACAAGTGTCTAAACTCTTCATTCTTTGTCTTGCAGCTCCCACCATCTTATGAACAAGTCATAAAAGAAATCAACCAAGTTCAAGTTAATACTACGAATAATAATAATGCTGCTGCCCTTCCAAGGCACACAATTACTTCTGCAACTCAGACTGACTTTTCAGAAGAAATAGACAACCACCTGCCTCAAAGTGGTGCAAGTAATCCATCTTCCCTAATTCTGACCTAGTCCTAGGGAAGTAATCAGGAGGCTTCCAGCCTTTAAAATAATTTGCAACTTGTGCATAATTCATTGAGCTCTGCCTCCCAGTCAGTATGATCACTGTGTGCTTCCTTTATTTTGGCTTGGTGTGATTATTACAATAGATCATTCTCATGAGCTGCAGCCCCAATCTCTGGGGCTCACCCCAGTTCATATCATAAAAACATCATCCTTTTAACTCATGGTTGTATTACTGCGGATCCCCTTTATTCCCATTGAGAAGGATTTTCTATTTAGCAACCTAAACTTGATAAGGTGTAAATAGGTGGTTGTCCTTTGAGGCTTTAGAAAGCATTGTATTCAAATAACAGAGATGAGAGTAAGTTACTTTGGAAAAGTAAAGCAAACAGTGTTGGAATTCTGATAAGAAGGAAAGGATTCATGTGATAAGTCTACTGGGAATCGAGAATTTAATGGTGTTTTAAAATATTATGTAATGAATATTTCTCTCATGAATAAGTATAACTTGGAGAACACTCCTGAGAAGCTGAGTGTAAACATTTCCCCCATTGATTTTGGAGTTACTTTTTACTAATTAAAGAAACCAAAATCTCTTGATATTCTGCATGTATATTTAAACAGTCTGTGTATCTCTATTTTTTTCTTTTAAATTATAATATTGCAACTTCTTTCTGTGGGTTTTGGTCTTGTCAGCACTACAGGCACCTCTCAAGCCTCTCCAGCCTTTCCCGGAAGTCTCAGCCAGTGATCTTCCAACAAATGTGGCGCCTTTAATAGTCTTTGATAATTCTGAAGAACAGAATTGCCCAGAGAACTCCAGTGCTACAAGATGTCCGGTGCCAAGACCAAGATCAAAAGCCAACCTCAGACCAATAGCCAGAGATAGTCACCTTAGGGAGCAAAATCACCACAAAACCAGCCCTGCGGCTACAGAAAAGGAATCCTCTCTGAGCCAGCCCCAGTCTCTGTTGGACAGTACCAACAACTTGGATAGTCAGGCAGTGATGAACATTATGAACACAGAACGAAGCCAAAATACTGTCGTTTCAAGAATTAAAGCATTTGAGGGTCAGACAAATAAAGAAACCTCGGGACTCCCCGCAAAACCAGAAATTGCACCCCGCACACTCCCCCCAAGGCCTGCTGCTCCCTCAGGGAAACCTTCAGTGGCCCCCAAGCCAGCTGCCAACAGAGCTTCTGGAGAATGGGACTCCTGGGCTGAAAACAGACTCAAGGTGGCCTCTAGGGAAGGACTCACTCCACACTCTCCACCGCAAGAAGTAGGGAGCATCCCAGTAACCAAACCTGTATTGCCAAAGAAACCAAATGCTGGCCTTATACGAAGTGTTAATCATGAAATTCTGGGAGGAGGGCCCATGGCTGAGAGCCCTGACGGTGGGAAGAAAGTCCCAACTCCTGCTCCCCGGCCTTTGTTGCCGAAGAAATCAGTTTCCTTGGAAAACCCCAACCCTACAACTTTGCTGAAACCAGTCACCGTTCCTCCCCGACTCTCAGTGGCATCACAGGCCAAAGCATTCAGGTCACTGGGAGAAGGGCCCCCAGGCAACTCCCCAGCTCCAGCTGTGCAAAGCAAGCCTCCAGGGGACATTGACCTCATCAGTTTTGATGATGATGTTTTACCCACCCCAGCTGGGAACCTGGTTGAAGAATCTGTTGGTTCAGAGATGGTTCTGGGTGAGTAAAAATGAGAAGTGGAGTGGGAATGTAAACTTATCACAGGGTATCTTGAATGGCACTTGCTGTTTTAGTTTCTAGGACACAATTTATAGTGGGATGGGTGTGTGCATGTGCGTGCACGCACGTGTGCACATGCCTGTGTGTACAGAGACAGAAGCACAAAGAGATTAAGAAACATGGAGCTGGGTAGGAGATGGACATAGAGAAGGACAGGGAAGTATGGAATGGGGGAGATGGAGACAGAGAAAGAGGGAGACATGTTGATGACTACCGCATAAGCCAAGAATAAGCAGACTGGGCCTGGCAACTAAACTTGCTATGAAGTTGGATTCTTTACTCCAGCAGGTGGCGAGTCGAGCATCAGTGAGATTCAGGGGAAATTTCTCATAGATGGGAAGTCATGCGGTGGCTGCAGAAGGGCTCCTCAGATTAAACCAGCCCCACTGGGAGTGCCAGGAGAGGGGCCAGCCCTAGAGAGAACTCCGGCAAGAGCAAAGCCAGGAATGAAGACTCAGCCATATGTAGCCAAATTTTTTTCACTAATCTTCACAGAACATCTTCCCTTGGGAATGCAAAGTTTTATAAATAAAATACAACAGCTGTACACTTCCTGCCAAGATCAGGACAATTAAATTTCTCAAGAGGAAATCCAGAGAGTATGTTTTCTTTCCTCACACTGCTCTCTGATGGAGGGTACGATGGTAGAGCTTATCTTTGATTTGTCAAAATAAGCTGCTTTACTTGTCATTGATGATTCCTTTTACTGCTGTTTACTTATTTGGGTAGCATTTGTGAACATATAAGCTTAATAGTATTTTCAAAAGGTTAGGTGTCCTCTTATAAATGCTTAACATGCATCAAAATGATATAAGCTCTGTGATTGGAAACCAAATTCTGCACAGCACAAGTGTATTTTAAATGATAACAAACATTATTAAATGTCCCACACACAACATTTAAGTGGCTAGAGCATGCCTCTTGTCTATAAGGGCTACAAGGAAAGACATTAGAATATGCTGAGCTTCTGCAGTGTTCCAAACCTTTTGCTAGATACCCAGACATACATCATTAGTTTAATACTTACAGTAACCCTCTGCCAAGTATTGTTGGCCTCCGTCTGCAGAAGAAGAAAATGAGATGGAGAGAAATCAGTGTGTTACTTACCCAGTGTCATAGCACTAACTGTTTCCAAGGCATGATTCACGCTCCATCTTTTTACTCTAGGTCTAGTGTATTTTTCATTGTATTACATTGCTACTCGACATTTGTATGAATCCTTAGACTAGGTTAACACTTTGAAAACTTTTCAAGTCTTTGTTATGTCATTTTCTCATTTAAACCTTGTTGGTGTTGCAAGGCTCAAGGTGAGACAGGGATGGGTCAATCCAACAACAGCGAGCTCTGAAGGGGTGGAACTAGCACAGGCCAAGGAAACACCACCTTTTGTAGAAACTGCTAGATTTCTGTGGGGATGGCAACTTGGTTATAATAACTGCTGAGAATAAATTCCCTGTCATCAAACATAATTACAGTCATCCTCCAAAAAGAAGGTCAACAGTATACATTCAACATGAATATAGTCTCATGCCCCATACTCAGCCTTTTCTGTTCCTTGATTTCTACCACTTCGTTGCACAACATTTAATTACTTAGGCAATCTCTTAGCAAAATGTGTAATTTGCTTGCCCTACCTGACTTTAACCATGGCTCTCAATGGTGGGGTTACACTGAACGCTTACTCTATCATCTTTCTAAACCTGCCCCTCCTCCTGTTTTCCGTACACCTCACTTAATAGCACCATCATATACCCAGCCTTAGAGAATCCTGGAGATCACCTCTGAGTCTCCCTACCTGTGACACCATGGCTGTTTGTTTGGACGTGGAGTCAGACAGGCCAGAGTCTGTCACTTCATTGCCATGTGACTTTGGGCAATTTATTTAACCCCACTGTGCCTTGGTTTCCTCATCTATAAAACATGGTAATAATACTCCTCATGGAGGCAATGCAAGGATTAAATGTGATTATGCAGGAAAGCCCTGCCCCATTGTCTGAAACATTGTATGTGCTCATTAAGTAGTAATTATTGTTACTTCTTGATCTTCACATCCAATTAGTTATCAACTCCTGGTTTAACTTTCTAAGTAGTTCTTGAATCCTCTTCTCCTTTCAAACATCCCCCTGTACTGCTGCACATTAGGCCTTTATGCCAGATTACTGTATAATCTCCTAAATTGAGCTCCTGCTTCTGCCTCAAACCCATCATCCTCCATATTGTGGCTAGAGTGTACCTTGAACCTCGTCCTTCCCTGCTTAGTGTCTTCCAGAGGCCTTTAGGATCACCTTTGAATTCCTCAACATGTAGAGAGATTTTTGTTTGTTTGTTGATTTGGGGTTTTGTGACTTTTTGATGTATATCAATAGCATTGTCTTTGTAAATAAAGGATTATGGTCTCTTTGTGAAACCTTATTCATCCTGGCATTTGCCAGAAACAGAGAGGAACACAAGAGAAAGGAGAGGAATGCACATATATACCTTTCCTCGTTTTCCTTCCCTCAGAAATAAGGAAAAATCTAATAAACTGGCTTTCATAAAATGAAGTTGCCATATTAATCTCAGGAAGTAGAGATCAGAGAATACCAAAGCTGTGAAAACATTGTAAAGATTAGAAAAATTATTAAAGGAAAACTCATAAAACAAGCAATTTAATATTGGATTCGTTTCTTGGGTAGAATGCCTTCCAGGTAAATGTAATGGAGCTGAGAAGTATTAGCAATTCCTCTTCACACCTTTACAAATCATACCAGTTGTCAAAAAAAAAAAAAAAAAAAAAAAAAGCAGAATGCTTCTGCTGTCAGCCCCATTACACAGACCAGAATAATAGTTTAGCAGCCAATTTCTGCTATTAACAGAACTCAAGGGAAAGAAATGACAGAAAAGCAAGCCAAGGATGGTGAAACTAATTATGATGACAAGCATATTATTAGAGACAGGTAATAGGCAGAAAACTACATTACCATCAGTGTTTTTCTAGCCCAGTAATGAAGACCATGCGGATAGAGGTGTAAAGGGGCCTGCTTCTGTGGCAGCAGGTATAGAATAATTGGTTTGGTGTGGGGTGCTAGAAGGAGAGCAGAATAAATCTGCAAATAAAGGTAGAGAAAAATGCCATGGACTTGACGTAGGTTTGGACAGGAGATGTTTTTTGAGATGCTTTGTATTTTTTCTGTAGAAAGAAGAGCAAAAACTCTGTGATACAGTTGAGGCACTGTGGTCCTTAACCCCTTCTGGGAATCACAGAACTCTGAGAATCAGATTATCCTTCGAATCTTTTATCTCCCTTGAAAATAGCCCTTCAGCTCACGTATGCACAATTTCCAGAGCCTCAACGGCCATTCTTGAACCCCAAATGAAGGACTTCTACTATAGAATATTGCAATAGCCTCCAGTGAACTGCTTAAATAATGGTACATCCATACAATGGAGGATCCCATGCTAATTAAAAAGGAGGCACACCCCCTGTTGCCTCCTACCATGGACAATCCCCAAGATATTATTAAGTGAAAAACTGTAAGGTATAGTTCGTATTCATGGTATTTTATTTTTATTTCTTTTTTCTTTTTTCTTTTTTTTTTTCATGGTATTTTAGCTACTGTTTGTGTTAAAACGTGTAGTATCTTTGGAAAGATGTATAAAAAGTTAGTAACAAAGGTAGTCTTTATGAGGGAACTGGGTTGGCAGAAGATGAGGAACCTGGTTTTCAAATATCTAACCATAGAGAGAATTAGGATGAAAAAGTGGGAGAGTTAGCTCTTGTCATCTTTGCCATAGAGAGCTGCTTCCCACACTGATCCTCAGTCTTATCTTGAGTAGAAATTTTTAAAATAATTAATATATTTTTCTAAATTGCTGTATTATTCAAGATGATAAGTAAAAGCTAATTATTTTGAACTGCATATGTATAAATAAGACATTCAAAAACATACATGTGCCTTAAATCCTATTAAATAGAATCAAAAAAGAGTTTTAATTTTCCAGAAAGGTTTTAATTTTTCCAGTTACCTTATGGAAAATTTTATGGCCATTATTGCCTTTAAAAAGCAAGTAAAGTGATAAGAATTTTCTTTTTTTCCCCCTTATTTTTTAAGTGGTTTTAGGTTTGGTTTGTTTGACAGGGCAATTATTTAAGCTTAATCTTTCTTCTTGTGATTGAGTTTATTTTATTGGATTTTTTCAGTTACAAAGTAGCACATACTTGCTGTAACAAGTCAAACAATACAAAATTTACTAAAAGGAAAAAGAAAATTTACCTCCCTCTAGTCTATCCATATCCTCAAGAGTAACCAGCTTGAACAATGTTCTATGTAACTTTCCATGCCCTTGGATGCTTCAAACCAAAACTTACAAACATACATACATGTACTTTTCCTTACTTTTTACATTTTTATCATATTATACCTTGCCTTTTTTAAATTTAATAGTGAAATTTATGGACTTCTTTTCAGTCCAGTTGGTCTTAACTCCTTCCTTATACCTGCCTAATATTTCTTAGTGTGAGTTTATCAGTTGATTCAATATTTCACCTATTCATGGACATTGCTCTTAAGTTTTTTGGATTTCTTTTCCCCTACAGAAAATGCTACAGTAAACACTATTATAAACATTGTCTTTCCTACTGATGCTTTTATTTCTGAAGATGAAGAATAAATTTCCAGAAGTGAGGCTACTGTGTCAAAGGTTATGAACATTAAGCTTTTTCACAGTACCAGTGATCCAGCTTCCCACTTGGCAGTGCCTGGAGTTCCCAAACATGAGATGCCGTGCTTGCTTTATATGCTGCCCGCTTATATTTCTGTCAGAAAAAAATACCCTACTCATGAACAGATAAAATGTAAACTCCATACTGTGTAGCTAAAAAGATTTGCACACCATCATCAAGATGAAAAACAGGCCTCTGGTTCTACCTCCCTATTGAAGTGATGCTGTTCATCCTCCCCTCTAATCTGCACACCTCGTCTGGATTAGAGCCCTGGACAGCATGCAGACAGACAGGCAGGTGCTGAGCTCACTGACTCTGTGAGCACAGCTGGGGCAGGTCATTAAACAGACCCACTCCTGCCCAACAGCCCGCAGTACTGGAACACTTCAGACATCTTTGCTTCCCTGTATTAAGAAAGAATTTTTTTTTCCAGAGACATATGTAGTAGAATAATTTTACGTGATCTAAGTAGTATTATGAAATAGTAGCTGATGATATTAAAAATGAAGACCAAAAGAGAAAGAGTAGGTAACTAGGACACTTTGAATACTTTGTTATATAAATTGTATCTATACCACTTCAATTTAAATCCTTTAGGTTTAAAAAAAATGATAATAACTGGGCCCTTCCATGCAATAGGTGAGGTCTGCAGTATGCAGGATTTGGGGCAGCAGGGATCTTAAGGCCAATCCTCCACCAGCAGGCATAATTTGGATGCCCCTGTGCTTCACCCCTCAAGGCATCAATGGGTGTCTTTTCCCCTCATTCATGCCCTCCCTTCTAGAATGTGAGAGAGTATAGGCTCAGGATATAATATGAGTTGGGAAATAATTGAAGTTATGCCATGCTCAAGATTTTCTTCCCCTTCCACACCCACCCCAAAACCATCAACTAAAGGTCTATACTAATAACCAAAAGATTATAGATACCAGAAGCAGCTATTAAAGCAGAAATACCACTTGAAAGGTAGAACACAGTGAACAATTACCAGCCTTAATCTTTTTCTTGAATGTTTGGTCTTTTCCCAACATAAAACAGAGCCCTGAAAGAATGGGATGTGACAACCAAGATTGGGGGCAGGGGGAACAGTCAGGTCTCTGAAGGATCAGATCTCTACCGCAGCTGGGGGAAGGAAGGTGGGTCCTTGGAAGTCAGTGGGTTCCAACAAGAGCCAAGGAGACAGAGCAAAGGAAATATTAGGAAGAGAAATGAACAGAAAGGAAAAATAAGCACAAAGGAAAGGTACGGTGTTTTGTGTTTGAATAAAATGCATGCTGGGATTGACATAGGGTCTTCAGATTCCTTCGCTTTACCTACTATAGTATTACTCAGAATAGAAGAACCATTCAGGGAGTTCACATTCTGGTAATATTTGCAATAATTGGCGTTTTAAAAAAGATTTTATTTATTCGTGAGAGACACAGAGAGAGGCAGAGACATAGGCAGAGGGGAGAAGCAGGCTTTCCACAGAGGGCCTGATGTGGGACTCGATCCTAGGACCCCAGGATCATGACCTGAGCCAATGGCAGAAGCTCAACCTCTGAGCCACCCAGGCATGCCCCCCCCCTTTTTTTTTGCAATAATTGCTTTAATGCAAGAGCAGTACCACTTTTATCCATTGGCACTGCTGTTTCCCAGAAACCAGATCTATATTACTCAAGTTGGAAGAACTATTAGAATATGTAAAGTCCGGGGGCACCTGAGTAGCTCCGTCAGTTAAGCATTGACTCAGGTCATTACCCCCGGGGTCCTAGGATGGAGTTCTGTGTGTCAGGCTCCTTGCTCAGTGGGGAGCCTGCTCCTCCCTCTGCCTCTGCAGTTCCCCTTGCTTGTGTTTTCTCTGTGTGTGTCAAGTAACTAAAATCTTTTTTAAAAATGAATATATAAAACCCAGTTGTTGGAGAGATGGTCGTAAAGAACTCTCCTCCCTCACCCCCTGCACTCTTGTTTTATGCTGCAACCTGCTTCCCTTCTGCCCACACCCGAAGTTTCTCACCATGCTCTACTTTTCCATTTTCCAGTAGTACTTCTCACGTAATATACCACGTGAACTATTTATTATTATTTTGATTATTATCTCCATCTCCCTGCTGGAATGTAAGTGCTGTGAGAGCAGAGTTCTTTGCTTTGTTTACTGAAGTATTCCAAGCACCTTGAATAGCATTTGATTTGTAGCAGACATCCAATCAATTCTGAGTGAGCAAAAGTGAAAATGCGAATTACAAAGAAAGATATAAAATCTTGTTTTTTTTTCTTTATCAAAATACCTACATAAGAATACATGTACTGTAGGAAAATATCTGTAGGTAAATACACCACTTTAATTATTACTGGAGGGATAGGATTACAGAAGACTTTCCATCATATATTTCTTAATGTTGCCTATTTTTATAATAAATACTACTTTTAAAGTAAAATGCTATAACAAAATATAGAATTTAAGAATTTGGTTAGATCTAAAAGAAGGAACTTTGTTTTGTGAGGAAATAGGTTATGGTGGAAGAAACTTATGTGATTACAAGAGCCTTTTTTTCAAGTTTGATATTGTTTTGATACTCGAATTTTTCTTTTTTCAAAATTTTATTTATTTGACAGAGCATGAGAGAGAGAGATCACAAGCAGGGAAGAGGAGGGAGAAGCAGACTCTCCACTGAGGGGGAGCCCAACTCAGGGTTTGATCCCAGGACCCCAGGATCATGACCTGAGCCGAAAGCAGATGCTTAACCACCCGAGCCAGCCAGGTGCCTCTACGACTGTATATATTCATTTTTTAATTTTAATTTTTTTTTTTTTATGATAGTCACACACAGAGAGAGAGAGGCAGAGACACAGGCAGAGGGAGAAGCAGGCTCCATGCACCGGGAGCCCGACGTGGGATTCGATCCCGGATCTCCAGGATCGCGCCCTGGGCCAAAGGCAGGCGCTAAACCGCTGCGCCACCCAGGGATCCCTATATATTCATTTAAAAAAAATATTTTATTTATTTGACACAGAGAAAGAGTTGGTTTTTTGCACTTAGACAAGACTTGCCTCACTTTTAGCTAATAGATAGGTTTCCAGGAAAGGGTCTTCTAATTTTTTTTTTTTTGTCTCAGTAGCCTAGTAATAAATGTTTTGCCTGGCATGGCACTAGGAAGCCATTCCTAGATGGTAGATAATAAAATAGAATTGTACCTTACCATAGCATCTCCCCCCCCACCCCCCGCCGCTGTTACTGGCACAGGGTAGACATACACACGTGAACAAGTGGCTAGTGAGTGAGTGATGCCTTTGGTGGTGTGTATAATGAATGGTGGGATTGCCCGGGAGCTGGGGGTAAGGGAAGGCCAGGTGTCCTGGGGTCAAAAGTCCTTCTTATCCTTAGCTCAGCTCTTTCCTGAAAAATAGCTGGTCGGCAAAAGGTGCTTATCGAACTACAGCTCATAGTAGGCAGCCTATGAATGCTGTTCATCACAGGAGCTATGGTGTGTACATTGTTTTTCCAGGGACTGTGTCCCTATAGTTAAGAGTCTGTAGAACAGGTGCAGAATTAGAGCATATACTCATTCTGCCTTTTGTGGAATAAAGGCAAAGGAGGCCTCCACGGATCCTAAGTGCTACACAGAGTAGTATACAGCATTTATTTTATTTTTGCTAATCTGTTTATTTTTAGATTTCTCCTCTTTAAAAAATATTATGGTCATTTTCCCAAACTACTGAGAAGAATATTTACATTAAAGACAAAAAAGACTATTTGTTTCAGTAAAAAAAAAAAAAAAAAAAAAAAAGTTTGGTAGTTAAGTCTTTGTTTAAAATACTTTCTCTGAGGATATACTGTTAATTTTCAATGAACCAGTTAAGATGGAAAAATGCCAAGCCCTGTATCTTTGCCCCCAAATTAAATATTTGAAGGAAGATGTCTTATTTTATTTCCAGGATAAAACACTTTCTGTTTTCATGTTAACTGAAGTGTGGTTTTACTAAATTAACTAACACTCTGCTGAGCACCTGCCCTGTACCAGGCACAGTGCTGGGTAGGATGAGAGCCCTTCGTGAGCTTTGTACCTAAGTTTCCTGGGCCAGGCACAGGACTGTGGGGTAGAAAAGACTTTCTTTCCTGGGGCATCTGAAAGGCTTCACAATAGGGGGGAAATTGGCTCCTCGTTTCAATTGCCCCTCGTTTTCAGGCGACACTTATGAAATGATTGTACTCCCATGAAAGATGACTTCTACATAATTCAGGATTGTCCTGGATATCTCTCATCAGAGAGGAAGAAAAGCCACATGAATTATTTACAGAGCACCAAGTTATTTCCTTTCATGAGCTCTGACTTTGTTTTTGTCTCTGCAAGCTGAGATTCTGTTTATCCATGAATAGTTTTCCCTGGGGCATGAAAATATGACTCTTTAATTATGAATGAGGTTTTTTGTTTGAGTCCATGTTAACTAAAATATGCAAAATAAACTGTGTTTTTCATTAGATCCCTTTCAGCTCCCCATAAAAACAGAACCAACAAAAGAACGAGCAGTTCAACCAGCTCCCACCAGGAAGCCCACTGTGATTCGAATTCCAGCCAAACCAGGAAAATGTAAGCACTAATCTGCCTTCTTTATTTGCTTCTCTTCAAGCCTGGGAGAAGTATATACTAATTTATCAATGTCTGCTTCCGAAATTATGTATAATCGGCCATTTATTATTATTTATAGTCAAAGAACATTTAAAAGCAAGCTATTTTTTCACAGTTCCTTAGACAGTTGGTGCGGTAAATTGTGGATTTCATTTCTCTATACCATTGACTCTAGGCAGAGAGAATAGAGGGAGACTGAAACTTAGGTTGCTTGCTATTGGTAAATGGTAAAGATAGTGGGAAAGTATAATTGGTCCTTGAACAACACGAGTATGAACTGCAGTCCCCTTAAACGCAGTTTTTTACAGTACACTACTATAAATGTGTTTTCTTCATGATTTTCTTAATAACATTTTCTTTAGCTTATGTATTATAAGAATACAGTATGTAATACATATAAAATCTGTGTTAATCGGCTATTTATGGTATCAGCAGGCTATTAGGTAAATTACATGTCGGGGGAGTCAGAATTACATGTAGATTTTCAACAGTGTCAGCACCTCTGACTCCCATTTTGTTCAAATGTCTATTGTCAATCCTAATGGAAACTGATAGCAAATAAAGTTGTATGTATTTATCTGGATATAGTATCTTATTCCAACCATCATAATCTTAAGTATAAGAATGTATGAATTGTGTGAAGAGCGGTAACCAAGAGTTGTTTTTTTTTGTTTTGTTTTGTTTTGTTTTTTGTTTTTTTTTGGTAACCAAGAGTTGTAAAGACATAATAATGTCTAAACATTTTTTAAATTAGTGTAATACTACATTTTGATGTTATTCCTTACTTGATTTTTTTTAATGATACAATAAATGGTATGAGTTTTTATGAAGACTGCAAAGAATTATGATATTTACTATAAGAGAAAAGCCAAGAGAGCCAGGCCCATTTATTATATTATACCCTGGAAATTGTTAAAAGGTGTGTGTGTATGTGCATGCATGTGCTTGTACAGTGGCTTCCATAGCCGTTCCTGGCATTGCTCGGAGTGATCACACAGCTTTTGCCCTGAGCTTCTGCTCTCATTTCATTCAGTGCCTTTGCATAGTCCACATGCATCCTTGCCTTACCTAACAGGAGACCCTGCTCCTCCTAGTAGCAGATAAAGTATTCCAATCCTTCATTTATCTGTAGCATCCCCAGGTTATTTTGCAGGCATACCCTGGAATGCCGTGAAACCTCTTTAGTTCAGGGGTTTGCTTTTTCTTTAAAAAACTACCCAGAAAGATCATATTGGTTTTTGTCTTTTGAGTGTTTTGTTATTAATTGATGGCTCTAAGCCACATAGTGAGAAGATTAAACTGAGTTGCTGTGAAGAATGAGGAGGAGAAAAAGTCAAGGGTACCAAATTCTGGTGGATTCGTGCTTTCTTGGGAGGTTATATAGTAGATTAAAGACCTGGTGGTATATTTCTCTTGAAAGCATTGGATGGCCCACAAATCAGTGGACTATATAAGTATCACAGACCATAGTTCACTGGGTTGTTTGCCTGCTTGCTGTTAAAATGTATTCTATTTTTTAACAGGCGTAGTGAAATACAATGATAATAAATATTACCTGAAGTTTGTGTGGGTTTTAGGTAATACAGTTTTTACAATTAAATTTATTCTCCTGTTGTATCAGGATCCCCAAGACCCCAGGTTTGATCATCCTTAGGAGGACTTACAGGACTTAGCATATAGTTATGTCAGAACTTTGATTTGTGTAAAAGTATACAAAACAAAATCAGCAAAGGGCAATGGTGCATTGGGCAAAGTCTGGATGAAACCTGGCACAAGCTTCTAGGTGTTCTCTCCCTGGAGAATCACAAAGGCTATACTTAACTCCCCCAGGAACCAGTTGTGACAACACAGGTGAAATGTTGTCAACCAAGGAAACTCATTAGACTCTCAACACCCAGGGCTTTTATTAGAGGTTGGTCACATAGGCACGTCTAGAATTTTGGCACGTTCCAAAATTCCAGATTCCCTAAAGAAAAGCAGGTATTCAGCATAAACCATATTCTTTTATTAGTTCTGGGGATGGTAGGAACCTTCCCAAAGTCTAAGTTCCCAGATTCCAGTAAGGACCAACCTTGGAAGCAGGCCTTTCTAGGGATAAGCAGTCTCAGGCCTACTACGTTTATTCTTTTCTGCTTACTTATAAATGGGATTAATAGTCCTGAAATCCTGAAAAAGATATATTGAGGAAGCACCTTTATTTATTATTCTGACAAAGTTCCAGGAACTGTTAGAAAGTTGGATTCTAACTGCTGTACACAAAAGAACTAAAGTGCCAATTTCTAGAGCATTATTTCTATTTATATAAAAAACCACTTCCCCAGAATTGTATTACTACAGTTATTAAGCAATTCATATGTGCTGTGGAGGGAAAAAAGAGTTTTTTGGTGTTGGAAGAACTTGGAATGGTTAAGCGAAGAAAGGAATAGCTTTGTGGTGCCAAACTCCTTGGTGGTCTTTGAGCCCGTCAGCTCTTTCCCCTTAAGACTTGTTTCCTTGGACTAGGATGTCCTTTTTCCAGATAGATGCATGGCTCACTTCTTCAACATTCCTTCAGGTCTTTGCTCAAATGTCACTTCTCATTGAGACCTCCACTGACCCCCATTATTGGAAATTGGAAATCTTCACCTAACCCACACATTCATACATTTTAATCCCTATGTCCCATCCTTGCCAGTAAGGTATCTCCTCTCTATTTTCAGATTATTATTGTTTTGTATCCTTAATCGTTTGTCACTACAATTCAATATCCTAGGCGATTCATCATTTCCTTATAAGAATAAGGAAACTTGGGGGGATCCCTGGGTGGCTCAGCGGTTTAGCACCTGCCTTTGGCCCAGGGCGCAATCCTGGAGTCGGGATCGAGTCCCATGTCAGGCTCCCGGCATGGAGCCTGCTTCTCCCTCTGCCTATGACACACTCTGCCTCTCTCTCTCTCTCTCTCTCACTCTATGTCTATCATAAATAAATAAATAATTCTTAAAAAAAAATAAGAAAACTGTACTGGAGTGAGCATCTTCACGATGGCAACTGAGTTGAAATGTTCCTGTGTGTCTTCACTTCCAGAGCAGCCCTGCCTCTAGCTAAGAATGCTTGCCTCCCTCTACATCATTGTTTTCCTAGTAGCTGGCCTGGGTATTTTCCTCCTTTTGAGAGTGTTTTCCTGTCTGTAGATAAAATAGGAACCTGACAAATCACCCTCTTGTTTATAGGTGTTTCATGTGAAATGAGAGCAGGGAGTGTTCATTTGAAAGAATGAAAAAGATTCCCATCTCCTTTAAGTGTCTAAACCTGTGTAAAAGTGGCTCCAGCCTCCTTTCATATGTTACAGTCATGCTCTCTCCAAGCGTTTTTATACACAGATTTTAATTAGCTGTCACTAATTAAATCTGATCTTTTTTTTCTTTTTAAAATATGTTGGTGGGGGGGTTATGCTATCACTGAGTTAAGGATGTAGTTTGGATGTAAAGATACTGTTTGTTAAAATGAAGTCAATTAAGTCCATTAATCTAGAGCTAATGAATTAGAAAACATGTTTAATTATTTGAATGGGGGAAGGTTGGATGCACAACCTATTAGGAAGCAGCATGCCATATTACAGTGAGCACAGGCTTTAGGGTTCAAAACCCTGGATCTGCCAATTATTAGCATTAAGACCTTGGATAGCTTATATATTTTCTTCTCAGCTTTGATTTCTTAATTTATAAAGTAAGTAGGGTATTATTTAGCATAATGCTGTCCAATAGGACTTCCTGCAAAGATGGAAATATTCCATAATGGTGCCCACTGGCCATATATGGCTACTGAGCACTTGAAATGTAGCTAGTGCAGCTGAGGAGCTAAATTTTTAGTTTTATTTAAGATTTAAGTTTAAATCACATATGATGACTAGCTAGTGAACTATGCAGATCTAGCACATAGATGGACATTGGCTGGAGAAATGTAAGTGACCAAAATACCTTAACTTAATGCCTGGCTCATTGAAGGTTCTCAGAAATGTGGGCTGCATTGTAATTACTTAGTATTATTTTTACACTATATAGCATTCAGTAAAACTAACTGATGTCTAATCCATCATCTAATCCATCAGTTTTCTGAGGTTTCCTAGCTCTTTCTCATTTACTTAGCTGTCCATTCTTTGCATGGATCTTTTATGATAGCCATTTTCTTGAGGAACCAAGCTGCAATCATTTCATCCTCTGGAATCCCCAAAGGCCAGAAATTATTGATGAATTACTACTGTTTTTCCAGGTTTACATGAGGATCCACAAAGCCCACCTCCTCTCCCTATTGAAAAACCTATTGGAAACACTTGCAGTACAGTATCTGGAAAACTCAGTAATGTTGACAGAGCAAGAAACATGGTAAGTGGTCATTATAAATTGTCTTAGATCAAAGACCAAGCTATGCACTGATTTTAAATACTCAGCTGGTGTCTGAATGATTTTACTATTGCTCAGATAAAGATCTTTACTGCAAACCAGTTCTAAGCCCCACATACTTATTTAATGTGATGTTCAATATTTTTTAAGTTCCTGTAGAACAAAAGAATTAGTTCATTGTACTTCATCATAAAATAGTTTGTCCTATACTAACATAATGACATTGTCTTTTAAATGGCACTAATAATGAAGTTTTGTTTGTTTTAAGATTTTATTTATTTATTCATGAGAGACACAGAGAGAGAGAGAGAGAGAGAGAGGAAGAAGCAGGCTCCATGCAGGGAGCCTGACATGGATTTGATCCTGGATCTCCAGGATCACGCCCTGGCTGAAGGCAGTGCTAAACTGCTGAGTCACCCGGGGCGGTGCTAAACTGCTGAATCACCCGGGCTGCCTCGAATGAGGAAGTTATTGAAAAATCTCTAAAAACCTTTAATATTTGTGGAAATAGACTTAGTCCAGTTAATCAGTTTTTATTTAAAATATCCAACTAGTGACATAATTTTAAGATAATTACTATAAAAATGTATTAAATTTTCCTCAAATTTGTGAAATTTAAGGAAAAAATATTTTTTAATATAAAAAATAGTACTTTACCATGTACCTGTTAACACTGGTAGTCAATGAGCTATATATATATATTTTCAACCTCAATACCATTTCCCCATACTGTTGTAATTCCCATATGCTAGATTATCTTTTCAAGTTTGTTTCAAAAGAGACCAGTTCCTTAACAAGCGTTGGCAAGGATGTGGGGAAAAGGTAACCCTCTTGCATTTTTGGTGGGAATGTAAATCTTTGTAGCCACTGTGGAAGACAGTGTGGAAGTTCCTCAAAAAATTAAAAACAGAACTACCATGTGATCCAGAAATTACACTTCTAGATACTTAATCTAAAAAAAGTGAAAATACAATTCAAAAAGACATATGCACCCTGTGTTCATCACAGCATTATTTGTAGTAGCCAAGATATGGAAGCAACCTCTCTGTCCATCAACAGGCTAATGGGTAAAGAAGATGTGGTATATACATACAATGAAATATAGTCATAAAAAATGATGAAATCTTGCCATTTGTGACAACGTGGATAAACCTAGAAGGTATTAAGCTAAGTGAAATAAGTCAGGCAGAGAGAGACAAGTACTATATGATTTCACTAATATGGGACCTAAAAAGCAAAACAAACAGAACAAAATAGAAACAGACTCATAAATAGAACAAACTGATGGTTGCCAGAGGGGAGGTTTCAGGGTTGGCGGGGTAGGGTGGATGAAATAGATGAAGAAGATTAAGAGGTGCAATCTCCCCATTATAAACAAGATATGGGGATGTAATATGCAGCATAGGGAATATGGTCAATAATACTGTAACAACTCGGTATGGTGACAGATGGTAACTAGACTTATTGTAGTACCCATTTTATAACATAAATAAATAATCAAATCACTATGTTGTATACCAAAAACTAATACAATATTATATATTAATTATTCTTCAATAAAAATTAAAAAACAAAATTAAAAAATTTTTTAAAGGAATGAATTCTTAATGTTTTTGAACCAAATTTTCAGTTCAAATTTCATAATAGTTTTACACTGTGCATTAACTATGCTTATTATACATGCAAACCCATCTAATCATCTAGTGAAAAGATATTTCTTTGAAGGAGACATTAAATTGAATTAGCCAATATCAAGTTAATGAGATTTTCCTGTAGGCTGAACTAAAATTTAGTGATCATTTGCATTTTCAAAGTACTTGGTAATAAATTTTTATTAAAACTGGGCCAAGAAAGCCCAAAAGGGGATGAAAGGGTCCCTATAATACTGTTGCTGAATAGCAGAAAATCCCAAATTTCCATGGAAGAAAATTTACTTGAGAAGGTTATTGGTTTCTACTCTAAAGGATTGTAAAGGGGAGTGAGAAGATGATGAGCAAGCATATATATCATTCATGAAGTTATGTAATGGGCTTTTGTAAACCATAAAATTCTATTAAAGTATTAGGTATTATTACATTTGGTGTTAAGTAGACCACAAAGCAACTCCCACATTTTAGAAAAACAAGAAAAGGAAGTTTGAATAAACTAAACCATCTGGAGAGGTACTATAATCATAATTGCACCTCACATGAACAGGAAAATCCTGTCCTACGGTGTTTACAAAGGAGGGCCAAAGCATTCTGTGCTGTGCTATAATAAATACATACTGTGAGAGACATGATGGATCTAAAGGAAGAAGAGATAAGAAATAAGACTACAAGTGAAATGAGTTGACTAAAATCTAAAGTCACACACTGAAATTTCCAGGGCCAGAAAGTCAAATCTATAATTCTTTGAGAATTATAATTGCTGAATGAATATTAGACCAGATACCATAAAGCCTTCAAGTATCAGGGAGGATCTCTAGAAAGACTATTTCACCAGTGTAATCACCCTAGAGGATAGGCATGGTCTTTGCCAAACTGTCTTCTGATGAAGCACAGGACAAAAACTCTGTACTATTTCTCCTGCCTTGAGAGCCAGGGAACTTTGCATCTTAGGACAAGATGACTCATTGTGTTATAAAATCTCACTCTCTTCACCTAAAGGACAAGAGATTCTAAGGTAAGGAACATTAGGAGCTCCTGGAGCAGGAACAGATGCTTCTATGTGCTCTGTTCTCACCGTGGGAACTCAGGGCTTCCAAAGCTTCTCCTAAGGAGGCTGCCAGCTGGTGCAAGGGGAGATCAGGAGATGCCACCCAGTATGTATAAGGAATCCAGGCTGAAGCACAGAAGCTTGGCCAGTGAATTCAGGACCTAAGAAGTGGTACGAGTTCCTGGAGAAAGGAGAGAGGGAACATCTGTAGAGGCTGCTCAGTAATTCCAACAGACAAGAATATCTGTCTTTTGAAATTTGGCAAAAAACAACAACAACAACAACAACAAATTTGGGGAACTGTTTTGAAGTTAGAATATGAGAAGCCGTATCAAAGCAGATGAACAAAAAAGTGGCACCTGCAGGGACATATAAGCAGAAAGATCAACTTCACCAGGAACTGAAATGCTTATCCAAACACATCAAAAGCCAAAGTTCAGAGACGTCAGAGCTAAAAGAAAAACTAAAAAAAGCAGATGCAGAGAGGCTCCAGTTAGATGTGGAATATTGAAGAGGAGGAAATCCCTAATCAGTAATCTTCCCAAGACTGTTGGCAGAACCTGTGCACGAGCCTAGACTTTAGTAAACAGTAGGACACTGGCTTCCTGGGGAGCCAGTCCCCTCTTCTCAGGATTTCTGTGTGCCGAATAATCCTGGCCCATGTACGTAGGCAGTCTGCTACCTACAGACTTTTTTTTTTCTTGTTTTACGAAACTTGAGAAACTGAAAAGATACTTAAGAACCTCATAAAAATAACTGAGAGAAAACTACAGCTAATACTTGGTATAAGATCAGGATTATATGGGGTATAGTTATTAAAGTACATCACCTATAACTGTCAAATTTATACAGCTGTATTTTTATAATTTGCCCTTAATTATTAGTTCCTTAACAACTATAATTTTGAGAAAATCAATAAGAGTTCCTGCCTATTTACTAGGTTGCTTTTTGGTAGGTTGGTTGATTTGTTAATTTTAAACACTGCCAGAGATGTGAGTCTTTCAAAATCATAGCACTATTTGTCAGTGGTGGAGGTGGGGAATATAAGCAGCAGTGTATTTGTAAGGCATGGATTAGGCTATGGAATATTGCAGGGTTTATGCGCTGGTGACTTGCCTCACTACATTAACTGAACTCATTAGTGAAACCAAGTTTTAAGGGCAAGCTTAATTTGTTTTTAAAAATGGGATTTTGAAACATACTCAAATGATCGCTGTTATTGGCAATTAATCATTTGGTATTTAAGGGAAAAGTTAATATTCAGTTTGAATTAAAATACCGTGGAAGTGAGTTTTAACTCATTTATAAGGTGAGAGGGAGGAAAACAGTCTGAATTAGCCCAAAGAACCCCAAGTGACGTTGAAATCTCATTTACAAAAAAAAAAAGAAAAAAAAAAAGGCAGTGTAATTTAAAGGGCTAGCATTTTCCCCATGTATTATACTTCTTTCCCAATCCTTGGGCTACAACATGTTTAAACCTGTTTAAACAGCACAGTTTGAGGGGGATCCCTGGGTGGCGCAGCGGTTTGGCGCCTGCCTTTGGCCCAGGGCGCGATCCTGGAGACCCAGGATCGAATCCCACGTCGGGCTCCCGGTGCATGGAGCCTGCTTCTCCCTCTGCCTATGTATCTGCCTCTCTCTCTCTCTCTCTCTCTCTGACTATCATAAATAAATTAAAAAAAAATTTAACAGCACAGTTTGAATCCTTTACCCTAAAGAATTTTTTTTAAAGATTTTATTTATTTATTCATGAAAGACACAGAGAGAGAGAGAGGCAGAGACACAGGCAGAGGGAGAAGCAAGCTCCATGCAGGGAGCCCGACATGGGACTCAATCCCAGGTCTCCAGGATCATACCTTGGGCTGAAGGCGGCACTAAACCGCTGAGCCACCTGGGCTGCCCAAGAAATCTTATTATTCTTCACACTTCCGATTTTTCCCCTCTGCTGTTAGGCTCATACATCCTGCTGTACCTGTCTTATTTTTCGAGTTTTCCCCCTTTACCCTTTCTGCTTTCTTGGGCCTTTCTAGTCCTCTCTATATACCTTCCTTTCAGGTCATCCCTTAAACTTCTTTTATGTTCTACATCCTCCTAGTTCAGAAGCCACCATGCAAAGTATAAACCATCTGGTGATGAGAGAGCCACCTGTTCTAAGCAAACCAAAATAATCACCACCTCACTTACTATATATTTAAACTTAGGAACAATGCATATCTTATGTGTTGTCGTGGGATAGATAAAGGCTATATATCTTTTTAATTCCCCACAGTGCCTGCTTAAATCGCTACTGCGTATGATTTAAACATCATCCTTAACACCTCGTGAATCTACTGGGTACATAACCATGCAGTGCCGTTGGTTGGGCTGCCGTCCACAACAGCCCTGGTCTTCTCTCTGTTTTCACTTATATTAGGACTTGAGAACTTAGGAATAAGGAATGAGTTAGTATTGCTTAAGACTAAAAATTCTTAAGCTATTTTCTATAACTAAGCTACATTTCCACTTAGAGATCTAGCCAAAAAAAAGTTGTTCATAATTCCTCTTGACAAGCTCCTGTTTCAGATTAACCTTAAATAAAAGCATTCTCTGGTAATTGTAGGAATCTGATCACATGGGTCAAACAGGAGGCTCTGTGCGAGGACCCCCAAGGTTGCCACCAAGGTAAGTAAGTTTGGGAATACTTTTTAAAAGTACATTAAACGGGCACCTGGCTGGCTTACCCAGAAGAGCATGCAACTTTTGATCTTGGGGTTGTGAGTTCAAGCCCCACTTTGAGTATAGAGATTACTAAAAATAAATAAATAAACTTTAAAAATAAAAATGGTAAATTAGAGAAAAACTATTGATTCAGAGACTGGACTCTCTTTCCTGTTATCAAAACTGAGTGTTGGGGCCCCTGGGTGGCTCAGTCAGTTAGCGTCTGCCTTCGGCTCAGGTCATTATCTCAGGGTCCTGGGATGGAGCCCTGCATCGGGCTCACTGCTCAACAGGGAGCCTACTTCTCCCTCTGCCTCTCCCCTGCCCTGTTCATGTTCTCTCTCTCTCTCTCTCTTTCTCTAATAAATAAAATCTTAAAAAAAAACAAAAAAACAAAAAAAAACGAAACAAAAACAAAACACTGACTCTCAGATCTTTTGAAGGCACATGCATTAAACTCACAAATTCACCCAGACCACTAGCCTGTGGCCAGCTTCCCATGGCAGGTTGTAGGAATCTCTGCTCCTTCTTTCTTTTAACACAATCAAACAATTCACAGAGCACAGACCTAGATCTTTATTACTTTTCCTCAATTAAATGAACAAGACTCTTTTCTGAACCTAAAGCAACTCCACTTCTGGAATGTTCACACACACATTTTCTCTCTCTCTCTCTCTCTCTCTCTCTCTCTCTCTCTCAATCCCTGTTATGAGATACCAGCCTGGATTTCGGAAGTATCTCCAAAGGGAGACAGGCTTTGTGAGCTCAGAGATCAGAGATTACCTTGCCCTCTTGAGTTCCAGGGCCATTTGAACAAAATGCTGTGATGCAATCAGAAGATATGTTGGAAATTATTTTTATCATTGGGATTAAGGGAAGGCTTTCAAAATAATAGTTGTCCTATCCCATTTTCAGAACTAGCTTTCTTTATATTAATCTAAATTAGGGTTTTAATAATTCCTATAACACGAGTATTGGGGGAGTTTGATGTTCCTTTTCTAATTATGTATAAGACCCCCATCAAATATACCTGATACCTTATTATTAGCTTCTCATCTGAGACTTTGGTAGAAAGTGCTTAGTCTTCTGAAGCAGTCATGGTGTGCTTTAGAGTAAATGGGGCCTTAGAGAGCTCATGATAGTAAATGCTTGTTTGTCTGAAACTAATGAATCTCTAGTGCAAGATAAGAGGAAGCTGGAGCATCATGGCATTTCCTCTAATAATATAATGTTTAATGCAGCAGTCATTTGCTCAAAAATAGCATACCCTGCATGTTTTAGTAAATTATATTATACCAGCAGAAAGCTGTGTGTGTGTGTATGTGTGTGTGTGTGTAAGAAAGAATAAAACAGAACCCTATTATCGATCAGACACTGATTCACAGCTACCACGTTGACTTTCAGACCTGTAAATGGAAGAGTTACACCAGCTAGACAACCTCCTCCCAAGGGAGCCCCTGAGAGACCACCTCCCCCCAAACTTTCTGCAGCCAGAGCATCAAATAAAAAACTGCCTTTAAATCGGTCTTCTTCTGACATGGATCTTCAGAAAAAGCAAAGTAACTTGGCATCTGGACTCTGGAAAGCCAAGAGTCAAGTCTTTAAAAACCAAGATCCGGTGCTGCCCCCTCGCCCCAAACCAGGACACCCTCTCTACAGGAAATACATGGTAAATTCAGCTTTTAAAAATGTTTCTGGTCAAAAGATTTGTCCTAAAGTATGTATAAGATCTATCATTCCTTAAGAAAAGATGATGAGATAAATGTGGAATTGCCTCTTGACGTCAAGAAGGCTTTAGATAAGTAGGCCGTGATGAGACCTGGGTCTTTAGAGCAGGGTTTGTTACTAGAAGAAATATAGGAGGAGGAAGCAGGGCAGACAGGGATTGTAACCTGCTACTTGGCTTGGCCAAACAGAAACTGAAAAACCTGACCCTGTGGGCTATACTGATGGGAGCAGCTCTGACAGATATTATAGTTTTTAACTTGGTGTAGTTTATATCTTACAGCTACCTTGCCCACAGACTAAAATTTTAAATGCACTAGAAGGGAATTCCTCATTAGGATGGATGGTTTTTCCCTCACTTTCCCCTTTTATAAACCTAATTATCATAGCCCATTTAACACTCACCAGTTAGAAAATTTTAATTGATAATTGAGATGATTGAGGTATTAATTTTGTTCTCATTCAATGGGTTTTTAAAATCATGTGACTTTTGTCCATTTCCCACACTTGAAACAGAACTGATGTGCTCTCTCTACTTTGGTCAGGTTAGCCTGATAAAATACAAAACAAAAATGTTAAGAACAGAACTGTTTGTACTTTTTAAACAATTGTATGACAGTGGCTCTTAATAAGGACAGCAGTTAATAATTTGATGTTGTTCTACATTTCCATCATTGTGCCAAAAATTGTTTTCACCTTAAACCATTTAAGATGCTCTAATCCTCCTAAGGGGAGGGTATAGACAGGTAAGAAAGAGGTAGTGTACTCATTTTCATTTTCACTTAAACTGATGACATTTTAATTGCTAAAACTCAGGGGTGTTCTTTGACTTTAAAATAATAAATAAGAACAGTGGCTGATGTGTTGAGTACTTACTATGAGCCAGATACTGTTCAAAACGCTTTATATGTATTAAATAGCTCTTTTATTCCTCACACCAACCCTTTGAAGTAAATACTGTTATTATCTGTATTATACAAATGAGGAAAATAAGACACAGGTTAAGGAATTTGTTCAGTCACAAAGCCAGTTAATGGTAGAGCCAAGATTTGAACATAGGTCAGCTGGCTCTGAGCACATGCTCTTAGCCGTGAAGCCATACTACAGGAGTAGTGTTACTAGCTGTAAAGACTCTGCTCGTTTTGGACGTTCCATGTTAAGAGTCTTATTCAGGATGCATATTTTCCTTATGGCATGGCTGTGTAATGTCAATAAAATATTTGGATATGTCAAATTAATAAATTCAAAGTGATAGTGTGTGCTAGAGTCGTATATCTCATTACAAAATAATTCTTTAAATTTCTCATTCTCTCTCTTTTTTTGTTTTTTTTTCCACGGCCACTCTTTTGTTAAATTGCTAATCAGGAATCTGGTGGCTTTGGGAGCCTGGGACTCTTAACAGAGATACTGGGAATTAGCACCACCCAACCCAGCCTTCCAGGGCTACATCCTTGTACTCTGAATCTTTGCTCCTGAGTGACAAAGGGGTCCATGCAGCCTCCCTTTCCTTGTTGGAAGTGAGCTTGTGTGATCACATTTCCTGGGTATGCCTTTTATATTTTACAGGCCCTCTGACCAGTGCTCATCAGCCAGAATTTACCAAGGCAGGAACAGAGTCCTGTGGCCAGGGTGGGGTGCAGATGTAAAAGCGATTCTAAGATCAGACAGCTGAGTAGACGAGGAAGTGACTGGGGTCAGGCAGTGAAATCGGTATAAGTAAACACTTGGTATCAGATGACGAGAAAATGCAATTCAAGGCAAATGGAAGCAGTCAATCAAGCACTACAGAGGGGGCTCCCCTGTCAGCCTTCAGAAGACAACCACTGAGGACCCTGCATTAAAGACATGTCCCCACAGACTGAGAGGTCAGGTGCTGAGCATTTATCCTTCAGATGCTCAGGAGACTTGGGCCTTGTCCTACAGAACAGAACTTCCAGGTTGTGGTCATTTAAGGGAACTTCCGGCCACATTGGGCCATTGTCCTGCAGGCTCACCTGCCTGTCCCCAAGGACTGTGAGTATCCAAGAGAAATGACAGGCCCCCCCCCCCCCCCAACAATCCTCCCCACCCTCCCAGGGTCTAGAGCCTGAGGAACCCAAGGGAAGAGTTTAACTGCTTGAGAAGTTACACTTCAGGCACACATGTGAAATCTCCACATTATCAGCAGCTTCTGAGGAAGTTATTTGATTGCAAATAATCCTTCTATGGGTTTGTGTTTAAGCTGTCTGTGCCTCATGGAATTGCCAATGAAGACATTGTCTCCCAAAACCCTGGAGAACTCTCCTGTAAGGTAAAGTAGAGCTCTTTCTTTACTGACTAATGTAAAAAAAAAAAAAAAAAAAAAAAAAAATCACTGGCCTCTGTTACTGCTTTACACATTATTAAATGCTTTAGGCTCTGAAGATTAAAATGTGAAAAAAGTAATAATGTTTTATTAAATAATAATTGCTTCAGAGTGTGGTATTGTGCCTTACAGCGTGGGGACGTACTTGTGATGCTGAAGCAGGCAGAAAATAATTACTTGGAATGCCAAAAGGGACAAGATATTGGCAGAGTTCACCTGTCTCAGATAAAGATTATCACCCCACTTGATGAACATCTTAGAAGCAGACCAAACGTAAGGAATTAATATTGTACAGCCCTCATATCACACATGGCAGCACATTTCGTAGAACTATTAATTATATCTCATCCTCAGGTTCTTATTAGCACGTTTATTTTAACCAGAGTAAAAATTACAGTAGCGTTTTATTTCATTTTAAGAATAAATTACTTCTAAAAGACTCGCCACTGCCATGCTAATCACTTTGATACACAGAATGACTACCATGTGTTTCGCCTTCTTCATCTCATGCTGACTTAGAGCAACCAGAGCACTCAGTCATTAACTTTCAACTGTGAGAGCTATTTATTTTTGAAATAATGTAAACATGTTTATCAAAAGTGCTGGAGATCAGTTTCCTACCAGAATGGATAATTATTTTTAAGGGAGTCCTATAAATGCTAAGTCTGACATTAAGAAGCACTTCCCTTTAAGATTTAAGCTTAGAATAAACCTCATTTCTCTGATCATAGCTCAAAATAATGAGATGAAATGTAATTTAACAACCTAAAGTCACAGTGTAGGCCTAACAAATTTGTGGAGCCTATGAGAATGCAATGATTATTGAAGGTCATTTGTTTAGCAAGAAAAATAGCATCGAATGATTTACAGAGGTATATTTGTAAAAGAACTTCTTAAGTTAACCAGTTAAATTTTTGCTGTTACTGTGGCAAATGTGAAAAAGAATACCCACCTATCACTTAATGCAAGTGAAGTGCTTGGTTTGCCATTTGTCCTAGTTTTCAAAATCTAGTCCAATTGTTTTATTCTTTGAAGGCAGTTTATCTTCTGAAGTTTGCTAAGAAACTTAAATATTGGTATTTTGAAGAGCAGAGAAGATAATGTGTTAAACTAGGCACAGGCAAGATACTGAAATTCTAACTGTAGTCCACAAGGGGAACATTCTCCCATTGCTCATATTCTCTTTGTTTTGGTAGATCGTTTTCCATCTGTCACTGCTGTCCTTTGCTCAAAACACACTGATGGGTAATAGTGGGAGTTGTAATGCCAAAAAGCTTTTCTCGATGAAAAACAGACACTAAAAAAAATTAGAAGTTATTCTTTTATAACAGTTCAAAGGTTTTTTCCACTTTAAACATTACCTTCCTCCCCGTGTAAGTAGACTTAAAGACACCTGGCCTCCATTGGCCAACTCCTGGTGATACCAAAATGAAGCCTCCTTTAGATTCTGGGTTCATGGTTCGCATTACATTTTTCAGAGAAATAAAACTAACTATTTGTACGCCTTGTTTTAAGGTAAAGAGTTCTAAAAATGAGTTCTACTCTTCCCTACCTTAGTAAACAGAAAATAGTGAACATTATCAGTTGAGGCTGAACGTCTGAGATCAGGGGAGAAGTGGGGGATGGTTACCTGGTGCCTGGTTGTGAGCACAGATTTATGTTCCAGGGAGTTGGGTTTTGGTCACAGTACATTGCCCTAGATGATTCTTTCACATCTTTAAACTTCATTTTTTTTAAGGTGGGAAATAGTGATAACCAACTCCACGAGGTTTTTAATTTTTTTTTTTAGAACTGATTTATTGTGTGATTCCATTTATATAAAAGTCCACAAGAAGTAAATCCAGAAAGTAGATTAGTGGTTGTGTAAGGCTAAAGGGAGGGTACAGGGGGAAGACTGCTAATGGGAAGAGGGTTTCTTTTTCTTTTTTTTAAAGATTTTATTTATTTACTCATGAGAGATACACAGAGAGAGAGGCAGAGACACAGGCAGAGGGAGAAGCAGACTCCATGCTGGGAGCCAGATGTGGGACTCCATCCCGGGACTCCAGGATCACACTCTGGGCCAAAGGCAGATGCTTAACCACTGAGCCACCCAGGCGTCTTTGGGGAGGGGGTTTCTTTGGGGAGTGATAAAAATGGTCTAAACTTAGATTGTGGTGAGAGTCGCACAATTCTGTGAATTTGCTAAAACTATGTATACCTGAAATGGGTGGATTTTATGGCATGTGAATTATATCATAAAGATGTTTAAAAACTTAGAAGAGCTACTTAATGCGATATAAGGTGTTTAGCTTGGTGAGTAGTACATAGTGAGTAAACAATGAATATTAACATTTCTCATTACTCATTTGTATCAGCAGTGATAGTCCTATTAGAAAGAGCTTTGGAATATATCCAGTTTACCTACCAGACACCCACCTTAAGGGCATGGTCTGAGTTGTAATGACCCCTTGTGGCCAACCCTGTGTAGCCTGTTGCTCTTACCCTTCAGCTGCCAGGCCGGGTTGATGAGCAGCATAGGGGGTGGGGGTATCCAAGCATTCAAGACAGAGAAGGGAAACTAATTAGGAGGTTCAAGGTATTGTCCCGCCTCTTCAAGCCTCTCAGGCTTGGTTATGTTCATATTGTTGGGCCCTTTGAAGATTCTTGTTTGTGTCTGGTATAGGGTAAGCCTCTGACTTCATTTTTTCCAAATGGATAGCCATCTAGCCTAACACCGTTTACTGAAGAGTCATTCCATTTCCCACAGATATAAATCAGAAAAAAATGAAAGTCATACATACACACATATAATAACTTATGTGAAAAAATTTTAAGACCCCCCCCCCCCCCAGACTGCAAATATCTCACGGCTCCTTTCCACAATTCCTGAAATTCCCATCATGCTCATTTACTTAAAGAAAAGCACTGAGCAGCTTCCAAGAAAATATCAGGGTTACTTTGGTAAGCTTGTGTAGTGAGCTGCCATTAACTATTACTGTCTTGGCCTAAATTAGTATTTGTTTACCTAACTTGAGAAAATACAGCATGTTTTTGCAGGTGCATTTTGTTTGAAAGATAAGGTAATAAATTTGCCTTCATTTAGTTCACAGGTTTGCCAGTGTTGAAGAGTTTTAAGTTATAATTTCAAATAACATCTTTTAATCAGATTAGATGATGATGATGATAATGTGGATAAGCCTATCTGTTTGTATTAAACTAAGAATAACAACTGCTTGTCAATGAGAAAAGGTCACTGTTCAACTTTACCCTCTCCCCTAGCCAATCTAGGAAGCTGCTACATGGGTAGAGAATATTGAATTCTCTTTGCTAATTTACTTAGAATTACTGTTGAATAAACCATTTAGATTAAATAGAAAATTCAGGCAAGACATGGGAAGTAGTGTTTTTGGCCTTCAAATTAGAGAAAGCATTCAGCTAAATGGTAATAAATGAAATAGATTTTATTTTGTGAATTATACTTTTGTGGAAGTCATTAGCTCTTTCCATTTATGAAAGGCGGAGTATAAATTGCAGAGCTTTCTTCTACCATTTTAATGAAGACTCAACTTTTAAGGCTCTGTTCTTGAGATGTAGTACTGATCATAATTTAAGGAAAAAGCAACCTTGGCAAGGTACACAGGTCAAAAACCACTACTTCAGAGTAGAATGGTACCAGTTTTAAAAATAATGACCTTAAAATAAAAAAGATATTCCCATTTATGTTACTCTCTTGGTTTAAAAAAAAGTGGTGGGAGGACATTACAATTGAGAGTCATTTCTGTCCTCCCTTGGCAAGTACACATACCTTTTCAACTTGATAGTGATTCCCTTGTTTGGCTCGACTGTGTGCTTTGCATCTTGTATACTCAGAATGTAATTATGTCAAGAGGATTCTAATGAGAAAAAAAAAGTCTCAGAGTGAATAGCACATCCAGCATCCATCCTGCATGCTTCACTCACGGCCCTGTTTTCCCCCCTAAGGATCCAAACCATGCTCAGAAGCCCGTTGACAGTAGTGCCCCTCACGCTGCTGTTCTTCATGATTTCCCAGCAGGTAAGCCCATAAATGATTAAGTGGTAGAGCTTTAGGATCCCCGAGCAGTAATCTTCCCTGAGTTGGCCTCTCGATGACATCTTCATTTTCTGTGCCAATGGAGTTCTGGATTGGAAAGGTCATTTTACGCTGCCTTCAGGAAGGGTTGATTGTACTCAGCCATTCCAGAGAGCTTAGCAGCATTCCCTTGCCTTTGAAATTCCCCGTGAGAGAGAAAGAATGAGGGGAGGCAGAAAAGGAGGGGGGGGTGCGGAGGATTCCCTTATAGTGAACAAATAGCCAATTGCGTAGCAATTGCAGACTTTTAACTCTTTAGAAACCATGCATACCAATTAACAATTATAATGATATTAATTCTGTTTTCATAAGTGAAATAATTGTCTCCTAAGAATTGCAAAACCACGCATAGTTTATAAGAGATGAAAGTGTATATTTTTTGGTAATAATTTTTAAATACTTTTTATATCCAAGATTACAAGACTATAAATAAACTCCTGATTTATTTAAAGCCTCTTTTGGTCTACTTGGTAGAGTGATTTTTATTTTATTTTAGTGTGAGTACATTTACTTGCTAAAGAGCTGTAGTAGTCCCTTAGTTAATATTTTGAGATTAAAATGATTTTTAAGCATGATTGAGAATAATAAGAATATTATACCATGTCTATAAAATATTTCATTGTTCAGTATGTATTCAGCAAAGGGTTTATATTGGCCCAGTAGGAACCATTGACCAGCACAGTATTTTTGTTTAACCATTTCCTATCAATCACTACATGGTAAATGCATCCAATTTGGCCTTTAAAAAGGAAGCTCATAATAACAATATCCCCCCCCCCAAAAAAAAAAAAGAATGTATTTTTTAAATCAATTTGACTGATGTAATCTGTTCTCAGAATCAGTAGAACATACTGCCTCAGTGGACAGAACTAAATGTTACTTTGTGCTCCACTTTAATCAAATCTCCAGCCAAGGGAATTCATCATATACATAATTATAATTTTATGTTACAGAGCAAGCTGATGATTTGCACCTCACTTCTGGAGAAATTGTTTATCTTCTGGAAAAAATAGACTCAGATTGGTATAGAGGGAGATGTAGAAACCAGACTGGCATATTTCCTGCGAACTACGTCAAAGTAATTGTAAGTGTGTAGTGCATATTTAAATTCATCATATATTCTGTGGGCTCTATGTAACTTGTAGTTTGGAAAAAACAGAAGCCTAGATTCTTATATTCTCATTTACTCTCTTCCATTGATTCATTCAGTTTTTGGAAAATTAAAAAACTAAAGGTATATTCAACTAGATAATGATTAATTATTAGTAAATTATATGCAGTATTAGAATTTAATGCCTAAATGCTATCTGAAATCCTAAAGTGAAAAATGACTGCAGGTCAGCTGGTGAGCCAACTCGGAAGGGCGGGTAGGCACTAAAATATATATATTTATTCTAATTAATTAATTAAACATTTAGTAAACAATAATTAAATGGTACTAGATAGTCCCAAAGGAATGTTTGCTGAGGTTATGGTGCTACTTATTTTCTTTGGAGTATAATCCACTTTTGGTTTCTTCCATCCTTTCTATTCCTATTTATTTCCATCTTAAAAAAAAAAAAAGATTTGGGACTACTATAGGACTTTCATTGGAGGTAGTCGTCCATTCATCATTTTTCACATAATAACTTCAAGTCTGATTGGGAAAAATTATATTAAAGTATCAGAATTTTTTATGCCCTCACAGCCTACAATATGTGAGCCCATACTATAGAACCCTCAGTGCTAAACCCAGTAGCTGTGAAACATGGAGATGAAGTCAGAATGCCACTTGAACATTTATATCAATAAGAAGAGTATGACTCAGTCTCTGCTATAATTTATTGATACTGGAAAATATCAATAAAGCTAGCTTAAAAAAAAAAGCTAGCTTAAATTGTTGAGCATTAACAGCTTATTTGGGGGGGAAAAAGGGTGGTGATTTTCCATTACATCAGAAACATAGGAAACAAAACAACATAAAACCTGTATTTTTCAAATATAGATGAATTTGAGTCTCCTGAATTCTAAAATGTGGGTCTTAAAAATTGTCCAGTATATATATGCCCTGATTTTTTAGAGAAATCTAACCACATTCTCTAATTAATATTAAGAATAATGTTAGTTTTAGCACTCTTCTTCATTTTTCTTCTGCCCAATGTAGCAGTACTTTAAAAAGCACAATTACCACACTGAAATCCATCACACTGAATCCGCCACATTATTGGTATAAGTGCCATTTCTAAGCCTACAAGTTTAAAAAATTGTTTTAAAACTTTTGGAATTTATCAGGAAGGCTACTGATTTATTTAATATAAACCTCAAAACCTTAAGTAGTTTTCCGATTTAGTGCATTATGGTCAAATATTTTATTACAACTCAGCTCTACTGAGCCTTGTAAGTAAGGTATTCTATAAGGTGCCTGCCACTTAATAGATGCTCACTGAGTACTAATTCCTTTCTTCCTTTCCTGTTCACACTGAAGGAAAATCAAATTTCTGGAGTTACTAAAATAGAATCCATAAGTTTTTTTTTTTTAAGATTTTATTTATTTATTCATGAGAGAGAGAGAGAGAGAGAGGCAGAGACACAGGCAGAGGGAGAAGCAGGCTCCATGCAGGGAGGATGACGTGGGACTCGATCCCAGAACTTCAGGATCATGCCCCGGGCTGAAGGCAGGCGCCAAACCGCTGAGCCACCCAGGCTGCCCGAATCCATAAGTTTTATTGAAATGTTTTATTTGGGGGTCAGGAGAGTATTGCAGAATTCTTTGAACGCTTTGATAGGTGTGGTAGGGACGCCTGGGTGGCTCAGCGCTTAGGCGTATGCCCTCCACTCAGGTCGTGATCCTGGAGCCCCGGGATCAAGCCCCACATCGGGCTCCCTGCATGGAGCCTGCTTATCCCTCTGCCTATGTCTCTGCCTCTCTCTCTCTGTGTGTCTCTCATGAATAAATAAATAAAATATTTTTTAAAAAAATGAATCGGTGTGGTAGTGCATGAGTGCCAGCCGCCCGGTTTCTATCTTAAGTCCCTCTCATCTGAAGTTTTCAACTTAGAGATTATAGGAGAAAGAAAACTCAGTCTGGGGCAGAACAACATTAATGTCCTTATTCCAGCAAGTAGGAGGATTGATTGGCTATTCAAGAAAGGCTATATTCCAGGTTACATTTTTTTTTTTTCAAATCTCAAATTCTGGATTTCTTACCGTTTTTGCACCTATGGCACTACTTCATCAGCTTAATATCTACCTAAACTGTTTAATTTCAATCACATATTTCCTAATTACTTAGCCTTAAATTTATCTTACTAGAATCTGAAAACATAAGATTATTGTCTTGACTTTGTCTTTACAGATTGATGTTCCAGAAGGAGGAAATGGGAAAAGAGAATCCATTTCATCTCATTGTGTTAAGTAAGTTTTATTTGTGTTCTTTTGCACTGAATGCAAAGGAGGCAAGCATTTATACCATAAAGAATTACCAATCTTAAAACACTTCATTCGTGTGACTATTCACACTCTCAGTGTGTCTTTGTAATTATGAGGAAAACTTACTTGTTTAAAAAGCCTTAGTCGGGGGCACCTGGCTGGCTCAGTTGGAAGAGCATGTCGCTCTTGATCTCAGAGTTGTATGTTCAAGCCCCATGTTGAGTGTAGAGATTACTTAAAAATAAAAACTTTTTGGAAATTAAATGAATAAATAAAAATAAAAAGCTTTTAGTGGAGTAAATTCTGATAAATACAACATGCTGTTAGAAGCTGGTGTGAGCAATAGCAATACTGCATGTATTATAGGACATATAGATAGCCAGAAGCTAACTCTCCTGGGATTTCCCACACACAGCCTGGCCTGAGCTTGAGCAGAGACAGTTTCATTATCCAGTGCATTTTGTTTTGGCCTTCTGTTATTTATCTACCAACAGATATTTAGAAGGTTCAGATATTTTTGTCTGAGAAAATATTTTAATCTTATGGAAATAGAACCCCTACAAAAACTGCTAAGAAAGGGTTAAGTTGGAGGGGTCTTCCTTTATGTCTGAAGACCTTTCCATGAATTTATATACCCTTTTATGCACCACTGTAACTCCTTTGTGATTTAAAACTCTGCCACAATGCAACTTTATATTCCAGTTAAATGAGCAAATTAGTAGAATTCACTACCTGCTGAAGACTGTAAACCTGTCTTTGAATAGGTCAGACATAAGGAGATGCTCCCCGAGGACTTCAGAAAATAAATGCAAAGGTTACCACAAATAAGAAAACTTCTGATGTCACAATAGTTGAATTCTATTTCAGGTTCAATTTTTCTCCTATTTTTAAGCAGTGTTTACTGTGTCAGCAGGTTGAATTCAAAATGGGCTTTCACAGCCTTTGATCCATTGACCTGACTTAAATCAGACTTTGAATGGTGCCAGTACCAACCTTTTTCCTCTTCAGGCAATTGCATCTCCTTCAACTGTTGCCATTGAGACTTCTTTCTAAAGCCTTAAATCGAAGGTTTGGTATTAAATCATGCCTTCTAGAGACACAGTTTTATCTCTACTTCTTCTATCTTATTTTCAATCACAATTGCAGATCATTAAAGGATTGTTTTCATTCTTAGAAGTGAGGCCTTTTTAAAGGTGATTACAGAAATCATCTTTAAAATAACAGTGTTAGGTATAAGATTGTTATAATTTGCTCAGTTTCTGTTTTCTTCAAACTTTCTAGTTGTGAAGACCATGTATCTATACAGACAACTCACTGATGATTCAACATATATTGAGCATCTCCTCTGCCCAGCTGATGCCCATTGCATTCTGGCACAGAAGTTTCATGTCTTGCCCTGAGAGTCTCAGGGTTGGCACTCCTAAATTCAGTGCAATCATGATTGAAAGGTTCAGATTCAGCCATGGATTTCTGTGGCCCAAGCATATAAAGACATGTAATGAAGTAAAGGTGATCAAAAGAAGTACTAATGTAGAGTAGCCACCCAGGTGCTCATTTGGAATTCTGCATGTACTCTGCTACCTTGACTTTAGCCTTTTTCTTTTCTTTAGCCTGTTTTGAGTGAATAGGTTCATATCTAAAAAGTAAGAGCTATCCTTTAGAAATGTAGCTTTTTCTTTTCATGGAAAATTTTATTTTTTAAACTTTTAAAATTTTATTAAAGATTTTATTTATTTATTCATGAGAGACACAGAGAGAAGCAGAGACACAGGCAGAGGGGAGAAGCAGGTTCCATGCAGGGAGCCCGATGTGGGACTCGATCCCAGGTCCCCAGGATCACGCCCAGAGCTGAAGGCAGGCACTCAACCGCTGAGCCACAGGCATTCCTTTTCATGGAAAATTTTAAATTATGCCTATTGTATCTTGTTCCATAGTAAACACAGAATAAATATTTATTGAAAGACTGAATGAAGGTTTGAAAGCATTTTTTGTTAGTACTCTATAGTTTGACTCACAAACATGATCTTCTTTGTTCAGAGGCCCAAGATGTATCACTCGGTTTGAATATATTGGAGACCAGAAGGATGAGTTAAGTTTCTCGGAGGGAGAAATTATTATTCTCAAGGAGTATGTGAATGAAGAATGGGCCAGAGGAGAACTTCGAGACAAAACTGGGATTTTCCCCCTTAACTTTGTGGAACTTGTGGAGGATCATCCCACCTCTGGTGCAAGTATTTTAAGTGAGTATAGAGAATATGTTTCTTATTATATCCTATCCTAATTCAACTAAGCCAAATTTTAGGATAATTCTTAAGCTCCTTAAATAATTCATATTTTTTAAAGTAGAAAGAAAAAATATTTTTAAATGATAATAGTCCCTATTAGGATAGCCATTATTGTGGTGGTAATCTCTCAAACGTCTGGTTTTGGTGTTTTAGGTAATTAGCAATAGCTTCATATCGGAAATGGCAAGAAATCATAGACTTTTAAACAGAAATGGACTATCTAGTATAACTTATTTGTATCTTCCTGCACTTTACAGTGAAGAAACTGGTCTAGAGTCCCAGACTTTTTATTCCCTCTCTGCAGTTTTTCTCCAATACTAATACATGGGCCTTTACACCTAGAGTTTTAACTTTTTTTTTCCTTTAATGTAGGCACAAAGGTACCACCCAAGACCAAAAAAGAATATTCTGGTGCAAATTCTCAGGTAGGCTGCTTGAATGGGCAACTGTAGTAAAAAACCAGGTTTCAACTCTGGGAGGAATAGTAAAATCCTAATTACCACGAGAAAATATTATAAACCATTTTTCGATTCATGGAGCAAATGTTTGAAATAACATTTGGATTATAGTGGGCTGGGTTTTTCCCCCCTTTTTCTTCTTCTTTGCTTATTTTTTTGTTTTTGTATTATAAGCCATCCGTTGTTGTGAACTTAAGATATGCTAGGCACTGTGCCAGCTGTGCTACATGCATTATCCCATTTAGTCCTCACAACCACACTTAGCAACACTAACATGAATCTGAAGCTAAGTCTAGAACCCAGGCCTGTCTGTCTCCAAGGCTTTGCCTTCACATTTTCCTGTCCTCCCTACTTGAGCTCCTCAAACGTGGGGTTCCCATCCTGACCTGGCAGAGACACCTTCTTGCAGATCAAAACCTTCCTCTGATGTGTGTGGGGTAAAAAGCATTCTTATTGGAGCATTCTATAATACAAGCCTATCATGTTTGGGTCATTACCCTACCAGCCTTAGAGCTAACCATGCCTCATGAAATTAAAAGTGTGAGTTAATGTAGTCTTGAAGTCTCATGCTATGGAATCTGGTAGTCTCTGAATCAGGCAAAGACCTGGAATGAACAGGAACCCCAGGTGACTCAGCGGTTTAGCACCACCTTCAGGCCAGGACCTGATCCTGGAGACCTGGGATCGAGTCCCACGTCCAGCTCCCTGCATGGAGCCTGCTTCTCCCTCTGCCTGTGTCTCTGCCTCTCTTTCTCTCTGTCTCCCATGAATAAATAAATAAAATCTTTAAAAAATAAAAAAAAAAAGACCTGGAATGAACAGACTGCCCATTCTGATCTATCCTATTCTAGGTAAAGAAGAGCTTCACTGAAAATTATGTGCTTCACCAGAATTTTTTTCATAGTGTCATAAATACCATGTGCTTTTACCTAATAATGTTTTTAATGTAACTAATGTTACAGATGTTAAGATCACAATTAGAAAAAAATTTTTGCTTAAGTATTGTATATACCTTAAAAGCAGAAAAGCTACAAATCTCATAATATCTGCCATTTAGAATAATATTTTAAGAAAAAGGTTATTGGAAACTTTTCTTTCTGAAAGTTGGTAGCAACATAAAGTATTGGGTGATTTAAAGAAGGCTTCAGGCTTTGAAATCTTTGACCCCTTTGCTTTTTTTCCCTCTACTTTTTAAGCTTCGTATAAATCAATGTCAGGTAAAAATTCCACATTTCTTACCAAACTTCTGATTTGTAACAGGATAGTAGTCTTTCTGGAGAATGGTGTGAAGCTCTTCACAGTTTCACAGCAGAGACCAATGATGACTTATCCTTCAAGAGGGGAGATCGGATCCTGATCCTTGAGCACGTGGACTCCGACTGGTACAAGGGCAGACTGGGGGACAGGGAGGGGATCTTCCCAGCAGTCTTCGTGCGGCCCTGCCCAGGTATGGCAACTACAAAAATGACTGTTACTTTTTAAAAAATATTTATTTATTTATTCATGAGAGACACAGAGAGAGAGAGAGAGGCAGAGACACGGGCAGAGGGAGGAAGCAGGCTCCATACAAGCTCCATGCAGGGAGCAGGACTCCATCCTGGGACTCCAGAATCACGCCCTGGGCTGAAGGCCGGTGCCAAACCACTGAGCCACCCAAGCATCCCATGACTGTTACTCTTGAAGTGGAGCCCAAGACCTTTGAAATGATATATATTCCTTTTCTCTCTGGTCATGCTCAAATTTGTTTGCCTTCATTTGAAAGAGTTGATTCATAAGTTTGTGCAAAGTCTCCTCATATGCTTTGTTGGCTGTATGGGGGAAAATAAAGACAAAAACGCCTTCACTTAATAATGGCTAATTTTGTCTACTAAATGTATTCTGTATGGTTTTTTTTTGTCCTGCTAAGAAAATACCATCTTTTTGCGGGTTAAAAAATTTCAAAATTAATTGAAATTATTTTGTCCTGGGAATGGAAAGGGGCATGTGGGGAGGCATGGTTCTTAAAATGTATGTGTTTTAGTCCATTGCCTTTCTATATATATTTGAATTTTTGGTGTCTTCACAGCTGAGGCAAAAAGTACGTCTGCTTTAGCAATGAAGGGGAAGAAGGCCAAAGCTTTATATGATTTCCACGGAGAGAATGAAGATGAGCTTTCCTTCAAGGTCAGAATGTGTATCTTTTTGTAACTGCATTAAACAACTATAAATTGTGAAGGGTCTTCCACTGAAGAATAGAATATTTGGGTGGAATATTGATCATTAGCCAAGAATGAACAGATCTCAGACCCTAATTCTAATGGATGAGATTAGAGAAGCTGAATAGGGCACAATTAAATGATCAGCAAGGCATTTAAGTACTTAAAACTTTACTGGCTTGATAGCCACACAATCATCAAACAAATTCCTTATCCTAGGCCTTGTAACATCCAATCTCAACAATATTGGAATTTCTGTTGGTAAACCTAGTAAAGGGTAATTCTCTATGTGGACTTTGCAAACTGCTACTGTCATGTCTTTGAAACCAATGGAGAAATCAAATGGTACCTACTACAATTGGCCACTGCAGCAGTGTTCATAAAGCACTGGAGTCTTGTCCACAAAGATACTGACTAGAATTTGGGGAAATGATCCCAAAAGGTTAAACTCCTATGCAAAGATTGATTTATTTATTTAAGTCATCTATACGCCCAACATGGAGCTTGAACTCACGATCCAGAGATTAAGAGTTGCATGCTCCCCTGACTGAGCCAGCAAGGCACCCCTGCAAAGGCTTTTTTTTTTCTTTTTAGAAGCCTAAAATTTAATCTTTACCGAAGAAGTCCATCTTCTTTTTTGGTTGTTTTTTGAGTAAAAATAGAATATTTGCATGATCCTGTCTCTCCAGCCTGCAGTTGGACCATGGTCAGAGGAAGGCACTCACGACAATACTTTGGGACTGTTCCAAGAAGAAGGAGGGTGGGTTTAGTAGCAGTTGCCATCAGAACAGCCTGCGCCAGACACTGGAAAATTCCCCATCATCAGAAACTCAGGCAGAGGCAGGGATGCCATAGAAAGAATTAAAGCATCAGGGAGTGACTTGAGAAGATGAGACTTAAAACAGTGGGTGCCCCAGCACCTGTCTGAAACAAAATGAGGGAAATGAAGGTGATATTAAGAAGTCACAGAGTAAGGGGCATGCAGAGTAAAGCAATATAAAGTTGCTGACTTTCCTATTTTGTTGTGGAGTTTTACATTTTTCTAAGAATTTCTTCCTTTTCATATTAAAATGTCATTTCTTTTATAAAATGCTATTAGTAAACGATATTTCTTAAGCAGAATTATAATTTCTAATCCTGTATCAGTTTCTTTTTTTTCCTCTTAATTTCTTGGTTCTCAAAATCCAAATGCTTAGAAACGGTTGCTCTAGTCCTTCTCATCATGGAAATCAGTGACTCAAAATTCATTCCTTTTTATCTTTACATAAAATGTGACTGCAAGTGAACAATCTGGATTCAAACTTTTTGGATGTTATTTTGGCTTTCGTTTAAGTTATGTTGGTGTAAATAACAAAATCATACTCATATTCTCCAGAAAATAGGTTGTCTTTGTTTTATAAATGACTATAGACAAGATAGGTCTAGAGTTTTTTAGTTAGAGGATTCTGCACTGCTGTCAGTATTGTTAATCATTAATATTTTACTAAATGTTCACAGAATATTAGTAGGACTTTTTTTTTTTAATTGTCCTAGCCATCAGAAAACTGACATAGTATGTACATATGGACCAGAGCCAAAAAAACAAAGTTTCATTCGACTATTATGTTATAATTTAGGAACCAGAAGGAACTTATTTATAATAGAAACTTTGAACAGCCAGAGTTTTTACAGATTTTGGCAGAGTAAAGTAAATTAATGACATTTGATAGTCAGCATTTTTCCTTTCCATTTTCCATAAAGAAAGGCCTTAAATCAAACCATTTTTCCAGAGGGCAATGTACTAGTGCTATAAATAAAATCCATTTAGCCTGATATTCTTAAAAGTAGTCAGGGTCATCCTGAACCATTATAGAATCTTAAACCCAGATTCTAAGAAATGGTTAGAATCCATAAAGAACAAAATAGTTTCAGGAGATAATTTAAAAAATTATGTCTTCGTCTGTTGAGGAATTATAATTCACACATGAATAAGACACACAGTCCCTTTGACTAACCTGATGAGGGTAAATCAGATGTTCTGAGTCAGAGAGAAGCTCTTTTAAGACCGGAATGAAAGTAAATTTGACTGTGAAGCCATAGAAGCATGGAATAAACCAAATGGTAGGAGGAGGATACCATTATGTGGAAGAATAAATGTAGAGTACAAAATGCTCAGGATGTTGGGAAAAAGGCAATTACAGTAAAAGCCTCTCTAAGTAAAAAGTCCACTATAAAACATAGTAGCCATGTTCCCAATGGTTAGCAAAACCAGCGAAATCGAACTAGATTGGGATCCTGTCCCTACCACTAACTAGACACACAGCCCTGAGGAAGCTATTTAATCTCTTCCGAGCTTCAGGTTCCTTCTTTTTAAAATAAAGAAGTCTATAAAAATCTCTCTCTAAAATGGCAAAATAAGAGTACCCACCTCTAAGACTACAGTGCTGTTCAAGTAAGTTAATTCCTATAAAGTGCATAAAGCAGGACTACCTGTATGTAGTAAGCACATGGACTCTCTTACCTTCAAGGGTTTGCTTATGTGTCCCCTTCAGTGGGGCGCTGCCTGCCTAGAACTAATGAGATGCTACCCCACACTTTCTGTCTTCCTGGACTAGCTTGATTATTTGCCTCCCTACTCTAAGATGAGGTCTTTATTCCTTGCTGTATCCGTAATACTCAACAGTGTCTGACACATATTGGGTGCTCTAAATAATTGTTATGTGAAAAAATACATATATAACATATATCTAGTACTGTTACTAAAGAATTTTAATTAGGAGTAGTGAATTTGGGGGGCACAAAATACGAGCAGGAAAATAAAAGTGCTGTGAGGGTGCCAAGGAATGGGCTCAGAGGAGAAAAGGCATCCAAGCAAATGGTGTCATAAATCATAGATCATATGTGTGGCATGTCATTTAATCCCCTGGGCAAATCAAGATCAGAGAGTTACATCAAGAAAGATAAACCATGCCTGTCCGGGTAGGCTGCTTACCATGCTTATTCTCAACAGAAAAATAATGATTATTTCCAATTTTTGTCTTCGGACAGGCTGGAGACATCATAACAGAGCTGGAATCTGTAGATGATGACTGGATGAGTGGAGAACTAATGGGAAAATCTGGAATATTTCCCAAAAACTATGTTCAGTTTTTACAAGTCAGCTAAAGGTGAAGCTTGACGGTGTTCTTTGGCACAAGAACTCACTTGAATATCACTTTGACTATCAGATATGTTTTTGCACTATTTTTTTAAACTGAAAGAAATATCTATGCTGTCCATGGTACACTAGAATTTTCTGAAAGCAGAATACGTCTAGATTTTGTAGTCAGCTTTCATTCACAGTAGAAACATACACATGGAAACCCATGAGCAACCCTCGGTATCCTCCCTAGGAGAACATCAGGCAGCATTAGCAGGGCAGATACCCACTTCCCGCAGGGAAAGTGTCAGGCGACATGGGAGCATGGGGAGGCTTACAGGCAGAAGTTGCACTTGGACATCTTTGCATCAGCATAAGGAAATTAACCATGCTTCTTCATTTTTTACTGTAGTTTAAAAAGAGGACATTTAATATTCTCCATGCTGTAACTATCAGGATATGTTTGGTCATCTAAATTTCATTTTTGACATTCAAATGAATTCTAACCATTTAAGCTCATTATCATTATTACCAGGGCAAATCTTTGCTTCAGGTGGGGGCACTTTATTAAATAGTGGGAGCCTTTATAAGCACTTGGTGAATCTGCTTGTGCTCATCAAATGCTCCTTGTGTTAAAAGTATTTTCCCTTTGTCCAAGGACTTTAAAGGGGGTTAAAATTTGATGTATCTTAGTCAAAAGAGCCAAAACCATCCTGAAATGCCATGCTAATACAACTAACCCTTCCACATACCTGCCATACCTTCTTTCTTCCATGTATACTTTATGTTAACGGGGTTATTATAAAGCACATCTCCTGAATCTGCAATCATTCTTTTGACAATTACTGGTGCCCAAAGAAACATTCATTTTCTTTGTGTTACCCCAGTAATATATAAAAACTGTATCTTGTTAGAGTGGTACATTATGAATCACATATATCTCCGAATACAAAGCAACTGTTAAAACAGAAAACACCAAACCCCCACAGCTCATTTCTTCCCACTGTAATCAGAATGAAAAATAATTTAAGAAGACCGAAGGCTGATACTTCTTTGGGTTTTTTTCTCCACCTCATTCCTGCAGAAATTACTAGGGTAAATAAAAAACCACTTTCCTCCTATCCATTTGTTATACATTCCAGACTTAAGATGAAAGTGGTTCTTCATGTGACTGAATCAATTACAGTTTATGGGCTTAACCCAAATAGGTCGAAGACAATCTTCCAAGCAGATCAATGGAATAGCATTTCATTGGAAATGTAAAACACTTCCCCAACAACCTTCACAATTTTCTTCTGTTTTTGAGAAGAGTTTTGTATGCTTGGCCACTTTTTATCTTTTGTCATATTGTTTGCCACTGTCCAGAAAGTTAGGCACCAGTTGTCATTATGTGAATGCCATGTGGGGTTCTGTAAAGGAGGAGATGTTCCCTTTGTCTTTAAGGGAAGTTCATCTTCCAGTTATATGGTTAATTGATTTTGGAGTATGGGAGCTGGGCTTGTTTTGTTTTACATTTTGGCTAAAGAGGACAGTATAAAGAAAACTCTTGTCAAATCTCACTTAAGAGTAATTTCATGAGGAATTAATGACTTAGAGCATTATCTCAGCTACATCCTTATTTGCAGCGGGGTGCACAACGGCAAGAAGTGGAGGATGTGTGTGGAATAGGACATGAGGTATATTATTTTGCCTGTAATTTTGACATCATTTATCAAAGATCGTGAAAGCCTAGCTTTATTGGAGAAAAAAATCCCTCTTAAAATTTTGGCCTTGTGTTAGCAGAATGATAAGTGCAATAGTTGTAAATCTACTTGACACTATAATAAACTGAACTGAACTTTTCAAAGTCCTTTTCTCATACTACACTGAGTTTTTTGAGAATGGAGATGGTACCTTTGTATCTCCAGCCCTTTGCACCATATAAGCTCAATAAAGGTTGGTTTGTTGGTTGGTGGGGATTGGATGATTGGTTGGATGGAAAGCTTTCACACGTAGCAATACTGTCTTGAATCCCCAAAGATCCAATATCTTTGCTCTTTAACTTTTTTTTTTTAAGATTTTATTTATTTATTCATGAGAGACACAGAGTGAGAGACAAAGGCAGAGACACAGGCAGAGTGAGAAGCATGCTCCATGCAGGAAGCCCGATGCAGGACTCAATCAATCCTGGGACTCCAGGATCATGCCCTGGGCCGAAGGCAGGCGCTAAATGCTGAGTCACCCAGGGATTCCCCCTCTTTAACTTGTTGACGAAAATCTTTATTGAGACAAAATTCACAGTTTTGTATCATTTCATTCCTTCATGACTATATTTTTTGCTTGCCACTTATTACCCACTCAACTGATAAAAGGCCACGATGTTGCTCAGTATGGGTTTTCATAGGTACCTCCTTGTTCTCTGTATTGATTGAATGTAATTTTTATACTCAGTGAATTTCATAGGGGAGAAATAGGAATGTATTCTTTTTCCTTTCCATAATTTTAGGTGAAACTTGATATTGTGCGTCCAAGCTTTCTCAAACTAGAATCTTGGGATCCTTTTTCTTTAGTAGGTTGAAACAAGGGAAGTCATTTAATACATCATTCTCATCCTTTTGAAAAACTTAAAGTAGATTTTTAAAAGATGTCCTTGTTTATGTGAGGGACAGGTAATGTAATGTATCTGTCATTGTGCTCCTGGAAATCATAGGTTTTACATATAGCCTGAAACATTCATAGTGAAAAACAATCAGTGTATTTATCAAGATTTATTGTTAGAACTAACATTTGAAAAAAAACAAAATATTTTCCTATGGTATCTGTTACACATCAGTACTCTTAATAATTTTTTTATTTATTCAGTTTCTTAACTGAGTAAGTCATTGTTATAGTCATTAGTGGTTTATCCCTTTTAATTAGTGCCAGATGCATGTGGCCCATATGATTCATAATTCAATGCCATTTTGAACACTTAATAGTGAATTTTTTCAAACTAATAGGAAATCATTTCTAACCTATGCCTTTTTACTTCACTGTAATTATAGTGGAGGAAAAAATACAAAGCCTAAGTCAGAACAACAGCACCATCTACGGGCCTCTCTCCTAATTGCAAGCTCATCCTGTTAAATGACGGAAGGGTCTGCAGACCAGAACTCAACCTGCACAGGTTAAATGATTTATTTGCCTAAGGTCATACAGGGACGGCGGAGCAAAACATAGCTGGCTCTACTGATTCCCAATTGAGTATCTTTTTCCATTTGTGATGCTAAAGTGAAACATTTCTGTTCAGCAATTAAACAAGTAGATTTGATCTGATTTATTGTTCTGTAAACATAACTTCTCAGGTATAATACTTGTGGTTAGAATGAATTGCAGAGAATTAAAGTCTTAAATTTCTCTCTCTTCAAGAAAAAAATTCCTGCTTAGTTTCTCAGTTTTGTGTAGGCAATTTGTATATTGATTGATTACCTAGAAACTCAAACATGAACTGATCTATTGATGGGGATTCCTTTTTGCTTAATAGGGAATTTATGAATGCTTGAAACATTAGGTCATGAAAAAGTATGTCTGTAGGGCTGTGTTCTTGGTTGGAGCAAAAAATTCCTAACTCTAGGTTTTCATACACATATAGTGCAAAACACTGGGTTTTTGTTTTGTTTTGTTTTGTTTTTTAGTATTTTGGAGTCTAATAGATTAACTCAGGCAATGTTAAGGTAATAAATTTATATTGCAGAGTCTGGGATATATCCCGAACTTTTTTTTAAAAAGAAACTATATGTAAGCCCTGGGTTATTTATTTTTCTTCAAATACTGTAAATTGGGCAATAACTCAATGAAGTATTTTTCAGGAGAAGTATCGATTCAAATTCATAATTTAGAAAGGAAAATCATCTATTAATTATCTGTCCTCTTTTAACAGAAATCAACTGAGACTCTTAATACCAAAATACCCATATTTAGTTCTTCTTTACAATTAAAATTAAAAGGACAGCGACATTTATTTCTTCAATCATATCTAAGTTTTTTTATTCAATAGAGCACTGACTCAGAGGACCACGGAGGCCCACCACATTGTTTCCCAATCCCAGGTAGCCTATGACTGAAGAGCAGAGTTGTTAATTCCAAACAGCATCAGAGCATGTAACTAAGCGTTCAATGCAGTACTCTAGGATTGCTTTGTACAGATTCAGTTCTAGACCACTGCAATAAAATGAATATCACAATAAAGCAAGTCAGATGAATATTTTGGTTTCCCAGTACAAATAGAAGTTCTGTGTACACTATACCGTAGGCTATCAAGTGTGCAGTAGCATCATGTCTAGGAAAAAAAAATTTACATACCTTAACTTTAAAATACTTTATTGCCAAAAAATGCTAACCATATCTGAGCTTTCGGCAAGTTGTAATCTTTTTGCTGACAGAGGGTGTGGCCTCGATGTTGATGGCTGTTGACTGACCAGGAAGGTGATGCTAAGGGCTGGGGTGGCTGTGGCAGTTTCTTAAAATAGGACAACAGTGAAGTGTGCCACACTAATTGACTCTTCCTTTCATGAACAATTTCTCTGTAATGTGATGCCAATTAATAGCATTTTATCCACAGTAGAACTTCTTTCAAAATTGGAGCCAGTCCTCAAACCCTGCTGCTGCTTTATCAACTAAATTTACAGAATATTGTAAATTCTTTGTTGTCATTTCAACAGTCTTCACAATATCCTCATCAGGGGTGGATTTCATCTCTAGAAATCACTTTCTTTGCTCATGAGAAGCAACTTCTCATCCCTCTAAGTTTTACCATGAGATCACAGCAATTCATTCTCTTGCTTTTCCCACCACATCTGCGGTGACTTCCTCCACTGAAGTCTTGAACTCCTCAAAGTCATCCTTCAAGATTGGAATCAACTTCTTCCAAACTCCTGTTCATGTTGATATTCTGACATCTTCTCATGAATCATAACTGTTCTTAATGGCATCTAGAATGGTGGATCCTTTCAGAAGATTTTCAATTTACTTTGACCAGATCCAATAGAGGAATAAGCTATCTATGGCAGTTGTAGCCTTATGAAATATATTTCTTAAATAAAAACACTCAAAAGTTGAAATTATTCCTTGATCCATGGGCCACAGAATGGACATTGTGATAGCAGGCATGAAAAACGTTGACGTCCACCTCCATCAGAGTTTTTGGGTGACCAGATGCATTGTCAGTGAGCAGTCATATTTCAAAAGGAATCTTCTTCTCTGAGCAGTAGGGCTCAACAGTGAGCTTAAAATGTTCAATAAACCATGTTGTAAACAGATGAGTTGTCTTCCAGGCTTCATTGTCCCACTAATAGAGCACAACCAGAGTAGATTTACCAGAACTTGTAAGGGCCTAGGATTTGAGGAATGATAAATGAACACTGGCTTCAATTTAAAGTCACCTGCTGCATTAGCTCCCAACAAGAGTCAGCCTGTCCTTTTAAGTTCTGAAGCCAGACATTGACTTCTCTCTAGCTATGAAAGTCCTAGGTGGTTGGTGTCTTCTTCCAACATACACTTTTTTTCATCTACATTGAAAATCTTTTGTTCAGTAAAGTGTAGCTACTTTAATGAATTATCTTAGCTGGATCTTCCGGATAACTTGCTGCAACTTCTCCATCGGCACTTGGTGTTTCACCTTGCGCTTTGATGTTATAAAGATGGCTTTTTACCTTAACCCTCATGAACTAGCTTCTGCTAGCTCCAGACTTGTCTTCTGAAGCTCCCTCGCCTCTCTCAGCCATCATAGAATTGAAGAAGTTCAGGCCTTCTCTGGATTAGGCTTTGGCATAAGGGAATATTGCAGATGGTTTGAGCTTCTATCCAGACACTCAAACTTCTCTGTGTCACCAGTAAGGCTGTTTCACTTTCTTACCATTCATGTGTTTACTGGAGTAGCACCTTCCCTTTTCTTCAAGAACTTACCTTTGAATTCACAATTTGGCTAACTTTCATGCAAGAGGCTTAGCTTTTGGCCCATCTCAGCTTTCTACATGCCTCCTTCACTAAACATAATCATTTCTAGCTTTTGGATTAAAGTGAGAGAGATGCAACTCTTCCTTTCACTTGAGCACTTAGAGGCCATTGTAGGATTATTAATTGGCCTAATTTCAACATTATTGGTCTCGGGGAAACAATGATAATAATATCAAAGATCGCTGATCACAGATAGCATTATAAACATAATAATGAAAAAGTTTGAAATATTGCAAGAATTACCAAAATGTGGCACAGAGACACACACTGAGCAAATACTATTGGAAAAATGGCACTGATAGGCTTACTTGATGCAGGGTTGCCACAGACCTTCAATTTGTAAAAACAACAAAAAAAACCAAAAAGAGTTTCTGCATAGTGCAATGGAATGCAATAATATGAGTTATGCCTGTACCGAGGAGACTGTGGTGTCTTCTCTTTAGACATATGAAATGTCAAAGCTATTAAATAAATACACAGTGATGAAAAAATTATCCAATCTGTTTATATATACAGAGCACTCTAGGGGAAAATAAATGTTAGTGAGCAGAGGCCTGCATCATTGCTGGTGGTCAGAGGGGTTTGGCTGGACTATGAGAAGGCTCGTTGTCCATTACCATGAGAGAGTTTGGGGCAAGGTGCAAGAGCAACAGATTATAGAGCACTAAAGCACCATGCCTCTAGAAGGCTAACTACTCAGTGGGAGGATTGCCCCTATGCAAGTGTGTCAGGGCCGTTCCCACTAGATAGAGATGGATGGCTGCTAAAGCACATTGTATTTGATGGACATAAGGAGGGACTACTTGATAAAGAGAAGAAGGGCAAATGATAAGGTCAAAGAAACTGAGTACCCCTGGAAAGATGAAACTCAGAATTACTCTCACAAATAGGGCTGCCCGGCAGACCTCAATACTGATGATCCCTACAAGCCAGCAGCCAAGTCACTCAAGCTGGTGCCCAACTGCAGAAAGTAAGGTTTTCTTCTTTAGGATTTGGTAATAAGGACCACTGGCATCAGACCATAGATGGCAATAATAACCATAACCACTGGAATGTTGGACAGTACAATCAGATCTAGCCATGTGATTTCCTGGGGGTGGTGCCCAAGCCACCATGCAGAGCCATACATGGAGCCAAAGTCCTGAATACCATGGCAGCCAAGAAGCCCACGACAGAGAGGTATGTTTAGATTTGGTTCCAGACCTAAGTAGGTAGGAAGGAGTAAGTTCATAGTGTGGGAGGCATATCCCAGAATGGGACAGACACTAAAATGCCACATGTCCATGACCTAGTTGGTTAGATCCATTTTTTAAAAAAATTAGAGCATAATTTGCATAAAATGTATAGATATTAAGTATATAATTCTGTGAGTTTTGACAATTCTGTATACTCATAAGTATCAATAAATACATAGAACATTTCCATCACCATCGAAATTTTCTCATGCCTCTTTCCAGTCAGTCATCACATCCCACCCTCCTCCTCCACCTCCTTCCCCCAGCAGACAATCACTGTTCTGATTTCCATCACCAAAGATTCATTTTGCCTGCTCTAGATTATCATAAAAATGAAATAACATAGTTAAATTGTTATGGAGTGAAATAGACACATTTAATTTTCTTAAAAAGCTGCCTGTTTGGGGCACCTGGGTCGTTGGTTAAGTGGCCAACTCTTGATTTCAACTCAGGTCATGATCTCAGGGTCTGGGATTGAGCCCTGCTCAGCAGGGAGTCTGTTTGAGATTCTCTCTCCCCTGCCCCTCCCTCCACTCATGCTCACTCACTCGCTCGCTAAAATAAATCTTAAAATTAAGAAACTGCTTGTTTTCCAAAGTGTACTATTTTACAGTCCATTAATGATATTTAAGAGTTCTAGTTACTGCACTCCTTAACCAGCATTTGGTTTGTCCTTTTTTTGTTGTTGTTGAAGATTTTTTTATTTATTTTGAGAGAGTGAAAGAGCAAGAAAGAGAGCATGCAAGCAGGGGGAAAGAGCAGAGGGAGAGGGAGAAGCAGACTTCCTGATGAGCAGAGAGCCAGACATGGGGCTCAAACCCAGGACCCTGACATCATGACTGAGCCAAAAGGCAGATGTTTAACTAACTGAACTGCTGAGCCACCCAGGCGTCCCCTGCAATAATTTCTTAACCTTGACTTCATGAGTGGTCTTAGCAAGTGGAAGCTCACTACACTTGCTTTCACACTTGCATTGCCTATCAGTGTTATATCCAATAGAGGATTAATCAATTAAATTGGCGTGACTAGATATTTAATACTATTAAATTATTATTGAAATTTAGAAGTATATTAATAGGATTGTGGTTATGTTTTCTTTTTAAGGAATCATTTACATTTAATATCTAAAATTTGCTTCAGAATAATTGAGGAGAACGTGTCCAGAGCTGTGCGGTGTTTTGACGTTTTACCCAACTTACAAGCTGAAAAGTTGGCCTGTCACAGTCTCAGGGATGCTGGCAAAAGACATGAGACTCCTGGGTCAGAAATTAAAGGACTGTTACTCACAGCAAACCAACAGCCGAAGCCTCATGTTCATTTGTTCCAGTTCCCGGGCTCCTCAGATCCCACAGACGTAACGCAAAGGGCCCATGATCCAGGGGGCTGGGTTACAGAAGAGGAGCACTGAAGCTTAGCTCTTGTGTACTAAGCGGAAACAAGCCTGCTCCTTGTCCAGGGGGAGACATCACATCACCCCTCAAGATTGCTCACAGGGATGCAAACCAAACCTGAGAAACGGCCCCGTAAAGAGCAGACAGAGAACTGTATTCTTAGCGTACTCCCCGAGGGCACGCAGGGACACGCGGGCTCTGTGGCAGGTGCCTCCCAAATCACTGCTCAGTGCGACACGCGTCCTTGGCCAGATTGGACTTTTTACACGAATGTGTTCCACTAACCACTCTGATTAATTAAGAGCTTAGAATCGCACAGCATGTGTAACTACGACTATTATCCGTAAGACTTGAAGGAACAGACGAAGCCAGCGTGTGGTACTGACCTCATTCTCTCCAGGATTCCACACTTAGCCAGCTGTGTAGGAAGCCCTAGAGGGTAGCAGTAGCTCTTCTTTGAGGCAGCCACGATGCGGTCCAAGGCCAGGCCATTATTCATTATGAACCGTGCAAGTGAGCTTCAGCTGACCCGCTGATCTTTGGTGTCATTGGCAATAATTAGAGGGGCAGTAGATGGGCGAAAAAGCAACCCTTGCCCCTGGTGGGGAGTCATCTCATGACTCATTTTTTTCCCATCCAAAAATATGACCAAAAGGACAGAAGTCCCTTCACTTCAGAATTTGTTAAACCTGATTCGAATCATCATCACATTGGTTTAAGTCACATGGACAGTGTCACCAAATAGTTGCAGCTCCACTTGCCATTTTTGCCATGTGATCAGACTGAATGAAGGTTGTGTTAATCTTTGAGTTTGTGCACGTTTGCATCTGGGAGCTACCGTTGATGGCATCAGGTGTAGCAGAATAGTTCAGAACCAACTATGTCTAGATGAGGTTTCTTGTTTTCATAGCACATGGACACATGACAAACCCAGCAGCAGGTCAGACTGTTCGCTGCAACTGCCACATGATTTAGGTAACAGTTTTGGGTTTTGTTTTTGTTTTTTTTTAAGTATTTATTTATTCATGAGGGACACAGAGAGACAGAGAGAGAGGCTCCCTGCAGGGAGCCTGATGTGGGACTCAGTCCTGGGACCCCAGGGTCACACCCTGAGCTGAAGGCCGACGCTCAACCGCTGAGCCACCCAGGCGTCCCTAAGTAACAGTTTTGGATTAAGGTTAGCCATTCTCATCTGGGAGCAAGTTCTCCCAGGGGACATTTGGCAACCCCCAAAGACCCTTTTGTCACAGCTAGGGAAAAGGTGCTACTGGCAGCTAGTGGGTAGAGGTCAGTGGTACTGCTAAACACCCCACAATGCACAGAACAGCCCCTTGCAACATTGAGTTATCCGGCCTAAAATACTAATAGTGCCACGACAGAATGACCTAGGTAACAAAGAGTACCTTAATCGCTGCCCCTCCCTCCCTCCTAGGGCCTGTTTTCTCCTTCGGTGCTGGGGAAAGATACTTATAATTCCATCTTTTCTCCAGTCATCCCCACTCTCACGCAGACCTTTTGTCCTGATTATCACCCAGGAGGCAGCACAGAGGAGACGATGCTTTCCTCAGGATTGCCATATTCTGTAACCCCAACTACCTTACTCAGGTATGTAGGACAGGTAAAGGTGAGGGTGGTGGAATCAGAAACCTGTTCTCAATTCTCAACAGTGCTAGATATTTGTGGGTAGTAGAAAGCCATGAAATATCCATCAGATACTCTTTGCTACTCTTGGTTTTCCAGACCAAGAACATGGCACATATGATATTAGATTCAAGGGCTACAGTTGTTTGGTCAGTTGATCAGATTGGACCAGCAACATCATAACCTAAAAATGTGTCAACAGTGCTGAGACACCATCAGTCGCTCTGAGCAGTGGTAATGTAGGCAGTCTATCAGTCTGTGCCTTCATTTACCTCGAAACAAATGAGCCAACTTTTGGCAGGAGGCACAAGTCTGGCATACACCAAGAAAGAGTTTATTTACTGTGTGCACAGCCCCAACAGTGAACGTGTGGCCAGGTGGAGGGGGGCAGTCTGGGTGGTGCAGGCTTGATCAGTAGTTTGATTCTACCAGCTCATGTCAGAGCTGGACTTTAAATGCATTTATTTACATGCATTTATTTTTTATCTGCCTGAACAAGTCTTTCAAGTGGCAAACCAGATGGCTGGGCCACGGGCAAAGTCAGCAAAGGGGACTGTTTATCAAGGGAGGAATTGGCAGATCTGAGAACCGCCTGGAGTTCAGCCCACTGAGCAGTGACCACACTCACTTCAGTTCTGCACAGCATAAAGAATACCATCAGCTTTCAACTTAGCTGAGCCACCAGTGATTGAGATGGTGTATTTAGGGGATCTCTATGAAGTGAGAGCCCTGATGAGCCAGCAGCTGTGCTTCAGGCCATGGGGTGGGAGGCATGGTTTCCCAAGTAACTATTAGTGCTTCATGCAAAATGAAGATGGTAAAGCTGCTGCGATTTTTACTTGACCAGGAAGGCCCATTTACTGAGACCTATGCTGTCTCCAATACCCAAAGCATCCAAGAGTTGGGAAACATCCCTATTGGGTAATAAAAACCAGTCAAGGCCTATGAGACTGAGGGTTCGGACTATCCAGCTAATGGGATATCTATATAGTGAAAATACTGGCCATCAAAGGGTTGAGGCCCCTGTGTTATAATCCTGGCCCACCTGCTGGTAGGGAATGGCAGGGGAGCCTGTCCTATTAACTTTTCTAGAAGTAGCAGTGCTCTGAATGGGATAGATCTCAGGCTTAGCAGCGGGATATGTAGTAGTACACTAGACTGACCCAGAGGCACAGGCACACACGCACACACACACACAATTTATTTAGAAAATACTTAATTTCATTGCAAGTTCTGCCCAAACTCTACCAGTTAATTTGAATGCTGTTTCCATATTTATAGCAGGTGTCAATAAGCTTTATCTGTAAAGGGCCAATGTGCAAATTTAAGGATACTGTGTAGGCATGAGGAGCAGAAACAATATCTCCACAAAATTTTTATTAACGAAGTCGAAACTGTAACAGTTGAGCAATTTTTCTTTAATAATACGTCTTTCTTTTGGAGTCGAGGATGACATCTCCTTTAATTAGTGTTCAAGTCAGCAGTCCCCATCATCAACTGCAAATGTTCACCTATTAGCGCTGATTTGTAATGAGATTTTATGTATCGCATCTTTGAAGGGGTCTTTTCAGATGGGTGATGCAAAACAGGGAGTCGTTATGTCACTGCAGTTTGCACTGTACCGCATCTTCCTGTGAAGTGGCCAGTGTGGTCTGTCACGTTAGTACACGCTTCCAAATGAGTAGTACTACTCAGATGTACACATTCAAGAAGCAAAAGCCAATTTAAAAAAACAAAAAGCAAAAGCCAGCTTTCAGATCAAGTGTTAGTTTTGCTGCCCGATCCGATCATGCCCTAACACAAAGGTCTTCGGTGACCAGTAACCAATTTTTGAACATTCCTGGATCCCTGGTAACAGTTGTTTTCTAAGACCAAAGTAAAACTGTTCCAATTAATAGATAAAAGCCACATGTATTCTATGTATTAAGTTTGTAAGATACTTAATACGGGAAACAGGAAACAATTACCCTTTACAGTAGCTTCCACTGGATGGATGTTACCCACCTTCAAGTTGGCTTAGAAGAGAACTTGAGTAAACCCACCATCAAACAGGCCAAACCATTTTCAAATGAACCTTTGTTAAGAGCTGGGTTGCCTGGGTGGCTCAGCAGTTGAGTGTCTGCCTTCGGCTCAGGGCATAATCCTGGTCCTGGAATCCGGTCCCACATCAGGATCCCTGTGAGGAGCCTGCTTCTCCCTCTGCCTAGGTCTCTGCCTCTCTCGAATAAATAAAATCTTAAAAAAAAAAAAAAAAAGATAAAAGAGCTGTGCCAAGCCCTGTGCAGATGTAGCAGATTGGAGCTTGGCTACTGATTTTATCTAAATGATTGATGTCCAGCACAAAGATGAAACATTTAACCCAATTCATGGCACCTATCCCTCAATGAGGCCTCTTTAGACCCAACTTCCATCCACCCTGGAAAATCCCTGTCATTTGAGATCCAAATGTACAATTGTTTTATTGAAAACATTTGCTTCACTATGGGATATTATTAGTAGGGAATATTATTCATTCCTTTAATTCAACAAACACTGAACTTCTAGGCACTGGAGATATAGCAATCCTCGTACAATATTCTAGGGATACTTTTTAAAATTTTTTATTGAAAAAGCAGATTGAGGTGAAGGGCAGACAGGGAGAAGCAGACTTCTTGCTGAGCAGGGGGGCCCAATGCCAGGGGACTCCAGGATCATGACCTGAGTGGAAGGTACCCCACACTTCATGGAGTATTCTAGTAAATACAAGTGAAAACTATAGAAAAATAATGGGAATTAGGAATGCTGGAGGACAGGGTACAATTTTTAATAGGCCAAGCCCATCATTAGGATCTACTGAGACTTCGATACAGGAACAAGCACAGTGGCATTTAAGGGAACAGTATTCCATGTGCAGAGAAAACAAGCCTTAGAACATACCTAGCCCACCCAGAATAGTAAGGACAACCTGGCTAGAAACATTAGGGGTACAGTAATAGGTCAGAGGCAAGATCACCTGGGCCACTCAGTCAAGGCCCATGTAATCTTGCTTCTGACCTCTTATTACCTTAAGGTGGTACCTAAGGGAACCAGGTAGGCAGCTAACAGTCCAGGTGGTAATAACAGCGGCTTGCTCCAAAGTGATCTCAATGAGGACGCCTGGGTGCCTCAGTGGTTGTGTCTGCCTTTGGCTCAGGTGGTGATCCTCGGGTCGTGGGGATTGACTCCCACATCAGGCTCCCTGTGGGGAACCTGCTTCTCCCTCTGCCTCTTTCATGAATAAATAAATAAAATCTTTAAAAAACACCGCTTATAAAAAAACAAAACAAAACAAAAAACACCGCTTATTGCCCAAAGGGGGGGGGGGGTTATAGATCTACTTGTTCTATTTTAACAAGCCTTCCAGATGGTTTAAGAACCAGCTGAAAACATACACGTTAAAAAAGTTTCCTTTTATTAACCATCTAGAACACTTCCATCCAGATCACTACAGCTTAAAATAGATCACTACCCTTTTGCAGCTATTTAGTAGCCAAGAGCAATGGATAAGATCCATACAATAGTTCTGAAAAGTTCACACGGTCAGTTCAAAACATCTGCTTCACCGAGCCTGATTATTTAAAAAGAATGATAAGAAATTAAACATCACAAATATGTTTTTATTGGTCACCATTAAATGTCTGAATTTTAAACAGATTCTTGGACTGGTGGTTCATATCCATCAGCTCGTTCAACTTTAGCACCGGTCTCATCCCCCGTAGCTTTTCCAGAACTACTACCTTCACCATGAAGCTCCATGAGTTTTCCCACTAAAAGAAAAAAAAAAAAAAGTTATAGCACACCGCTGTCTTAAAACAATGCCCTTCAATACCATAAAGTGACAGAAAAGCCATCATCTGCCCCCCTCCCCCCAAAAAGAAAAAAAAACCCTCAAATGTATCTGGCCACATTCTGCCCACCCCCCCCCACCCCGCCCTTGATTTTTCACTTACATTCAAACTTGGGCTTCTTCAGCATTTTTACTTTTCTAACAAAAACATCATGGAGTGGATAAATAGACTGACAAGCTTTTTCTATATCTTTTCCGATGCTGTCTGGAATCCTGTAAACCAGTAATGACAGAAAAGGATAAACTTACAAATATATCAATACCTGCCTTATTTAATCCACTCAAATCTTCACATTAGACAATCTTTTATTGCACTTTTACAGCTGGAGGTTAAATGATCTGAATTACACAGCTAGTTAGTAGGAGAGTAAGCATTTGAGCTTTCTGCCTTTTCTATTCCACCCTCTTAGCCAACTGCATGGGAACATCAGAAAAATGTTAAGTTTTATCAGTGGTTGTCATCTGGGACCGAAACATTTTGTCATCATCTATTCCCATACATTATTCATGGTGGCAAGTTTTGCCTATTCAGTATATTTTCTAATTAAGACAAAATCATTTCCTATGCTTCAAGTCTCACAAGCGGTCTGCCTTCAGACTGCTTCAATCAAATAAAGAAACCAAATCCCATTTACTGAGCACTTAACATGCTTTCATTTCAAGAGATAAACCTAACAGTCTCACAGACAAGATTTAAACACAGGTCGGACTTCCACCTTGTTTCATACGCTTTCCTTCAGCTCAGGGATAATCAGAGATTCAGAGTTATGTGGTAGGAGGAAAAGAAACACTTACAGTTTATTGACCACTTCTTTCAAGTCATTTGTTTGCACCTCTCGGGTCATGATTTCCATCATCTTTTTCCGAATTTGGCGGACCTGTTGGTGCTGAGCGTAAGAGGTCTTCCGAATCTGATTATTGCGTTTTTTAGTAAAACCAACACAAAATAGACGAAGCAAATAACCATCGGTAGTCTTTACATCAACATGAGCTTCAATCATGGTCTAGTGGGAAAAAAAGATATTGTCAGATATACCAGGTTTTAATGTTATCAATTTATAGCCCTCGAATTCTAATACAAAAAAAGCTAGAAAAAGTACTCATCATACAATATAAAGTATAATATAAACTACATGCCTAATTCACAGCACCTCCTTGAAGTGAACTTAGCAACAATTACTCCAAATCTTACTATCTTTCATATCTAATCAAATACAGTCCCTTCAACTCTTCTCTAGGTAACACTTCTATCCCCATCTCAACAGCACCCAGCCCCAGATTTTACACGCCAGCCTTTAATAGCCTATCCTTCCCACCCATCAACTGTATGACTCTATGTGAGAAACACGGTTAAGAGACTCTACATCACTTACTCCTTTTTAAAAAATGTCTGAATAGGTGAAATATCGCTCTAACACTAAATGCACTATTTTTAAATGTCCTTCATGCTCCAAACTAAAGCCTGATGACGAGTAAATAATCATTTTCACAGCTAAAATGTAATAAAAAATCCGCAACTACTTATATTATTGCCTAAAGTCAAAAAATTACTACTCTTAGGTAGCAACAAAAACTGAAATACCTCTGTATTTTGAAAATTGTATACTTCAGTTTAAAAAATGAGTAGTACGCTTACAGCAAAAGGACCTTAAAATATTTCCAGAAATTCAACCATAAAAATCTTAGGGAATGTCAGAAGTAAATGTAGCGGTATAATCAATATGTATCATTTGGGCCCCAAACATTTTGTCATCACTCATTCCCATATACATGACATCCCCATCCCCAAACCGAATGGTTTAGCCAGACACATCTGAACCAATGTCATTATTTCCTAGGACAATGCTTTCTAAAGGCTTTGTGTCAAGCTTTACTTAAGCATGTTTACCTGGCTCTTATTTCATCTTCATAACTCTAAGAGGTGATACCCACCATTTTAGATAAAGGCATCAAGGGGCTTATTAGCAAGCTGTAAGTTACTTGCCAAAGAGAACACAACTGGGAAATGGAGCCAAGATTCCAACCTCACACCAGGAGCTCTGCCACTCTAACTCTGAAAACCCAACTTTAAAACTTACAAGAAAATAGACAAGTAAATAAACAAGTCTTAAACTCCACTTAAATGGGAGGATCATGGCTTGCTTACTCCTTTACTCAATTTCAAGAGTGCCAATCCCAGAGTCAGCACTCAGTAAAAGCAAACATCAAGGATTTAAAATGCAATGCGCTTCAAACACACATGCTCCTTTCTTGTCGTAACAGGCCATCCCTGGCCACTCACGCCAAAGCACCATCCCAAGGAACTTTTGTTCTCACCTGCCATTTTTTGACCATGGAGCACATTTTGTCACGGGTAAGATCCATGCCATGAAAATTAGTCAGGCAGTTTTTGCCCTGCACATCCTCAGTGATTAGCTTGAATTTCCTAAATGCAACTTCATCATTCTGCAGATCAGCAAGGCTAACTTCAAAAACCCGACCCTTGAGACCATCAGACGCAATTTCTATAAAACAAGAATTGTCTTATTAACAGTAAGAACCACACAAAGCCAAGCCAACAAAGAACATTTATGCTAAAGTTGAACTTAGAAAGTTAATGGTAAGTTATCAAGACCCTAACTTTTGTTAATCAAATCCACCTGGACACTGACGGACAGTGCTCACTAGAAACTAAGAGCCTTTGCACATTTTCTTAGTACATCTAAGGCCCCACCTTTTTTCTACAAGTGTTTTTACCAGACATTAAGCATCACAGTAGCCAAAGCTGCAACCAAGAGGTATTTTCTTAATTCTTCCACCACAGAACCACCAGTAGACCTTGATTTATGAAAAATACAAAACAAGAATAAAATACTCACTGGTTCCTTGAGTTCTTGTGACTAGTGTTTTTCCAATATTTCTTATATTGAACATAGCTGGCGCTTTCACATCATACCAATCTTTCTTAGAAAATGGATCAACCCTGTATTCACAAAACACTTATGTGAGTTTTATCGTAGATCACGTTATTCTTACTGAACTTTTAAAACTTACCTCATTCTAAAAAAAAATTAAAAAACAAAGTAAAACTTTCCTCATTCTAATGATTTTGAAGAGCTAACTGGCACGTTAGCAACCGGACCCTGGGAAGAACCTGCTCCTCCCAGTGACGTGAGGGACGCGTGAGCGAACCCAGCTCTTGCCCACGATGCCCGCTTCACTGTCCCACCCGGACGCTCCGAACACACACAACTCCGCGCCGCGTCGGCTCTGGGACTACACAAGCAGCACGGCCTCCGAAGAACACGCACGTCTCTTGAACTTCACTGGGGCAGCAAACGCGTACTGGTAACCCAGGCTCTTCAGGGACCCACCCGAGCTCATTAGGATCTCCAAGGGTCCCACCCAGCCCAGGGAGACGACGGGGTGCGAGGTCCTGGGTGGACGAGAGGGACCTCCTCAACCCCAGCCTCGGGAGCAGTACCACGGTTGCTCGTGACGTCTGCAAAGCCCGGGAGCCCACAATACGGAGCGCGCCGTCCCCGTGCAGCGTCGAGTTTAGCTCAGAAGAGACGCGCACAAGACCCAGAGGGCCAAAGACCAGAAGGCGGCCCGCGCCGGCGCAGCACCGTCCCGTCAGGGCGCCGTGCCGGGCTTGCCAACCCTGCACGGCCCTCACAATCCATCGGGCATCCTCGCCATCCGGCCCCCGCTGCCGTCTAGAACCCGCCCCCCGAGCCCAGCGTAGCCGCAGAAGGCTGGGCGCCAGGAGAGGAGCCACTTACACTTTCTTCTTGGCTCCCTTTTTGCCGCCTTTCGTAAGGCGCTTGTTCTTGCCGACCGCCATGGCGCTGCTGCGGGAGCCAAAAGGGCGGAAGTGCAACTCACGCGAGAACTTAGGCGTCCTGGGAGAGGCGTGCCATCTACGTGACCTTCGATCTTGCGTTTTTCCGGCGTCAAGAATATCGCGACAACAGAAACAGGAACTGCGACGGTAGCTGCCACAGCGCCCTCACGTGTGTGGAGACCGCGCGGCGCGGACGGCCGTCCGGGGGCCTGGCGGGGCGGGGCTGCGCGGCCTCTGCCGCGGGCTCCGCGTGCGTTGGTTTCCGCGGCTCTGACGCCCGGAAGGAGGTTTCCGTGGCGGGCGGCCGCCCCTCCGCGTTATGGGCAGCGAACTTAGCGATTCACCTGTTTCTTGTGGAGAGTGTGGGGTTTGGAGTCGGGCAGCAGGTCCAGTTTCAAATGCCAGCCCCAGTATTTAGCCCCGTGACTTGTCTGTGCTTCAGTTTCCTCGTATTTAAAAAGGAGATTGTAATATAATCTATACCTGCCTCATCAGGTGACTAGTAGGATCAAGTAAGTATGACTTTAGAGATGCTAGTGTGTGCACGTTGACAGGACCGCTGGCTGGTGGGGAACGTGCCCTTGTGAGCGTCCGGTCACGCGCGCGCTTTTCCAGACGCTTATACGTTGATGCAAGTTAATGTGATGGTTTCCTCGAGGGACTAGGAGTCCACTGTCCCAGATATTTTAATTTTTCAAGAAAAGCTGGAAATCGCCAAATTTTTCATTTTTTTGCAGGTGATGCAAAAAAAAAAAAAAAAAAAAGGTTTTTGATTGTAGGGCTTTAGCAGAACACACCCTGATCAGATGTGGCTCATAAACGCCCAGTGGTGCAGCCCCTGGAAAGGGCCATACCCTGGCCCATCCCCGCGTGGTACCCAGTCACGGCCCTGGAGTTCTGGTCTAAACTGCCCCCCTGGCGAGAGCCCCGCACCAGCCAGAAACCGGGTCCCACTCAAGGCCCCACAGACCTTTAAATCCTGTGATCCCTTTCAGTCCTCCTACACGCTCCAAGGGTCCCACCCAGCCCGAGGAGACGAAGGGATGCGAGGTCTCCTACCCTCTACTCTCCCACCATCTCAAATACTCTTCCTAAATCTCCAATCCTGTTCTGAAACCTTTCAGTTATCTTAATCTAAGGTGCCTGCAGCATAAAGTCATTATTTTATTTTTTTTAAGATTATTTATTTATTTATTTATTTATTTATTTATTTATTTATTTATTCATAGACACATGAGGGAGAGAGGCAGGCTCCATGCAGGGAGCCCGATATGGGACTCGATCTTGGGTCTCCAGGATCACACCCCAGGCCACAGGCGGCGCCAAGCTGCTGCGCCACCAGGGCTACCCCAAAAGTCATTATTTTAAAACAATACGAATATACTTTACTGAATTGTGCACTTAAGAATGGTAAAGAGATAAATTTTATGATTTGATTTTTTGGGGGGGTTCTTAAAGTTGTATTTATTCGAGAGAAAGAGCATGGGTGGGGGTGGGGGGAAGGATAAGCAGACTCCACACGGAGCAAGGAGCTGGACAGGGGCTCAGTCCCGAGACCCGGAGATCCTCATGCTTTGGTTTTTTGTTTGTTTTTCACCACAATTTAACAAAATCAAAATCCATTGCCAAGCCAATAAAAACTCTTATGTGTCCCTGCTCATCCCCTTTCATCATCACCATGCCTTGGCCTTTACCAGGTCCCCCAACTCCTATAGAAAATTCCCTATCCCGGGGAATCCCCTACCCTAGTCTGCCTTCAATTTGGGTCATGGTCCCAGGGTCCTGGGATTGAGCCCTGCATCCCCAAAGAGCAGGGAGCCTGCTTCTCCCTCTCCCTCTGCCTGCCATCCCCCCTGCTTGTGCTCTCTCTCTCTCTCTCAAAGAAATAAATAAAATCTTTTAAAAACAATAATAAAATGAAATTCCCTACCTTGGGGGCGCCTGGGTGGCTCAGTCGGTTAAGGGTCTGCCTTTGGCTGAGGTCATGATCCCAGGGTCTGGGATAGGGGCTTCCTGCTGAACAAGCAAGGAGTTGGCTTCTCTCTCTGACCCCCCCCCCCCCCAAGCTCTCCCTCTTTCTTTCTCTCTCGAATAAAATCTTCAAAATAAATAAAATTCCCAACCCTAAACAGTTTTCTCTTCCCTTCATTCCTTTTCTCTCAGCAGCAAGCAAAACCTGTGCATTTTCAAGACTTTTCAGCCTCATTTCTTCTTTCAGTAAGAGATTGAGTCCCCAGACAAACAGGCTTTCCCTCAGACCTGCTCCCGGAAGACCGAGCACTACTTAACTTCTTAGTAACTATGGATTAAATGTGTTCCTTTCTCACGGTGAGCAGAAAGGACAGTGCAGTCATTTTCTTATTTGTACTCCCTTCTCTTAGCACATCATAGGCTCTCAAAATATTTGTTAGTTAAACAAATAAGAGGTAGATGACATCAATGGTGTTCCCAGTCTTCTGGACTTTGTGGATCAATCCAGATTTTCAAAATAATTCTGGAACCAATAGAACTGCAATTTTTAAATGTTGCCAAGCTATAAAAAAGAAAACTGCCATTTATTATCTGCATCACTTCAATTTTAGATTATATTTTGACCCCAAAATAAAAAAAAAGAACAAACATATCCTCTAAAAAGTCCATTCTTTTAAATAAATAAATCAACTTTATGCAAACCTCTTATTTTTTATTTTTTGCAAACCTCTTTAGACCATATTTTTTTTGTCTCACTGCAGTGGCGAAAACGTGACCAGTGGAAATCAGCGAGTCCGTCTAAATATAATATTGAGTCTAACAAACTCTCTTTATTAATTCTATATTTGTGACCTTGACGAAGTTTACTCCAAGGTGGCAGTTCACTACTTAAAACCTTCCCAGTGGAAAATGTTATAGATGTCCAGGCCACCTACTCCAGAATAAAAATCAAACTTGTCAAAAAAAAAAAAAAAATCAAACTTGTCTTCTTCCTGGCCTGATTCCTCTCTCTGCCTGAGAGTGAAAAAGCCACAAAGGAGGCATTAATGAAGTCAGCTGCTTCTACTTTCTTCTAGCAACACCGCACCTGAGGGATTTGTCAGAGATATGTATTTGAATCCTCTGTTTTGTAATAAGAGCTTTTTTAAAAAAAAATTATATTCCTTGACACTGTTACATTAAATGGTGCAATTATCAGTTTTAATTATATTGAATGAAAGCACAGAGCATGTAAAATCAGGTTATTGGGTCTCAACCATTTGAGAATTTCGTAATTCATATAGAGTAAACTGGAACAAATGTCAGGCTATATCAAACCCAGTAAAATGTCAAATTGTTTCATTGATTTTTCTTTTCATCTGTGACTAATCTCTTAAATTGATCTAGTGATTTTTAACTTTTGATTACTGTGTCTTTTGCTTCGAAAAGGTTAGTTTAGTTCTTTTTCAATTTATGTCACTTTGTCGTTTCCTATTCTTTGAAGGCATCTTCAATATAGATTTAAAACAGTAAGCATAATTGTTTTATAGTCACGTATGGTAATTCCAGTATCTGAAGTCTCTGTCAGTCTGGGGTTTTTTGTCTATGTTTGTGCTGGCGCCCCGAGTAGAGTCTAGTTTCATTGAGTTTCTAGTTATCTTTGTGTACTGATCATTGCATTTGAAAACTAATATTTGTGGGAATAATTTGAGGCCTACAATGAAGATATTCCCTTTTAGATATGATATGTATATCCTTCTGCCAGAGTCCTGCAGGCGTTTAACCCAGCATTTTTGGTCTTACGCTTCCTGGGCAATGCAGGAGGTTCAAACCCAGCTATTATTCCTTGTAGGTGTCCTACTCTAGATTCAGCTTTTCCTGGTGTAACCCTTTGAGATCACAGTTTGCTGAGAGGAGGATCTCCTGTTAGACTCACACCTTCTGTGGACTCTGGGATTGGATTTATGTCCTGTCACTCACACGGCTATCCAAGTAAGTGTTCCAGTTATCTGGAACCAAGAAAGACAAAAGTTGTTAGGTGTTTATCTTGTTTATTCTTCCCCTCTCTCCTGTTCTGGACAAGCAATTCCTTACTAAAAAGAATACATTTTATTTTTAAGATTTTATTTTTAAGTAATCTCTATACCCAATGTGAGGTTTGAACTTAAAACCCCAAGATCAGGAGTTTCATGCTCTCCTGACTGAGCCAGCCCAGTGCCCCAAGAATAGCATTTTAAGTAGAATTTTGGTTTGGAAGCTTGGGGAACAGTAAGTCATTTATTTAACTGATGTTTAGAAATTTCTTCCATAAATGGAGAAATTTGAGGAAATCTTGCTTTGTTATCTTAAATTTTTAAATTATGCATTCTTTTCTTATCCTGATAAAATAATTGCAAATTTATGTCTTTTTACTGATGACATTATCATAAATGCTTAAATGATATTACTAAATCCTAACCAGATTGCAGTGAAACTAGTGCTCTGGGCAGCCCCGGTGGCTCAGAGGTTTAGCACCACCTTCGGCCAGGGGCGTGATCCTTGAGACCTGGGATCGAGTCCCACATCGAGTCCCACATCGGGCTCCCTGCATGGAGCCTGCTTCTCCCTCTGCCTGTGTCTCTGCCTCTTTCTCTCTCTCTGTGTCTCTCATCAATCAATAAATAAAATCTTAAAAAAAAAAAAGAAACTAGTGCTCTCACTCACACTTGTTGGCATTTTACAAAGATAAGCCGTCTGAAAAGTAATTTGTTGATGTGATTCAAAAACCATTGGTGTCCTGCGAATATATAAGGAAATAGTTCAAAATTGCGAAAAGCCTGTATGTGTAAAGATATTATCCAGTCGTAATCATAAAATTAGAAGATGAGAAATAATCTAAATGTTTTAAAATAAGGAAATGAAAGGGACAACTGAGTGGTGCAGTTGGTTAAGCCTTCTGACTCTTGATTTTGGCTCAGGTCCTGATCTCAGGTCATAAGATGAGCCCCTTATTGAGCCCAACGTCAGGTTCCAAGCTTAGCCCAGAGTCTGCTTAAGACTCTCTGCCTCGGGCAGCTTAAAAAGGGAATTTTATGGTATGAGAGTCATATCTGAAAAAGCTGCTAAAAATTTTAAAACATAATTTCTAAAGTGAATATTTTGTATGAAATATCCCAGTGTTTGAGCTTTTACAAATATTTAATTTGCCAATCCTGTAGCCTAATAATTAAATATCATTCTATCTTTGAACCTCCCAGCTCTCTTCCCCCTGCTACCAACACAGCTGTCCTCTTTCTCATGGAGACCTTCATTCTCTATAATACATCTGTGATACTGTGATTTATAATAAGAAATACATATGTTGAGCACTTGGGTGGCTCGGTGGTTGAGCATCTGCCTTCGGTTCAGGTCATGATCCCAGGGTCCTGGGATCGAGTCCTGCATCAGGCTCCCTGCGGGGAGCCTGCTTCTCCCTCTGCCTGTGTGTCTCTCTGTGTCTCTCATGAGTATATAAATAAAAATCTTTTTTTTTAAGAGAAATACATTTATTTCCATTTTTTCTGGGTTGCTAGTATAGAGTTCCAAAAACCCTTGGGATTTCCTAAGTAATGAGGTCAGTAAAGGTCTCTTGTTAAGAGTGAGTTTTGGATGCACTTAAGGATGGGGGCTGGTTGCCAGAAGGACCAACCCTGTAGTTACAGAGTTGGTATTTTCCATCCCACCCCCCTGACATCCCTTTAGGAGTTGGGCTAGAGATTGAATTCAATCACCAGTGGTCAGTGATCCATCATACCTATGTAACGAAGCCTCTTTAAAAACCCAAGGTGGCAAGGGGGTGCCTGGGTGACTCAGTCAGCTAAGCCTCTGACTCTTGGTTTCAACTTGGATCATGATGTCAGGGTGCTGGTCAAGCTCCACATTCAGCGGAGAGTGGGGAGTTTGCTTCTCTGCCTCTCTCTGCCCTTACCCCTGCTCGCATGTGAACACTTTCTCTCTTTCTCTCTAAAATAAATAAATGAATCTTTTAAAAAAATAAAAATAAAAACCCAAGATGGCAGGGTTCAGAGAGCTTTTGTGTTGGGAACACATGGAGATGTGGGGAGACTGGTGTGTTTGGAGAGAGCATGGAACTTTTTTGCATCCTTTTCCCATACCCAGCCCTATGCATCTCCTCCACCTGGATGTTCCTGAGTTCTATCCTTTTATAATAAATCAGTAATCCAAATATAAGTAAAGTTAACTTACTAATTTAGTAAAGTAAGTCACATGTTTCTCAGAGTTCTGTGAGCCACTCTAGCAAATTTACCCAAGGAGGGGGTCGCTGGGACCTCAGATGCATAGCCAGTCAGAAACAGGTGATAACCTGGATTCATGACTGGTGTCTGAAGGGGGGGTGGCAGTCTCAAAGGACAGCACCTCACCTGTGGAACTTGATGCCATCTATGGGTAGGTAGAGTCAGAATTGAGTTCAACTGTAGCACATCCAGCTGGTATCAGAATTGCTTGTCGGTGTGGGAATGACCCCCACCAAGGGGTTCCAGGATCATTTTACATCGTTTTCTCCCTGTCTGTGAACATTTCCTGATATCATTTGCTTTTCCTCTCAGCTACAGCCCATAGTTGCTCATCTGAGCAACAAACCTTCTCACCAAAACTCTATACTTTTGGGCAGCCCAGGTGGCTCAGCAGTTTAGCGCCACCTTCCGCCCTGGGCGTGATCCTGGAGACCCGTGTCGAGCTCCCTGCATGGGGCCTGCTTCTCCCTCTGCCTCTTTCTCTGCCAATCTCTCTCTCTCTCTCTCTCTCTCTCTCTGTCACTTATGAGTAAATAAATAAAATCTAAAAAAAATATATCTATACTTTTTTGTAGCCTTATCCTTGTCTGACCCTGCTCAGAAAACTCTAAGTCTGGTTCAGTACACAATCTACCAACTTTGTGATTTTTATAGGTTCCAGTTTTTTCACTCCTCCCTGTATTGACCTTGTTCAGTCCTTCCTACACTGACTCTGGCCTTGATCATGTGACTTGCTTTGGTCAAGGGACATTATTATCAACTAGGACTCAAGCAATGGCTTAACAAATGCTGGCATTGAGGCACCTGGATGGTTCAGTCGGTTAAGTGTTCCACTCCAGTTTTCAGCTCCGGTCACATGATCTCAAGATTGTAAAACGGAGTTCTCTCTGAGCATAAAGCCAGATTAGGATTCTAGATTCTCTCTCTTCCTCTCCATCTGCCCCACTACCCTGCTTGCTTCTGCTCTCTCAATCCTTCTAAAAAAAAAAAAAAAAAAGGCTGGCACATTGAGAGAATTTGTTTTACAGCAAAAACTAACATGCATTTTCTCTAACCTTACATTTACCCTTACCTTTGAGACTGGAACTGTTAGAAATTAATGGTACCACATTTCACCTGGGTTCTTGTGATCCTTGTCAGTCCTTTTACCTGTCAGCTACCTTCCCCTGCCTTTCAATGTCTGACCTTTTCAGTACCTACCATGATCTTCCCATCCCCAATTCGGTCCAATCTTCTGTCATTTTTAGAATATAAGTTTGTTGCCTGCTTGAGATAATGTGGAGCTTGCAGGCTACAGTAGGGACTCTGGATGTTTTTCTGTGTAGGCTGAAAAGCCATTGAGATTTTTGAGCGGTGGAGTGACACTCCAGCTACTGTGTGGAAAATACAATGTAACAGAGCAAGAATGGAGTTAAGAAGTTAAAAAAGATGATGGTAGCTTGGTTTAGGGAGAGAGAAGAGAAAGTGCAGAGGGTGGAGAGTGGTGGAAACAGGATGCCATTCATAGAGATAGCATGTATGTGACATCCTCTAAAGCAGTAAAGTGCAGTTGCCCTGGGTAGAGAGAAACCTTGAAAATTCTGGTTATTTTTTGAAGATAAGAACCAACAGAATTTGCTGATGAGTTGTGTGGAAAGAAAAAGAAGAATCAAGGATAATCACATTGTATAATAATTTTTTTTTTTTACATTGGTGCTTACATATCCTACTCCCTCTGAGCAAAAGGCAGACTCTGTTCTAAATATCTTTCTTTGTATACTAGTCTTGAATGAATGAATGAATGAATGACCCAATTTAAGGATGAATCCTGACTAGGAGGTTTACGTTAGAGCAGATTAACTATTTTCTTTGAGAAGATAGCTTTCTCCTTCCTTTTCTGTTTACAAAATGAAAATATTGTATAATAATGAGCTCTGATTGTATTCTAGATAGGATTATTAAAATGTACCCTATACTAGTGCTTCCCCAAATACAGTCATCAGAATGATTACCAGTCAACAAACTATTGTCAGTTGGCAGTGAGATAAGGAGTTTTGACATAATGAAGTCAATTGTGTCACTAAACACCTACTCAGCTGGCTTTTTTTTTTTTTTTCAATAAAACTTTGTCTATTAAGGAAGTAGTGTGCTGATTTGCATTCTGGCTTAAGCTCCTTATCTTGTTGCCAGCTGGCACCTTTTGTTACACTACAACAGAGGATCAACTGAATTTTCTGAACGCTATAGAATATTTTCTTGGACATGCCAAAGGCCTGGTAAAGTATTTAAAAGTCCCAGGATAATCTCCAGATTTATATAAAGGGATGATGTATTTGAAAACGAGAAAATTGTTTTTGAAAGGACTACAACGTTTAAAGGCAGCAAGATGTAGTGGAAAGAACATGGATTTTATGTTTAAACCTGGTTTCGAATCATTGCTCTGTCACCTGCCATGTGACTTTATATTGTCTTTGTTTTGTCACAGCTAAGTGGAAATAATACCTACCTCCCTGAAGTTATGCAAGGTTTAAATAACACAATACGCATTGGGAGCCTAGCACAGGGGCGCATGTAGGAGGCACTCAGTAACTATTAGCCGTTTCTCTCCTTCCAAAACAAATATCAGCTGCCCAGTCACACTCTTGTCAACACCTCTCTATCCTTAACCTTGTTAAATTTCAAGTGTGTTCTTGTTGGAGTCATTTCCCTTGCTCACATGGTTTGCGTGGTTTGTTGTGAAGGCACATATGAGGTAGGAAGATGTTCCAGGAAGCGGAGAAAGAGAACAGAGAAGGAAAATTGAGATTAAATCTGTACATGAGGGGATCCCTGGGTGGCTCAGTGGCTTACCACCTGCCTTTGACCCAGGGCGTGATCCTGGAGTCCCAGGATCGAGTCCCACGTCGGGCTCCCAGCATGGAGCCTGCTTCTCCCTCCTCCTGTGTCTCTGCCTCTTTCTCTCTCTCTGTCTATCATAAATAAATAAATAAATAAATAAATAAATAAATAAATCTAAATAAAGAAATAAATCTGTACATGATGGTATTAATGTCATTACAAAAATACCATGGTACAATCAAACTAGATTCCTTACTACCATCGCTATTACTAAGAACGACATCCAGAGGGCACTCTTTTTTTTTTGATACCCATATAACCATTATTGTTGCTATATATAAATGCCTGATACAAAGTAAATACTCAAGAAAAGTTTTTCCTTTTTTTTTCTCATTCCTCTCACTGTCTTACGCCAAAAGGGGAATTATTTCCAATAGCCATTCATTAGCAATACATTTACAACAATAGGAATTATAGAGGAGTGCCTAGCTGGCTCAGTCAGTAGAACATGTGACTCTTGATCTTGGGGTTTTTAGTTCAAGCCCCACATTGGACATAGAACTTACTTTTAAAAAAAATGTGTAGAGGTTCCTGGATGGCTCAGTTGGTTAAGTGTCTGCCTTCCACTCATGTCATAATCTCTGGATTGTGAGATCAAGCCCTGGGGCAGGCTCCCCGCTTAGTGTGGTGTCTGCTTCTCCCTTTCCCTCTATGCCCTGCTCATGCTGTCTCTCTTTCTCAAAAAAATAAATAATTTAAAAATTGTATAGATTGCATTTTTTTCCTTAACTGGCTAATCACAAAGTTCAGCTTTCGATTAAAATGTGGAGCACTGTGGGGTGCCTGGCTGGCTCAGTTGGAAAAGCATGCGACTCTTGTTCTCAGGGTTGTGAGTTCGAGCCCCACATTGGGGTATAGAGATTACTAAAATAAAATAAAATAAAATAATAATAAAACATGGAACACTGTAATGAATGCGTGAATGGTGCTACAAAAATAAAAGACTTAGAAAAAGGAAGCACCAGAAAGAATGTTGAATGTGCTGATTTTGATTAGAAGGAAATGAGTAGGGATCCCTGGGTGGCGCAGTGGTTTGGCGCCTGCCTTTGGCCCAGGGCGCGATCCTGGAGACCTGGGATCGAATCCCACATCGGGCTCCCGGTGCATGGAGCCTGCTTCTCCCTCTGCCTGTGTCTCTGCCTCTCTCTCTGTCTCTCTCTCTGTGACTATCATAAAAAAAAAAAAAAGAAGGAAATGAGTAGAAAAATGGAAATGTTGATAAGCAAATTCATGACCACAACATAGATCCAAATTACTACATGAATCACCTCCATCTGCCAGTTACGGGATAAATCAGTGGTCTGGGGAAAAAAGGATCTTGGTTCTAGAGAGAATTAAATCTGGGCCTAGGTGGAAATATTCTAACAACAGAGAATAGTGACCTCAAGGGTCAGAAATAGAGAAAGGTGCTGTTGACAAAATGGGGAGTAAATAAAGGATGATTTTTTAAAAAATATATTTATTTATTCACTAGAGACACAGAGAGAGAGAGGCAGGGACACAGGCAGAGGGAGAAGCAGGCTCCATGCAGGAGAAGCCCGATGTGAAACTTGATCCCGGGACTCCAGGATCCCGCCCTGGGCTGAAGGCAGGCGCTAAACTGCTGAGCCACGCAGGGATCCCATAAAGGATGATTTTAAAGAAAATTCATCCCTTTACTCATTTGAGTGTTTATTCACTCTCTAGTGGCAGGTCCAGTGAAATCAGGGGAGAAACTGGATCTGTCCTCAAAAATTGTAGTATGCTGTTGTGGTCAAATAATGTAGGCCTGGCTGCTTGCACGGTACCTAATCTGTGAATTCTACTCAGTGACGCCTTCAGATGGCACAATAAAATGGCAATATGCATGGCTTTTTTAAAAAAATTTTTTACCTATTTATTCATGAGAGACAGAGAGGCAGAGGGAGAAGCAGGCTCCGTGAGGGGAGCCTAATGCGGGACTAGATCCAAGGACCCCAGGATCATGACCTGAGCCAAAGGCAGACTCTGCTCAACCACTGAGCCACCCACATCAAAGCGCATGTTACCAGAAAATCCATGTATAGTCCAGTCACATTACAAAGACTTCAAAAACATTGTGTATGTTGTTCAAATTTTTGGTCAGAATAAATATCCACATACGCACTTTCTACCTTCTGTTCCCAAAACCAGTATTGCAAATAGCATAGAGTCTCCTCTTAAATAGCATGGAGATCCTCTTAAATAAGGTGTTTGCAATGGTATTCACTGCAACAAAATTTTTACTTGTAAATTAGATATTTATTTATTTAATAGTATTAGCTAGATACATAGTGACCTCTATCCTCTCAGTAGGTTCTTTATTTTGAGATCTTTTCAAAAATTGTGATACTGTGATATTTGCAGTTAATTGAAATGGCATCAATCCCAAATTCCCCAGTTGGTCATGTAATCACAAGGCATTTAATCCCTCTGAGTTTTAAGTCTCTGTAAAATGGAGCTAGTAATGCTTGCTCTATCTACCACACAGGATTATTGCTATGCTCTCAGTAAAAGTAAAAAATACATAGAACAGTAAATTTTTTTAATTACTATAATTCCAGGCCTTGAGCATATACCAGTAGCCAGGGTGGTATTTAAATTGCCACCTAATTTCTCTGAACACTGTGAAAGAGGAGCTCAGACTAGATTTCTGTTTCTCTGTTAAACTACCACACGACCTCATGTTTTCTATTCCTATTGCTATTTCTGTATTTTTCCTTCCTAATAATACTGTAATGAGAAGTAGTTTATTTTTTTTTAAGACCTTATTTATTTGACAGTGCGGTGGGGGGTTGGGGGGGAGTGGGTAGCAGCAAGCAGAAGGAGAGAGCACCCTGGGAAGTGATTTAAAAATAATTTAAGCCCCTGGTAGTTACACTGAAAATACTGAGAAAAAACAGTAGAAGCTTTATTTTTTTAATATGACAATGGGGAAGAAAATTAACATTAGGGAAGTCCTGATCTAATAGAATTATTTACATTATCTCACTAATCTCTTTTAGTTCTCACAATCCAATAGGATAAGATTGTACTTGAGGAGGATTCTGGGTGGCTCAGTGGTTTAACTGTCTGCTTCTGGCTCTGGTCATGATCAGAGGGTCCTGAGAGCTCTGAGTTGGGCTCCCTGCTCAGCGGGGAGTCTGATTCTCACTTTCCTCTCCCTCTACCCCTCTCCCCCCACTCATGTTCTCTCTCTCTCTCTCTAATAAATGAAATGAAATCTTTTTTAAAAAATTGTACTTGAGGAAATAAGACTCAGTGGCTTAGTGACTTGCCCCAAATCACAGCTATAAGTATGGAGCTGAGCTTGAACCCAAGTTTAATCACCAAGATGAACTTTTTTCCTCTAAGGAATTCCCAGGTACTATCGATTCTGCTGGTCTGGAGTCCATGTTTTAAGAACGACTGGGCAAGACTCTGATGTATTTATCACCTAGACTCTGTAATGTTAAATTCAATATTGAGTTGGAAAACCAGGATATACTGGCTAAGGAGCAACTCAGTTTACCCCTCTTGAAACACAGTGAAAAATAAGAGGGAAAAAAAAAAAACCACACAAGGCAAATAGAAAAGAAAATTAAAATGGCAAGTGTAAATCCAATCCAATCACATTACATGTCAATGGAATAGCCAATTCAGTAAAAAGGCAGATAACAGATTGGATTAAAAAAATCCAATTATAAAAAAAAAATTAAAAAAATAAAAAAATAAAAATAAAAATAAAAAAATCCAATTATATATTGTCAACAGGAGACACTTTGGATTCCAAGATATAAATAGAAAGCAAAAGAATGAAAAACGGTATATCATGCAAACAACAAAAGAAAGTTGAACTGATTTTATTAATGTCAGACAAAACAGACTTAAAAGTCTATTAACAAAAAGTGTTTTTAGAGATTGGGAGGGACGTTTTATAATGAATGTCAGGAAGCTATAACAATTGTAACTGTATATACATCTAACAACAGATCACCAAAATACATTAAGCAAAACTTACAGAAATGAAGGGAGAAATAGCTGTACAATAATAGTTGGAGACTGCAATACTCTGTTTTCAAAAATGGATAGAACAATGGATAGAAGGTCAACCACAACATAGAAGACTTGAATAATGTTATAAACCAACTAGATCTAATGGATAGCTATGGAGCCCTCTACCCAACAACAGAATATACAGTCTTCACAGTGCACACAAGAAATTCTCCAGGATAGACCATATGCTAACCTATAAAAACAAATACATTGAAGAGGATAGAAGTAATACAAAGTATGCTTTCCAACAAGATTGGAATGGAATTGGAAATAAGTAACAGAAAGAATTTGGGGAAACTCACAGGTATGTTGAAATTAACAACACACTCCTAAATACCCAAAGGGTCAAAGGAGTAACCAAAAGGGAAATTATAAAATACTTTGAAGTGTATCTGGCTGGCTTAGTTGATAGAGCATGCGATTCTTGACCTCACAGTTGTGAGTTCAAGTCCCAGGAATTGGGTGAAGCCTACTTAAAAGAAAAAAGAAAAGAAAATACTTTGAGATGAATGAAAATAAAAGCACAAATGAAACTTCTGCGATGCAGCTAAAGCAGTGTTTAGAAGATAATTCATAGCTGAAAATGCCTATCTTAAAGGAGAAAGATCTTTTTTTTTTTTTTTAAAGATTTTATTTATTTATTCATGAGAGATAGAGGCAGAGATACAGTCAAAGGGAGAAGCAGGCCCCATGCAGGGAGCCTGATGTGGGACTTGATCCCAGGTCCCCAGGATCAGGCCCTGGGCTAAAGGCAGCACTAAACTGCTGAGCCACCAGGGCTGCCCAAGGAGAAAAATCTTAATCAGGAATTTAACCTTCCACTTTTAAGACATTGGTAAAAGAACAAACTAAATCATAAGTAAGCAAGTGAAGTAATAAAGATTAGAGAAGAGATATATATGAAAGAGAGGATAGAAAATCAATAAAAATAAAAACCAAACCTTTGGCAATGTCAAATATCAAAAACTGGGCAGCCCCGGTGGCTCAGTGGTTTAGCGCTGCCTTCAGCCCAGGGCATGATCCTGGAGCCCCCGGATCGAGTCCCATGTCAGGCTCCCTGCACGGAGCCTGCTTCTCCCTCTGCCTGTGTCTCTGCCTCTCTCTGTGTGTGTCTCTCGTGAATAAATAAATAATAAAATAAACAAATATCAAAAACTGACAATCTTTGGGGCAGCTGGTGGCTTAGTCAGTTAAGCATCTGACTCTTGATTTTTGCTCAGGTTATGATCTCAGTGTCCTGAGATCAAGCCCTGCATTGGGCTCTGTGTTCAGTGGGGACTCTGCTTGAGGATTCTCTCTCTCTCTCCCTCTGCCCTGTCCCCACACTCTCTCTCTCAAGTAAATAAATCTTAAAAACAAAACAAACAAAAGAACAACAACAACAGCAACAAAAAAACCCTGACAAACTAGCTGGATAGACCAAGAAAAAAATAGAATGACTCAAATTACTGGAATCAGAAATGAAATAGGAGATATTATTGCTGACTTTACAGAAATAAAAAGGATTATAGAGGAATACTATGTACAATAAATTTATTGTATGCCAATAAATCAGATAACTTAGATAAATGGGCAAATTCCTATAAAGACACAAAATGCCAAAACTGACTCAGGAAACGGGCAGTCTGGGGGCAACTGGGTGGCTCAGTTAAGTGTCTGCCTTTGGCTCAGGTCATGATCCCAGGGTCCTGGGATCAAGCTCTACAACAGGTTCTTTGCTTAGTAGGGAATCTGTTTCTCCCTCATCCATGCAGCTCCTCCTGCTTGTATTCTTTCCCTCTCTCTGTAAATAAATAAATAAAATCTTTAAAACATTTTTTTAAAAGAAACATAATCTTAATAGACCCATAAAAATATAAGTAATGAAGAGATCTACCCACAAAGAAAAGCCAGTTTCAGATAGCTTCACTAGCAAATTCTACCAAATATTTAAAAAAAGAATTACCAATTCTTTACAAACTCTTATCAAAAAATAGATTATGAGGGAACATTTCCCAACTCATTCTATGAGGCTAGAATTACCAGATAACAAAAATAGAGAGAAATGTCACAAAAAGAAAGCTAAAACCCATTATCTCCTGTGAATATGAACACAAAAATCCTCAACAAAATACTAGCAAACCAAATCAATAGCATATCCAAAGAATTATACACTATGACCAAATGGGAAATATTTCAGGAAACTGAGATTGATTTAATATCCATAAATCAATAAGTGTAATACTCTCTATTGACACAAATAAAATAAAAAAGCCACGTGGTCATTTAATAGTTGCAGAAAAAGCATTGACAAAATCAAATGCCCTTTCATGATAAAAAACACTTAAAAGACTAGGAATAGAAGGAAACTTCCTCAATTTGATAAAAAGCATCTGTGGGTATACCTGTTGGCTCAGTGGGAAAAGCATGCTATTCTTGATCTCGGGGTCATGAGTTTGAGCCCCATGTAGGGTGTAAAGATTACATAAATAAATAAATAAATAAATAAATAAATAAATAAATAAATAAATAAATAAATAAATAAAGTTAAAAAAAGGCTTAAAAAAAAGCATCTACCAAAACCCCACAGCAAATAAGACAAGCATGACCACTTGCTACTTCCATTCAACATTATATTGAAGGTTCTAGCAGGAAATCGGGGAGATAAATAAAAGGCATCCATATTGGAAAGGAAGAAGTAAAACTATATTGACAAATGATATAATCTTGTATATAGGTAATTTAAAAAATCCACTGAGAAAACTATTTGAGCTCATAAATTAGTACAGTAAGGATGCAAGGTACAAGATCAAAATGCAAAAATCAATTGTATTTTTAGACCAGCAATGAACAGTCTGAAATTAAGAGAATTCTATCTAGAGGCACTTAGGTGGCTCAGTCAGTTAAGCTCCAATTCTTGATTTTAGCTCAGGTCTTGATCTCAAGGTTGTGAGTTCAGGCCCTACATTGGGCTCCACACTGGGTGAGGAGTCTAAAAAGGAAAGAAAATTCTGTGTGTGGGTCATGTGGCTGGCTCAGTTGGTAGAGCATACAAATCTTGATCTCAGGGTCATGAGTTCAAGCCCCACATTGCACATACAGCCTAATAAAAAAAAAATCTATTTACAATAGCATCCAAAAAAATAAAATAGGAATAAATTTAATAGGGGACACCTGGGTGGCTCAGTCAGCTATGTGTCTGCCTTTGGTTCAGGTCATGATCCTAGGTCCTGGGATCTTGCCCTACCTTGGTGTCTGTGCTCATCAGAGTTGGCTTCTCCCTCTGCACCTCCTCCTGCCCCTCCCCTTGCTTGCTCTCTCTAACAAATAAAATCTTTAAAAAATATATAAAATCTTGGGGTACTTGGGTGACTCAGTCAGTTAAGTGTCCCACTCTTGATTTCAGCTCAGGTCATGATCTCAGGGTCATGGGTTCAAGTCCCACTCAGACTTGGTGCTCAGCAGGGAGTCTGCTTGAGATTCTCTCTCTCCCTCTCTCTGTTCTCCTCCCCTTACTCTCTCTCTCTAAAATAATAAATAAATCTTAAAAAAGAAATACATTTAATAAAATAAGTACAAAATAAATACATATATAAAAGTAAACCAGTCTGTCTATGGTCAACTGATTTTTGATAAGAGTGCCAAGACCATTTAATGGAGAAAGAACAGTCTTTTCAACAAATGGTGTTAGGACAACTGGATAGCCACATGTGAAAGAATGAAATTTGAGCCTAACTGATACCGTTATATAAAAGTTAATTTAAAAAAAACCATATTAATTCAAGGGGGTATCTGAGGATGCCTGGGGTGGCTCCTCAGTTAAGTGTCTGCCTTCAGCTCAGGGCATGATCTTGGAGTCCCGGGATCGAGTCCCACATCAGGCTCCCTGCATGGAGCCTGCTTCTCCCTCTGCCTGTGTCTCTGCCTCTCTCCCCCTCTCCCTGTCTCTGTCTCTCATGAATAAATAAATAAAATCTTAAAAAAACAAACAAACAAAGGGATATCTGGCTGGCCCAGTCAGAAGACCATGTGACACTTGATCTCAGGGTTATGAGTTCAAATCTCACATTGGATGTGAAGCCTACTTAAAATAGAAACTTAAAAAAATTATTCAAAATGGACCAAAAGCCTAAATTTAACAGGTGAAATTGTGAAACACTTAGAAAAACTGAAAGGTAAGTCTTTTTGATCTCTAATTTGTCCATTCCATTGATTTTTAGCTGTGACACCAAAAAGCACAAGTAAAAAAAAAAAAAAAAAAGATGATTTGACTTCATCAAAATTAAAAACTTTTCTGCTTCAAATAACAATGTCAATAAAGTTAAAAGATAATTCACAGAATGAGAGAATATATTTGCAAATCATACATTTGATACAAGAATTGTACCTAAAATATATAAAGAATGGTATAAAGTCAATACTAAAGATAAATAATCTGATTAAAAATGGACAAAAGATATGAGTAGACATTTCTCCAAAAAAGATATACAAAAGGCCAAAATATATATAGAAAACTCAATGACATCAGTAATCGTTTGTGAAATGTATATCAAAATCCCTCACTTGCTATGATGGCCATAATCAAAAAGTCAGGTAATCACAAATGTTGATGAAGATGTTAAGAAATTGGAACATTTATACACTGTTGGTAGGACTATAAAATGGTGTAGTGACTTTACAAGACACATTGGCAGTTTTCCAAAATGTTAGATAAAGAATTTCTATAAACCTGGTAATTTCACTCCTGGGTATATAATTTTAAGAATTTAAAACAGATGTTCAAACAAAAATTTGCCCACAATTATTCATCTAGCACCACTGTTCATGATAGCCAAAAGGTGGAGATAACCCAAATAGTCTCTCAACAGATAAGTAGATAAACAAAAGATGGTGTATCCATACAGTAGAATATTATCCAGCCATAAGAAAGAATGGTACATGCTACAACATACATGAACCCTGTAAACATTATTCTAAGTAATTCAGACACAAAAAGCCACATATCATATGATTCAATTTATTGAAATAACCAGCATTTCCAAATCATTACAGAAAACAGATCAGTGGCTCCCCAGGAGAAGTAGAACAAAGGTGTGTGTGGGGAAAATAAGGAATAACTGCTTACAATAATAATTATAAAAAGACAAAACCCGTATGCCTACCATCCAGTTTAAGACAAATGTCAAATACAAAAAAGCAAACTGACTTCAACAATAAAAATGGGTTTAAAAAAATTTTTTTTAAAAAGCAAGTTAGAACCTTTTACTTCATGTGGTGCACCAAATGCCAAAATGCACAGTTCAGAACTTCTTTGGTCAGTTGTAGGAAACCAAATAAATGTATTAAACAGCAAAGTGACACAATCAGAACTGTGCTTTAGGAAATCCATCTGGCATCACAGGTTGATTGGTGAGAGATGGACTGGAGGCACAGACTTCCTGTAACAGTCAGAGACTCTTGAGGCTTTAAGGTGGGCATGGAAGGAATAGAAAGAAACATATGAATGCCTATATTTGTGCTTTTGTCTTCTTTTATATCCTCTGCACTTACAATCCAATCTCAGTTATAGTAGGAGTTAGCAGACCAGAGAAGTATCCTTCTAGATACAGGCAAATCTAGAGCTTTCCCAAGAAAAACATCAGACCAGGAAATAGGCAGTCTGAAATGATTTTATTGTTAAGCAAGGGATTGACAATGTTTGCTTTCTTAGTCTGTCTCCAACAGGCCTAAGATAAGCAACAGCTATTATTTACTGATCATTTGCTAGATGAATTATATGTATTTTTGGATTAGCTCACTTAGTTCTTTTTTACAACCCTGGGAAGTGAGTACTACTTTTGTCCATCTTATGGATGAATAAACTGGGATTCAGAGAGAATAGGAAGCTTGCCCTTTAGGATAAGAAGAATTGGACTTCACACTTGACTCTCAAGTCTGTGCTCTAAAGAAGGAAAAGGAGGGGAAGCTAAGATTGAGAAGCATGGTGTTTTTGTTGCTCCAAATCTGTCTCTTCCTTCTGAGTTTATTGTATTTCAAAAGAACCAAGGTAAATTCGTTCACTTTCTGGAAGTGCAAACAATTTTTTTTTCATCAGTACTTTGGGGATTCACAAAAAGAGTTGATATACATCTCTCCAAGAATGTAAAGCTGTTGCCTTACAGTATGAGAAGGATAAAGCTACAGAGCAAGGCCACACTCCTGAGGTCGGAGGTGAAGGCCTCACCCGAAGATTTGGACTTTTACTGTGCAGAGTATGAGAGCAGAGGTGGGAACTGAAACAAGAAACCAGAAACTAGAGGATCAGGAGGGGGAACTGCAGGTATTGGCTGGGAGTCCCTCTGTTGTTACCTTGAGAATTCATTTCAAGGCCTCCTAGAAGGAAAAGGAAAGGTGACCTCTGCACTTTAGTGGCAGACAAGTCTAGGCACTAAAGCTGAAGATAAACGAGCCTTATCTTAATAGAAGATTATCTAGGTTACTCTTTTCGTTCAGCCTTTGGTAAAATCTTATTTAAATGTTTCAACCTGATTTAAGTAGGCTGCAGGGATTAAGAGTTCTGTCCCTCTTAGAGCAGAGGCTAAAAGGGAGGAGTAGGTCCCCTTAAGCCAGCTTGCTGGTGGCAGCATTGTGAGCTCCCAAAGGGAAGGTAAAACTCAGGACAGCAGAGTTGGGGGTTAAGCAGCCCACTGCTTCTCACCATTGTCGTTGGGATAGTCTCCTTCCCTCCACCGCCTGTTCAGAGGAACGGAGGTATGATCTGTATTAAGGCAGTCAGAATATTCTTCATCCATTTAGCTTAGGACAATGTTTATCAAACTGCGGGTCAGACCCGCAGGTAGGTCATGAAATCAATTTCCTGGGTGTCAATCAGCACTTATTCTTAAATGGAATAAAAACTATCATGTACTTAGAAGGCTTAACTATTGTTTCAGGAGTTGTTTCATTTTAAAAAATATAAAGTGTGTGTGTCCATGTAAAATGTAGATCTCCCTGTGGGTTATGACCAGAAAAGTTTGAAAACCACAGTGACAAGTATATATCTAATGAAATCCATTAATCAAGGGGGAAAATGGGGTCCTTATGACTCAGTGTATTTTCCCTTCTCTTTAGAATTTGTGCACGCAGAGTTTTACCCTTTAACACAAGTAAAAAATAACTTCCCTCAAGAAATTCTTTTGGGTGCTTTCTTTTTTTTTATTCTTATTTTTAAAAGATTTTATTTATTGATGAGAAACACAGAGAGAGGCAGAGACACGGGCAGAAGGAGAAGCAGGCTCCCTGTAGGGAGCCTGATATGGGACTCAATCCCGGGATCATAACCTGAACCAAAAACAGACGCTCAACCACTGAGCCACCCAGGCATCCTTTTGAGTGCTTTCATTCAGGAATGATGCACTGTTTATTAGTTCACAGCTCTGTCAACAACTTTGACCTGCCAGGAATGAAGGTACAGTTGAGGTTAGGTGTCTGGAAATCATGATCTCTGGTGGAACTAGACTTCTTTTAAGAGTGAAAGGTTTTGGCCTTCCCCTGCTGCATCTGTGGCACGATTCACCCCAGCCTGCTGATTGGCAGGGACAGTGGGACTCTTCACCCGCAAGACTGCCATTTGTAATCTCAGAGACAATGAGCTGCTACTCACAACCCCCCACTGGCTGGTCCCTGGAGTCTTTATTGTGATGCTAGACAAGCTCAAGTGACACTGTATAATTTTACTATCTTTCTGGAATCAAGAGAAGGTCACGGTGCCTCTCTCATACCCCCTGCTGTCTTGAATTCAATAGTATGTATTTATAGCATTAATTCTGAACCTTAGTCATCCTGAATTAAATGTGACTGAACTGTTTCATATGTTTATGCCATAGTTCATGTGGATCTATTTATCCCCCAGACATTTCTCATCATTTTATATGTAGATTTATAAGCCAGGTAATCAAATACAGCCATTTTCTTTTTTTTAATAATAAATTTATTTTTTATTGGTGTTCAATTTGCCAACATACAGAATAACACCCAGTGCTCATCCCGTCAAGTGCCCACCCAGTGCCTGCCACCCAGTCACCCCCAACCCCCCACCCTCCTCCCCTTCCACCACCCCTAGTTCGTTTCCCAGAGTTAGGAGTCTTCCATGTTCTGTCTCCCTTTCTGATGTTTCCCACTTATTTTTCCTCCTTTCCCCTTTATTCCCTTTCACTATTATTTATATTCCCCAAATAAATGAGACCATATAATGTTTGTCCTTCTCCGATTGACTTATTTCACTCAGCATAATACCCTCCAGTTCCATCCACGTCAAAGCAAATGGTGGGTATTTGTCGTTTCTAATGGCTGAGGAATATTCCATTGTATACATAGGCCACAGCTTCTTTTTCCATTCATCTTTCGATGGACACCGAGGCTCCTTCCACAGTTTGGCGATTGTGGACATTGCTGCTATAAACATCGGGGTGCAGGTGTCTTGCGTTTCACTGCATCTGTATCTTTAGGGTAAATCCCCAGCAGTGCAATTGCTGGGTCGTAGCGCAGATCCATTTTTAACTCTTTGAGGAACCTCCACACAGTTTTCCAGAGTGGCTGCACCAGTTCACATTCCCACCAACAGTGCAAGAGGGTTCCCCTTTCTCCACATCCTCTCCAACATTTGTGGTTTCCTGCCTTGTTAATTTGCCCCATTCTCACTGGTGTGAGGTGGTATCTCATTGTGGTTTTGATTTGTATTTCCCTGATGGCAAGTGATGCAGAGCATTTTCTCATGTCTATGTCTTCCTCTGTGAGATTTCTGTTCATGTCTTTTGCCCATTTCATGATTGGATTGTTTGTTTCTTTGGTGTTGAGTTTAAGAAGTTCTTTATAGATCTTGGAAAGTAGCCCTTTATCTGATACGTCATTTGCAAATATCTTCTCCCATCCTGTAGGTTGTCTTTTAGTTTTGTTGACTGTATCCTTTGCTGTGCAAAAGCTTCTTATCTTGATGAAGTCCCAATAATTCATTTTTGCTTTTGTTTCTTTTGCCTTCATGGATGTATCTAATATTCGACAAAGGAGGAAAGACTATCCACTGGACGAAAGACAGTCTCTTCAATAAGTGGTGCTGGGAAAATTGGACATCCACATGCAGAAGAATGAAACCAGTCCATTCTCTTATACCATACACAAAGATAAACTCAAAACGGATGAAAGATCTAAATGTGTGACAAGATTCCATCAAAATCCTAGAGCAGAACACAGGCAACACCCTTTTTGAACTCGGCCACAGTAACTTCATGCAGCCATTTCCTTTTAAAGGTTATCCAAGGAGGACAGTAGTCCCTCAATTATGGCTTCATGGCTTGGGGGGAGAAAAAGAGCTCTTTCCCAAAATAATGAGCAAAAAGATTAATTGATACCTCTTTAGTGATATCATTCAATAATTATAACTTACAATAATATGTAGACAATTTAAGGGGAAACTAAGGAAATCCCAACAAAAGCAAAAATCTTATCTAGTATAAATAATTGACTCTGAAATTTAATCCAACCCAAATGACTCCTCTAAACCAGTCATAGTCATTCTATTGCCTTACCAGGAACTGGTTTCAAATTCTCAGGTGCCCAGTGGTGCCAGGGTTCATAGAAATATTTCCTCGTTCCCAAGAGTGATCTTCTTTCTCCAGATGTTGGCATGTCTGGCTTTTGATGCCAAGAATTTCTGATACCGTCTCTCTGTTGTTGCCTGAGGATGAAGTTGTTACCTAAAAGGTGAAGCTCCTGACAGGTGACAAAGTAAAGAGACAAGAACCTGGGTGTCCTTTCTGACGTTGTTACGCAACTGCTTCTCTCTCTGACCCTACCTCTAAACTCCCAAGTTATATGACATAATACTTTTCCTTATTGTTTGGGTATTATTCACAAGATGGGTGGGTTTTAGGAATTATTTACAGCCAAAGCATTCCTACTAATCTACTGAACGTTAGCACCCTTGGTAACATTGATGTCCCCCCAGGTGCTGGTAAAATGCCTTCTTCAACTTCACTTGTATTTTCCAGTGTAGCTAGAGAAAGCTCTAGAGAATATACATGGCTCCAGAATCTTAGGAATTCTCTCAGACACCCTGCCTTCTATGTCTTGTCAGGATTTGTTTCTGTCAAAAGCCGCTCTTCTCTTCCTTTCAGCCAGATACCCCACTGACTACCACTGTACACCCAGGCCTGGTTTGAGAATCCTTAACAAGAAGCACATAAAAGTTCCTCCCTTAATATAAAGAGTATTAAAGGTGTTATGATCCTGCTTTCTGCTGTTGCCGGTATCTGTTGCTTCAACTCTGCTTAGAGTTCTGAATTCTTCTGACTAGATGGCTTGGAATAAATTTCTGCCTTCATTTGGCCTTTCTCCCGCAGTGTGACTGACATGAGTTGTTTCCTCCAAGCTTACCTGAAAGAGCTCTCTTGTTATTTTAAAAAATATTTTATTTAGATTCAATTTGCCAACATATAGTATAACACCCATCAAGTGCCCTCCTCAGGGCACCATCAAGTGCTCTCCTCAGGGCCCATCACCCAGTTACCCCATCCCCCACCCACCTTTCCTTCTGCAACCCTTTGTTTCCCAGAGTCAGGAGTCTCTCATGGTTTATCTTTCTCATTTTTCCCCACTCAGTTTCCCTTCTTTCCCTTATAGTCCCTTTCACTATTTCTTATATTCCACATAGGAGTGAAACCATATGATAATTATCTTTCTCCGGTTAACTTATTCCCCTTGTTATTTAAGCCTCGTCTGCTTACCTGGATTCCTGTTCCATTCCTTCCCTGACTTTCAGTGTCTTTGTGTTTATTTAGAGGATGGTAAAATGTAATCACAAGAAGGAAATGAATAGTTTTCAAAGTATATTGGAGAAGTATTTGAATAGGAGTGAGCACAACAGTGGTGCATAGTGTCTGTATACCCGTTTTCTTATTTTGAGGTAAGGAAAATTTACAAGCTGTTAACTTGGTATGTTCTGCATGAAATGTTGTAAAAGTTGCAGATGCATATTGAGTTTAGTGCTGTTTTTTTAACTACCAGAGATTCCAAAGAGAGAAGAGAAATTAGCCAGAAAGTTTTACTTCAAGAGCAACTTTTATTAAAATATCATTAGTAACAGTTCAGTATATAAAGTTAATGACTTCTTTTATATAGCCTCTTGTCATTTATAGACATCAGTCCATTAACCTGAGTAATCACCTCTGTTTTCCCTTCAGTTCCACTTAGTCAGGTTTAGGGGTAAGCAGAGATTTTTCTTTGGCTTGTGTTTATAAAATAACATTTTACAATCTGCTTTATGTGCATTTGCACATATGAAAAGAGGTCTAAATATATTACAGAACCTTTACTCTTATATATTAACTATGTGAAATTTAGTTTCCTACCCATCAAGATATTTTTTGTTTTAATTATCAGTTAGGCTCTCATGTTCTTCTTGAAATACACTCCTGAATTACTTTCCTGCCTGCTATAAAATTCTATGAAACTATTCATTATGTGTTAGGAAAACATTATTCTGAAACTAGACCTCCAAAAGCTTTTTTAAAAAGCAATTTATCATCAAAGTTAAAAAAGTCTTTTCTAAGAATAATATCGCGAAAGTGAAAAGAGAACCCAAAGAATGGAAGAAAATATTTGCAAATTATATATTTGATAAGGGACCTATATCTAGAATATATAAAGAATCTGCATACTCAAAAAGGCAAATAACCCAATTAAAATGAGCAAAGGATTCAAATAATCATTTCTACAAAGAAGATATATGGATTTCCCAGGCTATCTGAAAGTAAAGCATTCCTATGAAATCATTTGTAAGCCAAAATGTTATAAAACAAAGAAGCAATTACTATTAATTTATAGGTAAAATTTTTTAAGGATTTTATATAGGGGTGCCTGGCTGGCTCAGTTGGAAGAACATGGGACACTTGATCTTGGGATTGTGAGTTTGAGCCCCATGTTGGGGTGTAGAGATTACTTTAAAATAAAATGTTTAAAATTTTTCATTTAAAAAATTTTTATCTAAAAAATTTTTTATTTAAAATATATATTTAATATATTTTTATTTTAAAAAATTTTAATTGAAAAATTAAAAATTTAGTTTTTTTCTTAATTTTATTTATTTATTCATGAGAGACACAGAGAGAGGCAGAGACCTAGGCAGAGGGAGAGGCAGGCTCCCCACAGGGAGCCTGATGTGGGACTTGATCCTAAGACCCCAGGATCACACCCTGAACCAAAGGCAGACGCTCAACCACTGAGCCACCCAGGTGCCCCAAGATTTTATTTTTAAGTGATCTCTACATCCCAATGTGGAGCTTGAACTCACAATCACAAGATCAAGAGTCCCATGCTCTTCTAGTTAAGCCACCTCTATGTGGAAAATTTCTTGAGCCCAAATCCCCAAAAATAATCTCTCCTGTTTAGGCTTTTCTGATACCTTAGGGCACATCTTCCTGACAGCTGTACAAAATAGAGAGGTGAAACACAGGTGTTCACAGACACGGTTCAAAGCTGTGGCGGCTTGATGCTGAGATGCTAAATGTAGTTACCAGGGAAGGAGCTTGGTGGGGCCACTCTGAGCACTCAGAGCACACTGCTCAGGATGTGCTCTGCTTCTGTAATGGCTCACTGCATGCAAAACATGATGAATGTTATTTTCGCTTTTTTATGTAAAAACAAAAACCCTTCCCAGATTTCTTTTGGTTAGTGAAAACAAGTATGAATGTAGATCTTCCATAAAAGCAAAGTGACTTAATTTGAGACTATCTATCTGTACAAATGACCAACAAGCACATGAAAAGATAGTCAACATCATTAGTCATTAAGGAACTACAAATTAAAACCAAATCAAAATGAGATACCCCTTCGCACCCAGTAGGATGGATGATTATACTGAAAAAGACAGACAATAACAAGTGTTGATGAGGATTTGGAGAAATTAGAACCCTCATATATTGCTGGTATGATTATAGAAGGTGCAGCTGCTTGGGAAATCAGGTTGGCAGGTCTTTGAGTGGTTAGGCAGAGAGTTGCTATATGAGCTAGCATTTCCACTCCTAGGTTTATATTTAAGAGAATTGAAAGCATGTGCCCACACAAAACTTGTACACAAGTGCTCATAGCAGCATTATTCATAATAGCCAAATTCAGTGGAAACAACCCATATGCCTCTCAACTAATGAGGATAAACAAAATGAAGTATATCCATACAAAAGAATATTATTAGATCATGTTGAGTAGTGAATGTTTGTGCCCACCCCCAAAATTCCTATGTTGAAGCCTTTACTCCCAATGCAATATTAGGAAGCGGGGCCTTTGAGAGGTAATTACGTTTAGATGAGGTCATGACAGTGGAGTTCCCGTAATGGGATTAGTGCCCTTATAAGGAAAGGAAGAGGGGCACCTAGGTGGCTCAGTTGGTTAAGGGTCTGACTTCAGCAGAGATCCTGATCTCAGGGTCCTGGGATCGAGCTTGGCATCAGGCTCTACACTTAGTGGGGAGTCTGCTTGTCCCTCTCCCTCTGCCCCATCCCACTTGTGTGCCCCCCTAATTAAATAAATAAAATCTTAAAAAAAAAAAAAAAGAAAAGGAAGAGACACTGGAGCTTCCTCTCTTCACTGTGTAAGGATACAGTGAGAAAGTGGCCAACTGCAAGCTAGGAAAATTACTCAATTGCACACTAAAGAAGGGTGAATTGTATGATATGTGGATTATAACTCAACCAAAAAAATCATTCAATTTTCTATTTAGGTCATATTATTGTAAGAGAACTTTAATTCCACAAATATATTCAGAATCAAGGTAAGAAGTATACAGAGAAATATTAGTAGTCAACAATGTTAGTCATATCTAGATTCATGTTATACTCTCTCAAATATTTCCATATGATTTACAAACACATTTATTTCCTCTGAAGCACTGTTCTCTGCACTGAAATAACAATTACTTCTAGAGATCTCTCAAAATGTCTTTGAGGAGGTAAAGGGTACAATTAAAGTAGTAGACCATCTGTTGCTACTGACTGGGAGTGGAGTCAAAATTAGCACTCATATTTATCTGCTTTAGCCAACTTATTCCAAGTGTAAATTATCATTTAGAGGTTGCAATCTCTATTTCTTTTTTTTCTCTATTTCTTTTTAAAAGTAGGACTATATATATGCATACTTCCACATATATATACTTTTAAGTGATCTCTACCCTCAGCATGAGGCTGAAACTCATGACCTGAAGACCAAGAGTTGCATGCTCTACCGACTGATCTAGTCCTCAAGTAGTACTTTTTAAAAGGGAGGTATGCTTGGAGTTTTCGACTCCAATTAAATTTTCCATTTATTACATTTATTACTACTCTTTCGTGAGTATATATGAGGATCCCATAGATAATGAATCATGGTAGAAGTACAAATGAATCTATGAAAAGATGTTCAACCTAACCAAAAATTAGGGAAGTATATAATGAGAAATCATTTTATTTCTTCCAGATTGGGAAAGATTTAAAAGATTGATAATATCTGGGACACCTGGTTGGCTCAGTCGGTTAATCATTTGCCTTTGGCTCAGGTCATGATCCCAGGGTCCTGGGATCGAGGAGCCCGGTCAAGTCCTGCATCAGGCTCCCCGCTCAGCAGGAAGCCTGCTTTTCCCTCTCCCTTTGCCTGCTGCTCCCCCTGTTGCTCTCTGTCAGATAAATTTTTAAAATCTTAAAAAAAAAAAAAAAAAAAAAAAACTAACAAAAAACCAAAAACAAACTATTAAAAAAAAAAGATTGATAATATCCAGTGTGGAAGAGAGTATTTAGAAATAATCTTTCTCGTTTTACTGATAATGAATATAAAGATATTGAATATATAGATATATATTTATATAGAATATAAAGATATTGTTTTGGATGGTAATTTGCAATATTGATTATATATATGTGTATATATATATATATATATATATATCCTTTGACTCACCAATTCCATTTCAAAGATTCTACTTAAAAAATATATTTTTTAAAGATTTTATTTATTTATTCATGAGAGACACAGAGAGAGAAAGAGAGAGGCAGAGACACAGGCAGAGGGAGAAGCAGGCTCCGTGCAGGGAACCTGACTTGGGATTTGATCCCCGGTCTCCAGGATCAGGCCTTGGGCTGAAGGCAGCTCTAAACCGCTGAGCACCCACACTGCCCCAAAGATTCTATTTTATAGAAATATTTTTACAAGTACATGAAGACATAAGTATAAGAATAGCCACTGCAAATTTATTCATAATAATGAAAATTGGAAACAACCTAATAATCCATTAATGGAGCAATATAATACCATGCGGTAGTCCAAGGTTATTCATTAGGTGAAAAAGAAAGTGGCTTCAATAGTATATACTGAAGGGGACGCCTGGATAGCTCAGCGATTGAGCATCTGCCTTCAGCTCAGGGCATGATCCCAGTTCTGGGGATCGCGTCCCACATCAGGGTCCACATATCATACAATTCACCCTTCTCTAGTGTGCAATTGAGTAATTTTTAGTATATTTAAAATTAATTGTCTTCACCATCATCTAATATTAGAAGCTCCCCGTGCTTCTCCCTCTACCTATGTCTGTGTCTCTCGTGAATAAGTAAATAAAATCTTTTTTAAAAAAGTATGTATTAAGAATAATGTGGGGATCCCTGGGTGGCGCAGCGGTTTAGCGCCTGCCTTTGGCCCAGGGCGCGATCCTGAAGTCCCGGGATCGAATCCCACGTCGGGGTCCCGGTGCATGGAGCCTGCTTCTCCCTCTGCCTATGTCTCTGCCTCTCTCTCTCTCTCTCTCTCTCTCTGTGTGACTATCATAAATAAATAAAAAATTAAAAAAAAGAATAATGTGATTGCATTTCTGTAAGATTAATATTTATATGATTTTATATAAACTGAGTACATAATAGTTGCTCATTAAATATTTAGGGTAGGTTAGGATTAATTAATATGCAGCTTAAAATGTGTGTTTAAAATCTATCAAACTACTTCTAGGAGTGCTTATGGTAGACTTTTATTTCTTAAATTACAATTTTTGAAATATTTAAATTTCTTAAAGATTATATATATGTTTTATAATCTGAAACATAATGCTTGCTTTTTTTTTTTTTTTTTAATATTGGTGACTTTAGGACTGCCTGGGTGGCTCAGTCAGGTAAGTGTCCTACTCTTGATTTCGACTCACGTCTTGATCTCATGGTCATGAGATGGAGCCCTGCTTTGGGCTGGCTTAGTATGGAGTCAGCTTATCCCTCTCCCTCCCCCTCTGTCTCTCCCTCCCTTTCCCATCCTTGTGTGCTCTCTTTCTCATAAATAAATAAGTAAACAAACAAACAAACACACAAATTTTTTAAAGATAAGTGACTTTAGGGCCCTAAAGTTTTGGACAACACCCATAGAATGTGGGCAGCTCCGGTGGTGCAGTGGTTTAGTGCCGTCTGCAGCCCGGAATCGAGTCCCACGTTGGGCTCCCTGCATGGAGCCTGCTTCTCCCTCAGCCTGTGCCTGTGCCTCTCTCTCTCTCTCTCTCTCTGAATAAATAAAAAAAATTTAAAAACCCATAGAATGCAAAATCAAGAGTGAACCCTAAGGTAAACTATGGACTTTGGATTATTAATGATGTGTCACTGTGGGTTTATCCTTGGTTTAAAAAAAAAAAAAGTACTACTGGTGAGTGATGTTGATAATGAGAGAGGCTGTGCATGTGGGATGGTAGGGGGTATATGGGAAATATCTGTACCTTCCTCTGAATTATATTGTAAACCTAAACTTGGTCTAAACAAGTCATAAAAAAAAAAGATGAATGATAATTCTGAAGTATAGCAATGGACCAGGACCCAGAAGCACATTCAATTTTGCCTATGTTTTCCTTCTCTATAATTCCCTCCATTTTAGGTTGAAATTATCAGGGGAGAGGGTGAGAATAGTAGGAAATTCATAAAATCAGAAACTTTGAAATCTGAAGAGAACCTTGGTCCAACCACATCCTTTTACAGACAGTAACTAAGATAAAGAGGAATTGATGACTGGTCTAAGAGCGTACCACCCAGGCAGTGTGCCATTTCCAGAGCCCAGGTCTTTTGACTATAAATAAAATGGTTCTTCCTGTTGATAGGGGAAAAAAAAAACCTGATTTGAAACCTCTTCTTCTCCCACATATAAAAAACCTATACAATTTTATTTTGACTGGATTTCTGAGTCAGATCAGTGGTGCTTAACTTGGAATCCACTTCCTTAATTTACAGTATGCAATTGTACTATGCTACTAAAAACAGCCATTCAAAAGATATTTATTTCATATTTTGCAAACAATAAAACACAGCTACAATATATTTTAACAGTTACATTTAAAGATGTCATTTTATTCATATTTAGTTTTTAGGTTCTCCTTTCTCCATAAAAGGAAAAAGAATTATTTAGAAACTGAAGTAGACTAGACTTATAACACTAATCATGTTTTTTTATATTGTAGACTTTTAAAATGTACAGGATTTTGTGCCTCTTTGTCTAAGAATTGTTGATTGTTGTTTTTATTTGTACATTCTTTTTGTAGACTAAAATTCTTTAATTAGAAAGTAAACAAGTAGAGGACTAATCTCCAAGTAGAGACCATACCCAATATTAATTTTATTTCAGATGGGTTAAGAAAGTAAGATTTTTTAACACAAATAACAGTGACTTTAAGTGAATTTAACTCCAAGAAATACAAAGTAGATAGACATTAACTACTGTTCAGTTCCTGCAAGTTAGGAGATTGAAAGGGCCTGTAGAGACCAACACAGATATAGTAGTTTATTTATAATTATCTTCAATTAATTTAACGAAGAATGTTTATCAAGTTTTGTAAGAGATCTTGAAGGTTTATTTTTTATTTTTGAGATCTTGAAGGTTTAATAAGGTATTGCATTTACTCATGACTACTTTAAACCTTCTCTCAAGAGATATCACAAGAACTACTTAAAGTAACTTGGTCAACATCTGAAACAGTGTTTTAATAGACTCTCTATTCTCTCAAAAGGAGTTTAAATTATAAGATATGGAAGGTAATTTTTTAAAAAATGCATTAGAGACAAAATAAAATGCCAGCAATAATTCTTGCCTTTAGATTCAAAGGACTGAGTGCAAAATCAATTGCTTTGTGAAACAAGCAGAATCTTTTTGTGCTTTAATTGACCAGAAGCTCAACATGAACCATTGGCATAAAACTATTAGGTAATCTTTGGCTGCATTTATAAAAAGGTGATATTTTCAACTGAAGTAGACAGCCTTTAAGATAATCCCCAACGCCTCCTGCCTCCTGATGTTCAACGTCTACGTGTAATCCTCTAAACTGGACCTAGTGACTGAATTCTAACAGAATATGGCAGAAGTGATGGGATACTCTTTCTGAAATTATGTTATAAAGACACTGGTCTTGCTCTCTCTCTCCACCTCCCTACTTCCCTCTCTGGGGTCACTCGTTCTAGAGTGAGCAAGCTGTCCTAGTGCATCATGATGTAAGCAGTCTTACGAGACTCACATGGTATGCTGAGGAATTGAGGCCCTCAGGTCAATGGCCCATGAGAAAGTTCAGCCTGCTAACAACCACATGAGTGAGTTTAAAAGAGATCTTTCAGCCTCAGTTGAGTCTTGAGATGACTATAGACCTGGTCAATGACCTAACTACAACCTGATGAGAAATTTAAATCAGAATCACTCAGCTAAATCCTCCTCAAATTCTTGACCCACAGAATTATGAGCTAATAAATGTTTATTGTTGTTTTAAGTTGTCAAATTTGAGGGTAATATGTTACACAGGTATAGATAATTAATATAAGGAAAATGGAGGACTAGAACATGGAACTGAGTATCCAGACACATCTAGAGCATTTATTTTCTTCAGTTCTGAGTACTGTCTTTAAGGATGTTGACAATCTGGTGTGTATCAGAGAAGGATCTAGAAACCATGTCACAAAGGGAATCCTTGAATGAACTCAGGACATTAGGGTAGAAGAAAAGGAAATTTAGGGAGGAATATAATAGCTACTTGTAGGCATTATAAGATCCTATGAAAGATTTATCAGAAACATGGAACTTAAAGAGCTATAAAAGGTTAGCTTTATAGCTAAACCTATTAATTAGGTTAATTAATTAATTAGGGACCAAGCATCCCTAATTTTGATATTTTTTCCCCCTAATTTTGAGATTTAAAATAATATAAACAGGGCAGGCAGCCTGGGTGGCTTAGCGGTTTAGCGCCACCTTCAGCCCAGGGCGTGATCCTGGAGTCCCGGGATCGAGTCCCACATCCGGCTCCCTACAGGGAGCCTGCTTCTCCCTCTGCCTGTGTCTCTGTCTCTCTCTTTCTGTCTCTCATGAATAAATAAAATCTTAAAAAAAAAAAAGAATATAAACAGACCAATATTTACTATCACAGTAAAAAAACAGAATTATAGACTCTTAAACACAAAACTTGCGTTTTAGACAATACATTTCCATTAAAGAATATCAGAATATCAAAAAATACAGAGTAGTGAATATAGCCAATAGTACTGTACTAACTTTGTATGGTAACAGCTGGTAACTACTCTTATTGTGGTGAGCATTTCATAATGTATATAGTTCTCAAATCACTCTGTTGTATACCTGAAGCTAATATAATATTGTATGTCAACTGGATTTCAATTAGAAAAAATACTAGAGGGATCCCTGGGTGGCGCAGCGGTTTGGCGCCTGCCTTTGGCCCAGGGCGCGATCCTGGAGACCCGGGATCGAATCCCACGTCGGGCTCCCGGTGCATGGAGCCTGCTTCTCCCTCTGCCTGTGTCTCTGCCTCTCTCTCTCTCTCTCTCTGTGACTATCATGAATAAATAAATAAAATCTTAAAAAAAAAATACTAGAATAAAATGCAGACCCAGAAACTATTGCCAAAATAGGAATAAAGCTGTGAAAACCAAGATATTTATCTTTCAAGAAACAAAAAAAGAAAGGCATACATTTTTAGATTTGGATTATTTGTAGAAATGGAAAGGGACATTACAGTGAAATATACCATATGAAGTGGAACAGAGAACATATTCTTGTCCTCTTTACATCATAATAAACAGGTTTAGTAGTTACTAGCGTAGGACACTGGGTAATCATTGTGGAACTTCTATGTATAATTTCTCTAAAGATAATTAAAAATCAGGAGATGGGTAGGCTAAGAGATAATTCCTACAATTAAAGTGCTGTAGAGATGGCACCAGCATGTGTCACCAGCACTTGAACACCCACCGTAAGCAAGGACTTAAGCAGCTCAACTAGAGCAAAGATTGTAAGTTACACTTAACAATTATATAAGAAGTGCTGTTTTAAACTACAACTCATGAATATTTTTTCATTTATCAGATCCTTGAAAATAAAAAAATACACTCTGATTCAACTGGCTTATTAGTTATAAATATCTTTCACCCATAAAATACTTTGATAAGTAGAGAAATATTACTTAGAAAGAAATTCACAAAATGTATCAACCCAGAGGCTCATACTAATGATAGAATGTGGCCTTCTCCATCTCGTTAATGGTAACTAGATTCTTCCAGGAGTTTGCTTTAGAATTATCAAGTCCTCTTTTTTTGTTATATTCCTCATCTGAAACATATCAGCTCTCTCTTCAAAATATATTCAGAATCTGACTACTTCTTACCACTTGCACTGCTATTCTCCAGGTCAAAGCCATCATCATCTTTTGTCTGAATTCTTCTAACTGGCCTTTGCACTTTGGCCTTTGCCCCACCTTCAGCCCATTCTCAATCGAGCAGTCAGAGCAACTCTAAAAATATATGCCAACCATGTTTGTCTTCAGCTCGAGACCTCCAATGGCTTTCGATTGCTCTCCTCACAATGGCCTGCAAAGCCAGCCATGATCTAGCCCTTAATTTTGTGATCTCACATACAACAATCTTCATTTATTCCACTCCTGTCACCCTGGCCTCCTTGTTTTTCCTCAAACAAGCCAGACATATTCCCATCTCAGGACTTTTGCACTTGCTCTTCTCTGCCTAATATGCCTTGTCCCAGATAGCTTCAGATCTCATGTCCTTACCACCTTAACTCTTCGCCCAGACTGCTTTCTCAGTGAGGCCTTGCTTTACCAACCGATTTAAAATCACAATTGTCATGACATACACATTCCTTGTCTACTATATTTTCCTCCACATTTCTTCTTACATTTTTCCATTCTATATAATACACCTACTTTGATCATCTTTTCCCCCATTAGACATATAAGCTCCGTGAAGTCAGGGATTTATGTCTGTTTTATACACACATGCGTGTGTCAAAGCAATTACTACAGCGCTTGGCACATAGCAGGTACTCAATGAAATTGTAATTGGTTAATTAGCAAGCCTTCACTTTTTATAGTAGAGACTTTTATACAGAAAGCACTTATGCTATTGATAACTAGAGCAAATGATTTATTTTTCATTTTATATTGACACTTGCTTTGCAATTGTAGCACATATTAGAAAAAGTAGGTATACTTAGCATTTTTCAGGTAGAAGGTGAATTGCAGTTCAATAAGTGATGAATCAGACAACCCCTGGGCATAGGTAAAAGTAGATATTTGCCTGAGGCAATGTGTTCAGAGGAAAGTTAAAATTTTCTTAACTATAGCTTATATTTAGTCAAGCTAGAAAAATAATTGTGTTTTATGACCCTTTATAAAATTGCTTTACCTCACCCCAGCAATGATTCAGGGATTACAAATAAAACAAACCAAAATCCAAAGCAGGGACATCAAAATATCACCGTTTTTAGGGCACCTGGGTGGCTCAGGAGGGACCTGCTCCTGATTTTGGCTTAGGTCATGATCCCAGAGTCCTAGGACTGAGCCCTGAGTCAGGCTCCACATTCAGTGGGGGGAGTCTGCTTGAGGCTTCTCTCTCTCCCTCTCCCGTTGCCCCTCCCATTGTTCATGCTCTCTCTTTCTCTTAAGATAAATAAATCTTCTTAAAAATCACTGTATTTTATCCACTAGTCTCAAAGTGAACAGTAAACATAATTACTTAATATTGCTCTAATTGAGGGGCGCCCAGGTGGCTCAGTCAGTTAAGCATCAGACTTGTGATTTCATCTCAGGTCATGATCTCAGAGTTGTGAGATCCAGCCCCTCAAAGAGCTCTCTCTTCCCTCCCTCTGCACCCCTCTTCACAATCCCAAGATAAAGAGCTGCATACTCCCCTTACTGAGCCAGCCAGGCATCTCTATACTTCAGTGTTCTATTTTTATTATTTTTTTAAGATTTTATTTTTAAATATACTTTACACCCAACATGGGTGTTGAATTCACAGGAGTTGCATGCTCTACTATACTTCAGTGTTTTAAAAAGTAAATAATACTTGAGATTGGTAAATTAGTGGCAACATTAGATCTTCTGATTTTTAATATACTTTTAATGAATTACCTAAGTAAAAGTAAACATATTTGATGTTTATTTAAATAGTTTTTGGAATATCTTATAGAACTATTAATTCTATATCCATAAAAGCAAATATTTTTAATTTATATATATTTTAAAGATTTTAAAAAATAATTTATTTATTCATGAGAATACACAGAGAGGAGAGAGAGAGAGAGGCAGAGACACAGGCAGAGGGAGAAGCAGGCTCCACACAGGGAGCCCGACGTGGGACTCGATCCCAGGTCTCCAGGATCACACCCTGGGCTGAAGGCAGTGCTAAACCGCTGAGCCACCTGGGCTGCCCTATTTTAAAGATTTTTAAAAAGATTTTATTTATTTGAGAGAAAGGGACAGTACGAGTGGGGGCGGGGGGAGCAGAGAGAGAGAGGGACAAGCAGAGTTCCCACTAAGTGTGAAGCTGGAGGCAGGGCTTGATCCCAGGACCCTGAGATCATGACCTGAGCCAAAGTCAGATGCTTAACTGACTGAGCCACCTAGGCTCCTCTAAAAATTTTTTAAAGATTTATTTACTTGAGAGAGAGAGAGTATGGCATGGAGGGTGGGGTGGTGCAAGGGGCAGAGGCAGAGAGAGAGAGAAACTTAGGCACTCCATGCTGAGCACTGAACAATGATCCCGAGATCCTGAGATCATGGCCTTCCCAGAAACCAAGAGTCAAACACTCAACTGACTGCCGCACAGGTATTCCTAATTCTTTATATTTGTAGTATAACCGAGTGTATTGCCAGTCAGGGGAAAAGAAAACTTACATAGTGCAAAAACATGTTTCATTATGCTTATTTCAGATGAAATTGCTCTTTTTAACATAGCAGCAGTATTATATCATTTGATTTCCTTTTAAGTGGATTGTTCCATGAGTGTAGGACAGATGAGGGGTTTTTGTTTTGTTTTGTTTTTGTTTTGTCTACATGTTTTTATTTTAATCAGATAGTTGTACCAGGACAGATTAAGTTTTATAAACATTTTGAATTTAGATTAAGGTTAAGATACGAAATCAAAGTTGGTATAAAATAGAAGCATCTTTTAATAAAATGCAGCTATTTAGCCTTAATAAAATGTCTATTCAATTTTTCTGGTTTTGTAGATGTTTTATTGTGAAATATATCATTTAAATGGAACAATGTATAAGCTACATAGTTATAGTTTCAAATAATCACAATAAATCCGTGTACCTACCATCTGGATGAAGAAATGGCATTACTGGTACCACTACTCTGTGTCCTCCTCCTCATAACATCTTCTTTCTCTCCAGAGGCAAATATTATTTTGATTTTGTGTTCACTATTCATTTGCTTTGTCCACCATCTGTGTATCTATATCCCCAAAGAAAATATTATTTAGTTTTGAAATCTAGAGTAGCAGTCACAAACCTGTTTGCATAAGGAAAAGGCAATATTATCATCATTTGTTGAAGGCTATCAGGAGAAAATATACTGCAATGGAGTCTCTGGGTCATAGTTTCAGCTCCTCTGAGAGTTTACAAGATATATCCTTTTTCTTCAGGGACTCCTGGGAAACAGAGAGCTTATTAGAATCCACCTATCTGACATGAATGTAGTGTGGAGCAGACACTGGTCACGCAGCTGAAGCTTGATCAGAGAGCACTGCTCTGTAGTTTCTACTTTTTTTTTTTTTTTTTTTAGATTTTAAAAAATGTATTCATGAGAGACAGAGAGAGAGAGAGGCAGAGACATAGGCAGAGGGAGAAGCGGACTCATGACCCGAGCAGAAAGCATATGCTCAACCACTGAGCCACCCAGGCACCATAGCTTCTACTTTTAACTCTTATGGGCCTTGCCTCCAGGGTTTAGCACTAAGTCAAGCCCAAATCCTTCTGAGGTGAAATGATGGTCAGATGAAGAGGAGAGCAGAAATTTCAACACTTGATCAAGGCGAGCCAAACACAGTAGAGAACATGGTCAGGCTCGCCGAGGTACTCTATCATCAAACTAAAAGAGGGTGTAATAGCAGAGGATTTTGATGATAACAGTGCTGATTATGTCTGATTATTTTGTCATACTTCCCCACCTGACCCCCCCATATGGGGCACAGTTGTCATCTGGGATTCCCTCTCCCTTATGTTGGCTGTCTTACTCTATTTCGTGTTGTCCTCTTTTTTTATTTATTCTCCCATATTGATGAAGCACATCCTCTAATAGCTTCTTAAGAAAAGATACATGAGAAATAAATGGAGACCTTGAATGTCAGAAAATATTTTTGTTCAGTCCTCATTCTTGATTGGTAGTTTCTGAGGACAGGATTCTAGGTTGGAGATTATTTTGTTTAGGATTTTGAATGTATTTCTCTGGCTTTTTTTTTTTTTTTTTTTTTTTTTTTTTTTTATTTCTCTGGCTCTTGAAAGCCTATCATCTTGTTTCCAGTGCTGCTGTGAAGTCCAAAACTGTGATGTTTCTTTATCCTTTATGTGTAACCTGTTTACTTTTGCTCCTAAAAGCTAGAGGAATCATTTCTATGCCCAGGTGTCCTGAAATTTCACAATGGGTGACTTGTTATGAATCTGTCTTCATTTGTCTTCCTTGGCACTTGGTGTTTTTTTTTTTTTTTAATTTTTATTTATTTATGATAGTCACAGAGAGAGAGAGCAAGAGAGAGAGGCAGAGACATAGGCAGAGGGAGAAGCAGGCTCCATGCACCGGGAGCCCGACGTGGGATTCGATCCCGGGTCTCCAGGATCGTGCCCTGAGCCAAAGGCAGGCGCCAAACCACTGCGCCACCCAGGGATTCCCTGGGTTTTTAAATCTGAAAAACAAAACCTTAAACTCTGGTCATTCTTCTTGAATTATTTTGATCATTTTCTTTGTTCTACTTTTTCTTTTTCTTCAGTTTTCTCATCTTTTTTCTCCTATTTCCCATCTGTGTTTTTTCTCCTCCACTCTCAGAAGTGCTTTCCTCAACTTTATCTTTTAACCCATCTTTTAGGGTTGTTGTATTCTTGGTTTTCTGGTTTTTTTCCTATCAAATTTTTAATTCCCAATGACTCATTTTTGTTCTCAGAGAATTCCTGTTCTTGTTTCATGGATGCTGTATCTTTTTTTTTTTAAATAATTCTAAGAATATTAATGACTTTTTTCCTTTAAAGTTTGCTTCTCCCTGATTGCTTTTTACTTTTTATTTTTTTAAGATTTTATTTATTTATTTTAGAGAGAGCAAGCAAGAGAAAGCACAAGCAGTGGGGAGGGACAGAATTAGAGGTAGAAGCAGACTCCCTCCTGAGTGTGAAGCCTGATGTGGGGCTCAGTCCCAGGACCCTAAAACATGACTTGGTCTGAAGGCAGATGGTTAACTGAGCCATATAGGCACTGCTTTCTTTTCTTTTTCTCTTTCTTTCTTTCTTTCTTTCTTTCTTTCTTTCTTTCTTTCTTTTCCTTTTTTCTTTTTTTTTAAAGATTTTATTTATTTATTTATTTGAGAGAGAGGGAGTGGGGGAAGGGAAGAGGGGAAGGGAGAGAGAATCTGGAGCAGACTCTGTACTGAGTGCAGAGCCCAACTCAGGGCGGCTTGGTCCCACAACCCATGAGATCATCACTTGAGCTGAAATCGAGAGTCGGAGGTTCAGCCAACTGAGCCCCCCAGGTGCCCCCTTTTTTTTCTGTTTGTATTTGTACACCATACCTTTCATATTAGGAAAATCCCTCAATGACTGGTAATCCTTGACTGCATGACCCCATGATTGAGCATGAGGGACTAAATAACTCATTGGATATGCTAAATATGGGGGTAATGACTACACTTCACTATAGGGTGACTTAGGTGGGCAACTTGAAACCTTGGGTTAGATTCACCAGGAAAGTGATGTCCAACCTCCTGCAAGGGAGGTAAGGGGCTGGTTGCTAGCATTCTAGACACTAAGTAATGGAGGGGGTGGGGTTGTTCTCTGCAACAAGCAATTAGTATGCATATTTGGTAAGTCCATCCATTGGGGTACCTATCCCTTCCAACTTCACCAGGCTCTTTCATAGTCTGGAGATATTAAGTTTTACTTTTTTCAGAAAATAAATGGCTCATCTATCCCTTCATATCAGGCTTGAAAAAGAACAATCATTCCCCAGTTGAAAAGGGGAGATCAAACTGCTTTTACTCTTGTCTTCCTCCTAATTGCAAGTCCCAGAAGATCCTGTTGCCACCATGTTCCATGTCTTTTGAAGATCCTGAAAAATAAGTTGAGTAGGTTTTCAGTTTCCTTACTGATGTCTTGGGAGTCAGGTTGCTTGGATCTAAGTCAGTTACAATTGGCCTCTTGTTTTCAGCTTCCAAAATTTTGATAATTTTCCCTGTACTTCCTTAGTTTTGGTGCTATTTGGGAAGGAGACTGAAAAGGATGTCTCTGTTTGACCTGCCATCCTAACTCAGAAATTTAGAAAATGTTTTCTTCCTTTTTTTTAAAGTTTATTTATTTATTTTTTAATAATCTCTACACTCGTCATGAGGCTCAAACTCATGACCCCAAGATCAAGAGTTGCATGCTCCTCCAACTGAGCCAGCAGGTGCCCCAGGAAATATTTTCTTAATTCACTTAATCTCATTTAGTTATAAGATTATAGTATATTTATTTATTTGAGAGAAAGAGAGAGGAATGTGCAAGTGGCTGGGAGGTGAGGTGGGTGGGGAGGAGAGACAGAGGGAGAGAGAGAATTTTTTTTTTTTTGAGAGAGAGAATCTTAAGCAGGCTCCATGCACAGTGTGGAGCCCCATGTGGGGCTCAATCTCATGACCCTGAGATCATGACTTGAGCCGAAGCCAAGAGTTGGACTTTTAATTGACTAAGTCATCCAAGTGTCCCTATAGTATATTTTATTTTGTTATTATTTATTGTTTTAAAAAATATTTTATTTATTTATATGAGAGAGAGAGAGAGCAAGAGCATGAGCAGGGTGAGGGGCAGAGGGAGAAGCAGACTCCCCACTGAGCAGGGAGCCTGATGCAGGGCTGGATCCCAGGACCCTGGGATCATGACCTAAGCTGAAGGCAGATGCTTAACTGACTGAGCTACCCAGGTGGCACCCTATTTTAGATTTGAACTAAATCTTTGCCTCTTTTGTGCTATATGTGAGAAATCTAGGGATTTGTCTTTTAGAATCATCACTTAGCAAGACATGTGTGAGGTTTGACTGATACTGTTCACTAAATTTCTTTACCTCTTTCCCAATTCAAATTCACCACTGGGATCAGAACTAGCTGTAAAGAAAGATGGCGAAGCATTAATTCCTGGCTTTCCTGGATCCCTACTCTTTTTCTCCATAAAAACCTACTGTTATATGTATCACTTCTTTGCGTCCATGGTGTCCTCCAGATGACATGAGCAATAGTGAATTCACAGATAAAATAAATGAACAGAGTGACTTATAGTTGAAATGTTTGCATGCAGATGAATGGATAAAGAAGATGTGGTCTATGTATACAATGGAATATTACTCAGCCATTAGAAACAACAAATATCCACCATTTGTTTCAACATGGAGGGACCTGGAGGGTATTGTGCTGAGTGAAATAAGTTAATCGGAAAAGAAAAACATTATATGATCTCATTTGTTTGGGGAATATCAAAATTAGTGAAAGGGAATAGGGGGAAAGGAGAGAAAATGAGTGAAAATATCAGTGAGGGTGACAAAACATGAGAGACTCCTAACTCTGGGAAATGAACAAGGGGTAGTGGAAGGGGAAGTGGGCGGGGGTGGGGTGACTGGGTGGTGGGCACTGAGGGGGGCACTTGGCAGGATGAGCATTGGGTGTTATGCTATACGTTGGCAAATTGAACTCCAATACAAAAAAATGTTTCTGTGCTAAGAAAACCATTAGTGACTAATGCCATTGTTGACTTTTTAGGTGTGGTAGAGCACTGATGGGAGACCATTTTGATCCGGGTGTATCACGCCAGTTATTGTAGGCTTGGGATGTGTTCAGACTTGAAACAGTCCTATTTGTCAATGCATCTCTAGATTTCACAAGGAAGAACTGAAATTATTTTTCCCTTACTTTATCCTTAGCTCTGTATAAATTACTTTAAAAAACATTAACAATATAAAGAAACAGTACCAAATGCTTTTGTCATCCCTTTACCAATGAAAATTCATTATTTTTTAAGTAGTGAAAGTCATTAATTTTACAAGGCTGGGGCTTCTGTGATATGTGAGAAATAGTAACTGAAATGCTTATTAAGCTGTGCGTTAAAGGCAAAGACAAATGCCTCTGCAAGGTGGCTTCTAAATATACATGGGGCACCTAGTTATTAGTGACTTATCTGAGCAAGTTCAGTTCCAATGGAGCTAATGAGAGACAAGAGCAAGGAGCCGTCAAGCAGAAATTTGTATATTTCACATTTGGATTTTGTCTATTTCTGGATCAGTCAGGAAGGGAAGCATTTTGAGATAAAACCCTATGTCTAGCTAATACATTCTAGATGCAGAAAAAAGATGTACCCTTCTTTCTTTGACCTAGTACTACCATAAAATTTCAACCCTCTCAAAAACAAATCTTAAGCCTAAGTGAATGCTTCAGTTTAACATAATAAAAGTTTTCATTAAGACTTTCTCCTGATTATATTTATTTTTGCCTTGATTTTTTTTCATTCTGTAGGATAAAGTGTCAGTCTGAAAAAACTAAGAAATTATATATTATTTTTACTTTATTTGTATCTAAGGAAAAATATGAGTATAAAAACACACTTAACCTGTGTGTGCTCATTGTATGTGTACTGATGATCCATATCCAAAACAAAACATAGATATCTCTCTTCATATTTTAAAAGTAAAAATTTCCTGTAGTAATAAAGGAGACTGATATTCAAGTTATTCCAAGGAATAGAAAAGTTAAAAGCTAGAGTTATTAGTTATCTATAAAATTGGTTTTATTTATACTTTTGCACAAAATTCTGCTATTCAAAGGGATTTATAGCTTATCTCAATAAAAGAAAATGTGTCAGATGTCAAACACAGATTATTAAAGTAAAGTTAGACAAGCAATCAATTAATAAATACTTCTAGTTTTTATGAACCAGGAAGTTTTCTGCAAGCTCAGAATGATATAGGATCAAAATAAAAGTCAGGATCTCCAGGAAATTTCAGTGAGGGAAGGCAAAATTCTTAGGATTCTTTCTCTTATTAATCAGTAGACCATTTACTGAGTACCTACTAATATAAGGCTCAGTATGTGCCCTGGGGGTGTCCAGATTCAAGATATAGTCCTTGCCTTTAGGTTGCTCACTTCCTTCTGGTTGAGTTAGAAACAAAATAGTAGTCTAAAGAGTTGTAACTATTCTGTTCCACTGATCTATGTGTCTGTTTTTGTGCCAGTACCACACTGTCTTGATGACCACAGCTTTGTAGTACAACCTGAAATCTGGCATTGTGATGCCCCCAGATATGGTTTTCTTTTTTAAAATTCCCCTGGCTATTCGGGGTCTTTTCTGATTCCACACAAATCTTAAAATAATTTGTTCTAACTCTCTGAACAGAATAGAGAATCCAGAAGTGGACCCTGAACTTTATGGGCAACTAATATTCGATAAAGGAGGAAAGACTATCCATTGGAAGAAAGACAGTCTCTTCAATAAATGGTGCTGGGAAAATTGGGCATCCACATGCAGAAGAATGAAACTAGACCACTCTCTTTCACCATACACAAAGATAAACTCAAAATGGATGAAAGATCTAAATGTGAGACAAGATTCCATCAAAATCCTAGAGAAGAACACAGGCAACACCCTTTTTGAACTCGGCCATAGTAACTTCTTGCAAGATACATCCACGAAGGCAAAAGAAACAAAAGCAAAAATGAACTATTGGGACTTCATCAAGATAAGAAGCTTTTGCACAGCAAAGGATACAGTCAACAAAACTCAAAGACAACCTACAGAATGGGAGAGGATATTTGCAAATGACATATTAGATAAAGGGCTAGTTTCCAAGATCTATAAAGAACTTATTAAACTCAACACCAAAGAAACAAACAATCCAATCATGAAATGGGCAAAAGACATGAACAGAAATCTCACAGAGGAAGACATAGACATGGCCAACATGCACATGAGAAAATGCTCTGCATCACTTGCCATCAGGGAAATACAAATCAAAACCACAATGAGATACCACCTCACACCAGTGAGAATGGGGAAAATTAACAAGGCAGGAAACCACAAATGTTGGAGAGGATGTGGAGAAAAGGGAACCCTCATACACTGTTGGTGGGAATGTGAACTGGTGCAGCCACTCTGGAAAACTGTGTGGAGGTTCCTCAAACAGTTAAAAATATACCTGCCCTACGACCCAGCAATTGCACTGCTGGGGATTTACCCCAAAGATACAGATGCAGTGAAACGCCGGGACACCTGCACCCCGATGTTTATAGCAGCAATGGCCACGATAGCCAAACTGTGGAAGGAACCTCGGTGTCCAACGAAAGATGAATGGATAAAGAAGATGTGGTTTATGTATACAATGGAATATTACTCAGCTATTAGAAATGACAAATACCCACCATTTGCTTCAACGTGGATGGAACTGGAGGGTATTATGCTGAGTGAAGTAAGCCAGTCGGAGAAGGACAAACATTATATGTTCTCATTCATTTGGGGAATATAAATAATAGTGAAAGGGAATATAAGGGAAGGGGGAAGAAATGTGTGGGAAATACCAGAAAGGGAGACAGAACGTAAAGACTGCTAACTCTGGGAAACGAACTAGGGGTGTTGGAAGGGGAGGAGGGCGGGGGTGGGAGTGAATGGGTGACGGGCACTGGGGGTTATTCTGTATGTTAGTAAATTGAACACCAATAAAAAAAAAAAAAATAAATAAATAAATAAAGAGTTGTAACTGACAACCTTTGAAAATCTCCAGATTCACTAATTCTCTCTAATTTGTGGTTTCATCACATTATTCATCTGTGAAATGGGGATAATATGACTTCATTTATAGGTTTCTTGTGTGCATTAAATAACATCATGTAGCAATGTGGACCCCGGGCAAACAGGCTCCTGACTGGCTCAGTGACTCCGTGTCAGCAGCAGCAATCCTATTTCATGCCTCACTAGACTGACAAATAACTACATGTCCTAGAGTTTCAGGGCCACTTGTGATATTTAAAACCTCAAACGTTAAATTGTGGGATGCCAGGTCATTGTGGTAAATACTATGTTTGGAGTAAAAACAGGTTGTCATGAGGGTATTACATAAAGGACACCTGAGTGGAAAGGAGGGTTGGTGCAGGGAATCCTGAGGTGAGGTCTGAAGGAGTTAGTCTGATGATAAAGGAGGTGGTATTTAAAGCAGAAGAGATTGAGTAGATGGAGGCCAGAGAAGGAAGCCTGGGGTTTTAGAGGAGTCACAGGTTATTTCAGTCTAGCGAGAGCCTGAGCAGGGATTTTAAGCCTTGTTTGTGCCATGGCCCACTTTGCTTATCTGGTAAAGCCAGTGGACCCTTCTCAGAGTAAAGTTTTTAAATGTATGAAGTTGGAAACTATTATATTTCAGTGCAGTTATCCAATATTTAAAATATAAATGCAACACATGTATTTTCTTTCTTTCTTTCTTTCTTTCTTTCTTTCTTTCTTTCTTTCTTTCTTTCTTTCTTTCTTTCTTTCTTCTCTCTTTCTTGAGAGAGAGAGGATGGTAAGAGGCAGAGGGAGAATTTTAAGCAGGCTTCATGCCCAGCTCCAAGTCCAATAATTCAGGGCTTAATACCACACCCCAGAGTTTATGACCTGAGCTAAAAGCAAGATCTGATGCTTAACTGACTGAGCCACCTGGTGCCTTGCAATCCACATATTTCATTAATCCATTAATAATAAGAAGGTCCAGCACTGGGTATAATAACTACTAGAATTTCAGAGTAGCAATGAGAATAAGGTGTTTTGAGATATCTGCAACAACTGGAATGTGTTATGAAAATATCTGATTTTGGGGTGCCTAGGTGGCTCAGTTGGTTGTGAGTCCCACTCTTGATTTCTGATCAGTTCATATTCCCAGGGTCATGGAATCAAGCCCCTTGTTGGGTTCTGCACTCAGTGGTGAGTCTACATCTTTCTTTCTCTCTCCCTCTCCCTCTGTCCCTCCGCTGACTCTTGTGTGCTCTCTCTAAATAAATAAATAAATTCTTTTTAAAAAGAAAATAAAATATCTGATTTCTATTGGTCATAAAATCACATTTTTTTAAGGTTTATTTATTTATTTGAGAGAGAGCACAAAAGAGCAGTGGGGAGGGGCAGAGGGAGAGGGAGAGAGGGTCTCAAGGAGATTCTGCAATGAGGACGGAGCCTGATGTGGGGATCAAGCTCATGACTTTGAGATTATGATCTGAGCTGAAACCAAGAGTCCAATACTTTAGCCAGCTGCTCCACCCAGGCATCCCACAGATGTTGTGAATAGTACTGTGGTTTAGTGCTTACATTCGTAACTAGAGGAATTCCTAAATTTCAGTGAGGGATCACTAAAGATAAGGATTTTTTTTTTGGAGTTACTCAGTTTCCCTGGGTATCTTCCAACTGTATGTAATATGTACATTTTAATACACTTCTGTTTGTTTTCCTTTGTTTAAAAAAATTTTTTTAATCATTCAAGTTCAATTTACGATAGGCTTGGGATGCCTGGGTGGCTCAGCGGTTAAGCATCTGCCTTCAGCTCAGGGCATGATCCCGGGGTCCTGGGATCGAGTCCCACATCAGGCTCCCTGCGAGGAGCCTGCTTCTCTCTCTGACAATGTCTCTGCCTCTCTCTGGTGTCTCTCATGAGTAAATAAATAACCTGTAAAAAAATTTACAATAGGCTCCAATTTATGAACCCCTATTTTTTGGGCTGTTTAGCTTCCAGACAAAGTACCTTTCCTTTAGTCAGATCTTGTTCCTAATCCAGCCTATGGTTTGGGAATCCATAAATGTGACCAAGCCATTTCCCTCCTTAAAACTCTTCCTGGGTTCTCCTTGCCTTTAGGATTATGTCTAAATTCTCTGTCGGGACTCACAAATCCCTCCAGGATAGGTTTCTCTCCACTTCCTTACTCTTGATCTCTTTCTTAGCCAAACATAATTTGTCAAACACAATTTTCTCTTGCCTTCCCACTTATGATTTTTTTCTGATAGGAATTGTCTTCCTTGACTCTGCCCCTTCTCTGCTTGCTAAACTCCTTAGTCTTAGTCATACCTCCTGCAGAAATCTGATTTATCCTCTCTATGGTTCCTGGTCTCAAAGGGTTTACATCACTCTGGGCAAGGCAGATAATTAATCATGTAATTATAACACAATGTGAGAACTGCTTTGTTTACTCTTCTACCTCTAGGGCTTACAAAGTGCCTGGACCGGTACCTGCTAAGTTCCTAAGTGTTACACGACTCCAGAGGGTGCCATTCACACTATATTCTAAATGAATTGTTCCCACCTGGAGTTGTTTCACTCTCAGCCCTGGCCTGATAGTATTTTATTGATGAATAAACAAATGAACAAATGAGTGGCCTTCCCTGGGCAAGGAAGAATGCTGCAGAGACTGAAATTTGAGCGGGAATCATTCTTGGATTATGTGTATTCAGTTTTTAAAATTAGCTATCTTAAATTTTTTCCCATTATTTTAATAGTCTAGAAGAGATGAACATTTCAAGGTCTTAAAAGAGCCACTTGCTCTAATTATAAAAGTATTACAAGTTCATTTGTAGGAAACTTGAAAAATGTGGCAAAAAGACAAAAATAAAATTAGGGGCACCTGGGAGGTTCAGTTGGTTAAGTATCTGACTCTTGATTTTAGCTCAGGTAATGATCTCAGGGTCGTGGGATTGGCCTGTGTTGGGCTCCTCACTCAGCATGGAGTGCTCTTCACATTCTCTCTCTCTCCTTCTGCCCCAACCCCCCTCCTCTCTTTTTCTCTCTCTGTAAAATAAATAAATCTCCAAGAATAAAATTAAAGTTATCCACAAACAACCCCATGACTGGATGTAACTAACAGGGTGTTTTATATCAATGGTATTTGGAGGTGCCTGCATGGCTCAGTCGGTTAAGCACCTGACTCTTGATTTTTGGCTCAGGTCATGATCTCAGGGTGGTGAGATTAAGCCCCACATTAGGCTCCAGGGTTAAGATACTCTCTCTCCCTCTGCCCCTCCCATTCATGTTTTCTCTCTCTCTCTCTCTCTCTCTTTCTCTCTGGAATAAATAAATAAATCTTTTAAAAAATGGTATTAGAAATTGATGATAAGGCATATTGAATATATATATTTCAGCACTGTTTTCTTGATTCCAAAAAGTTAAATTGTGTAAAAGATACAGAATATGCAGTTATAAATGAGATGTGTGTGTCTGTGTAGAGGGGAGATTTTTAATTATTTATTTCATTTAGCAAATATTTTCTGAACGTAAAACATGAGCAAGGTACTGGATTTGACACTCTGCAGAATATAAAGATAAATTTGACACCACTTCCATGACTCAGGCACTTATAGATTATTGGGGAGATCAGACATGTTTAGAACCTTAATACAAGCCATTGAGGATATGTGACTTAAGAAAGTTGCAGTTTGCCAGAGTGAACTTTCTAAGGGTAAATTAGGTCATGTCATGTTTCTGCTTAAAACCTTTAATGGGGGATCCCTGGGTGGCGTAGTGGTTTAGCGCCTGCCTTTGGCCCAGGGCACGATCCTGGAGACCCGGGATCGAATCCCACGTCGGGCTCCCAGTGCATGGAGCCTGCTTCTCCCTCTGCCTATGTCTCTCTCTCTCTCTCTCTCTGTGACTATCATAAAAAAAATCTTTAATGGATTCTCAAATTTATTTTTATTTTAATTAAATAAATTGTTTATGGGGATATAATTCACATGCCATAAATTCACTTTTTATTTCTCTTTGAATTTTGTATTTAAATTCTAGTTAGTTAACATACAGTGCAATATGGATTTCAGGAAAGGAATTCAGTGATTCATACAACACCTACTGCTCATCACAAGTACCCTCCTTAATACCCATCATCCATCTCCCCATCCCCCACCCATCTCCCTCCATCGGCCCTCTGCATGTTCTCTATCTTTAAGAGTCTCTTATGATTTGTTTCCCTCTCTTTTCCCCCCCTTCCTGTGTGTTCATCTATTTTGTTCTTAAATTCTTAAATTCCCCATGAGTGAAATCATATGGTGTTTGTCTTTCTTTGACTTATTTCGCTTAGCGTAGTACATGCTAACTCCATCCATGTTGTTGTAAATGGCAAAATTTCATTTTTTTAAGGATTTTGTTTATTAATTTGGTAGAGAGGGAGAGAGTGCCAACCACAAGCAAGGAGAACAGCAGAGGGAGGGAGAAGCAGGCTCCCCACTGAGCAGGGAACCTGATGCAAGGGCTTAATCCCAGGACCCAGGATCATGACCTGAGCCAAAGGCAGATGGTTAATTGACTGAGCCACCCAGGTACCCCAAGATTTCATTGCTTTTGTTGGCTGAGTAATATTCCATTGTATATATGTACCACATCTTCTTTATCCATTTATTGGTCAATGGCCATCTAGGCTCTTTCCATAGTTTGGCTTTTGTTGATAATCTGCTATAAACATTAGAGTGCATGTACTCCTTCAAATCTGTATTTTTATTTATATATTTATTTATTTAATTTTTTTTTATTTTTTAAAGATGTTATTTATTTATTCATGGGACATACACAAAGAAGCAGAGACAGAGGCAGAGGGAGAAGCAGGCCCCCTTTCAGGGAACCTGATGTGGCACTTGATCCCAGGACCCTGAGATCACCACTTGAGCTGAAGGCAGATGCTCAGCCACTGAGCCGCCCAGGTGCCCCTTCAAATCTATATATATATATTTTTTAAATTTTTATTTATTTATGATAGTCACACACACACACACACACACACACAGAGAGACAGAGACATAGGCAGAGGGAGAAGCAGGGTCCATGCACCGGGAGCCCGACGTGGGATTCGATCCCGGGTCTCCAGGATCGTGCCCTGGGCCAAAGGCAGGCGCCAAACCGCTGCGCCACCCAGGGATCCCTCAAATCTATATTTTTGTATCCTTTGGGTACATACCTAGTAGTACAATTGCTGGATCATAGGGTAGTTCTATGTTTTTTAAAGATGTATTTATGTATTTGAAAGAAAGGGGGGGGTGAGGATGGACAGAGAAAGAAGGAGAGGGGAAGCAGACTCCCTGATGACCGAGGAGCCCACATGGGCCTCCATTTCTAGACTGGGAGATCATAACCTGAGCCAAAACCAAGAGTTGGATGCTCAACTGACTGAGCCACCCAGACATCCCAGGATAGTTCTATTTTTAACTTTTTGAGGAACTTCCATACTGTTTCATAGTGGCTGCACCAGTTTGCATTTCCACCAACACTGCAAGAGGGTTCCTTTTTCTCCTTATCCTTTTTTTTTTTTTTAAAGATTTTATTTATTTATTCATGAGAGGCACAGAGAGAGAGAAGCAGAGACACAGGCAGAGGGAGAAGCAGGCTCCATGCAAGGAGCCTGATGTGGGACCTGATCCCAGGACTCCAGGATCACTCCCTGGGCCGAAGGCAGGCGCTAAACCGCTGAGCCACCCAGGGATCCCCTTTCTCCTTATCCTTGCCAATACCTGTTGTTTTCTTATGTTGTTAGTTTTAGCCATTCTGATAGGTGTGAAGTAGTATCTCATCGTGGCTTTGATTTGTATTTCCCTGATGATGAATAATGTTGAGCATCTTTTCATGTGTTTGTTAGCCATCTGGATGTCTTCTTTGGAAAAATGTCTATTCATATCTTCTGCCTATTTCTTAACTGGGTTATTTGTATTTTGGGTATTGAGTTTGACAAATTCTTTATAGATTTTGGTAACAAACCTTTTATCAGATATGTCATTTGCAAATATTTTCTACCATTCCATAGACTGCCTTTGAGTTTTGTTGTTTCCTTTGCTGTGCAGAAGATATTTATCTTGATGAAGTCCCAATAGTTCATTTTTGCTTTTGTTTTCCTTGCCTCTGGTAATGTGCCTAGTAAGAAGTTGCTCTGGCAGAGGTCAAAGAGATTGCTTCATGTGTTCTACTCTAGGATTTTGATGATTTCCTGTTTCACATTTAACTCTTTCATCCATTTTGGATTTCTTTTTGTGTATGGTGTAAAAAAAGTGGTCCAGTTTCATTCTTCTGCATGTTGCTGTCTAGTTTTCCCAACACTTTTTTTGAAGGGACCATCTTTCTTCCATTGGATATTCTTTCCAGCTTTGTCGATTAGTTGACCATAAGGTTGTAAATTCACTTTTTATTTTATTTATTTATTTTTTAAGTAGGCTCCATGCCCAATGTGGAACCCAACACAGGGCTAGAACTCACAACCCTGAGTTAAAGAATCAGATGCTTGACTGACTGAGCCACCCAGGTGCCCCACAAATTCACTTTTTAAAGAGTATTATTGGGCAGCCCAGGTGGCTCAGCGGTTTAGCGCCACCTTCAGCCCGGGGCCTGATTCTGGAGACCTGGGATCAAGTCCCATGTCAGGCTCCCTGCATGGAGCCTGCTTCTCCCTCTGCTTATGCCTCTGCCTCTCTCTCTCTCTCTCTCTCTCTGTCTCTCGTGAATAAATAAATAAAATCTTTTAAAAAAAGTTTAAAAAGTATTATCTGCAAAGTTATGCAAACATCTTTCATTGGATTTTATTTTTTTATTATGGTTTTATTATTTTTTAAGTTGTTATAAATTCCAGTTAGTTAACTTACAGTGTAATATTCAGTGTACGAAATAGTGATTCCATACTTCCATATACCACTGTGTGCTCATCACAGCAAGTGCACTCCTTAATCCCCATCATCTATTTCACCTATACCCCTACTTATCTCCCCTCTGGTAATCATCAGTTTGTTCTTTCTCGCTGGGTTTTAAATAGAATCTAAACTTTTGACACTGGCCTATAGCTTTGTATAATCTGGCTCCTGTCTATACATCTCCAATTATTTAATGACACATTTGCCTTTGCAATTGTTATTTCCTTACCCTAAAATCCTGGAATGCTTTTTCTACTTGCATTTAATATGGCTGGCTCATTTTGAAGGTCTCAGCTGAAATGATATTTCTACAGAGAAATTTTTCCTGGACATTGAATCCAAAATAGCCCTCCAGACACCTGGGTGGCCCAGTGGTTGATCTGCTTTTGGCTCAGGTCGTGATCCAGGATCCTGGGATTGAGTCCTGCATCAGGGACCCTGCAGGGAGCCTGCTTCTCCCTCTGCCAGTGTCTCTGCCTCTCTTCTCTGTGTCTCTCATGAATAAATACATAAAATCTTAAAAAAACAAAAAACAAACAAAATAGCCCTCCCATCCATCTAGCTGCTTTCTGTCATATCATCATACTTATTTTCTTCACTAAATTTACAATCTCTCAACAGTTTTCATTTTACACATTTAATAGTGTTATATTGCCTGGCTTTCCCACTAGGATATAAATTTCATAGGAATCACTTGGTTAAGGCAGAGTCTATCAGATTGCTTCATTGTAAAAATACCCTTCTCCGTTGATAGTTAATTTGATATTTCAAGAATATTAGAATATTCAGTTCTTCAAAAATCTTTCACCCTTTAATTTTTAGCATCCTTTGATAATTATTTTACAGTGGTAGTTGCAAAATAATGATCTTTCTAAGGATAATAATCTTTTCTGACCTCTTCACAGCTGTATCCTCAGAGCTGGCACAATGCTCAGAATAAGGTAGGCACTGAGTAAGCATTGGTGAATAAGTGTATATGGTGAATTGGTGAATATGATAAATCAATTACAAATCTTGTCAAAATGGCAGCAACAAGGTACATTATGTTGGGTTAAGGCTAGAAATTCAAAGTGCTTCTGAATGAACTGTCTGTCCACTGGATCAGGGGTCAGCAGACTATGGCTTACAGGCCAAATCTGGTCTGCAACCTGTTTTTGTATGGTCCACAAGCTATATATGAGTTTTTATATTTCTAGATCTTTGAAGAAAATCAAAAGAAAAATAATGTACCATGACATATGAAAATTATATGAAACTCAAATTTTGGTGTTCATAAATGAAGCTTTTTGGAACACAGCCCACCTCATTAGTTTAGGTAGTGTCAATGGCTTCTTTCCTGCTACAATGGCAGAATTGTGACAGAGACTGTGTTGTCCACAAAGTCTGAAATATTTACTGGCTGTATATAAAAAATGTTTGCTGACTTCTGCATTAGATCTTAAATTACTTAAGGTCACAGTTTTTGTTCATAGAAGGCATTCGATACATGTTTTTTGGCTAGATGAAACTCTAAAGTCTCTTGATTTAATTTTTCTGACTTAAAATTCTTTGTCTGGATCTACATAACTACTTTCCATTTGAATATTTGAATAGGTAGTATCTTAATATGAAAAGTGCCTTTAGTATTTATTACAGTTTTTTTTAAGGTTTTATTTATTTATTAATGAGAGACACAGAGAGAGAGGCAGAGACACAGGCAGAGGGAGAAGCAGGCTCCATGCAGGGAGCCGGATGCGGGACTTGATTCCAGGACCCCAGGATCACACCCTGAGCTGAAGGCAGCTGCTCAACCACTGAGCCACCCAGGTGTCCCATACTACAGTTTATTTATCCCTTATAGATTTATCCCTTATAAGGAAATCATATATTTACCTTACAGTAATACTAGGCTGAATGTGTTAAATGACTTAAGAAAGTTACAATTTATATTTTATTGGCTTTAGGGCAAAACAGTACACATTAAGCAGGAACAATTAGGAAAAGACCTCAGGGTTTCAGAGTAGTTGACACTGGACTCTCAGGTCAAAATGGGAAGACCAAAAACAAAATCCTGAAGATGAGAAATCACTGTGTGTGAGGAGGAAACTGTGATATGGTTGGCATGGCTGGAGTATAGAACTGTGGTGGATACTTATGTGTCATGCTGGACTGGAGCTCAACCCTGAAGGAATTCATTTCCCAGAAATAGGGTCTAAACTCTCTTCTAGCCATTTGTCGCCACTTACTAATTCTCAAGCCTACAGTAATCTGGCTTTTCCTACCTCTTAACTGAGGCAATTCTATGGAAGGTCACCCCTAACCACAGAAAAAATATTGGACTTTGATCCTCTTCCTTCTTCCCCGCCTATCTGTGGTATTCAGCAATTTAATTTTCTTTCTTTACTGAAAACTCTTCCTCTGTAACTCATTCTGATAATATCTGTGTATCTTCCTCTGGTCCCTTTTCCATTGATAGATAACAAAAATGGGCTCCAATCAGGATATGCCTGTCAATGGGAAACAATGATATCCTATAACAGATTCTACATTCAACTTCTTTCATTTCAACACAAATTTTTATGGTAAACATACTATATCCAAGATACCATGTGAGATGTTGTAAGAGGGGAAAGACCCCTGGAATATCCAATCTTGTAGGGGAAAGAGATTGACAAATAAAGAATTAAAACTCAAAGCAGAAAAAGATAAGTGTTGATGATAAGCAGAAGCAGCATTCTGTCAATGTAAAAGGAGGGGCAACTAAAAATGATCCTGAAGATAAGCATTATCCATATCTGGTGTGCCTGGATGGCTCAGTTGGCACAGCATGTGACTATCGATCTCAGGGTTGTGGGTTTGAGCCCCACGTTGGGTGTAGAGATTACTTAAAATCTTAAAAACAAAAACAAAAAGAATTAGAGGCACCTGGGAGACTCATTTGCTAAGTGCTCATCTCTTGGTTTTCAGCTCAGGTTGTGATCTCAGGGTCTTGAGATCAAGCCCTGCATCCAGCTCTGGCTCAGCAGAGTCTGCTAGAGATTCTCTCCCTTTCCCTTTCCCTCTGTTCCTTCCTTCCACCCCAAGCATGCATGCACTCTCTCTCTCTCTGTCTCTCTCTCTCTAAATAAGTGAAGTCTTTAAAAAATAAAAAAATATATAAAAGAATTATTAATATCTTTCCAAGTATGAGAGGATTTATGCCAATGCTCCATTGGTTAAGAAAAAACTGCGATTTTTAAAGAAAAATTGTTTTTCCTTCTGTATTATTGGTTCATTATATTGCAAATATTAAAACTTCTTTTTAAGGTGATTACTATATCTAGTGGTAATGCTTTTCTCACTTGATCCCTGAACAATCTTATTTGGGATAGGTATTATTAGCTCTGTTTTACAGATGAAAAAGGTGAGGTTCAGAAGGGTTATCTAAGAATGTAGGCAACTAGACTCAAATAGGATTAAACTCTGTTCCTCATTATTTGAAATGAATTTTTTAGGGAACTACATGCAGAATGTTAATTTAAGTATACTCTTTTTGGCTTTTACAGAGTTGAGAAGTTAAATGCCAGCACTTGAACTGAATGGACTCACATGCCTCCAGATTTAACCCAGGACATTCATTTTCTTCAATGTCAGAATGACCCAGCAATCAGTTAGGTGCTTGGGGATATAACAACTCTTTCAATCCAAGTGGATATAATTCAGTCTGTAATGTTGGTCAGAACAATGCAGCTTTCTAAAGCTGGTCTACATGGCAGACCTAAAATCATTAAAAACTGAAGTGTATTAGTAGTTGTTTGCAGTCCTCAATTCAGTTCCAGCATTAGGAAACCCAAACACTGATGTTGTTTTCTATGTTCCATTTTTTTCTAAAACTGAGGTAATCAGTCATCTTCAGGCAGTAAAACCAGTTTGATGGGTACCCTCCCTACTTCCCCATCAGAAACTGGCTTCAGACCTTAGTGCTCACTGGCTGACAGAATTGGAGCAACAGGTGCAGCAGCGAAAAAAATTTTTTTTTACAAACTCCACAGAAGAGATTTTGTAAATAGAAATGAAAGCTGTGTAAACATAGTACCTGTACTTTCTCTAGTTTCCATGACACACTAGGAATTCAGCAGAAAAAGATCACAGTAGATAACCTACAAACCACAAAACAGAGATGGCTTGGGAGGTGGGAGTGGGGTGAAGATTTTGTCTGGCTGCTGCTGCTTTTGTCCAAAAAGATCATCTAGCTAAAACTTTTGATTCAAGTGGTTAGGAACTCTGGAGAGTTTTCACTAATAAAAACGTCACCAAGATATAAGCGACAACTCCATTCACTACAAAGGAAGTCAAAATAATTCTTTATTGACAGATAAGTAAAAAGATCTGCTCAGGTTGGAAATCTGGTGCGGTTTGTGCTTTATGAGCAGTTGGGGGAGTGCTACGAGGAGAGTCTGGGATGATGGAGGTGTTGAATTAGGCAGGATGGAATTTAACACCTCTATACTTATTCCTAGATACCACATGAACTTTGCTTAGCCTTCTCTCCTTTCACTACCTACAATAAAGTGGCAGGGCACTTGGGTGGCTTCGTTGGTTGGGCATCCAACTCTTGATGTCGGCTCACGTCACAGACTCTGGGGTTGTGGAATGGAGCCCTGCCTCCGGCCTGCACTCAGCATGGATTCTGCTTGTCCCTCTCACTCTACTTTGGGATCCTCCCCTTGTCCCCCAGCTCTCGTGCATGCGCACACGTGCACGCTCTCATAAATAAATAAATAAAGTCTTTACAAAAAAGTGGCAGAGAAGTAGGCAACACTGGGAGCTGAGTATGCAGAACAGGAGTTTGTACCAGTTTATTGTGTTCAGTCCTAGATATATTTTGTTGTATTTTAACAGATTAGTACTTTTTATGTGATGTAGAAGAATTGATTCTGAGATTCTGATTCTGAGAAAAAAAAATCCATTAAATTGTTTTGCTTCATGGATTCCTAATGAATGAGCAAAGAACCACCCATAGTCCAAAGTTCCCTCTTTCGGCTTTTCTGTCCTCCGCTTTTTCTGTCCTCTGTTCTTCGTGCCACTGGCTGGGTGAGTGGTGCATTCCCCTGCATCCCTCGGAGCCCTGTCACACAAAATTGAGGAAATCATGACTTTCTGCTTACAGCCAGGGGAAAGGATGCCAAACCATAATGATCAAGAAAAATAAAGATAATGTGAAGTTTAAAGGTTAGTGCTGCAGATACTTTTATACCTTGGTCATCACAGACAAAGAGAAGACAGGAAAACTGAAGCAAATCCCTGCCCCTAGTTTTGGCAGTGAAGTAGCTGAAATGGACCTGGCACCCTGCTTTGAACTGTATTAAATTTTTAAAATTAAAAAAAAAAAAAGAGTTACCTCTTTTGGTCCAAGAAATTAATGGAATTTGTAACAGAAATTATATATATGGATATTCCAAATGCTAACCATACTAGCTGATAAACAAAATGGTAGGTAAATATTAAATTGATAAGGAAAGCTGTCTCTCCTTTTCGCCACCATCCTGGTTGTGTGTGGTTGACCGTTCTCGCCATGTCTTCTCACAAGACTTTCAGAATCAAGCAATTCCTGGCCAAGAAACAAAAGCAGAATCGTCCCATTCCCCAGTGGATTCAGATGAAAACTGGTAATAAAATCAGGTCCTTGTACCTGGGTGGCTCATTGGTTGAGCATCTGCCTTTGGCCCAGGGCATGATCCTGGAGTCCTGGGATCGAGTCCCACATCGGGCTCCCTGCATGGAGCCTGCTTCTTCCTCTGCCTGCGTCTCTGCCTCTCTCTGTGTGTGTCTCTCGTTAATAAATAAATAAAATCTAAAAAAATAAAATAAAATAAAATCAGGTACAACTCCAAGAGGAGGCACTGGAGAAGAACCAAGCTGGGTCTATGAGGAAGCATCGCACATCATGAAATAGCAAACATAATTGGCACACATATTTAAGCTGCATGGAGATCACATGCTCCTATCCTATCATATGGAAACAACCTCCCTACCTGGCCAATAGACACATCTTATCAAGGAAATTATTTTCTCTGTTACTTTGCCTCTATACCAGTAGGTTGGTTCAGTAATAAATGTGAGACCTTTCAGCTGAGCTGCTGTTGTGTTCTGATTTGTGAAGTACTGAATTCCCCCTCCTGTCAGATCTCACATAGCACTGATAGAACTTTCTGCAGTGATAGAAATGGCCCTTGACAGCCAAGTATTTAAAGTGTGGCTAGGGGACACCTGTGTGGCTCTGTCTGCTAAGCGTCTGCCTTTGGCTTAGGTCTTGACAGGGAGTCTGCATATCTCCCCCTCTCTGCCCTTCCCCCTGCTCATGTGCTCTCTCTCAAATAAGTAAAATCTTAAAAAAAAAAAAAATTGATCAGGAAAGCTTTCATAATTTTTTTTCAAAAAACTTAAAAGATAGTAATTTAACAACATATGCTATAATTATTGTAATAATTTACATTTATGAAGCATTAATTGCTTTGGGGGTAACATGCTAAGTACCTGTAATCCTTAAAATAGGTACTATTAGTATAGTCACTTTATAGATGAGGAAACTGAAACTTAACTAATTCATTCAATAATTTCTCAAGAACACACAGCCAGTAAACTATGGAAATAGAATTTAAACCAGATGTATTAGATTTTATTTATCTATTCGAGAGAGAAAGAGAGAGAGAAAGCAAGAGAGAGACAGAGTGAGCAAGCGCAGGAGCAGGCGGGAGGGCAGAGGGAGAAGCAGACTGTTGGGCTGGGAGCCCTATGTGGGGTCTCATCCCAGGACCTGAGCAGAAGGCAGGCACTTAAAGGACTGAGCCACCCAGGTGCCCCTAAACCAGATGTGTTAGGTGTCAAAGTCTATACTGTTAACCAGTAGCCATTTTACCACGTTTATAATAGCAAAACAGTGGAAACAATTTGAATTTAAACAATAGGAGATTGGTTAAATTATAGTCTAGTCAATAATAACAGTTAATAAAGCAATGCTTAGGCAGCCGGGGTGGCTCAGTGGTTTAGCACCTGCCTTTAGCCCAGGGGAGACCCGGGATCGAGTCCCACGTCGGGCTCCTGCATGGAGCCTGCTTCTCCCTTTGCCTGTGTCTCTGCCTCTCTCTGTGTGTCTCTCATGAATAAATAAATAAAATCTTTAAAAAAAAATACAGCAAAGCGATGCTTAAAAGACTATTTGGTGACATTAAAAATGTAAATAATATATTTCTAAGTGAAAAAAAAAGGCAGGTTACAAGCACTACGTTTAACATCAGCTCGATTTCGTAATATACATTTATTTAGTTGGAATACTTATCTACACCAAGCGTTAGAGATGATATCTCTAAGTGTTGCAATAATGGTATTTTTTTTCCATGTTTGAACTTTTCTACATTTTCCAAGCTTTCTACAATTAACACGCATTACTTTTTAAAATCTGTAAGACCCTTCAATATTATTTCACATAGAAGCCAGAAATTAGTAAGAGGATTACCATCATCAATTTTATGATAGATAACGGAAATTTTGTGGGGAAGGAAGGGTGGGGAGAGCTGCACATATTGAATGTTCCTTTGACACAAGGCATGTTCTTTCATAGGTGTAGCCACCAGTGCAGATATGTCTCATAATTTTCCATTAGCTGATATCATATTAACTGGGGTCATGAGTAAGCACAATCATATCGTAATCATTTTCCTCCTTCTTGAATTGCTTTCCTCCCTTGGCTTCAGTGACTGCTCCTATTTTCCATCTACTTTATTGGCCTTCCCCTTTTCAACCTGCTTTGCTGGTTCCTTCTCCTCTCCTCACCTCCTCTTCACCACCCATTTCGGAGGAAAAAAAAATATCCACATTAAAATGCCTTTGGGAAGGATGCCTGGGTGGTTCAGTGGTTAAGCACCTGCCTTTGGCTCTGGTGTGATCCTGGAGTCCCGGGATCCAGTCCCATATCGGGTTCCCTGCATGGAGACTGCTTGTCTCTGCCCATGTCTCTGCCTCTCTATGTCTCACATGAATAAATGAATAAAATCTTTTATTAAAAAACATAAAATAAACTGCCTTCAGGAGCCCAGCTATTAGCAAACGAGTGAAGTAAATCCTTGACGTCACTGCTAACTCTTCCTCTAGCTCAACGCCAGTTTATTCCACTCCAGTTAATAGCATATCCGTCGATTGGTCAAGTCCAAAATCCAAATGGCATTTTTTATTGCTCCCTTCTCTTCATCTTTACCCTTCACATACAATATATCAGCAAATCCTGTTGGTTCTATTTTCAAAATATAGCTTGAGTCTTTTTCTTTCCCTTTTCAGGCTCCATTTTGCTTAGGCTATTTGTTTATCCTAAATGATCTTTTACTTTTATCTTTGCTTGCCCTCCTTCCATTCTTCACACACACCCAGTCATTCTAATCTCTGATTTTGAAATTGAAAATTCAGAAGATGTGGCTCTGGTCTTTCTTTTCTTTTTTTAACTGAAAAGTTAAGATTTACCTAGCTTGTCTGAGTTATCACCATTCAGAATTAACTTAATGGTACCAAAAAATGCATTCACTTTGGTTTCCTAGGAGTCGAATATTTGTGAACCTAAAAAAAAATATATTTGCTCATTTGTTCTGTTCACTTTGTGCATCACCACCTTGGTTAACAATTGAGGGAGAACTGAAAAAAAGGAAAATTATGTTCTATTCTTAATTCTCACCCATCTGTAAATAATAAAACAGAATGCTGAAATATGCATTGTAGTCTGGGGTGGCTTACCAAACTAGTTTATACTTAAGTTAGTCTTACCTCATTTTTCCAGGTCTTCAATTCATTGAATAGCTGCTGCGCTTTTTTTTTTTTTTTTTTGCCTTCTAAGCTTCTACAGCTATGACTCATGGAACTAGATCAGCACTGCTATGTGCTACTTTCTGTATTATATTTTTCTCAACTGGTTAAAATTGATATAAGCAAAACACGTTTTTTTCTTCTAAAGCTTAAACACAAAGCTAAACTGTCTAACAGTCTTCCATTAAGAGAAGTTGGGTTTAGCAGAAGAATAAAGATTTCTAATTATTTTTATATAACATAATTTCCTCCAGTTATTTCTTCCATAGCTGCAAATTATAGAACTTCCAGCAATCTTATTTAGATCATTTAGAAATTAGAGTACATTAGAGTACTTTTTCCTAAGTGGTAATTTTTTATTTACTAACCACATTTTGCTTTAGAAATAGACTATAGCTGGTTCAGTCAGTGGAGTATTCAACTCTTGTTATCAGGGTTGTGAGTCTGAGGCCCACATTGGTTGTAGAGATTGCTTAAAAATAAAATCTTAAAAAAGAAAAAAAAACTATTTTGAAGTTGGCACTGTTTCTGTGTTGCTTTTAACATGAAATCTAGCAAATGTTACTTTCTTTACACAGAACTCTCAATTCTTCTCCCTTCTGATTTATAAGACCATTGCTTTTGAAATAGAAATAATCTAAATGAGTGATAATAAAAATCTTCATATAAGTTATTTTAAATAACATCAAACTATATATTTCATCAAAGGAGCATTATGAAGTAAAAAATAAGTTAGTTTAGTGGCTATAAACTTTGGCTTCACATGGGAATTACCTAGGAAACTGCAAAAAATGCTGATGTCTGGGTCCTAATCAAGATTCTGATTTAATTGGCCTGGGCATTGGGATTTATAAAAGGTTTGAAGTGATTCTAAAACATGGCCAAGGTTGGGGTGCCTAGGTGGCTCAGCTGGTTGAGTGTCCAACCCCTGGTTTCACTGAGGTCATGATGTCAGGGTCACGGGATCAAGCAGGTCATCTAGTGGATATTCTCTCTTTCTTCCCCTTCCACCTCTCAAATAATTTACTTTTTAAAAGATTTTATTTATTTATTTGAGAGAGAGAGTGAGCGAGAGAAAGCACATGAGCAGGGGCAGAGAGAGAGGGAGAAGCAGACTTACAGCTCCTAGAAGTCTACATATTCCCACCACGCCTTTTTAAAAAGATTTATTTATTTGTGAGAGAGACTGAGAGAGTGTGAGAGTGCCAGCACACAATGGAGGAGGGCAGGAGAGGAAGAAACTTCAGACTCAGCACTGAGTGTGGAGTCGATGGGGGAGCTCGATCTCATGCCCTTGAGATCATGACCTGAGCTGAAACCAAGAGTCAGTCACTTAACTGACTGAGCTCTACCCAGGGAACCTCCTTCCCTTTTTTTTTTTTTTTTTTTTTTTAAGATTTTTATTATTTTTAAAGTAATTTCTATATCCAATGTGGGACTTAAACTTGTCACCCCAAGATCAAGAGTTGCATACTTTTCTGACTGAGCCAGCCAGGTGCCCTTCCACCCTCTTTTTTTAAATGTGGTTTAAAACAACACAGATTTATTATCTTACAGTTCAGGGGTCAGAAGTCCAAAATGGGTTTTACTGGGATAAAAATCAAAATATTGGCAGGGCTGCATTCTTCTGGAGACTGCAGGTGAGAATCTGTTTTCTTACCTTTTCCAGCCTCTAAAGGTTGCCTGAATTCCTTGGCCTGTGGCCCCCTTCCTCTATGTTCAAAGACGTCAGTCTAGTGGCTTCAAACCTCTCACTGACTAACCTTTGTTTCCCTCTTTCACTTACAAGGACCCCTAATTTAATCATCTGCAAAGCTCCCTCCTCCCCCTTTAAAAAAAAAAGATTTTATTTATTTATTCATGAGAGGCACAGAGAGTGAAAGGCAGAGACACAGGCAGAGGGAGAAGCAGGCTCCATGCAGGGAGCCGGATGCGGGACTCAATCCTGGTACTCCAGGACCATGCCCTGAGCCGAAGGCAGACACTTAACCACTGAGCTACCCAGGTGTCCCGACGCAAAGTCCTTTTTTTCATGTGAGGCAATACAGTTCCAGGTCCCAGGGGTTAGGATTCAGACACCATTGAGAGGATATTCGACTGCCTACCACAAGCCCCATAGTCTGTAGTGTTTTCTCCTTCCAACTTTACACACTTTGCTTGGTGATCTTTCTTATTCTAGTGAATGATGCCATATTTCTATCTACAGCTACACTTGCAAATGATCACTGGACATCTCCCCTTGATGTCCCACAGGCTTTGGAATCCATGCTGTTTTTCACCTTAAGGTCTTTGCACACTTTGCTATCTTGGTAAAAATGAAAGTGCAGATATCTCGTTGATACTCTGTTTCCATTTCCTTTGGGGATATATACCTATAAGTGGAATTGCTGGATTATATGGTTGTTCTATTTTTAATTTTTTAAGGAGCCTCCATATGGTTTTCTAAAGTGGCTGCTCTGGTTTGCATTCCCGCCAACAGGGTACAAGGGTTCCCTTTTTTCCACATCCTCACTAACACTTGTTATCTTTGGCTTCTTGAGGATAGTCATACTAATTGGTGTCAGGTGGTTTTGATTTGCATTTCTTTGATGATTAGTGATATTGAGCATATTTTAATGTACTTATTGGCTTTAAAAAAAAAGAGTTTAAGTAATGTCTACACCTAATGTGGGGCTTGACTCACAACCCTGAGATTAAGAGTCACAAGCTTTATTGACTGAACCAGCCAGCCCCCGCCCCCCTGCCCCCCACCTTTTGGCCATTTTGATGTCTTCTTTGGGAAAATGTCTGTTTAGTTTTCTCATTTTTATTTATTTTTTTTAAGGTTTTTTTTTTAAATTTTATTTATTTATTCATGAGAGACAGAGGGGGGTGGGGCAGAGACACAGGCAGGGGGAGAAGTAGGCTCCATGCAGGGATCCCGATGTGGAACTCGATCTCAGGTCTCCAGGATCAGGCCCTGGGCTGAAGAGGGCGCTAAACCGCGGAATCACCCGGGCTGCCCAGTTTGCTCATTTTTAAATCAGATTTTTGTTGTTGTTGTTTTTGAGCTATATGAGTTCTTTATATATTTTGGATATTAACTTCTTATCTAATATATGGTTTACAAATATTTTCTCCCATTCTTCAGCTTTGCTTATTCGTTTTATTTGATTTTGTGTGCGTGTATAAGGAAGATTTTAGTTTGATGTTGTCCCACATGTTGATTTTCACTTTTGCTGCTTGTGCTTTTGGTGTCGTATGCAAAAAAACATCACCAAGATCAATGTGAAGGAGCTTCCTCTATGCTTTCTTCTAGGCATTTTATAGTATCAGGTCTGATGTTTATGTCTAATCGGTTTTAATTTTTGTGAGTGCTGTAAGGGGTCCAATTTAATTTTTTGTGTAGTTACTGGTAGCAACGTATTTTCCTAGAAGTGTGTGCCACACTCAGGAACATCAACCTTCCAAATATATTTCAAGTATTTGCTTAATGGCTAAATAGTATTTATAAGCTTCCATCAGACAGTATGATATCTATGGAGAGATAATCTTAGACATCTTTAGTTTCTCAATATTTTGAGGAAAATGCCTAAAATGATGTACACTCCTTCAATGAATGTATTAATCATCTTGTTATTTCATACAATGTTGCGCCTTTATAAATGCAAATTATTTAAAGTAATATAAAAACTGCATTCCACCAATGCTGACAATGGATGATTCCACCCTAGCAAATATGAAATCAGTTGGGTAGCTAGCTGCTAGTGATTTTCTTAAGAGGCTAGTGAAATCCTATTACTTTATCATTTGAAATCTTCTGAAGGCAATAAGTTCCCTTCATGGCAAAGCCCAGTCCTTAGCCTGGTTTACTTTGGTCCACTCCACCTCTCTAGTTCAACTTCTTATTAGCAATCTACTTGCTTTTCCTAGACTTAACCATTTTCCTATAACAATTACAATTTAGGCATGGGAGTCTTGGTTATGCTAATTTAAAATAATTTGTATTTTCATTCAAAGTAAAGCCAAGAACGGATCATAGTCTATTCACTTGCCCTTCTGCTGCCTATCTTGTAAGCACAGAGCCAATTCCATTTCTCCCTTTGTGCAGGGACAATAAACACTATAATGACATTTCAGACAATCATAATACCATCTAACGTCATGGGACATGATTTACCCACATTTGGATTCCTCATACATAAAGAGTACATATAAAGAGATGTAATCAAAGTGTGGGTGGTAGGATGAGTTTTTCGATATTTATTTACAGAGCAACCTTATTACTGCTCTATAGCTCTATTTTGAAGAAAAATCTAATGATTTAAGAGTCACAGTTGGAGTCAGTTTTCTCAGTCCAAAATGTCCAACTATTCTGGAGACTTTCCATATTGTGGAATAACCTTCTCTGACTTTTTCATCTGGCTTATTCCTATTTATTCTTTAATATTCAGCTCTGATATCACCTTTTCCTTGCTTTCATAGGTTTAACATACTGCATTGTAATGTCTGTCCCAATGACTAGACTGTGAGTTCCCAAGACAGGGACTAGATTTTTCTTTTACCTAAACATCTAATGTGGTGCTTAATATGTAGGATCATTACATACATGTTTTTTTTTTTTTTTTGAATGATCTTAATTTCTGTGAGTGAATTTCTTCTTGCCTTTAATATCTTTTGGTCCTAATCAGTACCACATTATCAGTGGTATATGACTCAAAAAAGGTAGAGTCCCTTGACTTAATGTATCATTAAAATATTCTGTATATTAACTATTTCCAATGCCATTTTTATAAATTTATTTTTATTTTTTATTTATTTATTTATGATAGTCACACAGAGAGAGAGAGAGGCAGAGACATAGGCAGAGACATAGGCAGAGGGAGAAGCAGGCTCCATGCACTGGGAGCCCGACGTGGGATTCGATCCTGAGTCTCCCGGAGCCCAACGTGGGATTCGATCCTGGGTCTCCAAGATTGCGCCCTGGGCCAAAGGCTAAACCGCTGCGCCACCCAGGGATCCCTCCAATGCCATTTTTAATGGCTGCAAAGAATTCCATTGCGTGGAAGAACCAGAATTATCTAACCAACTGTTCTTTTTGTATTAGATACATTTCTAAGTTGTTATACATGTGCAGTAAATGATGGTACACATTTCCCCTTTGCCAACACTGGGTACTATAAATATTTGCAATGAGAGAGGTAAAAAATATTCTCTTGATATTAATTTACATTTTCTTTGGTTATTAGTGGACTTGAAACTTTTCCCCCCTGTATTTTATTTAATTTTAAAAAAATATTTTAAATTTTTATTTAATTTTAAAAAATATTTTATTTATTCATTGCGGAGAGAGAGAGCGCACTTGAGGGAGCATGAGCAGGGGGAGGGGCAGTTGGAGAAGGAGAAGCATACTCCGCATTGAGCAGGGAGCCCCCATTGAGCAGGGAGCCCGATGCAAGGTTCCATCTCAGGCCCCTGGGATCATGACCTGCATAGAAGGCAGATGCTTGGGCAGCCTGGGTGGCTCAGTGGTTTAGTGCCACCTTTGCCCCAGGGTGTGATCCTAGAGCCCTGGATCGAGTCCTATGTCTGGCTTCCTGCATGGAGCTTGCTTCTCCCTCTGCTTGTGTCTCTGCCTCTTTCTCTCTCTCTCTTTGTGTGTGTCTCTCATGAATAAATAAATAAAATCTAAAAAAAAAAAATTAAAAAGGAAGGCAGATGCTTAACGCACTGAGCCACCAGGCACCCCTCCTCTGTATTTTTAATAGCTATTTGCTTACTCATGAGGTGGCACATTTCTCAACAAAGAAAATAATTTGGAGTATCTGTAAGGAAATGGATGCTTTCTTTAATAAAATTAAATCTAGCTCTTCTCAGCAAAAAAAAGAAAACTTTCCCGGAAAATTTCCTGAGGACCTTATAACTCCAAATGTGATACCACACAATTCCCCTCTCCCTTGAGGATCTTTGGCTAAATACAGTGCTACTATCCTCTTTAAGATATGGAACTCTAAATGACAATATAGATGTGACCAGGTTGGAATATTTTTAAAAGTTTATACTCCGGACAGAAAAAAGTAATATGGTCAGGAGAGTAACCCAAAACTACAGAATGTTTTTAATTGATGTTTTTGTTCTATCTATTGCTATGTAACAAACACTCCCAAAACTCAGTGTCTTAAATTGACAAGTACTTATTATTTTTAATAATTTCTGTGTGGGTTAACTGGATCCAGCTGTGCTGTTTTATACCATGTGCTGTTGGCAGTGCTGCAGTCATCTGAGGATTCAACCTGGCTGGAATATCCAAGATGGCTCACTCTCATGACATAAAAGTAGATCTTGGTTAGCACACTTGCTGAAAGTAGAGTTGCCCTTTACAAAGCCTCTACCTCTTGTGTGACATACACAAGGGAAAAAATAATTTAAAAATTCTCTAAATGTAATAAGTTGATGTGGGTCATTTTGAATTTCTAGATATTAAACATATAAACTTTTAAACTTTTGAGTTTCTATTAGAGTGGGTGACACATTTTAAAGGAAAATGTATTTTCCTTTTAAATTTTAATTGTTCCCAGAGCCCAATGCCCAGTAAATATATTGTTAATAAAGACTACTGACATAAAAGTTTTACCTAACATTAGTAAGATTTAATGAATGTATCATTGTCTCACAAGAAGGGTGTTGCAAGCCAGGACCATCTATTTCCAGCCTATACTACCATAAGCTATAAGGAGCAACAATTTGAAGAAAACTCCAAATCCAGAAATACACATCCAGGCTCATAGCAAATCATGTGGGTGGTACCTTTCCCCTAAATTATCTCATGTATACTCAAGCAAAATGCCAATAAATTACAATTGGGTAGGTTGGGTGTTTTTTTCTGGTAGAAAGAAAATTTTCTTTGTATATAGGTAAGGGTTTATAGATCAATAATCTTCTTGATTTCACTATGAAATTACATTCTCTTTGCTTGGGTTCCTCTGAGTTATGCACAGGCTTCCTGCTCTGCATGTACTGTTTTTTTTTTCTCCCTTCTTCTTTCCCCTGCTATGGTTTTTTATTTTTACATATGCTGAAGGCAAGTAAAATTATGAAAAATTTTACTCCTTAATTCTGTCAAGATGGTAATGTCTGAGAAATACAAACTAGGATAGTGATTAAAAAAACTTGAGCCTGGCTTTATAGGAGGTAATCGTTTCCCCCCTTTCTTCCTTTTTGTGTAGCATTTGAGCATGTAATATAGGGTTACGAGTAATGCAATACTGTAAACTCACCTGCTGATAGTTTCTATGAAAGCTTTTGACTAGAAAACATCCATGATAGTACCAAAAATATAAACAAATTTTAACAAATGGTAAAACTGCTTTCCATATTAAGATAGCCATTGATGCCAAGATCCTGCCCCCTCTAACTGGTAGTAGTTGTATAGATTCAAGCAAGAGCTTCCAAGTCAGAAAAATTAAAGCAAGTATCTTAAGAGTTTTAACTCAATCCAAATGATATATACTGAGTACCTACAATGTTCAAGATTGTGCCACGAAGGAGCTTAATAGCTGATGGATAGTTCACCCTGAAGCACTGATTCTATTCTTTAGACCTAAACAATAATCCACAGCTATTGTATTCTGTGGCTAGAAATGAAGTTCCCTCTTCTACCTTCCATGTGCTTTCTTTTGAATCCCCAATTTTTGCCACGTATTTTACTGTAACCAGGGCAAAGTAAAGCAAGAGGTTGTATAAATCTGAAAAACTGTAAAAAGTAGTTGACAATTTTTTTTGGGAATATTCGGGTAATTGTCTTATGTCCTCTTTTGTTTCACCAGTAGTGTTAACAGAGAGCTGGCAAATCCATGACAGATACAAAACTTAGCCCTAGTCATTTACTTATTTATCTAAATTTATTTTTTAAGCTTTTATTTATTTGACAGAGAGTGAGCAAGCATTAAGCAGGGAGGATGGGAGAGGGAGAAACAGACTCCCTGCTGAGCAGGGAGCCCAATGTGGGGCTCAATCCCAGGACCCTGGGAACATGACTTGAGTCGAAGGCAGATGCTTAACCAACTGAGCCACTCAGATGCCCCAGCCCATCATTTATATTGAATAATTGTGACAACACTGTGTTTAGGACATGCTCATTGTCATCTGCTCCTTCTCAATGGCAGACATTTATTTAGCAAATACTTTACTAGCAATTATACAAGATATATTAACATACTCAAGGTAAGACTATCTGCACAAATCTGGGGAGGCAAAAATGCTATTATTAGCCTTTTATTAATGCCTCTCTACCTCAAAAGAGCCTCCCTGTCTCCTTCCCTACAGATGTGTTAAAGGTCTATTGAAAGTTGTCCCTTTACGTCAGGCACACCCTACTCCCTCTTATTCCAGACTTATTCATTTAACAATCTGAAATATAGGGGCACCTGGGTGGCTCAGTAGGTTAAGCACCTGCCTTGGGCTCAGGTCATGATCCTGGGGTCCTGGGATCAAGCCTGGTACTCCTTGCACAGTGGGGAGCCTGCTTCTTCCTCCCCCTCTGCCTGCCACTCCCCCTGCTTGTGCCTCTCTGTCAAATAAATAAAATCTTAAAAGAGAATCTGAAATATAAATCTGAGGTGTTTAGTTTTTCAGGGACTTAAAGAAAGCCAAGCCATTGATGTGGCTTGCCTCTTACCCCGGTAATACATGAATCACCAATTCGGATGAGAAAAATGTCTGCTTCATCTTTGGAGTATTTAAATCTACTTGCGCAAAACAGGTATTTAACAAACATTTGCAATGATATGCGATTTGGTGCAGGTGAATTCATCTTAGTGTTTCTAATAGGTGAAGCGCTTTTCTGAAGAAGATACCCCAATGCTCCGTGTCTTTTCTCGTTTACCTCCCCCCCTCCAAATTCCCATGAGATCTCAGCTGAAATTCAGTTTCCTTTTCAAGCCCATCTCAAACAACCCTTTCTCTAGGCAATTATTTCGCCACTCAAACCAACATATATATATATATATTTTTCTGGCTCCTCCATGGTACGTCCTAACTTAATTTGACCTCAGTTTTTTGCCTCACTTTCATTTTAGGCAACGGCAAGTATATTAGACATTATTATTTTTTAAGGCCTTACGACTTCAAAGAGTACCTAAGGGTGAAAAACCACGTTCCTTAACGGTATTTGTTTTTCACTAAGGCATCAGGGAGACACTACCGTTGATAGTGGCGGTGGAGGGGAGGCCGCACCACGATGGCCTGCGCTGGTTTCACTCCTAATGTAACTTATCTCTTAAACTAATCTGAGAATGAGGCGAACCTAACTTTCACATTGGAAAATTACGAGAGGAAAAAAACCCCTGAGAGCTACAGGCAAGATGAGCCCCGCCTCCACGCGGCTCGGAGCAGCTGCCTCAGGAATCCTCCCTCCCTCAGAACCTCAGAACGTGGGGGAGGTCTGGCGGGGCGGCAGCTGCGAAGCAAGGAACCGGCCCCATTCCTCGTGGACACGTTCCCCCTCCCGTCCTCCGCCAAGCGGCGGCAGCTGCCGGGGCATCCCGGTGGAGAGGTCGCTCCAAGTCTTCGCGGCGCGCGGCGCGGGCAGCAGCTGACAGCAGTCGGGGGTGGGGACCCTGCTCCCTCCGGACGGGCGCAGCAGCCTCGGTGGCTCCCGCGCTGCCGCTCCGGGCTCGTAGCGGTCCCTCAGGTGTCCTCGTCCGAGTCCACGAAGACACCCTGGCAACGTGGGGGCGGGTCCTCTCGGCGCTGGGAGACCCCGTGGTAACCTGACAACAGAAGCAGCTGCAGAATCACCTCAGCAACTTGTCAGAACACCTCCCCAGGTCGGGGGTGGGAGGCGTGTGGGGGCGGGGGGAGCCGGGGCTCCTGGAAGGAGAGGTCTCTTCCCGCCGCTCGGGGACGCACAGCACCTCCGCCCCCCGCGGCCCCGCGGCCCCCTCGGCCGCCCGCGCTCCCCCGCCGCGCCGCGCCGCGCCGCGCGGCTGCCTCCGCCTCCGCGCCCGCCCGCCCCACCGTCCCGCGCGCTCGCGCACGCGCACGCCGCGCCCGGCGGCCCTCGGCGCTGTCATGGCGGCGGGGAGTAGCCTCAGTGGGCGCAGGGACGTCGGCGCGAGCCGTGGCGGGGCGAGCTGTCGCAGGAGCCACCTCACCGCCGCCCGCAGCCTCCGTCGCGGTGTCCACGGCGCCAGCACGGGCTGTTTTTGCAAAGGCTGAGCGCAGGGGTCGGGCGGGCCAGGAAGCCATGGAGTTCTGTGCAGCCGCGGACTCCCGGGGAGCGGACTAGGGAAACTTGGAGGCTGCGACCAGGTGCACTGACCTCTCTCCCTCCCTCCTCTCCGCGCCGCCGCCGCCGCCGCCGCCCTCCCCTTCCCTCTCGCCACAGCACACAGCTCCCCGCCTCCCGCCGTCGAGCCTCAGGTGCCCGAGTGCTCCACTCCTCCCCCTGGGCCGAGCGAGGAGAGCGCTCCCCGCCCCTTTCCCCCGCCTTTTCCTGCCCTGGATCTCCGCCGCCACCTCGGTCTCGCGGCTCCCTGGCGGGGGTGAGGACGAGTCCCGGGGGTCTGGGTGAGGAGGAACTTTCTACTGCTGTGGTAGCTCGCCCCTCCCCCCCGGACCCTTCATTTCCCCGCGACAGTCTCCCTCCCTGTGCACCTGTGAGGAGAGGTAGCCCCGCGCCGGGAACCTGCGGGCGTGTGGGGGAGGAGTGAACCTGTGCGGGGGCCTCCGGAACCCGCCTTCGCTTCGAACCTGCCTTCGAGCCCGAAGGGGTAGCGGGTGGCTGGTCGAGAGGTCGCTGTAGTAACTTGTTTGACGGACAGTAACGATTCCCCTCCACCCCCTCCCCCCAAAAAAGAACCCCCGAAACAAAACCTAGCGTTTTTAACATTTATTTAATCTTCCAATAGGGTTTGGCGTTGTTGTCAGCCTCGGGGAGAGAGATTGGACAAATATTCTCCAAGAGGACGAGGGCGACGCCAAGGACTTTCCCCGTCAACTGCTTCTGGGGTTTCTCCACAACTTGGAAGAGTGACTGACCCTTTTCGTGTCGTGTTGCGTGTGTGCGCTCGCTCCGAGTGCAGCAGTTGCTGTCCCGTAGTGACTCCTAGTTGCCCTTCCTCGTGAACCAGCTAGCAATGGCTAGTGAAGACAATAATGTCCCTTCCCCGCCACCAACAGGTGATGACGGGGGAGGTGGAGGGAAAGAAGAAACCGCTGCTGAGGAGAGCGCATTGTCCCTGAAACCAGGGCTCCCCATCAGGGGCATCAGAATGAAATTCGCCGTGTTGACGGGGTTGGTTGAAGTTGGAGAAGTATCCAATAGGGATATTGTAGAAACTGTCTTTAACCTGGTAAGTACATACCTATTTTATAAGCATGTATTCTCAGGGGGCTGGGGAACGAGACGTTAAAGCTGGAGCCATGTGCTTGATTCGAATTGCTGATGGCTTTTTCCATGGATAAAAGAACAAAATTCTACTGGCCTAAATGAAAGAAGGTCTTGTATTTTTCAGTTTAAGGGGAATTACGTAAATTTAAGTGCTCCAGGTTTCCTGCAAGTGAACTTTCGGGCTAAGGAAGTAGTTGTTGCTTGGAAGTATTTTTGTGTGAGTTCAGTGGAGGAGTTTTATTATATAAACATTTTTTTTTTTTTCCTTGGGATGTGTAGCTAAGTCTGCGTTTCTTTTTAACATTTTAAAGATATTTTTTGTGACTTTTTTGGAGTTGAGAAACAAATGCCCTACATACTTCTTACTCTTGAGTCTGCCTAGGTTACATTTTGCTGTATGTTTCGAACTCAAAAGTTTTGTTCACAGGGCTGATGAAAGGTCAGTTTGCCACAAAGTTAGTATTTATATTTTGATCAGTTTTATTTTTAGACGTAACTAAAAAAAATTAAATTTTGGAATTAATTTAGGGTTTCATCTTGTGGAAAATTGAATGGCAGTTTGAGAAGGATTGTGGCAGATGCAGTGTAATCAAACCTATTTCTTTGGTGAATGCGTGTCCAGCAGTAAAACATCTTTGGTCATTGGAAGTTGCTGGTTATATACTGTGAACTACGAATGTTATTTTTGAGAGGTGGGCATGCAGTACTTTCATTTTTCTCTACTCCAGCCTTAGAAATGGTTATTTCTAAGGGGCCTTTTTTAGATTTCATTACTGCAACTTCTGTTGCTCATCTACTTAAAGATGAGAAGTAAATTATTCCACCTCTTCTGCCTACTTACCTGTGTTTGAAGATAACCGATGGGAACAAATATGAATATGTAATAGCTCTAATAACTGTCTAGCACCCTTCCCTTTTGCCTCTGTATTTTCAAGGTTAGGCTTGTTTTATTCCAGGGCAGTTAATTATTTCCTTCACTAGACCTTTACCAATAGTCTGGTCACCTGCAGTATGACTTCTAGAATGAGAAAGAAGCTAAGTGAAATTCGCTTACTTTTGGAATATAAAAACTTTGAACAATAGGGTATTTCTCTAACATTTGTTTGCTTATATATAAAAAGAGACACACGGGTACACATTTTTTAAAAACTATAATGGAAATGTTCAAATATACATAAATACAGGATAGTACTCTGGTATCCATTATTTCAACAATTACTAAAACTTTGGGGATCTAGTGTGTTTTGTGATCTTTAAAAGTTTGTAAATCTCAAAAAGATACCTGGTAAATGGATTCATTCCTTCAAAATAGACTTGAAAAATTTTTAAAAGATTTTTCTTTTTCTAAACCTCATGTACCTTGACAAACAAATTTGTGGTACTGATACAGCCCATAATTAGTTGTTTGTGTGTGAAATACAACATTACTCTGGCAGAAGGAGGATTCGAACTCCTTTGTTCGTTAGAATGCCTCCTATGAAGGTAGATGACCGAACACGAGTCACCTGCATTCTATTAAGGGAAATCCAAATTCTGTAGTAATGGTTTGCTTATATACTGCTTAGATTTGTAGGCCTGGTAGGGATATAAGATTATCGGTTACATCCTGCACAGCTACCTGTTTTCATAGTAATAGGTGTCCAGTAAAAAGGAGAGGGAAAATCTGTTCAGTTATACCTCTTTACTGTCATTCTCTGCTCATGCAGAGCACGGGATTAGATTAGTTCCTCCCTTAAAATACTTCTCATGTTCTTTCATGGATATGTAGGGTCTTGGCTGGTCTTTAGAAAATCTTGAGAACTGAAATTTTGGGAATTTGATAAGCCAGTCCATCTCAACATTTTTAGTACTACATCACCTAAATATTTCCTGATAGTTATTAGCTTTGATCTTAATTCTGCTCAAAGAAGGAAATGACATTAATAATCATGATTTTATAGAGGTTGTGACTTGTATTTACTATGTGCCAGGCAATGGGCCAAATGCTTTACATGTTTTTAAATTCCCCTTTCAACAACTGTTTAATATATATCTCATTTTATAGATGAGGAGACTGAGACACTGAAAGGTTGAATAGATTGCCTGTAATTTGGTGATTCTTAGAATGGCAACCTTTCCAGGGGTACATCTTTCTCTTGAGTTGATATAGAATTGTTTGCTTCTCTCAGCAGGTATTTATAGCTCAGGCGTAACTTTCCTCAATATGAGGATACAAAAAACACTGGTCCTACTAAATATTAATGATGAAATAAATCTCCATCAGAAGAATTCTTTTTCTTTTCTTTTTTTTTCTTTAAGAGAGAGCGTGAGTTGGGGGGATTGGGAGGGGGCAGAGTCAGAGGGAGAGGGAGAGAATCTTAAGCAGACTTCACCCTGAGCCCAGAGTCAGATGTGGAGATGGATCTCATGACCCTGAGGTCATGACCTGACCTGAATCAAGAGTCAGAGGCTTAACTGACTCTACCACCCTCATTTCTTCCTCTAACATTCAAATAGCTTTCACAAAACTGCTTTAAAAAGTAAAAAACTGCTTAAAAGCAAAAACGTTTTTCTGGTCATTCAGTTGTTTTTTTTTTTTACTTGGCATTTGGATGTAGAAAGCTTATCATTAACATTTTTTATATTGTGTTAAAATTTATAAAATTGTGAAAAATAGAATACAGACAGAATATGTCATATGTGTAAGTAATAAGCTCTGTAAATCTTCCATCTAACTTAATCAGTATATTACCAATTTCACTGAATCTTTGTGTGTTCCTCCTTTATCCTATCTTCACTGGAGTTTTCATTAGTAAGTTTAACATTTATAGCTATCATAACTTTTTCTGGCATTTTGTTAAATGCCAGATTATGTCCTACTGTTGCTTTTTTACTGATTACATATTAGCTACTTTAATAATATTTGTGCTGTTAAAATTAAACAACTTCCCTTCCCTTGGAGTTGTCCAAATTAGTAATAGAGCCATACATTCAGAGATCTTTACAAAGTACTGTGTCCTAACTTTGCTAATGTAGCTTGGCCTTATTGTAACTTGATCAAAATGCCTTTGAAATTTACCACTGTTTTTATAATTTCTTTTGCAAATCTGTTTTATGGGTAAGTTTTGATTAATAGTACAAGTGAATTCAAGTGTTTCAAACTTTTAGTCAACTTTTACATTTTTCTTGTTGCAACTTAAAACCATTTCATTTTGTTTTTATCTGTATGCTAAAATAATTTGTCAAGACGTTTGGACCCAGAGTAATTAATAATGTATTGGCATGTTTTCAGGAACTTGCTGAGTTTAAGGTTTCTATCAGGTCTTTAAAAGTATTCAGTTCAAGGATATTGTTTCCCATGGGCTAGTGACAAATACATGTTTTAATGAAATTTGTTTAAAAAGTATATGATTTTCATTAAAATGTTAAAGCTTAGAAGATAGAATGTAACTTTTCATGACTCATTATATGTCATTTGGTATAGGTCTTGCTAAAGATATTAATGGTACAAACTTTTAATACCTCCAGGAGCTGAGAATGTCACATAGAGGCTCTGTTAGTATTGACTGTGTGCAGAGGGGTATACTTGTAGACTTAAAGGGGCAGCTTCTATTCCATTCTGGTTGGTTGTTGGACTGTGGTAATAGGGGCCCAATAGTCTCTCATACCTTTTGATTTTTCAGGAAGAATTGGAAATTTAGATTTTAAATAACATTTTAAAATGTCCAATTAAATATTATAGAAACCTATAAAATTTGAGGGAGTTATTTTTCAAGCCTTTATATGAACGTTTATTAGATAATGACACAAGATGCTTGTTAATGTGTTCCCCCAACCCCCATGAATTTGTACATCATGTTATAGGTAATAGAAAACTTGAGCTGGTTTTAAACACAATAAAAAGGATTTATAGTCTCCAAGTCCAAAGGTAGGACAAGACTGACAGTTACACAGTAATGTTAAAGATCAGTTTCTTTCTGTTTCTGTTCTGCTTTCTTCAGTCTGTTGCTGTTCTTCTCACGATTGTAGGATGGCTGCCAGTGATGGTTGGGGCCATATATATTTTTGTTCACATCTCTTGGGAGACAGAGCCTCACTGTCCTAACATTCCAGATAAGAGTCCTGACTGGATTACTGAACTAGTGACTGTGGCTATTGAAATGGTTGATTGGCTTAAGCAAACCTAGGCCAGGATAGGGTTAATTTTCTTTGAAGTGTATGGCCTCTCTGGGGAGAGGTGGATACACAAATGAAAATTTGGAAGAATTTCAAATAAGAAATGGAAGGGTAGGGGTGCCTGGGTGGCTCAGTTGGTTAGGTGTCTGATTTTGGCTCAGGTTCTGGATCTTGGGATCCTGGGCTCCAATCATGTGTTGGGCTCCATGCTGGATGTAGAGCCTGCTTGGGATTCTCTCTCTCTCTCTCCTGCCTCTTTCCTGCTTGTATGCACACGTTCTTTCTCTCTCAAAATCTTAAAAAAAAAAAAAAAAAATGAAAGGATAAATGGATAGTTGGATAAACAAGCAACGATGTCCACTATTCTTTCCAAATGCATGATAATATAATAGTAATATGTTTGTTTATTTATTTATTTATTTTTTTTAATATGTTTGTTTAAAGAGAAAAAATTCATTCATTAACTCAATATCCTATTGTGATTTTGAGCAAGTTTTTAAAAAACCCTTTGTGCCATAGTTTTTCCTCTGTACAATAGGGAAACTACACTGTAGCCAGGATTAAATGAATAAATACTTGTAAAGCACTTAAAATAACATGTGGCACATTGCTATTATAAGTATTGATATTATTTTAATATTTGTAGTTTTAGATAAGTCATCATATACCAACCTTATTTTTTATTGCTGTATAGCTATTACTAGCCTTATTGGCTCTGCAATATATTATGTAGTTCTTTTGAAATATACTTAATAGCCATTGTGATTTTTTAGAAATGACTTGCTTTTAAACACCTTTGTTGAAATTTACGTACCGTAGAAAATCACTTGTTTTAAGTATGCAATTTAGTGATTTTTATTAAGTTTACAGAGCTGCGCAGGCATTACCACAATCTAATTTTAGAACATTTACATCCTGTGTTCAAGATGTTTCATAGTTTTAGCTCTTGCATTTAGGCCTGTGATTCATTTTGAGTTAATTTATTAAAAAAGAATTTAAGTAATTTCTACACCCAGCATGGGGCTTGAATTCATGATCCCAGGATCAAGAGTCTCATGCTCTTCTGACTGAGCTATCCAGGTGCCCCCATTTTGAGTTGATTTTTGTATGATGTGATAGAATGATAAGATAGGGTCTAAATTCATCTTTTTGTATATAGATGTTACTGCTTTTTGTTGAAATGGGTATTCTTTCCCACTGAATTATCTTTGCACCTTTGTCAAAAATCAGTTGACCATAAGTGTAAGTTCCTTTGATCTGTCTGTTCTTTACTACTGCCCCACTGTCTTAATTACTAAAGCTTTGTAGTAAGTATTGAAATAGAGATGTATGTCCTTTTACTTTATTCTTCTTTTTTCAAGGTTATTTTGGCTATTCTCTGTTCTTTGCATTTACATATTAATTGTCTGATTAGTTTATCAGTTTCTGTGAAAAAGCAAGCTGGGATTTTGACGGGGAGTTGTTGAATCTATCGGTAACTGAGGAATATTGAGTTTTCCATTCCGTGAATATGGACTGTCTTCCCATTTATCAAGGTCTTTCTTAATTAATGAATGTTTTATATTTTCAGTGTATGAGGAGATGAATTATTTGAATTAAAAGTTTTTTTTTTTTGCTATCAAAATACTTCTTTAGGCAGCTTTGTGCATTGAAATTTCTAGAAATGGAATAAATGGTTCAAAGTATATAACATTTATATAGATCATGAGTGGATATTGTTTATTAATGTTGATAATTAAAAGGAACTTAGGTAAATTGATGAATTTTAAAACCTTTATAGTTTCTTGGAGGTGATGGAATTAGTCATTTAGGTCCTGCAGGTATACAGTTTTGTTTCCATTTAAATTGGTCCACTTTAAACTGAGAAGTAATTTGGAAAACTGAAAAACAGAATTTTTCTTTTGTTTGTGAATTAATAGAAAAAGAAAGCTTTTGTTTTTCATACTGACCTAGCTAAACTTATCTAGCATATTTAATTTTTATATTATAAGGTATCTCTTTCCACACATAAATCCTTTAAAGTATTTTTAATAGTTTCTGTATATGTGAAGGAAAAATATCAAGAGTGCATTTGTTTTATAGTACTTAGATAATAAATTGTTTTATTTATCTTTATACTTTAGAACTTTTTACAGTGTTTGATATTCAAAAATGTTTGTTAAAAAAAAAGTTTGTTAAATTAAGTGGAAATATCCCAATCTTATCATTTAATAAATTATAGTCATTAGCCTAATTTTATTCTTTTCTGAAAAAGATGTGTTGTTCAGAACTTAATCCATATTTCTTTTACTATTTTCTATTATGAAGTTACTTTTTATGTAGATTGCATTTTTCTTTGTACAGTTTTGAGTTACTTCAATATCTGTAAGTTAACAAATTTTGTTAACTTGCTTTTCAGAATAGTCTCTTATAACCTCTTAGTGTTTTCCTTTTCTCTAGTATTATTTCATGTAATGGGATATATACTCAGAAACTTGTATGCAGTGAGTCTTACTAGTGAGTCTTTGGCTTAAAAGCTGTTGGGACAATATATAAAGTAAAAAGCAGAAGAAAGAAACAATAAAAAATAGAGATTACATGAATTCTTTCTAATTTGCTAAACTAATTTCATAAAACACTACTAGTTTTAGATTTTTAAGATGTTTTGTGTGTCTTTGTGTATCTTTTCTGATTCTTCACAGAGATTTAATTGGATTTGTCCAAGAGTAATACATGTGACTGAGATGTGTTGTGTGAAGTGCAGAATTTCTTGTTAATAGAGGTTGTGAAAGACTGCATATTGGGGATTTTGTAGAGCAGACTCTTTAGGTAGGAAATTGTACACCAAAAGACTTCTAAGATTATGTAACTATCTGAAGTTCGTGTTCTAATTTTTGTTAGAAACCGCACCTGGGTGTTTACATTTATTTCTCAGGCTTCTTTTGACCAGAGTTATAAGTCTTTTAGTAATTTATGTCCTATAAAAATTGCAGTTTTAGAGGTGAGGGGCTGGATTTTCCATATATATTTTGAGAAAGATGAAAACTGATGAGGTCTCAGTTATGTTTTTGTTTTTTCTTTTTAAAGATTTTATTTATTTATTCATGAGAGACACATGTACAGAGAGGCAGAGACATAAGCAGAGGGAGAAGCAGGCTCCTCGCAGGGAGCCCGATGTGCGTCTTGATCCCGGAATTCCAGGATCACGCTCTGAGCCGAAGGCAGGCTCTAAACCGCTGAGCCACCCAGGAGTCCCTCAATTATGTTTTGTTAGAAGTAAATCAGCTTGGGAACTGAAAAAGATACTCTTTTTGCCTAATAAGATCTTTGTTCAATGAATAATAGCTTAATTGTGGTGCGATATTTTTATTTATAAACTATAGTAAATCTTACAAAGCAATGAGAATTTTAAATTATCAGTCCTCTAATGAGGTGTTTGGATTTTGTTGTTTCTAGTGAAAAAACTGAGAAAGTAGTACAAATATGTTATCTTTTTAAAGTTTTAATTTAATTAATTTTAGGGCACCAGTGAGTGGGTAGAGGGGCTGAGGGAGAGGCGGGGAATGCCAAGCAGACTCTGGATTTCACCACTCAGATCATGACCTGAGCCAAAAATCAAGAGTTGGATGCTTAATGGACTGAGCAACCCAGGCACCCAATACAAATATGTTATCTTAAATCCCATATTACAGTATCTAGTTGAAACTAGTCTTTATGATCTTTGGGCTTCAATATCTTGAATAAAAATAATTCTGTCTCAGAGCTTATAAATACATTTGTATTTGAGTTACTTCAATATCTGTTTTATCACTAAGGAACAAATTTTGTTCTTTTCAGAATAGTCTCTTATAACCTCTTAGTTTTTTCCTTTTCTCTAGTATTATTTCATGTAATGGGATATATACTCAGAAACTTGTATGCAGTGAGTCTTACTAGTGAGTCTTTGGCTTAAAAGCTGTTGGGACAGCTTTATGTTAAAAAGATTTTAACATAAATCATTTTTAAAAAAGTGTTGGTTTTATGTTAATACATGAAACTTAAAAAAAAGTCCTGATAATAATATGATAGTCAATCAGTTTCAAATTGGTGTCAACAAATCTAGGGGTGCCTGGCAGGCTCAATTGGAAGAGCTTGCGGTTCTTTTTTTCTTTTTTAAAAAGACTTTTATTTATTTATTTGAGAGAGAGAGAGAGAGAACACAAGTGGAGAAAAGGGGCAAGAGGAAGAGGGAGAAGCAGACTCTCTCCTGAGGCAGGGAGCCCCATGTGGGGCATGATCCTGGTATCATGACCTGATCTGAAGGCAGATACTTAACCCACTGGGCCACTCAGGCGCCTTGAGCTTATGATTCTTGATCTTGGGGTTGTGAGTTTGGGCCCCACATTGGGTGTAGAAATTACTTAAAGTAACTTTCTAGAAACAAAGTAAGCATGCATTTTAGAGGCTCATTGGTATCTAAAATGGAGAAAAACTATTACTTATTACAGAAAATTATATAAAGGTATTGTAAAATGATTAATATTGTTATCACTAACTCATTTTCTTACATCAAATTGCTATGAAATTGATAGACATTAAGCAGACACAAAATCCATAGCATTTTTAGATAATTTTCCTTGTTGCAGTCATGAGTGGATAGGCAAAGTAGTGCCAGTGGCCAGAAGTGTGAGTGGGTGATTTTGTCAGTTTACTAAAACATTAGGTGGATTTACAGTTCTTAATCTATTTCAAAGACTTTTTGGGTTCAGTTTTTATTTTCAGTGTTGGTAAGATGATCTCTGACTCTTGAGGTAGGGGAAACATACATTGATAACTGTGATAGGCTTTTGAGTTTGAAATTAATTTTTTTTTGCTTTATCATAGCAATATCTAAGACTTACTGAGCGTGCCAGCCTCTGTTTGATGTGTGTATTAACCCAATTCATACAATTTACATAGGTGTTTCTACCAAAATGCCTTGTGTTTTTGCAAAAGCAGACTAAGAAACAGGATTTATGGGGGGAAAATAGGATTGGGGTGGGCCATTCAAAACCTGTGGCACCTTGTGACCAGAATACTAACAAAATCAATAATAATCCTGGATGAAAATACTATCAAGGTTAAATCTCTACTAGTATTTTCATGTTAGCATCACATTCACTTTGTGGTAGTAACCCTGGAGCTCATGCTTCCTTCATTGATATGTAGGCTTGGTTATTTTAGTTCTGATAGACAACATTTTTATCAGTATTAAATATGTGATCCACGGTGTAGCTTTCCTCATTAATTCATTGTTTTAATACAGTGAGGAATGTTTTTGTGGTTTTTCATTCGTATTTGCAGATTGTTGGATATTTAACATTGTAGAAAAAGCATACTAGTTCTTGGAGTCATTAACCCAGGTACTATTTGCATTAAAGGAAAGCAGTTCTGCAGATTTTTAGGTTTTTCATAAAATCTTTGCATATTGCCAATTTATTCTTTTTAATTCTTTTGGAAAAAATTATGTATGAACCAGGATCATATCCACACTATTCCTACATTATTCTACTCTGTAATTCAAGGCAAAGATATAAATTGCATAGAAGATACTGTGCTATTATAATATTCATTTTATAAATGGTGAAACTGAGGCAGAGTATATGTAGCTTGCTTAAGTCATTGCTGAGATTCAAGTCCAGGGAGTCCACAACCTCAACTGTTAACCACTAGGCCATACATGGTCTATAACTACAAAAACCCTTAAATGTAAAAAAGTGGCTTAAGGCATCTTTCAATTTTGTATTTGAATAGTAACTCTGGGAAAGTAGATTGTTTATGAGCTGCCTAATATAGTCAAGATTTGCCTTATGAAAGGTAGGGTTATTCCTCCCCCCCCCATTTAAATACCTAAAATGCATGTTAGGAAAAGAGAGGTTTTAGTGAATATGATTTTTATTTTTATTTTTTATTTTTTGAATGTGATTAAAAAATATTTATTTATTTATTCATGAGAGACACAGAGAGAGAGGCTGAGACATAGGCAGAGGGAGAAGCAGGCTCCCTGCAGGGAGCCCAATGTGGGACTCGATCCTAGATCCCAAGATCCTGCCCTGAGCCAAAGGCAGATGCTCAACCATTGAGCCACCCAGGTGTCCCTTGAATGTGATTTTTAAATTGGATGGAATTAATGACATAGTTAAACATTATACAAGATAGTGGAATTTGCTTCTTTACTTTCATGGTTAAGATTTAATTAGCTTAGGGGTGCCTGCGTGGCTCAGTCAGTTAAGCATCAGCCTTTGGTTCAGGTAATGATCCCAGGGTCCTGGAATTGAACCTGTGTCTCCTTGGACTCTCTGCTCATCAGGGAGCCTACTTCTCCCTTTCACTCAGCCCCTTCCCCTGCTCATGTTTTCTCTTGCTCTCGTGTACTCTCTGTCTCATGCACTCTCTCTCTCTCAAATAAAAAAAAAAATCTTTTTTTTTAAGATTTTAAGATTTTAATTTTTTATTTTTTGAATGTGATTAAAAAATATTTATTCATCAGAGACAGAGAGAGGCACAGACATAGGCAGAAGGAGAAATAGTCTCCCTGTGGGGAGCCTGATGCAGGACTCCATCCCAGGACCTTGGGATCACGACCTGAGCCAAAGGCAGATGCTCAACCAGCATCTGAGCCACCCAGGTGCCCCTCAAATAAAAAAGCTTAGCTTCCAGAATTGAAATGACCTTCTATATCAATCCTATAAGAAAGTGGATTTTTGGGGCGCTTGGATGCTACCCTTGTGTAGCACAAGTGCGAAGGTGATGACCAGAGTGAGAGCTGGTGAAGAGCAGCACTTAGAAGCCAGGTAGTGGGCATGAAGGAGTGGCCAGGGGGAAAGGAGGAGCACCAGGAGGGCTGGGGCACAGAAGTCAGGCAGAAAAGAGTCTGAGGACAGAGAAAATGACCAATCATGTCAAACATCGTCACATGCTAGAAGACTCCATCCTCAAAAAATAAAAAAAATAAACTACTAAGGGATATACTTCAGAAGTAGAACCAAGAAATAGAGTGAAATGCAAGACATACATATGAGCCAACCACATAGTAAACATCAGTAAATCTAAGAAATATGAAGAAATATTCCTGTTTTCCAATATTCAGTGTCTCTGACTACAAGTTGTTTCATCCTGTGAAAGTCAAGCATTCTGTGATAAACTCAAGCATGGCCGTGTGATTTCCCTTGATCCATGAAATATGAATGGAAGTGACATGTCACTTGGGAGCAGACACTCTAAGAGCCTCAAAGTTCAATACTGTACAAAGTTTGGGGAAGGGAATGGCAAGAGATAAACCAAGATCCAGGTTAGTTATCTGTCATGTTAAGGAACTTGGCCTTTACCCAGAAAAGAATGAGAAACTAACTATAGAAAGATTTTGAAAGGAAAATCAAACGGTCAGATTTTAACTTTACACAAAATACTGCAGGAGTTGTGGAGAGTATTTAGAAGAAGACACCGAAGAAGCAGAAATACCAGCAGGTAAGCTACTGTAACTATACAGGAAAAAAAGTGTTGAGTACTGAACAGGTGCAGTATACTGAAGATGTAGAAGACAGGAGTAAAGAAATATTCACTATCCCAAATCATATTCCCAAACACCAATATTTAAATTAATTACCCAGAATTATCGCAGAAAAGACCAAATCACAAATCACAATCATTGTACTGTTAATTACCACTAAAAAGTTAAAAGTTCAAGTTTAGTTTTTTTTTTTTTATGATTTTAAAGAAGTAATCTCTACACTTAACGTGGGGCTCAAACCTACAACCCCAAGATCAAGAGTCACATGCTCTGCCACCTAAATAAGCCAAGTGCCCCGCAATTTAGTTATATGTAAAAACAATCCGAATAGGAATGTACTGGCACAATAATAAAGGACATTAAAAATTCATCCACATGGTATCCCCCCCACCTCATTTCATATAAGGTTGGTTATAAGATCAGAAATTAAATACCACATTGTATTTCACTTCTGTATAGCCATTAGATTGTACTCCCGGAAGTTTTAGATGGGGGGTGGGGGGGAAGAAGTCTTAGTCGAATATATAGGACAGACATCATCATCATCTAATAATGTAATCAATGTAGTCAATATTTAAATGTCACAAGGATGATTCACTTTCAACAGACAGGAATAAGAATGGGGTATACTTGTAAAGTATCAGAAAATCTAATAAACTAAATTAGACTTAAAATGATAAAATAAATAAATGAATAAATAAAAGGATAGAAGTATAGTTAAAGAAATGGGGTACCTAGAGGGTAAAGAATTGACAGTTTAAACTCCATGAAGACAAAGTCTGTACCTCTTATTCACTGTTTTATTCTCCGCATCTACCTGACACCCATGCCTGGCACACCATTTCTGCTCCACAAGTATTCATTGAATGAATGAATTAATCCCATTAAAAAAACATAATACATTTCATAAAAGGGAACAATATCATTTTATTAAATCATATGAGATAGGTCTAGCCAAAATAGCAGCATGTAAAATTGATTCTTTGACTTCTTAAATGTCTTATTTGAAAATTTAAATGCTAAATAAACTCTACTTAAATTTATACTTTATAGGAAGAAAGGATAATCTTGTCCCATAAATTTGAATATATGGTACTTTATACAGTAAATCTATTATGAAAACAAATCAATTTTAAGAAAAAGTCATATGAACATTAATCCTGACAAATAACTAAGACAACAACTGGTATTACCTTCTGCAACTGATTACCAAAACCATTATTATATCCTATTAATATACTCACTGTGATCAGTATATAGTCACCAAAAAGCCCCACTCTCTTGGGGCACATGGCTTGTTCTTGATCTCAGTCATGAATTCAAGCCCCACATTAGGACTAGAGTTTACTTAAATGAAATTAAAAGAAAATTAAAAAAAATCCACATTCTTATTTTTAATTCACTTTTTAAAAAGATTTTATTTTTTTGAGAGAGAGCAAGGAAGAGAGTGCAAGCAGGGGGAGTGACAGAGGAAGAGGTGGAGAGAGAATCTTAAGCAGGCTTCAGACCCAGCATAGAGTGCATTGTGGGGCTCAGTCTTGCATCCCAGAGATGATGACCTGGCCAAGATCAAGAGTCAGGTGCTTAACTGAACGAGTTATCTAAGTGCCCTGTAGTTCTTTTAGTGAGGGTCTTTGAGTGGTAAACTCAGTATTTGTTTAGAAATTTCTTCATATTTCCCTTGCTCTTGAATCTAGTTTAGCTGGATATAGAATTCTAGTTGATGATAATTTTCTCTTAATATTTTGAAGATTGTGTTTCCTCTCTAGTCTCTTATTGAAGTTGTCCCTGTTACAGTTTTAATTACTTAACTTTATAGCTAATCAGTTTCTGTGGTTGCTTTTAAGATTTTTTTCTTTGGTTTTGAGGTTCTGTAGTTTTACCATAACTTATCTATGGGTGGTTGTGCTTCTTAAATGTGTTTTTCTGGAGAATTCCCATGAATAATGGCTTTTCTTCATTTTACCCTTTTTTTTTTTTTTTTTAAGATTTCTTATTTATTTATTTGAGAGAGAGTACAAGGGAGAGCACAAGCAGGGGAAGGGGTCAGAGGGAGAAGGTGAAGTAGATTCCCCTCTGAGCAGGGTGCCTGACGTGGGGCTTAATCCCAGGATGGTAGGATCATGACCTGAGCCAAAGGCAGTTCACTTAACCGACTGAGCACCTAGGCGCCCCATTCATTTTATTTATTTGTATTTTGTAATTTCTAATATGTGACATGTTTTTTTCCATTCTGTCCTTCATGTCTCAATCTTTCATATTTTCGATCTTTCTTGTGATTCATATCTTTTTTCTGGTTTCTTCTTAATTTCCATTGAATCTGTAATCTAACCTGTTCTTTTGAGTTTTTCTTTTTATGGACTATACTTTTAGAAGTTACTCAAATTTGTATTGTTTTAAAAATAGAATCTTCTATTTTTTTCTTCTCTCTTGTTCTTTTATATCTTTAGTTATTCTGTTTTTGTTGTCTAGTAGGTATATTTTATCTCTGGGGGGGTGTTGTTTACAAGGGTGTTATGTAATCCTGGATTGTGAGCTAATTTTTCAGGAGCCTAGTTTCAGACAAGTAGAGTCTGTTCTATTGATTTATTTAAGTGCGATATTAAAAAAAAAGATTCAGTTGAGCAAAGTTCTTTTTTTTTTTTTTTTTTAAAGATTTTATTTATTTATTCATGAGAGACAGAGAGAGAGAGGCAGAGGGAGAAGCAGGCTCCATGCAGGGAGTCTGATGTGGGACTCGATCCCTGAACTCCAGGATCAGGCCCTGAAAGAAAAGAAAAATTAATAACTTTGCTGCTTACTACTATCTCTTGAAAAGATTTGGAAAAAGTTGAGCATTAAAGTTAAAATGGAAAAATTTGGCACGTCTCTGAGAGTTTTGTTTTAAATTCTTACTGCTATAGAATGTAAATATTGACTTCACTTGTGAAATTTTTGAATCCTGAAAGGATGTCCTGATTACTAATTAATACTCAAATTTGAAATGCCCCCTTTGAAATGGCAATTCCAACTGGATCCTTTTTTTCTTTTGATCATTGTTGCCTCCAGCTACTCATCTTCTGAATCACTTAGGGATAGTTTTCCTTTTTCCTTTTTCTCTATCTTGTTCACACAAGACCCAGATTTCTTCATTGGCACCAGGATTACTACTTAAGACTGTTTCCATTTCGTAAAAAGCAATTACTCTTTGATTCCCTTCTAAACCTTTTTGGAGCTCTGCTCTGGCTGCTATATTTGATGCTTAAATGGGAAAGAATAAATGATTATTAGCTACATTTTTTCTGTAGAAATTATTGTGTGACCTATTAAGTATTAACCTTTGCCCTCATTTCTTTCCACTCTGCCTCCTTGCTTATTCAGTTCTGGAGGCAGTAGCCCCTCTGCTTTAGTTTTTCCCTCTGCCTAGAAAGATTTCCTCTCAAATATCTAATTATATTATAAATATCAATAAATTACATGTATTTTTTTAAATTTTTATTTATTTATGATAGTCACATAGAGAGAGAGAGGCAGAGACACAGGCAGAGGGAGAAGCAGGCTCCATGTGCCAGGAGCCCGACGTGGGATTTGATCCTGGGTCTCCAGGATCGCGCCCTGGGCCACAGGCAGGCGCCAAACCTCTGCGCCACCCAGGGATCCCAATAAGTTATATGTAAATTATAAATTTCAAATCTTGAATTTTTCATATTCATAGTTTATAGTTTTTCTTCCTGAGTCCTAATTTTTTTTTTTAAAGAATTTATTTATTTGTTTGAGAGAGAGAGAGACAGAGCATGAGCAGGGGGTATGGGCAGAGGGAGATGGAGGAACAGAGTCTACATTGAGCAGGGAGCCTGATGTGGGGCTGGATGCCAGGACACTGACCTGAGCCAAAGGTACATGCTTAACTGATTGAGCCACCCAGGCACCCTCCTGAGTCCTACTTTTGATCTTACTTTCTTTAACATTTCAGGATTGTGTATCTGATCATTTTTATTTTCTTTGTTGTTTGGGGGATTCTCTTTCTGTAAGACTTGTTCTGCTCATTGGTGGGGACTGTTTCTTTATTGTGATTTTGTAAAAAACATTTGAGCTTGCATTGTATGGCTTTTATTTGTGGGTATAGTTTTTTTATTTTTATTTATTTTATTTTTTTAATTTGTGGGTATAGTTTGAGATCTGGGTTTAAAATGTACTCTTCCTGGCCGAATCGATGTTTGTTTCTTTTTTTTTTTTTTTTTAATTTATTTAATATAGTCACAGAGAGAGAGAGAGAGAGGCAGAGACACAGGCAGAGGGAGAAGCAGGCTCCATGCACCGGGAGCCCGATGTGGGACTCGATCCCCGGTCTCCAGGATCGTGCCCTGGGCCAAAGGCAGGCGCCAAACCGCTGCGCCACCCAGGGATCCCTCGATGTTTGTTTCTGTCATGCTCTACTCTTTGTTTTTTTTTTTTTTAAATTTTTATTTATTTATTTATTTATTTATTTATTGATTGATTGATTGATTGATTTATTTTTAAAGATTTTATTTATTTATTCATGAGAGACACAGAGTGGCAGCGACACAGGCAGAGGGAGAAGCAGGCTCCACAAAGGGAGCCCGATGTAGGACTCCATCCCATGTCTCCAGGATCACACTGTGGGAGGAAGGCGGCGCTAAACCGCTGAGCCACCTGGGCTGCCCTAATTTCATTTTTAAGCAATCTCCACACCCAACGTGGGGCTCAAACTCAAAATTCCAAGATCAAGAGTTGCATGCTCTTCTAATTGAGCCGGGCAGGTCTCTGTTCAGATGTTTCCTCATTAGAGGGCCTTTCCTACTGCCAAACTAGTACCCCATCTTCTTGTCACTCTTTGTCGTCACTCTTTGTCTTTTGTATCCTACTTTATTTTTCATAGCATTTATCTTCATCAGACATTTTTTTTTTTTTTACAATGTTAACACCTCATGTTTTCCAAGACCAATTTGAAGGTCTACAGAGAACAGAATTTCTCATGTATTTTAATATTTGACTGTGCTGGTATATTTTAATAAAATAGAAGTCTGTGGCTCTCTTTTATGTGTCCAAAGGAATCTAGATATTTTGATATCAAATCGAAGATTTGATACACATCACCTAGCACTGAAAAAATACATGACCTAACTAATGTTTAGTGCCCAGAAATCTGACCTCATTCCTTTTTCTTCTTCTTTTTTTTTTAATTTATTTTTTATTGGTGTTCAATTTACCAACATACAGAATAACCCCCAGTGCCCGTCACCCATTCACTCCCACCCCCCGCTCTCCTCCCCTTCTACCACCCCTAGTTCGTTTCCCAGAGTTAGCAGTCTTTACGTTCTGTCTCCCTTTCTGATATTTCCCACACATTTCTTCTCCCTTCCCTTATATTCCCTTTCAGTATTATTTATATTCCCCAAATGAATGAGAACATACACTGTTTGTCCTTCTCCGACTGACTTACTTCACTCAGCATAATACCCTCCAGTTCCATCCACGTTGAAGCAAATGGTGGGTATTTATCATTTCTAATAGCTGAGTAATATTCCATTGTATACATAAACCACATCTTCTTTATCCACTCATCTTTCGATGGACACCGGGGCTCCTTCCACAGTTTGGCTATTGTGGCCATTGCTGCTATAAACATCGGGGTGCAGGCGTCCCGGCATTTCATTGCATCTGTATCTTTGGGGTAAATCCCCAACAGTGCAATTACTGGGTCGTAGGGCAGGTCTATTTTTAACTGTTTGAGGAACCTCCACACAGTTTTCCAGAGTGGCTGCACCAGTTCACATTCCCACCAACAGTGCAAGAGGGTTCACTTTTCTCCACATCCTCTCCAACATTTGTGGTTTCCTGCCTTGTTAATTTTCCCCATTCTCACTGGGGTGAGGTGGTATCTCATTGTGGTTTTGATTTGTATTTCCCTGATGGCAAGTGATGCAGAGCATTTTCTCGTGTGCTTGTTGGCTATGTCTATGTCTTCCTCTGTGAGATTTCTCTTCATGTCTTTTGCCCATTTCATGATTGGATTGTTTGTTTCTTTGGTGTTGAGTTTAATAAGTTCTTTATAGATCTTGGAAACTAACCCTTTATCTGATATGTCATTTGCAAATATCTTCTCCCATCCTGTAGGTTGTCTTTTAGTTTTGTTGACTGTATCCTTTGCTGTGCAAAAGCTTCTTATCTTGATGAAGTCCCAATAGTTCATTTTTGCTTTTGTTTCTTTTGCCTTCGTGGATTTATCTTGCAAGAAGTTAAGTTACTGTGGCCGAGTTCAAAAAGGGTGTTGCCTGTGTTCTTCTCTAGGATTTTGATGGAATCTTGTCTCACATTTAGATCTTTCATCCATTTTGAGTTTATCTTTGTGTATGGTGAAAGGGAGTGGTCTAGTTTCATTCTTCTGCATGTGGATGTCCAATTTTCCCAGCACCATTTATTGAAGAGACTGTCTTTCTTCCAATGGATAGTTTTTCCTCCTTTATCGAATATTAGTTGACCATAAAGTTCAGGGTCCACTTCTGGGTTCTCTATTCTGTTCCATTGATCTATGTGTCTGTTTTTGTGCCAGTACCACACTGTCTTGATGACCACAGCTTTGTAGTACAACCTGAAATCTGGCATTGTGATGCCCCCAGCTATGGTTTTCTTTTTTAAAATTCCCCTGGCTATTTGGGGTTTTTTCTGATTCCACACAAATCTTAAAATAATTTGTTCTCTCTGAAGAAAGTCCATGGTATTTTGATAGGGATTGCATTAAACGTGTATATTGCCCTGGGTAGCATTGACATTTTCACAATATTAATTCTGCCAATCCATGAGCATGGAATATTTTTTCATCTCTTTGTGTCTTCCTCAATTTCTTTCAGAAGTGTTTTATAGTTTTTAGGGTATAGAGCCTTTATATCTTTGGTTAGGTTTATTCCTAGGTATCTTATGCTTTTGGGTGCAATTGTAAATGGGATTGACTCCTTAATTTCTCTTTCTTCAGTCTCATTGTTAGTGTATAGAAATGCCACTGATTTCTGGGCATTGATTTTGTATCCTGCAACGCTACCAAATTGCTGTATGAGTTCTAGCAATCTTGGGGTGGAGACTTTTGGGTTTTCTATGTAGAGTATCATGTCGTCGGCGAAGAGGGAGAGTTTGACTTCTTCTTTGCCAATTTGAATGCCTTTAATGTCTTTTTGTTGTCTGATTGCTGAGGCTAGGACTTCCAGTACTATGTTGAATAGCAGTGGTGAGAGTGGACATCCCTGTCTTGTTCCTGATCTTAGGGGAAAGGCTCCCAGTGCTTCCCCATTGAGAATGATATTTGCTGTGGGCTTTTTTAGATGGCTTTTAAGATGTTGAGGAATGTTCCCTCTATCCCTACACTCTGAAGAGTTTTGATCAGAAATGGATGCTGTATTTTGTCAAATGCTTTCTCTGCATCTAATGAGAGGATCATCAGACATTTTTACGTGTTCCTTATGTAGGAACATAAGCTCCATGAGAGTAGCACATTTTTTTTGTTTGTTTACTGCTTCATTGCCAGTGCTTAGAATTAGTGCCTGACACATAGGTGGTACTCAGTAAATACAAGTTGGTTGGGGACGCCTGGGTGGTTCAGTGGTTGAGCGCCTCCCTTTGGCTTAGGGCGTGATCCCAGATTCCCGAGTTTGAGTCCTGATTCAGGCTCCCCTGCATGGAGCCTGCTTCTCCCTCTGCCTTTGTCTCTGCCCCCCCCCCCATGAATAAATAAATAAAATTGAAAAAAAAATACATGTTGGTTGAATGAATGTGCTAACTGCTTTAGGTGGGTTATCTCTTTTAATCCTTGTAGTAATTCTTTGAAGTAGCTCATACCATCTTTTTTTTTTTTAAGATTTTATTTTTAAGTAAATCTCTACACCGAGCGTGAGGCTTGAACTCACAACCCGAGATCAAGAGTCACATGCTGTACTGACTGAGCCAGTCAGGCACCTCTGTCATCTCTATTTTAAAAGTGAGGAGTCTTCGACTTGCACAGTTAACTTGCCCAAGATCACACCGTAAATAATAGAGGAGATAGAAATTGAATCCCAAACCGTCTAACTTTAGAGTAGCCTATTGTCCTAATTGTAGTGCTTTGGTTGTTGGGTGAGGTTGGTTCTTTAGCAGGTTGATGTAACACTTGTGTAATTCAGCTCTACTTTATATCCCATTTTTTTTTTTTTTTTGGAGAAAATATATTCTAGATTTCAAATAATTTTCAAATAAAAATTTGGAACCATGTATGTAAATTGAGAAGTTTATCCAATATTTAAACCTAGTAAGTTTTTTTGTTTTTCCTATTTTCATTCCTTTCATTCTTTCTATCTGCTGTTTCTAAGACATCCTAAAGATTCTGGTTAGGTTTTGCTAGGTTGCCTTTATTTCTTACAGTTATTTTATAAAGTTGTTAAAATATGTAATTTATAATAAAACTCAGTTTTAGTTAGAGAAGGCATGCAAATAAGTTAATCGGTAGATAGGAAAGCAGAAGTCAGATGATTCTCTCCAACTGAGATTATCAAACAAACCTGTATTTCCCCAGCGCCTCGGTGGCTCAGTCAGTTAAGCCTCTGACTCTTGGTTTTGGCTCAAATCATGATCTCAGGGTTGTGAGATTGAGCCCAAGGTCAGGCTGCACACTCAGCATGGAGTCTGCTTGAGATTCTTTCTCCCTTTGCTTTTTCCCCTGCCATGAGTTCTCTGTCCCACCCCTCCCTCTGTCCCTCCTTCTCTCTCTAAAATAGATAAATCTTTAAGACGCACACACACACAAAATCCCTGTATTTCCTTTTGCATTCTTCATTTCAGTGGTGTCACTTTAACCTTGACTTATCTTTCTTTCTCATTCCCATAACCAGTCTGTCACCAAATAGTCTGCTTCTTAATTCTGACCCCAATCTCTTGCCTAGGATTATTGTTAACACCTTTCAAAACTGTTCTTTTTCCTCTGCTACACCATCTCACAGTGTGGTGTATGAGGCTCCTCTCTTCCTATCCTTTCTTTCTTCTGTCATCATGGCCACTCTGTATACTATACTCAGGCCTATACTGAACTTTTTCTTATGCTTTTAATAGATCCTGCCTCTATAACTTCTGTGCTTTCTATCAGCTATTCTCTCTTCTTGGGTACTTTTCTTCCTTCTCTTTCTGTCATAGTCATGCTCATATTTTAAGACATAATTTAGATACTGTGTATTTTAAGAACCCTTTTTTCGATTCTAAGACTTTACTCTTCCTCCATCCATCACAGAACTTGTTTATAACTTATTATAGCATTTACCTCATTCTTTTTTTATTATGTGAATATATTTTTATCTCACTAGACCATGAGCTTGAAGGCAGAGACTATACTCTTACCATTCATTCATTCATTCATTCATTCATTTATTATTGGAGTTCAATTTGCCAACATATAGCATAACACCCAGTGCTCATCCCATCAAGTGCCCCCCTCAGTGCCCGTCACCCAGTCACCCCCACCCCCCGCCCACCTCCCTTTCCACCACCCCTTGTTTCTTTCCCAGAGTTAGGTGTCTCTCATGTTCTGTCTCCCTCTCTGATATTTCCCACTCATTTTTTCTCCTTTCCCCTTTATTCCCTTTCACTATTTTTTACATTCCCCAAATGAATGAGACCATATAATGTTGAGGATTGACTTATTTCAATCAGCATAATACCCTCCAGTTCCATCCACATCGAAGCAAATGGTGGGTATTTGTCATTTCTAATGGCTGAGTAATATTCCACTGTATACATAGACCACATCTTCTTTATCCATTCATCTTTTGATAGACAACGAGACTTCTTCCACAGTTTGGCTCTTGTGGACATTGCTGCTATAAACATCGGGGTGCAGGTGTCCCGGCATTTCACTGCATCTGTATCTTTGGGGTAAATCCCCAACAGTGCAATTGCTGGGTCGTAGGGCAGATCTATTTTTAACTCTTTGAGGAACCTCCACACAGTTTTCCAGAGTAGCTGCATCAGTTCACATTCCCACCAACAGTGCAAGAGGGTTCCCCTTTCTCCACATCCTCTCCAACATTTGTTGTTTCCTGCCTTGTTAATTTTCCCCATTCTCACTGGGGTGAGGTGGTATCTCATTGTGGTTTTGATTTGTATTTCCCTGATGGCAAGTGATGCAGAGCATTTTCTCGTGTGCTTGTTGGCCATGTCTATGTCTTCCTCTGTGAGATTTCTGTTCATGTCTTTTGCCCATTTCATGATTGGATTGTTTGTTTCTTTGGTGTTGAGTTTAATAAGTTCTTTATAGATCTTGGATACTAGTCCTTTATCTTATATGTCATTTGCAAATATCTTCTCCCTTACCATTTTTTTAAAAGTTAGCTTTATTTAGGTATCATTTCCATAGAATAAAATTTATCCTTTTAAGGTACAGTTTGATGTATATAGTCTTGTAGCCATCATTAAAATCAGGATGTAGGATATTTCTGTCACCTCTAAAAGTTCCCTTGTGCCTTCTTTGTAGTCAGTCCTTTCCCTCATTCTCAGCCTTTGGAAACCAGTGATCTAATTTCTGTCTCTATCGTTTTGTCTTTTTTTGAATATCAAATAAAAATGGAATCATACAGTAGGTATCCTTTTGTGACTAGCTTCTTATATGTAGTGTACTGTATGGCATTTGAAATTCCTCCATGTTCTTGCATATGTTATAGTTCAGTTTTTTTTTTGTTGTTGTTGTTATTGCTGCATTGTATTCTGTTGTATAGATGTATCACAATTTGTTCATTCAGTCACCAGTGGCTCCCATTGGCTGTTATGGATAAAGCTACCCTAGAACATTTGCATAGAAGTCTTTCTGTGAACATGTTTTCAGTTTTCCTGGGTAATACCTAAGAGGCTTTTTAACTTGAAATAGAATGCCAAGGAAGCTTTCAATGAAAAAAGAACAGAATACAGATTGCAAGGAAAAGAAGAAGCGGCCCTAGGGAATGAAGGTGAATGAGTTTCCTTTGCCATAAATAGAGGGAGAATAAAAGAATCTTGGTGGAAATTTCCACCTTCCTCTAAAGAATAGAAAAAAATAATAGAATGTACCAGTCAACTAACAATATGCCTTGTGGTGCCACAGAGCAGATAAGTTAGCTGAAAAACATTGCTCATTAGAGTCAAAATTTGAGTTGCTTCAGATAAAAATACTTCTTAAAGTTTTATTCCATAGCAAGTTTTCATGTCTTCACATTTATACAGTAATGGTTTCCCTCATCCATACCAGTGAGTTGGCATTTTCAGATAGAACTTACATTATGTAATAGTCCAAATGATTTGAGGCTTTTGAGACTATGATGGACTATATTTCGCAATTAAGAATAGTTTATCTTCACTCCAATAACGATGAGAGCTAAAACAAAAGTACAGCAATACAAGTATTGGAGAAACAGTGATAATGTCTTCAAGATTATGGAAGATAGGGGATCCCTGGGTGGCGCAGCGGTTTGGCGACTGCCTTTGCCCAGGGTGCGATCCTGGAGACCCAGGATCGAATCCCACGTCGGGCTCCCAGTGCATGGAGCCTGCTTCTCCCTCTGCCTATGTCTCTGCCTCTCTCTCTCTCTCTCTGTGTGTGACTATCATAAATTAAAAAAAAAAAAAAGATTATGGAAGATAAAATACTTAAAGGAGTATGCATGTAAATCTGTACTGAAAAGGACGAAAGTCCATTCAGCAAATTCACTGATTGAAATCCGCCCTATTATATCAGATCCAAGTCTGTGTCTGTTATCTTAAGTTCAATTATTAGACTTCTACCTCAAATAAAAAAAATAAAGTCATACCGCACGTATATAAACACATAGTGACTCTACACAGTTTTAAATCTAAAATTGTTTGAGGAGACAGAAGCAAAATGACACTGCTCTCAAAAAAGAACAGTACAGCACACATCAGATCCTGTTCTGAGTACAGTACTATGACATTCAACATACTATGGATACCATCTCATCAATTTCATATAATTTTTGGCAACAGACTTTAAGTTCCTAGAAAATTACTTCCTAAAGTTGAGTAACCTTAAAATATTACAATTCCAAAAAACAAATTGTAGAGAGTGAAAGAAAACAGACATATAGAAGCCGTATGTTATTAGTTAAAATGACATGTAAAAGAATGTTGATAACGATTGAAGCTGGTTGATGGGTACATAGGAGTTCTCTCATGTTGCTGTAGTGTGTAAATTTGGAATATTTCATGATCTTTTTATTTTTGTTGAGTAACAGTAGATCACATTGTATTTATTTATTTATTTATTTATTCATTCATTCATTCATTCATTCATTCATGAGAGACAGAGAGAGCAAGAAACATAGGCAGAGGGACAAGCAGGCTCCATGCAGGGAGCCCAATGTGGGACTTGATCTCGGGACCCTGGCATCACATCCTGAGCCAAAGGCAGATGCTCAGCCCCCGAGCCACCCAGGCATCCCCAGTAGTCACATTTTAAACAGCAAAAAAGTGAATTGTGGGGAGAAAAATCAAGATAACTAACATTAAGTGTCGATTAGTGTTTTAATATATAACAAACTCTATGAGATAGAATCAGACCTATTTTACGTAAAAGAAAACTGAAAACCAGGGGGTCAGTTTTCTTGCCCAGAATCACAAAGGAGTTTAACTGATATTTACCACCAAAGAAGAGAGGAAGAAAGAGAAGGGAGAGAAAAAGGAAGGAAGGCAATGGATAGTTAAAGGAAATAAGCCCCACTACCGCACTAATACACAAAAGATAAAATTGGAGAAATACAGTTTTTTGAAAATTCTACAAGTTAAAAGATGCTTGTAAAATTATTCAATGATAAGTATTCAAGGATAAAAAAGAGACAAAAATACAGTGTGTTTGAAAATCTGTAATACTCCTCTGTAAATATTTGTGAATTTTATTCCTAGCTTCAACATACCAGATATTATGGAAATTCCATTTCTGCCATGCTGCATGCCAGCTAACTATACACAAATACACATATGTACACACACATGTGTATTTTTCAAAATTATCCTAAAAAATTGGTAAAATTGATCTCATTTGTGTAGAGGCTATGAGTATATAAAACAAATTTCAGTCCTTAGAACTTGAGTCAAATTTTGATTTTCAAAGTATGAAATGTTAATACGTAATTTTACATTAACCTTTTCATATATGATTTTGAAGTTTCTTTTAGAGCTGTTTTCTAGTGAGTAAAAATAATGACACAAAACAGATTTGCATTTCTCATTGCATTTATAATTACTTTTGAAGTAAATTTGAAATAGTAGAATGTTTCCCTTGATATCTTTTATGTTACATTTTCTTAAACAATTTGTTTATTTTAGGGGAGGAGGGGCAGAGTTGCATGCTCTACTGAGTGTACCAGCCAGGCATCCCAAGGTAGTTCTAGTTTTAATTTTTGAGGAATTCCATACTGTTTTCTACAGTGGCTGTACCAGTTTGCATTCCCACCAACAATGCCTTTTTCTCCACATCTTTGCTAATACTTGTTTCTTGTGGTTTTGATTTTAGCCATCCTGACAGTGTGAGGTGATATCTCATTGTAGTTTTGATTTCTGTTTCCCTCATGATGAGTGATGTTGAGCATCTTTTCATGTGTTTGTTGGCCGTCTATGTGTCATCTTCAGAGAAATGTCTATTCCATGTCTCCTGTCCATTTTTCAACTGGGTTATTTGTTTTTTGGGTGTTGAGTTTTATAAGTTCTTTGTATATGTGGATGCTAACCTTTTAATAGATATGTCATTTACAAATATCTTCTGATTTTGTTTGTTCCTGAATCGGTTTTGGAGAAATTGCCTATTTAGTTTGGAAAAACAACAATTAGTTGTTTAGATTACAAAGATACTCTTATATGTTGTTCATTTTCCCCTCTTAACTGGATTTTAACAGGTTGAATGTAATCAGCATTTTATTGGCAGGCTCTAGTATGGTTCTCTGTGGTACATTCTCCTGGTTCAGGAAAGTTTGAGCTGCCTTTGAGTTATGTCATTGAGTAGAATGGGAAGTGAAACTTGTGGCTTGCATTACAACATCTTCTCCAGAAGTTGGAAAGAGCATAGCATAATAGGGTCTAAGTAAATTATTTCTTAAATAAATAAATGAATTCATGAATGAATGAAGATTTTTCAGGAATACTTTCGGTGGAGAGATGGGTATGACCACATACTGTTTATTTTCAAGTAAGTATCTTGAGTGTCAGGTGGTAACTCATCTCAGATTCTTATCAATCAACCATTTGTAGCTCTTTGAGAATCCCAGCAACAAAATGAGAATGAGAACCATCATCTGGATGAGTGTGTTGGGGAAGATATTCCCACATGCCTGCAGTTTGCTTATTGCGGTATTACAGCACAAAATTATTAGGGACTGTTGCTTAAGGAATATTTTTGTGTCAAGCAATTGACAGAATTTCAGGTACTTGATATTAATGCATTTTATTTAAAGAAACTTATGCAGTAAAGAGAGGACTTTTTTTTTAAGGTTTTTTTTTTTTTTTTTTTTTTGAGAGAGAGTGAGCTAGAGTGAGTGCTTGTATAGCAGGGGAGAGGCAGAGAGAGTCCCAAGCTTCTATTGCATGCCAGTGGAGCCTGACAACATGGGGCTCTATCTCAGGACCCTGAGATCACGACCTGAGCTGAAACCAAGAGCTGGACACTCAACTGACTGTGCCCCAAGGGGACTGTTTATTTTTTTTTAAGATTTTTTTTTAAGATTTTATTTATTCATGAGAGGCACAGAGAGAGAGAGAGAGAGGCAGAGACACAGGGAGAGGGAGAAGCAGGCTCCATGCAGGGAGCCTGATGTGGGACTTGATCCTAGGTCTCCAGGATCACGCTCTGGGCTGAAGGCGGCTCTAAACCGCTGAGCCACCAGAGCCGCCCAAGGGGACTGGTTTTAAACCTAATTCTACCACTTCCAAACTGGACAAGACCGCATCCTAATCATTTTACTTAAACTCAATCTCCTCATTTGTAAACTTGTTCAAGTGACCTATAGCATTGTGTGAGGATTAGATGAGATAATGTATATAAAGAACTTTTTAAAACTGTAAGTTACATGGAGAATGAATTAGTCCTCTTTTGTGTTCTGCTTGGTGGAGGAAGAGCCTTTTCTCTTGTAAGGGCATTAATCCCATCATGAGGGCTCTACCCTCATGATTTAATCAACCCTCCTTAACCTCCCAAAGGCCTCACTTTCAGATACCATTACATTGGAGATTAGGGCTTCAGCATATGAATTTTGAGGGGACACAAACATTTAGTTCATAGTAGATACCCTATTTATTTGGAGCTTTCAAATAATAGTTGTGTAGGTTGTCTCTGGCCAAAGGATTGCTAGTGGTGGTTGAAATCCAGACCTCTGTCTTGGTGTAGGACAAAAAAAGAAATGTCTTTTTGCAATTACTCCTTCAAGAGGGGGTGCATTTGGCAATTTCTCAGCCCAGAGAAGAAGACTTTTTGTAACTTAACATATATATACTTTGATGTAAAAACTTGAAGGATTCTTGTTTTGATCCTACTAACTTTCCTTAGCTGTTTAGATGTCACGGTGTTAGGTTTTGAATGTCCCATCTAACCCATGCAAATAATATAGCTATTCATATGTTACAAACATAGTTATCTTTCATTTTCATGAAGTATGTATGTTTCTTAAATGATGACTGAATTTAGTCATTTGTGTTAATATGAATTTTGTTGTAGATTTCTTCGGAAAGTATTTATACATACTACTTTTGATCCTAGCAAAATTTTAATTTTTTAAAAGCAAGTAATCCCTTCTTAATTTCATATAAGAAAACATAAATTTGATTTGCCAAAAAACTGATGTAAATGTGTATCGTGCTGAAGGATATCTAGATTTTTAGGTGCCATTAATATGAATTCTTGATTTTTGTCATAATACAATTGTATTTGTACTAACATTTCTGATTATTTTAGGTGCACTGAGTTATTAAAATCTTACTTTATGATCTCATTATTTAAGTTTATGGTAGAAATATTTAGTCTAACAATTTTTTTTTGTATATGTTTTTGACAGACTCTGATAGTTTATTTTTTTTTTATTTTTATTTTTTTCAGACTCTGATAGTTAATGCCAGTTAAAAAATGTTTATTTCTAAGTATTTAATTGATAAACTCATTTCTTTAATCATAAATTCCTATCTTATATTTATAAAATTCAATAATTGTTAACATTTATAGAATACTTGGGGGATGGGTAGTGTTAAGCACTTTATATGCCTTCAGTCTTGAAATCCCATAAAGTTGTTTTCCTAAATAGCCCTACTTTATGTGTCCAAAAATGCAGCCAAGAGGCAGAGCCATGATTCAAATGAGGGCATGTTCCAGATTGTGGAGTTCCATTTCCCCCCACAAATTCTTAACTGTTTTAAATTAGCTACATGCATCATAACATTTTTTGTGGGTTTCTTATTATCCTCCCTTAATTATTTCGTGCATTCATGTGTGTAGATAAGGTAATATTTGCCAAATTAGTAACATGATTATAGTATTTCTCAGTGTAATTTACATTAAGTATGTACAATTTAATATATGGGAAGTGAATTTTTGTTGTATCAGTCTGGTATCATACCAATCTGATACCACAGACACTAAATATATATAATAATAGTATAAAGTATATCAATATGTGATTAGTTTTAGAGAAAGTTACTACCCTAACTGCTTATCATCTAGCAAATAAAGCTCTTCACATATGGTTCTATCTTTAAATGAAATAATAGTGGTCCCTTTATTATTACTTATTTCATTAATCATTAAAAGGCCAAAGTTAGGAACTGAAAATGTTTGTGGGAGAGAGAGAAATTAAGGGCTTGATGGTAGCATTAAGGGAGAGAACTCCAGGTAGGCAGGTGACACACTGGAACAGAGAAAAGGAAATAATATCAACAGGAATTTGTTAAGTGGTAATTATTGAGCATCAGCCATATACTTGTCATTGTTAATGCTGGGGATATATTAGACAGTAAAAACAGGCAAATGTTTTTGTTCCTGAAAATTAGAAGTGGGTAAACAGGCAGATTTAAAGGAAAAAAAAGTAAAGTAGAACCAGTGAATGGTCAAATATATGTTTTTTGTTTGAAAGAATATCTATGTTCTTTTACTATTAGATAAGTAGTTCCTCTTTTCTTTTACATCAGAAGAATGAGATTAGTTTGCATTTTTTAGAATTTTATGTAAACTTTACACATACAAATAGAATCATACAGTATGTATTTTTCTGGCCTTGTTTCACTTAGCATAATTATTTTGAGATACATCCATTTTTGTATCAGTATTTCATTTTTTAAATTGCTGACTATATGGATATATCATATATATTTTATCCATTCACTTTAAAAATTTTTAATTATTTGAGAGAGAGAGTGCACATGAGAGCAGGAGTTAGGGGCAGAGAGGGGCAGAAGGAGAAGCAGACTCCCCGCTGAGCAGGGAGCCCCATGTGGGACTGGATCCTAGGACCTTGGGATTATGACTTGAACCAAAGGCAGATGATTAATCAGCAGAGCCACTACTTAGAGGCAAGTGCTTCAACCAAACATTTGGGGATAGACGTGCCCTAGGCCAAGGCTTTTTACTCCTTGTTATCCTCTGTTCTACTTGCCCAGTCTCAGCTATGACAGCTTGATTTCAAGTCACCTGCTAGCTTAAGCTCAACATAGAGTTCATCACCACAGGTGGCTAGGCCTCTCCTTCCTCAACAGAGTGGATACCTAACCCTTACTCCTTCATTCGCTATCTCCATAGTGCCCAGCAGGCACCTAGTTTTATTATGTTAAACACTGGCTTTAAAAACAAAATAATTGAGGCATCTAGGGGCTCAGTGGTTGAGTGTCTGGCTTTGACTCTGGCATGATCCTGGGGTCCTGGGATTGAGTCCCAGGCTCTCTGTGGGAAGCCTGCTTCTCCCTCTGCCTATGTCTCTGCTTCTCTCTCTGTCTCTCTCATGAGTAAATAAATAAGAATCTTAAAAAAAAATACTTAAAAAAACCAAAATAATGGAGCCATATTTGAAAGAACTTACTTATTAGCTTGATTATTAGACTCTTTTGATAACCTAATGATGCTCTTGAGAGCATTGAATTAGGTAGTATAATTTACCTTTTTTGCTGAATATTTGGAGATTGTTAGGTTTTGAATTCTTTAATTGATTTCTGTTACCTCTTGATGTTGGATTATCTATTTTTTCTCACTTTTTTTATTGTGGTAAAATACATATAATGTAAAATTTAGCATCTTAACCATTTTTAACTGTATAGTTTGGTGGTATTAAGTACATTTATATTGTTGTACACCCATCTTCACTCTCCATCTCCAGAACTCTCTCATCTTGCAAAACTGAATCTCTGTTCCCATTAAATAATAACTCCACATTCTTCCCTTATCCCCAATCCCTGGCAACCACCCTTTTACTTTTTTGTCTCTATGTGTCATTTTTTAATCAAATAATTATTTTTTATACTAACAAAAATACATAGTGGAAAATATTTTTACATTACTGTAGATCTCAATTTTTGACATGTACCATGTGTACAGTGTTTTGTATGTAGTGTTTTGAGTTTGCCCTTTATGAGCAATTAGTTTTGGATGGTTACCTTATTAACCAATCTAACAAGTTTCTGTTTCCTGTAAACCTTTTCAAAGAGCATTTTATTTTTTTGGATATTTATTTTAAAAAATTAAAAAAAAGATTTTATTTATTTATTTGAGAGAGAGCGCATTTGCAAGAAGCCTAGAGAGAAGCAGGCTCCCTGCTGAGCAGGCTCTAACCTGAGTGGTGGGCAGATGCTTACTGACTCAGCTACCTAGGTGCCCCTTTTTTTTTGAACCTTTAAAGCCCATTTAAAACATATTACATATTTTATATAGCTGTACATTGATTTACTCACAGTGTATGTAGATGCTTTTACAATTGTAATTAGGCATACATTTTGTAGAATGAGACTTAAGGAATAGATAATACTTAATGTTTCAGTTGCTTGAAGACCGGATTGATAATATCAAGTCTCTTGTACTTCTAAGTAGTCTTAATTAATTAATTAATTAATTAAATTTTTTTTTAAATTTTTTTATTTATTTATGATAGTCACAGAATGAGAGAGAGAGAGAGGCAGAGACACAGGCAGAGGGAGAAGCAGGCTCCATGCACCGGGAGCCCGACGTGGGATTCGATCCCGGGTCTACAGGATCGCGCCCTGGGCCAAAGGCAGGCGCCAAAGCGCTGCGCCACCCAGGGATCCCTAAGTAGTCTTAATTTAGTGTACATGCTGGGTCTTACCTCTTTCTTTAAAAGCTTATTAGTTGAAGGAACTAATATGTTTTTTTTAATTGTTTTATTTTTTTCCCGATCCACCTATTATTTTTCAGTGACTCTAAGATACTATTAATTGTAAAGTGCATCACTATCTTATATATGCTATCAGGGAAGAGAAAACATTATATATTAAACTGTGAAAAAAATGCTTTTTTATCACTTAAATTTGAAAAAAATTTTAATAGTTGCAAGCTTAAAAGTTGCAAAAAAAATCTGTGTATCCTTTTTTCTACTCATCTGTTATTAACAATCTATCCCATTTGTTTTTATTATTGCTTCTCTTTCTATATATGTATATATCATTTCTGATATTTGAGAGTAGAACATATGCTGTTTACTACTAAATGCCATAATGTATATTTCCCAGGAGAGGAGTTATCTTTTACATAATCAAAATATAGTTACCACCCACAATTATTCAACAAATTTAACTTTACTATAGTATTTTTAATATACCACTCATATTTCATTTCTGTCAGTTGACCTAGTAAAATCCTATACTTCTTTTCCATTGTATCTGTTGTAGAGTCAGGTAATGAATTTACTTGGTGTCTCTCTTCAGTCTCTTTTAATCTGGCATACTTCTGCAGCCCTTCTTTGTCTTTTATGATGTTGATAAATTGAATAAGGTGGTCTTACTAAAAAATAGAGTGGTCTTCATTTTGCGTTTTTCTGGTAATTGCTCACGATTAGATTCAGGTTATAAATTCCTGAAAAAAATTCTACAGAGTGATGTTGTTCTTTTCTTAGGGCATCAAAATCTGTTGTCCTACAATAGTCATTTGGTCTTCATTGGTGATGGTAATTTTTATTCCTTGCTCAAGGTATTGTCATACTTCTCTATAACTATTATTTTTACCCTTGCAATTAATAAGCAATCTGTGAGGATGCATTTTAAAACCATTCAATTATCTTGCTCCTCATCAAAATTTCTCCTTCAAGTTAGCATGCATGGATGATTCTTGCCTAAACAAATCTTTATAATGATAGTTGCAAAGCAATAATTTCCAACTCTAGCATTCCCTTCACATTTTCTCATCAGCCTTGATATTTACAGAGAGCAAGAATCCTTTTTTCTCCCCCATTTATGTAATTATTTATTTATTATAGATAAAAACTCTTCGATTCCTGTTTTTTCTAGTTGTTTATAATGTATTACTGCCCTAAATTATTTTGATGCTCAGCTTTTTATATACTTCCATTTATTCTGACACAACCGTATGTTCCAGGCTAATCTGATATTTATCCTGGAATGAGCCACTTTTCTGTAGTGTTTGGGTTTCTCTGTGGGGAATGGTCTTAAGAGACCAGAATATGGGTGTTAGGTGTTCTCATTATTCTGGAGGCATCTTTGCTTTTGGGTTCTTTCAGTTGATAGAAGAAGGAAACATGCACATATTTATATATGTAAATATGAATATATACATAACCATATGTGTATATACTTATATGCACACATAGACATTTAACTTTGTATATGCTTACATGTATGCACATACCTACATATATTAGGATTTTTGAGTTCACACTGATCTCTCCAAATCCAGTCTATCCCTGTGGAATTCTAGTTTGTTTTCCACTGTTCCATATATATCTACCTTCCCCTCCACAATGAGAACTCTGGCTTCCTAAAATTCTACACATCTCATTTGCTCAGTGTAAAATACTTCTAAAATAATTACAGAATTGCTGGGGCTATATACCACTATCACACACAGAAAGCCTACCTACTAAAAAGAGTCAGTTTGCTGTTCAGCCCCTACTGTCTCCAAGACTGAGGGTATGTATTTAGTCAAATGCTGTTCATAAATTATTGGGGTTTTCCCCTTCTGTATGATTATGGTATTGATTTGAACTGTAGTTGAATTCTTTGTTTTGATTTTAGTGCCCCCTCCATCTTTCTTGATTTAATATAAACTTACATTGAATATATGGAACATATCCCTTTTTCTTTTTTTTTTTTTTTTAAAGATTTTATTTATTATTTATTCATGATAGTCACAGAGAGAGAGAGAGGCAGAGACACAGGCAGAGGGAGAAGCAGGCTCCATGCACCGGGAGCCCGATGTGGGATTCGATCCCGGGTCTCCAGGATCGTGCCCTGGGCCAAAGGCAGGCGCCAAAGCGCTGCGCCACCCAGGGATCCCCATATCCCTTTTTCTTTTGGGTAACCAGCTTAATTGTTTTCTGATTGGCCTTTAATTTGCTTTTGTTAAGCAAAGCAGATATAGGTAGATAAGTAGATAGATAAAGTAGCATATGCTTTTTTTTTTTTTACCCCTAATAATTTTTATTATGGTAAAATATATGGAGCATAAAATTTACCATCTTAATAATTTTTAAATGTATAGTTCAGTAGTATTAAGTACATTCATATTGTGCAAACCAACACCACCACCCATCTCCAGAATTCTTTTCATCTTGTAAAACTGAAATTCTACACTCATTAAAAAGTAACTCATTTCTCTCTTCTCCCAGCTGCTGACAACCATCATTCTCCTCTCTGTCTCTACAGTTTTGACTACTTTAAATACCTCGTGTACTCAGAATCACACCAGATTTGCTTTTTTGTGACTGGCTTATTTCACTTAGCATAATGTCCTCAGGATACATCTGTTTTGTCATATATTGCAGTATTTCCTTCCTTTTAAAAACTGAATAATATTCAGTTTTTGTATGTATATACCACATTTTATTTATCCATTCATCTGTCGATAGAAACTTGGATTATTTCTACATTGTGGCTACTGTGAATAATGCTGCTTGAACATGAGTGTACACAAATATCTCTTCGAGACCTTGCTTTCATCCCTTTTGCGTATATACCCAGAAGTGGAATTGCTGGATCATGTGGTAATTTTATTTTTTAATTTTTTGGAACTGCCATATTGATTTCCATGATGGTTGTGCCATTTTACATTGTCCCCAACAGTGTACAGGTGATCTAATTTCTCCACATCTTTGCCATCACTTCTTATTTTCTTTTTTTGGTAGTAACTCTCCTAGTGGATGGTTCATTGTAGTTTTGGTTTGTATTTCTCTAATGATTAAGTGATGTTGAGCATCTTTTTATGTGATTATTGGCCATTTGTATATTCTTTGGAGAAAAGTTTATTCAGGTTCTTTGCCCATTTTTGAATTGAGTTCTTTGTTGTAGAGTCTTAAAGTTCTGTATAGATTTTAGCTATTAATCCCTTATTAGATATGTGATTTGCAAATATTTTCTCCCATTCTATGGGCTGTCATTTTACTGTCTAGATAGTGTCTTTTAAAATAGACCTTTTTTTTTTTTTTTTTAAAGGAAAGGAGAGGGGCACAGGGAGAGAGAGAATCTTAGGTAGGTTCCATGCCCAGTGCGCCTCCATCTCACAACCCTGACATCATGATCTGAGCCAAAATCACGAGTGAGATACTTAACCAACTGAGCCACCCAGGCACCCCGATAGTGTCTTTTTGATGCATAAAATTTAAAAATTTTCATGAAGTGCAGTTTGTGTATTTTTTTCTTATATTTCGTGTGCCTTAATTGTCATATCCAGGAAATCATTGCCAAATCCAGTGTTGCCTTTATCCTGTTCTAAGTTTATTACAGTTTTAGATCTGACATTTAGGTCTTAGATCCATTTTGAGTTAATTTTTGCATATGGTGTAAGCTAAAGGTCTAAGTTCATTCTTTGGCATGTGGGTATTCAGTTTTCTCAGAACCATTTGTTGAAAATACTGTCCTTCCCTTTTGAATATTCACATCCAGCATATACTTTTTTGAACTTAACTATTTTTACCTAGTAGTTTCTCATGGAAATCACTCTGTATTATTCCTTAGAGACTTCTTCAATATTTTTTATAGTTATATGGTTTTATTTTGTGTATATATGCTATTGTTTATTCAACTAATCTCCTGTCCTTGAGAATTTAGGTAGTTTCCAATATTTCCAAATAATGCTGTGATAAATAACCTTTGATTTGTTGTAATCAATTTTTATATGGTGGAAATATATCTCCAAGATATATTTTTAGATGTGGAATAGCTGGGTAGAGTGTAAATGCATTTGTAGTTTTGTTAGATAGTAGAAAATATTCACCTTCATATGGGTTGAACCATTTTGTATTCCCACTAGCAATATATGAAAGTGCCTGTTCACTAAGGGGGGCACTTGACGGGATGAGCACTGGGTGTTATTCTGTATGTTGGTAAATTGAACACCAATAAAAAATAAATTTATTATTAAAAAAAAAGTGCCTGTTTATTCACAGCGTATATTGTCAAGTTTCTGATGTTTTTGCTAGTTTGGGTGAGAAATTGTATCAGTGTAGTTTGAAATTTGTATTTCTCTTATTATCAGTGAGTTTTTATATCTTTTCACATGTTTAAGGAGCATTTTATATCGCTTTGTAAATTATGTATTTACGTCTTTCATACATTTTTTTTAAATAGAATTTTTGTTTTTTTTTCCTTCAATTAAAAAATATTTTTGCATATGAGGGATACTAGGTTATCTTAGATATACATTGTAAATACTTTCCCTAGTTTGCTATTTGCTATTAAAAAGCTTTGTGGTATTTTGCCAAGAATACGGTTTTATTTTAATAGTTAAATTTAATAATTTTTTATTTTTTATGGTTGGATTTTTAACTTTAATTAGAAAGTCTGTCCCTAAATTCAGCTTATAAAGAAAATTTACCCATTTTTTTCTTCATAATTTCATCTTTTACATGGAGATTTCTGATCCATTCTTTTGTGTAATATGAAGAATGGATCCAATTTTATCTTTTTTTCCAAATGGCTACTAATTTGTCCTAGCACTAAAGACCAACTTCACCCAAATGATTTGGGATGCCACTTTTTCCATATACCTGATTTTTTTTTTTATGTTGATCTGTTTCTGAACTTTTCTGTTCTTTTTTTTTTTCTTTTTTTTTTTTTTTTAATTTATGATAGTCATACAGAGAGAGAGAGAGAGAGAGAGGCAGAGACACAGGCAGAGGGAGAAGCAGGCTCCATGCACTGGGAGCCCGACGTGGGATTCGATCCCGGGTCTCCAGGATCGCGCCCTGGGCCAAAGGCAGGCGCCAAACCGCTGCGCCACCCAGGGATCCCCTATTCATGTTTCATTACTATACTGTTTCAATTTTTGAGGTTTTGTAGGGTGTTTAATATATGTTAGAGTTAGTCCATCTTCATACCTCTTTTTAGTGTTTTCCTAGCTGAATCTTGTGAATTTATTTTTCTGTATTAATATTTATATCAACTTGTCCAGTTCCATTATAAAGCTCATTAGTGTTTTTATTGGGAATACATTGCATTTATTCAATACAATAGGTAGACATCTTTCCCTTTGTTCAAGTCTACTTTTGTTCCTTTCAGGAAAGTTTATTATTTTCTTTATATAGTGTTTTTGTTAAGTTTATTCTTTAAAAAAAAAAAAAGATTTTTTAAAATTTATTTTAGATAGAGAGTGGGGGGAGGAGTAGAGGGAGAGGGACAAGCAGACTCTGTGCTGAGCATGGAGCCTGACACGGGACTCAATCCCAGGCCAGAGATCATGACCTGACTTGAAGTCAAAGGCTTAACCAGCTGAGCCACCCAGGTACCCCCTTGTTAAATTTACTCTTAATTATTTTTCTTTTATGTTGCTATTGGACTACTGCCTGGCTAACAAAGATACTGTATGTAAAATGAACTCTTTTCTGAGATACTAAAATATGAACATTAAAAGAGCCTTAGAATTGATGATGTATAGTATCTGGTCTTATGTTTCCTTGTCCATATTTTTATTTAACAGCTTTGTCTTCAAAAACCATGGTTTATTTGAAATTTCCTTTTGTAGGAATTGAAGTTTCATCACTGATAGGAGTGATAACTAAAGTTGGATGAATGAAGGAAATAACAGCTTCTGTCTAGATTTAAAAATTCATTTTTTAAAATTTCAGTTAGTGCATGTGTTTAAATTATATACTACATTAGTAAATTGGTATACACTATTTTGGTGATATACCACTGGTTTAGAAGTCAGACTTTGGGCAACTGTGCCTTACTGAAAAGTCAGCCCTGAGTCAGATAATATTTTCCAAACATGACTGCAAACAGTTTGAATAGAAGTGATGTCTCCTTTTGAAACCAGAAGGGTTTTTGTAGCTTTCAAAGAGTACCACAGGGTGACATGATAGGACTTTTGATGCTAGGCAGAATGCTTGTGCTTGGGACTTTGAGCTGCAGTTCAAGTTCAGATGTTTGAGGCTACCAAATTGTGAGGGAGATCACATAGTAGAGAGGCTCTGAAACTGTAGAAGAGAGAGATGTTGAGCCACTGTCTTCTCCAGCAAGACCTATTCTCAGATGTTCCGGATCTAGCCAGTGTAAAACTGTACCTTCCCCAAACTGGAAAGTGAGAGCACTTGAATATTTAACATAGGGCTTATTCAAACAGGACATTAAAAAAGAAGTGGCTTTGTTGACTCAATATTTTAAATTTCTATTGTTTTTATTGAGATAAAACTTACATCCCTTAAAGCTCAGTATTTGAAAGCATACAATTCAGTGACTTTTAGTGTATTCACAAGGTTGTATAACTAGCACTACCATCTAACTTGAGAATGTTTTAGTCACCCCAGAAAGAGATCCTATACCCATTAATAGTCCCGCCCATTCCTCCTGGCTGCCAGCCCCTGGCAGCCATTAGTCTACTTTCCATCTCCATTATTGGCTAATATTTAATGCTTAATTTTTAAATTTGATTGTTTACTTTTCTTAGCACATTTGAAGCAGTATACTAGAAAGATCTGGAGGGTGCTTTCGGCTGTTTGTTTCTGGCTAGTTTAATGGTAGCAGAAGTGACAGCTGAGAATGTTAACAATATGGAAGACAGAATACAAAAATTAGTGTTTGATTATCTAAAGAATAGTAATGATATGACTAATGAATGAACCTGTGCCGTAAAGAAACCTTATATTCATGGCTTTTTTGAAAGAAGAAAAATGTTTGCTGTAAGGCTGTCTTTGAAACTTAGGGGTTGGACAACAAACTCTTGTAAAAGTCAGTGTTATTCTGTTAGAAATAAAGCAAATGCAAGTTGATTAAAAAAAGTACATATTAATATCTGCTTTTCAGTGTTGTTAACATCAAATGAAATCCTCTCAGTAAGAGGTGTACAATATTAATTATCCAGAAAAAGTTCACGTAAATTTCATTCTACTTTTAGATAAAAGGTATATATTTAGGCTTAATATTTTTAAAAAATATTTTACTTATTTATTCATGAGAGCTACACAGAGAGAGGCAGAGACACAGGCAGAGGGAGAAGCAGGCTCCATGCAGGGAGCCAGATGTGGGACTCCATCCCCAGATCCTGGATCACGCCCTGAGGAGAAGGCAGACGCTCAACCACTGAGCCACCCAGGTGCCCCTAGTTAGCCTTAATTTTAGGAAAGGTATCCAAGCCATCTGTTTATTTTTCCCCTGGAAGGCTAAGACTTGGTAGAACTTGGATTGTAACTTCAAACATAGATAAAATCATTTTCTAATAAAGTAGCGTTAGTAGTTTTCAAAGTGGTATGCTAAAGATGACTCATTTGGGCATCCCTGGGTGGCTCAGTGGTTTAGTGCCTGCCTTCCGCCCAGGGCATGATCCTGGGGTCTCGGGATCGAGTCCCATATCGGGCTCCCTGCAAGGAGCCTGCTTCTCTCTCTGCCTGTGTCTCTGCCTCTCTCTCTCTCAATATCTTTCATGAATAATAATAATAAAAATACTCAGAGGTTCACTAAGTTATATAGCATGATATAATTTTTAAACCTTAAATTTAAAGATGAGGTAGGCATTTTTCTATTACAGATAAATTATCTTTTTTTTTTTTTTTTAAAGATTTTATTTATTTATTCATGAGAGACACATAGAGAGAGGCAGAGACACAGGCAGAGGGAGAAGCAGGCCCCTTGCAGAGAGCCTGACATGGGACTTGATTCCAATCTCCAGGATCACGCCCTGGGCTGAAGGTGGTGCTAAACCGCTGGGCCACTGGAGCTGCCCAAATTATCTTATTTTAAGTAACTTTCAATGGTATTGTTATAAATATAAGCACAATCTGTTTTTTAATGTTCTAAAGTAGCATTTTGGCTCTGAGTAACAACTTAAAAAAAAAAAAGTTTTTTTTCTTTTTTAAAATAAGCTCTGCTTTCAACATGGGACTTGAACCATGACCTCAAGATCAAGAGTTGCATGCTGAACTGAGGCAGCCAGGCACCAAAGAACTTCTTTCTGTATGAAATTTATGCTGTGAAAATGGATGTGTTTGAAAATATTTACATTATTTTATCATTTTGTTGCTGAAAAGGGTGTTATAAAAGTTATACCTTAAAAAACACAGGAACAAAATTCGTGTCCTTTTTTGTTCAAATGAGTTATGAATGTTGAACTATAGTTTAAAAACAAATCACTTTGTAATAAATTTGTAAGAAAAACTGCAAAATTATAACTGAATCTTAGTGAAGCCAATGAATCTCATCTTACAATTGGATCTACAAATATTTGTTTATTCCTAATTTGTTTTGACATTAAAATTTAGATTAGTAGATCTTCTAATTGCTGTATCACATTAAGCCAAGATTTTAAAAAAAGCATATTCATCCACATTCCTTTCACTTAAAAAGGAAATAATTTAAAGAAGAGAGTAGAAAAGGATTTTTTATATCAGTGTAAAAGTTAGAAAAAATTGTTTATCTCTTTACCTCACTTAATTTCTTTTTCTTATTTTTGTCACATATATATTAAGTCAGTATTTAGTAGTCCATATATAATTTATGCATTAATATGTGTGATCTGATTATTTTTTTACTGATAAGAATGTGTTATCTCAGGTTGAGAGGTCATTAATCCAGATTATTGGCTGCCATTTCAGTGGGAAATTTGAACTCTGCTTCACTATTGAAGTGTTTCTGTTTGGAGGGCCACTATTCTGTTAGCTCATTTGAATTTGAGCACACAGTGATGCCATATTCTAATTAATTTATGTTTTTCCAAATTTTCCAAGCTCATTCAAATATTTTTCTGCCTCAGTCTTTTTCTACTCTGCTCTTTTGGGCCTTAGTGATATGTGTGTTAGACTTTTGATACTCCCTGATGTCCTTGAGATTATTTATTTTTTTACAATCTTATCTGTTTTTCAGATTGGATAATTTATATATATATATATATATATATATATATATCTATTTATTTTAAATTTGAATTCAATTTAATTAGCATATAGTGTATTAATAGTTTCAGAGGTAATATAGTGATTTATCAGTTGCATATGATACCCAGTGCTTATTACATCAGGTGCCCTCCTTAATACCCATCACCCAGTTACCCATTCTCCTCAACCTCTCCTCCAGCAGCCCTCAGTTTGTTTCCTAGAGTTAAGAGTTTCTTATGGTTTGTCTCCCTCTCTGTTTTTGTATTATTTTTCTTTCCCTTCCCCTGTGTTCATCTATTTTATTTAATTCCACATATGAGTGAAATCATATGATCTTTGTCTTTCTCTGACTTATTTCACTTAGTGTAATATCACTTAGTTACATACATTGGATAATTTAAATTGATTTATCTTCATATTTACTGATTATTTCTTTTGTCATCTCCATTCTAATAATGAGCCTGTCTAGGCTTAGTATATTTTTCAATAGATCTTTCACTTCTAAAATTTCTCTGCTGAGCACCACTCTCTTCATTCATTTCACTTTTCTTTACCTTTACGTCCTGAACCTTAGTTAAAATAGTTGCTTGAAAATCTTTGTCTAATAATTTTTACATCAGAGTCATCTAGTTATAATATGTTTTATGTCATTTTTCTTGAAGTTCATCACATTTTCCTGACTTTTGTATACCATATATCAAGTAACTTGAGTTTGTATCCCAGATTTTGTGAATGTTATGTTGTTAGACTCTGAGTTCTGTTACATGCCTTGGAGAAAGTTGATTTTTTTTTTTTTTTTTGTCTTAACGGGTGATCAGTTTGGTTAGGGGCAGACCACAAGTTCTGTATTGCTTTGTGTATGGTCTTAGCTTTTTTTTTTTGTTTTTTATATTGAAGTATTATTGACATATAATACTATATTGGTTTCAGGTATACAGTATAGTGATTTGATATTTACATACATTACAAAATGCTCACCATGACAAGTCTAGTTACCACGTGTCACCATATAAAGTTGTTACAGTATTATTGGCTGTATTTGCTATGCTGTACTTTACATAGACCCAGGGACAGTTATTTTATAACTGGAAATTTGTACCTCATACTTAATCCCTTTCACTTACTTTGCTCTTTTCACACTCCGTCCCCTCTGTCAACCACCAGTTCTCTGTATTTATGATTCTCTTTCTGTTTTCTTTTGCTTATTCCTTTGTTTTTTAAGATTTTATATACAGGTGAAATCATACAGTATTTGTCTCTGTGTTACTTTTTCACTTAGCATAATACCCTCTAACTCTATCCATGTTATTGCAAATGGCAAGATTTCATTTTCTTTTATGGCTGAGTAATATTCCAGGGTGTGGTTTGGTATGTGTGTGCACATGTGCACACATGCATTGCATTTACTTTGTCACTGGACACTCAGATTGCTGCCATATCTTGGCTATTATAATTATGCTGTAGTGAATATAGGGGTGCATTTATCTTTTCAATTTAGTGGTTTTGTTTTCTTTGGATAAATAACAAGATGTAGAATTGCTGGACTATATGGTAGTTTTATTTTTAATTAAAAAATAATTAACTTTTAAAATTCCAATATAATTAACGTCCATGTTATATTAGTTGCAGGTGTACAATATGGTGATTTGACAGTTTTTTTTTTTAAGATTTTATTTATTTATTTGAGGGAGAGCGCCCAAGAGACAGAAAGTGAGTGAGCATGAGTGGGAGAGGGGAGAAGGACAGGGAGAGGGAGAAACAGCCTCCCTTTCTGAGCAGGGAGCCCAACACAGGGCTCATTCTCAGGACCCTGGGATCATGAGCTGAGCTGAAGGCAGTTGCTTAACTGACTTAGCCACCCAGGCACCCTGTGATTTGATAGTTTATACATTACTTGGTGCTCATAATGATAAAAGTGTACTCTTATTCTCCTTTGCCTAGTTCACCTATTACCCCATCTACCTCCCCTCTGGTTACCACTAGTTTTTTTTATATTTAAGTCTGGTGTGAGGTTTTTTTTTTTTTTTTTTTAATGTCTTTTTTTCTAAGTTTATTTATCTTGTTTCTTTAATTACACATTTGAGTGAAATCATCTGGCATTTGTCTTTCACTTACCATTATGCTCTGTAAATCCATTCATGTTGTTACAAATGGCAAGATTTCATCTTTCGTATGGCTAACATATGACACCTTCCTTATGCATTCATCTGTGGAGGGAAACTTGGTTTCCATATTTTGGCTGTTGCCTATTTTTAATTTTTTAAGGAATCATCATACTGTTTTCCATTAGTGGCTGCACCAATTTATTTTCTTCCCAACAGTGCATGATGGTTCCTTTTTCTCTACATCCTCAGCAGCAGTTGTTATTTCTAAATAATTTCTTTTTTTAAATTTTTTTAAAAAATTTTTATTTATGATAGTCACACACACACACACACAGAGAGAGGCAGAGACACAGGCAGAGGGAGAAGCAGGCTCCATGCACCGGGAGCCCAACATGGGATTCGATCCCGGGTCTCCAGGATCGCGCCCTGGGCCAAAGGCAGGCGCCAAACCGCTGCGCCACCCAGGGATCCCATATTTCTTGTCTTTTTGATACTAGACATTCTGACTGGTGTGAGGTGATACCTTATTGTGATTTTAATTTTCATTTCCCTGGTAATTAGTAATGTTGAGCATTTTTTCATGTGTCTATTGACTGTCTTCTTTGGAAAAAGTCTGTTTAGGTTCCCTGCCCATTTATTAATCAGTGTTTTTTATATTTAATTTTATGAGTTTTTAAAAATATATTTGTATACTAATCCTTTATTGGGTATATCGTTTGGAAATATCTTCTCCTGTTCTGTAGATTACCTTTTTGTTTTATTGGGGTTTCTTTTGCTGTACAAAAACATTTTAGTTTGATGTAATCATAATAATTTATTTTTGCTTTTGTTGCCTTTGCTTGAGGAGATAGATCCAAACAAAAAAATTACTAAGATCAATATCCAGAAGTTTTATTATCTTTACTTTCTTTTAGTTTTATGATTTCAGATTTCATGTTTAGATCTTTAATTCATTTTGAGGAACACCTTGGTGGCTCCATGGTTGAGTGTTTGCCTTTGGCTCAGGTCGTGGCTTCGGGGTCCTGGGATCGAGTCCCGTATCAGACTCCCTGCATGGAGCCTGCCTCTCCCTCTGCCTGTGTCTCTGCCTCTCTCTCTGTGTCTCTCATGAATAAATAAATAATATCTTAAAAAAATTCATTTTGAGTTTATTTTTGTATGTAAGAAAGTGTTTCAATTTCGCTGTTTTGTATGTAGTTTGTCCAGTTTTCTTAACACCATTTATTAAAGAGACTATATTTTTCCCATTGTATACTTTGCTTCCTTTGTTATAGATTAGTTGACCATACAATGTGTTTTTTTTTCTCATTTTGTTCTATTGATGTCATTGTTTTCATGACATCACTATTATATTTTTATTACGACTTTGTATATAGTTACGGTATAGTTTGAAATCTCAGGATGTGATACCTCCAGTTTTGTTCTTTTTCAAGGTTACATTGGCTATCTTTTGTGGTTCCGTACAAAGTTTAGGATTCTTTGTTGTTCTAGTTTTGTGAAAAGTGCATTGGTATTTTCATAGACTTTGCTTGAATTTGTACATTGCTTTGGGTGTTACAGATATTTTAACAATATTCTTCTAATTGATGAGTATGGTATATCTTTTCATTTATTATATTTTCTTCATTTCTTTTATTAGTCTTTAACCTTTATAGTAGTTTTGTAAGTGATTGACTCACTATTTTTACTATATGTTTGCTTTTAATAGTAAGATTTTTTTCATAATTTACTTCTGATATAAGGATGGCTACCCCTGCTTTCTTTTGAGGACCATTTGAATGGTAAATGGTTCTCCAACCTTTTATTTTCAGGTTGTAGGTGTCCTTCTGTCTAAAATGAGTCTCTTATAGACAGCAAATAGATGGGTCCTGCTTTTTTATCCAGTCTGAAACCCTGTGCCTTTTGATGGGGTCATTAAGCCCGTTCACGTTCAGAGTTACTGTTGACAGATACGAGTTTAGTGTCATCATGATATCTATTCAGTCCTTGTTTTTGTGGATTGTTCCACTGAACTTCTTAAAGGGGAATTTTAGGAGTCCTCCTTAAAATTTCTTGCAGAGCTGGTTTAGAGGTCACATATTCTTTCAGTTCCTGCCTGTCTTGGAAGCTCTTTATCTCTCCTTCCATTCTGAATGAGAGCCTTGCTGGATAAAGTATTCTTGGTTGCATGTTCTTCTCATTTAGGACCCTGAATATATCCTGCCAGCCCTTTCTGGCCTGCCAGGTCGTCTGTGGAGAGGTCTGCTGTTACCCTAATATTCCTCCCCATAAAAGTCAGGGATTTCTTGTCTCTTGCTGCTTTAAGGATCTTCTCTTTATCTTTGGAATTTGCCAGCTTCACTATTAAATGTCGAGGCGTTGAACGGTTTTTATTGATTTTAGGGGGGGATCTCTCTATTTCCTGTATCTGAATGCCTGTTTCCCTTCCCAGATTAGGAAAGTTTTCAGCTATGATTTGTTCAAATACATATTCTGGCCCTCTGTCCCTTTCGGCGCCCTTGGGAACCCCAATTAAACGTAGGTTTTTCTTCCTCAGGCTGTCGTTTATTTCCCTTAATCTGTCTTCATGGTCTTTTAATTGTCTCTTTTTTCCTCAGTTTCCCTCTTTGCCATCAACTTGTCTTCTATGTCACTCACTCGTTCTTCCACCTCGTTAACCCTTGTCGTTAGGACTTCTAGTTTGGATTGCATCTCATTCAATTGATTTTTAATTTCTGCCTAATTGGATCTAAATTCTGCAGTCATGAAGTCTCCTTTATGCTTTTTTCTAGAGCCACCAGTAGCTGTATAATAGTGCTTCTGAATTGGCTTTCTGACATTGAATTGTAATCCAGATTTTGTAACTCTTGTGGGAGAGAGGACTGTTTCTGATTCTTTCTTTTGAGGTGAGGTTTTCCTTCTAGTCATTTTGCTCAGTGCAGAGTGGCCAAAAACAAGTTGTATTGGGAAAAGGAGAAAAAGAGAGAGAAGGAAAGAAAAGAGAAAAAGAAAAAAGAAAAAAGGAAGAAAAAAAGGAAAAAAGAGAAGAAAAAGAGAAAGAAAAAGAAAGAAAAGTGAAAAAAAAAGGGTGGGGGAAGCAATCAGAAATCAAAAAGAAAAAAAAAAACACGGGGGAGTATCTTCTGATTCTGTATACTTTAAGTCCCTTGACTTCCCCTGGAACTTGTCCGTCTAGCTGGTCTTCTGGGGGGAGGGGCCTGTTGTGCTGATTTTCAGGTGTTAGCACTTGGGGGAGCTGCTCTGCCCCCTGCCTGGTGCAGGGCTCAGTGGGGGTTGTTTACCCCGTGAGGCCCCAGGAGGAACAACCGCAGTGGCGGGGCCAGCTCAGGAAACCTGGATTCAGCTCCCACAGTAACTCAGAGCTCTCTGCAGGGGCCTGGATGCTCTGGGGGCGGGGCCGCTGATCTGCTCAGCTCGGGGCAGGAGCGTCCTTGCTGTCCTGGGCCTTCCCGGCCTCTGCCTGTCCCAGGGGGAGGCCGGATCTTGGGCTGTGTCCCGGCGCCCTGTGCTCCCGGTCTGCGCTGTTGGATTCGCGCTCCCGGCCCTGCAGCCGCCTCTCCGTGGAGCCTCCACCCGAGCCCCTCCGAGCTGTTCCGGGTCCAGCTGTGCGTGTTGCAGCCCTTTAGGGAGCTCGGCCACGGGGTGTGGCGCACTCTCCCGGGGCGCAGGTGTCTGTTAGTGTCCCCGGGAGCCCGAGGGCATCCCCGCCCTCCTGGGTCCTGCTCCAATTCCCTGCGAGCCCCTTTCCGCCCGGGAAGGTTGGTGCAGCTCCTGCTTCTCTGGGACGGGGCTCTCCTGTCCTGGGGACACTCGCCCCGGCCTCAGCCCGGCTCCTCGTGGGGCCCCTCCCCCTTGGAGGCCTTTTGTGTCTTTATTTCTTTTTCCCTGTCTTCCTACCTTGATAGAAGCGCGAACTCTTCTCACTGTAGCGTTTCAGCTGTCCTCTCTTTAAATCTCAGGCCGAATTCGTAGATTTTCAGGATGATTTGAAGGTTATCTAGGTAATTTGGTGGGGACAGGTGATTTGGGGACCCTACTCTTCCGCCATCTTGCCCCTCCCCCATAATTTTCTTCTAGTTGTGGTCTTCTTCCCACATAAAGAAGTCTCTAACATTTCTCGTAAGGCTTAGTGGTGAAGAGCTCCTTTAGTTGTTTGGGAAATTCTTTGTCTTTCTTCTTCAATTCTGAATGATCAACTTAGTAGATAAAGTATTCTTGGATATAGTTTTTTTCTTTTTTAGCACTTTGCCCTCCATTCTGGCCTGCATTATTTCTGCTGAAAAAATCAGTTGGTATGCTTTTCTTGCTGCTCTTAAGGTTCTTTAACTCTTGACATCTTAATTATTATGTGTCTTGGTATGACCTTTTTGGGTTCATCCCTTTTTAGGGTTCATCTTCTTGGGGCTTTCCATGCTTCCTGGATCTGGTGTCCTTCCCCTTAGGGAAGTCTTCAGCTTTTACTTCTTCAAATAAGTTTTATGTGCTTTTTGCCCTCTCTTCTCCATGTGGGACTCATATAATGTGAATGTCAGTCTGTTTGATGTTGTTCCAGAGTTCCCTTAAACTATGCCTTTTTTCTTCCTCTTCATGTGGGAAGATTTCTACTACTCTGTCTTCTTTATTGGTAATCCATTCTTCTGCATTCTGAAATCTGTTGGTTCCCTCTTGTCTATTTCTTATTTCAGTTATTGTATTCTTCAGCTCTCATTGGTTCTTTTTAATATTTTCTATGTCTTTGTTGAAGGTCTCACTGTATTTATCCATTCTCCTCTTGAGCTTAACAAGCATCCTTGTGACCATTACTTTGAACTCTTTATTGGGTAGATTAGTTATATCTATTTTGTTTAGTTAGTTTTCTTAGGTTTTGTTTTGTTTTCTTGCTTGGAACATACTCTTCTGTCTCCTCAGTTTGCTTGACTCTCTCTGTTTGTTTCTGTGTATTGGGTTGGTCAACTGTGTGTCCTGGTGTGGAAGGACTGACCTTATGTTGAGGGCATCTTGTATAGAAGCATAGTCCCCCCTGGTCACTAGAACCAAGCACTTCAGGACTGTACCCTGTGTGGGCTGCCTGTGTCCTCCTATTGTGTCTGAGCTTATGACTGCTGTAAGTACACTGGTGGAAGGGATAGCTCCTGGTGTGGCTGGCTGTCAAGTTTAGGTGTGATTGTAATGGGCATACTGAGAGTCAGGGATCGGGATCCATCTCTCCCTTACCTCCTCCCCCATAGGAGCTGCTTTGGAGGGGTGTTAGTCCCTGCCGAGGTTCTCAGCTGGGTGTGCTGAGGTGGAGCTTCTTTGGTGGTGTGCTAGTTTTGGTTGAGGCTGCCATCCCGGTGTGGTTGGTAGGAGCCATTTTTGAGGGGTGCCTGCGAGGGCTGGCATTTTGGAAGGGTCCACGGGAGAATGCTAGGTAGGGCAAGCTATGCTAGCAAGGTAAGTGGAAAGTGTCAAAACTGGCACCTGCCAGTGTTCTGCCGCCATGCAGAAGGATGGCAAGAAAAATTGAGCTGGTTAGCGCTTCCCTTCCTGGACTAAGTTCCTACAAATTCTTCTTCCCGGGCACATGCCCTTGAATTAGTAAGTTTTTAAAAGTATAGCTCAGGTGCCTCTCAGACTGCTGCATCTGTGCTGCCTCTTGGAGTAAGTGAGTTTGTTTGCAGGTCCCTTAAAAGTAGAGTCCGGCTTTCCAGTAGCCCTCCTGCTCTCTCGAAGTTAAGTCCTATTGACTTTCAAAGCTCCTGGAGTTCTGCTGATTTCGAATCAGCTCTGCTGATTTTCGAAGTGAGACATTACAGGGGTTCATCTCCTTGATGCAGGTGTATGTGGGGCAGCTGCTCCATGTAGGATTTGAACTCTTCCTCAGGGAGTACTTCTGTGACTTTGATATCCCTTGCACACATGAGTTGCTGTGCTACCATTGTGAGTCCCAATCAGAATGCATCTCTGCCCCATCTGCTCTTCTTGATGTGGCTTTTTCTTTATGTCTAAAGCTGTGGAAGACATATGCTGCTAGTCTTCAGATCATTCTCAGAGTTGCTCTATATGTAGATACAGCCTTAATGAGTCTGTGGTAGGAGGTGAGTTCAGGACCTTCCTACTCTACTGTCTTAATCCTGATCTTGTATGTAGTGGTTTTAATATCAGTTAACTTTTTAAGACCTTGGCCTTGCTTCTTTGGGCCTATCCTGAGCATATGCCAGTCAGTGGGTTGTTTGAGAATTGTTTGATTAAATTCTCAGAGCTTTTTCTTTGTTGGTTTGACAGACATGGATCTGTCATGTGCATAGCTTAGGAATGAGTCTGCGACTTATATGGGATCAAAGAGTGTTTCTCCTCTACATGACTCCTCTATCCCTTTGCAATCTGTTGCTCGTTTGTCTGACTTGTGAGACAGGATTTTTTAATCTGTAGTTAGCCCTGTCCATTGCTCTGCTATGCTAGTCTTTCAAGGCAGTCAAGTCTTGTTTTTAAACATTGCTGTGATAGAGTAGCCTTTACTCTAGGATTAGTTTAGCTATACTGCTATATGGCTTGTGATCCTTTTGGAAGAGCATCTTCTCAAAGCCTTACATGTTCAGGATCTTTCTACTTTGGATATAATTCAAACTTCTTCCAGCTCTATGTGATTTGTGAGAGTTTTTCAGCTTATAGCTTCCCAGTAGTTCTCTTGGTGGTGTTCTGAGTTTCACTCTATGTCTGTGAAGCTTGGTTTTTATCTAGATACTCAAGGGACCACTGTTTAGATTTCTGGAGCAATTTCTCTGGTAACCTCTCTTGGTACACTGCTCCTTGAAATCTGGCCACCTCAGTCTCCCTGAAATCTCATCTGTGTTTACTCAGCTCATGAATCTCTTGTTTCTTCAACTCAGTGATACTGCTGTCTTTTTCCATTTTTTTGAGATGATTGTGTTCTGCCGTGGTTCTCTTTCTCTCCATGGTAGTTTAAAAAGTACCTCTAGGCACAAAGTTGGGGGCAGTCTTAACTACATTTGTTTTGCTTCTCCCATGGATCACACCTCAGTTTCTTCTGTTTTTCAAGTGTCTGAAAATAGCTGCTTTAGGTATTTTGTTTAGTTAGTGAGAGGTTAAATCCAGTATCAGTTATTGTGTCACGGCCATTAGAGATGTGTTACAGTTTTTTAAACCTAACAATATATTTAACAAATTTGTGCTGCATAACAAATTAACCCAAAATTTAGAGGCTTAAAAGAATACATAATCTCTCATACTACTACAGAATCTCAACAAAGTCCAGAATCTTATCTTCTAGTTCAGATTCCTTTGGTATAGTTTTTTAAGGAAAGTTGTTTGGGGACCTGTTCCTCTAGCTCTTTACTTTTTATTTTTTTAAAGTTAATTTTTAAAAATAATCTCTACATCCATCATGAGGCTTGAACTCATGACCCCAAGGTCAAGAGTCACATGCTCTTCCGGCTGAGCTGACCAGGTGCCCCTCCTGTACCTCTTTAGATGGGTAAAACTAGAGATGAATTATCTGCCCCTTATTCTAACGTGTAATGGTGTAGTAGCATTGGTCCATAGCAAAATAACTGTCATACATGTTCCTGTTTTATTTTTATTTTTATTTTATTTATTTTTTTAAAGATTTATTTATTTATTTATGATATACAGAGAGAGAGAGAGTGAGAGAGAGAGGCAGAGACACAGGAGGAGGGAGAAGCAGGCTCCATGCCAGGAGCCCGACGTGGGACTCGATCCCGGGACTCCAGGATCGCGCCCTGGGCCAAAGGCAGGCGCCAAACCGCTGAGCCACCCAGGGATCCCCATGTTCCTGTTTTAAAAAGAATGGAACACACAAGGGACCCACTTGTCTATAGTAGTTCTGAAATCCAGCTGGGTGCTTGTTGTTCCTTGGTTTGGTTTCTCTCTTAGAATAATTTTCCTTGGCTCTTGGTTTGCGCTGTAAGTTCTTTGTTATGCCATCTGAATCAAGTTCCCTTTTACAGAGAGATGGCATATCTAGATAGCTGAGCAGAAGTTTCGGCTTGCTTCCTGCCAGTAGAAATCTGGAGGCCCGAAGGTTTTCCTCATCTCTCTGGTTGCTAGTTTTCTCAATCCAGCCTGGCAATGTTTCTGCTGCACATAAACCTTTTAAAATAACTTTGTGGATTTCCCGTTGATCTTCTTGAGGTTCATGCCACTAAACAAAAGCTTCACCCACAAATACCTTCAAGGTGTGGATTTGTTGAAGAGATTTTACTGTACATAATTGCAGGAGCTGGTTTAACAGTCTCTATAAGGCTGTCCTTATGTCTGATTCTGGAGTTTGAAGTTCATGAGGCAAGGGTCAGGAAGGGAAGATGGATATAAAGTGTAGGAGAGCAAGAATAAGCTGGAGCCCATGAAGTACAAGCTGGCACCCACAAGGACAGACTAAAACCTATGTCAGGGCTTGTTTGTTTCTGAACTTGATGGTGAGTGTCCTGTAGGAGTTGGGTTTCTTTGTCATGATATGTTACACATATATCTGGCCTAGTATTAATGAGAAGATGAAGGAAAATATAGGGGTAGATGGTGCAGTGGTGCTATATAAAGTGTTTTATATAAATATTTAAATATATTAAATATTTTGGCTTATTAGGATAGATTTTTAGAGGTTCAGTTGCTAGATCAAGTGGTATGAATGTTTCATTAAGGCTTCAGAGGCTTTTATAGCCACATTTCATTCCAGAAGGGTTGTTTGTATTAATACCTACTTGCATGGTGGAATATCAATATTATTGTACCATTGTATACATATATACATTTTGATCATCTATTACATTCAGGAAGATGAATACATAGTTGTTTTCAGCTTTTTCAGGCTGGTACTCAAGACACTTAAAATTCATGCTACTGCTTTATTATGAGCAGTAAGGTGTATGCTTTTGGTTCTATGAAGTTTTCTTGGTAGTACTTTGCATTTATCTCATTGTTAATTTTGCCCACTGAACATGAATAATATCTCTAGCCAATGAGTGCATCTTATATTTGATGTTGTTCATAGTTGCTGCTTGATTAATGCTTGTTAATAGATTAATATGGAGTGATCTATTAGTTTGGAGTTATCCATTTTGTATTCTGCTTTTCTACATTGCTGATGCTTAAAAGCATTTCTGGTTAATTTTAAATTAAGAGCTATTGAAGATGGGTCAAAGTTGTCAAATTTCTGTGTGGCAGTATAAATATAGTTTGTACTCTCATTTTAGATAATGAAGTTTTAAAATTAATTTTAGGATTGTATGGATAATAATAAATCCCTTTTATGTTAACTTAAAAATGATAAATACAAGGGCTTTAGTTGATTTCATTATCTGGTTTTAATGTCTAAATGTCCTAATTAAAACATGTATAACCATATCCAGTTCAATAATGCAGGACTTTTCCCTTTTTAATTTCTTTTTAAAGAAATTTTTAAGTAACCTTTACATCCAATGTGGGGCTTGAATTCACAACCGTGAGATCAAGAATCGCATGCTCTACTAACTGAGCCAGCCAAGCACCTCTTTTCTCCCCTTTTTAATTTGTAAATAATTTAGTGTATATCTTTAAATGATAGACTATTAAAAATAATCAAACCACAGTACCATTATCATTCTTAAAAACAATTCATAACAATTCCTAAATGTAGTTAATATTCTATGTTCATAATTCCCTCATGTTCTATTTTTTTTAAACATAATATAAAGTATATAGGTTATTTGGTATTTGGTATATGTATCTTTTAAATATTTTTCAATCTGTATATTCTCACCTCCCTTTTTTCTTGCCATCCTTTTTTTTTTTTTCCTATAAAATTAGGTAATTCTTTTTTTCTGTAGAATTTTCCACAGTCTGAATTATTTTCTGTAAACTGACCATGGCTTGATTAGATTCAGATTCAACTTTTTTGTTGTGAAAATCCTTTATAGGCAGGCTTTGTGCTTAATATTATATCCCACCAGGGAGCAACACATGAAGTGTATAGTGTGTCTTTTTCTGTGATATTAAGATCAGTGGGCGTGAGATGAGTCCAGTGGGTTTATGTCTTGTTAGTTTGAGCTATCTGTTTGCAAGTTCCCTTGAACCTTTACCTTTCACTGAATCACTTCAGCAGTCATTAATAACCATTCCTTAAATCCATTATTACATCGGGGTTCCAAATGATGGTGTTTTAGATCTATCATTTTCTGCGTTCATTAGCTAGAATTTTCTATAATGAGGAACTTTATGAAATTAACAGTTGGGTTATCTCCACTCTAGGAAAAGAGGATAAATGCCTGATTCTTTACTTGGTTTCCACGTTTCAGAATGGTAAATTGGTTTCTTTAAAGGGAATTGATTAATAGCTTACTTGGCAAAAGATTGATGCAAATTTTCATTCAGACATCTTTTTATCTTGTGTTTCATCACATAGCTATGAGAACAGAATTATTAGAAGTTTTTATGCTATATTATAAAAAGTATTGATTTTATACATTTTGCTTCTTTTGAAGTATTAATGTAGAACAAAATGATTAGTCTTGATAACAAGATCAATTGTTGATACACTTTTTAAAATTACAATTTTTGTCCTCTAAGTTTGCTACATTTAACACTATAAAAAGATACTTGTCCAAACTATTAATTTACAGAAAGTGAGGCCATGTAATGTAAACCAAGAGAGAATGTGACACTGAAGCACTTCAGTGAGGGTGTATTGCTATTGGATGAAATTTCAAGTAGGAAATTACTGCATTGTTTGGTCTCAGCTAGTCAAATTAGTATCTTTCACTGGATTGCTTTTAGAAAATGAACTTTTATTGTACATGAGCCAAAGAAGCTAGAGAAAATTGCTTTATTCTTAAAGTACTTGTTTTCTTTGAACAGGAAAGCTTTTTATTTATAAACATGCAATGTTAGAGGAAATGGGATTTTTTTCTTTTTTGTATTTCTTCTGTTTTTTTTTTTTTTTTAAACAGGAAATTTGTTATTAAGTAAAAGGAAGGATAATTTTATCCTTACATTCAGAGTTACCGAATTTGGTTCACTTTGTTAAATAGTGACATATTTTTTAAAAATATTTTATTTATTCATGAGGGACACACACACAGAGAGAGAGAGAGAGAGAGAGAGAGGCAGAGACAGGGAGAAGCAGGCTCCCCACAAGGAGCCCGTTGTGGGACTCGATCCTGGATCCCGGGATCAGGACCTGAGCCGAAGGCAGATGCTTAACTGCTGAGCCATCCAGGCGTCCCAAATAGTGAAATATTTTATTTTTTATCCAGTTTGGGTCTTTTCTTCTATTTAACTCTTCTACAGTGTTTATATTTCTCATGGATAATCACTTTTTAGCCCCTATCCTAATATTTATTGAAGCTATTTGAACACTGACTTAAATATATTTTTATTTAAACCATTGGCTAACTTTTTATTTTTTTAAATATTTTATTTATTTATTCATGAGAGACACAGAGAGGCAGAGACACAGGCGGAGGGAGAAGCAGGCTCCCTGTGGGGAGCCTGATGTGAGACTCCATCCTAGGACCCCAGGATCACGGCCTGAGCCAAAGGCAGACATTCAACCACTAAGCCACCCAGGCATCCCCATTGGCTAACTTTTTAGAATATGTGTACAAAATCTGAAGTTTTAAAAGGAAGTTTTATAATCAAGTTTTACTAAGTAGCCTTGCTTTTTTTTTAAAAAGCTATTGGACAGGCTGGTTTTATACATAATATTTCAAATGCCCATGAGGTGGTGCTGATTTGTTTCATTTTTATAGTATTGACGTTTTATAAGATGCTTATAAGAGAATCTATACATATGTTGTGCTGTAAACTTCTAATTATTTTGTCAGTAATTATCATGGTATAAATCTGTTTTCATCTTAACTTAATCACATTTATATATTCTTTCCAGTCTGTTTGTGGGCTAACCTTTAGTATATTGATTTGTTTTTTTATAACATGTATATTCTTTCCCCATAACTCTTTTGACCAGTCCAGTAACACCTGTGAAATGGTAGATGAAATTAGAGCTCTTAATTTTTCAGTTGCTGTAGCTGTTTGCTAAATAAATTTTGGCTTATTTTATAATTAGGAAGAGAATGGTATTTTGTCATGTAGGTACTCTAAACTGAATGCTTTCTTTTTTTTTAAGATTTATTTTTTGGGGTGCCTGGGTGGCACAGTTGGTTAAGCATGAGACTCTTGGTTTTGGCTCAGGTTGTGATCCAGAGTTCTTGAGATCGAGCCCTGTCTCAGACTCTGTGCTCAGCTGGGAGTTTGCTTGAGATTCTCTTTCCCTCACCTTCTGCTCCTCCTGCTTGTTCTCTTTTTCCCTCCCTCCCTCCAGTATGTGGGGTTGGTGTGGGGTTGGGGTCTGGCAGAGGGAGAGGGAGAGTCTTAAGCAGACGCCGCACTGAATGCAGTGTAGGCAGAGGGGTGAGTGAGGTCTCTGGTCTTACAACCCTGAGATCACAACCTGAGCCAGTACCAGGAGTCTAACACTTAACCAACTATGCCACCAAGGTGCCCCTAAACTAAAAGCATTCTGCTAGTTCTTTGACTATCTTTAACTATAGATTTTAGTAAGTTATGAGGAACCAAGTATATTTCTGGGTTGTCACCCTTGTGCCAGATACTCCTCCTGTTGGAATTATTGAACTTTATCAAATTTGTGTCATATTGAGTTGGGGGAAATTAGCATAGTTTGGATGAGGTAGAAAGAAGAATTGTTCAGAGATAACATAAAGAAGCTCAGACCCTTGCAGAACTCGATTGGCCTGCCTTACATCACCACCCTACCACTGAAATAGTATATCTGATGGTATGTGATATTATGATTGTCTAACCTGTGTCTCATGCCACTCTGAAAATAGGCACCACTATTGACATCCCTACCAGGACTGTGTCAAGTCAGTTGAGAGTTTAACAAGTATCAAGGCTTTAACAGTTCAGAGTGGGGAAACATTACTTTCTTTTTGGTTTTATCTGGAAACATCTTTTTTTAGAGGTGAGAATTGAATTTTAGGAAGGGAAAGCAAAGGCAAGGAAGTAGAATTTTAAAGCTTCTTCTTGTTATAACTAAGTAGTCTGGACTGGATTGACTAGTAACATTGTATGGGAACAAAATGGGTGAGGCTTTTTGAGATGTTGCAGCACAGGCCAAGTGATTGGAAATATATTCTCTAAATGATGAAGAGTTATGATGATTTTTTTACAGGGGTTATTACATGGTTAAAATGCTCTTGAGAATCTTGATATGAATTTTGAACTAAATTGGAGTTCTTTTTTGGTGAGAGAATTTTTTCATGTACATAATGTATTACTGACTTTAACACCTATTCATCCAAATTAAATTAGGCTTTTATTAAAAATCAGTATGTGGTTGATATTTTAAAAGTGAATAGTAGATCTTAAATAACAACTAGATGAAGGCTTATATTTCTGTGATGTTTAGATTTCAAGGCCATGAGCTTGTCTCTGGCCTCAGCCTGGCATTTCTGATGGCAAGATACTGAGGAAGTCATTTAAATATTAATTCTCACCAAAGCCATATCATTTTAACCCTATTCTTTGTACCTTCTGTTTGCTGATAGATACAGTAGTAGATGTCTTGGGAAATACAGGTTCATTGCCTTTAGTATGCTTTTGGTTGGGAAAATTTGTTAACACTTGTTAAATACTTCATCTTCTAGCGCTGTTTACCTTTCTGGTTTTATAATATGTTAAACTATATGGAAAAATCTTGATTTGCCATTTAGTCAATATGAATGATTAAGACTGAAATATCAACATAAGAGTAAGCAGGAAAGGCTTAGTACATAGGAAAGTAAGCTACAAAACTATCACTTGGATATTTTGCTTTTAGTACATTTGTTTTGTAAGTAGAGCTGATGCATTAAATTCTCCTTCCCTTCCAAGCTTCCACCACAATCTGCACTTTGTTTTTCTCTTTCTTTGGAAGTAGAACATTCCACATAATACTGAGACAGAAAAAGAAAATGAGGGTGGATCATATATTAAAGATCATCTTTTTTTTTTTTTTAAGATTTATTTATTTTAGAGAGAGAGAGAGGGGCAAAGGGAGAGGGAGAGTCCCAAGCAGACTCCATGCTGAGCCCAGAATCCTGCAGTGGGGCTCAATTTCAGGACCCGAGGGCACTACCTGAGCTGAAACCAAGAGTCATATGCTCAACTGACTGCACCACTCAGTTGCCCCTTAAAGATCATCTTTATTGATACCAACATGTTAGTTGGCTGTAGTATCTGAGCCAGCATTTAGTAATCTGTGGGATGGTATTTTTCTAGTATTTCCTGGGCCATCAAATATAATGACCATTTTTTTAGTCTTTAATATTTTATAGATAATACATTGAGTTCAAAAAAATTGAATACAATGACGTTTCTCCCCTACCTCTGTCCCCTGTGGTTTCAGTACACCGTTTCCCTGCCAAATCATCTTCCCCCAATTTAATTCAGCCACTGCTAAAGAAAACCTGAAAAATAACTATTATTGGCACCTCATATGTCTTTCCAAATTTTCTTTAGTTTTTTTTTGGCAAATAGAAAATATCTGCATGTTTTTCCTCTTTTTAAGTGTATATTTTCAAGGAAAACTCCTTGATATAATGGTCTCAGCAATGATATTTTGGATCTAACACTGAAAGCATAGGCAACGAAAGAAAAAATAAAGAAGTGGGACTATAACATCAATTGCGTATAATGTTAATTCTTCCAAGCAATGAACTTAGGATGTCTTTCCATTCATTTGCACCCTTGATTTCTTTCATCAGTATTTTATGTTTTTCTTGTATAGATCTTTTACCTTCTTGGTTAAATTTACTCTTAAAATTATTTTATACTTTTTCTTTCTATTATGAATGAAATTGCTTATTTAATGTCTTTATAAGATAGCTCTTTGTCAGTATTTAGAAATGCAACTTATTTTTTGAATATTGATTTCATTTCTTGCAACTAACAAATTCATTTCTTAGTTTTAACAGTTTTTGGTGGAGTCTATGGTATTTTCTGTAGGATTCTGTCATCTAATAGATTAGTTTTTCCTTTCCAACTTGGATGCCTTCTATTTATGTATATGCTTAATTGTTCTGGTTAGGCCTTCTGATATTTTTTAAAAGTGACAAGAGCTGATACCCTTGTCTTGTTCCTGATTTTAGAGGAAAAGCTTTCAGCTTTTCACTGTTAACCAGAATAGATCATTTAATGTAGCTGTGAGAACCAGGGGGGCTCAGGAACCAGGTGCTAGAACTGTGGAGTTGATGCCACCAGAATATTCTTTCTTCAGTCATGGTGCAGGGACTTTCTCTGTATACATGGCAGGGAGGATGTCTGTTGGAAGCTGCCAATTTAAATATCTCTACAGCTTTTGACCCCAAAGTGCAAAGGCCCATCTTTTCATGTCCCGATTAAAAAAAATCTTGGGGTGCCTGGGTGGCTTAGTGGCTTAAGTGTCCAACTCTTTTTTTTCTGCTCAGGTCATGAGATTGAGCACTGAGCCATGCTGAGGCCCAGCGTGGAGCCTGCTTAAGATTGTTTCTCTCTTCCTCTGCCCCTTCCCCACCCTCCTCCTCCCTCTCTTAAAATTTTTCTTTTCTTTTTTTTTTTGCTTTTTAAAATATTTCTTTAATTTAGATTCAGTTTGCCAGCATATAGTATAACAAGCAGTGCTCATCCCATCAAGTGCCCTCCTTAGTGAAAAAATTTTTTTTGGTAATTATTTTGATTGGCCTGAGTTAGTCACATTTTCACCCCTGGATTAATCACTCTGACCAGGAGACTGGAGAACCGTATGTGCCTGAGTTAAGTGTCCTCTCTATGGCCTAGCTGTGAGGTACTTGTAACCTCATTGCCAGGAGGATATCTGATGATTCTGATTATGTTTTCATATCTGATTTTTTGTATGCACGTGCAAGTTGGAGGAGGGACAGAGGGAGAGAATCTTCAAGTTGACTTCCCACTGAGCCTGGAGCATGACTTGGGGCCCAATCTCAAGACCTAGATCATGGTCTGAGCCAAAACCAAGACTCTGAAGCTCAACAGCTGAGCCATCTAGGTGGTGCCCCTGATGAATTTTCCTACTTAAGAATATTGGTATGAAATTATTAGAAAGATTTAAAAGTTCATCTTTTGTGGAAAAAAGTAATATGAATATTTCTTTTACATATTGTAAATTTTGCTATGCTTCAAAATACGACTTGTAGTTATAAAGGACTTCAAATTATAAAAGTATTTTCTTTAAAACTTTTGTTATCGAAGTACAGTTGATGTACAGAGTTTTGTTTTAGGTTGCACAACATAGTGATTTGTCAGTTTTATATATTATGCAGGACTCAACAGAAAAGTATAGTTACTCTTGGGCAGCCCGGGTGGCTCAGCAGTTTAGCGCCACCTTCAGCCCAGGGCCTGATCCTGGAGACCTGGGATTGAGTCCCACATCAGGCTCCCTGCATGGGGCCTGGTTCTTCCTCTGCCTGTGTCTGTCTGTGCCCCCCCCCCCTCTCTCTGTCTCTCATGAATAAATAAGTAAAATCTCAAAAAAAAAAAAAAAGTATAGTTACTTTCTGTCACCATACAACATTATTACAGTATTATTGACTTTATTCCACTATGCTGTATTTTTCATCCCTGCGGCTTATTTATTTTATATATGGAAGTTTGTACCTTTTAATTTCCTTCACCTATTTCCCCCAACTGCCTCCCCTGCAACCACCAGTTTGTTCTATGAGTCTGTTTCTGTTTTTTGTTCATTTGTTTTGTTGTTTAGATTCCACATATAAATGAAATCATGGTACTTGTCTTTTTAAAAAGCTTGAAAACATTGAGAGAATGGTAACATAATAGAGCTGGCTTATTAGATTAATAAGGGATCTTAAAGTATATGTGATGTTATAGTTTTAAACAGTTTTACATTTAATCAGACTCAAATACTGAAGTAATTGATTAGATTATTGAATGCTTGACATTTTGCTATATTGTATCCTATGATGTGTTGATTTTGAGTAATGTAAGTTCAGTGGACTTTGGACTGGTTGTCACATAGTGACAGATTTCTGATTTTTAAAATATGTCATTCCTATAAATCACTAGTTTGCTAGATTGAACTAGCAAGCTATTAAAGAACATGGCAGTATTTACTGTGGATAAATGCAAATTTAAAAAGGTTCTATGTATGAGGGTTTAAATGATTTATTAGCTTTCAGTGCACACATGAATCTGAAGTTATGTAATGGATTTAGAAAATTTCATTTCCTGTTTGAAGGTTCAAATTTGCATATTCTATAATGTTAGTATTTGATCTGAGTCAATAGGATATATAGTTAAACTCTGTGATATTAATACATGCTTAATCATCTTTTGGTATATTATATGGCAGACATTTTTTAGATGTAGGACAAGTGATTAAACATACACATGTTCTTTTTTGTTTTGTTAAAGAAACTGGGACTGATGTCTTACATGGCTTCAGAGTTAGTGCTCACCAGTTTCTTCAGTTTTTTTGCTCTTTAGTTTGTCTCTCCTTTCCTGCTAGTGAGAGCTTCATCTAGGTTAATATATTTTTCATTTCAATGGAAACAATTAATCCTATGTTACACCTTACATGAGTTACTTATTTTTTTTAATTGAACTTTTTATTTTGAGATAATTGTAGATTCATATGTAGTTGTAAGAAATAATATAGAGAGATCCCTTGTACCCTTTATGGTCTTTTCCCCAGTGGGAAAATCTTACATAATTATAGTACAATATTAACATCAATACAATCAATGTACATTGATTTCCATCACATAAAGATCTGTCCTGTTGTCCTTTTATAGTCACATCTGTTTTCCTCCTGCTGCACTTTTCTTTAACTCATGGTAAACACCAGTTTTCTAGTTATATAATTTTGTCTGTTCAAAAATATTATATAAATGGAATAATTTACTATTTTTATTTCTTGTGTTTTCAGCACAGTTCTCTGGAGATTCATCTAGATTGTGTATTATCAATGTTTTTTTTTCCTTTTTTATTGTTGAGTAGTATTCCATGGTGTGAATATACCAGTTAGTTTAACCATGTACCTCTTTATAGGACATCTGATTTGTTCTCCTTTATTTTGGCTATGATGAATTAAGTTGCTGTAAACATTTGGGTACAGGTTTTTGTGTGAATAAGTTTTCATTTTTGGGGGAAAATGCAAGATGTGTATTTGTCAGAAGGTAGAGTAGTTTTTTATTTAGTCTTTTTTAGAGAAACTGCTACTCTTTTTTCCACAGTGACTCTGCCATCTTAGATTCCTACCAGCAACATATGAGTGATTCAGTTTCTCAGCATCCTTGCTAGTATTTGGTTTTGTCACTTTTTAAAATTTTGGACATTATGATAGATGTGTATCTATTTTGTATTGTGTGTCTAATGACATTGTGGTTTTATTTTGCATTTCTCTAATAGTTAATGACATTGAATGTATTTTCATGTGTTTACTTGTCTTGTATGAGTTTTAGGTAAAACTTGTGTTGCCTTTTGACATATGGATATTTTATTCTAATCTGATTAGATTTTTTTGGCAGTTGAAAATTGAGAGTTCTTTATTTAATTTGGATATTGTCTTTTGTCATATATGTACTTTAAAAAATTTTCTTCTAGTTTTTAGCTTGTCATTTCATCCTCTTATTAGGATCTTTTGGAAATCAAAGGTTTGATAAAGTCCAGTTTATTGGTTTTTCCTTTTATGGACTTTGGTTTTGATGTCAAGTGTAAGGACTCTTTGCCTAGTTTAAAATCCTGAAGATTTTCTCCTGTGTGTTTTTCTAAAAGTTTTATTTTTTACCTTTAAATCTACAATTTATATTCGTTTTTTGTGTAAGGTATGCTACTTAGGTGATGGTTCATTTGTTCATTTATGGATATCTGATTACTAGCACTCTTTATTGAAATTCCTCCATTGAATTGCTTTTGTACCTTTGTTAGAACTCAGTTGAGCATATCTGTGTTGGTCTACTTGGGTTGTCTATCCTGTTGTATTGATTTATGTGTTTGTTTCTCTGGTACTACCTCATAGTGTTAGCTACTGTAGCAATATAGGTCTTGAAATTGGGTAAACTGATTTTCCCACTTTATTTTTTTCAAGATTGTTTTTGCTATCCTAGTTCCTTTGCTTTTCAATATCGATTTTAGAATAATCTTTCTATATATGCAAAAATCTTGCTGAGTTTATGATAGTTGTATTCTATCTATCAGTTTGGGGAGAATTGGTATCTATATGATGAACACATTATGTCTCTACATTTATTTAGGTTTTCTTTTAGTTTTTTAAATAGTCATTTTGTTGTTTTCAGCATCCAAGTCCTGCACATGTTTTGGTAGATTTGGTAGAAATACATCTAAGTATTTCAAAGTTTTTTAAGTGATTATAAATAATACTGTATTTTTAATTTCATTGTCCACATATTAACAGTTAGTAAATAGAAATGAATACAGATGATTTTTTTAATGACTGATTTTTTTTATAGGTTCTAACCTGTGACCTTGCTGAACTCAGTTATTAGTTCTAGAAGGTTTTTTGTTAAGTGTCTTTGGATTTCTATATAATCATGTTCCTTGTAAATAGAGGCAGTTTGTTTCTTCCTTCCTAATCTACATGAATTTTCTCTTCTTGCCGATTATGGTGTTGGTTGGAATTTCCAGCACTGTGTCAGGAGTGGTGAGAGTTTACATTCCTTTTTTTTTTTTTTTTTTTAATTTTTATTTATTTATGATAGTCACAGAGAGAGAGAGAGAGGGAGGCAGAGACACAGGCAGAGGGAGAAGCAGGCTCCATGCACCGGGAGCCTGATGTGGGATTCGATCCCGGGTCTCCAGGATCGCGCCCTGGGCCAAAGGCAGGCGCCAAACCGCTGCGCCACCCAGGGATCCCTTACATTCCTGATGTAAGGGTAAAGCATTCAGTTTTCTATTGTAAATTATTATGTTGTGGATTTTATGTAGATACTCTTTATAAACTTTAAGAAGTTTCCCTCTCCTATTCTTTTGAGAGGTGTTTTTTTTTTTTTTTTTTTTGAGTTGGTGTTGAATTTTGGTCGAATGCTTTTTTTTTTTTTTTTTTTTGGCATCAATTGATATTATCATGTGTTTTTTCTCCTTTAGCCTATGAATAAGGTGGGTTACATTGATTGGTTTTTGGATACTGAAATAACATTGTATCCCTGGAATAAAATCCATTTTGTCATGGCATTTAGTTCTTACGTATTATTGAATTCTATTTGCTGTTATTTAAAGGATTTTTGCATTTTATTCATAAGGGATATTGGTATATAGTATATTTGTTTTACTGTCTTTGGTTTAGTATCAGTTATAGTAGCTTTATGAAATGAATTGAGGACTGTAAAATTAGTGTTAATTTTAAAGATTTGATAGAATTCTGTAGTAAAACAATATGAACCCTGAGAATTATTTTTTGAGAGTTTTAAAATTATGAATTTAATTTCCTTAATAGTTATAACAATATTTAAATCATCTATTTCATATTGAGTAAGTGTGGTAGCTTGTGGTTTTTGAGGAATTGGCTTATCTGTATTGTTAAATTATGTGTTGTAAGTTGTTTGTAGTATTCAGTTATTCATCTGTAGGATCTGTTGTGATATTTCCCATTTCATATCTGATACTGGTAATTTGTGCCTTTTTTCCATGTTATTTTTCAGTTCTCCTAAATTTTCTCAATTTTAATGATTTTTTTCAAAAAACTAGTTCTTTATTTCATTGATTTTTTTCTATTTTTTTCTTTCAGTTTCATTAACTTCTCTTGTATTTATTATTTCCTTCCTTCTGCTTGCTTTAGATGTATTTTAATCTTCTATTAGGTTAATTTTTTCTTATTTTTAAGTAGGCTCCATGCCTCATGTGGAACCCAATGTGAGACTTGAACTCACAACCCTGAGATCAAGACCTGAGTTGAGATCAAGAGTCAGATACCTAACTGACTGAGCCACCAGGCACCCCATCTTCTATTACAGTCTTAAAAGGAAAGTTTAGATTATTGATTTGAAACTTCTATTTTTCTAATATATACTTTTAGTACTGTCAGTTTCTCTTTCATTATTGCTTTAGCTATGGCCCACAGATTTTGATACATTGTATTTTTATTCATTTATGTGTTTAAGTAGGCTCTAAGCCCAAAGTGGCTTGATTTTATGATCTGAGATCAAGAGTCTCATGCTCTACCAACTGAGCCAGCCAGGTACGTCTTTTGTTCTTTTATTTTAATTCAGTTCTTGATATTTGTTTTTAATTTCCTGGAGACTTGGCTTTTTGACCCATCAATTTATTTTTATTTTATTTTATTTTATTTTATTTTATTTTATTTTATTTTATTTTATTTTATTTATTTTATTTTATTTATTTTATTTTATTTATTTTATTTTATTTTATTTTATTTATTTTTTAAAGATTTATTTATTTATTTATGATAGAGAGAGAGAGAGAGAGGCAGAGACACAGGCAGAGGGAGAAGCAGGCTCCATGCCAGGAGCCTGACATGGGACTCAATCCCGGGACTCCAGGATCGCGCTCTGGGCCAACGGCAGGCACCAAACCGCTGAGCCACCCAGGGATCCCCCTTTGACCCATCAATTTAGAATGTATATTTTAGTTTCCAAATGTTTGGAGATTTTTTTCTTGATATCTTTATCATTCTGTTACTGGTTTCTAGTTTTATTCTACTGTAGTCAGAGAACCCACTGTAATGATTTCGATTCCTTTAAATTTATAGAAATTTGTGTGAATGTCCCAGGATGTAGTCTGTTTTGGCATATATTTCATGGGTACTTGAAAACAATATGTATTTTGCCATTGTTGGTTTGAGTCTTCTTTTTTTTTTTATTTAAAGATTTTTTATTTTTTATTTATTTGAGAGAGAAAGAGAGAGTAGATGAGCACAAGTGGTGGAGGGGCAGAGGGAGAAGCAGGCTCCCTGCTAAGCAGAGAATCTTATGCAGGGTTCCAATCCAGGACCCTGGGATCATAACCTGAGCCGAAACCAGACACTTAACTGACTAAGCCATCCAGACATCTTTGAGTCTTCTTTAAGTGTCAGTTCTTATTGGTTAATGATGTCGAGTTCTTCTAATTCTTGCTGATTTTCTATTTACTTGTTCTGTCAGTTAGTGAGGGAGAGACATTTATTTTTATAACATAATGATACTTTCCTCAAGGTGGAGGAGAGCCCCACAGGAAAGATCATATGAGTTTGGGTGGAAGACACTGATGTGTACAGACACATACTGATGTATACATACATACATACACACACACACACACACACACACACACACACACACCCCTACAGGAAATAAGCTTTGGACACTTTATTTTTGTTTACTTATTTTTTTAAATTAAATTCAAGTTAGTTAACATATAGTGTAGTATTGGTTTCAGGAGTAGAATTTAATGATTCTTCATTTATGTACAACACCCAGTGCTCATCCCAGCAAGTGCCCTCTTTAATGCCCATCACCCATTTACCCATTTACATCCGTCTACTCACTTCCCCTCCAGCAACCCTTAGTTGTTCTCTATCATTAACTCTCTTATGTTTGCTCTTCTCTGTTTTTTATTTTTCCTTCCTTTCCCCTATGTTCATCTGTTTTGTTTCTTAAATTCCATGAGTGAAATCATTATTTGTTTTTCTCTGACCTATTTTGCTTAGCCTAATACACTCTGTTCCATCCACTTTGTTGCGAATGGCAAGATTTCTTTTTCTTTCTTTCTTTCTTTCTTTCTTTCTTTCTTTCTTTCTTTCTTTCTTTTCTTTCTTTTCTTTCTTTTCTTTCTTTTCTTTCTTTTCTTTCTTTTCTTTCTTTTCTTTCTTCCTTTCTTCCTTTCTTCCTTTCTTCCTTTCTTCCTTTCTTTCTTCCCTTTCTTCCCTTTCTTCCCTTTCTTCCCTTTCTTTCTTCCCTTTCTTCCCTTTCTTCCCTTCTTCCTAGGCAGAGGGAGCCAAAGGCAGATACTCAACCACTCAGGTGCCCCGGCAAGATTTCATTCTTTTTAATTACCAAGTAATGTGTGTGTGTGTGTGTGTGTTACCACATCTTGTTTATCTATTCACCAGTCAGTGGACATTTGGGGTCTTTCCCTAATTTGTTTATTGTTGATATGATGTTATAAACATTGTGGTGCATGTGCCCCTTCAAATCAGCATTTTTTTATCCTTGGGATGAATATCTAATAGTGCAGTTGCTGGGTTATAGGGTAGTTCTACTTTTAACTTTTTGAGGAACCTCCATACTGTTTTCCAGAATAGCTCACCAGTTTGCATTCCCACCAACAGTGTAAGAGGGTTCTCCTTTCTCCACATCCTCTTGAACATCTGTTGTTTTCCAGAGTTGTTAATTTTAGCCGTTCTGACAAGGTATAAGGTGGTATCTCATTGTGGTTTTGATTTGTATTTCTGCTTTGGGTACTTTCTTTTTTTAAATTTATTTATGTTTTTTAAAAAAGGATTATTTGAGAGAGAGAGAGAGAGAACATGCAGAGCCAAGTGCGCCTTGTGCAAGCAGGGGAGGTACAGAGGGAGACGGAGAAGCAGGCTCCCTGCTGAGCAAGGAGCCTGAGGGACATGGGGCTCAATCCCAGGACCCTGGGGTCATGACCTAAGCCAAAGGCAGACGCTTAACTGACTGAGCCACCCAGGCACCCCAGTGTTCAAAGATCTTAATTGGAAAAATGTATGTTATTAATCTTGACATGGTAAAAGTAGTAAACTTATAATTAACTGAAGTCCGGGAAGAAGAGCTGGAAAGATGTGTGAGTGCATATTACATTTGGTGGCTCTTACAAATGACTTGGGTTATTATAATAAGGATTTTTAGTGTTTTGTATTTAAGCATTTTTGAGCCAATTGAGTGTAATAGACAAAGGACACCTCTCCTTCAAAAAATTAGACAAGATGGAGCTATGAGGTCATAGAGGTAGAATGCTGCTGGTAAAAGTCTCAGCTGTTAGGGTTTAGTATGTCTAGCCTGAGTCGAGATCATATTTAATGTACTACAGTTATTATTGTTTGATAACATGTACTCTGTTTCCCAAAAAATATTCTACAAAATACAAATTCTAAGTTTATGTAGGGAAAGAATTCTCTGGTCATATGGGTCAAGTGAAGTTAAACAGGATTCTTTACTTCAAGCCTTTATGTGTAGTTTGAATTTTTCAGAGGGGCTATAGTATGTTGTTTCCTCCCGACTTGCAAATTGGTTTGACTTGGATGGGATTATACAAAGTACCATTCTTTCACAGGGACTATTGGATGTGTTGTTGCATAATTGGCTGAAGTAGTCTGATCGGTTCTCTTAATATGATTAATAAGTGGAGGCTTAAGGTGGGCACTTAGCTGGATCAGTGAAGCATACCACTCTTGCTCTTGGGGTTGTGAAATCAAGTCCCATGTTGAGTGTCAATATTACTAAAAAAATAAATTAAAAAATAGAGGCTTAAAAGAAGAATACACAACAATATTGACCTTATTACTTGCTCTTAGGTTAAAAAAGGGTAATTAAATTTAATAAGAGGTCTTTTTTTTTTTTTAGTGCTTAAAGAAGATTTATAGTAAAGAATAGAGCAAACAGGATATACAAATACCCTCAGCTTAGACTAAATTTACTTTTGGTTACAAATTTTTTTTATATGTAGAGTTACATGCATAGTTTTATATACATACATACATGTTATTGTATACATGTATAGAATTAAAAATACAGTCCTTATTTTTTCCTTATCTTTTTAAACTTTGTTTTGTCTTCTGTCTCTTTCTCTACATAGCTGATTTCTCTTCTGCTTTCCTACAAGGTGAACAGTGTTGATAGCCATGTGGGAAGTCTTCTGTATTTTATGGACCTATAATCCAGTAGATCAAGTATACTGACAGTTGTGTGTAATAAAGGAGTTCTCAGCTAGTTTAGTGAAGGTAGGAAAGGGGAAGAGGGACAAACTTAAGAAATTTTAGGAGATAGAATTAGCAGCATTGAATTAATTGAACATTGTATGTAGGAGGAGCAGAGTTGAAGATGATATAGTTTCTACCATGTGGGTAGGATTACCAACTAGGGCAGCAATCATAGCAGGATTAGGGAAAAGACAATCAGTTATGCTTTGGCCATGTTTATTTTGAGGCAATATGTGTGGATGTCTATAAGCAGTGGGATATGTGAGTTTAAAACTAAGTTGAGCTATAGTAGTATCTGGAAGTCTTTCTGATGTGAAAGAGCAGGTATTGCAGAAATAGAATGATGAGATAGCTTGAAGTTATAAGAATTATGTTTAGAGTAGGTTGTTGACATTTTCAGTTTTTCAGGTAAGATAATTTCATGATTTAAGGTGTAGTCCTAGTGAGTAGGGTAAGGTTGAAAGTAATTGGATTTAGGAAATCTAGGTATTAGAAACCATATTTCAGGCATTAGATACATCATCTGTATGGAAACTGAAATTTAGCAAGATTATAATAGATGAGAAGAAGTGGAAAATTGTGACTGAGATCCCAGACTCTTTAATGAGTAAAGGGGAGTCAGTTAAGATACATTGATAAGGAGTGATTCAGTGATTCAGGGTGGTAAGGTTGGATTGATTGTGTGAACCCCCAAAGATAATGAGCTTTCTCACAAGGGTGGAAGAGTAAATGGTCTGGAAGCAGAAACAAAATTAGGAGAATCTCAACCCTACTTTTCATTGTTTTGTCCAGTGGAGGGTTAAAGAACTAGTAACTTTAAAAGGAGAGAGGTTGTATGGTTGTACCCTCCGCGGTGCGTCAGGTTTCAGTTAAGCACTCTTCTGAAAGGTGAAGATTGTAGGTCATTTGTATACCTTGGAGGTATATCTAAGGTATTGGGAAAGGGTCATGGAGTATAATGTAATGGTGATTGTAGTCAGTAGAGGTAGTGTGTCAGTTAAATTAATAACAGTAAAGGGATGATTGTATGAGAGAGTTATAATGAGACATTGAGGAATGAGGTTATATATTGTTTGGTATTGAAGAGTTTTAAGGAATATAGTCATGTAGTTTAAAATGATAGGAAAAAAAAAAAACCTGGGGCAGCCCCCGTGGCGCAGCGGTTTAGCACCGCCTGTAGCCCAGGGCGTGATCCTGGAGACCCTGGATCGAGTCCCACGTCAGGCTCTCTGTATGATGCCTGCTTCTCCCTCTGCCTGTGTCTCTGCCTCTCTCTCTCTCTCTCTGTCTCTATGAATAAATAAATAAAAAAAAACTTAAAAAAACAAACAAACCCAGTTTTATAAAAAAAAAAAAAAAAAAAGGAAAAAAAAACCTGGAATGTAAAACTTTTTGTGGATCAAGATTTCAGAATGGATGATATCACCTAATGAAGAAGGGACTTAGAAATTACAATGATAAAATTACAACAGAAAGAGGTGTCATTTTTAGCTTACTTTGATGTTAGTTTGGTGTATTACAGAAGGGTAATATTTTAAGTGTATGCTTTTTTTAATTTGTGTATTAGTAGTGTGTTGACAGTTCACCTAGGAAGAAGGACCAGAAGAGGACAGCTTTCCTATAGCTACCAGATGAAAATACTATTATTATTATTATTATTATTATTATTATTATTATTATTATTAATTTAAGACATTAATTTAAGCTGCTTGCCCTTTGTCGACTCTTCTGAAAAAAATCAAGTTGTACAGTTTTATTACAAATTAAAAATGAGGTTCTTAAAAATCTCAACTTGACCATATGTGAAACAATTTAAAAACCTCTAAGGGTATATCGAGAAAAACTAGGTCTTTTTTTTTTTTTTTTTTAAGATTTTATTTATTTAATCATGAAAGACACACATAGAGAGAGAGAGAGAGAGAGGCAGAGGCACAGGCCAGAGGGAGAAGCAGGCTTCATGCAGGGAGCCCGACATGGGACTCGATCCTGGGTCTCCAAGATCTTGCCCTGGGCCGAAGGCAGTGCTAAACCACTGAGCCACCTGGGCTGTGTCCCCCCCCCCCGCTTTTTAAACATGTTTATCATTACAAAGAAGGCACATCTTTAGATAAAAATAATAAAAACTCCATGCTGCGTAATGTAGTTCGTTCTGTTTGTCTAGCCACTGGGCAAAAAGCATGTACTTAAGGTCTTCAGCTCCAATCTTTTGTTCATTTCTTCAGGAATTTCATATTCATTTCTTTTTGTTGGAGGACTGAACCGGATAATAGTATAGATGGTAAGCCACCATTTACTCAACTCAGGCCTGCTCAACCTCAAGAGCAGATGAATTCTCAGCTGGTGGATAGGCTGCTTTTGTCTCTGCCATGGTGGTGGTTAGGGTTTTCTGGGTATCTGTGTGGGTTATTGAAATTGCAGAGGTACTGATGTTGAGATGGCTGCTGACTTTGGGTCTCATCTCCTTGATTTTCCGTATCTTCTTCATTGCCACGTTCTCTAGGCTGTCTTTGGGGAAGAGGACCCCAGCAGGATTATGGTATTTAATCCCGATATGTATTCTGTCTCACTGGTCAACCTTGTTTTGCACCCTGCTGGTCAGCTCCCTCTAACACTTCTCCCTGCACAGGAGGGTTGGAAGACTGTGGTTGGCCCCCGTCGGGTCTCCACATGTAGTTAGTGGGAACCGTTGCTAGCGACAGGGCTGGTTCATTGGGGCCTGGCCTTCGGGAGCACTCTCCCAGCTGTCCTCACTCTCACAGTTTTGGTCATTCTCTGGGTAATTGCTGGGAGGACCCCTGTGAAGGATAGTGTGGATAATGGTTATGGTTGCTGCATATTTACTGCCTTGCACTGTAGCTCTACCAGAGCCTGTGACATTTGCTGCCTCCACCTCCTTTCCTCCTTCAACATCAGACTCCACAGTCTCTCCATCTCCTACACTGGGAAGGTACTTATTACTTTTTTTAAGACTTGATTTATTTATTCATGAAAGACATAGAGAAGCACAGACACAGGAAGAGGGAGAAGCAGGCTCCATGCAGGGAGCCTGACATGGGATTCTGTCCCGGGTCTCCAGGGTCACACCCTGGGCTGAAAGCAGCGCTAAACCACTGAGCCACCCCGGCTGCCCACGAAGGTACTTCTTTATGACAATCTGGTGAACAAATCCATCTTCCTCAGTGTCATTCCTGTTGAAACCATATCTGTTTTTATACTGAACTATCTAATGTTCCCAAAGCCTTCTTTGTGATAATTTTGCTGTCCCTTCCCACAGGCGCATGAGGATGTGAGTCCATGTAGGCTCCTCCTCTGCTCCCTGTGCACTTCCTGGAGGTGTCTGGCTTGGTGTCTGCACAGCAGAAGGTGGGGGCAGTGGCCTTGCTGCCTTGGTTAAGGTCATAATGATGGGCCAGCAGCCGTAGCTGCACCCCCTCACAGTGTGCGATGGTAACTGCGTGGGCAGCGCCATGGTGGGACTTCTCAGAGCTCTCTTGGGTATGTTCTTCGCTCCTGCTAGGGCTCGAACTTGAAGATACTGTTCTTGAAGTGAGAATTTTAATAGCAGGTGAAAGGAAGTTCTTATATCCTCATCTCAGAGGATATGGATTAATTGAGATATATAGTAGTTCATTTAATCATCACAACAACTTTAGGAGATGGGTGCCATTTTCACCCTAGTTCTACAGATGAGGAAGTGAGCCATAGAGAGGGGACTATCCTGCCCTTGGCCTTACACTTGGTATTTGGTAGAATCAGAAGTCAAATCCAGTCTTGCTCCAGAGGATATGCTCTTTAACCACTGTTCTCCTAAGAGGAACTATGTTTCTGAAAACTCTAAAGGTTTAATTGTTTATGGTTAAGGATCTTGAACAAATATAGTTTGGGAGTGACCCATGAAAGTATTTTACTCTCATTAAAATTAAGACATCACATTAAAAGTAAATGTAAGTAATGTAAGTAATGTAAGTAATGTAAGTAAATAATATTTTACTTACATTAAAAGGTAAATAATATTTTACTTATCTGTCATTGGTGATACTTGATACTGTATATCTGTTTTCTGTTTTACATCCTTATTGTGTAGCTTTCTTTCCTCAGTTATGATGGGATACATCAATTGCATACAATTTGATTTCTGTGAGTAATGTATAAACTAAGAAGCATTATTTTTTCATGTCTGATATTCCAGTGCATACTGAGAGGATTAAAATTTCTTATTTTTCCCCCTTCAATTTAAAGAAAATATATATTTACTTTGAAACATGGAAATGTGTTATAAACGTATATAATGTATGATTTTGAAAGTAAAATCTTTTGTAGCCCTGTCTTCCAAGATAATCACCACTAATAGTCTAATGTATATTCCTCAGGCTTTTTCTGTGGACATTCTGTCATACGTAATGCATAAATATGATATGTGTATGTTACGGGTATATAAAATAGACCTTTGGCTGATTGGGAAAATCCTTATGAGGGTGAAACCAAATATCACTATCTTTGAAGGAATTTTGGAGATAAGAGAATACTTGTAAAACTTTATAGAAAATTTAAATTTTATTGAAAATTTCTTATTGAACATTTCAGTGAATTTTTGTACATTTTGTATTTAATTCAGAGAATACTTTCTGGCAGTGTGGAATAGTACATTGCTCTTGTGGTTACTGAATGCATATTGGTAAGCTTCTCTTTCAGCTGATATTGACTGAGGAGTAAGATATTATATTGGCTAACTTTGAATAAAAGGTTGTTGTAAAGACTGATGGTTATGTTGCCATCAACATATTGAACTTACTTTCTTTTCTTACCTTCTTCACAGTAAGGTAAAGCCTTACTGTGTTTGCTCAATGTTAGGAATGATCTTGAATTATAAAGTAAGCTAATCTCTTACTATTCTGTATTTTGTTATTTATTACTTATATACAGTAAAACTCTGCCATAATAGGACAGGTGGAGTCTAAAAATTCAGTTGTGTAAAATTTAGGACGGGGTTATCTCAAGATTAAATTCAGTAATTTTTGTTTGTGTTTTAAAAAGCTCTTATTTTTATTTATTCATGACAGAGAGAGAGAGAGAGAGAGAGAGAGGCAGAGACACAGGCAGAGGGAGAAGCATGCTCCATGCAGGGAGCCCAACATGAGACTCGATCCTGGGTCTCCAGGATCCCGCCCTGGGCCGAAGGCGGCACTAAACTGCTGAGCCACCAGGGCTGCCCGCTTAAGTAGTAATAAATATCAGTTCACAGCTTCTGTGAGTCAGGAACTTGAGAGCAAATTGGATGGACAGTTCTGGCTTAGGACCTCCCATGAGGTCGCATTTCAGATGTTGGCTAAGGTTGCAGTCATCTGAAGGCTAAATGGGGCTGGAAGACCTGCTTCCAAGCTTCTTACATGATTGGCAAGTTGGTGTAAGCTATTGACAGGAAACCTCAGTTCCTCTCCAAATGGGCCTTTTTACATAGCTGCTTAAATATCTTCATGACATGGTGACTGAATTTTTTTCTTAGAATGAGTAATACAGGGGAAGCCATTAAATTCTTAATGACCGAGCCTTGAATGTTACATGTTATCCGGCTGAACTCTCTTGGCACATTGCACAGCCCTAATTAATTGCGGGAGGACATCTTTCTTACTGGACTTGTAGACTGGATTGTAGAGAAAGGGACAAGACAGTTTGATTACTTTTGATTGTTCATACTTTCTTTTCCCCTAAAGTAATCTTAAGATGTCTGTTTCCTTGACTAATAATTATATTCTGTGAATCATAGAAAGGAACTTATGAAAAACAAATAGGTTGCTTTAAACCATTCACTTGAAAATTTGAAAGACCTATCAAATGTTTGCCTAAAACATAGATAATTCTATTATATTCATATTATCTTCAAGAACACAATTATATTACATTATCCAGTGTTTCTCAAAAAAGCTTTAGAAGATTGTCATTTGAAAAGCTCTTACCTCGGGACACTTGGGTGGCTCAGTAGTTTAGTGCCTTCGGCCCAGATCCGATCGAGTTCCATATTGGGCTCCCTGCAGGGAGCGTGCTTCTCCCTTTGCCTATTTCTCTGCCTCTCTCTGTGTCTCTCATGAATAAATAAATAAAACCTTAAAAAAAAAAAAAAAAGAAAAGCTCTTATCAGAAAAAAGACAAAAAGAAAAAAGATTCCATTGTCAAGTAAATTTTGGGAAATCTATTGGTTATATATCTTTTTGAGACCTGTAATATACAGTAGCATATCTTTGGGAATCCTATCCTGTAAACATCTCTAGCCTTGTTTAATCCAGTATTTCACAAACTTCATGGAAAGCTTTTGCTTAATATTGCTTTTGTAGACATAACATGTAGTTCAGTGAAATTTTTGAATTCTTATGAAAGGTACAATGAATGGTGTGAGAGAAGATGTTACTTGCTATTTTTTAGTAAACATGGGGATTTTGAAAACTATAAGGATGATAGTTTATTATCAGTAACATATGCTTTTTTGGCTAATTCATAGATACTGAAGTTTTTCTTTTAATTTCCTTGTATTCAATGACTTTGTCATCTGAATTCTACATTGTTGCCTCTAGTGGGAGGACCTTAACTTTTCTCTTACCTTTGATCAAGTGGCAGATGATTTGATATATGTATTTTTAAGATTTGCTTTAAACTTTAGGTTTATTAAGACATTCAGTTAAATTCACCCTTTTTAGGTATATGGTTTTATGAAATTCAATTTGACAGATGGATATATTTGTGTATCCAGTACCACAGTCAAGATACCAAAAATTTCATTACCCTACCAAAAGTCTTCTTTTGTTTTGTTTTTGTTTTTGTGGTTAATTCTGTGCCTCTATCCCTAGCCCCTAGAAACCACTGATCCAATTTCTCTCCCCATACTTTTGCCTTTTCCAGAACTTCATATAAATGGAATCATATACGAGGTGTAGCTTTTGTCTAACTCCTTTGATTTGACATAATGTTTTTGATATTAACTTGCATTGTTAATGGTATCAGTAACTTGTTCCTTATTTTTGCTGATTAGTGTTCTGTTGTATGGTTGTACCACAACTTGTTTATCCATTTACTAGCTGGTGGACATTTGAATGTTTATAGCTTTTGGTTATTATGAATAAAGCTTCTGTAAACATTTATGTACAGATCCTTATGTGGACAAATGCTTTATGAAATGGGTTGTCAGGATCCATAGATCTTTCTGCTCTGTTGTATTCAACATGAAACTTATGACATGGATTCAAAGATAGCTATTTTGCAGTTAGAGGAAAGAGGAAAGTAGCAGAGATAAGTCATGTTCTTTCCTTTGACAGTAATAGCACAGACATTGCACATATTACTACTTGTCCTCATTGGTCACAATTTGGTGACATGGCTGGTAACTTCAAGGGAATCTGAAAGGTTAAATTTTTTTTTTTTTGCCTGGGCCTCATGTGCCAAACTAGAAACTCTTATTATGGAAGAAGAAGAAAATAAAAATTGAGATACATTACAACCTGTGCCACAGCATTGTAATTTCCCCTCAACTTCTCCCTATTAATAAGTTTCTAGTGACTGTAAACATGTATAGGGTCACATTCACTTAGGAATGGATTCCTAGGGATAAATTGGATACCTTGACATTAGCACTTTTAAAAAGTAAATACATTTTTGAAGGATGCACATAAATAAAAGAAGCTTACTCTTTACTTGGCTTGTTTTATAAATGAATAGACAAGTCTAGAGATAAAAGATGATTTGTCTCAAGACGTAGAAAATCTAATTAGGGGAATAAGCTGTGCTTGTACTCTGTGCAGTTTTTCTGCTCTACCTTACTCTGACCCCATCTTTGAGGAAAAATTTAGCAAGATTCCAGGGGAAATATTGCTTTACTTTGAAGTATTTGAAGTACTAGAATTTTCTATATTATAGTCTTTCCAGTTTTATAAATCTTCTGAAAAGAAGATAATTATTTTGGTCCATACGTATTTCTTGATTTTCTGAAAATACAGGTGATTTAGGTTTAGTGACATTTAATTTTAGCTTAAGGTATTTTATTACTATAACTACTGATGAAAGTAATCATCATGCCCAATTAAAATCTTACATCAAAACTTGTGAAGGTTTATTTGAATTCTTTGATATGCTTTAAAATTTCTATAATTCTGTACATTAAACTATAACCTATAGAAAGCATGTTATGCCACCCTGAAGGTTGCTATAAACATTGTTTATGAAGTTCAGGCCAAGACTAAAATATGTTGAAATGGAGAGTTGTGAAAAATGTTCTATATACCATAGGAGACCAAATCATGCTAAAATGCAGAAAAAGACTATACATCAGTTTCTAGGCTACATTATTCAAAAAAATACAACCATAAAAAAGGTAATAAGATTACATTTTCACATTTCACGGCTAGTAAAGTGCATTAGGCTGCTCAGATATTCATAACTTACTGTGACATTTGGGAAGATTACATTTTGTAGTGCAGAGCCATTACTACAGCTCAGATAATAACTAGCCAATGCCTAGACTTGGATTATGATCCTTGTCATTGAAAACAAATTTGTGTTTTGAAGGTTGATCAGCTTCAAATAACTATTAGAAAGGGTTAACATGACATACTGTAGACCCTGTGCATGCTTTTTAGGTATAATAGATATGCATGTATATAGTATATCAAATATGCCACACATTTGTGTGTACCAATTTCTGCCATCAATTTTCTCCTGGAAAGGTATATTTTATAATATTTAAAGCAATGGAGAAATATTTAAAACACCTGTCCGGATACTGCTCTCACAGTATAAACTCAATTTAAAAGCTGGTGAAATATTTGGGTTTTTTTGGAAATTACTTTCAAACATTAATTCTGTAGTTTCTTGGAAGGGTGGTTACTGGTGGAAATAAACACAGATTAAAATGGAAGATTGATGTGAATAATATTAAGGTGAAGGTAGGGTCTCCTAAATTAGTTGCAACTAGATTTTTGACCTGTTTAGACCTGTGTGGAGTATGTCCAAACATGTATGTACTAAAAACTCTCCCTTTGTTTTCCCCCCCCAGATGCTCCGTTGCCTTTTCAGAGGCAATCACTGTTTAGTTTGTTGTATATCATTCTTACCTATATGCCTATATATTACATGTTTTGGACTCAAATTGTAGCATACTGTTCATATTTTTTTCCATCTTGATTTTCTTACCTAAACAATGTATTTTAGAGATCTTTTTCATGTCAAGTGGAGCTGCCTTAATTCTTTTCATTGGGTGCATCATATCCCATTATATAGTCATATACAACTTTATTAACTATTACCTGACAATGTTTTTTTGGGGGATTGTTGCTTTTATTTTCTGTTCAAAGTGTGTTAAAATGAAGTTCTTGTATCTAATAACATCACTGCCTAAATGTATCTGTAGAATAAATTTCTTGTTAAGGTAGCTATTTGTGTGTAGTTCCTCTATTTAACATAATTCCTTTGAGATTGATTGATTGCAAGAGGAGATTGATTAATATTGGTAACTGTGTCAGTAGTTCCAATACCAAATACTTTTCTCATTTATAGTAATTTTTCACTTGAAATACTTGGTTTTCCAATATATATCACAATCTCAAAGTAATTATAATTTAAATTCCTCCATTCTGGTATTTATGTATTGCTGTCTTTTGACTAAATATATCTTCTGTGCTTCCAGAATAATATCAAATGATAGTGATTACATCCTAATCTTCTGTCTGACTTTCATGAGACTCATTCCAGTTTTGCTATTTGAGCATGATGCTGGCTTTTCACATGTGATTGATATATTTTATTAAAGGAAGTCTTTTACAATTAATAAATGTAATAGAGTATGATGGAAATATAAAACCATCATTTAGCAATGCCACTGTAATAAGAGTTGCAGGTAAAATCTATCAATGGATGCATAAAACTGGAATACACTATTTGGTTGTGTCTTAATCTGTTATGAGCTATTGGATTTTATTTGGCAAAATATGACAATAACCAAGATACTTGCATAGTCTCAAGGTGTTTTTCACAAGATGTATAATAATTTAAACATGAAATATAGTAACTTTAAAATGGAAAGAATCAGACAAACACTATCTTAAACAAGTGATCAAAATTAACTTTACCAATAGTGAGGAATATTTACATTAGGTACCATTGAAATGATATAGTAAGGACATAAGTCACTTCTGGGATACTTTTGCTAAAAATGCATAGCCTGAATTTAAATTTGAAAAAATATCCATATTGGAAGAATATATAAAATATCTGGCAAATATGCTTCAAAATATGCTTCCAAGTCATGAAACTTAAGGAATGCCTGTGTAACAGTCTCAATATGGAGAAGACTAAAGCATATGGATGCTGATCATGGGTCAGAAAAAAGGCCTTTAGTGTGACAGGTGGCAGCATTTTAGTAAGATCTGTGGATTAGTCAGTAGTCTTTTATCAATGTTAATTTTATGGTTTTAATGATTTTATTGTGATTCTATAACATACATTGGGAAAATGTGGGGAAAAGATATACAGGAATTCTATACCATTATGCAACTTTTTAAAATTTGAAATTATTTTAGGATAAAATGTTAAAGACAGAACAAGCAGATAATATTTACAAAACCAAATAAAGTGTTTTTATGTAGTTAACAGAAGTTTTGGGTGGACAAGGTAACTAAATGTGTACTTTACAGCCAGGACCATGTAGCTAGAATTGGCCCAGGGACACCAAAGGGCCCTTTTAGCAGAAACCTAGCTCTCCTTTCCATATGCTAGGTGTTACTGATGATACAAAGAATTGTACAATCAAATCTCTGCCAGAGCTTTTTCAGAAGAATCAAGTGCTTTTACCACTGCACTAGCCAGGAATTCCTATCTCCATAGCAGATGCCTCATGTTGTTCATTTTTCTATTTTTTCTTTCTCTTGCCAATCAATGTGTATCTTGGCAGGACCTGGGAAACATCAATCCTTGGCTATAAGGAGTTTTAATTGATTTTATTCTGAACTTTCTCTGCTTTTTTGAAGTAAACTCCATTTGGTTATATGTTATCTTATGAGATGTTGCCTTTTGTTTTATAAAGTTCAGTTTCTCCTAATTCTTGACCACTTTTTGGGTTTAATGCATAATGAAAACCAAGACATTCAGAAGGATACGAGTGTAGGTGAATCATGTATGTAATATTTGTGGCAGATATCTTTTAGAAATATAGTTAATAAGGATAGTTCTACAAAGGTAATTCTAAAAGTATTTTCATTCCTTTAAACAACTGGGATTTGTTAATATTTAAAAATACTCTCCTCTGTGTGAGAGCTTGCTGTGGGTAAGATGGCATTAAGGTGATAGATCAGTATATCTTTATCTGGATGGATTTTTTGATAGTATCAATGAAATAAATTTTCTTGATTAGTACTTTGGGTGTATGATTACATATAAGTTATCCTAATTATTGACAGGGAAGGAAAGAGGATCACAATCGGTAGGTAAAATAAACTAGGAATTTGGCAAATATAAACTCTTAAGTTCTGTGTCCACTTTGAGCAGTTTCTTTCACCTTTTCATTTCTGTTGTGAGCTGGTGTTTTGTATAAATAGCAAAGCACCTCTAGGTTGCTGTGGATAGTTCACAGAGTTCATAATTCATAAATACTGAATTAGAAGCAGTTATAGCTTCTATAGCTATAGTTAAAAATTAGATCTTTATTGTTATCAGGGCAGTAAGTAGTGATTTACCTAAGACATCCTGTGTTTGTTTCTGTTGAAAAATACTTCCATTTTTATATTGTAAGTCTTCCTTGACTTTGTGCTATCTTAACTTGAGGGTTTCTTTAGAAGCTTTAATCTTTAGAGCTGTGTGTGTGTGTGTGTGTGTGTGTGTGTGTGTGTGTTTATGGACCCTTTTGTTGTAGACGGTAGAGAAGATTAGGAGTGTGTTCAAGTTATATCAAAAAGCACTAATGTTTTTAATTCTCCCCCTCCCCTTTTGGAAGTTGGTAGGAGGGCAGTTTGATTTGGAAATGAATTTCATTATCCAAGAAGGTGAGAGTATCATCTGCATGGTGGACCTATTAGAAAAATGTGACATTACTTGCCAAGCAGAAGTCTGGAGCATGTTTACAGCAATTCTGAAGAAAAGCATACGAAATCTTCAAGTCTGCACTGAAGTAGGCCTTGTTGAGAAAGTGCTTGGGAAAATTGAAAAGGTTGACAGTATGATAGCAGGTAAGATTTTTTTCTGTAGTACAGTGGATATGAAGAAATAAAATTTGATTCTTAAATACTGTATTTCTCTTATTAATATTTATTTCAGAAATATTTAAGCATCTAACATGTGCATGGAACTTTAGTGTTCAAACTCTTAAATAAGCACAGTATATTTTAATTGTTGAAGAAATATAAATTGTTTAATTGTTTTATTGTTTTCTTTCGTTTCCAGATCTTTTAGTTGACATGTTGGGAGTGCTGGCTAGCTATAATTTGACAGTTCGAGAACTAAAGCTATTCTTCAGTAAACTTCAAGGAGATAAAGGACAATGGGTAAAAAAACTGAATACTCTTTGATAATTGAAAGTATCCCTCTCCTCAAACACATTAGTGGCCTTTAAACAACTCTTATTATTATATTGGGGTAAATGTCAAATTGAAGGGAAGAGATTAATTAAAATAGTGTTTAGGTCTCTATAGCTACTTTTGATATGATCCTGACATAGGGGCAGACTAAGAGAACTGGGTGTTCCAGGCAGGGTAACGCTTGGCCCTACTTCAAATTGTTAGTCTTCAAATATACATTTAATATTTATTAGAGGTAAAGGGTAAGGACAGAAAAGGAAAAGTGTTAGGTAGCAACACCTAGATTCTGTTGACCTGAGTAGTTTAGCTGGAGTCCTTAAACTTGAATAACCCACTCAGCGAACACAAGTTACTCAGTTAATTGGGTCTGCCTTCCACAGATTCAATGTAGTAGTCCTTTTCAATGAATAGAGTTAATGGTCAACTTATTTTGAACTCCAGGTGTCTTAGCAAACTGTTTCTTCCTACCACTTGGTTACTTACCTCTTAGAGGAATACTAATCAATATTTTCTCCATTTTTGTTGCATTTCTAGGCTTATTTTAGTGCCCTTTGAGATCATTGCCCACAGCACTACTCACCACACCTGAACCTTAATATAGCTGTGTTGGAATATATCTAAATTGGTACTTTGCAATTGTACTTAGTTTATTGTGTTAAAGTGGCTAGACTTGAGCTTCTATGTATCAAGCTATAGTTTTCTTGCTACTTTTAAGATTTCATCATTGGGGGTGGACATGTGATTCTTGATCTTAGGGTCTTGAGTTCAAGTCCCATGTTGGGTGTGGAGCTTACTTTATTTTTTTATTTTTATTTTTTTAAAGATTTATTTATTTATTCATTCATGATAGACAGAGAGAGAGGCAGAGGCAGAGGCAGAGACACAGGCAGGCTCCATGCAGTGAGCCCGATGTGGGACTCGATCCTGGGACTCCAGGACCGTGCCCTGGGCCAAAGGCAGGCGCCAAACCGCTGAGCCACCCAGGGATCCCCCTGGAGCTTACTTTAAAAAAAAAGATTTCACATAGATTATTACCAATTTTATTATATTTCTTGGTATGCTTTACCTTGTGTTTATTCTGGTATCTGTGTGTTTATAATATAATTTTCAGCAAAATTGGGAACATTATGGTCATTATTTCTTCAAATAATTCTTGTCCCTGCTTGCTTTTTCTGGAACTCTAATTACATGTATGTTAGCTCTCTTGAATGTGTCTAGTAGGTTACTAGATCATTTCACTTTTTTTTTTTTTAGCCTTTTTTCTTTGTGCTTCATTTTAGATTGCTTTTATTACTGCATTTTTAAGGTAATTGCTCTTTTCTTCTGCAGTGTGTTGATTCTCTCCAGTTAAATTTTCAGATTTCAGATTTTTTTAATTTCTAAATCTCTTTATTTCTTTTAAAAAGTATCTTTTATTTTCCCTTATTTTTATTTAAATCCTTAGGACTGTTGAACATGTTTATAATAATTGATTTCATATTGTTTTATCTACTAAGTCTATCATCTTTATCATTTTCTAGATCATTTTTCTACTCACTGATTTTACTTCTGCTTATAGGTCATATTTTCCTTGTTCTGCTGCTAGTGATTTTAGATCCAGTGATATTAGATAAGTGGATTGTTCCTTGTTGAGTGCTGGATTTTGTCATATCCCTTTTCAGATTTTAGACTGTTTTTGAAGACAGATAAATTATTTGTGCAATGACTTTACCTGCCAGGGTAGTTTAAAAGTTTTCTTTTGGTCAGGTCTAGATTAGCTGTTTTTCTAGGGCTAGTTTAGCCTCCTTCAGGCCTGATTCTTTTAGGGTCTCTGTGAATGATCTTCAGTCTCAGATATGAGATAAGACGTAGTCTAAGACTGTGGTCTCTACACAGTGTCTAGAAGGGCTTCAAATAATTTTTGGCCCTATAGTAGCTATGGGAATTCTTTTACTTAGAGGTGTTAATATCTTGGCCTTACCTTGTTCAGTTTTATGGTAGGCTTGAATAGTTTGGTATTAATCCAAGGAGTCAGTGCAGATTTTTGGAGCTTCTTGTCCACATAGCTCTTTTCTTTTTAGTACTCTGCCTTGAAGCTTTTATCTACTTCAGACTACCCATATTCCAGTTTGTGCCTCATCAAGTCAATGAGACCTTCAAATTCTATTTTGTTTCCCTCTTCCTATGCAGTGATAGAAATTACATCCTGGTAGAAAATGGGGTAATCTCATGGCTCATTTTGTTTCCTTTTCTGAAGTATAGTCTTCAGCTACCTCTTCCATGTCTGAAGATAGGTTTTGTTTCATACATTTTTTCCAGCATTCTTGTTGTTTATGGTGAGTTGATAAGTCTAGGTCGTGTTACTGTATCATGTCCAGAAGAGGAAGTACAGATCTTCTTCAGCTTACAGTGGGGTTGTATCAAAAGTTGAAAATGCATTTAATACCCTACCCAACAACATAGCTTAGCCTAACCTATCTTAAATGTGCCCAGGACACTTATATTAGCCTACAGTTGGGCCAAATGATGTAACACAAAGTCTATTTTATAATACAGTGTTGAATATCTCATATAATTTATTGAAAACTGTATTGAAAGTGTAAAACAGAAAGTTTGTATGGGTATAGAATGGTTGTGAAGTGTAACCCTTGTGATTGTGTGGCTAACTGGGAGCTGTGGCTTGCTGCCACCACCGAGTGTCATAAGAGAGTATTGTACTGCATATTGCATGTCACTAGCCTGGGAAAAGATCAAACTTCAAAATTCAAATATTACTTCTTCTGAATGCATATAGCTTTCACATCATTGTGAAGTAAAATCATAAATTGAACTGTCAGAAGTCAGGGACTGTCTAGATACTGCTTTCATTTTACTTTTGATTTATATTCAGTGTATTTATTGTGAGTATATAATTAATACATTTCTGTTGGTGAATATAGAAAACTCTGAGAAAATAGCAAAGGATATGAATAGATGTTTATAGTCTTAGAAATCCTACAACCAAATAAACACAAAATCACTAATAATTAGAGATGTTCAAATTAAAACAATATTGATATGTCACTTTATTAGTATTAAGGATTATAAAGTTGGATAATAGCCAATATAGTTGGGGGATAGGATTATTTTATTTAATTTTTCTTTCTGGGGAGGGTCAGCATTTCTATTTATTAGCTGATTCACAGCTTTTCTGTGTTTCAGCAAGTTAAGTCTGCATCAGTAGTTGAAACAAAAAATTATTTGATTCACTAATTATAGTTTGAGAACTGTTTTAACACCAATAGTAGCAATGTTAGCACAAGATAGACCGTAGCCTACATTTAAACTAGATTGAAACAGAATTCTTTAAGTCAAAAAGGGAGGGATGCCTGGATCACTCGGTTAAGCATATGCCTTTGGCTCATGTCACGATCCCAGGGTGTTTTCCATTGGGCTCCTTGCTCAGTGGGGAGCCTGCTTCTCCCTCTGTCTGGTACTCACCCAGCTTGTGCTTTCTGACAAATAAATAAAATCTTTAAAAAAAAGTTTAAAAAAATCAAAAAGGACATGGCTATGCCTAAGTGACAGAATTGATGGGATTGATGTCTTTACCCTTGTCACTTGCTATGATGGGCACATTAGAATATTGAAGTGTAATAATAATTACCATGACCACATGATTGCATCTAAGTTCTGAGGCTTATGTGAATGTTAGCTTACACATTTTGTAGTTACATGCATATTTTGATTTTGCCTATTTCAAATCCCATCTTTTGTTCCAGTTTTTACTTTACCTTATTTTTTTTCCAAATCTTTTTTTTTTTTAAATTCATTTTTTATTGGTGTTCAATTTACTAACATACAGAATAACCCCCAGTGCCCGTCACCCATTCACTCCCTTTTTTCCAAATCTTTATTTACATTGTAGTTAGTTAACATATAGTATAATACTGGTTTCAGGAGTAGAATTTAATGACTCATCACTTACATAAAACAAGGTCAGGGTTTTTTTGAACCTGTGTGCTAGTGGTTGGAATGAACACTCATTTAACCAACCTCGAGTAATCTACCACTACTTAGTCACATAAATTATAGCCATATCCAGTGACTTGGAAATTCTCACAGTTTCATAAGGAAATATGCATGAAAGTGTTCACTGAAACATTATTTTTGGTGGCAGTGAATTGTCACCATGGAGGCTTATCATTAGGAGAGTAGACTAGGTAAAATGTATTGGATACATAGAGTAGATTATTATATAGCAGTTAGAATTCATGTAAAAGTTAATATAAATAGATGCAGGAAGCAGGAAGAAAGAAACAGATTCAAATATCTAATCCAATATTATTTAAATTACAAGTACAGTCACACAAAAACATTATTGAAAAAGATTAAATATGTTCATACAGTTGCTTATGTGATTGGCAGTAGAATGAGAATGGGTTTAGGGCATTAAGGGAAAAAATAATGAGCTGTTAATAAAATGAGCAAGGCCTTGGGGTGCCTGACTGGCTCAGTTGGTGGAGCATGTAACTCTTGATCTCAGGGTTGTGAATTTGAGCCCCACGCTGGGTGTAGAGATTACCTAAAAATAACATTTTAACACCCTCCCCCAAACCAAAGAAGTCCTCAGACATTCATGGAATGGTTCTCTAAATGGAAATGCTATAATATTGTATTTCTGTTTTTGACTGCAGAGTTATTTTTGGTTACTTCATTTTGGAATTTATTTTAAAAATCAATATGATTCTAGTTATTTGTTATTACACTTTTATAATTGAGCAGTGTGGCTAATTGAAAAAATTTTGATCACTTAACATTTAGGTAAAAGATTGCTGGACTCTTTTAGACATTTAGTAGATAGAGCAGATACCAAATAAGATGAAGGCAAGCCAGTGATTTAATTTGTGGTGTGACCCTATTTAGAACTTTTTAAAAAAAGATTTTATTTATTTATTCATGACAGAGGGAGAGAGAGAGAGAGAGGCAGAGACATAGGCAGAGGGAGAGCAGGCTCCCTGCAGGAGCCCAATGTGGGACTCCAGAGACCCCAGGATCACACCCTGAGCCAAAGGCTGATGCTCAACCGCTGAACCACCCAGGTGTCCCTGTTTAGAACTTTTAATGAAGAAGAATGTACTACATTTTATCCTGTTTGCTTCTAAACTGATTAAAATGACAATGTATATATGATTGTTGTTTACTTTTCCTTGTAAATAAATCTTTTTCATTTTAGCTGTTGGTTGTTTTGTATATTAGAGGAGACTTGTAGATCAAAGAGGCATTAAATAAATGTAATGTTGGGAATCTCTGGGTGGCTCAGCGGTTTAGCGCCTGCCTTCGGCCCAGGGCATGATCCTGGAGTCCCAGGGTTGAGTCCCACATCAGGCTCCCTGATTGGAGCCTGCTTCTCCCTCTGCCTTTGTCTCTGCCTCTCTCTCTGTGTCTTTTTTGAATAAATAAATAAAATCTTAAAAAAAATGTTACAACTTTTTAAATATGTTATGTAGTAAAGGTAATACTGTAGAATAAAACGACAGGGAGATTGGATCCAGTCTCAGAGGTCAGGGACGACTGCCATGAGGAAGTGACCATTAAGATGAGCTCTAAAAGATAGGTAAGCTTTATTTAGTTAATAGGGGAGGGAAGTAGGCCTAGTGAGAACATTTTAAGCACAAGGAATAGTTTGTGCTCAGGCCCTGTTGTGGGAAGAAGGCAGAAAGAGCTTTGTGGGTGGAATGCAGAGAGAGGGAAAGATGGAAATGCAGAATGAGGCTAGTGAGGTAGATATAGTATCTTGTGGGCTATGTTAAGGGTTTTGGTCTTTGTTTTATTTATTTATTTATTTATTTATTTATTTATTTATTTAAAATATGGATTTCTTTAATTTTTTTAAAAATTTTTATTTACTTATGATAGTCACACACACACACACACAGAGAGAGAGAGAGAGAGAGAGAGAGAGAGAGAGAGGCAGAGACATAGGCAGAGGGAGAAGCAGGCTTCATGCACCGGGAGCCCGATGTGGGATTCGATCCCGGGTCTCCAGGATCGCGCCCTGGGTCAAAGGCAGGCGCTAAACCGCTGTGCCACCCAGGGATCTCTGGTCTTTGTTTTAAGAGCACTGGGAAGCTATAGGAGAAATAGCATAAAAGAAAGGTGAAAGTGTAGTGGTTAAAAGTATAGACTCTATAGTTAGAGTCAGTTTTGATCAGAGTCTTTTCACTTGATGCCTATGTGACCTTGGACATACATACATATTCCTCTGTCTCAGAGTCCTTCTCTATAAAATGGGATGATAATAATAGTACTACCTCTAGGGTCCTTATAAGGTTAAAATATTTTTATTGTTTCTTTGAAAACAGTCTTTAACAGTGTAATATAGGAAACATAATTTGTGAAATTAAAAAGTATTTTAAAGAGGGATGGGTAGTGGGTTGATATAATTTGTAATTTTAAAACTATTTTTGCTGCAGTGTGGAGAACTTACAGTTGTCAGTGGATATTGGCACATACTTATCAAACACCTCATACGTTCTATCATATTGCAAAAAATGGCATAGAGTACATTTTATGTTTCTTTGAGATAGTGAAAATAATATGCTTTTTCTATGCTTTTAGCTAACAGCATTATTTGGTTATTCTTGAGTATATTAAAAGTAAGTATTTTTGTTTATGGTGAATTATATGTTTAATGCGTTGTTAATTATTTTCATAGCCTCCACATGCTGGGAAGTTGCTGTCTGTGTTAAAGCATATGCCTCAGAAGTATGGTCCTGATGCCTTTTTCAACTTTCCAGGAAAGAGTGCTGCAGTAAGTAAATTTTACTAAGGAAATTTCTTGGAGTTCTTTCCTTAGCTTCCAGAAAGTACAGCCCTGTAAACTTACCCTGACAGGTTCAGTGTTAAGTAGAAACTTCTTTGAACAGCTTAACTTACTCCTTATAGTGGGTATTTGTGTTACTTTTCCCTGTTGTAAAGGTGAAGAAATACAGGCTCAGAGAAGTTAAGAAAGCTGCCCATTTATATAGCTTGGGACAACAATGGAGTAAGAACCCAGTTCTTTTGAACATAAGTCATGTTGTCTTTAGAATTTATCTCTACATTCTCAAATAGATGTTTATGTGTGACACTTTCACTTTCTATCTTACTAAACATCTTTCTTCAGCCTTATATTTCCCCAAAGGGTGTTTCTTTTGCACCTCCTGTTTAGAATGAGAATAACTCTGAAACTTTCAGGCAAGTTTTCCTGATTTGTGAGTTTCCAAATTATATCAGTTTCAGCATTCTTTTTATTTATTTATTTATTTATTTATTTATTTATTTATTTATTTATTTTCAGCTTTCTTATAAGCTGTTAATCAGTTTGTAAATAAGACATTGGGAGTAATATCTGCAGTGTTTCAAAATGTTACAGGAGTGCATTGTAAAATGTATATATGTTATTTATGGAAGCTTTTTTACCTCTTCAGATTGCATTCCTCTGCCTGTTACTAGCAAAAATTTTTTTGGAGATATTTCAGCCTGTGCTTTTTCTGAGATTGTCTTTTGTTTTTTGTTTTTTCGTTGTTTCTCATAATATCTTATTTGCTTTTTAGGCCCTATGTAGTCAGGTAATGCCTGCAGAAAGAAAAGAGTGTTTTAAAAGGACTTTTGTGATACTGGAATGTTTTACATACAATACACAGCTTTCTTGGGAAAGTTTGTTGCTTGGATTATTTTTCCTTTATAATTTTTCCTTATTAGGCATTGTAGATTTGAAGCTTTCCAGGATAACTTTACTTTCTTGGCATTGAGCCTGTGATTTGCTTCTAATATAAGAAGTAGTCTTATGAGATTAACCTTTTTAAAATGCATGTTATAATTTTTTATTTATTAAGTTTAAATTCTAGTTAGTTAACATACAGTATAATATTCAAGTGTACGATTTAGTGATTCAACAGTTCTGTACATCACCTGATGCTCATCCAACAAGTGCACTCCTTAATCCCCATCACCAATTTAACCCATCCTCCTGCCCCCCTGCCTTCTGATAAACATCAGTTTGTTCTCTATAGTTAGGAGTTTATTTCTTGGTTTGTCCCTCTCTTTTTTCCCCAGTGATTATTTATTTGGATTCTTAAATTCCCCAAGTGCATGAAATCGTATGGTATTTGTTTTTCTCTGACTTATTTTACTTAGCATGATACTCTGTAGCTTCATCCATGGTGTTTGTTATTTTTTGTGGCTGAGTAATATTCCATTATATATATATATATATATATATATATATATATATATATAATATTTATCATACCACATCTTTATCCACTCATTAGTGGATGGACATTGGGATTTTTTTCAAAATTTGGCTATTGTAGATAATTCTGCTATAAACATCAGGGTACATGTTAGTATTTTTCTATTCTTTGGGTAAATACCCAGTAGTGCAATTGCTGGATTGTAAGGTCGTTCTTTTTTTTTTTAAATTTTTGAGGCCCTTCCATACTGTTTTCCAGAGTTGCTGCACCAGTTTGCATTCCCACCAGTAGTGCCAGATGGTTCATCTTTCTCTACATCCTTGCCAACACTTATTCTTTCCTATATTGTTGATTTTAGCCATTCTGACAAGTGTGAGGTGATATCTCATTGTGGTTTTGGTTTGTATTTCCCTGAAGATACATGATGTTGAGGATCTTTTCATTTGTCTGTTGGCCATGTGTATGTCTTCTTTGGGAAAATGTCTATTCACATTTTCTGCCCATTTTTTTAATTGGATTGGTTTTTGGGCATTGAGTTTTATAAGTTCCTATATATTGTAGATACTAACTTTGTATATATGTCATACACAGATATCTCTTCCCATTGAAGGTTGCCTTATAGTTTTGTTGATGGTTTCCTTCGCTGTGCAGAAGCTTTTTATTTTGATGTACTACCAAAGGTTTATTTTTGCTTTTGTTTCCCTTCCCTTAGGAGATATATCTAGAAAAAGTTGCTGTGGTTAATATTGAACAGGTTACTGCCTGTGATCTCCTTTAGGATTTTAATGATTTCCTGTCTCACATTTAGGTCTTTCATCCATTTTGAATTTATTTTTGTATATGGTGTAAGAAAGTGGTCCAGTTTCATTTTTTTGTATGCTGTTGTCCACTTTTCCCAACGCCATTTTTTGAAGAGTCTTTTTTTCCATTAGATAATCTTTCCTGGTTTGTGGAAGAAACAAATGATTGACCACATCATTGTGGGTTCATTTGTGGGTTTTCTAGTCTGTTCCATTGATCTCTGTGTCTTTTTTTTTTTTTTTAAGATTTTATTTATTTAATCATGAAAGACACACACACACACACACAGAGAGAGAGAGAGAGAGAGAGAGAGAGAGGCAGAGACACACAGGCAGAGGGAGAAGCAGACTCCATGTAGGGAGCCCGATGGTGGGACTTGATCCTGGATCTCCAGGATCAGGGCCTGGGCCGAAGGTGGTGCTAAACCACTGAGCCACCTGGGCTGCCCTATGTGTCTATTTTTGTGTCCGTACTATACTGTTTTGATCACTACAGCTTTGTAATATAACTTGAAGCCTGGAATTGTGATGCCTCCAGCTTTTCTCTCTCTCTCTCTCTCTCTCTCTCTCTTTCTTTTGGATTTTATTTAATAGAGTGAGAGAGCGCGCATGCAGGAGCAGAGGGAGGGGCAGAGGGAGTAGAAGCAGAGTCCTTGCTGAGCAGGGATCCTGGGGACTCCAGGATCATGACCTGAGACTAAGGTAGACTCAACCAACTAAGCCACCCAGGTATTCCTTCAGCTTTGCTTACCTTTTGCAGGGTTGCTTTGGCTATTCAGGGTCTTTTGTGGTTCTGTATGCGTTTCAGAATTCTTTGTTCTAGCTCTGTGAAAAATGCAATTGGTATCTTGATGAGGATTGAATTAACTCTAGATTGCTTTAGATGGTATAGATACTTTACTAATATTTGTTCTTCTAATCCATGAACATGGAATGTTTTTCCATTTCTTTGTGTCATCTTCAATGTCCTTCATTAGTGTTTGATAGTTTTCAGAGTATAGATCTTTCATCCCTTTGGCTAGGTTTATTCTTAGGTATCTTAATATTTTTGGTACATTTGTAAATGAGTTTGATTCCTTAATTTCTTTTCCTGCTGCTTCATTATTGGTGTATAGAAATGCAGCAGATTTCAATACACCGGTTTTATATCCTGCGACCTTACTGAATTTATCACTTTTGATAATTTTTTAGTAGAATCTTTTGGGTTTTCTGTATAGAATATCATGTAATATGCAAATAGTGAAAGTTTGACTTCTTCCTTGCTTATTTGGGTGCCTTATATTTTTTTGTGTTATCTGATTGCTATGGCTAGGACTTCCAGTTCCATGTTAAGTAACAGTGGTTTGAGTGCATATCCCTGTCTTATTTCTGATTGTAGAGGAAAAGCTCTTAAGTTTTGACCCATTGAGGATGATCTTAGCTGTGAGTTTTCATATATGGCCTTCATTATGTTGACATATGTTCCCTCGAACCTTACTTTGTTGAGCATTTGTGTCATGAAAGGATGTTGTACTTCATTAAATGCTTTTTCTGCATCCATTGAAAGAATCATATGGTTTTCTTTTTAAAAGGATTTATTTATTTATTTGAGGGGGGGCCAGGGGTGAGAAGGGGCAGAGGAAGTGGGAGTGAGAGAGTCTCAAGCAGACTCCTTGCTAAGTGTGGAACCCGACATGGGGCTTGACCTCACGACCCTGAGATCATGACCTGAGCCGAAATCAAGAGTCTGGTGCTTAACTGACTGAGCCACCCAGGCACCTCAGGATTATGTGGTTCTTATCCTTTCTTTTATTAATATATATCTTATTTTTTGATTTGTGAATATTGAACCACCCTTGCAGCCCAGGAGTAAATCCTGCTTGATTGTGGTGAATGATTCCTTTAATGTACTGTTGGATTAAGTTTGCTAGTATTTTATTGAGAATTTTTGCATCCATGTTTATCAGGGATATTGGCCTGTAGTTTTCTTTTTTAGTCAAGTTTTTTTTTTTTTAAGTTTTTATTTATTTATTCATGGGAGACACAGAGAGGCAGAGACACAGGTAGAGACACAGAGAGGCAGAGACACAGGTAGAGGGACACAGGTAGAGGGAGCTCCCTGTAGGGAGCCCGATGCGGGACTCGATCCCTGGACCCCGGGGATCATACCCTGAGCTGAAGGCAGATGCTCAACCATTGAGCCACCCAGGCGTCCCTTAGTCAAGTCTTTATCTGGTTTTGGTATCAGGGTAATGTTGGCCTTATAGAATGAATTTGCAAGTTTTCCTTTCATTTCTATTTTTTGGAATAGATTGAGAAGAATAAATATTAACTCTTCTTTAAATGTTTGGTAAAATTCACCTGTGAATCCATCTGACCTTGGACTTTTGTTTCTTGGGAGATTTTTTATTACTAATTCAATTCTTTGTTGGTTATTGGTCTATTCCAGTTTTGTATTTCTTCCTGTGTTGGTTTGGTAGTTTATGGTTGTCTAATTTGTTGGTATATAGTTTTTCATAATATTCTCTTATAATTGTTTATATTTCTGTGATTTTGGTGGTTATTTCTCTTCTCTCATTTGTGAATTTACATATTAGGGTCTTTTCTCTATATAAGTCTGACTAGGGCTTTAACAATTTTATTAATTTTTTCAAGGAACGAGCTTCTGTTTTCATTGAACTGTTCTCTTTTTTAGTTTTTATGTATCATTTATTTCTGCTCTAATCTGTGTTAGTTCCCTTTTTTGCTGGCTTTCAGTTTCATTTATTGTTTTTTTGCTCCTTTAGTTATAAGTTTAGGTTACTTATTTATATTTTTCTTCCTTGTTAACGTAGGTCTGTATTGCTTTCTACTTCCCTCTTAGTCCTGCTTTTGCTACATTCCAAAGGTTTTAGACTACTGTGTTTTCATGTTCATTTTTTCCATATATTTTTTTGTTCCTTTTTGATTTCCTGGTTGACCCAGTCATTGTTGAGTAGCATGTTCTTTCACCTCCGTGTATTTGGTCTTTCCACATTTTTTCTTGTGGTTGACTTCAAGTTTTATAGCATTGTGGTCAGAAAATATGTGTGGTATGAACTCAGTATATTTGTATGTGTTGAGACCTGAGTTGTGACCTAGTATGTGATGTATTCTGGAGAAAGTGCCATATGCACTCGTAAAGAATGTATATTTTGCTTTAGGATGGAATGTTGACGGAATGATGAATATATCTGTTAAGTCCATCTGGTCCAGTGTGTCATTCAGAGCCATTGTTTCCTTGTTGATTTTCTGTTTAGATTATGTCTCAATTGATGTGAAAGGGTGTTAAAGTCCCTTGCTATTATTGTATTATTATCAATTAGTTTCTTTATGTTTGTTTTTAATCGTTTTATATATTTGAGTGCTCTCATGTTGGGTGCATAAATGTTTACAATTGTTCTTGTTGGATTGTCCCCTTTATTATGATATAGCGCCCTGCCTCATATCTTGTTATAGTCTTAGGCTTAAAGTATACTTTGGTATAAATATTGCTATTCTGGCATCTTATGATTTCTTTTTGCATGATAAATGTTTCTTCATCCTCTCACTTTCAGTCTGCAGGTGTCTTTAGGTCTAAAATGAGTCTCTTGTAGGCAGCGTATAGATGGGTCTTGAGTTTTTTTTTTCTTTCTAAAATTTTTTTTTCTAAATTTTTATTTAAATTCTAGTTAGTTAATACATAGTGTAATATTGGTTTAAGGAGTAGAATATAGTGATTCATCACTCAATTCCCAGTGTTGGAGAACCCTGGGCTCAGTGGTTTAGCACCTGCCTTCTGTCCAGGGCATGATCCTGGAGACTTGGGATCGAGTCCCACATCAGGCTCCCTGCGTGGAGCCTGCTTCTCCCTCTGCCTGTGTCTCTGCCTCTCTCTTTCTCTCTCTGTGTCTCTAATGAATAAATAAATAAAACCTTTTAAAAAAATACCCAGTGCTCATTGTAACAAGTGCCCTTCTTAATATTCATCCTCTGTTTAGCCTACCCCCCATCCACCTCTTACCATCAACCCTCAGTTTGTTCTCTATCCTTAAGAGTCTCTTAACATTTGCTTCCCTCCCTCTTTTTCTTTTTTTTTTTTTTTTCCTTCCCTAAATGGGTCTTGCTTTTTATCCATTCTGACACCCTGGGTCTTTTTAGTTCTTTATTTATTATTATTATTATTATTTTTAGAGAGTGCATGAGTGGCTTAAAGCAGGGGCAGAGGGAGAAGGAGAGGGAGAATCTCAGGCAGCACCATGCCCAGCCCTGATGCTGGGCTCAATCTCACAACTCTGAGATCATGACCTGAGCTGAAATTAAGAGTTGGATACTTAACTGACTGAGCCATCCTCTTTATCACTGTATTTTGCAAATTTAAGTATAATGTCTTGGTGTTGTCCTGCTTTTGTTGATTTTGATGAGAGTTCTCTGTGCCTTCTGTATCTGGATGTCTGTTTCCTTCCCTAGATTAGGGAATTTTTCAGGTCTGATTTCCTCTAATGAATGTTCTGTCTCTTCTCTCTCTTCTTCTTTGGGACTCATATAATAAAAATGTTATTATTTTTGATGGAGTCACTGAGTTCCCTAAATCTGTTCTCATGTTCCATAATTATTCTTTCTCTCTTTTGTTCAGCTTCATTATTTTCCACTAATTTACCTTCTGTATCACTTATTCATTCTTTTACTCCCCCAGCCTTGTGTTCATTGCATCAAGCCTGTTTCCCATCTCCCTTACTGCATTTTTCATTTGTTTTTTTTTTAACTCTTTTCTCTTTTAACTCTTTTATCTCTTAAGTGTCTCCCTGAAATCTTCCATTCTTTTGTCAAGTCCAGTAAGTGTCTTCGTTATTGTTATTTTAAATTCTCCATGAGACACATTACTTATATCTGTTTCCCTTAGATCTCTCTCTGGGACCTTACCTTGTACTTTTATTTGTGATGAATGTCTCTGTCTTGGCATTTTATCTAAGTCTCTGCCTTCTTATGTTAGAAAAGCCCATTATGTTTCTTGCTTCTGAGAGTAATGGCTTTATGAAGAAGAAATCATATAGTGTCCAGGGCCTGGTGCTTCAGGTAGTGTCTCTGGTGTGTGCTGTGTGCATTCTGCTGTTGTGTTATGGCTGCTTTGTCCTTTAGGCCATTCATCTGCAGAGACTCTCCTTGTCTGAAGTGGCAGTGTTTTGTCCTTGGTCAGAATGTGGCGAGTTTTAACCAGTTGTGTTCTGGTTGACTGTTAAATGAGACCTGATGGTACTTCCACTAGAACTAAAGTCCTGCAGAATTCTCTGGTTGGAAGATGTGGTGTGGGCAGAGGTTTCTGCTGTTCCTTTGGGGGAAGTGGCCTGCCTTGCTGGGACTGAGGCCTGCTTGACTGAGAAGAGCAGTACCGCCAAAGCCAAGGACTTAACTTGGTGAAGCAGGTTAGGCAGCTAGTGTCTGGGCTGCTTCCCTCAAGTGGCTCTGTGTTTATGCAGAGGGGTGAGGGAGGGAAATGGCACCACTAGCTCCTTTGTTCCTGCAGAGGTGTTTCTGTGCACACTGCTATCAAGGAAGCACTCTGAGAAGAGTGAATAACCACTGTGTATACTAGGGTTTTTTCAGATTGCTATGTCCATACTGTCCACCTCCAGGGTTTTGCCTGCTATTTTCTGGGAGCAGTGCAGTACCCTCTGGACTCTATCCCAGCAAGGCAGCTGACTTTTAAAACTTCAGAGATGTGGTGTTGGCAGGGGGCCTGGACTGGTTTTCTGTGGGAGGGTCTCACTGCCATGCTGGGACTGAGGCAAGTTTGACAGGGCAGTCGTGCCAGGGTGCAGAGGTATGGGATTTGGTATAAGCAAGTCAGGCAGCTGGTGTTGGTGCTGAGCTGCTTTCTGCAGGTGGCTCTGTGTGTACACCGAGAGACAGGGGAGGGAAATGGTGCCAGCCAGTTTCTTTTTTCTGGAGAGGCATCTCCTTGAATACCACCTCTCAGAGATAAACTCCACTAATCTCTCCCCAGTGTGCCACAGGTGCTCCTCAGATCACTCTGTCCTTGCCCTCTGCCTGGGGTTGTTAGTCTGTCTTCTCTCTAGGAGTAGGGCAGCACCCTTAGGGCTCTATCCCAGCCAAGCCCACTGACCTTTAAAACTCCAATTTTCAAGTCCTGCTGGTTGCCAGAACTCATGAAAAATCAGTCCCTCACGTTTTTCTAGCTTGTGTCTTTGGGGGGAAATGTTCTCCTTTTGTGTTCCCTTTGTGCTCTTCTCTCTTGTATTTCTCTGCGACCATGGCTCCCTCCTCTCTGCAGCACCTGTGATCCATTTATCCTCTAAACCACATCTCTTCACTTCCTGCCTTCCTCGATGTGGCCTCTTCTCTCCCTTAAGTTGTAGAGATTGTTCTGTCAGTCTTCAGGTTGATTTCTGGAGTATTTAGAATGATTTGATAATTACCTATCTGTGTTCCTGGGACAAGATGAGCCTAGGGTCCTCCTACTCTTCTGCCATCTTCTCTCTATTCCTTGCATATTTTAATTGTATTGTTTATATTTCTCTGAGATCATAATGTATCTATTCCACTTACTTGCATTTATCTTGGAAGTGGGATAGTTCAGCTAAACAGGTTTTGTAACTTTTAGAGAATAGGTGTTTTAAATATATTCAGTGACTCATTTCTTTCCTTAGATATAGCTTTTAAAGAGAAATTAAAGTATTCATGGATAAATTATTTTTATAAAGCTTTTGCATATTCTTTTTTTTCTTTTTTTCTTTTTTAGAGAGAGCAAGCACATGCTTGCATGTACTGGGGGAGGGTTAAAGGGAGAGAGAGACAGAGAATCTTATTTTCTTTTTCTAGAATTTTAAAAAGTTTTATTTTTATTTATTTTTGTATATTTTATTATTGGAGTTTGATTTGCCAACATAGAGTATAACATCAGTGCTCATCCCATCAAATGCCCCACTCAGTGCCCGTCATCCAGTCAACCCCATTCCCTCCTCCCACCTCCCCTCCCCTCCCACTACCCTTTGTTTGTTTCCCAGAGTTAGGTGTCTCTCATGTTCAGAGACAGAGAATCTTAAGCATGCTCTACACTCAGCATGGAGCCCAACATAAGTCCTGATTTTAAAATCCTGAGATCATGATCTGAGCTGAAATCAAGAGTCAGATGCTTAATCTGAGCCACTCTGGCATTGCAGCTTTTCCATTTTCTATTCTCATTTTTTGGTGAGTGAGAGCATATATACACATTGATCTATGTATTCTATTTTACTTTTTTTGAAGTAACCTCTATGCCCAACTTGGGACTTGAACTCACAAATCTGAGATCAAGAGTCACATGCTCCACCACTGATCCAGGCAGGTGCTCCCTATTATTTACTTAATGCAACATTTGCGTTTAATTGGCCTCTTGAGTTGTCAGTAGTGTTATTGCATAAATTTGGCTCTAGGATGTTTTTCATGTTTTATGGAATATTTTATAAAGGAATATATGTATGTTAGTGTATATGTAGATAAGTGCATATGTAAATTATAACAGTTTAAAAATATGTGTAGTCTGATTTTTAAATAGTTTTATTATAATCTACATATGATATCAGTCACTTGTACAGGGGATAATTGAATGGTTTATGGTGTTTACAGAGTTGTACAACCACCATCACAATCAAATTTAGAACATTTTCATCTTTCCCAAAAGAAACTCTGTTCTTTTTAGTCCATTTCCTCCTCAGACTCCCAGACCTAAGCAACCACTACTTTAAATTTGTGGATTTTTCTATTCTGGGTAATTCAGACAGATGGAGTCATAGGGTATCTGGCCTTTGGTGATTGGCTTTTTTCATTTAGCATACTAATTTTTAGGCCTATCCATGTTGTAGCATGAATCACTGCTTCATTCTTTTTTCTGGCTTACTAATACTCAAATGTAAAATATCTACCTTTTGTTTAATCCGTCATTACTTAGTGAATATTAGAGTTGATTCCACTTTTTGTGCTATTATAAATAAAACTGCTTGGGCTTTTGCATACAGGTTTCTTTGTGGACATGTTTTCATTTCTCTTGTGTATGTACCTAGGAGTAGAATTGCTGGGTCATATTGTCTATGTTTAAACATTTGAGGAACTTCCAGATTGTTTTCCAAAGTGACTATCATTTTACGGTCCAACTGCAGTTTATGAGGGTTGCAATTTCTTTATATATTTGCCAATACTTTTTAATGTCTGTCATTTTGATTACAGCCATCCTGGTGGTTGTCAAGTAGTATCTATCTGTGGTTTTGATGTGCATTACCTTAGTGACTGGTGATGGATGATGAGCATCTTTTCATTTCCGTATTGACCATTTGCATATCTTCTTTGGAGACATGTCTATTCATATCTTTTTTCCATTTTTAAATTGTGTTTGTCTTTCTGTTATTGAGTTGTAAGAGTTCTTTATATATTCTGTGTACAAGTTCCTTATCAGATGTGTGATTTGGAAATACGTTCTTTTGTTCTTTTGGCTCGTCTTTTAACTTTTTTTGTGATTTGTTTTAAAGCACAAACCTTTTTTAATTCTAATGAAGTCCAGTTGATGTATTTTCTCTTTGGTTGCTTATGCTTTTGGTGGCCTAATAAACAAGTGTTTGCTTAGCCCAGGGTCACAAAGATTTACTCCTAATTTTTTCTTACAAGAGTTTTATTGTTTTAACTTTTATATTTAGATCTGTGATCTATTTGTGGTTATTTTTCATATATAATGTAAGGAAGTAGTCAACTTTATACTTTTTCTTGTAGATACCCTGTGATCCCAGCACATTTGTTGAAAAAACTGTAACTTCCGCATTGAATTGTCTTGACATTCTTGTTGAAGATCAGTTGAACACAAATATAAGGGTTTATTTCTGGACTCTCAATTGTAGTCCATTGATCTGTATTTCTTTTTTATGCCGGTATCATGCAGTCTTCATTATAGGAGCTTCATGGAGTAGGTTTTTAATTTGACAGTATGAGTATCCAACTTTGTTTTTATGCTATTTTGGGTCCCTTATGTACTTTAAAGTTAAATTTTATTTTAAAATCTATAATTTTAAATAAAATTATCTTTTCAATAAAATTTTAAACCAGGTGGTAAAGTCATCTGTATAGTGCTTTGAATATAATTTTAAAATGTCATAAACTTTCCAGCTTTATATTTGCTAATAAAAATCACATTCTAAGATTTTTTCCTTAACTTTTTTCTTTTCCTTTCTTGTCTTTCTCTTCTAATACCTTAACATCTAAGCAACAAATTTCCGATGATATCATTACCTATTTCTTTTAATTAGAATACTTTTGAATCTTTTTTTCATGTAAGAAATTAAGCAAATAAAATTTGTGTATCTAGCAGGTAACATGGAATGTTTTTATCATTTAATTAAAGTAATATTATTATGTATTTTGGAAAATTTAGAAGTTATTTAAAGTCTTGGATAAAGAGACTTTTAGATATTTTAATCAGAGTATGGAATGACATGTGGTAGAAATATATGCAGTATTTTAAAGTCTTATTTTCTTTACTTCAGTAGTAAAGTTTTTCATGTGAATCAATAACTCAAGTTTTTTCCTTTAGGCCATTGCATTACCTCCTATAGCCAAATGGCCATACCAGAATGGTTTTACATTTCATACCTGGCTAAGAATGGATCCTGTAAATAACATCAATGTGGATAAGGATAAACCATATTTATATTGGTATGTATTTTTGTAACTTAGTGTTATTTTCTTTGAAAATGTGAGAATATTTAGAGGTACATTGAAAATTATTCTTTGTAGTTTCAGAACGAGCAAAGGTCTTGGTTACTCTGCTCACTTTGTTGGGGGCTGTTTGATTATAACATCAATAAAGTCAAAAGGAAAAGGCTTTCAACACTGTGTGAAATTTGATTTTAAACCACAAAAGGTATGTGTTCTTTTTGACTCAATTAAATTAACAAGCTCTGCTGGCCTTGAAAATGCTTTGTTTTAATATTAATGATGTAATGTGGTAGAACACAGCTCTGTTTATTCTGTTTCAGAAAATGAAGTAAATAAGTATACTTTATTTATATGAAGTATAAATCACTGGACAATTGTTAACCTCCTTGATTTGGATAATAATAGGAGTGATACGTTGTTATTCATAGAGTTTAAAAGAAATACAAGAGCAAAGTTTCAATGGCAGTTACTTTAGTCGTAGTAGTAATAGGTGTTTTCTTTTGTGCCTTAAAATTTAGAGATTAATGAATGGTGTATATACATATGGATAAGTAGATAAAACAAATGGCAAAATGTTGACAATTGTGGTATCTAGATGGTGGAAAAGAAGGTATTTGTACTGAACTTCCAACTTTATTGGGATATATTTGAAAATTCATAATAAAATGTTGGAAAGGTAATTTCACAATAGGTTTTTATCTATTGAGAGTTCCCTTGATTAACTATTGTTCCAAAGGTTGAATATTGGATTTAATAAAGGTAGTCTTATTTTATTTTTAGATTTAATTGTAATTTATAATATAAGTTTTACTTGTTATTATCAATGTGGTTGAGTTATTGCAAGAATCCTAATCTTTTTTTTTTCCCAAACTTTCCTTATTCAGTGGTATATGGTAACTATAGTGCACATTTATAACCGATGGAAGAACAGTGAGCTTCGTTGTTATGTGAATGGTGAACTAGCTTCCTATGGTGAGATAACATGGTTTGTGAACACCAGTGATGTAAGTAAATTGAAAAAAAATATTTTAAAAGCATGACCTTTTAAAATAAAAATATACACTGGGTATAAATTTTAAAATACCACAATGGCAGAGTTTTATGATGATAGTTTGGCCAGCATGTTAATGTATTTATAGAGTAGAACTGTGTTCATGTATCACATAAGATATTACTCAGTCCTTGTTATAAAATTATTCTGGATAGGGTAGAGATGAGGATTTATAAGTAATGATATATATTGAAGGTGTATCATTGGTTCATTTAGCAAATTAGAGCTGGGAGCTCTACAGCAGAATTCTGATCATTTTTAGTCATGAGTTAGATGATGCATGCTTATAAATTTTGCAAATCATTGCAGTTATAGATAACTGTTATAATATTTTCAGGATTGAAAGAGATCCATATGTATTAAATTTACAGTTTAAATAGGAATTAAATTAAAAAGTTCTCTTTTCCTACCCATGGCATTTTTGAATAGAAAACTTGAACAATATAGATCAGGAAAATGATTACAAACCATTCCACCCATTCACCATTAACTTCATTTTTTATATCCTATGCTACACATATTTATGTATTATGTAATGATAATCTTAAGAGTTCAGGTTATTGTAACAGACTTTGAAATCCAGTTCTATCACTTATAGACTATATGACCTTGCTTAATCTATTAGGCATAAGTTTTCTCCACATGAAAATAGGTGTAAAGTAGTACCTGTCTCAGAAGGTTAATGTGTTAATTGAATGGGAGATACTCTTCACAAGTCTATCAGCACAGTGCCTTATACAGAGTAAGTGCTCAGTAAATGTTAGCTCTCATTTTTTTTTAACACAAGAATGGAATCAGATATATTTATTGTTTCTTAACCTGTTTTTTTCTTATGTTCATCTTCATTGAGTACAATCCAGGCATTATAATAAATAGCTTTATTTTCTAAAAGTACCAGTATTGCAAGATAAGTGCTATAATAACCTCCATTTTACAAGTAAGGAGACTGTAGTACAGAGAGATTAAGTAACTTGCCAAAATCAGCAGCATGTGAAGCAGTGATTTGACTTAGGTGGCTTATCATCAGAACCCAAATGCAAACAACTTTTCTTCACTTTCTAATGTTAATATATATATATTTTTTTCAACATTCTTTCTAATAATGGCTTTGTCATTATTAGACAAAAGGATACTTTCAAAGAGATGTGAAGAACTTTATTTTAGTCCCTCTTTGTTGTATAGATGGGTCTTTAAAATGTGGTTTGCAACCTACATGTTGAGAATTTTTTTTTTAACGTTAGAAGAAAAACATACCCCTGCTTTTCTAGATTTACAAATTTCTTTTGAGAGATTGTCTCTACTTCAAGACCTCACCTGTTATCTATAGCTTGATATCTGCAAAAATCTTTTACAATTTTAACTTTTCACCAAACTTACAGAACCCTGTTGGCAGTTACTTCTCCATTCATGTAAGCTCCATCCATATTAAGGCAGATTGATTGTGTCCTAAACTTAACTCATGATTTTCCTTCTTGTAACAAAGACTGCTTCTTTGGTTGCCCAAGTACGAACCTTCAGAGTCTATAATGATTTCTCTGACTCTCATTTCCTACCTCCACTTTGTCATCAAGTTTTATTTATCGTACTCTGGAAAACTTAAATCTCTTTTTCTGTGATGTCTTTCCTGATTTCCATAGAAGGTAACAGTGAATGAATGAAGTGAAATGCTGAATGAATTATTTTAATCTAGTCAGGTTAGTTTAGAATGGACAAAACATTTATACTAAAATATTTAAGCAATATAGGTTGTTATTTCTAGAGGAGATAGTTTTTTTTTTCTCTAATAAAATCTGTTTTCTTTCGCAGACCTTTGACAAATGTTTCCTCGGCTCATCAGAAACCGCAGATGCTAATAGAGTGTTTTGTGGTCAGATGACTGCAGTTTACCTTTTCAGTGAAGCTCTTAATGCCGCTCAGATTTTTGCTATTTATCAGTTGGGCCTGGGATATAAGGTACTTTATTTGCTGTTCACTGTTTAGTGTTAGTTGAGCTTTATTTGAAGGTAGGTGATGCATGGGGTAACCTACCTTGGGTTACAGAACTGAATGTCCAGGTAATCGGAGTTACCACAGGATAATCACAGGAATCTGAAGGTTACTTTAAATTTTTAAGGGAAACACAGTATACTTGCCATATGTGGGGCACTGTGCAAGCTACTAGCTCAGGTTTCAGCTTTAGTTCATGTTGCATTTCTTTCGATGATGTCTATCTTTGCAACTAAATTTTCAACAGTTACTTGATAAAAAACAAGTACCATGTGGAAATTAATGTGGAACAGGAAATGATGATGATGGTGTGTGAAAATCCACTTCCAAATTTGAGAATTTATGCAGTGCCCAGGATGCATAAAAAGGATTAATAATTTTGCTAGTAGAATAATGAGGGAAACATTATTTTTTTCTTTTGATTTGTGCCTTAATTTTTTCAAATGATTATTAAATTATTAAAATACAGAGTTGTGTGAACCAAATTACTTAATGTTTATTTTGATTTAGAGCACATAAACAATTACTGAAATGCTAAGACTGTCATGAACTAAGAAAGTTTGGAAACCTATGGGTTAAGCCATTATTAGTCTAGTTTGGTTTCAGTTAGTCTGCTATGTTCCTTTGAAAACAAAATAAGTTTTATTGATTTGATTTACATATACCTTTACAGTCAGTGAAGTATACAGTTTTAAATTCATTTTAACAAAAGTATAACTGTCACAAGTATCAAGAAATAGAACATTTCTCCTCCTGGAAAAAGTTCAATTGTGCTTCTTCTATCAATTTCTTCCACTTTTCTAACCCTACTGCATTCCTGTTGAGAGAAACCACTAGTCTATCACTTGATATCACTTTCTTTGTATTGCTGAGTAGTATTCCGTTGTATGAATATAACACAATTTTAAAATCCATTCTTTTATTGATAGACATTAGGGTTTCCAGTTTTTGGCTTCTATGAATAAAATAAGAATATTGGTGTATGAGTCTTTGTGCTGACACATTTTTATTTCATAAATATTTAAGAGTGGAATTACTAAGTGATATGATAACTGAAATTGTCAAGCCTTTTTCTGAGGTAGTTGTACAATTTTACATTTTTCCAAGCAGCATATGAAATTTATACTTGCTCCACATCCTAAACATCTTGTATTGCTGGTCCTTTTTCTTTTTTCTTGTAAGATTTTATTTATTTGAGAGAGAAAAACCGAGAGAGAGATCACAAGCAGGAGGAAGGGGTAAAGGGAGAAGCAGACTCCTGCTGAGCAGGGAACCTGATGCAGGACTCAATCCTAGGACTGTGGCGTCATGACCTGAGCTGAAGGCAGTTGCTTAACTGACTGAGCCACTCAGGCTCCCAGATCTTTTTAATATTAGATGTTTCAGCAAGTACATAGCAGTGTCTCAATTTGGTTTTAATTTGCATAATTGTAATGACTAGAGATTTCAAGCATATTTCCTTTTCTTGCTTTTCTTTTCTTCTTTCTCTTTCTTTCTTTCTTTCTTTCTTTCTTTCTTTCTTTCTTTCTTTCTTTCTTTCTTTCTTTCTTTCTTTCTTTCTTTCTTTCTTTCTTTCTTTCTTTCTTTCTTCCTTTCTTCCTTTCTTCCTTTCTTCCTTTCTTCCTTTCTTCCTTTCTTCCTTTCTTCCTTTCTTCCTTTCTTCCTTTCTTCCTTTCTTCCTTTCTTCCTTTCTTCCTTTCTTCCTTTCTTCCTTTCTTCCTTTCTCCCTTTCTCCCTTTCTCCCTTTCTCCCTTTCTCCCTTTCTCCCTTTCTCCCTTTCCCTTTCCCTTTCCCTTTCCCTTTCCCTTTCCCTTTCCCTTTCCCTCTTTCCTTTCTTTCCTCCCTCCCTTCCTTCCCTTCCTTCCCTTCCTTTCCTTTTTTTTCCAAGCATCTTTTCATTGCCGCTGGTCATTTGTGAATCTTCCTTTGTGAAGTGTATTCACGTCTTTTGCATATTTTTGTTTTTTTTATTGTTGAGTTTTGAGATTGCTGAATATATATTCTGAATATGACACTCTTATCAGATGTATGAGTTACAAATGTTTCTCCCCTGGTCTATGTCTTGCCTTTTTGATTTCTTCCTTTAGCTTTTTTTCCCCCCAAGATTTTATTTTTAAGTAATCTCTACATCCAACGGGAGGCCCAAACTACAACTCTGAGATCAAGAGTTGCATGCTCTATCGACTGAGCCAGTCAGGTGTCCTGCCCTTCTGTTTTTTTAATGTGGCTTTTGAAGAATGGATTGATTTAATTTTTATGATTCTAGTTTATCAACTCTTGATTATTGTCATGATTTTTTGTCCTAAGTAATCCTTACTTATTCCAAGGTTGGGAAAATTTCTCCTGTTTTCTTCTCTTAATAGTTTCAGCATTTATATTTAGGCTTATCCATTTTAAGTTAATTTTTATGTATGGTATGAGATCAGGGTCAAGATTCATTTTTTTTCCCATATGGAGACTCTGGTGTTCCAGTACTAATTTTTTGTCAATAATATTCTTTCTCCATTACCTTACCTTGGCATCTCTGAGGCTGTATTGTGTTTCAATGACTTATATGTCTTTCTTACACCAAATTGTACGTACTGTCTTGATTATTGTTAGTTTCATAGTAAGTCTTAAAAACAAAGTCTAAAACTCTCAACTGTATTCTTTTTCAAATTGTTTGGCTTTTCTAAGTCCTTTGCATTTCCAGATATCTTTTAGAACCCACTTAATCATTTTCTACAAAAATTCTACTGGGATTTTAGTTGGTGTTGAATATATAGAACAGTGAGGGATGAATTGGGCATCCTACTAATAATGATTTTTCCAGTCTGTGAACCTGATGTATCTCTCGATTTAGTTAGGTTTTTAAAAAATTCTCCTGGTACTTTTTTTTAGTTTTCATTGTGTAGGTCATATATACATTTTGTTAAATGTATTCTTAGGCATTTTCATATTTTTAGAGTAATAAGTTGTATTTAAAAATCTCAGTTTCTAAATATTTGTTTCTAGTACATAGAAACATAGTTGAATTTTGTTTATTGACCTTGCTAAATTTACTTATTGTTTTACTAGCTTTTTTTTATGATTGTTGTTCCTGGATTTCCTATACAATATGTTCATATAGACTGTAAATTTAACTTCATTTCCAGTCTGTATGCCTCTTACCTTTTTTGCATTATTGTACTGGGTGAGAGTAGATATTTTTGCCTTGTTTCTGATTTTAGGGGTAAAGCAATCATATATATTTTATAGATGCCTTTTATCAAGTTGAACAATTTCTATTTCTGGTTTCCTGAGAATTACCATTAGATGGATGTTGAATTTTATAAAATGAGTTTAGCTTTTTTATCAAGTCTGACAGTCTTTCCTTTTAATTGGAGTGTTTACATAATTTATAATCAGTGTAAGTTCAGATACTATGTGTCTTAAATCTGCTGTCTTGTGATTTGTGCTGTATTTCTCTCATCTGTTCTTTGATTCTTCTGTTTTGTCCTGCTTTGATTTGAATTAACTGCGTATTATTTAATGTTTCATTTTATTTCTATTATTGGTTTATTTTTCTTATTATTTTAAAAGATTTTATTTGAGAGAGTGTGTGTGTGTGCACAAGCGGAGGTGAGAGGGGTGCTTGAGAGAGAGGGAGAAGCAGGCTCCCCATTGATCAGGGAGCCCAAAGGGGGGCTTAATCCCAGGACCCTGGATCATGACCTGAGCTGAAGGCAGACTCTTAACCAACTGTGCCACCCAGGTGCACCTGATTTATTATTATTATTATTATTTTAAAGATTTTATTTATTCATGAGAGACAGAGAGAGAGAGAGAGAGAGAGAGAAGAGAGAAAGAGAGAGAGACACACAGGCAGAGGGAGAAGCAGTCTCTATGCAGGGAGCCAGACGGTGGGATTCGATCCCAGGTCTCCAGGAGCAGGCCCTAAGCTGAAGGCGGCGCTAAACCGCTGAGCCACCCAGGCTGCCCTGATTTATTATTTTTTAAAAATAACTTATTATAGTCTACCAACAAATGATATTATATAGTATAAGCATCTTCCTGCATAATCCTGCAATTTCTCCTCCTGTCCTTTATTTTGTTAATTTAAGTTTTATTTCTTCATGTACTATATAGTTCCTGTGGTACATTTTTTTTTAGTTATTTACTTTCATTTTATATTTTAAAAACAATAGGAATGATCAAGATCATGTTTTTTGTATTTACCTCTTTATTACCATTCCTAGAGCACATCACTTTGTGTAGATTCATGTTTCTATCTTATATCATTTTTTTTCCATTTGAATAATATTTCTTGTAATGAAAATTTACTGTTAATGACTTTTTTCAGCTTTTTTTTTTGAGGAAGTGTTAGTTTGGCTTTCATTTTTGAAAAATAGTCTCAGTAATTATAGGTGATTCTAAGGTGATAGTTTTCTTTTTTTTGTTTTTCACAGTTCTCTTATTAACTGATTTGCATGGTTTCTGATAAAAAGTGTATGGTCTTTATTTTACTACTTCCTCTGTATGTAATATATCTATTTTGTTGGTTTTAAGATTTTCTTTTTATCACTGGCTTTCAGAAATTGAATATGGTGAATGTTGGTATTTTTGTATATGTGTGTACTAAGCCTGCTTCAGAATGCTTGACTTACTGGATCTCTGGGTTTAGATTTTTGGTCATATTTGAAAAGTTTTTGGTCATTATTTTTTCAAATATATTTTTTACTTTTTCTCTTTCTGTGATTCATATTACATTTATTTTAGACTCAGATATGAGCAAACAGGTCATTGTGAGTATATTGTTGCCTAATTTATAAAAGATGTTTTATTTTGGATTGTTTTCATTGCAGTATTATTATGTCCACTAATCCTTTGTTATCAAATCTGATCAGCCATTAATTCTATCAGGTGAATATTTGATTTCACATAATTTCTGTATTTTCTCTCTATAAGTTTTGATCTTTTCATTATCATGTATCTTTCCCTACAGTGTTTGTCTTTTAAAAATATACTTGAACATCCTTTTTCCTCTTCTAGGCATGGTGTTTCTAGGCATTCAGAATGGTCCAGCATTTGACATATCATTGTAGGCTGTCCTACAATACAGCCTCTAACAAAACTAGGGTGTCTTGAACCCCTGGAAGTAGAGTTATTTACCTTTATACCAAGAAGGTTGGGAAAGCACCAAAATCCTCATGTGGTGTATGCCCAGGCTGACTTTGAGGAGTTTGTGCTGGGAGACCTAAAATTTTTATGAGGTTGTTTAGTATGAAAAAGCATATCAGGAGGGCCTGTGGTGGTTCCATGTGTACTACGTATGTTTGTGATAGGATAAAGTGTGCTTTCCTTATTGAAGAGTAGAGAATTGTTGTTTAAGTATTGAAGGTACAAGCACAGAGTCAGAAAGCTAAATAAAAAAGTGAAACTTTTTTGAGTAATAAAAAAATCAAAAGGCTTAAAAAAATAAAAATATACTTGACTATCATTATAATGGCTGCTTAATATCTTTTTCTTCTGCTTTTATCATTTATATTTCTGAGTCTATTTTTATGCATTGATTTTTCCTGGTTCTTTCATGCTTCTTGGTTTAATAATTTTAATAATTAGATAGTCAACCTTATGCTTTTTACCATCTAGGTGTATGATTTTGTTGATTTTCCTTAAAGAGCATTGTGCTTTGTTCTGGTAGTTGATAGTTACTTTCATCTAAGTTTTTTTCTTTGAAGTTTGTTTTAAAGCTTCGTCAGTAAATAGTCTTTACTCTGAATGATTTTTCAAATAGAAGCTTTACTGAGATATAATTCATAGTATACCGTTCATCTATTTAATATGTACAATTCAGTGATTTTAGGTGTATTAACAAAATTGTGTCACTATTACCACTCTCTAATGTTAAATTTTATTTGTCCCAAAAAGAAATTATATACTCAGCAGCAGTCACTCCTCATTTTCTATCCTTCCCAGTCCCTAGTAACCTGTAATTTACTGTCTCTGTGGATTTGTCTGTTTGGGGGACAGTTCATATAAATGAAATCATACAGTATGTGATCTTTTGTGATTGACTTTTTTTCACTTAGCATAATGTTTGTAAGGTCCATCCATGGTGTAGTATGCATCCATAATGCTTTACTTTTTATTACTAAATATTTTATTGTATGGATATATACATTTTTATTCATTCATTAATGGTCATTGGGCTGTTTCCACTTCTGGCTATTATGAATAATGTTATTATGAGCCCTCATGTAGAAGTTTTCATGTGAACATATATTTTCATTTTTTTTGGGTTTATATCCAGGGTGGACTTGTTGGGTAATATGGTATCTAACCATTTGAGAAGCTTCCAGATTGTTTCAAAGTGACTGTATCATTGTACACTTGCATAGCATTATATCAGGATTCTGATTTCTCCCTATCTTTTCCATCATGTATTATTGTACTTTTTGACTATAGCCATTATTGTGGGTGTGAAATGGTGTTTTATTGTCCTTTGATTTGCATTTCCCCTGTAACATGATGTTGAGCCTCTTTTCATGTGTTTTGATGTATTCTTTTTTGGAGAAATGTTTATTCACGTACTTTGCTCTTTTAAAGGGTGGGCTATCTTTTTGTTGAGTTTTAAGAGTCATTAAAATATTTAATTGCGGGCAGCCCAGGTGGCTCAGCGGTTTAGCACCACCTTCAGCCCAGGGCCTGATCCTGGAGACCCGGGATCGAGTCCCACGTCAGGCTCCTGCATGGAGCCTGCTTCTCCCTCTGCCTGTGTCTCTGCCTCTCTCTGTCTGTGTGTCTCTCATGAATAAATAAATAAATAAATAAAATCTTTAAAAAAATTTAATTGCAGTGAAATACACATAAAATTTACTACTTAGTCATTTTTAAGTGTACAGTGCAGTAGTATTAGGTATGTTCATGTTGTTGTGTAATCTGTCTGCAGACCTCTTTTCATCCTGCAGAACAAACTGTATACCCACCCATTGAACAACAACTTTCCATTCTTCCTCCCCTCAGCCTCAGCTTTAAGAGTTTTATTTTATTTTTTTATTTTTAAAGATTTTATTTATTTATTCATGAGAGACACACAGAGAGAGAGAGGAGAGAGAGAGAGAGAGAGAGAGAGGCAGTGAGAGAAGCAGGCTCCATGCAGGGAGCCTGATGTGGGACTCGATCCTGGGTCTCCAGGATCACACCCTGGGCCGAAGGCAGGCGCTAAACCACTGAGCCACCTGGGGATCCCAGCTTTAAGAGTTTTAAAATTATATTCTAAATTCAGGTTCATTGTCAGATATGTGATTTCCAAATATTTTTGCAAAGTGACAAGCCACTTTCTTGATGCTTTCCTTTGAAGAAAAAACTTAAGTTTAATGAAACTTTTGTTTCATTTTGTCTCTGTTTTCTATTATTTGTGCTTTATACCTCAGAAGATATTTCATAATCAATTTCATGAAGATTTACCCTTTTGTTTTCCTATAAATGTGTTATAGTTTTAGTTCTTAGATTTAAGTCTTTGATCGATTTTGAGTTAATTTTTATATTTGGTGCAACTTCATTTTTTAGCATTTGTATTTCCAGATTTCTCACCATCATTTATTGAAAAGAATATTCTTTCCCTCTTGAATTTCTTGATACTTTCATCAGAAATCAATTGACCATAAATGTAAATGTTATTTCTAGACTTTTAGTTCTATTCAGTTGTACTGTATCCTTAGGCCAGTAGCACACAGTCTTGAATACTGCAGTTTTGTAATCCATTTTTCTTAGGGAGGAAATGTGAGTCCTCCAACTTTGTTTTTTTTCAAGGTTGTTTTGGCCGTTCCTGGTATCTTGTGTTTTTATATGAGTTTAAAATATGCTTGTCAACTTTTGTAAAATAAGGTAGGAATTTGATAGCTATTGCATTGAATCCGTATATAAATTTGGCGAGTTTTTTTTGTCATCTTAAGAGTATTAAGCAAATAATAAAAAATAAGCCTCAAAACAAATAAAAGCAAAAAGAAACAATATTAAGTCTTCCAGTCCATGAGCATGGGTTATCTTTACATTTATTTAGGTCTGCTTTAATTTCTTTTATAGATTTCAGTCAACAAGTCTTACATATCTTTTGTTAAGTCTGTTTCTAAATATTTTCTTCTTTTATGTACTATTAGTTTCTTAATTTCATTTTCAGGTTATTAATTGCTTGTCTCTATATATTTGTGTGCATGTGGTGGAGTTTGGGATTTTTTTCTATATAAGATTGTATCATTTACAAATTGTGATAGTTTTAATTCATTTTTACAGTCCAGATGCCTTTTATTTCTTTTCTTTGTCTAACAGCTCTGGCTAGAACCTATACTATAGAGTGTTTTGAGGACATTAGGCTGTGTGAAATTGGGGTTTGGGATTTTCTCTTAAGATTGTATCATTTACAAATTGTGATAGTTTTAATTCATTTTTACAGTCCAGATGCCTGTTATTTCTTTTCTTTGCCTAACAGCTCTGGCTAGAAACTGTACTATAGAGTGTTTTGAGGACATTAGGCTGTGTGAAATATACCAGTCACAGAAAAAAAAAATACTACATGTTTCCACTCATGTAAGAGATCTAAAATAGCAAACCCATAGAAACAGCAAACAGAATGGTGGCTGCCAGGGGCTGAGGGGAGAGAGATAGGGGGAGTTGCCAATCAATGGGTCTAAAATTATACTTATGCAAGGGCATCCCGGGTGGCTCAGTGGTTTAGTGCCGCCTTCGGCCCGGGGTGTGATCCTGGAGACCCAGGATTGAGTCTCATGTCTCCCTGTATAGAGCCTGCTTCTCCCTCTGCCTGTGTCTCTGCCTCTCTCTCTCTCTGTGTCTCTCATGGATAAATAAATAAAATCTTAAAATAAATACAATTACATTTATACAAGATGAATAGTTCTAAAGATCTTCTCTACAACATTGTGCCTCTAGATAACAATACTGTTTACTATACTTAATATCTGTTAACAGGATCGCTCTCCTGTTAAGTATTCTCGCCACAATCAAAAAGAAAAAAACCTGGAAAAAATGTTGAAAGCAGACATCCCTGTATTTTTACTGATCTTAGGAGAAAAAGCATTCCAATTTTTACCATCAATGTGGTTGTTATTAGCGTTTCATAGATGTTCTTTGTTAATTTGAGGAAGTTCACTTTTATTCCTGGTTTGTTGACTGTTTTCATCATGGAGAGGTGTTGGATTTTATCATTTGTTCTTTGTGCTTCTTTTGGGATGATCATGATTTTTGGCCTTTAAATTGATTTTTCAAATGTTAGTAAGTCAATCTTGTGTTCCTGGGATAATCACACTTGGTCATAGTTTATTATCTTATCTACGTAATATACTGAGGTCCAGAAGGCACTTTATTGGTCAATGTGTACAAATAACTGCTAATATTAGTACTAGTCAAAAATCTTATAGTCATCTCTGATCTGTGAATGTCTAGTCTTTTCATTTGTATGGTCAAATAGTGATAAAACTGCACTAAAAATCATGAGAGGTGAGAGGCGCCTGGGTGGCTCTGGTTAAGCATCGGCTTTCAGCTCAGGTCATGATCCCAGGGTCCTGGGATTGAGCCCTGCCTCATCAGGCTCCCTGCTCTGCTCAGTGGAAAGTCTCCCTCTCCCTTCTCCCTCTCAACCTATCCCCCTCACCACCCCCGCCCCCACCCCTTGAGAATGTGCACACTCTCTCTCAGATAAATAAATAAAACCTTAAAAAATCATGTGAGTTGAGAAATTGATGATCATAGAATCACTTCTTGCTCTATGTATTGCTATTAAAATCTGTTGTGTAATCCATGTTTTAGAGAATTCCTCAAAGTGAAGATAGCAGGGATATGAAAAGCCAGCAATCTGAATGAACTTTTAAACAGTACAATTAAGTACTTTAAGGATTAAAAAATATATATTTCAAAAGAAATGAAGGGTTAAATGCTTTTATATATTCTTAGCGTTTGATGAAACACCATATTGCTTTAAGTACTTAGGGTATTGTTTTTATTTTAATTAATTGTATCAAATAGTACTTATACAAGAATATTATTTCAGTAAAGTTAGCAATTCCTGAAATGTGTCAAAATTTTAGTTTTTGTTTAGATTTAGTTTAGTTAAGATTTGTTAGTGGGAGTGATTTATTCCTAAATTCCATTCAAAATAGAAAAAATGTTTCTTCTTTTTAAAAAATGTACCTGCTGATATTGCAGTACTGTACTTTGAATAGTAGCAGAGACTAAATTATTCTCTTTATTGAAAAATCTTTACTCTTCCGCAAGAAGAACTGACTTTTTTGGACTCAAATAAGTCAGTTAATTTCTTCAGAGTTTCTCACTTTCTGCCTTTGGAAATGGGTTATATAATCTCCCAGATCATACAGCTATATATTGTAAGTTGGTAAATAGGTTAGCTTTTGTAGGTTGCCCAAATGACATTTCCTCTTAAAATAATTTATTAACTTGTTTAAAAGCATTTATTACAGTTATATTAACATTCTCATTATAATTAGCTTTCATTACGCTAAAAAATATCAGTGCTTAGAAATTAACAGCTTATATTTAGGAGGCAGGAATTTTAGAAAAATATTTAATTAAAGCTTTTTAAATGTTTCATATAGAAGCCAGAAAGGTAAAGGCAGTCTTACCCTGTTTTATATTTTATTTTTATTTTTTTATTTTTTAAATATTTTATTTATTTATTCATGACAGACACACACACACAGAGTCAGAGACACAGGCAGAGGGAGAAGCAGGCTCCATGCAAGGAGCCTGACGTGGGACTTGATCCTGGGTCTCCAGGGATCACACCCTGGGCTGAAGGCGGCACTAAACCGCTGGGCCACTTGGGCTGCCCTATATTTTATTTTTATAACATCATTGAAGCAGAATTCACAAGTTGAATCCAACAAGTCTTTGTTGGAAAAGACATTCTATTTAGCTTTAATTGGTTGCTGTTTTAATCAAAGAAAAAATCCTTGTCTGTGATTATTTAGAAGTATGGTTAAAAAGATAAAATAAAATATGAGCTCACTGGTAAAGGTAGATAGATAGGCAAATATAGAATCCTGTAATATTGTAATCCTGTTAGTGCATAAGTCACTTTTAATTCTGGTATAGGATTTAAAATACAAAAGCATAAAATATCTAAACCTATGTATGCAATATAAAAATATGTAATTTTTGATATAAGCAACATAAAGCGGTGACGGAGATGTAAATGAGTAAAGGTTTTGTTTTGTTTTGTTTTTTTTTTTAAATTTTATTTATTTATGATAGTCACAGAGAGAGAGAGAGAGAGAGAGAGAGAGAGAGAGAGAGGGAGGCAGAGACAGAAGCAGGCTCCATGCACCGGGAGCCTGACGTGGGATTCGATCCTGGGTCTCCAGGATCGCGCCCTGGGCCAAAGGCAGGCGCCAAACCGCTGCGCCACCCAGGGATCCCTGAGTAAAGGTTTTGTATGTAATTGAACTTAAATTGTTATTGGCTTAAAATAGAGTATTATAACTAAGATGTTTTATGTAATTCCCATGGATAGTACAAAGAAAATACCTATAGAACTTTACATAAGACAAAAGGAGAAAGGAATAGAAGTACCAAAAATCATTGGCACATAAAAGAAGTCAGTTAACAAATTACAATGAACAAAATAGCAATAGTAAGTCTTTCCCTATAACTACTTTGAATGTAAAAGGATTAAACTTCCCGCTTAAATAGATTGGCTAAATGGATTTAAAAAAACATCCAACTGTATTTTGTCTACAAGAGAGGCACTGTAGATCAAGGGACATACATAGGCTGAATATGAAAGGATGGAAAAAGATGTTCATGCAAATGGTAACCAAAAGGGAGCAAGGGTGCCATTTTTATATCAGAAAAAGTAGACTTTAAGTCAAAACTATTGCAAGAGTCAAAGAAGGAAATTGTAATGATAAAAGTATCAATTCACCGGGAAGATCTAACAATTAAATATACATAACCTAATTTGGCAAATTGAACTTCAATAAAAACAAAAAAATGAATTCCTCAAAAAATTAAAAATATACATGAAGAAAACATTGACAGAATTGAAAAGTATATAGTAACACAATAATGGTAGGATATTTCAAAACCGTTTCTATAATCGATATAACAACCGGAGAGAACACAAAGGAAATAGAGACCATGGACAACTATGTAGACTAGTTAAACCTAATAGATATATACAGAACACCTCACCAAAGAAGAATAGAGTACACATTCTTACCAAGCTCATATAGAGCATTCTTCAGGATAGATATGTTAGGCCACAAAATTAACACATTTAAGACTAATGAAATCATACCAAGTATCTTTTCTTACCACATTAGAATGAGATCAGCAGAAGAAATCTGGAAAATACACAAATTTGTGAAAATGAAACAACATACCCTTATACAACCAATGGGACAAAGAAATCAAGAACTTTCTTGAGCCAAGTGAAGACAAAAACAACATACCAAAGCTTATGGGATTTAGTGAAAGCAATAGTAAGAGGAATGATTATAGTGACAAACACCTACTTAAAAATAATGTAATTTTTGCCTTTTGAGTAACTAGAAAAAGAAGAGCAAACTAAACCCAATGTTATCAGAGGAAAGGAAGTATTAAAGATATTAAAGATTTAGAGCAGAAATAAATGAAATAGAGACTAGAACAACAACAAAAATTAACAGAGCTAAGAATTTTTATTAAAAGATCTACAAAACTGGGATCCCTGGGTGGCTCAGCGGTTTGGCGCCTGCCTTTGACCCAGGGCATGATCCTGGAGTCCCGAGATCGAGTCCCGCATCGGGCTCCAGGCATGGAGCCTGCTTCTCCCTCTGCCTGTGTCTCTGCCCCTCTCTCTCTCTCTCTCTCTCTATATATATATATATATATATATATATATATCATAAATAAATGAATAAATCTTAAAAAAATCTACAAAACTGACAAATTTTTAGCTAGTTAATAAAAAGGGAAGACTCATAACTAAAAGAAATGAAAGAGGAGGTGTTACTACTAATGCCCTGAATATAAAAAGAATAATGAGACTACAATGAATGATTTTTTTTAAGATTTTATTTTTATTTATTCATGAGAGACACAGAGAGAGGCAGAGACATAGGCAGAGGGAGAAGCAGGCTCCACGCGGGGAGCCTGATGTGGGACCCCATCCCAGGACCCTGGGATCACGGCTTGAGCCAAAGACCGACATTCAACCACTGAGCTACCCAGGTGCCCCACTACTTAGGAAATTAAATCAGTAATCAAAAACTTCTGAATGAGTACTACATATGAATTTCCTGGAGAATTCAAATGTTAAAGAAGAATTAACACCAGTCAGTACTTTCAAAAATGAAGAGAGAGAATGCTTCCAAGCCCATTTTACGAGGCAAGCATTACCTTGATATCACAGTCAAAGGCACTGCAGGTAAAGAAAATTACAGATCAGTATCCCTGATTAATATCAATGCAAAAATCTTCAACACAATACTAACAAATTAAATTCAAGAGCACCCCAAAAGGATCATACTCTGACCAATGGGGATTTTTTCCTGGAATGGAGGGATGGCTCAACATATAAAAGTCAGTCATTGTAATACACATGTTAACAAAGTAAAGGAGAGAAACCACATGATCATCTCGATGCAGAAAAACTATTGGACAAAATTCAACATTCTTTCCTAAACACTCAACACATTACCAGTAGAAGAAACTACTTAAAAATAATAAGGCTATATATAAAAAGCCCATAGTCGACATCAGATGCTGCAGTGAAAGACTGAAAGCTTTTCCTTTAAGATCAGGAACAAGGCAAGAATTCTTATTCTCAACATTTCTGCAGGTCTTAGTACCAGCTATTTTAGCCAGAGCAGTTAATCAAGAAGAAGAAAGAGACGGCATCCCAGTTGGAAGGCATGAAGTAAAATGTTCTCTTTGTAGGTAATGTGATTTTAAAATATAGAAAACCCTAAATATTTCACAGAAACTTGTTAGAATTGATAAAATCAGTGCGTTTGCAGGATGCATACAGCTCAACAGCAAAACTCCTCTACATCTGTATACACCAACAGTGAACAACTTGAAAAAAAATAAAACAATCTCATTTACGATAGCATAAAAAGAAATGCTTAGGAACAAACTCACCTAAGGAAGGTCAAAAATACGAAACATTGCTGAAAGAAATTAAAGACCCAAATGGAAAGATATCCTTTGTTCATGGTTTGAAGGAATTGTTAAAAAAAAGTCATACTACTCAACGTAACCAACAGATTCAGTAAAATTCCTATCAAAATCTCCATGACATCTATTTTTACAGAAATGGAAAAAACCATCTCAGAGTTTGTATGGAATCTCAAGGGTTTCCAGATGCCTAAAACAACATTAAAAAAGAAGAACATGATTAGAGCTCTCACATTTCTGGTTTTCAGTATATATTAAAAGGTATAATAAAGCATTATGGTACTTGTGTAAAGGTAAACATGTAACGGAACTAATTGAGACCAATGGAACACAATTGAGAGTCCAGAAATAAATATTTGCATGTGTGCTCAAGTCATATTCTACAAAGATGCAAAGATCACACGATGGAGAGAGGATAGTCTCTATAACACATGGTTTTATGAAAAGTGGATATCCACATGGACAATAAAGAAATTGAATCCTTATCCTACAACATGTATCAAAATTAACTCAGAATGGATTGAAGATCTAAATCATAAAACTCCTACCTGAAAACAGAGGAAAAATTTCATGACATTGAGTTTGGCAGTGGTGTTTTAGATATGATACCAAAATAAAAAGTAGGCAACAAAGGCAAAAACAAATGTGTCTTCCAACTTAAAATCTTTTACACATCAAAGCTTTTGTGTATGAGGACAAGCTATGGAATGGGAGAAAATACTACAAACCATGTCTTTGCTAAAGGGTTAATATCTTGAATACATAATGTAACTCCTACAATTCTACAACAAAAAATACCCAAATAACCCACTTAAAAAGTGGGCAAAGGACTGGAGTAGACTTCCTCCAAGGAAGATGCTCAGATTGTGAACAAACAAGGAAAGATGCTTAGCATCGCTAATCATCAGAGAAATGCAAGTTGGAACCACGGTAGATACCACCTCACACTCCCTTAGAATGGCTTTTGTTAAGGAACAAAATAAGTATTGGCTAGGGTATGGAGAAATCCGTACCTAAGGCACTGTTCAGTGGGAACATAAAATGGTACAGGCTCTATGGAAAGCAGTATTGGGGGTTCTTCAAGAGATCAAAAATAGAATTACCATGTAATTGAGCATTGTCAGTTCTATGTGTATATGCAAAATAATTAAAAACAGGATCTGAGATATTTTCATACTTAAGTGTATTATAGCATTATTCATGATATCCAAGATAGCCTAAATGCCCATGGACAAATGAATAGATAAAGTGTGGTATATATGTTCAATGGAATACTATTCAGCATTAAAAAGAAGGAAATTCTGACATATACTGCAGCATGGTGAATCTTGAGGACGTTTGCTACATGAAATAAGCAAATAAAAAGTATGCTAGGATACCAGTTATATGAATTGTAAAAAAAAAAAAAAAAGTCACAGTAATTGAATCAGAAAATAGAATGGTAGTTGCCAGGGGATGGGGAAAGGTAGAAATGAGCTGTTGTTCGATAAATAATTGCATTTCAGTTTTGCATGGTGTTCGAGTTCTAGAGATGTGTTGTACAAGAATATGCATATAGTTAATACTACTGTACTGTAAACTTGTAAATGTTTAAGATGGTAAATTTTATGTAACATGTTAAGCACAATTTAAAAAATCCAGAAAGACAAAAATACAATAAAAAATAAGATACCTGCTGAAGGACCTAGGTTTTACATTTTTTAAATGTAAGGTTTTAATACCGAGTTGATTTTCCATTATATTTTTAAAGTGAATGCAGTTTACTTTAGAAGTCACTAAACTGGGCTTTTCTTATTTGATATTGTTAGGAAAATGATGAAGGATACGTTCTTTAAATTTTAAAATCTGTGGTGAAGTGAGGCTAGATTTCTTTTTGTGGTATACTATCTTAAATGTTCTACTTTTTATTTGTAGGGTACATTTAAATTCAAAGCAGAAAGTGATCTGTTTCTTGCTGAGCATCATAAACTTTTATTATATGATGGCAAACTCTCTAGCGCCATTGCATTCACATACAATCCACGTGCTACAGACGCCCAGCTCTGCCTTGAATCATCCCCTAAGGACAATCCTTCAATTTTTGTTCATTCACCACATGCACTTATGCTCCAGGTACTGGCTATAATCTTTTTTTTTTTTTTTAAGCTACAATATTTTAAGAATATTTTTCATTGGTGAATTTTTTGTTAATGAGGTATATTAGGTAACTTCTATTAAATATATGTAATATAACAATATATTGTTCTTATTATATTTAATTTTAACTATTTTGGAAAATATTGGAATCTTTACTGTGTCTTCTATTTTGTAAGGATGTGAAGGCAGTTTTAACACATTCCATTCAAAGTGCTATGCATTCAATTGGAGGAGTACAAGTGCTATTTCCACTCTTTGCACAGTTGGATTATAGGCAATATTTATCTGATGAGGTTGACTTGACTATATGGTGAGTACCTTTATTTTTTCTGTAATTTGATGTTAGAGTTACTTTCATTACTGTTGAGGTGCATAATATTTTAAATTTATTATAGAGTTAAAAGAGAGAATATAATTTAAAGAAATTTGTAAACTATAAATGTTACTACAAGTTCCTATTCCTTCCAAATAATAGTAGAAGTAATCTAAATTCTTTATCAAGAGGAAGTATGGAGGCTGTAATAATAATAATAAACTTGTTTTTGAATAAATTTGGAAATAATGATAATGAGTTAGCAAAAATAAATACATTTTTGTTTATCATTCTAATTTAAAAAGATAAGTTATTTTAGATTATTATGTGGCAGTGATTTATTATGGGGATTTAGCTTTTCATTTTTAATTATTGCATATAACTAAAAACTAAAATTTTTGATGACATTTTTTGATGACATCATATTAAAGGTGCTTTGGTATTTAAATTAGGTTGTACATTGGACACATTGGTCTCCTTTGTTATAGTCTAGAGTCTGAAAAGGTAGAAACATAAGAGGACACAGTATAAAACATTGGGAGGGGTGTCTAAATGAATTCATGGCTGTATATTCCAGTGAGACTAGTAATTATGTTTAATGTATTATTTGAATAAATGAGTCTTAGATTCTTCCTGCTTAGAATTCTCTCATTTCTGCTTTATACATAAGTTAATATCCACTATCAATATATGTATTTAGTGATAAAATAATTCTCTTGGAATTATTTTTTGGAAACAAAATGACTTTTTTATTTTTTATTTTTATTTATTTATTTATTTATTTATTTATTTATTTATTTTTAAATTTTTTAATTTATTTATGATAGTCACACAGAGAGAGAGAGAGAGGCAGAGACGTAGGCAGAGGGAGAAGCAGGCTCCATGCACTGGGAGCCCGACGTGGGATTCGATCCCGGGTCTCCAGGATCGCGCCCTGGGCCAAAGGCAGGCGCCAAGCCGCTGCGCCACCCAGGGTTCCCCAAAATGACTTCTTTAAACTGTACTTTTCTTTTTAAGTAATCTCTATACCCAGTGTGGGGCTCAAACTCATAACCCCAAGATCAAGATTACATGCTCCACTGGCTAAGCCAGCCAGGCACCCCAGGTTTTTTAATTTATTTTTATTTATTTTTATTTATTTTTAAGGAATGAGCTATTTAAATCAAGTACTTACTGATGACATTTTAAAAAAATTAAATTTTCCTTGACATAGTCCTACTTCAAAATTTTTTGTATATGTCCTGTTTTGAAACCTTTGTAACAGAGCTCAGTTGTTTTTTTTCTTGGTTATCTCTCTTTTTTTTTTTTAATATTTTAAAATCTGTATTAGAATTGCTGAAATTTTAAAAGCACTTTTGTGGAGGAGGAGGTTGGCTTCCAGTCAGGGTCTCCTCCTGCAGATATCTCAGAGCCTTTGAGCAGGAGGTAAGAGCTAACCTTACTTCATCCCATTTTGGATATCTAAAAGTTTGGATGGGAACATGACTATAGCCCCTATTCAGTTTTAAAAGTCTTGTCAATTGACTATTGAATTACAATTTTTCTGTCAGAATAAGGTACAAAATTCTTAAATTAGTATTTGAGGACTTCAGTAAACTTCAGTTTTACTTTCTTATTTTCCCTTTCATGAACTCCATTCAAACCAGGCCAGTTGGGAGCCTTAACACATTCTCAGTGTTTCTACCTTATTTTGTTTGCTATATGTATCTTTCCCCTCTGTTTGGCCTCTAACTCTCTAAAATTGAATATACTTGCTAATCTAAATTACATCTATTCTTTAAGTACTTAGTATGCTTATATTAGCTATTTTATTGTTTTTGGACATTGCTAATTTTTCTCTAGTTCATGCATATTTCCTCATGTTTCTTAGTAATTCACTTACTAGTAGGTTGGTGATATAGTGTATGGAATAAATAATTAAGTTCTAATCCTACATTCAAATTCTAGTTCTGAAATAATGTTGGAGACAATTTTATTAGAACTTCAAATTCCTTGAAATAGAGAATTTTTTTTTTTTTTTTTTTTTAAGATAAAAGAAAGTCTACATCTACCACCTCACTTTCCCTCCCCCAAAAAAGAGAGTATCTTTTTTGGACTTTTTCTTGTTTTCTTACTCTAGTTCAACTTTGCTGGCTTTTATCATGGAGTTGTTGAAGAACTCAATTGCTATGCAGGAGCAGATGCTTGCCTGCAAGGGCTTCTTGGTAATAGGATACAGTCTTGAAAAGGTAAAGTATGAAATGCTTTACATTTTTGTTCTTAATTTGAAGGCCATGGATTTGGTCTCTTAAATGGTTGAAAAGTTCTTTCTGCAAGTGTGTCTCCTTGGTTACATAAAATTACCAAAATTAAAATAACCTTTTGTTGTTTTACCTTACCTCCATTGCTTTTTTTAGAGAAATGTAGCATTGAATCTCATGGTGTCTTTAACTTTGATCATAGTTTGTGGGACAACTTTTTTCTAGTATTCACAGCCTTTAATTACTTGTCTTGTATTGGTGCTGACCTTTTTTTTTTTTTTTTTAATGAGGGGAGAGGAGGTGGAGGAGCAGTGAAGGGAGGGAGGGAGAGGGATAGAAAGGAGAGAGAGAGAGAGAGAGAATGAGAGAATTTTAAGCAGGCTCTACACCCAGCAGAGTTGGACGTGTGGCTCGACTTGTCAACCCTGAGATCATGACCTGAGCTAAAATAAAGAAGCAAATGCCATTGGGGGGGGGGGGGGTCTGAGTAGTGACCTTTGATCTATTTTTTTTTTTTTTTTTTGCAGTCTTCCAAATCCCATGTCAGCAGAGCAGTACTTGAACTTTGTCTTGCATTTTCAAAATATCTGAGTAATCTGCAGAATGGGATGCCCCTACTCAAACAATTGTGTGATCACATTCTTCTTAACCCAGCTATATGGATTCATACCCCAGCCAAGGTAATATATATATATATATAGATAGATAGATTTTGTTTTACTGTTTTCACCAAGTTTTTGTAGTTGAGGAAAGTGATAATTATGAGGACTTTCTTTTATCTTTTCACATGCTATCATGTAAGATTTAAATGGATTATGTTTTTTGATAAGTATACTACTTTTTTCTTTTTTAGGTATATTTGCAAGCCAGTGTATGTTTTCTTTCTTTTTTTTGTAAGCAGTGTATTTCTTAAAATTTTAATTTCAGTATAGTTAAAATAGTGTTATATTAGTGTCGGGTGTACAATATAGTGACTTAATAGTTCTGTACAGTACCCAGTGCTCATCATGATAAGTGTACTCCTTAATCCCTACCACCTGTTTCACCCATCCCCTCACCCACCTCCCCTCTGGTAACCATCAGTTTGTTCTCTGTTGCTTGGTTTGTCTATCTCTCTTTCTCTCTCTTCCCCATTTGTTTGTTTGTTTTGTTAAATTTCACATGAGTGCAATCATATGGTATTTGTCTTTCTCTGACTGATTTATTTCATTTAACATTATATTCTCTAGCTCCATCTATGTTGTTGAAAATGGCAAGATTTCATTCTTTTTTATGACTGAATAATAATTCCATTATATAGATACACCACATCTTCTTTATTCATTCATTTATCAGTGGACACTTGTGTTGCTTCCATAATTTGACAATTATAAATAATGCTTCTGTAAACATAAGAGTATATATATATATTTGAATTCGTGTTTTTGTATTTTTTGGATAAATAGTGCGGTTACTGGATTGTAGGGTTCTATTTTTAATTTTTTGAGGAATCTCCATCGTGTTTTCCACAATGGCTATATTAGTTTGTATTCCTACTAACAATGCAAGAAGGTTCCTTTTTTCTCCATATCTTTGCCAACACTTGCTGCTTGTGTTGATTTTAGCCATATTGACAGGTGTGAGGTGATACCTCAGTGTAGTTTTGATTTTCATTTCCTTGATGACAAGTGACATTGAGCATTTTTCATGTGTCTGTTGGCCATTTGGATGTCTTCTTTGGAGAAATGTCTGTTTATGTCTTCTGCCCAATTTTGGATTTTTTTTGATGTTGTGTAAGTTCTTTATATATTTTGGATACTAACCTTGTACTGAATAGGTCATTTGCAAATATTTTCTCCCATTCATCAGGTTGCCTTTTGTTTTGTTGATTGTTTCCTCTGCTGTACAGAAGCTTTTTATTTTGATGTAGTCCCAGTAGTTTAGTTTTGCTTTTATTTCCCTTAAACTCAGGAGATACATCTAGGAAAATGTTGTTATAGCTGATGTCAGAGAAATTATTGCTTGTGCTCTCGTCTAGGATTTTTATGATGTCGAGGGTCACATTTAGGTCTTCAATCCATTTTGAGTTTATTTTTGTGTATAATATAAGAAAGTGGTCCAGTTTCATTCTTTTTGCATGCTGCTGTTCAGTTTTCTCAACACCATTTGTTGAAGAGAGTGTCTTTTTCACATTGGATGTTCTTTCCAGGCTTTGTCCGTATTTTTAAAAAATAAAACTATAGCCTTTATTTTCTGTTAAATCAAAATTTTATTTGAGAGAGACTTTGATTTATAAATTTATAAATCAGAGTTGGACAGTTCCACTGTAAATATGTTTCCTATCAACTGTAGTGCTATTCTACTGCCAGTATGCATACATATATATGTATACATAAACATGAGTTTAATTCTGCAGGAATAGTTGAAATATCATCCATTTTTAAGGTTTCCATGATATACTGGTCTCATTTAAGTCATTTTAATTCAGATGACTTTAAATTATGAAATACAATATTTGTACACAACTTATTTAGTACTGTAACAATGAACCAGTTACTTCTAAGTGAATGTAAGTGAATTTGTGATAAAGTATATAAATAAAACCTTTGCTAAGTCCTATTGTATTAAATTGTCATAAGAATGTCAATAGTGGTAGTGTTAAGCAGAACTTGAAACAAATTTTTATTAAATTGCATAATTGTATCTGCCTTATCTGCAATTTTTGTTAGAAGTTGCATTATTTCATACCTATCAATTTCCTCTCTCCTACCTTTTGATCCACTTGGAGTGCTTATCGTTGTTTAGATTGGAATAACACATACTTTAGTTGTCAAAAAGAAAAAGCAAACTTTCTGTGCTTTTCTAGAGTCATAGTATCTTATTTTCATTTGGTCTTTTCAGATGTTAAAGGGAAAAACAGCTGCTGACTCTGATTGCCATTTGGAAGTAATCAAAGGAGGCAGCTGGAGGTTGTACCTTTTTATCTCTGGGTTCAAATTTGACCTCTTTTTCTTCTGTGACCCTCAGACATTTTTTTCAAGGATTGTTTCAAGTTACTTTTTAAACCTTTTGCTAAACGGGTTTTTTTGTCTTACTAAACAGCATATTTGTAAGGCTTTGGATCTCTTTTGATGTGGTTGAAAAGCCTCTTAATAGATACTTAGTTGTAGTGTGATTTTTAAAAATTCATTATATCCTAAAAAAAAATAATAAATAAAAAAATAAAAATTCATTATATCCTTTTCTCAGGTTCCCCAGTATTACTACAGTCTATTTCTTACCTTTCCCTTGTTAATAATTTTCATTAATTTCCTTTTTAGAATATAATAGATTTCTTAATATTAAACTTTCCTTCTCTTTGTGTATCCATAAGGTGTTTTATCTAGTTCAATATGCAGATAGTACAGATAGTTCTAAGAAGGTTTATTTTGTTTTTTGAAGATTGTTTGATCTGAAATGTCACACAATTACAGGGAGGGAGGAGATTTTTAAGAAAAAGAAAAAAAAACGACGTAATACTTACAAAATGAAGTTTAGGGTTTTGCAGAGAACCTATATGGATGAGTGAGTATAAAGTTTAAGCTTCATCAGCTTCATGGTAATTTCACCTGTGGTTTTATCAAAGTTGAAGGTATGTATATATGAATCAAGGGTGTTTGCTTTTGGAAAACGGTATTTACTGTACTGTATAATATCCATTCATCTTCTCAGAGACTGTTTTTTTTTTTTAATGACCTAACAGGAGAGGCAAAATTTCTTGTATAAAATAGTCATTCATTTTTTGAGTAACTGTTTTATGTTGGATGCTGTGGTGAACAAAATCTAATTCTTGTCCTTATGGAATATCTGATAGGAAAGACAGATGTTAACATATAATTTATATGGTTATTAGATTATATAATGAGTAAATGAGGAAATGTTTATTCATTGTTAGTATATGAATAATCTTAAGGTCTGCATTCTTACTCATCTCAATATGTTGATATTAAAGCCTTCCCATTTTTCTGTTACTACGGTATCATACTCAGTAGACTGACTTTCTTCAGTTTTCATTTTTTATCACTATCACTTTTGGCCACAATTTTTATATGTTTTTAATATATCACTCTCATCATATTTTTTCTTAGTCTCAAACTGTATAAAAATATTCCATTGTTTTCAGAATAAAGTAGTCTCTTTTTTGGCATTAAGTCGTGTCAATTCTCCTTCCTAAGCTTTCTAGCTTAAAAACTTATCTTCAGTAGATAGGCAGGTTCTAAAACGTTATCCCAGAGCAGAGGTTCTCTGCCTTGGCTGTTGATAGAACTTCTTGGAAGAGGTTTTTTTTTTTTTTTTTTTTTTGTTTTTTGTTTTTTGTTTTTTGTTAAAATAAAAAACAAAAAACAAAAACAAAAAAACAGATTTCCACTCCTTCCACTCCACATTGTGTTTTATTTGGGTTGAGGTAGGACCCAGGCATCAGCATTTTTAAAACATGTTTTTTTGAGTATTCTCATGCACAGGCAGGATTGAGGACCATGTTCAGATCTTGGGAAACCTATTGTTGTGTGATCTACCATTTTCTCTGTTTGAAATTTCATCTTTTGTTCTACCTATTTTACTACTAATCTTCAAAGCCCACCTTAATACCTATTTTATTATTCAGGCTTTTTTGAGTATTTTAGCTTATTCTATAATAATTTCTCTGACCTTCAAATCGATAGTTTCTGATAACTCTTTGCTACTCATCTTGCAATTAATTACATATTTTGCAATTAACTATATGCAATTAATTACATACTTAATGTTTCTTTTATTTTTTTAAAGATTTTATTTTAAAGTTCTCTATACCCAGTGTGGGGCTCTAACTTTTACAACCCTGACATCAAGAGTTGTATGCTCTACCAATTGAAGCAGCCAGATGCCCCTTTATAAAAGTGTTAATTCTAGACACTTAAAAAAAAAAGATTATTTATTAGAGCACAAGCAGTGGGAGAGGGGCAAACTCTTCCTAGGAGATAAGCCTCAAACCCAGGACCCTGGGATCATGACCTGAGCTGAAGGTAGACTTTTAACCCACTGAGTCACCCAGGTGCCCCAATTCTAGACACTTTCTAAAGAATTTCCTTAAGTGACCTTTATGTTTCAATAGGCATCTTTATTACATTGGGTTTTTTTTTTTTTTTTTTTTACTTAAATTTGTGTGTTTTTTTCATTTTTTCACTTGGATTTCAGCTACCAAGGGATAATGTATATGTCATTATTTTCCATAATACATCACTATGAATAGGTGGATGTAAAGATTTTCTAAATGACTAAAATAGTATGGCTAAGAATTTTGAACCCTGTCAAAAAGTGTTTTATAGCCTCAATAATAAGTAACTAGTCCTATCCATTTGAATAACATCAGCTACATCAACATAATATTGTTTTTCAGTGAGACAGTGGGATATTCCACTGTTTTCTAAACAATCATCATCATAAAATTGAACATCAATTTTAAGTGATTCAGAATCTGCCACTCTTTACCATATATGGTTACTAATTGATTCCCTAATTCATTTAATATTGATTACTTATAGGACATCTGCAAGATAGGTACTAATTTTTGCTCTCTAAAGAAGTACCAGGTAACACTGACATATTTTGCAAAGTAGAAAATGAAAATGCTATCAGTGTCTAGGGAGATAATATGAATGTTCCATTTAAAATGATTGAGAATGGTTTGGTCTTTGTTTAAGGGGAGAGTATATATGTCCTACTTAAAATTTTTCCACTTAAAAAGTGTATCTACTAGCAGTGAATTGAAAAATTTTTGATTTTGACACAATAGTAGAACAAAAGCAGTTCTTATTTTGTGCTGTTGAAAGTATGGGATTGGAACTGTTGGTGAGTTTTAGAGCCATAATTTCACTGAAATTTTGTATTAATATGAACTGTGTAGTGGTATAGTGTACTTATATTGTTTCTTTATATATTAAGAGCTTATATTTTGCAGTTACTAAGTTCTTAAATTTCCAGCTTCTTAAAACAACTATGCATAAATGATAACAACTATACTATAAATGGTAAGCTTACTATAAAGAAGTTATGTAAGCTCATGAATAATTGTTGTTTAATAGGAGTTAAACAGTTATTTCTATGAAATAGTGCTATAAAAATTTGGTATATTAGAGGATGTTTCCTTTATAATGTTACTGTAAAAGAAGCATTTACCAGGTAAATACTTTTGTGTGTGTTATGTGCAAGTGTCTATGTGCATGTAAGTGGATATGTGTTATCCTTTAGCATGGATGTTACCATCAAGCTGAGCATCTTTTTGGAACAAGTATGATCCAAGTAAAGCGGCCTGAGAGTATTATTGGAACCAGGGGTAAAATGCTGGGCTGATTCTTTGATATAAGTTCTTCATTTTGATTCTCTAGGTTCAGTTGACACTCTATACTTACCTATCCACGGAATTCATTGGTACAGTCAACATATATAATGCCATTCGGAGAGTTGGAACAGTGCTTCTCATCATGCATACACTGAAGTACTACTACTGGGCAGTGAATCCTCAGGATCGAAGTGGTATCACCCCAAAAGGATTAGGTATATCATCTCTGTTTATATATTTTGTCTTAGATTTTCTTGTTTCTTTGTTTTAACCAATAATATATTATTCTTGAAGTTTTTCTGAATATCATCCTGGCAAAATTTTATTTTAATGTTATTGATAGTTTTAATAGTTTGTCCTGAATTTTGGTTGCCAGATTTCTTTTTTTTTTTAAAAAGATTTTATTTATTTATTCATGAGAGACAGAGAGAGAGAGAGGCAGAGACACGCAGAAGGAGAAGCAGGCTCCATGGATGGAGCCCGATGTGGGACTCGATCCTGGGACTCCAGGATCATGCCCTGGGCCGAAGGCAGTGGTTTACCACTGAGCCACCCAGGGATCCCCTGGTTGCCAGAATTTAATAACTTACTAGTTCTATGGAAGAATGCTCCTTCTGCTGGTATAAGTTGTTTGCAGAGCAAATATAAGTAGGATGGTATTATTAAAGCACTGAAAATGAGAATTTCTATATTGGCATATGGTATTGATGGTGAAGCTAATTATCATGATGAGACTCATTGAAAATAATTTTTTGGGGGAAATGGAGATTCCCCAAAACTAGGGGTGTATCTACTTCTAATAAATAATATAATAACGTTACAAAAGTTCAGTAATTTTTTTGTGTAATTGCAAAATTACTGGAGAGATAGTATTCATCATGTAAGAAATTTATGGAAGGTATCAAAATAAAAATTTTGACAAATGGTGAGTCTTTTGGTTTTAAGTGCAACATGTTTCAAATTAGCTATTGTAAAAGGGAGTTTTAATCAGCTCAAATAAACTGGCATTATCAGTTGAACTTAGTGCAAGGGTTCAGAATATGCTCCTTGAACTCAATTTGTATCTCTCCATTTCCCAGTTCTTCTGTGTTGGCTCTTTTCATGTATTCTTTCCCTTATAGAACCAAGCAGCCACTCTACCTTCACATCCTTAAGTCTAGCAAGAGAGTGTCTGCCAGTATTGAGCATTTCCAGCAAAAGTCTCTTTCTTGCTTATTGATTTTGATTGCATCATATACCCCTGTTAGGCAGGCAGATATTTTTCTGATTGCCTATAAATGGGCATGGAAGCCCTTCCCAACTCTGAAATATATGATCTGAAAGTGGGAATTGGTTCAGTACCTTGATAAAAATTGAGAGCTGCTGTTTGAAATCAGGAAATTGATGCTGGAGAGTCATTTTACTTAAATACTTTGGCTGTTCAGTGATTTATAAACACATTTCTTATTAATACAGTGCTTTCTTTATCCCTTTTAAAATCTGCTTTTTCTTAGAGAATATACTATGTATAATTTAGAAAAATGTGAGTGCACATAGAAGTTATATAATCTGTTTAAGATGGTAAGGTTGTGGCAGATATAGAACCTAGGTCATAATTTCCTAATGACTATTTGATGGTACTATAGGTGTATCATGTGCTGTCCTGGGTATTAGTTTTGTATCCTGGCATTGATTTTATAACTGATTAGTGACCTTGGGAAAGTCTCATACTTCAAGTGAGAGCTGGACAAATTTGTGATTCTGTTGTAACTCTGTAACTTATTCTTTGTCTAAAAATTGTCATGAGGAACAAATCTTAAGCAATTTTTTCTTATTTTAGTTGATCTATTTGAGGTCATGGTGGTCCTGTGCTTTGGTGGTCTAAGAACTAGCTGTAAATAGTAATTAGTAGAGGGAAAATTGCAGAAAATATGAAGCAAACAGATACTTTAGGATCTTATAACAATGGGTATTTGGTTTCAAAAGCTTTCTTCTTAGAGATTGTTTGAGACATGAAAATTGACTTTAATGTGAACCATGTGTGACCAAGGACTTTTCCAAGAAGGGGAGGAGATGTCAGAGGTAGTCAACATAAATGTATTCCTTTTAAATGAACCAAACTGTGTTGAGGTGTACTTTTTAAAATTTTTGTATTAGCTTATACAAGAGTAACAGAAGTTTTTTTTTCCCCACTAAATTCACATATATTTGGATTTTCTTTTTTCTATGTCAACTTGTTATTGTACTAACATTCTCAGAGTCTTAAAATATAAGTGCTTTTTATTATTGAGTACAGATTTTATTAACTCATTTTCATGTTTTGGAATTCATTTTACCTTAATCAAAAATAAACTCCTTCATTGTAGTTTCAAAATAATCCATTTTGTACATATGGAGCACTTATATACTATTGTATGTGAGTTTGAATGTCTTCCTACAGGCATAAAATTCTTTAAATTGAAGAATAATTGCCAAACAGTATTGTATTAGTATCAACATAATGATTTGATATTTATATACAGTATGAAATGGTCACCTCAATAAGTCTAGTTACCATCTGTCAACATATAAAGTTGTTACAGTATCATTGACTATATTCCTTTACAATGTACGTTAAAATCCCTGTGACTTACTATATTATAATGGGAAAATTTTTACCTCTTAACCTCTTCACGTATTTTGTCCATCCTCCCATCTTCTTCCCATCTTCCTCCCTTCTGGCAACTGTTAGTTTGTTTTCTGTATCTATGAATCTGTTTCTGTTTTGCTTTTCAGATTCCACATACAAGTGAAGTCATAAACTATTTTCTTTGTCTGCTTACTTCACATAGCATAATACGGTTTAGGCCCATCCATGTTGTCACAATGACAAGTTTTCATTCTTTTCTGAGGCTGAGTAATATTCCAGTTTGTGTGTGTGTATGTATGTACACACATGCCACATCTTCATGTATCAGTTGATGGACATTTAGGTTACTTCTATATCTTTGCTATGGTAAATAATGATGTGCTTAACATATATGCATATATGTTTTTGAATTAAATATTTTTGTTTTCTTTGGATAAATACCTATAACTGTAATTGCTGGATTGTATGGTAATTCTATTTTTAATTTTTTGAGGAATTTCCATACTGTTTTCTATAGTGGTTATACCACTTTACATTCCCACCAACAGTGCACAAAGGTTTCTATATTCACTCTAATACTAAATACTCCTTATCTTTTTGATTTTAGCCATTCTGGCAGGTGTGAGGTGAAATCTCATTATGGTTTTGATTTGCGTTTCACAGATGGTTAGTGATGTTGGGCATCTTTTCATGTGCCTGTTAGCCATCTGGATGTCTTAGAGATTTTTCTTATTTCTTGAGGTGGGCCTGTTTTGATGTAAACTTCCTTATTGGATCTGCATTTGCTGCATTTCATAGATTTTGGAACATTGTTTCATTTTCATTTGTCTCAAGGTATTTTTTTAATATCCTCTTTTATATCTTTATTGTCCTATTGGTTTTTTAGTGACGTGTGTTTTTTCCAGTTGTATTCTGTAATTGATTTCTAGTTTTATATCATTATGGTTGGAAAGACACTTCATATGGTTTCAGTCTTAAATTTATTGAGACTTGTTTTGTGGCCTGTCATGCTAATATTTTAGAGAATGTTTCATGTGCTTGAGAAGAATGTATCTTCTGAATGGACTATTCTGTATTTATCTGTTTAGTATAGTTGGTCTAATCTGTTATTTAAGGCCACTGTTTCCTTATTTATTTTGTCTAGATGATCTATCTATTGATTTAAGGGATATGTTAAAATCCCCTACTTTTATTGTGTTACTGTCAGGTTCTCATTTTTGTCTGGTAATATTTGCTTTCTATATTTAAGGGCTCCAATGTTAGGCACATAAACATTTACAAGTGTTACACCTTCTTGTTGGGTTAATCCCTTTTATTATGTAGTGTGTTTTGTCTCTTACAGCTTTTTAAAAAGTCTACTTTATCTGATTTAAGTATTGCCAGGCCAGCTTTCTTTTCATTTCTATTTTCATGATATATCTTTTTCTATTACTTTACTTTTAGTCTATGTGTGCTTTAAAGAGGGATTCTCTTGTTGGTAGTAGAGGGCCTGTTTTTTTCTTTTTTTTGTCATTTACATTCAAAGTTGTTACAGTTGTTACATATTTATTGCTATTTTGTTAGTTGTCTTCTGGTTGTTTTTGTAGTTCTTCTGTTCCTTTCTTGCTCTCCTTGTGATTTGATGATTTTATTAGTGTTCAGTTGGGATTCCTTTCTTTCTATTTTTAGTGCAACTATTAGAGGTTTTTGTGTGTAGTTACCATGAGCTTCATATCTAACAACATATGTATAAAGTCCATTATGAGTTGGTGATTCTTAAGTTCAAATGCATTCTTAAAGGACTACATTTTTACTCTCCTCATCTTCCAATGTTTTATATTTTGATATCATATTTTAAACTTTTTATTTAGTATATTCCTTAACTAATTATTATAGATATAATTGATTTGATTAACTTTTGTCTTTCAGTCTTTATACTCTCTTTACAAGGGAATGAGCCACTACCTTTACTGTATGTTTGCCTTTGGCAATATGATTTTTTTCTTTCCTATATTTTCTTCTTTCTAGTTATGGTCTTTTTTTCTGCCTAAAGAATTCCCCTTAATATTTCTTGTAAGGTATGTTTAGTGGCGATGAACTTTAGTTTTTGCTTGTCGGGGAAACCATCTTTCTTTCAATTCTAAATGACAATGTTGACTTTTTGGGTGACTCACTTTTATGTTTCTCATAAATGCATGGAAAAAACTAAAAGCTTTATACCTTGCTTTGAGGTTTTTGAAACACTAAGTGTGTGTGTATATTATTTTTTTCAAAGATGGACCACGACCTAATCAAAAAGAAATACTTTCTCTACGAGCCTTCTTGTTGATGTTCATTAAGCAGTTAGTGATGAAGGTGAGTTTATGCTACTTTTCCTTTAGCATGTTCTGTATTTTAATTTATAACTTATAATTTTAACTTAAAATTTCACATAATATACAATTTTGGGTTTATTTTTTTTTGGATTGGATTATTAGTGTTACATATTGGAAAATACTCTGAAAGAAACTCGTTTCTATGTTTTTTGTTCTCTCCTGCACACATATGGAAATACATCATTGAAGAATTGGAGATTGATAATTGTAATATATATGTTATATGAATTTCTCTAGGGGCTCAAGGGGATTCATTCTTTCATTCAGTAAATATTTTTTGAGTTTCTGTTAAGTAGTACTAAGTATTATTCTTGGCAGTAGTGATACATTAGTCAACAAAACTCTTCAAGAAGGTTTCATTTGTAGTGGACCACTTGTACCTGACATTCAGATTTTGAGAAGAAATTTCCATGTCTAAAGGTACCAGAAAGATGTATCAGTCTTTAGAAATTACATTTGTCCCTTATTATTCTGTTGTTAGGTAAAGTAAAATTTATTATTTTTAAGGAAGGTGTTTTGGTTTTATAAGATAGCAATATATAAATGTATTTTTTGGTCAGTATTTTATTTACTAGTTTCCTATGTCATTTTCTTATTTTATGGAATTTAATATTATGTTAAATAGACCAAAATTTTAGTATATCTTTTAGACTCAGATACCTTATTTACATTTATAAAAAAATTTATCCCTTGATTTTTATATTTTTAAATTTTTTCTGTGTGTTTTTGTTTCCTAATTCTCATTCTTATTATTCTTTTCTCATTGCAGCTTTGTTTTATCAATAATAAATTGATGGGATAGGTTGAAAATTTATGTACTGAGTTCATATTTAAAAGTGCAGTGTTTTCCTCAAGGAACAATATACTACCCAGTTTTTAGTACCTGGTGTTTTAACTCATAATTTTAGAAGCTTTCATTTACTCTCCAGATTTAATAGAAGAGTTGTCTTTTGTATTTAGTGGAGTGATAGCCATGAATAGTACTCTCTTATCATTAATTATTGTTTTTCTTACTCCAGGATTCTGTAGCTTAATTAGATAGCCTATCATATATAGTTCTGAAAACAGGATACTTTTATATCATTTCTTTTGACTTCTATGCAGTCTTTTTTTTTCCTTTTTAAGATGTTATTTATTTATTTGAAGGAGAAATATTTATTTGAGCTAGGAAAGGGGTAAAGAAGAGGGGCAGGAGGGTAGAGAGAAGCAGACTCTTCACTGGGCAGGGAAACTGTTGTGTGAAAGGCGAGACTTAACTGAGCCACCCAACTGCCCGACTTCTGCATAGTCTTGATTATTGCATAGCTTTAGTGTTTCCCCTGATTCATGTTTTAAATTTCGATTCTATGTGATAGTATCTTTGTATATTTATAGCAATTGACCACGTTGACAAATATTAGGTGTATTATTTACTTTTCGAAAAATGTTTTTTATATGCAAGTATAAGATACTTATATTATAATTTTAAAGGATTCTGGAGTCAAAGAAGATGAACTTCAGGCCATTCTTAATTACCTACTCACTATGCATGAGGTAACATTTAAATTTTATATTTTGGGATTTTGTTTTTTGATGCTCATTATGGTCTTTCTTTTTAAAGTAGAAACAGTTAAAATAATCTTTCATTAATATAACTATAATGGAGAATAAGTGTATTTAGGAACTAAATCTTGTCAATTTTTATTTAAATATCCTTTATTACCACAAGATGACTCTGAGATTAATCATGAAAAGCTTTAAAAAGTTTTGAAAAAAGATTTTTTTTGAATTAATAAGAAAGTATGTGGAAAATACCTTCATCATATCTCTAGGAACCAGTGTAACATGGAAAAATAGGTTATGAAAATTACTAAAATGATTAGATGTTTAAGTTAGTAACACAATCTTCCAACTGATTTTGCATGTTTAAATACTGTTAAGTTAAACAACTTGCTTATAATGGGATTTGTGATTATGTGGTTGAAAAAAATAGGTTGAAATGCTTGCTTGTTTGTTTGTTTGTTTATTTATTTATTTATTTATTTTATTTTTGCCCTGGGAAAATGTAATACATGCTGATGTAATCTAATTAAAATAATTGGATTACGTATTTGTTAAATAAGTAAAATTTGGATTGATGGAATTTCATGTAAAACAAAGCATTTCAAATGATAATTTACATTTCTATCTTATAATTAATGTTTTGTGTTTTAATAAATATCTGTGTGAAATAATGCCTTTTTAAAATTATCAGTAAATGGGAGATGCTGTTTTTACTTATTCTTACCTGAGGTAGAAAAGTAGATTAAATTTCTTGATTGGATCATATTTGACTCAAATAATAATACTTGTGCTTTCTACTTTCTCTTAATTTGGGTGTTTTATTCATTGATTTTCTTTTTCATGTAATAGTTGAAGATTTTTCATCTGAACTACCTAGTAATCTTATTGTATATGATTTTATTTTTTATTAACCCTGTCTATAGGAGTGAAGTACTTGACAAAAGAGAAACTGGAAATTACAGTGATCTTCTCTTTTAAATTGTTAATTCACAAATCTTTTAGGTCTTTCAAATAATTCTTTTCCCAAGCCACAGTGCCCTAGCTCTAGGTTACCTGCTTATTAGCTTACTGAAAATTAGATATTCAAATAGCTGCAGTTCCAAAGCAGTGAACAAAATCCTATAAACAGGGCAACAGAGATAACTAGCTTTTGATAGCTGCTTCCCTTGTCCTTTTTGGGTCAGTATTGCCCAACTGGTTCTAAATATGTATACATACTGGAATATTCAGCCAAGACTGTGTAGGATTGTCTTGGAATTGTTTTGCGTTTCAGAACTCACATATGCTTCTATGCTGTTAAGTTATACTACATACAGTATAGTATGTTGCTTCAATAAATATTTACTGATCATCTATATATATATATATTGCTCATATGTTGGAATTTCTTTCATTTTGGAAATATTTTATGTTCAAAAATTATTTTTTCCATATTTAAAAAGTTTTTTGTTTTGATTTTAGGATGACAATCTAATGGATGTCCTACAACTGCTTGTTGCATTAATGTCAGAACATCCTAACTCTATGATTCCTGCTTTTGACCAAAGGAATGGATTACGGTAAGAGTTGTATATCAGAGATTTAAATATATATATATATATTTTTTTTTTTTTTTGATTTAAATATATTTAATGTAAGAGTTTAGTTTGAAAATGATAGAAGATTCTTAAAATGGGAAGTACTACTGGATCATATAGTATAAATGAATTAAGGTATAAGACCTATTTATTTTATGTATTATGTTTTTTGAAGAAATCTTTAATTATAGAGGATGTGTTATTATTTAATTTGTGAAGATAGACCAGGCAAATCATGTTAGTGTTTTGTATGATTAGTGCTGTTATACAGGTATTGTAAGACTGAATTCTTCGGCAGAATTATCTTTAGGTCCTAGAACAGTAGTACTCATTTGCACTGCAAGAAAAGATCTCTTTCCTCCCTTTTAAATATCGCTATCTTCATCCCCAATCCCAAATCATCATTGTGTTAGTCTGCTTGGGCTTCCATACAAAATATCATAGACTGGGTTGCTTGAATAACAGAAACTTGTTTTCTTACAGTTGGGGGACTAGAAGTTTAAGATCAAGGTACCAGCAGGGTTAGTGTCTTAAGGGTTCTCTTCTTGCATTATAGATAGCCACCTTTCCACTGTGTGTTCATCCAACCTGTTTATGTGTATACAACAGAAGAAAGAGAAAGAAGGCTCTCTGGTTTCTTTTTATGAGGATATTAATCCTGTTGTATCCAGGATACAGCTTTATAACCTCATTTAATCTTAATTCCTTCCTTATCATTCCCATGTCCAAATACAGTGATACTGCGCTTTAACATATGAATTGGGAGGTACACATTCAGTCCCTAACAGTTATCAACAACAAAATTAGAATACTTTTGTTTTAAGTCATTTATTTAATAAGGTTTTTGGGCCACAGAAGTTCGAAGAACAACTTTTCCAGATGATCAGCTACAGTAACTAATTTAATGATCTAGCTACAATAAATGTCCCACATCAGTCCTCTAATACAGATCCTTTTTGGTACATCTTAGTACTCATTTGCCATAAGACAGAAGATGACTTTATATATCCTTAAGGGAGTGTATTTTCAGAACTATCTAGAGAAAAAGAACCTTTTTACATATATATAGAGAGATTGGTTGATTGGTTTTAAGGAATTTTTTTCTTGTGATTACGGAGTCCGAGAGGTCCAGACCTTACAGGGTGGGCTGGCAGGCTGGAGATGCAAGTTAGAGTTGATGTTGCAGTTCTAGTCCAAGTGCAGTCTGCTGGCAGAATTCCCTCTTTTTCTAGGGAGGTCAGTCTTTTTTCTGTTATGAGTTTTAACTGGTTGTATGAAGCCCATTCAGTATGGAGTTTACATGGTATATATTTTTTCCATCCTTTAAAATTATTTGTATCTTTATATTTTGTTGAATTTCTTATTGACACATTGTGATGGCTAATTTTGTGTCAACATGGTTGAGTCATGGTGCCTGGATATTTGGTCAAACCTTATTGTAGATATTTTTGTGAAAATATTTTTTTTTGATGAGAACAATGTTTAAATTGGTGGACTTTGAGGGGCGCTTGGGTGGCTCAGTCCGTTAAGCATCTGCCTTCAGCTTAGGTCATGATGATTCCAGGCACCTGAGATTGAGCCCTGAATCAAGCTATCTGCTTAGTGGGGAGTCTGCTTCTCCCTCTTCCTGTGTGTGTGTGTGTGCACATGTGTGCTCTCTCTTTCTCTCTCTCAAATAAATAAATAAATCTTTAAAAAAAATAAATTGATGGACTTTGAGTAGGTAACCTTCCAGGAGGATGGGCCTCATCAAATCAGTTGAAGGACTTAAATAGAAAAAAGATTGACCTTCCCCAGTAAAAATGAATTTTGTGGACAGAATGCCTTTGGATTTTACACCTTTTTTCTGAATCTCCAATGTATGTGTTTACCCTGAAGATTTTGGATTTATCAAGTCTCCATAATTGAGAGAGCTAATTCCTTAAATCTTTCAGTCTTTCTCTATATATCCTGTTGGTTCTTTTTTTGTGGAAAGCTATTGCTAATACAAGCAGGGTAGTTAAATGTTTTATTTATTTATTTTTTTGACATCTATGCTGAGAAAGTCTTTTCATTGTGTTTAGACTACTTTTTTTTTTGTTTTTTTAGATTTTTAATTTATTTATTAGAGAGACAGACAGACACAAGCAGAGGGAGAAGTAGGCTGCATGCAGGGAGCCTGACATGGGACTCAATCCTGGGTCTCCAGGATCACACCCTGGGCTGAAGGTGGTGTGCTAAACTGCTAAGCCACCAGGGCTGCCCTAGACTACTTACTTTTAATGTAACTACTGATAAGGCATGATTTTCACTGAGCATTTTATTATTTATTTGTCCCAAGGTAATTTTTCCCCTGTATCTCTTTTCCTGTGTCCTTTGTATTTGAATTCCTTTAGTATTCTTGTAAAATTAGTCTACTTGGTTTTATATCTATTTCTGCATAACTTTTTTAGTGATTGCACAGAGATTTCACAGTCTAATATTTTACCTCTTCACATGTAATACAGAACCATTTCAACTTTATGTATCCCTTTAGCATCAGCCATTGTTTGTTACTACATTTAATACATTGCAAGTCTCTCTAGGTAATGTTACAATTTTTAGTGTCACTTGCTATATGTTTTAAAAATTTAAAGGAAGAAAAATCTTTTATATTTTTCTTTTATTTTTTTCATTCTCGAACTCTATTCACATTTCCTGTTGAGCAGTTTTTTGAAACGAATATTTAAATTATTTTTTCTGAATATAATTTTTAAGAAAGATTTATTTATTTTAGAGTGAGTGTGTGAAGAGGAGGAGGGGCCTAGGGAGAAGGAGAGAGAGAATCTCAAGCAGATTCCTTGCTGAGTGCAGAGCCAGAAGTAAGGCTCAACCTCATGACCTGATCTGAAACCACAAGTCAGATGCCTAAGTGACTAAATCACTCAGGCACCCCTGTGATTATAATTTTATCTGGCCTTCATCACACAAGGGTATTTTTGCTGCATGTAGAATTCTGGGTAGAATTCAATTTTTTTCTTTTAGTTACTTTAAAATATTTTTCCATTTTTCAATTGTTTGCTGGTACCCATGGTTTCTAACGAGAAATGTATGGTTATTTAATGTATGTTTGTTAAGTAAAATATACTATACAAGTATACATACAAAAATATGTACTTGTTTTCAAGACATATTCTGTAGCTCTCCGTACAATTTCATTATAGTTTTCTTTGTGGTGGTTACCAATTTTGAGAAGTTTTAGGCCCTTATATTCATATTTTTTGTTTTAGTCTTTCTCTTTTTCCTTTGGGTCTCTAGTGACCTGAATATTAGGACTTCCGTTGTACACATCCCTAAGCCTTTTTTTTACTTCATTTCAGTCTTTTTTTCTTTGTTCTTCAGTTTTGATACTGTCTATTGATACAGAAACTTGCTATTGAATGTATGATAAGAGTTGATCTTCAACTTTATGGACTTTTTGTTTGCTTTTTCTATTTTGGTATTAAGCTCAACTCCTGAATATTTTACGTTGGATTTGTACATTTCAATTGTATGATTTTAATATGGTTAATTTTATGCTTTTTTTTGGTTGAGAACCCTGTTTTCTGATTCTATTAGATGGTGTTATATTTATAATAGTTCCTTTAAAATCTTTGTGTGGTAATTCCAACAATTTGCTCATCTTATCAGCATTTGTTCAGGGTCTTTTCCTGTGAGAAATGGTTACATTTTCGTGGTTCCTTTATATGTTGAGTAAATTTTTAATGTGTCCTAGACATTGTGGATGTTGTCTTTTATAAACTAATGTGTTTTGTTAAAATCCTCTAACGAATGTTGACCCTTTTTTTGTTTTATTTTAGTAAGAAGAGTCAGACTTCAAGTTCTACCTATCCTTTGTGGGTAGGGGTTCCAAATGTCACTTATTGTAAAAACCTGTCTTATCCTTCTTTGTGTCTTTTTTGCACATAATGCATTCAGGGATTAGGTTTGAATTGGGTGATAATTAATTTTTTTTTTTTTTTTTTCAGTTCAGAAAGATTTTGCTGTTCTAGTCTGTGTCTGCTCCTCACAGGTGCATCTCTTGGGTCAGTTTAGGGCTTTTATGGGTTTTTACAAAGATTTTGAGGATCATTCTCTCCTGTTTACTCCCATTCAGGACAACTCCTCCTCTCCCTCTGCCCCTAGCCTCTGCCTCTTGTACAAACCCATTTTCTTAGTTCCTCTATCCAAAACACAGTTTTATCAGAGTATTAGCCACCTGAGCTTCTAACATCCGCCTCTGAGATAAGGTCTCACTTTTGGGTCAGATTTATAAGGGCAAAGATAAAAAATTGAGACTCTTATCTCTCTATAATGGGTAATTCTCCAAATTTTACCTCCTTTATAGCAATGTATTTGCTTTTGTTTGGTCTTCAGAAGTACTTAGGAAATTGCTTTTTGTATGTTTTCCCATTGTTTCAGCTCCAGTATGTAAGACAGAGAGGCTGTAACTAGCTTTACTTCATCTTGGTTGAACCAGAACTCCCTGTTGATTGTATACTTTTCTTTCTTTCTTTCTTTCTTTCTTTCTTTCTTTCTTTCTTTCTTTCTTTCTTTCTTTCTTTCTTTCTTTCTTTTCTTTCTTTCTTCTTTTCTTTCTCTTTTCTCTTTCTCTTTCTCTTTCTCTTTCTCCCCTTTCTTTCTCTTTCTCTTTCCTCTTCTCTCTTCTCTCTCTCTTCTCCTCTCT